>NC_072439.2:18438750-21337500 GCF_028878055.3 Symphalangus syndactylus
ATCTTAAAACTGCAAAAAAACAGAATTTAACTAAATGCAAAAATACGCTGGGCATGGTCGTTCATACCTGTAACCCCAGCAGTTTGGGAGGCCAAAGCAGGAGGATCCCTTGAGGCCAGATGTTCAAGACCAGCCTGGCCAACATAGTGAAACCCCATTTCTACTAAAAGTACAAAAAAATTAGCCGGGCACAGTGGCTCATGCCTGTAATCCCAGTAACTCAGGAGGCTGAGGTTGGAGAATCGCTTGAACCCGGGAGGTGGAGGTTGCAGTGAGCTGATATCATGTGACTGCACTCCAGCCTGATGACAAAGCCAGTCCCTGTCACACACACACACACACACACACACACACACACACACACACAAGCAAAAATATTTATGCTTCTAATCCTTTAATTGTTGATGGTCTCCAGCAATGTCACAATTAGATCATAGAAGCTTGGGCAAATACTGGTTGACACCTCCCTACAACAGCCTTGGGCAAGTTTTCTTTTTGTTTGTCTTTTTCAGACAGAGTCTTGCTCTGTCGCCCAGGCTGGAGTGCAGTGGCCCAGTCTTGGCTCACTGCAACATCTGCCTCCCCAGTTCAAGCAATTCTCCTGCTTCAGCCTCCCAAGCAGCTGGGATTACAGGTGCCTGCCACCACGCCTGGCTAATTTTTGTATTTTTAGTAGAGATGGGGTTTCACCATGTTGGTCAGGCTGGTCTCGAACTCCTGACCTCAGGTGATCCACTGGCCTCGGCCTCCCAAAGTGCTGGGATTACAGGCATGAGCCACCACAACTGGCCGAGCAAGTTAATCATTCTCTCAGTGCCAAATGTAAACAGTAAGAGAAGCTTCTTTTCCAGGCTGTTATAAGCCAGGAGTACCTAGTAGTGATGAATAAATGTTAGCTAATATAAAGTACTTAGCCTGGCATGTGGTTACACTCTCAGTATCATTACTGGTGATGCCTCAGACACTGTAGCATTGTTATGACTTTTATTGTTATGGTTACTTTTTAATTTGGTCTTGAGCAGGGGAAAGTTAGGTTTGAGTGTGTCAAAGTGAAAAATAAAAATGTAGACATGAATCTCTAAACATAGCTTTTTTTTCTTTTTTTTGAAGCAGAGTCTTGTCACTCAGGCCAGAGTGCGGAGTCACAGTCTCAGCTCACTGTAACCTCCGCCTCCAGATCTCAAGCGATTTTCCTGCCTCAGCCTCCCGAGTAGCTGGGACTACAGGCAGGCACCACCACACCAGCTAATTTTTGTATTTTTAGTAGAGATGGGGTTTCGCCATATTGACCAGGCTGGTCAGAAACCTCAACACATAGTTGCCCTCACGTTAAGACCCAGGGCCTTCCAGCAGGTCCCAGTATTCACACGCGCACACCCCAACCCAATCCCACAGAGACAGGTGACCCCAGACTCAGCAAATGAGTCACAGTCTTAGACTCACAGCATCAAAATCAAGAAGTCAAGACTGAAGGGAGCTGTGATCATGCCACTGCACTCTAGCCTGGGCGACAGGGCAAGACCCTGTCTCTAAAAAAATTTTTTTTTAATCATGGAGGGACCAGGATTCTTCCCAATCACAGACACGCCAGATGTCAACACCATGTGTCTTCCTGCTCTGAGACACACCCACCATCCTTCTGGAGTAAGACTCATGCTAGGCCATGGAGTTGCATCGTCGGCCTCCTCTCTCCCATGTTCACGGAAACATCCAGTCACTCTCTCACCACGCCATTCTCTGTCTCCTCAAGCACCACACAGAGGTGAGCCCTGTGGCCGCCTGGCCTCCTTCTCCCTGCCACCCCCTACCCCTCCATGGCGCCCAGGCAGCAGGCAGGCACGGATGCCCACTCTCCCCAACCTGTTTAGCCATTGCTGGACACCACTGTGCTCATCCCAGGCCCCATGGGCTGTCTTTGGTACACTGGGTTCTCAGACACGGACATGAGATTGAAACTAAAGTACCTTAGCAGGGGCCAGGTGCAGTGGCTCACGCCTGTAATCCCAGCACTTTGAGAGGCCAAGGTCAGGAGTTCAAGACCAGCCTGGCCAACATGGTGAGACCCCCATCTCTGCTAAAAATACAAAAATTAGGCCGGCCGCCACTTTGGGAGGCCAAGATGGGTGGATCGTCTGAGGTCAGGAGTTCAAGACCAGCCTGGCCAACATGGTGAAACCCCCTCTCTACCAAAAATACAAAAATTAGCTGGACACGGTGGCGTGTGCCTATAATCCCAGCTACTTGGGAGGCTGAGGCAGGAGAATTGCTTGAACTCGGGAGGTGGAGGTTGCAATGAGCCAAGATCGTGCCATAGCACTCCAGCCTGGGCTCTGAGTCTCAAAAACAAACAAACAAAAAAAATTAGCTGGGCGTGGTGGTGCTCACCTATAATCCCAGCTACTTAGGAGGCTGAGGCAGGAGAATTGCTTGAACCTGGGAGGCAGAAGTTGTAATGAGCCGAGATCGCGCCACTGCACTCCAGCCTGGGTAACAGAGCAAGATTCCATCTCAAAAAATAATAATAATAAATAAAATAGACAGTACCTTAGCAGGATGCAATCTCCTGTCTTGGCCCTGCTGTTCTGTGCCCCACAAATTCCTCCTGGCCCCTTGGGGACCAGGGAGAAAGACATCACCACGGAGCACTGGGAATCCTGGGCCTACCATCCGTGTCTCCAACCTCCCTCTCCAGGGCACTCCTGTCCCCTTTCACTACACCCCTATTGGCCCTGGGCCCACCTGCCTCCCTCCTCCCCTCCCCAATGCCCCCTCGTTTGCCCTGCCTAGGACGCAAGCTCCCTCCACACCCGCCCCCCAGGCAACTGCAGCCCTCACATTCACCACATTGGCCTTTTTTGTTGGTTTGTTGGATTTTGTTAAGACTTAGTTTGTGGCTGAGGCAGAGGGGCGGGGCTGCACTCTTTATTTCTCTTCTGAGTGGTGTTTCTTCCAGCTGTCCAGAATGTACTTAAGAAGGAGGCCGAGCTTCCTGCGGGTTGAGAGTGGGGCTTCCTCGCTTCCTCCCTCCCCGGACCCCCCGTTTTCCACGCCATTGTCACCGGCCGCTTCCAAGCTGACCTCCGGCTGCGGCTTGTCCTCCTCCAGGGCCTTGATGCGGACACGCTGGGCGTCCTCGGCCATGTCGTTGAGGCAGCCCTGGAGCATGGTGTAGACAGCGCCAAAGCTGATGCCGCCAGCCACCAGTGTCCCAAACACAGGGATGCCCCTCTCAAAGGCGCGGGCCACCCGCATGGCGCCATCGGACGACTGGGAATAGAGCCGCAGGACAGTCTCAGGCGAGACCTCGTTGGCCAGCGGGGAGCGGATGACTGAGCGCAGGTCACCTGCCTGTTTGCCCACCTGCTCGGCCAGCTTGGCCAGCGAGTCGTCGTCCAGACCAAAGCTGCGGTGGTAGCCACGCAGTGAGTGGATGAGCAGCGCATCATCGTAGGCGGCCGCCAGCCCTGGGACCGGCAGGGCCTGGATGACGCCCAACACCAGGGCGGTCTTGAGGACTTGCTCTTGAAGCATGGCCTTCTTCTTCTGCAAGGCCTCCAGCGAGATGTCAGGGAGCGACAGCAGGCCAGCATGGCGCCGGTGGGCGGGCAGATCATGTTCCCAGGTGGACACCAGCGTGGGAAAGTCGTAGCGGGCCGGCGAGAGGTTGGACACCAGGAAGATGCGAGGGTCAGCCACGCCGGCCTCCCGCAGCCGCTCGGCACAGTGGTCTCGGATCTCCTGCAGGACAACGGCCTCTCTGAAGCCCGACGGCCGCTGGGTGCGCGTGGCCGCCAGGTCCTCGTCCACCTTGGTGCGCACAAAGTAGAACTTCTTGCCCTGGCACAGGATCTCGGCGGCCAGGCGGGTCTCGATGGCCCCGCAGCGGCGGGGGGAGACCAACAGGAAGAAGTCATAGCAGCTGAAGTCTACCTGCTTTAGGTACTTGTCGGCCGGGCAGCCTGGAGAGCCGGCCCCTGGCAGGTCCCAGAGGGTCACATCAGGGAACTGTGGGTGTGGATAGGGCGACGGTTGCATCGTGGTCTCCACGACGCCCGTGAGAGCTGCGCCAGGGTCCTCGGCCTCCAGGCCACGCAGGGCATTGATGAGGGAGGACTTGCCCGCGCCCGACTCGCCCGTGACGGCCACCTCCAGGCGGATGCTCTCCGTGGAGACCAGCAGCTCCTGGAGGTGAGAGGCGGCCTGGGGGAGGTCACCCGACTCAAAGGCTGTGCGCAGAGCCTCCAGCCTTTCCTTGGCCATAAGGATGGTGTTTTCCTCCTCCCCAGGCACCACGGGCAACTTTGAAGTAGCCATGGTGGCCAGTGGTTCAGAGGGTGGCGGGGGACAGGGGAGAGTCACAGTATGCGTGATCCTCAGCGCCTGCAGAGGAGAAGGGAGCCATTCACACCTCCGGGGCCTTGGCATGGGGCAGGGAGAGACAGACACCACGGATGTGAAAGGAGTCCCCCTGGAAGCCCACAGCTCTGTTTCTCCCTCAAGAACTGGGGACACATTTTTGGCACAAGTTAGAGGGCTTTGGAGTCTGGCAGGCTCAGGTTCACGTCCCTTTTCTGCCACTAACTTGCTGTGTGACCAGGGGCTAAACGAAGCACCTCTCTGGGTAATGGGCATGACCACCAAGCAGCCTCTTGGAGCACTACTGGAGTCTCCAGGGTAACTTAGGCACAGGTCAGTTTTCTGGGTGTATGTGTGCCCTGGAGGGCTCTGTGCTTAGAATGGCCCAGTGCTTGGTTTAATGCTCTGCTGACACTGGCTGAAATTGTTTGTTTGTTTGTTTGTTTGAGACAGGGTCTCTCTGTCATCGAGGCTGGAGCACAGTGCTACAATCATGGCTTATTGCAGCCTTGATCTCCTTGGCTCTAGCAATCCTCCCACCTCAGCCTCCTGAATAGCTGGGACCACAGGCGCATGCCACCATGCCCAGCTACTTTTTAAATTTTTTGTAGAGATGGGAGTCTCATTGTGTTGTCCCAGCTGGTCTTGAACTTCCGAGATCAAGGTCCTCCTGCCTCGGCTTCCCAGAGTGCTGGGATTAAGGGCATGAGCCACTATGCCTGGCCTGAAATTCTTTATAATATTTGAACCAGGGGCCCCATATTTTCATTTCGTACTGGGCCCTGCAAATTACATAGCCAGGGCAAATAACATAGCCAGGGCTGCATAGGAAAGGGCTTAAGCCCAGCTCCTGGCCTGTGGCACGGGCCCATTCAGAGGAAACAGCTGCACTCCTGCTGTGGCTGGGATTGGAGGGTAGGGTGAAGGGGACCCAGACCTGGAGCTAGACTGCCTGGGATCAAACCCTGGCTCCACCACATACTCACTGAGTGATGTGAGGCAAGTGACTTAACTCTCTCCTCACTCTCCTCATCTGTACACGGAGAATCATACCTACAATTATGGCAAACCACCTCCTAGGATCTCTGTGACTTGAATGAGTTATGACATAAAACAGCCCATAAAACAGCGCCTGGCTCAGGGCAGGTGCCACATGTCGTTGGTGTTATCATCATCATCATTACTCTTATCATTAGTAATATTCTTAGCTGTACGACTTTGAGCAAGTCCTCTCCCTCTCTGAGCCTCAGCTGCCCCGTGGGGGATACTCCTCCCCACCTCGCAGGGCTGCCGTGATGACCACAAACCCCGTTCAGCTAGCCCTAGGCTGACTTTGCCTTCAGACGCCCTTGGGTTCGGGAAGCCAGACGTGGGGACCACCTGGACACCAGGAGTCATTTCCGTGAAACCCCAGCCCTGCCATGGCAGCCCTTGCCTCCTGGCGTTCAGTTTCCCCTCCCACCCCCTGGAGCTCCTGTCGTGATGGTCCCCCCTCAGATCCCTCCTCCTCGCCAGGAGCTTCCCTGGTCCTCCCTCTTCCCACTCACCCTCCTCTGGCCCATCACCTCTAAAATACATTTACTCACTAAGGTCTTCAGGGAGCCCTGGGAGAGCTGCTCATGTCTGGGATCACCGTCCCCAGGTGACTGGGTGAAGGACTGAGGCTCAGACAAGACAAATGAGATCTCCTCATCCAGAGGCACAGCCAGAACCACAACCCAGGTCCCCAGGCTCCTTCACCCCCCTCCAGAGAGCTGCTCTCCCTTCAGCTGCATGTCCCTGCCTCCTGCCTTGTCTCCTTGCTCCCTGCACCCCGTCTCTTCACCTCCCACCACTCACCCCATCCTGTGCTACCCCACTCCACCCCCCACAGAAATATGTCCTTGAGGCATTGTTCCCTGCTGGGCATGGTGGCTCACGCCTGTAACCCTAGCACTTTGGGAGGCTGAGGTGGATGGATCACTTGAGGTCAGGAGTTTGAGACCAGCCTGGCCAACATGGTGAAACCCCATCTCCACTAAAAATACAAAAATTAGCCAGGTGTTGTGGTGCATGCCTGTAGTCCCAGCTCTTGAACCCGGGAGACGGAGGTTGCAGTGAGTCAAGATTGCACCACTGCACTCCAGCCTGGGCAACAGAGCCAGACTCCATCTCAGAAAAAAAAAAAAAAAAAAAAAAAGGAAAAAAAAGGCATTGTTGCCTCCAGATCTGAGCCTCGTATCCTGGGTGTGCCCTCTCCCTAGTATGGTCTGCAGTGGGAAGAGTGGGAACCTGGAACAGGTCCTGGCAGCAAGGGGCAGACAAGTCAGTGGTTGGAATTTGGGCAGAGGGGGTCCAGATTAGACCATAAGCTCCCGTTCCGCCCACGCACAGGGGCCCCGCGAGAGAGCCCTGGGGGACTCACCTGCCCTGCAGGCTCTCCCTCTCCCCTCACACTCCCCCACTGATAGGATCTCCTTCCCTCTTAGCCAAGGTCAGACACCGTTGCTAGGACCCATTATAATAGCAAGCAGCAGCTTATTGGTCAGCCAGCCCTGGTGCAATAATGCGACAGTGATGTCAGGGGGCGGGGCCCGGAGGTGGAGCAGGGACCTCAAACCCCAGCTGCTCATGGGGTCACCACCCACTCACACTGGGCCCTCCAGTTCCCCTGAAGACTTCAGAGAGATCTTTCTAACACTGAGACCTGTTCAAAACCCTCTATGGTCTCCATCACCCCCAGGACAAAGTCTCAGATTCACAGCTTGGTTTCCAAGGGCTTGGCCCTGCTACCACTCCACCCTCCACCCAGGGGACTCTCAGTTCTCCAGACAAGTGTGAAAGTTGATGATACAAATTGGGTAATTGCTGGTGGGCACAGTGGCTCATGTCCGTAATCCCAGCACTTTGGGAGGCCGAGGCGGGTGCATCACTTGAGGCCAGGAGTTTGAGATCAGCCTGGGCAACATGGTGAAACTCCATCTCTACTAAAAATACAAAAATTAGCCAGATGTGGTGGTGCATGCCTGTAGTCCCAGCTACTTGGGAGGCTGATCTGCTATCTTGTAAACCCAAGAATTTAGTCATTGGCTTCTTTTTTTTCTTTATGAAATAGTGTCTTGCTCTGTCGCCCAGGCTGGAGTGCAGTGACGTGATCTTGGCTCACTGCAACCTCCGCCTCCCGGGCTCAAGCGATTCTCCTGCTTCAGCCTCCCAAGTAGCTGGGACTACTAGCATGTACCACCGGGCTTGGCTAAATTTTTTTTTTTTTTTTTTTTTTTAGTAGAGGCGGGGTTTCACCATGTTGGCCAGGCTGGTCTCAAACTCCTGACCTCAGGTGATCTGCCCACCTCGGCCTCCCAAAGTGCTAGGATTACAGGCGTAGCCACTGCGCCCGGCCCTTTCTTGTCCTTTGTAAGTGTCTCCATCCTGTCTCCCCTCCTGGCTTCCTCTCTGCCCAGGCCAGGCTCCACAGGGCTTGCTCCATCCGCATGGTGTAGGGAATTTACAGAAATGCTACTCAGAGGATTTTCCTGACCATCTGCAGGTCAGTTCTGGAAAGCAGCCTCTGAAAACAACTGAGAAGGAGAGAGAGGCCCAGAAGGGGAATAGACTAGCTCAGAGCCACGCTGAGAGCTGGGGAAGAGTGGGCTGTTGGCCGCATAGTGCAGAGTTCTTAAGCCACAAAAGCCACACGACTCACCCATGCTCTCACTGACTGACACAAACACACAGAGCCGAAGACAGGGAATGACATGGTTCTCAGGCTTTCCTGGCCACTGAGCACACAGACCAGCAGGCAGCCTTCCCAAAGTGCATGGACACACACCCCTGGCCCAGGAGAGAAGGGAAAGACACAGAAATAGCCTCAAATACAGAGTCACCTCATGGCTGGGCACAGTGGCTCACTCACGCCTGTAATCTCAGCAATTTGGGAGGCCGAGGTGGGAGGTTCACTTGAGCCCAGGAGGTCAAGACCAGCCTGGGCAACACAGCAAGACCCTATCTCTTTAAAAAAAAAAATTAGCCAGGTGTGGTGGTGCACATCTGTAGTCCCAGCTACTCAGGAGGCTGAGGCGGGAGGATTGCTTAAGCCCAGGAGTTCAAGGCTGCAGTGAGCCATGATCATGCTGCTGAACTCCAGCCTGGGTGACTGAGCAAGATTCTGTCTGTAAATGAAACAAAACAACAGAGTCACTGAAGGAAAGCAAGACTCAGACAAACACACGGTTACCAAAGCCTCGCAAACACACACATTCTGGGACACAGACACGCCGATTTTAAGAGACACAATCACACACTGACAACATATACAGAAACCCCGAAACCCACTGACTCCATTCAGGAACCTCATTCATTCTGCTGCAGCAGCTAGGGCTCCAGAGATGCATCAAACCCAGGCACTGCTTCAGGGGCTCCAGGCCCGAGAAAACGGAGATAATTGCAGCCCAGGATGATTGTGGACCAAGAAAGAGCGCCACCGCCACCTGCACACATGCACCGATGCAGACTGGCATGTTCCCAGGGATGCCCCTAGCAGCTCCTGAGAGCACCAGCCAGAGAGAGAGGGGTTGCACCCTGCCTATCTGCATGCTGGAAACGCAGCAATGAACAAGACAGCCAGGCTCTGCCCCCACAGGACTCAGAGTCCAGTGGTGGAGTCAGATCCATCCCAAGATAATGATGACAGAGGGGGCAGCACTGGGATGGGGAACCCCAGAGGGCTGTGGGAGCACAAAGGAGGAAGCCCGACTCAGCCTGGGAGTCAGGGAGGGCTTCCTGGAGGAGGGGGCACCTGACCTGAGATCCAAGGGATGAGTAGGAGTGAGCCAGATGGCACATTAGGGAGTTGCATCCCAGGCTAAGGGACCAGCCTCTGCAAAGAACCTGAGTTGAGAGAGAACTTTCATTCGTTCAATAATAAACTCAATTTCAGGCACACCTCATTTTATTGCACTCAGCTTTATTGTCCTTCACAGATACTATGTGTTTTTTTTTGCAGGGGGGTGTGGTGGAGAAGAGCGTCTTGCTCTGCCACCCAGGCTGGAGTGCAGTGGCGTGATCTCTGCTCACTGCAGCCTCTATCTCCTGGGCTCAAGCAATCTCTACTACCTTTGCCTCCCAAGTAGCTGGGACCACAATAAAACTGTTGTTTTATTTATTTATTCATTTATTTATTGAGACAGGGTTTTGCTCTTGTTGCCCAGGCTGGAGTGCGTGGTATGATCCTGGCTCACTGCAACCTCTGCCTCCCAGGTTCAAGCGCTTCTCCCACCTCAGCCTTCTGAGCAGCTGGGACTACAGGCATGCGCCACCATGCCCGGCTCATTTTGGTATTTTTAATAGAGACGGGGTATTGCTATCTTGGCCAGGCTGGTCTTGAACCCCTGGCCTCAAGTGATCTTCCCGCCTTGGCCTCCCAAAGTGCTGGGATTACAGGCATGAGCCACCCCGCCTGGCCTGATGCTATAGTTTTTACAAATTGAAAGTTTGTGGCAACCCTGTGTCCAGCAAGCCCGTTGGTGCCATTTTTCCAACAGCACGTGCTCATTTCGTGTCTCTGTGTCACATTTTGGAAATTCTCACAACATGTCAAACTTTTTCATCATCACTATCTCTGATATGGTGATCTTTGATGTTACCATTATAGTCATTTCGGGGCACCATAAACTGTGCCCACAGAAGACAGCAAACTTAATTGATAAACATTGTATGTGTTCTGACTGCTCCACTGACCGGCCGTTTTCCTGTCTCTCTCCTTCTCCTTGCAACTCCCTCCCCTGTGAGACACAACTATAATGAAATTAGGCCAATTAATAACTCTAAAATGGCCTCCAAGTGTCCAAGTAGAAGGAAGAGTCACATGTCTCTCACTTTAAATCAAAAGCTGGAAATGATTAAGCTTAGTGAAGAAGGCATGTCCAAAGCTGAGATAGGGGCCAGGCGTGGTGGCTCACGCCTGTAATACCAGCACTTTGGGAGGCCGAGTTGAGAGGATCCCTTGAGGCCAACAGTTTGAGACCAGCCTGGGCAATATGGTGAGACCCCATCTCTACAAAAAATTTTTAAAGTTAGTTGAGTGTGGTGACACGGGCCTGTAGTTCCAGCTACTTGGGAGGCTGATGAGGGAAAATTGTTTGATTCCAAGAGTTCAAGGTTACAGTGAGCTATGACTACAACACCGTACTCCAGCCTGGGCAACAGAGCCAGACCCTGTCTCAAAAAAAAAAAAAAAGGCCGGGCATGATGACTCATGCCTGTAACCCAGCGCTTTGGGAGGCTAAGGCAGGTGGATCACTTGAGGTCAGGAATTTGAGACCAGCCTGGCCAACATGACAAAATCCCGTCTCTACTAAAAATACAAAAATTAGCTGGGCACAGCAATGTGCACCTGTAATTGCAGATACTTGGCAGGCTGAGGCAGAAGAACTGCTTGAACTTGGGAGGCGGATGTTGCAGTGAGCCGAGATCGCGCCACTGTACTCCATCCTGAGTGACAGAACAAGACTCCATCTCAAAAAACAAACAACAACCAAAAAAGACTTCGGTGGAGGCATTTACGGCAGATGTGGTAGAAATAGCAAGAGAACTAAAATTAGAAGTAGAGCCTGAAGATGTGACTGAATTGCTGCAATCTCATGATCAAACTTGAATAGGCGAGGAGTTGCTTCTTACAGATGAGCAAAGAAAGTGGTTTCTTGAGATGGAATCTACGCCTGGGGAAACATGCTGTGAATATTGTTAAATTGACAACAAGGGATTTCGGATATGACATAAACTTACTTGATAAGGCAGTAGCAGGGATTGAGAGGATTGGCTTCAATTTTGAAGGTTCTGCCATGGGTAGAATGCTATCAAACAGCATTGCATGCTACAGAGAAATCTTTTGTGAAAGGAAGAGGCAAGTGATGCAGCAGACTTCATTGTTGTCTTTATTTATTTATTTAGACCCAGTCTCACTCTGTCACCCAGGCTGGAGTGCAATGGCATGATCTCAGATCACTGCAGCCTCCACCTCCCAGGTTCAAGCAATTCTCCTGCCTCAGCCTCCCAAGTAGCTGAGATTACAGGCACGTGCCACCATGCCTGGCTAATTGTTGTATTTTTGGTAGAGATGGGGTTTCACCAAGTTGGCCAGGCTGGTCTCAAACTCCTGACCTCAGCTGATCTGCCCGCCTCGACCTCCCAAAGTGGGATTACAGATGTGAGCCACTGTACCCAGTCAATTGTCTTATTTTTAAAATTGCAGCCAGACCCACTGGCTCACACCTATAATCCCAACACTTTGGGAGGCCAAGACAGGAGGATTGCTTGAGCCCAGGAGTTCGAGACCATCCTGGGTAATATAGGGGGACCCCATCTCTACAAAAAAATTTTAAAATTAGCCAGGCATGGTGGCGTGTGCCTGTGATTCACTACTCAGGAGGCTGAGGTGGGAGGATTGCTTGAGCCCTGGAGGTCAAGGCTGCAGTGGGCTGTGATCACATCACTGCACTTCAGCCTGGGCAACAGTGAGACTCTGTCTCTTTAAAAAAAATTGTTAAAATGAAAAGAAAAAGGAGAAAGAATCTATCTTAGAATCAATAAAGGTGTTTTTTGAATGTCTACTCTGTGTCCTTCTGGGGTGAGAATACAGCAGTGATGGGGACAGCTCTGCCTCACAGAGAGGAGGTTGATGCAAACTATACTTGGTACCTCCAAGAACCCCTTGGTTGATGTTGGGGACCCAGTGGTGACTGAGACAGCACCAACCCTGTGGACTCTGAATCTTTTAGGGAACACACCTCCGTCCTCAGACAGTGATGACCCACAGTGGTTACAATGGGGTCGAAGCTGCCCAGAGAGGTGTGGGAGCCATGGGGGTGCGTGACCCAGCCTGGGGGTGGGGGTGGAGTCAGTGAAGGATTTTTGGAGAAAGTTCATTCATTCAACACATGCTTTCTGGACACCTACTGTGAGCCAGGCCCTGGCTGGTCGAGGCTGGAGACGGTCCCTGAACCATTTCTCCTGCCCACTCCCAAGCCTCCTTTCCTCACTGCCCTTTCTCTCTGTGTCTCCTAGAAATTCTAAAGCACTTTCCTAGGGATATCTACATGTGGTGGCCTCCACCTTCTCTCCACTCTCCACAACCTGGGTAAACCTGAAGTCAGTCCTCAGGGATTCATTCATTCATTCATGTAAATATTGGCTGCCTTTAAGTGCTAGGCACAGTTTTAGGCACTGATACAGTGATGAATAAGACACAGAAGGCCCTTGCTGTCATGGAGCTTATATATTTTTTACATATGTAGAGAATAAACAAAAGTAATTAAGATAGTGTCAAGTAGTGATAAAAAAAAAAAAAAAAAAAGAAGAAGAAAAAGGGCCAGACATGGTGGCTTATGACTGTAATCCCAGCACTTTGGGAAGCCAAGGTGGGTGGATCACTTGAGGTCAAGAGTTTGAGACCAGCCTGGCCAACATGGCAAAACCCCATCTCTACTAAAACTATAAAATAAATAAATAAATAAAAGAATAGCCAGGTGTGGTGGTGGGCACCTGTAGTCCCAGCTGCTCAGGAGGCTGAGCCATGAGAATTGCTTGAACCCAGGAGGCAGAGGTTGCAGTGAGTCGAGATTGTGCCACTGCAATCCAGCTTGGGTGATAGAGCAAGACTCTGTCTCAAAAAAACAACAAAAAATAAAATAAAACAAAACAAAAATAGTCCTTGCTCTCATGGAGCTTATAAACAAAAGTAATTAAGATAGTGTCAAGTAATGATAAGAAAAATGAAGAAAAAGCAAGCAAGAGGATAGAGATGGGCAGTTGGGGAAGGGGTTTAGGGAAGGGGTAGACTGCCACTGGCAATTTTCCCTTCCCTGTGGGCATGTGCCACTCTTTCCAGCAAGAAGCAGAGTCTCTTTCCCCTTCCCTTAAATTTGGACCAGTCTTGTGACTTTCTTTGTCACAAGAAGTGACACTCCAGGACTCCCAAGCCCAGTCCTTAACAGGTGGCAGCTCCTGTTTTCTCCTTCTTTCTCCGGAACTACAATGCGACAAGGTCCTGCTACCCTGCTGGAGAGACCTCATGTAGAGACTGCAGCCACATGGAGATGAGCTTGAAGCCATCCAGGACATTTCAGCCACAGATGAGCTCCAGCTGAATGCAGGCACAGGTGTAACCCCAGCCAACACCACATGGGGGCAGAAGAACCATACAGCTGAGCCCAGCCAACCCACAGGATTTCCAGAAACAAGCCAGGAGTGAGGTGGGACTCTTCTGCGTTCAGTGACTCAATTTGGTCAGAACTAGGGACAGTGAGGAACTAGCCTTGGGTGCAAAATCTAAGGGAGTGCCAAAAATTCAGTCATTGAGATAAATTAGATTTTAATGCAATTTTTAATGCAATATTTTAACTAATCAAAATTAATGCCAAAAAAATCCATGGTTTGTTGTTTTGTTTTTTTAGACAGTCTTCCTCTGTCGCCCAGGTTGGAGTGTGATCTGGGCTCACTGCAACCTCCGCCTCCCGGGTTCAAGCGATTCTCGTGCCTCAGCCACTTGAGTAGCTGAAATTACAGGCGCCTGCCACCATGCTCAGCTAATTTTTGTATTTTTAGTGGAGACGAGGTTTCACCATGTTGTCCAGGCTGGCCTCAAACTCCTGACCTCAAGTGATCTGCCCTCTTTGGCCTCACAAAATGTTGGGCTTAACTGGCGTGAGCCACCGTGCCCGGCCCTATGATATTTTCATGAACAAAATATCAAAATTCTAAATAAAGACCAATGCCACACCAAGCCCTAAATATACACTCCAGCTTTGATGGAAAAATAACTCATCAATAATGTTTTCAACATCTACATCTTGGCTTATTTCAATTGAGAAAATCTCCACACTTGACAATTTCTCTTAACCAAGTGATGACGTTCAATAATTTTTAATTAACTTAAGCTGAAATAAAATTATAATACATTTTATATTGTTATAATTAAAATATTTTAACTCGAAATAGTGTGAGTTTTAATACACCCACTCAAGAATTTTTCAATATTATTTTGACTACTTTAATGTTCTGGAGAAAAATTAGCCATTAAAAAAACATGAAGGGGCCAGGTACAGTGGCTCACACCTGTAATCCCAGCACTTTGAGAGGCTAAGGCGGGCACATCACCTGAGGTCAGGAGTTCGAAACCAGCCTGGCCAACATGGCAAAACCCTGTCTGTACTAAAAATACAAAAATTAGCTGGGCATGGTGGCATGTGCTTGTAGTTCCAGCTACTTGGGAGGCTGAGGCAGGAGAATTGCTTGAACTCGAGGGGCGGAGGTTGCAGTGAGCCGAGATCACGCCACTACACTCCAGCCTGGGTGACAGAAAGAGACTCTGTCTCAAAAAAAACAAAAAAAATACATTAGGGGCGGGTGCAGTGGCTCACACCTGTAATCTCAGCACTCTGGGAGGCCGAGGTGGGTGGACTGCTTCAGCCCAGGAGTTCAAGACCAGCCTGGGCAACTTGACAAAACCCGGTCTCTACAAAAATTAGCTGAGCTTGGTGGCAGGCGTCTATAGCCCCAGTACTTTGGAGGCTGTGGTAGGAGGATGGCTTGAGCCCAGGAGGCGGAGGTTACATTTAGCTGAGATCAAGCCACTGCGCTCCAGCTTGGGCAACAGAGCCAGACCTTGTCTCAAAAAAGCAAAACAAAAACAAAAAAATGAAACCATGACAGAGGGGCATGGGTAAATAGTGCCTTTTGTATCAGGCCCCACGTGGCTCAGTGCAACACTGGTCAGAACCCAAAGTTGTGGCCTTGGAAGGTTCAGAGAGAGAGGGTGGGAGGAAGCAGAAGGGATGGCTGGGAAGTTGGATTCGGCCTGATGGAGAGAAACAGGTGTTCTCCATGCAGGAGGGCGCCAGATGAAACGCTTGAGGCAAATCTGACAATTAATGAATTAAATGCACACATTTCCTTCATTTGAGCACCCCTGCTCCTAAAGATCTATCCGATGGACGTTTTCATGACTGAAGGAATTTCATTGACCACTCCCTGGAGTCTGCAAGGGAGAAGGGATGTCTAGGGGGCCCCACCTGGGTGGAAATGGCACCTGCGGAGTGGGGCACACCCGGGGAGGTGAGGGCCACTTCACTGTTTCTTACTTCTTCTCTCTCTTTTTTTTTTTTTTCTTGAGACAGAGTCTCGCTCTGTCGCCCAGGCTGGAGTGTAGTGACGTGATTTCAGCTTACTGCAACCTATGCCTCCCAGATTCAAGCAATTCTGCCTCAGCCTCCCAAGTAGCTAGGATTACAGGTGAGTACCACCACACCTGGCTAACTTTTCTATTTTTCAGTAAAGACAGGGTTTCACCATGTTGGCCAGGTTGGTCTCGAACCCCCAACTTCAAATGATCCTCCCGCCTTGGCCTCCCAAAGTGCTGGGATTACAGGTGTGACTCACCGCACCTGGCCTCTTACTTCTAATTTTTAACTGTAACTTTCAATTTCATTTAATTACACATTTTTGAATTTTTTTAAAAATGCATGAAAGGGATATGGCATCTAAGCTTTTTTTTTTTTTTTTGAGACAGAGTCTTGCTCTGTTGCCCAGGCTGGAGTGCAGTGGTGCAATCTCGGTTCACTGCAACCTCCACCTCCTTGGATTCTAGCGATTCTCCTACCTCAGCCTCCTGAGTAGCTGGGATTATAGGCATTCACCACCACACCCGGCTAATTTTTGTATTTTTAGTAGAAACAGGGTTTCACCATGTTGGTCAGGCTAGTCTCGAACTCCTGACCTCGTGATCCACCCGTCTCAGCCTCCCAAAGTGCTAGAATTACAGGCGTGAGCCACTGCACCTGGCCCCAAGCTTTTAAAATTCATTAGAAATTATTCAGGACATGGAGACACATAACAGATGATAACTGTCTTCTCAGTAGAATGTTTACTGCTGCGTCTCTCACAGTGGGAGGGACAAAAGAGAAACAGCGTGAATTCTCCTCAATAAGACGATGACTGCTGAATAAATGTTGGTACATCCATGCCATAGGCCATGGAAACCACGCCACACAGCCATTAGAAAGGGTGAATCAAATGACTCGGAGGGTTGAGAAAAGCAAGATGCAGAGAGTTGGCCAGGCATAGTGGCTCTTGCCTGTCATCCCAGCACTTTGGGAGGCCAGGGTGGGCAGATCGCTTGAGCCTAGGAGTTCGAGATCAGCCTGGGCAACATAGTGAGATCCCATCTCTACAAAACATATACACGTAGCTCGGCATGGAGGTGCATGCCTGTGGTCCCAGCTACGTGGGAGGCTGAGGTGGAAGAATCACTTGAGTCCAGGAGATCAAGGCTGCAGTGAGCTATGAGCACTGCTATGAAGGAGTCTGTGGGGGACAGAAGAGAAAGGTGAGGAGAGAGCCAAGCAGAAAAGAAGAGAAAACTTCCCTTAAATTAAAATTGGCTGGGCATAGTGGCTCACCCTGATAATTGTAATCACAGCACCTTGGGAGTTCGAGGCAGGAAAATTGCTTGAGCTCAGGAGTTTGAGAACAGCCTGGGCAACATAGGGAGACCAGAAAGAGGAAGGAAGGAAGGAAGGAAGGAAGGAAGGAAGGAAGGAAGGAAGGAAGGAAGGAAGGAAGGAAAGGAAGGAAGGCAGGCAGGCAGGCAGGCAGGGAGGGAGGGAGGGAGGAAGGAAGGAACTGGGCGCGGTGGCTCACGCCTGTAATCCCTCACTTTGGGAGGCCGAGGCGGATGGATCACCTGAGGTCAGGAGTTCGAGACCAGCCTGACCAACATGGTGAAACCTCATCTCTAAAAATACAAAAAAAATTAGCCAGACGCAGTGGCATGCACCTGTAGTCCCAGCTAATTGGGAGGCTGAGAGAATCACTTGAACCTGGGAGGCGGAGGTTGCAGTGAGCCGAGATCGTGCCACCGCACTCCAGCCTGGGCAACAGAGTGAGACTCCGTCTCAAAAGAAAAGGAAGAAGGAAGGGAGGGAGGGATGGAGGGAGGAAGGGAGACAGAGAGAAAGAAAAGAAGGAAGGAAAGGGGAGGGAAAAGGAGGGGATGGGAGGGAAAGGAGAAGGAAAGGAAAGGAAGAAGGAAGGAAGGAAGAAAGAGCTGGGCATGGTGTCACATGTCTGTGGTCCCAGCTACTCAGGAAGCTGAGGCAGGAGGATCACTTGAGCCCAGGAGGTTGAGGCTGCAGTGAGCTATTGATACCACCATTGCCCTCCAGCCTGGGCAACAGAGTGAGACCTTGTCTGAAAAAAAAAAAAAAAATCAAAAGCATGCCTGTAGGTGGCAAAATTAGAAATACCATGTTCAGGATAGAGGTGATCTCAGGTGAGGAGTGAGGAAAGGAGCTGTGGCCAGGGACAGCTATGGCCACTGGGTATGTAGTTCAAATGTTTTGATGTTTTTTGTCTTTCAACTGAGTGCCAAGAGACTCCACTTATTCTTTATTTGTTTTTGTTTATTTTAAATAGTTTATAGTAAAATTTAAAAGCTTGAATAATATGCCTACATGTATGCCCCTCTGGAAAATTAGCAATGTATAATAACATCAAATTCTTCACCCAGGTTAGCCCCACCCCATCCCCAAAGTCCTTTTACCCCTGCAGATTCCAGGACCATTAAATGACTGTTTTCCACAAACATTTCCTGACCACCTGCCGTGGACTCTGGACTCAGCCAGGACGGGTCATATCCGGGACCCATCCCCCACTAGACTCCAGTCTGGCAGAGATGTTGTCTTCCTTCCTCACCACCCCCAGGTTCCTTCACACCCATACCTTGGGGTAGGCAACCTTCACAACGGGAGGCCATGTTGGGTAACAGACAGAAACGGGACCCATGACCCAAAGAGCACTCCCCTCCCCAATAATGACAGTAAGGGCCACCGTTTACCTGCATTGAACTCTGAATTCCAGGCGTTGTTCTGAGTTCTGTGTATGTGTGGACTCTTTCAACCTCTGTGTCCACTCTATGAGTATGAACCATTATTGTCCCACTTCACAAATGGGAAAGCTGAGGTCGAGGTACTCACCTGAGGCCACTAGTAACTGAACTAGTGACTGGGCTCAGTGGCTCACAAAATGGTGGTAATCCCAGCATTTTGGGAGGCCGGGGCAGGCAGATTGCCGGAGCTCAGGAGTTGGAGACCAGCCTGGGCAACATGGCAAAACTCCATCTCTACTAAATATACAAAAATTAGCTGGGCATGGTGGTGCGCCTGTAATCCCAGCTATTGGGGAGGCTGAGGGAGGAGAATCGCTTGAACCTGGGAGGCAGAGGCTGCAGTGAGCTGAGTTGGTGCCACTTCACTCCAGCCTGAGTGAAAGAGTGAGACTCTGTTTCCAAAGGTTAAAAAACAAACAAAAAAAAACTAGTAACTGGCAAAGTGTTGGCTTTCGAACCCAGACAGACTGGAACCTGAGTACATCCTCTGAACCACTATGCTGAACTCTGTGGCTATGTCTCCTGTATGCATACTGAACTAGTCACTTTTTTTTTTTCTTTTTGAGACAGGGTCTCTCTGTCGCCCAGGCTGGAGTGCAGTGGCACAATCGCAGCTCACGGCAGCCTCAACCTCCCAGGCTCAAGTGATCCTCCCACCTCAGCCTCCTGAGTAGCTGGGACCACTGGTGCGTGCCCCCACACCCAGGCTAATTTTTAATTTTTTTGTAGAGACAGGTGAACTAGTCACTTTTTGATATGAGCTTTCTATGAAGGATTTAGAAGAATGTCACAGATCCATGGGTGGAGGGAGATCTCCCCTGAAGGATTAGGATATTTCTAGGCCTTCTGCAAACAGGCAGGGATGGGTGTGGGTAATGCTAAGCTCTCAGTATGCTTTATTTTATTCCATCCTCCCTCCCAGAAAGGATGTGTCCATCCTACAAGAGTCGAAAGCATGGGCTCTGATGCACATGGAAGTATTTATGGGTGAAATATGATATCTGGGATTTGCTTTAAAAGTCTCAGCACAAAAAGGAAAGAAGGGAAGAGGGAGGGAATACAGGAAGGAAAGAAGGGAGAAAGGAAGAAAGAAGGGAGGAGAGGAGGGAGAAAGAGAAAGGGGAGGAAAGAAGGAAGAAAGGAAGAAGGGAAAGAGAAAGAGCAAAGGAGGGAGGATAAAAGCAAAGGAAAGGCCAGGAGCAGTGGTTCACGCTGTGATCCCAGCACTTTGGGAGGCCAAGGCGGGCAGGTCACTTGAGGTCAGGAATTTGAGACCAGCCTGGCCAACATGGTGAAACCCCGTCTCTACTAAAAATACAAAAATTAGCTGGGCACGGTAATGCATGCCTGTAATCCCAGCTACTCGGGAGGCTGAGGCAGGAGAATCGCTGGAACCTGGTTGGTGGAGGTTGCAGTGAGCCAAGATCATGCTACTGTACTACAGCCTGGGCAACAGAGTGAGACCCCATCTCAAAAAAAAAAAAAGCAAAAGAGAGAGGAGAGGAGGGAGGAAGAGGGGAAGGTGTAGGAAAGGAGGAGGCAGAGAAGAGGGGAAGGAAGAGAGAGATAATTTGGCAAAATGTGGATAATTTTGGACACTGGGAGATTGATACCTGAAGGGTCATTTAATGACCATTTCTGCCTGCAAACATTTCCTGAGCACCTGCCATGGGCTCTGGCCTCAGTCACATTTTGGTCCCATCATAGATTGGGGTATCAGTCTATCATAGGTTTTATACTATTTTCTCAACTTTTGTGTATATTTGGATGTTTTCTTAATGTTTAAGGGGGGGAATTTTATCTTCTAGACTCAGACAGCTGTGTGTTCAGTCCCATTGTTCTACATACTAGCAGCCTCTTAGCCTCCTTCAGCCTCAGTTTCCTCCTCTATACAATGTGGATAAATAATAGCACAGTCTTCATGATTAACAACCCGAAGACATGACTATTTCAATTGGTTGAATGCTTAGGGTGGGCCAAGCCTTGTGCTTAATGTACCTTACAATAACACCTTACAATATGGGAACACGCGGCTCAGAGAGGTTATGAAACTTGTCCAAGACTACACTGCAGATAGATTGTGAATCCACACCACAAACCCAGGTCTGTTTGAGTCCAAAGATCTTTTATTTTTTTTCAATTTTTTAATTTTAATTTTTTTTTCTCTGAGACAGAGTTTCACTTTGTCGCCCAGGCTGGAGTGCAGTGGCACGATCTTGGCTCACTGCAAGCTCCTCCTCCTGGGTTCACGCCATTCTCCTGCTTCAGCCTCCCAGGTAGCTGGTGCTCACCACCACGCCTGGCTAATATATTTTTTTTTTTGTATTTTTAGTAGAGATGGGGTTTCACTGTGTTAGCCAGGATGGTCTTGATCTCCTGACCTCATGATCCACCCACCTTGGCCTCTTGGGGTGTCTCTAACCTAAGGAAGAAGAACAGCCCTCTTCTGACGGAGGAGGTTTGGCCTTGGGGAAGGTGCTAATCTGAGCGGGGAGGTACAGCGCCCCCCCTCCCCGCCCCACTTAGGTGAGCAGACGCCTGATCTCAGCAGCAGGTGAGTGGCCTTAGTCTGAGGGGGGAAGACACAGCCTCGGCTGATGGAGGCATGGCATTTGGGGCCCTGGTGTGAGGTAAGAGGACTTAGCCTTGAGTAAGCCCTGAGTCTGGAGCAGAAGGTCTGGCTTTGGGAAGCGCTAGTCTGAGGGAGGAAGCTCACCCTTGCTTCCTGAGTTTCTCACCAGAAGCTTCCAGGTCCCCGCATTGCCCCAGCAGAGGGGAGCCAGGGCACCATCTAGCCAGGGCCGAACAAGCAGGTGGAGGGGGCCTCCCGGGCGGCAGGGTGGTCCAGGCGGGATTCCTTAGGACAGCGTCGCGGTCGCCAGGACTACCGCCAGAACCGGGAGGGAGAGGCGGAGGCCGCGCGCGGCGCCCCAGCGGCAGTGGGACTCTAGGACGGCGCGGCGGTCGGGGCCGCAGTGGCTGGACAGCCAGTGTCTTGGGAGCACCGAGAGCCCGTGGGTCCAGTCCAGGGCGCTGCACAGGTCTCGGGAGCCGCAGCCGCGCACGCTCACGTTCCGGCCGCCTGCGAAGACCGAGACAGGGTGCAAGGAGGGGACGTGAGGGCGCGCGCAGGCAGAAGGCCACCCCAGCGCGCACCCAAGCGCACACGCGCGCGCCTTGCACACGCACAGGGCCCGAGAGCCCCTCGAGTCCATGTCCTTCGTGAAAGCTCATCAGGAATGTTCTTTTCCTTGAGCTGGGAGCTGGTCACGGCTGTGTCTCTCGTTGTCACTCTTTCTACCTTACACGTATGTTACAGGTGTGTATTCACTTGTGTGCAATGTTTCCTTTTTAAAAAAAGATTTTTTTTAAATGAGACAGGGTCTCGCTCTGTCACCCAGGCTGGAGTGCAGTGGCACAATCACAGCTCACTGCAGCCTCGACCTCCTGGGTGATCCTCCCACCCCCGCCTCCTGAGTAGCTGCGACTACAGGCTGTACCACCAGGCCCAGCTAATTATTTTGAAAATTGTTTGTAGAGATAGGGTCTGCTTCTGTTGCCCAGGCTGGTCTCAAACTTCCAGGCTCAAGCGATCCTGGCCTCCTAGAGTGCTGGGATTACAGGTGTGAGCCACCACACCTGGCCCAGAAAATTTTAAATTACATACGTGTCTTACATTACATTTCTTTCAGAAAGCACTGATATAGTTTAGTGGATTATCTTATTCAATTCTCACAACAGTCTTAGGACTTAGCGACTGTTATTCCCGTTTTGTTCTTGTTTCTTTTTGTTTGTTTGTTTTTGTTTTTTGAGACGAGGTTATGAAACTTGTCCAAGACTACACTGCAGATAAATTGTGAATCCACACCACGAACCCAGGTCTGTTTGAGTCCAAAGATCTTTTATTTTTTCAGTTTTTTTATTTTAATTTTTTTTTTTTCTGAGACGGGATCTCGCTTTGTCGCCCAGGCTGGAGTGCAGTGGCGCGATCTCGGCTCACTGCAAGCTCCGCCTCCCGGGCTCACACCATTCTCCTGCCTCAGCCTCCCGAGTAGCTGGGACTACAGGCACCTGCCACCACGCCTGGCCAATTTTTTGTATTTTTAGTAGAGATGGGGTTTCACCATGTCAGCCAGGATGGTCTTGATCTCCTGACCTCATGATCCACCCACCTGGGCCTCCCAGAGTGCTGGGATTACAGGCGTGAGCTACCACGTCCGGCCCTCCCCTGTTTTTTAAAGAACTTGTTGCATACCAAGTTATCCCCTTTTACAGATGGAGAAATTGAGGCACAGAGAGGCAAAGTCACCTGGTCAAGGTCACCCAGCTCATAGGTGGTGGATCCAGGATTTGAACCCAGGCAGCCTGGCCCTAGAGTCCTGTTCTTATGCTCTTTACTCTATCACCTCCCTCATGAGTTCACTTTGTCCTCACAATGCCCTTCAAGGTGTGTGTCTACCATCCCCAATTACCAGAAGGCTCGAAGAGATAAAGTCACTTGCCTGTAAAGTCACCTTTACACAGAGTAAAGGGCAGAGGGGAGACTCCAAACTCAAGCACACCAGTATCCAAATCTAACGTGCTCAGGCTCACTCATGCACACACACATGTGCACACACACACACGCTGTCCCCATTACCTTCTTCACACACACACACACACACGTGCTGTCCCCATTACCTTCTTCAGACGTCAGGTCCAGCTGGACACACTCGGTTTCCCCACTGGGACACTGCATGTAGAAGGAGGAATTGCAGGGCTCCAAGTAGCTCCCAGGACATGTAGGACACAAATATCACTCAGGGTGTGTGAGGCCAGATGAGCTGCTGTGTAGAAGAGGTCAGTCAGAAGGAATCTCAGGACCTCCCGGGGGCCCCAAGTGCACTCCTAGGCTCTACCACATTGTCACGAACTTAATATTGTCATGACCTTGATGAGATTTCCTCCCAAGCTGGGAGGAGGGTGCCTGAGGGCAGCCTGGTCCGGGTTGAGTGATGTTCCTTCCTGCATTCCTTCCTCATCTCTGCCTCCAGAGTCACCCACCACCTCCTTGGCCACCCATCTGACTGCTTTCTGGTGACAGCATACCAAGAGGGGTTGGCGCCTGGCAGTTGCCTTGGCAACAAGTGGTGTTGACCCAGAAGCCAAAGCCAACACCATAGGTCAGGGCATAGATGGAGTTGCCAAATTTGCAGTCCTTGGAGGTCACGCAGAAACCGTTTCTCCAGGAGACAGGATTACCTTCCCCAAAGCCTGGAGAGAGATGGAGGCCAGGCTAGTGAGGTAAGACAATCACAACCCATCACCCAACCGAACTCCCCAAATCTCTCTGAATATTTCCCTGATGGCATTCACTGCCTGAGATCTCCCCATAATACATCCAAAGCTGGTCATTGTTCATCAAGACATATTAAGTTCAGGCTTGGGGCAATTGTTCACGCCTATAATCCCAGCACTTTGAGACAGGAGGATCACTTGAGCCCAGGAGTTCAAGACCAGCCTGGCCAACATAGTGGGACCCCCGTCTCTACAAAAAATTAAATTAGCCAGGCATAGTGGTGCAGTCCCACCTACTTGGGAGGGTCGCTTGAGCCCAGGAGGTCGAGGCTGCAGTGATCCAAGGTTGCACCACTGCACTCCACCCTGGGTGACAGAGTGAGACCTTGTCTTAAAACAACAACAACAGTTAAAAATCACATCGTTCAGAAAGCCTTCCATGATCCCCTGCCTTCTCTCCTTAGGGTTCCAATTAATAGGGTGGCTTCGTATCTGTGAGGTCTCCCCCACCCTGTCTATGAGCACCTCATGGACTTAGTAAGAAACTTCTCTAAGATCCCAGAAATGTCCAGAACTGGAACCTGGAACACTATCTTTACTATGTCTCTTTATGCTGTAAAAAGTTAGCAAAGAGCCGGTTTCAAGTTCAACTCCTCTTCCCGTTTACAGAAGAGTCCACTTTTTCCTTCTGTGGGGAGAGAGTGACAGGAGCCTTAAGTGGGGCTGCCTGCCCAGAGTGTTGTAGTAGATACCAAGATGGACACAACTGTACCTCCCATCCTGCATGCTCTTGTGCAACACAATCTTGCCACTCTCTCATCAAGAGGTGGAATCTGTTACGTCACCCCTTAAATCTGAGCCTGTCTTGGGATTTGCTCTGACCAATAGACTGTGGCAGAAATGACACTGTGACAGTTCTGGGTCTATCCCTTAGAAGGCCTGGTTGTTCCCACTTCTTCCTTCTCAGAAGCCAGCCACCGTACTATAAGGAAGCTCAAGCTAGGAAACTGACTAGTGAGAGCTCAGAGGAACGAGGTTCTCCCCAGCCGTCTTGAACATTCCAGTTGCAGTCAAGCTCCCAGCTGAATGCAATCACGTAAGTGACCTCAGCCTTTACCACTTAGAGCAGAAAAACTGCCCAGCTGAGCCCAGTCAGCTGCAGAATTGTGAGAAATAACAAATACTTGTCTAATATAAGGTTTTTTTTCAATCGCGATTTTTTTTTTAAATCACACAGTATAAAATATACCCTCAACGTTTTTTTTTCAAAAAATAGAGATGGGGGGTGGTCTCACTATGTTGCCCAGGCTGGTCTTGAAATTCTGGCCTCAAGTGATTCTCCTGCCTTGGCCTCCCAAAGTGCTGGGATTACAGGCATAACCCATCACGTGTGGCTTTCTTAACAATTTTTTTTCTTTTTTTTTTGAGACGCAGTCTCACTCTGTCGCCCAGGCTAGAGTGAAGTGGTGTGATCTTGGCTCACCGCAACCTCTGCCTCCCGGGTTCAAGCAATTCTCCTGCCTCAGCCTCCCAAGTAGCTGGGACTACAGGCGCATACCAGCAGGCCCGGCTAATTTTTGTATTTTTAGTAGAGACGGGGTTTCACCATGTTGGCCAGGCTGGCCTTGAACTCCTGACCTCAGATGATCCGCCGGCCTTGGCCTCCCAAAATGCTGGGATTAAAGGCATGAACCACTGCGCCCGGCTAGCCTTCTTAATAATTTTTAAGTGCACAATTCAGTAATGTTAACTATATTCACACTGTTGAGTGTAACAGCTCTCTAGAACTCATTTTGCACAACTGAAACTCTGTACCCATTGAACAACTCCCATTCCCCCCTCCCCCAACCTCTGGCAACCACCATCCTATCTTCTGTTTCAATGATTTTGACTACTCTAGATAACTCAGTGAAATCATACAGCATTTGTCTTTTTATGACTGGTTAAGCCACTAAGTTCTGGCCAATTTGTTATTCAGCAGTAACTTAAACAACTATGGCAGCAGATTTTAAACTCGCACCCTGCACTGCACCCTAGCCTCTGCCCTGCATGTCCAGGAAAAGGCTACAATGGCTGGAGCTAGGCAGCAAAGTGGGAGAGTGAGGATAGGTCTTGCTGTACCCCAAGCCCCATTTCTGTCCCCATGGGCACTCACCTGTGATGCCTGCCATCTGAAGGCAGTAGTTATTATCCTCTGGGCATGGAAGGGGGCGACAGCTGTGGAGGTCTCAGCAGGTGAAGCAGACAGTGGTCTCAGCTTTGGTGTGGGTCACAGTTGCATGAGGACCTGGGGACAGAGGAAGATGAACTGGATGGAAGACAACCAGTGTGCATGCACGTGCATGGAGCTGAGTTTCCAGGCACATCAGTATGTGCCCATGAGTGCGCAAAAGTGCCTTTTGTGCGCACTTCTGCAAGAATGCCATTTGTGTGTGCAAGTTTGCAGGCCTGTTAAGTCTGCACATCTGGCTGTGCCTTCCTGTGTTGAATTATCTGTGTGTTTCTGAAACTGTCTGCAGGAGGTCAGGGATGTGTGTGTGTGTAGCTCTGCAGGACACTGTGTGAGTAGGTGTTTACCTGCGTGTCTGTATAAACAAAGGTGTGTGTTTATGTGTATAAGGCTGGTTTTATGGGTATGTGTGTGTTTATGTGGCTGGGTGTGTCTGTGTTTCCATCAAGGTGTGGGGTGCTTGTATATATATATATATATATATATATATATATATATATATATATATATATGTTGGTGTACAGATGTGAACGTTCATGGATGTTGGTAATGTATTTCAGCTTGCCTGTGTATATTGTGTGCTTTTGTATGTTTGTGGGTGTTTATGCCTGTCTCTTTCCCATGTGATGTGTATGAAAGCCTGTGTGTCCATGCATAGATATGTTCTGTGTCTGTGTCCACAGGGATCATGTGTGCAAAAATTCCGTGTCCCACATTTCTGTTGTTAGTCTTCCTATTTTGCCCTTTTTCTTTCCATATTGTAAATTTTGAGCTCCCAAGTCAGCCTTTTTTCTTCATTGTGGTAATTAATTAAATCCGCTGCTCAAGGCTGGTCGCAGTGCCTCATGCCTGTAATCCCAGCACTTTGGGGGGCCTAGGCGGGCGGATCACCTGAGGTTAGGAGTTCGAGACCAGCCTGGCCAACATGGCAAAACACTGTCTCTACTAAAAATACAAAAATTCACCAGGCATGGTGGTGGGTACCTGTAATCCCAGCTACCTGGGAAGCTGAAGCAGGGAAAATCGCTTGAACCCAGGAGGCAGAGGTTGCAGTGAGCCAGGATTGCACCATTGCACTCCAGCCTGGCTGACAGAGAGAGACTGTGTCACACACACACACACACACACACACACACACACACACACAAAATCCACTGCTCAGTTTGAAAAAGGAAAACTCCTGGCAGCTGGAGATTTGAAGAAGCTAAGATGAGAATGTTTTGGCTTTGCCTGCAAATTCAGTAAACACGCTCTCTGATCAGCCTTTTTTTTTTTTTTGAGACGGAGTCTCGCTCTATTGCCCAGGCTGGAGTGCAGTGGTGCGATCTCGGCT
This sequence comes from Symphalangus syndactylus, assembly GCF_028878055.3. Taxonomy (NCBI): domain Eukaryota; kingdom Metazoa; phylum Chordata; class Mammalia; order Primates; family Hylobatidae; genus Symphalangus; species Symphalangus syndactylus. The sequence continues at coordinate 18,465,865 of NC_072439.2, forward strand.
CACTGCAAGCTCCGCCTCCCAGGTTCACACCATTCTCCTGCCTCAGCCTCCTGAGTAGCTGGGACTACAGGTGCCTGCCACCACGCCCAGCTAATTTTTTGTATTTTTAGTAGAGACAGGGTTTCATCGCGTTAGCCAGGATGGTCTCGATCTCCTGACCTCGTGATCCGCCCACCTCGGCCTCCCAAAGTGCTGGGATTACAATTGTGAGCCACCGCGCCTGGACAGTAAACACACTCTCTTTTGCATCACAGAATGGTCCTTCAGCTTTGGCAACGTAGGGAAGACCTCACCTCTAAAAAAAATTTTTTTAAAAATCAGCTGGGTGTAGCAGTGTGTGTCTGTGGTGCCAGCTGCTCAGGAGGCTGAGGCAGGAAGATTGCTTGAGCTTGGAAAGTCAAGGCTGCAGTGAACCATGATCGTGCCACTGCACTTCAGCCTGGGTAATAGATGGCGACTCTGTCTCTAAACACACACACACACACACACACACACACACACACACACACACACAGAGAGAGAGAGAGAGAGAAAATGGTCCTTATGGTCCTTTCTGGTGTAGTTCCTAACAAAGTTTCCTCTACATCTCTGGAGCTGAGGGAATGGAGTTCTATCCAGAGAAAATTGCCTTTCTCACCTCTAAAACATCTATCCCTGTTCAGTTGGTTGAATTGCTTAATAAACTGTGGCCCCAGTAAATAGTATTTCAATTAGCATATCACTTTTGCGGAAGACAAAACTTCTTGTGAATGCTCTTTGTTAAGCCAAAAGAAGACTATTGGCAAATCTGTCTTCTTTCACAAGCAAGGAAGTGAAGAAAAGAGAGAAAACACCATCAGATTTATCTTTTCTTTTCTTCCTTTTTTTTTTTTTTTTTTTTTTTGAGAAGGGGTCTTGCCCATCACCCAGGCTGGAGTACAGTGATACAATCTCAGCTCACTGTGACCTCCGCCTCCCTGGCTCAAGCCATCCTCCCACCTCAGCCTCCCAAGTAGGTGGGACCACAAGCACATGCCACCATGCCTGGCTTTGTTTTGTTGTTGTTGTTGTTGTTGTTTTGTAGAGACAGTGCTTTGCTATGCTGCCCAGGCTCAGAGCCATTTAAACAGAACGTGGATCTTTAACCTCACTCACATAATATGTTCAGAGTACGTTCATGTTTAGAAATTTGTGTGCCTCTGCATATTTGTTTTGGGTGCTAGGATGTAAATGTGGATGTTTGTGGATATGTGCCAATAGATGTTCTGCTTCTGAGTGTGTCAGGTGGTGTGTGTGTGTGTATGGGTAATTGTACTCATTGGGAGCATTATCGTAGGAAATGTGGACACCCTGGGAACACATAGGTTTGAAAAGAGCATATGGGATCCAGGGAGGTAAGAAAGGTTGGGTTTTTAGGAAGGCAAGGTTCAAAGCACCTGGCTGTGTAGGAGGAGTAAGGTAGTTGCATTCAGGCTTAGCAGTGAGATGAAATCCAGAGTCTTCTAGACCCAGGGTGGCATTCTCATGTAAGTTGCAGACCTCTGGTGTAGCACAGCCCTTCAGAATTTAGGGACCCCTTGTGGAAATGAGAGGAGATTGCAACAAGAGGTTCAGAGTCCAAGCCTCCCACCTTGATGTCTATCTTTTGCTATCTGAAATTTGCCATCTTAGTAGTTCTGTATGATTCAGTTTCAAATCTACCTGGTCAGTTTTTACAACCTCTTGTTGCCTGCTCACATTTGTGATTCTAAGTTTATTCCTTCAGACATATCACATGCCATTACGCTTTGTTCTACAGCTGATAATTACAATAGCTGAGCTGCTCACAGGTCTGTGTCTGTGATTTGTTATTTCTGCTATCACTCATGGTGGCTTGTTTCCTTGTGCCTTTCATGAACTATGATTGTGAGCTCATATTTGGTTGATATTCATCTGTGGGAATCCTGGGAGCTTTTCCCTGGGAAGGAATTGCTTTTGCTTCTACTGAGTGCCAGGAGGTGCTACTGACCAGGGATCATTTCGGCCTCTGTCCGAGGTCCCTTGCTTATGTGGGAATCTAAATTCCAGAAGCATGCTGCCAGCCCAAGACCTATTTACCTAAAGCAGGCTATTATCAGCATTTGCTCCCAGGCCGCCGTGCCTTCCATGTTTTCTCACTGCTCCCATTATGATTTCTGTTCACATTTTTGTTTTGCTTAGGGACACGTGGAAATTTTCGTAACTTTCTGCAACCCCAAAAAGTGTGGAAAAATATGTCTTTACAGGATCTTGTTCATCTGTAAACAGTGGCATAACAAGCAGGAGAAGGGAGTGGGAGCAGTCCATCCTGGGAACACGCTACAAGGGGCTTAGTGTCTATAGAGAATTTTTTTTTTTTTTTTGAGGCAGAGTCTCACTCTGTCACCCAGGCTGGAGTGCAGTGGCACAATCTCGGCTCACTCCTACCTGAGCCTCTCAAGTAGCTGAGATTACAGGTGTGTGCCACCACACTCGGGTAAGTTTTGTATTTTTAACAGAGACGGGATTTCACCGTGTTGGCCAGGGTGGTCTCGAACTCCTGTCCTCAAGTGATCCACCCGCCTCAGTTTCCCAAAGTGCTAGGATTACAGGCATGAACCACTGTGCCCAGCCTATAGAGAATTTTTTTAAATCATAAAACCAACTAAAAGATCAGTTTGCCTTTTATTATCACCAGGTAGTACCAGCAATTCTAAGCAATGTCAGTGATAAAATGCTCCTCCCCACCATGATGGGCCACTTCCTCTATTTCACTGTCTCTGTCCTCCACCTTCCCAGTATGCCACTGTTTGGAGCAGAAGACCTTTTAGAGGATTGAGTCCACCATACTGCCAAAAGCAGAAGCCCAGGCTACTGCTCTCGATCCTTTGATTGGCTTCATAATTAGTCTATCCTCTGACTACTGTGGTTATATTATAAATCTTTTGCTGAAAAGGCCTCTCCTCCAACTGTTTGCAAATCATAATGGTGATTTAAAAATACGTTTGCAAATCTATGACACATCAACAGGTGGGGTCCATGCCTCTTCCATCTTGAAACCAGGTGGAACTTTTATGACCATTTCGATCAATAAAGCAGAATAGAAGTTACATTATATGACTTCCAAGGCTGAGCCATAAAGACCAAGCAGCTGTAACTTTGTTTGCTGAATGAAATCATTAGCCACCATGTAAAGAGCCTTGAGGTAGCCATGATGGGAGGAAGCTCAATCTAACCAATGTGGAGAGGCCACATAGAAAGGCCCTGTGCTTACATATATGCAAGAGATGCCCAGAAAGCCCCTTGTTGTTCCTGCCCCAGCTCTTAACTCCAGCTCTTAACACCCTCTGACTACAACATATGAGAGACTCAGAACTCTCCAGAGGAGCTCTTCCTGAATTCCCAACCCAAAGAAACTGGAGGAGATCACTAAATGATTGTCATTTTTAGCCACCCACCTTGTGAGTGATTTGTTTGTTTGTTTTTTTTCGAGATGGGAACTTGCTACGTAGCCCAGGTTGGTCTTGAACTCCTGGGCTCAAGTAATCCTCCCACCTCAGCCCCCCAAAGTACTGGGATTACAGGCGTGAGCCACTGCTCCTGGCCTGTGGGTGATATGTTAAAGGGCAATAGATAACCAAGACACACTTGCAAATGAAGCTCAAGCCTTATTTGTGCAGGTGGGAAGAAACCTGCCACGCAAATCACCTCCTGTGAAGGGGCCCTTACCTCTACTCCAGGTCCCGTGGAGGGTGACAAATGCAGTCTGTTTCCCAGTGCAGTTCATGACCGAAAGGGAGTCACATGGAGCCGACTTATTCCCGGAACAGTAGTGACATTTCACAGTGTTGGGCTTGGCCTTGGGCCCTGCCTCTGGTGGGAGTGGATAAAGTCAGGGTGGTGTGGGGGCTGAGGAACACCCCTACAGCCATCCTTCCTCACCAGGCCTCTGTTCTCCTGCCCTCCCTCTCTCACTGCCTCTATTCCCACAATCCAGATCATTTCCCTCCAAAGTGATTCTGTGCCTGGCCCCAGAATAAGTTTTCAGGGGCTGCAAGGAGCGTTTGAGACCTGAGGCTGGGCACAATGGCTTACGCCTATAATCCCAGCACTTTGGGAGGCCGAGGCAGGTGGAAGGCTTGAGCCCAGGAGTTCCAGACCAGCCTGGGCAACATGGCGAAACTCCATCTCTACAAAATGCAAAAAAAATTAGCCAGGCATGGTGGCACCTGTCTGTAGCTGCAGCTACTCAGGAGGCTGAGGTGGGAGGATTGCTCAAGCCCAGGAGGTGAAGGTTGCAGTGAGCCAAGATTGTACCACTGCACTCCAGCCTGGGCGACAGAGCAAGACTGTCTAAAAAACAAAATTAATGCAGTTATAATCATACCTGGCATTTTATATACTGAATAGCATGCCCACCTCTTAACTTGAACCTGGGGGTTTTCTTTTGCTGAGAGACACAATTTAGGAGGGAAATTAGACACAAATAGGAGGAGGGAAATCCCACTTGTTTGAAAGGATGGCTACCTCTCCACATGGCTACATCTGCCAAGTACAAATTCCTTCTTAGAAGAAATAACCAAGCAACAAAAGTGATCTTTGTCACCACCCAGGGCCAGATCTAGGGTGAAACCAGGGGCCCAAAATTTAAGGAGGCACAGCTTTTCAGGGTTGTGCAAGTAGAGGACTATCCCCTCAGAGTGAGCATCTCCTTAAATTTTGCACCCTGGGGCTGGGCATGAGGACTCACACTTGTAATCCCAGAACTTTGGGAGGCCAAAGTGGGTGGATTGCTTGAGGCCAGGAGTTTGAGACCAGCCTGGCCAGCATGGGGAAACTCCATATCTGCTAAAAACACAAAAAAATCAGCCTGGTGTGGTAGCATGCGCTTGTAATCCCAGCTACTCAGGTGGCTGAGGGAGGACAATTGCTTGAACCCAGGAGGCAGAGGTTGTAGCCAGCCAAGATCGCACCACTGCACTCCAGCCTGGGTGACAGAGTGAGACTCTGTCAAAAAAAAAAAAAAATAAAAAATAAAAATTTTTGCATCCTGGGCTCCTGGCTGGGCTTGCCCTAGACCTGGGCCTGTCACCACTTGTGAGGTTTCTTGTTCTGTTTGACTAGCCTTCAAGAGGAGCCCCTCTGTTAAAGACAGAAAAAGAGGCTGGGCACAGTGATTCATGCCTGTAATCCCAGCACTCTGAGAGGCCCAGGCGGGCAGGTCACTGAAGGTCAGGAGTTTGAGACCAGACTGGCCAACATGGCGAAACCCCAACTCTAAGAAAAATACAAAAATTAGCTGGACGTGGCTGTGTACACCTGTAATCCCAGCTACTCGTGAGGCTGAGCCACGAGAATCGTTTGAACCCGGGAGGTGGAGGTTGCAGTAGGCTAAGATTGCGCCATTGTACTCCAGCCTGGGCAACAAGGTGAGACTCTGTCGCAAAAAGAGAGAGAGAGAGAGAAACAGACAGAAAAGAGCTTGGAGTTCTCTTTAGCCTCCCAATATTCAATAAGCATGGCAGCAAAAGGAGTGTCTACCACATGCCAGCCTAGGGGATGAACACCCTTTAAAATCTACATCACACCCATTTTCCAGATGAGAAAACTGAGAGTCTCCTTCTTGCCCCAATCAGCCAGACAAAAAGCTGTAAGGCAGGAAATTGAGGCCGGGTCCCCATGACACCCTACCCTGGTGTGTGAGCCCGAGGTCCCCCCAACAAACCTTACTGGGGAAGGCAGCGCAGTTGTTTTCATAACAGGCTGTGCTGACCCAGAGGCTTGCATGGGGGCCGTAGGTCAGGGCATAGACACCTTCTTGGCATTCTCCAGGGGCCACACATGACCCCTTCTCAATGAGAGTCCCATTTTCTAGGGATAGAGTTTGAGGAAGGGAGATTAGGGCCCCTGCTTTCCAAGCCCTCCAGGACGTCTGCCCGCTCTATAGCAATCCCCGTGGCTAATCCAGGGCCTCTTCTGCTGTTCAGCTGCCCTCTGCCCTTTACCCCAGCAGCACCAGGCTGAGCTATGAGGCAGGGCTGGCAATCGCCAGTCCCAGGATGGCTCATCCATGCCCCCCTTCCAACCACCGCCTTTGTCCATTCTCTCTGCCCAGCCCCTGTCCAGCACCCAGCCCGGTCCCCCACCCAGCTGCATCCGGCTAAACAAGCAGGAGTCCTGGGCAGAAGGACGAGTTATTTCAGTGCAGTTTCGCAGCAAAGAGCAGGCGGGACCTGTCTTGGAGCTTCCTGCAAGGAAGAGAACAGCGATCAGACTCTGCAGTTTGAGGACAAAGAACACACACACACACACACACACACACACACACACACACACACACGATTCAAGAATAGGACTAATCAGCCATGGTGGCTCATGCCTGTAATCTCAGCTACTTAGGAAGCTGAGGATGACTTGAGCCCAAAAGTTCAGGCTGCAGTGAGCTAAGATTGCACCACTGCACTCCAGCCTGGGCAACAGAGTGAGATCCTGTCTCAAAAAAAAAAAAAAAAGAAAAAAAAAAAAACGAATAGGACAAAGGGCTGTGGTGGGAGGGCCATTGGGAGATCAGCAAGCTTCTTTGTTGTGAGGAGTGCGAATGGCATTCCAAGTTGATGACACAGTGCAGGCAAAGGTTTGGAGATGAGAATCACAGAATCTCTAAGTGGGAGCTGCTGGGTTTAGGGTTTCAATTCAAGATCGTATAGTGAGGTCCTGGCTAGGATCCAAACCACTTAATTCCCAACTCAGGCTAAGGTGGCAGAATTAGAGCCAAAGGGGAGACAGGCAGGCGAGGTGAAAGAGTAACAGTAACTGCTCCAGCAGAGCTTACCCTCAAACAGAGCCACTGCCAGGCTGGCACTGTTCTGAGCTCCTCAAATGTGTGGATTCAACCAATGCCTCAACAACCCCCTGAGGCAGGGGCATTGTCACCACTTCACACATGGAAAAAATGAGGCACAGAGAGGTTATGTCGTTTGTCTGGAGTCACACAGCTAAGAAGTGGCAGAGTCAGGATTTGAACCCAGGCAGCCTGGTTCCAGAACTAGGTTCTTAGCCGCCCTGTTCTTCTGCCTCTGCTAGACAATGAGCCCAGTTGGAAGGACCTGGGGCCCGGACTCTGAAGCCACACTCCCACCACCTCATGTGACCTTGAGCTGACCCTCTCCCTTTCTGATGGACCATGACATGCTCACCTGCTGGGGCGGCCAGTGCTCCCAGGAGGAACAGGGCAGAGAGGAGCCAGAGCATGATCCAGGCTGGAGAGGAGGAAGCAAGACACAGGTGCCCTTGCCTTTTATTCAAGGGCCTTGGCCAGGGTAGCAGCCCTGGAAGAGGGAGAGCAAATAGTCTGGGAAGATAGCAGCCCCACCCACCATCCTGGCCACTGGGACACCCAGCAAGAGAGGGGACTGAGAGAACATCGAGATGGGGAAACTAAGTCCTGAGAGGCATGTGGGGAAAGCCTGGGACTACTCAGTGAGGCCAGAGAAGGACAGGGGGACATGTTGTTATTATTATTAGTACTATTAATAGGTTGTGGCCAGGCGCAGAGGCTCATACCTGTAATCCCAGCACTTTGTGAGGCCAAGGTGGGAGGATCGCTTGAGCCCAGGAGTTAAAGACCAGCCTGAACAACATAGTGAGACCCAGCGTCTTAAAAAAATTTAAAAATTAGACAGGTGGGCCAGGCGCAGTGGCTCATACCCGGAATCTTAGCACTTCGGGAGGCCAAGGTGGGCAGATCACTTGAGGCCAGGAGTTCGAGACCAGCCTGGCCAATATGGAGAGACCCTGTCTCTACTAAAAAAAAAAAAAAAAAATTAGCCGGGCATGGTGGCACGTGCCTGTAATCCCAGCTACTCGGGAGGCTGAGGCAGGAGAATCACTTGAACCTGGGAGGCGGAGGTTGCAGTGAGCCAACATCACACCACTGCACTCCAGCCTGGGCAACACAGCAAGACTCTGTCTCCAAAAAAAAAAAAAAAAGGCATTTGAAGCCCCAAATCTTTCTCTCTCAGGCCCCATCTACTGGTTCTTAACCCTTCTCTTTCTTTCCCACTAACACCCCTTCCCCTTCTGCTTCACAACCTCAACCTATAGAAACTTATCCCCTTAAGACCAGGCTGTCTAATGACACTGAGGGCCTCAGATTTCTTATGTCTCTGGAACTAAAGCTGAACTCCGTGCTGTATCCAAGGCATTTCCTGAGGTTACTGAAGAGCCCCATCATTTTGCCAATAAATCTAACTTCACAGTTCAGACTTACCCATCCAGCTTCTCTGATCTTTACCAACTTGTTTTGCATACTTGCGGGAGAAGGCCAGGCCCAACACTGGATGGCAAAAGCCAATTAGGGCCTGGGGCAGTGGCTCATGACTGTAATCCCAGCACATTGGGAGGCCAAGGCAGGCAGATCAGAAGGTCAAGAGATCGAGACCATCCTGGCCAACATGGTGAAACCCTGTCTCTACTAAAAATACAAAAAATTAGCTGGGCGTGGTGGTGCGTGCCTGTAGTCCCAGCTACTCGGGAGGCTGAGGCAGGAGAATAGAATTGCTGGAACCCAGGAGGCAGAGGTTTCAGTGAGCCGGGATCGCACCACTGCACTCTAGCCTGGTGACAGAGCGAGACTCCGTCTCAAAAAAAAAAAAAAAAAATATTAGCCTGGTGTGGTGGCACATGCCTATAATCCCAGCTACTCGGGAGGCTGAGGCACAAGGATCACTTTAACCTGGGAGGCGGAGGTTGCAGTGAGCCAAGATTGCGCCACTGCACTCCAGCCTGGGCAACGGAGTGGGACTCTGTCTCAAAAATAAAAATAAAAATAAAAATTAGCCAGGCGTGGTGATGCACACCTGCAGTCCCAGCTACCAGGGAGGCTGAGGTGGGAAAATCGCCAGAGCCCAGGAATTCAAGGTTGCAGTGAGCTATGATGTCGCCACTGCACTCCAGCTTTGGTGACAGTGAGACTCTGCTCTAAAAAAGAAATAATAATAATAATATAAAATAATAATGGGTTGCCTCATCACTCATTACAGACATTAGCTCACTAAATCCTTACAGTAGTCCCACCAGCCATTATCATTAACCCCACCCAGGGAGGATACTCAAAATATTGGACCACCTGTCGATATAGGCCAGGGTATTGGTAGTAACAATCCTGCCCAATTGCTAGAGTAACATCCTGGTGGCCTCCAGGGACCTGGTCTTTCCTTCGTCTTTCTAGAATATGAGGATGTCTGGGAGGACCCAGAGATGCCATCAGGGCACTCAAGGCCTCCAGGCAGGGGAATTTTATCAACCAAATCTGGACATACCTCAATATTTTTTTTTTTTTTTTTTTTTTTTTTTTTTTTTTGAGACGGAGTCTCGCTTTGTTGCCCAGGCTGGAGTGCAGTGGTGCCCTCTCGGCTCACTGCAAGCTCCGCCTCCCGGGTTCACGCCATTCTCCTGCCTCAGCCTCTCCGAGTAGCTGGGACTACAGGCGCCCACCACGACGCCCGGCTAATTTTTTGTATTTTTAGTAGAGACGGGGTTTCACCGTAGTCTCGATCTCCTGACCTCATGATTTGCCCGCCTCGGCCTCCCAAAGTGCTGGGATTACAAGCTTGAGCCACCGCGCCCGGCCTACCTCAATATTTTAAAAACCAGTACAACTGGAATCAGCCCTGGGGTTCCCTCTTTTACAAAGAAGGGAACCAGGGCTCAGAGCAGTCAAGGCCTTGTCCAGGGGCACATAATAAGAAAATCGGCACAACCAGGATTTGAACCCAAATGTCTCTGGCTAGAGCACAGGGCTGCACCAAGAGGGAAATTGATCTGCCCTTTCTGGACGAGACCCGTGTCATTCTCCTCCTGCGCCTCCCTGGGCCACCTTGATTTTTACGCTTGTTCAATGGGAATAAGATCAATTTCAACCACCCCATGCAGGGCCTTCCAGCCTGGTGCCTGGCAAGTCCACCCTTCATGGGCTTTGACACCTCACCTGCTCCTCCTATTAGGTGTAACTCTGGGGATGTTCCTTCCCCTATTTCAGGCCTCAGTGTGCTCGTCTGCTAAATGGGTGTAGCCCAAGGCCTGGATTACTGTAAGTGCCCTCCTTTTTTTTTTCTGAGATGGCTCTGATGCCCATGGTGGAGTGCAGTGTCACGATCTCAGCTCACTGCAACCTCCACCTCCCAGGTTCAAGTGATTCTCCTGCCTCAGCCTCCCAAGTAGCTAGGACTACAGGTGTCCGCCACCATGCCCACCTAATTTTTTGTATTTTTTTAGTAGAGACAGGGTTTCACCATGTTGGTGGTGGTCTCGAACTCCTGACCTCAAGTGATCCACCCGCCTCAGCCTCCCAAAGTGCTGGGATTACAGGCTTGAGCCATGGCACCTGGCCTGCCTCCTTACTAATGCTAATGGTGGCTCTGTTAGGATTGGAGGTATTTGTAGCAGTGAGCTTTAAGGAAACTGCACTCCCGTCCAGAGGGGTGATGAACGCTTTGGAACCAGACAATCCGAGTTCAAATTCCAGTTCTGCCACTTCCAATTTAAGTGGCCTTGGGCAAGACATTTTACCTACTGGGCCTCAGTTTCCTCATTTGTAAAACAGGGTAACTAGGAGGACTTCCATCGAAGGGCTGCTGTGAGGATTGAGTTGATTTATGTAGAGCACTTAGAACAGTGGGCAGTAACTGCTGTGTCTTTGTCGTTGTCATCATCATCGTTATTTAGCAACATAAATAAGGCTGCTAAGGGCACAAGTTGAGGTTGACCTCCCCTCTTGGCTCAGAGGAGAGATCTCAGGCAAGAGAAAGGACGAGTTCACGGTCACCCACGGGCCTGCCAGGCTTCCCAGAATCCCAGGTGGGGCCCCTCAATCAGTGTGTACAATCAAGGAGGTGACTCTGGAAGGTGCCAACCCTAAGGAGGAAAGATAGCAGCCTGGGGATGGGAGGTGGCTTTTCTCGATGGGGTGCTGGGGCAGGGAGAAGTCTGGGGACTTGACTCACATCCTTCCCAGGTAAACCAAGAACCCTTTGGTGCAGGAGAGGTGAGAAGACGGGACAGAGAGTCCCCCAGCCAAGTCTGGGGTTTGGGGAAGAGGGAGCAGCGCCTGGCACTTCGTGACTAGAGGAAGCCAGTCTCTCTAGATGTTATCGTCAGTGATAACTCGGGCTGGGTGACAGTCCAGGAGCTGCACAAACATGAGGCTTGTGGACTGAAGAATGAAGAGCAGGCACGCAGGGAAGGGACATTTCCCTGCACTTCCCTTGAAATGTGGTGGCAAGGGGGCATCAGACGAATTGTTTTGTTTTTTATTTTTTATTTTGAGACAGAGTTTAGCTCTGTCACCCAGGCTGGAGTGCAGTGGCACAATCTCGGCTCACTGCAGCCTCAACTTCCTATGCTCAAGTGATCCTCCCACCTCAGCCTCCTGAGTAGCTGGGACTACAAGCACGCACCACCACACCCAGCTATTTTTTTATTTTATTTTTTTATTTTTTGTAGGGATAGAGTCTTCCTGTGTTGCCTAAGCTGGTCTCAAACTCATGGGCTCAAGCAATCCTGCCACCTTGGCCTCCCAAAGTGTTAGAATGACAGGCATGAGCCACCACACCCAGCCCAGACAAGTTATTTAATGCATATATTCTACAAGCAAATATAGACATATGCCCTTCTCCTTTTTCTTTTCTTTTCTTTTTCTTTTTTTCTTTTTCTTTTTCTTTTTTTTTTTTTTTTTTGAGACAGACTCTCGCTCTGTCACCCAGGCCGGAGTGCAGTGGCGCGATCTCAGCTCACTGCAACCTCCGCCTCCTGGGTTCAAGCGATTCTCCTGCCTCAGCCTCCCGAGTAGCTGGGATTACAGGTGCCCGCCACCATGCCTGGCTAATTTTTGTATTTTCAGTAGAGACAGGGTTTTGTCATATTGGCCAGGGCAGGCCCCTCTCCTTTAGTGCACAGTGGGGGTATTCTCTGCACTGTTCTGCCCCTGGATTTTTGAACTTGGCAATAATGTAACCTGAATTGCATGATGAGTTTCCTCTTTCTTTTTATGCTGGATGAATGCACCTCTTGTAGCATTAGTATTTTCCCATTTGACGTTACAAAGTATGCTGCAATGAAGAGCCTTATGACCATATCATTTCACGCACGCACCAAGTTCCTGGGCGTGGTGAGTGGTTTTGTAAAATGACGAAGGTTTTGCCACACTCGTGATTTTGAGAGCAATTGCAAAATTACCTCTTGTAGGGCTGTACCAGTTTACACTCCCAGGAGAAACAATGGGGAGTATCTGTTTTCCCACAGCCTCATCAACTCCATGCATTATCAAACTGTTTTATTTTTGCCAGCCTGAGAGGTGAAAAGGTGTGTAGTCGAATACAAGTGGCCACGAGTTGTATGCAGCTCCTTCCATCAAAAGATAGCGTCAATCCTCCTCCTCTCAAATCTGAGCTGGTCTTATAACTTGGTTTGGCCAATAGAATGAGACATATTGATGCCCCATGAGTTCTGAGCCTGGGCCTTGAGCTCCTGGCCTCAAGAACTTGCAGCTTTGGCGGGGCGTGATGGCTCACCTCTGTAATCCCAGTGCTTTGGGAGGCTGCGGTAGGAGGATCACTTGAGCCCCGGAGATCAAGACCAGCGTAGGCAACACAATAAGACCCCGTCTCTAAAAAAGAATAATTAGGCCGGGTGCAGCATCTCACGCCTGTAATCCCAACATTTTGGGAGGCCGAAGTGAGTGGATTTTTTAAGGCCAGGAGTTCGAGACCAGCCTGGCCAACATGGTGAAACCTCACCTCTACTACAAATACAAAAATTATCTGGTCATGATGGCAGGTGCCTATAATCACAGTTACTTGGGAGGCTGAGGCAGGAGAATCGCTTGAACCCAGGAAGTGGAGGTTGTAGTGGACCAAGATCGCACCACTGCACTCCAGCCTGGGCCACAGAGCCAGACTGTGTCTCAAAATAATAATGATAATAATAATAATAATTAATAATTAGGCTGGGTGCAGTGGCTCACCCCTGTAATCCCAGCACTTCGGGAGGCCAAGGCGGGTGAATTGCTTGAGCTCAGGAGGTCAAGATCAGTCTGGGCAATATAGCAAGACCCCGTCTCTACTGAAAATACAAAAAAATAGCCAGGCATGGTGGTGTGCACCTGTAGTCGCAGCTATTCGGGAGGCTGAGGTGGGAGAATTGCTTGAGCCCAGGGGATGGAGGTTGCAGTGAGCCGACTTCTCACCACTACACTCCAGCCTGGGTGACAGAGAGAGACCCTGTCTCAGAAAAAACAACCAAAAAATAAAGAAAATTAATAATTAGTTTAAAAATTTAAGCCAAAAGAACTTGCCACCGCTGTTCTCACTTTCTTGCTGCTGAGAACCCTTTGACACTGGATGAAGGAGCCCAGGCTTACCTCTTGCAGGGTGAGAAATCTGGAGGCTGCCAGCACCCCCCAAACATCACGGTTGAGAGTCTAGACCTATAAATAAGACCATCTGTCAAACTGAGTGCCTGTAAACAATAGACATTTATTTCTCACAGTGCTGGAGACTGGGAAGTCCAAGGTCAAGGCACCAGTAGATTTGGTGTCTGGCAAGATCCCGCTCTCTGGGTCATAGAAGGCATTTTCTTGCTGCATCCTCATCTGTTAGAAGGCACAAAACAGATCTCTGGGGTCTCTCTTATTGACTAATTTTTTTTAGAGCATAGTCTCACTCTGTCACCCATGCTGGAGCGCAGTGGCACAATCATAGCGCATTGCAGTCTTGAACTCTTGGGCTCAAGAGATCCTCCTCCCTTAACCTCCTGAGTAGCTGGGAAGATAGGCATGTCCTACCATGCCTGGCTAACCTTTTTTTATTTTATAGAGACAAGGTCTCCCTTTGTTGCCTAGGCTGGTCTGGAACTCCTGGGCTCAAGCGATCCTGGTGCCTCAGCCTCCCAAAGTGCTGGGATTACAGGCGTAAGCCACTGTGACTGGTTAGTGTCATTTTTATAGGGGTCATTTGTGCTTCTTTTCCTGCCCTCTATTTATTATTATTATTATTATTGTTATTATTATTGAGACGAGTCTCACCCTGTCCCCCAGGCTGGAGTGCAGTGGTGCAATCTCGGCTCACTGCAACCTCCGCCTCCCAGGTTCAAGCAATTCTCTTGCTTCAGCCTCCCAAGTAGCTGGGACTACAGCTGCACGCCACCATGCCCAGCTAATTTTTTGTATTTTAGTAGAGACGGGGTTTCACGGTGTTGCCTAGGCTGGTCTCGAGCTCTTGAGCTCAGGCAATCCACCCATCTTAGCCTCCCAAAGTGCTGGGATTACAGGTGTGAGCCACTGTGCTCCACCCAATTCATTCATAGAAGCTCTGTTAGCCTCCTATGGCTGCTGTAACAAAGTACTACAGACTGGGTGGGTCAGAACAACAAATGTATTGTCTTACAGTCCAGAGTCCAGAAGTCCAAGATCAAGGTGCCAGCAGGGCCATAAACCCATAGAGGAATCCTTCCTGGCTCTTCCCAGCAGCAGTGGCTTTCTGGCAATCTTTGGCGGTCCTTGGCTTGCAGCTGCCTAGCTCCGGTCTCTTCCTTTGTCTTTACATGGCATTATTCCTGTGTCTGTCTGTCGTCACAGTGCCACCTTCTTTTTTTTTTTTTTTTTTTTTTTGAGGCAGAGTCTCACTCTATTGCCCAGGCTGGAGTGCAGTGGCTCAATCTCGGCCCACTGCAGCCTCCACCTCATGGGTTCTGGCAATTCTCCTGCCTCAGCCTCGCAAGTAGCTGGGACTACAGGCACACACCACCATGCCTGGCTAATTTTTGTATTTTTAGTAGAGATGGGGTTTCATTATATTGGCCAGGCTGGTCTCAAACTCCTGACCTCAGGTGATGCACCCACCTCAGCCTCCCCAAGTGCTGGGATTATAGGCGTGAGCCACCGCGCCCAGCCTAGGGCCACATTCTTATAAGGACACCAGTCATAGTGATTTGGGGCCCAACCTACTTCAGTATGACTGCAACTTAACTAATTATATCTGCAACAGCCCTATTTCCAAATAAGGTCACATTCTGAGTACTGGGGGTTAGGACTTCAACCTATGTTTTTTTTGGTGTGGAGGGGAAGCAATTCAACCCATAACAGGAGCTCCTTATGTATTCAGAATATTAGGCCTTGAATTGCAAAGATTATTTCTGCTATTGCATCTAGGTGGTTGAATAAAAGAGCTGCAAGGTGCTAGAGGCAAGGAACGCTTTTTTCTTTACACAAACTCAGTGGTCCCCTCTTCTCTCCAAGTCACCCCTAATACCATGAAGCCAGAGAGAGGCATAGCAAAGAAGGCTGCTGAAGGACAAGTCAGTTTAGAAGCCAGATGTGGTAGTTCAAGCCTATTAATTCCAACACTTTGGGAGGCCAACACTGGAGGATTGATGGAGGCCACGAGTTCAAGACCAGCCTGGGTAACATAGTGAGACCCCGTCTCTATTACAAAAAAAATTAAATCAGCCAGGCAGCCAGGCATGATGGCTCACGCCTGTAACCCCAGCACTTCGGGAGGCCAAGGTGAGTGGAGCAACTGAGGACAGGAGTTCAAGACCAGCCTGGCCAACACAGTGAAACCCCGTCTCTACTAAAATACAAAAATTAGCTGAGCATGATGACAGGCATCTGTAATCCCAGCTACTCAGGAGGCTGAGGCAGGAGAATTGCTTGAACCTGGGATGTGGAGGTTGCAGTGAGCTGAGATCGCACCACAGTACTCCAGCCTGGGCAACAGAGCCGAATCCACCTCAAACAAACAAACAAACAAACAAAAAAGCTCTCTAAAATCAGCCAGGCTTGGTCACATGGGCCTGTAGTTCCAGTTACTCAGGAGGCTGAGGCAGGAGGATCACTTGAGGCCACGAACTGGAGGCCGCAATCAGCTATGATCCTGCCGTTGCACTCCAGCCTGGGCAACAGAGCAAGACCCTGTCTCAAAAAATAAAAAATATCAGCTCAATTTAGGCAAGTGAGTTAACCTCTTGTATTGGTGTCCTATTTTGCTGTAACAAATTAGCTTAGATCTAGTGGCTTAAAACAACAGAAATTTATTCTCTTACAGACTGGAGGTCAGAAGTACAAAATGTGTCTCATGTAATCAAAATCAAGGTGTCAGCAGAGCAGTGCCCTGGTCAAGAGACGTTCGGAGTGAGTGATTTCCTTGTCGTTTTCCAGCAGGAGCTGCATTTCTTACATTTCTTGGTTCTTGGCCATTTCTCCATCATCAAAGCCCGCAGCAAATACCTTCTGTCTCCCACCCTGTTTTCCTCTGCTTCTCTCCCATGACTGACTTCTCTTCTGTCTACAGTCAAATGTCCCTGTCCCTCCTTCCTCTAGGGGCACTTCTGATTACACTTAGGGCCCATCTGGATAATTAGGAAAATGTTCCTGATTAAGTTCCTTAACTTAATCATATCTGCAAAGACCCTTTTTTCCTATAAGGTAACACCCATAGGCTCCAGGGCTTAGGACCTGGATATTTTGGGGGACCATCTTTCAGCCCACCACACCTCTGTAATCCTCAGTTTCTGTGTGTGTGTACGAAATAGCATATTTACAGATTCACCAATAATATAGATAATACTCTCAGAACAGTACCCACTGTAACACAGACACAATCAACTTGAGAGGGGGAGAAACTCATTTAAAGTCTCCTGTTTCAGGCCCGGCGCCGTGGCTCATGCCTGTAATCCCAGCACTTTGGGAGGTCGAGGTGGGCAGATCGCTTGAGCTCAGGAGTTCAAGACCAGCCTGGAGAACATGGTGAAATGTTGTCTCTACAAAAAATACAAAAATTAGCCAGGCTTGGTAGTGCACGCCTGTCATCCCACCTGCTTGGGCCGCTGAGGTGGGAGGATGGCTTGAGCCCAGGAGGTGGAGGTTGCAGTGAGCTGAGATCTCACCACTGCACTCCAGCATGGACGATAAAGCCAGGCCTTATCTCAAAAGAAGTCTTCCCTTTGGACCTCAGTTTCTCTGCCTGGAAAACAGGGGAAGAGGGTTATTGGACTCAAGGGTTTACCACCTCTTCCACTCCCTAGGGAGACCCTGAGTGGAGAGGTCCCCTGCATCTAAGAGGTGGCCAGGCCAGGATCTGAAAGCCACATCAGTGTGGCCTGTTAGGCGTCCCAGAAAGGGGAGGTTATGGGCGATGGCCCTTTCCCTACCATCAGCCCAGCCACCCCCCATCCCCCACCCCCGCTCCCCAACCAGAGAAGGACCTTCCCGGTGGCCAGGCCAGAGGGCAGTCACTTCATCATGGCACGTGGCAAGAGGATGAGGGAGCCCCAAACAGGTGCACACACACACACGCATGCAGGCACTCTCACACACATGCACATACACATGCACATATGCACACACACGCACACTCACGCACACATGCACGCAAACACATGTGCGCACACACACGCATGCATGTACACTCACACACACATGCACACACACAGTGTCCCTGTATCTCTGTGTCTATTTTGTGTTCTCTGAAGGCAACTGTGTGTTGTTTTCTCTAACTCCTCTGTCAGTCTCTTCTCTCTCTCCCTGCTTGCCCACTTTTCTTTCTCCCTGTCCTTGTTCTTCGGTTGCTGTTTTCTGTCTCTATCTCTCCCCCGACACCCCCATCTCAGGTTTCCCCTGAGCCAGTCTGTCTGTGGGTCTCTTCTTCTCTCTCCCTCTCCCTCGTTTCCCCACCTCCATCTCTATCCCCAGCTCTCTCTCTCTCTCTCTGTCTCTCCCTCTCTTCGCCTCCTCCTCTCTCACCCTCTCTGTCTCTGCCTGAAATTCTCCTATCCACAGGCTGGGGAAGCCCCCGAAACCCATGGGCCTCACCCATGATCCCACAGGCAGGCAAGAGCCGGGTGAGGCCCAGGTGAGTCACGAGGAGGAAGGAGCCGACATCCCTGCCGTGTTTCTGGAGAGTGTCCAGGTCCTGATCCCTGCATTTCCCTTCCCTTTACACGTCAGCAGAACCTTACAGGTGTGTGTGTGTGTGTCACTCGAGGGAGAGACAGAGAGAAAGAATCAGAAACAGAAACAACGACACAGAAAGAGAAAGAGAGCCATGGGGAGACACAGAGAAAAGGGAGAAGCAGAGATAAAAAGACATGAAGAGAGAGACAAACAGATACAGAGATGGAGGTTCAGAGAGAGGAAGTGATAGAGTTGGAGAGAGACACAGATAGGCATTGACAGAGATAAAGAGGGACAGAGACAAAGAAAAAGGACGAAACAAAGAGATAGAAAAAAGACAAAGACAGACACAGGGAGAGACAGAAATTTCAGGAGGCGAGGGCAGCCTTGGGCAGGGATGAGTGAGCTCTGAAATACCTCTCATTCATTAAAGAGGAAATTGACTGAGCATGGTGGCTCACACCTGTAATCCTACCACTTTGGGAGGCCAAGGCGGGAGGATCACTTGAACCCAGCAGTTCAAGACCAGCCTGAGCAGCAGACCAAGTCCCCATTTCTACAAAAAACACGAAATATGAGAAAATAGCCAGGCATGGTGGTGCACACCCCTAGGTCCCAACTACTCAGGAGGCTGAAGTGGGAGGTTTGCTTGAGCCCAGGAGTTCAAGGCAGCAGTGAGCTATGATCATGCCCCTGTCTCAAAAAAAAAAAAAAAAAAAAAAAGGGGGAAATTGGGAAATTGTGGCTCAGAGAAGTGAGGTCATCCCACCAGGAAGTGGTAGCAGCACAGCACACAGCTGCGCCTGACCTTCAAACCTGAGTTTTCTCTTCACTGAGAGATGCCCCCCACCCACCCCAGACCCATTTCATAGGTGGGAAAGCCGGGGATCAATGGAGTGAAGCCATCTGCCCAGGGTCACCCAGAAGCAAGTGGCTGAGCTGGGTCTCAAGCCTGCTTGAACCAACACCCCAACTTTCTATTTCCCCACCTCATGTACATTCCGATCTAGTTTAGTTTTCACGCCAGCCCAAGAGGGATCCCCTTCTCCAGCTGAGAAAACTGAGGCTCAGAAAGAAGAACATCATTGGCCCAGGGTGACCCAGCCAGGGAAGTGCCCACTTCAGCAGCTGACGCATGATAACTGTTGACGTCAGACTCAATGACAGGCCTCCATCTCCCTTCCTACTCCAGGAAGAAGTGAAAGTCCAGAGTTGCAGCAACGATAATACTGGCAGCTATCGCTTTTATTGAGCACATACTATGTACCAGGCACTGTGGCAAGCATCTTAGGTGTGCTCTTCTTTATGTTTCTTTGTTTGTTTTAGATGGAGTCTAGCTCTGTCGCACAGGCTGGAGTGGAGTGGTGTGATCTCGGCTCACTGCAATCTCTGCCTCCCAGGTTCAAGCAATTCTCATGCCTCAGCCTCCTGAGTAGCTGGGACTACAGGTGCATGCCACCACACCCAGCTAATTTTTTTGTATTTTCTAGTAGAGACAGGGTTTTGCCATCGTGGCCAGGCTGGTCTTGAACTCCTGACCTCAAGTGATCCACCTGCCTTGGTCTCCCAAAGCACTGGTATTACAGATGTGAGCCACCACGCTCAGTCATTTCAGGTGGATTCTTTTACCTCCGCAGTACACCAGCCCTGGGAGGGTGATCCTTGCTATCTCTACTTTCCAGATAAGGGGCTTGGGCACAGAGAGAGATTAAGTAAGCTGCTAGAGGTGACACAGCCAATATGTAGATGGAATTTAAATTCTCACAATCTGAGACCATTTCCCACACTCTTAACCACTGGGCTATACTATCTCTTAGGAAATTCTTTGGGAGTTCTTTTTTTTTATTTTTTTTTTTTCAGTCTCGCTTTTGTTGCCGAAGCTCGAGTTCAGTAGCTTGATTTTGGCTCACTGTAGCCTCAAACTCCCGGGGCTCAAGCGATCCTCCCACCTCAACCTCCTGAGTAGCTGAGACCACAAGTGTGCACCACCATGTCTGTCTAATTTTTGTATTTTTTTGCAGAGACAAGTTCTCACTATGTTGTCCAGGCTGTAATTTTATTTATTTTTTTATAGAGACGAGGTCTTACTATGTTGCCCAGCGTGGTCTCAAACCCCTGAGCTCAAGCAATCCTCCAGCCTTCGCCTCCCAAAGTGCTGAGATTACAGGCGTGAACCACCGTGCTCACCATTGGGAGTTTTTTGTTTTTTGTTTTCTAACCTTATCTTAAAATCATTAGCTTACAACTTCAATGAATTAGTAAGAATCACATAGTACAGGCTGGAAGCGGTAACTCATGCTTGTAATTTCAGGAATTTGGGAGGCCAAGGTGGGTGGATCACCTGAAGTCAGGAGTTAGAGACCAGCCTGGCAGACATGGTGAAACCCCATCTCTACTAACAATACAAAAATTAGGGCCGGGTGCAGTGGCTCACGCCTGTAATCCCAGCACTTTGGGAGGCTGAGGCAGGTAGATCATCTGAAGTTAGGAGTTCAAGACCAGCCTAGCCAACATGGCAAAACTCCATCTCTACTAAGAATACAAAAATTAGGGCCGGGCGCGGTGGTTCAAGCCTGTAATCCCAGCATTTTGGGAGGCCGAGGTGGGTGGATCACCTGAAGTCAGGAGTTCAAGACCAGTCTGGCCAGCATGGTGAAACCCCGTCTCTACTAAAAATGCAAAAAATTCACCAGGCATGGTGGAGAATGCCTATAATCTCAGCTGCCCAGGAGGCTGAGGCAGGAGAACCTCTTGAACCTGGGAGGCAGAGGTTGCAGTGAGGCGACACCACGCCATTGCACTCCAGCCTGGGTAACAAGAAAGAAACTCCGTCTCAAAAAAAAAAAATTAGCCAGGCATGCCTGTAATCCCAACTACTCAGGAAGCTGAGGCATGAGAATCGCTTGAACCCAGGAGGTGGAAGTTGCAGTGAGCTGAGACCACGCCATTGCACTCCAGCCTGGGAGACAACATGAGACTCTGTCTCAAAAACAACAACAACAACAAATCACATAGTATAATCATTATTACAGCAGTAGAAGTGGCTACCACTTACTCATCCCCTACGACTCTCTTCCTCTCCTCCTCTGTTCCAGCCACACTGACATCTCTTCTGTTCTTAGAATCTCATCAGGCTTCCACCTCAAGGCCTTTGCACTGGCCGTTCCTGCTACTTGGAAAGGTTCCCTGCACATCTGCCCTACTTCTTCCCTCACTGCATTCAGCCTCTGCTTGAATGCCACTAGCTCAGGGAACCCCTCCTGGATCACCCACCTAAAACAGCTCACACCTCACGTGCACCCAGGTACTTCCTTCAGCATGCTTTGTTCTCCAGTTTGCTTATCGCTCTCAGACAGTGAAAGATTAGATAACGCATATCTGCTCCCCACTGTCAACACCACAAAACGTGGGAAATTTGCTTTGCTTCCTGCTGTGCCCCCAGCTCCTGGACCAGTGCCCAGCACAAAGTAGCTCCTTGGTAAATGTTAAAGGAATGTGTTGAGCCCTCCATTTCGGCCAGCGGCTATTCTAGGCATTGCACCTACATTAAATTGCTCTGTTTAGTTCGATGCATCCTAAGACGGGGAGACAATTTTATCTTTAGTATTTTATTTTACTTAAAAAAAAAAAAAAATTTGGCCAGGTGCAGTGGCTCATGCCTGTAATCCCAGCACTTTGGAAGGCCAAGGCAGGTGGATCACCTGAGGTCAGGAGTTTGAGACCACCCTGACCAACATGGTGAAACCCCATCTCTACTAAAAATACAAAAATTAGCCGGGCGTGCTGGCGTGCCCCTGTAATCCCAGCTACTCAGGAGGCTGAGGCAGGAGAATTGCATGAACCCAGGAGGCAGGGATTGCAGTGAGCCGAGATAGCACCACTGCACTCCAGCCTGGGTGACAGAGTGAGACTTCGTCTCAATAAATAAATAAATAAATAATAAAAAGAAAGAAAAAACTTATTATAAGCCTTTTCAAACCCACAGAAAAGGAGACAGAATGGCATAATATGCCCCTATATACCGATTACCTTTATATAATTGATACAACCATTTGGCTATTTTGCCTTTATTTTCTACTCAAGTATGTATGTATGTATGTATTTATTTATTTATTTATTTATTTATTAAATATTTTGAGATGGGGTCTCGCTCTGTTGCCCAGGTTGGAGTGCAGTGGTGCAATCATAGCTCACTGCAGCTTCCAGTTCCCAGGCTCAAGCGGTCCTCCCACCTTAGCCTCCCAACTACCTAGGACTACAGGTACGGGCCACTGCACCCAGCTAATTTTATTTTATTTTTAATTTCTTTTGGAAAGACGAGGTCTCTTTATGTTTCCCAAGCTGATCTTGAACTCCTGGCCCCAAGTGATCCTCCTGCCTTGGCTTCCCAAAGCATTGGTGTTACAGGCATGAGCCACCTCATCTGACCTCTTCTAAAATATTATAAAATAAATACAGACATCAAAATGAAAACAAAAGAAAAAGAAAAAACAAAACAAAAATCCCCAAAACAACAACAACAAAAAATGCAGACATCAATAACACTCACCACCAAATACTCTAGTGAGCATCTGCAAAAAAAAAAAAAAACAAAAACAAAAAACAGAATCCCACCTAAGCATAAAGCCATTGTCGTAACAGTGATATCTACTTTTTTGGCTGAAGTGTCTTTTTTTGTGTGTGTGTGTGAGACGGAGTCTTGTTCTGTTGCCAGGCTGGAGTGCAGTGGCACGATCTCGGCTCACTGCAACCCAGCCTCCACCTCCCGGGTTCAAGCGATTCTCCTGCCTCAGCCTCCTAAGTAACTAGGATTACAGCACACGCCACCACGCCCGGCTAATTTTTGTATTTTTAGTAGAGACGGGGTTTCACCATTAAGTGTTTTAATGTAGATGCAATGCCTGGAATAGCTGCTGGCCGAAATGGAGGGCTCAACACATTCCTTTAACATTTACCAAGGACCTACTTCATGCTGGGCACTGGTCCAGGAGCTGGGGCCACAGCAGGAAGCAAAGCAAGGGTTAAGTGTTTTAAGTGTTTAAGAGATGCATATTTCAGGATGCATCTCTAGATAAGGACATTTTCCAAAATACCAGTATCCCTCCTGACAAAACTAACAAAAATCTTGTTAGCTAATAATCAGCCACATTCATATTTACCGTCAAAGTTTTTATCCTCATTTTACAGCAGTGGAGAGTGATTGCCCGGGGTCCCACATTAGGAAGAGAGAGAACTGGGATTTGCACCGAGGCAGTCTGGGGACAGAGCTGTGATCACAGCTCCATGAGTCAGGGCCGAGCCAGACCCTTCACCACCAGCTGGCCGCGCCCCGGGAAGGGAAGTGTGGGGCGGAGAAGGTTCGTACGGGAGGAGGGGGAGGCGCCCACGCATCTGGGGCTGACTAGCTCTTTCGCAAAACGTCTGGGAGGAGTCCCTGGGGCCACAAAACTGCCTCCTTCCTGAGGCCAGAAGGAGAGAAGACGTGCAGGGACCCCGCGCACAGGAGCTGCCCTCGCAACATGGGTCACCCGCTGCTGCTGCCGCTGCTGCTGCTGCTCCACACCTGCGTCCCAGGTAGGGGCTGGGTCCCGAACGCCTGC
This sequence comes from Symphalangus syndactylus, assembly GCF_028878055.3. NCBI lineage: Eukaryota > Metazoa > Chordata > Mammalia > Primates > Hylobatidae > Symphalangus > Symphalangus syndactylus. The sequence continues at coordinate 18,489,388 of NC_072439.2, forward strand.
GCCTGGAACAGGGTCTGACTGAGGGGGTTGGGGGTTGTCAGAGGATGAGTTGGAGGAATGGGGTTCAGTCCTCAGCACCCTCCCTAATCAAATAATAGTAATTCTCGTGCTTTGTGCAACGCCACGCGGCGCAGTACCTGGCACTCGGTAGCTAAGGAAAAACTGGTGGAGCAAAGGCATTTAGCTTTACATAATTTAGTGAGTGCTTTTTTTTTTTTTTTTTTGACGGAGTCTCACTCTGTCGCCAGGGCTGGAGTGCAGTGGCGCGATCTCGGCTCACTGCAACCTCTGCCACCCGAGTTCAAGCGATTCTCCTGCCTCAGCCTCCTGAGTAGCTGGGATTACAGGCGCCTGCTGTCGCGCCCGGCTAATTTCTGTATTTTTAGTAGAGACCGGGTTTCACGGTGTTAGCCAGAATGGTCTCAATCTCCTGACCTCAGATGATCCGCCTGCCTCAGCCTCCCAAACTGCTGGGATTACAGGCGTGAGCCACCGCGCCCGGCCCAAGTGCTCTTTTTTTAATGGAGCTCTTCGAAGCCTCTCCCTTGCAATTTCAAACTGGGCGATGGGACTTTATTAATTTCGTTTCGCAGAGGAAACTGGGGTACAGAGAGGTTAGATAACTGGCCTAAAATCAGCCAGTGCTTGAATACGCAGGATCTGACCCTGCAGCGCCCCCCAGCGCTCTCCACGCTGCTGGGTCTCCCCCTCCGAGAAACGGGGGGACAGGACCCCCTTTTACAAAAGGGCCAAGGGAGGCTACCAGAGAGGCGCAGAGCCAGTGCTGGAGACCCGGGACTGTCCCTCAGGACCTTTCCCTCTCACTGAGGCGACTCTCACTTACTTCCCCGGAAAATGTGGGGGGCTCTGAGTCGAGAAACGAGAGGAATTTGAGAAGGAACTGACTCAGCGCAGGTGGCCACGGGGTGTTGGGGCCGCGATGAATAACCCGGAAAGCGCTCGAGACCGCGGGAGGCCGGGAATGAGTAACAACTCCGGGATACTCCGAACGCGCAGCTGGAAGGGGATGTCCGGGAAGGCCCGGAGGTCGGCGACCAGGCCTAGGGACTGGGCTACAATCTCGGGGCGGAGCCTGGGGCGGGGAGAGAGTGTCGGGGAGGAGCCAGAGGGCGGGGCTGGAACCTCAAGAAATTGCTACGGGAGAAGTTACAGACCCGAGGATGAGCTAGGGGCGGGGCTAGAATCTCGAGGCGGAGCCAGAGGGCGGGGTTATAACCTCGAGGAGTAACCAGAGGGCGGAGTTATAACCTCGGGGAGGAGCTAGAAGGCGGGACTAGAATCTTGAGGGGCAGGATTATAACCTCGGGGAGGAGCTAGAGGGCGGGGCTAGTTTGAAATTGCAAGGAAGAGGCTTTGAAGGGCTCCATTAAAAAAAGAGCACTTGGGCCGGGCAGTTTGGGAGGCCGAGGCAGGCGGATCACGAGGTCAGGAGACTGAGACCACCCTGGCTAACACGGTGAAACCCGGTCTCTACTAAAAATACAGGGAGGGGCTAGGGGCGGGGTTATAAGCTTGGGGAGGAGCTACGGGGCTGGGCTAGGACCTCAAGGGGCCAAGGGGCGGGGGTTACGACCTCGGGGAGGAGCTACAGGGTGGGGCTAAAACCTTAAGGAGGGACTGGGGCGGAGTTATGACCTCAGGGAAAAACTAGGGGCGGGGAGAGCCTCGGGGAGAGCTAAAGGGCGAAGTTAGACCCTCAAGGAGGGGCTAGAGGGCGGGACTAAAGCCTCGAGGAGGAGCCAGGGGCGGGGTTATGGCATCGGGGAGGAGCTAGGGGGCGGGAAGATAAGGTCAGGAAGAGCTAGAGGCGCGGCTAGAACCTTGACGAGGAGTCTGGGGCGGGGCCAAAACCAAGTTGGAGAGCTGGAGGGCGGAGACAGAACTTAGCGGGAAACTAGAGTATCTAACAATAGAAACTCCGGAGGGCTGATGGAGCCGTGGCTAGAATTTGGTAATAAACTCGTGGGCGGGGAGAGGTTCTGGAGCCTGGTGGAACCAGAGGGAGTGAGTGGAAGGATAGTTCCATAGGGCACTGGGAGTGACGGTATAACGTAAAGATCGACGGGGGCCGGGCGCGGTGGCTCACGCTTGTAATCCCAGCACTTTGGGAGGTCGAGGCGGGCGGATCACGAGGTCAGGAGATCGAGACCACGGTGAAACCCCGTCTCTACTAAAAATACAAAAAAATTATCCGGGCGTGGTGGCGGGCGCCTGTAGTCCCAGCTACTCGGAGAGGCTGAGGCAGGAGAATGGCGGGAACTCGGGAGGTGGAGCTTGCAGTGAGCCGAGATCGCGCCACTGCACTCCAGCCTGGGCGACAGAAGCGAGACTCCGTCTCAAAAAAAAAAAAAAAAAAAAGATCGACGGGGGTGGGGCGAAGCTAGAACGTCCCTAGCAGAACTGGAGAGGCGTAATCGACCGAGGGCCAGTGCGGTGAGAAGGACCTAATAGGAGCAGGAATAGAACGTACCGATAGACAGAGAGGGCGGGGATAGGACTGTCAGGATATACGCCTCACGAGGACAGAATGAAAGGAAAAACGGGCCAGGGCAGGACTTTGGGAAAGGACTTGTGGGCAGGGATAGAACGTTCAGTTAGTGGGGTGGAGGTAGAACGTGGACAAAGGACAGACTGGAAGTACCGCCGGCCGGAACCCAGCAGAACATGGAACGCGAATCTGAATGGACGGGGCCTAGAGACTTGGTATTGGTATTGGGACATGCAGGGGCGAGCGGGGGTCTTGGAGCTAAGCGTAGTTAACCTCTCCTCTCCTCTCCCTCCTTCCCCCAGCCTCTTGGGGCCTGCGGTGCATGCATTGTAAGAGCAATGGGGATTGCCGTGTGGAAGAGTGCACCCTGGGACAGGACCTCTGCAGGACCACGATCGTGCGCATGTGGGAAGGTGAGCTTCCCCCCAACACACACACTCCTCCAGCGCAGCATGGAACGCGAGTGATTGAGAAACCTTCCTCACCAGTAACTGGGAAATGCAAACTAAAAATAAACAAACAAGGAGAGCCCATTTCACACCCACCAGATTGGCAAGCATTTAAAAATCTGACAATACCCGGGTTAGTAAGGATGTGGAGTTGCAGACCGTGTCTGTGGTGGGGGAGTAAATTGGCACATCAACCACCTAGAGCGATTCGGCAATATCTAGTCCAGATGAAGATTAGCATATGCTACAGCTCAACTCCTCGCCATGCAGAAATGCCAAAGAACCTTGGCCACATATCCCAGGGACACATGTATAAGAATGTTCTTAGCAGCAATGTTTGTGACATGGAAAATTGGAAACAGGCTGGGCACTGGCTCACACCTGTATTTCGAGCACTTTGGGAGGCAGAGGCAGATGAATTGCTTGAGGTCAGGAGTTCAAGACCAGGCTGGCCAACATGGTGAAACAAAAAAATGGAAAATGTCTCTACAAAAAAAATGGAAAAATTAGCCGGGTGTAGTGGCACGCACCTGTAATCTCAGCTACTTGGGAGGCTGAGGCAGGAGAATTGCTTGAACCTGGGAGGTGGAGGTTGCAGTGAGCTGAGATCATGCTACTGCACTCCAGCCTGGGTGACAGAGCGAGACCCTGTCAAAAAAATGAACGAAAGAGAGAAAGGTGGGCCGGGCATGGTGGCTCACACCTGTAATCCCAGCACTTTGGGAGGCTGAGGCAGTTGGATTACCTGAGGTCAGGAGTTCAGGACCAGCCTGGCCAACATGGTGAAACCCTATCTCTACTAAAAAATACAAAAATTAGCCGGGCTTGGTGGCAGGCACCAGTTATCCCAGCTATTCGGGAGGCTGAGAGAGGAGAATTGCTTGAACTCCGGAGGCGGAGGTTGCAGTGAGCTGAGATCGTGCCATTGCACTCCAGCCTGGGCGACAAGAGCGAACCTCCATCTCAAGAAAAAAGAAAGAAAGAAAGAAAGAAAGAAAGAAAGAAAGAAAGAAAGAAAGGAAAGGAAGAGAGAGAGAGAAAGAGAGAGAGGAAGGGAGGGAGGGACAGACAGAGGGAGGGAGGGAGAGAGGAGGGAGGAAGGAAGGGGAGAAAGAAAGAAAAGAAGAAAATGGAAACTTAAGTCAGTCTGCAAGTCAGCAGCAGAAGAGAAACACTGTGGTAATAATTACATAATGGAGCGCTCTACTGCAGCTTAAAGAAGGAAATAGAGCTGCAGATACCAATGTGGACACATCTCAGAAACCTAAGGTTGAGAGGGGAAAAAATGTTGCAGAATATGATACATTTTTTATAAGCTTTAAGAACACATGAAACAATAGTATATGAAGCCAAGCATGGTGGCTCACATTTGTACCCCTAGCTACTCGGGAGGCTAAGGTAGAAGGATTCCTTGAGCCCAGAAGTTCGAGGTTGTGGTGAGCTGTGATTGCCCCAGCTGGGACAACAGAGACCCTGTTTCTAATAAATAAATAAATAAAATAAAGTTATATTAGAGGCATCTCACTACTGAGATCACTAAGCTGAGGGTGTGGGGGAGGGACAGATGGATCCAGAAAGTCCCAGTGGTAGTGCTGTCACTACAAGAGCAGGAGTGGGACACAGTGGCTCACACCTGTAATTCCAGCACTTTGGGACGCCAAGGTGGGAGGATCACTTGAGGCCAGGAGTTTGAGATCAGCCTGGGCAACATAGTGAGATGCCATCTCTATAAAAAATTTAAAAATTAGCAGGATGTGGTGATGTAAGCCTGTGGTCCCAGCTACTCGGGAGGCTGAGGCAGGACTGCTTGAGCCTGGGAGGTCAAGGTTGCAGTGAGCTATGATTGCACCACTCCAGCCTGAGTGACAGAGTGATACCCTGTCTCTTTTTTTCTTTTCTTTTCTCTTCTTTTTTTTTTTTTTTCGAGACGGAGACTTGCTCTGTTGCCCAGGCTGGAGTGCAGTGGTACAATCTCAGCCCACTGCAACCTCTGCCTCCCGGGTTCAAGTGATTCTCCTGCCTCAGCCTCCTGAGTAGCTGGGACTACTGGCGCATGCCACCACACCTGGTGATTTTTTTGTACTTTTAGTAAAGACGGGGTTTCACCGTGTTAGCCAGGATGATCTCGATCTCCTGACCTCGTGATCTGCCTGCCTCGGCCTCCCAGTGCTGGGATTACAGGCGTAAGCCACCGCACCCAGCCAATACCTTGTCTCTTAAAACATTAATTAATTATTAGCCAAGTGTGATGGCATGTGCCTGTAGTCCCAGCTGCTTGGGAGGCTGAGGCAGGAGAATCACCTGAACCCATGACGAAGCAGTTATAGTGAGCTGAGATAGTGCCACTGCACTCCAGCCTGGGTGACACAGCAAGACCCTGTCTCCCAGAAAAAAAAATTAATTAATTAATTAAAATAAAATCGAGCAGGCTCCTTGTTGGGATGGGGGTGGAGGCAAGGTTAACTCTAGAAAAAGACAGAGTTAGACTCAAATAACAGAAGAGGCCTAACAAAGATCAGCCCTGGAGTGGGTGACCTTGAGACCAGGAGTGTCAGAGGCCGGTTGAGCTAAGAGGAGCCTCTGGGGTAATGAAGATCCCCTCCTTGCAGAAGGGGAAGAGCTGGAGCTGGTGGAGAAAAGCTGTACCCACTCAGAGAAGACCAACAGGACCCTGAGCTATCGGACTGGCTTGAAGATCACCAGCCTTATGGAGGTTGTGTGTGGGTTAGACTTGTGCAACCAGGGCAACTCTGGTGAGTAGGGCAGCCCTCGCCATCCCCAACCCTAAGCCATCCCCAGCTCAACCTCATCATCATCCTAATCCTATTCTTAACTTTACATCAGCCGAACCCCAACTCCATGCCTTATCCAAGCCCCAACCCCAACCCAACCCATCTCTAGCTCAGCCCCATCCCCAACTCATTCCTGACCCCGTATCCAACCCCAACTCAACTTCACCTCCAATCCTATGCCTAACTTCATGTTACCCCAACACTGTTCCCAACTCAAACCCAGCCCTATTCCAAACACCATTCCAACCCCATCCCCAAATCAATCCCATCCTTATCTCAGACTACCCAAATCCCCACCCCAACGACACAGTTACTTTCATCCTTAACCCAGTCCCCATCCTGCATGTTTGTATGTATGGTTGTTATGTATAACTTGCAACTCTGCCCTTAACAAGCTCACATGCAAGCATGAGACATAGATGAGATGTCTCAGTGATGTTTATCCATCTGACTGGGCAGGAGATGGTCCTGTCCAATCCATTGGGATGGGAGATGGTCCAAGCAATAGATGCTGAGGGGCCAGGATTCAAGCAAAGACTTGACGTTCTTAAGGGAAGTCAAAAGAGGGGAAGATTAAATGGGCCGCAGTAGGTTGGGAGAATCCTCTGCAATAGATAGTCTCTGACTTGGGCAGTGAAAAAACAAATGTGAGGAAATGTCCATAATAGGCTGGGTGTGGTGGCTCACGCCTGTAATCCAAGCACTTTGGGAGAATAAGGCGGGAGAACCGCTTGAGCCCAAAAGTTTAAGACCAGCCTGGGCAACATAGTGAGACCTGGTTTCTGCAAAAAATAAACAAAAAGTAGCCAGACGTGGGGGTACACACTTGTAGTCCTAAGTATTCAGGAGGCTAAGGTGGGAGGATTACTTGAGCCTGGCAGATCAAGGCTGCAGTGAGCTGTGATCATGCCATTGCACTCCAGCCTGGGAGACAGAGTGAGACCCTATCAGAAAGGAAAGAAGAGAGAGAGAGAGAGAGAGAGAAAGAAGGAAAGAAAGGGAAGGGAAGGAAGGGACATAAAGAAGGAAAGAAAAAGGGAGGGAGAAAGAAAGAAAGAGAAAGAAAGGAAGAAAGACAGCCAGGCGTGGTGGCTCAAGCCTGTAATCCCAGCACTTTGGGAGGCCGAGGCGGGCGGATCACGAGGTCAGGAGATCGAGACCATCCTGGCTAACACGGTGAAACCCCGTCTCTACTAAAAATACAAAAAATTAGCCGGGTGTGGTGGCGGGCGCCTGTAGTCCCAGCTGCTCGGGAGGCTGAGGCAGGAGAATGGCGTGAACCCAGGAGGCGGAGCTTGCAGTGAGCAGAGATCGCGCCACTGCACTCCAGCCTGGGGGACAGAGCAAGACTCCGTCTCAAAAAAAAAAAAAAAAAAAGAAAGAAAGGAAGAAAGAAAGAAGAGAGAATGAGAAGAAAGAAAGAGAAATAGGAAAGAAGGAAGGAGAAAGAAAGAGAAACAGAGAAAGAGACATAAGCCCTGTAGAAAGAAAGAAAGAAAGAAAGAAAGAAAGAAAGAAAGAAAGAAAGAAAGAAAAAGAAAGAAAGAAAGAAAGAAAAGAGAAACATCCATAAGCCACTTTGTCAAATTCCATGGCTTCAGGCTCTGGTCATTTTAAGAAAAAGACTTAGAAAAGGTCAAATTTTCCTAAATTGCCACAGGAGAGGAAGGGTGGGGAAGGAATGGATCCATGGTGCATGGATCCATCCATGAAAGAGATTCCTCTTTCTGGAGCTGGTGAGGAAGGAAATAGGGTAAGGCCAGTCTAGTCATGGTGACATCAGTGAGCAGAGTGCTGCGTTTGCACTGGGTTTTCTTTGTTCTTCATTCATCCTGATTCTGCCTGGTTTTCATTCATCCTGACCTCAAACACTAATCCGCTGGCGGGGCCAAATCAGATGTTTGTTTTGAGGAAGTGACAAGAGAGGATGTGGGCTTCCTGTCTCGGTGAGATGTGCTTAAGGAAAGCACCAATACTTGGGTCTAAGTAGTGCATTCAATCAGAGATGATGGCAAAAATATTTAACAATATTGGTCAGTGCCAGGACAAACTTCTGGAGTCCCCTGCTGGGCCTGGTGTTACCCCTTTCCATAATGGGTCACAGGGACATGAAGGGTCCTGGGGAGAGAGTTGGGAGTGGTCAGGGATCCACCAGGAGCTTGGAGCAGCAGCTATCAATTCAGTAATCTAACAACTGAGATACCTATATTATCCCTTTTTCTTTTCTTTTTTTCTTTCTTTTTTTTTTTTTTTTTTGTTTGTTTGAGATGGAGTTTCACTCTTCTTGCCCAGGCTGGAGTGCAAGGCCACAATCTCGGCTCTCTGCAACCTCCGCCTCCCAGGCTCCAGTGATTCTTCTGCCTCAGCCTCCCAAGTAGCTGGGATTACAGGCATGCGCCACCACGCCCAGCTAATTTTGTATTTTTAATAGAGACGAGGTTTCTCCATGTTGGTCAAGCCGATCTTGAACTCCCGACCTCAGGTGATCCACCCGCCTCAGCCTCCCAAAAGGGCTGGAATTACAGGTGCGAGCCACCGCGCCCAGCCTCATCCCCATTTCTAATGCCATTGTACCCTGCTTGTGGCAACTTGAATAGTTGGTTAAACTGCACTCAGTACTTACATGATGCTGGGGACACAGCAGGGACCAAGACAGCCTGTGCCCTGCCTGACTCCATGGGACTCACAGTCCAGTGTGTGTGTGTGTGTGTGTGTGTGTATGTGTGTGTGTGTGTGTAGGGGTGACAGACCCATCCATCACCAGACAGTGACTGATTATTAGGTTAATGCAAAAGTAATTGCAGCTTTTGCCATTAAAAGCAATGGCAGAAACCACAATTACTTTTGCACCAACCTAATAGACTAGTCTGGGCTATGACGGGGGAAACACAGGCAGAGGGGTCAGGGCTGGGATGAGGGAAGAGTAGGGGCTGTGGTACCCCAGAGGAGATACCTGACTCAGGTCAGGGAAGGTTTCCTAGGGGAAGCAACAGCTAAGGTGGATCTTGAAGGATGAGTAGGAATCAGACTATTAAACAGCTAGTGGAGGCCGGGTGCAGTGGCTCATGCCTGTAATCCCAACACTTTGGGAGGCCCAGGTGGGAGGATTGTTTCAGACCAGCCTAGGCAACATGACTCTACAAAAAAAATACAAAAATTAGCCAGATGTGATGGTACATGCCTGTGATCCCAGCTTCTTGGGAGGTTGAGGCGGGAGGATCACTATAGCCCAGGTGGTGGAGGCTGCAGTGAGCTATGATCGCACCACCGTACCCCAGCCTGGGTGACAGAGCGAGATCCTGTAAAAAAACAAAAAACAAAAAACAGTGGAAAGGGTTTTCCAGCAGAGGGAGCAACAGATACAAAGGTGGCCAAAAGCAGTGTGGCTGGACAAAGGAAACAGTGGGGCGAGATGAGCTGGAAAGCTTGGCAGGGGCATGTTACACAGGGGCTTCTAGACGTTGTCCTGGGAGCACTGGGGCATCACAGAAGATTTTAAACAGCAAATGTCATGATCGAAGTGACGGAGTTTTGCTCTTTTTGCCCAGGCTGTAGCGCAATGGTGCGATCTCAGCTCACTGCAACCTCCGCCTCCTAGGTTCAAGTGATTCTCCTGCCTCCGCCTCCCAAGAAACTGAGATTACAGGCACCCGCCACCATGCCCGGCTAATTTTTTTGTATTTTTAGTAGAGATGGGGTTTCACCATGTTGGCCAGGCTGGTCTGGAACTCTTGACCTCGTGATCCGCTCACCTCGGCCTCCCAAAGTGCTGGGATTACAGACGTGAGCCACCGCACCCGGCCCCCATTTATATTTTTAACAAATTATTCTGACCTCAGGACAGAAGATAGATTGAAAGGAAGCAAGAGTAGATGAGGGGAAACCAACTTGGGGGTGGGAGAGGTTGTTCAGGTGGAGAAGAGGGCAGCAGGACTATGGTGTCAGGTGTGCAGAGGAAGAGGACTGGATAGATTTAAGAGCTATTCAGGCTAGGCACAGTGGCTCACGCCTGTAACCCCAGCACTTTGGAAGGCCGAGGCAGGAGGATTGCTTGATCCCAGGAGTTGGAGGCTGCAGTGATCACGCCACTGCACTCCAGCCTGGGTGGCACAGCAAAACTCTGTCTCAACAAAAGCCAAAAAAGAGCTATTTAGAAGCCGGCCTTAGTGGTGAATTAGATGTGGGAGGGGACCTGCAATTCTGGTCATGATGGAGTCACTTGTATGAGACCAACCCTTCTGCCAATGACAGTTGCAAATGCCGGACAAATAACAAACAATTATTGGAAGTCACTGGAAAGCAGCAAATGAAAGGAGAAACTTGGCTGGGTGAAGTGGCTCATGCCTGTGTAATCCCAGCACTTTGGGAGGCCAAGGCAGGTGAATTGCTTGAGCTCATGAGTTCAAGACCAGCCTGGGCAACACGGTGAAACCCTGTCTCTACTAAAAATACAAAAGTTAGCCAGGCGTGGTGGCACATGCCTGTGGTCCCAAGCTACTTGGGTGACTGAGGCACAGGAATTGCTTGAACCCGGGAGGTAGAGGTTACAGTGAGCCAAGAGCACACAACTGCACTCCAGCCTGGGCGACAGAGCGAGACTCCATTTCAAAAGAAAAAAGAAAGGAAGGAGAAACTTGAGGCGCTACAACCTCTGAAATAACAGAAGTGTAGAATTTGGGTTCCACAGACAACCTGGCTTTTTCCCGGAGTGCACTTGCCAATCTGCTGCTGTGGAAGGGAAATAGAGCCCAGACGGAAAGAGAGTCGCTAGACTGAGAAGACGGAGGTTGGAGCTTGGGGCTGCCAGAATGTCTGGAAGATGAGAGTTAAAATCCTGGAACGGATGGGACCACAGAAAAGGGAGTTCCCAACCTGCAAACAAATCTCCCTCAAGTCATTGGCAAGCTCTACATGCACAGGGTGAGAGTCCAAGAAACTTGGAAGAGAAAAATAGCAACTGGGAAGCTACAAAAGCAAACAAGGCTTCCAGCAGACATGTGATGCTGGGGACACAGGTTGCCAAGCTGAAGAGGCCTTGGTAAGCATCTCAGGCTTTCCCCCTAAGACCACCCTAGGGGTAAGGGCCAAAGTGAAATAGACCAGCCCCAAACAAGCCTAGGTCCAGTCCTTGACAGGAATGAAAACCTGACTCTCTGTGGAAGAAGAAAACATCGTTTAGGCCCTTGACAGATTTTTATCTAGAATGTCTGGCATCTGATCAAAACTTACAAGATAGCTAGGCATGGTGGCACGCGTCTGTAGTCCCAACTACTTGGAAGGATTTCTTGAGCCTGAGAGTTCTGGGCTGTAGTGTGCTATATCAACCGGGTGTCTGCACTAAGTTTGGCATCAATATGGTGATCTCCCAGGAGCAGGGGACCACCAGGTTGTCTAAGGAGGGGTTGAAGCAGCCCAGGTCAGAAATGGAGCAGGTCAAAACTCCTGTGATGATCAGTAGCAGGATTATGCCTATAAATAGCCACTGCACACCAGCCTGGACAACATAGCAAGACCCCATCTTTTAAAAAAAAAAAAAAAAAAAACCAGGCCAGGCATGCTGGCTCAAGCCTGTAATCCTAGCACTTTGGGAGGCCGAGGTGGGAGGGTCACGAGGTCAGGAGTTCAAGACCACACTGGCCAACATGGTGAAACCCCTTCTCTACTAAAGATACAAAAAAATTTAGCCGGGTATGGTGGCGTGTGCCTGTAATACCAGCTACTTGGGAGGCTGAGGCAGGAGAATCGCTTGAACCAGGGAGGTGGAGGTGGCAGTGAGCCGAGATCACACCATTGCACTCCAGCCTGGGCGAGAGGGCAAGACTCTGTCTCAAAACAAAACAAAACAAAACGCAAGACTCTGTCTCAAAACAAAACAAAACAGAAAACAAAAAATAAAAAACAATAACAACAAAAAACCTTACAAGGTATCCTGAAGAAAATAAAAAGGGCCAATTGACCAGAAATCAAGTGAAAAACCCAACTATAGAAACAGAATTGTAGTGACTCAGATATTGGATTATAGGACAGGAAACATGAAAATTGCTACAATCGATATATTCAGGAAAACAGAAGAACGGATACGTTTTAGCACCTGGAATCCATTTTTTAAAAGAGTCCAACAGAAAAGATAGAACAGTGACTCAAATGAAGAACTCGGCAGTTATGCTTGATAGAGGTCAGAAACAGCAGAGCAAAAGGATTAAAGAGCTAGAAGACAGAACAGTAGAAGCATGTGCGTTGATGCACAGATGTGGAAGATCAAGGGGTCTGCCAGGTTTCTGTCCCGGGGACTGGATGGGGCCGCCTTGGACGTGTGGACTTCAAGAAAAAGAGCAGTTGTGGGAGAAGATGGGGAGTTTTGTTTAGGATAGGTGTTTGAGGTATGGCCATGGGGCCTCGAAGAGACAGTTGCATGTCTGGAGCTCAGAGAGAAGTCTAGACTAGAGAGAGATTTGTGAGTGATGAGCAGATAGATGGAAATGAAGTCATGTCAATATTTACCCCATGAGAGAGTCTATACTGTGAGAGATAAAAAGGGCTTAAAACAGAGCCCTGGCCAGGTGCAGTACTCCCGTCTGTAATCCCAGCACTTTAGGAGGCCAAAGCAGGAGGATCATTTGAGTCCAGGAGTTCGAGACTAGCCTGGGTAACATAGCAAGACCTTGTCTCTACAGAAAATACAAAAATTAGCCAGGTGAACTGGCACACGCCTGTAGTCTCAGCTACTCAGTAGGCTGAGATGGGAGAATTACCTGAGCTCAGGGAGGTCGAGGTGGCAGTGAGCCACTGCACTCCAGCCTTGGGAGAGAGCAAGACCCTATCTCAAAAAAAAAAGAAAAGGAAAAGGAAAATAGCCCTAAGGATCATTGGCATTTACAAGAGTTCACACAGGAGACCCATGAGTGACCACCCAGAGTGGGCAGAACTAGAAATGGGGAATTCAAGGGACAGTGGGAGCTCAGAGCAGGTACCCGTCCCAGGCTGATAGGTCAGGGAGGGCTTCCTAGAGGAAGTGAAATTGAAGATGACAGCTGAAGAATGAGTAGGAGTTAGAGAAAGTAGGGCTCAAGGAAAAGGTGTTCTAGGTGTGAACAGCTATTTTGGCAATGGTGAAAATTTGTGTTTTCATTTTCATGGAAGTTTGTGTGAGAAGACATGGGTGGCCTTGTAGTTATTTTTCTTTGAGGGGGACGATTGGGCTTTGGATGTAAATAATTCGCCTAATTACAGCTAGCAGCCTGCCAGTTGAGAGCCTTGGCTGACTTGGTCCTCTCACTTTTTTAAGACTTGGCCTGGACTCAGCTTAGATGTATCTTGGGTCAGGACGGGGAGGGCATGCCAAGCATGGGAAATGGTGTGAGCCAAGGGCTGGGCAGAGGAATGACTCTGGGACGGATCCAGCTGGCCAACACCACAAGGTTCGTGCAAAAGGCAAAGTGATCAGGAATCGGTCAAGTGAGTCCTTGATCCCTGGGACAATTAGGTAGTGTCTTATCTGTTGCTTATCTTTATCTATTGCTGCATTACAGAATGCAGCAATAACATAAGCATGCATTATTTCACAAAGTTTCTGAATGTCAAAAACCCTGGAGTGGCTTAGCTGGGTGGTTCTGGCTCAGGATCCTTCATGAGCCTGCAGTCGAGATGTCAGCTGGGGCTGCAGTCATCTGAAGGCTCCTAAGGTAGCTTCACTCACATGAATGCTTCCCTCCCATGGCTTTGGCACAAGCCTCAGTTCTGCCACGTGAACTTTCCCATGGTGCTACTTGAGTGTCCTCACAACATGGCTGCTGCTTGCCCCAGAAAAAGTGATCCAAGTGAGAGAGCCAGGCAGAAATTGCCATGTGTTCTATGATCTAGCCACAGAAGGCACACACCATCATTTCCATAATATCCAGTTGACTACATAGGGCATCCTTATTCTTTTTTCTTCTTTTTTTTTTTTTAATTTAAAGACAGAGTCTTGCTATGTTGCCCAGACTAGTCTCAAACTTCTGGACTCAAGCAATCCTCCCACCTCAGCCTCCCAAAGTGCTGGGATTACAAGCATGAGCCGCTGCACCCAGCCAGCCCTATTCTTTAAGGGCATGAATACCAGGGAGCAGAGATTATTGGGGGCCATTTTGGAGACAGGCTACTACAGGGAACAATAGAAGGGTTTTAAGTAATTGCCCATTCATTCATTCATTTAACAAATATGTATTGAATATCTTATCTGTCCCTGGCCGTGTGCCAGGTGGTGTTGGGACACAGTAGTGATCAAGACAGCCCCTGGCCCTACCCTCCTGGGGGCTCACAGTCCAGTAGAGGAGACATACCTGTCACCAGACAGTGACCACCCGGAGTGGGATGGGGGAGTCCAGGGGTGTGTGGGAGCTGCTCCAGCCTGGTGGATCAGGAAGGGCTTGCTAGAGGAGGTGAAATTAGAGCTGACACCTGAAGAATGAGTAGGAGTTAGGGAAGGCAGAGAGCAAAGGAAAGGTGTTCTAGACAGAAACAACGGCATATGCAAAGGCCTGGATGCCAGGTAACGTGTAGTTGCGGACTGTGGGAAGTCAGTGTGGAGCAGAGTCTGAGGGTGTAGTGGAGGGAGACGAGGCAAGAGAGGTACTCAGGCCCCAGTATTTGATGGGCTTTGAATCTCATGCTGCGGATCTTGGATTTTATTTTGAGGGCAGTAGGGAGCTATGGAAGAGTCTTGAGCAGAGGAGAGACAGGGTCAGATATGAGTATTAGAAATATCCTGCTAAGGGCCCGAGTGCGGTGGCTCACGCCTATAATCCTAGCACTTTGGGAGGCCAAGGCAGGTAGATCACTTGAGGTCAGGAGTTCGAGACCAGCCTGGCCAACATAGTGAAACCCTGTCTCTACTAAAAATACAAAAATTAGCCCAGCATGATGGTGCACACCTGTAGTCCCAGCTATTCGGGAGGCTGAGGCAGGAGAATCACTTGAACCCGGGGAGTGAAGGTTGCAGTGAGCCAAGATGCCGCCACTGCGTTCCAGCCTGGGTGACGGAGTGAGACTCTGTCTCGGGGAAAAAAAAAAAAAGGAAAGAAATATATCTAGGGCCATGTGGAAATGCTGCACTGGGGTGAGTAGGGGGTGACAAGAATGGAAACCCAGAGGCTAGGGAGGTAGCTGGAGTTGAAGGAGGTCTGAGCTGGACTGGTCCATGGGGCTGGAAAGGAGGGGATGGATTCTAGAAAGATTCAGCAGGCAGAATAGGCAGGGCTCAACGACTGGCTGCAGGGTAGGATGAGGAGGAATTGATGCCGAGTGAGTCCTTGCAGAGCTGGGGCTCCAGGACTGTCTTCATGGAGTCTCACTCCCCTCCCCCTCTTCCAAACAGGCCGGGCTGTCACCTATTCCCGAAGCCGTTACCTCGAATGCATTTCCTGTGGCTCATCAGACATGAGCTGTGAGAGGGGCCGGCACCAGAGCCTGCAGTGCCGCAGCCCTGAAGAACAGTGCCTGGATGTGGTGACCCACTGGATCCGGGAAGGTGAAGAAGGTGAGCCCCAACCTGCTGGCAACTCCTCCTCCCTGCTCTGCTCCTCCCCAAGACTGCACTTAACAACAACCCCAAAGTAACAGGGATGTCAGCAAGGGACTACGTTCTCTCATACACAAGAGGTCCAGTGATAGGAAGTCCAGGGCCACAAGGACAGTTCCAGAGTCACCAGGAACCCAGATGCCTTCTCGTTTCTTTTTTCTTCTTTTTCTTTTTTGAGGCAGTCTTGCTCTCTGTCGCCCAGGCTGGAGTGCAATGGCACAATCTCGGTTGGCTGCAACCTCTGCCTCCCAGGTTCAAGTGATTCTCCTGCCTCAGCCTCCTGAATAGCTGGGATTACAGGTGTGCATCACCACGCCCAGCTAATTTTTGTATTTTTAGTAGAGACAGGGTTTCACCATGTTGGTCAGGCTGGTCTCGAACTCCTGACCTTGTGATCCACCCGCCTCGGCCTCCCAAAGTGCTGGGATTACAAGCGTGAGCCACCACGCCTGGCCACCCTCTTGTTTCTTAAACATCACTTCCATTCTCAAAATGCCTCATAGTCCAAAATGGCTGCCAGAGCTCTGGGTCTCACATCTAAGTTCCAGGAAGGAGGAAGAAGGAAAGAAGGGACAAAAAAGGGAGCACTCCTCCTTTTGTAAGGGTTCTCCTTTCTGGAAGTCCCATAAAGCACTTCTATTTATATCACATTGGTCCGAACTTCATCCCATGAGTATACCTGGAGAGGCTGGAATATGTAGTTTTCGACAAGATCTATGACTGTTCTAGATAAAATGAGGGTCTTAAGATGAAGGGTGAGGTAGAGAATGGTTGAATGCCTGCTATTTCGGGCAAATCCCATCTTAGTCCCTCATTCACAATCTGACATCTGACCTCTGTCCCCTGGCCCCCATAGAACGTCCAAAGGATGACCGCCACCTCCGCGGCTGTGGCTACCTTCCCGGCTGCCCAGGCTCCGATGGTTTCCACAACAACGACACCTTCCACTTCCTGAAGTGCTGCAACACCACCAAATGCAATGAGGGCCCAAGTAAGGAACGGGAGACACGGGCAAGGCCTGGGGTCGGGCAGCGGCATGCACTCGGGCAGACAGCTGCGCAGTCACTCTCCGGCAATCAACTCCTCTCTGGGCCTCTGTTTCCTTTTCTGAAAACTGGGAGTATCAGGTCTTTTTTTTTTTTTTTTTTCTTTTTGAGACGGAGTCTCACTCTGTTGCCCAGGCTGGAGTGCAATGGCGTGATCTCCGCTCACTGCAACCTTTGCCTCACAAGTTCAAGCAATTCTCCTGCTTCAGCCTCCTGAGTAGCTGGGATTACAGGCGCCCGCCACCATGCCCGGCTAATTTTTCTATTTTTAGTAGAGATGGGGGTTTCACCATGTTGGCCAGGCTGGTCTCGAACTCTTGACCTCAACTGATCTGTCTGCCTCGGCCTCACAAAGTGCTGGGATAACAGGCATGAGCCACTGCACCCGGCCAGGCTTTTCTTCAAAGAAGAATTTTGTAAGAATTCAATGATACTGTGTATTAGCCCTCGCCAAGACCTGTGCTTCCTGTCTCTTTTGTCTCTCTCAAATTTTCCCACTCCTACCCGCCTCCACTGCCACCACCTGGGCTGAGCCATGCTGATTTCTTGCTCAGGTTGTTGCAATGACCTCTCTGGTCTCCCTGCTTCCACTCCTGCCACCCAACAGCCAAGGCTCAACCCAGCAGCGAGTGATTTTTTGGGGGGTATGGGGGGGACAGGGTCTCGCTCTGTCACCCAGGCTGGAGTGCACTGGCATGATCATGGCTCCCTGCAGCCTCAAACTCCTGGGCTCAGGAGTCCCTCCCACCTAAGCCACTGGAGTAGCTGGGACTACAGGTGCATGCCACCACACCAGGCTAATTTTGTATTTTTGGTAGAGACGGGGTCTTGCTATGTTACCCAGGCTGGTCTCAAACTCCTGGGCTTGGCCTCCCAAAGTGTTGGGATTACAGGCGTGAGCCACCGTGCACCACCATTTTTTTATTTTTTAATGTAAATCAGATCATGTCACCCTCCTTTCTCAGGCATTTCAATGACTTCCCCTTCCTCTTAGAATAAGATCCAAAGGCCACATTCTGCTGGCCTATGTAATCTGGCACCTGTCTGCCTCGCGGTCTTTGTTTAGATTAGTTTTTGGGGTTTTGTGTTTTCTTTAGACATAGGGTCTTGCTCTGCCGCCCAGGCTAGGGTGCAGCGGCACAATCACGGCTCACTGCCGCCTCAAACTCCTGGGCTCCAGTGATCCTCCCACCTCAGCTTCCCAAGTAGCTGGGACTACAGTTGCGCATCATTGCACCCAGCTACATTTTAAAACTTTTGTAGAGATGGGGTCTCACTATGTTGCCCGGGCTAGTATCAAACTCCCAGGCTCAAGCAATCCTTCTGCCTTGACCTCCCAAAGTGCTGGGATTACAGACATGAGCCGCTGTGCCTGACCATCATTTAGTTTCTTTCTTTTCTTTTTTTTTTTTTTTTGAGTTGGAGTCTCGCTCTGTCAGCCAAGCTGGAGTGCAGTGGCACAATCTTGGCTCACTGCAACCTCTGCCTCCCAGGTTGAAGTGATTCTCCTGCCTTGGCCTCCCAAAATGCTGAGATTAGAGGCATGAGCCGCTGTGCTGACGTTCATTTGGTTTCTATAATCACCAAAGCCCATCTGGCCCTCATGGCCCTTGCACATGCAGTATCCTCCCTTAGAACACATCTTCCCCAAGAGTTCACCCTGCTGGCAGCTTCTCATCCATTAGGCCTCAGCTTTAATGTATCATCTTCAGGGATGCTTTCACTGTCCCTCCCCTCCAGTGTAATCTAGATCCCTGTCTCTATTACCCAGCACTGTCAACAGATAGAAATGTTCCATATCTGTCCTGTCTAATATTACAGCCACCACTGTATGTGGTCAGTGAGCACTTGAAATGTGAACTGAATTTTAAGATTCGATTTAATATTAATTTATTTAAATGTAAACAACCACATGTGGCCAGTGGCTACCAGATTGAGTAGTGTAGCTCTGAATTGTAAATTCTGGCTGGGCACAGTGGCTCACACCTGTAATCCCAGCACTTTTGGAGGCGGAGGCGGGAGGATCGCCCGAGGCCAGGAGTTTGAGACAAGCCCAGGCAACATAGCAAAACCCCGTCTCAAAAAAAATTTTTTAGTAATAATAATAATAGTAATAACTTGTAAGTTCTGGCCAGGTACAGCGGCTCACACCTGTAATCCCAGAACATTGGGAGGCTGAGGCAGGCAGACTGCTTGATCCCAGGAGTTTGAGACCAGCCTGAACAATGTGTCAAAACCCCATCTCTACAAAAAACAGAAAAATTGGCCAGGCATGGTGGTGCATGCCTGTAGTCCCAGCTACTCAGGAGGCTGATGTGGAAGAATCTCTTGAGCAGGGGTGGTCGAGACTGCAGTGAGCTACAATTGCGCCACTGCACTCCAGCCTGGGCAACAAAGTGAGACCCTGTATCAAAAATAAATAAATAAGTTGTAACTTCTGTGAGAGCAAGGACGGTTTCATCTTACATAGTTGCTTACCCAGCAACCAGCACGGTGCCTGGCCAGAAATGGGACTTATGGGGAGTTGAAAGCTGGGGTTTCTCTCAAGCCCTTGAAAACCATCCCCCTCCAAATGCCATTCAGATGCCTGACCACAAGGTGGCTCCATGACATCTCTGGCTCCATGACATCTCTGGCTCGGAGTGGAAGTCCTGGGGAGGTCATTCAAGGAAGTGGGGATGGGAGCACTAATTTTCTTGGTCTCTGTGTCTCTGGTATTCTCCTAAGTCCTGGAGCTTGAAAATCTGCCGCAGAATGGCCGCCAGTGTTACAGCTGCCAGGGGAACAGCACCCATGGATGCTCCTCTGAAGAGACTTTCCTCATTGACTGCCGAGGCCCCATGAATCAATGTCTGGTAGCCACCGGCACTTACGGTGAGGCCCTCTCCGAGGCTGGGAGGGAACACTTATTGAGGGTGGAGAGTTCTGCAAAAGATTGACTTCCAGTTAAGCTGGACTTAACTGTGGTGGGTCTCCCTGTGGAAAAGGTGGGATTTCCTTCAGGTAGGTGAATATTATTGTAAGGAATTAGGACTTGTCTATCAGGATGTGGACATTTTTGCCATGGAAAAGTGGAATTCCGGCTGGGTGCGGTGGCTGAAGCCTGTATTCTCAGCACTTTGGGAGGCTGAGGCCAGAGGATCTCTTGAGGCCAGGAGTTTGAGACCAGCCTGGGCAACATAGCAAGACCCCCATCTCTACAAAAAGAAAAAGGGAAAGAAAAATGGAATTCTTTGGTGGATTTCTCATGGGTTGTGGGGATTTGCTGAAGACATCTTGGGCTTTCATCCTGTGGCGTCCTGGAAAGGTCTCTGTATTCCAGTGGTTCTCAAACTTTTTGGTCTCAATTTCTTCATGCTCTTAAAAATTATTGTTGGCCAGGTGTGGTGGCTCACGCCTGTAATCCCAGCACTTTGGGAGGGCGAGGTGGAGGACCACTTGAGGTCAGGAGTATGAGAGCACCCTGGCCAACATGGTGAAACCCTGTCTCTACAAAAAATTACAAAAATTAGCTGGGTGTGGTGTAACCCCAGCTACTTAGGAGGCTGAGGCACGAGAATCACTTGAACCCAGGAGGAGGAGACTGCAGTGAGTGGGGATCACCCCACTGCACTCCAGCCTGGATGACAGAGGGAGACTTTGTCTCAAAAAAAAAAAAACTGTTTATTGTTTATGTCAGTGATTTCTATAGATAAATGCCACATTAAAATTAAAACTGAGAACCAGCTGCAGTGGCTCACACCTGTAATCCTAGCACTTTGGGAGGCCGAGGTGGGTGGATCACCTGAGGTTGGGAGTTCAAGACCAGCCTGACCAACATGGTGAAACCCCGTCTCTACTAAAAATACAAATTAGTCGGGCGTGGTGGCACATGCCTATAATCCCAGCTACTTGGGAGGCTGAGGCAGGAGAATCGCTTGAACCCAGGAGGCGGAGGTTGCGGTGAGCCAAGATTGTGCCATTGCACTCCAGCCTGGGCAACAAGAGTGAAACTCCATCCCAAAAAATAAAATAAAATTAAATTAAAATTAAAACTGAGAAATCTTTTTTTTTTTTTTTTTTTTTTTTTTTGAAATGGAGTCTTGCTCTGTCGCCAGGCTGGAGTGCAGTGGCATGATCTCAGCTCACTGCAACCTCCCCCGCTCCTGGGTTCAAGCAATCCTCCTGCCTCAGCTTCCTGAGTAGCTGGGATTACAGGCATGAACCGCTATGCCCAGCTGATTTTTGTAATTTTAGTAGAGATGGGGTTTCACCATGTTGGCCAGGATGGTCTCGATCTCCTGACCTCATGATCTGCCTGCCTCGGCCTCCCAAAGTGCTGGGATTACAGATGTGAGCCACCATGCCCAGCCAAAACTGAGAAATCTTTAAAGGTTTATTTATGAATTCATCCTACAACAATAAAAACTCATTACACATTAAGATAAATAACATTTTAATGAAAACTGACTATAGTTTCCAAAGAAAAATGTAATGACAGCCAGGCGTGGTGGCTCATGCCTATAATCCCAATACTTTGGGAGGCCAAGGTGGGTGGGTCACTTAAGCCTAAGGATTTGAGACCAGCCTGGGCAACAGAGCAAGATCCTGTCTTTACAAAAAATACAAAAGTTAGCTGGGCATGGTGGTGCATGCCTGTCATCCCAGCTACTTGGGAGGCTGAGGTGGGAGGGTCACTTGAGCCTGGGAGGTGGAGGTTGCAGTGAACCGAGATTGCACCACTGCACTGCAGCCTGGGCAACAGAGCGAGACCCTGTCTTAAAAAAAACAAACAAGCAAACAAACAAAGAAAACAGCCAGGTGCGGTGGCTCACGCCTGTAATACCAGCACTTTGGGAGGCCAAGGCGGGCAGATCACAAGGTCAGGAGTTCAAGACCAGCCTGGCCAATATGGTGAAACCCTGTCTCTACTAGAAATACAAAAATTAGCCGGGCATGGTGGTGCGTGCCTGTAGTCCCAGCTACTTGGGAGGCAGAAGAATTGCTTGAACCCGGGAGGCGGAGGTTGCAGTGAGCCGAGATCATGCCACTGCACTCCAGCCTGGGTGACAGAGTGAGACTCCATCTCAAAAAAAAAAAAAAAAAAAAAAAAAGCGAAATGAGAAAACTGGAATTATTTTGCTGTGTTGCACATCTCTTTAATGTCCAGTTTAATAGAAGACGGCTGGGTCCTCATGGAAGCTTCTGCTTTCAGTCTGTTGCAGTATCATATGTCCTGGAGTTTTTGGAAAAGCCCATTGTACACTTATGGGAGTGAAAAAGCCATGTGAAATCACACATCTCCTGAAAGCGTCTCTGGGGTCCCTGAGCCACACTTTAAGAACCGCTGCTCGCTTCCTTTCTTTCTTTCTCTCTTTCTTTTTCCTTCCTTCCTTCCTTCCTTCCTTCCTTCCTTCCTTCCTTCCTTCCTTCCTTTCTTTCTTTTTCTTTCTTTCCTTTCTTTCTCTCTTTCCCTCTGTCTTTTTCTTTTCTTTTCTTTCTTTCTCTTCCTTCCTTCCTTCTTCCCTTTCTCCCTTCCTCCCTTCCCCTTCCTCCCTTCCCCTTCCTTCCTTCCTCCCTTCCTCCCTTCCCCTTCCTTCCTCCCTTCCTCCCTTCCTTTCTTTCTTTTCTCTTTCTTTCTTTCATTTCTTTCTTTCTTTCTTTCTTTTCTTTCTTTCTCTTTCTTTCCTTTTTTCTTTCTTTTTCTTTCCTTTCTTTCTCTCTTTCCCTCTGTCTTTTTCTTTTCTTTTCTTTCTTTCTTTCTCTTCCTTCCTCCCTTTCTCCCTTCCTCCCTTCCCCTTCCTCGCTTCCCCTTCCTTCCTTCCTCCCTTCCTCCCTTCCCCTTCCTTCCTCCCTTCCTTTCTTTCTTTTCTCTTTCTTTCTTTCCTTTCTTTCTTTCCTTTCTCTTTCTTTCTTTCTTTCTTTCTTTCTTTCTTTCTTTCTTTCTTTCCTTTCTTTCTCTTTCTTTCTTTCTTCCTTTCTTTCTTTCTTCTTTCTTTCTTTCTTTCTTTCTTCTTTCTTTCTTTCTTTCTTTCTTTCCCTTCCTCCCTTCCGTCCTTCTTCCCTCCCTCCCTCCCTTCCTTTCTTTCTTTTTTTTTGTTTTTGTTTTTTGTTTTGTTTTGTTTTTTGAGACAGGGCCTCACTCTGTTGCCCAGGCTGGAGTGCAGTGGTGTGATCATAACTCACCACAGCCTCCATCTCCTGGGCTCAAGTGATCTTCTCATCTCAGCCTCCCAAGTAGCTAGGACTACAGCTTATTTTTTTATGTTTGTAGAGACAGAGTTTTGCTATGTTGTCCAGGCTGGTCTGGAACTCCTGGGCTCAAGCTATCCTCTCTCCTTGGCTTCCCAAGGTGTTGACATTACAGGCATGAGCCACCATAGCTGGCCCTGAGAACTGCTGCTTTCTCTAGGTGGTAGTGAAGGTGGCACCCACTGCAAGGTGGCAGGTCACCTACTGGAGAATTCCAGTCCTGGGCCCAGGAGCTGGAAGTCTCACTCCATCTTCTCTTTCCTCAGAACCGAAAAACCAAAGCTATATGGTAAGAGGCTGTGCAACCGCCTCAATGTGCCAACATGCCCACCTGGGTGACGCCTTCAGCATGAACCACATCGATGTCTCCTGCTGTACTAAAAGTGGCTGTAACCACCCAGACCTGGATGTCCAGTACCGCAGGGGGGCTGCTCCCCAGCCTGGCCCTGCCCATCTCAGCCTCACCATCACCCTGCTAATGACCGCCAGACTGTGGGGAGGCACTCTCCTCTGGACCTAAACCTGAAACCCCCCTCTCTGCCCTGGCTGGATCCGGGGAACCCCTTTGCCCTTCCCTCAGCTCCCAGCCCTACAGACTTGCTGTGTGACCTCAGGCCAGTGTGCTGACCTCTCTGGGCCTCAGTTTTCCCAGCTATGAAAACACCTATCTCACAAAGTTGTGTGAAGCAGAAGAGAAAAGCTGGAGGAAGGCCGTGGGCCAATGGGAGAGCTCTTGTTATTATTAATATTGTTGCCGCTGTTGTGTTGTCATTGTTATTAATTAATATTCATATTATTTATTTTATACTTAAATAAAGATTTTGTACTGGTGAACAAGGCCAGGTATGCCCTTCTTTGTAGTGTCTATCTTTGGGAGGATAAATGGTGGGGGACACCTTTCCACAGGCTCCTGGAATCAGGGGTCATGATTGAAGCCCCTGCCTAGGTTGGAAGTCCTTATGGGGGCTGCCTCCACATCTATTTCTGGACTCCAAATGCTGACAGAGCAGGAGCATTGCCATCTTGAACAAACACCACCATTCTTAGTTCCCCTTGATTAAAAATCGGCTAAATCCGGGCGTGGTGGTGGGCGCCTGTAGTCCCAGCTACTCGGGAGGCTGAGGCAGGAGAATGGTGTGAATCCAGGAGGCAGGGCTTGCAGTGAGCCGAGATTGCACCACTGCACTCCAGCCTGGGCGACAGGGTGCGACTCCGTCTCAAAAAAAAAAAAAATCGGCTAAATCCAGCCCCAAAACATCAGCCTAATGGCTACCATCAGCATAACCAGAAACATTCCAACCCTAAGATAAACCCCTCTCTGACCAGAAACATGCCAGCCCCCAGATAGCCTCCCCTCCAACCAGAGACTTTCCAACCCTGCAATAAACATTTCCTCACATAAAAACATTCCGAACCTACAATAAGCACCCCCTTCCAAAACTCTTAAATATCCTTAGTCTGTAAAAAAAAAAAAAAAAAAAAAATTGGGGGCTCTCTACCCTAACTCAGCCAAAAGCCCCCCTCAGGTTTGTTTTCTCTAAAATAAACCTGTCCTTCACTGTCAAGCCACATTTCATGTTTCTTTCCTTTTTCTTTTTCTTTTCTTTTCTTTTCTTTTTTTGAGATGGAGTTTCACTCTTGTTGCCCAGGCTGGAGTGCAATGACACAATCTCGGCTCACCACAACCTCCACCTCCCAGTTCAAGCGATTCTCCTGCCTCGGCCTCCCGAGTAGCTGGGATTACAGGCATGCACCACCACACCTGGCTAATTTTGTATTTTTAGTAGAGACGGGGTTTCTCCATGTTGGTCAGGCTGGTCTCAAACTCCCAACCTCAGGTGATCTGCCCACCTTGGCCTCCCAAAGTGCTAGGATTACAGGCATGAGCCACCATGCCTGGCCTCCTCTTTCTTTAATTCTTACAAATGCAACCTTCCAGATCACACACTGAACACTAACCTAGTCTTCTCCTAAACTTCAAAGGTTGCAACTATTTTATTGTTCTAAGGAGACATCCCCACATTTCCCAGCATGCTTTGGGACAGGAGACAGATAGAAGATAACCTGATGGCCAGAACTCCCTGCATGCACTGCAGTGAGGAATAAGGACAAGAGTGCACTTCCCCTGATGTGCTGGGGATGGGGGATAAAGGCTGGGCTCTATTTCCCGTGATGCCTCAGGACTATCAGAAAAAGAGACAGAACTACCATTTCAATGGCACTCTAGGAGCACAATATTGAAAAATTCATGTTCTTCTCATCATTTGCTAAGGCAACCCATGGAGACAAAAATTACATTCCCCATCAAGCCTTGTGGCTAATGGAGAAAAAAAAATAAGACATCTTCGGCTGGCTGTCGTGGTTCACGCCTGTAATCCTAGCACTTTGGGAGGCCAAGGTGGGCAGATCACTTGAGGTCAGGAGTTTGAGACCAGCCTGGCCAATTTGGCAAAACCCCGTCTCTACTAAAATTACAAAAATTAACTGGGTAAGGTGGTGGGTGCCTGTAATTCCAGCTACTCGGAAGGCTGAGGCAGGAGAATCACTTGAACCCAGGAGGAGGAGGTTGCAGTGAGCCAAGATCACACCACTGCATGACACAGTGAGACTCTATCTCAAAAAAAAAAGAAAGACATCTTCCATGGTATTTGGGGGCAGGTGAGGGACAAGGTTCTTGTTTAGGGCTTTCTCTAATCACATATCACCACCTGTCATTGTGGTGGCTTAAAGAAGTGAGGTCTGTACTTCTGCCTCTTGAATATGAGTGACTCTGTGACTGTGGTGGAAGTTTTGCTGTGCTATGTTCTGGAACCAAGCTTTAAGAAACTGTCATTTTTCACTTTCTGAATCTTAGAACGCTCACTCTGGGGAAACTGGTTGCCATGTAAAAGTACTACTGCCCTGAGACCATCATGCTGTGAGGAAGCCCAAGCTACTCATGTATAAATGCCATGTGGAGATAGAGCCCCAGATGTTTCAACCATCTCAACCCAGGCACTAGACAAGTGGGTGAAGAAGCCACCTGGGACATGCAGCCCCAGCAGATGTGATATAGAAAAGAAACAGGAAACTCGGCTATATTAGTTTCCTAGGGCTGCCTGTGATAAATTATTACAAACTTTATAAACGAACACATTGTGTGCCTATATCAAAACATAACGGAAGGACAGGCACAGTGGCTCACACCTGTAGTCCTAGCACTTTGGGAGGATGAGAAAGGAAGATCTCTTGAGCTTAGGAGTTCAAGGTCAGCCTGGGCAACACAGTCAGACCTCATCTCTACTAAAAAAAAAAAATTGGCTGGATGTGGTGGGGCATGCCTGTAGTCCTAGTTACATGGGAGGCTGAGGCAGGAGGATCACTTCAGCCCAGGAGGTCAAGGCTGCAGTAAGCCATGATCCCACCACTGTACTCCAGCCTGGGCAACAGAGCCAGACTCTGTCTCAAAAAAAAAAAAAAAAAAACACTAAAACCCAAAACCACATTACATATGTCCGGTAAATATACACAACTATTATGTATTCATAATAATTTTTTTTTTTTTTTACTTCTGTAAGATTGCTTCAGCTAGGCTCCCTCTCCCCTTTCTAAATCAAAGTGTAAAAGAAAATCTAGCTCCTTCTTGGGGGCCGGAGAATTTTGAGCGCTAGCCATCCCTATTGCTGGCAATAAAGGACTCCTGAATTAATCTCAAAGTGGGGCATTTCTCTATAACTCGCTTGGTTATAACACAGTGGTGCTGTGTCCGGAATTGGTGGGTTCTTGGTCTCACTGACTTCAAGAATGAAGCCGCGGACTCTCGCAGTGAGTGTTACAGTTCTAAAGGCGGTGTGTCCAGAGTTTGTTCCTTCTGATGTTCAGATGTGTTGGGAGTTTCTTCCTTCTGGTGGGTTCGTGGTCTCGCTGGCTCAGGAGTGAAGCTGCAGACCTTCGCGGTGAGTGTTACAGCTCATAGAAGCAGTGTGGACCCAAAGAGTGAGCAGTAGCAAGATTTATTGCAAAGAGCGAAAGAACAAAGCTTCCACAGTGTGGAAGGGGACCCGAACGGGTTGCCCTTATGTATTCATAATAATTAAAAATAAAAAATTTAAAACACACACACACAAATCTTACAAACAAGGTGGCTTAAAACCACAGAAACTTGGCCAGGTGCGGTGGCTCATGCCTGTAATCCCAGCAATTCAGGAGGCTGAGGCGAGCGAATCACGAGGTCAGGAGATCGAGGTCATCCTGGCTAACACGATGAAACCCCGTCACTATTAAAAATACAAAAAATTAACCGGGCATGGTGGGTGCCTGTAGTCCCAGCTACTCAGGAGGTTGAGGCAGGAGAATGGCGTGAACCCAGGAGGCGGAGCTTGCAGTGAGTCCAGATCATGCCACTGCACTCCAGCCTGGGCAACAGAGCGAGACTCCGTCTCAAAACACACACAAAACACACACACACACACACACACACAGAAACTTAGGCCAGGTGTGGTAGCTTACACCTATAATCCCAGCACTTTGGGAGGCCAAGGCAGGCATATCACTTGAGGCCAGGAATTTGAGACCAGCCTGGCCAACACAGTGAAACCCTGTCTCTACTAAAAGTACAAAAAAAAAAAAAAATAGCCGGCTGTGGTGGCGCTCCTCTGTAATCCCAGCTACTCGGGAGGCTGAGGCAGGAGAATTGCTTGAACCAAGGAGGCGAAGGTTGCAGTGAGCCGAGATCATGCCACTGCACTCCAGCCTGGGTGACAGAGCGAGACTCAGTCTCAAGCAAACAAACAAACAAACAAACAAAGTTAGTTATATTTGCAAAGACTTTATTTCCAAATAAGGTCACATGTACAGATACCAGGGGCTAGAACTTCAACATATATTTTAGTTGCAGGACACTATTCAAAACCCACAACACCAAAACCACCAGCCTTAGATATATGGCTCTTGGTGCCCCTCCCCTCCATCTCCAGCTGTTCCAGCTAGTTCATTTTTGGCCCCAGTTCATCATGAAGCAGATACACACCAATCCTGCTCCAATTCCTGACTCATAGAATCATAAAATTAAAAGGTTGTTGTTTAACACCACTACGTTCTGGGGTATTTTGTTATTCAGCGATGGTTAAATGGAACAGTAATTTTTGTTTGTTTTTAGCTAACTTTCCCCATTATAATTGCCAGGGAGGGCAAGGCTGTTGATTTACTTGATAATTTATTCCTAGTGCCTGGAATATGGCAGGTGATGAAGAAACAAAGGAGAGAAGGGGCTGGGTGCAATGGCTCTTGCCTATAATCCCAGCACTTCGGGAGGCCAAGGCAGGAGAATTGCTTGAGCCCAGAAGTTCAGGACCAGCCTGGGCAACATAGCGAGAGACCCTGTCTCTACATAAAAAAAAAAAAAAAAGAAAGAAAGAAAGAAAAGAAAAAAGGGAAGGAAGGAAAGACTGCATCTTCTATGGCAACTTACAACAAAAATTGGGCCAGAAGTATATCTCCCATGATGCCCTACAGCAGAGACGAGGCTAAAATGACATTTTCTGAGATGCTCCGTATTATAATTGAGGATAATTTCACCTTTCCCATAATTCCCTACAACATATTGAGGCTAGGACTGCATTGCCTATGAAACCCTATGGCAGAGATTGAAGGTTAGGATTATATATCCCATGATGCCCTACAGTGGGGATCAGAGGATAGAAATACTTATTCCATGATGCCCTCCAGCAGATATTGAGGCTAGGGACAAATTTCTCATGTCCTATACCATAGCTTGTGATCAGGGCCTCATTGTTAATGGCTGTGAAGTTTTTGTTCAGGAATCTTTGGTTGCAAGAAATAAAATCTGTTTGTGCTGACTTCAGCAAAAACAGTGTTATTGGAAGTTTAGAAACCAGGCAAGAGCTAGGTCTCCGAGTCTCACCAGGGACAGGCAACAATTGAAAAGCTGTGTGAAATAAAGGTTGTCTCTCTCTTGCAGAATCTTAATCACCCCAAATGTGAATCTGGCCCCAGGGGTATCTGCCAGCCATCTTGCTACCGGAGGGGAGTCATGCATCCTTAGGACAGAGATTGACAGACCTTGCCAAAGCCAGCCGTACAGGGACTTTTTGTTATGTTATGTGTGAACCAGTTCTCTTTCTCTCAAACCAGTTGGGTTGGACTTGCTGTCACTTGCACTAAATCCCTAATGGACAGGGTACCCTGAAGTAGGATGGGGACAGGATCACTCTTCTATTTATTATTATTATTATTATTTAGACTGAGTCTCTCTCTGTCACCCAGGCTGAAGTGCAGTGGCGTGATCTCAGCTCACTGCAACCTCTGCCTCCCAAGTTCAAGGGATTCTCGTGCTTCAGCCTTCCGACTAGCTGGGATTACAGGCACATGCCACCACGCCTTGCTAATTTTTTTTTTTTTTTTTAATAAAGACGGGGTTTTACCATGTGGGCCAGGCTGGTCTCGAACTCTGGACCTCAAGTGATTGGCCCACCTTGGCCTCCCAAAGTGCTGGGATTACAGGCGTGAGCCAATGCGCCCGTCAGGACCACTATTCTCGTGATGTCTTCATATGGAAGATCACTTGAGGTCAGGAGTTTGGGACTTAAGGATGACAGGTGAGAACCAAACCAACATCTCCCAAGGTTCCCCTTCAACTGGAGCAGGAGACATCTGTCAGAGCCCAGAGTGAGGGGGCCTATTGGCTCCTGTGGGAAAAGGCAACTACTAGTTACCCCTTGGACCAGTATTCCAAAGGCAGATCAAACATTCCTTTCCCATCTAGCAAAAGTCACAGAATGGGAGCCCTGGAAGGATGATTAGAGACTATCTTTTCCCAAGTCTACAGAAGCTGGGAAGCTGAGGACTGAAAAAGAAGGAAGTTGCTCAGGGCTATGGATCTGGGGACACAGGGGCAGTTAGAAGCTTGGGCTCTGAGGACAGAGACGATGCTGGAGCCATCGTCCTGGGGACGCAGGAGTTGATAGGAGCTTGGACCCTGAGGACAGAGAGGATGCTGGGAGCCATGGTCCTGCTTCACAGGGGTTGATGGGAGCTTGGACCCTGAGGACAGAGAGGATGCTGGGAGCCATGGTCCTGCTTCACAGGGGTTGATGGGAGCTTGGACCCTGAGGACAGAGAGGATGCTGGGAGCCATGGTCCTGCTTCACAGGGGTTGATGGGAGCTTGGACCTGAAGGACAGAGTGGATGCTGGGAGCTATGGTCCTGAGGACACAGGAGTTGATGGGAGCTTGGACCCTGAGGATAGAGAGGACACTGGGAGCCATGGTCCTGGGACACAAGGGTTGATGGTAGCTTTGGTTTTGAGGTCAGAAAGGATACTGGGAGCTGGGTACTGAGGACAGAAAGGGTGTGTGAAGCTGAAGTCCCTTGTGGGCCTGGATATAAAAATTTTTAGTAGGGGGCCGGGCGCGGTGGCTCACGCCTGTAATCCCAGCACTTTGGGAGGCCGAGGCGGGTGGATCACGAGGTCAGGAGATCGAGACCATCCTGGCTAACACAGTGAAACTCCGTCTCTACTAAAAAATACAAAAAATTAGCCGGGCGTGTTGGCGGGCGCCTGTGGTCCCAGCTACTCGGAAGGCTGAGGCAGGAGAATGGCGTGAACCCAGGAGGTGGAGGTTGTGGTGAGCCGAGATCGCGCCACTGCGCTCCAGCCTGGGGGACAGAGAAAGACTCCGTCTCAAAAAAAAAAAAAAAAAAAAAAAATTTTAGTAGGAATAAAAAGTAAGGATTTTCAGCCAGACGTGGCGGCTCACGCCTGTAATCCCAACACTTTGGGAGGCCAGACAGATGGATCACCTGAGGTAAGGAGTTCAAGACCAGCCTGGCCAGCATGGCAAAACCCCATCTCTACTAAAAGTATAAAAATTAGCCAGGCGTGGTGGGGGGCGCCTGTAATCTCAGCTACTCGGGAGGCTGAGGCAGGCAAATCGCTGGAACCTGGGAGGCAGAGGTTGCAGTGAGTCAAGATTGTGCCACTGCACTCCAGCCTGGGCAATAGAGCAAGACTCTGTCTGAGTGGGGAGGGGAAAGAAAAATGTTCATAATTGGCACTTCTGGACCTCAGTTTACCTGACAAATGGGCATGAGAGAGGTCGAGGCCTTCTTTCCATGGTTTCTCACTCTTTCTGGGTCCCACAGGTAATGATCCCGCATCAGGTCTACAGGGTGTCACAGAAGTGGGCTCAGGGAAACCCACTCCCAGGAGGGAGAAGGGACCTAAGTCTGGAGGGGTGAGTCAGCCTCAAAGATGGGGAGAGAGGAAGGGCAGAGGCAAATACATGCAGAGAGAGGGAGAGAGGCTGGGGCAGGAAGACAGCAGGGAGGAGAGGGGACGCCAGGGCCTGGAAGGTGTTCACAGGAGCCTCTCCCTCCTGGGACGCAGGATTCAGGCTTCCTTCCAGTTAGTTCACTTTCAGGGGGCCCCTCCCGAAGAACGACGCGGAAACACGGGGTTTTCAGGTCAGGACAGGAGAGAGGGAGGAAAGGAACTGACCCCACCCCACTCCTGAGCCACAGCCTCGCCCTGCCCTGGGAGATCCTTGACCTGCCTCGACCTCCGGACCCTCCGGACCTCCAGCTGCAGACTCCCCTGTCCCGGTGGCTCAGCTCACAGCCTCTCGCTAGACTCCAGACACCCACCTGCCCGCAGCACGCCTCTCACACTCACCTTTCGCACGTCGCACTCCCTCCCTTACGCTCCCCCGTCACGCTGGACACACTCTCCCTTCGTACACACCGCACCCCACGACGCCCACGCCCCCACCCTCGCACAGCCTCCAGCAACATCCTGCCACCCTCCCCTCCGCGCAGCGCACGCACCCTGCAGGCCAGCAACTCCGCACCCTCGCGCGCAGCACCTGGGCCCGCACGCAGGACCCTCACCCAACACCCCACGTTTCCCGCTCCCACCCAGATCCCCCACCTGCTCCCACGACGCCGTCGCCCTCCCGCGCACCCCTTCCCGCCCTCCTCACCCCCTCTCCTCTCCGGCGCTCGCACCCAGCACCGTTCCCCCACCGTGCCATCCCCCCCATTGTCTCCGGGCCTCTCCTCCGTCTCCCCCTCCCCTCCCCGGCCCCGGCCCCGCCCCGGCCTCGGCGCCCCGCCCCCGGGCGGGCAGGGGGCGGGGCGCGGGGGGCGGGGCGGGCGGCGCGGGCGGTGCAGGTGCCGGGCCGGGAGCGAGCGGCGGCGGCGGCGGCGGCACCATGGGCCGGGCCCGGCGCTTCCAGTGGCCGCTGCTGCTGCTGTGGGCGGCCGCGGCGGGGCCAGGTAGGGTCGGGAGCCGGGGTCGGTCGGCCGGCCGGGCTGGGGCGGGGGGCGCGCCGTGGTGACAGCCCGGCAGCCTCGGGGCCGCAGAGGCCGAACAATGCGCGCGGGGCCAGGCCGGGCCCCCTCCCCGGGACAAAGCGCAGCGCGGGCCGGGAGCCGGGAGCGACGAGCGGGGGAGGGGGCGCGGGCCCCGGCCGCCGTGCCGCAGCCCCCCCACCCGCGCAGGCTGGATCCCGGCGGGGACAAAGGGCCCGAGACCCCCCCACACACAAGTCCGCCTTCCCCAGGCCGGTCCCGCTGTCCTTCTGTCCAGTCTCTGCGTCCCTCTGTCCGCCCGTCTCTCAATCCCCCCGTCTGGTTCCTCGTCCCCCTACCCTTGTCCTCTGTCCCTCAGTCTCGAAGTCCTGTCCCTCCTTCTGTCTGTCTCCCCCTCTCCTTGCCTCCGTGTTCCTCATCTATTCTGTCTTTGTCCCCTACCTCTGTCCCCTGGTCTCTGTCCCCTTTTCCTGGGTCACTCTGTCCCCTCCATCATCCTCTCTATTCTCTTTCCCCCGGATTTCTGCCCTCCCTCTCTGCCCCTATTCTTGGTCCCTGTCTCTGTCTCGCTGTCACCCTTGTTTTTCTGTCCCTTTTTCTCTGTCCCCTATCTGCCCCATCCCCTTGTCTCTGTCCCGTCTTTCTGTCACTCGTTTCTCTAACCCATTCTGTTACCTGTCTCTTTCCCCCTTCTCTGTCCCACTATCTCCATCCCTGTCTTTCTGCTGTGCCTCCTCCCTCTACCCTTACAGCCTCCATCCCGGGATCTCCCATTCCCATCCTTTCTTCCTCCCTCTCTCTATCCCTCTGTGCCCCT
Source organism: Symphalangus syndactylus (assembly GCF_028878055.3). Classification (NCBI taxonomy): domain Eukaryota; kingdom Metazoa; phylum Chordata; class Mammalia; order Primates; family Hylobatidae; genus Symphalangus; species Symphalangus syndactylus. The sequence goes on from NC_072439.2 coordinate 18,522,098, forward strand.
GGAGAGGAATTCTGTCAGGCAGGGCATTCTAAGGAGCCCTGGGGGGGAACATCTGTGTGCATGTGTGCGGGGAAGTGAGAATGGGGGACCTTGGCGTGTAGGCATACACGTGGATTCAGCGAATGCCTCTCCAAACCCTCCTCACCCATTCACACATCCAGGCTTGACTCACAGAGAAGCCCCTGTCCAGGACATCCAGGGAGCCATCCACATACCCTCATCACACACTGTGAGAAGCTGGAGACCCCCAAGGTTGGGTGACCCTGAGACTGGGGACAAGGTCAGGAAATGTCACCCCCACACACACTCTCACACTGTGTAAGTCTCGAACCTGCCACGGGTCACCCCTCCCTGGTGGATAAGGCCACTTTTGGAAGGAACAGAGGATTAGAAGGTGGCTAGGCAGAAGCAGGAGGGCTGGGTGTTCTGCAGAGATTGGTGAGAGGAGCTGTAACCAGGTGGCATGGGGCTGGCGGCCTGGGCTTAAATCTTGGCTCTTGCCATTTGCCATCGCGGCCAGTGGTAAACACCTCCCTCTCTCCAGGCTTCTGTTTCTCTTTCTGTAAAGTGAGGATGTTGAACTCAGTGACCTGAAAGGGAACGCTAGCTCAGACCGTGAAGGGGTTTCTGGCAAGTTGAGTGTGGTTACATGTTCCCCACTCCAGGGTTTGAGGCAGAGCTATCCTCACCTCAGCCAGGGTGAGGGGCAAAGCTGTCCTCTCACTGTCTTTCTTTCTTTCTTCTCTAGTCTTCTGTGACTGCTTTAGAACTTGCATCATTACTTCCTTTCTTTGCAACAGACACTCCACAATTTCCCATATGAGAACTTTGGTACCTCAGTGACATTTCCATCAATTTTAATTTATCTTTATTTTTTAGGCTAAACACCAGGCTTATAGAATCCTGGAACTAATGAATCCAGTAAATAAAGAACCTGAGGGTACTTTAGAATGCTGACATCTACAGGATTCTAGAATCCAGAAGGCTTTAGAATCTTGACACCTTTAAAGTTCTAGAACCGTGATGGTGTTAGCATGCTAGCATCTTGATGTCTTAAAAATCGTGAAATCTTGATGTCTTGGAGTTCCTGGATCTTGACATCTATGACATTTAGAATCTTGACAGCTTAGAATCATCAGACTTTGAATTCTCAGGATCAGAATATAGCTTCAGGTGACCACCCGCCCCGTGCGAAAGCCTTTCTCTGGTGCTTCTGGGAGTTAGGTCTATAGCCCTGTCCCTTGTTTGCTTTCCAAGTCACTGCTTCCTGGCACCCTAATCCTCGCTGTAAACTTTCTCTAAAGTAAATAGTATGTGGCTTTTACAAGTAGAAACTGAGCTTGGTGTCATGGGAAGAGCTCCCAGCTGGGAGCTAAGGAACTTGGGTCCAAGCCTTACCCAGGACCCTTTAGTATAATTTTGCATCAGTCCTTGTCCCTCTCTGGGCCTTATTCTCCCCTTCTGTAAAGCATGGGGTAGGAGGCTGTAGCATGTGGTCTTGGAGGGGCCTTCCTGCTCTCCTTTCCATTGGATATTTCTGAGTGGCCTTGGCTACCACATTTTAGGGGGTATCTGTTTTTCCCACATTTCTCTCTTAGTCACTCCTTCCTCTCTCACCTTGCCCAGCCAGCAGGAATCGGGGGAGATGAGGTGCATTTGCGCCATTTTAAAAACATGTTCTCTCTCTCCTGGTTCATTCATCTTCTGAGCATAGCAGAAGAAGATGATGAGATTTATGCCCAAAGAAGAAGGATCCAGGGTGGGCAGAGGGGAGGAAGTGAGAAGGAGGGATGGGTTGCCTGCCCAGGGATGCACCCAGGCAGAAACGGGGACCCACAGCCAGAAACTGGGTAGAACAGAAAGGAGCAGAGGAAACAGATATCCAAAACAAAGAAAGAATAGAGAGGCTGTTAGGAGTTGAGGGGTCTTGTGGAGGGGGCAGTTGTTGGTCCCCAAATAATGTTTCCTTCCCAGAGTGACTCACTTTTTCCTGCTAAAATTCTGACCAGCCACTCTGAGAACAGGGGGACCCTCCCTCCATTGTGAGTCACCCTAAGGAACAGGTTTTGGAGGTTTCTATCACTGACCCCCCCCCCCACCCACCCATGAGCCAGGCGCCTGGGTCCCCAGAGCCTGGGGGTGGGGGTCAGGTTCTGCAATGGATTCCAAGACCTTAGACACAGCAGGGCTGGGGCCTAAGGCTGGGTTAATGTCGTGCGAGCCTGGCCTGTCCCCATCTTGGAGAACACAAAGGCAGCTTTCTCTCTCTGGGAGGGGTGGGGGGCGGCCTGGAGACAGTCAGACCCGCCAGCATCCAATGGCCTGTGGCACCAGAACGGAAGCACCCACTGGTTTCCGCCTGTGCAGACCCCAGGCCCATAGGGAGCAGGCACACAGTGCTCCTCCGTGGGCACCCAGTGGGGCAAGGGGCAGGCGCCGAGCCTGGGCTCTTCTGGGAAGGGGGGGTGAATAGAGGGCACTGGGGGTGGAGGTTCAGACAGAGGGAGCTCAGTGCAGGCCTGCACCCTTCCTGGAGCAGGAATTCCTCCCGTACCCCACACCCAGGGAGGACCTCTGCGGGACTCCTCACTCCCTGGCTGGGCCTGAGGCCTGGAATCCAGGGAGTCCCGAATATCCCAGGAATGTGGGGGCCACAGCAGGGACTTTGTGTGTGAGGCTGCTGACTCACCCCTACGCCCCCACCTGATGCCTAGGTCCCCAGATGGGAGGGGACAGAGGGTTGAGGAAAGGCAGGACCGTGGTTCTAGGCGTTGAGGACTGGGGAGTTAGAGTCAAAAGTTTTCAGGAGAGGAGGGGCTGGATCTGATGGAGGAGGGTCTGGGGGCCTGGACTAATGGGTCTGAAGGAGGAGGGAGCTAGGGTCTTAGACTCCTGGGTCTCAAGGAGGAGGGGGCTGAGGTCTTAGGCTCCTGGGTCTGAGGGACAAGGGGCTGGGGTCTTAGACTCCTGGGTCTGAGGGGGGGTGGCTGGGGTCTTAGACTCCTGGGTCTGAGGGAGGAGGGGGCTGGGGTCTTAGACTCCTGGGTCTGAGGGAGGAGGGGGCTGGGGTCTTAGACTCCTGTTTCTCAGGGAGGAGGGGGCTGGGGTCTTAGACTCCTGAGTCCGAGGGAGGAGGGGGCTGGGGTCTTAGACTTCTGAGTTTAAGGGAGGAGGGAGCTGGGGTCTTAGACTCCTGGGTCTCAGGGAGGAGGGGGCTGGGGTCTTAGACTCCTGAAGTCTGAGGGAGGAGGGGGCTGGGGTCTTAGACTCCTGAGTTTAAGGGAGGAGGGAGCTGGGGTCTTAGACTCGGGTTTAAGAGAGGAGAGGGCCGAGGGCTGGAACTCCTGTGTCCGGAAGGAAAAGGGGGCTGGGAGTCCACACTCCTAGGTCTTGAGGGAGGAAGGGATGAGGATACAAACTCCTGGGTCCTGAGAGAGGAAGGGGCTGGAGGCGGGGGATTCCACTCCAGGTTTCTGAGGGAGGAGGGGCTGAGACCCTGATGCCTAGGTCCTGCGAATACAGGCGCCTTCACAAGGCTGAGCTGGGGAAGAATTGACGCTTTGTGCGAGGATGTTCGGACTCCGCCATTGATGGGGGGCTGAGGGGGGGTTCGGTCAGGACGCAGGGATGTACCACCTCCCTAGGGGAAGAAGGGGGAAGGAGGCAGGATGCCAGGAGCGCCCCGGGGAGCGGATATAGAGGGGGTGGTGGTGACCTTCCCGGAACTATGACCTTGAGACTCCCTTGGGTATTCGCTGACTCAGGACCCAGGAAGCGCTCCCCCCACCCTGCGTAGTCTCCGTGGAAACATCCACCAGCTGTGTACTCTGGACCCCTGGCTCCTGGGTCCTGAAGGAGGAGGGGGCTGGAGGCCCAGACTCCTGTGTCTAAGCTAGGAGAGGGCTGGGGGCTCTGACTCCTAGGTTTGAAGGAAGGGGCTGCTGACAGCCCAGACTCCTGGGTCCTGATCGAGAAGGGGGCTAGGGGTCTGGATTTCGGGAACCTGAGAGAGGAGGTGGTTGGGGGCTGAATTCTTGGGTCTAAGGGGGAAAGAAGCCGGGGTTCCAGACTCCTGGAACCTGATGGAGGAGGGGCTGGGAGCCTAGACTCCTGGGTCCTGGGAGAGGAGGTAGTTGGGGGCTGGATTCCTGGGTCTTACGCATTACCTGCTCCGCCACTCTTTCCCAAACCCTCCCCTGTCCCTTTTTCCAAGCACCATCCCCATGACGACTCCTGGCTGTCAACACAGTTTAAAGGGCCAGTGCCTCAGTCCCCAAAGCTCAGCCCCTCTCTGACCAGAAAGTCCCGCCCCCACCACCGCAACCCCCAAAACAAAAGCTGCGGAGACATTAATATTCCAGGCACAGATACTGTTGGTTACTGACTCCTCAGGAGGGGGAGGGAGTAAAACAAAAGCCCCCCACCCTCACCCCATGTGCACCCTCAAGCAGAGAGCAGGGGATAAATTTGGTGGGGGCAGATCCAGAGGAACCTGATGGCTCCCAGGAGATGGTGAGTTTTGCCACTGACTTGCCTGGGACCCGCTAAGCCTCATTCTCCACATCTGTAAAATGGGGGGCTAGCACTGAACCAGCCTTGAGGTCCAGGATCTACGGATAGAATTCGAGATGTTTTTAAAAGCACCAGAATGTGCATGCCAGTTTTCACATGCATGGGCATGTTTCCGGAGGTTGCACTAAAACAGCCTTGCAGAGAGGGCTCCCTGAGCTTCAGGCACGGGGCTCATCCTTTCGAGGCAGGCACTGGCATCATTCCCATTTTATAGATGGGGCAACTGAGGCTCAGAAAGGTAAGGTCACTTGCCCACAGATCACACAGATGGCAAGTGGTTGAGCTGGGATCAACCTAGGTGTTTAAGATGAAAATAATGATGTCACAAAGTTGTCAGGCTGAAATGAGATTCTGTCTGGGCCAGCTGCAGTGGCTCATGCCTATAATCCCAGCACTTTGGGAGGCCAAGGCAGGAGGATTGCTTGAGCCTAGGAGTTTAAGACCAACCTGGGCAAGATATTGAGACCCCCATCTTTAAAAAAAAAAAAAAAAAAATTTTTTTTTTTTTTTTAATTAGCTGGGCATGGCTAGGCACTTCTGTAGTCTTAGCTATTTGGTAGCCTGAGGTGGGAGGATCGCTTGAGCCCACGTGTTCAAGGTTGCAGTGAGCCATGATTGCACCACTGCACTCTAGTCTGGGTGACAGAGTGAGACCTTATCTCAAACAAAGAAAAAAGAAAGAAAGAGAGAGAGAAAGAAAGAAAGAGGGAAAGAAAAAGAAAAAAAGAGAGAAGAAAGACAGATATCCCATCTGACACATGTAATTCATGTAGCAAATTCCCCAGACACTTATCAGGTGCCAAGCACTCTTCTGGGTACTAGGGGTGCAGCAGTAAACCCATTGGATTATATCCCTGCCTTCCTAGAGTATACATTCCAGTCATGAGTGACAGACAGTAAACAAATAAGCAAATTAATCTGATGATTCCAGTGAAATCTTCGTAGAAGAAATAAAGCAATGGTGAGGAAATAGCAAGTGTCCTGGACCAGGCGCAGTGGCTCACACCTGTAATCCCAGCACTTTGGGAAGCCGAGGCAGGAGGATCCCTTGAGCCCAGGAGTTGGAGACCAGCCTGGGCAACATGGAGAATCTCTCTCTCCACAAAAAGCACAAAAATTAGCCAGGTGTGGTGGGAGGAGCCTATAATCCCAGCTACTCGGGAAGCTGAGGTGGGAGGATGGCTTGAGCCCAGGAGTTCGAGGCTGCAGTGAGCCGTGATTGCACCACTGCACTCTAGCCTGGGCGACAGAGCAATACCTTGTCTTTTTTTTTTTTTTTTTTTTTTTTTTTGAGACAGAGTCTCGCTCTGTCACCCAGGTTGGAGTGCAGTGGCTTGATCTCGGCTCACTGCAACCTCTGCCACCCGGGTTCAAGCAATTCTGCCTCAGCCTCCTGAGTAGCCAGGGCTACCACTGCCTGGCTAATTTTTGTATTTTTTAGTAGAGACGGGGTTTTGCCATGTTGGCCAGGCTGGTCTTGAACTCCTGACCTCAGGTGATCTGCCCACCTTGGCCTCTCAAAGTGCTGGGATTACAGGCATGAGCCACTGCATCAGGCTGACTTTGTCTCTTAAAAGAAAAGAAAGTGTTCTAAAGGTGAAGGGATGAGCAGTGAGGGAAGGCCTCTCTGAGAAGGTACTGACATGATTTGAGACCCAAATGGGAACAGGAGTCAGCCCTGGGAAGATAGAGGTTGGGAGGTGGGGAGAAGAACATTCCAGGGAGAAGGAAGAAAAGGGAAAAGGCCCTGTGGTGGGAACGAGCTCAGCATGTGTGAGGGACAGCAAGGCTAGCAAGCCCAGAGTGAAGTGAGGTCAGCGAGGGGCCAGGCCATGTAGCACCTTGAAGTCCCTGGGAAGGGGTCTCTATGTTACTCTACGTGTTATAGGCAGCCCTCGGAGGGTTTTAAGCAGAGAAGTGAACTGATCTGATTTACCTCTTTGAAAAATCCATCCGGCCACTGGATGGAGAATGGCCCTGGAGGAGGCAGACAGGGACGCAGACAGACCCACAAGTAGGCTCTTGCAGAGTCCAGGTGAGGGATGATGCTGGATGAGAGTGAGGGTAGGAGACGCAGACAAAGGTGATGAGATCTGGGATATGTCCTGGAGATAGAATGGACAGATATTGCTGATGGAATGGATATTGGGGATGAGGGAAAGGGAGAGAACTTGAATGATTTCTAGGTTTTTGACCTGAGCAACCAGGTGGATGGTGGTGACATTTATTGAGATTGAGAAAATTGGGGGAGGAAAATATCTGGGGCAAGGATTGGACATGTTAAGCTTGATATTCCAGGAGGTGCTAGATATACCTCAGTGGCTCAAATACCCAAAGTGCTATAGTTTCAGCTACTCATGAAGCTGAGGCAGGAGGACTGCTTGAGCATAAGAGTTTGAGTCCAGCCTAGGCAACATAGTGAGACCTCATCTCTAAAATAAATTAAAAAAATTAAAATACTCAAAGTGTTACACTCAAACATAAAGGAAGTCCAGAAGTAGGAGTCCAGGGCTGTTACAGCAGCTCCACATCTTCACCAGAGACTCAGGCACCTTCCAGCTCTTGGTTCCGCCATCCCCACTGCTCTTGTCCTCATGGTTCAATATGGCTGCCTAAATTCCATGCATCACACTGCTAGTTCCAGGTGGCACAAAGGTGACTCAGTAGAAAAAGGGTTTGTCCACCTGTTTCAGGAAGTCCTCTCAAAATTGTCACACAACATTTTGGCTTATATCCAACTGGACAAAATTTTATCAGATGGCTTTACCTTGCTGCAAGGAGACTGAGGAATGCCTTTTTCTGCTGGACATAGTGCAACCATAAAATACAACCAGTGTTCTTTTCTTTTACTGAGGAGAAAGGGGAAAATGGATGTCAGAATAGGAAGCCAGAAGTCTCTGTCTCCACCCCCCAGAAATAATCTTTTATACCCCTCAACTTCCAAATTAGGTTACCTACCCTCTTACAGAAAACATAACACTTTTTTTCTTTTTTTTTTCTTTTTTGAAATGGATTCTTGCTCTTTCACCCAGGCTGGAGTGCAGTGGCGCAATCTCAGCTCACTGCAACCTCCACCTCCCAGGTTCAAGCGATTCTCATGCCTCAGCCTCCTGAGTAGCTGGAATTACAGGCGCCCACCACCACACCCGGCTAATTTTTGTATTTTTAGTAGAGACGGGGTTTCACCATGTTGGTCAGGCTGGTCTCGAACTCCTGACCTTGTGATCCGCCCACCTCGGCCTCCCAAAGTGCTGGGATTACAGATGTGAGCCACTGTGCCCGGCCACATAACACTTTTGATTACAGTGATTGGTTTCTACCTTCCCATAAATCTTAAAGGGCAGGGACCCCATCTAACTCATCTCTGACTACTCAGCCCCTGAAAACCTACGTGATGCTCAGGAAATACTCCTGAATGAATGCAACCCAGCACCTGAATGTAAAAGACATGGATAGTTATCCAGCACTTAAAGACAAATAGCCAGATATAATCATGACATTTTCCTACTTCAAAACCTTCACTGGCCCTTAGGATGAAAGCCAATCTCCTAGGTTGGCATTCGAGGCCCATCACAAGCGGATCTCACAACCCCCTGCCAATGATGGACACTTAATCCAGACAGCCAGGAGTGTATATACAGATTCAGGATACAGAATCAGAGATTTGGACGCAGATTTTGGCGCCGCCACTCTTGGCTGTGAACTTGGGCAAGTCATTTCATCTCTGTGGGCCAATTTTCTCACCTATAAAATGGGAATGGGAGCAGGACGCTGTAGCTCAAGCCTGTAATCCCAGCACTTTGGGAGGCCGAGGCAGATGGATCACAAGGTCAGGAGTTCCAGATCAGCCTGGCCAAGATGGTGAAACCCCGTCTTTACTAAAAATACAAAAATTAGCCAAGTGCAGTGGCAGGTGCCTATAATCCCAGCTACTTGGGAGGCTGAGGCAGGAGAATTGCTTGAACCCGGGAGGTGGAGGTTGCAGTGAGCCGAGATTGTACCACTGCACTCTAGCCTGGGCGACAGAGCAAGACAATGTCTCAAAAAAAAAAAAAAAAAAAAAAAAAAGAAAGAAAGAAAAATGGGAATGGGGGAAATGGGGATAATAATAGTGCAGGCCAGGCACGGTGGCTCATGCTTGTAATTCCAGCACTTTGGGAGGCTGAAGCAGGCAGTTCACTTGAGCTCGCGAGTTCAAGACCAGCCTGGGCAACACGGCGAAACTCTGTCTCTAAAAAAATACAAAAATTAGCCAGGTGTGATGGTGTGCACCTGTAGTTCCAGCTACTGGGGAGGCTGAGGTGGGATCACTTGAGCCTGGGAGGCAGACATTGCAGTGAGCTGAGATCGTGCCATGGCACTCCAGCCTGACCTTGTCTCAAATTAAAAATAATAATAATTGGCCGGGCACGGTGGCTCGCACCTGTAATCCCAGGACTTTGGGAGGCTGAGGAAGGCAGATCACTTGAGGCCAGGAGTTCGAGACCAGCCAGGCCAATATGGCTAAACTCTGTCTCTACCAAAAATAAAAATTAGCCTGGCATAGTGGTGCATGCCTGTAATTCCAGCTACTTGGGAGGCTGAGGCTGAAGAATCGCTTGAACTTGGGAGGTGGAGGTTGCAATGAACTGAGATTGCACCACTGCACTCCAGCCTGGGCAACAGAGCAAGACTCTGTCTCGAAATCATAATAATAATAATAATCATGCCTACCTTATACAGGGATTGTGAAGATTAAAGGTAAGTTATATGGGTAATGCCCTTAGCACAGGGACTAACACTGCAAGTACCTAATAATTGGTAGCTATGGGGGTTATTGTTATTTCGAAGACAACAGATGATGATATTGATGCTGATGATTAGTCTTGGCTTTCAGCTTTCCTAAATTCTTTTCTCTGATGGTGCTAGATTCCCCACCTTGTTTTTCTGATGGATTAATCAGCATAGGTTAAATGCTGTAACAGACACCCCTGAAATCTCAATGGCTTAACAAAAAGGTATATTTCTTGCTCATATCACAGTCCTATACAGGCAGGTCATGGGGGACAGTCAGTTAGAGACCCAAGTTCCTTCTGGCTTGTGATCCTGTCCTCCTCTAGGCTTCTTGGAGTCCTCTCTGTTCAGCCAGTGTGAAGGATTATGAGGGAGATGGATCAGGCCGCAAGAGGTGTTTCTCTTCCACCTACATCCCATTGGCCAGAATTGGTCACATGGCCCCACCTAACTATAAAGGATGCTGGGAAGTATAGCCTAACTATGTATTGTATCAGTTAACTTTAGTAGTAGAACAGATCACCCACAACTTAGGAGCTTAAAACAACCACCACCTTATTTGTTCGTGATTCTGGGGTTCAGCAGTTTGGGCTGTATCAGATGGGCAGATCTTTTATTGGTCTCAACTGGGGTCACTTGTGTGGCTGCCATCATCTGGTGGGGCAGCTGGGGCTGGATGATCCAGAATGGCCTCACTCACACAGCTGGCGGTTGGTGCTGGCTGCTGGCTGGGCTTCTCTTTCACCATGATCGTTCATCTGCAAAGACACTAGTCTGGGTATCTTTATGCAACAGTCTTAGGGCAGGAGTAAAAGCTACAAGACCTCTTCAGGCCTAGGCTCAATATCACTTCTAGCAAATTCTGTTGGTCAAAGCAACTCGCAAGGCTTACCCAGACTAGTAGGGGACAAAGTGCTTTCTCAATGGGAGGAATGGCCAAATCAACTTGCAAAGGGCATGTCCAGTAACAGGAGAATATTATGGCTATCTTTGCAAACAGGCTACAACATGTGCCCAGGTGTGAAAGATGAGGCTTGGTGAACACACAGCAGTCTCCTACACTTTGTGAAGTCCTGCTTACTTTTTTTTTTTTTTTTTTTTTTTTGAGACAGAGTCTCGCTCTGTCGCCCAGGCTGGAGTGCAGTGGCTCAATCTCGGCTCACTGCAACTTCCGCCTCCCGAGTTCAAGCTATTCCCCTGCCTCAGCCTCCGGAGTAGCTGGGACCACCACACCCAGCTTATTTATTTATTTATTTATTTTTGTATTTTTAGTGGAGACAGGGTTTCACCATGTTGGCCAGGATGGTCTCTATCTCTTGACCTTGTGATCCGCCCGCCTCGGCCTCTCAAAGTGCTGGGATTACAGGCATGAGCCACCGCGCCTAGCCTCCTGCTTACTCTTTAAGATCCAGATCCAATGGAGCTTTCTTGCGGAACCCTCTCTGGCTACCCATCTCTCTAGGCAGTTCTATAATAGTCTCCCCTTGCTCTGGGCTCCTAGCGTGCCCTGTGCTGCCCTCATTAGAGCATATTCTACTAAATCTTGACTGCAGCTCTTTTAGAGTAGGGAGCAGATTTCCTCCCTGTCCTGGACCCCAGCTTTCAGGAAATGTTCAGTGCAATGGAATGAATGAGGGGAAAGAGAGGGATTGGAGGTTTGTATGGGGAAGAGGGAGAAAGAAAAAATTGAATTGCAGCTCTCAGTAAGTCTTCTATCCTGTCTCTTTGTCTAATCATCCAGGGGCAGGACAGGAAGTACAGACAGAGAACGTGACAGTGGCTGAGGGTGGGGTGGCTGAGATCACCTGCCGTCTGCACCAGTATGATGGGTCCATAGTTGTCATCCAGAACCCAGCCCGGCAGACCCTCTTCTTCAATGGCACCCGTGGTGAGTGCTGGGGACCAGACTCCTGAGTCTTAAAGGAAGAGAGGGCTGGGGCCCAGACTCCCATGTCCTGAAAGAGGACACACCCGAGAGTTTGGTCTCCTGGGTCTCGGAGAAGAAAGGGCTGGGGTCCTGGACTGCTGGTCCTGCAGGCAGGAGGACCTGAATAATGCTGCGTCCTCAGGGGAGTAAATAGCTGGGCACCTCAGAGTCATAGGTATGGCTGGAGAAAAGAGGCAGAGGGCTGGACTCTAAGCTCCTGTCGGATGGGTGGGACTTGTGAGGCCAGGACTCCCGAAATTCACACCTTCCCCCTCACTCTCTCTAGCCTTGAAGGATGAGCGTTTCCAGCTTGAGGAGTTCTCCCCACGCCGGGTGCGGATCCGGCTCTCAGATGCCCGCCTGGAGGACGAGGGGGGCTATTTCTGCCAGCTCTACACAGAAGACACCCACCACCAGATTGCCACGCTCACGGTACTAGGTAACGCCCTCCCCCTTGTCGGACGCATCCTCTCCTCCTTTCTTCTCTGCTTCTCTCTTCTCCTGAGACTTTCAGACCATGGCTATTTTTAACATCCTGGATGGGCATCTGGCTCCTGACCTCTCCCCTTTGGCCCCTGCCACCTGGGACCCTGGTTCCCTATGGTCGCTGGGAACCGGCAGCTTGATCACTTTGAGCCCACTTTCGTGCCTTCTTTAAGCCCTTACTTCCCTTCTCCCTGCGGCAGTGGCCCCAGAGAATCCTGTGGTGGAGGTCCGGGAGCAGGCGGTAGAGGGCGGCGAGGTGGAGCTCAGCTGCCTCGTTCCGCGGTCCCGTCCGGCTGCCACCCTGCGCTGGTACCGGGACCGCAAGGAGCTGAAAGGTACCCTGGGCCGAGTGCTGACAAGGGGTGGGGAGGAGGTGGGACTTAGGAGAGGTTGTTCATATGTGGAGAGAAGCCACAGGTTTTCACAGACACTGGACATTCAATATGTAGTGGCTGATGTCGAGCGCGGTGGCTCACGCCTGTAGTCCTAGCACTTTGGGAGGCTGAGATGGGAGGATTGCTTGAGGTCAGGAGTTCAACCTGGCCAACATTGTGAGACCCCATCTCTAAGTATATATATAAATTTATGTTTTTATATATATAGCAATTAAATGGATTGATAGACGAGAAAGCATGAGCGTGAAAGAGGGAAGAGCTTTGGGAGGAGGCACGTGGGCTTGGTTAGGGGAGGGGCGTAGCTTGGAGGACAAGAGACGAGGCCTGTGGGTAAGGGGTGGAGCTTGGCAAATAGCCTGCTTTGGCGTTGGCTCGGGTGGGTGGATGGAGCCGGAATTGTGGCCTGACAGTGTCTGACTGGGGTGTGGCAGGAGTGAGCAGCAGCCAGGAAAATGGCAAGGTCTGGAGCGTGGCAAGCACAGTGCGGTTTCGTGTGGACCGTAAGGATGACGGTGGTATCATCATCTGCGAGGCGCAGAACCAGGCGCTGCCCTCCGGACACAGCAAGCAGACGCAGTACGTGCTGGATGTGCAGTGTAAGTGACCGGCGGGCCGGGACCCAAGGGATCCCAACGCCAGCCACCCGCACCCGGGAGAGTCCCCCTTGTCCCGCGTGATGGCTTGGAAACTACTCTCTCTTCTTACTTTTGCCTAACAGACTCCCCCACGGCCCGGATTCATGCCTCCCAAGCTGTGGTGAGGGAGGGAGACACGCTGGTGTTGACGTGTGCTGTCACGGGGAACCCCAGGTGAGCTCTGGGGGCCTCCTGCGTCCTCAGGAGGAGAAAGCTGGGGACCTGGAAGAACAGGGACCAGGGCCTTGGACTCCTGGGTCCTAAGGAGGAGAGAGCTGAGGACCTGGACAAACAGGGAGCTAGGACCTGGATTCCTGGGTCCTGAGGGAGGAGGAATCTGGAGGCTCAGAATCCCCAATACTGAAGCTGTGCAGCCTCGGACTGCTGGTTGCTGAGGATGGAATGGCGTGGGAGGGCTATAATTATTATTATTTTTTAATTGTAGTGATGGGGTCTCCCTGTGTTGCTCAGCCTGGTCTGGAACTGCTGGCCTTAAGCAATCCTCCCGTCTCAGCCTCCTAAAGTGCTGGGATTGCAGGCATAAGTCACCATGTTCAGCCTGGGCTAGAATTCCTGAGACCTTGGTGATGGGTGGAAGTAGGCCCAGGACTGTTGGTTTTCCAGAAAGAGATAGCAGGAAGCCTCTTATTTGGAGGTCCCTGCAGGATAAGAGTTGCATGTCTAGATTCTTGACAAGTCAGAATTGGGTGCTGGCACCTGGGTTCCTAACTCGCTGTACTTTATCCCCACCCAGGCCAAACCAGATCCGCTGGAACCGCGGGAATGAGTCTTTGCCGGAGAGGGCGGAGGCCGTGGGAGAGACCCTCACGCTGCCGGGCCTGGTATCCGCGGATAACGGCACCTACACTTGTGAGGCGTCCAATAAGCACGGCCATGCGAGGGCGCTCTACGTACTCGTGGTCTACGGTGAGAGCAGACTGTGGCCTACTGCGGGCAGGGCTCAGGGCGGGGGCGGGGCACCAGGTGGCGGGGGCGGGGCTTGAGCAAAGAGGCCACGTAACTCAGGGGTTCGGCAGCCAACAGAGTTCTTGTTCTTTTGGGACCAGACTGGCCCGCGGGGCTCAAATTCGGGTTGGCTGCATTCTGTTGCAGATAACCGAACCTGTCTGCGCCTCAGTTTACCCATCAGTAAAGTGGAAATAATAGCACCTATATAACAAGGCTGTTGTGAAGATTATATGAGCTAAATATGTAAAGTGTTTGGAATGGGCTCTAGCACACAGCCGTTCTGTGTTTAGCTCTATGACGGTGGGGCAGAAATTTTGGAAGTAGTTGGGCCCAGCACTTTAAATACTTGGAGCGTTTTAGACAAGGTGGGAAGGGACTTGGACCTGTTTCTTGGACTCTGTTTCTTAGCGGAGGAAGAAACTTGAGTCAAAAGAAAAGGGATGACTGAGTGCGGTCGCTCACGCCTCTAATCCCAGTACTTTGGGAGGCCTAGGCCGGAGGATCGCTTGAGCCCAGGAGTTTAAGACCAGCCTGGGCCACATAGCGAGACTCCCGTCTCTGCAAAAGAAAACAAGAAAAAGAAAAGGAAAATGTAACATGACTCAGGGGAGGGGTCGGGCAGTGTACAAACCAACAAGCATCTGGAAAGAGAAGAGGCTACAAGGTGGCAGTAATTTTTGAGGGGTGTGGCACATAAAAGGGCGCGGTTAGACGTGTGCAGAATGGCTTAAAAGCTTGTCTGCAATGGGGTCAGACTGGGACCGTCCTCTGATGACCTGGTCCTGTGCCCTGTCCCTCTGGCAGACCCTGGTGCGGTGGTAGAGGCTCAGACATCGGTTCCCTATGCCATTGTGGGCGGCATCCTGGCGCTGCTGGTGTTTCTGATCATATGTGTGCTAGTGGGCATGGTCTGGTGCTCGGTACGGCAGAAGGGTGAGTGGGACCTGGTCTCTATGGTTGGTTGCTTGTAGGGCTCGGAAAGAGGCGGGTCCTAGAGCCAGGGTAACGAGAGGGCGGAGCCTAGACTCTGGATTCCAAATCCCGCTGCACCTGGGGCCGAGATGACAAAGGGGGCGGGGCTTTCGGCACAATACTCGAAAAGGGATAGAATTTAGAAGCTGAATTAAAAGCATAGATTTGCGGGTGGGCGTGGTAGCTCACGCCTGTAATCCCAGCACTTTGGGAGGCCAAGGCGGGTAAAGCACTTGAGAAGCTAGGAGTTCGAGACCAGCCTGGGCACCATGGCGAAGCCCCTTTTCTACTAAAAATACAAAAAAATTAGGAAAAAAGAGCATGGATTTGAATAAAACAATTTATTTTCCTAATTGCTGAATTCGCTGGGAGTAGGGCAAGGAAATACCTCCAAGAGAAAGGATAAGGGTGGCACTTTCGGTGAGCTTTTGGAGTCTTCCTAATTCTGCTTTTACCTCTTTCTCTGCCACTGTTTACCTCTTTCTCTGCCTCTCCCTGTGTTCTGTTTCTCCCTCTTCCTTTGCCTGGCATCTGTCTTGTCTGTCTCCCTCTTCCCCTATATTTCTGTCCAACTCCTGGGTCCACAAATATGTCCCCCCTGCCCCGGGGGCCCGTCACCCCCTCAGGTTCCTATCTGACCCACGAAGCCAGTGGCTTGGATGAACAGGGAGAAGCAAGAGAAGCCTTCCTCAACGGCAGCGACGGACACAAGAGGAAAGAGGAATTCTTCATCTGACCCTATCCCCACCCCAGGCCTAGGCCTGGGCCCGGGCTGGGGTACCCCCCACTGCCAGCTGCAAGGAACCAGCAAAGACATTTACCAGAGTCTGGGATGGTGGGCTTCTCCCCCCACCACTAACACCTCAGACGCTTGGGCAGGGATGGGGGTGTTGGATGCCTGGATCTCTGCAAGGGCCAGAAGTGAGGACCCAGAGGTCTGGGTCCCCCAGGGGGCAGGGGCCAAAGGTCCATACCCCCCAAGTCCAGTGAGGGCAGTAGGGATTGGGTTGGGGGAAGATAACCGGGGGAAGGCCAGGACCCCTAGGCTACAAAACCAGGTCTTGTGGGGAGGGGGTCAGTTTCTCGGAAGGGTGGGGTGGGCAGGGAAGGGGAACACAGATTTCTTTGGGGGTCCTAGACCCCATGCCAGCCATTGTAAGAGTTCCACAGAGCTCTGGGCACTTCTTTGCAAAGCCATGTTTGCACGGTGGGGGGATGGGTGGGGGGAGGGCGTGGAAATAGGGATTCTGTGTCTTTGTGTCATAACTTTGATGGGGGCAGTGAGGGAGACAGCCCCAACCCTTTTCTCCAATCCCCCTTCCCCAGGTTCCTGGGCTCCCCTTCTCTCTACCTTCTCCCCCAAAGTCTGTCCCATCCATATTTGTCTCTCTGTCTACCCACTCCTGGGGGGGCCTTCCCCATCTCTCCTCCAGGCCCCTCGGGGAGGGGGAAAGGAGTTTGGGGAGGATTCATGGTCTTTATGGTTTTATATATAATATATTAAAAAATCAAAAGTCTGTATGAAAATATCAGATTGCACCCCCCTCTCCCCATTCCTGGCTTTTGCCCCCTTTTTCTTGTTAAAAAACAAAAAACAAAAAAAACCACACAAACATTTTGTACGGGGCGGGGAGGGGAATGGGGAGGGGGTTTGGCAATCTCACTAACCACCATTAAACTGAGGAGAGAACAAGTGTTTGGGGTGGCTGTGTGTCTGTCCTGCTGTCAAGTGCTGTACCATTGGGAGGGAACTAAGGGGGAGGGGAGGGAAGAGTGTGATGGTTGCTGGTGGACAGTATAAGCCAGGAGAAGGTCCTGACTTCACTGAGGGTACCTCGACCTCCCCAGAAACCTGGGTTTGGCCACTTCTTCAGCCAAATAGTCACAGTCTTGTCTTTTTGATAGCGACTGAGCTACCCCATTCCATGGCCCGGACCCTTACCCTGGCTTCCCCCTACCCCAGACATTAGTCTCCAAGGGAACTTTGAATTAAAGTTAAACTCTCAAAACCTTTGCCTAGCTCCCCATCACCTCTAGACCAAGTCAAAGCTTTTTAGTCTGGCATCCCAGGCCTCTCATTCATTCATGTACATTTTAGATGTATTATTCTAACTTTAAAAAATAACCTCTTACGATGTGCCAGGTGTTGCTCAAAGTTCTAGAGTCCATGGTGAATAAAACCGGCAAATGTTAGGTGTTAAAGACAGCGCTACACTAATCTGAAATCTGATCCTGCTCTAAGCACTGAGAACTCACAGTGAAAAAGGGCGACTCCATTCTTACCCTCATGAAGCTTTCATGAGAAAAACACTCAAAACAAGGAAGCAAAGAAAGTTCAGATTGTGATAAGAACTATTAATATGGCCGGGCGCGGTGGCTCACGCTTGTAATCCCAGCACTTTGGGAGGCCGAGGCGGGTGGATCACGAGGTCAGGAGATCGAGACCACAGTGAAACCCCGTCTCTACTAAAAATACAAAAAATTAGCCGGGCATGGTGGCGGGCGCCTGTAGTCCCAGCTACTCGGAGAGGCTGAGGCAGGAGAATGGCGTGAACCCGGGAGGCGGAGTTTGCAGTGAGCCGAGACTGCGCCACTACACTCCAGCCTGGGTGACAGAGCAAGACTCCGACTCAAAAAAAAAAAAAAAAAAAAAAAAAAAAGAACTATTAATATAAATGCAGAGTATGGCGATGTGTGCCATTGTCATAATGGAAAACTTCAAACCCACAGGAGTAGACAGGACAATAACATCCCAGGTACTCTTTTTTTTTTTTTTTGAGACCAAGTCTCGCTCTGTCGCCCAGGCTGGAGTGCAGTGGCGCGATCTCGGCTCACTGCAAGCTCCGCCTCCTGTGTTCACGCCATTCTCCTGCCTCAGCCTCCCGAGTAGCTGGGACTACAGGCGCCTGCCACCATGCCCGGCTAATTTTTTTTTTTGTATTTTTAGTAGAAATGGTCTAGGACGGTCAGGATGGTCTCGATCTCCTGACGTGATCCGCCCACCTGGGCCTCCCAAAGTGCTGGGATTACAGGCGTGAGCCACCGTGCCCGGCCTCTTTTTTTTTTTTTTTTTTTTTTTTTGAGACATTGTCTCGCTGGGTGGCCCAGGCTGGAGTGCAGTAGCTCAATCTCGACTCAATGCAACCTCTACCTCCAGGGTTCAAGTGATCGTGCCTCAGCCTCCCAAGTAGCAGGGATTACAGGCACCCCCCATAACCCCTGGCTAATTTTTGTACTTTTAATAGAGGCAGAGTTTCACCATGTTGCCCAGGCTGGTCTCAAGCTCCTGACCTCAGGTGATACACCCGCCTCGGCCTCCCAAAGTGCTGAGATTACGGGCCTGAGCGACCGCGCCCAGCACCATGTACTATTCATGCCAGTTACAACCACCACCAACTCATGCCCAATCCCGATTTATCCATAACTCCAGTCAAATGTGGAAGTGCTATTATGGAGAGATCAGGAAAAGCCTCTCAGATTGACGTCTGTACCAAGATGCGAATGGTGAGCACAAGAGTAGGTATTCAAAGGTCAGACGGAAAAGCATTTTTAGGCGGAGGAAACGGCAAGAGCAAAGGCCCGAGATGGCAAAGAGAGTTTGGGATAAGGTGGAGCTGGACAGAAGTGGAGGGAGGAGGAAGTAGGTGGGGTCAGAAAGATAAGCACAGCCAGACCAAGTGTATAGCCCTGAGGCCATGATAAAGATTTTTGGATTTTTTTTCCTAATGGGATCCCTTTGGGGAGTTTTAAGCCAGAATGTGACAAAGTCACTTACAGGAAGACTGGAATGTAGTCATAGTTGAACTCTAACATCGTCTATAGGACCATTTCCCGTCTCCAGTTCGGTTCTAGGCATACTAAGCTGCTCTTGCTTCCTCAATCAAAACATGCGCTTCTATTTTTTATTTTTGGCCTCTGGGCCTTGGCGCTTGCTGTTCACTCTGCCAGACCCATTCCCATTCTAGTTGGTTCCTATTCGTACTTGGCTTAAGGATCACCACCTCCTGGAAGCCTTCCTAGAACCATAGGCCGGGGCAGGCGCCTCTTAGGCTCCCACAGCCCCCTGTGTTCCTCACTCCAGGTCTGACCTTCTGGGTAGTAGTTGTCTAATTAGGTGTGTATCTCCTTCGACTGGGGTGCCGTGAGTACAGGAGTATGGTTCGCTGCAGAAACCATAGAATCCGCCAGCATGGGGCCTGACACCTAGCAGATCAATAAACCTTTATCCTGGTTGGGAGGGGTCCTGGCCCTCGTGCCCTCTCTCAGGATGCAAACTGATCCCCAACGAAGACAAGGTTACCCACTTCGCGTTAGTCTGCAGTCCCTGCGCGCATGCGCTTTGCTCAGGTTGCCCCCGCCATATGCTAATCACTGCGCTCAGGAGTAAGGCCCCTCCGGGAAATATGCAAATCACTCCTTCCAGTGCGGGAGGCCTTTCATTGTCCCGCGCTAGGATTATGCAAATACGCAGGCCTCGGGCCCAGGATCCAGTCCCAACTAGCGCCCTCCGCCCCCAGCGCATCCCTGTTTTCTAAGGCGCGTTCCTGCCCCGCACACGCACGCGCGAACCCTTCAGCTTCTTGTTCCTTCGGGCTGCGGACTGTACCAAGTAAACCCAGGCAGCGAGGGGCAAAGCACGGCGCCCCCCGCGCGGGTCTCGTCGACGGCCCGACGCGCACAGCCCCTCTTCCCACAGAGCTACAGGACTAGCCGTCTCACCGCGCAAGCGCCCTAGGCTCTTCACGCCCCCTGCGCGCTCTCCTACCCTACTTGCGACGCAGGCGCAGAGGCTGGGTGTGCAGCCGCCGCTGCAGAGCCGAAGCGGGGGCCGCCGGCGCCGGTGAGTGTCCCGGGCAGGGGTGCGCGGGGCATGCCGGGAAGCGGGCGCTACGGCCCCGCTGCATGATGGGAGCGACGACTCCCGTCACCGGGGAGCCGGCGGTCTGGGGCCGTGGTGACCTGAGGGCTTCTTTTTCTCCCCCTACGCGTCTATGCCGCCCTGGGGCATCCTGGGAGAACCGAGCGCTCCGCCTTGAAGCGCTGTGGGAGTCGGTCCGCTAGTCGTAGGCCTGGTGCATCCTGGGAAAGAGTGTCCCAGATCCTTGTCGAGACCGGTTCCTTTTATCCCACACCTGCCGCTGACCGTCCTGGAGGCTTGGAGCGCTTCCACACGGGGAGTCTGGGAAGGTGGTCGCTATAGGCCTAAGGCATCCTGGGAAGAACTGCCACAAGGAATTGTGGGAACTGGCCCTTATTGTCCCGTAGTGGAAGGTTTTGCCCTGGTCTCTTTGCTCGAGCATTGGAACGGGTACCTATTGTGTTCACGCGGGGCATCTTGGGAATTCGCTGCTATAGGCCCAGGGTATTGTGGAGTCTCCAGCACTGTGTTTGCCTTTCAGTTTGGCTGCCATAGGCGTGGTAGGAGTGGGACTTGTGAACCAAGGGATGGCCCTGCCTGACCTCTGGAATACTCTGGAAAGGGCCTTGTGTGATGTGGGCTTGGAAAAGTGTAGGCTAATGTGCATTGTCTCCTGGTAACTTCATGGAACGTCTTGATTGCCCCAGGTGTATGGTTGCCGTATAAAATATACAATGTCTAGTTAAATTTGAATTTCAGATAAACAATTATATCCAAAAGATACAACCTTTTAGAAAAGTATGTCCCAAATATCACATGGAACATAGCTATATTAAGTAATTCTGTGGGCTAGTTGCAGTGGCTTATGCCTGTGATACCAATACTTTGGGAGGCTGAGGCAGGAGGATCGCTTGAGACCAGGAGTTCAAGACCAGCCTGGGCAACATAGTGAGACCCCCGTCTCCACACACACACACACACACACAAAAAAGTAAAAATTAAGCCTGGCGTGGTGGCGCACACCTGTAGCCCCAGCTACTCTGCTAGGGGCGAGTAGGGTACCTTGAGTACAGGAGTTTGAGGTTACAGTGAGCTAACCTCCCAACCTGGTTATGGGGAGTACATGAGTTAAGGCCTGGAAGCCCCTTTCCTACAGATCACCCTACTGCACTCCAGCCTGGGCAACTGAGCGAGACCCTGTCTCTTAAAAAATATAAATAAGTAGGCTGGGCGCGGTGGCTCATGCCTGTAATCCCAGCACTTTGGGAGGCCGAGGCGGGTGGATCACGACGTCAGGAGATCGAGATCATCCTGGCTAACACGGTGAAACCCCATCTCTACTAAAAATACAAAAAATAGCCGGGCATAGTGGCGAGCGCCTGTAGTCCCAGCTACTCGGAAAGCTGAGGCAGGAGAATGGCGTGAACCCAGGAGGCGGAGCTTGCAGTGATCCGAGATCGTGCCACTGCACTCCAGCCTGGGCGACAGAGCAAGACTCCGTCACCAAAAAAAAAAAAAGAGCCAGGCATGGTGGCACGCGCCTGTAGTCCCAGCTACTCGGGAGGCTGGGGCAGGATAATTGCTTGAACCCAGGAGGCAGAGGTTGCAGCGAGCCGAGATCGCTCCACTGCACTCCAACCTGGGCGACAGAGTGAGACTCCGTCTCAAAAAAGAAAATTAAATAAATAAGGGCCAGGTATGGTAGCTCATGCCTGTAATCCCAGCACTTTGGGAGGTGGGAGGCCAAGGCAGGAGGATTGTTTGAGGCCAGGAATTTGACACCAGCCTTGGCAACATAGTGAGACACCATCTCCGCAAAAAAAAAAAAAAAAAAAAATTAATTGGATGTCTTCTGTTTTTATTGGCTAAATCTGGCAATCTTATCTTGGTATAAAGTAGAATTCCCAAATTAGATGGGGCCCTGTAGGCAATAGGGTATCATTAGAATTCTCTGCCAATTATGAAATCTGTCTTTAAAAGCCAAGATTTAGGTGCTTTCTTTAGGAAGTTGCCCTGCCAATGATGCCAATGCTTCTTTGCCCCAGCCACCTCCAGGTTTCAATCTGAAGGTTTTCTCTTTAGTCCCCAGCATTAAACTTGACATCTGGGCTTTGAAGGGACCATGTATTTTCCACCATTGTATCCCCAGTGCATGGGCCTTGGCATGTAAGAGATATAGCTGAGGCTGCAGCAACTTGCCATGCATGGTTCTCTACTATCAGGGAGTACAGTGGAAGACAATAGTGGTGTGTGTGTGTGGTGGGGTTGGTGGGGGGTGGGGGTGTCCGTTGGTGAAGAGGGAGAGAGAGAAGTCACAGAAGGCTTCCTGGCAGAGGCAGTATTTCAGCGGGCAAGAAGTACAGAGGTTCTTATGTTTGCGGTGGGCTTTGAAGGGTGAAAAGGAGTTCTCCAGGCCAAAAAGGGGGAAGGAGGGCTGGGCGTGGTGGTTCTCACCTGTAATCCCAGCACTCTGGGAGGCCAAGGTGAGTGGATCACGTGAGGTCAGGAGTTTGAGACCAGCCTGGCTGACATAACGAAACCCTGTCTCTACTAAAAATACCAAAAAATTAGCCTGGCATGGTGGTGGTGGCTGCCTGTAATCCCAGCTACTAGGGAGACTGAGGCAGGGTGGAGGTTGCAGTGAGCCAAGATCGTGCTATTGTACTCCAGCCTGGGCAACAAAGTGAGACTCCGTCTCAAAAAAAAAAAAAAAAAAAAAGAGGAGGACATTCTTGACAGCAACAGCGGGTGTACTAAGACCCACAGATGTGAAAAGGGTCTCCTTGTGTGCACAGGGAGAGGTGAGAGGTCTGGAACATCTGGAGTTTATAGAGGGGCGGGAATGGGAGTAGTAACGGCCACTCTTGATGGAGTACCGGCCACACACCAGCAATTTCTATCAGTGAGCCTACTGAATCTTCAGAAAAACCTTTTGAGCTGAGAAATCATTTTATGAAAGGTGTGGCTCCCAATCCTACTTCATCCACTTACCAGATGGTGACCTTGGGCTACTCAATTATCACCTCTGTGTCTGTTTCCTCATCTGTACAAAGGAGATAATTCCCAACCTGGTTATGGGGAGTACATGAGTTAAGGCCTGGAAGCCCCTTTCTTACAGAGAAGGAAACAGGCTAGAGAAGTTAAGTTCTTTGCTTGGTGCTACACAGAGTGTGGCAAACCTAGACACTATCATGCCAATTGATACAGAACTAAGGCTCATAGTCACAAACCAGTACAGCCATACCAATTGTTTAAATATTAAAATACTTCCAGATGGGTTGGTGTGTCACTGCTACACAAGTACTCCCTGTCCCTAACTGCCACTTGGGACCCTCCCTGTGGTATTATATATATAAATATATTGGTTTTCATCCACAGTTCCTAGCTGGTAACTCCTGTAGCCTTTGTTAAAGTCTCTTGTTATAATGTTGTGTACCTTAGGCCTGGGGCAGGTCTGAAGAAACAGAATCTCACTGACCTCCTCCTGCCTTCCATTTCCTGCCCCAGGGCAAGACTCTAATCTTCCCCACCTTCTTGATTGTTGGTCTTAAGACACTTTTCAGAGAAGTCTATGCCCAATGCTGCTGTCTTAAAGCCTCCGTAAAAACCCAAGAGGACTGGGTTTGGAGAGCTTCCGCATAGCTAACCACATGAGGGTTCCTGTAGGGTGGCACCCCAGGGAGGGCGTGAAGCTCCCTGCCCCTTCCCTTATACCTTGCCCTACACATCTCTTCATCTTTCTTCTTTGCAATATCCTCTATAGTAAACCAGTAAATCTAAGTAAGCTTTTCCTTGAGTTCTGTGATTAGCTCCAGCAAATTTTTTTTTTTTTTTTTTTTGTAAGATGGGTCATCCAGGCTTGAGTGCAGTGGCAAGGTCACGGCTCACTGCAGCCTTGACCTTCCAGGCTCAAGTTATCCTCCCGCCTCAGCCTCTCAGGTAACTGGGACTATGAGCACATGCCACCACACCAGCTAACTTTTGTAATTTTTTTTTTTTTTGTAGAGACAAGTTTGCCATGTTGCCTAGGCTGGTCTCAAACTCCTGAGCTCAGGTGATCTGCCCACCTCGGCCTCCCAAAGTGCTGGGATTACAGGCATGGGCCACCGTGCCCGGCCTTATTTTTATTTTTTTAAAAAAGTCGGGTGTGGTGGCTCATGCCTGTAATCCCAGCACTTTGGAGGGCTGAAGCCGGCGGATTGCTTGAGCTCTGGGCAACATGGTGAAACTCTGTCTCTACCAAAAATACAAAAATTAGCCGGGTGTGGGGACAGCGTTGGAATGGAATCGGAGGGGACACCTAGCTGGTGTCTCCTGTGTAGTGTGTGGGGAAAAAGCCCCACACATTTGGTCACAGAATTCCGTGTTGATGATTGTTGTGGTAGTGTGAGGAGAGTGGAGGAGAAGCACAGTTTGAGGGTTTTCCCCATAACACTTCCCCAGCCCCAGACCTCCCCGTGGTCCAGCAACTAAAGGGTTAATGCCTGGTATCCGTCCCGCTCCACTGTCAGTTCTGATTGGTGCCCACACTAGTCCCCACTGTTGAATATTTGGAGTGTCACCTCTCCCTACCCCACTGAATAAGAACCAGAAGGCAGCCTTGTTGCCCACATGCGGAAATTAAGACCTAGAGAGGGGGACAGGTGCGGTGGCTCACGCCTATAATCCCAGCACTTTGCGAGGTTGAGGCATGTGGATCACCTGAGGTCAGGAGTTCAAGCCCAGCCTCGCCAACATGGTGAAACCCCATCCCTACTAAAAATACAAAATTAGCCGGGCGTGAGGACGCACACTTGTAGTTCCAGCTACTCGGGAAGCTGAGGTAGGAGAATTGCTTGAGCCTGGGAGGTGAAGGTTGCAGTGAGCTGAGATCACACCACTGCACTCCAGCCTGGGCAACAGAGTGAGATTCTGTCTCAAAAAAAAAAAAAAAAAGACCTAGAGAGGGGCAGGGCTTGCACTCAAGGCCCTGTAGACAGTCAGGGACAGAGCTGGGGTCCTCTGTGCCCCACCCCAGCAATGAGCACACAGTTGGGCTTGGGGTGGGGATGGGTGCTATGTAAAAATTTATTGAATCATCACAGGTCTTTCCTTTCCCCCTAACCAGCATCCCTCTCTACCTGCCAACATCCTGTATTAGAGAACTTGTGGCCGGAGGTGTGGCTGTGGAGAGCTGGCCGGGGAGGGACGCTGCTCAGCTGCTGCTCTGCTCCTGTCTCCTGTCCCCTCCCCCGGCCATGACAGAGACCCGTGAGCCAGCTGAGACTGGGGGCTACGCCAGCTTGGAAGAAGACGATGAAGACCTTTCCCCAGGTAAGGTGGCCTTAGAGGTGGTGGCGTTGGCTTGACCGTCATCCTGGCTTAGGGTTTGGCCTCCACTGGGAAATGTTGATGGGGAGTGGCTGCTTGTCTTGCTAGGGGTTCTATTCTGACTGAGACTCCTTGTCCCGGTAGGGGATCTCTTCCAGTCGGGACTTCTGGGGATTGTAGATTGACTGGGGTCGCTCTCCTTGCTAGAGGTTCTAGATTGGCTATGATTTCCTTCCTTGCTGGGGGTTCTAGATCGGCTGTGAGCTTTCTCCTTGCTGAAGGCTCTAGGTCGACTGTAACCACTCTGCTTATTGGGGCTTCTAGATCGGCTGTGATCTCTCTCCTCGCTGGAGCTTCTAGATTGTCTGCGCTCTCTCTCCTTGCTGGAACTTCTCCATCGTCTGCGATCTCTCTCTTTGCTGGGGCTTCTGGATTGTCTGTGCTCTCTCTCCTCGCTGGGTTTTCTAGATTGGCTGCGATCTCTCTCCTTGTTGGGGCTTCCGAGTCGGCTGTGAACTTTCTCCTTGCTGGGGCCTCTCGATTGTCTGTGATCTCTCTCTTTGCAGGGGCTTCTGTATTGTCTGTGATCTCTTTCCTTGCTAGGGCTTCTAGGTCGGCTGCGATCTCTCTCCTTGTTGGGACTTCTAGATCGGCTGCGATCTCTCTCCTTGTTGGGACTTCTAGATCGGCTGCGATCTCTCTGCTTGTTGGGACTTCTAGATCGGCTGCGATCTCTCTGCTTGTTGGGACTTCCAGATTGACCGCGACCACTCTCCTTCCTGGGGCTGCTAGATCCTCTGCGATCTCTCTCTTTGCTGGAGCTTCTAGAATGGCTATGACTTCTTTCCTTGCTGGGGTTTCTAGACCAGTTGTGACTTCTTCCTCTTCTGGGGGTTCTAGATTGGTTTTGACTTTTCCCCTTGCTGTGGCTTCTAGACTGGCTGTGTCTTCCCATCTGGCTCAGAATTCCCTTCCGGGTGCGACTTCTTGCCCTGCTATGGTTTCTCTTCCAACTGTGACTTCTCACCCTGCTGTGCGTCCTCTTCTGACTGCCACTTCTTGACCTTCTGGGGCTTCTAGATTGGCTGTGACTTTGCAGCCTGCTGCGGGTGCTGGTCTGGTTATAACTCTTGACCCTGCTGGACATTTCAGTGGGGCTGTAACTCTTTTCCCTACTGGGGATGATCATCTGACCATAGCTCTTCACCTTCCTTGATGACGATGGAGATGGGTTGTCACTCTTCTCCTTGGAGGGAATTCCAGTCGGGGTTTGAAACTTGGCTCTACTGGAAGTTGCAGCCAGCTCGGAACTCCTCCCTATACCTGAGCCTCCTGGTGGGCGGTAACTCTTCTTGCTCATGTTTCTAGGCTGGCTGTCACTCCTTTCCCTGTTGCTGGTTCTAGGCCGGCCGTAACTCTTTCCCCGGCTCCGTTTTTGCTGTGAAGTGGGAGTTCTTAACGCTGCTGGCCATGCCTGGTCTGGCACCATGAGTTCTTATCCTGCCAGGAGTGCTGGCCCTGCTGGGTGACCTCTTGGAGCTGCGGCTTCCCCTTCTGCCGGGTGTCCTTCCCCGGCTGTGTGTGCCCCTCCGCTGGTGGCATCTCATGCCGCTGGCCTTGCTGGCTTTGCTGGCTTTGCTGGTCCTGGTGTCGGTGCTCACCCTGCTGGGTGTTCTTGCTTTGCTGCGGACTCGGGACCTGCTGCTGGGCCGGTTAGAAGGGGCTCTTTTTGTACTGGTCGATTTCGTGGACTTGGAACTGCTTGGGCTCATGACTGAGTTGCGGGATGTCGCTGGCTTGGTGGGCACTAAGGATCTGTTGGGCATTGCTGATTTGGTGGACTTCAAGGAGGCAGGAGGCTTGGGATCTGCAGTGGGCATGGAGGATCCACTGGGTGCCGGGGACATACTGGGCTTTGAAGATCTCTTAGGTGAAGACATGGTGGGCGCAAAAGGGCTTGTGGTCCTGGAAGTCACAGTAGACATGAAACACCTGGTGGCCGTGGATGATGACCTGATTGCCTGTCACAGGCCAACTGTGTGAAGTCATAGTGGGCATTGAAGACTCTGGAGGGTGAGTGGTATGAAGTCAGAGGTGGGAGAAGAGAGGGCAGGGGTCCTAGCCTGAGGCTGGAGATATTTCCTCTGGTTTGCAGCCATTCAGCAGATGTCTTCTGAGGCTGACTCATGCCCAGCATTGCTGGGGACACAGAGATGGGGCAGACCCAGGCCCTGCCTTCAAGGGAGCCCATAGTCAATGGGTGGGGAGGGGGGTCACTGCCCAGAGTGGTCAGGGTGTGATGGAGAGCAGTGCAGGGGCCGGGGAGCCCATACAAGAGAGACACTGACCGCCTGGGGAGTCAGCAAGGACTTCACAGAGGACATGACATGAGCTTGGCTTTAAAAAGGAGCAGGAGTTTTGCCAGTAGAGAAAGAAAGGGTCAGGCTGGGCGCGGTGGCTCACACCTGTAATCCCAGCACTTTGGGAGGCTGAGGCAGGCAGATCACCTGAGGTCAGAAGTTCAAGACCAGCCTAACCAACATGGTGAAACCCCATCTCTACCAAATATATAAAAATTAGCCAGGTGTGGTGGCACATGCTTGTAATCCCAGCTACTTGGGAGGCCGAGGTGGGAGGATCGCTTGAACCTTGGAGGCGGAGGTTGCAGTGAGCCAAGATCACACCATTGCACGCCAGCCTGGGTGACAGCGAGACTCTCTCAAAAAAAAAAAAAAAAAAATGAACGAGTCACTCAGGTGGGTGAGGAGCAGAGGCTAAGGCTTTGGGGAGGGAGATCAGGGTCTTGGGGCCACTGTCATCCATTCACCCACACCTCCTCTGCTGGGGACCCCAAGATCATACCTGCCCTTGAGGTGTTCCCAGTCAGATAAGGGAGATACCCTGGGGGGCAGCTGACTGCAGTCAGCTTCTAGGACAGTAACAGGAGGAGGTGCTGGGGCAGGGGAAGCCGGAGAGAGACCTGGCTGGGAGCCTGGGGCCTCAGGGTGGTGGCTTCACAGAGGACAGAGTTTGTGCTGGGTCTTGAAGGATGAGTAGGGGGTCACTAGGTGGATAGAGTGGGGAACAGCCCATGCCAAGGCCTCAGGAAATGATTGTTAAATGGCAGGAACTAGTAGGAGAGAGCTGCAGGGACGGATGTTCAGAAGGAAACAGTTATAACCCGTTCTGGGCTAGTGATGCTGGGGACCCAGCAGGAGGGTGGTAGAAAAAGTGACTGGCTGTCTGGGATGAGGAGGTCTGGGATGGCCTCACCAAAGAGGAAGGCCTCCCACTGGGTCCTAAAGGATGGTGGGAAAAAGTAGGGCAGGACATTCCCACCAGAGGGAGGAACAGTGTGTGTGAAGCCTGAGAAAAGGTTTGTCAAATTCCATGCAGAGAGATATCCATGCCATAAATATGTCATAAGTACTTTCTTTGCACAAAGGAAGTGTTCTAGATGCTGGGGCCACAGCAGTGAACCAGACAAAGTCCCTGCTCTCGGGGACAGGCAGTAAACAAACACACAAGTAAATGTTGAATGCAGTGAGTCAGAAGATGGAGAAAAATGAGCCGGGCGCGGTGGGTCATACCTATAATCCCAGCACTTTGGGAGGCTGAGATGGGTGGATCACCTGAGGTCCGGAGTTTGAGACCAGCCTGGCCAACAAGGTGAAACCCCGTCTCTACTAAAAATACAAAAATTACCTGGGCATGCTGGTGCGTGCCTGTAATCCCAGTTACTTGAGAGGCTGAGGCAGAAGAATTGCCTGAACCCAGGAGGCGGAGTTTCCAGTGAGCTGAGATCACGCCACTGCACTCCAGCCTGGATGGCAGAGCAAGACTCTATCTCAAAAGAAGATGGAGAAAAATCAAGCAGAGCAAGGGGCGTAGGGAGTGCTGGGGAGGGGCCAGGGTGTCACTGAGAAGGTGACACTTGAGAAGAGACATGGAATGGAGAGTGACATCGGCAGAAAGGGTGGCAAAGACCCTGAGGCAGGTATGGGCCTGGGGTGTCGGAAAGTGAGGAGCCTGGTATGAAGAGCCTGTGGCCACTGCGATGACAGGAGCAAGGGCGGAGCACAGGGTGCAGTAGCAGGATCCTCTGGGTTCTGGGAGAAACTGAGGAATGGGGCTGGGATGGATACAATGTGAGGCTTTTGGCAGGCTCCTGCCATCGAGGCCGAAGAAGCTGGTACTTCCCACACTGTGGTCACAGGGACCCCATCCCCAACCATTACTCTGTGTGTGCGCCCCCATAATGGCAGCTGATGTCGCGCTTTTCCGTATATCAACTTTAAAATTTTTCCCCTTTTCTTTTTTTTTTTTGGAAATGGAGTCTTGCTCTGTCACCCAGGCTGGAGTGCGGTGGCTCGATATTGGCTCATCGCAACCTCCGCCTCCCGGGTTCAAGCAATTCTCCTGTCTCAGCGTCCTGAGTAGCTGGGACTATAGGCACCCACCACCCCACCTTTGGCTAATTTTCGTATTTTTAGTAGAGACGGGGTTTCACCATGTTGCCCAGGGTGGGTCATGAACTCCTGAGTTCAGGCAATCCACCCACCTCAGCCTCCCAAAGTGCTAGATTACAGGCCTTTTTCTTTAAACCTCAACTTGTCCTAGGTATGTCCTTGATAACTGTGAAATCACAGTAATATATCTTACCTATAAATAAATATTTCAATTCACCTAACTATATATATATATATATATATATATATATATATATATATATATATCTCTTTCCCTGGCCACAGATATAAAAGTACATCTGTGTGTATGCATGTGTTTTAATTTGCACAAATACCTTTTCAAATGGTTGTCTCCCTAAAATGATCCAATGATCCAGTGTCAGCCATGGCCCAGGTTCAGCTTTTCCTGCCAGAGCTGTGTAACCACAGGGGAGTGAGTCGTCTAGCCTCCCTGTGCCTCAGTTTCCACATCCATCAACTGGGGATAGTAATAGTACCACCCTCAAAGGGTTGTTGAGGATTTAGTGAGTTAATGTTTAAGAACAGGGCTCCTACAATAGCAAGGATGCTGTTGTTACTGGTGGGTTTTTACTACTCCTGCTTTGTCCTTCCTAAATGCCTCCCACCCCACTTCCCCATGGAGTTTTTGTTTTCTTTTGCAATCAATCGATTTTTTTTTTTTTTTTTTTCCAAGACAGAGTCTTGCTCTGTCACCCAGGCTGGAGTGCAATGGTGCGATCTCGGCTCACTGCAACCTCCGCCTCCTGGGTTGAAGCAGTTCTCCTGCCTCAGCCTCCCGAGTAGCTGGGATTCCAGGCGCCCGTTACCACACCCAGCTAATTTTTGTATTTTTAGTAGAGACGAGGTTTCACCATGTTGGCCAGGCTTGTCTTGAACTCCTGACCTCATGATCTGCCCGCCTTGGCCTCACAAAGTGCTGGGATTACAGGAGTAATCCACTGCACCCGGCCAAAAAATTCTTTTTAAGTGGTGAGGTCTCACTCTGTCACTCAGGCTGGGAGGGAGTGGCGCAATCATGGCTCAGATGCAGCCTGGAACTCCTCAGCTCAAGTGATACTCCTGCCTTAGCCTCCCGAGAAGCTGGTACTACAGGTAATGCATCACCAGGCCTGGCTAATTTTTTAATTTTTTGTAGAGACAGAGTCTTGCTATATTGCCCAGGCTGGTCTCAAACTTCTGGGCTCAAGTGATCTTCCCACCTTGGCCACCTAAAAGTGCTGGGATTACAGGCATGAGCCACTGTGCCCAGTCCTATCCCATGCAGTTCTTGGAAGACATTCATTGGCTTGACACAAAGATACAGGGAATCTACTGGGTGCCAGCCTTGTTCTGTGCCATGGGGACTCATCTGTGGGGAAAGGAAGGGCAGTGCCTAGGCTACCCTTGTCATACTATGGCAAGTCTGAATGTGGGGATTCAGGGAGGGGACAGCTGGGCCTAGCCCTCTTTCCTCTGATGCCACTGTCTCCCCCTATGTGTCCCCCTCCAGGCCCCGAGCATTCCTCTGATTCAGAATACACTCTCTCAGAGCCGGACTCCGAAGAGGAAGAAGATGAGGAGGAGGAGGAAGAGGAGACCACTGACGATCCTGAATATGATCCTGGCTACAAGGTGAAGCAGCGCCTTGGCGGGGGACGTGGTGGCCCATCCCGCCGGGCTCCCCGTGCAGCCCAGCCCCCGGGCCCCCCGGCCCAGCCTTGCCAGCTCTGTGGCCGCTCACCCCTTGGGGAGGCCCCACCGGGAACCCCACCCTGCCGGCTCTGCTGCCCTGCTACAGCCCCCCAGGAAGCACCAGCCCCAGAAGGCAGGGCCCTCGGGGAGGAAGAGGAGGAACCACCTCGGGCTGGGGAGGGCCGACCAGCTGGGCGGGAGGAGGAGGAGGAAGAGGAGGAGGAGGGAACCTACCACTGTACGGAATGCGAGGATTCCTTTGACAACCTGGGGGAGCTGCACGGGCACTTCATGCTGCACGCCCGGGGTGAGGTGTAGGCAGAGCCCCCATACAGGGAGCTTGGCAGAAGGGGTGGGGTGGGAGGAGGGGGCTGAGGAAATTGGGGTTGTGACAGTGGTCATGGGGGATGGGGTACTGCCGGTCTGTGTTGTCTTAGAAGTAGATGTGTGATGGCCAGAATAAAAGCCAAAATCTGTATCTGTGTTGGTTCAGTGTGTGTGTGTGTGTGTGTGCGCGCGCGCGTGTGTGTGTGTGTGTGTTCCACCTGGGCTCCTTCTTGGGGAACCTCGGGGTCTTTTGGGAAAGATAACATTTACTATGTGCTTGTATTCGATGAGGTTTCCATGTATTCACTCACAGACCCCATAATGTAAAGGCTCTAACAATAGAATTTCATTTCTCCTTCACAAAATAGTGCTGGGTGAGTCATTTGGGGACTCAGGCCATCCCTTAAGCCTGTTGTCTCCCCCATGGTCCAGACTGGGGCCATGGCCTGGATCCTGCTGGCAGAAGAGGACAGGATGCCTGGTGAGGTGCACGTGTTGTCTTACAAGCCCTGGCCTGCCAGGGGCACACACTGCTTCCATTGACACGCCTTTGCTGAGAAATCAGATATGTGGCCGCAGCTAACTGCAAAAACAACCTGGGAGAAGCAGTCTAGCTAAGCGCCCAGAAAGCAGAAAACAGTTCATGGAGGACAGCTAGGGCTTTCTGCCACATCGCCTAGGAACTTCCACAAAGAGGACTTTAATTATAATCACAGCTACGCTTCCTCAGCGCTTCCTGGGTATCTGGTGCCAGTCCAAGGGCTTTATATATATTGACTCATAGAAATGGTGCATCTAGGAACTTACAGAAATAGAACCTTAATGATAATTACAGCTGCCATTTTCCCAGCACTTACAGAGTGCTGTTCTTAATTTGCATGAGATTATCAGCTTCTTAGAATAACCCTGTGAGATAGGGATTGTGATCCATTAATTCATTTAACAAATGTTTTTGAGTACCTGCTGTGTGCTAAGCATTGGGAACACAGCAGTGAATAAAATAAAATCGTTGTCCTCATGGAGCTTACATGGGAGTGGGTAGAGGCTGCTGGTGAAGACAGACATAAACAAGTAAGATACAGCATATGCCGGATGCTGATAAATGCCGTGAGAACAATAAAGCACTGAAAGGAGGCCCGGCATGGTGGCTCACTCCTGAAATCCCAGCACTGAGGTGGGCGGATTACTTGAGCCCAGGAGTTCGAGACCAGCCTGGGCAGCATGCCAAAATCCCATCTCTACAAAATACAAAAAAATTAGCTGGGCTAACGATGGTGCATGGCTATAGTCCCAGCTACTAGGGAGGCTTAGGTGGGAGGATTGCTGGAGCTGAAGAAGTGTCACTGCACTCCAGCCTGGGCAACAGTGAGACCCTGTCCCAAAAAAAAAAAAAAAAAACCTGAAGGAAGGCCAGGTGCAGTGGCTCATGCCTATAATTCCAGCACTTTGGGAGGCTGAGGTGGGAAGATTTCTTGAGGTCAGGAGTTGGAGACCAGCCTGGGCAACACAGTGCAACCCCATCTACAAAAAATTAAATTCGCTGGGCTTGGTGGTGCATGCCTATGGTCCCAGCTATTCAGGAAGTTATTCAGGATCGCTTGAGCCTTGGAGGTTGAGGCTGCAGTGGCCTGTGATTGTGCCACTGTGCTCACTGCACTCTAGTCTGGATGATGGCAAGAATTTGTCCCAACAAAAAAATTTAAAAAAGGACTGAAGGGAGAACTGTTCTGGAAGGAGGTTGCAGTTTTAAAGAGTGTAGTCCTCCCTGAGAAGGTGACAGATCTGAAGCCGGGGGAAGCCACGTACATCAATGGGGAAGAGCACTCCAGGCCGGAGAAGGCAGGAGCCTGCCTGGTGTGCCAAAGAGGCCAGAGCTGTAGGGATGAGGTCAAAGGGTAGCAAAGGACCAGCTCTTTACAGCCTTGCCAAAACTTGGCTTGGGCTCTGAGATGGGAAGTACTAATTCGTAATTCACAGAAGCTTGGCGCCGAAGCTACTTTGAAAATAGAAGCCTAATTATAATAATAGCTATCATTTACTGAGAATTTACTGGGCAACCAGCCCTGTTCTAAGGCACTTTACATGTGTTAACTCATAGAAGGTTGGAAACTAAGAACCTTCAAGAATAGAACCTGAATTACCGTAATGGCCATCATTAAGTCAGCACTCACGGTGGACCAGGCCCTGGGCTCAGTGCTTTATGTGGACAGTCGCATCAGATCCTTACAAGTTAGGGACTGTTACTTATTTACTCATTTACCCAACAATGATTTATTGAGCACCTATGAGATGGCAGGCACTGCTCCGGGAGTTGGAAATACAGCAGTGAACATGATGAACAAAAATCCCCTCCCTTTGTGGAGGTTACAATGGGGAAGACAGTAATCAAGTATTTAAGTAAAATATACAAATTGTGGCTGGGCGCAGTGGCTCACGCTTGTAATCCCAGCACTTTGGGAGGCCGAGGCGGGTGGATCATGAGGTCAGGAGATCGAGACCACGATGAAACCCCGTCTCTACTAAAAATATAAAAAATTAGCCAGGAGTGGTGGCAGGCACCTGTAGTCCCAGCTACTCGGAGAAGCTGAGGCAGGAGAATGGCGTGAACCCGGGAGGCGGAGCTTGCAGTGAGCTGAGATCGCGCCACTGCACTCCGGCCTGGGCGACAGAGCGAGACTCCGTCTCAAAAAAAAAAAAAAATACAAATTGTATGGAATGTTAGATAGTCATAAGTGCTATGGAGAAAAAGGAACAGGGTGGGAAGCTTGTATGTGTGAAGGTTGCAGTTTTAAGTAGGGTGGTCAAGGAAGGCTTCACTGAGATGACATCAGAGCAGAGACCTAGAGAAGGGGCAGGAGTGAGCCTTGTGGCTGTCTGTGGGCACAGTAAGTGCAATGGCCCGAGGTGGGAGCCCACTTGGGGTGCTTGGGAAGAGAACACAGGGCCAAGAGGCTGGAACTGAGGAAGACAGGTAGGAGGTGACGTCAGAAAGTAGCGGAGAACCAGGCCGTGGGAGCCATATACTGACTTTGGCATTGTCTCCAAGTCTGGGTCCTCATAGTAATCTGAGTGCTCATAATAATCCTTAGAAGCTACTTCTATGACCATTTTATAACTGCTACAACAGGCCAGGCATGGTTGCTCATGCCTGTAATCTCAGCACCTTGGGAGGCCAAGGTGGGTGGATTGCCTGAGGTCAGGAGTTCGAGACCAGCCTGGCCAACATGGTGAAACCCCATCTCTACCAAAAATACAAAAACTTAGCTGAGTGTGGTGGTGCGTGCCTGTTGTCCCAGCTACTTGGGAGGCTGAGGCAGGAGAATCGCTCGTACCTGGGAGGCGGAGGTTGCAGTGAGCCCAGATTGTACCACTGCACTCCAGCCTGGGCAATAGAGCAAGACTCCGTCTCAAAAAAAAAAAAAAAAAAAAAAAAAAAACACAACTGCTACAGAGGCACAGAGAGGTTGAGTTACCTGTCAGAGGTCACACAGCCAGTAAGCAGCAGAGCCCTGGTTTGTACCCAGACAACTGGATGCAAGTGCATCCACTCTTAACCACTAAGCCACACACCAGAAATGGCAGTCTCGTGCCCACAGCCAGCATCTGACTTACAGGAGTATATCTGGCCTCCACAGAGCTACTGAGTTTTTTTAAGTTAACGCTGGTTACCAATGTTGGAAAATGGGTAATTTCACATTTAAAAAATTGCAGTTTCTGGACTGTCTTGAAAATTGTGAGATCTATATTGCTGAACCCCCGATTCCCATGGGGACAGTAGTTTGTTGGTGCGGAGGAGTCACTTTCTGTAGGGGAGGCA
The DNA here is from genome assembly GCF_028878055.3 of Symphalangus syndactylus. Taxonomy (NCBI): domain Eukaryota; kingdom Metazoa; phylum Chordata; class Mammalia; order Primates; family Hylobatidae; genus Symphalangus; species Symphalangus syndactylus. The sequence continues at coordinate 18,557,300 of NC_072439.2, forward strand.
TTCACTCTTATGTGCCCAGTCACCACTGCCTCACATCTGGACACCCCAACCCTGCCTGCTTGGCCCTGAAGAGCATCTGCTTTTTTTTTTTTTTTTTGAATGGGTTTTTTTTGTTGTTTTTTTTGTGACGGAGTCTCACTCTGTCGCCCAGGCTGGAGTGTAGTGGTGTGATCTCAGCTCACTGCAGCCTCTGCATTCTGGGTTCAAGCGATTCTCGTGCCTCAGCCTTCTGAGTAGCTGGGACCACAGGTGCGGTATTACCACCCCCGGCTAATTTTTGTATTTTTAGCAGAGATGCAGTTTCACCATGTTGGCCAGGCTGGTCTCAAACTCCTGACCTCAATTGATCCGCCCGCCTTGGCCTCCCAAAGTGCTGGGATTACAGGCGTGAGCACCGTGCCCAGCCAGCATTTGCATTTTTGACACCTATTACAGGATTTCAGACCAAAGCATTTTTCAAAACCCACGTTTCTCATCCCAGAATCTCCAAACCTGACATTGATCCACTCTTAACTGAGACTTTCCTGGCCACTATAGCTTAGCATCATGGAACCTCAGAATCATCAGCAGAAATTCCAGGCTCATTAAAACAACAGACACTTAGTCCGTTTGTGCGGCTGTAACAAAATACCTGAGACTGGGTAATTCATAAAGAACAAAGATTAATTCTTCATAGTTCTGGAGACTGGGAAGTCCCAGGTCAGGGAACCAGCAGATTTGGTGTCTAATTAAGGGCTGCTCTCTGCTTCCAAGTTGGTGCCTTCTTGCTGCATCCTTACACAGTGGAAAGTGGCAGAAAGGGATGAACGTTGTGTCCTCAGATGGTAGGAGAGATGGAAGGGGAGAAGGCCAGCTACTTCCCTTGGGTCCTTTTATAAGGGCACTTATCTTGTTCATGAGGGCAGAGCACTTGTGACTTAACCATCTCCTAAAGGCCCCATGTCTGAATACCATCACATGGGGTCTTAGGTTCCCAACATATGAATATTAGGGACCATAGCACATGGATAAGTGTGATCATTGGTTTTATTTCCTGGAGCAGCACCCCATCCTGTCTTCTGCCATAAGACAGGATTTCTAAGGACAAATATAATTTCCATCCATTGGCAAATATTCCTAAGGATCACAAGAGACACTATAAATCAGGAGTTGGGTCATTCAGCCAGCACCCATTCAGGATATGGAGGCAGGTCAGGCATTCCCCAAAGAGGATTTAGTACAGGGAATAGTTACACAGGTGTTAGAAGGCTGAAAGTCAGCCAGGCACGGTGTCTCATGCCTGTAATCCTAGCACTTTGGGAGATCGAGGTGGGCGGATTGTTTGAGCCCAGGAGTTCAAGACCAGCCTGAACAACATGGTGAAACCCCGTCTCTACAAAAAATTAGCTGTTCATAGTAGTGCACACCCGTAGTCCCAGCTATAGGGAGGGAGGCGGAGGTGGGAGGATCATCTGAGCCTGAGGAGGTCAAGGCTGCAGTGAGCCGAGGTCTTGCCACTGCACTCTATCCTGGGCTACACAGTGAGACCCTGTCTCAAGGGGAAAAAAAAGAAATGAAGGCCAGTTGCAGTGGCTCACACCTATAATCCCAGCACTTTGGGAGGCCCAGGCGGGCAGATCCCTGGAGGCCAGGAGTTTTGAGATCAGCCTGAGCAACATAATGAAACCCCATCTCTAGTAAAAATACAAAAAATTACCAGTTACAGTGGTGCACACCAGTAATCCCAGCTACTCGGGAGGCTGGGGCTGGAAAATTGCCTGAACCCAGGAGGTGGAGGCTTCAGTGAGCTGAGATCGCACCACTGCTCTCCAGCCTGGGAGACAGAGCGAGACTCAAAAAAGAAAAAAGAATTTAAAAGTGCACAGTTTACTAACATGATGGCAGTGGTGGTGCAGGTTGGGCCGCAGGAGTCATGTTGACCCATTTTAAGTTTGAGATCTCCAATTGTTTATTCAAGTGGTTATATCTTATGTCTGGGGTTTGGGCTGCAGATAAAGATGTGGAAGTCATCAGTGATGCTATTTAGAGAATCTGTGATGTCTGGAGAGAACAGGAAGCCCAGGGTGTACTTGGGCAGGCTGCTATCTTGGGAGAGCATGTGGGATTAGATACTTAGGTTTGGTTTAGGGGAGCCACTGTGGGGGTAGTGTGACAATATCTGGGTTGGAAACTTCTGAGTGTTCACCAGGAGCCAGAGGAAATATTTGGCTCTTCATGAAGTTGGTATCTTGAAAAAAACTGATGGTCTACTAACTCCAACCAGTCTCCCCATAAGTCATCCCATCAAAGAGATCCAGGGTAGCCCTGCCCCCAAACACACACACACACACACCCTACCTACCTACCTGGTAAAGGTGGTGATTCCAGGATGGAAATTTCTGCTTCCAGACTCAGAGTAGGTTGAATGTCTTATTAGATCAGGGGTTGGCAAACTTCTCCTGTAAAGGGCTAGATGGTAACTATTTTAAGTTCTGTAGTCCATAAAATCTCTGTTGCAACTATGCAGATCTGCTGTTCTAGGCAAAAGCAGCCATCAACAATACATAAGTGAATGAGTATAAAACTGTTCAAATAAAATTTTATTTGCAAAACCAGGCAGCAGGCTAGAGTTGGCCATAGTTTGCAGACCCCTGTCTTAGGCTGTAAATTCTGTTGCATGTGACAGAGACCCAAAATAATAGTGGCTTAAATAAGATAGAAGTTTCTTTCTTTCTTAGCAATATGGAAGTGGGCTGGTATGGTGGCTGTGCTCCCTGAAATTGATGAGAGACCCAGGCTCCTGCTATCTTGTTGCTCTGCCATCCCACGTGTTGCTCTTGTCCTTATGGTCTGAGATGGCTGGATACCATTTCCGTATTACAGTTAGGAAGGTGGAAAAAAGGTATGTCCCTTTCTTTTTTTTTTAAACGGAGTCTCACTCTGTCACCCGGGCTGAAGTGCAATGGCACGATCTTGGCTCACTGCAACCTGTCTCCCAGGTTCAAGCAATTCTCCTGCCTCAGCCTCCCAAGTAGCTGGGATTACAGGCATATGCCACCACACCCGGCTAATTTTTGTATTTTTAGTAGAGACAGGGTTTCACCATGTTGGCCAGGCTGGTCTCAAACTCCTGACCTCAGGTGATCCACCGGCCTCAGCCTCACAAAGTGCTGGGATTACAGGCATGAGCCACTGTGCCCAGCCGTCCCTTTCTTAAGCTTGCCTATTCTACCCAGGAATTTAGCCAGAAATCAGTCACAAGGCCACATCTAGCTGCAAAGGAATCTGGGAAATGCAGTCTTTTCAGCTACCGTGTGCCTAGCTAAAAACAGAGACAGTGATCAGTCTACCACATCCACCTCACCTGTGGGCTTTAAAAACATCCCTCAACATAAACAGAGTCTATAAGTGTTATATGCAAGGCATCAACCATTGTCTGCAGGTGCAGGGCAGGTAACTAAGGGGGTAAAACTGGCCTGGTGAGACTCATCTCCAGTTGAGGGTGACACCCACTGCTCCCTCCAGCCTGTTGTAGCTTCTGTCCTGCCCCTGCTGACAATGTCAGCCTAGGTTGGGCCTTTCAAGAGAGCCGAAAATAGGATCTTAATGGGAAATCTCCCAGTGTTGGCCAAATAAAACCCGAAACAGAAGGTATCTCTGTTTGATTCCAAACCAGTTTCCCCACAAAGCGAGGCCAACTCTGGCCTGAGTTCCCCCACCTGCCCACACCCTTATGTTCTCTGGAAATTCCCACTCAAAAGCCAGGGCTCCCTGTTTAGACATTTTAATATGGATGTTTTCTGTTTTTAGATACTATTCCTGTTAGCTTATTCATACCATTTCACCTACACATATGAAAAAAATATTTCATGACTAGAATGATATACAAAATTATTTAAATGAGACATAAATTAACGGGGGACTAGTGCCATCTAGTGCCATGGCCCCTCTGAGGATGGCAGGGGGTGGGAAAGAGACACAAGGACTCCAATTGCCACCCCCACTCAATTGGGGTCCAGCTCCCAACTTTGCTGCCCCATCCCCAAAAGCCCAAGTTGCTCCACATCTGGAACTCATCTGGTGGTATTACAGGCCAGCAACACCTCACCTTCCCTGCCCCCATTCAGGCAAAGGTCCAGGGCAATTTGCTCCCATAGCCCATGGCATCCATCTGGGAAGAATGAAGGGTGATGGCACAATCTGCAGCTAGGTATTTAACTGGGAATAAGGGAGACACAAACCATTTCTCTCCCGCACTCCCTTCCCATTTTTTTTTTAAACAAAAGATTTCATTATTGTCTGATTTCACTGTCTCACGAAGGCCCTGTGTCCTCCAAAGACTGAAGCTCTAAATGAGAATCTTCTGGGTCCTCTTTATTAAGAGCCCTCTGCCTTCCCAGGGGAGGGAAGCAAATCCTTCAGGGCCCCCAGAGTTCCTGCACCCCATATCATCGGTGAGTCCTACTGGCCACAGAGCCACCTGTCACCGTGGAGAGGCTTAAGCTGCACTTAGAGCTCCCCCCGGGCATGCCGAATGTAGTGTTGATGCAGCCCTGCTTCCTGAGCAAAGTCCTGACCGCACTCTGTGCAGGCGAAGGTGCCAGGAGGGGCACGGACCTCATGCATCTGGCGGTGCCGCCTCAGAGAAGCAGCCTGCCCAAAGGTCTTGCCACAGTCAGGACAAGGGAAGGTGGGCTGGGCAGTAGTGGTTGCAACTGGCGGGGTGGGCTTGGTGGCTGGACCGTGGCTGCGCTGGTGGGTGATTAGGGCTTTGGAGGAGGGGAAGGAGCGGGCGCAGGTGAAGCAGATGAAGAGGACCCCCTGCAGCTTCTGGGCCACGAAGTCCGCTGGGTGCTCCCGCTTCATGTGACGCTCCTGGAACTTGGAATCTGCGAAGGTGATGAGGCAGCGGGTGCACTTCGGGGCCCCCAGGTGGCCTGAGGGATGTGGGGGAGAGGTCAGGGGAGGCCAGCAGGAGTCTCCAAGACCTCTCCTGAACCCCAGAATCATACCAACAATTAACATTGAATGTGCTATGTGCTAGATTCCATGCTAATGCTGGACAACCAAACAGGAGAACTGTTCTTGGACCTATTTTATGGATGAGCAAACTGAGATTCAAAGAGGTTAGGCAAGTTGCCCATAGTCATGAGGCTAGGAAAGGAAATGGCGGAACCAGGGTTGGAACCCAGAGAGTCAGCCTGCCCAACAGAGGGGTATGGTGATTACAGCACAGCCTTTGGAGGCAGACTGCTTGGGATCGAATCTCACCTCCACCACTTCCTAGGCAATTACACCAGTTTCCTTATCTGGAAAATGGGCTAATAACAGTATCTACTCCATAGGACTGTTGGAAGAAATAAATGAATTGCTGTACAGTCATTTGCAATTATGACTAATGATACAGAGAAATCCATCCTGACATCCAGGATCTGGCCTGGTACTCACAGCTAGACCTTGGTGTTCTGTTGAACATAAATTTTCACAGAATATCAAGGACAGACAAGGCCACGCTGTGACTAGAATGAATCAAGACAAGACTACATCATCGTAATGTCTGAGCACAGACGAAATATGAATGCTGTCCAAGCAGAAAAATGACCAAACATCCTCCTATCCTGGCTAATGTGAATGTCTGCTGCTGCTTTATCAGTCAGAGCTTGAGCCTCGCCTCCTTCCTTCCTCCTTCTGGGTAAGATTTATTACGATAGCCAATCATAGAATTGCCCCTGCTTCCTGGTAGCATCCAATCCAGAGCAAAACAATTTTGCTCGAACCTTCCCCAGAATCACCACGCACAAGCCCAAATCCTATGTCGTTTTTACCATCTTGAGTGAGACACCCCACAGTTCTCCCCATGGTGTGTGTTCTTCGTTGCAGTGAGAAACCCAACGTGTTCAACTGCAGGTGTGTTCCTGGTAGTCTCTGGCTCAAGGGCTTTGAGACTACAGCTCTTGTTACAAATACCTCTTTGCCTCAGTTCCAAGTTTAAAGGGCCTATTATTAGAAGGACTTAATGAGACAAGGAATGTTAAAATCATTCATAATATGAGAATAAATACACCTAGCTCATAATAAAACACTGAGCAGGAGGTGTTGCTATTACGTGTCAAACTGGCTACCATCATTAACCCCTAGCTTCCCCCTTTGCTGCAGTTAATCCCATAACCACCCTGTGAGGTGGGTAGTGCCACCCTCTTTTGACAGTCAAGGAAACCAAGGCCCAAGTTACACTGAAAGTCTGGGGCAGAGATGGGACCAGAATCTTGGGGCTTCTCTCCCAATAGAACCATTCCCAGCCACATCTCCAACCCAAGCCTCTCCTGGAAGCCACCCTATCCCTCTGAATACATAAGCATTGCAATCCTGCTTATGTGGCCAGAGGAGGGTGAGTGCTCTGGCCACATAAGCTGGTGTGAGGAGATGCATTTCCTGCTAGGGCAGCTCAGGGACCATTACGGCCCCTTCTCAACAGGCAAAACTCTGTGGCGCCTTGGATACCGAAGTGCCACAGAGATCTTCTTAGCATCAGCTCCCGCACCCCACCCTCCTCTAGCCCGCCAGCCATGTGTACTCACAGATGTTGCCTCCTGGGCTCTGGGGACTTCTCTCCTTGGGTGAATCCTGCTGCTTCATGTTCTCTTCAGGGTTCGGGTCCCCCATGGTGCTGGGACCCTTCTAGTCAGGAGAGGAGCATGCATGAGTGAAGCTGTTCATCTGTTAACCAGTCTTAGAGGGCACCCTAAGTCTATGACCTTTGACATCGCCAGAGGCTCTCCTTGCCTGCCTTTGACCCCTACGACATACTATCTCCTTGAACTCTAATTGATGGAGTTCTTGCTAAAAGAAGCTTCAAACCTCCCAAAGGACTGGACTTCCTGGGTTTGGGACTCCCCTAGAGTCTTCTCACTGGTGTGACCTGTGACCTGCTGCATCAAACTAACTCCCTGAACTCAGCGTGGAAGCCTTGATCTTTGACACCAGCGTCAGCCCAATCTCAAGTGTCTTGGGGCAGGTAGTGATACCCACCCTTTATCCCAGTTCTTCCCGGGAAACATCCTCTGACATCCTGTGATTTTTGTTCCGCCCAGAGCCCCCGCCTCCCACGCGCGCTTGCAGCTGCTATCCCGCTACCCTCAAGCGCTGCCTACAGGTTCCTGCTCCAAGGCCTCAGTTTTCCTCCTTAGAGCAGAGGGCTGCCTTTCGCTGCGCCTGTCAGTCGCTGGCTACAGCGCCGCCACCTACAGACAAGTGGGATAGGGACCACTCAGTCTCAGGGCCCGCGTGGTTTCCGCGCCCTTTTGCCAGATGAGCCTCTCGTAGCCGAGATCTCGGATTTGCCATTCGGCAGTAGTATAGTCGCACCAGCCCGGTCCTCAAAATAACGGGAGGAGTCCTTCTCTGCCCTATGGCACCTTATGATGACGTTCAGCCTCCCGCGGCGTAGCTAACTAAGCTTTTTGCGCATGCGTGGGTAGGCTCTCGTGGCGCGCAGGCGCGTTGACTCATTCATTGTTCTGGGCCCTGAGGCCGCCGAAGAGGGGCGTGCGCACTTCGGCCGTTCTGCGCAGGCGCTGCGAAGGGCTTGGTCTCTGCGGTCTGTCTTCCAAGACACACCCCCTTGGAAGAGGGAGTGACGTCAGGTTAAAGCTACCGGGACGGGTCCCGGCATCTCTAAATCACCGCGCCCTGGCCTCTTCGGCCTCCGTCCGCCGCGGCCCAGGGGCCGGGCTTCTCAGCTGCTGACCCACTGCCACCGACTGCGCTCTCTCCCGTGGGTCGGCTTTTTGCTCGGTTGGTGATTTGGAAGGGGGAAGGGGAAAGATAAAAATAACAATGTGTCCGAGGGAGGAGGGACTGGAAGCCAGATTTCTGAGGTTTTATTTGTATTTATTTATTTTTCAGAGAGGGTCTTGCTCTGTCGTCTGGGCTGGAGTGCGGTGGTGTGATCACGGCCCACTGCAGCCTCCAACTCCTGGGCTCATGCGATCCTCCCGCCGCAGCCTTCCGAGTAGCTGGGGCTACAGGCGCACGCCACCATGCCCGGCTAAATTTTATTTTTTGTAGAGACAGATACTACCAGAGAGGGCCCCACATGTTGGCCAGGCTGGTCTCGAATTCCTGGCCTCAAGCCATCCTCCGGCCTCGGCCTCCCAAAGCGCTGGGATTACAGGCATGAGCCACCGCGCCTGATTTCAGAGTTTTTGAAGCAGAAAGGGAAACGTTTCCATCTAGAAAGAGGGCGGACAGACAGGACCCCTGGGATTCTGGGGGAATAGGGTCTGGGCTCTGGATTTTTTAGGTCCTGGAGAGTGACACTCAAGAACCGAAGGGGACAGGGTGGAGGACTAAGGCCTGGGTTCTGAGTGGGGCGGCTAGGAAAGGAAAAGGCTAGGTGCTCCCTGACCTAGGTCTTCTCCACCCGTTGCTTTCCAGCCATGCCTCCGCCGCAGGGTGATGTGACCGCCTTGTTCCTGGGGCCTCCGGGCTTGGGGAAGTCCGCGCTGATCGCAGCGCTGTGCGACAAGGATGTGGAGACACTCGAGGCCCCCGAGGGACGGCCGGACTCCGGGGTCCCCAGCCTAAGAGCTGCGGGCCCAGGCCTTTTTCTGGGCGAGCTGAGCTGCCCACCCGCAGCACCGGGGCCCTGGGCGGCGGAAGCCAACGTGCTGGTACTGGTGCTGCCCGGACCCGAGGGGAACGGGGAACCGTTGGCTCCAGCCCTGGGAGAGGCAGCGCGGGCCGCCCTGGCCCGAGGGACCCCGCTACTGGCTGTGCGGAACCTGCGTCCTGGGGATTCACAGACTGCCGCCCAGGCCCGTGATCAGACAGCAGCTCTGCTGAACAGCGCGGGGTTAGGAGCCGCGGATCTGTTTGTGCTACCGGCAAACTGCGGCAGCAGCGACGGCTGCGAGGAGCTAGAGCGCCTCCGGGCGGCGCTGCAGAGCCAGGCAGAAGCGCTGCGGCGGTGAGTGCCGGCTTTCTGGCTGGGTCCCGTTAGTCGAGACCCTAGGCACCTAGGTGCGTCCGTGGAGGTCCATGAGATCCCTCTCCCAGTGAGTTTGGGGCAAGGCTTAGCTCTATTATTATTATTATTTTTTTTTTCCTGAGAGACAGGGTCTCTCTATGTTGGTTAGGTTGAATTTGAACTCCTGGCCTTAAGCAATACTCCTGCCTCAGCCTCCCAAAGTGCTAGGATTACAGGTGTGAACCACCACACCTGGCCTTTTTTTTGAGACAGGGTCTCACTCTGTCTCCCAGGCTGGAGTGTAGTGCCAGGATCCTAGCTCACTGAGGGCCTCCACCTCCTGGGCTCAAATGATCCTCCTGCCTCAGCCCCCAGAGTAGCTAATACTACAGGCTGCAAAACAGGATCTCACTGTTTCCCCAGGCTGGTCTTGAACTCTTGGCCTCAAGCCATGCCCCCACCCAGGCTTCCCAAAGCCCTAGAATTAAAAGGGAAAGGCTTAACACTTTATCTGCTGAGGTCCTGACGCTCCTTTTTCCAGGCCCTGCCCTGACCAAGGTGATCCGCCCTCCTTGGCCTCCCAAAGTGCTGGGATTACAGGCGTGAAACACTCTGCCCAGCCCCCTGGAAGATTTTACCTGAAAACTCTAATCCTTGAGCCCTCCCCACCATCAGCTTTGTTTTCAAGCGACCTAAAGCCACACCCACAATGAGCTTTATTATTTTGGGGCATCCTCATCCACCTCCTTTCTCCAGCTCCCTCTCGTTTCTGTGCCCACTTGCTGGCTACCACCTGAATTTGCTCAACCACCTGCCAGCCTCCCCATTTTACAGACTTTAAAATGAGGCTCTGAGAGGGACAGTCCCTTGTCCCAGTACACTATCATCTTTTTTCCTTAGCCTCACCTGCCCAGGAGTCACCTTAGCCACTCTCCCTTGGTAAGAACTAGTAGATGAGATTTCTCCCCTCACTGACCCTCCTTAGGCCCAGCCCCTGAAAAGAGTGCCCTTGGGGACGTTGTCTGTCTCAAATAGTGCTGGACTTGTGTTTAGGCCACAATACAGTTGCGAGTCTTTGTTCTAGGCCCCACCGTCTGTGAGCTTTGTCCCACCCAGCACAGCCGACCCTTGGAAAAACCCCGCCCCCAAATACTGTATTCCATGGAAGTTTTAGCCCAATCCCCATTTTAGGCTAGGGTGAGAAACCTGACCTTATGTCCACCCGTTCAATAATCAAGACTCCCATTATTGCTTGAAGCCCCACCCATATAATCATGGCCCCTCCCCATCTGGTTTCTATTTGCTGTGCCATCAGTCTGGCCCTTCCCTTTCCTACCCCTGCCCCATTCTGAGATCATTAGGAAAGCTCTGCCCTTGTCATCGTAGCCCAGTCCATGTCACCCAGCCCCTCTTCTACCTTTGACCCTGTCCCTTCTTGTCCCCACAGGCTCCTGCCACCGGCCCAGGATGGCTTCGAGGTGCTGGGTGCAGCAGAGCTGGAGGCTGTGCGTGAGGCCTTTGAGACCGGCGGCCTGGAGGCTGCGCTGTCGTGGGTGCGCTCAGGCCTGGAGCGCCTGGGCAGCGCACGGCTAGACCTGGCCGTGGCCGGCAAGGCTGATGTGGGCCTTGTGGTGGACATGCTGCTTGGATTGGATCCTGGCGACCCAGGTGCTGCGCCTGCTTCGGTCCCCACGGGACCCACTCCCTTCCCAGCCCCAGAGCGCCCGAATGTGGTGCTCTGGACCGTGCCTCTGGGCCCCACGGGCACTGCCACCACCGCGGCCGCCGCCTCTCACCCAACGCACTACGACGCCCTCATCCTCGTCACCCCTGGGGCCCCCACTGAGAAGGACTGGGCCCAGGTCCAGGCCATGGTGCTACCAGATGCGCCTCTTGTCTGCGTGCGCACTGACGGCGAGGGCGAGGATCCGGAGTGTCTGGGAGATGGCAAGATGGAGAAACCCAACGGCGAGAGCTTAAAGAACGCAGGCGGAGGGGGATTGGAGAATGCACTCAGTAAGGGAAGGGGGAAATGTAGCCCTGGATCGCAGAAAGCAGGCAGCGGGGAAGGTCCTGGGAAAGCTGGCAGCGAGGGTTTGCAGCAGGTTGTCGGCATGAAGAAATCAGGTGGTGGCGACTCAGAGCAGGCAGCCGTGTTAAGCCTGGAGGACGAGACGTGGGAGGTGCTGGAGGAGGCGCCGCCGCCAGTGTTCCCCCTACGGCCTGGCGGACTCCCAGGGCTGTGCGAATGGCTGCGGCGAGCGCTCCCCCCAGCCCAGGCAGGGGCGCTGCTGCTGGCGTTGCCACCAGCATCTCCCAGCGCTGCCCGAACCAAGGCTGCGGCGTTGCGGGCCGGGGCGTGGAGGCCAGCTCTGCTGGCTAGTCTGGCGGCGGCGGCGGCACCACTCCCAGGGCTGGGCTGGGCATGCGACGTGGCACTTCTGCGGGGTCAGCTGGCGGAGTGGCGACGGGGCCTGGGGCTGGAACCCGCGGCACTGGCTCGACGTGAGCGCGCCCTGGGCCTGGCTTCTGGAGAGCTGGCAGCGCGCGCTCATTTCCCAGGCCCGGTGACGCGCGCCGAGGTGGAAGCAAGGCTGGGCGCCTGGGCGGGCGAGGGCACTGCTGGGGGCGCAGCACTGGGCGCTCTCTCCTTCCTCTGGCCTGCGGGTGGTGCAGCGGCGACAGGTGGCCTGGGCTACCGAGCGGCTCACGGCGTCCTGCTGCAGGCTCTCGATGAGATGCGGGCTGATGCTGAGGCTGTGCTGGCACCCTCTGAGCCTGCCCAGTGAGGAGTGGGAGGGGGCTTGGGAGTCCAGACTCTGACAGGGGATGCCTGGGCTTAATCCTGGGTGCTTAAGGGGATGTGGGCTCTTGACTTCTAGCTGGGATGTGTGACTTCTCATCACCTGGATTCAGAGAGTCTGGGGGACAGGAATCCTGATTTCTTTTTTTTCTTTTTTTTTTTTTTTTTTGAGATGAAGTCTCTTGTTGCCCAGGCTGGAGTGCAATGGCGGGACCTCGGCTCACTGCAACCTCCGCCTCCCGGGTTCAAGCTATTCTCCTGCCTCAGCGTCCGGAGTAGCTGGGATTACAGGTGCCTGCCACCATGCCTGGCTAATTTTTTTTTTTTTTGAGACGGAGTCTCGCTCTCTCACCCAGGCTGGAGTGCAGTGGCGGGATCTCGGCTCACTGCAGGCTCCGCCCCCCGGGGTTCATGCCATTCTCCTGCCTCAGCCTCCTGCGTAGCTGGGACTACAGGCGCCCGTCACCTCGCCCGGCTAATTTTTTGTATTTTTAGTAGAGACGGGGTTTCACCGTGTTAGCCAGGATGGTCTCGATCTCCTGACCTCGTGATCCGCCCGCCTCGGCCTCCCAAAGTGCTGGGATTACAGGCGTGAGCCACCGCGCCCGGCCACCTGGCTAATTTTTGTATTTTTAGTAGAGACGGGGTTTCACCATGTTGGCCAGGCTGGCCTCGAACTCCTGACCTCAGGCGATCCACCCGCTCCGGCCTCCCAAAGTGCTAGGATTACAGGCGTGAGCCACCGCGCCCGGCCTGGCCAGGAATCCTGATTTCTTTGGGAACCATGGTGCGTGACATCCAGACCCGTCTGTCCTGAAGGGAGTTGGTTGCCCAGACTCTAGCAGGGACTATGTCTTTGTCTCCTAGGGAGTAGAAACGAGTTGCTGGATGTTTCGTCCTCCAGGGGAGGGGGGTAGAAGTCCTGTTTCCTAATTGGTGGGGAGGTGTCCATGACTGGGACCTGAACTCTATCTAGTATAGGGGAGGGAGACCTGATTGCCCCAGGGAGCTGGAACTCTTGGGCTTCAGAGCCTCAGAGGGAAACAGGGTCTACATTTCTCTGGGAGAAGAAGCCTGCGCACAGGTCCCCAAGGAGCAGTGGGCTTTGAATCTTGATGGGGTGGCGGAGGCCCCTGGGGTCTCAGACCCCGGGGTTCTAAGATGGCTGTGGACCTTGGTTCCTAAATCTTGGGTAAGAGGAGGTCTGCATCTGGAGGAGGGATCGGGGGCTTGTGGGAGAAAGCTGGAGACTTCTTGATCTCTCCTGGGGAGTGGATGGGTTTTTATAATTGCCCTCCAAAAGTATGTAGGGAGGGTGGTCCCACAAAAATGAGGTGAGGTGGGTAAGAGGTCTGGGCATGGTGGGCTCTGGGAGTAGCCAGGGACCAGGAATGAGGCCTTCTGGGTGTGGAAGGGCAGGAAAGCATACCTCAGAGACAGCTCCTCCAAACCTTGTATTGGGATCCCGGCAACTGCCTCTCTGAGTGTGACTGGGAAGGGATATGACTGCCTTCATCCTCTAGGTGCTGAGCAATTCAGGTGATCTCTGGGGAGTCTGTTTCTCTGTCTCTTTTCTTTAGGAGTTTCTATCTTTTTTTTGGCCTTGGTTTCTCCTGTTATTTAACCATAACCCTTTCTGGCCTTGGTGTTTTGTGCACCTTCCTTTTTGGAAGAGCAGCTGTACTGCTGCACTGGTCCAAACACTTCTGTATAGACACCTCAGGTATCCCCAAGAGGCTCTGCTTTCTGGTGTACGTAGAGGGTGCTGCATTGAGCCAGGGGCCCACCAAATGGGTGGTCAGGCATTCGAGACCATGGGAATATGCCAGGAGTGAATGAAACAAAGGCAGAAACCACAGTGCCTGGAATGTTCTAGGCTGCTAGCCACATGTGGGGGAAAAGTTGCAGGTTACAGAATTCTTCAGTGTCAAAAACAGAAAAGGAGGATCTGAGAATCCAAGAGATAGAATCCCTTTTGTTGTAGACAGAAAGAGCAAAATCCAGAGAGGGCAGGCTTGAGGCCCAACAGCACACAGTAAGGCCCTGTGGGTCTGGCCCTTGCCTGTTCTCATTCCCTGCCCCTTCCCACTCCTGTCCAGCCTGATAGACTTTCCTTCTTTTTTTTTTTTTTTTTTTTGAGATGGAGTCTCACCTTGTCACCCAGTCTGGAGTACAGGGATGTGTGATCACTGCTCACTTCAACCTCCCGCTCCCAGCTTCAAGCGATTCTCCTGCCTCAGCCTCCCGAGTAGCTGAGATGACAGGCATGTGCCACCACACCTGGCTAATTTTTGTAGTTTAGTAGAGAAGGGATTTCACCCTGTTGGTCAGGCTGATCTCGAACTCCTGACTTCAGGTGATCTACCCGACTCAGACTCCCAAAGTGCTGGGATTACAGGTGTGAGCCATCATGCCCGCCTGACTTTCCCCTATCTGAAGTAGCTCACATCCCCCCATTATTCATTTCGGCCAGTTGAGTTTCCTTGTAGCAATTATTACTGTCAAAAATGATCTTATTTATTTACCTGTTTATTGGCTTTTGACCTGTTGCCTGTCCTGTTCTCTATTGTTCCCCCAGCATCTAAAACAATAGGTGCCTGACACAATAGGTGCTTCGTAAATATTTATTATTATTATTATTATTATTATTATTATTATTATTATTATTATTTTAGAGACAGGGTCTTGCTCTGTTGCCCAGGCTGGAATACAGTGGGATGATCGTGGCTCACTGCCATCTCCAACTCCTGGGTTCAAACGATCCTCCCACCTCTGCCTACAGAGTAGCTGGGTCTATAGGTACATAGCACCAAATTTTCTGTAGAGACGGGGGTCTTGCTTTGTAGCCCACACGAGTGTTGAACTCCTGGCCTCAAGTGATCCTCCTGCCTTGATGGGATTACAAGTGTGAGCCACCACACCCAGCCTAAATGTTTATTTCATTGATCAGTGTCACAACTAGGGTTGGAAGTTAGATTGTTCATCTCTTGCCACAAGATAGGAAAATGGAGCAAGATGAAGAGAAACGAGCATTTAATGGGAGAGAACACCCTTGTCTGAGGTCAGGGACCTGGGAAGCAAGCACGACTTTGCCACTGTCACTGTGTTACTTGGACAGTGCCTTATTTTCCCATCTGTGAAATGAAAGAGCTGGATAAGAATCTTAAATAGTTTTGAGATCCTGGCTCCCTTAAAAGCTGAAGACAAGGGTAACTGATCCAAGGGCAGGTACTCGAGGGATGGTACCATCATCTCCAGCTTGGACTCCCACTGCTGACACAATTTGTCCCATCAAAGCTGAGATATCTACCATGGGGAAGAGCACTTGGTTCTTTTTTTTTTTTTTTTTTTTTTGAGACGGAGTCTCGCTCTGTCACCCAGGCTGGAGTGCAGTGGCGCAATCTCGGCTCACTGCAAACTCCGCCTCCCGGGTTCACGCCATTCTCCTGCCTCAGCCTCTCCAAGTAGCTGGGACTACAGGCGCCCGCCACCACGCCCGGCTAATTTTTTGTATTTTTTAGTAGAGACGGGGTTTCACTGTGTTAACCAGGATGGCCTCGATCTCCTGACCTTGTGATCCGCCCGCCTCGGCCTCCCAAAGTGCTGGGATTACAAGCGTGAGCCACCGCGCCCGGCCTAGAGCACTTGGTTCTATACAGAATGGCTCCAGGCATTTTCATGAAAGCTCTTTCAGCTTTAGGGGAAGAATATTCATCCATATCTGTAATATCTACACCTCTTAACCCCATCATATTAGTGTCTAAGCCCTGCAATCAGGCATGTCAGCCACGTGATGGAATGGGAGGGCTGCAGGGCAGCACTGTCCAGTAGAAACAAAATGCAAGCCACATATGTCATTTTAAGTTTTCTTTTTTTGAGATGGAGTTTCACTCTGTCACCCAGGCTGGAGTGTAGTGGCACGATCTCAGCTCACTGCAACCTCTGCCTCCGGGGTTCATGTGATTCTCCTGCCTCAGCCTCCTGAGTAGCTGGGATTACAGGCGTATGCCACCATGCCTGGCTAATTTTTGTATTTTTAGTAGAGATGGGGTTTCACCATGTTGGTCAGGCTGGTCTTGAACTACTGACCTCAGGCCACCCGCCTTGGCCTCCCAAAGTGCTGGGATTACAGGCATGAGCCACCGCGCCCAGCTAATTTTTGTATTTTTACTTTATTTATTTTTTTGGAGACGGAGTCTCGCTCTGTCACCCAGGCTGGAGTGCAGTTGTGCGATCTTGGCTCACTGCAACCTCAGCCTCCTGAGTAGCTGGGATTACAGGCACGCACCATCATGCCCAGCTAATTTTTGTATTTTTAGTAGAAATGGGGTTTCACTGTGTTGGCCAGGCTGGTCTTGAACTCCTGACCTCAGGTGATCCACCGGCCTCAGCCTCCCAAAGTGCTGGGATTATAGGCGTTAGCCACTGCACCCGTCCTAATTTTTGTATTTTTAGTAGAGATGGGGTTTCAGCATGTTGGCTAAGCTGGTCTGGAAGTCATGGCCTCAAGTTATCTGCCCACCTCAGCCTCCCAAAGTGCTGAGATTACAGCCAAGTTTTCCAATAGCCACATTAGAGAAGTAAAAGGAAACAGGTTAAATTCATTTTAACATGTTTTATTTAACCCAATGTATCCAAAATAGCATTTCAACATGTCATCGGTTTTTTAGTTTTTTTTTTTTTTTTGAGATAGTGCTTTGCTTTGTTGCCCAGGCTGGAGTGCAGTGGCACAATCTCAGCTCACTGCAACCTCCACCTTCCAGGTTCAAGTGATTCTCCTGCCTCAGCCTCCTGAGTAGCTGGGATTACAGGCATCCACCACCATGCCCACTAATTTTTAGAGGTGGGGTTTTGCCATGTTGGCCAGGCTAGTCTCAAACTCCTGACCTCAGGTGATCCGCCCACCTTGGCCTCCCAAAGTGCTAGGATTACAGGCATGAGCCACCGTGCCTGGCGTCATCGGTATTATTTAAATAAATTATGTTACATTCTTTTATGCTGTCTTCAAAATCTGTTGTATATTTTACACTTACACCAAATCTCAATTACCATGATACATTTTTATCTGAAATGCTTGATCTGTATTTTGATTTCATAAAATTCATTGTTGGAGAAGTAGATTCACATATCCAAGTTGTTCCAATTATATAGTAGTTTTCCAAAAACTGAGATGGGTGTCCATTTTTTTTAAGTAGAGATGCAGGTCTGGTTATGTTGACCAAGTTGGTGGGTTGTTTTGTTTTGTTTTGAGACAGAGTCTCACTTTGTCACCCAGGCTGGAGGGCAGTGGCATGACCTCAGCTCACTGCAACCTCTGCCTCCCAGGTTCAACTGATTCTCTTGCATCAGCCTGCTGAGTAGCTGGGACTACAGGTGTGTGCCACCATGCCCGGCTAATTTTGGTATTTTTCTCAGAGATGGGGTTTCACCATGTTGGGCATGCTGGTCTTAAACTGCTGACCTCAGGTGATCTGCCCACCTCAGCCTCCCAAAGTGCTAGGATTACATAGTGAGCCACCAAGCTGGTTTTGAACCCCTGGCCCAAAGTGATCTTTCCACCTCAGCCTTCCAAAGTGCTGGTATTACAGGCATGGGCTACCACACCTGGCCTCAGCTATTCAATTAAAAGTAAATAAAACTTAAAATTCTATGTTTCATTGGCAGTAGTGCAACATTAATACTGAGTAGCCACATGTGATTAGTGGCTACGTATTGGACAGGGCAGGTACAGAATACTTCCATCAACATAGAAAATTCTATCAGTCTAGTTCTAGGGGCAGATTGTCCTTCAACTGACTTGGGCAAGTCACTCTACAAATGGCATCTACCTCACATGGTTATGGTGAGAATTCAGCGTATATATGTACATGCACGCACACAACATGCACACACACATAACATAGTGCACCCTTTCCTGAAAAGCCTGACACAGAGCTCAAACGTGAGCGCCACCCACCCCTGGGCAGCACCAAGATGGCTGTAGTCTGAGCGCCTTTGTCTCACCCCCATGCCTTTGCTCGGAGTGTGCTCCTCATTTTTCTGCCACTTTGACCCTGTCTCTGATTTGGTCCTGTCTGACATCACTGCCATATGCTTCGCTGCTCTCAATTTCCTCTGCCCTCATGCCAGCAGGAGTCATGCCAGAGATCATATCTGAGAAAGCAAGACAATTTTGTGTGTGTGTCTGTGCCCATAGAGGAGTGCTGGTTGTGTTGATATAGTTGTAGATTGGTTGTGTTTACACAGTTGTATATATTGACGCCCTTGAGTGTTATGACTTCTTTTGGGGGTGGTCGCCTTTTAAATGATGACTTTTGATGGGATTCAATTTTAGTCTTTGTGAAGACGTAAGGTTGTTGGTAGGCATCTGTCCCTGGGAGCATCCAAGCAGAAAAGACTAAGACTCCCTTGTAGACAGATCACTGGCCACCACTGAAGTGTGTCTGCATGGCACCACAGGGCTGGAAGACCCTTGAAGGCAGGAATTCAAGGAAATGTGTGATGAATTTTGGCATTGCCATCAGAAGCAGAACAGGCATGGAAAACTGGGGTGAGTGGGCGAGACAACCTCATCACCACAGCAGAGTTCCATACATGCCTGGATAATGATGGAGGGATTTGTGTCCACTGCAGTGGGGAACCATGAAGGACATATCAAGGGTGTGGTTGGCCTGTGGTGCTCTTTGGAGGAATGAATAAAAATGAATAGAAATCCTATTGCGTGTCTGTTCTTTTGGAGTTTGAGGGAAAAGAAAGATCCTTGAGATTTTGACTGGGCTGGAAACCTAGACTCCAGCCTCTGGGGATAGGAGGGATGGTGGGGAATCTGCTGGGAAAGACTGGGCTGTGATCAAGAGAATTTATCAGTATCTGAGTTTTGCCACCCTGGAAAGAGTGCGGGCAGACTTACTGTTTAAACATTGGGAGCTTATGATGGTAAAGCGCCTTAGCTCTGGAGCCAGCTATACCCATTAATGACCCCAATTGGGCCAGCCTTTCTGTAGCCATGCCCTTGGATTCTTGCTCTCCTAGGCTTGACTATGGTTTGCTTCAGCCACTAGAACAATAGCAAACATGATACAAGCAGAGGCTTGAAAAGTGCTTATGCAGCCGGGTGTGGTGGCTCACACCTATAATCCCAGCACTTTGGGAGGCCAGGGCGGGCAGATCACAAGGTCAGGAGATCGAGACCATCCTGGCTAACACAGTGAAACCCCATCTCTCTACTAAGAATACAAAAAATTAGCCGGGCGTGGTGGTGCACACCTGTAGTCCCAGCTACTCGGGAGGCTGAGGCAGGAGAATAGCTTGAACCCGGGAGGCGGAAGTTGTAGTGAGCTGAGACTGCACCACTGCACTCCAGCCTGGGCGACAGAGCAAGACTTTGTCTCAAAAAAAAAAAAAAAAAAAAAAAAGTGCTTATGCACTGGGACTTCCTCTCTTGCTCCCCTTGGGACCCCTACCACCACTGCCACATCCAAACCCTGGGCTGGCTGAGCATGGTGGCGTATGGGTATAAACCCATAATCCCAGCACTTAGGGAGGCAAAGGTGGAAGAATTTCATGAGCCCAGGAGATCGAGACCAGCCTGGGCAACATGGCAAGACCCCCATCTCTACAAAAAAGCAACAACAACAAAATTAGCCAGATGTGGTGGTGTGCACCTGTGGTCCCAACTACATGGGGGAGGCTGAGGCAAGCGGATTGTTTGAGCCCAGGAAGTCGAGGAAGTGAGCTATGATGGCTCCACTACACTCCAGCCTGGGTGACAGAGCAAGACAATGTCTAAAAAAATAAAAAGAAGGAAAGAAAGAGAAAAGATCTGGGCTAACCTGCTGGGTAATAAAGGGAAAAGAGAAACATGGCTCCGTCATCCTTAATCCCCACCACCCATAGCCAACCAATCTCTGAAACAGAGCTCCCTAGCTGATAGGCAGCTGAACCCAGCTGAGACCAGCAAAAGAACTGCCCAGCTGATCCCAGACCAAGTTGCAACCCAGAGAATCATTAACTAAATAGGTGATTGTTCTAAACCACTAAATTTTGGAGTGGTTTGTTGTGTAGCAAAAGCAACTAATACAGACTTGTTCTCTCTGTGTGTGATGTGGTCTCTTTCTCCCCAACAACATAACCCAGTGATTAAAATCTTAAACTCTGCCACTTTCTAGCTGTGTGACCGCCAATGTGACAGCCTTCTGAGCCTCTGATGTCTCTTGAAAACAGGGATGTGAATAATAGTGCCTATCACATAGAGTTGTGAAAATAAAATGAAAAACAGCTTCTAAGGGGTCATGGTGGTCATTTGTGCTATTAATGAAAAGTGCAGTTCTCTGCCTTCTGACCTTGGGGCAGGATCTCACTTCCTGGTGCCCATGTGGCTGGGTGGGCCATGTGACTAGCTCCATCCAGTGACTTGTATTAAGTCACTTCTGGGTCACAGCATGTGATTGCCCGTGGTGGACTTCCTGTGACACAGAAATTGGCCACATTCAAGTTGGTGGATGCTTTATTTATTTATTTATTTAAGACAGGGTCTCACTCTGTCACCCAGGCTGGAATGCAGTGGCAAGATCTCAGCTCACTGCAACCTCTGCCTCCCAGACTCAAGCAATCCTCCCACCTCAGCCTCCCAGGTAGCTGGGACTATAGATGTGCACCACCACGCCTGGCTAATTTTTTTTTTTTTTTTTTTTTTTGTATTTTCGTAGAGGTGGGGTTTCGCCATGTTGCCCGGACTGGTCTCAAATTCCTGGGCTCAAGCGGTCCTCCTGCCTCGGCCTCCCAAAGTGCTGGGATGACAGGCGTGAGCCATTGTGCCCTGCCGGTGGCTAATTTATGACTATGATGAGCAAAACACCCTCTGGATAGTGCCAGGGTGAAGGAAAAGTTAACCTTTTGTGAATGGGCAGTCATTCAGCAAATATCCACTCCTCTCCCTTCCACTGGAGGGGGAATATATTTCCCTGCTCCACTGATGGGTTTGACCATATGATTTACTTAATAGAATTTTAGCAGACCTAACCTTAGCAAGGGCCTTCAATGCACTTGGCTTTTGTGTTCCTGTGATGTG
Source organism: Symphalangus syndactylus (assembly GCF_028878055.3). Classification (NCBI taxonomy): domain Eukaryota; kingdom Metazoa; phylum Chordata; class Mammalia; order Primates; family Hylobatidae; genus Symphalangus; species Symphalangus syndactylus. The sequence continues at coordinate 18,578,120 of NC_072439.2, forward strand.
CCATGAGAACATTTGCCAGGGAGCTGTTGATCCCAGAAAATTGTGGAATCTCATGGAAGAGACCTGAATCCTCCCAAACTGCAGCCAAAGCAGCCATCCCACAAACTCTTATAAGAATGCTTGTTGAGGCCGGGCGCGGTGGCTCACGCATGTAATCCCAGCACTTTGGGAGGCTGAGGTGGGCCGATCACGAGGTCAGGAGATCGAGACCATCTTGGCTAACATGGTGAAACCCCGTCTCTACTAAAAATACAAGAAATTAGCCGGGCGTGGTGGCAGGCGCCTGTAGTCCCAGCTACTTGGGAGGCTGAGGCAGGAGAATGGCGAGAACCCAGGAGGCGGAGCTTGCAGTGAGCCGAGATTGCGCCACCGCACTCCAGCCTGGGCGACAGAGCAAGACTCTGTCTCAAAAAAAAAAAAAAAAAAGAATGCTTGTTGGTATAAGTCTCAGTTTTCATGTTGGGAGGCCAAGGTGAGTGGGTCACCTGAACCCAGGAGTTTGAGACCAGCCTGGGTAACATGGGGAAACGCTGTCTCTACAAAAAAAAAATATACAGGAAATAGCTGGGTGTGGTGGCGCATGCCTGTAGTCCCAGCTACTAGGGAGGCTGAGTGGGGAGGATCGATTCAGCCCATGAGGTTGAGGATGCAGTGAACTGTGATGGTTTCACTGCACTCCAGCCTGGGAGACAGAGTAAGACTCTGTCTCAAAAAAAAAAAAAAAAAAAGTCTCAGTTTTAGGATGATTTGTTACACAGCATTATTACAGTGTTAGTTAATACAGCTTTGTTGTTTTAAACCACTGAGATCAGGGACTTGTTTTGTTACTGTAACATCATCTAGTTTCCCAATTGATGTCAATGTTTAGCACCTGTCAGCTAATGGCCACTCAGTAAGTGGCAGCTATTATGATGATTACTGTTTACTCAGGCATACATTGTCTTTAGAATCCACATGGTCTTAAAGGTGCTAGGCATTGCACTAAGCGCTTTTTAAGTTGTCTTTCATTTGACTCTTACAACAACCTTATGAGGTTATAACTATTAATATCTACATTTTGCAGACACGAACACTGAGGCAAAAAGAGGAAGCAGTTAAGTGAGAGAGATGATCATGGACTCTGAAGTATACCAGACTTGGGTTCAAATCAAGGTTCTGACCCTCCCTAGTTGTTTGACCCAAGGCAAATGACACCCACAATCTATGCCTCAGTTTGTTCATCTGTAGAGTGGGGATAATAATATCAACCTCACAGAGTTGTTATGATCATGAAATGAGGTATAGCATGGAAAACACAGCACAGGGACCTGGCAAAGAGTAATCCCTTCATAAAAGGCAGGGCCACCAGGCATGGTGGCTCACACCTGTCATCCCAGCACTTTGGGAGGCCAAGGATCGCTTCAACCCAGGAGTTCAAGACCAGCCTGGGCAATGTAGTGAAACCCTGTTGCTACAAAAAAACAAAAAAATTAGCCAGTCGTGGTGGTGCACGCTTGTAGTCCCAGCTACTAGGGAGGCCGAGGTGGGAGAATCACCGAGCATGGTGGTGCATGCCTGTAGTCCCAGCTACTGGTGAGGCTGAGGTGGGAGAATCACCTGAGCCCGGGAGGTTGAGGCTGCAGTGAGCCTTGAATGCACCACTGCACTCCAGCCTGGGTGACAGAGTGAGACCCTGTCTGAAAAAAAAGAAAGAAAGGAAGAAGGCAGGGCCTTCCCTCTCTTCCTCAAAAGGAGGGGATTTGAAATGAGGATTGAGACCCCCTATTTCCTGCATTCTATCTCCTCAAGATACATCACACCACAAGGACTCAGGCTTGCTCTATTAACTTCTTTATAGGCACACAGGCAGTTACAGGCTGAGGACAAATGGGGACTTCACACTACATATATCTTCCTCTGTTCAGATCGCTTTCCAGGGGGAGGGAGTGCACTCTATATGATGGAGGAAGAGGACATGGGTGCCTGTGGGCACTTCAGCACCAGGCTTGGTGAAGCACATACTCTCTGTAGCACAGCCCTGCATAGCAAATCTGGGTTTGAAGATACCTGAAAGGGAGATTTCAGACTGGAATCAGGGACCTCAGCCCCTTCTTCCTCATAATCCCAGAACACATCCTCACCCACTTCTCTGGAACCCTCTCCTCCCATGGAATCTAGAAGTTTGGGCCTCTAGTTCTGTTTCCTTTTCCAGAGATCCAGGCACCACTCACCAGCCTGCACGTGTCCAGATAAGGAGACACAGTGGTTTTCCTTGCCAGTACAGTGGGTCATGGGCCCCACGCATTTGTCCCTGAAGTTCTCAGTGCAGGCGGGGCACATCAGGCCATTCTCAGTATGATTGGTCGAGGGAACTGAGGATGAGGATGAAGTGTAAGGTGAATAGGGATGCTTAAGCCGTTCCCCCCAGCCTCCCAACAACCCCGGGAAACACCAGGGTTGCTAATAGACTGCATTTTACAGGTAAGGAAACAGGCTCAGAGCCAGCAAGTGGCTACAGCAAGGGTCAGTGGAGAGCCAGAGCACACACCACACACCACGGGCTTCTTACCAGACAAAAAGGCACTGTTGCAGCCGTCGCTTTGGCAGCAGAAGGAGCTGGTTACCATGTGGCCCTTGGGGCCCATGGTGGTGGATATAACGCCAGAGTAGCAGTCCTGGGACCTGATGCAGCCCTTGTAGGTGTGCACCAACTCCTTGCCCTCTGTGGGATGGGGACAGGCAGGGACGGTGCTGGCTGACCACTCCCTGGCCTCAACCCCTGCCTCAAGGTCTTGCCTAACCCTAGGCCTCCCCAACCCCACAGCTTCCTGGGGTGGTCTCTTTCTTTTTTTTCTTTCTTTCTTTTCTTATTTTTTTTTTAGACGGAGTTGCCCAGGCTGGAGTGCAATGGCGCGATCTCGGCTCACTGCAACCTCCACCTCCCGAATAGCTGCGATCACAGGCGACCGCCACCATGCCCGGCTATTTTTTTGTATTTTTAGTAGAGACGGGGTTTCACCATGTTGGCTAGGCTGGTCTCCAACTCCTGACCTCAGGTGATCCGCCCGCCTCGGCCTTCCAAAGTGCTGGGATTACAGGCGGGAGCCACTGCGCTCGCCCGGCCAGGGCAGTCTCTTTCAAGCCCCCTAGAGCCATGCCGCCTAATCTGTCTGGTGCATGGCCTGGAGTGCTTTCTTAGGTAGCCCTCCCTCCCGCTGCCATAGCCCCTAGTCGGCCTTTGGTGGTCTCTTCCGGCTCCCCGTTGTCAACCTCAGCCTGCTGGATGTGGTCCCTTCCACCCCACCCCACCCACGGCTACCCCTCTCTCCCTGTCCTGCCAGGACTACTCTATTTCAGCCCGCCTATGGCCACCCCCATGCCTTCGTGAAATGGTCTCTTCCAGCCTTCACAACTCCCCGCCAACCCCCGCCCACCCCGTAGTCTCTTCCAATGAACCCCGGTCCCAGCAACAGGCATCCTCCTCTCAGATCCTGCCATGGTCACTCCTCAGACCTCCCAACGAGGGTCTCTTGCTGCCCCTCTTGGCTATTTTCAGGTCTTGTTTAAGGTGGGTTCTTCCAGTCTCCCCGGCCTTCCCCCTCCCCACCATGTGGTGGTCTCTTCCTACCCAATTCACAGGTTCCCCCTTCACCCCATCGAGGGGTCCCCCAGCTCCCTCTCCTCCCTTCCCCAGGGTGCGTTTCCTCTTCTATGTCGGGATGGGGGTTCTCTTCAAGCCTTTCAGGTCCTTCCCTAACCCACCAACGCTGGCTGGGTGATCTTCTATCTCACTTTCCTTTCACAGCCCCTCCCCACCAGTGGTTTCTCCCTGCACCCAAAGTCGCCTTCATTCCCTCACCAGGCCTCATCATCTCTCCTCCTGTGACTGAAAGTCTCTTTCAGCTTTGTATAAACATCCCTGTCCCCCATTGGTCTCTTCCATTGCTCCCTTTCTCCTCCATCCTTTTTCAGGTCTGGGGTGGTCTCTTTCATTTAACTCATGCCCATCTTCTCTCTTCCATTTTATTTTCTGTTTTTTTTTTTTTTTTTTTTTTTTTTTTTTTTTTGAGACGGAGTCTCGCTCTGTCACCCAGGCTGGAGTGCAGTGGTGCAATCTCGGCTCACTGCAAGCTCCGCCTCCCGGGTTCACGCCATTCTCCTGCCTCAGCCTCTCCGAGTAGCTGGGACTACAGGCGCCTGCCACCACGACCGGCTAATTTTTTGTATTTTTAGTAGAGACGGGGTTTCACCATGGTCTCGATCTCCTGACCTTGTGATCCGCCCGCCTCGGCCTCCCAAAGTGCTGGGATTACAAGCGTGAGCCACCGCGCCCAGCCCTCTTCCATTTTATTTTCTGAGACAGGTTTCCTTCTGTCGCCCAGGCTGGAGTGCAGTGGTGTGCACTTAGCTCACTGCAGCCTCGATCTCCCAAGCTCAAGTGATCCTCCTGCCTCAGCCTCCCAAGTGGCTGGGACTACAGGCATGTGCCACCATGCGCAACTAATTTTTTTTTTTTTTTTTTTCCTGTAGAGATGGGATCTCTTTTTGTTGTCCAGGCTGGTCTCAAACTCCTGGGCTCAAACGATCCTCCCACCTCAACCTCCCAAAGTGCTGGGATTACAGGCGTGAACCACTGTGCCCGGCCTCCCTTTCATTTTACTCATCCACATCTCCCCCTCCCTGTCTCTGCTTCTCCTCTTTAAGATGATTTACTCAGCCAGGCACGGTGGCTCATGCCTGTAATCCCAGCACTTTGGGAGGCCGAGGCGGGAGGATCACTTGAGGTCAGGAGTTCAAGACCAGCCTGGCCAACACGGTGAAACCCCGTCTTTACTAAAAAATACAAAAATTAGCCAGGCGTGGTGGCACGCACCTGTAATTCCAGCTACTCGGGAGGCTGAGGCAGGAGAATCGCTTGAACCCGGGAAGCGGAGGTTGCAGTGAGTAGAGATCGCGCCATTGCACTCCATCCTGGGTGACAGAGCAAGACTCCGTCTCAAAAAAGAAAAAAAATGATTTGCTCCATACTTCAAGGTTATCGTCCCTCTCCTGTTTGGGGTGGTCCCTTTTCTGTCTCTCCCACTACTTCAACACTCCAACGTCATCTCTCCTCCCTCTGTCAGGAATGACCTCTTCCCTGATTACACTTACATTTTCCCACCCCAGCCCAGCCTCTTCCTTCTCTATCCACTCCCCACCATTTCCACCTCCTGCCGGTTAGATTCTTCCCTTCTCACTATTTCTCTGCCCGCCCCCCCCACAGTGTCTTTCCTTACCCCTCTTCTGCCTAAGAAAGTCTATTAACTCTCACCCCTCCCACATTTTCCTTCTCTTTAGGACAGTCTCATTTTCAGAATTCTGTGACAATAATGATTTCTATCACACCATTTATTTCTCTTCCCTCCATCTCATAATGGTCTTTCCCTCTTTCCTGCTCTCCACTGATTTCTTCCCACGCTCCCCCATCTTGAGAACCGTGATGATCCCCCCTCAGCATGGTAGTCTCTTCCACCCTGAAGGTACACCCCACCTCCCCACCAGGTCCCAGGCCACATCCTCTTACTTGAAGTAGCCTTCCCCACCAGGAGCACACATGTGTCCTTCTCACTGCCGCAGGTCTTCATTTGGCCATGGCACCTGCTCCCCGCCGCCGTACATATTTCGCAGTGTAGTGGGCACCCTGCAGTGTAGACAGAGGGCGAGGCAGTAGTCATGGGTGGTGTGGTCTTCGAACCACGACTTTGACTTAGGACTTTTGTGTCCTGAGAGAGGAGAGACCAGCAGCTCCCTGGTTTTTCATGGGCAGGATGTTGACCGCTGCCCAAGGAACTATCCAGAGTCGGATGAAGAAGCAGTGGTGATGCCAGCCAAGCTGCTTCCAGGGGCGGGAAGCAACTCCACCACGAAGCCTGTTTGCCTAATTACATGGCTGGAGATTTTGGATGCCAGGGTCCTCTGAGAAAGCTCAGGGGCAGGGAGGGGTCATAGTGGAGGTTTCCATGGACTTCTGTGAAACTTCAGGTCCAGCTGGTTCTTGAATGTGGGATTCTCCTCCTTGAAGTTACCACGTAGGTACCGGGAGCTCGGGCAGGGGGCCCTGAGGCTAGGGTCTGCATCCCAGGTCAAGGAGGGAGAGTGAGGACCAGGAGGGCAAGGACTTGAACTTCTTGGTCCTGAGAAAGGGGACAACTAGGGGCCCAGATACCTGGGCCCTGGGGAAAGTGAGTCTTGCCTGGACCCCTGTGTGCAGGGGAGGAGGGGGCTGGGGCCTGAACTTTGTAGTCTAAGGAGAAAGGAAATCTCTTTCGCTCTTTTAAAAAAATATATCATATTATATTAATGTATTTTTTTTTTGAGATGGAGTTTTGCTCTGTCACCCAGGCTGGGGTATGCAGTGGCGCAATCTTGGCTCACTGCAACCTTTGCCTCCCGGGTTCAAGCAATCCTCTCACCTCAGCCTCCCAAATAGCTAGGATTACAGGCGCCCACCACCAAGCTCAGCTAACTCTTTTTGTATTTTTAGTAAAGACGGGGTTTCACCATGTTGGCCAGGCTGGTCTTGAACTCCTGACCTCAAGTGATCCACCCGCCTCGGCCTCTTAAAGTGCTGGGGTTACAGCCATGAGCCGCCGCACCTGGCCTTCTCCCTCTTTTTTTAAAAAAATTATATTTTTAAAGATTTCCCTTTCCAGCCATGCTCTCATCTGATTTCCTCGAATTGAGATGTATTTGGGATCCTTCCTGGAGGATGGAGGATTCAGAGCCCACCAAGCCCCTCTCTCAGGGATCCAATCACAGGAGCTTTTCTTCTCTGGGACCCCCAGGCTTCCTCTTCCTTTACCCTTGGCCTCTTCCATGAATCTGAATTTCCAGAATGTCTCCCCGTTCACCTTGAGGACTTGCTGAAGGCTCTCTCTCTATCTATCTCTATCTCTCTCTCTCTCTGGGACCTCTCTCTTCCTGAGGTCCCAGAGACAGTCCAGGTCCCTTGTCACTTACCAAGACCCAGGAGGGTGCAGAGCAGCACAAAGGCCAGCAGAAAGGTCCCTGGTCTCCTGGAGGACCTCATGGTGTGTGTATCAGCAGTACCTCGTCCCCAGCTTTTATAGGAAGCTGAGGAGGGGCGGGTCTGGACCCACATTCACCCTACGGGGAGAAATAGCTGAGGTCAGAACCCAGGGCAGTCCTCTGTGGCCTCTGGGTTGGGAAGGCCGAACCAGAATCCAAAAGTGTCCTGGGCGTCTTGTGCCCAGCCCCCCACCTCCATGGAGACCCCAGGAGTCTGGGCTTCCATCCCCCTCTTCCATTAGAACCCAGAAAGTCACTACCCTGTTTTCTCACCTTCCCACGGCCCATTGTTGTTTGTTTGTTTGCTTGAAGACCAAGACGGAGTTGGGCCTCTTGATTCCCAGTGGCTGCAAGAACTGGGATTCCCTCTCCTCTCTCTTCCCCTCTCCTCCCAAGGAAGCACCCAGTGTGGGTAGGGCCCCACCTTGGAGCACCCAGCATGTCCAGGCTGGTCCTGCGGGTGCGGGGGTGCCTCGTCTCCCTTCCCTTCTCTTCATGTGCTTGGCTCACACTCCTTGCGTGTTTGGGCTGTCTCCAGCTGCGACCCCACCCAGGGCTGCAGCCTTGGGTCTCCAAGGGACCGAATGAACAGAGGGATGTCTGTCAGCAGTCATAGGCGGGCATAGGAAAAGACAGATGCCCACAGTCCACATATTGGGAAACTGAGGCTTTTGTAGAAGAACTCCAGGATAGGGGTGTGTGTGGGGGGCGGGGGTGGAGGTTGGGCACATGCTTTGTGTTATATTTAGGACGCTGAACCCTTCTCTTTTGGCCTCAGGCATAAGGCTGAGAGAGATCTGATAATTTTTTTCGCGCGCGCGCTCGTGTGTGTGTATGTATGTGTGTGTGTGTGTGTGTGTGTGTGTGTGTGGCAGGGGGACAGAGAGTAGAGTGCAGCCGCCTGAGCCATTTGAGGAGATCCTGTTGCGTAGAATCCAGGTTCCCTACGAAACTACTAAAATTCACTGAGATCTGCTGTCCTAGCCCAGCGCGGTCGCTCACGCCTGTAGTTCCAGCACTTTGAGAGGCCAAGGCAGGTGGACGCTTGAGCTCAGGAGTTCGAGACCAGTCTGGGCAACATTGCAAGACCCGCCGCCCCCTCACCCCGTGTCTCCACAAAAAATACAAAAATTAGCCGAATGTGGTGGCGCGTGCGTGTAATCCCAGCTACTTAGGAGGCTGAAGTGGGAGGATCCCTTGGCCCCAGGAGACAGAGGTTGCAGAAAGCCGAGATCCTGCCGCTGCACTCCATCCTGGGTGAGAGAACAAGACCCTGTCTCAACAAAAAATTAAAAAAAAAAAATAATAATACAGCAAAAAGATTTGCTTTCTCGCTTCAGTGTGGGCGGTGACTCCATCGTCCAATGAGAATGGCGAATTTCTTCTAGACACCAATCCCGGAGGTCGCTTCTGTTGCTAGGCTCCCAGAAAGCAGGGTTCTGACGTCATTGGGAGGCGAGGCTAGAGCGGGGTTGTGTGTGGCGGAGGGAGGCGGGGCTGGAGGAAATGCTCGTTGCTAAGGAACGCAGCGCTCTTCCCGCTCTGGAGAGGCGCGACTGGGCTTGCGCAGTGTCGACGCCAGCGCCGGCGCGCCGGGGTTTGAAAGGCCCGAGCCTCGCGCGCTTGCGCACTTCAGCCCGCGCAGGGCGCACCCCACCCCCTCCCACCTTCCCTGCCCCTCGGACCCCATACCCTACCTCATCCTTCTGGCCAGGCGAAGCCCACGACGTTGACATGCCGGAGATCCGCCTCCGCCATGTCGTGTCCTGCAGCAGCCAGGACTCGGTGAGGGACCTGCATGGGGGAGGTTGGAAGACGTGAGGGAATTAATGAGGACAGCTCTTAAAAGAACTTTTGGGGTTCTCTTGGAAGTCTAAGGAGAGTCATGGGGGGATTTCCAGGAGGCTAAAAGTGAATTGTGGAGAGATGTTGAATTAGGGACGTTCCGGCGTCTAGGGAACTTCCGGAGAGAAAAGGAGGAATAGGGAAGCTTTCTTGGAGAGCCCATAGGTGAACTTCCACGGTAAAGTGTTGTAGGGGAAACTCCAGGCGGAGTGTAGGGGGATTAACTGGAGAGTTTAAATCTGGGGGATCGTAGAGGCCTTGGGAGGACTCAAAGGAATATCTGAGAGCTAGAGGCCTAGCTGTCATCTCTGTGCCCTAATTCTCCTCTCCTACTGTTGTTTCCAGACCCACTGTGCAGAAAATCTTCTCAAGGCAGACACTTACCGAAAATGGCGGGCAGCCAAGGCAGGCGAGAAGACCATCTCTGTGGTCCTACAGGTGATTCTGCCACCCCACCTCCTCCTCACTAGGAGTCTGGAGTCCGGGGTTCCAGATTCTGCTCCTGAGCCAACTGGCAATGGGTTGAGTCACTTTCTTTGCTGGGCCTCAGCTTCCGTACTTGGAAAATGGGCAGCATAATCCCTGTGCCCCTCAGCAGAGAGGAAAGGAGACCCAAGGATTAGGTCCAGGATGACCACAGGAATCAGTGTGTGGTCCTGGGCAGGTAGCATCTACTTTCTGGGTTCCAGTTTCCTCAGCTGGAACAAAATGAATCATTGCCATGTACCCTGCCTCCTGCAGCCAGTGGGCTCAGGGCTGGAAGGTGTCCAGGAAGATCATCTAAGCCAATCAACTCCACTTTAAAGAAGGGGAAACTGGCCGGATGCCGTGGCTCATGCCTGTAAACCCAGCACTTTCAGAGGCTGAGATGGGAGGATTGCTTGAGCTCAGGAGTTCCAGACCAGCCTGGGCAACATATCAAGACCCTGTCTCTATTTTTATTAAAATAAATAAAAAATTTTTTTTAAAGAATAATAGGCCAGGTATGATGGTTCACACCTGTAATCCCATCACTTTGGGAGGCCAAAGCTGGAGGATCGCATGAGCCCAGGAGTTTGAGACCAGCCTGGGCAATATAGTGAGATGTCATCTCTACCAAAATTTTATAAATTAGCTGAGCATGGTGGTGTACACCTGCAATCCCAGCTACTGGGAAGTCTGAGGTGAGAGAATTGCTTGAGCCCAGGAGATGGAGGCTGCAGTGAGCTGAGATTGTGCCACTGCACTCCAGCCTGGGCACCAGAGTGAGACCCCCAAAATATAAAAAATAAAATAATAATAATGAGAGCTAACATTATTCACCGTTACCTGCCAGTCACTGCTCTACACACCTCACTCACATGGATTAGCTCATTGAGTCCTCATAAAAAAACCCAAGAGGCAGGCTCTGTTATCCCCACTTTTACAGATGAGGAAACTGAGGCCCAAAGAAGTTATACAATTTGCCTGACAGTCAATCTTTTATTTATTGAGACAGAGTCTCACTCTGTTCCCAGGCTGTAGTGCAGTGGCATGATCTTGGCTTGGCTCACTGCAGCCTCTACCTCCTGGGCTCAAGCGATCCTCCCACCTCAGCCTCCTGAGTAGCTGGGACTGCAGGTGTTCTCCACCACGCCTGGCTAGTTTTTTTTGTATTTTTTTAGAGATGGGGTTTCCACCATGTTGCCAGGCTGGTCTCAAACACCTGGGCTCAAGCGGTCCTCCTGCTTCAGCCTCCCAAAGTGCTGGGATGACAGGCATGAACCATTGTTCCTGGCCTGGGGGCTGCTTTATGACTATAAGGAGCAGAACACTCTGTGGATAGTGCTAGGGTGAAGGAAAAATTAACCTTTTGTGAATGGGCAGTCATTCAGCAAATATCCACTACTCTCCCTCCCACTGGAGGGGGAGTATATTTCCCTGCTCCATTGATGGGTTTGACCATATGATTTACTTAATGGAATTTCAGCACATCTAACTTCAGCAAGGGCCTTAAATGCACTTGGCTTTTGTGTTCCCATAAGAACATTTGCCAGGTTACTGCTAATCCCAGAAAACTGTGGAATCTCATGGAAGAGACCTGAATCCTCCCAAACTGCAGCCAAAGCAGCCATCCCACGAACTCTTATAAGAATGCTTGTTGGTATAAATCTCAGTTTTCATGTTGGGAGGTCGAGGTGGGTAGATCGCTTGAACCCAGGAGTTTGAGACCAGCTGGGTAACATGGGGAAACCCTATCTCTATGAAAAAATACAAAAAAATAGCTGGGCATGGTGGCGCATGACTGTAGTCCCAGCTACTAGGGAGGCTGAGCGGGGAGGATCGATTGAGCCCATAAGGTTGAAGCTGCAGTGAACTGTGATGGTTTCATTGCACTCCAGCCTGGGAGACAGAGTGAGACTGTGTCTCAAAAAAAAAAAAAAAGTCTCAGTTTTAGGATTATTTGTTACACAGCATTATTACAGTGTAAGTTAATACAACTTAGTTGTTTTAAACCACTGAGATTAGGGACTCCTTTGTTACTGTAACATCATCTAGTCCATCCCAATTGATGTCAGTGTTTAGTGCCGTCAACTAATGGCCTCCACTTCCCAGGTTCAAGTGATTCTCATGCCTCAGCCTTCTGAGTAGTTGGAATTTACATGCCTGGCTAATTTTTGTATTTATAGTAGAGACCGAGTTTCACTATGTTGGCTAGGCTAGTCTTTTTTTTTTTTTTTTTTTTTTTTTGAGACGGAGTCTCGCTCTGTTGCCCAGGCTGGAGTGCAGTGGCGCAATCTCGGCTCACTGCAAGCTCCGCCTCCCGGGTTCACGCCATTCTCCTGCCTCAGCCTCTCCGAGTAGCTGGGACTACAGGCACCCGCCACCACACCCAGCTAATTTTTTTTTGTATTTTTAGTAGAGACGGGGTTTCACCGTGGTCTCGATCTCCTGACCTTGTGATCCGCCCACCTCGGCCTCCCAAAGTGCTGGGATTACAAGCGTGAGCCACCGCGCCCGGCCAGCTAGGCTAGTCTTGAACTCCTGACCTCAGGAGTTCAAGGCAAATGATCACCAAATGCAAATTTAAGTGATCCACCCACCTTGGCCTCCCAAAATGTTGGGATTACAGGCATGAGCCACCGCACCTGACCTCAGTCTTTTAAACTGTGATAGATACAGGTTGCTGACGGTTTTAGTCTTGAGATCTAGATTCAAGCCCCCAGCTCTTCCTCTTACTCGGTGACCTCAAGCAAATTGTTTCATTTCTCTAACCTGTTTTCTCATGTGTCCATTGGGAATAATAACATCCAAGCCCGGAGTTGTGAAAATTCGGTGACATAATGTCTGCACAAGTGCTCTGTCAACATGTAGGTGTTTGTGTAGAGGGAGGGATTCATGTTTTTATTACTTAGTGGGTGATGATTCCACTGGGCTCTGTTATGATCAAGTGACTCCAGGGAAGTCACATTTCATTCTGTTACCCCAGTTGCTGTGGAAACAGAGTGACTGGAGGCAGAAGAGACAGAACCTGTCTCTGGCCTGGGAGAGACTGAGGGAGTATTGCAGCTGTCACCAACATGGTAGACCCCAGAGGGAGCAGCTTGGGGAGGTGATGTGTTTCAATTGGGATGTCCAGGTTTGATGTGACTTCGGGACATTCAAGGGGTGGCATCCAGGAGGCAGTTGGGGATCACATGTGGAGCTGGAGACAGAATGTGTGGAAGTTGTCAGTGCAGGGAAAGAACCTGTAGACTCAGGAGTAGATGATGGATTTATTTGTTCATTCACTCATTTATTTAGTCAAGTATTTATTAAGTGCCTTCTGTAGGCCAAGCACTGTTTTAATACAGCAGTACACAGCAGAAGACAAAAAATATTCACTCTCAGTGGGGTGCAGTAGCTCACGCCTATAATCCCTGCACTTTGGGAGGCCAAGGTGAAGGGTCATTGAGCCCGGCAGTTCGAGACCAGCTTGGGCAACACAGGGAAACCTCATCTCTACTAAAAATACAAAAATCTACCAAGCATGGTGGCCCATGCCTGTAGTCCCAGCTACTCCAGAGGCTGAGACGGGAGGATCACTTGAGCCTGGAAGATCAAGGCTGTAGTGAGCTGTGATCGCACCATTGCGCTCCAGCCTGGGCAACAGAATGAGATGCTGTCTCTTAAAAACAAAAGAAATTCAGTCTTGTGGAGCTTTCACGTTAGTAGGGAAAGACTGACAATGAGTCAGTAAAACATATGTTGGATGATGAGTGCTGTGGAGGAACTTAATGAAGGGGAATGAGAGTGCCCCGGCTGGAGCTGGAGCAGTGGCAAGGATTTTTATTTAAATAGGGTCCGGGAAGGCCTCCCTGAAAATGGGACGTTTGAGCAACATGAGCTATGTATGTATCCAGGGAAAAGACCCTGAAGCTGGCCTGTGACAGCAAGGAGGCCAGTGTGGCTGGGGTGGAGTCAGCCAGGGGGAGAGAGGTAGGAGATGAGGTAACAGGGTGGGACTGGGAACCCCTAAAAAACCCCTTAAGGCCTGGAAAGCCATTGAAAGGACTTGAGCTTTTACTCCGGGTGAGATAGGAGCCACCGGAGGGCTCCGAGCAGAGGAGGGACAGGATCTGCCTTAGGCCTTCACAGGATCCTGCTGGCTCCATGTTGACAGTCAGCTGCAGGGGCCACACACAGGAGTGGGAGACCAGCATTGTAGCAGCAGTTTTGTTAACTTATTCCACGTCAGAGACCCTTTGGAATGACTGATTGCATCTGGCAATGACTAATTTGTGGGGTTACTCTGGATTCATCAAATGCTAATTTTGATTCTTTTGACATAACTGATAAGGCAGACATTTCTGGCCACCAAGGCAGCAGGCTTATCTCTGGGTTGTTTTGTTATGTTTTGAGATAGGGTCTCACTCTCTTGCCCAGGTTGGAGTGCAGCCGCAAAGTCATGGCTCACTGTAGCCTCAACCTCCTGGGCTCAGGCAATCCTCCCACCTCAGCCTCCCAAATAGCTGGGACTACAGGCGCGTACCACCAGGCCCAGCTAATTTTAAAAATTTTTCGTAGAGATGGGGTCTCACTATGTTGCCCAGACTGGTCTCGGACTCCTGGGCTCAAACAGTCCGCCTGCCTTGGCCTCCCAAAGTGCTAGCATTACAGGCATGAGCCAAGGCACCTGGCCACATCTGTGGGTTCTTCTACTACCCTGCATTTTCTCCTCTAATCATTGTTACGCATCATCTGGATCTTACCACATGGGGCTTAGCCATCTGCTTATGACAGCCCCACACACCTGATTGTTTGCAGTAGCCACAGCAGGCTCTGTTGTCTGTTCATCACCTGCCCCCAGAGGGAAATGCCAAGCTCTTTGCTAACTACTCCTGGGCTAGAGGGGTGGCTTGGACAAGACCCAGGTATAACTCCGGTGTGTCACTGGAGGTGTGTCATTTTTAGAAGAAATGTTCATCAGCAATAGGGCCTATGGTCATTTTTGATTGTCATTGGTTTTCTAATCACTCAGTTCGCCACTGTGGTGTTTTAAATTTGTTTTTACTGTTTCTTGATATGTAACATACATAGAGTGAAGGTATAAGTAAGCGTACAGCTCAGTGACTCTTCGCAAACTGCAGCCCTGTGTTGCACTCCACACCCAGATGCAGCACAGAACGTGCCTAGCCCCCAGCAGTTCCCTCAGGTTCTTCCTGTCAGTACCCCTGCAAGGGTGACCGCTGTCCTGATTGTTAACAGCATGGATTCATTTTGCCTGATTTTGAATTGCATATAAAATGGAATTGTGTGGTATAAACTTTTCTTGTCTGGCTTCCCTTGTTATGTTTGTTCGTTTCATCTATGTTGTTGAGTGTAGCTGTAGATGGTTTATTGTGATTTTTTTTTTTTTTTTTTTTTTTTTTTGTCTGAGATGGAGTTTTGCTCTTGTTGTCCTGGCTGGAGTGCAATGGCACAATCTCAGCTCACTGCAACCTCTGCCTCCCAGGTTCAAGTGGTTCTCTTGCCTCAGCCTCCCAAGTAGCTGGGATTACAGGCATGCACCACCACACCTGGCTAATTTTTTGTATTTAGTAGAGACAGGTTTTCACCATGTTGGTCAGGCTGGTCTCGAACTCCTGACCTCTGGTGATCCACCTGCCTCGGCTTCCCAAAGTGCTGGGATTACGGGAGTGAGCCACTGTGCCCGACTCCTATTGTCTTTTTTTTTTTTTTTTTTTTTTTTTTTTTTTTTTGAGACAGGGTCTCACTCTGTCGCCCAGACCGGAGTGCAGTGGCACCATCTCAGCTCACTACAGGCTCGACCTCCCGGGCTCAAGCAATCCTCCCACCTCAGCCTCCTCAGTAGTTGGGACTACAGGCATGTGCCACTTCACCAGTCTGATTTTTGTATTTTTTTGCAGAGATGGAGTCTCACTGTGTTGTCTAGGCTGGTCTTGAACTCCTGGACTCAAGCATTCCTCCTGCCTCAGCTTCTTAAATCCTTGGGATTATGGACATGAGCCACTGCGCCTGGCCTATTGTCATTTCTGTATAGTATTCTGTTATATTGAGATAACTATTACGGTTTTATTTATTTATATTTGATTTTTTTTTTTAAACGGAGTGTCACTATGTTGCCAAGGCTGGTCTTGAACTGTTGATCTCAAGTGATGCCCCAGCTTGTCCTCCTGAGTAGCTAGGACTATAGGTGCACACCACCACACCCAACTCATTTTTTTTTTTTCTTTTTAAGCTTTTTGGAGGCAGCTTCCTGAGTAGCTGGGATTACAGGGATTACTGACAGGCCACAAAGACCTGGCCATTGTGGCTTTATTATATTTGCTTTCTGAATGGGCATTATATGCATATAGTGCAAAATTCAAAAGGTGCAAACGGGTATACACTAAAAAGAAAATCTCCCGCCGGGCGCGGTGGCTCACGCTTGTAATCCCAGCACTTTGGGAGGCCGAGGCGGGTGGATCAGGAGGTCAGGAGATCGAGACCACGGTGAAACCCCGTCTCTACTAAAAATACAAAAAATTAGCTGGGCGTGGTGGCGGGCGCCTGTAGTCCTAGCTACTCGTAGAGGCTGAGGCAGGAGAATGGCTTGAACCCGGGAGGCGGAGCTTGCAGTGAGCCGAGATCGCGCCACTGCACTCCAGCCTGGGCGACAGAGCGAGACTCCGTCTCAAAAAAAAAAAAAAAAAAGAAAATCTCCCCTCATCCTTTCCATCCCTCCCTGCTTCCTCCCCAACTCCTGCTCCCTCATTCTTCTCTCCTGATGCAACCACCATTAGCAGTTTTTTTGGGTGGTCTTCCTGGGTCATTCTGTACACATACAAGCACATATACCTACCCCCTCCATCCCCTTTTTTTTTTGAGACGGAGTCTCGCTCTGTCGCCCAGGCTGGAGTGCAGTGGCGCAATCTCGGCTCACTGCAAGCTCTGCCTCCCAGGTTCACGCCATTCTCCTGCCTCAGCCTCTCCGAGTAGCTGGGACTGCAGGCGCCCGCCACCACGCCCGGCTAATTTTTTTTTTTTTGTATTTTTAGTAGAGACAGGGTTTCACCGTGGTCTCGATCTCCTGACCTTGTGATCCGCCCGCCTCGGCCTCCCAAAGTGCTGGGATTACAAGAGTGAGCCACCGCGCCCGGCCGCCTCCATCCCTTTTTAAAAAATTCATAGTACATACACTGTTCCCTTGTGTGTTTTTTTTCAAGTAACAATGTATTTTGGAGATGCACACTGCATAAAGTTCTACCTTATTTATTTATTTACTTACTTACTTACTTAGAGACAGAATCTCACTCTGTCGCCCAGGCCGGAGTGCAGTAGTGCGATCCTGGCTCACTGCAACCTCCCGCTCCCAGCTTCAAGTGATTCTCCTGCCTCAACCTCCCTAGTAGCTGGGATTACAGGCACATGACACCAGGCTTGGCTAATTTTTGTATTTTTGGTAGAGATGGGGTTTCCCCATGTTAGCCAGGCTGGTCTTGAATTCCTGACCTCAAGTGATCCTCCTGCCTTGGCCTCCCAAGGCGTCAGCCACGCCGCATGCGGCCTACCTTATTCTTTTAAATGATGCATACAATTGCATTTCATGGCCGGGTGCAGTGGCTCACGCCTGTAATCCCAGCACTTTGGGAGGCTGAGGCGGGTGGATCACGAGGTCAGGTGTTCAAGACCAGCCTGGCCAAGATGGTGGAACCTGTCTCTACTAAAAATATAAAAATTAGCCAGGTGCAGTGGTGGGCGCCTGTAATCCCAGCTACCTGGGAGGCTGAGGCAGGAGAATTGTTTGAACCCGGGAGGCGGAGGTTGCACAGAGCCGAGATCATGCCACTGTACTGTAGCCTGGGTGACAGAGCAAGACTCTGTCTCAAAAAAAAAAAAAAGATTGCATTTCATGGATGTGGAACAGTTTTTTAGCAATATACCTCTCAGGAACTTTGCCTTCCTGTGCCATGTTTGTTTCAGAAACAGTTCATATCATGAACTGTGTCTCCCTGAGAAAGCTGCATGCACACGAACCCAGGCCACAGATGATAGTCATCTTGTGCCCTTATCCTCACAGCTGATACATACTGAGCACTCATCTCTTATTTTGAGAAAAATTCACATAAAATTTACTGTTTTAACCATTTAAAGTGCACATTTCAGCCAGATGCGGTAGCTCACACCTGTAATCCCAGCACTTTGGGAGGCCAAGGCGGGTGGATTGCTTGAGGTCAGGGATTCGAGACCAGGCTGGCCAACATGGTGAAACCCAGTCTCTACTGAAAATACAAAAATTAGCCGGGTTTGGTGGTGCATGCCTGTAGTCCCAGCTATTCGGGAGGCTGAGGCAAGAGAATCACTTGAACCGGAAGGCAGAGGTTGCAGTGAGCTGAGATTGCACCACTGCACTCCAGCCTGGGTGACAGAGTGAGACTCCGTCTCAACAAAAAACAAAAACAGATAGATAGATAAATAAATAAATAAAGTACACATTTCAGGTTTTTTTTTTTTTTTTTTTAGCATATTGACAGTGTTCTTCAACCATCTCCATTCTCTAATTCAGAATATTTTCATCACTCCAAAAAGAAACCACATAACCATTAAGCAGTCACTTCTTATTCTCTCCCCAATGTTGCCCTTGGCAACCACTGATCTACCTTCTGCTTCTCTGGATTTGCTTATTCTGGACTTATAAATGTATATGTGGTCTTTTACACTTAACCTTGTTACACTTTGCATAATGTTTCTGAGGTTCATCCATGTTGTAGCATATATCACAACTTCAGTTTTTTAAATAATTGAATGATATTCCATAAATATACTGTACAATGTTTATTCATCAACTGATGGACATTTATTGGGTTGTTGCCATGTATATATAAACTTTTTTTTTTTTTTTTTGAGATTGAGTCTTGCTCTGTTGCCCAGGCTGGAGTGCAGTGGTGCAATCTTGGCTCACTGCAACCTCTGCTTCCCAGGTTCAAGTGATTCTCGTGCCTCAGCCTCCCGAGTAGCTGGGACTACAGGCGCATGCCACCATGCCCAACTAATTTTTCTGTTTTTAGTAGAGGCGGGGTTTCGCCGTGTTGCCCAGGTTGGTCTTGAACTCCTGGGCTCAAGAAATCCACCTGCCTTGGCCTCCCAAAGTTGGGATTACAGGCGTGAGCCACCACCCCCAGCCTCCATGTATAAACATTTTTATCAGATTTTTAAAAAGTATTTATTTACCTTTTTTTTTTTTTTTTTTTTTGAGGCAGAGTCTCGCTCTGTCACCCAGGCTGGAATGCAGTGGCGTGATCTTGGCTCATTGCAACCTCCGCCTCGCGGATTCAAGCAATTCTCTGTCTCAGCCTCCCGAGTAGCTGGGATTACAGGCGCCCGCCACCATGCCTGGCTAATTTTTGTATTTTTAGTAGAGACGGGGTTTCACCCTCTTGGCCAGGCTGGTCTTGAACTCTCCTGACCTTGTGATCCACCAACCTCTGCCTCCCGAAGTACTGGGATTACAGGCCTGATCCACCATGCCCGGCCACTTTTTTTTTTTTTTTTTTTTTTAGATGGAGTCTTGCTCTGTCACCCAGGCTGGAGTGCAGTGGCATGATCTGGGCTCGCTGCAACTTCTGCCTCCCAGGTTCAAGTGATTCTCTGGCCTCAGCCTCCCGAGTAGCTGGGATTACAGGTGCACGCCACCACGCCTGGCTAATTTTTATATTTTTAGTAGAGACAGGGTTTCACCATATTGGTCATGCTGGTCTCGAACTCCTGGCCTCATGTGATCTGCCTGCCTTGGCCTCCGAAAGGGCTGAGATTACAGGTGTGAGCCACCGTGCCCAGCCTGTTGTTTTCTCTCTTGAGACAGTCTCACCCTATCACCCAGGCTGGTGTGTAGTGGCTCATCTCAACTCACTGCAACCCCCACCTCCCAGGTTCAAGTAATTCTTGTGCCTTAGCCTCCTGAGTAGCTGGGACTATTGAGGCGTGTGTCACCACACCCAGCTAACTTTTTGTATTTTTGGTAGAGACAGGGTTTTGCTATGTTGGCCAGGCTGGTCTCGAACTCCTGGCCTCAAGTGATTCTCCCGCCTCCACCTCCCACGGTGCTGGGATTACAGGCGTGGGCCAGTGCTCCTGGCCAGGACTTTTTTTATATATGAAGAAGAAATGTCAGGGAGTGCTTGTGCATGTTTAAAGTAGAAATAGTTATATATGCAGTAGGAATTGTTCATTTAAAATACAAGCATCTCCATCCTACTACATTTAGGAGCCGTGCTGAATATTGTGGGAGAGGTAAAGATGCTGAGTTTGACTCAGGGATGGAAGGAAAGGAGTTGAGAACAGTGGTAGTATTGGACAGTGCTTTGCAGTCAGGCAGTTGGGTCTGAAGTACTCTGCTACTTATTAGCTTGTGTGCCATGTAAGCTATTGATTTAACCTGTCTGAGCCTCAGTTTCCCCATCTGTGAAACTGGAGTCATAGCAGACCCTTCTATTTAAAGTTGTTTTGAGGCTTCAGTGATGCCCAGCCCACGCTTAGCCAAGTGTGGTGGACAGAACAGTGGTGCTCAAAAGATGTTCATGTCCTCGTCCCCAGAACCTGGAAATATTTTAATGGCCAAAGGAGCTTTGCGGGTTTGATTAAATTAAGGATCTTGAGATGGGGAGAGTGCCCTGGATTATCTGGTGGGCCTCATGTAACCCCCGGAGGCCTTATAAGGGAAAGAGGGAGGCAAGAGAGCTGGAACCAGAGCTGTGAAGGTGCAAGCAGAGCCTGGAGTGATGCCAGCACTTTCAGCAGCTTTGAAGACGAGGAAGGGACTGTGAGCCAAGGAAGGCAGGTGGCCTCGAGAAGCTGAAGATGCAAGGAGACACATTCTCCGCTAGTGCTCCCGGAAGGAAGGAATGCAGCCCTGCCGCATCTAGATTTTAGCCCTGTAAGGCCCAGTTTCAGACTTTTGACCTCCAGATCTGTAAGATATTAAATTTGTGTGTGTGTGTGTGTTTTTTTTTTTTTTTTTTGAGACAGAGTTTCGCTCTTGTTGCCCAGGCTGGAGTGCAGTGGTGTGATCTCGGCTCGCTGCAACCTCCACCCCCCAGGTTTAAGTGATTCTCCTGCCTCAGCCTCCCGAGTAGCTGGGATTACAGGCATGCGCCACCACGCCTGGCTAATTTTATATTTTTAGTAGAGACGGAGTTTCTGCATTTTGGTCAGGCTGGTCTCGAACTCTTGACCTCAGGTGATCCGCCTGCCTTGGTCTCCTAAAGTTCTGGGATTACAGGTGTGAGCCACTGCGCCCGGCCAAATTTGTGTTGTTTTTAGCCACAAAATTTGTGCTAATTTGTACAACAGTAACAGGAAACTCATATACCAAGCACCTGGCACATGGTGATAATTTGAAAATGTTAGCCATGATGATCCTCTTGTGACAGATGGGACACCCAGGCAAACAGCAGAGAAGGGGCTCAACAGGGCCACTTGATAAGGGAGGACAGAGCCAGAGTTACTGCTTAGTAACTCTTGAGTAGTAACTTCTGCGAACGGTCGCTGGGCACATGTTCTGCGTCCGTCTATCCATCCATCGGGAATGCACTAGAGGCCTGCTGTGTTAATGATATTCGCAGCTGACATTTATATAGTGTTTGCTCTGTGCCAGGCAGTATTCCAGGCACTTGGTATGTTATTTCTCATTCTTGGTATGGATTTGAATGTTCTCAACAACTTTATGAGATAGACGTTATTATTGTCCCCATTTCATAGGTTCGAAAACTGAGGCACAAGGGGTGAAATGAAACCATTTGCTCCAGGATCACACAGCAGGAAATCAGCAGAGCTGGGAAGGACAAGACACTGTTCTTGGCCTTGGGGACACAATAGGGAACAACTCAGACACTGTCCTTGCTCTTGTGGAGCTTAAAAGTCTGGCGGGAGAGACAGATGCTAGACAAATACAAACAAAAAAGATGTAACTGTGTAACACCAGGCGGTAATCATGAAGAAAAGTAAAGTCGGGTAGGGAGATAGAGAGTGGCACCAGGTAGGGGGTGAGGTAGGTTACTTATGGTCTGAAGTGACATCTGAGTGGGCACCTGAAGCACAGAAGGCAAACTTTTACCCAGCTATGGATATGTTTGAGGGAAAAGTGGTCCAGACAGGGGGATTGGCAGGTGCAGAGGCCCTGCGGTGGGAAGGAGCCAGACTGTTCTTGGCACAGAAGGGAGGCCGTTGTGGCTGGTGGAAAGTCACCAAGCCTGGCCTGGGGAGCAGTCAGACTGGGACTTCTTGTTTTTTTTTGTTTGTTTGTTTGTTTTTGTTTTTTTTGAGACAGAGTCTCACTCTATCGCCCAAGCTGGAGTGCAGTGGCACAATCTCGGCTCACTGCAACCTCTGCCTCCCGGGTTCAAGTGATTCTCCTGCCTCAGCCTCCCCAGTATCTGGGATTACAGGCGCACACCACCATGCCAGGCTAATTTTATTTTCATATTTTTAGTAGAGACAGGGTTTCACCATGTTGGCCAGGCTAGTCTCAAACTCCTGACCTCAAGCGATTCACCTGTCTCAGCCTCCCAAAGTGCTGGTATTACGGGTGTGAGCCACCGCACCCGGCCCAGACTGGGACATCTCATGAGCCCAGGCAGCACTGTACACTGCCCAGGGCCCAGGGCTGGGAGTGGTGGTGGAGGCAGGGGAGTCAGCAGGAGGTCTGCCAGCCTCAGCCTTAGGCAAGCCCTTCCTCCAACACCATCTTCCTCCTCTAGCACGTCAGTGGTGTGATGGAGGAGCACGCGTGGACTGTCGCCGGCCTGCCTGGGTTCCGGTCCGGCTTTGCCACCCACCAGCTGTGAAGTTACATAACCACTTCCTGCCTCCGTTTGCTCATGTGTAAGATAGAGATAATTATAGCAACTGCCTGGCAGAGCCGTTGCAGGAGAGTAGCTACATGTATTATTAGCAGGAGTCTGGCACACCAGGAGCGCTCAGCGCACTCGGATGTTGGCCGCAGTTGTGGTTATAGTTGTTAATTCTGTGTCATCTCAGCTTCCTTCAGAGGGAGGTCTGAAGGACAAGGTCTGAGGACAAGGTCTTATCACTCTGTCGCCCAGAGTACAGTGATGCGAACATGACTCACTGCAGCCTTGACCTCCCCAGGCTCAAGTGATCCTCCTTCCTCAGCCTCCTGAGTAGCTGGGACCACAGGTATGTGCCACCATGCCTGGCTAATTTTTGTAATTTTTGTAGAGACAAGGTCTGGCTATGTTGCCCAGGCTGGTCTTGAACTCCCAGCCTCAAGTGATCCTCCCACCTCAGCCTCCCAAAGTGCTGGTTATAAAGATGTGAGCCACTGCGCTTGGCCAAGGAGTGAGGGTTATGACCATCTTCCCTTTTTGCATGTGAGGAAACTGCCTCACAGAGATGTTGACTACATCACCCAAGGTTGTGCAGGTTGGAAATGGCATTGCTGTATTTGAGCCCAGGCCTACCTCACCCCAAGTCCAGGCTCCCTCCTCCCATACAGTGGTGTTCCTGTTGATAGCAGTGTGCAGGTGATGTCTAGATGATCTGACAGGGAGGCAATAGAGCAGATTGGAGCATCTGTCATCACCAGGGGTGGGAGAGGGCAGTGTAGGGTGGTGGACTAGGTACCTTGTTTTTTTTTTCGAGACAGAGTCTTGCTGTGTCACCCAGGCTGGAGTGCAGTGGCATGATCTCTGCTTACTGCAACCTCTGCTTCCTAGGTTCAAGAGATTCTTGTGCCTCAGCCTCTTGAAGAGCTGGGACTACAGGCATGTGTCACCATGCCCGGCTATATTTTATATTTTTAGTAGAGAAGGGGTTTTGCCATGTTGGCCAGGGTGGCCTCAAGTGATCCATTGCCTTGGCCTCGCAGAGTGCTGGATTTACAGGCTTGAGCCACTGCACCTGGCCTAGGTACCTTTGAGAGTTGTAATAATGCATCATTCTAGGATCCTAATAAAAGAGCCCCAAACTGGAAGGCAGGACACTTGCCTCAACCTAACTGCCTCCCGTGCCCGCACGGCTCGCATGGCTTTCTGCATCTTTATCTGTCAGACAGGAATGGCAGATCCTTTGAGGTGAGCCCTCCTACAGGTAGCTCTTTTCTTCTTTCAACAAATAGTTGTCTAGCACTGACTAATAATACCTCCTGACTGACAGCAGTTAATTGCCTACTCTTCGCCATGCCCTGTGGCCATTATTTATGTGCATGATCGTAGATATGGTGGTCATTCCCATTTTACAGATGAGAAAACTGAGGCTCCAAAAGGTTAACTGGCATGGTCATACAGTTAGTGTGCAGCACAGCTGGGATTCAAACCCAGGAACCAGTGGTGAGCAAGATCGGACAAAGCCTCTGCCCTCAGGGAGGTTTCCTGGAGTCCTCTGCAATTGTGGGTGAGGGGTGACATGTGCTGTTTGTCTGCATGATGATTTGAATAAAGTTATAACTCTGGCAAGTGCTTACCAAGGAGAGCTCCATGGCGGCGTGTGATAGGCTGACCTGGTGGAGTCTGGAGAGGTCAGGGAAGCAGGTATGTGTGGGGTGGGCGCGTATGCATTCATTCAGTGACTATTTTGTGAGTTCCTGCTCCATGCCATACCCTGTGCTGCATGGAGGGGACACATGGCACCACTCAACCCTGGTGTGCCCCCTCACAGAGTTGGCGTTGCAGGGACATGGTGATCCAAAGGAGATTCATCCTGAGGTCCCACCGTGAGCCCAGAGGCAGAGCAGGCACTGACAGTGGCCTCTCTCTCTGCCCACAGTTGGAGAAGGAGGAGCAGATACACAGTGTGGACATCGGGAATGATGGCTCAGCTTTCGTGGAGGTGCTGGTGGGCAGTTCAGCTGGAGGCGCTGGGGAGCAAGACTATGAGGTAAGCAGGGCTATGAGATGGATCCCATACTGACCTCTGCCCCTCATGCTCACATCACCGTCTCCCCCAGGGCCTGGGGCTGGGAAGACATGGGGCAGATGTGAGTCACACCTGATTGCTGCCCTCTGGAGGATCACCCAGTGTACGGAGGAGACAGAAGGCAGACACAGGGCGGTAAACTGCACATCAGGGAAGAGAGCAAGTTTGGATCATGGCTTAAAATGACACAAATATATTATTTGACTGTTCTGGAGGTCAGAAGTCTGAAATCACTCTCACTGGGCTAAAATCTAGGTGTGGGCAGAGCCGTGTTCCTTCTGGAGGCTCTAGGGGAGAATCCATTTCCTTGCCTCTTTCAGCTTCTAGAGTCCATCTGCCCTCCTCAGCTTGTGACCCTTCCTTCATCAAAGCCAGCACTCCTGTCACTAACGCCTGCTTCCACTTCCATTGTTACTTCTCCAACTCTGACTCTCTTGCCTTCTTTTTTTCTTTTTCTTTTCTTTTTTTTTTTTTTTTTTGAGATGGAGTCTTGCTCTGTCGCCCAGGCTGGAGTGAGTGCACTGGCGCGATCTTGGCTCACTGCAACCTCTGCCTCCCGGGTTCAAGCTATTCTTCTGCCTCGGCCTCCCGATTTGCTGGGACTACAGGTGCCCACCACCACGCCCAGCTAACTTTTTTTTTTTGTATTTTTAGTAGAGACGGGGTTTCACCGTATTGGCCAGGCTGGTCTCGAACTCCTGACCTCGTGATCTGCCCGCCTCAGCCTCCCAAAATGCTGGAATTATAGGCGTGAGCCACTGCGCCTGGCCTTCTTTTTCTTTTGTTCATTTTTTTTTTCTTGAGACAGGGTTTCATTTCCGTTGCCCAGGCTGGAGTACAGTGGCATGATCTCAGCTCACTGCAACTTCTGCCTCTGAGGTTCAAGCGATTCTCCCACCTCAGCCTCCTAAGTAGCCGGGGCTACAGGTGCACACCACCACTCTTGGCTAACCTTTGTTATTTTTTGTAGAGAGAGGGTTTCACTGTGTTGCCCAGGCTGGTCTCAAACTCCTGGGCTCAAGCGATCCACCCACCCCAGCCTCCCAAAGTGGTAGGATTACAGGCATTAGCCACCACACCCAGCCCTCCTTTCTTATAAAGACCCTTATGATGACACTTGGCCTACCCGGATAATCCAGGGGCATCTCCCCCATTTCAACATCTTCAAGTTCATCACATCTGCAAAGTGCCTTCTGCCACATTTCCAGGTTCAGGGATTAGGACGTAGACATCTTTGAGGTGCTGTTATTCTGCCTGTCTCCTATGTTTTCTTCTAGAAGCTTCCTATTTTTAGATTTTACATTTAGATCTCTGTTTCATCTCAAGTGAATTTTCGTGTATTGTGTGAAGCAGGGGATAAGGTTTATTTTTTCTGTATCTTTTTTTTTTTTGAGATGGAGTCTCACCCTGTCGCCCAGGCTGGAGTGCAGTGGCGCGATCTTGGCTCACTGCAAGCTCCGCCTCCCGGGTTCACGCCATTCTGCCTCAGCCTCCCGAGTAGCTGGGACTACAGGAGCCCGCCACCACGCCCGGCTAATTTTTTGTATTTTTAGTAGAGACAGGGTTTCACCGTGTTAGCCAGGATGGTCTCGATCTCCTGACCTTGTGATCTGCCTACCTTGGCCTCCCAAAGTGCTGGGATTACAGGTGTGAGCCACCGCGCCCGGCCCTTTTCTGTGTCTTTTTTATATGTTTGTTGACAATGCTTATTTATTTATTTTATTTATTTTAAGACAGAGTCTCACTCCGTTGGCCAGGCTGGAGTACAGTGGCATGATCTTGGCTCACTGCAACCTCCACTTCCCAGACTCAAGGGATTCTCCAGCCTCAGCCTCCTGAGTAGCTGGGACTATAGGTATGAGCAGCCGCCATGCCCAAAAAATTAAAAAATTTTTTGTAGAAATGGGGTTTCACTACATTGCCTGGCTGGTCTTGAACTCCTGAGCTTAAAGTGATCCTCCCACCTCGGCCTCCCAAAGTATTGGGATTACAGGCCTGAGCCACTGCACCTGGCTGAAAATACTTAAAAAAAAAAAAAAAAAAAAAGACTTCCCTTTTCTCATTGAATCATTTTGACTCCTTGTTGAGAATTAATTAACCATATGTATGGGTTTATTTCTGTACTCTCTTCTCTGTTCCATTGATATGTATATTTTTCTTTACGCCAATACCAAACTGTCTCTTTTTTTAACCATGTATTTCATTTCATTTATTTATTTATTTATTTATTTATTTGAGATGGGGGTCTCACTGTGTTGCTCAGGTTGGAGTACAGTGGCATGATCTCAGCTCACTGCAACCTCTGCCTCCTGGGCTCAAGTGATCCTCCTGCCTCAGCCCCCGAGTAGCTAGTGGTAGCCACCATGCCCAGCTAATTTTTAAATATTTTTTGTAGAAATAGGGTTTCACTATGTTGCCCAGGCTGGTCTTGAACTCCTGAGGTCAGGTGATCCACCTGCTGTGGCCTCCCAAAGTGCGGGGATTACACATGTGAGCCACTGTGTGTACCTGGCCTACTCTTTTTTTTTGAAACGAGGTCTCACTTTGTCACCCAGGCTGTAGTGTAGTGGCACAATCTCAGCTCACTGCAGCCTTGTCTTCCCGGGTTCAAGTGATCCTCCTGCCACAGCTCCTCAAGTAGCTGGGACTACAGGCTTGCATCACCTTGCCCAACTTTGCACTAGTCAGTGTGACAAGGTGAGAAAAAGAAAAAACTATCTTTTTTCACAGATGACATGATTGTCTATGCAGAAAATCCCAAGAGATCTAGACAAACTACAAGGTTTAGTAAGTGAAGGTCACAAGATGAGAAGTCAATATACAAAATCAACTGTATATTACACATCACTTCTGTGGTATTCTGGCCAAAGTGTGCAACCTAAATTAATCACAAGGAAACATCAGATATTTTGTAGAATAAGTGATATCTGACAAAAATCACTGACCTCTACTCTTCAAAAACATCAAAGGCACAAACCCAAAGTCACAGGAGCCTTCCTTCCTTCCATTCTCCCTCCCTCCTTTTTTTTTTTTTTTTTTTTTTTTTGAGGCAGAATTTTGCTCTTGTTGCCCAGGCTGGAGTGCAGTGGTGCAATCTCGGCTCACTGCAACCTCTGCCTCCCAGGTACAAACGATTCTCCATCTTAACCTCCCAAGTAGCTTGGATTACAGGCCTGTGCCTCCATGCTTGGCTGTTTTTTTTGTATTTAGTAGGATGGGGTTTTCCCATGTTAGTCACCAGATGATAAATGTGGCTTCCCTGTCAGCTCCAAATCAGGCCTTTTATAAACAAGTATAGTCAAGGTCAGGAAGAAAGCTTCCCTTCTGTATAATTGTCTTTCTTGTTTCCTTTGCACAATCAGCTGTGCACAAAGAGAGCTATAGTTATGTTCTGTTTTTTTCAGCAAAAGGCTTTATTGTCCAATTTTATAAATTTCACAGCATGTCAGTTAGAAAAGAGACTAAGTCAGTAACAAAATATACCCAACCAAAAGTGGCTGCATTCATCTTTTTTTTTTTTTTTTTTTTTTTTTGAGACAGAGTCTCACTCTGTCGCCAGGCTGGAGTGCAGTGGCGCGATCTTGGCTCCCTGCAACCTCCACCTCCTGGGTTCAAGTGATTCTCCTGCCTCAGCCTCCCAAGTAGCTGGGACTACAGGCACGCGCCACCACGCCCAGCTAATTTTTTGTATTTTTAGTAGAGACGGGGTTTCACCATGTTGGCCAGGATGGTCTCGATCTCCTGACCTCGTGATCTGCCTGCTTTGGCCTCCCAAAGTGCTGGGATTACAGGCGTAAGCCACTGTGCCCAGTCTTTTTGTTTCGTTTTTTGTTTTTTGGCAGAGTCTTGCTCTGTCACCCAGGCTGGAGTGCAGTGGCACAGTCTCGGCTCACCATCACCTCCAACTCCTGGGTTCAAGCAATTCTTGTGCCTCAGCCTCTCGAGTAGCTGGGATTATAGGTGCCTACCACCATGTCCAGCTAATTTTTGTATTTTTAGTAAAGATGGATTTTCACCATATTGGCCAGGCTGGTGTTGAACTCCTGGCCTCTTGTCCCCCAGGCTTAAGTGCAATGGTGCGATCTCAGCTCACTGCAACCTCCGCCTCCCGGGTTCAAGCAATTCTCGTGCCTCAGCCTCCCGAGCAGCTGGGACAACAGGCGCCTGCCACCATGCCTGGCTTAAGTTTTGTATTTTTAGTAGAGATGGGGTTTTACCATGCTGGCCAGGCTGGTCTTGAACTCCTAACCTCAAGTGATCCGCCTGCCTTGGCCTCCCAAAGTGCTGGGATTACAGGCGTGAGCCACTGCGCCTGGCCTCAGCTTGGGTTTTTCAGTGCAGATTGCTAACATGAATTTCTACTCTAAATTCCTTGAGAAAACAGACTTGTGAGTAGTTCTCCACAGAAGAATTTTCACCTTTTCTTTGGTGTCCCCCCAAGCTAAGGCCAAGACAGACAGGCCTCCCAGGGACTCTTTCCACAGGCTCATTTCCCCTTCATGTAACTAGTATGGGCGTTGCCTTTGGGGAGTCCTCAGTTCTATGCAATGTGGTGAGGATCTCTGAGATGCCACTCTCCCTTGCTTGGAGCCTAGGTTTTCTCTCTTGTTCTCTTTCACCACCACGTGCATAACTCTTAAAGATCAAGTTCTAGCTGGGTATGGTGGCTTACACTTGTACTTCCATAGCTTTGGGAGGCTGAGGTGAGAGGATCATTTGAGGCCAGGAGTTCAGGACCAGCCTGGGCAACATAGCAAGACCCTGCCTCTACAAAAAATAAAAAATTAGCCAGGTGTGGTGTCGTGCATCTCTAGACCCAGCTACTCAGAGGCCAAGGTGGGAGAATCACTTGAGCCCCGGAGGTCGAGGCTGCAGTGAGCTATGATCGCACCACTGCACTCCAGCCTGGGTGACAGAGAAAGACCCTGTCTTTTAAAAAAATAATAATAATAAATAAAATCAAGTTATTTGCCACCTGGGATCAGCACCACGACAAACTACCAACATTAGTGCTGCCGGGTCAGTCAGGGTCCTGCCAGGAGACTAAAACCACACCAGTTATTTTAACAGATAATTTGATAGAAAGAACCAGTAACTAGGTGTTACTAGAAGACTAGGATATGAGGGAGAAGCAACTGCAGGGAGTAGCTACCACTCCCAGGGTTGGGGGAACAAAAAAAAGGGGCAGGAATTATTGAAACGTAGATGTTTGGAAACTTGGAGGTGGGGCCCCAGGAGCTGAAATTCAGATTGTTTGAGGAGGGCTTCCTTCCCCACCGGCTGCTCAGAGGGGCTGAATGTGGCTGTTTCTGGTGGTATTGGGACACTGCAAACTGGATTCATCTGCTGCAGGCAGGAACCACTGCAGCAGCAGAAACTTAACTGGGGGTGATGCTCACGGGATCTGCAAATGCACGAGAAGCAGGGCCCTCCTCCCTCCTGCAGTCTTGCAGCCTCTCTCTCTCGCTCCCCCTATTGGCGGAGCCTGGTTACGATCAGCTAGGGAAGCAGAAACGTGGTTTGCCTAGTGCGGGCCCAGATCACAGAGATGAGTTGTAGAGGGTAGGTTTGAGCTGAGAAACAATCACTTAATACTTAGTGCAGCTCGCCTGACTCTCTGGATTCTGTTCTCTCATTTCCAGCCTCTAGTAATTCCCCTTGCCTTTCCACGGACTCACCTGTGCGTTTCCAAAAGGTGTTTGAATATTGTGCCAGTTTACTGAATATTCTCTGCTGGTAAAGTTCCTTAGGACATGTAGCCCGCTGTATTGCCAGATATGGAAGACTCCATGGGAGAATTTAGATAAGGGTCGCTCACATCTGGAGGATAAAAAGATCCCTCTGGGGCCTGTGTCAGGGCAGGACTGACTCAAGGCCTAGAAACAAAGGGTCTGGAGACATCTAGGCCCAAGCTACATTCTAGTGGCTCCCAGTCCCCTACGTGGGCCCTGTGACCTCTTCCCCAGCCCCTAGAAGCTCTCATCTAAGCCAGTCTGCCCTGGTTCTCATGCACTGTGGCTTCTCCCACCCAGGTCCTTCTGGTCACCTCATCTTTCATGTCCCCTTCCGAGAGCCGCAGTGGCTCAAACCCCAACCGCGTTCGCATGTTTGGGCCTGACAAACTGGTCCGGGCAGCCGCCGAGAAGCGCTGGGACCGGGTCAAAATTGTTTGCAGCCAGCCCTACAGCAAGGTACCTAGGGTGGGAGCCAGGGTGCAGAGTCCTTGGTTCTGGGCAAGGAGGGAAATAAGGGCCAATATTGAGTCCCACAGGGCTGGGAGGAGTAGACAGCTGGTGTCCCATGGGATTATGGGGAGGCTGGGTCCCTGCGTTCCCCGAAATGGGTTTGGGATCTTTCCTGTAATGAGAAGTTTCATCTCCCTGAGGGAATCTAGGAAGGGTGAACTGCAGCATCTCAGAGGGGAATCGGAGGAGGGGAACTGACTTGTTAGAGAGGTGGCCTAGTAGAGTGGGCCTAGTAGTTAACATCAGGAGATCTGGAGTCTGATTACTGAGTTCACGTCCTGGCTATACCACTTTTTAGCTGTGTGATCTTGGGCAAATGACTTACGCTCTCTGGGCCTCCATTTCCTCATCCTTATAGGGTTGCTGTAGGTTAAGGGATGCTAAAAGCTGTGGTAACAGTGAGACTGGAATAGGTGATGATGCCACACACTAAAGGTGTGCTTCTTGCCCAGGTAACTGTCCTGGGGAGTGTTTAGCCTGTCAGCTGGCTTCTCCTTATGAGGTCATGCAGGGACCCAGTCTTCTCCTATTTTCTGGCTCTGCATCCAGCTGGCAGAGGAGAGAGCCTGGAACACTTCGGTGTTCTGGAAGTGGCACGCAGCACTCCCTCCCATTCCACAGGCAGGACTTTGTGCATAGGGCAGTGGATTCGCTGGGACACCCAGTAGACTCTGCCAATTGCTCAAAGAGCTAATGCGTGAAAAGGGCTCGGAGCCAGACTCAGAGTTAGGGCTCAGTCATAACAGCTTAATGCTATAATTGTCATCACCATCACCAGGGCCCCTCCTTCAACATGGGTGTTCATGAGAGGGAAAGAGCCAGGAAGGGGTTTCCCTGAGTGAAACGGTCTTGGGGCCTGGCCTCTGTCCTTGGGCCAGACTCCCTGACTCCCACCCCTCCTTTCCCAGGACTCCCCCTTTGGCTTGAGTTTTGTACGGTTTCATAGCCCCCCAGACAAAGATGAGGCAGAGGCCCCGTCCCAGGTAAGCTGTACCCGTCGCTCCCCATGGCCTTCTCCCTGCCTCTCCACCCCCACTCACCAGCAGCCCACCTATAACACTGACCTTGCGGGACCTTAGAAGGTGACAGTGACCAAGCTTGGCCAGTTCCGTGTGAAGGAGGAGGATGAGAGCACCAACTCTCTGAGGCCGGGGGCTCTCTTCTTCAGCCGGATCAACAAGACATCCCCAGGTGAGCTCTGACAACCGGGGCCCTAAGTGAGTAGGGTTGAGACCTAGACTCGTGGGTCTGAGGGTAGAGGGGGCTGGAGCTCAGATTCCTAGGTCTGAGGGAGGAGGGTAGTGCAGTCCTGGACTCCTGGGTCTCAGGGGGAGGAAGGTGGGCCTGGCCTCTTGTGTCCTGAGGGATGAGAGGTCTGGGGGCTGGGACTCCTGGATCACAGGTGGGTTTTGGCAACAATACTCTGTGTCCCATAGATAGGAATGAAAGGGTCTTGGGGCTCAGCCCTCTCATCCTGGATCCACTTTCTCCCTTCATAGTCACAGCCAGCGACCCGGCAGGACCCAGCTATGCAGCTGCTACCCTCCAGGCTTCTAGTGCTGCCTCCTCAGCCTCTCCAGTCTCCAGGGCCGTAGGCAGCACCTCTAAGGTGAAATCATCAGACTTTGGTGGGGTAGAGGAGGGGAGAAGCTGGAGGCCTCAATCCATCCCCATCCCCTCAGCCTCAGGAGTCTCCCAAAGGGAAGAGGAAGTTGGATTTGAACCAAGAAGAAAAGAAGACCCCTAGCAAACCACCAGCCCAGCTGTCGCCATCTGTTCCCAAGAGACCTAAATGTGAGCTAACTAGATCCCTTGTTCCCATAGGGGCCTGTGCTCCTGTGTCCTAGGGGAAGAGGGGCTGGAGCCTGCTGTCCTGAATCTGAGGGAGGAAGGGCTGGGGGCCTGGACCCCTGGGTCTGAGGGAGGAGCGGCTGGGGGCCCGGATTCCTGAATCTGAGGGAGGAGGGGCTGAGGGCCTGAACTCCTGGGTCTGAGGGAGGAGGGGCTGGGAGCCTGGACCCCTGGGTCTGAGAGAGGAGGGGTTGGGGGCCTGGACCCCTGGGTCTGAGGGAGGAGAGGTTGGGCCCTGGACCCCTGGGTCTGAGGGAGGAGGGGCTGGGGGCCTGGACTCCTGGGTCTGAGGGAGGAGGGGATGGGGCCTGGACTGCTGGGTCTGAGTGGGGAGGGGCTGGGGCCTGGACTGCTGGGTCTGAGTGGGGAGGGGCTGGGGCCTGGACTGCTGGGTCTGAGGGAGGAGGGGCTGGGGGCTGAGCCCCAGTGGTGCTAACTGAATCTACTCTTTGTCTTCTCCAGTGCCAGCTCCCACTCGTACCCCAGCCACAGCCCCAGTCCCTGCCCCAGCACAGGGGGCAGTGACAGGCAAACCCCGAGGAGAAGGCACTGAGCCCAGACGAGCCCGAGCTGGCCCAGAGGAGCTGGGGAAGATCCTTCAGGGTGTGGTAGTGGTGCTGAGTGGCTTCCAGAACCCCTTCCGCTCCGAGCTGCGAGATAAGGCCCTAGAGCTTGGGGCCAAGTATCGGCCAGACTGGACCCAGGACAGCACGCACCTCATGTAGGCTTGCGCCCCCCTCCCTGTGCCGCTGCAGTTTCTCCCCCAGCTCCCTGTGTCTCCTCCACCTTGTGCTTTCTCTCTGTCCACTATGCTGTGTGCTTTCTCTCTCTCTCACTCACTTTCTTTCTCACCTGCACTCTGTAGCCTTTGTCTTCTCTCTGATTTTTGCATCTCTCCCTCGGTCTCCAACCTCTTTTTGTTTCTCCCACCTCAATCTCATGATCTGTCTGTCTGTCTGTCTCTCTCTCTCTCTCTCTGTGTCTGTCTCCCCGGTCTCATTCCCCTTTGCCCCTCAGATCACACCTAACTGGCATCCTCACTTCTGCCCCCCACCAGCTGTGCCTTTGCCAACACCCCCAAGTACAGCCAGGTCCTAGGCCTGGGAGGCCGCATCGTGCGTAAGGAGTGGGTGCTGGACTGTCACCGCATGCGTCGGCGGCTGCCCTCCCGGAGGTGAGGCCACACACACCAACCCTGCTTCTTATCCTGTGCTGGGCAATGCCAGGGATCTGGAGGGGAGTCAGACTGGGGCCCGCCAGCAGAGAACACAGGTGGTCCCAGACCAGAGTCAGCAGACTTCTGAGAGGAGCAGGGCAGGGGCTGGGGTACTCCAGATGAGGGAAGGAGGACCTGCCTGGGAGGTCACAGAGGGCTCTGTGAAGCCTGCTTATCAGAAAAGGCTGGAGGAGTAGTTTGTGCAAAAACTCAGGGGTGGGAGAACAAGTGCTAGGGTCCATATTCATTCATTCAAAGTGAGTCCTGGTGCAGTGGCTCACGCCTGTAATCCCAGCACTCTGGGAGGCTGAGGCAGACGGATCACTTGAGGTCAGAAGTTCGAGACCAGCCTAGCCAACATGGTGAAACCCTGTCTCTACTAAAAACACAAAAATTAGCTGGGCATGGTGGTGCACGCCTGTAATCCCAGCTACTCGGAAGGCTGAGGCAGGAGAATCGCCTGAACCTGGGAGCCAAAATCGTGCCACTGCACTCTGGCCTGGATGACAGAGCGAGACTCCATCTCAACAAAAAAAAACCCAAAAACCAAAATGAGTCCCAGAAGCCCCTGCTTGGTGTCAGGCTGGACTGTACAAGGCTGAGGATCCAGTCATCGAGCCCTGCCCTTGAAGGCTTCTCACTTTGATGAAGGATCAGAATTGTTGTAACAGTGCAGTGGAAACCCCACGGGGTGGCTCGCAGAGAGCGAGGGGTCTTCAAGGTCCAGGGGAGGTTTTTCAGGCTGAACAGAGGCAGAGAACATGCTGGGCAGAGGAGACAAGGTCAGGGCAGCCTGTTGTCTGCTTGGAGTTGTAGGTGAGGCTGAGCTTACACGGGGGCAAGAAGTGGCAGGAAAAATGGGACTGGGACAATAGGAACCACAGAAGGCTTTAGACTGAGCAAAGGCAGGCTCAGATCTGAGGCCCATGGATTGGAGGGGAGACTGGATTGTACTCCATGGCCTGAGTGTGTTCAGAAGTTAGCTGTACCTGGTGTATTTGAGAAATTATTTGCCTTGGGGGATAGTGAGGCTGTAAGGTGGGTGGGCTCAGGTCAGAAGGGGCTTCTGGAGCCCGGCCTGCACACTGGGCTCCATGCAGCTTCACAGAACCCTCATCTGTTATTCAGGAATCCAAACATCTCTAGAAGCTGAAAGTTCTTTTCTAGGTTCAGCACAAACTCATTTCGCTGCAGTCATCCTGAACTAATGTGAGGCTATTTGTGGACTTTTTTTATCCCCTTAAATGTGTCATGGTCTTAACTGCAGAAATATTAGTGGGTTTGATCATGGGGTGCTCCCCCAGGCCCTCCTGGGAGTTTATGTAACAATCTGTACACCAGCCATTTGCCTTTCTGAAATCTGAAAGATTCAAAATTCTGAAGCCCATCTGGCTCCAGGAGCCTCCTCTGTGAGCAGAGGGGAGTCACAGAAGATTTGATGGGGGCAGGGGCAGGCTCTGTTGGGAGGGATGAAGTGTCAAGGGGAGGCTGCAGGTGAGGACCTCTGAGTAGGCTGGGGCCTCAGGAACAGAAGAGGGGATGGGCTGGTGCTATATTTGGGGCAGAAGGAACCAGATTTGGGTTATTATCTGCCTGGGAGAGCTTAAGTAGGGCATGAAAGAAAAGGGAAAAAGACAGTGTTGGATTTGCAACTGGTCTTAACAAAAAGAATTCACAAAGCATTTTATAGTTTTAAAAATTCTGGCTTGTACTCATTTATAAAATAAAATTAACTATATGACATGGGCAACATAGTGAGACCCCATCCCTACAAAACATGAAAAAAATTATCCAGGTGTGGTGGCACATACCTGTAGCTACTTGGGAGGCTGAGGTGGTAGGATCACTTGAGCCCAGGAGGTCAAGGCTGCAATTAGCCATGATTGCACCACTGCACTCCAGTCTAGGTGGCAAATCAAGACCTTATCTCAAAAATAAAAATTCGGCCAAGTGCGGTGGCTCACGTCTGTAATCCCAGCACTTTGGGAGGCCATGGTGGGTGGATCACTTGACATCAAGAGTTTGAGACCAGCCTGGCCAACATGGTAAGACCCCATCTCTACCAAAAAATACAAAAATTAGCTGGGCGTGGTGGCGCACACTTGTAGCCCCAGCTACTCTGGAGGCTGAGGCGGGAGAATGCCTTGAACCTGGGAGGCAGGGGTTGAAGTGAGTCGAGATCACGCCACTGCACTCCAGCCTGGGGACAGAGCGAGACTCTGTCTCAAAAAATAAAAATAAAATAAAAATTCAACTATAGAAGGAAGACCCCAAGAGGATGACTCTCCATACCTAATAAGCACAAATTTAGTTTTTTTTAATCTTTGAATAGAGCACTTTGAAGAAAAAGTTAAGTAAACCTACTATTGACTGTTAATGAACTACTACATTTTAAATCCTCTGAATCTCCTGTAGCCACCGTTTTATGAGTGTGACTTACCTAAACAGCATTTCACCAGCTTTAAAACAACCAAATTAAATGCAGAAGGGTCTTAATATGTATGTCTCAGAAAAATGGAACTAATACATTCATTTGCGTCTGCATACCTTCCCTGTGGCTTAGGGCAGATTAAATAATCTGTCTGTGCCTTAGTCTCCTCACCTGTAAAATGGGGCCAAAATAGCACCTACGTCAAGATTCAGTGACTCAGTATTTGCTACCTGGCATGTAGGAAGTCCCATGTAAGTGTCAACCTGCTACTGCTGTTAGAGCTAGGAAAATCCTTTTTCTGGAATGTTAGTGGCTTAAGGAACCATGATTATAGTATTGTAGTCTTTAAAATGTGTTTGCTTTGAGATTTTCCCCTTAAATGGTGGGTATTTTCCTAACGAGAAACTGACTTTGATTCTTAAAGGGGAAAGTTCTGATTTTTCGTTTTTTCGTTCCTTTCTGAATTGAGACATTTCTTCCCCAAGAGGGAGGGGAATGCCGGGTGCTGTGGTTCATGCCTGTAATCCCAGCACTTTGGGAGGCTGAGGTGGGTGGATCACTTGAGGTCAGGAGTTCGAGACCATCCTGGCCAGCGTGGTGAAACCTCGTATGTACTTAAAAAAACAAAGCAAAACAAAAAACACAAAATTAGCCAGGCGTGGTGGCACACACCTGTAATTCCAGTTACTGGGGATGCTGAGGCAGGAGAATCGCTCGAACCCTGGGAGGTGGAGGTTGCAGTGAGCCAAGATCATGCCACCGCACTCTATCCTGGGTGACAGAGTGAGATCTTTTCTCGAAGAAAAAAAAAAGAAAAAAGGCCAGGAGTGGTGGTTCATGCCTGTAATTCCAGCACTTTCAGAGGCCGATGGGGGCAGATCATGAGGTCAGGAGATCGAGACCATCCTGGCCAACATGGTGAAACCCTGTCTCTACTAAAAATATAAAAAATTAGCCGGGCGTGGTGGTGTGCACCTGTAATCCCAGCTACTAGGGAGGCTGAGGCAGGGGAGTCGCTCAAACCTGAAGGCAGAGATTGCAGTGAGCCGAGATCAGGCCATTGCACTCCAGCCTGGTGACGGAATGGACTCTGTCTCAAAAAAAAAAAAAAAAAAAAAAACAGGGAGGGGAAGAAAGGGGGTACCCAGGTCTGCAGGGCAGGTGGCCAGGCTGACTGGGTTCATTGGGGCCTTCCTGAGCTGGGAGAGAATGGGCTGGGAGCAAGACCATGAGGCCCACTAGAGTGAGTATTTAGTAAATGCCAATGGCTGTTGCCTCCTGAACGCCCTCCCCACTTCCCTTGGGCCTGTTTGTCTGAGGCCCGATTTGTCCCCTAGGTACCTCATGGCAGGGCCAGGTTCCAGCAGTGAGGAGGATGAGGCCTCTCACAGCGGCGGCAGCGGAGATGAAGCCCCCAAGCTTCCTCAAAAGGTCTGATGCCCCCTGTCCAGTGGGAGAGGGTGTAGTGGGAGGATGACATGGGTCTGCTGTGGCACCCCAAACTTCCCACTCCTGCCTCTTGCAGGTATCCCCCCCATCACACCCACTCTGTTCCTGCCCTCCTCACCCACTCACTCTCCCTCCTCAGCGCCCCCAGACCAAAACCAAGCCCACTCAGGCAGCTGGACCCAGCTCACCCCAGAAGCCCCCAACCCCTGAAGAGACCAAAGCAGCCTCACCAGTGCTCCAGGAAGATATAGACATTGAGGGGGAACAGTCAGGTCAGACTCTGAGAGAGGAGAGGCTGGGGCCTGGACTCTTGTGTCTGAGGGAGGAAGGGCTGGGTCCTGGACACCTGGGTCTGAGGGAGGAGGGGCTGGGGACCTAGACCCCTGGGTCTGAGGGAGGAGGGACTGGGGCCTGGACTCCTGGATCAGAGGGAGGAGGGGCTGGGAGCCCAGATGACTGGATCTGGAGGGCAGTTGAGGCCGGGGGCATGAGATGCCTGTGTCTGTGCCATACTGGGAGAGCTGCCAGTCTTCACAGGAGAGAAGGCAGCCTTGCATTGACTGAGCTTCTACTTGCAGAAGGACAGGACAACGGGGCGGAAGATTCTGGGGACACAGAGGATGAGCTGAGGAGGTAGGGCTGGGGCTGGGGTTTGGGGTATCCCTGGCCTTGGGTGTAGGCGAGGCTGCCCTGCATGTTCACTCTTACTCCTCTTGGCACCCCCAGGGTGGCTGAGCAGAAGGAACACAGACCGCCCCCTGGCCAGGAGGAGAACGGGGAAGACCCGTATGCAGGCTCCACGGATGAGAACACAGACGACGAGGAACACCAGGAGCCTCCTGATCTGCCAGTCCCTGAGCTCCCAGGTGGGAAATCCCCCCATCCCTCCTGAAGCGGCATTTTCTCTTCTCAGTTCTCAGCTGGGACTTGCCCTGGCCAGCCCTGGGGTCACTGCTGCCCGGGTGTCTTGCCTCCCCTCTCCTTCCTCAACCCACTCCCCGGCTCAGCACCTCCAGGTTCTGCTAGGCTTGTTCCTTTCCTTTCAGCATCCTGTGACTTCCCTTTTTCTTCCGTCCAGATTTCTTGTTCTGACCACTCCCCTCGCAGCCATGTGCCAGGTGTGACCTCCTTTTTTTTCACGTCAGGGGTGAGGGTCCTACCCTCATGCTAGTGCTTCACTTGCCCAGGTGCCATTCTTTTGGTCTGGGGTGAAGCCGGGCATACAAGTGACAGGGGCACTGCTCTCTGTCAGGCCCTGGGTGGGCACACACCGGTGTTTGCTTTAACATCAGCCATCACTCTGGACATGG
Source organism: Symphalangus syndactylus (assembly GCF_028878055.3). Lineage (NCBI taxonomy): Eukaryota > Metazoa > Chordata > Mammalia > Primates > Hylobatidae > Symphalangus > Symphalangus syndactylus. The sequence goes on from NC_072439.2 coordinate 18,616,886, forward strand.
ATGCTGTCTGCACACATTGTGTGTTTGCATTTCCAGTGTAAAAGAATAAGAACAAAAGGAAATGGGGAAACTCTTCAGGGAGTTGTGGGATGAGGGGCAGGGAGGCAGAGCTTCTTCGAGAATGAAGGGAGCAGAGGAAAGACAGTCATGGGCTGTGCAGAGGTCTGGTTCAGGGGCTTCCAGAAGAGCCATTTCCACCCAGTTCCTTGTGGGTGATGGGCAGGAAGATGCTTTGATTCTCCAAAGCCCCTAAAGTAGCATCAGCAAATTGATGGCCTAGGGAGTCACTTTAAAATGGAAAGAAGGAGCCACCCTAAAGGTCAGAGCAAGAAAGGCACTGGTTGGAAAGGAGAGCAAAGGTGAACAAGTGACAGATACTGACGTTTTCAGCCTGGACTAAGCTCATTAAGTGGCTCCAGGCAGGCCAGGCGCGGTGGCTCACCCTGTACTTTGAGAGGCCGAGGTGGGAGGACTGCTTGAGTCCAAGAGTTCAAGACCAGCCTGGGCAACATAGTGAGACCCCCCCCACCCCGCCCCCGCCTTTACACAAAATTTTAAAAATTAGCCAAGCGGGCTAGTGTGTGCCTGTGGTCCTGGCTACTCAGGAGGCTGAGGTGGGAGGATTGCTTGAGCCCAAGAGTTTGAGATCAGCCTGAGCAACATGTCAATACCCCGTCTCTCTACAAAAAGTTTAAAAATTAGCCAGGTGTGGTGGCATGTGCCTGTAGTCCCAGCTACTGGGGAGGCTGAGATGGGAGAATCACTTGAGCCCAGGAGGCAGAGGTTGCAGTGAGGCAAGATCGTGCCACTGCACTCCAGCCTGGGCGACAGAGTGAGCCCTTGTCTTAGAAAAAAGAAAAAAGAGAGAGGGAAGTGGCTCCAGCCTGTCTGTCAGAAACAAATCACAATAATAGTCATTGTATCTTCTACTGTTAAAGCAAACCAACCAACCAACCAACCTACCTCCCCAAAAGGCTCTGATAGGCTGCTGGGCAGGGGCCACTGCCTGCCATCAATCCCCGCCCACATGTGGACAGCCCTCTCCTCATCTGCTGGGTCAGCCTCGTCACTCCTGTCTGGTGCCTGGGAACTCCTGGGGCCTCACGCTCACCTTAGCCCCCTTCTCTCCTGCAGATTTCTTCCAGGGCAAGCACTTCTTCCTTTACGGGGAGTTCCCTGGGGACGAGCGGCGGAAACTCATCCGATACGTCACAGCCTTCAATGGGTGAGTCTCCAGGGAATGGGGTGGGGAAGGGGTGATGGATCCAGGGGAGGGCTCAGGGACCTGCTGGGTGGAGTGGGGGTGTGGGAAAGAAGACCATCAGGAGGATGGAGAAGGGCCATGCCCAGCAGGTGGACACAGGCCATGGAATCCGAATGTCAGCTTGCCCACCGCTGGCAGCCCAGGATGCATTGCTCGCCTCAGTTTCCTCTTCTCTACGGCGAGGATCCCTACCCCTACCCCTGCTTCTGAAAGGGCCGGCCTGAGGATTAGCCACTGTGGGAGCTCTGGTCATTGTGGCTGTGGCAAGATGGATACATGGAAGAATGGAGGCACCACAGGCAGCCTAGAGGGGGCATAGGTGGGGACAGTGTGAGGACAGCCATTGAGAGTGGCTGGGGAGTAGGATGTCAGTGCTGATTCCCTGATGTGCCTTCTACCTCTTTTCTTCTCTCCCGCCAGGGAGCTTGAGGACTATATGAGCGACCGGGTTCAGTTTGTGATCACGGCGCAGGAATGGGATCCCAGCTTTGAGGAGGTGAGTATCAAAGAGGCAGAGAATGGGAGACCCTGGCACACCTTTGCATCTCCTCCATCCTCCCCTTGATGACACATTCCCATATGGACTCCACCCCACCCTACAGGCCCTGATGGACAACCCCTCCCTGGCATTTGTTCGTCCCCGATGGATCTACAGTTGTAACGAGAAGCAGAAGTTACTTCCTCACCAGCTCTATGGGGTGGTGCCGTAGGCCTGAAGTATGTGCTACACACACACACACACACACACACACACACACACACACACACAGAAGATGCATTTAATAAAGATGAGTTGGTTTGGAGCAGCTGCCTATTCTCACCCAGGAGTCTCCCAAAACTCTAAGAGGCTCCCTGGGACCTGGGGAAGAATGCTGGGCACCTTCATCAGAGATCTGGTAGAGAGGGAACTCTTTGTCTCTTCTGCTTGGCCCCTTATCCCTGTGTTGGCAAGAGGCAGGGAACTGGGAATCTGACCCTCAGCACTGCCCCTCAACTTGTTCTGGCCCTCTGAGCCACACCTGTGTCTTGGCTGTCCCTTTGTGGCTGGAGGCCTGGGTACCCATGAGGCCTGTCTCTCTTCTGAAGCCTCAGTGTCCCCAGGCCAGGGATAGTGCCTTTCCTCCAGGGTTTCCAGAAGTAGCTGTATAACAAATGTCACCACTGTAGTTTTACATCACCTAATTTAGGAGGTAGAATGGGAGGAAGGGACATTTTAACCCACCCAAACCCTGGACCCCCTTCAAGGCTCCACCACATTTAAGTGGGAATTGAGCTGCTTGTGAGAGAATCGGGGCAGAGGATGGGATGGTGCTCTAGGCAGAGGCCACAGCATGGGTCAGGAGGTGGTAAGCAGCCTGAGGCTGCTGCCGGAGAGCATTGCTGCCTTTGGTGAAGAGGCTTTGGGGGCAGATTTAGAAAGCCAGGCACAGTCCTTGCAGCTCTGCTGTTCAGTGTGATCACCACTGGGTGCAGGTGGCTATTTAAATTAATTAAAATGAAATGAAATGAAATGTAAACTTCACTTCCATAGTCACACTGGCCATGCATTTCAATTGCTCAGTGGCTACTGTATTGGGCAGCACAGAGAACATCTGCATCACTCTAGAAAGGTCTTTTGGACAGGGCTGGCCTGAAGGTCTGCGAACTCCAGGCTGAGAAGCCTGAACTTTAATCTGAGGGTGGGAAGGTTGGGAGGGGGTTTGAGCAGGACAGATGCCAGGGTCAGAGGTAGGTTTGAGATCTGACCTTTGCATAACCTTTTATTGGACATTCTAAGCCCTTTCCCAACTTTTGCCTCATCAACCAAGGGCTACTACCAGTCTCACTCCTGTCTCTTTCTGGACCTTTGTTTTTACATCTTTAAGATGAGGGTGGTTTACTATTATTATTATTATTATTATTATTATTATTATTATTATTATTATAGACAGGGTCTTGCTCTGTTGCCCAGGCTGAAGTGCAGTGGTGCAATCACTGCTCACTCCAGTGTCGACCTCCTGGGCCCAAGGGATCCTCCTGCTTCAGCCTCCTGAGTAGCTGGGACTATAGGCATGTACCACCACACCTGCTAAATGTTCTATTTTTGTAGAGGTGGGCTCTCACTATGTTGCCCAGGCTGGCCTTGAACTCCTGGCCTCAAGCAATCTTCCCACCTTGGCCTCCTAAAGTGCTGGGATTACAGGTGTTGAGCCACTGTGCTCAGGGTGGCTTTAGACTTCACGTTCACTCTTTCATTTGCTCATTCACACTCCTACCAATAATTCACCATGTTAGTTTTGTACTACTGCTATAACAAATTATCACAAACTCAGTGGCTTCAAATAATAGAAATGTATGATCTTATAGGTTTGGAAGTCTGAAGTCCAAAATGGGTGTCCTTGGGCTAAAAATCAAGGTAGGCAGGGCTGCGTTTCTTCTGGAGGCTTGAGGGGAGAATCTGCTTTCTTGTCTTCTAGAAAGCCGCCCACATTCCATTCCCCTTCTATATTCCAGGCCTGCAATGGCCTGTTGAGTCTTCTCACATCCCATCACCCTGACCTTGACTCTTCTGTTCCATACTTCCACATGTAAAGATCTTTGTTATTGCAGGCCAGGGGCAGTGGCTCACACCTGTAATCCCAGCACTTTGGGAGGCCGAGGGGGGCGGATCACCTGAGGTTGGGAGTTTGAGACCAGCCTGACCAACATGGAGAAACTCCATCTCTACTAAAAATACAAAATGAGCCGTACGTGGTGGCACATGCCTGTAATCCCAGCTACGCAGGAGGCAGAGGCAGGAGAATCGCTTGAACCCAGGATGTGGAGGTTGCAGTGAGCTGAGATCATGCCATTGCACTTCAGCCTGGGCAACAAGAGATCTTTGTGATTACATTAAGCCTACCTGGATCATTTGGGGTAATCTCCCTGTTTTTTTGTTTTTGAGACGGAGTCTTGCTCTATCACCCAGGCTGGAGTGCAGTGGCGTGTTTTTGGCTCACTGCAGCCTCTGCCTCCCAGGTTCAAGCAATTCTCTGCCTTAGCCTCCCGAGTACCTGGGATTCCAGGCGCCTGCCATCATGCACAGCTAATTTTTGTATTTTTAGTAGAGACGGGGTTTCACCATGTTGGCCAGGCAGGTCTTGAACTCCTGACTTAAGGTGATCCACCCGCCTCAGCCATTCAAAGTGCTGGATTACAGGCATGAGCCACTGTGCCCAGCTGGGATGTGAACATCTTTGGGAGGCCATTACTCTGCCTACCACAGCCACCATGTGGGGGACACTGGGAAGACAGTATGAAAAAAACAGTAGTCCCCGATCTCATTGGCCTGACTTTGTATAGGGGGAGAGAGATGGTGCATGTGCAATGCAACCTTGGACAGTGGGAAATGCAGTGAGAGCAAGGAAAATAGAGCATCGTGAGTGACAGAGCAATGGCAGGGTCCTGGTAGTTTAGATAGGATGATTGGGGATGGCCTCTTGGAGGACTTACCCCTCAGCAGGGACCTGGGAGAAGTAAGGAGTATCTGAGAGAGCCCTTCCAGGCAGAGGAAAAGCAAGTGCAAAGGCCCTGAGGCAGGAGCGAGCATTATGTGTTCAAGGAACAGCTAGGTGGGTGTCAGGCTATCAAGAGACCTAGGATCCACCTAGACTCAGGTACTGCCCTGTGGTTTGGTTGCCAATAAATCTCATCTTTCCTGGCCTCATTTCCCCCATCTGTAAAAGTAAGGTTGGACCAGATCAATGCCCTCTCAAATGAGTATGTATCTTTGAAACTTTGCTGCTGGTGTGGTTGCTTTGGAGAAACTCTTCCGGACAGTTCTCTGCATATACGTGGATACAAGCAGCACTGCTGGGTTGGGAGGACAGAGTAGAACCTTTACCCCTCCCAAAACCTTCCCCGAAAGGCCTTACTGAATAGAGTGCAGTACAGCAGCCTGCTCAGTCCTAGCCCTTATGCTGGACACTTTCTTTTCTCCTACTTTTATTTTAAGTTCAGAGGTACATGTGCAGGATGTGCAGTTTTGTTTCATAGGTAAATGTATGCCATGGTGGTTTGCTGCACAGATCATCCCATCACCTGGGTATTAAGCCAGCGTCCATTAGGTATACTTCCTGATGCTCTTCCTAGCCCCCCACCCCCACCTCCCGACAGGCCCTAGTGTGTGTTGTTCCCCTGATGTGTTCTTTTTTTTTTTTTTTTTTTTTTCTGAGATAGAGTCTCACTCTGTTGCCCAGGCTGGAGTGCAGTGGCATGATCTTGGCTCACTGCAACCTTTGCCTCCTGGGTTCAAGGGATTCTTGTGCCTCAGCCTCCCGAATAGCTGGGATTACAGGCATTTGCCACCACGCCCAGCTAATTTTTGTATTTTTGGTAGAGAGGGGGTTTTGCCACGTTGGCCAGGCTGGTTTTGAACTGACTTCGGGTGATACGCCTGCCTCCACCTCCCAAAGTGCTGGGATTACAGGCATGAGGCACCATGCCCGGCCATGTCCATGTGTTCTCATCATTCAGCTCCCACTTATAATTGAGAACATGCAGTGTTTGATTTTCTGTTCCTGCGTTAGTTTGCTGAGGATAATGGCTTCCAGCTCTATCTGTGTCCCTGCAAAAGATGTGATCTCATTCCATTTTGTGGCTGCATAGTATTCCATGGTGTATATGTACCACATTTTCTGTATCCAGTCTATGGACACTTTCTACTCTCTCCTTCCACCACAACTTTCAGATCTCAGTTCAAACATTACATCCTCAACAAGGCCCTTCCTAACCTCCACTATATAATAGGATATGCCAGGTACACACTCTTAAAATACTATATCTCATCCATCCTAGTCCTAACTTTACATTCATTTATGGTCATATTTACCCATCTTTTCATCTATGATTTACACTCTTTTGTCTCTTAAGGATACTGTCTCTACTTCTGGAATTACTAAGATAATTCTTCTTATTTCCATGTAAATATTTTTGAGTTTTTCTCTTCAGATTTAGATCTTAAACTCCCAGAAACTTGTTTTTGCATATGGTGTGAGGTAGGGATCTGCAGTAGTTTCCCATTGTTACTGTAACAAATTGCCATAAGCTTAGTGGTTTTAAACTACACAAGTTAATTTTATTATAGTTCTGGAGGTCAGTAGTCCAAAATCAGCCTTACTGGGCTAAAATCAAGTGTCAGCAGGGCTGCAATCCTTCTGGAGGCTCTAAGGAGGAATTTATTTCCTTGCCCTTTGTAGGCAAAATTCCTTGACTTGGGGCCTTTCATCACTCGAATGTTTGCTTTCATGATCACCTCTCTCTGACTCCTGCTTCCTTCTTTCCCATATAAGGACCTTTGTGATTATATTGGGCCTATCTGAATAATCAGGATAACTTACCCAACTCAATCACATCTGCGATGTCCCTTTTGCTACATGCAAGCTAACATACAGGTTCTGGGGATTCAAATGTGGATATCTTTGGGGGATCATTCTTCTACACACCAGGGGATTCAACTTAATTTTTCCCCATGTCTCTTAGCCTTATTTATGATTAGTCTGTCCATCCTCCACTCATCCATGTCAAGGTTCAACAAACTGTAGCCCACAGGCAAAATCCAGCCTACCTAGTGTTTTGGTAAATGTTTATTGGAACACAGCCATGCTCATTCATTTATGTATTGTAATGTGTGTGGCTGCTTTCCTGCTACAGTGGCAGAGTGGAATAGTTGTGGAAGACACTGTATGGCCTGCAAAACTTAAACATATAACAGATGCAGCTGGGCTTGGTGGCCCATGCCTGGAATCCCAGGACATATTGGGAGGCCAAGACAGGAGGATCACTTGAGACTAGGAGATTGGGACCAGCCTGGGCAACATAGTGAGACCCCATCTCTACAAAAAAATTTACAAAAAAAATTTAGCTGGGGGCTGGGTGCAGTGGCTCACCTCTGTAATTCCAGCACTTTGGGAGGCCAAGGCAGGCGGACCACTTGAGGTCAGGAGTTCGAGACCAGCCTGGCCAACATGGTGAAACCCCATCTCTACTAAAAATACAAAAATTAGCTGGGCATGGTGGTGCACACCTGAAATCCCGGCTACTCAGGAGGCTGAGAGGTAGGAGAAGCTTGAGCCCGGGAGGCAGAGATTGCAGTGAGCGGCAGTCATGCCACTGCATTCCAGCCTGGGCAACAAAGCAAGACTCCATCTCAAAAATAAATAAGCCGGGTGTGGTGGTGCTTGCCTGTAGTCCCAGCTACTTGGGAGGCTGAGGTAGGAGGATCGCTTGCGCCCAGGAGTTCAGGGCAATGAGCTGCGATCGTGCCACTGCACTCCAGCCTGGACAACAGAGCAAGACCCTGTCTCAAAAACAAAACAAAACAAAAAAAACAATGCCCCTTGACTTACAGTGGTGCTAAATCCAGATGAACCCATCATAAACTTGGAGAATCCTGAAATCAAACCATTGTTAAGTCAGGGGACATTTGTACTCTTTGGCCCTTTATAGAAAAAGGTTGCCACTCCCAGGTTTACAGGTCCAGTTTGTCATATGTCAGCATAAGCACAGGTCTGTTTCTGAGCTCTCAATTGTCTTCCACTGGCCCGTTTTCAAGCCAACACCACCAATTTCATTACTGCACAGCTTTGTAATAATTCTTGTATCTGGGTTGAGGGGGTGGGGAGCCAAGGCTCTCCTACTTATTCTTCTAAATGGACTTGGGGCCGGGCATGGTGGCTCATGCCTGTAATCCTAGCACTTTGGGAGGCCAAAGTGGGAGTCCAGAAGTTCAGACTAGCCTGGGCAACATAGACCCTATCTCTACATACATACACACATGGATGAATGAATGACTTGGCTGCTGCTGGATTTTTTTTTTTTTTTTGAGGCAGGCTCTCTGTCGCCTAGGCTGGAGTGCAGTGGTGCAACCTTGGCTCACTGCAACCTCCGCCTCCCGGGTCCAAGCGATTCTCATACCTCAGTCTCCCAAGTAGCTGGGATTACAGGTGCATGCCACCACGTCCAGCTAGTTTTTGTATTTTTAGTAGAGACGGAGTTTCGCCATGCTGACCAGGCTGGTTTTGAACTCCTGACCTCAAGTGATCCGCCTGCCTCAGCCTCCCAAAGTGCTGGGATTACAGGCCTGAGCCACCCTGCCTGGTCTGCTGCAGCTTTTTAAAATTAGTGTTCACTTTCCTCACTAGACAAGGTCTGTCTTCAATGCTGTGTCCTCAACACCGCATGCAGGGACCAGCACACAGGAGGTGCTTAATATTTGTGGAATGAAGAACATTCCAATGTTAGCTTGTTCATCCTTATTTTATAATGGGAGAAACAGGCTCCAAAAGGGGAACTGACTTTGCCTGAGGTGTTGCTTGCCCCTTACAAATGCCTTATAACCCACCCATTTTACAACAAAGGCATCTGAATCCAGAGGAGTGACAAAGCTTGTCCAAGGCGTGGCAACTTGTAAGAAGTGGGTCAGGGATGGGTCTGAATCTTGGGCTTTTTTTTCTTTTTCTTCTTGAGATGGGGTCTCGCTCTGTCACCCAGACTAGAAGGCAGTGGCATGATCACAGCTCACGGCAGCCTTGCCCTGCCAGCTCAAATGATCCACCTTCCCCAGCCTCCCAAGTAGCTGGGACTACAGGTACATGCCACCACACCCAGCTCTTTTTTTTTTTGGTAGAGATGGCGTCTGGCTATGTTGCCCAGACTGCTCTTGAACTTCTGGCCTCAAGCTATCCAAAGTGCTGGGATTATAGGCGTGAGCCACCACACCCAGCCTGAAGCTCGGCTTTTGAATGTCTTTAAATGGTCAGTGGTATACCCTTTGTTCTTGCTTTTATCACCTATCGAAGATCTTTCCACATCAGTACATATAGCACTTCTTTTTTTCCTATGGCTACCTATTCCATTCCATGGCTGTAATTCAATAGTCGGTCCCCTGTTCTTGGGCACTTGAGTTGCTTCCAATCTTTGGCCACAACAGTCGCACTGCGGTGAACACCCTTATACACTATGCTTTTTTTCACATGCATGAGTTTATATAATAAATTCCTACAAGTGGAAGAGTTGAGACAAGCATGTATGTATTTTCAATTTCTTAGATACCGTCATATGGCCAAAGTAGAGACACCAATTTAAACTTTTAACAACAAGAGAGCCTGTTTGCCCCCAATCCTCATCAATCCACGATAGTAGCAGACTTTTTACCTTTGCCATGTAAGTGTGTGGGGAGAAGCAGAGGCAGCGCTGTCAAACCACAGCTCCACGTCCATGGTTTGAGATCTCCCCAAAGCAGGGGAGCAAAGAGTTCCTCGGGCTTCTGAGCTCGAGCCCAGTATAAATGGCCAGTCCCTTGCCCTGCCCTCTGCCAGCTATCTGCTCATACAGTCGGTCTTAGAAATCCCACCTCTTACTGGCGAGGGCTGGCGGCAGAGGGGGACAGTGAACCAAGAGAGGGCTCAGTCTCTCTCCCCCTTGTGCTCCACCTGGTGGTGGCTGCGTTGATGAAGGAGCAGTAAGCGTCTCTGGCCAAAGGCCTGGCTGCAGCTGGAGCATCGGTGCCGGGCAGTCGCCTGGCTGCCTGGCGCAGTTGGGGGGTCGTGACATAGGCGATGGGCGGCCAGCTTGGAGGGAAATGAGAAAGCCTTGGGGCAATGCGGGCAAGGATAGGGGCGGGCGTCGGTGGCGTGGTGCGTGTGGCGGTGGGCCGCCAGCTTGGAAGGGTAGCAGAAGGACTTGGAGCAGTCGGGGCACGGGTAGGGGCGGGTGGGTGCGTGGGTCCAGAGGTGAGCCGCCAGCTTGGAGCGGTGGCCAAAGGCCTTCGGGCAGTGTGGGCACGGGTGCGGGCGGGCGCCGCTGTGCGTGAGGCGGTGGGCTGCCAGCTTGGAGGGGTAGGAGAAGGCCTTGGGGCAGTCTGGGCATGGGTGGGGTCGGGCGCCTCCGTGTGCTAAGCGGTGCGTGGCCAGCTTGGACGGGTACGAGAAGGCCTTGTCACAGTCGGGGCAGCGGTGCGGGCGCTGGGGCGGGGGCCGCCGGCGAGGCCGGGGAGGCGAGCCCGCGGACGCGGTGGGCCCTGGAGCTGACTGGCTGGGCTTCATTGGTGGGCCCTGGTGGGGAGCTGGGGTACAGGAGGGCTGGTGGGCTCCAGGAAGCAGCCAACGCCCTGGGCCTAGGCTAGGCTCCGCCACGACTTTACTATTCGAGGGGCACCTCCAAGTGTACCTGGACACCTCAAGCATCACATTGAGACTCCCCAAATTGCATGTTTCTGCTCCCCCCTCCCCCCAGGCGTCATTCTGAGGGACTCCAAAGGGTTACTTTCCTGGATCCCCAAAGCTACTAAGGCTTCCTCAAAGCTACCAAGGTGTCCGTTTCTAGTATCTTCCCAGTGATCACCCTGACATCCCGCATGTCATCCCTGCCCCGTCCCTTCTGTAATTTCCTGAGCCCTAGCAAATGGTCACTGAGGCTCTCTCTGAGCCAAATGGGAGGATTTCCCAGAACGTGGCAGTTTTGGGGATCCCAAATAGTCATCACCGTGGGGCCCTCAAACTTTCACCCTGAGATTCCCCCAGAATGTGATTATTTTGGCTCCCATTCCTGGAGAATGCTCCCTACTCACAGGCGGGGCACTCTCACCTTCTTTGGTTACCGGTTCCTTGCCAGTGGGACTAGGATCGGTGGCCCCGGTGGCGGACTCCGCGCCTCGCTCCAGCATCTTGCTGGCACAGGAACCTAGGGGCAGGGCGCGGGGCGGGGGTGACGCCGGTGATTACCAGGCTGATGGGGATAGGGTTGGGGGGCCTAAAATGAGGGATCACACTGTTTAGGAGCAAGGTCTGTAAGTACTGGATTCTAAGGCGAGGGCGGGCTTAGCGGGAAGGCGGAGCCTAAGAGCACAGTGGGCGGGGCTATGCAAATTCAAGCCAGAGGCAGTCCCTTCGCTATCTAAACCCAGGGTTGGAGTCTTTGAGCAGAGTGGGCGGGGTCTCCGCAACTAAGCGCCCGTCTTAAGCGCGGAGCCGGCGGGGCCTATGCGCAGAGTGGGCGGGACCTTCCCCACCAGACCCTGCAGTCCCGGAATGGGCGGAGCTGTACAAAAAGTCTTGTTCTGAAACTAGACCCAGGGGGCGGGGGCCTTCGAGCGGAGTGGGCAGGTCTTTCATCACCGTCCCAAGGGAGGGGCCTACGGGCACAGTGGGCGGGGCTTCACGTCGAAGACCTAGCTTTACCCGGCTTTTGACTTAGTCTCAGTTCATTGACGCCGCGTCAACTGCGTCCTTCTTGCCGTTAAATTTCATCCCTGGCTTGGATGGGGCCGTGGAGGATAGAGGGGGGACCTGGAGGAAGATACGGAAGGAACCTGGCATGTGTCGCGGTCCAGAGACCCCTAATGGACTTTTCCCTCAGAGTCCCAAGCGTAAAGGATTCAATGCATCCCTCGGAATCAGACATTCAGGTACCGATGCACCCTCCCGAGGCTCTGGCACCAATGCACAGTCCCTCCAGAATCTCCAGAATCTAGGCGTCCGGACCACAACCGATCTCCCTCGGGGTGATTCTGGCATTCAGCCTGCAAGCCAATATCCGCGCCCGAACCCCTGCCTCCTCACCTGCAGGACGGCCCCTCCCCGGGGGCGGGGCTTCGGGCTCCTCCCGCCGCGGCCACGGCCGCAGCCGCTGCCGCTGCTGCTGCACTGCCGTCGGACCAACGGAGCTGCACCGCCCGGCGCGCGTCCGGCGTCGGGGGAGGGCAGGGAAGGGAGGGCGCGCGAGCTGCTCGGCCCAACCTCATTTCCATCCCCTCCTCCCACGCTGGACCAAAGGGGGCGTCAGAAAGCATGCGCAGTGCCGGCTGGCAGAGGCTGCGGAGCGGGAAGGAGGAATGGAAGGAGGAGCTGGGTGCGCCAGCCAGGCAGGCAAGTTCGTGAGCAAGCGCGAAGCTACCGTATCGACAGAAAGTGCACAGCCGGTGGCGGGGCCTACGGTGGCTGACTGGAGTCAAGCACGTGCAAGACTAACATGGACAAACTGCGCTTGGAAATAAGTGCACGCACCCCTCTTTTAAATGTCCTCTTCTTTTCGAGAATTCTGCTGGGTTCCATTTCCAGAGGCAGTTTCAAGAGCTCGCTGCTAATTCTACCCTTCAAGGCGTTTGCAAAAAGTCTGGCCATTTCTTCGAGAGAGGTCGGGGGCGGGACTCCGGGGTCATAGAGAGCCAGTGCCCAATAAAAGGCACATTATTTGCACAGCGCCTTGGCACACCTCGCTACTGGGTGATTAAAGATTCTCAGCCACGCCCCCATCTACCTTATGCCTCGGAAGCTTGTGTGGTCCCGAGGTGCCCTGGCCCATGCTCCTGGTGCCAGGCCTGGGGTGGCATGCAGCTTGGCATTCTTCCCGAGCAGTGGCGGTGCACCTTCCTGCCTGGTGCAGAAAGGACCAGGAAATGCCCATAAAAGTCCTCTACATGGGTGGGTCTCCAGTCCGATAACCCGCAAGGTCTGGCGATCCCTGGGAGTTGTTTGGCGGGGTTATTTGGACTCTGGAGCCAGATTGCCTGGGTAACTGGTTTGGAATACGGCTGTGCCACTTTCTAGCCGTGTGACCCTTTCTAGCTCTCTTTCTAGGCCTGTTTCCTCATCTATAAAATGGAGCGTTTTTAGGATTAAATATGATAATCAATGGAAAGTGTTTAGAATAGAAGGTGCCAAGGCCGGGCTCCCTGTCTCATGCCTGTAAATCCCAGCACTCTGGAAGGCAGAGGCGGGCGAATCACTTGAGCCCAGGATTTCCAAACCAGACTGGGGCCAGGCGCGGTGGTTTACTCCTGTAATCTCAGCACTTTGGGAGGCGGAGGTGGACGGATCACTTGAGGTCAGGAGTTCGAGACCAGCCTGGCCAACATGGTGAAAACCCGTCTCTACTAAAAATACAAAAATTAGTCGGGCGTGGTGGCACACGCTTGTAATCTCAGCTACTCCGGAGGCTGAGGTGGGAGGATGGCTTGAACCTGGGAGGCAGAGGTTGCAGTGAGCCAAGATCAAGCCACTGCACTCCAGCCTGGGCAACAGAGTGAGACTCCGTCTCAAAAAAACAAAAAAATAAAAAACCCAAACAAAAATCCCAGCCTGGACAACATAGTGAGACACCTCCCCATCTTAAAAAAAGAAAAAAAAAGACTGGCTTAATGGCAGCCTGTAGTCCCAGGTATTTCACTGGGGTAGGGAGTGGGGACTCACCCAGGAGTTCATGTCTGCAATGAGCTATGATTGTGTTACTGCATTCCAGCCTGCGCAACAGAGCGATACCCCATATCTTTTAAAGAAAATTTTTTTAAAATAATTATTCACTCATGACCAGTATTGTTTGATTTACCCCCATCCACTCTTCCCAAATGATTCTGAAGCTAAATGTCAAACATCATATCTCATAAATATCTTTTTATTACACTTGATTTGCTTGACTCAAGATCTAAATGAGCTCCACACATTGTATTAGTTTGAAGTGACACTTCGGTCTCTCTCTCTCCCTTTTTTTTTTTGAGATGGAGTCTCGCTGTGTCCCCCAGGCTGGAGCGCAGTGGCGCAGTCTTGGCTCACTGCAACCTCTGCCTCCCGAGTTCAAGCGATTCTCCTGCTTCAGCCTCCCAAGTAGCTGGGATTACAGGCGCTCACCACAACACCCAGCTAGTTTCTGTATTTTTAGTAGAGACAGGGTTTCACCATGTTGGCCAGGCTGATCTCGATCTCCTGACCTCGTGATCCACCCATCTCGACCTCCCAAAGTGCTGGGATTACAGGGTGAGCCACCATGCCCATCCCTTTCTTTTTTTGTACGGAGTCTCGCTCTGTCACCCAGGCTGGTGTGCAGTGGCGAGATATTAGCTCACTGTAACCTCCGCCTCCCAGGATCAAGTGATTCTCCTGCTTCAGCGTCCTGAGTAGCTGGGATTACAGGTGCCCGCCACCACGCCTGGCTAATTTTTTTTTTTTTTTGTATTTTTAGTAAAGATGGAGTTTCACCATGTTGGCCAGGCTGGTCTCAAACTCCTGACCTCAGGTGATCCCCCCACTTTGGCCTCCCATGGTGCTGGGGTTTCAGGTGTGAGCCACCGCGCCCAGCCTCTAGGGCCACAGCTATTTTCAAGAACCATGATTTTAAGAAGGCAGAGTAGAAGCCAGAAGACCAGTGAGGGTATTGTTATATATTAATTACAGTATTAATTGCTAGCACTTATTATACACTGAAACTGTCCTTATGTGCATTAATTTATTTAATCCCCATAGCAACGTTTTGAGAGGAGGCACTACTATCATCCTTGTATAGAGGAGGAAAATGAAGTGGGGAGGAGAAGGTCATCCCAGCCAGGAAGTATCAGAGCCAGGATTTGAATCCCTCAGCCTGGCCCTACAGTCCAGACAATTTGCATTTATGCTTTGCTGCCCCTTGACTGGGGCAGAGGGTGTGATAACGGAAAAGTGGCCTGGTTAAGATCGGTTAAATCTGGCTGGGCACGGTGGCTCGCCCCTGTAATCCCAGCACTTTGGGAGGCTGAGGCAGGTGGATTACTTGGGGTCAGGAGTTCCAGACCAGCCTGGCCAACATGGTGAAGCCCCATCTTTACTAAAAATACAAAAATTAGCTGGGTGTGGTGGTGTGCACCTGTAATCCCAGCTACTTGGGAGGCTTGGGCAGGAGAATCTCTCGAACCCGGGAGGCGGAGGTTGCAGTGAGCTGAGATTGCACCATCGCACTCTAGCCTAGGTGACAGAGCAAGACTCCATCTCAAAAAAAAAAAAAGAATAAAAAAGAAAAAGAAAAAGAAAAAAGAAAAAGAGAGAGGTTAACTCAGCAGGGCCTGGAAGTGGGTGGAGGTGGCAAGGGTAGGAAGGAGTCAAGGATAGTGACAAAATAATGATGGGCAGTTCCCATTGAGAGCCTGTGCTATGGCAGGCTATTGAACTATTTTCAACCTCATTTTGTAGATAAGAAAACTGGAACCCAGAAGAAGATAAGTTTTCAGCCCAAGGTCCTACAGCTGAGAAAGGTGAAGCCAAGTCTAACTCTTGGAACATCTCACAGCTGAACCTATAAACCCCACCTAGGGTGTGTCTTCAAAGGACAAATAAATGGTCTAGAAATTCTGCAAAAACAACGGGAAAGGGTGCCAGGGGCAAGAAGTTCTTATTTGGGGGACCCTCTCAGTAAGGAGTGCCTGAGGGTCTTCCTTTCCCTGGCTCCTCCCTCCCCTGAGCTCCCCAAATCCCTACACCTCCCTGTGTCTCAGACCTGCTGTCCCTACCTCTCTCCCCTACCAGCCAGACTGAGTCACCTCTGGGTCCTCAGCTTTGTCTAGCTTGAGTCAGGCATGCATGAGACCTCATACCTGGAATGTTTTTTTTTTTTGTTTGAGACGGAGTCTCTCTCTGTCACCCAGGCTGGAGTGCAGTGGCGTGATCCCGGCTCACTGCAAGCTCCACCTCCTGGGTTCACGCCATTCTCCTGCCTCAGCCTCGCGAGTAGCCGGGACTACAGGCCTCCGCCACCATGCCTGGCTAATTTTTTGTATTTTTTTTAGTAGAGACGGGGTTTCATCATGTTAGCCAGGTTGGTCTCAATCTCCTAACCTCGTGATCCGCCCGCCTCGGCCTGCCAAAGTGCTGGGATTACAGGTGTGAGCCACCACGCCTGGCCTTTTTTTTTTAGACACTCTCGCTCTGTTGCCCAGACAGGGTTTTGCTATGTTGCAGAGGCGCAATCTTGGATCACTGCAAACTCTGCAACCTCTGCCTCTTGGGTTCAAGTGATTCTCATGCCTCAGCTTCCCAAGTAGCTGGGTCTACAGGCATGCCCCACCATGCCCAGCTAATTTTTTGTATTTTTTTTTTTTTCAGTAGAGATGGGGTTTTACCATGTTGGCCAGGCTGTCTCAAAGTGATCTGTCTCAAGTGATCTGCCCGCCTCGGCCTCCCAAAGTGCTCAAAGTGCCTGTGCATGAGCTCAGCCATGTACTTTTTTTTTTTTTTTTTTTGAGATGGAGTCTCTCTCTGTCACCCAGGCTGGAATGCAGTGGCACGATCTCAGCTCAGTGCAACCTCCACCTCCCGAGTTCAAGCAATTCTCCTGCCTCAGCCTCCTGAGTAACTGGGATAACAGGTGCGCACCACTACGCCCAGCTAATTTTTGTATTTTTAGTAGAGATGGGGTTTCACCATGTTAGTCAGGCTGGTCTCGAACTCCTGACCTCGTGATCCGCCCTCCTCAGCCTCCCAAAGTGCTGGGATTACAGGCTTGAGCCACCGCGCCCAGCTGGCCACATAAAATTTTAATGAAGCAATTTGATAGGCTTAAGGAAAGGCAGGCCTTTTTTGCGTAAAGGCATTCACACAGGGCCTGCTCTGAAAATAGCTCCAGGGACCATTCCCTGGAAACTCCAGAATTAAGATAAATGTTGTTGCAGGAAACCCCTCCTCAGAAGCTGTGGGACAGGATAACTCAGTGGTTCATACCTGTAATCCCAGCATTTTGGGAGGCCCAGGTGGGAGGACCATTTGAGGCCAGGAGCTGGAGACCAGCCTGGGCAACATAGCAAGATCCCTGTTTCTACAAAAAATTAAAAAAATTAAAAAAAAAAAAAAAGCTCTGCCCCTAGGCTGGATATCAAGGCTGCTCTGATGTCACAAAGTGACATAGATCCTCCAGATGAGAGTGGGATGTCCTATTCTCACTACTGCTACGATTACAAAGAGCAGACTGAACAAAAGCTCTTTTCAGGACCCTGATTTTGGGATGTTAGAAAGTTGGAACTCTTGTTCTGATAGTGGGGCTCCAGACTCCCGACTCCAGCGGAAAGAGGGGGCTGGGGTTTCTGCTTCCGGATCTTAGGAAGAGGATAGAGTCAGTCTGGACTACTTGGCCTGCAATGGGTGGAAATCCGGTTCTGCGCTCTCACCTGGGTCCCCCGTTCCCAGATGTTAGAGCCCGTGAGCTGCACCTACACGTACCTGCTGGGTGACAGAGAGTCCCGGGAGTCCGTTCTGATCGACCCGGTCCTGTAAATGAACAAAAGCTCTTTTCAGAGGTTCACACCCCAACAGAAGATGAATAATCCCCAATCTGATTATTCAAGAGATAATGCAAAATTATTATTATTTTTTTTTTAAGATTTCTTCCTGGAAAGAGAGAAACATTCCTGATAAAATGCTTATGCAATTTCTGGATGAACTTTAATGGGATCAAGTGTTGTTCTGGTAACCAGGCACCCACTCAAAAGTCCTTCAAGATATTAATGACCTGGAACCGAACGAATATCTTTTTTTTTTTTTGAGATGGAGTCTTCCTCTGTGGCCCAGGCTGGAGTGCAGTGGCGCCATCTCTGCTCACTGCAACCTCTGCCTCCCAGAACCGAACATCTTTTTCTAACCATGACTATCCTACCATCTGCTAGAAAACGGCCCCACGGGACGCGGTGGCTCACGTCTGTAATCCCAGCACTTTGGGAGGACAAGGTGGGAGGAACGCTTGAGCTCAGGATTTCGAGATCAGCCTGGGGAACATAGTGAGACCTCTGTCCCTGCAAAAAACAAATTACATGTGTGTGTATATATATATGTATATATATGTGTATGTATATGTATATGTATGTATATATACGTATATATGTGTATATGTATGTATATATACGTATATATGTGTATATGTATATATGTATATATATGTGTATATATGTATATATGTGTATATGTATATATGTATGTGTATATATGTATATATGTATATGTGTATATATGTATATATGTATATATGTATATATGTGTGTATATGTGTGTATATATGTATGTATATATGTGTATATATGTATGTGTATATATATGTGTATATATATGTGTGTGTATATATATGAGTATATATATATATGAGTATATATATATGTGTGTGTATATATATATATATGAGTATATATATATATGTGTGTGTATATATATATATATATAATGCCAGGTGTGGTGGCAACGTGCCATAGTCCCAGCTACTCGGGAGGCTGAGGTTGGAGAATCTCTTGAACCTGGGAGTTTAAGCCTGTAGTAAGCTGAGATCGAGTCACTGCACCCAAGCCTGCGTGACAGAGCAAGACTCTGTCTCAAAATAAAACAAAAGAAAAAGGAAAAAACCGGCCCCGAGGCTATGAGTGTACTGGGGGCCTCTCCCTGGGTTTCTACTTCTCTCCCTATCTGTGTTCCTACATGAGTATGTCTGTGTGTCTCTGAGCGTCTGTCCCTCGCACTTTGAGTGTCTCCCTGTTCTCTGTTTCCTCTGGATCTCAGAGCGTCCAGGCATTGCACTCTGACTGCCTCGGTCTCGCCCTCGCCCCAGTCTCGCTCGGCGGTCCCCCGCCCTCCGCCCCAGGCGTCCGTGGCCCCTTTAAGGCGTGCTCCGCCCCCGCCCCGCCATTCCCCGGGTCAGTGCGGTAGCGCCCGGTCCTGCCGGCGCTCGGCCTCGGCTCATTCCTGACCCCGCAGTGGGTGCGATGGCGGGGGCTGTATTGAGGGTCGCCCGGCGGCAGCTGAGCCAGCGCGGCGGGTCTGGAGCCCCCATCCTCCTGCGGCAGGTGAGGGTGGCTGGACCTAGGAGGGGACTACTGGGCGCTAGGCGGCAGCAAGGACGGAACTCTTGGGTCTCTTAATAGGGAGAGATCCGGGGGACCCATGCCTGCATCTTGCGGAAAGCGGGGTGGAGGTTTAGGGCTGGACTCTTGGGTCCTTTAAAGGTGAGTGGTCTGGGGACCTCTGGGCTTGGGGCCGGACCCCTGGGTCCTCTGAAAGAACGTGCTGGGGACCCTGATTTTGGGATGTTAGAAAGTTGGAACTCTTGTTCTGATAGTGGGGCTCCAGCGGAAAGAGGGGACCGGGGTTTCTGCTTCCGGATCTTAGGAAGAGGATAGAGTCAGTCTGGACTACTTGGCCTGCAGTGGGTGGAAATCCGGTTCTGCGCTCTCACCTGGGTCCCCCGTTCCCAGATGTTCGAGCCCGTGAGCTGCACCTACACGTACCTGCTGGGTGACAGAGAGTCCCGGGAGGCCGTTCTGATCGACCCGGTCCTGGAAACAGCGCCTCGGGATGCCCAGCTGATCAAGGAGCTGGGGCTGCGGCTGCTGTATGCTGGTCAGTCCGGGGACCAAACTCTTGGATCCCAGCGACGCTGGGCTGCAGCGTCAGTGGAATGGGAAGCCGGGGACAAGAACTCCTGAGTCTGAGGGAGAAGGATCTGGGCTGGGACTCCCAGGTCCTTTCTGTACCCTCCTGGACCTGTCCCTCCTCTCTCTCCCAGTGAATACCCACTGCCACGCGGACCACATTACAGGCTCGGGACTGCTCCGTTCCCTCCTCCCTGGCTGCCAGTCTGTCATCTCCCGCCTTAGTGGGGCCCAGGCTGACTTGCACATTGAGGATGGAGACTCCATCCGCTTCGGGCGCTTCGTGAGTTGGGTGCTGGGTCCCCAAGAGGGTGGTGGCCTGGACTCCTTAAACTTAAGGGAAGAGGGGCCTGGAGGCCTGGGATCCTGAGTCCTTGGGGAGGAGGGACCTCAGGACCTGGGTTTCTGACCCCTGAGCTCATATTTCTGGGAGGGGGGCACCATAAACCCAGGTGGGGCACTGGGGCAAGAGGCTCTGGGCAGGTGGGGCACTGGCGGAACTCCTAAGTCAACAGCATTTAAGGAGTTTCCTTCCTAAAGCTTAGGGGCAGCTGTTTGGCCCGGCATGCATCTCCATAAAAGTTGATTAAGGGGCTGGAATTCTGAGGGCAGGGCTGAGAAGGAAAGAGACCCAGTCCTGTCTTGCGGAAACCTCCGTTTGAGGAAGGAGCATCTGGGTGCTTAGAACCCGGAGCCCAGGACTAGGATAAGGACTGTGAGGACCCTGGAGTGCAACATTTAAGGAGGCGTTCGCTCTCAGGGTCCTGTAAGAGCAGGGTCCGCACCTGTGAGTGAGCGCCTCCTTAAATCTTGCACCAATAGCCTCACCCTAGTCCTAGCCTGCCGTTGCCTCACACTGGGAAGTTCTAAAGGTTCCTGCCTTCCTCACTTTCTTTGCCACAGGCACCAGCGGGTTTCCGGCCGTAATTGCAACCAGGCCATGGGGGGAGGGCCAGGGGAGTTGCCCTCAGAGAGAGGGAAACAGCTGGCAGGGCATTTTTCTGATCAATTGCTAAAGATGTATAATAAAGTTTGGCTGACTTTGGGGACAGAATGTCAGGTGACAGAAGACAGCCTCTAGGTTAGAGAGTTTTGCCAAATAGGGACAGTTCATTTGAGTCAGAGTGTTTAGAGGAAATGAGGGCTACGTGTGGGAAGACAGTTTAGCTACAATGGTTATAGAAGCTTTATTTCAAGCCTTTTTCTGGAAGCAGGCAAAAATACATTGTACATGTATGTACATTGTACATAATAGGTGCTAACAAACGTGTCTTTAAATGAACGAAGGGTTTAGCTATGGTAGATTTAGCTTCAGTGTTTTTTTTTTCTTTCTTTCTTTTTTTTTTTTTTTTTATTTGAGACTGGGTCTCTGTCACCCAGGCTGGAGTGCAGTCAGCCTTGACCTCCCAGGCTCAGGTGATCCTCCCACCTTAGCCTCCCTGGTAGCTGGGACCACAAGCATGCACCACCACATCTGGCTAATTTATGCATGTTCTTGTAGAGACAGGGTTTTCTTATTATCCAGGCTGGTCTTGAACTACTGGACACAAGTGATCCTCCTACCTTGGCCTCCTAAAGTGCTGGGATTACAGGGCCTCTGAAAGTGCTGGGATTACAGGCATGAGCCACTGCGCCCACCCTTTTTTGTTGTTGTTTGTTTGTTTTTGAGAAAGGGTCTTGCTCTGTCACCCAGGCTGGAGTGCAATGGTGGGATCATAGCTTACTGCAGCCTTGACCTTCTGGGCCCAGGTGATCCTCCTGCCTCAGCCTCCCAAGTAGCTGGGACTACAGGCACCTGCCACCATACCTGGCTAATTTTTTAATTTTTTGTTGAGCTGTAATCTCACTATGTTGCCCAGGCTTAATAGCTTTATTGATATAACCCACATACCATATGATTTATCTATTTCGAGTGCACAATTCAATGACTTTTAGTATATTCAAAGTTGTACATCCATTACTACCATTAATTGGAAAATGTTTCCATTACTCCAGAAAGACCCCACACCCCTTAGCCATCACCCCTGTCCTTCCCTTTTCCCCCCTCAGCCTTAGGCAACTTTTTTTTTTTTTTTTAAATTTGAGACAGGCTCTCACTTTGTTGCCCAAGCTAGAGTGCAGTGGTGCGATCTTGGTTTACTGCAACCTCCACCTCCCGGGTTCAAGTGATTCTCTTGTTTCAGCCTCCCAAATAGCAGGGATTATAGGCATGAGCCACCAAGCTCAGCTAATTTTTTTTGTTTTACTTATTTATTTATTTATTTATTTGAGATGGAGTTTTGTTCTTGTTGCCCAGGCTGGAGTGCAATGGCACTATCTCAGCTTAGCGCAACCTCAGCCTCCCAAGTAGCTGGGATTACAGGCATGTGCCACCATGTCTAGCTAATTTTGTATTTTTATTGGAGACGGGGTTTCTCCGTATTGGTCAGGCTGGTCTCCAACTCCCTATCTCAGGTGATCCACGCGCCCTGGCCTCCCAAAGTGTTGGGATTACAGGCATGAGCCACTGCGCCCGGCCACATTTTTATTTATTTTTTTGAGACAGAGTCTTGCTCTGTCACCCAGGCTGGAGTGCAATGGCAAGCTCTCAGTTCACTGCAGCCTCTGCCTCCTGAGCGCAAGCGATTCTGCTGTCTCAGCCTCCCAAATAGCTGGGATTCCAGGCACGTGCCACCATGCCTGGCTAATTTTTGTATTTTTAGTAGAGATAGGGTTTCACCATGTTGGCCAGGCTGGTCTCAAACTCCTGACCTCAGGTTATCTGCACGCCTCGACCTCCCCAAATTGCTGGGAATTACAGGCATGAGCCACCAGGCCTGGCTTGTCTGAGATTTTGGAGATGGGGGTCCATTTTTCTCTCCTTTATTTTTCCTTCTACTTTAAAAAAATGAATTGTTAGCCTGGGTGTGGTGGCTCACACCTGTAATTCCAGCACTTTAGGAGGCCATGGTGGGTGGATTGCTTGAGCCCAGGAGTTCAAGACCAGCCTGGGCAACATGGCGAGACCCTGTCTCTACAAAACAATACAAAAGTTAGCAGGCCATGGTGGCATGTACCTGCAGTCTAAGCCACTCAGGAGGCTGAGGTGGGAGGATCACTCGAACCCAGAAGGTGGAGGTTACAGTGAGACGTGATCATGCCACTGCACTCCAGCCTGGGTGACAGAGCAAGACCCTATTTCAAAAAAAAAAAAAAAAAAAGAAGGTCGGGCACGGTGGCTCATGCCTGTAATCCCAGTACTTTGAGAGGCTGAGATGGGCGGATCACTTGAGGTCAGAAGTTCGAGATCAGCCTGGCCAACATGGTGAAACCCTGTCTCTACTAAAAATACAAAAATTAAGCGGTATGGTGGTGGGGCACCTGTAGTCCCAGCTACTCAGGAGGCTGAGGCAGGAGAATTGCTTGAACTTGGGAGGCGGAGGTTGCAGTGAGCCGAGATCACACCACTGCGCTCCAGCCTGGGTGACAAAGCGAGACTCCATCTCAAAAAACAAACAAACAAACAAACAAAACCGAGTTGTTAACATTCATGGAATGAAGTGAGTCCACATATATATGTGCATGAGTACTTACCCAGATCCCGATACAGAACTTTCCCATCACCCCAGAAGGCTTCCTTGCCTCACTTTCTGGCCAATGACCGCCCTCCCAAGGCACCATTCTTCTGATGCATTTAACCACAGGCCAGTTTTGCCTGTTCTGACTTTATAAACAGGACTTATACAGTGTGCTTTTTTGTGTCTGGCCTTTTTCCCACTCTGCATGATGTTGGTTTATACTTGGAGTTCTTTCCTTCTTATTGCTATAGAGCAGCAGTTGGCCACCTTTTTCTGTGAAGGACCAGATAGTAAATATTTTCAGTTTTTACAGGTAGTAGGGTCTCTGTGACAGCTACACAGCTCTCTTAGTGTGGTATGAAAGCAGCCACAGGCACTGCATAAATGAATAGGCATGGCTGTGTTCCAATAAGACTTTATTTGTGGCCTCTACATTTGGATTTCAGGCCAGGCTCATGCCTGTAATCCCAGCACTTTGGGAAGCTGAGATGGGTAGATCACCTGAGGTCAGGAGTTCGAGACCAGCCTGACCAACATGGTGAAACCCCATCTCTACTAAAAATACAAAATAAGCTGGGCGTGTTGGGGTGTGCCTGTATTCCCAGATACTCGGGAGGCTGAGGCAGGGGAATTGCTTGAATCTCCACTGGGAGGTGGAGGTTGCAGTGAGCCCAGATGGTGCCATTGCACTCTAGCATGAGTGACAAGAGTGAAACTCTTATCTCAAAAAATAAAAAATAAAAAATAAAATTTGGATTTCATATAGGTTTTTTTTTTAAATTTTTTTGAGACAGGCTCTTGTTCTATCGCCCAAGCTGGTATGCACTGGCATGAGCATAGCTCATTGCACCCTCCAACTCCTGGGCTCAAGTGATCCCTGAAAAGCTGGGACTATGGGCATGTGCCACCATGCCCAGCTAATTTTTAAAAAATTTTTTGTAGAGACTGAGTCTTGCTGTGTTGCTCAGATTGGTCTCGAACTCCAGGCCTCAAGCAACCCTCCTGCCTCAGCCTCCCAAAGTGTTGGGATTACAGGTGTGAGCCCCATCTAGTTTTTACATGTTACTTTGATAGTTTTCAATGTGAAAAAAAGTTAAAAATATTCTTAGCTTACAGGCCTTACAAAAACAGATGGCAGGCCAAATTTGGTCCACTGGCCATAATTTTTGCCCTACAAAATGGGCAGGTTGTGGTGGCTCCTAGGCTCAAGCGATCCTCCTGCCTCAGCCTCCCAAAGTACAAAGTGAATTACAGGCATGAGCCACCACATCCCATTTTCCTTCTGATTATTCAGTTTTTGGCTACCACGAATAATGCTGCTATGAAGATTCTTCTGCTAATATCTTGGGGAACATTGTCCTGAATTCTAAGGATTGGACTTGCTGGGTCACTGAGTCAACAAATGTTTAACTTTCATAGAAACTCCCAGTTTCTTGAACTGGTTGTTCATCTTATATAAAAGGTGGGACAAATTTAAGTGGTTTCATTGTAGAATGAGTTTTGTTTCTTTTCTTTTTTTTTTTTTTTAGAGACAGTCTCACTCTGTCACCCAGGCTGGAGTGCAGTGGCACAATCTCGGCTCACTGCAACCTCTGCCTCCCTCTGGGAGCCTCAGTTCCCTGCGCTAAAACACAGGGTTTATCACAGCACCTTCCTCTTGAGGCTGTTTCAAGGATTAGCTGGCTGCCCTCAGGGTCTCCAACCCAGAGGTTCCCCTTCTAGGTGTGAAGCCCAGAGACACCCTTGCTCATGTGCACAAAAGACAGCAGGGGTGTAGGGCAGGGGACAAAATACACCACAGGGGACTGTTTAATACATGATGACGTCACAAGGCAGGGGACAAAGTACACAGCATGGGACTGTTTAATACATGATGACGCTACAAGGCTGTGGATCGCCAAAACAGGAGCAATTCTTCTTTTTTTTTTTCTGAGACAGAGCCTCACTCTGTCGACCAGGCTAGAGTGCAGTGGCACAATCTCGGCTCACTGCAACCTCTGCCTTTCGGGTTCAGGTGATCCTTCTGCCTCAGCCTCTCCAGTAGCTGGGATTACAGGCGCACACCACCACATCTAGCTAAATTTTGTGTTTTTATTAGAGACGGGGTTTCACCATACTACCAGGCTGGTCGTGAGCTCCTGGCCTCAAGTGATCTGCATGCCTCAGCCTCCCAAAGTGCTGGGATTACAGGTGTGAGCCACCGCACCTGGCCTGAGTTTTCTTTTTTTAATACACAATGATTGAGAAGTGAACATCTTAGCTGCCACAGGGCGGCCGAATCAGAAAGTTAGGTTTGCCTGTTAAATATGCTGGCTTAGAGAATTACTGTTGAAAACACTGATCCCCCAGGTCCCTTAGAATCAGAGAGTCTAATTTAATTGTTCTGGGTGGACACAAGGAATTGGCATGTTTTAAAAGCTCCACCATTGATTCTTCTGTGGCTCAAGTGTGGGTTTCCATACTTCCTCCTTTTAAACTTGTGAAACAAGTAATTTTTCTTCCAACATTTTATTATGAAAAATTTCAAGCATAGAGAAAAGCTGAATTTTTTTTTTTTTTTTTTTTGAGACAGGGTCTCACTTTGTCATCCAGGCTGGAGTGCAGTTGTGCAATCATAGCTCACTGCAGCCTCTACCTCCTGGCTCAAGTGATCCTCCTGCCTCAGTCTTCCAAATAGCTGGAACTACAGGTGTGCACCACCACTCCTGGCTAGTTTTTGTGTTTTTTGTAAGGACAGAGTTTTGCCATATTGCCCAGGCTGGCCTCGACCTCCTGGGCTCAGGCAATCCTCCCTCCTTGGCCTCCCAAAGTGCTGGGATTAGAGTGAGTCACTGGACCAGGCTTAAAATTTTTTTTTACAGTGTACATCTCTACCCATCCATCACTCCATCTTTTTTTCTTTTGAGATGGAGTCTCACTCTGTTGCCTAGGCTGGCGTACAGTGGCACAATCTCGGTTTACTGCAACCTCTGCCTCCTGGGTTCAAGCAGTTCTCTTGTTTACAGGCAAGTGCCACCACACCCAGCTAACTGATTTTTAAAATATTTTTAGTAGCGATGAGGTTTCACCATGTTGGCCAGGCTGGTCTCGAACTCCTGACCTCAAGTGATCCGCCTGCCTTGATCTCCCAAAGTGCTAGGATTACAGGTTTGAGCTGCTGCGTCCGACCTATTCTTTTTTTTTTTTTTGGATGGGGTCTCGCTATGTTGTCCAGGCTGGTATTGAACCCTGGCTAAGGCGATCCTCCCGCCTCAGCCTCCCAAGTAGCTGGGCCTACAGACATGCACCATCATGCCTTGCTGTAATTGTTCTATTTTATTATTAGCTATTATTGATTTATTAGTGTGCCTAATTTATAAATTAAACTCTATCATAGGTGCGTATGTATAGGAAAAATTATAGTGTGTAGGGTTCTGTACCATCTGCGGTTTTAGGCATCCACTCCGGGTCTTGAAATGTATCCCAGGCAGATAAGAGGGGTTTACTATAGTTTTGAGTAATGAAGGGAAAGAACTTGGGAACCAAATGGAAAAGAAGCTGAGAGCTTACTTGCCACCAGGGGGCAGTGTAGGCCGTGGGAACTCCAAGGCCAGCAAGCTGAATGCTTTACAGGATCCGTTCTGGGTTATGTTTCTTTGATGGGGGTAGTTTCAGGTTTAGCTGCTGCAGGGAACAGATGAAAGAAAAGCTCTGGGGATGTGTCACGGACATGATGCATCACGGAAGGGAAGAATGAATTTGTTGAAAGAATTTGGGGTTAGGCAGGCTGGGCTGTTGCGGAAATCACTTGACAAGTTTCAGGGACAATGAAGGCTGCTTTAGGTCAAGATGTTATGTGCTCCCCACCCACAATTTCTTATTTTGAATTTTTTTAAATCTACATGGAAATAATAGTACAAAATATAACAATACACAAGCACAGGCCGGGCGCGGTGGCTCATGCCTGTAATCCTGGCACTTTGGGAAGCCGAGGTGTGTGGATCACCCGAGGTTCAGGAGTTTGAGGTCAGCCTGGCCAACATGGTGAAACCCCGTCTCTACTAAAAATACAAAAATTAACCGGGCATGGTGGCACGCTCCTGTAATACCAGCTACTTAGGAGGCTGAGGCATGAGAATCACTTGAACACCCAGGAGCTAGAGGTTGCAGTGAGCCGAGATCACACCACTGCACTCCCGCCTGGGCCACAGAGCGAGACTGTCTCAAAAAAAAAAAAAAAAAAAAAAGAATACACAAGCACAAATTTCATCAGCCATCAGAGCAATTATGTCACTATAGGTCATGAAACTTTTAGAACCGCCCCTCCCTCCCCCAAATGTTTTTGGGGAATGAGAGTGAAAATGGGCAAAAAGTCTAAAAATAGTTTTGATCTTGCAGACTGTCAGCGTTCTCTAGGCTATACTTTGAGACTTACTCTTTTACAAAACCTTTGTCACGTCTAACAAAATATACAGTAACTTTATATCATCATTAAATATTCAGCCTGTGTTCAGATGTCTCCAATTACCCTAGGAATAATTTTTACAGCTTTTTTTTTCTTTTTTCTTTCTTTTTTGGTAGAGATAGGATCTCACCATGTTGTCCAGGCTGGTCTCAATCTCCTGGGCTCAAATGCTCCTCCCCTCTCGGTGACTCAAAGTGCTGTAATTATAGGTGTGAGCCACGGTGCCCAGCCTACGGCTGTTTTGAGGAACCAGGATGCAGCTGAGCTTTGTGTTTGGCCACTATGTCTATTTAGTCTCGTGTGTGTGTGTGTGTGTGTGTTTTCTTTTTCCTTCTTTTGTTTTTGTTTTGTTTTCTTTTTATTTATTTACTTATATTTATTTATTATTTTTTATTTATTAAAAATCTTTTTGGATCTAGAACAGTTTCATATCCTTTTGCCCCAGGATATTGACCTTTTTTTTTTTGAGACAGAGTCTCGCTCTGTCACCCAGGCTGAGGATATTGACTTTTGCTTTTTTTTTTTTTTGAGATGGAGTGTCTCTCTGTCACTCAGACTGGAGTGCAGTGGCATGATCTCTGCTCACTGTAACCTCTGCCTCCCAAGTTCAAGCGATTCTACTGCCTCAGCCTCCCCAGTAGCCTCCTCTGTAGGCGTGTGCCACCACGCTCGGCTAATTTTTTTTTTTTTTTGAGGCGGAGTCTCACTCTGTCACCCAAGCTGGAGTGCAGTGGCATGATCTCGGCTCGCTGCGGCCTCTGCATCCCTGGTTCAAGCAATTTTCCTGGCTCAGCCTCCCGAGTAGCTGGGATTACAGACATCACCACCACGCCTGACTAATACTTGTATTTTTAGTGGAGACAGGGTTTCACCATGTTGGCCAGGCTGGTTTGAACTCCTGGCCTCAGGTCATCCGCCTGCCTTGGCCTCCCAAAGTGTCACGATTACAGGCGTGAGCCACCGTGCCCAGCCTTGGCTAATTTTTGTATTTTTAGTATGGATGGGGTTTCACCATGTTCACCAGGCTGGTCTCAAATTCCTGACCTCAAGTAATCCACCTGCCTCGGCCTCCCAAAGTGCTGGGATTACAGGCATCAGCTACTGTGCTCGGCCTCCAGGGTATTGACTTTTGAAGCTTCCTGACATGCTGTCTTCTAAAATATTCCACATTCTGGATGTGTTCGACTTTTTCCTCATGGTGTGTCATTTAACGTGTCTTATTAAAACTTTTCTTTCCTATGAACTGAAGTAGATTGTTTTTGTATTAGTTAATAATAATAAGGCTGGGCACAGTGGCTCATGCCTATACTCCCAGCACTTTGGGAGGCTGAGGTGGGCGGATCATGAGGTCAGGAGATCGAGACCATCCTGGCTAACACGGTGAAACCCTGTCTCTACTAAAAAATACAAAAAAAATTAGCCAGGCGTGATGGTGGGTGCCTGTAGTCCCAGCTACTCGGGAGGCTGAGCCAGGAGAATGGCGTGAACCCGGGAGGCAGAGCTTGCAGTGAGCCGAGATTGCGCCACTGCACTCCAACCTGGGTGACAGAGCAAGACTCCGTCTCAAAAAAAAAAAAAAAAAATAATAATAATAATAGGCTGGGCACGGTGGTTCACGCCTATAATCCCAGGACTTTGGGAGGCTGAGGTGGGAGGATAGTTTGAGCCCAGGAATTTGAGACCAGCCTGGGCAACAGTGCAAGACCCTGTCTGTACAAAAAATTAAAAACAAATTAGCCAGGCATGGTGGTGCGCCTATAGTCCCAGCTACTGGAAAGGCTGGTGTGGGAGGATCGCTTGAGCCTGGGAGTTCCAGGCTGCAGTGAGCTGTGATTGCGCCACTGTACTTCAGCCTGGGTACAGTGTGAGGCCCTGTCTTAAAAAAATGCATTTTATATATACATATTTTTTTTCCAAGATGGAGTCTCACTGTGTCGCCCAGGCTGGAGTACAGTGGTGTGATCTTGGCTTACTGCAACTTCCGCCTCCTAGGTTCACGCAATTCTCTTGCCTCAGCCTCCCGAGTAGCTGGGATTACAGGTGCACACACCACCACGCCTGGCTAATTTTTTGTGTTTTTAGTAGAGACAGTGTTTCACTATGTTGGCCAGACTGGTCTCGAACTCCTGACCTTGTGATCTGCCTGCCTCAGCCTCCCAAAGTGCTGGGATTACAGGTGTGAGCCACCGCGCCTGGCCGCATTTAATATATTTAACCTATTAAACATCATAGGTTAGCCTACTTTACCTTAAAGTGCTCAGAACATTTACATTAGCCTGCAGTTGGGCAAACTCATCTAACAGAAAGCCTTGTATTTTATACAAGAGTGTTGAATATCTCATGTAATTTATTGAATACTGTATTGAAAGTGAAAAACAGAATGGCTGTATGGGTGCATGGAATATGATTTCTATTGAAAGTGTATCACCTTTGGCTGGGTGCAGTGGCTTATGCCTGTAATCCCAGCACACTGGGAGGCTGAGATGGAAGGATTGTTTGAGGCCAGGAGTTCAAGACCAGGCTGGTCAACATAGTGAGAGCCCATCTTTACTGAAGAAAAAAAAAGAAAAATGAAAAAAAGAAATAAAATATATCACTTTCACATTATTGTAAAGTCAAAAAATTGTTAGTCATCGGGCACATCACACCTGTAATCCCAACACTTTGGGAAGCCAGTGTGGGCAGATTGCTTGATGCCAGGAGTTCAAGACCAGCCTGGTCAACATGATGAAACCTCGTCTCTACTAAATAACAGTACAAAAATTAGCTAGACACAGTGGTGCGTGCCTGTAATCCTAGCTACTCAGAAGGCTGAGGCACAAGAATCACTTCAACCCAGGAGGCCGAGGTTGCAGTGAGCCGAGATTGTGCCACTTCACTCTGCAGCCTGGGCAACAGAGAGAGACTCTGTCTCAAAAAAAAAAACAAAAAACAAAAAAACAAAACCAGGCGTGGTGGCTGGCTCACACCTGTAATCCCAGCACTTTGGGAGGATGAAGCAGGCGGATCATTTGAGGTCAGGAGTTTGAGACCAGCCTGCCCAACGTGGTGAAATCCCATCTCTACTAAAAAGACAAAAATGAGCCAGGTGTGATAGTGGGTGCCTGTAATCCCAGCTACTCAGGAGGCTGAGGCAGGAATCGCTTGAACCTGGGAGGCAGAGGTTGCAGTGAGCCGAGATCGCAGCACTGCACTCCAGCCTGGGTGACAGAGTGAGACTCTGGTTAAAAAAAAAAAATCATAAGTCAGACCACCTTAAGTCGAGGACCACATGTATACCAAGGGTTGAGCCACAGGGTATGTGTAGATTTAGCTTTAGTAGAAACTGCCCATTAGTTTTCTGTGTACTCTCCCACCATGGTGTATGAGAGTTTCAGTTACTTCAAATCAATCTTTTTCATTCCAGCCATTCTGGTATTGTGTAGTAGCATCCTATTGTGGTTTTACTTTTTTTTTTTTTTTTTTTTTTGAGACGGAGCCTCGCTCTGTCGCCCAGGCTGGAATGCAGTGGCGCAATCTCGGCTCACTGCAAGCTCCGCCTCCCGGGTTCATGCCATTCTCCTGCCTCAGCCTCTCCGAGTAGCTGGGACTACAGGCGCCCGCCACCACGCCCGGCTAATTTTTTTTGTATTTTTAGTAGAGACGGGGTTTCACCGTGGTCTCGATCTCCTGACCTCATGATCCGCCCGCCTCGGCCTCCCAAAGTGCTGGGATTACAAGCGTGAGCCACCGCGCCCGGCCGGTTTTACTTTTATTTCCTTGATGACAGATGAAGTTAGGCACCTTTTAATGTGTTTGTTCCATCTGGGTACCCTCTTTTGCAAAGTGTTTTTTTCAAGTCTTTGCTAATTTTTCTATTAGGGAATCCATCTTACTGATTTGTAGATGATCTCTATATATTCCGGATCCAAGAACTTTGTTGGGTCCACTACAACTCCTTTACCTGTGGTTTCACTTTCTATGGTGTCAATTATCTGTGGTCAACCATAGCGTGAAGATATTCAATGGAAAATTCCAGAGTTAAACAATTAGTAAGTTTTAAATTGTACATCGTTCTGAGTAGCATGATAAAATCTCACACCATCCCACTCAGGACATGAGTTATCCCTATGTCCAGTGTATCCGTGCTGTATAGGAGTATGTTACCTGCTCAGTAACCACTTAGTAGCCTTCTTGGTCTTCAGACAAAAAAAACCATAGTATTGGCCGGTCACAGTGGCTCATGCCTATAATCCCAGCACTTTGGGAGCCTGAGGCGGGTGAATCACCTGAGGTCAGGAGCTTGAGACCAGCCTGACCAACATGGTGAAACCCTGTCTCTACTAAAAAAATACAAAAATTATCTGGGCATGGTCATGGGCACCTGTAATCTAGCTACCCGAGAGGCTGAGGCAGGAGAATCACTTGAACCCGGGATGGGGAGGTTGCAATGAGCCGGGATCATGCCATTGCACTCCAGCCTGGGTGACAGAGCCAGACTCCATCCAAAACAAAACAAAACAAAACAGTATTTATAGGGTTTGTACTATCTGAGGTTTCAGATATCCACTGGGGTCTTGAAGGTATCCCCTGTGGATAAGGAAGGACTACTGTTTATGTTTGTAAATATCATTTCCTACTCTGAGGGCTACCTTTTCACTGTCTTTTTTTTTTTTTTTTTAAGGCGGAGTTTTGCTCTTGTCATCCAGGCTGGAGTGCAATGGTGCAATCTTGGCTCACTGCAACCTCCGCCTCCCGGGTTAAAGTAATTCTCCTGCCTCAGCCTCCCAAGTAGCTGGGATTACAAGCATGTGCCACCATGCCTGGCTGATTTTTGTATTTTTAGTAGAGATGGGGTTTCACCACACTGGCCAGGGTGGTCTTAAACTCCTGACCTCAGGTGATTTGCCTGCCTCGGCCTCCCAAAGTGCTGGGATTATAGGTATGAGCCACAGTGCCAGGCGCCACTGCCTATTTTTTATTTTTAAAAGTGTAAAACATTCAATTTTATTTCAACAATACTGCTTTTAATGACTGTTGGGTATTCCATTTTTATATTAGTGTGCTTACCTTTTAAAATTGATTTGCAAGATCTGTTTGTATATTAAGTATATTGACCACTGTGTGGTATGTGTCTGTTACAAATATATTTTCCCAGCATGTTGGTTCTCTTTAGATTTTGTTTATGGTGCTGCTGCCATTTGGAACCTTCTGACTGATCTTTTCCTTAATGATTTATCACTTTAGGTATCACATTTGAATATCCCTTCTGTATTAGTCTGTTCTCATGCTGCTAATAAAGACATATCTGAAGGCTGGGTGTGGTGGCTCACACCTGTAATCCCAGCACTTTGGGAGGCCAAGGCAGGTGGATCACATGGTTAGGAGTTTGAGACCAGCCTGACCAACATGGTGAAACCCCATCTCTACTAAAAACATAAAAATTAGCCAGGTGTGGTGGTGCATGCCTAATCCCAGCTACTCAGGAGGCTGAGGCAGGAGAATTGCTTGAACTGGGGAGGTGGAGGTTGCAGTGAGCCGAGATTGCGCCACCGCACTGCAGCTTGGGCGACAGAGCGAGACTCTGTCTCAAAAAAAAAAAAAAAAAAAAAAAAAAAAGACATACCCAAGACTGGGTCATTTATAAAGAAAAAGGGATTTAGTGGGCTCACAGTTCCACATGGCTTGGGAGGCCTCCCAATCACGGTGGAAGGCAAAGCAGGAGTGAAGACATGGCTTACATGGTGACAGGCAAGAAAGCGTGTGCAGGGGAACTGCCGTTTGTAAGATCATCAGATCTTGTGAGACTTATTCACTATCATGAGAATAGCATGGGAAAAACCCACCCCCATGATTCAATTACCTCCCACCGGGTCCCTCCCACAACCCGTGGGGATTATGGGAGCTGTAATTCAAGATGAGATTTGGGTGGGGACACAGCCAAACCCTATCATTCCACTTTGGTCACTCCCAAATCTCATGTCCTCACATTTCAAAACCAATCATACCTTCCCAACAGTCCCCCAAAGTCTCAATTCATTTCACCATTAACTCAAAAGTCCACAGTCCAAAGTCTCATCTGAGGCCAGGCGTGGTGGCTCACACTTGTTATCCCAGCACTTTGGGAGGCCAAGGCAGGCAGATCAAGACCAAGGAGTTCAAGACCAGCCTGGCCAAAATAGTAAAACCCAGTCTATACTAAAAATACAAAAATTAGCCAGGCATGGGGGCACATGCCTGTAGTCTCAACTACTCGGGAGGCTGAGGCACAAGAATTGGTTGAACCTGGGAAGCAGAGGTTGCAGTGAGCCAAGATTACACCACTCCACCCCAGCCTGGGTGACAGAGTGAGATTCTGTCTCCAAAAAAAAAAACAACAACAACAAAATAAAGTCTCATCTGAGACAAGGCAAGTCCCTCCCACCTATGGGCCTGTAAAATCAAAAGCAAGTTTAGTTATTTCCTAGATACAGTGGGATACAGGGATTGGGTAAATACATCCATTTCAAATGGAAGAAATTGATTGGCCAAAATGAAGGGGCTGCAGGCTCCATGCAAGTCCTAAATCCAGTGGGGCAGTCAAATCTTAAAGCTCCAGAAAGATCTTCTTTGACTCTGTGTCTCACATCCAGGTCATGCTGATGCAAGAGGTGGGTTCCCATGGTCTTGGACAGCTCTGCCCCTCTGGCTTTGCAGGGTACAGCCCTGCTCCTGGCTGCTTTCACAGGCTGGTGTGGAGTATCTGTGGCTTTTCCAGGCACATGGTGCAAGCTGTCGGTGGATCTAACATTCTGGGTTCTGGAGGGCGATGGCCCTCTTCTCACAGCTCCACTAGAGGCAGTGCCCCGGTGGGGACTCTCTGTGGGAGCTCCCACTCCACATTTCCCTTCTGCACTGCCCTAGCAGAGGTTCCCTATGAAGGCTTCACCCCTGCAGCACACCTCTACCTGGACATCCAGGCATTTCCATACAGCCTCTCAAATCTAGGTGAAGGTTCCCAAACCTCTATTCTTGACTTCTGTTCACCAGCAGGCCCAGCACCACGTGTAAGCCACCAAGGCTTGGGGCTTGCACCCTCTGAAGCAATGGCCTGAGCTGTACTTGGCCCCTTTTAACCCCGACGGGATGCAGGGCACCAAGTCCTGAGACTGCACAAAACGGCAAGGCCATGGGCCCTGCCCATGAAACCATTTTTTCTCCTAGTCCTTTGGACCTGTGATGGGAGAGGCTGCTGTGAAAACTTCTGACATGCCCTGGAGACATTTTTCCCATTGTCTTGGTGATTAACATTTGGCTCCTCGTTACTTATGCAAATTTCTGCAGCAGGCTTGAATTTTTCCTCAGAAAATGGGTTTTTCTTTTCTATCACATTGTCTGGCTGTAAATTTTCAAAACATTTATGCTCTGTTTCCCTTTCAAACATAGGTTCCAATTCCAAGCCATATCTTTGTGAATACATAAAACTGAAATGAATGCTTTTAACAGCACTCAAGTCACTTCTTGAATGCTTTCCTGCTGAGAAATTTCTTCCACTAGGTACCCTAAATCATCTCTCTCAAGTTCAAAGTTCCACAGATCTCTAGGGCAGGGGCAAAATGCTGCCAGTCTCTTTGCTAACACATAACAAAAGTGACCTTTACCCCAGTTCCCAAAAAGTTCCTCATCTCCATCTAAGACCATGTCAGCCTGGACTTCATGGTCCATATCACTCTCAGCATATTGGTCAAAGCCATTCAACAAGTCTCTAGGAAGTTCCAAAATTTCCCACATTTTTCTGTCTTCTTCTGAGCCTTCCAAACTGTTCAAACCTCTGCTTGTTACCCAGTTCCAAAGTCACATTTTCACATCTCCTTATAGCAGCACCCCACTTTACTGGTACCAATTTACTATATTAGTCTTTTCTCATGCTGCTAATAAAGACATCCCTAAGACTGGGTCATTTATAAAGAAAAAGAGGTTTAATGGACTCATAGTTCCACATGGCTGGGGAGGCCTCACAATCATGGTGGAAGGCGAAGGAGGAGCAAAGGCCTGTCTTACGTGGCAGCAGGCAAGAGAGCGTGTGCAGGGGAACTGCCCTTTATAAAACCATCAGATCTCGTGAGACTTATTCACCATCATGAGACAGCATGGGAAAAACCTGCCCCCATTATTCAATTACCTCCTGCCCAGTCCCTCCCATGACATATGGGGATTATGGGAGCTACAATTCAAGATGAGATTTGGGTGGGGACACAGCCAAACCATATCACCTTCCTAACCAGAGGTCACATATTTTTTGTATTTTTATTGTTGTGTGTCACAGCTTTGTGGTTTTATTTTTCATGCATTTAAATCTTTAATCCACTTGGAGTTTACTCTGATAATATAAGATTACAGCCTGGGAATCTACATTTTTTACCAAATGTTTATCTAGATAAGACCCTGGGGTAGGGTGGGGCTTTGGGGGCCAGTTTCATCTTGAAGGCTTCTTGGTGACTATCTC
Source organism: Symphalangus syndactylus (assembly GCF_028878055.3). Classification (NCBI taxonomy): domain Eukaryota; kingdom Metazoa; phylum Chordata; class Mammalia; order Primates; family Hylobatidae; genus Symphalangus; species Symphalangus syndactylus. The sequence continues at coordinate 18,652,775 of NC_072439.2, forward strand.
TGTACTCTTCCACCCCTGCTAGGCCTTGGAGACCAGGGCCAGCCCTGGCCACACCCCAGGCTGTGTCACCTTCGTCCTGAATGACCACAGCATGGCCTTCACTGGAGATGCTCTGTTGATCCGTGGGTGTGGGCGGACAGACTTCCAGCAAGGTGACCAGCTCCTTTATCCAGCCCCAGATCTTCATAGTTACGTGTGTGTCAAGTGTTGAAGTATCTGTTACAAGAATGAATGGATGGACATTAGACTTTTAGAGGACTTCAGTATTAAATTCAAGTTTACCTGCTAGAACAGTGGTCCCCAACCTTTTTGGCACCAGGGACCAGTTTTGTGGAAGACAGTTTTTCCATGGACCATGGCAGGGCATAGTTTTGGGGATTCAAATGCATTACATTTATTGTGTACTTTATTATTATTACACTGCAATAGATAATGAAATAATTATGTAACTTACCATCATGTAGAATCAGTGGGAACCCTGAGCTTGTTTTCCTGCAACTAGATGGTCCCATCTGGGAGAGATGGAAGATAGTGACAGATCATCAGGCATTAGATTCTCATAAGGAGAACATAACCTAGATCCCTCGCATGTACAGTTCACAATAGGGTTTGTGCTCCTATGAGAATCTAATGCTGCTGTGGATCTGACAGGAGGCAGAGCTCGGGTGGTAACGGGAGTGATGGGCAGTGGCTGTAAATACAGATGAAGCTTTGCTCATTCACCCATCGCTCACCATGTTCCGCACAGCCCAGTTCCTAACAGACCACGGACTGGTACCCAGGGTTAAGGACCCCCATGCTAGAGTATGGGAAGAATTAGATTCAGGGGCTTAGCTGTTGGGGGGACAGTTAGATTCAGGGGTGTGTTAGTTACCTATTTGAGCCCAGCTTGGGCAACATAGTGAGACTCCCTCTCTAAGAAACAAATATAGCTAAGAAAAAAAAAACAAAGGGCTGGGCACGGTGGCTCACGCCTATAATCCCAGCACTTTGGGAGGCTGAGGCGGGTGGATCATGAGGTCAGGAGTTCAAGACCAGCCTGGCCAAGATGGTGAAACCCTGTCTCTACTAAAAATACAAAAATTAGCTGGCCATGATGGTAGGTGCCTGTAATCCCAGCTACTCGGGAGGCTGAGGCAGAGATTTACTTGAACCCAGGAGGCGGAGGTTGCAGTGAGCCAAGATGGCACCACTGCATTCCAGCCTGGGTGACAGAGTGAGACTCCAGCTCAAAAAAAAAAAAAAAAGTTGTTAGAGCCAGCAGTTTTAATTGCCAGGGAGCAATGAATGATCCATTTGGAGTCTAGCTGCTAGGGACAGTTAGATTTAGGAGCTTCCCTATAGAAAGGGAGTATAGTTTCAGAATCTCAGGGTTGGGCCATCCTTTGAGCATGTGTGTGAATGTGGGGTTAACACTAGGCCTGGAATTTAGCTGCCTTATGGGGAGAGGTGAGGCTGGATGAGAGGGAAAGACAGAAGCCATGATGAGACGGCCATGGGAAGCCACATCCCCAGGCCTCTTCCTCCCTCTTCCCTCTCTCCTTATCTCTGCATCTCAGTCTCTGTCCTTTTCTCTCCAAGGCTCCCAATCTCCCATTTATCCATTCGCAGTATAGTCAGGAAGCTGAAGGATTTAGGCTGAAATGCAAGGTGGAAGAGAAGTTTGCCCCATACTTAGGACTCAGAGCTGCTTGTGGGGACCATGGCTTCACACTCTCCTCCTGGGCCTCATGTCTGCAGTTTCTTTATTCTTCTTCTTCTTCTTCTTTTTTTTTTTTTTTTTTTCTTGAGACAGAGCCTCACTCTATCTCCTAGGCTGGAGGGCAGTGGTGTGATCTTGGCTCACTGCAATCTCCACCTCCCGGGTTCAAGCAATTCTCCTGCCTCAGCCTCCCGAATAGCTGGGATTACAGGCATGGGTCACCACGCCTGGCTAATTTTTGTATTTTTAGTAGAGACAGGGTTTTGCCATGTTGGCCAGGCTGGTCTCGAACTCCTGACCTCAGGTAGTCCACCTGCCTCAGCCTCCCAAAGTGCTAGGATTACAGGCATGAGCCACTGCACCCGGCTTTGTTTTCAGTTTCTTACCTTCTAGTCCACCTTCCTTGTTCAGAACCCTTACTTGACATCCCGTGGGTGACAGCCAAGGTCACAGATGACACTCTTTGGTGCCTCACGGTGTCATTCCAACCCTATTTACAGCCATGCTGAATTTCTCACCATTCCTCAGTTATTTGTATATGCTGTTCCATCCTCCTAGAATGCCTTTCCCCGTTCTCTACTTAGACAAAGGGATATTGGCAGGACACGAAGGAGAGGGTTTAGCTGTAGTGATTTTATCCTCCTACTCTTTTCTTGAAGGAAGGGATTAGAGTCTTCTGTCCTGTTGATCCACCGACCTCTGATCTTTCCTTCCCTAGGCTGTGCCAAGACCTTGTACCACTCGGTCCATGAAAAGATCTTCACACTTCCAGGCGACTGTCTGATCTACCCTGCTCACGATTACCATGGTGAGGGCTTCCTGGAAGAGGTGTGGGGTGTACATAACTTTGAAAGTGGAGTGTGAATTTCTGTAATCCTTGTAGGGCATGAAGACGACCAGTCTCAGAAATTTCTCTGGCCAAAAAAAAATTAAGTGTTTGAGGCTGGGCAAGGGGGCTCAGGCTTCTAATCCTAGCACTTTGGGAGGCCAAGGCAGGAGGCTCCTTTGAGCCCAGGAGTGAGTTTGAGACCAGCCGGAGTAACATGGCAAAACCCTGCCTCTACAAAATACAAAAAATTAGCCAGGCATGGTGGCATGCTGCCAGCTACTTGAGAGGCTGTGGTAGGAGGATTACTTGAGCCCAGGAGGTTGAGGCTGCAGTGAGCTATGATCGTACCACTATATTCCAGCCTGGGTGACATAGCAAGACCCTGTCTCAAAAAAAAATAAAAAATAAAAAATAAAGTGCTTGAGCCTGCTGTGTGTGGATGTAGAAACCATGTGACTGCCAGATGCCTAGAATTCTGCAGGGCATGGGTTTTCCTGGGCCTTACTTGTGGAGCTTAGGGAAGTGGGGGAAAACTAAATTTCCCATAGTGCCCATGGAGGAGGGAAAGCTATTTCAGGAAAATTCTGGGAAAAGCCCCTGCCAGAGAGGCCCCTGCCAGAGAGGCACCCAAGGCCTCCTGGGGAATGTAGTTCTGAGAGGCCTGAGGCACTGGACTCCTCGACTTTCCTTCCCCTCCCTTGGCCACTAGGGTTCACAGTGTCCACCGTGGAGGAGGAGAGGACTCTGAACCCTCGGCTCACCCTCAGCTGTGAGGAGTTTGTCAAAATCATGGGCAAGCTGAACTTGCCTAAACCTCAGCAGATAGGTGAGCAGCTGGGGACCTGGACTCCTGGGTCTGAGAGAGGAGGGGCTGAGGGCTTGGACTCCTGGGTCTGAGGGAGGAGGGGCTGGGGGCCTGGACTCCTGGGTCTGAGGGAGGAGGGGCTGGGGGCCTGGACTCCTGGGTCTGAGGGAGGAGGGGCTGGGGCCTGGACTCCTGGGTCTGAGGGAGGAGGGGCTGGGGGCCTGGGCTCCCGGGTCTGAGGGAGGAGGGGCTGGGGGCCTGGGCTCCTGAGTGTGAGGGAAGGAGTGGGCTCAGGCGAAAACTCTAGTTCCCTGAAGAGGAAAGGTTCCCAGGATTTCTGGGTCTCCAATGGGGCCTGGAGCTCTGCCTAGGCCCCTTAGTTTTAACCTTTATTTCTTCCTTTCAGACTTTGCTGTTCCAGCCAACATGCGCTGTGGGGTGCAGACACCCCCTGCCTGATCTCACTTCTGTCAGATGCTCCCATCGGTATTAATGCACTAGGCGGGAGGAGAGGGCGGCGTCGACACTGCACCTCTCCTTTCCCACCCCATTCCCGAATCCCAGCCCCTGGAGCTTCCTAAATAAAACTTTTTTTAACATGAGTCTGACTTCTACCTATTTTCTGGGGGAACCAATTGGGTTTCTGGGCCGAAAGGGATGGAGTTCTGGTCCTGTAGAGAGGCCAGGGAGCCTGCAAGATTTCTTTTCTTTTTTTTTTTTTTGAGATGGAGTCTCCCGCTGTTGCCCAGGCTGGAGTGCAGTGGCACGATCTTGGCTCACTGCAACCTCTGCCTCCCGGGTTCAAGCGATTCTCCTGACTCAGCTTCCCGAGTAGCTGGGACTACAGGCGCGTGCCACCATGCCCGGCTAATTTTTTTGTATTTTTAGTAGAGACAGGGTTTCACCGTGTTAGCCAATATGATCTTGATCTCCTGACCTCGTGATCTACCTGCCTCGGCCTCCCAAAGTGCTGGGATTACAGGCGTGAGCCACCGTGCCCGGCCTGGGAGCCCACAAGATTTCTAACTCACAAGATCAAAAACAAACACAGATATCTGGGGCAGGTCTTCTCATCACCTTGGATTAGAACACCGGCTTGCTTTTGAGCCACTTCCCACTTAGCCCTGGGGTAAGGTACTTTACTTCCCTAGGCCTCAGTTTTCTTATCTGTAAAATGGAAGGGATAATAATAGGGTGTTGTGATGCCCTGATGAGTCAATGTATGTGAGTGCCTGGCACGTGACCTATCGGTGTTCACCATTAAAGTTACTATCATTTAGAATGATCTTTTGGGTACTTCCTGGCTTGTAGTGACAGTATATGCAATGGTTAAGAACATGGACTTTTGAGAGAATGAAGCCTGCATTTTACCACTTACAACATGTGTAGATCTTGGCTACATTTCTTTTTTTTTTTTTGAGATGGGGTCTTACTCTGTTGCCCAGGCTGGAGTGCAGTGGCGCATTCAAGATTCACTGCAGCCTCGACCTCCTGGGCTCAAGAGATCCTCCTGCCTCAGCCTCTGGAGTAGCTGAGATGACAGGTGTGTGCCACCACACCTGGCATAATTTTTGTATTTTTAGTAGAGATGGTGTTTCTCCATGTTGCCCAGGCTGGCCTTGAACTCCTGGTCTCAAGCAATCCACCTGCCTCGGCTTCCCAAAGTGCTGGGATTACAGGCCTGAGCCTCTGTGCCCAGTCAACCTTGGGTGCATTTGTCTTCCTCAGCTTGTATCCCCAAGTATAAAATGGAGATAGTAGGCCAGGCGCGGCGGCTCACACCTGTCATCTCAACACTTTGGGAGGCCGAGGCAGGCAGGTTGTTTGAGCCCAGGAGTTCAAGACCAGCCTGGGCAACCTGGAGAAACCCAGTCTCTAGTAAAAAAAAGAAATGGAGGTAGTAATCACTTTCTGGCTGGGCAGCTTTGAGGGTGAAATTAAATGACTGGGTATAAAGTGTTTAGCACAGCTCTTGACTTCTAATCATCCCTTTTCATATACCAGTTATTTTCCTGTTTTCGCCCAGAGAGGAAAGGGTCTGGCTGAGACCTTTAACCTCTGCCCTCCACCCCATAGCGAAGCGGGGGGGTGGCGGTACACTTCCCTCAGTCTCTGGGCAGGTCTCTGACTCAGTTCAGGGCACCCCTTCCCCTTGTCCAGCTCCCCAAACCGGTCAGGGCCCTTCTGAAGGGCTCATTAGAGGGGAGACATCCCCATCTTCATTCCTGCCTTCCTTTCTGAACTCCCAAGGTCTGGACATTAGAGCGGCGCCCATACAGAGGTGGCCAAGACTCCTCCAGGGGGGCAGGAATGAGGGGCTCGAGGGAGACTGGGAGGTCGCGATGCTGAGTTCCACAAGGGTGGGGCCGGGGCCGGTGGGGCCGGGATGGCCGGATGCCGAGGCCACGGGTGGGGCAAGCCCGTCGCTCCCTCCTCCCTCGGGAGCTGTTGGACCTGTTGTCCCCCTCCACTTCCGGGCTGCTGGGGAGGGGGACCGGGCGGCCTCTCTCCCCCCTCTTCCCCTGCCACCTGTCTCATAGGCAGAAGCAGCCGTGCCCAGCGCGCAGAGCGGAGCGCGCCGAAGCCTGAGCTGGTGAGGGGGCCGAAGCTGTGGGGAGGTGGCAGCTGGACTTCGGAATCTCAAGGACTCCGACTCCTGGCTTGTTCAGAGGAGAGCCTGGGAGCCCCGACTCCTGGATCCCTAGGTGAGGCGGCATGGGCGCTGTTGCCCTGCACAGTGGGGTCGGGACTAAGACTACGGGGCTCCGGGAAGGATGGCGCGGGAGCCGAACTGCTGAGTCTCGGAGGGAGAAGATGGGTCGCTCTAAGCGAATCCAAGAGATTGTAGGGGGCTGCTGGGAGGGTACACGGCCTGACACCTGGAGCTGAGGGAGGGGAGGCGGAGTCGAAGAGGCCAGTAGGGGGCGTGCTACGACCCAGACTCAAATTCCGGTCCCGTCTCCGGGGGCGTGTCGCCTTGGAGCCATCAAGCCCCACCTCTGGAAACTTCAGGACACGCCTCCGTAACGCTCAGTTCCATCCTTTGAACTCTTAGGCCCCGCCTCCTGGGGGGAGTCTCGGCGCCCCGGAGCAGACGCGAGCGGCGCTCAGCAGTCCTAGGCCTAGCCCCCGCCCAGGCCCCGCCCCCAGAGCGCCTGGTCCCGCCCACCCTGCAGGAGCCCGAGCGGCCATGGGGACGCGGAGCAGCCCCGAGGAGGGTACGCCGCCGCCTCCGGTCCCGGAATGCGACGTAGATGTCCAGCCCCAGGGCCATCCCGAGGAGTCCCGGGAACAGGAGGCACCCGAAGTCCTGGCGGAACCTTCGAGCTGCAGGGGAGCTGAGCAGCAGGCGGAGGAAGAAGTGGGAGAAGGCAGCAGCACTGAGAGCAGCCGCGACGCGGTGAGGGGCCCTAGGGCGACAGCGCGGGGGGCTTGGACGGACGGGGACCCAAACAGGTGGCCGGACAGGTAGACAGGTAGAGGGAAACCAGAAAGACAGAGACCCGGAGACAGGGAGAGAGACCCAGTGATAGCAGAGACTACTGAGAGACAGACACCAGGACACGGAGCCAGAGAGGCAGAGGCACAGACAGATAGAAACCAGATACACAGACAGAAACCAGATAGAGCCACGGGGAGGCCCCAAGAACGGAGACAGACCCAAACGGGCGACAGAGTCAGAGAGATGGGTATAGAGGAACCAGATAGGTGGCTCACGCCTGTAATCCCAGCACTTGGGGAGGCCGAGGGGAGGATTGCTTAAGCCCAGGAGTTCGAGACAAGTCTGGGCAACATAGCAAATCCCTGTCTCTAGAAAAAAAAAATACAAAAATTGTCCAAGCACAGTGCCGCATGCCTGTAATCCCAGCTACTCGGGAGGCTGAGGCAGGAGGATTGCTTGAGCCCAGGAGTTGTAGGCTGCAGTGAACTATGACTGCGCCACTGCACCCCAGCCTGAGACAAAGCAGAACCTATCTCTAAAAACGAGAGAGAGAGAGAGAGACCAGATAGACAGACAGGAGAGACTACTGAACAGAGAACCAAACGAGTAAGAGATGTAGAGAGATCAAGAAACCAGACAGAGACCCAGAGACATGGAGACTGAGAGACAAAGACCCCAAAAAGACAGAGACACAGACTAGAGTCAGAGAGAGGGGAATCGAGACAGAAGGAAACCCAGAAATAAACGGCAGAGATGCTCAGAGAAACAAATAGAGAAAAACCTCGAGAGAGGGACATACTTCGAGGAAGAAAGATCTAGTGATTCAGAGGCAGTGGACAGATACCGAATCTGAGAGACTGGGGTCGGGTGGAGAGACAGAGAGACAGATCCAGGCACTACAAGAAAGTGACGGCAAGAGAATAGGACCTGCCAGAGAAAAAGAAACACCTTTCATAAGTCGGCTTTACATCCGCCCAGCCTCCATACGGTACTGCAAGCCTCTGTGGTCCGTGTGATTGGGTGGTCACGGGACTTGCACCCTCCCCTACTCCGACCTTAAATACAAGGGGCTGAGGCCGGGCGCGGTGGCTCACGCCTGTAATCGTAGCACTTTGGGAGGCCGAGGTGGGAGAATCGCTTGAGCCTAGGAGTTTGAGACCAGCCTGGGCAACATAGCATGACCCCCTCTCTACCAAAAAAAAAAAAAAAAAAGAGATTGGCGTGGTGGTGCGCGCCTGTAGTCACAGCTACCTAGGAGGCTGAGGCAGAAGGATCGCTTGAGCGCGGGAGATCGATGCTGCAGTGAGCCATAATCGCGCCACTGCATTCCAGCCAGTGAGACCCTATCTCAGGACAAAAAAAAAAAAAAAAAGAATGAAAGAAAATAAAAAGAGCCTGCGACAGATTATGGGAGTGGTGGTTGTGTTAGGTAAGTGGACTGATGGACTGAGACCCGCAGAGAGGGATGTTGGGTGGGGACCAGACCTACTTAGTGATTGCAGGGGGCGAAGCATCTCCACTTAACCACGCCCCCTCAACTTCAGCCCGAGGCTGCGCCTCGGATAGCGATGGCGGCCACACCTCCCGCATCCACCTCTTCGCGGGAAGGGGTGCGAGGGGCGGCGCGGCGCCTGCAAGGACAGCAGCTGGAGTCATTGACTCGCGTGGCCCTGATGGAGCAGCGAGTGAAGGAGCTACAACGCCAGAGGAAGGAGCTGAGGATCGAGGTGAGGCTGCGGACCCCTTGGGAAGCCTGGCCCCAACTCAAGCGGAACCGGCAAAGCCAGACTCCCAGCCTTTTCCTCTGGTGGGATCAGATTTTAGGGCCTCCGCTCTACTTCCCTCCAAATTCAGGTCCCTGGAGTCCATCCTCCCTTCGAATCCGGTAGTTCAGGCCCTGGGCCTCTTCCTTGGACCTAGGCGTTCGAGCCCCCAGCCCTGGCATTCTCTCCGCAGATGGAGGTGGAGGTGGCCTTGCTGCGGGGTGAGCTGGCTGGGGAGCGAGTGGCCGCTCGCCGGGAGGAGGAGCAGCTGCGGGAGCTGCTGGGGCAGCAGGCGGCCTCGGAGCATCGCGGCCGCCAGCAGCGGGAACAGGTCTGTTTGGCTCACCGGGTCTTCATCAGCAGCGTCCTTCCTGGTCCATGGATGTTGGTGTGCTCCTAGCCACCTGCGCCCCGGGGTTGTCCCCATTCCCCAAAGGAAGACATTTGGGCTCCTGAGAGAGTGAGGGGCAGATGCCCCTCCTGGTTTTCCTCCTCCGTCCCTGGGCGAGATTTTTGGGGCTCTTCCTTTGTCCCCTGTCCGTTTGCTATTTAAATGCGGGTGTGTGAAAACTTCCAAACTGGCCGGAAGCGGTGGCTCACGCCTGTAATCATAGCACTTTGGGCGAGGCGGGCGGATTGCCTGAGCTCAGGAGTTTGAGACCAGCCTGGGCAACATGGCGAAACCCCGTCTCTGCTTAAAAATACAAAAATTAGCAGGGCGTGGTGGTGGGCGCCGGTAGTCCCAGCTACTTGGGAGGCTGAGGCAGGAGAATCGCTTGAATCCGGGAGATGGAGATTGCAGTGAGCCAAGATCGCACCATTGCACTCCAGCAGCCTGGGCGACAAGAACAAGACTCCGTCTCAAAAAAAAAAAAAAAAAAGTAAAGAAGAAAACTTCCGAACCCACTATAGTTAGGCAGCTCCCATGTCCTGTGCCCACCAGCTTCAGCAATGATTAATATTCTTACATTCTTGTTTCATTATCTCCAATTTGTTCCCGTCCCCAGTTTTAAAAGCCAATCCCAGACATCATATGGCCTGTACATAATGTTTAGAGTGTATCATTGACAGATAAGAAATCCTTTTTGGCTGGGCGAGGTGGCTGACACCTGTAATCCCAGTACTTGCAGGGGAGGGGGGGACGGGGGGGAACGAGGGCGGGGCAAAGTAGGAGGATCGCTTGAGCTCAAGACTATGAGACCAGCCTGGCAACATAATGAGACACCGTTTCTGTGAAAAATAAAAATACAAAAATTAACCAGGCATGGTGGCATGTGCCTGTGGCCTCAGACTCAGAAGAGTGAGGTGGGAGGATCAATTGAGCCCAGAAGGTACAGGCTGCAGTGAGCTGTGATCATGACACTGCACTCCAACCTGGGTGACAGAGCAAGACCCTGTCTCAAAAATAAAAAATTAATTAAGTTCTTAGCATTGTCTTATTTCTGGTTAGTTTTTGTGTTTCCCAGACAGTCTCAAAATGCCAGTTAACAGGTGGCTTGTTTGAATGAAGTCCCCAAAGGTCAGTGTGATTGGCTGATATGTCTTGCCCGTTGTTTTATCTCTGGTGGTTCCTACCCGCTGTGCCTTCTCCATATTGTTTATTGGAAAAACCCAGTCTTCTGTCCCATAGGCAGAGCATGGCCGATTGCATGCCTGTGGTGCCCTTGAACATGCCTGTTTCTGCAAGTGGGTGTTGGTTAGAGGGAGAGGTTTGATCGTATTCAGAAGTGCTTTAGTGCTTCCTGAGCCGGTGTTGGGAACCTCATCTCTGGTTGTCCCAACCTAATGAGATCACCCTAGTCTCTTTTTTTTTTTTTTTTTTTTTTTTTTTGTGAGACACAGTTTCGCTCTTGTTGCCCAGGCTGGAGTGCAATGGTGCAATCTTGGCTCACCATAACCTCCGCCTCCCAGGTTCAAGTGATTCTCCTGCCTTAGCCTCCCCAGCAGCTGGGATTACAGGCATGCGCCACCATGCCCGGGTAATTTTGTATTTTCAGTAGAGATGGGGTTTCTCCATGCTGGTCAGGCTGGTCTCAAACTCCTGACCTCAGGTGATCCGCCCGCCTTGGCCTCCCAAAGTGCTGGGATTACAGATATGAGCCACCGCAGTTCGAGGCCAGCCTGTCCAACATGATGAAACCCCATCTCTACTAAAAATACAAAAAATTAGCTGGGTGTGGTGGCAGGCACCTGTAATCCCAGCTATTCGGGAAGCTGAGGCAGTAGAATTGCTTGAATCCGGGAGGTGGAGGTTGCAGCTCCCAGGAGCCAAGATCACACCACTGCACTCCAGCCTGGGCAACAGGAGCAAAACTCTGTTTCAAAAAAAAGAATCTTTTATCTGAAGATTGTAACATCCATCAGTGGTCATTGCTTGGGTCAGTTACCATTATAGATTGGAAAATGGTGATTTGTGATTTTGTCAGTTTTTTTTCTTTGCAAGTGTCGTGTATGTTGGAATTTTATGAGGCTGGGTCCTAGGCCCTCATTTATCCTCAAAGATCATATATTTCTCCCAGGCCTTCTCTCCTGAGACAGAAATGTGCCCTTCTTCCTAGGGTACTGGCTACTAGGTACTCCTTTCTCACCCAGATCCAGAAATCTCGGTCACAGCCCCTTCTCCCTCTGTCCCAGGAGTCCAGGCCCCCAGCTCCTCCTCCCTCAAACCCAGAAGTCCAGATCCCCAGATCCTCCTTCCTCAGATCCAGGAATCCAGGCCCCAGCCCCTCCTCCCTCTGACCCAGGAGTCTGGCTGACCTCAGCAACTCCCTTCTCCACACTGTTTGTCTTGCTGTCCCTTTGGTCACCAGGCCAGAGTCCTGGACTTTGCCCTGTACACTTCCCTGTCTCTCACCTCCAAGCCCGTCAGCCACCATGTCCTATCCTTTCTGCTTCCTGATCCTCTTTGTCTAGTCCATCTATTTTTCAGCCCCACTGCCCAGGCCCCAGCTTAGGTCTCACCCTCACTGCTTGGAGGACTCCCGAGGGAGCTGCTCTCCACCCCTCTAACCCATCTCCCAGAGGGATGATTCCTAGCTCCTACTCCATCCTTTCAGTCCTTCTGAGGCTCCCCATATCCCCAGGTTGACCAAACCCCCTGTGAGCTGGACGAGCTGGCCTTCCCACTGTCCTCTCCCACTACGTTCTTCCCACCACCACATCCTCTTCCACCCTGGCTGGAGTTTGTCCCCCAGACTTCTTGTACTTTTCAACTTTCATGCATTTGTGCCAAGCCGTTTCCTCTGCCCAAAATGCTCTTCTAGCTCCTTTTATTTTCCCAGATCCAAATGCTCCCTGATTGTTTTGTTTTGTTTTGTTTTTGAGACAGGGTCTCACTGTCGCCCAGGCTGGAGTGCAGTAGTGCAATCACTGCAGCCTCAACCTCTGGCTGACATTGTTCTTCATTCTAGGTTCCCACAGTCTCTGGATTTTACTGCCCTGATCTTTCCAACTGGCTGTGTTCCCACCTGGAGGACAGGGCCCAGACACAATCCACTTCTGCATCCACCGTATCACATAACATGAATATGTTTTGCATTCCTTTCTTTCTTTTCTTTCTCTTTCTTTCTTTCTCTTTCTTTCTTTCTTTTTCTTTCTTTCTTTCCTTTCTTTCTCTTTCCTTTTTCTTTCTTTTCTCCTTTCCTTCCCTTTCCTTTCAAGACAGTGTCTCCCTCTGTCACCCAGACTGGAACAGTGATGCAAACACAGCTCAGTGCAGCCTCAATCTCCCTGGCTCAAGCAATCCTCCCACCTCAGCCTCCTGAGTAGCTGGAACTACAGACGTGCACTAACACACTCCGCTAATTTTTTTGTTTTTTTTTTTGTAGAGGTGGGCTCCCCCTATGTTGCCCCAGGCTAATCTCAAACACCTGGGCTCAAGAGAGCTTCCCGCCTTGGCCTCCCAAAGTGCTAGGATTACAGGTGTGAGCCACCACACCTGGCCTCATTCATTTCTTTAAAATCTTGGCGCTGACTGTGAGGCAGGCCTGCACAGGAGTGAATCACATAGATGAAGTCCCTGCCTTTGTACAGCCGACACCCCAGGCAGGCGCTGAGATACGGCTGACTGCTGCTTCCCCTGTTACACTTAAGCTGAGGCTGAGAACCTGGTTGTTCTTTCAGGAGCAGAGGCGGCTGAGCCAGGAACGGGATCGCCTAGAGGGTCTTCGCCAGAGACTCCGCGAGGCCCAGGGACAGCTCGACTCACAGCCAGAGGACCAACGAGAGCGGCTTCTGCAGGGTGTGCAGGAGGTAATGGCCCTCTGGTTTTTTTTGTTTGTTTGTTTTTGAGACAGAGTCTCGCCCCGTTGCCCAGGCTGGAGTGCAGTGGTGCGATCTTGGCTCACTGCAACCTCTGCCTCCCAGGTTCAAGTGATTCTCCCACCTCAGCCTCCCGTGTAGCTGGGACTACAGGTGCGCACCACCACACCTGGCTAATTTTTGGAATTTTAGTAGAGACGGGGTTTCACTATTTTGGCTAGGCTGGTTTCGAACTCCTGACAGGTGATCCACCTGCCTCGGCCTCCCAAAATGCTGGGATTACAGGCGTGAGCCACTGTGCCCAGCTGGCCCTCTGATTCTTAGCCCCCTCCTCCCCCAGGACCCAGGAATCCAGGTCCTCAGTCACCTTCTTCCTCTGACCAGGAGTTCCAGCCCCAGCTCACTACTCCCTGGGGTCCTAGGGATTCAGGCCTCCACGCTTTTTGTGTTCCAACCTATAGATGAGGGAACAACTGGATGTGGCCCAACGCGCCTATGAGGACCTGGAGTTCCAGCAACTGGAGCGGGAGAGCCGGCAGGAGGAGGAGGATCAGGACAGCCCTGGGCCCCAGGTGCCAGACCCCAAGGTCCAGGAACTTCAGGCCAGCATGGCGCAGCACAGAGTGAGTCATGCCCGACCAGCGCCGCCCCCCTTGCCGCTCCTCTCTGTCTCCCCTGCTCTGTCTGCGTTTTTCTCTGTCCTTGTTTCCTGCCTGTCATGTTCTTCTGAATAGTAACAACAAGAGCTGATACTGATGAAACATTTACTATGTGCCAGATATGGTCCTGAATATTTCATGAGCATTTCCTCACTGAATCCTTACAACAAACCTATGAGGCAAGTCCTATTACGTTTTTTTTTTTCCCATGTTATAAATAAAGAAGCTGAAGGTCAAGGTGCTTAAGTAGTCTTTTCCAAGTTTCCTTAGTAAGGGATAGAGCCAGGATTTTTTTATTTTTATTTTTTGAGATAGGGTCTCACTCTGTCACCCAGGCTGGAGTGCAGTGACACGTCCACAGCTCACTGCAGCTTCGACCTCCTGTGCTTAAGTGATCCTCCCACCTCAGCCTCTCGAGTAGCTGGGACCACAGGTGCGAGCCCCCACACCTGGATAATTTTTGTATTTTTAAACGCTTGGGCTCAAGCAATCTCCCCACCTTGGCCTCTCAAGGTGCTGGGATTACAGACATGAGCCACCGTGCCTCGCCACAGCCAGGATTTGAACAAACTTGGTATTCACCACCACATTCTTTGCCTCTATTCCAAAAAGACGCTCCATCAGATCCCTCCTGGGAGCTTCACATTCAAGGGTCTGACTTGTCAGACCCTTGGGAAAAAATGGGCATGTTTGACCATATTTAACCCAGAGTTTCCCAAAGTTTTGGATTAGAAAGCTCGGCCAGGCTTGGTGGCTCACTCCTGTAATCCCAGCACTTTGGGAGGCTGAAGCAGGCAGATCACCTGAGGTTGGGAGTTTGAGACCAGCCTGACCAACATGGAGAAAGCCTGTCTCTATTAAAAATACAAAATTAGCTGAGCGTGGTGGTGCATGCCTGTAATCCCAGCTACTCGGGAGGCTGAGGCAGGACAATTGTTTGAATCTGGGAGACAGAGGTTGCAGTGAGCGGAGATTGCACCATTGCACTCCAGCCTGGGCAACAAGAGCGAAACTCCATCTCAAAAAAATAAAAAATAAAAAATAAAAGCTTTTCTTGGGTCTCCTTTCCCCACCTGTTTCTGGATCTTTTTCCTGTCCCGCTGGCTTTTCCTTTGTCTCGGGTTGTCTCTATTTGTCTCTGTTCTATTTCTATCTTTTCTTTTGCCTGAATCTCTGTCTACATCTCTGTCTTTTGGGGCCTGTCTTGGTTGCTGTTCTCTCTGTCCATCCCTTTCTCTTCATCTTCCCTAGATCTCTTCTGGACCCTCAAAAGGGAAGAGGGTCCAGGGAGCTGAACCCTGGGTCCCCAGCCCTGGACACTCCGATCCCATGGTCTCTGGGAGGGGCTGGAGCAAACCCCAGCCCTCCAGGCGGCTGTGGTTCTGTGGGAGGGTGGCCTGGAGAGCTGGCTGGGGCCTTGGCAGAGGAGTAACTGGGACAGAGGGGTGCTCTGCAGCACCGGATCCGGGTCCTGGAAGAGCAGCTCAAGTCACTGGGGGAGCAGATGGCAGCTGAGAGCCGGGGGCTGAGCCGGAAGAAGGAGGAGGCCCTTCAGGCCCTGTCACAGGTGAGCTCCCTGGCACCTGCCCTACTGTCCTCACTTTCCCCTCCCTGCACCCCAGATGTCTCCTGACATTAGGGAAAGCAGCTGAGACAGCCCATTCTGACTTTGACACATAGCTGTCCATATCTTCTGGTAGGAACGGAGCCGGCTGCTCGAGCTCAACTGCCTTCAGGGAACACCTGGCGGGGACTTCTCTGAGCCCAACCCGGCCCTCACTAAGGTATGGGGATTTTGTATACCTCTCACTCCCTCTTCTCTCAGACTCGAAAGCCCAGGCCCCAGCCCTTCCTCCCTCAGACCCAGGAGTCCAGGCCCTAGCCCCTTCTCCCTCAGACTCAGGGGTTCTGCCCCGAGTCCCCTCCTCCCTCAGACTCAGGGGTCCTGCCCCGAGTCCCCTCTTCCCTCAGACCCAGGAGTCCAGGTCCCCAGCCCCCTCCTCTCTCAGACTCAGGAGTCCAGGCCCCAGCTCCTCCTCCCTCAGACCCAGGGGTCCAAGTCTCAGCCCTCCTCCCTCAGACCCAGGAGTCCAGGCCCCAGCCCCTCCTCCCTCAGACTCAGGGGTCCTGCCCCAAGTCCCCTCTTCTCTCAGACCCAGGAGTCCAGGCCCCAGCCCCTCCTCCCTCAGACCCAGGAGTCCAGGCCCCCAGCCCCCTCCTCTCTCAGACACAGGAGTCCAGGCCCTCAGCCCCTCCTCAGGGAGCCAGGAGTCTCTGCCCACAGCCCTACGCTGGGAGACTGGACAAAAAGGACCACATTTCATCTCTCCTTAGTTTTTCTTTCTGAGGCATGGGCCAGAGCGTGTGGAAACTGACAGTGGCTCTGGGGTCCCTCCTGCTCCCATGAAACTTCACCCCCCTCTCCTGCAGCTGCTGTTCACCCAGAAGACAGACCACCAGCTGCTGGTGCTCCAGGACGCCGTGGCCCACTCCGCTGCCACCCCTACTTCTTCCTGCCTCTTCTCTGTCCATAGCTCCATGCAGGTGCCTCCCCCACTGCCTCTGTTTCCCCACGTGTCTTTATTGGTCAGTGGGGAGGGAGGGGCTAGGAGCAGAGTCCCCGAACTGGGGTCTCCAGAACTTCCACTCTGATTTTCTGTATGGGGGTTGGGGTATAGGGAAGCTTGGCCAAGGGGTATTCCTATGACTCCAGCTTTATTATTATTATTTTTTTCTGCGTAACACCCACCCCTGCCCTGGCGAAATGGGAACGTGTGCACCCAGGAGTAGATTTTAAAAGCAACCAAACAGCATATTTTAATAAGGTCTCCCCTTCTCAGAAGTAACGCAGCTACTTGTGTTTTGAGAATCCTTCTAGACTTCCTTAAAACTGCAGAGGTGGTTAGGGGGCAGCTCATTTATAGTTAACAACAGACGGCCAGAGTGGTGGCTCATGCCTGTAATCCCAGCACTTTGGGAGGCCACGGCGGGCGGATGACCTGAGGTCAGGAGTTCGAGACCAGCCTGGCCAAGATGGCGAAATCCCATCTCTACTAAAAATACAAAAATTAGCCGGGCATGGTGATGCGAGGCTGAGGCACGAGAATTACTTGAATCTGAGAAGGCAGAGGTTGCAGTGAGCCGAGATTATGCCACTGTACTCCAGCCTGGGCGACAGAGTGAGACTTTGTCTCAAAAAACGAACCAAAAAAATCCCTAATCCAAAATGCTCAAAAATCTGAAACTCTTTGAGTGCCTACATGATGCTGCAAGGAAATGCACATTGGAGCAGTTTGGGTTTCAGAGTTTTAGGTTAAAGATGCTCAACCCAAATATTCCAAAATCTGAAAAAAATATCCCAAATCTGAAACCTTTTCTGGTCCCAAGTATTTTGGAGAAGGGATATTCAACCTGTCCTTTTGAAAAATGTGTATATTAGCTACTAGTTGGCTTTTCTTTTTTTTTTTTTTTTTTTTTTTTTGAGACGGAGTCTCGCTCTGTCGCCCAGGCTGGAGTGCAG
This sequence comes from Symphalangus syndactylus, assembly GCF_028878055.3. Taxonomy (NCBI): domain Eukaryota; kingdom Metazoa; phylum Chordata; class Mammalia; order Primates; family Hylobatidae; genus Symphalangus; species Symphalangus syndactylus. The sequence continues at coordinate 18,669,755 of NC_072439.2, forward strand.
TGGCGCAATCTCGGCTCACTGCAAGCTCCGCCTCCCGGGTTCACTAGTTGGCTTTTCTTTTTAAAAATGATATATTTTGAACATATTTATGGGATACCTATGATATTACATGCATAGAATGCGTAATAAGTCAGGGTATTGGGGTATCTATCACCTCAAATGTTTATCATTTCTGTGTGTTGAGAACATTTCAAGTCCTCTTCTAGCTTTTTTTTTTTTTTTTTTGACAGAGTCTCACTCTGTTGCCCAGGCTGGAGTGCAATGGTGGGGATCACAGCTCACTGCAGCCGCAACCTCCCAGGCTCAGGTGATCCTCCTTGAGTAGCCGGGACCACAGGCACGCACCATGCACCACCATGCACAGCTGATTTTTGAAGTTGTTTTTGTAGAGATGGGGTCTCCCTATGTTACCCAAGCTGGTTTTGAACCCTTGGGCTCAAGTGGTCCTCCTGCTTTAGCCTCCCAAATTGCTGGGATTACAGGCATAAGCCACCGTGCATGGGCCCAATTTGTAGAGATAGGGTCTCACTGGCATTTATTTATTTATTTATTTAGAGACAGAGTTTTCCTCTTGTTGCCCAGGCTGGAGTGCAATGGCACGATCTCAACTCACTGCAACCTCCACCTCCTGGGTTCAAGCGATTCTCCAGCCTCAGCCTCCCGAGTAGCTGGGATTACAGGCATGCACCACCATGCCTGGCTAATTTTTGTATTTTTAGTAGAGATGGGGTTTTGCCATGTTGGCCAGGCTGGTCTCGCACTCCTGACCTCAGGTGATCTGCCCACCTTGGCCTCCCAAAGTGCTGGGATTACAGGTGTGAGCCACTGTGCCTGGCCCACTGGTTTTTATTTTTTAACTTAACTCTATCTTGGAGATTGTTTTATGTTGCTACATTTAGAGTTGCCTCATTTTTAATGACTTCACAATAATAACAATAATAATAACATTGACAATGGCAATAATCATAACAATGGTTTTATTGAGGCATTATAGTATGCAAGGCATGGTTACAAATGCTTCTGCTGATTGGCTTACTGATTTGTCTTTGCAACAAATCTGTGAGCTAGGTTCTTGTTTCCATGTTATAGGCAAAAACACCAAGACAGAGAGGTTAAGTTGTTTAACCAGCTAGTATGTGGCAGAGCTGGGATTTAAACCCAGGTACTCTGTTTTCAGAACTTAGGTTCTTTTTTTTTTTTTTTGAGATAGGGTCTGGCTCTGTCACCCAGGCCAGAGTGCAGTGACATGATCTGCCTCCCAGGCTCAAGCCATCCTCCCACCTCAGCCTCCAGAGTAGCTGGGACTACAGCCACCACACCCATCTAATTAGTGTGTGTGTGTGTGTGTGTGTGTGTGTGTAGAGATGGGGTTTTGCCACGTTGCCCAAGTTGGTCTTGAACTCCTGAGCTCAAGCGATCTTCCTGCCTCGGCCTCCCAAAGTGCTGGGATTATAGGTGTGAGCCACCACACCCAGCCTCCTAGAGCCTAGGTTCTTAATCACTCTGGGCTTCACAACTCTACTGTGGGGGCATGGAACAGCTCTCCCTCTACAGATGGTGAGTTGAGGTTTTTTTTGCAGTTTAAGCAATACTGTTAAGAATACCAGTGTGTGGGCCGGGCATGGTGGCTCATGCCTGTAACCCCAGCATTTTGGGAGGCTGAGGCCGACAATCACCTGAGGTCAGGAGTTCCAGACCTGGGCAACAGAGTGAGACTTTGTCTTAAAAATAAATAAATAAATACATAAATAATAACAGTGTGCATCAGCTCATGCCTATAATCCAGCACTTTGAGAGGCCAAGGTGGGTGGATCCCTTGAGGTCAGGAGTTCAAGACCAGCCTGGCCAACTTGGTGAAACCCCCTCTCTACTAAAAATACAAAAAATTGGCTGGGCGCGGTGGCTCACGCCTGTAATCCCAGCACTTTGGGAAGCTGAGACAGGCAGATCACAAGGTCAGGAGTTCGAGACCAGCCTGGCCAACATGGTGAAACCCCGTCTCTACTAAAAATACAAAAATTAGCTGGGTGTAATGCACGCCTGTAGTCACAGCTACTTGGGAGGCTGAGGCAGGAGAATTGCTTGAACCCGGGAGGCGGAGGTTGCAGTGAGCCGAGATCATGCCACTGCACTCCAGCCTGGGTGACAGAGCGAGACTCCGTCTCAAAAACAACAACAACAACAACAAAACAACAACAACAACAACAACAAAAACGCCAGGTGCAGTGGCTCACGCTGGTAATCCTAGCACTTTGGGAGGCTGAGGCGGGCAGATCATAAGGTCAGGAGATCGAGACCAGCCTGGCTAACATGGTGAAACCCTGTCTGTACTAAAAATACAACAAATTAGCCTAGTCCCAGCTACTCGGGAGGCTGCAGCAGGAGAATTGCTTAAACCTGGGAGGCAGAGGTTGCAGTGAGCCGAGATTGCACCACTGCACTCCAGCCTGGGCGACAGAGCCAGACCTTGTCTCAAAAAAAAAAAAAAAAAAAAAAATTAGCTGGGTGTGCTGGTGCGTGCCTATAATCCCAGTTACTCGGGAGGCTGAGGCAGGAGAATACTTTGAACCCAGGAGATGGAGGTTTCGGTGAGCTAAGGTCGCACCACTGCATGCCAGCCTGGGCGACAGAGCGAGACTCCATCTTAAAAAAAAAATCTTGTTATTTATTAATCAATATTAATAACACTAATTTTAAAGCACTTAATATAGGTCAGGGTCTGTTCTAAACCATTTTATCACTTTGAACCTTATGAAATTGCTATTATTTGGAGGCAAGAAACAGTCATATACTGGCAATTTCCCTGGCTCAACCTAACACATAAAATTTCATTTTTTCTTGAGAAGAACCCCCACAAGCAGGTTCTGTTATTATTTGGGTGAAGGGTTAGCAGATGTTCTTCTGTATGGGAAATTAACTTTCTGGCTGCTTCCCCTGGAAACCTGATGAAGGTAGGTGTCAGCTGTGTTGCCAGGCAACGTGACTTAGCATAGCAATTACCCTTATTAGTAAATTGCATATATGAAAATACTTGGTGGGACGCCATGTCCAGTCCTATGGAGTTGTCACCTGAGTTGTTGGCCCCTGTGCACTGGAGGCCTCTAAGCCCAGGTGCACCCTGGACCCACCAATGTGGATCATTGCTTAGCTTCTGGATCTCACCTGGGGGCCATGCATGCTCTACATGCATTGTGGGAGGTCACTCATTTAATCCTTGCAACAACCCAGGAAGGGCAGTGAGATGATACCCACTTTACAGAAAGGATACCTCGCTTGAGAAGAGAAATGACTTGCCTATGTCACGCACCCAGGAAGTGGCAGAGCTGGAATTTGAACCCGAACCGGCCTGTTTCTATGGCCTGCTGATGGCTTATGCAGTTCCTACAACATAAGTGCCCTGCTGACAAAGCTGGGGTCTGTCCTGCCCACTTGGTTCCTCAGTGCCAAGTATCTAAGATCTCCCAGCTAGGAAGTGCTGGGAATGTGGCTGGAAGGAAGGAAAAAGTCAAGTAAAGCACAGGGATTTGAGCCTTAGTTTCTTCTCTGTGAAGTGGAGCTAACATTTCTCAACTCCCAGAGTTTTTATTTTTTTTAGTTTTCAGCTTTTGAGACAGTCTCGCTCTGTCGCCCAGGCTGGAGTGGAGTGTAATGGTGCGATCTTGGCTCACTGCAGCCTCTACCTCCCAGGCTCAAGCGATTCTCCTGCCTCAGCCCCCCAAGTAGCTGGGATTACAGGCATGCGCCAGGCTAACTTTTGTATTCTTTGTAGACATGGGGTCTCACTATATTGCCCTAGGCTGGTCTCAAATTCCTGAGCTCAAGTGATGTGCCTTCCCTGGACCTCCCAAAGTGCTAGGATTACAGGTGTGAGCCTTCATGCCTGGCCCATTATTTTCTTACCCATGATTCCCCTTAACCCCTAAATATTCCTAAATTTACTACCTAATGTCAAGCCCATTCTGTTACACAAGCACAGTTCAACGATCGATTTCAGGAAACTAACACTGAGGCAACACTATTAGAATCCACAGACCTTATTTATATTTTGTCAGTTGTTCCACCAATGTTTTTCCCTCCCTCCCTCCCTCCCTTCCTTCCTTCCTTCTTCTCTCTCTTTCTCTCTCTCGCTCTCTCTTTCTTTTTTTTTTTTTCTTTTTGGCAGAGTCTTGCTCTGTCGCCCAGGCTGGAGTGCAGTGGTGTGATATTGGCTCACTGCAACTTCTGCCTCCCTGGTTCAAGTGATTCTCCTGCCTCAGCCTCCCAAGTAGCTGGAATTACAGGTGCCCACCACCACGCCCAGCTTATTTTTGTATTTTTAGTAGAGACAGGGTTTCACCATGTTGGCCAGGCTGGCCTCGAACTCCTGACCTCAGGTGATCCGTCTGCCTCGGCTTTCCAGAGTGCTGGGATTACGGGCATGAGCCACTGTTCCTGGCCCCACTAGTGTTTTTTCTAGCAAAAAATTCACAAAAAAAACAAACTTTTTTTTTCTTGGCTCAGGAACACAGGTTGCACTTAGTTGTCATGTTTATTTGCTTTTAAAAAGTTAACATTCTCCTCGTTCAAAATTCACACGGCGTGGGAGGATATTCAGAGAAGACTCTGCAGCTCTTGTTCCCCCTCCTACGCTGTTCACTTCCTGAGGGCCAGCAGGGTTACCAATTTCCCATGTGTTCCCCAGAGATATTCTGTGTTGACACAGCTAGTCATGTATGTACTTTCGCCCTCTTTTTATGCATACCTAGTTTATTCTATGCTGTTCTGTACTTGCTTTAAAAACAAAACAAAACAAAACTTTAAGAGACAGATCTCACTGTCGCCCAGGCTGGAGTGCAGTGGCATGATCATGGCTCACTGCAGCCTCAACCTCCTGGGCTCAAGTGATCCTCCCACCTCAGCATCCCGAGTAGCTGGGACTACAGGTGCACGCTACCACACCTGGCCTTGCTTTTCTCTTGGATATTATGTTCTGTTTTTTCTTTTCTTTTTTGGATATTATTTTCTATCTGGATGTAGGATGCATCTTCCTCTTGTTCTACACTGCAGAATTGTCCTTAGAGTCAGCTGGGTGCGGTGGCTCACGCCTGTAATCCCAGCACTTTGGGAGGCTGAGGCAGGTGGATCACTTGAAGTCAGGAGTTCGAGACCAACCTGGCCAATATGGTGAAACCCCGTCTCTACTAAAAATACAAAAATTAGCCTAGCGTGGTGGCACACGCCTGTAATCCCAGCTACTCGTGAGGCTGAGGCAGGAGAATCGCTTGAACCCAGGAGGCGGAAGTTGCAGTGAGCCAAGATTGTGCTACTGCACTCCAGCCTGGGTGACAGAGTGAGACTCCAACTCAAAAAAAAAAAAAAGTCTATGGAGTGCATAAGCCATGGTTCATTTACCTTGTCCCCTTTTGATGGACACTTAGGTGGTCTCCAGGCTTTTGCTAGCACAGATGGCACCGCAGGGAATCACCTTGAACTCAGATCACTTTGCATGTGTATGAGTATATCCATCCGCTGAATTCCTAGAAGTGGAATTGGGGCTCCATGGTTTATGCATTTGTCATTCAGATTTTTTTTTTTTAAAAGCCAAGTTGCCCTCCATAAAGCTTGTTCCAGTAGAACACCCCCAGTATCATGTGAGGGCATCTGGGTTTCCTACATAGCCACCAGCACGGTGGGTTTTTTGTTTTTTTTTGTTTTACTTATTTATTTTTTTGAGACAGGCTGTTGCTCTGTCGCCCAGACTGGAGTGCAGTGGCACAATCTCAGCTCACTGCAACCTTGACCTCCCGGGTTCAAGCAATACTCCCACGTCAGCCTCCACAGTAGCTGGGACTGCAGGCATGTGCCACGGTGCCCAGCTAATTTTTCTATTTTTTGTGGAGACAGAGTTTCACCATGGTACCCAGGCTGGTCTCCAACTCCTGGGCTCAAGCAATTTACTTGCCTGGGCCTCTCAAAGTGCTGGCATTCTAGGTGTGGGCCACTGCGCCTGGCCGTGGTGAGATTTTTTTTTTTTTTTTTTTTTGAGATGGAGTCTCACTCTGTCGTTCAGCCTGGATTTCAGTGGTGAGATCTCAGCTCACTGGAACCTCTAACTCCCAAGTTCAAGCAATTCTCCTGACTCAGCCTCCTGAGTAGCTGGGATTACAGACACGTGCCACCACGCTTGGCTAATTTTTGTATTTTTAGTAGAGACGGGGTTTCACCATGTTGGCCTGGCTGGTCTCGAACGCCTGATCTCAAGTTATCCACCCCCCTTGGCCTCCCAAAGTGTTGGGATTACAGGCGTGAGCCACCACACCCGGCCCACAGTGGGATTTTTAGAAAGAGTTTTATCGAGGCATAATTCACGTCCCCATACAATTCATACATTTAAATTGTACAGTTCTGTGTCTTTTAGTATATTCAAAGTTGCGCAAACATTACCACAATCAATTTTAGAACATTTTCATTACCCCGCAAAAGAAACCCTGCATCCCTTAGCCTCTTGGTTCCCCCATCTACGCCTGTCTGGGGAACCACAATTCTACTTCCCATTTCTATGTTAATTTGTCTGTTCCGGACATTTCTTTTTTTCTTTTCTTTTCTTTTTTTTTTTTTTTGAGACAGAGTCTCACTCTGTCGCCCAGGCTGGAGTACAGTGGCACGATCTCGGCTCACTGCAATCTCTACCTCCTGGGTTCAAGCGATTCTTCTGCCTCAGCCTCCCACGTAGCTGGGACTACAGGCATGTGCCACCACGCCCGGCTAATTTCTGTATTTTTAGTAGAGACGGGGTTTCACCATACTGGCCAGGCTGGTCTCGAGCTCCCGGCCTCAGGTGATCAGCCTGCCTTGGCCTCCCAAAGTGCTGGGATTACAGGCATGAGCCACTGCGCTCAGCTTGATATTTCTTATAAATGGGATCATACCCCTGTGAGGTCCTTTCACTCAGCACATGGACAGTAGCGTTTTGATTTGTGCTGACTGGGTGGTGGTTTCACTGGGCAGTGCTCTGACTTAGGGTGGAGATCAAGCCTTTTTCCTATGCTCATGAGGCTTTTGTGTTTTCAGGGCTCCATTGGCCTCCAGAGGACTGGGAGCCTGCCCCGGAAAAGGGGAGAGAGGGCGAGCCAGAGAGGATCCCCCCGACCTCTGTCCTTCCATTGTACTGGTGAGGATCCCCCTGTTCCCCACTTCCTTCCTGCAACAGCACCCATCCTGCAGCAGAGGATGGAGGAAACCCGCACCTATGCCTGCAGGGGAGAAGTGGAGGGGCTCAGGCCAGGGTGTATCCAGCCCTGTAACCTGGTCCCCTCTACTCTAGAATCCCTGGAGGCCTCAGCTCTCCCACCAGCAGTGGGGGACTCTGGCAGATACCCCCTCTACCAGCTACTGAACTGTGGCCGTGGGAATAGGTGAGACATCAGAGAGAAGGTGGGGAGATGGGAGAAGAGGCCCAGCCACTGTAACCCACCCCATCTGTGTTCCCTCCTCCTAGCTGTGGGGCCATCCACCCACACATTGCCCACATGGAGCGGCTCCTGCAGCAGGCCATGGCGGAGAGGGAGCGGCTGCTCAAGGCCCGGGTGAGAGCCCAGGCCATCCTCTTAGGAACAGAAGACTGCTCCAGCCCCTCCTCCCTCAGACCCGGGAGACCCCCAACCCCTCCTCCCTCAGACCCAGGAGTCCAGGCCCCCAGCTCTTCCTCTCTCAGACCCAGGAGTCCAGGACCCCAGCTCCTCCTCCCTCAGACCCAGGGGTCCAGGGCCCCAGCTCTTCCTCCCTCAGACCCAGGAGTCCAGGACCCCAGCTCTTCCTCCCTCAGACCCAGGAGTCCAGGCCCCCAGTCACTTCTCCCTCAGACCCAGGGGTCCAGGCCCCCAGCCCCACCTCCCTCAGACCCACGGGTCCAGGCCCTCAGCCCCTTCACCCTCAGACCCAGGAGTCCAGCCTCCCAGGCCCACCTCAGTCAGACCCAGGGGTCCAAGCCCCCAGCCCCTCCTCCTTCAGACCCAGGAGTCCAGGCCCCCAGCCCCTCCTCCCTCAGACCCAGGGGTCCAGGCCCCCAGCCCCTCTACCCTCAGAACAGGGAAACTAGGACATTCTCCAGCCACCCCACCATCTTATGGGTTGGCATCCTCATTGAGTGCTTCATCCTGAATCCACAGGAAGGAACAAGAAGGGGCACGGAAGGTTCCTCAGGCCCTGCTGTTCCTGCCATCACGGTCAGTCCCACCCCCGCCCTCACACCCACCGCTCCCTACTCTGTTTCTCCCCCTGACCTATGCCCTTTCTTCCATCTGACCCTTTCCTCTCCTCCAATTGAACAGAAAAGTGTCCTGGGCTTGGCAAGGGAAAGGGAACTGCAGAGGACCAGTTCCTGTTCCCATGACCGGATGACGGTCATCTCCATGTGTGGCAGGTCCTCGGGTAACTTGCTTTACTCTGCCTCAGTTTCCTCTTCTGTACATTGGTGACAATGTCAGCAGTCAGTACAGAAGGAGGACGAGTCCATGCTGGGACTTACTCCTGGCCTCAAGCAATCCTCCTGCCTCAGCCTCCCAGGGTACTGGGATTATAGCGTGAACCACCATGCCCGGTCCATGCTGGAACTTTTCAAAATCATTTAAAATTTTGTTTTTGGCCGGGCACAGTGGCTCATGCCTGTAATCCCAGTACTTTGGGAGGCCAAGGTGGGTGGATCACCTGAGGTCAGGAGTTTGCAACCAGCCTGGCCAACATGGTGAAACCCCATCTCTACTAAAAATACAAAAATTAGCCAGGCGTGGTGGCACATGCCTGTAATCCCAGCTACTCAGGAGGCTGAGGCACGAGAATCACTTGAACCCGCAGGTGGAGGTTGCAGCGAGCCGAGATTGCACCGCTACACTCCAGCCTTGGCGACAAGAGCAAAACTCCGTCTCAAAAAAAAAAAAAAAAAAAACCCAAAAAACTGTTTTTATTTGTATTTATTTAAAAAACCTTTTTATTTATAGAAATATTCAAGCATATGCACGAGAGAAGGAGTAGATTAATAGACCCCCAGGTGCCCACTGCGCAGCTTTAATCATTTGCAATATTGAATCTTGTACTTGCCAACTTTTTATTTATTTATTTTATTTAATGTTTTAAATTGTGTGAGTATGTACTAGGTATATATATTTTATTTTTATTTTTAATATTTTTCTTTTTTCTCATAAGTCTTCTGCACTCTTATATTTTTAATGTATTTTATGTTTGTAGAGATAGAGTCTTGCTATGTTGTCCAGGCTGATCTCAAACTTCTGGCCTCAAACAATCCTCCCATCTCAGCCTCCCAAGGTGCTAGAATTATAAGCATAATTCTAGGGCATGGGTGCCCAGCCACCAATTTTATTTTACTAATCCCATACCTACATCCCACTCTGCACTGAAATATTTTAAAGCAAAATATTGTATCCTTTCACTCAAACATCACTATCTCCAATAGATAGGCTTGTTTTTTGGGGGACAGAGTTTTACTCTTGTCGCCCAGGCTAGAGTGCAGTGATGTGATCTCAGTTCACTGGAACCTCCGCCTCCCTGGTTCAAGCGATTCTTCTACCTCAGCCTCCCGAGTAGCTGGGAGTACAGGTGCCCACCACCACATCCATTTAGTTTTTTTTGTTTTTAGTAGAGATGGGGTTTTGCCATGTTGTCCGGGCTGGTCTTCAACTCCTGACCTCTGGTGATCTGCCTGCCTTGGCCTCAAAAAGTGCTGGGATTACAAGTGTGAGCCACTGTGCCTGGCCAATAGTTTTTTTGTTTTTTTTTTTAACATAACAAAAATTCCATTGTCATATCTTATGAGATTATTAATTTCATTATATTGTAATATATAGTCCATATTCACATTTCTCTCATTGTCTCCAAAATATGTTTTTTTTAAAATTTATTTATTATTTTTCTTTTCCCTTTTTTTTTTTCAAGATGGAGTCTCACTTTGTTGCCCAAGCTGGAGTGCAGTGGCACGATCTCGGCTCACTGCAACCTCTGCCTCCAGGGTTCAAGCAATTCTCCTGCCTCAGCCTCTGGAGTAGCTAGGATTACAGGCGCCCACCACCATGCCTGGCTAATTTTGTATTTATAGTAGAGACAGGGTTTCACCATGTTAGCCAGGCTGGTTTCGAACTCCTGACCTCAGGTGATCCACCCGCATTTGCCTCCCAAAGTGCTGGCATTACAGGCATAAGCTACCGTGCCTGGCTTTGTTTTCCATTTTTAACAGTAGAGACACTAGGTTGGCCAGGCTGGTATTGAATTCCTGGCCTTGAGCCTCCCTTCTGGCCAGCCAAAGTGCTGAGATTATAGGCCTGAGCCATCATGCCTGACCCAAAATATCTTTTCACAGTTGATTTATTTGAATCTATATGCAAAGCACACACTATGCATTTGGTTTAATGTCTCTTAAATCTTTTAATCTCTAACAGTTCCGCCTCCCCATTAAAGAAAATGCTATTTATTTGTGGAAATAATCAAATCATTTATCCTGTTGACTTTTTCACATTCTTGATTTAGCTGACAGCTCCCTTACATAAATTATATTTTTGCCTATACTAATAACATTCATAGAATCAATGCGTTTTGTTATAAAGAATGATAAAGCTAGGCACTGTAGCTCACGCCTATAATCTCAGCACTTTGAGAGGCCGAGGTTGGAGGATCACTTGAGTCTCGGAGCTGGAGACCAGCCTGGGCAACAGAGTGAGACCCTCATCTCTACAGAAATTTAAAAAATTAGCAGGTGTGGTGGTGCAAGCCTTTGGTCCCAGTTACTTGGGAAAAGGCTAAGGTGGGAGGATTGCTTGAGCCCAGTGGGTGGAGGCTGCAGTGAGCTATGATCGCACCACTGCACTCCAGCTTCAGTGACAGAGTGAGACCCTGCCTCAAAAAAAAAAAAAAAAAAGAATGATAGATAAAGTATTAAGAAAGTGGTCACTTACTTCCTGATCTCACTTCTACTGCTGAGAAGCCTTCAAATCTATGTTTATACTTTTCCACATGCAACAATCAAGCCATATTTTGTGAATTTGTCTCATAAATAAGCACATCCTTCCCAACCTTTTTGTTTTTACCACCATCTGTCCTTCCCTTATACATTTCAGCCAATATTTATTGAGTGCCTACTGTGTGCTAGACCCTGGGTTATAGCAGTGACCAAGATGACAATCCCCACCTTTGGGGGAAGCTGATGTTTTAAGGGGGAAGATGGACACAAAGCAACATCAATATGTAAAATAAATAGCATGTCAGAGGCTGATAAGAGCGAGGGAGCAAAATAAGGCAGGAACGGCAGTGGGGTCTTCTGCATTGTTAGGCATAAGCTTGTGCTCATTAAAAACGAAGCACAGGCCGGGCGCGATGGCTCACGCCTGTAATCCCAGCACTTTGGGAGGCTGAGGCGGGCCGATCACCTGAGGTCGGGAGTTCGAGACCAGCCTGACCAACATGGAGAAACCCTGTCTCTACTAAAAATACAAAAATTAGCCAGGCATGGTGGCGTGTGCCTATAGTCACAGCTACCTGAGAGGCTGAGGCAGGAGAATCGCTTGAACCCAGGAGGCAGAAGTTGCAATGAGCCAAGATCACAGGACTGCCTTCCAGCCTGGGTGACAGAGCAAGACTCCGTCTCAAAACAAACAAACAGAATTGCTCCTGCTCTGGTGTTCTGCCTGGCTTGTAGGGTCATCATTTATTAAACAGTCCCCTGCTGTGTGCTTTGTCCCCTGCTGTACACCCCTGCTATTTGTTGTGCACATCAGCAAGTTTGTCCCTGGGCTTCACACCTAGAAGAGGAACCTGTAAGTGAGAGACCCTGAGGGCAGCCAGCTCATCCTTGAAACAGCCCCAGAGGAGGGTGCTGTGATAACCCTGGTGTTTTAGCACAGGGAACTGAGGCTCCCAGAGGGGCAGGAGTTCTGTAGAGGTGACACAGCCAGGCAGTGGTGGAATCCCAAGCCCATCCCTGGTCTCCTCCTAGATTGGGGCCCAGCTCCCCTACGCCCTAGTTTGGTGACCTTGGAGAGTCACCTCTTCTTAAAACCTCAGTTTCTTGATCTGTCTAGTGGGGACATTAATGGGTTGTTTTGGAGAAGAAACGAGATAATCACAGTGACCACTTGGCATAGTGCCTGACACAGAGTGGGAGCTTCCACACGCGGTGGTGATCCTTGGTCTTCCTGTGTGGATTTGGGGAGATTGCAGGCCCAGTGGGTGCTCTTTAAACCTGGCCTTTCCTTCTCTGCAGTCCTCCTCCCTAATCCTTCTCATTTCCCCACCTCACTCTCCTGTCTCCAACCAGTAAATCTCATCTGTTTCTCATCCCTTCTTGCTCTGGTCTTGCTTCAGTTTTCTTTCTTTTCGTTCTTTCTTTTTTTTTTTGAGACACGGTCTCCCTTTGTCCCCCAGGCTGGAGTGCAGTGGTGTGATCTCGGCTCAGTGCAACCTCCACCTCCTGGGCTTATGCAGTCCTCCCACCTCAGCCTCCCAATTAGCCGGGATCCTAGGCACACACCACCATGCCTGGCTAATTTTTGTATTTTTTTTTTTTTTGAGACAGAGTTTTGCTCTTGTTGCTGGGGCTGGAGTGCAATGGTGCCATCTTGATTCACTGCAACCTCAGCCTCCCGAGTAGCTGGGATTACAGGCATGCACCACCACACCTGGCTAATTTTGTATTTTTAGCAGAGATGGGGTTTATCCATGTTGGTCAGGCTGGTCTCGAACTCCCGACCTCAGGTGATCCCCCCACCTTGGCTTCCCAATGTGCTGGGATTATAGGCGTGAGCCACCACGCCCAGCCTAATTTTTGTATTTTTTGTAGAGACGGGGTTTCGCCATGTTGCCCCAGGCTGGTCTCAAACTCTGGGTTTAAGCGATCCTCCCCTCTTGGCCTCCCAAAGTGCTGGGATTACACGTGTGAGCCACCACACCCATCCTGCTTCAGTTTTCTAACTCCTTGACACTCAAAGTGTGGCTGGTGGAACAGCAGCATCAGGGCCCACCTGGGAGCTTGTCAGACATGCAGAACTTCTCCCCCTACTCCAGACTGAATCAGAGTCTGCATTTTAACATTTTAACAAAATCTCCAGTGGATCTGCTTGCATGAAGAAATCTGAGATGTACTACCCTGAACCTCAGTTTGACATCCGGAATCATACCACTGTTTGCAGGGATTATTTGGGAAGAATAGGTTGGATCAGACCAGCTCATGGTCAGGCTCTCATAAATAGTGGACACTTGTATTGCCTTAAATCCTCCTCCCCAACCTGTATGACCATCTGAGGTGACCACTCTACCTGGTGAGTCCTGGTTCTGTCAGCTCTGGCTGTGTGACTTGTGCCGAGTGACTTAACCTCTCTGAGTCTTGGTTTCCACATCTGTGAAATGGAGATAAACGTACTTACCCCTCCAGGAGAGTTTGAGGGGGCAGAGATTATACGTAGAAAGTACTTAGCAGAGGATTATATTCATTAATTTCATCACAACAATAATAACAATAATAATGTAAACAAGCTCTCTTTTTTATTTTTGAGACAGGGTCTCACTCAATCACCCAGGCTGGAGTGCAGTGGTGCAATCATAGCTCAATGCAATTTCGATCTCCTGGGCTCAGCCTCCTTAGTAGCTGGAACTACGGGTGTGCGCCACCAGGCGCAGCTAATTTTTTGGATTTTTAGTAGAGATAGGGTCTCACTATATTGCCCAGGCTGGTCTCCAACTCATAGCCTCAAGTGATCCTTCCACTTCAGGTTCCCAAAGTGCTGGGATTACAGGCATGAACCACTGCACATAGCTTCTCTCTCTCTCTCTCTCTCTCTTTTTTTTTTTTTTTTAAATAGAGAAGGGGTCTTTTGTGTTGGCCAGACTGGTTTGAAACTTCTGGGATCAAGGGATCCTCCCACCTCAGCTTCCTGCGTAGCTGGAATTACAGGCTCAAGCCACCACACAGGCTCCAATCTTCATTTCTTTTTTTCCAAAAAAAAATTTTTTTTTTCAGAGACGGGATCTTGCTATGTTGCCCAGGCTGCCCTTGAATTCTTAGGCCTAAGGGATCCTCCTGCCTCAGCCTCCCAAAGTTCTGAGATTACAGGCATGAGCCACCATGCCCGGCCCAATGTTCATTTCTGTTGATAGGCCTCTGATGTTTCAGGGTGAGCTCTAGGGTCAGAAATACCTGGGTTTGTGTCCCAGTTCTGCTGCCTAGAAGCTCTGTGTGACCTCGGGTGCATTATGTCATCTCTCTGTACCTCATTTTGCTCATTTGTAAAATGGGGCTCACAGTTGCCATGAAGTGCCAAGGAGCTGATGTCCATAAAGCCCTGGGCAGAGCATCATAGTCAATCCATGTAGCCATTGCATTTGTCAGATGGTGCTAATTAATATTACCGTCTAAAGGCTGTAGCGGGCCTTACACGCAAGCTGCTATGACTTGCTCCCCTCGAGGGGCTCCAGGCTGTAGAATCCCCCGCCCCTTACATCAGCTGCCCCTTCTCTTTGCTCCCCAGGCTCCGCCCACCCCAACTCACTCTCCAGGCCCGCGAATCTTGGATCTCCGGCAGCATCTGGAGGGGTGGGGCCACAACCCGGAAAACTGCCCACATGTGCAGGTGTCTGGGGGCTGCTGCCGCGGACCCCTGGTGAAGATGGGTGGCCGCATCAAGACCTGGAGGAAGCGATGGTTCTGCTTTGACCGCCAAGCCCGCCGCTTGGCCTACTATGCGGGTAAGCCCAGCCTGGCCACCACGGGCCCCGGGACGCTGGAATTCCACTCGGGAGGCCTTTCCGCTACAGGCACCAGAAGTCCTGGCCCCCACTTTCCATGTTCCCCTGGATCCAGAAGTTTGGTTCCCTAGCTCCTACCTTCTCTACAACCCAGGAGTCCAGGTTCCCAGCTCCCTCTTTCCTCCATACCCTGGAGTCCAGATCCCCAGCCCCTCTTTAAGCCACCCAGAATTCAAACCCCCAGTCCTCCTCAGGGACATAGATAACAGTTTAGTACAATTCAAGCTTTCCAGGGCCCATGTTCCTAAGACATCCATGAGTCTGAACCTGCACTGTCAGCTGCCTCCAACCCCCCAACGGCCAGGAGTCTGGGGCCCTTGTCCTTCTTCTCTAGGAGAATCAATTATTCCAAACCTCTCCTTGGACACTTTGTTTTGTTTGTTTGTTTGTATGTTTGTTTGTTTTGAGACAGAGTCTCGCTCTGTCGCCCAGGCTGTGGTGCAGTGGCGCGATCTCAGCCCACTGCAACCTCCACCTCCCCGGCTCAAGCGATTCTCCTGCCTCAGCCTCCCGAATAGGCAGGACTACAGGCTCATGCCACCACACCCGGCTAATTTTTTGTATTTGTAGTAGAGACTGGGTTTCACTGTGTTAGCCAGGATGGTCTCGATCTCCTGACCTTTTGATCCGCCTGCCTCAGCCTCCCCAAGTGCTGGGATTACAGGCTTGAGCCACTGCGCCCAGCTTCCTTGGACACTTACCTATATGACCCTGTATGACCATTTGACTCTACTTGGTGAGTCCTGGCTCTGTCAGCTCTGGCTGTGTGACTTGTGCCAGGTGACTTAACTTCTCTGAGTCTTGGTTTCCACATCTGTGAAATGGAGATAAATGTACTTACCCTCCAGGAGAGTTTGAGAGGGTTAGAGATTTTACCTAGAAAGTGCTTGAGCACTCCCTGAGTTCCTTCCCTTCTCAGAGACCAAGACATTCAGGGCCTAGGATTCCAGCTCCACAGACCCCACTCCCTAATCGTGTCCAGTTTCTGCACCCAGTCTCCCATCCAGCGTTAACATTCACTCACCTCCCAACCTTTAGAGACCTTCAGACTCTTGTCACCATGTTTCTTACCCCAAATCCAGTCTCAGGACTTAGGGCCAGTGACCCTCACCTTGACACACACAGACACACCTTTCTCACTGGCTCTCTTTTTCTCTTACCTCCCCTACCAGACAAGGAAGAGATCAAGCTCAAAGGTGTCATCTACTTCCAGGCCATTGAGGAAGTCTATTACGACCACTTACGCTGTGCCTTCAAGGTGAAGCCCCTCAATGTCACCCTGCCCTCCCAGCTGGAGACCCAGTTGGAGTCAGGCCTTATCTCATCCCTGGCTCATCCTGGGGAAAGCCACCTGCAGCTTCTCCTGTCAGAGTACTCATAGGAGTACCTGTTTGTTGCAGAGAAAACAAACAGTTCACCTGACTGCAGGACTAAAAATTAAGAGCCCAGACTCTAGTTTTCAGCCACTGTTAATTTTCTTTTTTTTTTTAAGATGGAGTCTCATTCTGTCACCCAGGCTGGAGTGCAGTGGCGCCATCTCGGCTCACTGCAACCTCCGCCTCCCTGGTTCAAGCAATTCTCCTGCCTCAGCCTCCTGAGTAGCTGGGATTATAGGCACCGTGCCTGGCTAATTTTTGTATTTTTAGTAGAGACAGGGTTTCACTGTGTTGGCCAGGTTGGTCTCAAACTCCTGACCCACCTCAGCCTCTCAAAGTTCTGGGATTACAGGTGTGAACCACCACACCACACACGGCTCTTTTTTTTTTTTAGATGGAGTCTGGCTCTGTCGCCCAGGCTGGAGTGCAGTGGCGCCATCTTGGCTCACTGCAACCTCTGCCTCCCAGGTTCAAGTGATTCTCCTGCCTCAGCCTCCCAAGTAGTTGGGATTACAGGCACACCACCACACCTGGCTAACTTTTGTATTTTTAGTTGAGATGGGGTTTCACTATGTTGGCCAGGCTGGTCTCGAACTCCTGACCTCATGATCTGCCCACCTTGGCCCCCCAAAGTGCTGGGATTACAGGCGTGAGCCACCACACCTGGCCTGTCACTGTTAATTTTCTTGGAGCAAAAGTTTTAGAGCCAAAATATGGCAAACTCTGATGTTAAACTGGGAATAAATGAATGAATAGGTCAGAGCAAGAGTGGGGCAGCCTGGGAGCATCTAAAGGAGATGATCTGCCAGGCGTGGTGGCTCATGCCTGTAATCCCAACATTTTGGGAGACCAAGATGGGAGGATTTCAGGAGGCCAGGAGTTTGAGACCAGCATGGTCTCAAACTGTTTTTTTTTGATCCCATAGCAAGATCCCATCTCTGTTTTCTTTTTAATTTTTTAAATGAAAAATAGATAAAGGAGATGGTTGTTAGTTGGCTCCTGCCAACAGTTGCCAAGTGGGAGTGGGCCCCATGGTGTTATCTTGTATTTATTTTTTCCCAGAGAACTCAGGAATTGGAACTTGAATAAAGCACAGTGCCAAAAATTTAAACATTGGCAACTGATACAATATTTAGAAAGCTCTGTGGAGAATAACCAAACTGTGGCTTTTTAGCAATTAGGTTGGAATCTCAGCTATGTAATATCAGGAAAGTGACTTCCTTTCTTTAGCCTTTAGCCTTAGTTTTCTTTGTTTCTTTTCTTTTTTTTTTTTCTTGCTCCATCGCCCAGGCTGGAGTGCAGTGGTACAATCATAGCTCACTGCAGCCTCTATTCTCGGGCTCAAGCAATCCTCCTGCCTCAGCCTCCTGAGTAGCTAGGACTGTATGTGTGTGCCACCACACCCAGCTAATTTGTTTTGTTTTGTTTTTCTGGTATTTTTTTGTAGAGATGGGGTCTCCCTATGTTGCCCAGGCTGGTCTTGAACTCCTGAGTTCAAGCAATCAATCCGCTTCAACCTCCCAAAGTGCTGGGATTACAGGTGTGAGCCACCCAGCCCAGCCAGCCTTAGTTTTCTCATGTGTAGAATGGGCACGCATCAACCCATTCCATCAGGGTTATTGAGAGGGCTAAAAACAGATTATGGACATAAGGGATTTACTCAATTTGGGACTGGCAAGTGGGTACTCAAATAACGGATTCTAGACACTAACTTTCCCCAGGTACAAGGGGACCTAGATTTTGGGGAGGTGGAATTTGAATGCTTGTATTTCTAATATAGGAGAAGTTAGGCTGAGAGAAGACGCCGTAAGTCCTACTTTTAAATTTCTCGGCCTGGCGCAGTGGCTCACGCCTGTAAGCCCAGCACTTTGGGAGGCCGAAGCAGGCGGATCACAAGGTCAAGAGATCGAGACCATCCTGACAAACATTGTGAAACCCGGTCTGCACTAAAAATACAAAAATTAGCTGGGCGTGGTGGCGCACGCCTGTAGTCCCAGCTACTCGGGAGGCTGAGGCAGGAGAATCGCTTGAACTCGAGAGGTGGAGGTTGCAGTGAGCCAAGATTGCGCCACTGCACTCCAGCCTGGTGACAGAGCCAGACTCCGTTTCAAAAACAAAAGAAAAAAAATTTATCTTGCCCCTAATTTATCAATAGCGCTCTACATATGTTAATTTTAAGCACTTTCTTGTGTTAATTCATTTAATCCTTATGATCCAGTGAGGTAGGTGGCATCATTTGGGAAGACAGGGAAACTGACATTCAGATACTTAAGTAAGTATCTGACTTACCACACAGACTGTAAGCAGCAAGGCTGGATTCACACCCAGACTGTGGCCGGTGTCTTTTGTCTTAATTACCCTCACTTTCTGCTTATTCCAGAGCCCCAACCCCCGCCTGACCTTCTGCGTCAAAACCTACGAACGCCTTTTCTACATGGTGGCTCCGAACCCCGAAGCCATGCGCATTTGGATGGACGTCATCGTGACAGCAGCTGATGAAAACCACGCCCCCTGAGTGGCCCCGCCCTCTTGGGGGAAGTCCCTTCGAGGCTCCTCCGGCGCGGGGCGCGGGGGCGTTCCTGGGCCCCGCCCACTGCCGGAAAACTTGGTCGCACCGCTTTGGAACTCTCCCGGGAATTCCGCAGGCGCCGCAGCTCAGCTGGCCTGAGCTGCTGCGTTCTGGGTTGCAGGTGCCTTGCCTCCGACGGGATCGCCGGCCCCTGAGGCCCTGCCCGGGGCAGGAGGAAGATTGCAGGGGCGGGAAGAAACTATTTATTGGTGCTCCTGTGATACCGAATTAAATACGGAGGAAAAACAGGAATTGCTGCTGTGGTTTCCAGCCCAGGCATCCGGCGCCCCTGGGGCCCTAGGCAGGACATCTGAGTTATAGGTGCCTCTGGGAACCACGCGTCCCACAGCCAGGTTTCTTTAGCAATGGAGGCCTTCAACTCTAAGGTCATGGCTGGGAGAAGAGGGTGAGAGGCATGTGTCCTTAGTGTTTGGCAGTTTTGCTTTTTTAGTTGTAGGCCCTTCTGTTTCCACCCTTTCTGGCCTGATGGGCTGCTGGAAATTTCTAGGAACTCCTAGGCTTCCCCTCTTTAGGCCTTTGCGTACGTTGTTCCCTCTGCCCTTTTCTTCCCTTTTTTCTTTTATCTATTTATTTTTATAGAGATGGGGTCTCACTGTGTTGCCCAGGCTGGTCTCCAACTCCTGGACTTAAGCAATCCACCCACCTTAGCCTCCCAAGGTGCTGAGATTACAGGTGTGAGCCACCACGCCCGGCCCCTCTCCTTCCCTTAATCAGCTGCACCTCATTCTTCCAGCCTTAGTTCAGTTGGCACCTCCTTCAGGAAGCCCTCACTGACTTTCCTGGCTGGGTCAGGCACCCCTTTTTGAGCTCTGTCATCCCATCCCTGAGGACCCTGGGTCATCATGGGCGATGGATCTGAGTCCTTTATGCACTGGGAGCTCCATGAGGCAGAGCCAGCATTGTCCTGGTCACTGCTGTTCCCAGCACCATAGAGCATGTCTCATTCCATGAAAGTGGAAAAAAACCAAAAAACAAACTCGCTTCCCTTTCACCTCTGGGCCTTTGTACATTCTGTTCCCTTTGGTTAGGCACCTCTCCCCATTCCACAAAAGCCCTACTCATCATTTAGCTTCTAGTTCCTGTGTTAAATCTCTTTCTTTAGGAAGCCCTCCCTGATTTTCCTGGCAGGTCAGATGCTTCCTCTGGGCTTTTTTTTTTTTTGAGACAGAGCCTCGGTCTGTCGCCCAGGCTGGAGTGCAGTAGTGCAATCTCAGCTCACTGCAACCTCCACCTCTCAGGTTCAAACGGTTCTCCTGCCTCAGCCTCCCGAGCAGCTGGGATTACGGGCACCCACCACCACACCATGCCTGGCTTTTTTTTTTTTTTCTTTTTTTTGTTTGTTTGTATTTTTAGTAGAGATGGGGTTTCACCATGTAGGCCAGGCTAGCCTCCAACTCCTAGGCTCAAGCGATCTGCCTGTCTCGGCCTCCCAAAGTGTTGGAATTACAGGCGTGAGCCACTGCTCCTGGCCCTGGGCTTTTCATTATAGCCCTGACCGCCCCACCTGTGCCTCCCCATTCCCAACCCTGATCATTCTATCCTGTGCTTCTCTCATCATGGCCTTCACTACCTGGGATCATCACTGCTATTGAGTCTGTCTCCCCCTCTGGCCTGGGAGTGAGTGCTGTCTTGGTCACCACTGAACCCTTGGTACAGCAGAGGGCCTGGTGCATACTAGGTACGGAGGGAACATCTAGTGGTTGAATAAACTGATGGGAAAGTGATGCTAAGGGCTGGGGACTGTCATGAACAAGGCAGGCAGAGCTCTTTGGCTGACTTCATCCTTCAGGTCTCATCTACGGCGCCCCTTCCTTCAAGAAGCTCTCCCTGACCCCTAGGCCGGGTCAGGTGCCTGCTCTGGGCCTCTACAGTCCTCCAGGGTCCGCCACTTGGGCACTCTAGGCTGTCACTCTGGAGACAGCTCTTTCCTGCCTCAAAAAGTTCCCTTGAGTACCAAGATAGAGTGCTCTGAGTCCCGGGAGGGCAGACACCCAAATTCCTAGGTCCTCTGGGACTGTAGGTGTCCCTTGGCCTCTACCTTCAGGTGTGTGACATCTGTATTCTTGGATCAGTTCATCCCGCAGCCCCTCTGCAAACCGGGTCCCTTACTGAATCCCACTTCATGGACATCTGACCAATGTAGACGACAGCTCCCCGTGTTCAGAAGAGCCCTGCTCTGTGGTCACTGTAGAAATTCGTAAATGTATCTTTGAATTTCTGTTTTGTAAGCTAAGACTAATGAGATAATAAAAGCATGATGAGGCAGCCTCACCTCTCTGGGACAAGTTTCCACTCCTATCCCCACCTCCTTTTTTTTTCTTGAGACGGAGTCTTACTCTGTCACCTAGGCTGGAGTGCAGTGGCGTGATCTTGGCTCACTGCAACCTCTGCCTCCCAGGTTCAAGCGATTCTCCTGCCTCAGCCTCCTAAGTAGCTGGTATTTTAGGCACTGGCCACCACACCTGGCTAATGTTTGTGTTTTTAGTAGAGACAGGGTTTCACCATGTTGGCCAGGCTGGTCTGGAACTCCTGACCTCAAGTGATCCGCCTGCCTCGGCCTCCCAAAATGCTGGGATTACAGGCGTGAGCCACCGTGCCTGGCCTATTCCCTTCTTAACTCTGCCCCGTGATCACTGGCACTGTCCATCCCCGTTGTAGGCATGCCGCAAGAAGATCAGGGTTGGGTGCTTGTGCCTCATGGTATCTTGGGGTGGAACATGGCGGTGGGCATCTGGTGGGATGGGGAACCCAGCCAGGTTGCCCACGTTGTGGGGCAGGGTCCCTTCGAAGCCACTTTCGAAGATCTGTGCTGGTCCCATGAGTATCTCTGTGCCCAAGGGAACATAACATTAAACACCATGAGGGCTCAAGAGAAAGGCTGAGGGCTGGGTGCAGTGGCTCATACCTGTAATCCTAGCACTCTGAGAGGCTGAGACAGGAAGATCACTTGAGCCCAGGAGTTTGAGACCAGCCTGGGCAACATAGCAAGACCCTGTTTCTACAAAAAAAATTTGAAAATTAGCTGGACATGGTGGCACACGCCTGTAGTGGCAGTTACTTGGGAGGCTGAGGTGGGAGGATTGCTTGAGTCTAGGAGATAGAGGCTGCAGTGAGCTGTGAGCTGCATGCCAGCCTGGGTGGCAGTGAGACTGTCTCAAAAAAAAAAAAAAAAAAAAGAGATTGAGGCAGAAGAAAGGAAAAAAAGGTGTTTCTATTTTAGTACCTTTAACAGCACTCTTTCCTGTTTTTTTTTTTTTTTTTTTTTGTGAGACGGAATTTCGCTCTTGTTGCCCAGGCTGGAGTGCAATGGTGCGATCTCAGCTCACTGCAACCTCTGCCTCCTGGGTTCAAGCGATTCTCCTGTCTCAGCCTCTGGAGTAGCTGGGATTACAGGCACACGCCACCACACCTGGCTAATTTTTTGTATTTTTAGTAGAAATGGGGTTTCACCATGTTGGTCAGGCTGGTCTGGAACTCCTAATCTTAGGTGATCCTCCCACCTTGGCCTCCCAAATTGCTGGGATTACAGGCGTGAGCCACCGTGCCTGGACTCTTTTCCTGCCTTTTGAACCAGGTCTCTAAATTTCATTTTGCACTGGGGCCTGAAAATTACACAGTCAGCCCTGTCGCTGACTCCACTCCTTCCCTAACTTGTCCCAAATGGTGTATCCCAGAGGGAGTGGGCCTGAGTCAGGCTGGGAACCTCGCTGGGCTCAGAGCCTGCTCTGCCACAGGGAGACAAGAAATCCAGAGTGAATATGGTCCTGGGCTTGTCTGAGGCCTGGGAGTGGTCTGTATGGCTGGCGGCTGCCTCCGCACTGACCCCTGAGCCAGATTCTAGATTCTTTGCCATAAAATCTGCAAAGGATCTAGAAGAGCCAGCCACCTACCACGCAGCAGGCTTAAGTGGTGCCCTGCATTCAAACCTCCTTCTGTTCTCTGGTCATGGGCCAGGCGGGGGTCAGTGCCCAGAATCCGGGCAGGCCTGAGCAAGAGGTACCTCTCCACCCTGGGTCCCACTCCCTCCCGAGATGCTAGTTCTTCTGGTCTGGCCAGTTGGGGTTCCTCCCTGAAACTCTCCCACACAGCTGGGACCTGCAAGGCCTCCTGCTTCAGAGCAGCACACAATAATAATGCTAGTCTCACCCTGCCTGTCACTCACTGGGTGCCCGCTCTAGCCTTCAGGAGGTAGGGGTTTTCAGCTGAAGTTCAGAGAGGGAGATCGAGTTGCTTGAGGTTACACAGCAAGAGGGTGGCAGAGATAGGATTAAAATGTGTCTGTCCACTTCCAGACTCGATATTTTGCCCACTGCCTTACCCTACCATGAAAGATAATCCTTCTTTTATTATAAAAAAGACACCGTGGGTCGGGCACGGTGGCTCACGCCTGTAATCCCAACACTTTGAGAGGCCGAGGCAGGCGGATCACCTGAGGTCGGGAATTTGAGACCAGCTTGACCAACATGGTGAAATCCCATCTCTACTAAAAATACAAAAAATTTGCCGAGTGTGGTGGTGGATGCCTGTAATCCCAGCTACTCGGGAGGCTGAGGTAGGAGAATCGCTTGAACCCAGGAGGCAGAGGTTGCAGTGAGCTGAGATCGCGCCATTTGCACTCCAGCCTGGGAAGCAAGAGTGAAACTCCGCCTCAAAAAAAAAAAAAAAGACACCTTGGAGGCTCAGAGAGGTGAAAGCATTTATGCAGCATCACACAGCAAAGCAAGAATCGGGGCTGAGATTCCAAGGCTGGGAGGCGGGGGGGCAGGAGCCAGTGCTGAATGAATGACTTCACAAGGAGTCATTCACTTTCTCTCTCTGAGCTTCAGCGTGATGCCAAGTGACCTCACCCAGGTGACTGAAGTGCTCGTCATTGTTGGGAACGGGGGTGCCTCACAGGGTCTGGAGAACAGATGATATCTTTATAAACACGACCGCTGCTTGTCTCATCATCAGACAGTGAGCCAGCCCCCTGCAGCCAGGTCTGACATCTGACTCTGCCGCTTCCCTTGCTGTGTGAACTTGAACAGATACCTTCCTCTCTCTGGGTCTCAGAGTCTTCCTCTGTGAAAGAGATCCTCCTCTCTACCCCCTCGTTAGGAATTCAAGGTGAGATTGCTTGTATAAGAGCCGACCACCCTGTGTGGCACACGGTTGGAGCTCAAGAAGTGAGGGCTATTACTAATAATAGTGATACTAACAATCTACTTATTATTATTATTATTGTTGAGACAGGGTCTTTCTCTGTCAATCAGGCTGGAGTGCAGTGACGTGATCACAACTTACTGCCGCCTTGACCTCCCAGGCTCAATGTGATCCTTCCACCTCAGCCTCCTGAGGAGTTGGATCTACAGGTGTGCACCACCACGCCTGGCTAATTTTTGTATTTTTTGTAGAGATAGGGATTCCACCATGTTGCCCCGGCTGGTCTCAAACTCCTGGGCTCAAGTGATCTGCCCGCCTCAGCCCCCACAAAGTGCTGGGATTACAGGCACCAGCCACTGTGCTCGGCCCTTAACCTATTATTAGTAATAAAAACTAATACTTTCATAGCTCCTAGAATTTGACCCTATTTTAATCGTTTCACATATATTTAACATTGATGCCCTAGCAGTATAGTATTTCAAATATATATAACATTGATGCCCTAGCAGTATAGCACCTAGTATGAGGTGGGTACTACTAAGACCCTCATTTTATGGATGAGGATGAGGACACTGAGGCACACAGGGGCCAAGTAATTGTCAAAGTTTCACAGCTGATATCCAATGGACCCATGTACTTAATTATAGGTACTGTTAGTTAAGCCAGACTGCCTGAGTTCAAATACCGTCTCCACCACTTCCTAGCTTCGTGACCCTGAGCAAGTTGTTAAGCCCCCCATGCCTGCCTCGATCTCCCCATTTGTAAATTGACCATCATAGAAATCTCTCATAGGATCGTGTGTAAAGGGTGTGGAAAGTTGCCTGGCACAGAGGAAGCACTGAATGCATGTGCTTTTGTCATAGTCCTTGTTTAGACAGGAAGCCTCTGAACATCAAAGAATTGGAGCCACTTGATCAAGTCACACAGCAGATTAGGGTCGGTATTCAAATGCATGCCTCTCTTGCTGTAAAACTAAGGGTCATTGCAAAATACAATCTCAGGCCTAAAGCCAGGCTCTGACTTTGGCAAATGGCATGGGGGTCTTTGGAGACAGCCCTGGATTCAAATCCCAGTTATGCCACTTCCAAGCCTCTCCCAGTCTCAATTTCCCCATCTGTGAAATGAGATTTAGTTCTCTCTTTGCAGAGCTGTCGTGACATTCAGAGAGGATTCACAGAAAGTGCTAAGCACAGAGTAGGTGATTAATAAATGCTAATAAGCATACTTACAGGTGAGGATTAAATGAGATAATGCATGCCCCCTGTTCAAAACAGTTTCTGGGAAACAAACACTTGATACTCAGTCACTGTTCTTATTATGACTTTTGTTACCATTGTTATTAATGTCACGATGTGGTTTATGGCAAGGACTGTCTGGAATCAGCTTGGAAACCTCCCACTTCCTCATCCCTCACATTGGATCCATCAGTAACCCCTACCTGTTCTTCCTCCTAAAATATTTTAGATCTTTCCACTCTTCACCTTTCCTTTGGGACACCCTTGGCCAAGTACATCTGCTCTGGCCTGTGTCAATGTTCTCCACCAGGGACACACCTGTGGTTGAACAAGTTGGGTTTATTGCTTCTTGCAATGAGGGAGAAAACACACCATGAGGTAACCGTGAGGTGTCTAAGTAAAAGGGTGTTAGAAAGGATTGATTTTTTTTTTTTTTTTTTTGAGTCAAAGTCTTGCTCTGTCGCCCGGGTTGGAGGGCAGTGGCACGATCTCAGCTCACTGCGACCTCTGCCTCCTAGGTTCAGCGATTCTCCTGCCTCAGCCCCTAATCCCCAGTAGCTGGGATTACAGGTGTGTGCCACCACACCCAGCTAACTTTTTGTATTTTTAGTAGAGACAGAGTTTCACCACGTTGGCCAGTCTGGTCTCAAACTCTTGAGCTCAGGTGATCCACCCCCTTGGCCTCCCAAAGTGCTGGGATTACAGGTGTGAGCACCTGGCCAGAAAGGATTGATTTTAAGATTTGGGCTTGTGTGTGGTGGTCTTGGGAATGGTGCAAGGAAGTGGGGCCTCGTTCTGGTTTGGATACTGTTAAACAGAGAAGGAGTAACGCTGTGGTTGGGCATTTGCATAAATCTCATTTATGAGGCAGGAGAAATAAAGTGAGGTTAAAGTTGTAACTTTATAATATAATGTAAGCAGTCATTTATATTAGCCAGGATATGGGGATGCTTAGTCATTCTGCGGTTTGCACAATGATCTTGTTTGTTTCTGTGTTCAGACATGGTTATGGATTGGTCTTGATTTTTTTTCTTTCTTTGTTTTTTGTTTTTTTTGAGACAGGGTCTCACTCTGGTTGCCCAGGCTGGAGTGCAGTGGCGCAATCTCAGCTCACTGCAGCCTCAACCTCCCAGGCTCGGGTGATTCTCCCAGCTCAGCCTCTCAGGTAGCTGAGATTATAGGTGCACACCCCCACGCCCAGCTAATTTTTTGTATTTTTAGTAGAGACGAGGTTTCGCTGCGTTGCCCAGACTGTTGATTTTTTTCTTGATCCTTTACTGTCACAGTGTGGCCTTGTCCAGGTTGGTGCTCTGTGAAATTATCTATGTGCAGTTGAACTCCATGGCCTCACTGTGTGTGTCAGGCCAACTGCCAGCAGTTAGGGGCTATTTTTCTCTTTCTTCCATGGAAAACTACCCGGCCCCCTGTTGGTTTCCTGGCCTTCTCTCTCACGCCTTCTAGAGTCATTTTCCTTTTTCACACAGAGGCCACAGTGACATTCTTTACCTTGTTTTTATTGAAGAATAACATACGTCCAGTGACAGGCCTGAGTCAGTGATTCCTTAAAAATAAAAGGAAGCAAATCTATTATGTCCTCCAGCTCATTTAGACCCTCTTAAAAGATTCTCTACTATTCTCAAAATTAATCCAAATCTCTTGTCGGGGCCTCTAATGCCCTGAGTGCTCTCGGCCTCTGCCTGACTCTTTCATCTCAGTTCCTGCGCTTCTCTCATGGACTTCTGAGCTCAGGAGCACTGCTCTCCTTTCCATGTTTGAATGGTTCATCCTACCTCCTACCTCCAGGTGCTCCCACGTGCTGTTCCCTCTGCTTGTAAAGGGCTGTGTCCCTCTCTTGACCTGCTCTAGCTGGCTACATCCTGCATGCCCTTGAGGTTGCATCTCAGATAACCTCAAGGAAGCCCTCACCGACCAGCCCCCACTTCTAGACTCCACATCTCCTTGTATCACTACACTTTTTCCTTCAGTGTCTTAGTCTCTGTGGTAAACACCAATTTGTATGATTATTTGATTAGCATCTGTCTCCCCCATCAGACTGTGAGCTCTGCCAGGACAGGCGCTGATTCTGTCTTCATCTCCAGCATTACCTAGATCAAAGCCGGGCACACTGTAGATGCTCATTTACAGTTACCGAACACTGAATGTCGAGTAGCCCCAGCCTGTCTTTAAGCCCCACTACTCTCCCACTCCAAACATACACAGACTTTCTCCCGCGAGCTGTCAGGGAACCTCAGCTCCCACCCTTTACCTCCTTGGCAACTTCACAGGGCAGGGACCGCTCTCCCTGTGGATGACGCGCCTAGGGGCGGGGCCCCGCCCCACAGCCGACGCTGAGTTGGCCCGGTTGGGCAAGGCTGGGGTTGCCTGGGGCGAGGTTACTCATCCTGGGCTCAGGTAAGAGGGCCGCAGCTGGGAGGCGGCACACCCAGGGGGGACGCCAAGGGAGCAGGACGGAGCCATGGACCCCGCCAGGAAAGCAGGTGCCCAGGCCGTGATCTGGACCGCAGGCTGGCTGCTGCTGCTGCTGCTGCTTCGCGGAGGTGGGTCTGCTGCCCAGAGAGGTGGAGGGGGTAGAGTGGGAGCTCCTAGGGAGGAGGCTTCTCTGGCCCCGTATAGAGAAGGCTGTGGGAAGGATCCCCACATAAGCAGAGGGCACTGTGGGCAAAGTTCCCCCGTCCTGAGCAAGGGAGGCAGAGGGAAGGGTCCTCCACCATGGGCAGTAGGAAGGGTTCCCCACCACGGACAGGGGGAACTGTGGGCAAAATTTTCCTATCCTGAAGCTGTAGAAAGAAGTCCTCTGTTCCTAGGCCGGGCGCGGTGGCTTACGGCTGTAATCTCAGCACTTTGGGAGGCCGAGACGGGCGGATCATGAGGTCAAGCGATCGAGACCAGCCTGGCCAACATGGTGAAACCCCGTCTCTACTAAAAATACAAAAATTAGCTGGGCGCAGTAGCGCGAGCCTGTAGTCCCAGCTACTCGGGAGGCTGAGGCAGGAGAATCGTTTGAATCCGGGAGGCGGAGGTTGCAGTGGCGGAGGTTGCAGTGAGCCGAGATTGCGCCACTGCACTCCAGCCTGGCGACAGAGCGAGACTCCGTCTCAAAAAAAGAAAAAAAGAGTCCCCTGTTCTGGGCAGAGAAGCTGTGGGCAGAGTTCTCTCATTTGAGCAGAAGGGAGCTGTGGGAAGGGATCCCTCACTGAGCACAGTCTAGCACAGTGTACTGTGGGAAAAGTTCTCTCATTCTGAGCAGAAAACTGAGGAGGTATCCCTCCTACCCCGGGATGAGGGGCTTCATGGCGGGGATCGCCTACAGTGGGCATACGGGGCTGTCGGAAGGATGTGCCCACGGTTGGCATAGTGGGTGTGAAGGAAAAGGGTCCAATGATTCCCGTGCTTCCAGATTTGTGGAAAGCTTTTCCCTACTCCTGCCCTGGAAAATTGTGTGCAATAAGACTGTCTTATCCCAGGCCAGAGGGCATGGGAAGGACTATTTCCCCCTTGGGGATGGACGCTTTAGCAAGGAGGACTCAGGTCTACTCGGCTCCGCTCCCCCAGGAGCGCAGGCCCTGGAGTGCTACAGCTGCGTGCAGAAAGCAGATGACGGATGCTCCCCGAACAAGATGAAGACAGTGAAGTGCGCGCCGGGCGTGGACGTCTGCACCGAGGCCGTGGGGGCGGTGGAGACCAGTGAGTGGGGACCCCCGGGCCACGCACACCACTGCAGGCTCCTCCGGCCCAGCCCGCCTCCTTAGATCCTTTCTGGATCTGGCCACGCCCCTTTAACGCGGCCCCACCCCTCCCTTTCAGCCTGGCCGGGACCCTAAGACACAGCCTTGCCCCTTCTCCCAGGCCAGGGCTTCTCTATTAACAATTACAAGGGCGAGGAGCAGAGAGTTGAGAACTGGGTGGGGCGGACTGGGAGAGCTCGGGTTCGGAACGAGGTCACGTCCTATGCACTTTTTCTGCTCCACCACTGAGACCTCCCCATCCCTGCCTGTCAACCGGGCTGTCTCCTCCGACTCTGCTCTTTGAGGTTCCGCCCCCGTTCCACGACCCCGCTCCTCCCTCCTTCGGTCGTTGTTTCCGCTCTGAGCGGCTCTTTGGGGGCGTCCATCCGCCAATTCCTGCCTGTCGGTCCTGTGGTGTTGGCCTATTTGAGGCCCCGCCCCTCCCAGACCCTACCCAACTTTGGGCCACGCCCCATCTGAGACCACGCCCACAGCTAATCCCGCCCTTGTCTCTCTCCCCAGTCCACGGACAATTCTCGATGGCAGTGCGGGGTTGCGGTTCGGGACTCCCCGGCAAGAATGACCGCGGCCTGGATCTTCACGGGCTTCTGGCGTTCATCCAGCTGCAGCAATGCGCTCAGGATCGCTGCAACGCCAAGCTCAACCTCACCTCGCGGGCGCTCGACCCGGCAGGTCCGTGGGGGGCGGGGCCGTAGCTGCGGGGGCGGAGCCACATTCGGGCCTGCCAAGATGGAGGCGGAGCCGTGGCGGAGGCGGGAGTACTCGGCCTGGGCTGGGGGTGGGGTCACACTCTGGGGCGGGGCCAAGAGGCAGCAGGAGGGACTTTCTGGCTGTAGGCGCCGGGAGGTTGCGCGCTGGGGCGGGGATACTAGTAGGCGGGGTCATCGATAGTGCGGGGCCAGGCCGTAGGGGCGGGGCTAGAGGACGAGCTGCGGTTCCCGAACCCTTTCGACGCCTTTTCTTCCTCTCGGCTCCCCTCGCAGGTAATGAGAGTGCATACCCGCCCAACGGCGTGGAGTGCTACAGCTGCGTGGGCTTGAGCCGGGAGGCGTGCCAGGGTACATCGCCGCCGGTCGTGAGCTGCTACAACGCCAGCGATCATGTCTACAAGGGCTGCTTCGACGGCAACGTCACCTTGATGGCAGGTGAGGGAGCCCCGGAGCACGGGACCTGTGGGAGTTAGGGTAGCCCTTCTGAAGCACCCTGGGCGGTAGGGAACCCTTTACCCAAAGCGTTTCCTTCACCTGCGACGCATTCTGGGAACCGTGGGGCCTAAGTGCTTGTATCGTAGGGCATCATGGAAAATGCAGTCCCTTCCCCCAACATATTAATAGTGTGGGGATAGTGATGCTTTGTCCCAGAGTGTTTTGGAGGGAAATACATTTCCATAGAGGGCTGCCAGGTACTTAGGAGGCATTTAAGCCTCTAAGCTTCTGCCCAGGCACTGCGGGTAATCTCTAGTTCTTAGCCCTTAAAACTCAAGGGGTCCTCCGCCTGTCCCAGACTATTGAGAGATGTAACCATGGAAAATGAAGTTCTTCGAACCCCATCCCCTGCCAGTTATGCTATGGAAAATGTAGTTCTTTTTTATTTTATTATTACTATTTTTTTTTAAGACAGCATCTTGCTCTATCGCCTAGCCTGGAGTGTAGTGGCGCAATCATAACTCACTGCAGCCTCTACCTCTTGGGCTCAAGCAGTCCTCCCGCCTCAGCCTCCCAAGTAGCTGGGACTACAGGGGTGCACCGCCATGACTGGTTCCTTTTATTTTTGGTAACGGTGGGGTCTTGCCGTGTTCCCCAGGCTGGTATTGAACTCCTGAGCTAAGCGATCCCCTGCGTAGGTCTCCCAGAGTGCTGGGATTACAGGCGTGAACCACTGAACCTGGTGCCGAGATGTAGCTCTGACTCTGAGACTAAATTCTGATGGGGGAGTAAAAGCCGGGGTGAAGGCTAGGGGGATGATGGCGAGAGGGTTGTAGAGGAAGTTTGTTCTGCCCCGTGGTCTTGTGAGAGGTCTTGTATCTCAGTCTAAGCCTTTGTTTTAAACCCTACTTTTGGTTCAGCCTACACACATTTCCATTCAAAGCACAATGGAAAATGTTAATCCACCATGTGCCAACCAAAGACAGTGAGTCTGTCTGTTTCTCATAGTAGGACCTGAGTTGAGGTTTTGGGATTAATGGATGCAGGGACCTTCTGTCTCCTTTTGGGTGTTCTCTGTTCTTTTTTTTTTTTTTTTTTTTGCAAGACAGAGTCTCACTCTGTTGCCCAGTGATCCACCTGCCTCGGCTTCCCAAAGTGCTGGGATTACAGGCTTGAGCCACCATGCCCGGTTGGGTTCACTGTTCTTGTCTGTTGCCTCTAAGTTTCGTTCTGGCCATGTCAACCTCTCTCCCTCCAGCCACTGACCTATCTGTGTCTCCTTCCTGCAGCTAACGTGACCGTGTCCTTGCCTGTCCGGGGCTGTGTCCAGGATGAATTCTGCACTCGGGATGGAGTAACAGGCCCAGGGTTCACACTCAGTGGCTCCTGCTGCCAGGGGTCCCGCTGTAACTCTGACCTCCGCAACAAGACCTACTTCTCCCCTCGAATCCCACCCCTTGTCCGGCTGCCCCCTCCAGAGCCCACGACTGTGGCCTCAACCATATCTGTGGCCTCAACCACGTCTGTCACCACTTCTACCTCTGCCCCAGTGAGACCCACCTCCACCACCAAACCCATGCCTGCCCCAACCAGTCAGACTCCGAGACAGGGAGTAGAACATGAGGCCTCCCGGGATGAGGAGCCCAGGTTGACTGGAGGCGCCGCTGGCCACCAGGACCGCAGCAATTCGGGGCAGTATCCTGCAAAAGGGGGACCCCAGCAGCCCCATAATAAAGGCTGTGTGGCTCCCACAGCTGGATTGGCAGCCCTTCTGTTGGCCGTGGCTGCTGGTGTCCTGCTGTGAGCTTCTCCACCTGGAAATTTCCCTCTCACCTACTTCTCTGGCACTGGGTACCTCTCTTCCCATCACTTCCTGTTCCCACCATGGGACTGGGCTGGCCCAGCCCCTGTTTTTCCAACATTCCCCAGTATCCCCAGCTTCTGCTGCGCTGGTTTGCGGCTTCGGGAAATAAAATACTGTTGTATATATCCTGCCAGGGGTTTTCTAGCTTTTTGAGGACAGCACCTGTATCCTTCTCATCCTTGTCTCTCTGTTTGTCCTCTTGTGATGTTAGGACAGAATGAGAGAAGTCAGCTGTCACAGGGAAGGTGACAGAGAGGATGCTAAGCTTCCTACTCACTTTCTCCTAGCCAGCCTGGACTTTGGAGCGTGGGGTGGGTGGGACAATGGCTCCCCACTCTAAGCACTGCCTCCCCTACTCCCCTCATCTTTGGGGAATCGGTTCCCCATATGTCTGCCTTACTAGACTGTGAGCTCCTCGAGGGCAGGGACCGTGCCTTACGTCTGTGTGTGATCAGTTTCTGGCACATAAATGCCTCAGTAAAGATTTAATTACTTTGTATAGTGCTTTAAAGGAGTCACTTCCATCTTGTTTCTCGCAATAACCTCTGTAGCTGAGCTAGGGTGGGCATCATAAAGCCTTTAACAGGAGAGATATTGGACCTAGAGCCACAGCCCTGGGGGAAGTCATGGTTGAACTTTAATCTCCTGGGGTCTAGCCTGCATGTGGGTGGTCCCACTGGTGAGAGGGAGACCGGGCGAAACCATAAGTGGCATGGAGGGGTGAATGGGGCTTTTAGCCATGCCAGGGAACAGAGACCTTTGTCTAATGAGTTTGTGTACCCTCCCTAGGCTCCACCCACCTTGCCATCCAGCCAGCCATCTGCATTTTTTTAGAGACGGGGTCTCTGTCACCCAAACTGGACCGCAGTGGCCCAATCATAGCTCACTGCAACCTCTAACTACTGCCTCAGGCTCCCAAGTAGCTGGGACTACAGGCTCACCCTATCATAATTGGCTAATTTTATTTTTTGTAAAGATGAGGTCTTGCTGTGATGCCCAGTCCTCCTGCCTTGGCCTCCCAAAGTGTTGGGATTATAGGCAGGAGCCACTGCACCCGGCTTCATCTGGTTTACTAAGAGTCATTAAGGCTGGGCGCAGTGGTTCATGCACTTTGGGAAGCCGAGGCAGCCAGATCACCTGAGGTCCAGAGTTCGAGACCAGCCTGACCAACATGGAGAAACCCTGTCTCTACTAAAAATACAAAATTAGCTGGGCACGATGGCGCATGCTTGTAATCCCAGCTACTCGGGAGGCTGAGGTGGGAGAATCGCTTGAACCCAGGAGGCGGAGGTTGCGGTGAGCCGAGATCATGCACTGCACTCCAGCCTGGGCGAAAAGAGTGAAACTCCGTCTCAAAAAAAAAAAAAAAATCGTTAACTGGGCTCACCTACTGTATCCCACTTGTCCATAGGGCCCAAGGGTGCTGCTGTTGGCCTTTGCTTGATGTTGGGGACCTGGGGCTTGAGCCCCACCTCCATCTCCTTCCAATCAGATGAAGGCCTGGCCCTAGAGGCACTGGAGGGGAAAAGCCTGGCTTGGGAATGAGAGAGTTCCTGGTAGGCTTTGCAACTGCTTGATGGGAGGAGGATCAGATGTGGGGAATAGTGAGATCATAACAGTATATTGCCAATATTACTATTGATAATGGGGAGTAGTGTGAGGTAACAACAAAACAAGAGCAAATAATGAGTATAGCAACAAAATAGAACATCAAAAAGAGTATGAGCTCTTATTCTGAAACATATAATACATGTATAGAGGGAAACATCAGTGATGGTAGATGTAGTGTTGGGAGTATTAGTGATTTTTCTTTCTTTTTTTTTTTTTTGAAATGGAGTTTTGCTCTTGTTGCCCAGGCTGGAGTGCAATGGCACAATCTCGGCTCACCACAACCTCCCCTCCCAGGTACAAGCGATTCTCCTGCCTCAGCCTCCCGAGTAGCTGGGATTACAGGCATGTGCCACCATGCCTGGCTAATCTTGTATTTTTAGTAGAGACAGGGTTTCTTCATGTTGGTCAGGCTGGTCTCGAACTCTTGACCTCAGGTGATCCACCCACCTCGGCCTCCCAAAGTGCTGGGATTACAGGCATGAGTCACCATGCCCGGCAGTGATTTTTTAATTTTAATGTAACTTTTATTTGTATTGTAGAGATTGGTGTCTCACTATGTTACCTAGGCTGGTCTCGAACTCCTGGGCTCAGATGATCCTCCTGCCTCTGTCTCTCAAGTGCTGGGATTACAGATGTGAGGCACCGTGCCCAGCTGTGTTAGTGATTAAAGACAGTCTTACTAGATGCCCAGTCTATGCTATCAGTTTGCAGCCATCATGTCATTGACTTTTCCGCATATTTTCAGATGGGATGATTGGGGAAACTGAGGCTTAGAATGGTGAAGTAATTAACCCACAGCAAATAATACATTTATTATGTGTCAGGTACTGTTTTAAGTGCTGTACTTGGATTAATATATTTAATCTACAAAACCATCCTATGAAGTAAGTGTTAATCATCTGCATTTTACAAGATGCGGAAATCAGGGCTAGAGAGGTTGAGAAACTTGCCCCAGTTCCCTCAACTATTAAGCAGTGGAGCTCAGATTTGAACACGGGCAGGTCAGCTTTACAGAGTGTACCAACACTGCCATAATGTTTCCCTCAGCTTGACTAAACTTTAGACAGGCTTTCTCCTGCCTCTAGGCCCTCAGAATCCAGAGGGTCTAAACACAGAGGCCCCTTACCTCCCTTTTCTTAGAGCATTTACTTGAGAAAACTTGTCGTTGTAAATTATTTCTTTGTCCATTTGAGATGGATATAAACCTCTTCAAAAGTCTTGGCCGGGTGTAGTGGCTCACACCTGTAATCCCAGTACTTTGGGAGGTCGAGGCGGGCAGATCACGACGTCGGGAGTTCAAGACCAGCCTGACCAACATGTTGAAACCCCGTCCCTACTAAAAATACAAAAATTAGCCAGGTGTGGTGGCACGTGCCTGTAATCCCAGCTACTCAGGAGGCTGAGGCAGGAGAATCGCTTGAACCTGGGAGGCGGAGGTTGCAGTGAGCCGAAATCACGCCATTGCACTCCAGCCTGGGGGTGACAAAATGACACTCTGCCTCAAAAAAAAAAAAGGTATCTTGCCAGTTTATAGCCCAGGAAATGGAGTCTCACTATGTTGCCCAGGCTGATCTTGAACTGGGGTCAAGGTATCTTCCTGCCTTGGCTTCTCAAAATGCTGGGATTACAGGGGTGAGTGACCAGGACCCAAGAAACTATCTCTTTGAAATGTAAACATAAAAGGAAATAGCACTCCTATCTCCCCCAAGAAGGTGAGAGCCTTAACTTTGGTAGATGACTCAGCTCTCAGTTGTGAAATACCTCCTGTCATAAAGACAGAAGAAAGTTGCCTTCTCCTCTGGGTAAAGCTGATTAAAAACGCAAATGACCTACAATCTCCCATTCACCCCAGCTCAAAATTCCTACCACTCGGCTGGGCGCGGTGGCTCACGCCTGTAATCCTCACGCATTTTGGGAGGTTGAGGCAGGTGGATCCCTTGAGTCCGGGAATTCAAGACCATCCTGGGCAACCTCGTCTCTAAGAAAAATACATTAAAAATTAGCCAGGTGTGGTGGCACTCACCTGTAGTCCCAGCTACTTGGGGATGCTGAGGTGGGAGGATCGCTTGAACCCTGGAAGTCGAGGTTGCAGTGAACCATGATGGCACCACTGCACTCCAGCCTGGGTGACAAAGCGAGATGCTGTCTCAAAAAAAAAAAGAAATCTGGCTTCCAATTTTTTTTTTTTTTTTTGAGATAGAGTCTCACTCTGTTGCCCGGGCTGGAGTGCAGTGGCGTGATCTTGGCTCACTGCAACTTCTGCCTCCCAGGTTCAAGCAATTCTCCTGCCTCAGCCTCTTGAGTAGCTGGTTCTACAGGCACACACCACCACGCCTGGCTAATTTTTGTATTTTTAGTAGAGATGGGAATTCGCTATGTTGGCCGGGCTGGCAATATATTTACTTAGTGGATCCATCCCCCTGAAAGTAACCAATCTTTTGCAGCTGTCACTGTCCACCCTTCCCGTCTTCTTGGGAGGATGACCTCCTTACCCATCTTGGCCTCTGAAACCCGTTATGGGCCCTGAGACTCCCGCTCCCCCACCGCAACCTCTCCAACCTCCTTCCAGACAGCTACTTTCTTGTGTTCAGGAGGAGAAGAGAAAAGAAGAGCTTAATGTGTTTAAAATATAATCAATTGTTTTGCTCATCTAGTTTCTACTTCTAAGCTCCTAGCTCTGCTTTCTGTTAAAAATACCAGATTCTGGCCAGGTGTGGTGGCTCATACCCATAATCCCAGCACTTTGTGAGGCCAAGGTGGGTGGATCTCTTGAAGTCAGGAGTTTGAGACCAGTCTGGACAATATGGTGAAACCCCATCTCTACTAAAAATGCAACAAAATCGGCTGGGCATTGTGGCTCACGCCTGTAATCCCAGCGCTTTGGGAGGTCGAGGCGGGCAGATCACCTTAGTTCAGGAGTTCGAGACCAGTCTGGCCAATATGGTGAAACCCCATCTCTACTAAAAATGCAACAAAATCGGCTGGGCATGGTGGCTCACGCCTGCAATCCCAGCACTTTGGGAGGTCGAGGCGGGCGGATCACCTTAGGTCAGGAGTTCAGACCAGTCTTGCCAATATGGTAAAACCCTGTCTCCACTAAAAATACAAAAATTAGCTGGATGTGGTGGTGCACTCCTGTAGTCCCAGCTACTCAGGAGGCTGAGGAAGAAGAATCGCTTGAACCTGGGAGGCGAAGCTTGCAGTGAGCCAAGATTGTGCCATTGCACTCCAACCTGGGTGACAGAGTGAGACTCTGTCTCAAAAAAAAAAAAAAAAAAAAAATCAGCCAGGCTTGGTGGCGTGCACCTATAATCCCAGCTACTTGGGAGGCTGAGGCAGGAGAATCGCTTGAACCCGGGAGGCGGAGGCTGCAGTGAGCTGTGATTGTGCCACTGCACTCCAGCCTGGGCGACAGAGTGAGACTCTGTCTTTCTCTCTCTCTCTCACACACACACACACACACACACACACACACACACACACACACAGCCAGATTCTGTATAACTTATTAGACTGGACATGGCTTTAAAGTGTTTTTAATGACATCTCACCAAAACAGAAGTGAGAGAAAGAAGAAAAAGGAGGAGGAGAAAGAAAGGGAAGAGAGAGTGAGAGGATTTAGCCGTATGAAAAGCCACAGAGGGGGAAAGTTACAAAATCTCTTTCCTGTATTTTTTCCAAAGTTTGATGTCTGAGGTCCATGTGTGAGAAATTGATTTCAGCCTCTTTTTCAGGGCTTGCTGGGGACAAGGCAGGTGTGACAAGGGGCAGGGTGGATCTGCCTGAACTGACCTTGCTGCTTTCTCTTCTTCCTGGGTTTGTGTGTTTTTAACGAAGGGCTTGTTTAATTTTAATTACATAAGCAAGACATGACTATCTTCTTGCTGTCAAACATTAGAAAAATACAGAGACAGCAAAAGAGAGAGAGCTCAAAAAGCCCTTTTGAGAAATGATTGGTCAATCAGTTGCAGGGGAGGGAAATTGGGGTGCAATTTGGAAACGTCTCTCTAAATGACAAATGCAGGTCGCTTCTGACTTGGCAGGTTTTTCTGTCAGGAATTTATCTCACATGTAGATGTGGACGCCTGTGGCCGATGTCAGGTCTGCCCAAGGATGTTAATTGCGGTAGTGTTTGGAATAACAAAACATTAGGAATAACCTAAATGTTTATCAGAAGGGAACTGGTTATGCTTATGATGGTGCGCTCACACAGTTTGATGCTTTATGGGCATTATAAAAATAAAATGAGCCGGGTGCAGTTGTTCACGCTTGTAATCCCAGCACTTTGGGAGGCCGAGGCGGGTGGATCACCTGAGGTCAGGAGTTCAAGACCAGCCTGGCCAACATGGTGAAACCCCCCTCTCTACTAAAAATACAAAAATTAGCCGGGCGTGGTGGTGGGTGCCTGTAATCCCAGCTACTCGGGAGGCTGAGGCAGGAGAATTGCTTGAACTCGGGAGGTGCAGGTTGCGGTGAGCCAAGATCACGCCACTGCACTCTAGCCTAGGTGACAGAGTGAGACTCTGTCTCAAAAATAAATAAATTAATAAAATAAAATAAATAAAATGAGGCACATCTATTTGTATTAATCTAGAAAGATCTTGAAAATAATGTTAAGTAAAATAAAAGATAAGATACAGAACAGTGTACCACTATTGTGTAAAAAAAAAAATCTGTGTGGAAATGCTTGTATATGCCTAGAACATGTCAAGAAATACCCACAAGGCAATAAATACCATTGCCTCTGGAAAGGGAATTGGGTGGCCATGGGATGGGGGTGGGAGGAAACTTTTCCATCTTTCCCCTCTGTGTGATGTTGGATGAGTCACATGTCTCCTCTGAGCCTCAGTTTCCCCATTTGGAAAGGGAGGGTCATAAAATGAGAGACTAGAGTTCTCCTTCCAGAGCCTGGCACACTGGAGATACTTGTTGAAGAGAGGCTCTCCTGGCCGGGCGCGGTGGCTCACACCTGTAATTCTAGCACTTTGGGAGGCCGAGGTGGGAGGATCGCTTGAGCCCAGGAGTTCTAGACCAGTCTGGACAACATGGTGAAACCTTGTCTCTACAAAAAAATACAAAAGTTAGCCAGGTGCGTGGTGGCATGCGTCTGTAGTCCCAGCTACTCAGGAGGCTGGGGTGGGAGGATAGCTTGATCCCTGGGAGGTTGAGGCTGCAGTGAGCTGTGATCATGACATTGCACTGCAGCCTGGGTGACAGAGCAAGACCTTGTCTCAGAAACAAAACAAAACAAAACAAAACAAAAAACCCCACAAAAACCAAACCAAACAAACAAACAAACAAAAAACAAGAACAAAGAGAGGCCCTCCTCCTACATCCATCCTCCTGGTCTGGGACTTCACAGGGAACTCACCCCAACTTTCTGCTTTTCCAGTGATGAAGAATCCAGTAGCAGTGACAGCCACTAGTCTATGGCCCATAGTGCAAGGGGATTTTTCCAACTCCCTGGCAATCTGTGGCAAGAAACAGGAAAATCTTTTCCCACATCTCTTCACTCCCACCCACACCGTCGTTCTTGGGACCAACTGTGGGTTTTCCCTTCAGTATTCTCAAGAATCACTACCATTCTCTCTTTACTGAGACCTCTGGGGGGAGTAGGATTGGACCACCAAGGACTCACACTCACCCAGCCCAATGAATGACCATGTAGGAACCCATCTCTGCTCTCCTTGCAGGGAGCCCAATGGCCCGGGTTCAAATCCCTGCTCCTGC
The DNA here is from genome assembly GCF_028878055.3 of Symphalangus syndactylus. Classification (NCBI taxonomy): domain Eukaryota; kingdom Metazoa; phylum Chordata; class Mammalia; order Primates; family Hylobatidae; genus Symphalangus; species Symphalangus syndactylus. Next base: position 18,708,996 of record NC_072439.2, read on the forward strand.
TCTAGCTTGTGACTTTGGACAAGCCCCATCATCTTTCTGTGCCTCAGTTTCCTCATCTATAAAATAGCAATGGCTGGGCGCGGTGGCTCACACCTGTAATCCCAGCACTTTGGGAGGCCGAGGCAGTCAGATCACCTGAGGTCAGGAGTTCGAGACCAGCCTGCCCAACATGGTGAAACCTTGTCTCTACTAAAATACAAAAATTAGCCAGGCGTTGGGAGGCCGAGGCGGGCGGATCACAAGGTCAGGAGATCGAGACCACGGTGAAACCCCGCCTCTACTAAAAATACAAAAAATTAGCTGGGCGTGGTGGCGGGCGCCTGTAGTCCCAGCTATTCAGAGAGGCTGAGGCAGGAGAATGCCGTGAACCTGGGAGGCGGAGCTTGCAGTGAGCCGAGCCTGCGCCACTGCACTCCAGCCTGGGCGACAGAGTGAGACTCCGTCTCAAAAAAGAAAAAAAAAAAAAAAAAAAAAATTTAGCCAGGCGTGGTGGTGTGCACCTGTAATCCCAGTTACTCAGGAGGCTGAGGCAGGAGAATTGCTTGAACCTGGGAGGCAGAGGTTGCAATGAGCCAAGATGGTGCCATTGCACTCCAGCTTGGGTAACAAGAGTGAGACTCTGTCTCAAAAATAATTAAATAAAAAAAATGTGGTTGCTAGAAAAAAAAATTTTTTTTGAGACGGGTTCTTGTTCTGTCACCCAGGCTGGAGTACACTGGTGCAATCACAGCTCACAGCAGCCTCTACCTCCTGGGCTCAAGCAATCCTCCCATCCCAGCCTCCTGAGTAGCTGGGACTACAGGCATGTTCCACCATACCTGGTTAATTTTTGTATTATTATTTTTTTTTTTGTAGAGATGGGGTTTTGCTATGTTGCCCAGGCTGGTCTCGAGCTTCTGAGCTCAAATGATTCTCTCACCTTAGCCTCTCAAAGTGCTGAGATTACAATCATGCACCACTGTGCCTGGCCAGAAAATTTATTTTTAAAATTTATTTATTTTCTTTTGAGATGGGGTCTTGCTTTGTCACCCAGGCTGGAGTGCAGTGGTGCGATCATGGCTCATGGTAACCTTGAACTCCTGGGTTCAAGAGATCCTCCTGTCTCAGGCTTCTGAGTAGATGGGACCACAGGTGTGCACACCGTGCCCATGTAATTTTTAAAAGCTTTTTTTGTAGAGATGGAATCTCACTATGTTGCTCAGGCTGGTCTTGAACTCCTGGCCTCAAGCAGTTCTCCCTCCTTGGCCTCTGAAAGTTCTGGGAGTCCAGACATGAGCCACTGCACCCAGCCAACCTTTGTTGTTTTGAGTCACTGAATTCTGGAGCTGTTTGTCACTGCAGCATAACGTAGCCAATCCTGACCGATACGTTCCCTCATCTCCTTCCCCTGTTTTGCAATTGGAATCATTTGCAAACTGGTGAAGTCTTCCCATTGACTATAACCCTGCTGTGACTCCCCAGCACTCACAGGGTAAGATTCCAATGCCCTACCGTGGCTTACAAGCCCACACAGGAACTGGTGACTGCTGCACGCTTGCCTTTAACCCCTCCCTACCCTTTGCTTCCTTTCACATTCCAGTGACACTGAACTTTTCAGTTTACTGCAAGCATCAAACTCTTCCGCTCACTCCCAGGCCTTTGCAGGTGCTGTTCCTTCTGCCTGGAATGCTTTTCCATTGCCCTTCCCTCTCTACCTGGCTGACACCTACCCTTTCTTTAAGACTCAGCTCGGATGTTCTCTCCATCAGGTAGCTTTCCTGACCACCAGTCTGGGTCACATGCCTCATTTGGGGCTTCCCCCATTATTGTTTTGATCACTTGGGATTGTTGCTATCTGGATGTATTGGTCCGTTCTCACACTGCTATAAAGATACTACCTGAGGCTGTGTAATTGATAAAGAAAAGAGGTTATTTTTTTTTTAAATTTATTATTATTTTTGAGACATAGTATTGCTTTGTTGCCCAGGCTGGAGTGCAGTGGTGCAATCTCGTCTCACTGCAACCTCCACTTCCCGGGTTCAAGTGATTCTCCTGCCTCAGCCTCCTGAGTAGCTGGGATTACAGGTGTGTGCCACCATGCCCAGCTAATTTTTGTATTTTTTTAGTAGAGATAGGGTTTCACCGTGTTGGTCAGGCTGATCTTGAACTCCTGACCTCGTGATCTGCCTGGCTCAGCCTCCCAAAATGCTGGGATTACAGGCATGAGCCATCATGCCCAGCCTTTAATTTTTTTTTTTTTTTTTTGAGATAAGGTCTTACTCTGTTGCCCATGCTGGAGTGCAGTGGAGAGAAGTTGGCTCAGTGTAATCTCCACCTCCCGGGTTCAAGCGATTCTCCTGCCTCAGCCGCCCAAGTAGCTGAGGTTACAGGTGGCTGCCACCATGCCTGGCTAATTTTTGCATTTTCAGGAGAGATGGGGTTTCACCATGTTGGCCAGGATGGTCTTGAACTCTTGACCTCAGATGATCTGCCTGCTTTGGCCTCCCAAAGTGCTGGGAGTACAGGTGAGAGCCACTGCACCTGGACTGAAAAGAGGTTTAATTGACTCACAATTCTGCATGGCTGAGGAGGACTCAGGAAACTTACAATTATGGCAGAAGGTCAAGGGGAAGTAAGGCATGTCTTACATGGCAGCAGCAGAGAAAGAGAGAGAGACAGAGAGAGTGAGAGAGCGCAAGGGAAACTGCCACTTTTAAACCATCAGATCTCGTGAAACTTCCCTCATTATCACAAGAACAGCATGAGAGAAACTGTCCCCATGATCCAATCACCTCCCACTAGGTCATTCCCTCACACATGGGGATTACAATTCGAGATGAGATTTGGGTGGGGACATGGAGCCAAACCATAACACTGGAAGATGTGTCTGTCTCTGCCCCGGTCTTTGAGTCTCCTGAGGGAAGGGCTGGTGCCATGTTGTCAGTGCCACAGGCACAGCTCAGGGCTGGGCACAGAGGAGGGCTTCAATTACAGTTTGTCGAATGAATAGTGCATGACTTCAGATGTTAGGCAGATCTGTTCATCACAGGATTTCTGAGAAGCGAGAGTGCTGTCTCTTTCTCTTCTCTGCACTTTTTCCCTGACAGGCTTTCTTGAGAACTGAGACTTGACAACTGGCACAGTTCGTTCCTGGAGGCCAGCTCTATGCTGCAGGGAAGCGGTTGTGGTTTCTGTGGAAAGTCCCAGAGCAATTCATTTCTTCTTGGTTCCTCCAACCAATCAATCCAATCCAAATTCCTTTGCTGACTCAACACTTTCCCAAATTTTTATTTTTACTTTTGCACAGACGTTTAAAATGAATAATTTAAAACATAGAGAAGTTAAAATGATCTTACAGTGAACACTCATATATACCCATCACCTAGATTCTATTTGTATGATGATTATTATTTTTTTGAGACAGAGTCTCACTCTGTCACCTAGGCTGGAGTGCAGTGGTGCGATCTGGGCTCACTGCAACCATCACCTCCCAGGTTCAAGCGATTCTCCTGCCTCAGCCTCCTGAGTAGCTGGGATTACAGGTGCCCACCACCACGCCTGGCTAATTTTTGTATTTTTAGTAGAGATGGGGTTTCACCATGTTGGCCAGGCTGGTCTTGAACTCCTGGCCTCAAGTGATTCACCCGCCTTGGCCTCCCAAAATGCTGGGATTACAGGGGTGAGCCACCATGCCCAGCTCTATTTTTATTTTATCTTTGGACACACGGTCTCACTCCCATAGCCCAGGCTGGAGTGCAGTGGTGCAATCTTGGCTCACTTCAGCCTCGACTTCTGTGGCTCAGGTGATCCTCCCATCTCAGCCTCCTGAGTAGTTGGGACTAGGGGCATGTGCCACCACACCTGGCTAATTGTTTTTTGCAGAGATAGGATTTCGCCCTGTTGCCCAGGCTGGTCTCGAACTCCTATACTCAAGCCCTCTGCCTGCCTTGGCCTCCCAAAGTGCTGGGATTACAGGCATGAGCCGCCGCGCCTGGCCGCATCACCTAGATTCTAAATTAATTAACATCTTACTCAACTTGCTTTATCAAGTATTTACCCACCTTTCCATCCATCTATCCACCACTCCTTCTTGCCTTTTCGATGCATTTCAAAGTAAGTTGAAATGCATATTTATTTAGTTTTTCCTTTTCAGGTAAAATTTACATATGCTGAAATGCACAAAATTTAAGCACATTGTTAGAGGAATTCTGACAAATGTGCAGGCCCATGCCGCCGAAATCCTTATCTTGAATCAGAACATCACCATCACTCCAGAAGGTTCTCTCCCATCCCTTCCCAGTCAATCCCTGGGTTTCAGAGAGGAGTGTAGTGGGTGGGGTGGGAAGAGGAGGCAGAGGTTAGGCCTAGACCTTGAAGGGCCTCATAGACCACAATAAGAAATACAATAACAATACAAATATAAGACTATGCTGGATTTTTTCTTTTTTCTTTTCTTCCCTTTTTTTTTTTTTTGAGACAGGGTCTCACTCTGTTGCCCAGGCTGTAGTGCAGTGGTGCAATCATAGCTCACTGCAGCCTCAAACTCCTAGGCTCAAGCCATCCTCCCTCCTCAGCCTTGGAAATAACTGGAATTACAGGTGCATGCCACCATGCCAGGCTAATTAAAAAAACTTTTTTTTTTTTTGGTAGAGATGAATCTCATTATGTTGTCCAGGCTGGTCACGAACTCTCGGCCTCAAGTGATCTTCACGCCTCAGCCTCCCAAAGTGCTGGAATTACAGGTGTGAGCTGCCGTGCCCGGCCTATGCTGGATATTTTTTGTTTATCTCTTCAGGTCCACTCTCCACCTCTCCCCGCCATACTCCTGGGAGTCTGACCATACCTTGGGATCAGCATGAACCACAGTGAGCTTTCTGAACCTCTAGCTTTCCGCATTGGTTTGCCCAATGGGGAGACACTGGCAAGAAACTGGAGGGTGGGTATTTATTTCCCCAGCTCGCTTTTTGATGTGCAGTTGCCTTGGACTGCCTGTATCTTTCTACCCACTGCCTCCACCCTTGTAAATAGACTCCTTTTTTTTTTTTTTTTTAGACAACAGTCTCTCTCTATCACCCAGGCTGGAGTGCTGTCAGTGGCGCCATCTCGGCTCACTGCAACATCCGCCTCCTGGGTTCAAGTAATTCTCCTACTTCAGCCTCCTGAGTAGCTGGGATTACAGGCGGGCGCCACCACGCCTGGCTAATTTTTGTATTGTTAGTAGAGATGGGGTTTCACTATGTCGGCCAGGCTAGTCTCAAACTCCTGACTCAGATGATCCGCCAGCCTCGGCCTCCCAAAATGCTGGGATTACAGGCGTGAGCCAGTGTGCTCGGCCTGATACTTACTTTTAATTACATGTAGATTAAGGGGCGGTTTACGCAGAAATTTCTAGGGAAAGGGTAATGACTTTTGGCTTGTGGGGTTATTGGCATGGAAAGGGGCAGTAACGCCCAGGTGTTGCCATGACAACGGTAAACTGACATGGCACACTGGTGGGCGTGTATTATGGGAAACTGCTTAGCTAGTCCTCAATTTGGTCCCATACCCAAGTCCCACCTCTGGAGGTGAGTCCAGCCTCCTACCTCAAAAACAGTGGCATTGGCCAGGCGCAGTGGCTCACACCTGTAATCCCAGCACTTTGGGAGGCCAAGGCAGGCAGATCTCTTGAAGTCAGGAGTTCAAGACCAGCCTGGCCAACATGGTGAAAACCCATCTCTACTAAAAATACAAAAAAAATTAGCCAGGCCTGGTGGTGGGTGCCTGTAATCCCAGCTGCTGGGGAGGCTGAGGCAGGAGAATTGCTTGAACCCAGGAGGCAGAGGTTGCAGTGAGCTGAGACCATGCTGCTGCACTCCTGCCTGGGCAACAGAGTGATACTCTGTCTCAACCCCCCCCCCACAAAAAAACAAAACAAAAAAGCCCCCCCAGACCCAGAAAAACAAACAAAAAACAGTGGCATCTTGGCGGGGCGCGGTGGCTCATGCCTGTAATCCCAGCACTATGTGAGGCTGAGGTGGGAGGATCACTTGAGCCCATGAGTTTGCCCAGCTTGGGCAACATAGTGAGACCCCATCTCTGCTAAAAATACAAAAATTAGCTGAGTGGTACGCACCTGTGGTCTCAGCTACTAGGGAGGCTGAATGCTCACCTAGCAAAGCTAAAGTGCAGTAAGATAATCCAGAATGCAAGTACCACTCCAGTGACAACCATCATCACTAGTGTCATCAAGGGCACTTCATATAAAAGTGCCAGTGTGCGCCGGGTGCAGTGGCTCACGCCTGTAATCCCAGCACTTTAGGAGGCTGAGGCGGGCGGATCACGAGGTCAGGAGATCGAGACCATCCTGGCTAACAAAGTGAAACCCCGTCTCTACTAAAAATACAAAAAATTAGCCAGGCGTGGTGGCGGGTGCCTGTAGTCCCAGCTACTCGGGAGGCTGAGGCAGGAGAATGGCGTGAACCTGGGAGGCAGAGCTTGCAGTGAGCTGAGATGGCGCCACTGCACTCCAGCCTGGGCGACAGAGCGAGACTCTGTCTCAAAAAAAAAAAAAAAAAAGTGCCAGTGTGCATCAGGGATAAGAGTGAGACAGCATCCACTGGTTTATAGTGAGCCGATGAAACAAGAACAGCAATTAGGAATTTATTAGGATCAACGGGAATCCTAAATATTAGCAGTAAATTAGCACATCACAAGAAACTCATGGACATGGGTTAACAAAATGAACCACTGACAAGCCAACTTTTCTGTGTCAAAAGGTGGGAGGTTCACTTGAGCCCAGGATGACGAGGCTGCAGAGAGCCGAGATCGCGCCACTGCATTCCAGCCTGGGTGACAGAGCGAGACCCTGCCTCAAAACAAACAAAACAAAAACTGGCACCTTAACGGTTAATTATAAGAGCAACTGGGAGCTCCTGTAGGGTTTTCACTCTAGAAGTCAGATTGGTGTTTTCCATGCGCCCTCTGGCGGCTTGGAGCAGCAATGTCAGCTAAGCATCAGCATCCAGCCCTGGCTGGACTTTCGGGAAGTACTACTGCTGTTTGGCGAATGCACTTGCACCAACGTTCAGCTAAATCTGCAGCAGAGACAGTGACACAGCTCTGCCTGGGTTTCCAGGACATCTTCTCAGAGGTCGTGATGGATAAGACCAGGATCGGGATCTTAAATAACAAGGAGCACGTGCAGAGGCCTGAGCGAACATGCCTTGTGTCGGAAACTGGGTGCAGCTTCCTGGGAGGGAGCAGGGAGATGAGGTTGGGGAATTAGGTCGGGCCCATTTGGGAAAGAACCTTGGCATTGGGACTTTCCTGTAAACCAGTTTGGAGATTGTGAACCAGCAACTTCAAAGACAAAATTGGAGGGTCAAGCATTAAGGATGTCAACTTTTTATTTTGTTAGTAGGGACTTAAAAACAACTATTCTTATTCATTCTAAAAGCTTTTAATGAACACCTACTGTGTGTTAGGGAATGTTCCGGGCAGGATCTGAGTCTGCGTTGCTCACTGTTGTACCCTCAGAGTCTAGAGTCATGCAAAGGCCCCAAAAGAAGGGATGAATGAAAGGAAAGATCATTGCTAAAGCAAGGTCAAGGCAGAGATGAACTGCCAGGGGTGAGTCCAAGCTGGATGAGATTGTGGATGAGTTTGGAGACAGAAAAAAATAAAGGTGAAAGGGCTTAGTCTGGCCAGGCATGGTGGCTCACGCCTGTAATCCCAGCACTTTGGGAGGCTGAGGCAGGCAGATCACGAGGTCAGGATTTCGAGACCAGCCTGGCCAACATGGTGAAACCTCATCTCTAATAAAAATACAAAAATTAGCCAGGCGCGGTGGCAGGTGCCTGTAATCCCAGCCACTCGGGAGGCTGAGGCAAGATAATTGCTTGAACCCGGGAGGTGGAGGTTGCGGTAAGCCAAGATTGCCCCACTGCACTCCAGCCTCGTGACAGAGCAAGACTCTGTCTCAAAAAAAAAAAAAAAAAAAAAAAGAGAGAGAGAAAGTGTTCCAGTCCTTGAACTGTCAAAAGACAAAAGCACAACAAATTTGCTAATAGATTCCCTCCCGCCTCAGCCTCCCAAATAGCTGGGATTACAAGCATGCACCATCATGCCTGGCTAATTTTTGTATCTTTACAAAAGACACATGTTGGCCAGGCTGGTCTCGACCTCCTGACCTCAAGTGATCCACCTGCCTCGGCCTCCCAAAGTGCTGGGATTACAGGCGTGAGCCACTGTGCCCAGCCTGCTTAAAGATATTAAATGGACTTTATTCGTGATTTTAGAATTGGGCAACATCGAATTATAAGAGATAGAATGAGTGTTCTGATGAGGTGAGCAAAGGAGGTTGGTTTTTTTTTTTTTTTTAGACGGAGTCTTGTGCTGTTGCCCAGGCTGGAGTGCAGTGGCGCGATCTCGGCTCACTGCAAGCTCCGCCTCCCAGGTTCACGCCATTCTCCTGCCTCAGCCTCCCGAGTACCTGGGACTACAGGCGCCCACCACCACGCCCAGCTAATTTTTTCTATTTTTAGCAGAGACGGGGTTTCACCGTGTTAGCCAGGATGGTCTCGATCTCCTGACCTCGTGATCTGCCCACCTTAGCCTCCCACAGTGCTGGGATTACAGGCGTGAGCCACTGCGCCTGGCCAGGAGGTTGATTTTGTAGACAGAAAGGGCAGACACTGCAGAAACAGAGAAGAAAAAGTGGATTGGCCGTTTCAAAATTACTTTCCTTGTAAAGGTTAAAGGACAGGGGGTTTCCTTATCATGCAGGTTAAAACTGGCCTACTTGGGGACTTGGCTAACATCTTTCACTCTCCTGATTTCTTGGAAGGTCAGATAAACAACTCAGTTTTGGCTTGGTGATGTGGAAGTTAGCATGAGTGACTCCATTTTGGTTTGGTCTGTTGGGCTTTGCGCAGAAGCTTGGTCCGAACTAGTGGCCTCTGGTAAATTTCATTTAACAATATTATTATTAGTTTTTTTCTTTCTTGAAACAGGGCCTCACTCTGTCACCCAGGTTGGAGTGCAGTGGCGTGATCATAGCTCACTGCAGTCTTGACCTCCCAGGCTCAAGCCATCTTCCCAGTTCAGCCTGGAGAGTAGCTGGGATTACAGGTGTGTGCCACCATGCCTGTCTAATTTCTTGTAGAGACGGGGGTCTCACTTTGTTGCCCAGGTTGGTCTTGAACTCCTGGGTTCAAGCGATTCTCCCACCTTGGCCTTCCAAAGCATTGGGATTACAGGCATGAGTCACCGTGCCTGGCCAAGAATGGTTAACTTTTGAAACACTCATTGAGCGGAAGCGCTATGCCCTTGGTGTGCCCACAGGCTCCACGGGGTCTGGCCCTGACCGCTGTGCTGGCCGCACCTCCTTGTACTACCCACTGCCTGCTCCACTGCAGCCACGCAGGTCTCCTGGATGAGGCTTAGCCACAGAAACCCATTCCCTTCTCAGAACCTTTGCACTTGCTGTTCCTTCTGCCTGCAGTGCCCATCCTGCATTTACCAACAGCTATGCGCCAAACACTCCTGGCACCAAGCACAGTTCTGAGCTGTGAGAGGAAAATAAATATTGGGGCCCCCAAATCACCAAAGCTAAAGGGAAAAGTCAAGCTGGGAACAGCTTAGGGCGAACCTGCCTCCCATTCTATTCAAAGTCACCCCTCTGCTCACTGAGATAAATGCATATCTCATTGCCCCATTTGGAGAGGCTAATCAGAACCGCTTGAACCTGGGAGGGGAGGTTGTGGTGAGCCGAGATTGTGCCATTGCACTCCAGCCTGGGCAACAAGAGCAAAACTCCATTTCAAAAAAAAAAAAAAAAAAAAGAAAAATCACTAATACTCCCACCTTTCCCTCTGCTGGGAAAACCTCCCTCATGGTCTCTTCATTCACACGTGGCTGGGATGTCATCTCCTTTTGGTGGGCGTCCCTGAGTACCTTATGGAAAGCAGTGTCTCCTCTCCCCATCACAGCCTCCATCCTTTAGTCAGCTGTGCTTCTCTTCAGAGCACTTACTTCTCTCTACCTGACTTCATATCGTAGATCTGTTTGCTTTTTATGCATATGGAACTTTCTCTCGGTCACTGTTTTGGTTTTTTACAGACAGGGTTTTGCTCTGTTGCCCAGGCTGGAATGCAGTGGTGTGATCATAGCTCACTTCAGCCTCAATCTCCTGGGCTTAGGTGATCCTCTCACCTTGACCTCCCAAAGTGCTGGAACTATAGGCAGGAGCTACCACCCCTGGCTAATTTTTAATTTTTTTTCTTCTTTTTGAGATGGAGTTTCGCTCTTGTTGCCCAGGCTGGAGTGCAATGGTGCGATCTCGGCTCACCACAACCTCGGCCTCCTGGGTTAATTTTTTTTTTTTTTTTTTAGAGATGGGGTCTTGCTATGTTGCCCAGGCTGGCTTTCAATTCCTGCCCTCAATCAATCCTCCCACCTTGGCCTCCCAGAGTGCTGGGGTTACAGGCGTGAGCCATCATGCCCAGTCTGTCTTGGTCATTGTTGTCTCTTTCTCACACAGAGCAAGAGGAACCCCATAAACTGTCAGCTCCTGAATGATGGAACCATCTTGTTGGGTTAGACCTGCTCTTATCCCATTTTATAGACGAGAGATCTAAGGCTCAGGGAGGTTCAGTCACTCAGCTGACAGATAATGGAGATGGGTTTCAAATCCAAGCAGGCTAACTTCAGGATTTGGCTGAGCAGCTGCAGGTTTCTTGTATTGGTTAGTTACAATAATGCTGTGTAACAAACCACCCCAAAGCTCAGTAGCATGTCTTTTTAGCCTCTGAGTTTGTGGGTAGGCTGTTTAGCTGGGCTTGGCTGGATGGTTCTTCTGGGCTCATCTGTACCTTCTCATATGTCTAGAACTCAGCTGTCAGCTGTTCTAGGTTGGTCTTGTCTGCAACAACTGGGTTGGTTGGTCTCTGTGAGGCTTTCGTTTTCCTACAGGCTAGCTTGGGTTTCTCACAGAGGTATAAAATTACAAGTGCCCAGGTGTGGTGGCTCACTCCTGTAATACCAGCATTTTAGGCAGCCAAGACCAGAGGATTGCTTGAGTCCAGCAGTTCCAGACTAGCCTGGGCAACATAGCAAGACCCGATCTCTACAAAAAATTTAAAAATTAGCCAGGTGTGATGGTGTGTGCCTGTAGTCCCAGCTACCTGAGAGGCTGAGATGGGAGGATCGCTTGAGTCAGGGAGCTTGAGCTTGAAGTGGGCTATGATTGTGCCACCACACTCCAGCCTGGGCAACAGAATAAGACCCTGACCCCCCACCCCAAAACAAAATCCCCACAAAAGTACAAGTGGAAATGTGCAAAGACCATTTGCACTCCTCTCAGTGGAGGCCCAGGCTTGAAACTGGCACGCTGTCACTCCAACCTAATTCTGTTGGTAAAAGCAAGTTGCATGATGTTCTGTGGTGAGCAGGTCTATGCAAACCTACCGCAAAGGCCCAGGGTGCTGAGAGGCCCATACATCCAGTTTCTCAGGAAGAAACATTTCACAGGGATTCACAAACATAAGCAATGTCTCAGGTGGCCATGAGACGGTGGGTCCCTGCACCTGCCCTACAGAAATTATCCTTTTATATAGCAAGCTTTTAGGCTAAAACATGTGTAGCTGGTAGTGTCTCAGATGTTCTTGCTGAAACATGTGACCCCTGGGAGGTTGGATGAGCATCTTTTTGAGGGGTTGTCTCCGCTATAGGCATTGTTTAAAGAGCTTGTTGCAGAGCACCTTGGTACGTGGAGGTCAGGCACTTGGTTTCTTAAGTCGCCCACTTGGCCCTCTTCCAAGTGCGCTTTCCTTTCCTTACTGTTATAAAGCTTTATTTTTTAATTTATTATTATTATTTTTTGACTTAGTTTCACTCTTATTGCCCAGGCTGGGGTGCAATGGCGCAGTCTTGGCTGCAACCTCCACCTCCTAGGTTCAAGCAATTCTCCTGCCTCAGCCTCTGGAGTAGCTGGGATTACAGGCACCTGCCACCACGCCCAGCTAATTTTTTTGTATTTTTAGTAGAGACAGGGTTTCACCATGTTGGCCAGGCTGGTCTCGAACTCTGGACCTCATGATCTGCCCGCCTCAGCCTCCCAAAGTGCTGGGATTACAGGCCTGAGCCACCACACCTGGCCTGTTCTAAAGCTTTTTAATAAGCTTCCAACCTTGCTCTGAAACTTGCCTTGGTCTCTTTTTCTGCCTTATGCCCTTCAGTTGAATTCTTTCTTCTGAGGAGGCAAGAACTGAGGTTGCTGCAGACCTGTCTGGATTTGCGGCAGGTAACTCAGACACCTTCCACTGGTAACATATTTGATGCCACTTGACTCAGATGGCAAGGGATGTCTATGCCTCGCCTTCTTCCCATGGAGGCATCCAACCCCCCTGCATGGTTTTTCTTCTGCTCTCTCTCTCTTTTTCTTTCCTGCTTACTAACCAACCCTAAGAACAACTCCTCTTGGACATAAGTGACTCTGCTCCCCCATGGCTCACGGGGGTGGGGAGGACCTTAGGGTCCTCACTGAGAAGGCTGGAGGCACTACATGGCCCTCCTTGACAAGAGGCTTGCAAGAGAGGTGAGACTAAGGTCTAAAAAGCATGCAATGTCTGGGGTTTCCTCTGCTTTTCAACTAAAATCTGCTCTTTTCCAAAAACCTGCACTGCTCATACTCCTGTTTTCTCTGTGTGTGTTCTAAAATGGCTTTGCACACCCGCTGGACTGTCCACCTTGGGGGCAAGTCTGCCTCTTTGCTTACACTTTCCATGCAAAACGAAAACAAAAGAAAAGAAAAAGAAAGAAAGAAAGAAAGAAAAAAGAGCACCTTGGTATGTGGGGGTCAAACATTGATCATCATGCCAGTTTTGCTTGAAGATGGCGTCACTCTTGCCATTCAACAGGCTGCTTTCTTTTTTTTTTTTTTTTTTTTTGAGACAGAGTCTCGCTCCGTCACCCAGACTGGAGTGCAGTGGCGCAGTCTCGGCTCACTGCAAACTCCGCCTCCTGGGTTCACGCCATTCTCCTGCCTCAGCCTCTCCAAGTAGCTGGGACTACAGGTGCCCGCCAACACGCCCGGCTAATTTTTCTTTTGTATTTTTAGTAGAGACGGGGTTTCACCATGGTCTCGATCTCCTGACCTCGTGATCCGCCCGCCTCGGCCTCCCAAAGTGCTGGGATTACAAGCGTGAGCCACCGCGCCCGGCCAACAACAGGCTGCTTTCTGATACATGGCCAAGCCCAGAGTCCTCTCATCAGCTCAACGTTCTTGGGCTCTGCTTCCAGGTAGGAGAGTCAGTGGCCATTTAGGGGAGGACCTCAGGGAGCTCCCTTGTATGGCTTCTTTAAAGGACACTCCCAGGTTCAGGAGGCACAGGGTTTTGGCGGCGGGGGGCCGGGGTGGAGGCGGCGGCGGTGGGGGGGGAGGGTAGGGGGTGGGGAGAACGGAAATGAAGTAGGAGAGAGTAGTCAAGCAAAGAAGCTGTTGTGTCTGCATTTGTCATTTGGGTGTGGTTGTCTAGAGGAAGTTGGCAGGAAGCTTTGAAGGCATTCACATTTGCTGGTTGATGAGAAGTGAATGATTTGACATTATTTGCTCTTAGTCATGGCATTATTTGTTCTTAGTCACTGCATTATCAGTTTTGTTTTTTTTAAATATACGTATGTAGGTATTTATGTATCTTTTCATTATATGTCTATGTTTTCATAATTAATCTTAATCTTTCTTAATCTTAAAATGAAGATTTGCCTTTAGCTCCGTTAAGCATTGATTTGAAAATAAAGGTGCAGATAATGAGGGTTTCATGCATCCCAAGACCTTTGGAGCTCATTTCAAAATCTTCTCTCATGTGCACCTCATAGACCTGGATTCCATCCTGGTTCCATGTACCTGATTTGCAGAAGCCACTTAATTGTCACGACACCTCTATGAAGCCAGACTGTGATTATCGCCATTTTATAAGCCAGGGAAATTTAGTGGTTTGTACAAACCAGTTTCCCAGGATTTTGGCTGCTTGTAAAAAATAACCAGACCCAGATGATTCCAGATGATTTCCCTCAGCACTGATGATTTCTCTGAGTAGAATGGGCTGGCTGGGCTGTCACCGGCAGATTAGAGACAGCTGTCTTGGCACGAGGGCCTGAGCCAAGGATCCCGGCTGAGTCTCATCTCTCCAGCATCACAGTAGAGGGCTGGTCTGGTCTGCAGCTGTCATTCTTAACCATTACAGTGGGTGTGGGTGTTTCCTGGTTCCTGGTCTCCTGGAGTAACCTCCCTACCCTCAGGGCTCTCAGGCTTGGAGTGCGTTATATCTGTAATAGCAACGATGCCTTTACAGTTGGTGAACCCCAATACATAGACAGACAGATGGATATATAACTCAAACTCTCGGACAAGCATCTTTCAACCTTCCCTCTGAGTCATCATTAAGGACCTTTGGGTTTTTTCCCCTGTAGAGGCAGTATTTGAGAGATTTATTGTTCCTGAGGATGCATTTGGAATGTTGATTAATTGCCCAGGCTGGAGTGCACTGGTACCATCATGACTCACCGCAGCCTTGACCTGCCGGGCTCAAGTGATCCTCCTGCCTCAGCCTCCTAAGTAGCCGAGACTACAGGTATGCACCACCATGCCCAGCTAATTTTTAAAATTATCTTTATTTATTAAAAAAATAGAAATGGGGTCTCACTGTGTTACCCAGACTGGTCTTGAACTCCTAGGCTCAAGCAATGCTCCTGTCTTGGCCTCCCAAAGTGCTGGGATTACAGGCATGAGCCACCATGCCTGGCTAATTTTAAAATTTTTTTCTAGAGATGGGGGTCTCACCATGTTGCCCCAGTTGGTCTCGAAATCCTGGGCTCAAGCAATCCTGCTGCTTCTGCCTCCCAAAGTGCTGGGATTACAAGCATGAGCTACCATGTCCGGCCCTAATAAGCATTTATTGATCTATTTATTGATGTGGACCGGGGCTGCTGTAATCGTCTGGAAGTTCAATTAGGGCTGGAGGATCTGCTTCTAAGATGGCTCCTTCACAGAACTGGCAGGCTGTGCCTGCTGTTGGTAGAAGGCTTCAGTTCCTCAGCCCCATTGGCCTTTCTGAAGGCTGCCGTGTAGGGTCCAGCCCTGCGGGGCTTAGCGCGTGTTCTCCCCATGTGCGGAGACAAGAGATTGTAATAAATAAAGACACAAGACAAAGAGATAAAGAGAAAACAGCTGGGCCCAGGGGACCACTACCATCAAGACGCGGAGACCGGTAGTGGTCCCGAACGGCTGGGCTCGCAGATATTTATTGCATACAAGACAAGGGGGCAGGGTAAGGAGGGTGAATCTTCTAGGTGATTGACAAGGTGAAGCAAGTCACATGATCATAGGACAGGGGGCCCTTCCCTCTTGGGTAGCCGAAGCAGAGAGAGAGAAGGCAGTATACGTCAGCGTTTTCTTCTCTGCACTTATAAGAAAGATCAAAGACTTTAAGACTTTCACTATTTCTTCTACCGTTATCTACTACAAACTTCAAAGAGGAACCGGGAGTGCCGGAGGAGCATGAAAGTGGACAAGGCGCGTGACCACTGAGGCACAGCACCACAGGGAGGGGTTTAGGCCTCCGGATGACTGCGGGCAGGCCTGGATAATATCCAGCCTCCCACAAGAAGCTGGTGGAGCAGAGTGTTCCCTGACTCCTCCAAGGAAAGGAGACTCTCTTTCGCGGTCTGCTAAGTAATGGGTGCCTTCCCAGACACTGGCGTTACCGCTTGACCAAGGAGCCCTCAAGCGGCCCTTATGCGGGCATGACAGAAGGCTCACCTCTTGCCTTCTAGGTCACTTCTGACAATGTCCCTTCAGCACCTGACCCTATACCAGCCGGTTATTCCTAGGTTATATTAGCAATGCAACAAAGAGTAATATTAAAAGCTAATGATTCATAATGTTTATAATAATGATTGATAATGTCCATGATCATTTCTATATTTAATTTGCATTGTGACTATTCTTATTCTAACTATTTTCTTTATTATACTGAAACAGTTTGTGCCTTCAGTCTCCTGCCTCGGCACCTAGGTAATCCTCTGCCCACACCCATTTAGTTGACTCGAGACAGTACAGATCCACCAAAGTGGCTGACATCTACATACGCCAAAAGCATGGCCTCGATGAGGATAGATTTTTCCAAATTTCCTGGAGGGACTTTCCAGAGAATCTCAAGAAGTTTCCAGAAAGCTAAGATGTGTTTCCAGGGCTCTGTGAAGGAGGAAGTTGGTTCCTTTTCAGGGTGTTGTGTGTCCCCATTGGGGTCAAAACCCCGGGAATCCCCAACCTGTGCCATGTGTTTTAAAATTTTCAGGCCAACATCCTTCTGGGGGAACCCAAACCCTGCCTAGGGAGTAACTTGAAGCATCTCAGTTCTCAAATTGCCCCCTGCTCACCCCTAAAAGGAGACCACACAGAGCTCCAACAACCTCGAGGCAGGTCTGTATGTAGAGGGAGAAGAGTGGGAAGAGATTCAGAGCAGTGTTTCTTTCTTCTTTCTTCTTCTTCTTCTTTTTTAGATTTATTTGTTTGTTTGTTTATTTGACAAAGTCTCACTCTGTCACCCAGGCGGGAGAGCAGTAGCGGGATCCCGGCTCACTGCAACCTCCTTGTGCTAGGTTCAAGCGATTCTCATGCCTGACCTCAAGTGATCCACCCAACTTGGTCTCCCAAAGTGCTGGGATTACAGGTGTGAGCCACAGCACCCAGCCATTTCTTTCTCTTTTTCTCTCTTTTTTTCCTTCCTTCCTTCCTTCCTTCCTTCCTTCCTTCCTTCCTTCCTTCCTTCCTTTTCTTTCCTTCCTTCTTTTTCTTTATCTCTCTCTCTTTCTCCCTTCCCTTCCCGTTTTCTTTTTCTTTTCATTCTTTCATCTTGCTCTGTTGCCCAGGCTGGAGTAGTGCAATCATAGCTCATGGCAGCCTTGAACTCCTGAGCTCAGGTGATCCTCCCTGACCACCCAGCTGTTCTTATTTCATCTATCTTTCCAATTAATTTGAGATCAACCCCAAACATATCATTTCACTGATACATACTGAAGAGACAAAAACTTTAGTATCTTATAAGAACTCTTAAAAGAAAATAACCATAATATATTATCATATCTAAAAGTTATTAATAACTTGTTAATATAATTAACTATCTTCTTCTTTTTTTTTTTTTGAAACAGTGCCTCACTCTGTTATCCAGGCTGGAGTGCAGTGGTGTGATCATGGTTCACTGCAGCCTATTGACCTCCTGGGCTCAAGTAATCCTCTTGCCTCAGCCTTCCAAGTAGCTGGGACTACAGGTACACCACCATGTCTGGGTTATTTATTTTTTTCTTTTTTTAGAGCTGAAGGTCTTCATGTGCTGCCCAGGCTTGTCTCCAACTCCCAGCCTCAAGTGATGCTCCCTCCTTGGCCTCCCAAAGTGCTGGGATTACAGGTGTGAGCCACTGCACCCGCCATAAAACATTTATTGCATAGTTGGTTTATTCAACTCATGAGAAAAACAAAGATCTACACATTGCATTTCATGGATCCGTTTCTTAATTCTCTCTGAATTTTTGGATTCTCCCTCTTCCTCGCTCCCTTCTCTTACAGTACGTTTGGTGAATAAATAGGGTCCTTTCTTCTCATAGGGTTTGCAACATCCGGGATTTTGCTGGCTGCATCCCAGTGGAATCATTTATCATCCTCCTCCATTAAGTGTTTCTCAAAAGGGAGACCATGATAATTTTCAAAAAATTAGCTTTATTGGCTGGGCGTGGTGGCTCATGCCTGTAATCCCAGCACTTTGGGAGGCCGAGGCAGGTGAATCACCTGAGCTCAGGAGTTCGAGACCAGTCTGGCCAACATGGTGAAACCCCATCTCTACTAAAAATACAAAAATTAGCCAGGTGTGGTGGCAGGCACCTAAAATCCCAGCTACTCGGGAGGCTGAGACAGGAGAATCACTTGAACCCGGGAGGCGGCGGTTGCAGTGAGCCGAGATCATGCCATTGCACTCCGGCCTGGGTAACGAGAGTGAAACTCCGTCTCAAAAAAAAAAAAAATAGCTTTATTGAGGTGTAATTGATATGCAAAAGCTGCACATATTTGAGGTATATAGCGATGAGCTTTGATATATGTATTTACCTGTGAAACCATCACCACAACCAGGGTAATGGTGAGAAATCAGCTCTCTCCTTCATTGTGGTGGGAGTGTAAATTGGTGCAACTTTAATGGAGACAAATTTGACATCTCTTCATGTAACCAGCACAAACACTCTTTGGTTCACCAATCCCACTATCCCACTATTCCACTTCTCACACTTGTGGCAAATGGTACGTTTATAAGGGTGTATGTTGCAGCATTGTCTGAAATATAAAATGATTAGAAAAATCTCAGTGTCCAATACCAGGATATAGTAAAACACTCATGCAACACTCATGGAATACATGGCCACTGTTCTCAGTGCTCTACAAATAATCATTCATTTAATTTTCACAATAACTGGATGA
Source organism: Symphalangus syndactylus (assembly GCF_028878055.3). Classification (NCBI taxonomy): domain Eukaryota; kingdom Metazoa; phylum Chordata; class Mammalia; order Primates; family Hylobatidae; genus Symphalangus; species Symphalangus syndactylus. The sequence continues at coordinate 18,727,477 of NC_072439.2, forward strand.
GGTAGGTACTATAATTAGGCTTTTTTTTTTTTTTTTGAGATAGAGTCTTGCTCTGTCACCCAGGCTGGAGTGCAATGACGTGATCTTGGCTCACTGCAACCTCCACCTCCCAGGTTCAAGCGATTCTCCTGCCTCAGCCTCCCGAGTAGCTGGGATTACAGGCGCACATCACCATGCCTGGCTAATTTTTGTATTTTTAGTAGAGATTTGGTTTCACCATGTTGGTCATGCTGGTCTCGAACTCCCGACCTCATGATCTAGCCCACCTCGGCCTCCCAAAGTGCTGGGATTACAGGCATCAGCCTCTGCGCCCAGCTGGCTCATTTTAAAGATGGGGAAGCTGGGGCACAGAGAGGTTAAGTAGCTTGTCTAAGACCACACAGCCAGCCAAAGCTGCACTCACACCCAGGCAGCCTGTCTAGGGAGCCTGCGGTCTTTTCTGCTGTGTTGCAATAGTTCAATTATGATTGTACCATTGATGCAGCAACAATTAGTGGCTGGCTGATTATTTTATTTTTTATAGAAACGAGGTCTCACTTTGTTGCCCAGGCTGGTTTTGAACTCCTGGGCTCAAGCAATTCTCCCACCTTGGCCTCCCAAAGTGCTGGGATTATAGGCCTTGAGTCACTGTGCCTGGCGTTATGAGAATTATCTATGTTGTTGCATGGCATTCATTCTCATTGATGTATATAGCATTCCACTGTGATTTATTTATTCATTCTAACTGTTGGGGGCATTTGGGTTGCGGCTGATCTCTGGCAATTACAAATAGTGCTGCTAGGAACATTCCTGTACAGGTCATTTAAAGAACATATGGATGCATTTTTGTTGGGTATGTAGGCCAGGACCTGAAGGGCAAGGTCACAAGGTATGCATATGTTTATGCTAAATACTGACAGTTTTCTGCAATGGTTGTATATTTGAATCATAAGATTGTATTTCTCTTTCTATTTTTTTGTAGAGATGGGGGTCTCACTATGTTGCCCAGGCTGGTCTTGAACTCCTGGACTCAAGTGAGTCTCCCACCTCGACTTCCTAAAGTGCTGGGATTACAGGGGTGAGCCACTTCGCCCAGCCAGGAGTGACATTTCTGAATAGGTGAGGTCATGTGCGGCTGGCTTTTCGAGAGGACTTGGCTGTAGAGAGCTGAGGTGGGGAGAGCCCCCTTGTGTCTGGAGAGGGAATGTGAGCACCTGGGGCCCTGTTCTCCCCACCCCAGGGTATTCTCCACCAGGCTGGTCCTGCATTCTGATCCTTTGTGTATCTTGAAACTACTGATACACTAGTTGTTTATTCTATTCTGTTTTATTTCGAACTTTAAAAATTTAACGTTTAAAATGGAGATAACTTACAGCATAAAACCGAAGTATAAAGCTCAATGAATTTATGTACATATCTTTGTAACCACCACCTAGGTCAGGATATAGAGCATTCCCATCGTATTAGAAGGTTCCTTTGTGCATTCTCCCACTCAATAGCATGCAGAGGTAACCACTTTCTCATTTCTGTCGCCACAAGTTAGGTTTGCCTGTTCCTAATGCTTATATAAAATGCATATACAGTTACGTCTAGCTTCTTTCTTTTCTTTTGGTGTCCAGCTTTCTTTCTTTCCTTTCTTTCTTTCTCTTTCTTTCTTTCTTTCTTTTTCTTTCTTCTTTCTTTCTTCCTTTCTTCTTTCTTTCTTCCTTTCTTCTTTCCTTCCTTCCTTCTTTCTTTCTTTCTTTCTTTCTTTCTTTCTTTCTTTCTTTTTTTTTTTTTTTTTGATGGAGCCTTACTCTGTCACCCAGGCTGGAGTGCAGTGGTGCGATCTTGGCTCACTGCAACCTCCGCCTCCTGGGTTCAAGCAATTCTCCTGCCTCAGCCTTCCAAGTAGCTGGGACTATAGGTGCACACCACCATGCCCAGATAATTTTTTTGTATTTTTAGTAGAAAGGGGGTTTCATCATATTGGTCAGGCTGGTCTAGAACTTCTGACCTCAGGCGATCCACCTGCCCTGGCCTCCCAAAATGCTGGGATTACAGACGTGAGCCACCATGCCCGGCTTAGCTTCTTTTCTTTTCTTTTCATTTTTTATTTTTTTGAGATGGAGTTTCACTCTGTCACCCAGGCTGGAGCACAGTGGCGCGATCTCAGCTCAACGCAACCTCTTCCTCCTGGGTTCAAGTTATTCTCCTGCCTCAGCCTCCCGAGTGACTGGGACTACAGGCATGCACCACCACGCCCGGTAAAATTTTTTTTTTTTTTTTGATGGAATCTCACTCTGTCACCAGGCTGGAGTCCAGTAGCGCGATCTCGGCTCACTGCAACCTCTGCCTCCCGGGTTAATGAGAGTCTCCTGCCTCACCCTCCCGAGTAGCTGGGACTACAGGCACGTGCTGCCACGCCCAGCTAATTTTTGTATTTTTAGTAGAGACGGGGTTTCACCATGTTGGCCAGGGTGGTCTTGATCTCCTGACCTCGTTATCCACACGCTTCAGCCTCCCAAAGTGCTGGGACTACAGGTGTGAGCCACTGAGCCACTGCGCCCAGCCCTGTCTGGCTAATTTTTGCATTTTTAGTAGAGACGGGTTTCACCATGTTGGCCAGGGTGGTTTCGAACTCCTGACCTCAAGTAATCCGCCCACCTTTGCTTCCCAAAGTGCTGAGATTACAGGAGTGAGCCATTGCATCTGGAGGTGTCTAGCTTCTTCTTTTTTTTTTTTCTTTTGAGACGGAGTTTTGCTCTTGTTGCCCAGGCTGGAGTGCAGTGGCGTGACCTCGGCTTACCACAAACTCCACCTCCTGGGTTCAAGTGATTCTTCTGCCTCAGCCTCCCAAGTAACTGGGATTACAGGCATGCGCCACCACACCTGGCTAATTTTGTATTTTTAGTAGAGACGGGTTTCTCCATGTTGGTCAGGCTGGTCTCGAACTCCCGACCTCAGGTGATCCATCTGCCTTGGCCTCCTGAAGTGCTGGGATTACAGGTGTGAGCCACTGCATCTGGCAATGTCCAGCTTCTTTCACTCAACATTACGTCATGATATTTGACCATGCTGTTGCATGTTGGTGCATGTGCTGTTATTTTTAAAAATTGCTGTGTAGCATTCCATTTTATGACTATACCACGTTTATTTATTCAAATGTATTGTTGATGGACATTTGGGCTCTTTCTGATTTTCGGCTACTATGAAGAGTTGCTAGAAGCAGTCTTGTACGTAGACATGCAATCATTTTTCTTGGGTATATTCCCAGATGTGGAACTGCTGGGCCATAGGATATACATATGTTTAGCCTTAGTAGGTACTGTGAAACATTTTTTCCATTTTCATTCCATGATGTAGTTTTTGTTTGTTTGTTTTGTTTTTTGAGACAGGGTCTCATTCTATCACCCAGGCTGGAGTGCAGTGGTGTGATCTTGACTCACTGCGACTTCTGCCTCCCGAGCTCAAGCGATTCTCGTGCCTCAGCCTCCTGAGTAGCTGGGATTATGGGTGCCTGCCACCACGCCCAGCTAATTTTTGTATTTTTAGTAGAGACAGGATTTTGCCATGTTGCCTAGGCTGGTCTCGAACTCCTGAGCTCAGGTGATCCACCCGCCTTAGCCTCCCAAAGTCCTGGGATTACAGGCGTGAGTCACCGTGCCCAGCCAATTTCGGTCTTCTAAAGAAAGTTATTTGCCTATAATCCCAGCTACACAGGAGGCTGAGGCAGGAGAATCACTTGGAGGCAGAGGTTGCAGTGATCTGAGATCGTGCCTCTGCACTCCAGGCTGGGTGACAGTGAGACTCTCTGAAAGAAAAAAAAAAAAAAAAGAAAGAAAGTCATTTGTCTTGAGACATGCCCAGAAAGTGAAACACTGCATTCAAAGTTTGTTTTGGACAAAGTTTCTATTTCCTTCTCTTGTTTATAAAGTTTCCAGGCAACTTACTGTTGTCTTAGTTCGCATTTCCTGGATTTCTAGGGATGGAAATTGAATGTCTTTTCCAGTCTTCTAGCACACTAGATCATTTACAGGTAATGCCTTTGTCTAAAGGTCATTGTCCACCAGGGGGCACTGCCCCACAGGAACCCTTCACAGAATTCTGAGGTAGGGTGCATCTTTCACAGAGACCATGCTGGCTGATGAGGGTGTCTGGGGCTGTGCACTTCTGTATCAGGGCTCCATCTCTCTTCCCTTAGGATAATTTTTATTTTTATTAAATTAATTTTTATTTATTTTTTATTTCTTTTTTTTTTGAGACAGAGTCTCGCTCTGTCACCCAGGCTGGAGTGCAATGGCACAATCTTGGCTCACTGCAACCTCTGCCTCCTGGGTTCAAGCAATTCTCGTGCTTCAGTTGCCCAAGTAGCCGGGATTACAGGTGCCTGCCACAATGCCTGGCTAATTTTTTGTGTTTTTAGTAGAGTCGGGGTTTCTCCATGTTGGCCAGGCTTGTCTCAAACTCTTGACCTCAAGTAATCCTCATGCCTCAGCCTCCCAAAGTGCTGGGATTACAGGAGTGAGCCTCCGCTCCTGGCCATGGGCTTTGGTTTTTACTCCAAGTGAAGTGGAGAGTCATTGTAGGGTTTTGATAGAGTGAGAGTTTATTTTATTTTTTATTTCTACATTTCTTTATTATTTTGCTTTTGAGACAAGGTCTTGCTGTGTTGCCCAGGCTGGAGTGCAGTGTCGCAATCATAGCTCAGTGCAGTCTTGAACTCCTGGGCTCAGGCGATTCTTCCGCCTCAGCCACCTGAGTGGCTGGGACTACAAGTGGGCACCACCATGCCTGGCTAAGAGAGAGGGTTTAGGCTTACTTTAAAAAAGGATCACTGCGGCTGCTATGTTGAGAACAGAATGGGATTGTGGGAAGGGAAAGGTCAAAGCATAGAGACTCTTGGCTGTTGCAATAATCAAGGTGAGAAATGGTGGCAGCTTGGACTGGAGAAGAAGCAGTGGAGGTTATGAGACATAGTCAGGTTCTAGAGGTATTTTGAAGGCAGAATCAACAGGATATGCTAAAGGAGTGGATATGGGATAGGAGAGGGAGATCAAGAATAACTCCAATGTTGTGGTCTGAGTAGCACACATAAAACTCTTTTATTATGGACTGTTTCAGAAATATATCTAAGTACATAAAAATCTTTTTTTTTTTTGAGAAGGAGTTTCACTCTTGTTGCCCACGCTGGAGTGCAGTGGTGTGATCTCGACTCACTGCAACCTCTGCCTCCCGAGCCCAAGCGATTCTCCTGCCTCAGCCTCTGGAGTAGCTGGGATTACAGGCGCCTGCCACCAGGCCCGGCTAATATTTTTATTTATTTTTTATTTTTTTTATTAGAGACGGGGTTTCACCATGTAGGTCAGACTTGTCTCGAACTCCTGACCTCAGGCGATCCACCCACCTCGGCCTCCTAAAGTTCTGAGATTACAGGCGTGAGCCACTGCGTCCGGCCAGACAAGTCTTATAGTGAACCACATGTAGCTGTCAACAAGCTTCAATAATGATTGCCTTGAAATGATGACCAGTTTCATTTCATCTATGCCTCTCCCTACTCTCTATTCCATATTGTATTGAAGTAAATCTCAGACATCATTTCATTTTATTTGTAAATCCTTCTGTGTGTGTGTGTATAGTGTGCGTGTGTGTGTATATATACATATGTATATATATATATATTTTTTTTTGATGCAATCTCACTCTGTTGCCCAAGCTGGAGTGCAATGGTGCCATCTCGGCTCACTGCAACCTCCGCCTCTCAGGTTCAAGCGATTCTCCTGCCTCAGCCTTCTGAGTAGCTGGGATTACAGGCACCCACCACCATGCCTTAACTACGTTTTGTATTTTTAGTAGAGACGGGATTTCACCATGTTTGTCAGGCTGGTCTTCAACTCCTGACCTCAAGTGATTCGCCTGCCTCGGCCTCCTAAAATGCTGGGAATACAGATGTGAGCCACCACGCCCAGCCATTCTTTACATATATAGTTTTAAAAAGATGAGCCTCCTTCTACCTTTTTTTTTTTTGAGATGGAGTCTTGCTCTGTTCCCCAGGCTGGAGTGCAATGGTGTAATCTCAGCTCACTGTAACCTCTGCCTCCCGGGTTCAAGTTATTCTACTGCCTCAGCTTCCTGAGTAGCTGGGATTTCAGGCACGCGTCACCATGCCTGGCTAATTTTTGTATTTTTAGTGGAGATGGGGTTTCGCCATGTTGGCCAGGCTGGTCTTGAACTCCTGACCTCAAGTGATCCACCCACCTCAGCCTCCCAAAGTGCTGGGATTACAGGCATGAGCCACTGCGTCTGGCTGAGCCTCCCCCTTTTAAAAAATAAATATGCCACATTCTGTGCAAGTTACATAAAGTTACAAGAAAATAAAAAAAAAAACATGTCACGAAATCATCATATCTATTAACGGTTGACTTTCTTGCAAAGACTACCAGAGAAACCCATTGATCATGCAAAGTAGAGTTTATGAGGCCAATTGCAGCAAGGGAGAACAAAGTTCGGTGGTGTCTCAACAGTGTCACAAAAGGGAAAATGATGTAAGAGTATTTGAGGTAATTCTTTAAAGCAAGGAACTGACTAAAATTGGGCAAAGGGCTGGGTGCGGTGGCTCACGCCTGTAATCCCAGCACTTTGGGAGGCTGAGGCAGGCGGGTCACCTGAGGTCAGGAAAGAACCTAGGAGGCGGAGGTTGCAGTGAGCTGAGATCATGCCACTGCACTCCAGCCTGGGCGACAGAGCAAGACTTCATCTCAAAATAAAATAAAATAAAATAAAATAAAATAAAATAATAAAATAAAATAAAATAAAATTGGATAAAGAGTATCAGACAATAGTTTAGAATTGGTGAACACAACAGAATGGAGGTCTTGAGACAAGCCTTGAGAAGCAAATTATTGTCTGATAAGTGAGATTTTTGCCCAGTTGAGCTATGTGTTGAGAGGAGAGCTATTTGTCCAGGTGAGCAAATTGTTTGCCTAGATGAATTTTTTTTTTTTTTTGGATTTTCCTGAAGCAAACAATGAATTCTTTATTGTTTTATAGTCTTATCCTTCCAGGCAAGACTTTTTGGAAAGTCAAACAAACAGGTAAGTCATGTTGAAATACATGATCTCAGTTCTCATCTCTAATAGAATTTAAGATACCTACCTCATTAAATAATCAATGAATGCATTTTCTTAGCTGTCTCAGAAAAGTATTATTTTATATCTGATTATTCAAGCCAGGATCCAAGCGAGGCCCACAAATTGCATTTGACTTTGTGTGTTTAAGTCCCTCTTAAACTATAGCTTCCCTTACTTTTTTTTCTTCTTCTCTCAAATTTACGTTTTGACAAAATTAGGTCATTGTCTTGCAGTTTCCACAATCTGGATTTTGCTAGCTCCGTCCCCCTAGGCATTTAACATGCTCTTTTCTCCTCTTAAGTTCCTTTCAATTTGGTAGTTAGAACTGATGCAGGCTGAGTGCAGTGGCTCACGCCTGTAATCCCAGAAATTTGGGAGGCCAAGGTGGGAGGCTCGCTTAAGCCCAGGAGTTTGAGCACAGCCTGAGTAACACGGTAAGACCCTGTTTCTACAAAATTAAAACAAAAATTAGCCGGGTCTGGTGGTGCGTGCCTGGAGGCCCAGCTACCCAGGAGCCTGAGATGGGAGGATCACTTGAGCCCAGGAAGTAGAGGCTACAGTGAGCTGTGTTTGTGCCGCTGCACTCCAGCCTGGGTGACACAGCAAGACCCTGTCTCAAAACAAAACAAAACAAAAACAAACAACAACGGCAACAAAAACAAAACAGAAAAACTGATGCAGGATGGACAGGCCCCCAGATTGATGCTTAGGCTGGGAGGGTTCTTGGCTTTGACCGGGAAAGAATTCAAGGGCGAGCCCCGGGCATTAGGCAGTAATCTTTTATTGAATGGGACTGCTCCTTGCCAAGCAGGGATAACTCATTGGCAGTGTGCCCAGAGTTGGCAACCTGTGAACCCTTGGCAACTACATTTATACTCTCTTATAGCCACTTCAATTCCATGCAAATTAGGGTGTGGATTAATGCAAATTAAGGAGTGAATTATTTAAGAAGTTTCCAGGAAAAGGGCAGCAACTTCCAGATCATTGCCATGGAAATGGGTGGTAACTTCTGGGTCGTTGCTATGGCATTTATAAACTGTCATGGTGCTGAGGGGAGTGTCTTGACCTAATGAGCAATGAGGGCAGCTAGGGTCACTTTTGCTGTCATCTGCTGGTTTTGTCCAGTTTCTTCACTTTATCCTGTCTGGACTAGATTCTGTTTTAGTCAGCAGGGTTGTGACCAGAAAACAAGTCTTGTCAATCTCCTAAACTACTGATCTAAGCTATTCAGCTTTTAAAAACATGGCAAACAGCGATTTAGTGGGTCTCCCACTGCCAGTTTTGTCTTCCTCCAGCCCATTCTCAACATTGCAGCTAGAGGGCTCCTTGGACAAGAGAAGTCAAAACATCATATCACACCTTGACATAAACTTTTTCTTTTTTCTTTTCTTTTCTATTCTCTTTTCTTTCTTTTCCCCTCCCTCCCTCCCTACTGCCCCCTCCCTCCCTTTCTCCCTTCCTTCCTTCCTCCCTTCCTCCCTTTCCTTTCTCTCTCTCTCTCTCTCCCTCAATCTCTCTGTCTTTCTTTATTTTTTAAACAGCGTCTCACTCTGTCACCCAGGCAGAGTGCAGTGGTGCAATCAAAGCTTACTGCAGCCTTAACCTCCCAGGCTCAAGCAGTCCTCCTGCCTCAGCCTCCTCAGCAGCTGGGACCAAAGGTGCATGCCACCATGCCCGGCTAATTTTTAAAAATTTTTTGTAGAAATGAGGATCTTGCTATGTTGCCTAGGCTGGTCTCAAACTCCTGGACACAAGTTATCCTCCCACTTTGGCCTCCCAGAGTGCTGGGATTACAGGCATGAGCCACCACATCTAGCCTGACCTAAACTCTCTAACAACTTCCAGATTCACCTGGCATAAAAGCCAGAGTCAGTGCAGTTGCCTGTGAGCTCTCTGAGATCTGTGTTCCCCGTTACCTCTGACCACATCTCCTAAGATGCTCTTCCTCATTTCCTCTGCTGCAGTCACCCTGGCCTAGTTGCTGTTTCTTGGGATCTCATGTAGGTGCCCACCCATAATATATGCATTCCAGTTTTTCTATATCCCTGCCAACACCTGTATACTGGAAACGAGACAACAATGCCGAAGGAAATTTTACTCTGTGAAATAATACTGTGTCTTCTTCCCCATTCATACCATATATCTTTTCATTGATTTCAGCACTGTTGTGAAATCAATGAAAAGATATAATGGTATGAATGGGGAAGAAGACACAGTATTATTAATGTTGCTGGAAAAAGGGGTCTTGATCCAGACTCCAAGAGAGGATTTTTGGATCTTATGCAAGAAAGAATTCAAGGTGAGTCACAGAGTGCAGTGGAAAGAGAGAGTTTATTGAAAGCTCATCAGTTACACAGTAGGGTGGCCTCAGAAAGCAAGAGAAAGAATGCACTGTCTTTGTTTTTTTGAGACAGAATTTTACTCTTGTTGCCCAGGCTGGAGTGCAATGGTGCGATCTCGGCTTACCAAAACCTCTACCTCCCAGGTTCAACCGATTCTCCTGCCTCAGCCTCTCGAGTAGCTGGGATTACAGGCATGCGCCACCACGCCCGGCTAATTTTGTATTTTTAGTAGAGACCGGGTTTCTCCATGTTGGTCAGGCTGGTCTTGAACTCCTGACCTCAGGTGGTCGGCCTGCCTCAGCCTCCTAAAGTGCTGGGATTACAGGCGTGAGCCACTGCACTCAGCCGCACTGTCCTTTTTTTAAAAACTCTTCTTATACAGCGATCTTACCTATATAAAAGCTAAGCTAAGTTATGTCTATGTGTGGGTTGGCTGACAGCATGAAAAATTTATTATTTTGCTGATTTAAGGAAAGTTATCTGCCAGGTGTGGTGGATCATGCTTGTAATTCCAGCACTTTGGAAGGCCAAGGTGGGAGGATCGCTTGAGCCCAGGAGTTTGAGACCAGCCTGGGCAACATGGTGCAGTCCTGTCTCTACAAAAAAATACAAAAATTAGTGAGGTGTGGTGGCTCTCGCCTGTAGTCCCAGCTACTGGAGGGTGGGGGTGGGAGGTGGGAGGATTGCTTGAGCCGGGGAGGCAGAAGTTGCAGTGAACTGAGATCATGCCACTGCACTCCAGCCTGGGTGATGGAGCGAGACCCCATCTCCAAAAATAAAAATAAATAAATAAATAAAAGTTATTCTTGGCATTTTAGTGCATAAGTACATCAAAGAATGACTCTATCTTGAAAGCGTATATTGTTATATGATATTGGGACATCTGTACATTCTTCTGTCACAGGAGTTTGTCCTTGCAGGCATTAATAAACTGCCTCTTTAGCTGTAAACGTCTTATGACCATGGGTTGTGATTGGCAAGGAGCGTACCTTGCTAGTTTTACAACGGAGTTGATTTTAAAATGGTGTCACCCTGGCTCTCCTACGCTCCTGTTTCCCTAACATTAAGATGTCAATTCTCAAACAATCCCAATCAAAATCCTTGCAGGATTTTTGTAGTAATTGACAAGATGATTCTCAAATTCATTTGGAAATGCAAACGACTTAGAATAGCAGGGACAACAACAATAACAAACAAAAAACAATAAAAAACTTGGCTAATATATAATATATAATACTAAAAGCATATTTCATAAAGTTGATAAATTTGACTTCGTTAAATTAAAAACCCATGCTCTGCTGGGTGCAGTGGCTCATGCCTATAATCCCAGCACTTTGGGAGGCCAAGGCGAGTGGATTGCCTGAGCTCAGGAGTTCGAGACCAGCCTGGGCAACACAGTGAAACCCCATCTCTACTAAAATACAAAAGATTAGCCTGGTATGGCAGCGTGTGCCTGTAGTCCCAGCTACTCAGGAGGCAGAGGGAGGATAATTGCTTGAACCCGGAAGGTGGGGGTTGCAGTGAGCCGAGATTGCGCCACTGCACTCCAGCCTGGGTGACAGAGCTAGACTCCGTCTCAACAAAAAAAAAAAACAAAAACAAAAAAAAACCGTGCTCTGTGAAAGACACTAAGAGAAGAAAAGGACAAGGCAGAGTGGAAGAAAATATTTTAAAATGATATACCTGATAGGAATTTGCATTTGTAATATACAAATATGAAACATACTCAAAACTCAGTAATAAAATAAACATCACAAAAAAAGGGCCATCCATTTGAAGAGGCATTTTATATTATTTAGATCTGTGCTGTACGATATAGTAGCCACTATATCATATGGTAGCCACATGTGGATACTGAATGCTTGAAATGTAACAAGTCCAAATTAAGATGTATCATGATTGTGAAATACACACCACATTTTGAAGACTTAGTATATAAAAAAAGTAAGATAGCTCATTAAAATTTGTATTGATTACATGTTTAATGGTAATATTTTGGATATACCATTCAGTTAAATAAAATACATCTCTATTGCTATGATTTTGCCATTTCAAGAATATTATATACATGGATTCATATAGTACATATATGACCTTTGAGATGGACTTTTTTCCACTCAGCATAAAGCCGTTGAGATCCAGTCAAGTTTCTGTGTGTATAAATAGTTTGTTTCTTTCTGTAGTGGAGTTTAACATTCACCTAGTGTAAGACATTCTGGTTGTTTTCATTTTGGGCCATTACAAATGAAGCTGCTAAGAACAAGCATGTACATGATTTTGTGTGGACTTAAGTTTCCATTTCCTGTGGATAAACGCTCAGCAGTATGACTGCTGGGTAGATGGTAAGTGTGTGTTTAGTTTTTAAATAAATGGCCAAACTGTTTTCCGGAGTGGGTGCACTCATACAGCAATATATGAGAGGTCTAGTTTCTCAATTCCTCTCCAGAATTTGGCATTGTCACTCTTCCCTTTTCTTTCTCTTTCTTTCCTCTTTTCTTTTCTTCTTTCTTTTCTTTTTTCTTTCTTCTTTCTCTTTCTTTCTTTCCTTCTTTACTTTCTTTCTTTCTTTCTTTCCTTCTTTTCTTTCTTTCCTTTCTTTCTTCTCTCTCTCTCCCTCCCTCCCTTCCTTCCTTCTTCTTTCTTTCTGTCTCTCTCTCTCCCTCCCTCCCTTCCTTCCTCCCTTCCTTCTTTTCTTTCTTTCTTTCTTCTTTCTTTCTTTCTTTTCTCTTTCTTTCTTCTTTCTTTCTTTCTTTCTTTCTCTCTCTCTCCCTCCCTCCCTTCCTCCCTTCCTTCCTTCTTTCTGTCTCCCTCCTTCCCTCCCTCCCTTCCTTCTTCTTTTCTTTCTCTGTCTCCCTCCCTCCCTCCTTTCTTTCTTTCTTTCCTTTCTTTTCTCTCTCTCTTTCTTCCTTTCTTCCTTTTTCTTTCTCTCTCTCTGTCTCTGAGACAGGGTCATGCTCTATCATCTAGGGAGGAGGAGTGCAGTGGCGTGACCTCAGCAAACTGTCCACCTCCCTGGGTCAAGCCATCCTCTTGTCTCAGCCTCCCAAATAGCTGTGACTACGTACAGGCACGCACTACCATGCCTAGTTGATTTTTGTATTTTTTGTAGAGACAGGGTTTCACTATGTTGCCCAGGCTGGTCTCAAACTCCTGAGCTCAAGTAATACACTCGCCTTGGCCTCCCAAAGTGCTGGCACTATAGGTGTGGGCCACTGCACCTGGCCCTCAGTTAAAATTTGATTTTCATGTGCTTCTTCTTCCTCTTTAGGGAGATTTAGCAAACTGACACAATGGGGACTGGCTACCTAAGGACAAAGATAAGGAATTAGCTAGAGTAGTGCTTAAACTGCAAGAGAGTGGTATAAATCAAAGAAAATGATTGAAGTGAGTCTTAATTATTTTAGTTTCTTTTGCTAAGGTTTAGGACATGCCCAGGAAAAAGAAACACAGAACCACAGGAACATCTGTGATCTGTGCTATTTCCAAAGAGGATTTGGGGACTTCAAATTTTTTTTTTTTTTTTTTGAGACAAAGTTTCACTTTTGTTGCCCAGGCTGGAGTGCAGTGACATGATCTCAGCTCACTGCAACCTCTGCCTCCCAGGTTCAAGCAATTCTCCTGCCTCAGCCTCCCAAGTAGCTGGGATTACAGGCGTCCACCACCACACCCAGCTAATTTTTTATATTTTTAGTGGAGACGGGGTTTCACCATGTTGGCCAGGCTGGTCTTGAACTCCTGACCTCAGGTGATCCACCTGCCTCGGCCTCCCAAAGTGCTGGGATTACAGGCATGAGCCACCACACCTGGCCTGGGGACTTCAATATTTAAAGTGGGGAAAGGAGTGGGCAATAGGGGAAGGAGGAAAGAAAAAAGGAGGAGAGTAAATAAAAAGGGAAAGTGGTTGTATTCTTTTGAGGCTTTGATCAGCTTTCACTGAATCTACATTTTACATGTGAAAGGCGAGGGTAGAGGAATCGTCAACTATGCAATCATCTTGCCCTCAGTGAATTTGCATTTTTTTTTTTTTTTTTTTTTTTTTTGAGATGGAGTTTTGCTCTTGTTGCCCAGGCTGGAGGTGCGATGGCCCGATCTTGGCTCACTGCAATCTCTGCCTTCTGGGTTCCAGTGATTCTCCACCTCAGCCTCCCGAATAGCTGGGATTACAGGCATCCGCCACTACACCTGGCTAATTTTTGTATTTTTAGTAGAGATGGGGTTTTACCATGTTGGCCAGGCTGGTCTCAAACTCCTGAGCTCGTGATCTGCCCACCTCGGCCTCCCAAAGTGCTGGGATTACAGGGGTGAGCCACCGTGCCTGGCCAGATTTGCATTTTTACATAAAATAAACTAAACATCTAGCAGAGGAAAGAGTGAAATAGGCATTTGTCTCAGGTGAGCAGAGGGATGACTTCTGGTCCTGTCTTGTCCAGTACCTGTGAAGATAAGCTGTTCATTACATTGTCAGGGTGAAACTCAACAGAACTGTTTTAGGGTAAAGATCTTGGGGCCCACAAGGAATTTCCCTGTGGCCAAATTGTGAGCAAGGCCTGCTGGAGAGGTGTGTAGCCTTCTATCTTTGCAGCTATATATTTAGGAACAAAATAGGAGGCAGTTTGGTGTGACTCCGTTCCCAAGCCTGACTTTTCCCTTTAGCATAGCGAGTTTGGTGTACCAAGGTTTTTTTTTTCCTTTCTCAGTGTGTAGAACCAGAGAACTTTCTAGTAAGAACTTGGTTGGAATGTATATACTATGGCCAAACTCCCCAGTCTTTTGGGAGGGGAACAAGTGTTTGTAATAAAAGTCTCTCCTTCCACCTCCAGTGCCGTTTACTGTGTGTCAGATAAGTCTTAGTAAAGCTGTTTTTTTTTTTTTAGAAGAAAATATCTGTCTCCCCTTTACCCTCCCCACCTTTTACTTTGCTGTATACACCTCTGATATCATTTGAGTCTTTTACAATAAGACAGAGCTTATGTATTTTTGAGTAATAATAAGCACGAGAATTTTCCAAAAATCTTTGCTGCCCAAGTAGTCACAGGTCCCCATTCACCATACTGTGATGAATCCTTCCTCCCTCCCTCCCAAGTCCACTGGAGAGTCATTAAGTCAGCCCCAGGGAAGGGAAGGAATGATGCAGGGCAGGCAAGGGCTAGACAGGACACAGAGAAATGGGGCCCACTGTAATGAGAGAATTTGCCTTTTGTTTTGATAGAGATCTCACTGTGTCATCCAGTCTGAAGTGCAGAGGCATGATCATGGCTCACTGCAGCGTCAACCTCCTGAGCTCAAGTGCAGACAAAACAATAAAATTATAAGCCACGCCCACCCACAACCATCTGAATGGACCCCTCCTCTCAGCCAGGGCTTTCCAAAGTTAACCTGAAAAACTGGTTCAGGCCATCCTGTGGGAAGGGAGAGTCGGCCATGCCTCATTATACCCGCCTCCCTTTTGGATTTTGGGAAAAGCTGAGCAGCATGAACATCAACACAGACCTTAAGTCTGATAAACATTGACAATGTATTCTCTCTGAAGCCTGCGACTTGGTGGCTTCATTTGTGTGATAAAACTTTGGTTTTCACAATCCCTTATCATCATAACCCAGACATTCCTTTCTACTGATTCCAGGTCTTCAGATAACAACTCTTTTAACCAATGGCCAATCAGAAATTTTTGAATCTATCTATAACCTGGAAGTTTCCTCCACTTGGAGTTGTCCTGGCTTTCTGGACTGAAACAATGTACATCTTACATGTATTTGATTGCCTCATGTCTTCCTAAAAGGTATACAACTAGGCTGTGCCCCAACCACCTTAGGCACGTTTTCAGGGTCTCCTGAGGGCTGTGTCACACACCATGGTCACTCACATTTGGTTCAGAATACATCTTTTCAAATATTTTACAGAGTTTGACTCTTTTTGTGGACATAGGTGATCATCCCACTTCAGCCTCCCAAGTAGCTGGGACTACAGGCGAGTGCCACCATGCCAGGCTAATTTTTAGATTATATTTTTTTGTAGAGATGTAGTCTCACTAGGTTGCCCAGGCTGGTCTCAAACTCCTTGGCTCATGCAATCCTCCCACCTCTGCCTCTCAAAGTGCTGGGATTACAGGTATGAGCCACTACAGCAGGCCCATAATTGGAGAATTTGGAGTCTGATTTTTCTCATTCGGCCATACCTCCTAGGGGAATTTTAGAACCCCAAAACAGCAGCTTTAAGATTAGGCTGGGAGTGCTCTGGAGGAGGCTAATCCTAGAAGAGTTAGCGTATTAGAGTGAAAGGAAAATCAGACTTTACGTCAAAATATCTACGTTCTTGTGTTGACTCTGGCCATAGCTAAATGTAAGAAACTCACTGAAGTTTTCCAGATCTCAGATTCTCTTTCTGGAGAATGTGTGGTTTGGAGAAGATGAATTTTAAAGGCTCTTTCAGCACTAAAATTCCACTTCTAGTGTTGAAACATACACAAATTGCAGCAGAAATGTTTATTAGTAACGCCTACTGCATACAAAAATTACAGCAGAAATTGTATTAAAAATGTCAAATACATTCACAGTATCTCTCTGTTCTCCCTCAAATTCCCACCTACTCCTCAACTTGTTGAACCTCAACAGTAAGAAGGCTCCCAGTCAAAAAAGATGTCCTCAGACCCAGGCCCAGAAGTGCCTTCTTAGGAAAAGTGAATAAATGATGGCAACAGCAATGGCAGCAGTAGCTGTAACCCCCAAACAGGAATGGGAAGACAGGTGGCCCCATTTTCAGTCTTTCGAGATTGAGTGAGCAGCTGATGTGGGCAAACTTCCCTCACAAACATGGGTCCTACTGCTAAGATTCCAGACATCAGCCTGCAGCCAATCGTGGCTGTACAGCCTTTGACCTCCACAGATGACTCAATGCCACCTATGGAACAAGGAAGGATGGGGAGAGACAGAGATGTTTTAGGACATCAGAGGAGAATCCAGTCCCCTCTCATCCCTGGAGAACTCAATGTCAGAATCTCTTGGGATCCACTCAAATGGTTTTCCAGCCTCTGAAACTATCAGATGTTCATTTCAGTTTACCTCCAGTGATCTCAAGTTTTCCTTGATAGCATCGAGTTGTACCATTGGGACAGGGAAGAGAAGGAACACTGAAACAGGTCCCCAAAGCCACACAGGTTGGGTAGTGGAGGGTTGTTGACACGGTGGAAGCTGGAGGGAAACGAGAGAGACAGTTAAGGGCAGGTCCTGCCTCCAGAGATGTTGCTCCTTGCTGCCTTCTCTTCCCCAAGATTTTCCTGCAGATGCCACTCTAATCAAGGCCCATTACTTCAGCCTCCCCATCCTTCCCCAGCTGGTGTTCTCTGCTGTGAAATCTCCATCGATCTGACTTCCAAACTCTGCTGAGGTGTGAAGATACAGAGATGAAAAGGACATAGTTCCTATCACCTAGTATCTCTGCCTAGGAGAAAGACATGTAAGTAATCAACTCAGTAGCTGCTGTGTTCAAGGTATAATGACAAAGGAATGAAGGAATACCCAACTACCTAAAAGAATTTGGTAAATATTTTCAAAGAGCTGATACCTCAGTTGACATGGAGGATGGACAGGGGTTAGCTATGTGAAAATGGGGAGGGTAGGGGTAGGAAAGGAAACAGCAAGGACAAAGGTCAGGTGGTGTGAGCCAGCTTGGTGGATTCAGGGAATTGTGAGAAGTTGCACGGCTGATATTCAGCTTGTAGGCCCAGCTGTTTCTTTGAGCTGTTTTTTTGTTTTTGTTTTTTATGGCCCGAATCCATTTCGATTGGCCAGTGCCATCTACATTGTTAAGTATTTTGAGTATTAGCCCCAGTTAGCACATAGTAAATGAGAGAGGGAAGAGAGGGAAATGAAACTGAAAAGACAGGCAGGGCCAAGTTTCTATAGGCCTTGTAAATTGGGGAACTGGGCTGTTCTCATGCAGCAGTGGGAAACCAATACTTGTTAGACCGATAATACCACCCTGCTCAGAAACCTACACTGATGTCTTATTGCTTTTTTTTTTTTGATGGAGTCTTGCTCTCTCTCCCAGGCTGAAGTGCAGTGGTGTGATATTGGCACACTGCAACCTCTGCCTCCTGGGTTCAAGCAATTCTCCTGCCTCAGCCTCCTGAGTTGCTGGGATTACAGGTGTGCACCACCAGGCCAAGCTAATTTTTGTATTTTTAGTAGAGACAGGGTTTCACCATGTTGGCCAAGCTGGTCTCAAACCCCTGACCTCAGGCAATCCACCTCACCTGGCCTGTCTTATTGCTTAATAAACACAAAACCCAGTTTACAGTCCAGCCTTCACTAGTGTCTCTCTGCTCTGAGCAGTGTTTAGATCCCAATGAACAATTCAGAAAAATAAAATTACTTGACCTGTGGGGTACTTTAGGGTATGGGCCGCTTAGGCTAAGCCAAGTCAGAATGCAAAGGGAGGACATACATAAGCTCTTTATGGAGTTTCTCTTAGTACCTATCTCCCCCACTTGCAGGGTACCTGTGGTCTCACTGAACTCCCAAAACTGAGACAGGCTGTCTTTGTCATTACAGAAGGAATCCTCACAGTAGTTACTGTAGGTCACCATCAGGCCGGGGGGCGAATAGTGCTGGACAATTGTTATGGCCTCCTCCCCTTCTGGGATGCAGCCCTTCGTGGCCAAAATGGCTGTCTCAGTCCCTGTTATGAGACAGGAAGGAGGGGAAATGGATGGTGGCCGTCACGAGTGGCCTGGACGAAGGGAACAAGCGTTGGCATGGACATATCAACCTCCCTCCTACCCAGCCCAACTGCCCCATCTCATTTCACCTGCTTTAATTATTAGTATGGTTTCCTGGCAAAGTGCCCCTTTGTCACAAGTCTCAACTTCCTCTGTGGTCCAGTTAAACATATTGGCTGGATCCGCTTCCACAGTCATGGATAGACCCTTTTGACAATACAGCTCTAGGCCCGCTGAGGAGAAAACGAGAAAAGGATAAGCACTTCTCCATGGGCCAAGGTGGCTCTTTTTTCATCATCAGTCCACCTTCTGTGACACACTGCTCTCCCCTATGTCCCCCATACGCACAGGTCAGGAGGGAGGTTCCTAGGACCAGGAGGATCAGCAAATGCTGGATATGGGGGGTTCCCATGGTTTCCTCTGGAGAGGTTTGGGAGGAGCTGGTCTGGATCTGTGAATTTGAGGGAGAGAAGGCAGTTAACTTTTCAGCCAGAACACATGAGATCAAATCTAGGTCCTGGCAAGTACTGACTTCAGGATGGGGTGTTTTAATCTGCATTTTTTTTTTTTTTTTTGAGACGGAGTCTTGCACTGTCGCCCAGGCTGGAGTGCAGTGGCGCAGTCTCGGCTCACTGCCTCTGCCTCCCGGGCTCAAGTAATTCTCCTGCCTCAGCCTCCCGAGTAGCTGGGATTACAGGTGCCCACCACCACACTCAGTGAATTTTTTGTATTTTTAGTAGAGATGACGTTTCACCATGTTGGTCAGGCTGGTCTCGAACTCCTGACCTCAGGTGATCTGCCCGCCTAGTACCCCCAAAGTGCTGGGATTCCAGGCGTGAGCCCCGACGCCCGGCCTCACAGTGGGGTTTATGGTGTATATGACCAAGACTTCTGAAGTCGTTCTTTCCCTAACCGGCTTGTGAGCTGGAGCGAGTTCACAGGTTTATCATGCCCCAGTTTTTCATGGTTTTAATTCTCAGGCCCGGCCACTCGGTGCCCTCCAACTTCAGGATCAGGAGTGTGGCCCTGAAGGCCGCTTCTCCCTCAGTCTCAGGGGTCCCTTACATTCTCTCAGGGCCCCAGAATTTCAGCCCCCAGCCCCAGCCCCAGCCCCAGCCCCATCAGAACCTGGGATTCTGAGAGCCCAGCCCCGTCCTACGTAGGGATCGAGGAGTTTGGGTTCCAACCACCTTTTCCCGCGGGACACACCATTCTGGGCCCCTCCCCTCTCAGGCCCGGGAGCCCAGGCCCCCAACCCTCGTTCCCTTCAGAGCCAGGATCTGGGTCCCCAGCCTTCTCTTTCCTCAGAATCCAGGAATCTGAGTCCCTAGCCTTCTTTTTCTCTTTAAAGAAGCAAAATTTCCGCCGGCTTCCAGGTAGACGCCTCACAAGAATCTCAAGACGCCGAAGTTGAGGCCCGGAACGCCTTCACCCGAGGCTTGGCATTCTCTTACGCCGGAAGGCCGGGCCAGCCTGACCACACAGCACTCGAAACCGCATTGGTGGATGCAAAAGCATCGGATAAGTTCATTGGATGAGCCTGGAGGAACACGGCACCTCACTGGCCACAGAGAAGTCAATTCCTGGCAATCTCCGAGGGTGCGCATGCTCGGAAGGCGAGTGGCGGGCAAACCGGCCAGAAGAGCCCGCCTCTTTTTGCAGCCCCAGGCGCGCAATGCAGGCTGGGCACTGCGTTGCCAGATGACCTCGCCTGGCCCTTTTCTCCGCACTCTGTTGTCTCTGCTTCTCCAGCCACACTAAAAGGTAAGACCCTTGGCCCTCACTCACGGAACTTATCTCCCTACCCAAATGGCCTCTCATGTACCCAGCCTGGCCCCTGCCTCGGCACCCACCTTAGTGGCCCCGGCCCCTGGGAGTCAGCTTGGCCTCTTCAGTCTTCACTTGCAGTGGCCCCTGCGCAGCCCGGCCGTCTTCCTCTGATTGCACTATGGCACCAGCCTCCTCATGGTCTCCTGGAGGGCTGAATCCAGGAATGCCCCCTTCAGCGTCACTTTGGGCACCCCGAATGCATGCATGAGCAGTAGCTGTGATGGCACAGGCTGCTGTCAGATCGAACCCACGCGTCCATGTCAGGACCATGAAGAAGACTCGGATGTCACTCGGATTTGTTGCTCATGGCTGGCAGTTCACTTTCACATCTATGTAACCTTCCCTCCCCTCCCCTCCCCTCCCCTCCGCTTCTCTTTTTGACAGACTTTTGCTCTTTTTGCCCAGGCTGGAGTGCAATGGCGCAATCTTGGCTCCTTGCAACCTCCTCCTCCCGGGTTCAAGCGATTCTCCTACCACAGCCTCCCAAGTAGCTGGGATTACAGGCATAAGCCACCATGCCTGGCTAATTTTTTGTATTTTTTTTTTTTTTTTTTTTGAGACAGAACCTCTCTCTATCCCCCAGGCTAGAGTGCAGTGACGTGATCTCGGCTCACTGCAACCTCCGTCTCCCAGGTTCAAGCAATTCTCATGCCTCAGCTTCCCCCGAGTAGCTGGGATTACAGGCACCTGCCACCACACCTGGCTAATTTTTGTATTTTTTAGTAGAGACGGGGTTTTGCCGTGTTGACCAGGCTGGTCTTGAACTCCTAACCTCAGGTGATCTGCCCACCTCGGCCTCCCAAAGTACTGGGATTACAAATGTGAGCCACCACCCCTGGCCTATGTAAGCTTTCCAGATGTGACATGAAGTTGTAGCAGGACGAGCTGCAGACAAAACTCCTCAGATACCGGATTAAAGACGGAAGAGGTTTATTTGGCTGGGAGCCTCAGCAGACTTGAGTCTTAAGAGCCAAGCTCCCTGAAAAATAAATTCTTGGCCTTTTTTTTTTTTTTTTTTCAGGGTCTCGCTCCGTCACCCAGGCTGGAGTGCAGTGGCGCAATCTCGGCTCACTGCAAGTTCCGCCTCCCGAGTTCACGCTATTCTCCTGCCTCTGCCTCCGGAGTAGCTGGGACTATAGTCACCCGCCACCATGCCCGGCTAAGTTTTTTGTATTTTTAGTAGAGATGGGGTTTCACTGTGTTAGCCAGGATGGTCTCGATCTCCTGACCTCATGATCCGCCAGCCTTGGCCTCCCAAAGTGCTGGGATTACAGGCGTGAGCCACCGCACCTGGCCAATTCTTGGCCTTTTTAAAGGCTTACAACTTCAAGGGGTCCACGTGAATGGGTCGTGATAAATCAAGCAAACGTGAGAAACGTGACTGGGGGCTACATGCATCAGCTAACAGAACAGAAAGTTTTGCAATGCTTTTTCATATAATGTCTGGAATTTACAGATAACACAAGTAGTTTAGGTCAGGGGTTGATGTTATTATTATTACTTTTTTAACTCCTAGGGCCGGGTGGTGGTGCCAAGGTTTACTGGCTATTTATCTTACTTCTGTTTCTTTCCAACTTTTTGCTTTCTCTCTTTCCTCCTTTCTTGTGAACTAGGCAAGGTCGGGGGAGGAGGGCAGCAGGAGTAGTAGTGGTCTCCTTCCTTAAAGTAAGGCAACGCTTTGTATACTTTCAGAATTGGTACTGATTCTGTAAGTTATAAATGAGTATTTATTTTTAATAGAGAAAATGCCACAATAAGAAAGGGATTGGTAAAGCTCCAATCCCTTTGTTATCTTTGAATGATCACATGTCAAAGGATCTGGGAAGAATATGTGCCAGTTTTCAGCCCCCATCTGTCCCTTGAGGGCTTGTGCTTGGGAAAGTAATCACCTCGTTGAGTCACTCTCCAGGTGACCTGGTCACAGAATCCCTCCGTCTCACACTTAGAAGAGACCTTGGAAGCCTAAGCGCCCTCCACCTCTATTCTTCACCCCATTTCTGCTTCAACAGCTCCAGGGACCTCCTCTTGCCCCATGACATAGTTTGGATATTTGTCCCCCCCTCCCCACAAATCTCATGTTGAAATGTAATTCCCAGTGTTGGAGGTGTGACCTGGTGGAAGGTGTTTGGGTCATGGGGGCGGATCCTTCGTGACTTGGTGCTGTCCTTGCAATGGTGAGTGAGTCCTTGCCAGATCTGGTTGTTTAAGTGGGTGGCACCTCCCCTTCCTACTCTCTCTTGCTCCCCTTCTCTGGCCTGCATCCTTTCGCTATCAGTAAAAGCTCTCTGAGACCTCCCCAGAAGGAGATGCTGGCACCATGCTTCCTGTACAGCTGCAGAACCTTGAGCCAATTAAACCTCTTTTCTTATAAATTACCTAGTCTCAGGTATTTCTTTATAGCAGTGCAAGAACACCCCCAATACACAGCCCCTTGAGAAAGGTGGCTCTGCCTTTTTGGTGCAAGAGAGATCGACAGATCTTCCTTAGCCTGAGCCAGTTTCTGTTCCTCCCCAGGCTTCAGTGTCCTCATCTGGAAAATGAGGAGGTTAGGCCGGGCGCGGTGGCTCAAGCCTATAATCCCAGCACTTTGGGAGGGCAAGGCGGGTGGCTCCCCTGAGATCAGGAGTTTGAGACCAGCCTGACCTTCACCAACATGGTGAAACCCCGTCTCTACTAAAAATACAAAAATTAGCTGGGCCTGGTGGTGGGCGCCTGTAATCCCAGCTACTCGGGAAGCTGAGGCAGGAGAATCGCTTGAACCTGGGAGGTGGAGGTTGCAGTGAGCTGAGACTGCACTATTGCACTCCAGCCTCGGCAACAAGAGCAAAACTCAGTCTCAAAAAAAAAAAAAAAAAAAGGAAAATGAGGAGGTTAGTCTAGAGCAATGGTAATTTATGAAAATCCATGGAACATTTGTAAAAAAGAAAAAAGCTCAATGGCTAACATACAATGAAGGCATCTTTTTATGTAAGCACTTGTGACACCACCATTGGTCACTGGATTATTGCAATACGCCCTGCCCTTGCCCATGTGGCTATTTCCCACCAGGCACCAGAGCGATCTCTTAACTGTAAGCCACACCACATTACTCCTGTTTAAAGTTTCTAATGGGCCAGGCACAGTGGCTCAGGCTTGTAATCCCAGCACTTTGGGAGGCCAAGGTGGAGGATCACCTGAGATCAGGAGTTCGAGACCAGCCTGGCCAACATGGTGAAACCCTGTCTCTACTAAAAATGAAAAAATTAGCTGGGCATGGTGGTGTGCCCCTGTAATCCCAGCTACTCTGGATGCTGCAGCGAGAGAATCATTTGAACCTGGGAGGTGGAGGCTGCAGTGAGTCAAGATTGTGCTACTGCACTCCATCCTGGGTGACAGAGCAAGACTCTGTTTCAAAAAAAACCAAAACTTTCCAATGGATTCTCATTTTACCTCAAGTAAGATTCTAGGCTGGGTGCCATGGCTCATGCCTGTAATCCCAACACTTTGGGAGGCTGAGGTGGGAGGATCGCTGGAGCCCAGGAGGTGGAGGTTGCAGTTGCAGTGAGCCGAGATAACGCCACCGTACTCCAACTCTTGCTCTGGTGACAGAGCAAGACCCTGTCTCAAAAAAAACAATTTTTTTTGTACTTTATAGTGTAATTGGCTATGTGTGTTCATGTGTGACTGTGAGTGCATCCATGTTTGTGTGTGCACATATCTGTATATATGTATGTCTGTGTGTGTACCTGTGTGTTGTGTGCAAATGTGTCTGATATGTGTGTCTCGGTGTACATGTCAGTGTGCATGTGTGCAGGGGCATGTGTGTGTCTGGTTCCTTCCAGCTGTGTCTGATCCATCTCTGTGTACTCAGCATGTGATTACAGTGTAGGTAAGTAAACGTTTGCTGGATTAAAGAATGTCTCTTAGATCCAGAAATGAGAAACACACAACAGTGAGCCACCACATACCTCAGGCCCTCCGTATTCCATCCTCAGAATTTTTTCCATGCTTCCTGTATTCCTGGGGGAAAATTCCAACCTCCCTCACTGGTCTTGGAGACCAGTCCCCATGCCCCACCCTTATCATTCCCTGTCTAATATCTATTCCCAGGACTTCCCCAGTCTTTTCCAGCCTCTTTGGCTTTGCTCACATTGTTCCTTCTGCATGGGAGACCTCTCCCTAATCCGCTTCCCCCATGCATTTGTTTACCCCACAAACTCCTAATTGTCCTTCAAAGCCCATCCCTCCAATGCCCACAGCCCTCAGTGAAGCCGGCATAAGCATTGTGCAGCTCCCTTCTTGAGTGCTCAAGGAGTTTCCCTCTCAAACCAAAGTGCTTTTCCTTCCTACTTGTAAAGGATTGAGATCTTCTGCAAACCTTACAAAACAATGAGTTGTAAGCCTTGAGGTTAAACCACCAGTTTTACCTTTTTTTTTTTTTTTTGAGACAGGATCTCTCTCAATCTTGTCCAGGCTGGAGTACAGTGGTGCAATCACAGCTCACTGCAGCCTCAAACTCCTGGGCTCAAGCAATCCTCCCACTTCAGCCTCTGGGGTGGGAGGATAGGCACATGTCACCATGCCAGCTAATTATTTTACTATTAAACTCCAAGCCTCGGAATGTCTTTTTGAAGACTACTAATTACTAATCATAGAGGAAACACTTGCCTTGCTCACACCCACATTTGTTTCTCCTTCCTTTTTTTTTCCCCCAGAGATGGAGTCTTGCCCTGTCACACAGAGCTGGGGTGCGATGGTGCAATCTTGGCTTGCTGCAACCTTCATCTCCCAGGTTCAAGCAATTCTCCTGCTTCAGTCTCTGTAGTAGCTGGGATTGCAGGCATGTGCCATCACGCGGGGCTGATTTTTGTATTTTTAGTGGAGATGGGTTTCGCAATGTTGCCCAGGCTGGTTTCGAACTCCTGACGTTGTGATCTGCCCGTCTCAGCCTCCCAAAGTGCTGGGATTACAGGTGCGAGCCATTGTGCCCGGGCTTTTTTTTTTTTTTTTTTTTGAGATGGAGTCTCGCTCTGTTGTCCAGGCTGGAGTGCAGTGGCACAGTCTTGGCTCACTGCAACCTCCACCTCCTGGGCTCAAGCAATTTTCCTACCTCAGCCTCCCAAATAGCAGGGATTATAGGCACCCGCCATCACACCCGGCTAATTTTTGTATTTTTAGTAGAGATGGGGTTTCACCGTGTTGGCCAGACTGGTCGCAAACTCCTGACCTCAAGTGATCCACCTGCCTCAGCCTCCCAATGTGCTGGGATTACAGGCGTGAGCCACTGCGCACGGCCACCTTCCTTTTTTCTGACCACCAAACGAATGCCTGTAATGTATAAAATCCACTAACAGCTGGAAGTCAGCTGGCTGGTTTCTGGGCTGTCCCTCCTGCTGTCTAAAAAAATGCAGATCAATATTTTCATTTCTTTCCTGTTTTGGTGTTTGTATTCTGGGATTCAGGATGTATTAAAAAGCTTTGGCCAGGCGCAGTGGCTGACACCTGTAATCCCAGCACTTTGGAAGGCTGAGGCAGGAGGATTGCTTGAGCCAAGGAGTTCAAGACCAGCCTGGGCAACATATGGAGTTCCATCTCTAGAAAAATGAAATAAAATTAGCTGGGTGTGGTGGTGTGCACCTGTAGTCCCAGCTACTCAGGAGGCTGAGGTGGGAAGATTGCTTGAGTTCAGGCATTCAAGGCTGCAGTGAGCTATGATCACACCACTGCACTCCAGCCTGGGTGACAGAGTGAGACTCTATCTCAAAACAACAACAACAAAACTCATAAAAAAAAAAAAAAAAAAGAATTCCCCTGTTATGCTATCCACGAGGGCGTTTCTTACTCAAATCTTCCTAATTCTCAACAGCACTTTGTGGTGACCAACCAGGACTTGGGAAGTTACAGAAAATCATATCAGACACCACCTTTTTCCATGAGCTCCAGTCTCCCACCCTTGCTCAGTTTTGTGTTTTCTTTTTTTTGAGACGGAGTCTTGCTTTGTCACCTAGGCTGGTGTGCAGTGGTGCGATCTCAGCTCACTGCAAATTTTGCCTCCCGGGTTCAAGTGATTCTCCTGCCTCAGTCTCCCAAGTAGCTGGGATTACAGGCACTTGCCACCACGCCTGGCTAATTTTTGTATTTTCAGTAGAGACGGGGTTTCACCATGTGGGCCAGGCTGGTCTCAAACTCCTGACCTCAGGTGATCTGACCACCTCGGCCTCCCAAAGTGCTGGGATTACAGGCGTCAGCCACCGCGCCTGGACTTTCTTTGTTTTCAACGTATGTACTGCAAGTATTTTCTCTGTTTGTGACTTGTGTTTTTGCTGTTAAGAAAATGGTATATTTTAAAAGAAGCTTTTTATTTTAAGAAAATCCAGGCAGGGCGCTGTGGCTCACAAGGTGATCACGAGGTCAGGCGATTGAGACCATCCTGGCCAACATAGTGAAACCCTGTCTCTTTCTTTCTTCTTTCTTTCTTTCTTTCTTCTTTCTTTCTTTCTTTTTCTTCTTCTTCTCTTTCTTTCTTCTTTCCTTTCTTTCTCTTTCTTTCTCCTTTCCTTTCCTTTCCTTTCCTTTCCTTTCCTTTCCTTTCCTTTCCTTTTCTTTTTAGATGGAGTTTCGCTCTTGTTGCCCAGGCTGGAGTGCAGTAACACCATCTCAGCTCACTGCAACCTCTGCCTCCCGGGTTCAAGCGATTCTCCTACCTCAGCCTCCCGAGTAGCTGGGATTACAGGCATGCGCCACCACACCCGGCTAATTTTTGTATTTTCAGTAGAGATGGGGGTTTCACCATGTTGGCCAGGCTGGTCTCGAACTTCCGACCTCAGGTGATTCGCCTGCTTTGGCCTACCAAAGTGCTGGGATTACAGGCGTGAGCCCCAGCCCCAGCCCCAGCTCAGGTTTTCTGAGTGGGTGAACAACCCAACCTTGGTGAATTCCGTCTTCCAATGATAGGAAGAGCCCACATCCAAGGATCAAAAGGATTAAAAAGCCACAGGACACGGTGGCTCAGGCCTGCGGTACCATTTATTTTGGAGGCTGAGGCGAGAGGATCACTTGAGCGCCGATCACATAGCTCACATAGCGCAGTTAGCTATGGTGGCACCACTGCAGTCCAGCCTGTGCCACAGAATGAGATCCTGTCAAAAAAAAAAAAAAGCCTCATTCCTATGATTGCTTTCCTGCTGCAAATCAGTTATCCTTGTGACGACTTTTCTGACACCCCTTGTTTAAAACTCAAAAGGTCAGAAGGATCCTGAGGCCCTGCTTTCACCGTCTGAACTCCTGCTGCAAATCCAAGACCCAAGAGCTTTTGCCCTCCTGCCCCACGGGAGGCTTCTGTCTTCCTAAGCTGCCTTAGGACACCTGCATTCAGACGTGTGTCCCAGTCTCCCCATCTAGCGCTGCCCCTGGTGAGCTTGGCTAAGGCTTGGCGCCAGAAGCCAGAGCCTCTCTCGAAACTCGCGCCCGACTCCCCCACCAGGTTAGTGAAAAAACAATCAATAGTGGAATTTCACCCACAGACAGCAAGGTGCATGTACCTGCCTCGCCTCCATGCGGGAAATGGAGATGGAGGCGGGACCGCCCACTGATCCCCCTCCGCTGTCTCTTCACCGCGTTTCAATCAGGCTCAGCGGGTTCTTCTTTCCCGCAGGTTCCGCCAAGCCTGTCCCTTGGCTGTGGTGTCGCTGGATGCTACGTAGGGACGGTGGGAATAGTGTCTATCCATTCGCGCGCATCACTAATTACATGGGGCATTGCCTCTTTTAAGAGGGTCACGGTTGCTCCTGCCCTTGATCCGGGCTTCATTGCATTCTTTCACTTTGACATTCAGTGCCCTGCACAGAAATCACAAGACGTCAATACCCACAGCAGCCTAAGCCGTGTTTTGTTTTAATTCAACAGATGAAAATCAGAGTCCAGGACGGGCTCGGTGGCTCACGCCTGTAATGCCAGCACTTTGGGAAGCCGAGGTGGGAGGATCACTTGAGCCCAGGAGTTTGAGACCAGCCTGGGCAACATAGTGAAACCGCTTCTCTACAAAAAAATACAAAAAATTAGCCGGGCGTGGTGGTGCGTGCCTGTCTGTGGTCCCAGTACTTTGGGAGGCCGAGGCGGGCAGATCATGAGGTCAGGAGATTGAGACCATCCTGGCTAATATGGTGAAATCCTGTCTCCACTAAAAATACAAAAAATTAGCCAGGTGTGGTGGTGCGTGCCTGTGGTCCCAGCTACTCAGAAGGCTGAGTCCAGGAGGTCAAGGCCGCAGTGAGCCAAGACCACCACTGCACTCTAGCCTGGGCGACCGAATGAGACCCTGTCTCAAGGGGAAAAAAAAATCAGAGTCCTCCATGCAGATGACACACAATTCCAGTCCTTCCCTCTGTCACAGTAACAGTGTGTGATGGTGACAGTGATGTCCTCTTCCCATTGTGCTGGGCACCAGTTCTTTGCCCACAATGAGAGGAAGATGGGGAGGAGATGGCTTCCAATAGCACTGCGGAGGTCCTGGGGGCGGGGCTGCTGGTGCTCAGAGCTGCTTTCTTCCAGTACATTCCACATTGTCTTCCCACCTCCAAAACCTCCTTTGGATGTTATTTCTTACCTGCAATGTAACCCAAATCTTGATTCTTATGGAGAGTGAGTCTTGGATGGCCTTGTCTTTAGTGGGTTTCTATAGTTTTCCATGGAACAGGGCCCTGGCCAAGGAAATGTTACCGCCATGAGTTGCCTGCCTTCAAAAATAGCCTCCTTGTCCCAGCCACCCGACCTCCCTCTGTAATCAGATGCCGTTCCCCCGACTGCAGAATGACCTCTCTTTTGCCTGCTGTTTTGGAAGCACAAGGGGCACAGGATGGCTGGAGGGCTGTCATGGCTTCCTGCAGATCAGAACTAGAAAGAGATTCCTCATCCACAGCAGCCCAGGGCCACGGGGACAAGGAGCAAGCATTCTGTCAGCGGGCTGGCAGGTGCAATCATGGGAGGCACCCGCCCTTATTCTTCCTGTCTTTCCTGGATCTTTGCATCTGGCCCTGGGAAAAATGACCCGATAGCCTGGTTGCTGGTTTATAAGATGTGTGGCATCTCCTGTGGGGTGGTGGGGTACGGTCTCCCTCCTGGTGCCCTGATAAGCCACACATGAGCCATTGCGCCAATCTGAGAAGCAGCTGTCTCTGTGTAGTGGGGCACCTGAGACGGTCAGTGGGTTCCATGGGTATGGAGAGAGAGAGAGAGGGAGAAAGAGAGAGACAGCTTACACCATTATTTCTGCATATCAGAGACTTCTAGTACTTTCACTAATTTTGCTACTGTTATCTAAAAGGCAGAGCCAGGCATACAGGATGGAACATGAAGGCGGACTAGGAGTGTGACCACTGAAGCACAGCATCACAGGGAGATGATTAGGCCTCTGGATAACTGTGAGTGGAGCTGACTGATGTCAGGCCCTCCACAAGAGGTGGAGGAGTAGAGTCTTCTCTAAACTCCTGCGGGGAAAGGGAGACTCCCTTTCCCGGTCTGCTAAGTAGCAGGTGTTTTTCCTTGACACTGAGGCTACCTCTAGACCGTGGTCTGCTTGGCAACGGGCGTCTTCCCAGATGCTGGCATTATCACTAGACCAAGGAGCCCTCCGGTGGCCCTGTCCGGGCATAACAGAAGGCTCGCACTCTTGTCTTCTGGTCACTTCTCACTATGTCTCCTCACCTCCTATCTCTTTATGGCCTGGTTTTTCCTAGGTTATGATTATAGAGCGAGGATTATTATAATATTGGAATAAAGAATAAGTACTACTAGTGATTAATTATATTCATATATAATCATGTCTATGATCAAGATCTAGCATAACTCTTGTTGTTTTATATATTTTATTATACTGGAACAGCTCGTGCACTCGGTCTCTTGCCTTGGCACCTGGATGGCTTGCCGCCCACAGTTAGCAGGAAGGGCAAACCGCCCCCCACCAGAGTGCCAGGGCCAGTGCTAGCCCCACCCACCACGTGAGAGACTCCAGGCCCCCAGCCCCACCTCCCTCAGGCTGAGGGGCAGGAGGCGGCTCATCACCCTTCTCACGCACAGAGAAGATCCCGATTTGTCTGGTGTGGTTCAACAAGGAGCTGGAAGGTTGGGCCACGCAGCCCTGAATGCTCATTGTGGTGGTCAGCCCACCTAGAGGGAGAAGACCAAGTCAGAAAGGACACAGAGTACAGCCCAGCCAAATTTGTAAACCCAGGAGTCCAGGCCCCCAGCCCCTCCTCCCTCAAACCCAGGAGCCCAGACCCCCAGCCCCTCCTGCCTCAGACCCAGGAGTCCAGGCCCCCAGTCCTCTCTCCCTCAGATCCAGGAGCCTAGACCCCTAGGCCCTCCTCCCTTAGACCTAGGAGTCCAGGTCCCCAGCCCCTCCTCCCTCAGACCAAGGAGCCCAGAGCCCCAGCCTGAGCTCCTCAGACCCAGGAGTCCAGGCCCCCATCCCTCCTCCCTCAAACCCAAGAGCCCAGGCCCAGCCCCTCCTCCCTGAAACCCAAGAGCCCAGAGCCCCAGCTTCCTCCTCCCTCAGTCCCAGGAGCCCAGGCCCACCAGCGCCTTCATCCTTGGGGTCCCGCTTGCAGCACTCACCTCCTGAGAGATGAATGTACCCATCATAACAATGAGTGGCGCCCCTGGGGCAGGTCATTCGGGAGGAGTCACTTGAGCAGGTTCCAAAGAGCTGCACACAGGTAGGACACTGCCGGTCTCCTGGGATAGGGGCAGCTGGGGAGCAGAGGGAAGACGGGGGTACATGACTTTTTGCTCAGAGCAGCCGCCCACCTTGGGCTAGAGTCTCTGTGTGTCTGGGCCTCATTTCTCCACGGCCCTGGATCCCATACCTTGAGGAGGGAGGGAGTTCAGCAGGACGCTGCTGCTGCTGGCATTATTGCACAGGTTCGAGGAGCAGAAGTGGGTATAGGAGGCCACAAGCACCCCGGGAGGGGCTGAGTGGATGGTGGTCTTCTGGGAATTTTGAGCCCCAACAGCGCTGCAGCCTTTGGTCCCCACCAGGGTTGATGTGAGTCCTGAGGGTGAGAGGGAAAGCTGGGCTGGGGACTGGGCAGCTCCTAGGACAGCAGGGGCTCCAGAGCTGGACTCCCTGCCCTTCACAATAACCCCCAGGCAGAGGGTGAATGCCCTGATCACAACTGCATGGGTCATGTTTAGTGTGGGGAAAGCCGGAGGCCGGGGCCTGGGTCCTCCCCGAAGCTCTGCCTCCTCCCGGTTCTCGCTCAAACATCACCTTCTCCATGAGTCTCCCCTGAGCACTGAGCTTAGAATTGCAGCCTTCACCTCACTTTTCCTATCTCCTTTTCCTTGCCAGATTTCTCTCCAGAGCTGGGATCTCCATTCCCCATACTTTGCTGCTTTTTGTTTGTTTGTTTCCTGTTTCTCAAGGCATATAAAGCTGCAGGAATACAGATGATGGGATTGGATCTGCAGCGCCTAAAACAAATGCTGGGTAAATATTTCCAGAATGTATGAAGCCAATGAGATTCCTCGGTGTTGGCACGGTTCTCCACCCTGGGCAGGGATTACCGCATACATCATCACCCCTACCCAGAAAGGCAGACACTGTCATTCCCACTGCTTCACCCCCAGTTTTCATAAGGGGAACCCAAGATGTAGAGAGAAGAAGAGTTGGATTGAAAATTGCAGATGTGAAGGGAGCTGAGCAGGAAATTCAGGGGAAAGAACCCAGTGGGGTGGAGGGAGCTGCCAGGGACTTGGGACAGGTGTTCATCTTCTACCTCTGTCCACGCACCTCCATCAATGAGCAGCAGCGTCTCCTGACACACCTGCCCCGCCTCGCACATCTTGGTATTAGATGTGGTCCAATCAGTGGGTTTTTGAGCTGAGTTTCTCTGCGTCTCCACGGTGGTCCCCTGATGACAGGTCAGAAAATCTGGGGAGAGGAAACCCAGGGTCTGTGTAAGCCAGGAACCCACCATGTCTGTCCCTCCACGTCCTGGGCTAGGGAAGGTGATCTTGCTCTTGAGTCACACTCCAGGTAACCTGGCCACAGAGTCCCTCAACCACGGATTCAGAAGGGACTTGGGAGTCCAAACCCCACCTGCATCGTTCCCTGTTTCTGCTTGAACACCCGCAGGGACGTCCTCTCGCAGCCCTGTGGGAACGGCCGTTCCTTGCTTCAGCTGTGAGAGCAATGGAAGCTCTTCCTTATCCTCTGCCCATCTCTGCTTCCCCATCTGAGCTTTAAGGTCCTCATTTCAATAATAAGGAAGACAGCCTGAGACCTTTCTCATACCTTTCAGTTGCAAAGCCCTATGCTCCAAACAAAAGATGCGAAGGGCCGGGATGGGCTGAGCACTGCCTCTGCACCTGGCTGACGTCATTGCTTCCCACGGATCCACCCATCTCAGGTCCCAGGGAACTCAGCTTATCTAGGATGCCTCATTTCCCCACAGCACCCCAACAGTAGGTGGTGTCATCACAATCAACAACCTCATTTGCAACAAGGGAAACAGGCAGGATTGCTCAGTAGCTGCCCATGCCACACAGCCTGTGAGCGGCAGAGGTAGGCTGGGAACCCAGGGACTCTGGACCCTCAGGGTCGGGGTTGGGAGCAGGAGGGAGACAGGTACTGATGACCATCCTTGGCTACCTTGGCCCCGAGGCCCTCAAGGCTCTAGTGTGAAACCACATCCCCCGGCCTTCCCTCGTGGCCATCACAGAGCAGGGGGGATCGGTCCCATGATGCAGGGACTCTTAGGCTGAGCCCCCAGCTTCCACCAACACATGCGACCTGCAGAACGGATGCCACCCTGGAGGGCTGCTCATTTGCATACTTCACAGATGACAAAATCAAAATCATGGCTCCTGCTCCCTTCTCCCACCCTTCTCTCCCCGCTCCCATCTCCCCTACTTATGCCTGTGGCGGCTCGTTTCTGCCGGCCTGGCTGATTGGTGCTGTCCTGGACTACTCCCTTTCTCTCCCACGTTGTGTTCCTCAAGAAATCCTACTGGCTTGAGCTGCAGAAAATCTTCAAAACCCAACCCCACGTCACCACCTCTGCTGCTTCCAAGCCCCTCTTGGCTCCCACCTGACTCCTGGGGCTCTCCCTGCGCCCGCCTGTCACTGTTCCTCCCGCTCCATTCTCCACCCAGCAGGCAGAGGGAGGCTGGGTAAACCTAAGTCAGTTCATGTCACTCCTCTGCTCTGAAGACTCCAGGAGGTCCCCATTCTGGAGAATAAAATTCTAAGCCCTTCCAACAGCCTGGGAGGCCTGATAAGAGGCGGCTGCCTCCCTGCTCCATGCAGGTGTCCTACTCCGCTCCCTCCAGCACTCTGCTCTGCACAGGTGCTTCTGGCAGGCACTCACCCACCCCATGGCCTTTGCATCTGCTTCCGCCCCATGTCTGCAACCATCCCCTCCTCTTCCCCAAATCCAGGGAAAGAGGCTCCATGAGATATGGACTTTGAAGTGAAGTGAAGTGAAGCTGAGGCTGGAATGCTGTTTCAGCGGCAGAGCAGGGCCCGGGACCCACGTGTTCCTCAGACGCGGGCTCTTCCCTGCTCTCTCACTGGGACCGCTGCCCAGCTCCTCTAGGGGCAGCCAGGGCCTTATCTGCCCGGACCCCTTGGTTCTTCACAAGGGGCTGCTGCCATGGCCCCTTTTAGTAATCTGCGTCCTTGCACCCAGCCCTCCCACTGCTGTGGCTTCTTATAAGCGGTTCCATCACCCTGAAGCCTCTTCTCTCCTGCACTTGGTCCCCAACGTCTTGTTGTTCCACCAGTTTCTGATGCCTGGTCTTGTGATGCTCGCTGTCTGCTAAACTGCTGAACTGCACTTCACCAGGGAAGGCAAAACATCCTCCAAGATCTGGCTCCAGTGTTGAAAGCAGAATACGAATCTCCATGAACAGCACTGATTTGTGCATAGTAGCTGTGTTTTATGTGGTGTGTTCGTGTAGCGTGTGCGCATGGGGTGTGGGGGAGCATGCGTGCTGTGTGCAGGTGTGTGTGCTGTGTGTAAGTGTGTAGTACACGTGGGGGGTGTGCTTGTATGGGGTGCGTGGTGTGTTCATGGTATGTTTGTGTGGTGTGTACACGTGTAGACATACTGCGCGTGATATATGTGGTATGTGTTTGTTTTGTGTGTTTGGTGCGGTGTGTGTTCTGTGTATCTGTGTTTTGTTTGCATGTGGTGTGTGTGGCATGCCAGGTGTTTTGTGTGTATTGTGTGTTGTGTGTGGTATGTATTGCAGTCCGATATGTTGAGAGGGAGAGTGTGTGTGGTGCCTGACGTGTAGTGTGTATGTGGCATACACACTACATGTACACGTAGTAATTGTGCAGTTGTGTGATGCATTTGTGTGTGTTGTGCATATTGTGTGCTCTGTGTGTGATTTGTGTTCCATATGTGGTATGTCGGGGTATGGGGGAGTGTGTGTGTGGTATGTGATGTGTGGTGTGTATGTGGCATGGTGTGATGCATTCGTGTCTGCTGTGCTTATTGTGGGCTGTGTGTGTGGCATGTGGCGTCTGATTTGTTTCTGAAATACCTTCTGGGTTATCAGTGTCATCTGGTCCCAGAGACCAGGGCCAGATCCTTAACACCAGCATCAGTCAAAAGGAAAGATAAATGGTCAGACCCTGCCCTCCGTGCTCCACAATCTTCCATGGCTCCTCTGCCTTCAGGAGAGGGTCCACCCCTCAGCCTGGGTTTTCAGGTACTTGAGCGACCACCAGGTTCCCCACTTAGCTCTTCCTCCCCCACCGGTATCCATTCTGAAGGCATGCCAGTTCATTTCCTCCTCAGCCTCACACCTGCAGTGCTTTTGGCTTGGAGCCGCTCCCTCTTCGACCCCACACCCACCTTGTCCACCTGGAAAACTTCTAATCACCTCCAATCCCAGCTGTGCCCCCTCATCTTGATGAGTCCTTCTCAGGTGGAGGGAGGGACTCTTCTTGAAAACAGCAGCCTCACTCCCACCTCCAGGCCTATACAGCTGCTACACACTGTTCCCTCTGCCACCAATGTCCTCTTCCTCTTCTACCAATATGCTGTAGGTCATCTTTAACACACAGTTCACAGGCCACCTCCTCTGTAAAGCCCTCCTTGACTCTCTACCCCAACAACATCGGTATCTTCCTCCTCTGAGCTGCCCCAGTCCCCACAGCCCGGTTTGCCACAGCCCTGATCACCTCAAGCTGTGACCATCTGTGTCTGTAGCACCTCCCCCTCCTAGTCCTGGAGGCTCTTCAGGTAGAAACAGGGTCTGACTCATGAGGGAGCTTTGCTCAAGTGAGCCCTCCGTGTCCTCACTTGAACAAACACCTCCTGGTGCCCTTCCTGAGCTGGCTCCTGAGCTACCCAAAGCTGGAAACCCTGGTGCCAGTGGTACCAAGCCCCCGGCCTCGGGCTCCCAGCCGAGCTAGGGAGAAACAGCCAAATACATAGAGGAATGTATGCAGAACTCACACAACTCTCTCTTCTAAGCTCTAAGGGTTAGCGTGATGTGGGCAGACAAGGAAACTGAGGCACCGGCAGGGAGGACTTTGCTCCTAGGAGGGAAGCTGGGATTCCTAGAAAACCCTCACCACCCCACCACGGCTTCCTGTTGCTTTGGAGCCCTTCTTATGGAGACATTCCCTGGCACTCTCTTCCATAGCAGCACCTAAATGGGTAAGTGGG
Source organism: Symphalangus syndactylus (assembly GCF_028878055.3). NCBI lineage: Eukaryota > Metazoa > Chordata > Mammalia > Primates > Hylobatidae > Symphalangus > Symphalangus syndactylus. The sequence continues at coordinate 18,763,115 of NC_072439.2, forward strand.
GACCCTCTCAGTGTCCTCCTTTAACTCTTGCTTTCTCTGTTACACCTGAAGTGCCCTTGATTTTCTCTCTGATGTTCTCTCCTGTGCAGGCAAGGCTGCTGGGGCTCTCCAGCACCATGGGTGGGGCGGGGGCTGGTGAGGGTGGTAGAGAGGCTACGGTGGCCTAGGGAAGTGGGAGACCTAGGGTTACCCAAGGCCAGGGGTGTGGAGACACAGAAATTGAAGCAACCACTCTCAGCAGCTTGAGAGCCAGCAGGGGCCCCAGCACTCACTGTTGCCTAAAGCCACATGCCAAGCAACCCACCCTGCACCCTTGACCTTCCTCCTGCTGGCTTTGGTGTGATGGCTCTGGATGCCCCATGTATCATCGTGCCCTGAGGCTGCGGTGCAGGGCACAGCCTAGGGGCGGGACTCACCTTTCGTATTGCAGTTCTCAGTCATACCCACGGGCCCAATTTCCTGTGTCCCATTGAGCAGGTTGCAGCCCGGCTGGGGCATGCATCCCTGGACTCTCAGATTGGAGAAGATGCCTCCTGCAGAAAGGGGGAGCGAGGGAGAGTCAGTGATGCTGCCTTGAGGACCACCCAACCCTCAGAGGCAGGCATAGCTCCAGGAAGCCAGGCCCACCCTCCTCTGGGTCTCATGCCATGCCTCAGCTCACCCTCGCTCCCCAAAGACTAAGATCTCAGTCCCCAGACCTTCCCGTTCAGTTCCCGTAGGGACCCCGATGTCCCGGGCTTACCTCCCCTGAGCCTGAGGAGGCCGTTATAACAGTGTGTGGTCCCCTTGGGGCAGATCTGTTGTCCCCTCCAGACAGCCTTCCATAGACAAGCAGACTGGGCACCTCAAGGATCCTGGGTCTAGGGAAGTGACAGACCGAATGAGGGGGCACTGAGAGGGCACTGGATTTGATCAGGTACCTTCTCTGCACCCCACTTTTGCTGGCCTCCGGAGTCAACTGCTCAGCCTTCCTTAAAGGGGCTTTCTGCAGCTCCCATCATGGGATCTGGATGTGGGAAAATAAAGAAGCGTAACCCATGAAAGAGGAAGGGAGAGAGCAGGAAGTCTTGGTAGAGGCACCAGGGCTGGGTACAGAAAGTGGTCTTGGCTGGGTGTGATGGCTCACACCTGTAATCCCAGCACTTTGGGAGGCTGAGGCAGGCAGATCATGAGGTCAGGAGTTCAAGACCAGCCTGGCCAACGTAGTGAAACCCTGTCTCTACTAAAAATACAAAAATTAGCTGGGCGTGGTGGCGGGCTCCTCTAGTCCCAGCTACGTGGGAGGCTGACGCAGGAGAATCGCTTGCACCCGGGAGTTGGAGGTTGCAGTGAGCCGAGATTGCGCCACTGCACTCCAGCCTGGTCGACACAGCGAGACACCTTCTCAAAAAAAAACAAAAGGGGGGGTTCTTGGGGGGCAAGTGGGGGTGGGAGGTGGGCAGGGTGGAGGAGGGGCCTGCTGAGGCCAAATGTAGACTCAGACACGGTCAAGTCTGAACCTTTCAACAAAGTCTGGCCTTCGGAGGGGAGACACAGAAGCACACTCCTTGGTCAAGGGAACCAGGGGGTGCCCTGGAACGAGCCAGTGCCTTCACCTGCAAGTGCTACTGAACCTCCAAGAACAGGAGACTTCTGTGTTCACAAGCTGTTCCAATAAAAGAAGCGCAAAGTATCTCCCTAGATTCTTTATAACACCAGACAAGGAAAGTGGAAAGTTACAGCTCAGTCTCCCTCAGGAAGAGGAAATACCAAAACCCTGCGGGAGAACTTCTTGAACCAAACGCAACAGAATAAAAAAAAGAATGCAGGGTGACCCAGTTAATGGGGATTTCATATCAGAAATCCGTCCTGTTTGCTCTTAGAAGAGGAGGGATGCGGGGATTCCCGGGTGGCAGAGGTCAGTGGGAGGGATCCGGAGTGCGTGGGGAGGGACGGAAGGGGAGGGGGGCGGGGCGAGGGTCAGGGAGCAGTCAGGGGAGGGATGGAGCGAGCGAGGGGCAGGATAGCGAGCGAGGGTGGGAGGGACTCCGTAACAGCCCTTCTGTGCTCAGCTGAATCCCTCCTGGCAGCCCCTCCCTCTCCTCCCGACCCTCCCGCAGGCACCTGCTGGGGGCTGCGGGGCCCAAAGCGGGACGGAGGTAAGGAGGTTGTTGCAGAAGTCCTCCTGGCGGCACACGAAGGTGTAGGAGACCAGGGAGAGGCCGGGGCCCATCCGGTGCTCGGTGACGCGGGGCTCCTGGTCCTTGGCCTCCGTGCAGCCCTTGGAGAGCACCACGCTCACCTGGGGTCCTGGACCGAGAGAGGGAGGCAAGCGAGGATGGAGGTCAGGGCTCCAGGGTCCTGGAGGGAGACGCTGCTGCATGGCGTAGGCTGAGAGGCTGGAAAGGGGATCACCGGGACCCTAGGAGTCGATCCCCCCGGAGGGGTGGCTCCCGAGTCCCTGCACAGGGATGGAGGGACTGAGGGGACAGGGCGGGGTCTCTGCACCCCAGGGCCTTCTTACCACTCTCGATGAGCACCAACGTGTCCTGGCACCCCATGCCGCTGGCGCAGCTGGTGTTCTTAGGGGTCCATCGCAGGGGTAGGTCGGACAGATTCCACACATCCTGAATTGTCGCAAACTGGCAGAACAGCGCCTGCACTCCTGGAGTGGCAAGAGCAAATCCGTCTCAGCAGGGTTCCCTTGCCCCGCCTCCAGGGAATCTCCTCCAGGCGGGGGTTGTCACTCACCCGGCAGTGGGAAGGTGACCCCCAGGAGGGCCAGCAGTAACACCAGGCTCATGACCGCTCTGTGGCTGGTAATCTCTTTCTGCTTTTTCAGCAGGAAACAAGTCCTTTATACCAGCCCTTGAACAGCCAGCCCAGAAAAGTGTGGGGAGGGGAGGGCCTTGCTAAATGGAGGCCTGGGCCCCACCCCAAGTCTCAATGGCCCCAACGGCCTATCAGGGACCCCCTTTCTTCCTCAGACCTTTGGGTCCAGGCGTCCAGCCCCTCCTCGCTCAGATGGAGAGTCCATGACCCCCAGCCCCTCAGCCCCTCCTCCCTCAGACCCAGGAGTCCAGACCCCCAGTCCCTCCTCCCTCAGACCCAGGAGTCCAGACCCCCAGTCCCTCCTCCCTCAGACCCAGGAGTCCAGGCCCCCAGGCCTCCCTCTCTCAGACCCAGGAGTCCAGGCCTCCAGTCCCTCCTCCCTCAGACCCAGGAGTCCAGGCCCCCAGTGCTTCCTCTCTCAGATCCAGGAGTCCAGGCCCCCAGTGCTTCCTCCCTCAGACCCAGGAGTCCAGGTCCCCAGACCCTCCATAGTTAGAAACTGTGGCATCTTGACCCTAGGTTCCCCCCGTCCAGACTCCCAGCCCTCTTTCCTCCTGAGCCCAGCTATGTGGTTCGCCACCCCCACCCTGTTTCTCCAGTAGTTTGGGAAGGCAGTTGCCTCATTTCTCATGGGCTCCCTTGCCACCTCTGTACCCCAGATGAGGAAATGGCCCAACTACCTGTGAGGACGTTGTGCAGTGGGCATCGGCTTGTCCCCATGTCTTCCGGTCCTAGTTTCTACCCTCCACTGGCTTCCCACTTCTCTGTTCTTTCTCCTTCCTTCCTATATTGCTTTTCTTTGGATTCTCCTTTTCATGCTTTTCTCTCGTTTTCTCTTCTATTCTCTACCTTCACAGTACAACATAGGACTCAATCCCCAGCTTCCTACTACCAGGAAAGGCTTGGCCAGAGGTGGAGTAGAGACTGAATATCTACGAAAGAATTAGGATATATCTGAAAAATGCAACATTTATTTGCTGGAAGGCGATGGGAGAGCAGTGTTGTGCTGAAAAACAATACCCACAAATCCTGCCTTGTAGTGTTGGCCTATTTCTCTGGTGTAAATACTCATAAGCATGTCTGATTTTAAGCTACCAACAGTTTGCCAACCGGACTGATGAAATCCCTAGGTATTTAACCATTGGCCTTTCCAGGGCTGTACAAATCAGCTGTAACACACTGGGGAGGAGGAAGACAGGAAGGAACCAGGGGTATCTGTCAGTGACTGCAGAGGGACATTGGGGGTGTCTGTGATGGAGAGAGGAGAAGCAGAAGAGGGAAGGCGAGAGCAGGAATAGCAGAGAAAGAGAAATGAATGTGACCTGCAATTACATGTTTATTTTTGACATCTCTATAAATTTTATCTTTATTTGTCTTTGCAAGTTTATTGCAAGTTTAATATTTGCCACACAGACAGGGAAGTGTTTGTCTGATCTCCTGCTATGTCTCCACCACCTACATGGCATATAGTACATGCCCAATAAGTTTTTTTCTTTTTTTTTAGAAACAATCTTGCTCTCACCTATGCTGGAGTACAGTGGTGCAATTGTAGCTCACTGCAGTTCACTACAGCCTCCATCTCCTGGACTCAAGCAACTCTCCCACCTCAGCCTCCCGAGTAACTGGGACTACAGGCGTGCACCACCATATCTGGCTAATTTTTGTAGAGACAGGGTCTCACTCTGTTGCCCAGGCTGGTCTTGAACTCCTGGGCTCATGTTATCCTCCCTCCTTGGCCTCCCAAAGTGCTGGAACTATAGGCATGAGCCACCAAGCCCCAGCCTCAATATTTACTGAATGAATGAATGAATGAATGAATGAAAAGGGGAAGACAAGAGCAGAGCCCTCACTCCATTTGTACAGGTCGTGCACCCTAGAAATCTTGCCCCCTCCGCAGCAATTCATGTGGTCACTGTGTGAATGGTGCCCTGGAATTGTGCATGGCCTGAAGCAGTTTCCCTGATGGAAGAGGGAAGGGAAGGGTGGGCAAAGAGGCAAACAGGGTCATAGGTACTCAATTAAGTGTGTTACTTTAACATACATGTGGTCAATAATCATATGAAAAAAAGCTCAGCATCACTGATTATTAGAGAAATACAAATCAAAACCACAATGAAATACAGCCTCACACCAGTCAGAATGACTATTATTAAAAAGTCAAAAATTACACACGCTGGGAGAAAAAGGAACACTTAGACATTGTTGCTGGAAGTGTAAATTAGTTCATCCATTGTGGAAGACGGTGTGGCGATTCCTCAAAGACCTAGAAGCAGAAATACCACTCGACCCAGCAATCTCATTACTGGGTATGCACCCAAAGGAATATAAATCAGTCTATTATGAAGATGCATGCACGTGTATGTTCATTGCAGCACTATCCACAATAGCAAAGACGTGGAATCAATCGAAATGCCCATCAGTGGCAGATTGGATAAAGAGAATGTGGTATATATACACCATGGAATACTATGCAGCCATAAAAAGAATGAGATAATGTTCTTGGTAGGAACACGAATGGAGCTGGAGGCCATTGTCCTTTGCAAACTAACACAGGAACAGAAAACCAAATACCACATGTCTTCACTTGTAAGTGGAAGCTAAATGATGAGAACACATGGACACATAGAGAGGAACAACACACACTGAAGCCTATCAGAGGGTGGAGGGTGGGAGGACAAGGAGGAGGGAGGGGATCAGGAAAAATAACTACTGGGTACTAGGCTTAATACCTGGGGGGATGAACTAATCTGTACAACAAACCCCCATGACACTAGTTTACCCATATATTAATAACAAACCTGCACACATACTTCTGAATTAAAATAAAAGTTAAATTTTTTAAAAAGGTCTTGCTTTAGTCAACAAATGTTTACTGAGGCTGGAATATGTGCCAGACACCATGCTAGTGGCTGGGGATACAGAGAAGCCAAGAAGGAGGAGGCCACTGCTTTTTGTCATGCTCACAGCCTCTGACGGGACAGACTCTAAACAAACACACAAACATGAAAAATCTTAGGTGGTTCAGGGTGCTGGACAGAGCGTGAAAATCTGGTGAGGTGAAAGTAGGCAACTGAACCGGCTGCTTTGGCTGGTAAGAAATCAGTGAGGACCTTCCTGAGGAGGTGGCATTTAGCTGTGAGCAGAATGGAAAAAAAAAGAGCCAGGCCTGGAAGGACATGCAGAAAGAGCCTTCCACGCAGGGCAGGAGCAGGTGCAAAGGCCATGAGGTGAGATCCAGCTTGGCTTAGGTGAGATTCAACTTGGTTTAGGTGAGAATTAGAACGAGATGCCAGGCCTGGGTGTGGTGGCTCACACCTGTAATCCCAGCACTTTGCGAGGCTGAGGTGGGGAACGGCCAAGGTCTATTCCTGAGCTGAAGAGGTGAAGAGGGTGCTGTCCCTGTGGCAAGTGGCTCCCATTGTTCAAGGGCAATTCTCTAGAGAAGGGGCACCTGTGAGACGTTTTCAGCCAACACCAGCTGGCCAAGGGGATGTGGGTAGGATATGCCTTACCCGCTCCAGAGCTGGAGACACATTGGATTCCAGGGGCCAGTTCCTAACCACTACACCATGCCTGGATGCATGCGTGTCACTTAATTTCATAACGCGAACAGAGTAATAACAATGATAAACACAACTGTTATGACTGATGCCACAGAGCGCCCCAGTTAACAGCTCCAAGGCATTCGCCTGCAGCACCACCGGTACTGGGTTTTCTTGTTCTTCTCTTTTCTTTGCTGTTAGGTGCAACAATCGCAGAAATTCCTTCCTCGTCTTGGTCTTGTAGAAGAGGATGCAGGAGCTGAGAGAAGGGAATGAGCTTGACCAAGATCTCTGAGTCAAGCTGTGGTCAAGCTAGAATCAAGTCTGGGCCCCTCAGCCCCCTGCTTGCGGGGAGAGAGGGGTTGGGAGGGACAAGAACCTCTGATCCCATGTGTCCTCAAAGCAGTCCAAGGGCTCTCTGTTTCCTTTTGTTCCCTACTGTTTCTCCTTCTTGAGCAGCCAGAGTGTTCCCCAAGTTTGAGAAGCCCAGATAGTGCCAGAATTTGCTTCCAATGTTTACCTACCAAAGACAAAGCCAGACTCTGTAGGACCTGGGTGGGGCTTTTTCCGTGGAGATAAAGCCTGCCCTGTTGAGTACAAATATTTCCTCCATGGAGACACTCTTGAAAACACACTCTCCCCACTGAGACTTCTCTTCATGATATCAGAAACGAGTATTTCCCCTGGGGGTTTCCCCAGCTCTGACCCTTGCCTCTGTCTCTGTCCTACTAATCACCTGGGCTGTGACTGTCCCCGTCTGTCTCTCAATCTCAAATCCTTGAACAGGACATCACAGAGGGTCTGGTCCACACAGGAGGGTCAGGGAGGGTCAAGGACCTCCTATCCTACCTAACTTCAAAGCATTCCACCAGCTTTCTATTTCTTTTTATTCCCTAATTTTTTTTTAAGACGGAGTCTTGTTCTGTCACCCAGGCTGGAGTGCAGTGGCATGATCTCAGCTCACTGCAACCTCTGCCTGCTGGGTTCAAGAGATTCCCCTGCCTCAGCCTCCTGAGTAGCTGGGATTACAGGTGTGCGCCACCACGCCCAGCTAATTTTTGTATTTTCAATAGAGACAGGGTTTCACCATGTTGTTCAGGCTGGTCTCAGACTCCTGACCTGCGGTGTTTTCATTTTGAAAAATTTCAGGCCGGGCGCGATGACTCACGCCAGTAATCCTAGCACTTTGGGAGGCCAAGGTCGGGTGGATCTATTGAAGTCAGGAGTTTGAAATCAACCTGGACAGCATGGTGAAACCCCATCTCTACTTAAAAAAAAAAAATACAAAAATTAGCCTGGTGTAGTGGCAGGCACCTGTAGTCCCAGCTACTCCGGAGGCCAAGAGGCAGAGGTTGCAGTGAGCCGAGATTGCGCCACTGCACTCCAGCCTGGGTGACAGAGTAAGACTCCGTCTCAAAAAAATAGAAAGAAAAATTTCAAACCTGCAGAAAAGCTGCAAGGATAGTACAGTAAACACAAGTATCCCCTTCACTGGATTCACCCACTCTTCACATTTTACTGTATTTGTTTATACACAAATGATACATGCTTTTAAAATATTCTTAAATTTTAAAAACAAGGAGTAGATGTCATAACTCTCACCACTAAGTGCTTCAGCAAGAACCTTCTTAAGATTATTCTTAAGGGGGCTGGGCACGGTGACTCACGCCTGTAATCCCAGCACTTTGGAAGGATCACTTGAGGTCAGGATTCAAGACCAGCCTGGCAAACATGGTGAAACCCCATCTCTACTAAAAATATAAAAATTACCTGAACATGGTGACACACAACTGTAATCCCAGCTACTTGGGAGGCTGAGACAGGAGAATCACTTGAAGCTGGTGGTAGAGGTTGCAGTAGTGAGCCGAGATCACACCACTGTACTCCAGCCTGGGTGACAGAGCCAGGCTCCATCACAAAAAAAAAAAATAAAAATTTTTTAAAAAGTATAGATTATTCTTTTTTTCCCTCTCTCTCCCTCTTTTTTAGATGGAGTTTCGCTCTCTTACCCAGGCTGGAGTGAAGTGGCGTGATCTCTGCTCACCGCAACCTCCCCCCACCCCCGGGTTTAAGCAATTCTCCTCTCCCAGCCTCCCAAGTAGCTGGGATTACAGGCGCCTGCCACCACTCAGGCAAATTTTTGTATTTATAGTAGAGACAGGGTTTCACCATGTTGACCAGGCTGGTCCTGAGCTCTTGACCTCAGGTGATCCACCCGCCTCGGCCTCCCAAAGTGCTAGGATTACAGGTGTGAGCCACCATGCCCAGCCTAAATAGATTATTCTTAAAGACTTTGTCCTACGTAACCACAGACCAGGATCAGACCCGTATAGTTTACACGGATGCACTGTTGTCTAATAGCCCATTTCCAGTTTTCCTCTGTTGTCCCAATAACATCCCTCATTGCTTTTTTGCTTTCTGATCAGAACATCCAGGGTCAAGCATGAACTGCACTGCGTTGGCTTTATAAAAGAGAAGCAAAAACTCAGGACCCCAATACACTATGACAGAAGGAAAAAAAAAAACTGGAAGCTGAGTCATGCAAGGAACTTCCTTTCCTTTTGTTCCTAAGCAGACAGCTACAGAGAAAAGGTTAAGTATTTCCGTAGGTAGCTACTCTATGTTCACCTTATCTTTTTTTAAAAAAATTTTTACTTATTTATTTTTTTTTGAGACAGTGTCATACTTTGTCTCCCAGGTTGGGGTGCAATGGCACAATCATTGTCTCACCTCAGCCTCCCGAGTAGCTGGGACTACAGGCACCCACCACCACGCCCAGCTAATTTTTGTGTTTTTTTTGTAGAGATGGGTTTTGCCATGTTGTCCATGCTGGTCTCAAATTCCTGGACTCACGAGATCCTCCCGCTTCAGCCTTTCAAAGTGCTGGGATTACAGGTGTGAGCCACCACGCCTGGCCATATTCACCTTATCTTTCATAACGTGCCAATTTACTGAGCGTGAGATGAATACGTGATCAATTATTCCCCTACCTCCTGCTTTCTCTTACACCATGTGGATTCAGTAATGCGATCACACCCTCCTTCTTTCACCGCCAGCCAGCTTTTCCACTCTAAATATTGAGGCCTCAAAATTATCTTTGGAAAAAGGCACAGACTACAGACTGTTTCTATGATTGCATGGTTTTTTCTATGTCCTTAACCTTGGCAAAATAAGCTTCTAAGTTGATGGAGACCTGTCTCAGATACCTTTTGGTTTACATCTCATCTCTGGACTCCCCTTTAATCTAGGAGTGCTCCCCAGCTGCCTTTCAGTTTCTTTTCTTTTTTTTTTTTGTAAAGTAGTCCACCACCTGGATGTGTCTGACTCGGACTTTATGATTAGAGTAGTTTTAATGGTTTCTGGCAATATTCTTCTACCTGGGTGTCGTGTGTCACATTCAGAAGGCCTTTAATGCCTGTTTCTCAATTCTTGGCTAATTAACAACTGCTCTGTGAGGTAAGCCACGGAGGCCGTGTGAATGTCCTATTCCCCACCACCAGACCGTTCTGTCTCCTTGCACACATTGTGCCCAAGCTACTTCCAGAAAATCCTCTGTGATCACGGCAAATCACATGACGCTTTTGGTCCAGCTCCCCTGCTGCCCTCCTATCCACTCCTCTGCCCATTACAGGAAGTCTTTACACCCAGGCAGCTCAGCACCCAGAGCTGGTTCCATTCATCCCCATCAAGGAGAAGAAAACCGAGCCCTGGGAAGGAGAAGTAAAGCTGGAGTCACAAAGCCAGGAAATGGTGGCCAGGGGCACGACCCAGGCCTTATAAACAAACAACCTGCACTCTTCCCCCTGCACCACAGCCTGCCGAGGACGCTCATCAGTCATCTCAGTGGTTCACTTCCAATCTCCTCATCTGCCAAGCACCCAGCATGTTCCAGCAAAGACAAATTATTCTTATGGCAAACTGATCTGCATTCAGTTTACAGGACTTTATGTTATAAAGAGGAGGGATCTATGGCACTTAATGAAAAGTTACACTTAAAGATTTTCATAGGCCTGGCTGGGTGTGGTGTCTCATGCCTGTAATCCCAGCACTTTGGGAGGCCGAGGCGGGTGGATCACCTGAGGTCAGGAGTTCGAGAGCAGCCTGGCCAACATGGTGAAACCCCGTCTCTACTAAAAATACAAAAATTAGCCGGGCATGGTGGCATGTGCCTATAATCCCAGCCACTCGGCTGGGGCAGGAGAATGGCTTGAACCCTGGAGCCAGAGGTTGCAGTGAGCCGAGAGTGTGCCATTGCACTCCAACCTGGGCGACAGAGTGAGACTCCATCTCAAAAATAAAGGAAAAGATCTTTACAGGCCTTTGTGTATTGACCAGAGGAGCAAAAATGAATAAAAAGATTACAACACGAGGCTGGCATTGCTGTGCGCCTATATCCTTGAGTGCTGGTGGCCCCATGGATTAGATCAACACCTTGGAAGCCAATTTGACACTAGACCAACAAAGTCCTTTGACCTGGAGTTCCATTTTGGCAAAAAATAATAATAAATAAATAAATAAAATCCCTAAAGTGTATAAAGAGAAAGGAAGTTGTGATATTTGGAAATTGTGGGCTTTGAGTAAAGAGGCTGATATTCTAGACCTGCTATCGTTTCACTATGACCTGAACAATTTACTTCCTCTTTCTAGCCTTCCATCTCTTCCTGCAAAATAAGGCATGGTTTTCAATCTCTTTACCACACAGGAAAAGGAAACAGAAATAGAAATAAGTAAAGCCCACTCCAGGAGCAGTGGCTCACGCTTGCCGTCCCAACACTCTGGGAGACCAAGGCGGGCAGATCGCATGAGCTCAGGAGTTCCAGGCCAGTATGGACAACACAGAGAAACCCCGTCTCTACCAAAAATACAAAAAAGTAGCCAGGCATGGTGGTGTGCACCTGTAGTCCCAGGTACTCGGGAGGCTGAAGTGGAATGATCTCTTGAGCCTGGGAAGTGGAGGTTGCAGTGAGCCAAAATTGCATCACTGCACTTCAGCCTGGATGACAGAGCAAGACCCCCTCTCAAAAAAGACAAAGAAAGAAAGAAATAGACAAAGCCCAATGCTGGCAGTGCTGTGGAACTAACATCTTAGGATTGGTGGAGAGAGTGGACTTAGCACTTGTGGAAAGAGCCGTATTTCCTGGGGGCCATGAGGTCACATATGCCCTGTGAAGACTGACCAGGGAGTGTTGGGCTGCTACCCACATTTCATCTATTCATCAGGCAAAAGTGCTTTAAGGATCATTCCACTTGACTTTCCTTTAAATAAAAATAATGTGAGAATGAAATGGAATTGCCGAGTGGCATGGTGGGTGTATGCTGAAATTTTTAGAAGCTGCCAGACTGCTTTCCATAGTGGTTGTACCATCTTACATTCCCACCAGCAGCGTGAGCATTCCAGTGCCTCCACATCCTTGCCAACACTTGGCATGGTCACTCTTTTTAATTTTAGCCATTCTAATAGTTCTGTAGTGGTATTTTATTGTGGTTTTATTCTGTATGTTTTTCTTGAGACAGAGCCTCATTACGTTGTCCAGGCTGGGGTACAGTGGGCCCATCATAACTCACTTTCTCTTCAGGAAAGTCTTCCCTGATCTTTCAGTCTAGGTCAGAAGCCCAGTAATATACAGTCATGAGGCCCCATATTTATTCTTTTTGTGTTTTTTTTTGAGATGGATTACTTTTTTTTTTTTGCACTCCAGACTGGAGTGCAATGGCACAGTCTTGGCTCACTGCAAGCTCCATCTCCTAGGTTCATTCCATCCTTGTGCCTCAGCCTCCCAAATAGCTGGGATTACAGGCATGAGCCACCATACCCAGCTAATTTTTAAATTTTTGGTAGAGACAGGGTATTAGCATGTTGCCCAGGCTGGTCTCAAACTCCTGACTTCATCGGCTTCCCAAAGTGCTGAGATTACAGGTGTGAGCCACCATGCCTGGCTCAAGGTTGATTCCTTTTTTTTTTTTTTTTTTTTGAGACGAAGTCTCGCTCTTGTCCCCCAGGCTGGAGTACAATGGCACAATCTCGGCTCACTGCAACTTCTGCCTCCTGGGTTCAAGCGATTCTCCTGCCTCAGCCTCCAGAGTAGCTGGGATTACAGGCACATGCCACCACGCCCGGCTAATTTTTGTAGTTTTAGTAGAGATGGGGTTTCACCATGTTGGCCAGGCTGGTCTCGAACTCCTGACCTCAGGTGATCCACCTGCCTCGGTCTCCCAAATTGCTGGGATTACAGGCTTGAGCCACTACGCCCAGCCAAGTTTGACTCGTAAGACTACAGCCTTGCTACTTCAGAGTTGGTCTGAGGACTGAAATATATCACCTCTTATCCATCAGGAAATAGCATCACTTCTCTGAGCCTCAGTGTCCTCATTTGAAAATGATAAAAATTCCTGCCCTGCAGGTAGGCGAGACAGTTCAGAAGTGGTGTGTATAAAGTGCTACTTACCTAGCCAGGTAGTCTTCAGTTTGAAGGCCTGTCTTGTCATTCAGGGGCTGTGGAATGGTCTCAGTGTTGGAACAGGGAGTGGCATTTGATGCTTGGTGTCAGCCTAACCCTCACAGTCCCTGTAGTAGTTTGCTAGGGCTGCCATGACAAAATACTGCAGAAGAGTAGATAAGCAACAGGAGTTTATTGTATCACAGTTCTAGAAGCTGGAAGTCCATGCACTTTCCTCCCCTGTAAGAGGTCACAGCATTTCCCATGAGCTCATCTATATGGTGGAGGGAGAAACAGAAGAAGCAGGTGTCATGGGAGTCTGAGTCACTCACTGGGTCACTGGTGCCCTGGGACCTGCTTGAGCCTGACCCCATGCACCGCTCTCCCTGGGATGCTGGAGGCTGCTGTGCACGCCCCAGGTAACTCAGACGTCACCAGGACATGATGCGCCATTCAGGTCCCAAAGCCCTTGGTGTCCTATGGTCAGGTATTCGAATTCCACTAAGCCCAGGGATAAGCCAAGAGCTGCTTCCTGAATGAAGAGTTACCTGCAGGAGGAGGCGTGGTCTTTCTCTAGAACCTCCAGTTCCTCACGGTGAATCTTTTGGAGCTTGTGAAAGCCTGCATAAGATAATACACTGGATTTGGAACGGAGATGCTCTTACATTCGTTAATTTATTTTATTTTATTTTTTTTGAGATGGAGTCTCACTCTGTCATCCAGGATGGAGTGCAGTGGCGCCATCTTGGGTCACTGCAACCTCTGCCTCCCAGGTTCAAGCAATTCTCCTGCCTCAGCTTCCCGAGTAGCTGGGATTATGGGCGCCTGCCACCAAGCCTGGGTAATTTTTGTATTTTTAGTAGAGACGGGTTTTCACCATATTGGCCAGACTGGTCTCAAACTCCTAACCTCAAGTGATCTGCCCGTCTCGGCCTCCCAGAGTGCTGGAATTAGAGGTGTGACCCACCGCACTCAGCCTCGTTAATTTCCTAATAGGCTCTTCCAGGAGTTATTGAGAAGAATATTTTACAATTCTAAGTGGAATATTTTAGCAGGAAGGACCGTGGTTTATTTCTACGATAATTCTATTGTGGCTGAAACAGTTTGTTGTTTTACAATTTGGGGTATTCCCTCTACCGTCTATTGTTTACTTTCGACCTTTGATATTTAACCTTTGATATTTACCCTATGCAAATTTATCAACCCCTGATTTTACTTCTTCAAAGCCAGCCTGAGGCTAGTCAAGCCTGGTTTCCTCTTACAGGAATTAAGGTTTTTGCCCCATGGTATTTGTGTAACCAGGTTACAAGATTCAAAAATCTATCGCAAGTGACAGTAATTTAAAAAAAAAAATCAAATGTGGGCTACTCTGGAAGAAGAAAGCATTGGAATGTAGATTTTATTTGTTTATTTGCAGAGACATGAACCAGCTTATACTCGTTTGATTTCCACATTATTCATGGCGGGTCCAAAGTCAATTCTGGGAACAACAAACCAACTTGAAAAGCTGTTTAAATTCTATTAGTGGGACTTCCAGAGGTACAAGGGTTAAGAAAAAGAGAGGAGAAAAGAGAAAAGAGGGGTAGGGAGAAATGAAAACGTGACACGAATGTGAGCCAGATAATGGAGATGGAGAAAAAGCAGTCGAGAGGGACAGAGGGTGCGGTGGAGGTCTGCAGGATCTGAAGATCCGCCTCTCTTCTCCGGATGCTGACCTCTTACCCGATCACAGAAACAGACTGAGCTTTAACTCTGACCACATACTCCTCAGGGTGACGGAGGGTGGGGCCACCTGCACCCCGCCAGCCTTCCACAGCCCGTCTGCATGGGCTCTGCCCCGCACCCTACTAGTGCTCTGAGGCCTCTTATTGCAACAAATGACTTCCTGGGGCTTCCATTCCCTCCACCGCCTCTTGCTTCTCGGCCAAGCATCTTCAATGGTCTGGATATACGTTTCTTTGCTTCCACTGGTCGCCTTCCACTCACTCGTCCATATCCACTTCCATCTTCCCCTTTCTCTAACATTGCTTGTACTGAGATCAGCAACATCCTCCTTTATTGCTAAACCTGCCAGGAACTCACAGGTTAGTTTTGCATCCTTTGACACTGGTGGCCACTTCTTTTCCTGGAATAATCTCGGTGAGGTAAATATGCATTTTTAAAAATTTTGTTTAGCCTGTTGCAAAAAGATAAAGAGACTCTCCTCTTTTCGCTCAGAGCATTTTCTATTCATTCATTTATTCATTCATTCATTCATTGACAGAGTCTCCGTCTGTCACCCAGGCTGGAGTGCAGTGGTGCCGTCCAAGCTTACTGCTGCCTTAACCTCCTGGGCTCAGGTGATCCTCCCTCCTTAGCCTCCTGAGTAGCTGGGACTACACGCACACCCCACTATGCCCAGCAAATTTATTATTATTATTGTGTGTGTGGAGATAGGATCTTGCTAGTTGCCTAGGCTGGACTTTGAGAGCATTTATTTTTTAGAAGAGGTGTAAGTGAAAATTCTTTCTCTGTCCCTTGAAGATGTATGCAAAGCTTTCTAAAGCATACATAAGCATCTTGCCTGCCTCACAACCAGAACTGTCCTCCTCAAGGCCATAGGAGCCCTGTCTTTGAAAGGCAGGCATCCGGGCACAAAGTGCCCCTGTCTCCCAGTTTCTGTGAGAAGGAAGGAACCTCAGTTCTGGGGGCATCTCACTCCCAGTTGCAAAACTACCTCCTGTCATAGACAAGAGAGGTTTGCTTTTCCTGTGGATAAAGCCAATTAACCACACAGAGAATCAGCCCAGTTACTGGGTGAATTTAGGATGAACCATGTGTGACAAATGGTGCCGTTGAGTCCTCTCAACTGGGAACTAGTCACCGTCTATCTGGAGACCATGTGTGTAACGGGTTGCACCTGCTTGGCTGGATACAAAGGTGGGATTTCTTTCTGTCTTTGTCATCTCTTAGCAGATTGCATCGCATTTTGGCTTAATGCTTACTCAATCATAAGACAGGTTTCTTTTACTTCTACGGATGTGAGTGGGGTTTCTGGGCTGAGCAGAAATTTGTTTCTTAATTATATTTTTCCAGCACCCCCTACCCAAGCTACCCCACCTTCTCTGAAGCTACTTCCCCCAGGCTTTAAAGGAGGCTGCTCCCCGGGGTTCCTCCCGGGCCCTCCCTCTCCCGGTTCATCTGATCTCCCACCCTTGAGGCATCGTACCTTCCCTCCCTTCCGTGTGCTCATGCCTCTAAGATCTCTAACTCTAGGCAGAAACCAGCTTCTCAGTTCCTCAGCTCAAACACCCACCTTGGGATGGGCGTCTGCACCGGGACATCCCGCCGGGAACTCTCCTGGTGGAACACGGTGCATGTTCTCTGGCTGCTCTGCAGTTTTCAAATGCCACCAGTACACATGGGGAATGTTCTGCCTTCCCAAGGAGGAAGCCGGAAAGTTCATTTTCCCAGCACTCCTTGTAGGAGGGACACCGACACGGGTCCAGCCTTTCCCCATCAGGTGCTCCCGTGAAAGACTCAGGATCCCGAACAGCACCAGGAAGCGGAGGGTGCATGGCACCGATTTGCTTTTTGTTTTTGTTTTAATTTTTTGAGTGGGGATGGGGGACAGAAGCGTCTGGTGCAGAAGCTTCTGGACTCCAGGGCCAGCCTCAGTAGTGCAGGGTGCAGGGTGTGGTTTCTGCATCCTGCAGTAGCCAGAAGATTTTGACTGGAGCTGTCCTGTGCCTGTGGTTTGGTCCTTGCCCTGGGCCCTGTGGCCTCCAAGCGGGCTTCATGAGGGCCCTGGGAGCTTGGTGACCTTCCTACCCTGTCCTTTAACCAGTTCCTTTTCTGCTTCTTGCTGGAGTGAGCTGGACGGTTTTCTCTGAATCTGGTCCTCTCCTGGGTTCTCCCTTAGGGAAGGCACCTTGGGCACCCGACCCCTCAGCCAGATGCCCAGCAGATGTTCTCATGCTTCCACTTCCTTGCCCCTTTACGTCCGGTGATCACTCCTTTCTGTCCCTTCCATGTCCTACATCTCTCTCTGCTGTGTCCTGTCTTCTGCACCCTGTGGCCTGCACCTAAGTTTGCACCAGCACCCATTCCTCCTTGAATGAGTACAGTTGTCTCCCCGGGTCTCCCTGTCTCCTCGGGGGCCACCAGCATCCCAGCCAGTTTCTTCTCTGTGGCAGAGATGATCTTTTCCAGGCCTCCTCCAGCCATGGCCCTCTCCTGCTCCTCTTTCCAGAGCTGCCAAGTCCCCGGGATGCGCTCCAGCTGCTAAGAGAGTCCTCGAAGGTTGGGTGATGTGGCCTCCACAGTCCTCCTGAGCCGCCCCCGCCCTCATCCTTCAGCTCCATTACATTTCCTTTCTCTGTGTAATTGTTTGAATAGGTGTTGTATTTAGATGGCTCCGAAATTTGCATCCGTGTGTATCCGTACGTGTGTGCAGGCATGAAGAGCCTGTGTCTCATCCCTGTTCCCTATGCACCCGGGTCCTAGCCCCACGCCAGCCCCAGTGGCCAGCTGTGCTGTTCATGACCTGCAAAGCTTTCTACAGCTGTTTTATGCAAAACAATAGGTATTATTGTAAATTATGGTAAAGTATATATAACATAGAATTCACCATTTTAACCACTCTTTTCTTTTCTTTTCTTCTTTTTTTTTGAGAAGGGGTCTCCTTCTGTCACCCAGGCTGGAATGCAATGGCACGATCTCGGCTCACTGCAACCTTCACCTCCCAGGTTCAACCGATTCTCCTGCTTCAGCCTCCCGAATAGCTGGGACTACAGGTGCATGGCACCACGCCCGGCTAATTTTTTGTATTTTTAGTAGAGATACAGAGGGGATTTTGTCATGTTAGCCAGGATGGTCTTGATCTCCTGACCTCATGATCAGCCCGCCTCGACCTCCCAAAGTGCTGGGATTAGACGTGAGCCACCTTGCCCAGCCCATTTTAACCACTTTTAAGTGTACATCCAGGGGCAGGAAGTACATTTAGGTTGTTGTTCAACCACCACCACTGTCCATCCCCACCCAGAACTTTTTCATATTCCCCAACTGGAATTCTGTACCCATTAAACACCAACTCCACTTTCCCCCTCCCTCCAGCCACTGACAACCACCTTTTCATTTCCTGTCTATGCATTTCATGATGTTAGGCACTTCTGATAAGTGGAATCATGCAATATTTGTCTTTTTGAGTCTGATTATTTCACTTAGCAGAAAGACCTCAAGGCTCATTCATGTTGAAGCACCATCAGAGCCACCCTTCTTGTTATGGCTGAATCCATTCGTTTGTATGTATAGACCACGTTTTGTTTATTCATTCACGGATGGATGGACACTGGGCTTGTTTCCAACTTTTAGCTATTGTGAATAACGCTGCTATGAACAAAGACATGCAAATATCTGCTGGGGCCCCTGCTTTCTGTTCTTTTCGGAATACACCAGAAGCCGAATTGCTGCATCTTGTGGTAAGTCTATGATTAATTTTTTGAGAAATGACCACAGTGGTTGAGCCATATTACATACCCACAAACACTACACAAGTGTTCCGATTCCTCCTCGCCAACACTTGTTCTTTTCCGTTTTTCTTTCTTTCTTTTTTTTTTTTTGAGAACAACCATCGTAACGGATGTAAGGTGGTATCTCACTGTAGCTGTGATTTTTATTTTCCTAATGATTAGTGATGTTGCGCATCTTTTCATGTGCTTATTGGCCATTTGTAAATTAATTTTACATTTCCTCCTTTGTAATGCAAGAGGTAGCACACTGTGCATTGTTCTGCTTCTTGTTTTTCTCACTGTGCTGTGTATCTTGGAAACCTTTCCCGGTGCACAGACAGAAGGACACCTCATTCTTTGCCACAGCTGCACAGTACCCATGACGTGGATCATGGCTCGTGACCCAGTTCCCTACGGATAAATGTCAGGGTCGTTCCCGGTCTGTGGCCGTCGCCAACACTGCTGTGACTAGTCTAGAATGGGTGCCATTTCATGCATTTGCAGTTCCCAGAAGTACACTGGTTAGTCAGCAGGTGAGTGCATTGGTGAGAGGATGTGACTGCAGTCTCAGGAAATATGGAAACCTTCTTCCCTTTCTAGCTGCAACACCCCCAGTCTGGACAGCATATGGAAAGCACCGAGAGGAAGCCCCCACTAAGCACAGAACCCTGCTGGCCACCCGAGACCTCAATACAGATGGACAACATGAAGCCCCTGGCTTAGGGGAAAACAGAGAGACTGAGAAACACACAGAGAGAGTTGGGGCAGGGATGGAGAGAGAAAGAGAAAATGATAAAGACCCAGAGAGAGACAGTCAGAGAAATATGGGGGTGGAGAGGGGAGATAGAGAGAGAGACAGAGAGCAAAGGGGACAGAGACACTAACACAGAGAGATGGAGGGAGTGGAGAGGCATGGAGAGAGGGAGAACTCAAAGAGCCAGAGCCAGAGAAGTAGAAGGTGAGCCATAGAGAGATGTAGGGAAGGACTAGGGTGAGATAAGAGAGGACCCAGGCTTGTGGATTCTTGATTAAAAATCAATGGTGTTGTAATCCAGAAAAGAGAGAGAGTGGGGGGAGAGAGAAAAGGCCTAGGACCAAAAATTAAGGGGTCACTTGTGCAACCCCAGATTTGGGTGTCTCCTTAGATTTTGCAGCAGAGACACCTCACTTACCTCACCCTCGTCCTGGTCCTGAGACCCCCACAGGGACACAGAGACAGAAGGAAAACACACAGAACCAAAAGAGCATCCGAGAGGAGGAGGAGGAGGGACATGGAGACACCACGATAGTCAAGCTGATGGGGCCACACAAAATCAGGACAGAGTGAGCTCCTTTCTATCCCCCAGAGCCACCTCTGTCACCTTCCTGCGGGGCATCATCCCACCTTCCCAAGCACTAAAGAGCATGGGGAGACCCGGCCAGCTGGGTTTCTGCATCACAAAGAAAAGAATTCCCCGGGTTTGGATTTCCAGGGCTCTGCGTGTGGAGCTGACAGACTTGAGGCCAGGACATATCAGAGGTCAGCCCTGGGGAGGGCAGGTCATCCTCCCAGGGGACAGGGTTGCACCAGCCTTGCTACTGAAAGGGCCTCCCCAGGACAGCGCCATCAGCCCCGCCTGAGAGCTTTGCTAAACAGCAGTCAGAGGAGGCCACGGCAGTGGCTGAGCTCCTGCTTCAGGCCCCAACAGACCAGACCAACAGCACAATGCAGTCCTTCCCCAATGTCACAGTCACCAAGGAAAAACTGAGTTGCTACCTGACCTTCGAAAGATAATAGCCGATTTCACGAACAGGCCAGTTTCAATCGCATGACAATGACCTCCCCTCTGCTCTCACGGTTCCCAAAACAGGAACCTGATTCTCCCCCATCAGAGATTTCTCCCTTGTTCCATGAGCCTTCCCTGAGTGGCCCTCTGTTTTTTTGTGTTTGCTTTCCGCAGCCCTCCCCTTTCTATTAAACCTGCGCTTCTGCTCAGCTCCTTGACCCACATATTCTGTCTCATGGGATGAAGTCTCGCCCGATTTTAGGATGGCAAATAAAGCCACTTGAAGTCTTTATCTGTGCTAGTTTGTCCTGTGACAGCTCTGTGTATCTGTATGTGTACATGTGTCTCAGTTTCAATGAGTCTGAGTATATATGTGTTTGTGTCCATATATGTGTGTTTGCCTGTATGTCTGTATATACGTGTATATGTGTTTGCCTGTATGTCTGTATATATGTGTGCCTGTGTGTATGTGTGTCTGTGTTTGTGTCATGTCTGTGTGTATGTGTGTGTGCATCTCTGTGTGTGTCTCTGTGTGTGTGTATGTGTGTGTGTGGACAAGTGTGGAAGGAGAGCCATATCTAAAGAAGGCAAATGGCCTCAGCAGGTCCTAGGGACCAAACACACACAGAAGGGAAGGGGAAGCAGGAACCAGAAGGCAGGACTGAGAGGGGAGGGGACAGAGAGGCATCCTGGCCAGAGCCCCACCCTTGCCCCTGGCCCTACGAAGTGCTCCTGCCCTGAGAGAAGGCTCAGCACAGAGGGAGGAAAGACAGCAGAACTGGCAGTCACAGTAGCCCTGACCATGCTGGAGCCAAGCTCCTCTCCACAGAAGAGAAGCAGGCAGCAGAGACCATGAGGCCCTGCCTCAGCCCATCCCTGCAGAGGATGCACCCCCCTGGCAGGGGCTCCTGCTCACAGGTGAGGGGAGGACTCCCTGGGAGAGGGTGGGAGGAGGAAGCACAGAGACTGGCTGGTGTCTCCTGGGGAGGACGGGGCTTTGAGAGGGGACAGGAGGCTTCTGTTGAAGCCTGAATAGGGGAGAGGACATCAGAGAGGGACAGGAGTCACAGCAGGAAAATTACATTGAACTGGAATTGGAAAGGAGCAGGAAAACCTCAATTGCTCCGTGTTTCTAAGGCAGTAATCAGTGGCCACTAAATATTGAAAAATGATAAGGAAAGCAACCATTTATGTCACCGTGACACTGCAGAAAACAAACCTTCCCAGGGACTCCTGGGAAACCCCTGCCGGGTCTGAGACATAAGCCTATACTTTCTTGACCCTATTCATTAATGGCCTCCACGAAGAACTCAGTAATCCTGTTGAGAAACACGAGCTACATGGAAAAGCCACTTTATTTGAGATGTAAAATTATATGAAAAGCATTTTCAAATCATAAGGGGTAAAGGATGCTAAACCTTCTCTATGGTATATTTATGGATATGTTACTGATATGATTGTTCCAAAAATTGTATGAGATTCCTAGAAATTAAATATGTTATCAGCCATAATGTCACATACCACAGAAGTAACTAACTTTTTATGTGAGCTGTGTTATCACAATGAATTCTCATCAGAGTTTTAACCATAGTCATTTAAAATCTTTGTCATTCACAGACATTGTTTCTATTCTTCCTCAAAGCACTTCCAATCAGCTACAGTCCAAAATTGCTTCGTTTTCAAGGAGATTTATAGAAAAGATGCTGACAAGTACTCTTTAATAGAAGTTTCTGATAACTTTCAGATTATACCACTGGACTGTCTAAGAACTTCCAAAACTTTAACAAACAGGCTGATATCTTCATAAAATTCCCGGCCTAGACCAAGCAGGAAAAACATTGATTTCATTGAAATAATTGATAATAATGAGGGTAATGTTTTTATGATTTTTATTTGAAAATTTGCTGATTCTTTAAATGGTTTGTTTTCTAGATTTGTGGATTTTTCTCCTTTAATCTATCTATAGCTTATAGCAGT
The DNA here is from genome assembly GCF_028878055.3 of Symphalangus syndactylus. Classification (NCBI taxonomy): domain Eukaryota; kingdom Metazoa; phylum Chordata; class Mammalia; order Primates; family Hylobatidae; genus Symphalangus; species Symphalangus syndactylus. Next base: position 18,785,137 of record NC_072439.2, read on the forward strand.
TCAATAAACTATACTTCTGGGAATGATAATTGAAACATTTACTTTTGCTCTCTACCTGATTGCCCCAGAATTGGGCAACTATTCACAAGTATTGATATGTTTATGGTAATACACATATTTTCACAAGTACAGTAAAAATCTGCTCTCTTTGTAACAGGACACACTTGAAATCATTGATTATATTACCAAGGCTTTGACTGGGATGTTATATTTAAGAATATAGATAGAATGAACCAATATGAACTGCAGGCAAAATCTGAAGTCAGCCTTGGTTTGGCATCCTATTCTCAAGAGTTTTGTGAAAGTTTAATCTGAGATTCCTTATAAAAACTTAGAGCAAAGAAAATTTTAAAAGACAGCCTACACGGTCCATTGCTACTCTTGCTGCACTTATGTAAAGAATCAGACCACGTTTGAAGAAACTCAACCTATTTTGCAAACGAACTTATTCTACTGAAATTATCATTGGTAAAAATAGAGATGCCCATAGAGAGAAAAATTATGTGGAAAATAAAAACTGTAGTACACCTGTTATGAGATTGCAGCCCTGTTCATTGTTTCTGTGTTTTTATTATCCATCTGGAGACTGGACATTACCCTGAATTCTACCAGTTCCTCCAATTCCATTTTCTCCCATGGAATCACTAAGAGCAAGACCCACGCTGTTCCAGAAGCCCTATAAGCTGGAGGTGAACAACTCAACGTAAATTTCATGGGAAAACCCTTGGACCTGAAGCCTGAGCCACTCAGAACTCACCAAAATGTTCAATACCATAACGACAGCCGCCCAAACTGTAAACTACGACAACAAGCTGATGACTTCACACCGTGGACAGTTTTTCTCAAGATGTCAGAACACGACTCTCCATCATGATGAGGCTCTCACCCCTCTTAACTGTCCTTGCTCATGCCTGCCTCTTTCACTTGGCAGGATAATGCAGTCATTAGAATTTCACATGTAGTAGCTTCTGAGGGTAACAACAGAGAGTCAGATATGTCCTCTCAACCTCAAACTTTTACATAACATCTCAGGGGGAAATGTGGCTCTCTCCACCTTGCATACAGGGCTCCCAATGGAAATGAACACAGAGATATTGCCTGTGTGTTTGCAGAGAGGATGGTTTCTATAAAGAGGTAGGAAAGCTGAAATTATAGTAGAGTCCCCCTTTAAATGCACATTGTGTGGATGGCTCTCGCTGTTTCCTAAGAGATACATTGTAAAACGTGACAGTAATACTGATTCTAGCAGAATAAAACATGTACCACATTTGCTAATACTGTTCTCTTAAAATAATTTTAAAAGAATGGGGTGGGCCCTCCCATGTGTCCAGGCCAGGTCTCTAAACAGAATCCACCATCTTCGGTAGCAATGCCTAAGAAGATGACATGGACTTGTTCCTGATATGCAGCCATCCCTGTATACCCTTCCCCTGCTGCAGGTCCGTACCAGCCCAGGGCCCAAATCTTCAGCTGCAGAGCTGACAGAGAACATGGGATACCCAGCATCCCTTACCTTCTTCCAGGCCACTGCAGTGGCTACCGGCATGGCCCATTTACCCCTGAGGACACCCATCTGCTGACCCACAGTTTCTAAGAGTCAGACTTTCCTGGCTTCTCAGAGTCCCAGCTACTTTCACTCTGCTGAACCCTTCTTCTCCCCACAGGTGTGATTGCCTTAGCAGACACCTCTTTCAGCTGCAGCTAACAGGTAAGCCAAGACCCAGACCCCAGAGGATAAACAAGGATTTCAAAACCTACTGTGTCCAATGGAGATGCCCATTTGTGGGTGGCAAGCCACCCAGGTGCCGAGGCAAGAGACTGAGGGCACGAGCTGTTCCAGTATAATAAAACATAAAAGAAGAATAGTTATAGCAGATATAGATCTTAGATATGACAATATATGAATATCATTAATCATTAGCTGGTAGCAGTTACTCTTTATTCCAATATTATAATAATCCTTGCTCTATAATCATAACCTAGGAAAAACCAGGCCATACAGAGATAGGAGCTGAGGAGACATAGTGAGAAGTGACCAGAAGACAAGAGTGTGAGCCTACTGTTATGCCCAGACAAGGCCACTGGAGGGCTCCTTGGTCTAGCGGTAACGCCAGCATCTGGGAAGACGCCCGTTGCCAAGCAGACCATGGTCTAGAGGTAGCCTCAGTGTCAAGGAAAAACACCCGCTACTTAGCAGACTGGGAAAGGGAGTCTCCCTTTCCCCGGGGGAGTTTAGAGAAGACTCTACTCCTCCACCTCTTGTGGAGGGCCTGACATTAGTCAGCTCCACCCACAGTTATCCGGAGGCCTAATCATCTCCCTGTGATGCTGTGCTTCAGTGGCCACACTCCTAGTCCGCCTTCATGTTCCATCCTGTACACTTGGCTCTGCCATTTAGTTAGTGGTAGCAAATTAGTGAAAGTACTAAAAGTGCCTAATAAGCAGAAATAATGGTGTAAGCTCTCTCTCTCTCTCTCTCTCTCTGCCTCGGCTGCCAGGCAGGGAAGGGCCCCCATCCAGTGGACACTTGACCCACGTGACCTTACCTATCACGGGAGATGGCTCACACTCCTTATCCTGCCCCTTTGTCTTGTATCCAATAAATATCAGCACAGCCTGGCATTCGGGGCCACTACCGGTCTGTGCATCTTGGTGGTAGTCATCCCCCAGGCCCACCTGTCTTTTCTTTTATCTCTTTGTCTTGTGTCTTTATTTCTACAATCTCTCGTCTCTGCACATGGGGAGAAAAACCCACCGACCCTGCGGGGCTGGTCCCTACACCTACTGTACAGAGACAAAGAAGTAGAGATGTATACAACTCGCCCAACAACACTGTATCCCAAAACAGTGTCCTCTCTGCCCCTCATCATGGAATTCAATGTCTCTCACCACGTGGGCAGGTACTTCCAGGGTCTCACAACTACAAGAGGCAATGCACACTTTCACATAGCACTTCAGCAAATAAAGTGGTGACAGTTTACCTACTTAGATAAAGTTTCTTAAAAGGTTCTCCCAAATTTCCCCCTGAAGAATACAGAAAAGGCTTTCCCAATTGTGAAACATTGGCCTCCCCACCTTTCAAAAAAGTACCCCTGAATAGCCAAAACAATCTTGCCAAAATAAATTGTAGGGCTTGAACTTTCTTATTTGAAATCTCACAAAGGAGTACAATTATTAAAACAGAAGCTGCTGGCAAAAGAATGGACATAAAGACAAATGGGATAGAATTGAGAGTCTAGAAATAAACCCTCACACTTATGGTCAATTACTCTTTGAAGAGGGTGTCAAGACAATTTAATGGAGGAGCAATTCTCCTTTCAAATGATAGTGCAGAAACAACTAGATACCCACATGCAAAACGGCGAATTTAGATAACTCTACCGCCCACCATATCAAACACTTCTCTAAAAAATTGATTAGTGAGTTAAATATAAGAACTACAACCACAAAAACATCTTAAAATAGACATAGAGGTAAATATTGATGACCTCAAATGTACAATGGATTCTTAGATATGATACAAAAGCATGAGAAACAAGAAAAAAAGATAAATTGGGCTTTATCAAGATGTGAGCCTTTTGTGCATCAAAGGAAATTATCAAGAAAATAATTAATAGACACAGAATGAGAGAAAATATTTGCAAACCACACACAGGCAGTTTTCATGTCCAGATAATATAAAGAACTAGCTACAATTCCATAACAAAAGGACAAACCATCCAATTTATAAAAAGACTCAAATAGACATTTCTTCAAAGATGATATACAAATAGTCAAGAAAGACATGAAAAGATACACAACATCATTAGTCTTTAGGAAAATACAAAGTCAAAGCTGCAATGAGACGCCACATCACACCTACAAAACTGGCTACCATTCTGTTAAAATGTTAAATAACAAGTAGCAGCCTTATGTAGAATTTGGAATCCTCATACATTGCTGGTGAGAATATAAAAAGCTACAGCCATTAGGAGAAACAGTTTTGCTGTTCCTCAAAAAGATAATCATAGAATTCTCATTTGAAACAGCATCCATTCCTAGGTATATACCCAAAGAATTAAATGCAGGGACTCAAACAGCTACTTGCATGGGAATGTTGATTGCAGCATTATTCACAAAAGATAAAATATGAAAACAATCCAAGTGCTCATCAACACATGAATAAATAAATATGGTGACACATACAACAGAATGTTAATCTGCCATAAAGAGGAATGAAGCTCTGACACCCACTGGAACGTGCATGGACTTTGGAAACATTATGCTAAGTGAAATATGTCAGAAAAAAATAACATAATTATATAATTCCATTTATATGAAACATCAAGAATAGGCAAATTCATAGAGACAGAATAGAGATGATCAAGGTCTAGGGTGGAACATACAGGGAGTTATTGCTTAAAAGATACAGAGTTTCAGTTTAAAATGATAAAAATTTTCTAGGAAAAATAGTGGTGATGGTAATTTAACACTCTGTATGTGGTTAATTCCACTTGGTTGCACATTTTAAAGTGGTTAAAATAGCACATTATTCACAGAACTGTGAAAAACATATTTCTATTATTTAATTCACCTAGGCTGAGGCGTCTGTTATGGCAGCTGAAGCCCATAAATACATCATCTGACCCAGTGTTTTCAATGAAATGCATCAGTTTTTCAATCAAGTTAGCTGGAAGCTCCTGTCCCCAGCAGAACCAGAGGCCCCAAAACGAGAGCTCCAGCAGGGGCTCAGCCAGCACAGGTCCCATAGGGCAGCCTCAATGTCAGGTCCTGGATGGCATGTGAGGCCACAGCGATACAACCACAACGTGAAAGTGTTAAGTATTTTTACTACTTACAGACACCGGGGAGCACTCGGCACACCTGGAGACCACAGACACAGAGATCAGTGAGCCCCGGCAGGGAGGAGAGAAGAGACCGGTAAGCCAATGGCTTTATTAAGTCCTGGGTGTTATCTGACAGGTTTCCAGCAGGGAGCTTTAATGGATGTGTTCAAAGCAACTAGCAAACACTGCGACGAGGAGCTCACGCTGTGACTGAGAGGTGGTCACTTTAAATGTGAGGGCGAATGTCAGAATGATCAGTTTAAAGAAAGCAGCTGGAGAGAGGGGAGCCCAGCACACCAAGCAGGAGAGATGCCTCTAAGATTTTATCTCTGGCCACCAACTGGAGCCACTTGAAGCAGATACAGTATTGAAAACTGCCATGGTGACGAAGCCCTGCCTCTGATTTGAGGCAAATAAACTTACACCTTAAAAAATGAACGTCAAGGCAACATGACACTATGAGCATCATGACATCCAGGGACACCAGCAGGGTGTGGTGCTGTGCCCTGGAGTCACAATCCTGGGTTCTGGTCCCTGGGAGTGAGAAAATGAAAATGACTTGTGCCTGCCCCCCTGACATTGATCTTCCCACCCTGCTGCTCCCTCTTCTGCTCCCAAGCCCATGTGCAGTGCTCAGCCCCAGACATCACTGCCCCCAGGGTATACACAGTGCCGCCTACTGCACACACACAAACTCACAGAAGGTGACAAAAATCTGCGTTTGGGACATCTGATTGTGAAAGAGGGAGAACAGTGAATGTAGAGCCACAGAGACTGGGACTCACGGGGCTGGAAGGTGATGGAGCTGTAACATAACATATGTGTGACCTCATGTGAAGTGTGCAGATCCATGTGGAATAAAACATACAGCCTGGCCTGGGATTGCTGCCGTTCACACTTCCCTCCCTGTCCACAAGAGGGAGACAGAGTCCCTCCCAGCCTGGAGACTTCCCAGGGGATGCCAACCTCCCTCAGCGGAACCCACAGCCCAGCAGGGTCCACCCTCACCAGGGTCACTTCGGCCCAAGTCCTCAGCGCCCTCCATGCTCCCCACACGGACTCTGTCGGCTCCTCTCTGACCTGGCGGCCGCCAACCTAACACCACTCCCTCTGCAGGTAGCTCCTGCCCCACACACCTGCTCCTTCCCTGGGCCCAGCTAAAGGCATCTCCCAGGGCAGCGCTGGCACACGCGACGCCACACTGGGCGCTTTCCCCTCATGACCTCCCTCCATCCTCATCAACTCTTTCTGTCACTGCTCCCTAAATGCCCGCCCCTGCTCCATCTGTCCTGTTCTCTGGGGCATCCCAGGCCAAGCCTAGCACTGACACAGAACAGCGGCTGCCTGAGGGCCCACAGCCTCCCCGGGAATCAGCCAGGCACCCTGTGTCCTGCCTGCCCGCTGCACCCCGGGGGGCTCAGAGCGCGTGTGATGGTCACACAGAGGCACCATCCGGGATGTGGCCACCTACCCCCAGCTGTCCCTGGGGAAGACAGACCTCTCCTGTGTGCTTGCGGGGAGAAGGGGGGTGTTATTGCTCTTTGCTCCCAGAACACAACTCACCCCCACCCGCCCTCTCAGGTGTGAGCAACGCCCCTCCAGACAGGCTCTCTGGCCACTGCCTGTTCCCCATCTACAGACAGCAGCTTGGCCAGGTCAAAACCCTCAGGACAGACCCCTGGGTATGTCAGCACATGGAGGGCTGAGCCCATCATCGCCTCGGAGTAAGCCGGGATGAATCTCTCCAGCTCTGAACCCCTGCTCTGTCCCAGGCTCCCCTTCCTGCGTCTCAATGAGTCATGTCCCACGGGGTTCCTGGGTAACTCCCCACTTCCTCCTGCACCACCACGGGGAAGGTGTGGTGACCACAGGACAATCAGCTGGGCAGAGAAGAGAGGACCTCAAAGATGGTCAGGAAGAACATGAGAAACCCTGAGCTCCAGCTCAGCCGCCAGACCCCAGGGAGCCATAGAGTGAGCGAGAACTGTCCCTTTGACTATGGGACTCACAGCCCCCACTGAGCAACCAGCACAGGCCTCTCCTCCCAAGAGGCATGAGAGATTCACCCTGCACACCTCCACGAAGGACAGTTTCCTCTGGGACACCCAGGTTCTGAATGTCCATCCTTGGAAGCTGCAGCCAAGCTAGACACGATTACAGAAAGGAAGGGTCCCTCTCACCAGGCAACACACGGCTCACCCACAGCAAAATGGGGTGTCACTATGACAGGGACCTGGTGCAGCTCCAGCCTCCTGCACTGAAGGGGAGAGCCAGATGGGGATGAAAGAGGGCAAAGGGCGTGAATGTGCACCCCGACCCAGAGCCATGGGGACAGCAGGAGGCTGAGGCCCAGGACTGTGTTTGCCCAACCTGCAGGGTATGTGTGTGACTGTGTGGGTCTGTGTGTGTCTCTTCTGTGTGTGTGTGTGTCTGCACAAAGTGTGTGTTGAGGTTTGGTGAAAGAATCACTGCTGAAAAAGGCAGAGACCTCCACAATTCCCAGGGACCTGAAACACAGACAAAAGGAAAAACAGAAGGAGGGACAAGGAGGCAGGACTGAGAGAGGAGGGGACAGAGAGGTGTCCTGGGCCTGACCCCGCCCATGAGCCTGAGAAGTGCTCCTGCCCTGGGAAGACGCTCAGTGCAGAAGGAGGAAGGACAGCACAGCTGACAGCTGTGCTCAGGAAGCTTCTGGATCCTAGGCTCATCTCCACAGAGGAGAACATGCAGGTAGCAGAGACCATGGGGCCCCTCTCAGCCCCTCCGTGCACACAGCACATCACCTGGAAGGGGCTCCTGCTCACAGGTGAGGAGAGAACTTCCTGGGAGAGGACAGGAGGAGGAAGCAGAGTCACTGGATGGGGTCTCCTGGAGAGGATGGGGTTCTAAAAAATAAAGGAAGCCAGCACTTTGGGAGGCTGAGGTGGGTGGATCATGAGATCAGGAGTTCAAGATCAGTCTGGCCAACACAGTGAAGCCCTGTCTCTACTAAAAATACAAAAAATTAACCAGGTATGGTGGCGTGCTCCTGTAATCCTAGCTACTCGGGAGGCTGAGGCAGGAGAATCACGTGAACCCGGGAGGCAGAAGTTGCAGTGAGCCGAGATAGCGCCACTGCACGCTGGCCTGGGCGACAGTACGAGACTCCATCTGAAGAAAAAAAAAGGAAAAAAGAAAAGAAAGGAAAGAAGGCTCTGTTGCAGCCTCGATAGGGGAAAATACACCAGAGAGGGACAGGGGTCAAAACAGGAAAGCCACATTGTACTGGAATTGGTAAGAGGTAGGAAAATCTTAAGTGTTCTGTTTTCCTGATTAATCATCCTGGGCCACCACATTTTCAAAAATGATAATAACAACTGTATCAGATGACACTTCAAATAAAAATATAAACAGGGCATGAAACACTGTCCTCAGCAAAAAACCTCACAATTGGGGAGGAGGGGGAAAAACACCCAGAGTGTGGAGGGCCCTGAGAACTCTCACATCTACAGGAGTCTTGTAGCCTGTTCCAGGCACTGGGGTGCAACCAGGATCACAAAAGTCCCTGTCCTCACGGAGCTCACGCTGTCATGAGGAGGAAGACAGACATGCAAAGAGATCTAGAATGTGAGGTCAGGTGTTGACAAGAACCCTGGAGGGAGCAGAGCAGGGAAAGGTCAGAAAGGGAAGACCCAGGTTCTCTGAAGGAGGTGTCAGGAAAGAAGTCTAAGGATGCCCTGATGTGAGCAGGACCTGGGGGCAGTGTGCAGGGGGCCGTGCGGACCCCTGGGGAAGAGGATTCCAAACAGAAAAATGCCAAAGTCAGAAGTGTTGAAGGAATGGGGATCATGCTGCTGACCTTGACCTAGTAGGACAGTAGGACACACACACATACACACACACAAACACACATGCCCTTTTGTGTGTGTGTGTGTGTGTGTGTGTCTTCAAGGCTGAGGATTGAAGAGACCTTCTCAAGACCCAGGGCCCCATCTTTTCACCCCAATACATAGGTCTTAATATTAACTGATGCTCTCTCTACCTCCTAGCATCACTTTTACACTTCTGGAATGCACCCACCACTGCCCAATTCACGATTGAAGTCCAGCCACTCAAAGTTTCCGAAGGGAAGGATGTTCTTCTACTTGTGCACAATTTGCCGGAGAATCTTGCTGGCTACTTCTGGTACAAAGGGGAAATGACGGACTTCCAGCATTACATTACATCATATGTAGCAGACCGTCAAATAATTACATCTGGGCCTGCATACAGTGGACGAGTAACACTATATTCCAATGCATCCCTGCTGATCCAGAATGTCACCCGGGAGGACGCAGGATCCTACACCTTAGAAATCATAAAGCGAGGTGATGAGACTAGAGGAGTAACTGGACATTTCACCGTCACCTTATACCGTGAGTGATTCCACATGATCCCTGGGTGTTGGGGGGCAGGGGTCACTTCTACTTCACACACACAGGATTGTCAGGCATGGACTGTGCCTGTGTCCCTCTCTGCATTATGCCCCATGCTGGGGTTTGGACATTTAGTGCAGGACACACACAGAGGAGACAAATTTCAACAGATCAGAATTCCTTTCCCGCATCCAGACCCTGCAGACACTTGCTGCAGAGGAAGGACAGTCTGATGGGGGGACTCAGCAGCAGGAGATCAGTCTCAGCCAAGCTCCTCATGCCCTCTTCATAAATTTCACCCTGAGAAAGACCCTGGAGAACTGAGTAGAGCTTGGCCTCAGGGGCCCCCTGAGATACTCTCAGAGAAGTTCAGCCCTAGAAGCCTCAATCCCAGACGGCTGTCCCTAAATCCTTACTCCAGATAAAGCTGAGGAGCCTGTGCCAGGGCTGGGCTGCGGCTTCTTGGGCAGGGCTTACTGGGACCAGGGATTTACCAGCTGTCTGAGGACTGTGTCTCCTGGAGCTGCTCACCAGCCAGGGCTCAGCCCTCAGAGCCTCACCTGGGCAAGGACAGAGCTTTCTTCACCTGAGACTCAGAGTGGAGAGGACAGAAAGACAAGCTTTGTAGACCATTAGCCAACTGCCTTGGGAGGCTTAGGACAGTCCTTAGAAAGTCTAATGTCCCCAGAAGCAGAAACAGAAGAGAGAAGATGTACCTGGTAGCAGCTTGTCCACAGGGATCTGACCTAAAGGTGCTTTCTCATGGAAGCAAATGAACAATAAATGATGTTTGTGTGAACACCTCCACTGTGCCAAGCATTAGGTCAGGTGACTGTGAATAATTTAAAATTTATTCACAGATAGAATGAAAAGCCACAGTCCATTTGCCATTTAGCTTATTTGACTGAGAGAAAACTGAGGCACAGGAAGGCACAGTCACTGAACCAGAGTCACACAAACACAAAGGGGAAATCAGGGTCACATGAGGTCTGTCTGCAGCCACAGGCCCATCCTCTCCTCCACCAGAAGTGAGGGCTTACTGGGTTCCAAGGACCCCATAGTCATTTATTGGCTCAAATCCTCTCTTCTTAGGCATCCAAACCTCAGAGGAGTGAGAGCAAATGGTCAGCTGAGTAGTCTGTACCCCAGAACTAAATCACCTGCCTCAACCGTCAGAGTCAGTGCAAAAAAACTGTCCAGGCCTCCCCCTCAGATCTTCATCCCCATCCCTGAACCTGAAATCCTGTGTTTCCCAAAGTGTCCATGTCACTGTTATGAGAGGATCAAGGAGAGGACCTTGTTTTCTTTCCGCGCTCACCCCCTACACTAGCACAGGCCCAGCGAGAGAGACACACTCAGGAGCTCTCACATAACAAATGAAGGAATCGAATGAAGAAATGAATGATCCAAAACCTCTTTAGAGACTGGATCTTGGATGCAGAATCCTAGGAGGTTCTAGCCATACCTGTCCCTTGTCCTTCAGAGGCTGACACCCATGTTTCATCCCCCCACTACCTCTTGCCCCTAAAGCCACCCCACCTCGTGTAACTCTGAAGCTCTTTGGCCACCGGAGGGTTCTCAGGGCTCCTTGGTCCTGGACTGTGGAACTGGGGGCACCTGGTCCCTGGGGTCTCTGAAGTCAGTGTAGCCCTCACTGCTCACTGCCATGGTGTCTCTACCTCTCTCTGCTTCTCTGTGTCCCTCATCTTCCTCCCACTTCATTCTGACTGGCAAGCCCTGTCCTGCACAGCTTCTTCCTCCACCCCTAGGCCTTCCACAGACACTCCCTCTAACTAGGCTGGCTGTTCTGTTCCCTTCCCACTAACACTGTGGCCTGGCCCATCTCCCAGGAAATAGGAAAGGTGCAGAAATCACTGGAGTTGTCACTCCTGCCAGGCTTCATCTCGAGCCAATGTCCCCAGGTCACTAAGAGAATGACCTTCCACTGTATTCCCATCCAGGGCTCTTTCCCTTTGTGAGGCTGACCTGTGGACAAGACCATGGGACAGGGATAGGCAGTTCCTCCATCGACTCTTATAATTGCCAGACAAGTTCTTCTGGCCTCCTGCACACAGACACACAAAAAATTTTATCGAAATTGTGATTTGTAGTAAAGAAAGATTTTAAGGACTCCAAGTCTGCGATACAGGAGGACGGAGGTTTATTATTCCTCAAATCAGCCTCCCCGGTGGATCAGGGGTTAGAGATTTTCAAGGATAGTTTCAGGGTCACAGGACTAAAAAATGAGTACTGCTGATTGTTTGGTGATGGAATCATGCGGGCGGAGGGAAATGATCTGTTTGTGCTTGAATCCGCCTCTAGGTAGGGACCACATGACTGGCTGAGCCATTAGTCATAGGTATGGATGAGGTCAACCAGTTGCCAGAATGCAAAAGAATGAGAAACATCTCAAAAGACCAATCTCACGTTCTACAATAGTGATGTTATCTACAGGAGCAATTAGTTACAAATTTTGTAAACTCTGGCCAAATGACATTTGAGCAGTCAGGGATTATAGAAACTGTGCCTACATTTTAGCAGAATTCAGTTCCCTCCTATCATCTTAACCTCATGGTCTTTCACTAGTTTTACAAAGGCAGTCCCTGTGCAAAGTAAGGGTGTTAGTTTTATGGAGGAACTATTATCATTCCTGCTTCAAGGTTAAACCATAAATTAAATTCCTCCCAAGGTTAGCCTGGCCTATGCCCAGGAATGAGTGAGGACAGCCAGCCTGAGACTAGATGCCAGATGGTGTCAGCCATGCTAGTTTGCTGTCACTGTTGTAATCTTTGCACTGACTCACCAGAGTGTCAGAGGCTGGACAGGCCTGCAGTCCCCAAAGCCCATGGGCTCATTTCACCCATTTCACTCGTTACTCCATCCTCAACCTGCTATGGAGCTCACATTCTCTGGTCACTTCCTAGAGACTTCTGGCTTCCTGTCAGGCAGATAACAAGCTTGAAATTTGTCACTCGGTTCTAACACTAAGTAAAAAGCCGAACAAACTCAAAAGTTAACAACTCGCTAAAATCCCTCAGAGACGGCTGGGCACAGTGGCTCATGCCTGTAATCCCAGCACTTTGGGAGGCCGAGGTGGGCACAAAGTCAGGAGACAGAGATCACCCTGGCTAACATGGTGAAACCCCGTCTCTACTAAAAATACAAAAAATTAGCCGGGTGTGGTGGCGGGTGCCTGTAGTCCCAGCTACTTGGGTGGCCGAGGCAGGAGAATCGCGTGAACCCCGGAGGCGGAGCTTGCAGTAAGCTGAGATCATGCCACTGCAATCCAGCCTGGGCGACAGAGTGAGACTCTGTCTCAGAAAAAAAAATGCTGTTAGAAAACGAAGAATGCTTTTGATGCTTACTGGTAGACTGCACACAGCTGAGGAAAGAATCCCTAGCTTGAGGATGTGTCAATAGAAACTTCCAAAACTGAAACAAGAAAGTTCAAAAAGAGTGGGGAAAAAAAAGTGGAACAACATATTCAACTTCATATTTAATATTTTGTTCTGACAATAGCAATTTTTAAATTTTGTAGTTGTGGGACAACTACAAAGGCTGTAACATACACGTAATGGGAATACTGGTGGTTTTGGGGACCAGTTGGAGGTGGCCCGGTGGGCGCTATCTAATGGTTTTACTGCCTGTGCCACATACAACTGTTTCCTCATGATGATGCCGTATTCACACGTTGGAGTTCTTCGTGTGGGGAGACACACGAGCCATTGGCATCTCACTTAGATTCTTCCTAATTCACACAAACTTACACTCTAGCGGTGTTTCCTGAGCTTAAGAGAAAATGAAGAAAGCATTTCACATACCTGTTTTGGGGTCCTCCCCATTTTTCCTAACTCTGTAGAGAAATTAGAAGCAGGAGTTCTTTCTATATTTACTGACATAACACACATCGCTTCTTTTAATTTGGCATCATTCCTCCCTTTATGTAATTGACGCACTGACCAGTTCTGTCCTTTTAACGGGACTCTCTCTACTTAAGGAGTTGCTAATTTCAAATCACCTTTGGCATCTTTCTTTGAGCATCATGTGATCCTGCTGGAATTCACGGCACACCTCAACCTTATTTTGATCTCAAGAGAAATACTACCAGCAATTGATCTTAGATGTTTGAACCATCAGTAAAAATTTCCACTTATGAAAACATTTTCATGTTTCCTCCAAATGTATTTTTTGTTACTAGAGTGAGAACATAACATGAGGTCTAAACTCCTGACAACATTTTATGGGAAAATTCCAGTATTACAAATTGAGCATCCCAAATCCAGAAATCCAAAATCTGAAATGCTCCAAAACTCAACACTTCTGACCACCGATGTGATGCTAAAAAGAAGTGTTCACTGGTGCATTTTGGATTTTAAATTTTTCAGATTTGGGATGCTAAACCAGTACATATACAGCAAATATTCCAAAATAAAAAAATGAGAAACCCAAAACACTTGGTTTGAAGCTTTCTGCATAAGGAGCACTTTATCCGTATGAACTATAGGCATGAGGCTGTACAGGAGATCTCTAGAACCTCCTCATCCTGCATAACTGAAACCGCACACGGACGGAACAACGCCCTATTCCCCTGATCCCAGCTCCTGGAAACTACTATTCTACTCTCTGATTCACTCTGGAATCAACTGATATGAGGTGCATAGAGTAGTCAAACTCAGAATCAGAGAGTAGAATGTCTAATGAGAGAAAGTATCTGCAAGACTTCTTCCCAAATATTGGTCTAATACCCACCAAACACATATGGTCCATGAGGGCCAGACTTCCATCATCAGTTCATGTTCGCCCTTTCCACCAGTCAGTTCTGCATTTGCAAATATCCAGATGTATTGCTAGAAAGATCCACATGGTCCTCACCTGCGCTCTACAGGGGGAGGGGAGCATCATGGACCCAGAACAGGGAACATGGTCTTGGTCCAAAGCTATCAGCTCTTGCCTGTCCCCTTCACTCTTTGTAGGTCATTCCTTGGACTCTCCTTTATCTTTAGAGGTCACTGGCTCAAGCCAGTCACTATGAGACACCTGGGAAAACTGCCCCACCTTGTGGCTCCACTGCCTGAATACTGAACTGACCTCCAAGCTTGATTCTGGTCTCCCAGTCCCAGGCCAGGCTTTCCAGTACCCAAAGGATTTAAGGACAAGGGGAAGTTCCATCATCCATCTCTAGGATGTCCTTGGAAAGGGAAGCTGCAGAGAAAACATACCTCAGGGGGCAAAGTAAGACTGAAACTAAGAAGATTCCAGCACTGCATGCTCCAAGTGAGGACCACAAGGTGGGCCAGGGAGGCAGATGGAGACGGAGGGACTCAGAGAGGTACCAGGGGCTGTGCCTGCTGGTCCTGTGTCTTTCCATGACCCAATGCTGCTACTCAATTCACACTTAAGAAAGTCTGTGCTTCTCCCACATAAAGCAGGCAGTCTCACAATCTCTGAGCCCTCAGATTGCCATGCATCTGTCTTGTAACACACACACCTGCCATGGGCTTTTAAGGACTTGGGTGGACTGAGAGGTGGGAAATGCCAAATCGGATTGAAAAACGCCTTTGGAGGAATGAAAGTTGACACACACGGCAATCTTGTCTCTGTTTTCTGCACAGTGGAGACTCCCAAGCCCTCCATCTCCAGCAGCAACTTAAACCCCATGGAGGACATGGAGGTTGTGATCTTAACCTGTGATCCTGAGACTCCGGATGCAAGCTACCTGTGGTGGATGAATGGTCAGAGCCTCCCTGTGACTCACAGGTTGCAGCTGTCCAGAAGCAACAGGACCCTGTTTATATTTGGTGTCACAAAGTATATTGCAGGACCCTATGAATGTGAAATACGGAACCCAGTGAGTGCCAGCCGCAGTGACCCAGTCACTCTGAATCTCCTCCGTGAGTATCTTCTGTTCCTCTGGGAGCCAGGCTGCCATCCCAAATACACATGGTCAGAGGCCAGGCCTCTCAGTCTCTCTCAGGTCCAAGTACAGAGACCTTTACCCCTGGACATCAAAGCTGGCCATGACTTTCTGCCCCAGGCAAACCAGAGTAGGCCTAGGCTTGATCAACAATAGGAGAAAAGAGGCTGCTCCTGTCATGGAGACTCAGGGTCCACAGCTTGTGATGGGAGAAACAGGTGAATGTCTCAGGCTCCAGATCAGTGAACACAGCGGGGATTTGGCTGGGACTTCAGTGTTGCCACTTGGCTCACAGGGTCACTGTGGCCCTTCCACAGACCAGGAGTTTCCCTTCCCTCTGACAGTATCACCTGTGACTTTATTCTCTTTGCTCCAGATGGTCTGGATGCCCCCACCATTTCTTCCTCATATACCTATTACCATACAGGGGAAGTCCCCAAGCTCTCCTGCCTCACAGACTCTCACCCACTGGCAGAGCATTTTGGCTGATTGATGGGAAGGTCCAGCAATCAGCACAAGTGTTCCTTATCCCCCAAATCACTAAAACATACAGAGGGGTCTATGTCTGTTTCATCCATAACTCAGCCACTGGTGGAACAAATCTCATAATCAGGAGCATCATAGTCCCTGGTAAGTGGCTCCCTGGAGCATTGGCAATATGTTTTCCAGTGCAGTCTATCTAGCTATCAGGGAAGAGCCACCTGCCCTCTGCAAAGGGAGAGGGAAAATAAAAAAACCAGGACAGGGAATATGTTTCTGCTCCAAAACCACCAGCTTTTGCCTGTCCTCTTCACTCTTTCTAGATCATTCTTTAGACTATACACTAACAGTGAACAATCTGAAAGGAAATTAAGGAAAGAATTTCAATTCACATTAACATCAAAGGAATAAAATATTTTGGAATAAGTTTAACCAAAAAAGTCAAATGATTATACCCTGAATACTACAAAACATTGCTGAAAGAAATTAAAGACGATATCAATATATGGAAAGACGTTTCATTTTCGTGGATTGGAAGAATCAATATTGTTAGAAAGACAATACTACCCAAAGTGAGTTGCAGATTCAATGCAACCCCTACCAGAATCCCAGTAACATTTTTTGCAGAATTAGAAAATTCTGTCCTAAATCTGACCTGACAGGCTCTTATTAATGACTGCCACAACAGAAACACCGAGAAAAAGATGCAACCATGAAAAGGTGGAAAGCTCTGATGACATAGAAAATAGCAATCAGCCTTTCTCGCATCCCAAAACCTTCAAAAATATACCAGTGCAGCATGGCCAGTATGGAATTGACCGAAAACTAATCACCAAGCTAGAAACGTGGTGAGAGGAAAAAAAAAAAAGGGCAATAATATATTTGGCTTATCAACTCCCACTTTTGCCTACTAATCTGATGCTGAAAAGAAATGCTCACTGAAGTATTTTAGATTTTGAATCTTTCAGATTTGGGATGCTAAACCAGTAAGTATATGACAAATATTTCAGAGTGAAAAAATGTCAGAAATACAAACACTTTTTGTCCTAAGTCTTATGCAGAAGAAATACTCAATCTATGTGAACTATAGGCATCAAGCTGTACAGCAGATCTCTAGAACCTCCCCACCTTGCATAACTGAAACTTCACAGCCATGAACAACTTCTGATTCTCCCCACTCCCAGCTCCTGGCAACCAGCAGTCTCTTCTCATATTCACTCTGGAATCCACTTACATGACATCCCTAGAGTAGTCGAACCCATGGAATCAGAGGGTAGAATGTCCAATGAAAGAAAATATTTCTAAAACTTCTCTCCAAATTTGTCTCATATCCATCAAACACACATAGCCCATGAGGACCGGATTTCCACCAGTTCATTCCCACCCATTCCACCAGTCAGCTCTGCATTTGCAAATGTCCACATGTATTTCTGGGAAGATCCACGTGGTCCTCACCTGCCCTCTGCAGGAGAGGAAACTTAAGGAACCCAGGACAGGGAACATGGTTCTGCTCCAAAGCCACCAGCTCTTGCCTGTCCCCTTCACTCTTTCTAGATCATTCCTTGCACTTTTCTCTATCTTTAGAGGTCACTGGTTCAAGTAAGCCATCATGAAACACCTGCAAAAAATTGCCCCACCTTGTGCCTCCACTGCCTGATGACTGAACTGACCTCCAGTCTTGACTCTGGTCTCCCCTGTGTTATTTCTGCTGAAACATCCAGTCCTAGCCCACGCTGCTCAGTATCTTCAGGGTTTCAGGACACTGGGAAGTCCCATTATTACTCATCTCTAGAATGTCCTTGGAAATGGAAGCTGCAGAGAAATCATATCTAGGGGGGCAAAGTAGGATGGAATTTGGAAGGGGCCCAGCAGTTGCACATTCCAGTTCAGGAACCCAAGGTGAGCCAGCCAGTCAACTGATGAGGGAGGGACTGGGAGGGGTACCAGGGGCTGTGACTCCCACTGATGTGTCTGTCTATGACCCAACACTGCTGCTCAATTGACCCTTGAGAAAGTCTGTGCTTCCCTAAGACAGAGCAGGCGGCCTCACAGTCTTTGAGCCCTTAGATCATCATGCATCTGTCTTGTGACACACGCACCAGCTATTGGCTTTCAAGGACTTGGGTGGGCTGAGAGGTGAGAGATGCCAACTCTGATTGAAGGATGCCTGTGGAGGAATCAAATGTGCCACACAGGACAATCTTCTCTCTGTTATCCACACAGCAAAGCTGCCCAGGCCATACATCACCATCAACAACTTACACCCCAGGGAGAATATGGATGTCTTAGCCTTCACCTGCGAACCTAAGAGTGAGAACTACACCTACATGTGGTGGCTAAATGGTCAGAGCCTCCCAATCAGTCCCAGCGTAAAGCGACCCATTGAAAACAGGATCCTCATTCTACCCAGTGTCACGAGAAATGAAACAGGACCCTATCAATGTGAAATACGGGACCGATATGGTGGCATCCGCAGTAACCCAGTCACTGTGAATGTCCTCTGTGAGTATCTTTTGTTCCTCTGTGGGCCAGGACATCAGCTTAAGTCCAAACGACCAGAGGCCAGGCCTCTCAGTCTCTCTCCGGTCCAAGTATAGACACCTTTACTTCTGGACATCCGAGCTGGCCATGACTCCCTGCCCTGGGAAAACCTGGGTAGGCTCAGTTTTAACCAAGAATATAAGTGGAGGGGACACTCTTGTCATGGGAGACTTGGGGCCCACAGCTTGTGATGGGAGAAACAGGTGAATACCTCAGGCTTGGGCTCAGTGAACATAGAAGGGGTTTGGCTGGGACTTGAGTCTGTGTCTTGACTCAGAAGGTCACTGTGTTCCTTTAAGAGACGAGGAGCATCCCCTTCCCTGGGATGACATCACCTGTAGCTTTATTCTTTTTGCTCCAGATGGTCCAGACCTCCCCAGAATTTACCCTTCATTCACCTATTACCGTTCAGGAGAAAACCTCTACTTGTCCTGCTTCGTGGACTCTAACCCACCGGCACAGTATTCTTGGACAATTAATGGGAAGTTTCAGCTATCAGGACAAAAGCTCTCTATCCGCCAAATTACTACAAAGCATAGCGGGCTCTATGCTTGCTCTGTTCGTAACTCAGCCACTGGCAAGGAAAGCTCCAGATCCATAACAGTCAACGTCTCTGGTAAGTGGATCCCAGCATGCTTGGCAATAGGGTTTTAGGTGGAGTCTATCTGGCTTTCAGAGAAGAGTCAGGAAAACATTTTTATTCCCAGCCTGTGTGCCATGGGCACAAGCAAATCCCAAACTCTCCTCCTGAACCCTCCCAATTTGTCTAAGGATTTCCAAAACTTTAACAAACAGGCTATCTTCATAAAATTCCCAGCCCAGACCAAGCAGGAAAAACATGGATTTCATTGAAATAATTGATAATAATGAGGGTAATGTTTTTATGATTTTTATTTGAAAATTTGCTGATTCTTTAAATGGTTTGTTTTCTAGATTTATGGAATTTTTTCTCTTTCAATCTATCTATAGCTTATAGCAGTTCAATAAACTATACTTCTGGGAATGATAATTGAAACATTTATTTTGCTCTCTTCCTGACTGCCCCAGAATTGGGCAACTATTCATGAGTATTGATATGTTTATGGTAATACACATATTTTCACAAGTACAGTAAAAATCTGCTCTCTTTGTAACAGGACACACTTGAAATCATTGATTATATTACCAAGGCTTTGACTGGGATGTTATATTTAAGAATATAGATAGAATGAACCAATATGAACTGCAGGCAAAGTCTGAAGTCAGCCTTGGTTTGGCTTCCTATTCTCAAGAGTTTTGTAAAATTTTAATCTGAGATTCCTTATAAAAACTTAGAGCAAAGAAAATTTTAAAAGAGAGTCTACATGGTCCATTGCTACTCTTGCTGCACTTATGTAAAGAATCAGACCACGTTTGAAGAAACTCAACCTATTTTGCAAACAAATTTATTCTACTGAAGTTATCATTGGTAAAAATAGAGATGCCCATAGAGAGAAAAATTATGTGGAAAATAAAAACTGTAGTACACCTGTTATGAGATTGCAGCCCTGTTCATTGTTTCTGTGTTTTTATTATCCACCTGTAGACTGGACATTACCCTGAATTCTACCAGTTCCTCCAATTCCATTTTCTCCCACGGAATCACTAAGAGCAAGACCCACGCTGTTCCAGAAGCCCTATAAGCTGGAGGTGGACAACTCAATGTAAATTTCATGGGAAAACCCTTGGACGTGAAGCATGAGCTACTCAGAGCTCAGCAAAATGTTCAACACCATAATGACCGCCGCTCAAACGATAAACCAGGACAACAAGCTGATGACTTCACACTGTGGACAGTTTTTCCCAAGATGTCAGAACAAGACTCCCCATCATGATGAGGCTTTCACCCCTCTTAACCGTCCTTGCTCATGCCTGCCTCTTTCAATTTGCAGGATAATGCAGTCATTAGAATTTCACATGTAGTAGCTTCTGAGGGTAACAACAGAGTGTCGGATATGTTATCTCAACCTCAAACTTTTACATAACATCTCAGGGGAAATGTGGCTCTCTCCACCTTGCATACAGGGCTCTCAATAGAAATGAACGCAGAGATATTGCCTGTGTGTTTGCAGAGAAGATGGTTTCTATAAAGAGGTAGGAAAGCTGAAATCATAGTAGAGTCCCCTTTAAATGCACATTGTGTGGATGGCTCTTACCATTTTCTAAGAGATACATTGTAAAACGTGACAGTAATACTGATTCTAGCAGAATAAAACATGTACCACATTTGCTAATACTGTTCTCTTAAAATAATTTTAAAGGAATGGGGTGGGCCCTCCCATGTGTCCAGGCCAGGTCTCTGAACAGAATCCTCCATCTGCAGTAACAATGCCTAAGAAGATGATATGGACTTGGTCCTGATATGCAGCCATCCCTGTATACCCTTCCCCTGCTGCAGGGCCGTACCAGCCCAGGGCCCAAATCTTCAGCTGCAGAGCTGAGAGAGAACGTGGGATACCCAGCATCACTTACTTTCTTCCAGTCCACTGCAGTGGCTACCGGCATGGCCCATTTACCCCTGAGGACACCCATCTGCTGACCCATAGTTTCTAAGAGTCAGACTTTCCTGGCTTCTTTGAGCCCAAGCTACTTTCGCTCTGCTGAACCCTTCTTCTCCCCACAGGTGTCATTGCATTAGCAGACACCTCTTTCAGCTGCAGCTAACAAGTAAGCCAACACCCAGACCCCAGAGGATAAACAAGGATTTCAAAACCTACTGTGTCCAATGGAGATGCCCATTTGTGGGTGGAAAGCCACCCAGGTGCTGAGGCAAGAGACTGAGGGCACGAGCTGTTCCAGTATAATAAAATATAAAACAAGAATAGTTATACCAGATATAGATCTTAGATATGATTATATATGAATATCATTAATCATTAGTTGGTAGCAATTACTCTTTATTCCAATATTATAATAATCCTTGCTCTATAATCATCACCTAGGAAAAGCCAGGCCATACAGAGATAGGAGCTGAGGAGACATAGTGAGAAGTGACCAGAAGACAAGAGTGTGAGCCTTCTGTTATGCCCAGACAGGGCCACTAGAGGGCTCCTTGGTCTAGCGGTAACACCAGCATCTGGGAAGACTCCCGTTGCCAAGCAGACCATGGTCTAGTGGTAGCCTCAGTGTCAAGGAAAAACACCTGCTACTTAGCAGACTGGGAAAAGGAGTCTCCCTTTCCCCGGGGGAGTTTAGAGAAGACTCTACTCCTCCACCTCTTGTGGAGGGCCTGACATTACTCACGTCCACCACAGTTATCCGGAGGCCTAACCATCTCCCTATGATCCTGTGCTACAGTGGTCACACTCCTAGTCCACCTTCATGTTCCATCCTGTACACCTGGCTCTGCCATTTAGTTAGCAGTAGCAAATTAGTGAAAGTACTAAAAGTCTCTAATAAGCAGAAATAATGGTGTAAGCTCTCTCTCTCTTTCTCCTCTCTCTCTCTGCCTCAGCTGCCAGGCAGGGAAGGGCCCCCTGTCCAGTGGACACGTGACCCATGTGGCCTTGCCTATCACTGGAGATGGCTCACACTCCTTATCCTGCCCCTTTGTCTTGTATCCAATAAATATGAGTGCAGCCTGGCATTCTGGGCCACTACCGGTCTCCACGTCTTGGTGGTAGTGGTCCCCTGGGCCCAGCTGTCTTTTCTTTTATCTCTTTGTTTTGTGTCTTTTTTTCTACAAAAAGTAGAAAAAAATTGGTGATGGTAATTTAACACTGTGTATGTGATTAATTCCACTTGATTGCACATTTTAAAGTGGTTAAAATAGCACATTATTCACAGAATTGTGAAAAGTAGATTTCTATTATTTAATTCACCCAGGCTAAGGTGTCTGTTATGGCAGCTGAAGCCCATAAATACATCATCTGACCCACTGTTTTCAATGAAATGCATCAGTTTTTCAATCAAATTAGCTGGAAGCTCCTGTCCCCAGCAGAACAGAGGCCCCAAAACAAGAGCTCCAGCAGGGGCTCAGCCAGCACAGGTTGCACAGGGCAGCCTCAATGTCAGGCCCTGGATGGCATGTGAGGCTACAGCGATACAACCACAGCGTGAAAGTGTAAGTATTTTTACTACTTACAGACACTGGGGAGCACTCGGCACACCTGGAGACCACAGACACAGAGGTCAGTGAGCCCAGGCAGGGAGGAGAGAAGAGACCGGTAAGCCAATGGCTTTATTAAGCCCAGGGTGTTATCTGACAGGTTTCCAGCAGGGAGCTTTAATGGATGTGTTCAAAGCAAGCAGCAAACACTGGGACCAGGAGCTCACGCTGTGACTGAGAGGTGGTCACTTTAAATGTGAAGGCAAATGTCAGAATGATCAGTTTAAAGAAAGCAGCTGGAGAGAGGGGAGCCCAGCACACCAAGCAGGAGAGATGCCTCTAAGATTTTATCTCTGGCCACCAACTGGAGCCACTTGAACCAGATACAGTATTGGAAACTGCCATGGTGACCAAGCCCTGCCTCTGATTTGAGGCAAATAAACTTACACCTTAAAAAATGAATGCCAAGGCAACATGACACTATGAGCATCATGACATCCAGGTACACCAGCAGGGTGTGGTACTGTGCCCTGGAGTCAGAATCCTGGGTTCTGGTCCCTGGGAGTGAGAAAATGAAAATGACTTGTGCCTGCCCCCCTGACATTGATCTTCCCACCCTGCTGCTCCCTATTCTGCTCCCAAGCCCATGTGCAGTGCTCAGCCCCAGACATCACTGCCCCCAGGGTATACACGGTGCCGCCTACTGCACACAAACACAAACTCACAGAAGGTGACAAAAATCTTCATTTGGGACATCTGATTGTGAAACAGGGAGAACAGTGAACGTAGAGCCACAGAGACTGGGACCTACGGGGCTGGAAGGTGACGGAGCTGTAACATAACATATGTGTGACCTCGTGTGAAGTATTCAGATCCATGTGGAATAAAACATACAGCCTGGCCTGGGATTGCTGCCGTTCACACTTCCCTCCCTGTCCACAAGAGGGAGACAGAGTCCCTCCCAGCCTGGAGACTTCCCAGGGGATGCCAACCTCCCTCAGCGGAACCCACAGCCCAGTAGTGTCCACCCTCACCAGGGTCACTTCGGCCCAAGTCCTCAGCGCCGTCCATGCTCCCCACACGGACTCTGTCAGCTCCTCTCTGACCTGGCGGCCGCCAACCTAACACCACTCCCTCTGCAGGTAGCTCCTGCCCCACACACCTGCTCCTTCCCTGGGCCCAGCTAAAGGCATCTCCCAGGGCAGCGCTGGTGCACGCGACGCCACACTGGGCGCTTTCCCCTCGTGACCTTCCTCCATCCTCATCAACTCTTTCTGTCACTGCTCCCTAAATGCCCGCCCCTGCTCCATCTGTCCTGTTCTCTGGGGCATCCCAGGTCAAGCCTAGCGCTGACACAGAACAGCGGCTGCCTGAGGGCCCACAGCCACCCGGGGAATCAGCCAGGCACCCTGTGACCTGCCTGCCCGCTGCAACCCGGGGGGCTCAGAGCGCATGTGATGGTCACACAGAGGCACCATCCGGGATGTGGCCACCTACCCCAGCTGTCCCTGGGGAAGACAGACCTGTCCTGTGTGCTTGCGGGGAGAAGGGGGGTGTTATTGCTCTTTGCTCCCAGAACACAACTCACCCCCACCCGCCCTCTCAGGTGTGAGCAACGTCCCCCCAGACAGGCTCTCTGGCCACTGCCTGTTCCTCCGCTACAGACAGCAGCTTGGCCAGGCCAAAACCCTCAGGACAGACCCCTGGATATGTCAGCACATGGAGGGCTGAGCCCATCATGGCCACGGAGTAAGTCGGGATGAATCTCTCCAGCTCTGAACCCCTGCTCTGTCCCAGGCTCCCCATCCTACGTCTCAATGAGCCATGTCCCGAGGGGTTCCTGGGTAACTCCCCACTTCCTCCTGAACCACAAAGGGGAAGGTGTGGTGACCACAGGACAATCAGCTGGGCAGAGAAGAGAGGACCTCAAAGATGGTCAGGAAGAACATGAGAGACCCTGAGCTCCAGCTCAGCCGCCAGACCCCAGGGAGCCACAGAGTGAGCGAGAACTGTCCCTTTGACTATGGGACTCACAGCCCCCACTGAGCAACCAGCACAGGCCTCTCCTCCCAAGAGGCATGAGAGATTCACCCTGCACACCTCCACGAAGGACAGTTTCCTCTGGGACACCCAGGTCCTGAATGTCCATCCTTGGAAGCTGCAGCCAAGCTAGACACGATTAGAGAAAGGAAGGGTCCCTCTCACCAGGCAACACACAGCTTACCCACAGCACAATGGGGCATCACTGTGACAGGGACCTGGTGCAGCTCCAGCCTCCTGCACTGAAGGGGAGAGCCAGACGGGGATGAGAGAGGGCAAAGGGTGTGAATGTGCACCCCAACCCAGAGCCATGGGGACAGCAGGAGGCTGAGACCCAGGACTGCTTCCCCAACCTGCAGGGTATGTGTGTGACTGTGTGGGTCTGGGTGTGTCTCTTGTGTGTGTGTGTGTCTGCACAAAGTGTGTGTTGAGGTTTGGTGAAAGAATCACTGCCAAAAAAGGCAGAGGCCTCCACAATTCCCAGGGACCTGAAACACAGACAAAAGGAAAAACAGAAGGAGGGACAAGGAGGCAGGACTGAGAGAGGAGGGGACAAAGAGGTGTCCTGGGCCTGACCCCGCCCATGAGCTTGAGAAGTGCTCCTGCCCCAGGAAGAGGCTCAGCACAGAAGGAGGAAGGACAGCACAGCTGACAGTCGTGCTCAGGAAGCTTCTGAATCCCAGGCTTATTCCACAGAGGAGAACACGCAGGCAGCAGAGACCATGGGGACCCTCTCAGCCCCTCCCTTCACACAGCGCATCACCTGGAAGGGGCTCCTGCTCACAGGTGAGGAGAGAATTTCCTGGGCGACGACAGCAGGAGGAAGCAGAGTCACTGGATGGGGTCTCCTGGAGAGGATCAATGCTAAAATATAAAAGAAGCCAGCACTTTGGGAGGCTGAGGTGGGTGGATCATGAGATCAGGAGTTCAAGATCAGTCTGGCCAACACAGTGAAGCCCTGTCTCTACTAAAAATACAAAAAATTAACCAGGTATGGTGGTGTGCCCCTGTAATCCTAGCTACTCGGGAGGCTGAGGCAGGAGAATCACATGAACCCTGGAGGCAGAAGTTGCCGCGAGCCGAGATAGCGTCACCGCACGCTGGCCCGGCGACAGTACGAGACTCCGTCTCAAAAAAAAAAAAAAGAAAAAAGAAAAAAAAGGAAAGAAGGCTCTGTTGGAGCCTCGATAGGGGAAAATAAACCAGAGAGGGACAGGGGTCAAAACAGGAAAGCCACATTGAACCGGAATTGGTAAGAGGTAGGAAAATCTTAAGCGTTCTGTTTTCCTGATTAATCATCAGGGGCCACCACATTTTGAAAAATGATAATAATAACTATATCAGATGACACTTCAAATAAAAATATAAGCAGGGCATGAAACACTGTCCTCAGCAAAAAACCTCAACAATTGGGGGGAAGAAAAACACCCAGGGTGTGGAGGGCCCCGAGAATTCTCACATCTACAGGAGTCTGCAGCCTGTTCCAGGCACTGGGGTGCAACCAAGATCACAAAAGTCCCTGTCCTCACGGAGCTCACGCTGTCATGGGGAGGAAGACAGACATGCAAAGAGATCTAGAATGTGAGGTCAGGTGTTGACAAGAACCCTGGAGGGAGCAGAGCAGGGAAAGGTCAGAAAGGGAAGACCCAGGGTCTCTGAAGGACGTGTCAGGAAAGACGTCTAAGGATGCTCTGAGGTGAGCAGGACCTGAGGGCAGTGTGGAGGGGGCAGTGCGGACCCCTGGGGAAGATGATTCCAGACAGAAAAATGCCAAGGTTAGAAGTGTTGAAGGAATGGGGGTCATGCTGCTGACCTTGACCTAGTAGAACAGTAGGAGACACACACATACACACACACAAACACACATGCCCTTTTGTGTGTGTGTGTATTTGTATGTGTGTGTGTTTTTGTGTGTCTTCAAGGCTGAGGATTGAAGAGACCTTCTCAGGACCCAGGGCCCCATCTTTTCACCCCAATACATAGGTCTCAATATTAACTGATGCTCTCTCTACCTCCTAGCATCACTTTTACACTTCTGGAATGCACTCACCACGGCCCAAGTCACGATTGAAGCCCAGCCACCCAAAGTTTCCGAGGGGAAGGATGTTCTTCTACTTGTCCACAATTTGCCCCAGAATCTTGATGGCTACTTCTGGTACAAAGGGCAAATGACGGACTTCCACCATTACGTTGCATCATATGTAGCAGACAGTGAAATAATTATATATGGGCCGGCATACAGTGGACGAGTAACACTATATTCCAGTGCATCCCTGCTGATCCGGAATGTCACCTGGGAGGACGCAGGATCCTACACCTTACACATCATAAAGCGAGGTGATGGGACTAGAGGACTAACTGGACATTTCACCTTCACCTTGTACCGTGAGTGATTCCACATGATCCGTGGGTGTTGGGGGGCAGGGGTCACTTCTACTTCACACACACAGGATTGTTAGGCCTGGACTGTGCCTCTGTCCCTCTCTGCAGTAAGTTCTATGTTGCGGTTTGGGCATTTAGTGCAGGACACATGCACAGGAGACAAATTTCAACAGATCAGAATTCCTTTCCCGCATCCAGACCCTGCAGACACTTGCTGCAGAGGAAGGACAGTCTGATGCGGGGACTCAGCAGCAGGAGATCAGTCTCAGCCAAGCACCTCATGCCCTCTTCATAAATTTCACCCTGAGAAAGACCCTGGAGAACTGAGTAGGGCTTGGCCTGAGGGGCCCCTGAGATACTCTCAGAGAAGCTCAGCCCTAGAAGTCTCAACCCTAGATGCCTGTCCCTAAATCCTTACTCCAGATAAAGCTGAGGAGCCTGTGCCAGGGCTGGGCTGTGGCTTCTTCGGCAGCACTTACTGGGACCAAGGATTTACCAGCCGTCTGAGGACTGTGTCTCCTGGAGCTGCTCACCAGCCAGGGCTCAGCCCTCAGAGCCTCATCTGGGCAAGGACAGAGCTTTCTTCACCTGAGGCTCAGAGTGGAGAGGACATAAAGACAAGCTTTGTAGACCATCAGCCAACTGCCTTGGGAGGCTTAGGACAGTCCTTAGAAAGTCTAATGTCCCCAGAAGCAGAAACAGAAGAGAGAAGATATACCTGGTAGCAGCTTGTCCACAGGGATCTGACCTAAAGGTGCTTTCTCATGGAAGCAAATGAGTAATAAATGCTGTTTGTGTGAACACCTCCACTGTGCCAAGCATTAGGTCAGGTGACTGTGAATAATATAAAATTTATTCACAGATAGAATGAAAAGCCACAGTCCATTTGCCATTTAGCTTATTTGACTGAGAGAAAACTGAGGCACAGGAAGGCACAGTCACTGAAGCAGAGTCACACAAACACAGAGGGGAGATCAGGGTCACATGAGGTCTGTCTGCAGCCACAGGCCCATCCTCTCCTCCACCAGAAGTGAGGGCTTACTGGGTTCCAAGGACCCCATAGTCATTTATTGGCTCAAATTCTCTCTTCTTAGGCATCCAAACCTCAGAGGAGTGAGAGCAAATGGTCAGCTGATTAGTCTGTACCCCAGAACTAAATCACCTGCCTCAACCGTCAGAGTCAGTGCAAAAAACTGTCCAGGCCTCCCCCTCAGATCTTCACCCCCATCACTGAACCTGAAATCCTGTGTCTCCCAAAGTGTCCATGTCACTGTCATGAGAGGATCAAGGAGAGGACCTTGTTTTCTTTCCCCACTCGCACCCTGCACCAGCACAGGCCCAGCGACAGACACACACTCAGGAGCTCTCACATAACAAATGAAGGAATCGAATCAGGAAATGAATGATCCAAAACCTCTTTAGAGACTGGATCTTGGATGCAGAATCCTAGGAGGTTCTAGCCATACCTGTCCCTTGTCCTTCAGAGGCTGACACCCATGTTTCATGCCCCCACTACCTTTTGCCCCTAAAGCCACCCCACCTCATGAAACTCTGAAGCTCTTTGGCCACTGGAGGGTTCTCAGGGCTCCTTGGTCCTGGACTGTGGAACTGGGGGCACCTGGTCCCTGGGGTCTCTGAAGTCAGTGTAGCCCCACTGCTCACTGCAATGGTGTCCCTGCCTCTCTCTGCTTCTCTGTGTCCCTCATCTTCCTCTCACTTCATTCTGACTGGCAAGCCCTGTCCTGCACAGCTTCTTCCTCCACGCCTAGGCCTTCCGCAGACACTCCCTCTAACTAGGCTGGCTGTTCTGTTCCCTTCCCGCTAACACTGTGGCCTGGCCCACCTCCCAGGAAATAGGAAAGGTGCAAAAATCACTGGAGTTGCCACTCCTGCCAGGCTTCATCTCGAGCCAATGTCCCCAGGTCACTAAGAGAATGACCGTCCACTGTATTCCCATCCAGGGCTCTTTCCCTTTGTGAGGCTGACCTGTGGACAAGACCATGGGACAGGGATAGGCAGTTCCTCCATCCACTCTTATAATTGCCAGACAAGTTCTTCTGGCCTCCTGCACACACACACACAAAATTATCAAAATGGTGATTTGTAGTAAAGAAAGATTTTAATGACTCCATGTCTGCCAAACAGGAGGACAGAGGTTTATTATTACTCAAATCAGCCTCCCCGGTGGATCAGTGGTTGGAGATTTTCAA
This sequence comes from Symphalangus syndactylus, assembly GCF_028878055.3. NCBI lineage: Eukaryota > Metazoa > Chordata > Mammalia > Primates > Hylobatidae > Symphalangus > Symphalangus syndactylus. Next base: position 18,813,990 of record NC_072439.2, read on the forward strand.
GGATAGTTTCAGGGGCACAGGACTAAAAAATGAGTACTGCTGATTGTTTGGTGATGGAACAATGCGGGCAGAGGGAAATGATCTGTTTGTGCTTGAATCCGCCTCTAGGTAGGGACCACATGACTGGCTGAGCCATTAGTCATAGGTATGGATGAGGTCAACCAGTTGCCAGAATGCAAAAGAATGAGAAACATCTCAAAAGACCAATCTCACGTTCTACAATAGTGATGCTATCTACAGGAGCACTTAGTTACGAACTTTGTAAACTCTGGCCAAATGACATTTGAGCCATCAGGGATTATAGAAACTGTGCCTACATTTTAGCAGAATTCAGTTCCCTCCTATCATCTTAACCTCATGGTCTTTCACTAGTTTTACAAAGGCAGTCCCTGTGCAAAGTAAGGGTGTTAGTTTTATGGAGGAACTATTCTCATTCTTGCTTCAAAGTTAAACCATAAGCTAAATTCCTCCCAAGGTTAGCCTGGCCTATGCCCAGGAATGAGTGAGGACAGCCAGCCTGAGACTAGATGCCAGATGGAGTCGGCCATGCTAGTTTGCTGTCACTGTTGTAATCTTTGCACTGACTCACCAAGGTGTCAGAGGCTGGACAGACCTGCAGTCCCCAAAGCCCATGGGCTCATTTCACCCATTTCACTCGTGACTCCATCCTCAACCTGCTATGGAGCTCACATTCTCTGGTTACTTCCTAGAGACTTCTGGCTTCCTGTCAGGCAGATAACAAGCTTGAAATTTGTCTCTCGGTTCTAACACTAAGGAAAAAGCTGAACAAACTCAAAAGTCAACAACTCGCTAAAATCCCTCAGAGATGGCTGGGCACAGTGGCTCACACCTATAATCCCAGCACTTTCGGAGGCTGAGGCGGGCATAAGGTCAGGAGATAGAGACCATCCTGGCTAACATGGTGAAACCCCATCTCTACTAAAAATACAAAAAATTAGCTGGGTGTGGTGGTGCACGCCTGTAGTCCCAGCTACTTGGAAGGCTGAGGCAGGAGAATGGCATGAATCCCAGAGGTGGAGGTTGCAGTGAGCTGAGATCATGCCACTGCAATCCAGCCTGGGCGACAGAGTGAGACTCTGCCTCAGAAAAAAAAAATGCTGTTAGAGAAATGAAGAATGCTTTTGATGCTTACTGGTAGAGTGCACACAGCTGAGGAAAGAATCCCTAGCTTGAGAATGTGTCAACAGAAACTTCCAAAACTGAAACACGAAAGTTCAAAAGGAGTGGGGACAAAAGAGTGGAACAACATATTCAACTTCATATTTAATATTTTGTTTTGACAATAGCAATTTTTAAATTTTGTAGTTGTGGGACAACTACAAAGGCTGTAACATACACGTAATGGGAATACTGGTAGTTTTGGGGACGAGCTGGAGGTGGCCGGGTGGGTGCTATCTGATGGTTTTACTGCCTGTGCCACATACAACTGTTTCCTCATGATGATGCCGTTTTCATACATTGGAGTTCTTCGTGTGGGGAGACACAAGAGCCATTGGCATCTCACTTAGACTCTTCCTAATTCACACAAACTTACACTCTAGTGGTGTTTCCTGAGCTTAAGAGAAAATGAAGAAAGCATTTCACATACATGTTTTGGGATCTTCCCCATTTTTCCTAAATCTGCACAGAAATTAGAAGCAGGGAGTTCTTTCTATGTTTACTAACATAACACACATCTCTTCTTTTAATTTGGCATCATTCCTCCCTTTATGTAATTGACACACTGACTAGTTCTGTCCTTTTAATGGGACTCTCTCTACTTAACGAGGTGCTAATTTCAAATCATCTTTGGCATCTTTCTTTGAGCATAATGTGATCTTGCTGGAATTCATGGCACACCTAAACCTTATTTTGGTCTCAAGAGAAATACTACTACCAGCAATTGATCTTAGATGTTTGGATGATCAGTAAAAATTTCCACTTATGAAAACATTTTCATGTTTCCTCCAAATTTTTTTGTTGTTACTAGAGTAAGAACATAACATGAGGTCTAAACTCCTGACATTTTATGGGAAAATTCCAGTATTACAAATTGAGCATCCCAAATCTAGAAATCCAAAATCTGAAATGCTCCAAAACTCAACACTTCTGACCACTGATGTGATGCCAAAAAGAAGTGCTCACTGGCGCATTTTGGATTTAAAATTTTTCAGATTTGGGATGCTAAACTAGTACATATACTGGAAATATTCCAAAAAGAAATTAGAAATCCAAAACACTTGGTTTGAAGCTTTCTGCATAAGGAGCACTTTATCCGTATGAACTATAGGCATGAGGCTGTACAGGAGATCTCTAGAACCTCCTCATACTGCATAATTGAAACCGCACACCCACGGAACAACGCCCTATTCCCCTGATCCCAGCTCCTGGAAATGACTATTCTACTCTCTGATTCACCCCGGCATCCACTGATATGAGGTACATAGAGTAGTCTGACTCAGAATCACAGAGTAGAATGTCTAACGAGAGAAAGTATCTGCAAGACTTCTTCCCAAATATTGGTCTAATATCCACCAAACACATATGGTCCATGAGGGCCAGACTTCCATCATTAGTTCATGTTCGCCCTTTCCACCAGTCAGTTATGCATTTGCAAACATCCACATGTATTTCTAGAAAGATCCACATGGTCCTCACCTGCCCTATACAGGGGGAGGGGAGCATCATGGACCCAGAACAGGGAACATGGTCTTGGTCCAAAGCTATCAGCTCTTGCCTGTCCCCTTCACTCTTTGTAGGTCATTCCTTGGACTCTCCTCTATCTTTAGAGATCACTGGCTCAAGTCAGTCACTATGAGACACCTGGGAAAACTGCCTCACCTTGTGGCTCCACTGCCTGATGACTGAACTGACCTCCAGGCTTGACTGTGGTCTCCCGTGTGTTATTTCTGCTGAAGTACCCAGTCCCAGGCCAGGCTTTCCAGTACCCAAAGGGTTTAAGGACAATGGGAAGTTCCATCATCCATCTCTAGGATGTCCTTGGAAAGGGAAGCTGCAGAGAAAACATAACTCAGGGGGCAAAGTAAGACTGAAACTAAGAAGATTCCAGCACTGCATGCTCCAAGTGAGGACCACAAGGTGGGCCAGGCAGCAGTTGGTGACGGAGGGACTCAGAGAGGCACCAGGGGTTGTGACTGCTGGTCCTGTGTCTTTCCATGACCCAATGCTGCTGCTCAATTCACACTTAAGTCTGTGCTTCTCCCACATAAAGCAGGCAGTCTCACAATCTCTGAGCCCTCAGATTGCCACGCATCTGTCTTGTAACACACACACCTGCCATGGGCTTTTAAGGACTTGGGTGGGCTGAGAGGTGGGAAATGCCAACTCTGATTGAAAAATGCCTTTGGAGGAATCAAAGGTGCCACACAGGGCAATCTTCTCTCTGTTTTCTGCACAGTGGAGACTCCGAAGCCCTACATCTCCGGCAGCAACTTAAACCCCAGGGAGGCCATGGAGGCTGTGAGATTAACCTGTGATCCTGAGACTCCAGACGCAAGCTACCGGTGGTGGATGAATGGTCAGAGCCTCCCTATGACTCACAGGTTGCAGCTGTCCAGAAGTAACAGGACCCTCTTTATATTTAGTGTCACAAAGGATATTGCAGGACCCTATGAATGTGAAGTACGGAACCCAGTGAGTGCCAGCCGCAGTGACCCAGTCACCCTGAATCTCCTCCGTGAGTATCTTCTGTTCCTCTGGGAGCCAGGCTGCCATCCCAAATACACATGGCCAGAGGCCAGGCCTCTCAGTCCCTCTCAGGTCCAAGTACAGAGACCTTTACCCCTGGACATCAAAGCTGGCCATGACTTTCTGCCCCAAGCAAACCAGAGTAGGCCTAGGCTTGATCAACAATAGGAGAAAAGAGGCTGCTCCTGTCATGGAGACTCAGGGTCCACAGCTTGTGATGGGAGAAACAGGTGAATGTCTCAGGCTCCAGATCAGTGAACGCAGCGGGGATTTGGCTGGGACTTCAATGTTGCGACTTGGCTCACAGGGTCACTGTGGCCCTTCCACAGACCAGGATTTTCCCTTCCCTCTGACAGTATCACCTGTGACTTTATTCTCTTTGCTCCAGATGGCCTGGATGCCCCCGCCACTTCTTCCTCATACACCTATTACCATACACGGGAAGTCCCCAAGCTCTCCTGCCTCACAGACTCTCACCCACTGGCAGAGCATTCTTGGCTGATTGATAGGAAGTTCCAGCAATCAGCACAAGTGTTCTTTATCCCCCAAATCACTAAAACATATATAGGGGTCTATGTCTGTTTCATCCATAACTCAGCCACTGGTGAAAGAAATCTCATAATCAAGAGGATCATAGTCCCTGGTAAGTGGATCCCTGGAGCATTGGCAATATGTGTTCCAGTGAAGTCTATCTAGCTATCAGGGAAGAGCCACCTGCCCTCTGCAAAGGGAGAGGGAAAATCAAAAACCCAGGACAGGGAATATGTTTCTGCTCCAAAACCACCAGCTTTTGCCTGTCCCCTTCACTCTTTCTAGATCATTCTTTAGACTATACACTAACAATGAATAATCTGAAAGGAAATTAAGAAAAGAATTTCAATGCACATTAACATCAAAAGGAATAAAATATTTTGGAATAAGTTTAACCTAAAAGGTCAGATGATTGTGTCCTGAAAACTACAAAACATTGCTGAAAGAAATTAAAGATGATATCAATATATGGAAAGACATTTCATTTTCGTGGATTGGAAGAATCAATATTGTTAGAAAGACTATACTACCCAAAGTGAGTTGCAGATTCAATGCAACCCCTACCAGAATCCCCGTAACAGTTTTTGCAGAATTAGAAACGTCAGTCCTAAATGTGACCTGACAGGCTCTTATTAACGACTGCCACAACAGAAACACAGAAAAAGATGCAACCATGAAAAGGTGGAAAGTTCTGATGACATAGAAAATAGCAATCAGCCTTTCTCACATCCCAAAGCCTTCAAAAGTATATGAGTGCAGCATGGCCAGTATGGAATTGACTGAAAACTAATCACCAAGCTGGAAACGTGGTGAGAGAAAACAAAAGGGCAAGAATATATTTGGCTTATCACCTCCCACTTTTGCCTACTAATCTGATGCTGAAAAGAAATGCTCACTGAAGCATTTTAGATGTTGAATCTTTCAGATTTGGGATGCTAAACCAGTAAGTATATGACAAATATTTCAGAATCAAAAAATGTCAGAAATCCAAAACACTATTTGTCCTAAGTCTTATGCAGAAGAAATACTCAATCTGTGTGAACTATAGGCATCAAGCTGTACAGCAGATCTCTAGAACCTCCCCACCTTGCATAACTGAAACTGCACAGCCATGAACAACTTCTGATGCTCCCCACTCCCAGCTCCTGGCAACCAGCAGTCTCTTCTCATATTCACTCTGGAATCCACTTACATGAGGTCCCTAGAGTAGTCGAACCCATGGAATCAGAGAGTAGAATGTCCAATGAAAGAAAATATTTGAAAAACTTCTCTCCAAATTTGTCTCATATCCATCAAACCCACATGGCCCATGAGGACCAGATTTCCAGCAGTTCATTCCCACCCTTTCCACCAGTCAGTTCTGCATTTGCAAATGTCCACATGTATTTTTGGAAAGATCCACATGGTCCTCACCTGCCCTCTGCAGAACGACAGGAAACTTAAAGAACCCAGGACAGGGAACATGGTTCTGCTCCAAAGCCACCAGCTCTTGCCTGTCCCCTTCACTCTTTCTAGATCATTCCTTGCACTCTTCTCTATCTTTAGAGGTCACTGGTTCAAGTAACTCATCATGAAACACCTGCAAAAAACTGCCCCACCATGTGCCTCCACTGCCTGATGACTGAACTGACCTCCAGGCTTGACTCTGGTCTCCCCTGTGTTATTTCTGCTGAAACATCCAGTCCTAGCCCACGCTGCTCAGTATCTTCAGGGTTTCAGGACACTGGGAAGTCCCATTATTACTCATCTCTAGAATGTCCTTGGAAATGGAAGCTGCAGAGAAATCATATCTAGGGGGGCAAAGTAGGATGGAATTTGGAGGGGGCCCAGCAGTTGCACATTCCATGTCAGGAACCCGAGGTGAGCCAGCCATTCAACTGATTAGTGAGGGACTGGGAGGAGTACCAGGGGCTGTGACTCCCACTGACATGTCTGCCCATGACCCAACACTGCTGCTCAATTGACACTTGAGAAAGTCTGTGCTTCCCTAAGACAGAGCAGGCGGCCTCACAGTCTTTGAGCCCTTAGATCATCATGCATCTGTCTTCTGACACATGCACCAGCTATTGGCTTTCAAGGAGTTGGGTAGGCTGGGAGGTGGGAGATGCCAACTCTGATTGAAGGATGCCTGTGGAGGAAGCAAAGGTGCCACACAGGACATTCTTCTCTCTGTTATCCACACAGCGAAGCTGCCCAAGCCCTACATCACCATCAACAACTTAAACCCCAGGGAGAATGTGGATGTCTTAACCTTCACCTGCGAACCTGAGAGTGAGAACTACACCTACATGTGGTGGCTAAATGGTCAGAGCCTCCCGGTCAGTCCAAGGGTAAAGAGACCCATTGAAAACAGGATCCTCTTTCTACGCAGAGTCACGAGAAATGAAACAGGACCCTATGAATGTGAAATACGGGACCGATATGGTGGAATTCGCAGTGACCCAGTCACCCTGAATGTCCTCTGTGAGTATCTTTTGTTCCTCTGTGGGCCAGGCCACCAGCTTAACTCCAAACGACCAGAGGCCAGGCCTCTCAGTCTCTCTCCAGTCCAAGTATAGACACCTTTACTTCTGGACATCCGAGCTGGCCATGACTCCCTGCCCTGGGAAAACTTAGGTAGGCACAGCCTTAACCAAGAATATAAGGGGAGGGGACGCTCTTATCATGGGAGACTTGGGGCCCACAGCTTGTGATGGGAGAAGCAGGTGAATACCTCAGGCTTCGGCTCAGTGAACATGGAGGGGGTTTGGCTGGGACTTGAGGGTGTGTCTTGGCTCAGAGGGTCACTGTGTCCCTTTGAGAGACCAGGAGCATCCCCTTCCCTGGGATGACATCACCTGTGGCTTTATTCTCTTTGCTCCAGATGGTCCAGACCTCCCCAGCATTTACCCTTCATTCGCCCATTATCGTTCAGGAGAAAACCTCTACTTGTCCTGCTTCGCGGACTCTAACCCACTGGCAGAGTATTCTTGGACAATTAATAGGAAATTTCAGCTATCAGGACAAAAGCTCTCTATCCCACAAATTACTACAAAGCATAGCGGGCTCTATGTTTGCTCTGTTCGTAACTCAGCCACTGGCAGGAGAAACTCCAAATCCATGAGAGTCAAAGTCTCTGGTAAGTGGATCCCAGCATCCTTGGCAACAGGGTTTTAGGTGGAGTGTATCTGGCTTTCAGAGAAGAGTCAGGAAAACATTCTTATTCCCAGCCTGTATCCCATGGGCAGAAGCAAATCCCAAATTCTCTTCCTGAACCCTCCCAATTTGTCTCTACAGACTCTCTTCTCCTTGTTTTTCTGTTTTATCATGGCTGACCTTGTGTCTGGCCTGAGAAAGGTAGGGAGGGGGCTTTATCAGTCCTGAGCCCTATGTGGTAAAACAGGCTACACAGAGGGACAAGAAGGAGAGTCCTCAAGATCAATTTGCTTGTCGCTGTCACCAACACAACCCCTTCTGCCACGTCTTTGTTTTCTTGTACCTATTCCATGAGCTACAAGGGACATGTGAGGCTTTGAAACAAGCTCACACTTTTCCCCCAAATGAGAGGAGGAAGCCCCTTGGGTGAGGGAGGAGCAGCTCAGACTCTGCTTCCTGCTCTGCTCCGGGCTCCTCTGGTGACTGTCCCTGCCTGACTCCACCTGGGGAGGGACCAGCATGTGTGGAGAAAGAGCCCTGGTGGCCTGTCCTGAATTTGGCTAAATTGAGCTGCCAGTTGAAGACAAGCCTCCCCCAGGCCAGGCTGCAGGGAAATAAGAAGAGAAGGAGCCTCAGGGCAGACTCCTGAGCTGCGTCCTGGCTCTGAAGTCACCGGCTATATGAGGCTGTGTGCGCAGCACGTGGGACACAGCACGGAGGACAGTGACTGATGCAGTGCTGGAGAAATAGGGAGATTCACCCCTCGGGCTCTGCATGGCAGGAAAGGGGTAGTGCCAAAAAGTGTGTAATTATAGAGAGGGTAAGACTACCAGACACTTTATATATATCTAATATAAGACTAACCATTAACTACTTCTAAGTGTGCAATTTACTGTTGTGTAACCATCACACTATCCATTTCCAGAACTTTTTCCTCTTACCATAGTAAACCTCTGTACCCAATAAACAGTAACTCTCACTCCTTCTCCCCCTAACCCTTAGCACCCACCATTCTACTTTCTGTCTCTATGTAACTGGCTATTCTAACTATCTTTTATAAATGGAATTATATGCTAGTGATCCTTTTGTGTCTGGCTTATTTGAGTTAGCATAATATCTTCAAGGTTCATCCATTTTGAAGGATGTGTTGGAATTTTGTTCCTTGTTAAGGTTGAATAACATTTCAATGTGTAGATACACCTCATTTGCCTACCCACTTCTCTTTCAATGGACTTTTCAGTTGTTTCCATTTTTTGGCTATTGTGAGTAATGCTTCTCTGAACATCAGTGTACAAATATTTGTTCAAATTTCTTTCAATTCTATGGGGAGTATGTCCAGAAGTGGCATTGCTGGATCAAATGGTAATTTATTGTTTAATTTTTTGAGAAACAGCCACAGCACTTTTTCCAGTGGCTATAACATTTCCCATTCCCATCAGCAATGCACTAGAGCTCCAATTTTTCCATCTACTTGAAAACACCTGTTGTTTTTTGTTGCTGTCATTGTTGTTGTTCATCAAAGCCATCCTAAAGTGTGTGAGGTGGTGTAACATTGTGGTTTTGATTTGCATATCTCTAAGTATTCGTGATGCTGAGGAACTTTGCATGGGTTTATTGGATATTTGTGTATCTTCCTTGGAGAAAACTCTACTTTAATCCTTTGTTCATTTATTCATTGGGTTTTTGGAGGTTTGCTGTTGTTGACTTGTAGCTTTTCATGTATTCTGGAAGTTAATTTCTTATCACACATATAATTTGCAAATATTTGTATCATTTCATGGGTTGCCTTTTTACTTTCTTGATAATGTTCTTTGGTATATAAAAGGTTTTGATTTTTATGAAGTCCAATTTATCCATTTTATTTGTTGCCTATACTTTTGTTGTTACAACCAAGAAATCATTGTGAAATCCAGTAGCATGATGCTTTTCTTCTAAGAGTTGTATAGTTTTTGCTCTTACATTTAGATCTTTGATCTATTGTGGGTTAATTTTTGTACATGATGTTGGTAAAGATTCCACTCTTCTTGCCCTTGGATATCCAGCTTTCCCAATATGATTTGGTGAGAACACTCTCCCTTCCCCATTGAACAATCTTGGCACACTCGATGAAAATCATTTGGCCATATATGCAAACATTTCTTTCTGGGCTATTATATTTCATTAATTTCTATGTCCTCCTTTATGCCAGTACCACACTGTATTGATTACTGGGGCTTTGTAGTAAATGCTGAAATCAGGAAGTGTGAGTCCTCCAGCTTCATTCTTCCTCTTCAAAGCTGTGTGTCTATTTAGAGTCATGAGATTCAATATAAATTTCAGGACAGATTTTTCTTTTTCTGCAAAAATGTCACTGAGATTCTGATAGGAATTGTATTGAATCTGCAGCTCACTTTGGGTAGCACTGTCCTCCTAACAATATTGAGGCTTCCAATTCATGAAAACAAAATGTCTTTCAATTTATTGATGTCGTCTTTCATTTCTTTCAGCAATATTTTGTAGATTTCAGATTTGGTCATTTCACCTCTTTGGTTAAATTTATTCCTAAATATTTTATTCTTTTTGATGTTAATATAAATTGAAATTTTTTTTCTTAATTTCCCTTCAGATTGTTCATGGTTACTGTTTTGAAATACAACTGATGTTTGAATGTTGATTTTGTATTGTGTAACATTACTGAATTTATTTCTTAATTCTAATAGGTTTGTTCCATCTTTAGGATTTTCTACATATAAGTTCAAGTTATCTGTAAACAGAAATAATTTTACTCCTTCCTTCCAATTTGAATGTGTTTTTTAAAATTCTTGCCTAATTTTTCTGACTAGACCTTTCAATATTATGTTGAATAAAAGAGTCAAAAACAGGCATCCTTGTCTATTTCCTGCTCATACAGGGAAAGCTTTCAGTCTTTCTCCGTTGAGTATGATGTTAGCATCGAGGTTTTCACATATTGCCTTTATGTTGAGGTGGTTTGCTTCCATTCTTAGAATGTTTTTATTATGAAAAAATATTGAATTTCATCAAATGCTTTTACTGATTCAATCTTATTACCGATTTTAGTTCTATTCATATTTTTGTTTGTTTCTAGGCATTTGTCTACTTCATCTAGGTTATCCAATTTATTGGCATACAATTATTTGTAGTACTTTCATAATCGTTATTTTATTAGAATTGGTAGTAATTGCTTCATTTCTCTCTTTTTTTTTTTGAATAGAGAGAGACAGGCTGTCACTCTGCAGGCCAGCCCAGGATGGAATACAGTGGTGTGATTATGGCTCAATGCAGCCTCAACCTCCTGGGCTCAAGCAATTCTCCTTCTTCAGCCTCCCAAGATGCTAGGACTACAGGTGCATGCCACCATGCCCAGCTAATTCATTTTTCATTTTTTTGTAGAGACAGTGTCCCCTCAGGTTACCTATGCTGGTCCAAACACCTGGTCTCAAGAAATCCTTCTGCTGTGACCTCCCAAAATGCTAGGATTCAAACATGACCCACCTTGCTCAGAGTCCATTTTCATTTCTGATTTTAGTAATTTTAAACTTTTCTCTTTTTTTCTTAGTCAATCTAGTTAATGGTTGTCCATTTTGTTGATTTTATTTTGAAGAATCAAATTTTGGTTCATTAATTTCCTCTATTCTTTTTCCATTCTCCATTTTATTTATATCCACTCTAATCCTATTATTTCCCTCATTAACTGTGCTTGGGTTTAGTTTGTTTTTCTTTCATATCCTGAAGTATTAAAGTAGGTTGTTGACCTGAGATCTTTCTCCTTTTTTAATGTGAGAGTTTACAGTTATAAATTTCTTGCACAAGACTCAACTTTTCTGAACCTCTGATTCCTCCCCTGAAAACTGCAATGAGAGTGCTTTCTTCATACCATTCTTTTAAAGGTTTAATGCAGTCAATGAAACAAGATGCCACACACAGAGGATCCAATGTCAGCTGCTATATTACTACCATCATCATTAGCCTTGAGATCAAATAGTCCTAGAATCAAATCTCAGATCCACCTGTCACTAGCCATATGACACCTGGAAAGTTTTTACACCACTCTAAGCTTCTGTCTTCTCATCGGCAAAATGGAAATAATGTCTACCTGACAGGGTTATTGTGTGGATTAAGTGAGATACAGGTAAAATATTTAGCACAGGGCCTGGCACATAGGAAGTGCCCTTCAACAGTACCTACCTTTTTCCATATGTATATGGAAAAAGAGGTAACACATAAAACACTAGGACATGGTTATTGACTGCTTGTGGGAGAGAAAGAAAAAAAGCTAAGTGCAAAGAATCAAGCCTGGTATGTTAGTTTTTACCAACTGAGATGCAACCAAGATGGGATTAGACATACAAGATAATTGATCAGGGAAGACACCTGTGAGGGAATGTGGGGCAGGCATGAAGGTAGCATGGGAGAACCCACAGACCACTATACAGAGCTGATTCCTGTGAAAAAGAAAGAGAAAGAAGTTTTAGGTACCAATGCAGTTCTAAGAGTTTTTGCAAGGCTGATGGGGAGTCCTCCAACCAGTCACCCATTAGAGTTAAAGAGAGCCTCAGAGAACTAGGCTTGCTTTCACGCCCTTGCTGGGAGCCTGTGGGAAAGAAGCTTTCTGTGCAAAGGAGGTGGTGAATTTGAAATGCGCTGACCTGGGCCTTCTGTCAATCAGGTCCCTGCCATGAGATCTGGCAGGGTCTCATTCATGGCTGCCACAACACAGACACTGAGAAAAAGATGCAATCATGAAAAGGTGCAAAGGTGGCAAGCTCTAATGACATAGAAATTAGCAATCAACCTTTCTCACATCTGAAAACCTTCCAAAATATCTGAATGCAGTAGAGAATTGACAGAGGACTGATCACCAACCTAGAAACATGGTGAGAGGGTAAAAAAACTGCAAGAATATCATCATCTCCCATTAATTTTCCAACAGAAATAATGTGGTCCTTGAAGAAACAATTCTAGAGTACCTCATGTTACATGCTTGTTCTTGAGGCTCCCCCATGTAAAATAACATCACCTTCATTCCTTCTTTTCTTTTCTTTTCTTTCCATGACAGCTCCTTCAGGAACAGGACGTCTTCCTGGCCTTAATCCATTAGAGCAGCCGTGATGTCATTACTGTATTTCAGGAAGACTGGCAGGTATGATGGCCTTTTCTCTTATCCTGGTTTCTGCAGGGCTGACTGCCATGCTTGGGAGAGGGAAAAGACTTACTTGCCTGTGTCTGGGACCGGATCTCCTCCTTCCTCCACTAAACTCCTGCTTCTCTGCCCTAATTCCTGCAGTTACCTTTCTCCCTCGCCTTTACCCTCCCTGTACCCCACTGTCTTTTAGACATAATTATCTCCAGCCTCTGCCCATTTGTTTCTCAGATTCAAATGAGAAACACAATTCCACATGGTGAAACCCTCTTCATTATTTTTAACATCTCTCAATAGTGTAATTCTCTCCATTCCCATAAAGCTCAACCACTTCTCAAGGTATTGCTTGACTTCTTGTCTCCAGACTTTGAAACCTTCCTTGCATATGACTGCCTCATTACCTTTCTAAAATCTAGTTAATTCATTTAAGCAAGAATCTCCAGGTGTCTACTCTAGCCTGTTTGATAGAATCTCCAGGGGTCTACTCTAGACTCTTTGATAAGTTCACCTTTCTTCTATTTACTAAGGCTTCTCACTTCCTTTACCTCTACTTCCTAGTATAATTCCTCCATCCTAATTAGAACTGTCTTCCTACACATCCCTGCCCCTTCACCCATACAGACATAAAATTCTTAGTTCCAATGCTATGTCTAAAAACAGAGTGAAATCCCCTCCAGCATCTGCACTGCAGACTTAACCACACGTTAATCACAGGCAACATCTGACCTCGTGAAGAACAAAGACTTTAGGATTAACATGTGAACCTGAAACTCAGAACACAACCTATGTGTGGTTGAGATCTTTTCCTGATGACCAGTTCACATGTTCAAAAAAGATACATAAATGAAGAAGGCAAGGTCCCTACCCCAGGAGACATAAATCCTAAGACAGGAAATGAGACCTGAAAATAATCATGATACCAAAATAGAAAAAATTGAATGCCACAAGAAATCAGAGAAATCTGGTGGGAAATAGAGCTACACATTGGAATCACTGGAAAACATTTTTAAAAGTGATGCTCAAGCCCCACCCATTAGTTCCAGTTTAAAGGTCTGGAGAGGGACCCAGGCATTGGTAGTTTTTAAGTCTTCCCTGACACTACTAACATGTAACAAGGATGGAGAACTCTTGTTGTAACAGGTAGAACTTAAAACTAAATCAATGATTTTCAGCTAGAAGTACTGGAGTTACCTAAGGAGCTTTTTCAACATACATAAGACTATACTTTCTTGGCCCTATTTATGAATGGGCTACACCAAGCACTCAGTAATCCAGTTGAGAAACAGAAGCTGAATGGAAAAACCACCTTATTTATTATGTTCTGATAAATAAGGTGGAAAAGCCACCTTATTTAATATCACCTTATATGATATTAAATTATATAGAAAGCGTTTTCAAATAAGTGATATGTGATGCTAAACCTTCTCTAAATAATATTTATGGGAATGTTAATAATATGAGTATTCTAGGCTGGGTGCGATGGCTCACGCCTGCAATCCTAGCACTTTGGGAGGCCGAGGTGGGTGGATCATGAGGTCAGGAGATCGAGATCATCCTGGCTAACACAGAGAAACCCCATCTCTACTAAAAATGCAAAAACAAAATTAGCCGGGTGTGATGGGAGGCACCTGTAGTCTCAGCTACTGAGGAGGCTGAGGCAGGAGAATGGCATGAACCCGGGAGGCGGAGCTTGCAGTGAACTGAGATTGCACCACTGCACTCCAGCCTGGGTGACAGAGTGAGACTCCGTCTCAAAAAAATTTTTTTTAAATGAGCATTCTAAAAATTATATGAAATTCTGGAAATCAAATATGTTATCATAGTGTCATATGCCACAGAAGTAACTAGATTTCTATGTGAACTGTGTCTTTACCATAATAAACTCTCATTAGATTTTTAACCATAGTATTTTAAACCTTTGTCCTTCCCAGACAGTTGCTTTGATTCTTCCTCAAAGCCTTTACAATCAGCTACAGTCCAAAATTGCTTTTTCTTCAAGGAGTTTTATGGAAAAGACTCTGACAAGGACTCTTGAATACAAGTTTCTGATAACTTCAAGATCACACTACTGGACTAAGAACTTTCAAAATTTTAATGAAGAGGCTGATATCTTCATGAAATTCAAAACAAAGAAGAAAAAAACTCAATGTTATTGGACTAAATAATCAAAAGCATAACGTTTTCATAATTTTTTATTTGAAAATGTGCTGATTCTTTGAATGCTTTATTCTCCAGATTTATTGACTTTTTTCCTTGAGCAATTGGTAAAGTGTAATTTGTAAAGAAAAACTGAAACATTTGCTTTTGCTCTCTGAGTGCCCCAGAATTGGGAAACTATTCATGAGTATTCACAGGTTTATGGTAATAAAGTTATTTGCACAAGTTCAGTAAGAATCTGCTCTCTTTATAACAGGACACATTTGAAAACATTGGTTATTTTACCAAGGCTTTGACTGGGATGTTATATTTGAGAATATACATAGAATAAACCCATAGGGAATACAGGCAAAGTCTAAAGTTGGCCTTGGTTTGGCTTCCTAGTCTCAAGAGGTTTTTGGAGGTTTAATCTGAGATTCTTATTAAAAACTTCTAGCAAAGCGAAGTTTAGAACGAGCCTCTATGATCCGTTGCTACTCTTGCCGCACTTAGGTAAAAAATCTGGGCAAGTTCGGTGAGACTCAACCTATTTTGCAAACAAATTCATCCTACTGGAATTACCTTTGGTAAAAATAGAGACTGCTATAGAGAGAAAAACTATGTTGAAAAGAAAAACTGTAGTACACCTGTTACCAGATTGAACCACAGTTCATTATCTTTGAGTACTTATAATCCACTGGTAGACTGGACTGGACCCTGAATTCTTTTAGTTCTTCGCATTCAATTTTCTCCAATGAAATCATGAAGAACAAGAGCGGCTCTGTTCCTGAAGCCATGTAAGCTGGACGTGGACAACTCTATGTAAATTTCATGGGAAATCCCTCGTGTCTGAGGTGTGGGCCACTAAGAGCTCACCAAATGTTCAACACCATAACTTAGAGACACTCAAAGTGCAAACCACAACAAGTTGATGACTTTACACTGTGGACAGCTTTTCTCAAGATGTCAGAACAAGACTATAAATCATGATGAGACTCTTACCTCTCTTAATTTGTCCTTGCTTATGCCTGTCTCCTTTGCTTCCCAGAATAATGCTCTACTTAGGATTTCACAAGAAGTAGCTTCTGAGGCTAAGTTAACAGTGTCAGATATATCATGTCAACTACACTTTTTTTTATATAAGAAGAAGTTTCACTCTTGTTGCCCATGCTGGAGTGCAATGGCACATTCTTGGCTCACTGCGACCTCCACCTCCTGGGTTCAAGTGATTCTCCTGCTTCAGCCTTCCGAGTAGCTGGGATTACAGCCATGCGCCACCATGCCCAGCTAATTTTGTATTTTCAGTAGAGACAGGGTTTCTCCATGTTGGTCAGGATGGTCTTGAACTACGGACCTCAGGTGATGCACACGCCTCAGCCTCTCAAAGTGCTGGGATTACAGGTGTGAGCCACCACACCCGGCCCACACATTTTTACATAACAAGAGATCCTTTAGTCCACCC
This sequence comes from Symphalangus syndactylus, assembly GCF_028878055.3. Classification (NCBI taxonomy): domain Eukaryota; kingdom Metazoa; phylum Chordata; class Mammalia; order Primates; family Hylobatidae; genus Symphalangus; species Symphalangus syndactylus. Next base: position 18,830,102 of record NC_072439.2, read on the forward strand.
AAAGGCTGATGATAGCTGCATCTGTAACACAACTTTTTCCTCAAATGTATGGAGTTTTTTTTAGGCTTCCACTTCTATACTTGCCTATTCTCACTCCCTGTTTTAATTTAACATAGACATGCAATGCTAGATAATAGAATTGCTCTCTACCAGCTGAATAGCGGGGAGCCTGTGCAGTTTCTGACATTTCTTGTTGCACATGGATTAATACATCGGGTATTATAGAGACTCAGTTGTAAAAATCAATAAATGTGCTGCCTGGTTAAAATGACTAGACTCTTCTGGCTTCTTCTTTGATCTATCCTATTGTAGTTGGTTTGCACCTTGCCTAAGGTGCATATTCCAAACTCTTGATATTTTCCTCCTGATAGTCGTACTGGTAGTCTCCCTCGTGTGGTGCAATCTACAGATGTTTTTGTGTGCAAATATTTGTGTGCAGCCATTCTTCAAATATCAAATAGTGTCTCTTGGGCTGGAATGACAAAAACTCAAAGAAATGTGTGATTTATGGGCTGGACGCAGTGGCTCACATCTGTAATCCCAGCACTTTGGGAGGCCAAGGCAGGCAGATCACAAGGTCAGGAGTTCAAGACCAGACTGCTCAATATGATGAAACCCTGTCTCTACTAAAAATACAAAAATTAGCCAGGCATGGTGGCACGCACCTGTAGTCCTGTAGAGATATCCCCTGAAACTATTGCTACAGAATAAAAGATGAAATGCTCCTGATTATTGCATATACAAAATTGCATGCAGGATTGTGTAAAGACAATGCCAGGTTGGAGCCTACAGCGTGTGATGTGCTTCTGTTATATGGATGGGAGATAGAATTATGAGTTTAGAACATAGATTACAAATGCAATGTGATTGGAATACTTCTGATTTTGGTACAACTCCGCTCCAATATAGTGAGTCTGTTGACAATTGGGAATCAGTAAAATGCCATTTACAAGGAAGTGAAGATAATTTAAGTTTAGACATAAGCAAGGTAAGAGAACAGATTTTTGAAGCCTCTCAAGCACACTTAGTGGCTTTACCCCGTGCTGAAGTTTTAGAAGGTATCTCTGTGGGATTATCTAATCTCAACCCCATTCAATAGGTAAAATCTCTGGGAGGATCCACTATCATTAATTTTGTTCTGTGTATAATTTGTGCTATTGGTTTATTGTTCATGTGTAGAATTGGAAAAAATATTCTTCAATCCAATCGTGATCAGTGCCAAGCTATGATTGCTATGGTTCATTTAAATCAGAGAAAATGGGGAGATGTAGGGAGATCCCCTGAAACTATTACTATGGAATAAAAGATGAAATGCTCCTGATTATTGTAAATACAAAATTGCATGCAGGATTGTGTAAAGACAAATGCCAGGTTGGGCTGCCAGAATGAGCCAACAGCACATGATGTGCTTCCCCCTGCAGAGAGCCTATGAACAGACGTGCAAGTCAGAGAGGTTTCACATTACCAAGATTCCTATCCTAGAAAAGCAGATGTTCATAGCTCTGGGAATGGAATGCGACCCTTGTGGAGAGCCTATAAATGACCCTAAATCCCTCACTAACCTACCCCCACTCTCACTAAACTTAATAATAAATGCTGGTATATCCAGTGCATTGGCAGCATCGCAGGACCAGAAGGCAGTGACCCCCCTGGACCCAAGTTTCACTATTTTTTGTGTATCTTTTATTTCTCAACCTGCCGATCTGCCTGGGAAGAAAGAAGGAGCCCCATTGGATTGCAGGCTGCTGCCCAGATCCTGCAATATAGTCCCAGCTACTTGGGATGCTGAGGCATCTGTAGAAGAAGAGCTGCCCAAAATCATAAATCACAAATAAAAGCCAATTACATCTATATCTAAATTAGTTGTAATTTTGTCTTATCACACATGTTCACAGCAATCAATGGCCAGTGGAGTCTCTCAGGCTGCATCATTCTCACCCTGACCGTCCTGCCTTTCTCTTTCACCTACAAGGACCCTTATGATGACACTTGGAGCCACCCAGCTAAGCCAGAATAAGCTTTCCATCTGAAGATACTCAACTTCATCATCTTTGAACAGCTTTTTTGCCAAGAAAAGTAAATGCATGTGTTCTAAGAGTTAGGATGTGGATCTTTTTTTTTTTTGAGACAGAGTTTCACTCATGTTGCCCCAGCTGGAGTGCAGTGACACAATCTCAGCTCACTGCAACCTCCACCTCCCAGGTTCAAATGATTCTCCTGCCTTAGCCTCCCAAGTAGCTGGCATTACAGGCGCCCACCACCACACCCAGCTAATTTTTGCATTTTTAGTAGAAACGGGGTTTCACCATGTTGGCCAGGCTGGTCTTGAACTCCTGACCTCGTGATTCACCCGTCTCAGCCTCCCAACGTGCTGGGATTACAGGCATGAGCCCCCACACCTGGCCCAGATGTGGATATTTTTAAGAGGCCATTATTCTGCCTCATATGGGTCACTTTCATAAACATCATCCACAACAAAAATGTTTTGCCTTCCTTCCATGTCTCACTTTTCTGTCTGCACAAACCACAGTGAAACACACTAGCTCTGCTATGAAGTGGCTGGATGACCCTGGGCTACTCATTTGACCTCCCTCAGCCTCTTTCCTCATCTGCAGTGTAAGGCTGACTCTTACTGCATCAGAAAATGACAGTGGAAGAGTAAATTAACATGTGTAAGACATTAGTCACAGAGCCTGGTTCCTGATGAGCCCTTGGTAAACATTCCTTTCAGTCCTTTCCTTTCCCCTTCCCATTTTTCTTGCCCTCACCCATCTTCTCCTTCAACTCCTTCCTCTTCAGTAACTTACTCAGTCTAACCTGCCAATTAAAGAAGCCACACTACCCATTCTCTCATGACTCTGCTGGAATGTTCTTGTGATGTGGTCTGCTATCCACTCAGAGCAATGGGTATTATTTATATGGAGAGGTCTGTTTGCAACAAGAAATCCTTTTTATGTTCACACAAAATTTATACACAATTTCTCTTAACTTACACGTACCAGTCTCAATTCTGTCCTGTTATTTCATACATGTACTTCATTATTTTATTCTTCAGTTTTTCTCCTTACACCTTAAAAATTAGGATAATAAAAACAAAAATAATGGCCTGTGCCAGAAGAGGGGATTCCTTTAGCAAGAAGAATGCTTTCCTTTTTCAAGATGAATGAATGCTATGTGCAAGGCAGCCCTGAAGCCCATTTCTGGGTTTGGCTTACATCAAAGCCATTTGACTCTAGGACACATTCTTAGATTCCCAGGAGATAATGATTGCCACGGAAGCCACACCCACTCTGAGTATTCCTACTGTTGGGTAAAGGAATGTTTCCAGAATGTTGTGCATTCTGTTTACTCCTCCTAAATTCTTCCACTCCAGGAAGTTAAGCTTCCCCACTAATCAGCTTCATCTCCAGCTGGCCTGCCTGGACCCTGACCAGAAAATACCTCCCCACTCTGGATGGCCAGGGTGGCACCTTTGTCTATGCCCATAATTATAACAGCTCACACTGATGTAGCACTCACTATGCACCAGGCACTATCCTAAGAGCTTTCCAGGTAACTACAGTCCTCACCAAAAAATCCCAAGTGCCACAATTCCCATTTTTAGATTAAAAAAAACAAAAAACTGAGGCAGAGAAGCATGTACCCACTGTCACCTAACTCCATAATTCAACCTCATCCTCCACTTCATCTGGTAAGAGGACAATCTAAGATGTACAAGGTCTCCTGAATGACATCCACCTTCAAAAATGATTTTTGTCCCATTTACTTTCAGGATTTGACAAACAGCCAGCATTTTGTTTTCTGTCTCACCCTTCACTTATCCACCTGTTCCCTAAAACTACACTCACAACTGCACAGCCCTGCATAAAAGTTAGCTTTTAGAAACCTCAATCTCTTTTGGGAAAAAGAAAGGACAGGTACCAAGTCTCACAAAAAGTCATTTTTTATTCTATTGTCAACTATTTGCATGGCCATTCTCTGGCCATAAACGAGTGCACTAGAAACAGAAAGTGTAATGAGAAGAAAGTATGAGGAGGGTGAGTTTCTAGATAGGCACACAGGGAAAAGTTTCCAAATCCAGAAAAATTCATAATATGCACCCAGGTTGTGTGGCTTTGAGCAATGACAGCTCCACCTGCCACTTTCCATGGCTGTTGGCCTCTTACTTCCTTCTCAACCTGCCCCTCCTGGTCTTGCTTTCTTAGACCAATACAAACAACCTGGGAGCTGGGGTCAGATCAGAGCACACAGCACTGAGTGGTAGGTTGGGAAAGACAGAAAAGGAACACGAGGGTTTGACTCACGAAGACCTGACTCACCTGGGTACACATCACCTAGGAAGGCAATAGATTACTGAAGGGCTTTGCAGGACTCATGGTGGTTATCCAGAGTGACTGACTGAGGCAAGGGTCTTGACAAATTGAGTTTTATTGAGCCAGAGCTTGACGGTGCACCCTGGGAAAACATGAGTTGCAAAAGATCTCTGTGGCTTGTGTTTTCTCTGAAGAGGTTTCAGGAGGCTTAGTATTTATACATTTGATTAAAGGGGAGAAGGCAGGTCGGAAGAGATGGAGTGGGCAGAAAAACAATTGATCTAATCTTGTCTTTCTTCTGTGCCTCAGAAAATAAATATTATCAGAATGAGAGTTAAAATACTTCAGTTTTAGGAGCTAGATTTCGACTGCGCACTTAAAGTTACAATTGGCATGACTTTCTTTTACAAAGAAATATACATCTTGAAAGGTTTTGAAGCCAAGAAAAAACAATTTTTTCAGGCAATCATCTGGAGATGCCCGAGATCTTTGGCGATCCTGTTTTTTTCCCGTTCTTTTTCCTTCTTTTTTTTCTTTTAGAGACACAACCTTGCTCTGTCACCCAGACTGGAGTGTACTCACCACAGCCTTCAACTCCTGGGCTGAAGCGGTCCTCCCACCTTAGCCTCCCAAGTATCTGAGACTATAGGCATGCACCACTGCACCTGGCTAATTTGATTTATTTTATGTTTTGTAGAGACGTGGTCTCCCTTTGTTGCCCAGGCTGGTCTTAAACTCTTGGTTTCAAGTGATCCTCCTGACTTGGACTCTCAAAGTGCTGGGATTACAGGCCTGTGCCAGCACACCTGGCCCCCTGATTCTTCAAAAGCTTTCAGAGAAAGCATTGTAGAAGACATGGCTTTGTGACTGTATGTTTCATCGGATCCTACATCACTAGGAAGGCTCATTCTTAAGAAGTCATGTCCCATGGAAAAGGGGATAAAGACAAATCAGAAAGGGGCAAAGGGAAGTCACAGCAACAAAGGGACAGTATAATCCTGGAACCTTATTAAAGTCACAAAACTGTTGCTTCAATTAGAGCAATTCGTTTCGCAAACATCGCTCTAACCCTTTCAGTTGCATGTTGGCTCACCTGTAATGTCTGGAGCAGTCTATAGACTAGATTTTCTAGAGTTTCTGAAGCATCTTCCAATTGCAATGACAATCTGACATATTCCTCTGAATTGCAGTCTGAATCCAGTGATCATGTTTACCTTTTGTGTAGTCCACACATCAGCAGGCACAAAGGTTGTTTATATATCCTGATGTTTACATAAGTCATCTAGCTTCAGCTTGCAAGGTTTAATCTATCCATCTGACAAAAGGCTAATATCCAGAATCTACAAGAAACTTAAACAAATTTACAAGAAACAAACAAACAACCCCATCAGAAAGTGTGCAAAGCTCATGAACAGACACTTCTCAAAATAAGACATTTATGCAGCCAACAAACATATGAAAAAAAGCTCATCAGCACTGGTCATTAGAGACATGCAAATCAAAACCACAATGAGATACCATCTCATGCCAGTTAGAATGGTGATCATTAAAAGATCAGGAAACAACAGATGCCGGAGAGGATGTGGAGAAATAGGAATGCTTTTACACTGTTGGTGGGAGTGTAAATTAGTTCAACCATTGTGGAAGACAGTGTGGTGATTCCTCAAGGATCTAGAACAAGAAATACCATTTGACCCAGTGATCCCATTACTGGGTATATACCCAAAGCGTTATAAATCATTCTACTATAAAGACACATGCACACATATGTTTATTGCAGCACTATTCACAATAGCAAAGACTTGGAACCAACCCAAATGCCTATCAATGATAGACTGGATAAAGTAAATGTGGTACATATGCACCATGGAATTCGATGCAGTCATAAAAAAGGATGAGTTCATGTCCTTTGCAGGGACATGGATGAAGCTGGAAACCACAATTCTCAGCAAACTAACACGGGAACAGATAACCTTACAGCTATTACAATTAATGCCACAGAAATACAAAAGATCATTCAAAGGTACTATGAACACGTTTATGTGCAAAAACTAAAAAACCTATAGGGGATTAATAAATTCCTGGAAATATAAAACTCTCCTAGATTAAATCAGAAAGAATTAGAAACCCTGAACAGACCAACAAAAAGCAGCAAGATTGAAAAGATAATTAAAAAATTAACAAGAAAACAAATTCCAGGACCAGACAGATTCAGAGCTGAATTCTACCAGACATTCAAAGAAGAGTTGGTACCAATTTAATTTACACTATTCCACAAGCTAGAAAGAGAGGGAATTCTCCCTAAGTCATACTATGAAGCCAGTATCACCCTAATACCAAAACCAGGAAAGGACATAACAAAGAAAACTACAGACAAATATCCCTGACGCACACAGATGCAGAAATGCTTAACAAAATACTAGCTAACTGAATCCAAGAGCACATCAAAAACATAATCCACCAGGATCAAGTAGGTTTCATATTAGGGATGCAGGAATGGTTCCACATACACAAGTCAATAAATGTGGTACACCACATAAACAGAATTTGAAAATCACATGATCCTCTCAATAGACATTGAAAAGGCACTTGACAACATCCAGTATCATTTTATGATTAAAACTCTCAGCAAAATTGGCACACAAACCCACAGCCAACACAATACTGAATGAGAAAAAGTTGAAAGCATTCACTCCGAGCAGGGGAACAGACAACGATGCCCGCTCTCACCACTTTTATTCAACAGAGTACTGAAAGTCCTAGCCAAATCAATTAAACAAGGGAAATAAATAAAGGGCATCCAAATTGGCAAAGAGGAAGTAAAACACTCTCTGTTTGCTGATCATATAATCGTATAACTAGAAGACCCCAAAGACTCCTCCAAAAAGCTCCTAGAAGTGATAAATGAATTTAGCAAAGTTTCAGTATACAAAATTAATGTGCACAAATCAGTAGCTCTGCTACACACCAACAGCGACCAAGCAGAGAATCAAATCAAGAACTGAACCCCTTTTATGACAGCAGTTATAAAAAAATAATAACTAAGAATGTATCCAAACAAGGAGGTGAAAGACCTCTACAAGAAAAACTACAAAACACTGCTGAAAGAAATCACAGATGACGCAAAAAATGAAAACGCACACCATGCTCATGGATGAATAGAATCATTATTGTGAAAATGACCATGCTGACAAAAGCAATCTACAAATTCAACGCAATTCCCATCAAAATGCCACCATCATTCTTCACAGAACTAGAAAAAACAATTCCAAAGTTCCTATGGAACCAAACAAGAGCCCACATAGCCAAAGCAAGAATAAGCAGAAAGAACAAATCTGGTGGTGTCACATCACCTGACTTCAAACAATACTCTAAGTCCAAAACAGCATGTGCTGGTATAAAAATAGGTATATAGACCAATGGAACAGAATACAGATCCCAGAAATAAACCTAAATAATTACAGCCAACTTATCTTTGACAAAGCAAACAAAAACATAAAATGGGTAAAGGACATCTTATTCAACAAATGGTGCTGAAATAATTGGCAAGCTGAAAGTAGGAGAATAAAACTGAATCCCCATCTCTTACCTTATACAAAAATCAACTCAAGATGAATCAAGGACTTAAATCTAAGACCTGAAACTATAAAAATTCTAGAAGATAACATTGAAAAAACCCTTCTAGACATTGACTTAGGTGAAAAGTTCATGACCAAGATCCCAAAAGCAAATGCAACCAAAGCAAAAATAAACAGGTGAGACAATTAAACTAAAGAGCTTCTGCACAGCAAAGCAACAGTCAGCAGACTAAACATATAACCTACAGAGTGAAAGAAAATCTTCACAGTCTATATATCTGAAAGACAACCAATATCCAGAATCTATAAGAATCTCAAATTAGCAAACAAACAAACAAACAAACAAATAGACAATCCCATCAAAAAGTGGGCTAAGAATGTGAATAAACAATTCTCAAAAGAAGATATACAAATGGATAACAAACATATGAAAAAATGCTCAGTATCACTAATGATCAGGGAAATGCAAATCAAAACCACAATGTGATACCACCTTACTCCTGCAAGAATGTTCATAATCAAAAAATGAATAAATAATAGTTGCTGGCCAGGCGCGGTGGCTCACACCTGTAATCCCAACACTTTGGGAGGCCAAGGTGGGCGGATCACTTAAAGTCAGGGGTTTGACACCAGCGTGTACAACATGATGAAACCCTGTCTCTACTAAAAATACAAAAAAATTACCCGGGTGAGGTGGCACATGTCTGTAATCCCAGCTACTCCAGAGGCTGAGGCAGACAAATGACTTGAACCTGGGAGGCAGAAGCTACAGTAAGCCAAGCTCATGCCACTGCACTCCAGCCTGGGTGACAGAGCAAGACTCTATCCATCTCAAAAATAAATAAATAAATAAAAATAATAGATGTTGGTGTGGAAATGGTGAAAAGGGAACACGTCTACTCTGCTGGTGGGAATGTAAACTATAAATAAGTGGATAAAGAAATTGTGGTATATATATATATATGATTGAATACTACTCAGCCATAAAAATAATGAATTAATGGCATTCGCAGCAACCTCGAAGAAACTGGAGACTATTACTCTTTTTTTTCTTTTCACTGTTTCTTTTATTTTTCTATTTTTTAATTTTAATTTAATTTAATTTAATTTTATTATTATACTTTAAGTTTTAGGGTACATGTGCACAACATGCAGGTTTGTTACATATATGTACATGTGCCATGTTGGTGTGCTGCACCCATTAACTGGTCAATTAGCATTAGGTATATCTCCTAATGCTATCCCTCCCCTCCTCCCACCCCACAACAGTCCCCAGAGTGTGATGTTCCCCTTCCTGTGTCCATGTGTTCTCATTGTTCAATTCCCATCTATGAGTGAGAACATGTGGTGTTTGGTTTTTTGTCCTAGCGATAGTTTACTGAGAATGATGATTTCCAGTTTCACCCACGTCCCTACAAAGGACATGAACTCATCATTTTTTATGGCTGCGTAGTGTTCCATGGAGTATATGTGCCACATTTTCTTAATCCAGTCTATCATTGTTGGACATTTGGGTTGGTTCCAAGTCTTTGCTATTGTGAATATTGCCGCAATAAACATACGTGTGCATGTGTCTTTATAGCAGCATGATTTATAGTCCTTTGGGTATATACCCAGTAATGGGATGGCTGGGTCAAATGGTATTTCTAGTTCTAGATCCCTGAGGAATCCCCACACTGACTTCCACAATGGTTGAACTAGTTTACAGTCCCACCAACAGTGCAAAAGTGTTCCTATTTCTCCACATCCTCTCCAGCACCTGTTGTTTCCTGACTTTTTTTTTTTTTTTTTTTTTTTTTGAGATGGAGTCTTGCTCTTTCACCCAGGCTGGAGTGCAGTGGCGCGATCTTGGCTCACTGCACGCTCCGCCCCCCGGGGTTCACGCCATTCTCCTGCCTCAGCCTCCCACGTAGCTGGGACTACAGGCGCCTGCCACCTCGCCCGGCTAATTTTTTGTATTTTTAGTAGAGACGGGGTTTCACCGTGTTAGCCAGGATGGTCTCGATCTCCTGACCTCGTGATCCGCCCGCCTCGGCCTCCCAAAGTGCTGGGATTACAGGCGTGAGCCACCGCACCCGGCCGTTTCCTGACTTTTTAATGATCGCCATTCTAACTGCTGTGAGATGGTATCTCATTGTGGTTTTGATTTGCATTTCTCTGATGGCCAGTGATGAGCATTTTTTCATGTGTTTTTTGGATGCATAAATGTCTTCTTTTGAGAAGTGTCTGTTCATATCCTTTGCCCAATTTTTGATGGAGTTGTTTTTTTCTTGTAAATTTGTTTGAGTTCATTGTAGATTCTGGATATTGGCCCTTTGTCAGATGAGTAGGTTGCAAAAATTCTCTCCCATTTTGTAGGTTACCTGTTCACTCTGATGGTAGTTTCTTTTGCTGTGTAGAAACTCCTTAGTTTAATTAGATCCCATTGGTCAATTTTGGCTTTTGTTGCCATTGCTTTTGGTGTTTTAGACATGAAGTCCTTGCCCATGCCTATGTCCTGAATGGTATTGCCTAGGTTTTCTTCTAGGGTTTTTATGGTTTTAGGTCTAACATGTAAGTCATTAATCCATCTTGAATTAATTTTTGTATAAGGTGTAAGGAAGGGATCCAGTTTCAGCTTTCTACATATGGCTAGCCAGTTATCCCAGCACCATTTATTAAATAGGGAATCCTTTCCCCATTGGTTGTTTTTGTCAGGTTTGTCAAAGATCAGATAGTTGTAGATAGGCGGCATCATTTCTGAGGGCTCTGTTCTGTTCCATTGATCTATATGTCTGTTTTGGTACAAGTACCTTGCTGTTTTGGTTACTGTAGCCTTGTAGTATAGTTTGAAGCCAGATAGTGTGATGCCTCCAGCTTTGTTCTTTTGGCTTAGGATTGACTTGGTGATGTGGGCTCTTTTTTGGTTCCATATAAACTTTAAAGTAGTTTTTTCCAATTCTGTGAAGAAAGTCATTGGTAGCTTGATGGGGATGGCATTGAATCTATAAATTACCTTGGGCAGTATGGCCATTTTCATGATATTGATTCTTCCAATCCATGAGCATGGAATGTTCTTCCATTTGTTTGTATCCTCTTTTATTTTTATTTTTATTTACTTATTTTTTATTTATTTATTTTTATTATTATACTTTATGTTTTATTGTACATGTGCACAATGTGCAGGTTTGTTACATATGTATCCATGTGCCATGTTGTTGTGCTGCACCCATTAACTCGTCATTTAGCATTAGGTATATCTCCTAATGCTGTCCCTCCCCCCTCCCCCCACCCCACAACAGTCCCCGGAGTATGATGGAAGTCAGTGTGGCAAATCCTCAGGGATCTAGAACTAGAAATACCATTTGACCCAGCCATCCCATTACTGGGTATATACCCAAAGGACTATAAATCATGCTGCTATAAAGACACATGCACACATATGTTTATTGTGGCACTATTCACAATAGCAAAGAGTTGGAACCAACCCAAATGTCCAACAATGATAGACTGGATTAAGAAAATGTGGCACACATACACCATGGAGTACTATGCAGCCATAAAAAATGATGAGTTCATGTCCTTTGTAGGGACATGGATGAAACTGGAAAACATCATTCTCAGTAAACTATCACAAGGACAAAAAACCAAATACCGCATGTTCTCACTCATAGGTAGGAATTGAACAATGAGAACTCATGGACACGGGAACGGGAACATCATACTCTGGGGACTGTTTGTATCCTCTTTTATTTCATTGAACAGCAGTTTGTAGTTCTCCTTGAAGAGGTCCTTCACCTCCAGTGTAAGTTGGATTCTTAGGTATTTTATTCTCTTTGAAGCAATTGTGAATGGGAGTTCACTCATGATTTGGCTCTCTGTTTGTCTGTTATTGGTGTATAAGAATGCTTGTGATTTTTGCACATTGATTTTGTATCCTGAGACTTTGCTGAAGTTGCTTATCAGCTTGAGGAGATTTTGGGCTGAGACAATGGGGTTTTCTAGATATACAGTCATGTCATCTGCAAACAGGGACAATTTGACTTCCTTTTTTCCTAACTGAATACCCTTTATTTCCTTCTCCTGCCTAATTGCTCGTGCCAGAACTTCCAACACTATGTTGAATAGGAGTGGTGAGAGAGGGCATCCCTGTCTTGTGCCAGTTTTCAAAGGGAATGCTTCCAGGTTTTGCCCACTCAGTATGATATTAGCTGTGGGTTTGTCATAGATAGCTCTTCTTATTCTGAGATACCTCCCATCAATACCTAACTTACTGAGAGTTTTTAGCATGAAGGATTGTTGAATTTTGTCAAAGGCCTTTTCTGCATCTATTGAGATAATCATGTGGTTTTTGTCTTTGGTTCTGTTTATATGCTGGATTACATTTATTGATTTTTGTATGTTGAACCATCCTTGCATCCCAGGGATGAAGCCCACTTGATCATGGTGGATAAGCTTTTTGATGTGCTGCTGGATTCGGTTTGCCAGTATTTTATTGAGAATTTTTGCATTGATGTTCATCAAGGATATTGATCTAAAATTCTCTTTTTTGGTTGTGTCTCTGCCAGGCTTTGGTATCAGGATGATGCTGGCCTCATAAAAAGAGTTAGGGAGGATCCCCTCTTTTTCTACTGATTGGAATAGTTTCAGAAGGAATGGTACCAGTTCCTCCTTGTACCTCTGGTGGAATTCGGCTGTGAATCCATCTGGTTCTGGACTCTTTTTGGTTGGTAAGCTATTGATTATTGCCACAATTTCAGAGCCTGTTATTGGTCTATTCAGAGATACAAATTCTCTCTTGGTTTAGTCTTGGGAGGATGTATGTGTAAAGGAATTTATCCATTTCTTCTAGATTTTCTAGTTTACTTGCATAGAGGTGTTTGTAGTATTCTCTGATGGTAGTTTGTATTTCTGTGGGATCGGTGGTGATATCCCCTTTATCATTTTTATTGCATCTATTTGATTCTTTCTCTTTTCTTCTTTATTAGTCTTGCTCGTGGTCTATCAATTTTATTGATGTTTTCAAAAAACCAGCTCCTGGATTCATTAATTTTTTCAAGGGTTTTTTGTGTCTCTATTTCCTTCAGTTCTGCTCTGATTTTAGTTATTTCTTGCTTTCTGCTAGCTTTTGAATGTGTTTGCTCTTGCTTTTCTAGTTCTTTTAATTGTGATGTTAGGATGTCAATTTTGGATCTTTCCTGCTTTCACTTGTGGGCATTTAGTGCTATGAATTTCCCTCTACACACTGCTTTGAATGTGTCCCAGAGATTCTGGTATGTTGTGTCTTTGTTCTCATTGGTTTCAAAGAACATTTTTATTTCTGCCTTCATTTCCTTATGTACCCAGTAGTCATTCAGGAGCAGGTTGTTCAGTTTCCATGTCATTGAGTGGTTTTGAGTGAGTTTCTTAATCCTGAGTTCTAGTTTGATGGCAATGTGGTCTGAGAGACAGTTTGTTATTATTTCTGTTCTTTTACATTTGCTGAGGAGAGCTTTACTTCCAACTATGTGGTCAATTTTGGAATATGTGTGGTGTGGCGATGAAAAAAATGTATATTCTCTTGATTTGGGGTGGAGAGTTCTGTAGATGTCTATTAGGTCTGCTTGGTGCAGAGCTGAGTTCAATTCCTAGGTATCCTTGTTAACTTTCTGTTTCATTGATCTGTCTGATGTTGACAGTGGGGTGTTAAAATCTCCTATTATTATTGTGTGGGAGTCTAAGTCTCTTTGCAGGTCACTCAGGACTTGCTTTATCAATCTGGGTGCTCCTGTATTGGGTGCATATATATTTAGGATAGTTAGCTCTTCTTGTTGAATTGATCCCTTTACCATTATGTAATGGCCTTCTTTGTCTCTTTTGATCTTTGTTGGTTTAAAGTCTGTTTTATCAGAGACTAGGATTGCAACCCCTGCCTTTTTTTGTTTTCCATTTGCTTGGTAGATCTTCCTCCATCCTTTTATTTTGAGTCTATGTGTGTCTCTGCACGTGAGATGGGTTTCCTGAATACAGCACACTGATGGGTTTTGACTGTTTATCCAATTTACCAGTCTGTGTCTTTTAATTAGATCATTTAGTCCATTAACATTTAAAGTTAATATGTTATGTGTGAATTTGATCCTGTCATTATGATATTAGCTGGTTATTTTGCTCGTTAGTTGATGCAGTTTCTTCCTAGCCTCAATGGTCTTTGCAATTGGGCATGATTTTGCAGTGGCTGGTACCGGTTTTTCCTTTCCATGTTTAGTGCTTCCTTCAGGAGCTGTGTTAGGGCAGGCCTGGTGGTGACAAAATCTCTCAGCATTTGCTTGTCTGTAAAGTATTTTATTTCTCCTTCACTTCTGAAGCTTAGTTTGGCTGGATATGAAATTCTAGGTTGAAAATTCTTTTCTTTAAGAATGTTGAATATTGGCCCCCACTCTCTTCTGGCGTGTAGAGTTTCTGCTGAGGGATCCGCTGTTATTCTGATGGGCTTCCCTTTGTGGGTAACCCGACCTTCCTCTCTGGCTGCCCTTAACATTTTTTCCTTCATTTCAACTTTGATGAATCTGACAGTTGTGTGTCTTGGAGTTGCTCTTCTCAAGGAGTATCTTTGTGACATTCTCCGTATTTCCTGAATCTGAATGTTGGCCTGCCTTGCTAGATTGGGGAAGTTCTCCTGGATGATATCCTGCAGAGTGTTTTACAACTTGGTTCCATTCTCCCCATCACTTTCAGGTACACCAATCAGACGTAGATTTGGTCTTTTCACATAGTCCCATATTTCTTGGAGGCTTTGTTCATTTCTTTTTATTCTTTTTTCTCTAGACTTCCCTTCTCACTTCATTTCATTCATTTCATCTTCCATCAGCAATACCCTTTCTTCCAGTTGATCGCATTTGCTCCTGAGGCTTCTGCATTCTTCACGTAGTTCTTGAGGCTTGGCTTTCAGCTCCATCAGCTCCTTTAAGCACTCCTCTGTATTGGTTATTCTAATTATACATTCGTCTAATTCTTTTTCAAAGTTTTTAACTTCTTTCCCTTTGGCTTGCATTTCCTCCTGTAGCTTGGAGTAGTTTGATCATCTGAAGCCTTCTTCTCTCAACTCATCAAAGTCATTCTCCATCCAGCTTTGTCCCGTTGCTGGTGAGGAAGTGCATTCCTTTGGAGGAGGAGAGGTGCTCTGCTTTTTAGAGTTTCCAGTTTTTCCTGCTCTGTTTTTTCCCCATCTTTGTGGTTTTATCTACTTTTGGTCTTTGATGATGGTGATGTACAGACGGGTTTTTGGTGTGGATGTCCTTTCTGTTTGTTAGTTTTCCATCTACCAGACAGGACCCTCAGCTGCAGGTCTGTTGGAGTTTGCCAGAGGTCCACTCCAGACCCTGTTTGCCTGGGTGTCAGCAGCGGTGGCTGCAGAACAGTAGATTTTTTGTGAGCCACGAATGCTGGTGACTGATTGTTCCTCTGGAAGTTTTGTCTCAGAGGAGTACCCGGCTGTGTGAGGTGTCAGTCTGCCCCTATTGGGGGTGCCTCCCAGTTAGGCTGCTTGGGGGTCAGGGACCCACTTGAGGAGGCAGTCTGCCTGTTCTCAGATCTCCAGCTGCGTGCTGGGAGAACCACTACTCTCTTCAAAGCTGTCAGACAGGGACATTTAAGTCTGCAGAGGTTACTGCTGTCTTTTTGTTTGTCTGTGCCCTGCCTCCAGAGGTGGAGCCTACAGAGGCAGGTGGGCCTCCTTGAGCTGTGGTGGGCTCACACAGTTCGAGCTTCCTGGCTGCTTTGTTTACCTAATCAAGCCTGGGCAATCACGGGCACCCCTCCTCCAGACTTGCTGCTGCCTTGCAGTTTAATCTCAGACTGCTGTTCTAGCAATCAGTGAGACTCTGGGGGCATAGGACCTTCTGAGCCAGATGCGGGATATAATCCCCTGGTGTGCCGTTTTTTAAGCCCATTGGAAAAGTGCAGTATTAGGGTGGGAGTGACCCAATTTTCCAGGTGCCATCTGTCACCCCTTTCTTTGACTAGGAAAGGGAACTCCCTGACCCCTTGCACTTCCCCAGTGAGGCAATGCCTCGCCCTGCTTCAGCCCAAACATGGTGCGCTGCACCCACTGTCCTGCAACCACAGTCTCGCACTCCCCTTTGTCCATTTTTTATTGGGATTTTGGATTTTTCCTGTTTCTGATTTGTAGTGTTCTTCATGTATTCTGGAAATTAATCCCTTATCAGATATATGATTTGCAGATATTTTCCCTATGTCATAGTTTGCCTTTTTACATTCTTGATAATGGCCTTTGAGATATAAAAGTTTTTAATTTTCATGAAGTCCAATTTATCCCATTTTTGTTGCCTATGCTTTTGCAGTTATAACTAATAAGTCATTCTGAAGTTCAATGTCATGAAGCTTTTTCCTTATGTTTTCTTCTCAGAGTTAGTTAGTCTTCACTCTTCCATTTAGGTCTTTGATCCATTGTGGGTTCATTTTTTTTGTATATGGTGTGAGGTAAAGGTTCAACTCATACTTGTCCATGGGTAGCCAGCTTTCCCAGTATCACATGTTAAATAGACTATCCTTTCCCCATGGAATAGTCTTGGCACTCTTGACAAAAATCATTTGGCCATATATGCAAGCTTTCTTTCTGGGTTCTCTATTCTATGCCATTAGTTTCTATGTCCTCCTTTATGCCAGTACCACACTCTATTGATTACTGTAGCTTTGCAGTAGATGCTGAAATCTGAAAGTGTGAGTCCTCCAGCTTCCTCTTTCCTTTTCAAGATTGAAGTTTTTAATTCCATCCTGGACATGCTGCACCCAGATATTTTTGAAGGTTTTGGGAAATGAGAAAGGCTGATTGCTATTTTCTATGGCTTTAGAACTTTTCACCTTTTCATAGTTGCATCTTTTTCTCGGTGTCTCAGTTGTGGCAGCCATGAATGACCTCTGTGGCAGGGACTTGACTGACAGAGGGCCCAGGTCAGGGCATTCCAAATTCACCTTACATATGATAAGTCAATCGTGTATATACTTATTTATATATGATAAAATTGGGATTTATATTACATATGTGAATTTTATATATACATGGCCTAGTGTTTTATGTGTTACCTTTTTTCATATATATGGAAATATGTATATATTTTAAATGGTTGTATATTATATACTTTTAGATTATATATTGTATATAAATAAATAGAGATAAATATGTATATGCTTTTTCCATATGTATACATAGAAAAAGAGGTAACACATAAAACACTAGGAGGCTGTGGACAGAGCACATGGGACACAGCACAGAGGACAGTGAGTGACACACTCGGAGAAATAGGAGATTCGGCCATGGGAGTTCTGCATGGGAGGGAAGGGGCAGTGACAAAAAGTGTGTATTTATAGAGAGGGTGAGACTACCAGACACCATATATACATTGTATATATATATGTATATATATATGTGTGTATATATATGTGCATATATATGTATATATATCTATATGTATATATATGTGTATATATATATAATGTCAATTTTATTATGTATAAATGTCCTGGTGTTTTATGTGTTACCTCTTTTTCCATATACATATATGGAAATGTGTATATGTTTTACATTATTATATATTTTATATTATTATATATTTTGTTATTATCTATTATATATAAATAAGTATATGAAATATATATATTTTTCCTATACACACAAAAAAAGAGGTAACACATAAAACACTAGGACATAGTTACTGGCTACATGTGGGAGAGAGAGAAAAAATCTAAGTGCAAAAAAGTCAAGCCTGGTACGTTAGTTTATACCCAGTGAGATGCATCCAAGCTGGGATTAGACATGCAAGATAATTTATTAGGAAAAGTGTCTGTGAGGGAAAGTGGAGAAGGCATGAAAAAAGTCTGGGAGAGCCTTGGGACCACTATGCAAATCTGATTCCTGTAGCGAGAAAGAGAAAGAAGATTTAGCTTCAGTTCAAAGAGAGCATGGCAAGGCTCACAGGGAGTCCTCCCACCAGTCACCCAAGAGAGTAAAACAGAGTCTCACAGAACTGGGCTTGCTTTCATATCCCTGCTGAGAGCTTCAGGAAAGTGAGGACTCTATGCAAAGTAGGTTGTCAATTTGGAATGCACTGATCTGGGCCTTCTGTCAATCAAGTCAATTGAGTATTAATTAATCACTTATTAGCTGGGAGTATTGGAATTATCAAGGGAAATTTTTCAACATACTTAAGCCTATACTCTCTCTGCCTTATTCATTAATGGGCTCCACCAAGAACTCAGTAATCCTCTTGAGAAACACAAGCCGCCATGGAGATCTGACAGAGTCTTACTCATGCCTACCACAACTGAGACACTGAGAAAAAGATGCAACCATGAAAGGGTAGAAAGTTCTAATGACACAGAAAATAGCAGTCAGCCTTTCTCACATCATAAAGCCTTCAAAAATATCTGAGTGCAGCATGGTCAGGATGAAACTGACAGAAGACTGATCACTAACCTAGAAACACATTGAGAGAGAAAAAAATACCTGCAAGAATATAGTTGGCTAATCATCTACCAGCAACACTCCCACAAAATTAATGTAATCCCTGAAGGAAGAAGTAGAAACTACTTCATACTTAGTGATGGTTCCTAAGGTACCACACTGTAAAATAACATCACCTTTATTCCTTCTCTTCTTTTCTTTCCATGACAGATACTTCAGTACAAGCAAGTTTTCCTGGCCTTTCAGGTAGAGCCACTGTCAGCATCATGATTGGAGTACTGGCCAGTGTGGCTCTGATATAGCAGCCCTGGTGTAGTTTATTTCAGGAAGACTGGCAGGTATGATGGCCTTTCCTTTTGTCCTGTTTCCTGCAGGGCTGACTGCCATGCTTGGGAGAGAGAAATGACTTCTTTGCCTGTATCTGGGACTGGATCTCCTCCTCCTCCCACTAAACTCCTGCTTCTCAGCACTTATTCCTGCAGGTCTCTTCTCCCCTGTTCTTCATGCTCTCTGTACCCCACTGTCTCCTACAAATGATTATCCTCAACCTCTGCTCATTTGTTTCCCAGATTCAATACCTTATAAAACCCTCTCGATACCTTTTTTTTAACATCTCTCACTTGTGTCATTCTCTCCATTCCCACAACCTCAACAACTGCTAGAGGTACTGCTTGACTTATCTCCAGGCTTTGAAATCTTCTTTGTGTATGACTACGTTATTACCTTCCTAAATTCTACTTAACTCGCCTATTCAAAAATCTTCAGGGATCTACTCTTGCCTATTTGATAAGTTCACATTTCTTCTCTTTACTAATTTTTATTGCTTCCATTCCCTCTATTCCCTAGTGTAATTGCTCCATTCTAATTAAATCTGTCTTTCTACATATCTATTCCCCTCTACCTGATATACACATAGAATGCTGAGTTCCAATGCTATGGCTAAAAACAGGGTGATCTCCCTTCTACAATCTACAGTACGGGCTTACCCATACCCTTCATCACAAGCAACCTCTGACCTTCCGGAGAACGATGACTCCAGCATTAATGTGTAAACCTGAGACTCAGAACACAACCTACATGTGATTGAGAACCTTTTCCTGACGACCAACTCATATGTTCATGAAAGATACAGAAATGAAGAAGGCAAGGTTTCTACCCCGAGGAACATAAAGCCTAAGATAGATGATAGGACCAGAAAAATAATTATAATACCAAAATAGAAAAAAGTGAATGCCACAAGAAATCAGAGAAATCTGATGGGAAATATAGCTATACATTGGAATCACCAGAAAACGTTTTTTTAAATGGATGCCCAAGCCCCACCCAGAGGATGCAATTTAATGTCTAAAGTGAGACTCAGGCATTGGTAATTTTTAAGTCTTCTCAGATGCTACTAATGTGTAACCAGGATAAAGAACAGCTGTTCTAATAGGTAAAACTTAGACCTAAATTAATGATCATTAGCTGGGAGTATTGGAATTATCTAGGGAAATTTTTCAGCATACATAAGCCTATACTTTCTTGACCCTATTCATTAATGGCCTCCACCAAGAACTCAGTAATCCTGTTGAGAAACACAAGCTACATGGAAAAGCCACTTTATTTGAGATGCAAAATTATATGAAAAGCATTTTCAAATCATAAGGGGCAAAGGATGCTAAACCTTCTCTATGGTATATTTATGGATATGTTACTGATATGATTGTTCCAGAAATTGTATGAGATTCCTAGAAATTAAATACGTTATCAGCCATAATGTCACATACCACAGAAGCAACTAACTTTTTATGTGAGCTGTGTTATCATAATGAATTCTCATCAGAGTTTTAACCATAGTCATTTAAAATCTTTGTCATTCACAGACATTGTTTTTATTCTTTCTCAAAGCATTTCCAATCAGCTACAGTCCAAAATTGCTTCCTTTTCAAGGAGATTTATGGAAAAGATGCTGACAAGTATTCTTTAATAGAAGTTTCTGATAACTTCCAGATTATACCACTGGACTGTCTAAGAACTTCCAAAACTTTAACAAACAGGCTGATATCTTCATAAAATTCCCGGCCTAGACCAAGCAGGAAAAACATTGATTTCATTGAAATAATTGATAATAATGAGGATAATGTGTTTATGATTTTTATTTGAAAATTTGCTGATTCTTTAAATGGTTTGTTTTCTAGATTTATGGAATTTTTCTCTTTTAATCTATGCATAGCTTATAGCAGTTCAATAAACTATACTTCTGGGAACGATAATTGAAATATTTACTTTTGCTCTCTACCTGACTGCCCCAGAATTGGGCAACTATTCATGAGTATTGATATGTTTATGGTAATACACATATTTGCACAACTACAGTAACAAGCTGCTCTCTTTGTAACAGGACACATTTGAAATCATTGGTTATATTACCAAGGCTTTGACTGGGATGTTATATTTAAGAATATAGATAGAATGAACCAATATGAACTGTAGGCAAAGTCTGAAAGCAGCCTTGGTTTGTTTCCTATTCTCAAGAGTTTTGTGAAAGTTCAATCTGAGACTCTTTATAAAAACTTAGAGCAAAGAAAATTTTAAAAGAGGGTCTACATGGTCACTGCTAATCTAGCTGCACTTATGTAAAGAATCAGACCATGTTTGAAGAAACTCAACCTATTTTGCAAACAAACTTATTCTACTGAAATTACCATTGGTAAAACTGGAGATGCCCATAGAGAGAAAAATTATGTGGAAAATAAAAACTGTAGTACACCTGTTATGAGATTGCAGCTCTGTTCATTGTTTCTGTGTTTCTATTATCCACCTGCAGACTGGACATTACCCTGAATTCTACCAGTTCCTCCAATTCCATTTTCTCCCATGGAATCACTAAGAGCAAGACCCATGCTGTTCCAGAAGCCCTATAAGCTGGAGGTGGACAACTCAAGGTAAATTTCATGGGAAAACCCTTGGACCTGAAGCGTGAGACACTCGGAACTCACCAAAATAATCGACACCATAATAACAGACGCTCAAACTGTAAACAAGGACAAGCTGATGACTTCACACTGTGGACAGTTTTACCCAAGATGTCCGAACAAGACTCCCCATCATGATGAGGCTCTCACCCCTCTTTACTGTGCTTGCTCATGCCTGCCTCTTTCACTTGGCAGGATAATGGAGTAATTAGAATTTCACATGTAGTAGCTTCTGAGGGTAACAAGAGTGTCGGATATGTCATCTCAACCTCAAAATTTACATAACATCTCAGGGGGAAATGTGGCTCTCTCCACCTTGCATACAGGGCTCCCAATAGAAATGAACACAGAGATATTGCCTGTGTGTTTGCAGAGAAGATAACAATGCCTAAGAAGATGACATGGACTTGGTCCTGATATGCAGCCATTCCCGTATACCCTTCCCCTGCTGCAGGGCCGTACCAGCCCAGGTCCCAAATCTTCAGCTGCAGAGCTGACAGAGAACATGGGATACCCAGCATCCCTTACCTTCTTCCAGTCCACTGCAGTGGCTACCGGCATGGCCCATTTACCATTGAGGACACCCATGTGCTGAACCTGGGAGTAAGAAATGAAAATGACTTGTCCCTGCCCCCCTGACATTGATCTTCCCAGCCTGCTGCTCCCTATTCTGCTCCCAAGCCCATGTGCAGTGCTCAGCCCCAGACATCACTGCCCCCAGGGTATAAACAGTACCGCCTACTGCACACAAACACAAACTCACAGAAGGTGACAAAAATCTGCATTTCGGACATCTGATTGTGAAAGAAGAACAGTGAATGTAGAGCCACAGAGACTGGGACCTACGGGGCTGGAAGGTGATGAAACTGTAACATAACATATGTGTGACCTCGTGTGAAGTGTGCAGATCCATGTGGAATAAAACATGCAGCCTGGTCTGGGATTGCTGCCATTCACACTTCCCTCCCTGTCCACCAGATGGTGACAGAGTCCCTCCCAGCCTGGAGCCTTCCCAGGGGATGCCAACATCCCTCAGCCGAACCCACAGCCCAGCAGGCTCCACCTTTACCAGGATCACTTCAGCCCAAGTCCTCAGCGCCCTCCATGCTCCCCACATGGACTCTGTCAGCTCCTCTCTGACCTGGCAGCCGCCAACCTAACACCACTCCCTCTGCAGGTAGCTCCTGCCCCACACACCTGCTCCTTTCCTGGTCCCAGCTAAAGGCATCTCCCAGGGCAGCGCAGGTACATGCGATGCCACACTGGGCGCTTTCCCCTCGTGACCTCCCTCCATCCTCACCAACTCTTTCTGTCACTGCTCCCTAAATGCCCGCCCCTGCTCCATCTGTCCTGTTATCTGGGGCATCCCAGGCCAAGTCTAGCGCTGACACAGAACAGCAGCTGCCTGAGGGCCCACAGCCTCCCCGGGAATCAGCCAGGCACCCTGTGACCTGTCTGCCCGCTGCAACCCGGGGGGCTCAGAGCACGTGTGATGGTCACACACAGGCACATTCCGGGATGTGGCCACCTACCCCAGCTGTCCCTGGGGAAGACAGACCTCTCCTGTGTGCTTGCGGGGAGAAGGGGGGTGTTATTGCTCTTTGCTCCCAGAACACAACTCACCCCCACCCGCCCTCTCAGGTGTGAGCAACGTCCCTCCAGACAGGCTCTCTGGCCACTGCCTGTTCCTCCGCTACAGACAGCAGATTGGCCACGTCAAAACCCTCAGGACAGACCTCTGGGTATGTCAGCACATGGAAGGCTGAGCCCATCATGGCCACGGAGTAAGTCAGGATGAATCTCTCCAGCTCTGAACCCCTGCTCTGTCCCAGGCTCCCCATCCTACGTCTCAATGAGCCATGTCCCGAGGGGTTCCTGGGTAACTCCCCACTTCCTCCTGAACCACAAAGGGGAAGGTGTGGTGACCACAGGACAATCAGCTGGGCAGAGAAGAGAGGACCTCAAAGATGGTCAGGAAGAACATGAGAGACCCTGAGCTCCAGCTCAGCCGCCACACCCCAGTGACTCATAGAGTGACCGAGAACTGTCCCTTTGACTATGGGACTCACAGCCCCCACTGAGCAACCAGCACAGGCCTCTCCTCCCAAGAGGCATGAGAGATTCACCCTGCACACCTCCAGGAAGGACAGTTTCCTCTGGGATACCCAGGTCCTGAATGTCCATCCTTGGAAGCTGCAGCCAAGCTAGACACGATTAGAGAAAGGAAGGGTCCCTCTCACCAGGCAACACACAGCTCACCCGCAGCACAATGGGGCATCACTGTGACAGGGACCTAGTGCAGCTGCAGCCTCCTGCACTGAAGGGGAGAGCCAGATGGGGATGAAAGAGGGCAAAGGGCGTGAATGTGCACCCCGACCCAGAGCCTTGGGGATAGCAGGAGGCTGAGGCTAAGGACTGTGCTTCCCCAACCTGCAGGGTATGTGTGTGACTGTGTGGGTCTGTGTGTGTCTCTTCTCTATGTGTGTGTGTGTGTGTGTGTGTGTGTGTCTGCACAATGTGTGTGTTGAGGTTTGGTGAAGGAATCACTTCTGAAAAAGGCAGAGGCCTCCACAATTCCCTGGGACCTGAACCATAGACAAAAGGAAAAACAGAAGGAGGGACAAGGAGGCAGGACTGAGAGAGGAGGGAACAGAGAGGTGTCCTGGGCCTGACCCCGCCCATGAGCTTGAGAAGTGCTCCTGCCCCAGGAAGAGGCTCAGCGCAGAAGGAGGAAGGACAGCACAGCTGACAGCCGTGCTCAGGAAGCTTCTGGATCCTAGGCTCATCTCCACAGAGGAGAACACGCAGGCAGCAGAGACCATGGGGCCCCTCTCAGCCCCTCCCTGCACACAGCGCATCACCTGGAAGGGGCTCCTGCTCACAGGTGAGGAGACAACTTCCTGGGAGAGGACAGGAGGAGGAAGCAGAGTCACTGGATGGGGTCTCCTGGAGAGGATGGATTCTAAAAAATAAAAGAAATCAGCACTTTGGGAGGCTGAGGTGGGTGGATCACGAGATCAGGAGTTCAAGATCAGTCTGGCCAACACAGTGAAGCCCTGTCTCTACTAAAAATACAAAAAATTAACCAGGTATGGTGGTGTGCCCCTGTAATCCTAGCTACTTGGGAGGCTGAGGCAGGAGAATCACGTGAACCCGGGAGACAGAAGTTGCAGGGAGCCGAGATAGCGCCACTGCACGCCGGCCTGGGCAACAGTACGAGACTCCGTCTCAAAAAAAAAAACAGAAAAAAAAAGAGAAAAGAAAAAAAGGAAAGAAGGCTCTGTTGGAGCCTGGATAGGGGAAAATACGCCAGAGAGGGACAGGGGTCATAACAGGAAAGCCACATTGAACCGGAATTGGTAAGAGGTAGGAAAAACTTAAGTGTTCTGTTTTCCTGATTAATCATCAGGGGCCGCCACATTTTGAAAAATGATAATAATAACTATATCAGATGATACTTCAAATAAAAATATAAGCAGGGCATGAAACACTGTCCTCAGCAAAAAACCTCAACAATTGGGGTAAAAAAAAAACACCCAGGGCGCGGAGGGCCCTGAGAACTCTCGCATCTACAGGAGTCTGCAGCCTGTTCCAGGCACTGGGGTGCAACCAAGATCACAAAAGTCCCTGTCCTCATGGAGCTCACGCTGTCAGGGGGAGGAAGACAGAGATGCAAAGAGATCTGGAATGTGAGGTCAGGTGTTGACAAGAACCCTGGAGGGAGCAGAGCAGGGAAAGGTCAGAAAGGGAAGACCCAGGGTCTCTGAAGGAGGTGTCAGGAAAGAAGTCTAAGGATGCTCTGATGTGAGCAGGACCTGAGGGCAGTGTGGAGTGGGCCATGCGAACCCCTGGGGAAGAGGATTCCAAACAGAAAAATGCCAAGGTCAGAAGTGTTGAAGGAATGGGGGTCATGCTGCTGACCTTGACCTAGTAGGACAGTAGGACATACACACATACACACACAAACACAGATGCCCTTCCTGTGCGCGTGTCTGTGTTTGTATGTGTGTGTGTGTGTGTGTCTGTGTCTTCAAGGCTGAGGATTGAAGAGACCTTCTCAGGACCCAGGGCCGCATCTTTTCACCCCAGTACATAGGTCTCAATATTAACTGATCTCTCTCTACCTCCTAGCATCACTTTTACACTTCTGGAACCCGCCCACCACGGCCCAAGTCATGATTGAAGCCCAGCCACCCAAAGTTTCTGAAGGGAAGGATGTTCTTCTACTTGTCCACAATTTGCCCCAGAATCTTGATGGCTACTTCTGGTACAAAGGGCAAATCACGGACGTCCAGCATTACATTACAGCATATGCAGCACACCGTCAAATAATTACATCTGGGCCTGCATACACTGGACGAGTAACACTATATTCCAATGCATCCCTGCTGATCCAGAATGTCACCCAGGAGGACACAGGATCCTACACCTTAGAAATCATAAAGCGAGTTGATGAGACTAGAGGAGTAACTGCATATTTCAACGTCACCTTATACCGTGAGTGATTCCACATGATCCCTGGGTGTTGGGGGGCAGGGGTCATTTCTACTTCACACACACAGGATTTTCAGGCCTGGACTGTGCCTGTGTCCCTCTCTGCATTATGTCCCATGCTGGGGTTTGGGCATTTAGTTCAGGAAACATGCACAGGAGACAAACTTCAACAGATCAGAATTCCTTTCCCCTTTCCAGACCCTGCAGACACTTGCTGCAGAGGAAGGACAGTCTGATGGGGGGACTCAGCAGCAGGAGATCAGTCTCAGTCAAGCTCCTCATGCCCTCTTCGTAAATTTCACCCTGAGAGACCCTGGAGAACTGAGAAGGGCTTGGCCTGAGGGGCCCCTGAGATACTCTCAGAGAAGCTCAGCCCTAGAAGCCTCAACCCCAGAACCCTGTCCCTAAATCCTTACTCTAGATAAAGCTGAGGAGCCTGTGCCAGGGCTGGGCTGTGGCTTCTTCGGCAGCACTTACTGGGACCAAGGATTTACCAGCTGTCTGAGGACTGTGTCTCCTGGAGCTGCTCACCAGCCAGGGCTCAGCCCTCAGAGCCTCATCTGGGCAACGACAGACCTTTCTTCACCTGACTCTCAGAGTGGAGAGGACAGAAAGACAAGCTTTGTAGACCATTAGCCAACTGCCTTGGGAGGCTTAGGACAGTCCGTAGAACGTCTAATGTCTCCAGAAGCAGAAACAGAAGAGAGAACATGTACCTGGTAGCAGCTTGTCCACAGGGATCTGACCTAAAGGTGCTTTCTCATGGAAGCAAATGAGTAATAAATGCTGTTTGTGTGAACACCTCCACTGTGCCAAGCATTAGGTCAGGTGACTGTGAATAATATAAAATTTATTCACAGATAGCATGAAAAGCCACAGTCCACTTGCCATTTAGCTTATTTGATTGAGAGAAAACTGAGGCACAGGAAGGCACAGTCACTGAACCAGAGTCACACAAACACAAAGGGGAGATCAGGGTCACATGAGGTCTGTCTGCAGCCACAGGCCCATCCTCTCCTCCACCAGAAGTGAGGGCCTACTGGGTTCCAAGGACCCCATAGTCATTTATTGGCTCAAATCCTCTCTTCTTAGTCATCCAAACCTCAGAGGAGTGAGAGCAAATGGTCAGCTGAGTAGTCTGTACCCCAGAACTAAATCACCTGCCTCAACCGTCAGAGTCAGTGCAAAAAACTGTCCAGGCCTCCCCCATAGATCTTCACCCCCATCACTGAACCCGAAATCCTGTGTTTCCCAAAGTGTCCATGTCACTGTTATGATAGGATCAAGGAAAGGACCTTGTTTTCTTTCCGCACTCACACCCTACACCAGCACAGGCCCAGCGAGAGACACACTCAGGAGCTCTCACATAACAAATGAAGGAATCGAATGAAGAAATGAATGATTCAAAACCTCTTTAGAGACGGGATCTTGGACACAGAGTCCTACGAGGTTCTAGCCACACCTGTCCCTTGTCCTTCAGAGGCTGACACCCATGTTTCATCCCCCCACTACCTCCTGCCCCTAAAGCCACCCCACCTCATGTAACTCTGAAGCTCTTTGGCCACCGGAGGGTTCTCAGGGCTCCTTGGTCCTGGACTGTGGAACTGGGGGCACCTGGTCCCTGGGGTCTCTGAAGTCAGTGTAGCCCTCACTGCTCACTGCCATGGTGTCTCTGCCTCTCTCTGCTTCTCTGTGTCCCTCATCTTCCTCCCACTTCATTCTGACTGGCAAGCCCTGTCCTGCACAGCTTCTTCCTCCACCCCTAGGCCTTCCGCAGACACTCCCTCTAACTAGGCTGGCTGTTCTGTTCCCTTCCCACTAACACTGTGGCCTGGCCCACCTCCCAGGAAATAGGAAAGGTGCAGAAATCACTGGAGTTGCCACTCCTGCCAGGCTTCATCTCGAGCCAATGTCCCCAGGTCACTAAGAGAATGACCTTCCACTGTATTCCCATCCAGGGCTCTTTCCCTTTGTGAGGCTGACCTGTGGACAAGACCATGGGACAGGGATAGGCAGTTCCTCCATCCACTCTTAGAATTGCCAGACAAGTTCTTCTGGCCTCCTGCACAAAAAAGAAAAAAAAATTATTGTAATGGCGATTTGTAGTAAGGAAAGATTTAACGACTCCAGGACTGCCAAACAGGAGGATGGAGGTTTATTATTACTCAAATCAGCCTCCCCAGGGGATCAGGGGTTAGAGATTTTCAAGGATAGTTTCAGGGGCACAGGACTAAAAAATGAGTACTGCTGATTGTTTGGTGATGGAATCATGCGGGCGGAGGGAAATGATCTGTTTGTGCTTGAATCCACCTATAGGTAAGGACCACATGACTGGCTGAGCCATTAGTCATAGGTATGGATGAGGTCAGCTGGTTGCCAGAATGCAAAAGAATGAGAAACATCTCAAAAGACCAATCTCACGTTCTACAATAGTGATGTTATCTACAGGAGCAATTAGTTACAAATTTTGTAAACTCTGGCCAAATGACATTTGAGCAGTCAGGGATTATAGAAACTGTGCCTACATTTTAGCAGAATTCAGTTCCCTCCTATCATCTTAACCTCATGGTCTTTCACTAGTTTTACAAAGGCAGTCCCTGGGCAAAGTAAGGGTGTTAGTTTTATGGAGGAACTATTATCATTCTTGCTTCAAAGTTAAACCATAAACTAAATTCCTCCCAAGGTTAGCCTGGCCTATGCCCAGGAATGAGTGAGGACAGCCAGCCTGAGACTAGATGCCAGATGGAGTCAGCCATGATAGTTTGCTGTCACTGTTGTAATCTTTGCACTGACTCACCAGGGTGTCAGGGGCTGGATAGGCCTGCAGTCCCCAAAGCCCATGGGCTCATTTCACCTGTTTCACTCGTGACTCCATCCTCAACCTGCCATGGAGCTCACATTCTCCGGTCACTTCCTAGAGACTTCTGGCTTCCTGTCAGGCACATAACAAGCTTGAAATTTGTCACTCCGTTCTAACACTAAGGAAAAAGCTGAACAAACTCAAAAGTCAACAAGTCGCTAAAATCCCTCAGAGATGGCTGGGCACAGTGGCTCAGACCTATAATCCCAGCACTTTGGGAGACTGAGGAAGTTACAAGGTCAGGAGATAGAGACCATCCTGGGTAACATGGTGAAACCCCGTCTCTAATAAAAATACAGAAATTTAGCCAGGTGTGGTGGCGGGCGCCTGTAGTCCCAGCTACTTGGGAGGCTGAGGCAGGAGAATGGCATGAACCCAGGAGGCGGAGCTTGCAGTGAGCTGAGGTCATGCCACTGTACTCCAGCCTGGGCGACAGAATGAGACTCTGTCTCAGAAACAAAAAATTGCTGTTAGAGAAATGAAGAATGCTTTTGATGCTTACTGGTAGATTGCACACAGCTGAGGAAGGAATCCCTAGCTTGAGGATGTGTCAATAGAAACTTCCAAAACTGAAACAGGAAAGTCCAAAAACAGTGGGTAAAAAAAAGTGGAACAACATATTCAACTTCATATTTAATATGTTTTGACAATAGCAATTTTTAAGTTTTGTAGTTGTGGGACAACTACAAAGGCTGTAACATTCATGTAATGGGAATACTGGTGGTTTTGGGGACCAGTTGGAGGTGGCCAGGTGGGCGCTATCTGATGGTTTTACTGCCTGTGCCACATACAACTGTTTCCTCATGATGATGTCGTTTTCATTAGTTGGAGTTCTTCTTGTGGGGAGACACACGAGCCATTGGCATCTCACTTAGACTCTTCCTAATTTACAGAAACTTACACTCTAGTGGTGTTTCCTGAGCTTAAGAGAAAATGAAGAAAGCATTTCACATACCTGTTTTGGGGTCCTCCCCATTTTTCCTAACTCTGCAGAGAAATTAGAAGCAGGGAGTTCTTTCTATATTTACTAATATAACACACATCGCTTCTTTTAATTTGGCATCATTCCTCCCTTTATCTAATTGACACACTGACCAGTTCTGTCCTTTTAAAGGGACTCTCTCTACTTAAGGAGTTGCTAATTTCAAATCACCTTTGGCATCTTTCTTTGAGCATCATGTGATCCTGCTGGAATTCATGGCACACCCAAACCTTATTTTGGTCTCAAGAGAAATACTACTACCAGCAATTGATCTTAGATGTTTGAACCATCAGTAAAAATTTCCACTTATGAAAACATTTTAATGTTTCCTCTAAATTTTTTTTTGTTGTTACTACAGTCAGAACATGATATGAGGTCTAAACCCCGGACAACTTTATATGGGAAAATTCCAGTATTACAAATTGAGCATCCCAAATCCAGAAATCCAAAATCTGAAATGCTCCAAAGCTCAACACTTCTGTCCACTGATGTGATGCCAAAAAGAAGTGCTCACTGGCGCATTTTGGATTTTAAATTTTTCAGATTTGGGATGCTAAACAAGTACATATACTGGAAATATTCCAAAAAAGAAATTAGGAATCCAAAACGCTTTGTTTTTAGCTTTCTGCATAAGGAACACTTTATCTGTATGAGGTGCATAGAGTAGTCAAACTCAGAATCAGAGAGTAGAATGTCTAATGAGAGAAAGTATCTGCAAGACTTCTTCCCAAATATTGATCTAATATCCACCAAACACATATGGTCCATGAGGGCCAGACTTCCATCATCAGTCCATGTTCGCCCTTTCCACCACTCAGTTCTGCATTTGCAAACATCCTCATGTATTTCTA
Source organism: Symphalangus syndactylus (assembly GCF_028878055.3). NCBI lineage: Eukaryota > Metazoa > Chordata > Mammalia > Primates > Hylobatidae > Symphalangus > Symphalangus syndactylus. The sequence goes on from NC_072439.2 coordinate 18,860,572, forward strand.
GAAAAATCCACAGGATCCTCGCCTGCCCTCTACAGGGAGAGGGGAGCATCATGGACCCAGAACAGGGAACACGGTCTTGGTCCGAAGCTATCAGCTCTTGCCTGTCCCCTTCACTGTTTGTAAGTCATTCCTTGGACTCTCCTCTATCTTTAGAGGTCACTGGCTCAAGTCAGTCACTATGAGACACCTGGGAAAACTGCCCCACCTTGTGGCTCCACTGCCTGATGACTGAACTGACCTCCAGGCTTGACTCTGGTCTCTCCCCTGTGTTATTTCTGCTGAAGTACCCAGTCCCAGGCCAGGCTTTCCAGTACCCAAAGGGTTTAAGGACAATGGGAAGTTCCATCATCCATCTCTAGGATGTCCTTGGAAAGGGAAGCTGCAGAGAAAACATACCTCAGGGGGCAAAGTAAGACTGAAAGTAAGAAGATCCCAGAACTGCATGCTCCAAGTGAGGACCACAAGGTGGGCCAGGCAGGCAGTTGGAGGCGGAGGGACTCACAGAGGCATCAGGGGCTGTGACTGCTGGTCCTGTGTCTTTCCATGACCCAATACTACTGCTCGATTCACACTTAAGAAAGTCTGTGCTTCTCCCATATAAAGCAGGCAGCCTCACAATCTCTGAGTCCTCAGATTGCCATGCATCTGTCTTGTAACACACACACCTGCCATGGGCTTTTAAGGACTTGGGTGGGCTGAGAGATGGGAAATGCCAACTCTGATTAAAAAATGCCTTTGGAGGAATGAAAGTTGCCACACAGGGCAATCTTCTCTCTGTTTTCTGCACAGTGGAGACTCCCAAGCCCTACATATCTAGCAGCAAGTTAAACCCCATGGAGCACACGGATATTGTGAGATTAACCTGTGATCCTGAGACTCCGGACGCAAGCTACCTGTGGTGGATGAATGGTCAGAGCCTCCCTATGAATTACAGGTTGCAGCTGTCCAGAAGTAACAGGACCCTCTTTATATTTGGTGCCACAAAGGATATTGCAGGACCCTATGAATGTGAAATACGGAAGGCAGTGGGTGCCAGCCGCAGTGACCCATTCACCCTGAATCTCCTCTGTGAGTATCTTCTGTTCCTCTGGGAGCCAGGCTGCCATCCCAAATACACATGGCCAGAGGCCAGGTTTCTTAGTCCCTCTCAGGTCCAAGTACAGAGACCTTTACCCCTGGACATCAAAGCTGGCCATGACCTTCTGCCCCAGGCAAACCAGAGTAGGCCTAGGCTTGATCAACAATAGGAGAAAAGAGGCTGCTCCTGTCATGGGAGACTCAGGGTCCACAGCTTGTGATGGGAGAAACAGGTGAATGTCTCAGGCTCCAGATCAGTGAACGCAGCGGGGATTTGGCTGGGACTTCAATGTTGCGACTTGGCTCACAGGGTCACTGTGGCCCTTCCACAAACGAGGATTTTCCCTTCCCTCTGACAATATCACCTGTGACTTCATTCTCTTTGCTCCAGATGGTCTGGATGCCCCCACCATTTCTTCCTCATATACCTATTACCATACAGGGGAAGTCCCCAAGCTCTCCTGTCTCACAGACTCTCACCCACTGGCAGAGCATTCTTGGCTGATCGATGGGAAGGTCCAGCAATCAGCACAAGTGTTCTTTATCTCCCAAATCACTAAAACATATAGAGGGGTCTATGTCTGTTTCATCCATAACTCAGCCACTGGTAGAACAAATCTCATAATCAAGAGGATCTTAGTCCCTGGTAAGTGGATCCCTGGAGCATTGGCAATATGTGTTCCAGTGCAGTCTGTCTAGCTATCAGGGAAGAGCCACCTGCCCTCTACAAAGGGAAAGGGAAATTCAAAATCCTGGACAGGGAATATGTTTCTGCTACAAAACCACCAGCTTTTGCCTGTCCCCTTCACTCTTTCTAGATCATTGTTTAGACTATACACTAACAGTGAACAATCTGAAAGGAAATTAAGGAAAGAATTTCAATTCACATTAACATCAAAAGGAATCAAATATTTTGGAATATGTTTAACCAAAAAGGTCAAATGATTATCCCTGAAAACTACAAAACATTCCTGAAAGAAATTAAAGACGATATCAATATATGGAAAGACATTTCATTTTCATGGATTGGAAGAATCAATATTGTTAGAAAGACAATAATACCCAAGTGAGTTGAAAATTCAATGCAACTCCTACCAGAATCCCAGTAACATTTTTTTGCAGAATTAGAAAACTCTGTCCTAAATCTGACCTGACAGGCCCTTGTTAGTGACTGCCACAACAGAAACACTGAGAAAAAGATGCAACCACGAAAAGGTGGAAAGTTCTGATGACATAGAAAATAGCAATCAGCCTTTCTCACATCCCAAAACCTTCAAAAATATACGAGTGCAGCATGGCCAGTATGGAATTGACTGAAAACTAATCAACAAGCTAGAAACATGGTGAAAGAAAAAAAAAAAGAGCAAGGATATATTTGTCTTATCACCTCCCACTTTTGCCTGCTAATCTGATGCTGAAAAGAAATGCTCATTGAAGGATTTTGGATTTTGAATCTTTCAGATTTGGGATGCTAAACCAGTAAGTATGTGACAAATATTTCAGAATCAAAAAATGTCGGAAATCCAAAACACTTTTTGTCCTAAGTCTTATGCAGAAGAAGTACTCAATCTGTGTCAACTATAGGCATCAAGCTGTACAGCAGATCTCTAGAATCTCCCCACCTTGCATAACTGAAACTGCACAGCCATGAACAACTTCTGATTCTCCCCACTCCCAGCTCCTGGCAACCAGCAGTCTCTTCTCATATTCACTCTGGAATCCACTTACATGAGGTCCCTAGAGTAGTCGAAACCACGGAATCTGAGAGTAGAATGTCCAATGAAAGAAAATATTTGAAAAACTTCTCTCCAAATTTGTCTCATGTCCATCAAACACACATGGCCCATGAGGACCAGATTTCCAGCAGTTCATTCCCACTCTTTCAACCAGTCAGTTCTGCATTTGCAAATGTCCACATGTATTTCTGGAAAGATCCACATGGTCCTCACCCGCCCTCTGCAGAAGGAGAGGAAACTTAAGGAACCCAGGACAGGGAACATGGTTCTGCTCCAAAGCCACCAGCTCTTGCCTGTCCCCTTCACTCTTCCTAGATCATTCCTTGCACTCTGCTCTATCTTTAGAGGTCACTGGTTCAAGTAAGTCATCATGAAACACATGCAAAAAACTGCCCCACCTTGTGCCTCCACTGCCTGATGACTGAACTGACCTCCAGGCTTGACTCTGGTCTCCCCTGTGTTATTTCTGCTGAAACATCCAGTCCCAGGCCAGGCTGTTCAGTATCTTCAGGGTTTCAGGACACTGGGAAGTCCCATTATTACTCATCTCTAGAATGTCCTTGGAAATGGAAGCTGCAGGGAAATCACATCTAGGGGGGAAAAGTAGGATGGAATTTGGAAAGGGCCCATCAGTTGCACATTCCAGGTAAGGAACCCAAGGTGAGCCAGCCAGTCAACTGATGATGGATTGACTGGGAGGGGTACCAGGGGCTGTGACTCCCACTGATGTGTCTGTCTATGACCCAACACTGCTGCTCAATTGACCCTTGAGAAAGTCTGTGCTTCCCTAAGACAGAGCAGGCGGCCTCACAGTCTTTGAGCCCTTAGATAATCATGCATCTGTCTTGTGACACACGCACCAGCTATTGGCTTTCAAGGACTTGGGTGGGCTGAGAGGTGGGAGATGCCACTCCGATTGAAGGATGCCTGTGGAGGAATCAAATGTGCCACACAGGACAATCTTCTCTCTGTTACCCACACAGCGAAGACGCCCAAGCCCTACATCACCATCAACAACTTAAACCCCAGGGAGAATAAGGATGTCTTAGCCTTCACCTGTGAACCTCAGAGTGAGAACTACACCTACAGGTGGTGGCTAAATGGTCAAAGGCTCCCGGTCAGTCCCAGGGTAAAGCGACCCATTGAAAACAGCATCCTCATTCTACCCAGTGTCATGAGGAATGAAACAGGAGCCTATCAATGTGAAATACGGGAACGATATGGTGGCATCTGCAGTGACCCAGTAACCCTGAATGCCCTCTGGGAGTATCTTTTGTTCCTCTGTGGGCCAGGACACCACCTTAAATCCAAACGACCAGAGGCCAGGCCTCTCAGTCTCTCACCGGTCCAAGTATAGACAACTTTGTTTCTGGACATCCGAGCTGGCCATGACTCCCTGCCCTGGGAAAACCTGAGTAGGCACAGCCTTAACCAATAATATAAGGGAAGGGACGCTCTTGTCATGGGAGACTTGGGGCCCACAGCTTGTGATGGGAGAAACAGGTGAATACCTCAGGCTTCGGCTCAGTGAACATAGAGGGGGTTTGGCTGGGACTTGAGGGTGTGTCTTGGCTCAGAGGGTCACTGTGTCCCTTTAAGAGACCAGGAGCATCCCCTTCCCTGGGATGACATCACCTGTGGCTTTATTCTCTTTGCTCCAGATGGTCCAGACCTCCCCAGCATTTATCCTTCATTCGCCCATTACCATTCAGGAGAACACCTCTACTTGTCCTGCTTCGCGGACTCTAACCCACCGGCGGAGTATTCTTGGACAATTGATGGGAAGTTTCAGCAATCAGGACAGAATCTCTCTATCCCCCAAATTACTACAAAGCATAGCGGGCTCTATGCTTGCTCTGTTCATAACTCAGCCACTGGCAGGAGAAACTCCAAATCCATGAGAGTCAAAGTCTCTGGTAAGTGGATCCCAGCATCCTTGGCCACAGGGTTTTAGGTGGAGTCTATCTGGCTTTCAGAGAAGAGTCAGGAAAACATTTTTATTCCCAGCCTGTGTCCCATGGGCACAAGCAAGTCCCAAATTCTCCTCCTGAACCCTCCCAATTTGTCTCTATAGACTCTCTTCTCCTTGTTTTTCTGTTTTCTCATGGCTGACCTTGTGTCTGGCCTGAGAAAGGTAGGGAGGGGACTTTATCAGCCCTGAGCCCTATGTGGTAGAAGAGGCTTCACAGAGGGACAAGAAGGAGAGTCCTCAAGATCAAGTTGCTTCTCGCTGTCACCAACACATCCCCTTCTGCCACGTCTTTGTTTTCTTGTACCTATACCATGAGCTACAAGGAACATGTGAGGCTTTGAAACAAGCTCACGCTTTTCCCACAAATGAGAGGAGGAAGCCCCTTGGGTGAGGGAGGAGCAGCTCAGACTCTGCTTCTTGCTCTGCTCCGGGATCCTCTGTGACTGGCCCTGCCTGACTGCACCTGGTGAGGGACCAGCATGTGTGGAGAAAGAGCCCTGGTGGCCTATCCTGAATTTGGCTAAATCGAGCTGCCAGTTGAAGCCAAGCCTCCCCCGGGCCAGGCTGCAGGGAAATAAGAAGAGAAGGAGCCTCAGGGCAGACTCCTGAGCTGCATCCTGGCTCTGAAGTCACCCGCTGTATGAGGCTGTGGGCACAGCACGTGGGACGCAGTACGGAGGACAGTGACTGATGCAGTGCTGGAGAAATAGAGAGATTCACCCCTGGGGCTCTGCATGGCAGGAAAGGGGCAGTGCCAAAAAGTGTGTAATTATAGAGAGGGTAAGACTACCAGACACTTTATATATATCTAATATAAGACTTACCATTAACTATTTCTAAGTGTACAATTTAGTGTTGTGTAACCATCACACTATCCATTTCCAGAACTTTTTCCTCTTACCATATTAAACCTCTGTACCCAATAAACAGTAACTCTCACTCCTTTTCCCCCTAACTCTTAGCACCCACCATTGTACTTTCTGTCTCTATGTAGCTGGCTATTCTATCTTTTATAAATGGAATTTTATAATAATTATCCTTTTGTGTCTGGCTTATTTCAGTTAGCATAATATCTTCAAGGTTCATCCATTTTGCATGATGTATTGGATTTTATTCCTTCTTAATGTTGAATAACATTTCAATGTAAAGATACACCTCATTTGCCTACCCACTTCTCTTTCAATGGACTTTTCAGTTGTTTACATGTTTTGGCTGTTGTGAGTAATGCTTCTCTGAACATCAGTGTACAAATATTTGTTCAAATTTCTTTCAATTCTATGGGGAGTATGTCCAGAAGTGGAATTGCTGGATCAAATGATAATTTATTGCTTAATTTTTTGAGAAACAGCCACAGCACTTTTTCCAGTGGCTATAACATTTCCCATTCCCATCAGCAATGCACTAGAGCTCCAATTTTTCCATCTACTTGAAAACACCTATTGTTTTGTATTGCTGTCATTGTTGTTGTTTATCAAAGCCATCCTAAAGTGTGTGAGGTGGTGTAACATTGTGGTTTTGATTTGCATATCTCTAAGTATTCGTGATGCTGAGGAACTTTGCGTGGGCTTATTGGATATTTGTATATCTTCCTTGGAGAAAACTCTATTTTAATCCTTTGTTCATTTATTCATTGGGTTTTTGGAGGTTTGCTGTTGTTGACTTGTAGCTTTTCATGCATTCTGGAAATTGATTTCTTATCACACATATAATTTGCAAATATTTTTATCATTGCATGGGTTGCCTTTTTACTTTCTTGATAATGTTCTTCGATATATAAAAGGTTTTGATTTTTATGAAGTCCAGTTTATCCATTTTATTGTTATGACCAAGAAATCATTGTGAAATCCAGTATCATGAAGCTTTTCTTCTAAGAGTTGTATAGTTTTTGCTCTTACATTTAGATCTTTGATCTATTGTGGGTTAATTTTTGTACATGGTTAGGTAAAGGTTCCATTCTTCTTGCCCTTGGATATCCAGCTTTCCCAATATGATTTGGTGAGAACACTGTCCCTTCCCCATTGAACGATCTTGGCACACTCGATGAAAATCATTTGGCCATATATGCAAGCATTTCTTTCTGGGCTATTATATTTCATTAATTTCCATGTCCTCCTTTATGCCAGTACCACACTGTATTGATTACTGGGGCTTTGTAGCAAATGCTGAAATCAGGAAGTGTGAGTCCTCCAGCTTCATTCTTCCTCTTCAAAGCTGTGTGTCTATTTAGAGTCATGAGATTCAATATAAATTTTAGGACAGATTTTTCTTTTTCTGCAAAAATGTCACTGAGATTCTCATAGGAATTGTATTGAATCTGCAGCTCACTTTGGGTAGCACTGTTCTCCTAACAATATTGAGTCTTCCAATTCATGAAAACAAAATGTCTTTCAATTTATTGATGTCGTCTTTCTTTCCTTCAGCAATATTTTGTAGATTCCAGGTATAATCATTTCACCTTTTTAGTTTAACTTATTCCTAAATATTTTATTCTTTTTGATGTTAATATAAATTGAAATATTTTTCTTAATTTCCCTTCAGATTGTTCATGGTTAGTATATTGAAATACAACTGAAGTTTGAATGTTAATTTTGTATTGTGTAACATTACTGAATTTATTTATTAATTCTAATAGGTTTGTTCCATCTTTAGGATTTTCTACATATAAGTTCAAGTTATCTGTCAACAGAAATAATTTTACTTCTTCCTTCCAATTTGAATGTCTTTTTTAAAATTTTTGCCTAATTTTTCTGACTAGAGCTTTCAATAATATGTTGAATAAAAGTGTCAAAAGCAGACATCCTTGTCTTGTTCCTGCTCATACCAGGAAAGCTTTCAGTCTTTCTCCATTGAGTGTGATGTTAGCATTGGGTTTTTCACATATTGCCATTATGTTGAGGTGGTTTCCTTCCATTCTTAGAATGTTTTTATTATGAAAAAATATTGAATTTCATCAAATGCTTTTATTGATTCAATCTTATTACTGATTATAGTTCTATTCATATTTTTGTGTGTTTCTAAGAGTTTGTCTACTTCATCCACTTTATCCAATTTATTGGCATAAAATTATTTATAGTACTTTCATAATCATTATTTTATAAGAATTGGTAGTAATCGCTCCATTTCTTTTTTTCTTTTTTTTTTTTTTTTTTTTGGAGAGAGAGAGACAGGCTCTCACTCTGTAGGCCAGCCCAGGATGGAATTCAGTGGTGTGATTATGGCTCACCACAGCCTCAAGCTCCTGGGCTCAAGCAATTCTCCTTTTTCAGCCTTCCAAGATGCTATGACTACAGGTGCATGCCACCATGCCCAGCTAATTTGTTTTTTTTTTTTTTGTAGAGACAGGGTCCCCTATGGTTACCTATGCTGGTCCAAACACCTGGTCTCAAGAAATCCTTCTGCTGTGACCTCCCAAAGTGCTAGGATTAAAACATGATCCACCATGCTCAGAGTCCATTTTCATTTCTGATTTTAGTAATTTTAAACTTTTCTCTTTTTTTCTTAGTCAATCTAGTTAGTGGTTGTCAATTTTGTTGATTTTATTTTGAAGAATCTACTTCTGGTTTCATTAATTTCCTCTATTCTTTTTCCATTCTCCATTTTATGTATATCCACTCTAATCCTTATTATTTCCCTCATTCACTGTGCTTGGCTTTAGTTTGTTCTTCTTCCATATCCTGAAGTATTAAAGTAGGTTGTTGACCTAAGATCTTTCTTTTTTTTAATGTGAGAGTTTACAGTTATACATTTGTTGCACAAGACTCAGCTTCTCTGAAACTCTGATTGTTCACTTGAGAACTGCAATGAGAGTGTTTTCTTCATACCATTCTTTTAAAGGTTTAACACAGTCAATGAAACAAAATGCCACACACAGAGGAACCAATGTCAGCTGCTATATTACTACCATCATCATTAGCCTTGAGGTCAAATAGTCCTAGAATCAAATCTCACATCCACCTGTCACTAGCCATACGACACCAGGAAAGTTTTTACACCACTCTAAGCTTCTGTCTTTTCATAGGAAAATGGAAATAATGTCTACCTGACAGGTTATTGTGTGGATTAAATGAGATACAGGTAAAGTATTTAGAACACGGCCTGACACATAGGAAGTGCCCTTCAACTGTACCTATCTTTTTCCGTATGTATATGGAAAAAGAGGTAACACATAAAACACTAGGACATGGTTACTGACTGCTTGTGGGAGAGAAAGACAAAAAGCTAAGTGCAAAGAATCAAGCCTGGTATGTTAGTTTTTACCAACTGAGATGCACCCAAGATGGGATTAGACATACAAGAAAATTGATCAGGGAAGACACCTGTGAGGGAATGTGGGGCAGGCATGAAGGTAGCATGGGAGAACCCACAGACCACTATGCAGAGCTGATTCCTGTGAAAAAGAAAGAAAAAGAAGTTTTAGGTACCAATGCAGTTCTAAGAGTTTTTGCAAGGCTGATGGGGAGTCCTCCAACCAGTCACCCATTAGAGTTAAAGAGAGCCTCAGAGAACTAGGCTTGCTTTCACGCCCTTGCTGGGAGCCTGTGGGAAAGAAGCTTTCTGTGCAAAGGAGGTGGTGAATTTGAAATGCGCTGACCTGGGCCTTCTGTCAATCAGGTCCCTGCCATGGAGACCTGGCAGGGTCTCATTCATGGCTGCCACAACAAAGACATTGAGAAGAAGATGCAACCATGAAAAGGTGCAAAGGTGGCAAGTTCTAATGACATAGAAAATAGCAATCAGCCTTTCTCACATTTGAAAACCTTCCAAAATATCTGAGTGCAGTAGAGAATTGACAGAGGACTGATCACCAACCTAGAAACATGGTGAGAGGGAAAAAAACTGCAAGAATATCATCATCTCCCACCAATTTTCCAACAGAAATAATGTGGTCCTTGAAGAAACAATTCTAGAGTACCTCATGTTACATGCTTGTTCCTGAGGCTCCCCCATGTAAAATAACATCAACTTCATTCCTTCTTTTCTTTTCTTTCCATGACAGCTCCTTCAGGAACAGGACATCTTCCTGGCATTAATCCATTTTAGCAGCCACGATGTCATTTCTGTATTTCAGGAAGACTGGCAGGTATGATGGCCTTTTCTCTCACCCTGGTTCCTGCAGGGCTGACTGCCATGCTTGGGAGAGGGAAAAGACTTATTTGTGTCTGGGACTGGATCTCCTCCTTCCTCCACTAAACTCCTGCTTCTCAACACTAATTCCTGCAGTTCCCTTTCTCCCTGGCCTTTATGCTCCCTGTACTCCACTGTCTTTTAGACATAATTATCTCCAGCCTCTGCTCATCTGTTTCTCAGATTCAGATGAGAAACACAATTCCACATGGTGAAAGCCTCTTCATTATCTTTAACATCTCTCAATAGTGTAATTCTCTCCATTCCCGTAAAGCTCAACCACTTCTCAAACTATTGCTTGACTTCTTGTCTCCAGACTTTGAAACCTTCCTTGCATATGACTGCCTCATTACATTTCTAAAATCTAGTTAATTCACTTAAGAATCTCCAGGTGTCTACTCTAGCCTATTTAATAAGTTCACATTTCTTCTGTTTACTAAGTCTTCTCACTTCCTTTACCTCTACTTCCTAGTTTAATTCCTCCATGCTAATTAGAACTGTCTTCCTACACATCCCTGTCCCTTCACCCATACAGATACAAAATTCTTAATTCCAATCCTATGTCTAAAAACAGAGTGAAATCCCCTCCACCATCTGCACTGCAGATTTAACCACACCCTTCATCACAAGCAACATGTGACCTCGTGGAGAATAAAGACTTTAGGATTAACATGTGAACCTGAGACTCAGAACACAACCTATGTGTGGTTGAGATCTTTTCCGGATGACCAGTTCATGTGTTTAAAAAAGATACAGAAATGAAGAAGGCAAGATCCCTACCCTAGGAGACATAAAGCCTAAGACAGGAAATGAGACCTGAAAATAATCATGATACCAAAATAGAAAAAATTGAATGCCAGAAGAAATCAGAGAAATCTGATGGGAAATAGAGCTACACATTGGAATCACTGGAAAACCTTTTTAAAAGTGATGCTCAAGCCCCACCCATTACTTCCAGTTTAAAGGTCTGGAGAGGGACCCAGGCATTGGTAGTTTTTAAATCTTCCCTGACTCTAGTAACATGTAACAAGTACAGAGAGCTCTTGTAATACGTAGAACTTAAAACTAAGTCAATGATTCTCAGCTAGAAGTACTGGAATTACCTAAGGACTTTTTCAACATACATAAGACTATACTTTTTGGCCGTATTGATGAATTGGCTACACCAAGAACTCAGTGATCCAGTTGAGAAACCGAAGCTTAATGGAAAAGCCACCTTATTTGATATGTTAAATTATATAGAAAGCATTTTCAAATGAGTGATAAGTGATGCTAAACCTTCTCTAAATAATATTTATGGGAATGTTAATAATATGAGTGTTCTAGGCTGGGTGCGATGGCTCATGCCTGTAATCCCAGCACTTTGGGGGGTCGAGGTGGGTGGATCACAAGGTCAGGAGATCGAGACCATCCTGGCTAACACAGTGAAACCCCTTCTATACTAAAAATGCAAAAACAAAATTAGCCGGGTGTGGTGGCAGGCACCTGTAGTCCCAGCTACTCAGGAGGCTGAGGCAGGAGAATGGCATGAACCCAGGAGGCGGAGCTTACAGTGAACTGAGATCGCACCACTGCACTCCAGCCTGGGTGACAGAGTGAGACTCCATCTCAAAAAAATTTTTTTTAAATGAGTATTCTAAAAATTATATGAAATTTCTGGAAATCAAATATGTTATCATAGTGTCGTATGTCACAGAAGTAACTAGATTTCTATGTGAGCTGTGTCTTTACCATAATAAACTCTCATTAGATTTTTAACCATAGTCATTTTAAAACTTTGTCCTTCCCAGACAGTTGCTGTGTTTCTTCCTCAAAGTATTTACAATCAGCTACAGTCTGAAATTGCTTTTTCTTCAAGGAGATTTATGGAAAAGACTCTGACAAGGACTCTTGAATACAAGTTTCTGATAACTTCAAGATCACACCACTGGACTAAGAATTCTCAAAATTTTAATGAACAGGCTGATACCTTCATGAAATTCAAGACAAAGAAGAAAAAAACTCAGTTTTATTGGATGAAATAATCAAAAGAATAATGTTTTCATAATTTTCTATTTGAAAATGTGCTGATTCTTTGAATGTTTTATTCTCCAGATTTATGAATTTTTTCCTTGAGCAATTGGTAAAGCATACTTTTGTAAACAAAAATCGAAACATTTGCTTTTGCTCTCTGAGTGCCCCAGAATTGGGAAACTATTCATGAGTATTCACAGGTTTATGGTAATAAAGTTATTTGCACAAGTTCAGTAAGAATCTGCTCTCTTTATAACAGGACACATTTGAAAACATTGGTTATATTACCAAGGCTTTGACTGGGATGTTATATTTGAGAATATACATAGAATAAACCCATAGGGAATACAGGCAAAGTCTGAAGTTGGCCTTGGTTTGGCTTCCTAGTCTCAAGAGGTTTTTGGAAGTTTAATCTGAGATTCTTATTAAAAACTTCTAGCAAAGCGAAGTTTAAAAACAGCCCCTATGACCCATTGCTACTCTTGCCGCACTTAGGTAAAAAATCTGGGCCTGTTCAGTGAGACTCAACCTATTTTGCAAACAAATTCATCCTACTGGAATTATCTTTGGTAAAAATAGAGACTGCTATAGAGAGAAAAACTATGTTGAAAAGAAAAACTGTAGTACACCTGTTACCAGACTGAACCACTGTTCATTATCTTTGAGTACTTATAATCCACTGGTAGACTGGACTGGACCCTGAATTCTTTTAGTTCTTCCAATTCAATTTTCTCCAATGAAATCATTAGGAACAAGAGCGGCTCTGTTCCTGAAGCCCATATAAGCTGGAGGTGGACAACCCTATGTAAATTTCATGGGAAATCCCTCGTGACTGAGGTGTGGGCCACTAAGATCTCATCAAATATTCAACACCATAAATTAGAGACACTCAAACTGCAAACCACGACAACGAGTTGATGACTTTACACTGTGGACAGCTTTTCTCAAGATGTCAGAACAAGACTATAAATCATGATGAGACTCTTACCTCTCTTAATTTGTCCTTGCTTATGCCTGTCTCCTTTGCTTCCCAGAATAATGCTGTACTTAGGATTTCACAAGAAGTAGCTTCTGAGAGTAAGTTAACAGTGTCAGAAATATCATGTCAACCAGACTTTTTTTTAATATAAGATGAAGTTTCGCTCTTGTTTCCCATGCTGGAGTGCAATGGCACAATCTTGGCTCACTGTCACCTCCACCTCCTGGGTTCAAGTCATTCTCCTGCTTCAGCCTTCCGAGTAGCTGGGATTACAGCCATGCACCACCACGCCCAGCTAATTTTATATTTTCAGTAGAGACAGGTTTTCTCCATGTTGGTCAGGCTGGTCTCGAACACCCGACCTCAGGTGATCGGCACGCCTCAGCCTCCCAAAGTGCTGGGATTACAGGCATGAGCCACCACACCAGGCCCACACATTTTTACATAACAAGAGATCCTTTAATCCACCCAAAGGCTGACATTAGCTGCATCTGTAACACAACTTTTTCCTCAAATGTATGGAGTTTTTTTTAGGCTTCCACTTCTATACTTGCCTATTCTCACTCCCTGTTTTAATTTAACATAGACATGCAATGCTAGATAATTGAATTGCTCTCTACCAGCTGAACAGGGGGGAGCCTGTGCAGTTTCTGACATTTCTTGTTGCACTTGGATAAATACAACGGGTATTACAGGGACTCAGTTGTAAAAATCAATAAATGTGCTGCCTGGTTAAAATGACTAGACTCTTCTGGCTTCTTCTTTGATCTATCCTATTGTAGTTGGTTTGCATCTTGCCTAAGGTGCATATTCCAAACTCTTGATATTTTCCTCCTGATAGTCATACTGGTAGTCTCCCTCGTGTGGTGCAATCCACAGATGTTTTTATTTGTGTGCAGCCATTCTTCAAATATCAAATGGTTTCTCTTGGGCTGGAATTACAAAATCTCAAAGAAATGTGTGATTTATGGGCCAGACTCAGTGGCTCATATCTGTAATCCCAGCACTTTGGGAGGCCAAGGCAGGCAGATCACAAGGTCAGGAGTTTGAGACCAGACTGCTCAATATGGTAAAACCCTGTCTCTACTGAAAATACAAAAATTAGCCGGGCATGGTGGTGCACCCCTTAGTCCTGTAGGGAGACCCCCTGAAACTATTGCTACAGAATAAAAGATGAAATGCTCCTGATTATTGTAAATACAAAATTGCATGCAGGATTGTGTAAAGACAATGCCAGGTTGGGCTGCCAGAATGAGCCTACAGCGCATGATGTGCTTCTGTTATATGGATGGGAGATACAATTATGAGTTTGGAACATAGATTACAAATGCAACGTGATTGGAATACTTCTGATTTTTTTATAACTCCACTCCAATATAATGAGTCTGTTGACAATTGGGAATCAGTAAAATGCCATTTACAAGGAAGTGAAGATAATTTAAGTTTAGACATAAGCAAGCTAAAAGAACAGATTTTTGAGGCCTCTCAAACACACTTAACTGCTTTACCCAGTGCTGAAGTTTTAGACAGCATCTCTGAGGGATTATCTAATCTCAACCCCATTCAATAGGTAAAATCTTTGGGAGGATCCACTATCATTAATTTTGTTCTGTGTATAATTTGTGCTATTGGTTTATTGTTCATATGTAAAATTGGAAAAAATATTCTTCAATCCAATCGTAATCAGTGCCAAGCAATGATTGTTATGGTTCATTTAAATCAGAGAAAAGGGGAAGATGTAGGGAAACCCCCTGAAACTATTGCCACGGAATGAAAGATGAAATGCCCCTGATTATTGTAAATACAAAACTGCATGCAGGATTGTGTGAAGACAAATGCCAGGTTGGGCTGCAAGAAGGAGCCAACAGCACGTGATGTGCTTCCCCCTGCAGAGAACCTCGTAATCCGCCCGTCTCGGCCTCCCAAAGTGCTTGGATTACAGGTGTGAGCCCCCACGCCCGGCCCGGATGTGGACATTTTTAAGAGGCCATTGTTATGTCTCATACAGGTCACTTTCATAAACATCACCCACAACAAAAATGTTTTGCCTTCCTTCCATGTCTCACTTTTCTATCTGCACAAACCACAGTGAAACACACTACCTCTGCTATGAAGTGTCTGGATGACCCTGGGCCACTCATTTGACCGCCCTCAGCCTCTTTCCTCATCTGCAGTGTAAGGCTGACTCTTACTGCATCAGAAAATGACAGTGGAAGAGTAAATTAACATGTGTAAGACATTAGTCACAGAGCCTGCTACCTGATGAGCCCTTGGTAAACATTCCTTTCAGTCCTTTCCTTTCACCTTCCCATTTTTCTTGCCGTCACCCATCTTCTCCTTCAACTCCTTTCTCTTCAGTAACTTACTCAGTCTAATCTGCCAATTAAAGAAGCCACATTTTTTGATGGGGTTGTTTGTTTTTTTCTTGTAAATTTGTTTCAGTTCATTGTAGATTCTGGATATTAGCCCTTTGTCAGATGAGTAGGTTGCAAAAATTTTCTCCCATTCTGTAGGTTGCCTGTTCACTCCGATGGTAGTTTCTTTTGCTGTGCAGAAGCTCTTTAGTTCAATTAGATCCCATTTGTCAATTTTGGCTTTTGTTGCCATTGCTTTTGGTGTTTTAGACATGAAGTCCTTGCCCACGCCTATGTCCTGAATGGTATTGCCTAGGTTTTCTTGTAGGATTTTAATGGTTTTAGGTCTAACATTTAAGTCTTTAGTCCATCTTGAATTAATTTTTGTATAAGGTGTAAGGAAGGGATCCAGTTTCAGCTTTCTACATATGGCTAGCCAGTTTTCCCAGCACCATTTATTAAATAGGGAATCCTTTCCCCATTTCTTGTTTTTGTCAGGTTTGTCAAAGATCAGATAGTTGTAGATATGCGGCATCATTTCTGAGGGCTCTGTTCTGTTCCATTGATCTATGTCTCTGTTGTGGTACCAGTACCATGCTGTTTTGGTTACTGTAGCCTTGTAGTATAGTTTGAAGTCAGGTAGGGTGATGCCTCCAGCTTTGTTCTTTTGGCTTAGGATTGACTTGGCGATGCGGGCTCTTTTTTGGTTGCATATGAACTTTAAAGTAGTTTTTTCCTATTCTGTGAAGAAAGTCATTGGTAGCTTGATGGGGATGGCATTGAATCTATAAATTACCTTGGGCAGTATGGCCATTTTCACGATAAAGTGGGCAAAGGATATGAACAGACACTTCTCAAAAGAAGACATTTACGCAGCCAAGAAACACATGAAGAAATGCTCATCATCACTGGCTATCAGAGAAATGCAAATCAAAACCACAGTGAGATACCATCTCACACCAGTTAGAATGGCTATCATTAAAAAATCAGGAAACAACAGTTGCTGGAGAAGATGTAGAGAAATAGGAACACTTTTACACTGTTGGTGGGACGGTAAACTAGTTCAACCATTGTGGAAGTCAGTGTGGCGATTCCTCAGGAATCTAGAACTAGAAATACCATTTGACCCAGCCATCCCATTACTGGGTATATACCCAAAGGACTATAAATCATGCTGCTATAAAGACACATGCACACGTATGTTTATTGCGGCACTATTCACAATAGCAAAGACTTGGAACCAACCCAAATGTCCAACAACGATAGACTGGATTAAGAAAATGTGGCACATATACACCATGGAATACTATGCGGCCATAAAAAATGATGAGTTCATGTCCTTTGTAGGGACATGGATGAAACTGGAAAACATCATTCTCAGTAAACTATCGCAAGGACAAAAAACCAAACACCGCATGTTCTCCCTCATAGGTGGGAATTGAACAATGAGAACTCATGGACACAGGAAGGGGAACATCACACTCCGGGGACTGTAGTGGGGTTGGGGTTGGGGGAGGGGGGAGGGACAGCATTAGGATATACACCTAATGCTAAATGACGAGTTAATGGGTGCAGGAAATCAACATGGCACATGGATACATATGTAACAAACCTGCACATTGTGCACATGTACCCTAAAACCTAAAGTATAAAAAAAAAAAAAAAAAAGAAGCCACACTACCCATTCTCTCATGACTCTGCTGGAATGTTATTGTGATGTGGTCTGCTATCCACTCAAGGCAATGAGTATTATTTGTATGGAGAGGTCTGTTTGCAACAAAAATCTTTTTATGTTCACACAAAATTTATACACAATTTCTCTTAACTTACACGTACCAGTCTCAATTCTACCCTGTTATTTCATACATGTACTTCATTATTTTATTCTTTGGCCTTTCTCCTTACACCTTAAAAATTAGGATAGTACAAAAACAAAAATAGTGGCCTGGGCCAGAAGAGGCGATTCCTTTAGCAAGATGAATGAATGCTATGTGCAAGGCAGCCCTGAAGCCCATTTCTGGGTTTGGCTTACATCAAAGCCATTTGACTCTAGGACACATTCTTAGATTCCCAGGAGATAATGATTGCCATGGAAGCCACACCCACTCTGAGTATTCCTACTGTTGGGCAAAGGAATGTTTCCAGAATGTTGTGCATTCTGTTTACACCTCCTAAATTCTTCCACTCCTGGAAGTTAAGCTTCACCACTAATCAGATTCATCTCCAGCTGGCCTGCCTGGGCCCTGACCGGAAAATACCTCCCCACTCTGGATGGCTAGGGTGGCACCTTTCTCTATTCCCATGATTATAATAGCTCACACTGATGCAGCACTCACTATGCACCAATCACTATCCTAAGAGCTTTCCAGGTAACTACAGTCCTCACCAAAAATCCTGAGTGTTATCCTCCCCATTTTTACAGAATTAAAAAAAAAACTGAGGCAGAGAAGGATGTGCCCACTGTCACCTAACTCCATAATTCAACCTTACCCTCCACTTCATCTGGTAAGAGGACACTCTAAGATGTACAAGGTCTCCTGAATGACATTCACCTTCAAAAATGATTTTTTCCCCATCTACTTTCAGGATTTGACAAACAGCCAGCATTTTGTTTTCTGTCTCACCCTTCACTTATGCACCTGTTCCCTAAAACTACACTCACAACTGCACAGCCCTGCATAAAAGTTAGCTTTTAGAAACCTCAATCTCTTTTGGAAAAAAGAAAGGCCGGCTTCCAAGTCTCACAAAAAGTCGTCTTTATTCTATTGTCAACTATTTGCATGGCCATTCTCTGGCCACTAATGAGTGCACTAGAAACAGAAAGTGTAATGAGAAGAAAGTAGGAGGAGGGTGAGTTTCTAGATAGACACACAGAGAAAAGATTCCAAATCCAGAAAAATTCATAAAATGCACCCAGGTTGTGTGGCTTTGAGCAATGACAGCCCCACCTGCCACTTTCCATGGCTGTTGGCCTCTTACTTCCTTCCTAACCGGCCCCTCCTGGTCTTGCTTTCTTAGACCAATACAAACAACCTGGGAGCTGGGGTCAGATCAGAGCACACAGCACTGAATGGTAGGGATGGGAAAGACAGAAAAGGAAGACGAGTGTTTGACTCATGAGGACCTGACTCACCTGGGTACACATCACCTAGGAAGGCAATAGATTACTGAAGGGCTTTGCAGGACTCATGGTGGCTATCCAGAGTGACTGACTGAGGCAAGGGTCTTGACAAATTGAGTTTCATTGAGCCAGAGCTTGACGGTGCACCCTGGGAAAACATGAGTTGCAAAAAACCTCAGTGGCTTGTGTTTTCTCTGAAGAGGTTTCAGGAGGCTTAGTAGTTACACATTTGATTAAAGGGGAGAAGACAGGTAGGAAAAGATGGAGTGGGCAGAAAAAGAATTGATCTAATCTTGTCTTTCTTCTGGGCCTCAGAAAATAAATTATCAGAATGAGAATTAAAATACTTCAGTTTTAGGAGCTAGATTTTGATTGCTCACTTAAAGTTACAATTGGCATGTCTTTCTTTCACAAAGAAATACACATCTTGAAAGATTTTGAAGCCAAGAGAAAACAATTTGTTCAGGCAATCATCTGGAGATGCCCAAGATCTTTGGCTTTCCTGTTTACCCCGTTCTTTTTCTTTTCTTTTTTTTTTTTCTGTTAGAGACACAACCTTGCTCTGTCACCCAGACTGGAGTGTATTCACCACAGCCTTGAACTCCTAGGCTGAAGCGGTCCTCCAACCTTAGCCTCCCAAGTATCTGAGACTATAGGCACGCACCACTGCACCTGGCTAATTTGATTTATTTTATGTTTTATAGAGATGTGGTCTCCCTTTGTTGCTCAGGCTGGTCTTAAACTCCTGGTTTCAAGTGATCCTCCTGCCTTGGACTCTCAAAGTGCTAGGATTACAGGCCTGTGCCAGCACACCTGGCTCCCCGATTCTTCAAAAGCTTTCAGAGAAAGCATTGTAGAAGACATGACTTTGTGACTGTATGTTTCATCGGATCCTACATCACTAGGAAGGCTCATTCTTAAGAAGTCATGTCCCATGGAAAAGGGGATAAAGACAAATCAGAAAAGGGCAAAGGGAAGTCACAGCAACAAAGGGACAGTATAATCCTGGAACCTTATTAAAGTCACACAACTGCTGCTTCAATTAGAGCAATTCATTTGGTAAACTCTGCTCTAACCCTTTCAGTTGTATGTTGGCTCACCTGTAATGTCTGGAGCAGTCTATAGACAAGGTTTTCTAGAATTTCTGAAGCATCTTCCAGTTGCAGTGGTAATCTGACACATTTCTCTGAATTGCAGTCTGAATCCAGTGTTCATGTGTACATTTTGTGTAGTCCACACATCAGCAGGCACAAAGGTTGTTTATATATAAGTTGCTATGATTTCTCCAGAAGTTTACATAAGTCATCTAGTTTCAGCTTGCAAGGTTTAATCTATCCATCTGAAAAAAGGCTAATATCCAGAATCTACAAGAAACTTAAACAAATTTAGAAGAAAAAACAAATGACCCCATCAAAATGTGTGCAAAGTACATGAACAGACACTTCTCAAAATAAGACATTTATGTGACAAACAAACATATGAAAAAAAGCTCATTATCACTGGTCATTAGAGACATGCAAATCAAAACCACAATGAGATACCATCTCATGCCAGTTAGAATGGCGATCATTAAAAGGTCAGGAAACAACAGATGCCGGAGAGGATGTGGAGAAATAGGAATGCTTTTACACTGTTGGTGGGATTGTAAATTAGTTCAACCATTGTGGAAGACAGTGTGGCGATTCCTTAAGGATCTAGAACAAGAAATCCCATTTGACCCAGTAATCCCATTACTGGGTATATACCCAAAGGATTAGAGATTATTCTACTATAAAGACATATGCACACATATGTTTATTGTGGCACTGTTCACAATAGGAAAGACTTGGAACCAACCCAAATGCCTATGAATGATAGACTGGATAAAGAAAATGTGGTACATATACACCATGGAATTCGATGCAGCCATAAAAAAGGATGAGTTCATGTCCTTTGCAGGGACATGGATGAAACTGGAAACCGCCATTCTCAGCAAACTAACACAGGAACAGAAAACCAAACACCACATGTTCTAACTCATAAGTGGGAGTTGAACAATGACAACACATGGACACATGAAGGGGAACATCACACACTGGGGCCTGTTGAGTGGTGGGGGACTTGGGGAGGGAAGTCATTAGGAGAAATATCTAATGTAGATGATCGGTTAATGGGTGAAGCAAAACACCATGGCACGTGTATACCTATGTAATAAACCTGCAGGTTATGCACCTGTATCCCAGAACTTAAAAGTGTACTAAAAAAAAAATATGATAAAATTTAAAATGCACAGTTTTAATTTATGATATACCAAAATGGAAGAAAAATGGAAGAAAATTCTCAAACCATTAGTTTTGAAATTTGTAGCCAGGAAAAAATTTAGGATTCAGTATAAATTGTAGGTAAATAAAAAAATTCAAAAAAAAAGGAACAGATCTAAAATTTAATAACCTTTGTTCTGTTGCTTTCTTCTGAAAAATAATTTTCCCCCTCCTGTCTCCCATTTTTATGAAATGGAAATCATATGGGACCAATGTATTTCCAAAATAAGTTTTAGTCTTATACCTGGGTTGTTTACATAAAGTGCAGCAAGAATGTAGATTCAAGGCCTCTGTGAATACATATATTTTATATATATGTATAAATACAAGAATATATATATATTCTATCATGTAGAATGGCACTAAAGTATATTAATGGCAGCAAATCTGTAGAAGTCTGCAGCAGCCTCAATTCTTGCTTCTTCAGAAGAAAGAATTCAACTAAGAGTCATAAGACAGAAGAAAAGACTGAGGCAAGTTTTAGAGCAACAGTGAAAATTTATTGAAAAGCTTTAGAGCAGAAATTAAAGAAAGTAAAGTACACTTAAAACAAGGCCAAACAGGCGATGAGATTTCAAGTGTGTGGTTTGACTTTTGACTTAGGCTTTTGTATATTGGCATAATTCTGGGGTCTGCATCTCTTCTCCCCTGATTCTTCCCTTAAAGTGGGCTGTCTGGCTGTGCAGTGGCCCACCAGCACTTAAGAAGGGAGCTTGTGTAGTGTGTTTCCTGGAGTACAGTTGGAAAACAGAGACCAAAATAAAAGCTATGTATGCAAATAAAATTGGTCTCCTTATAAAATCCTGTTATAAATTTCTATCATTTTTGTGTTACCTTGGCATCTATTTTTAATCTTCCTTGAACACACCCAAATTCCTTCTCTCTCTCTCTCTCTCTCTGTGTGTGTGTGTGCTCTGAGATGTGAATTTACTACCTACTTTCTCTAAAACTCAGCAAGGGCTTCCTCAGATAAATGTTAACTTTTTCTATTTACAAAAACACAATTTAAATCCAAATTTTTTAATAGTGAGTTTTATGGGTTCCATGCATAAAGTTTTAAAATAAAAAATCTAAAGTATTTCTCTCTCCTTCTATCTTTTTGTGCACATGTATATGTTCTACGTTGTATCACATGTATGCATATGTCCATACCTATGTTTATATATTGCTTATACATGGTATCAAATTAATGCAAAAATAAATGAGCACTCATCAATTAAGTAAATGATCCCAAATGCTTTTCAACACATGTGATTTTAGCAGTCTTTAATAAGGGAGGAACACCTCAAATGAGCATGCATACCTATCTGCAGCCTCCTTTAAAAAAAATTATCAGCCAAGAATTTTGTAGCCAGCAAAAGTAAAGTTCATAAATAAAGGAAAGATAACAGTCTTTTTCAGAAAAACAAATGCTCAGAGAATTTGCCACTACCAAGCCAGCACTACAATAACTGCTAGAAGGACCTCCAAATCTTGAAACAAATCATGGAAACACATCAAAAGAGAACCTCTTTAAGCATGAAACTCACAGGACCTATAAAACAAAGATAGAATAAATAAATATATAAAATCAAGGTATTCAGGCAACAAATAGCAGGATGAATGGAACAGTATCTCACATCTCAATACTAACATTGAATGTAAGTGGTATAAATGCTCCACTTAAATGATACAGAATTGCAGAATTAATAATAATTCATCAAGCAAGTATCTGCTGCTCTCAGGACGCTCCCCTGACCATAAAGTGTCACATAAACTTAAGGTAAAAGGGTAGAAAAATACACCCCATGCAAATGGCCACAAAGTGAGCAGGAATAACTATTCTTCTATCAAAAAAACTAAAGCAACAGCAGTTAAAAAAGACAAAGAGGGACATTATATAATAAAAACAGGACTTGTGCAACAGGAAAATATCAGAATCCTAAATATATATACACCTATCACTGGATCTCCCAAATTTATATAGCTAATACTACTAGACCTAAGAAATGAGATAGACAGTAACACAATAATAGTGGGGGACTTCAATACTCCACTGACAGCACTAGACAGGTCATCAAGACAGAAAGTCAAGAAAGAAACAATGGATTTAAACTATACCCTCGAGCAAATAGACTTAAGAGATATTTACAGAATAGTCTATCCAACAACCACAGAATATACATTCTATTCATCAGCACATGGAACTTTCTTCAAGATAGGCCATATGATAGGCCACAAAACAAGTCTCAATAAATTTAGGAAAATTGAAATTATATGAAGTACTCTCTGACAACAGTAGAATAAAACTGGAAATCAACTCCAGAAGCAACCTTCAAAACCATGCAAACACATGGAAATTAAATAACTTGCTCCTGAATGATCACTGGGTCAAATATGAAATCAAGATAGAAATTTAAAAATTCTTTGAACTGAACAATAGTAACACATTCTATCAAAACATCTGGAATACAGCAGAAAGCATGCTAAAATCTCATAGCCGTAAATATCTACATCCAAAAGACTGAAAGCACAAACAGGCAATCTAAGGTCACATTTCTAGAAACTAAAGGAAAAAGAACATACCAAACCCAAACCCAGAAGAAAGAAAATAACCAAGATCAGAGCAGAATTAAATGAAACTAAAGCAAAATAATACAAAATATAAATAACATGTAAAGCTCATTTTGGGGAAAAATAAATAAAATTGATAGACCATTGGGAAGATTAACCAAGAAAAGAAGAGAGAAGGCCAAATAAGATCAATTAGAAATGAAACGGGAGCTATTACAACAAACGCCACAGAAATACAAAAGATCATTCAAAGGTACTATGAACATGTTTATGTGCATAAACTAGAAAACCTACAGGGGATGAATAAATTCCTGGAAATATAAAACCCTCCTAGATTAAATCAGAAAAATTGGAACCCTGAACAGACCAACAAAAAGCAGCAAGATTGAAGATAATTTAAAAATTAACAATAAAACAAATTCCAGGACCAGACAGATTCACAGCTGAATTCTACCAGACATTCAAAGAAGAGTTGATACCAATTTAACTGACACTATTCCACAAGCTAGAAAGAGAGGAAATTCTCTCTAAATCATACTATGAAGCCAGTATCACTCTAATACCAAAACCAGGAAAGGATATAACAAAGAAAACTACAGACAAATATACCTGATGCACACGGATGCAGAAATTCTTAACAAAATACTAGCTAACTGAATCCAACAGCACATCAAAAACATAATCCACGATGATCAAGTAGGTTTCATATTAGGGATGCAGGAATGGTTCCACATACACAAGTCAATAAATGTGGTACACCACATAAACAGAATTTAAAAATCACATGGTCCTCTCAATAGACCCTGAAAACACACTTGACAACATCCAGCATTGTTTTATGATTAAAACTCTCAGCAAAATTGGCACACAAAGCCACAACCAACACAATACTGAATGAGAAAAATTTGAAAGAATTCACTCTGAGCAGGGGAACAAGACAAGGATGCCCGCTCAAATTAGCAAACAAACAAACAAACAATCCCATCAAAAAGTGGGCTAAGAACGTGAATACACAAGTCTCAAAAGAAGATATACAAATGGCTAACCAACATATGAAAAAATGCTCAATATCACTAATGATCAGGGAAATGGAAATCAAAACCACAATGTGATACCACCTTACTCCCGTAAGAATGTTCATAATCAAAAAATGAATAAATAATAATTGTTGGCCAGACACGGTGGCTCACACCTGTAATCCCAACAATTTGGGAGGCCAAGGTAGGTGGATCACTTAAGGTCAGGGGTTTGACACCAGTATATACAACATGATGAAACCCTGTCTCTACTAAAAATACAAAAAAATTACCCGGGTGAGGTGGCACATGTCTGTAATCCCAGCTACTCCAGAAGCTGAGGCAGACAAATGGCTTGAACCTGGGAAGCAGAAGTTAGAGTAAGCCAAGATCATGCCACTGCACTCCAGCCTGGGTGACAGAGCAACTCCATCCATCTCAAAAATAAATAAATAAATAAAAAAATAGATGTTGGTGTGGAAATGGTGAAAAGAGAACACGTCTACACTGCTGGTGGGAATATAAACTATAAATGAGTGGATAAAGAATTTGTGGTATATGTATGATTGAATACTACTCAGCCATAAAAGGAATGAATTAATGGCATTCGCAGCAACCTTGAAGAAACTGGAGACTATTATTCTAAGTGAAGTAACTCACGAATGGAAAACAAAACACTGTAAGTTCTCCCTCATAAGTGGGAGCTAAACTATGAGGATGCAGAGGCATAAGAATGATACAATGACCTTGGGGAAAAGGGTGGGAAGAGGGTGAGGGATAAAAGACTACAAATTGAGTTCAGTGTATACTGCTCAGGTGATGGCATCAAAATCTCACAAATCACCTCTAGAGAACTTATGTGATTAAATGCCAAATCCCCAAAAACCTATGGAAATAAAAGATTTAAAAATAAAATAAAATAAAAAATTTAAAAACATAGCTCCTAAAAAATGATGCTTCTAAAATGTAAAAAAAAAAAAAAAAAAAGTCCCTGGAAGGTCATATAGCAGAAACTATATTATGTTGCCTCTTAATGTGTATATTTGAGCCCACTTGCTCAACTTCTGAGAACTTATCGGGAAGCTGCTGATCACCTGTTTCAGGTGTTTTCTATCTATTGTGAGACTATATCTCCCTGGCACTACCTGCAACCAATTATTACTTTAGAGAGACAGTTAACAACCACCTGACTTGACTATCACCTGGTGATGATCACTAGACATTTCTAGTGTGTGGGGATGGAAGGATCTCTCCCGGTCTGCTCATGTCTGACCAGCTACCTACTGTAACACTTTCAGATTTTTTTTTTTTATGGGGTCTGTCACCCAGGCTGGAGTGCAATGGCATGATCTCGGCTCACTGCAACCTCTGCCTACCGGGTTCACACCATTCTCCTGCCTCAGCCTCCCAAGTAGCTAGGACTACAGGCACCCGCAACCATGCCTGGCTGATTTTTTGTATTTTTACTAGAGGTGGGGTTTCACCATGTTAGCCACGATGGTCCTGATCTCCTGACCTCGTGATCCACCTGCCTCAGCCTCCTAAAGTGCTGGGATTACAGGCATGAGCCACCGTGCCTGGCCTCAGATTTCTTATTATCAGATTTTAGGTAGGACAAACAGCTGGTATTTCTGGCTTTTGATTGTTTTTTTAAACCAAAAGTATCCTCCCAAATGAAACAAATAAGCCTTAACCAAGATTATAGCTTAGCCAAGGATGTATGAGGCATCTCCAAAGAAGTGAAGGAGCATACTGGGTGCAGCACACCAACATGGTACATGTATACATATGCAACTAACCTGCACGTTGTGCACACGTACCCTAAAACTTAAAGTATAATAAAAAATATATTAAAAAATAAGCTTCAAAAAGAGAAAAAAACCTCAAAAATCATGCAAATATCAAAACAAATAAGGCTGGCTCCCTGACCTGAAATTAAATCCAGGCTGCAGCAGTAAAAGCATAAAATTTTAACTATTCGATGACAAGGTAAAGTGCCTTTTATTCTT
Source organism: Symphalangus syndactylus (assembly GCF_028878055.3). Classification (NCBI taxonomy): domain Eukaryota; kingdom Metazoa; phylum Chordata; class Mammalia; order Primates; family Hylobatidae; genus Symphalangus; species Symphalangus syndactylus. The sequence goes on from NC_072439.2 coordinate 18,886,826, forward strand.
ATTTTCTCAGAGGATCTAAGGCAAGCAGTTTGAGCTTAAACAAAAAAATTAACTTTGTTTCAGATCAGATTTTTGCTCTGTGATTTAGTCAAAAGAAATGTTAAGGCTAGCCATAACACTATCAGTTGTCTTTCTTTGAAATTCAATCCTCTGATTAACTGTTTGGAAGAAGAGATCTCTAAAATATTTTTTAACTTAGAAGTCCCAATCCCAATTTAAAGAATCCATCTTCTGGCCATGGACAATTAGAATTTCCAGTCGTGTATTCGTTCTAAGTGACTCAATCCAACAGCCTCTTCAGTGAAAAACCAATCCCAATGATCTTTTCCCTCACCCTAAAATAAAATAGCTACTCTCAGGAATAGGCTTAGGAAAGCAAAGGTTCTTCTTGCCACAGCCCTATCCAAGCAACAAGACTTGGGATGACAAAAGTCCCTGATGGATGCGACTTCTTTTTTTTTTTTTGAGATGGAATCTCCCTCTGTCCTCCAGGCTGGAGTGCAGCGACCCGATCTAGGCTCACTGCAAGCTCCGCCTCCCAGATTCATGTCATTCTCCTTCCTCAGCCTCCCGAGTAGCTGGAACTACAGGCACCTGCTACCATGCCCAGCCAATTTTTTGTATTTTTAGTAGAGACGGGGTTTCACCATGTTAGCCAGGATGGTCTCGATCTCCTGACCTTGTGATCTGCCTGCCTTGGCCTCCCAAAGTGCTGGGATTGCAGGCGTGAGCCACCGTGCCCAGCCTGGATGGCAGTTCTTATGACAAGCCCTCTTGGGAGCTTAACACATTTGGAAAACAAAACAAAAAAAAAACCTCAGGTTCTCAGCCATGTTACAGCTGGTCACCTAATGTGACTCAAAAATGACTCCTCCCCCTGATGGTGGAGACCAAGAGTGAGTGCTCTGACTTGGTCACAAATCAAGCCCTCAAGGACATATGACAAGATGAGAGAAAACTTTATCCAGTACCTCCCTTTATGAACAACACAGAATGAAAGAGATAAAGGAAAAGACTACTTCTGGGAGGAAATGGATTAAACAATCAAAATACTCAGACCCCAACATTACTAAAAAGTACACCAGAATTACTACACCAAGACTAGTCCAACACAAATCTTCTCCCATTAATCAAAATTTGGTGGAGGAAACAGTGATTTTTACCATCCAATTGGAAAGAACACACAGAGAGAAAACAGGAAACTTGAGACTAATACATTTTTACCCTTTAGCTGGCTGATTATTTTTATGTATTTCTGCATGTCCAAAATGAGGTTATGGAGGTAAATCAGGTTTCAGTGGTAATACAGGTCATGGGAGAAAGAAAGGAAGTTCAGTTAGCAAAGCTGGTCTTGTGTCAGTGAAACCTTGCAGGTAGCAGCCCTCAGAGAAAATCATTGCTAAATTTGTTTATCTTTAAGGTATCAGATTCAGTCCATTTTTCCCAGATCCAGATAAGGGAAGACATGCCTGCACTAATAATGATTCTCTATGACGTAGATTTTTTCCACAAAAGGCAACTGTGCACAGCCACTTCTATTTGCTGGCCCTTTGACAGACAGGTCAAAATTTGTCAAAGAAATATATTGTGGGTTAAAATATTTGTATTTTCGTCAACAAACAGGTATTTCTAGAGGTGGATTTGGATGTTCTGCAGTTACAGAATTTTAGTCAATTTAAAAGCCTGCTTCACCATAATTTAGAGCTCCTGTTAAATTTGGATTTGACCAAGTGAAAGGTGTTTTGGAAATTAGACAAGGTGAAAAGTTGGTCAAATCCAAAGGAAGAATGATAAAAAACAAAAACACAAAGAGCGATTGCACTATTTACATACTGCTGAACACTCTAAGCATAAGGAGAGCTTAGAATGAAGTAGTAATAAGCCTTATCCTGCAGCTACCAAATTCTAAAACAAAACCCCAAACCAGCTCCTTAGTTGAGCAGGGACCAAGCTGCAGTCTGCTCTCCATTGTCACAGGAGCAGGAAACTCACGTTCCTTTTAGGAAGTGAGCAAAGCTCCATGAAGAGAGGAGTTCCATGAAAAAACAAAACTCAGATCTCAAACGAAAAATCAGAGAGAGCAGGGACCTCAAGAGAAAGTAGGTTCCAATTCTTAGAAAGTCACACGATTGGTCAGAACTAAAGCTCTATAGTTGGTAGTGAGCATAAACAAAAGAAGCACTGCAGGTCAAAGGTTCTAAACTCCATTAAGAGGACCCCTTCATAGTTGGCAAAATGTTAACCAAATTGAGTGCCTGATTCAAGTGTCTGAATCAGTTGAGGTTTATGTCTGAATCAATTGAGGCTTTTTGGACCAGAGCTTGGGGGCATACCCTGGAAAAACACAAGTTGTAGAAACCCTCTATGGCTTGTTGTATCTTTGAGGAGGTTTTCAGGAAGCCTGGCATTTATACATCTTCTGAAATGAGGGAAGACTGGTAGGAAGAGACAAGTAGGGGGAAGAATATTTGGTCTCATCTTGTCTTTATTCTCTACATAGAAAGAAAAAGCATTATCAGTGTAAAATCTGACAGACTTTAGTTTTAGGAGCTAGACTTAGATTGCACACCTAAAGTTGCAATTGATGTGACCTTGTTTTATGAGAGAATGTACATCTTAAGATGAAGATGAAAATGAAGATGAAAAAACCTGCTATGCACTGGGGACCTTTATGTTTGCACCTCATATAATGCTCACAATGACCCTTTAATCAGTTACTATTATCCTTCTATCCCAAAATATCAATGAATTTGTCCCTTATCTCAGAGCCCATTAAAGGTGGAAACAGGACTCAGACTCACATATTTCTGAATCTAAAACTCATGCTTCCAGCAAAGAAATTATTGACAGAGTGAGCAGACAACCTAAGAAACGATAGAAAATATTTAGAAACTAAGCATTTGACAAAAGTCTGATATCCAGCATCTATACAAAACTTAAATAAATTTACAAGAAAAAAAACCATTAAAAAGTGGGCAAAGGACATGCAGAGACACTTTTTAAAAGAAGATGTACATGTGGCCAACAGCACACGAAAAAGCTCAATATCACTTATCATTAGAAAAATACAAATCAAAACCACAACAAGACACTCTCTCACACCAATCAGAATGGCTATTATCAAAAAATAAAAAGATAACATGCTGGCAAAGTTGCAGAGAAAAGGGAATGCTTATACACTGTTGGTGGCAGTGTCAATCAGTTCAACCATTGTGGAAAGCAGTGTGAAAATTCCTCAAACAACTAAAAACAGAACTACCATTTGACCCTGCAATCTCATTGCTGGTTATATACCCAGAGGAATATTAATCATTCTACCATAAAGACACATGCACACAAATTTCCATTGCAGCACTATTTGCTATAGGAAAGACATGGAATCAACCTAAATGCCAATCAATGGAACCTGGATTTTTTTAATTTGGTACATACACACCATGGAATACTATGCATCCATAAAAAAAAAGAATGAGATCTTGTCTATTGCAGGAACATAAATGAAGCTAGAGGATAATATCCTTAGCAAACTAATGCAGGAACCAGAAAACTAAATATTGCATGTATAAGTGGGCACTACATAATGAGAACACATGGACACGATGGGAACGACACACACCAGGACCTACTTGAGGGTGGAGGGTCGGGGTCAAAAGAAGAGGAGAAAAAATAATTACTGAGTATCAGGCTTAGTACCTAACTGATGAAATAATCTGTACATCAAACCTTCATGACATGGGTTTACCTATATAACAGACCTACACGTGTACCCCTGAAACTAAAATAAGCATGTTTAAAAAAAAAACCACAATGAATTTCAAACATTAACACTTTAATCTCTAATCCTTCTCCAACCAAAATTTTAAGATTTGTTTTAAAAAGAAAACTTTCAATGAGCAGAATAAATTGGCTTCTTTTTTCTAAAATAATAATAAAATAAAACTCATATTTCACTCCACACAATTGTACCTACCAGAATTCAAAGAAAGGAAAATTGGTTGCCTCTAACAGAAATAACCATATAGACTTCAATGAAGAGACAGGGTCTGAAATGGGCCTTAGGACAAAAAACAATTAAGGAGGTTTCGTGTCTGGGTCAGACCAGCAGACCCTGGCCCAGTGACGGATGAATAAATATACTCAGACAAATATCCAGTGAAAGAGTGGGCTGGGTGGCCGAGCCACATACTGATACCGAGAAAGTTCCAGAAAAGAGTTAGCAGCAGTGGCCTCAATCAGCCAGCTAAGTTTGCATTTATTTAGTACAGATTAAATGACAAATGTATTGAGTAAACCCAACTAGAGGGTAATTGACATTACCAACCTCCCGAGTAGGCAGCAATCATGCACCTGCAGATAATCAAAGGTTGTTCTTAAGACCACCTGAATAAACTCCTCTACAATCCTATGTATCTACACCCTAAGCTTTTAAGAGAATTCAGCTGCCTTCAGCCAAATCTTTTACTGAAGCTATGCAAACCCCTCGGCTTTCCAAGAAGGTTTATGACTATTTCCTATAACTATCTTTATAATTTTTCCTCTAAAATCTTTCCCACCACACTGACTGAAAGATCACATCTCCCCATTTTCTGTTTCTTGTATCAGGCTTTGTTGATTGAAGAGCACAGGTGTGTGCAGCAACAGGTCTGTCAGTTGAGACTGTCATTGCTTTTATTCTAGCTTTGCATCCTAGAATTAGCAAGTCACATAAGACAAACATAATCAACAACACTCTCTTCCAATCAAGGAGTGACCAGTAGTGTTACTTGGCACCTCAGTTCGCTATATGTCATTACTGAGAAACCCCGCACAGCCTGGGCGACAGTGGGAGACTCCATCTCAAAAAAAAAAAAAAAAATTCTTCCCACTTGTTCCCAAAGCTCTACGTCTTGTGTACCTTCTTCTGGGAACCATGGGTTAAGTGATACAATTTGCATTACGTCCCTTAATTGAGCCTGCAAAACCGAGGCTCCAGTGGCTTTAAGCAGCTGTTTGAATACTTTTATATACTGCTTCTGTTGTGCTGATGATAACTGTTGTCACATGATCCAATCCTAGCCTGAACAATTCCCTCGAACTTGGAGATCCCAAGCAGGCACAAATGACCTACTGACTTACTGACTTATCCACTTAATGGCTTACCAATGGCACAGTCTTCTTCGTTTTTGAGGGTTCGTGATTCTTTGCAGCTATACCTCAGACCTTGGCACCAACATGCCAGTTCCTCATACGGGGCACCAACTGTCTGGGTCCAACTGGCAGACCCTGACCCAGCAACGGAGGAATAAATACACTCAGACACAAATATCCAGTGAAATAGCAGGCTAGGCTGCCAAGTCACTACTCACCTATACAGAGAAGGGTCCGGACCTTTCCGGTAAAGAGTTAGCAGCTGTGTCCCTGATCAGCCAGCAAAGTTCAGATTTATTTAGTACAGATTAAATGACAAAGGTCTTGAGTAAACACCACTAGAAGGTAATTGACATCTTCGACCTCCCGAGTAGTTCCCCAAGCATAAGATTAAATGTTGGTTTTAGGACTGCCTGAGTAAACAAGCTATTTAGATAACCTCCTCTATGTTCCTATGTATCTACACCCTAAGCTTTTAAGATAACTCAGCTGCCTTCAGCCAAACATTTTACTGAAGCTATGCAAAACACCCAGCCTTCCATTGTTTCTGACTATTTCCTATAACACTCTTTATAATTTTTCTTCTAAAATCTTTCCCACCACCCTGACTGAACTCCCATAGTTGAGAAGACAGGGAAGGGCATTTCATAAGCAAGAAAACATTAGAACAGGTTTGGACATAAGAAAGTAAAATGTTGGTAGGTCTTTCAACACAAATCAGAAAAAAGGGAGATTAGGGCTATGCTATGAGGGCACTGAATGACAGCCTACATAATGGGAACTTCATCCTACAGATAAGAGAAGTCACTGGAAAGCTTTGAGGTCACAAACATGACAAACAGCATTTCCCAGAAGATTACTCTGACAGTATTAGGCAAGATAAGTTGGGAAATGGTCTTCAACTTTGGCAACTTAATAGAAATATCTAAAAGATCTGTATTTCTTTTCTTTTCTTTTAATGTTCAATTTTGAAATAATTTCAGACTTTCAAAAATGTTCCAAAAATAGGCAAAGTCCTCATATGCTTTTCATTCAACTTCCCCAAATATTAATGTTATATATATGCATGTAATCAACAAAATCAATAAATGATTATTAACACTGTAAAATGAATGCCTGTACAGACCTTATTCAAATCCCCTCTATCTTCTGACTAATGTCCTTTTTCTGGACCAGGATACAATCTGGTATCACATACTGCATTTCATTGCACTGTCCTCTCAGTCTCCTTTAATCTGGGAAAGTTAATCTAGATTTCTTTTACCTTTAAGACCTTCACATTTTTGAAGAGTATTGGTGACTTCTTTTGTAGAATGACCCTCAGTCTGGACTTTTCTAATATTTTCTCATGATTAAACTCAGGTTATACACTTTGTAAAAGAATACCACAGGGGTGATGCTGCACCTTCTCCGTCCACTGTATTAGAATGCCCTAAGATGTCATTATCTCTGATTACTGGGGATGTTAACTTTGATCACTGGGCTAAAGTTCCTGCACTGCAAAATGACCCTTTTCCTTGAAAGCATTTTTAAACAACCAATCCCTGGGCCCCACCACACATCAGCCAAATCAGATACACTTGAGGGATGGTACAGGCATTGGTAGGCTTTAAATGCCCTGCAAGTGACTCTAATCAGTATCCAGAGTTGGAAAACTATGGCTCAGACAGTGAAGATTAGAATCCTGAAAATCAGCTAGGAGACCATTCCTAAGGCTTCTCTTTCACACAAAAAAATCTAATTCTAGATAAAAGCAAATACATCTGGATTTTGGCATGGACATATGGTAGAGAAATAGAGGAAAATTAGAAATCACCTGATGGGGAAGTGATGAGTGAGTAGACTGCAGTCCAGTTAAAAAAAAAAGGCAGAATCAGGTGTGATGACACTTGCTTATAATTCCAGCATTTTGGGAGTGAAAGTGGGCAGATCACTTGAGCCCAGAAGTTTGAGACCAGCCTGGGGTTTCACCAGCCTGGGTGAAACCCCATCTCTACAGAAACAAACACAAAAAATTAGCTAGGCATGGTGGCAAGTGCCTGTGATTCCAGCTATTCAGGAGGCTGAGGCAGGAAGATCACTTGAGCTCACAAGGTTGAGGCTGCAGTCAGTTATGATCTTGCCACTGCACTTCAGCCTGGGTATGAGAGTGAAACCCTCTCTCTTAAAAAAGAAACAGTAAAAATAATGTTCTAAGGTCAGATCTAATGCAAAAACTGCATCCGATTCTGTGATGTTTAGATGCTATAATTAAAACAGAACATGGAGGTGTTTCCATATGAATAGCTGAAAGATTCCATACTTTTTATGCAGCTGCATCATATTCTATTGTGTAGATATAAGGTTACCTGTTTAATTAGCATTGTATTGGTGAAAGTCTAGGTTGTTCCCAATATTTTGCTGTTAAACAATACAGTGAATAACTCTGATTAGGTGTCTTTTTTATGACTGTGACTGTGATAAATTTTTCCCAGTAAAGTTTGGGAGGCAAAAATATATATATTTTAAATTTTCACATGCATTAAGAAACGTTACAAGGTTTGCACAAATTTTTATGTTTCAAGAAAAGCAGGGGAGGGTAATATCACCTCAGTTGCTCTCACACAAATATCCTGAGTGACAGGACGTTTAGGGACACAGGCCCACGGCCATATCCCTAGTGCCCATACAGGGCAGGGGCATCTGTATCCTGGGAAGCTACAGAAAAGGTGAGGATGCCCTCTAGGGGACACCCTGCTAAGGATCAGAAAGGAGTCAGGGGAGTTGAGAGCTTACAGCAGGTCTTAAACTAAGGGCAAGTTGAAGTGGAGGGCATTAAGGTTCAAGGTGTAAGCTGGGGTGAGACGTAAGGAGAAGGTGAAAAGCTCCAGGGAAGCTAGGGGAGGCACATCACGGCTCTCCACTCCTCCTCAGCATTAAACTTTGTAATGGTCATGCTTGTGGGACTCTGTGAGCTCTAGAATGTTCAGCACTATCTGGGGACTCTACCCACTCGAGGCCAGCAGGACTCCCTCCCCCAGCTCTGACAACCAGCAATGTCTCCAGACTTTGCCAAATGCTTTTCCAAATGAAAAAACTGCCCCTGCCAGAAGCATTAATCTACACTAATCTATAAAAGCAAATCACCACTAAAATCTGTCACCTGTTGGTAGAAGAATCACAAGTGTGAGAGGGGTAAAATTAAGGTCTTCAATATCTATGGGAATGACTTTTACTTAATCAGCAATTTGATGACCCAGAAGGCATGTTTAGAGGTGATGCCACATGGCTGCCTGTACCTCACAGCAGAAACGGCATGGGTTTTCCAAGGGTCTGTAACCATGAACTGGAAAGGTCTGTAACTGCGAATGGGAATGACACCCACTGGGTTACATTAAAAAGGGGGATGTAGGGAATTCTGTAGATATTGGCAGAAAAAAATACACAATGTAAACCCAAACCCCATTCTGATTCTCTCACCATCTTAGGGCCATCTTAGCAATCTATGAATGGTAGCATAGGGATTTTTGTATACTTTCAAAATTGTATACTGTTGGATGATTTTAAAAATATGAATAAATCCCAAAATGGACCAAGTAACTGGACACTGCTGGAGTCTCCCTTTAGGGCAGGAGAGCTGACAACATCCTGCTCCCCCTGTCCTAGACACTGTATGACTCAGGGCCCTAAATGCTCTCTTATTATGGAGAAAGAAGATGTTTTGAACATTCTCACCATTCACCCATCCAACTCTCACGCTCATGGACCTCTCAAACCTCTTGCCCACTCTTGGATTTCATTCTTAATTTACTGAGCTCTATTTCTGTCCCTCATTCATTCCAACATGTGGCAGGTCCAGGTGGTGGATTCTGCCCATCATTTTGTAAAAAAAAAAAAAAAAAAAAAAAGGACTATCAAAATTACTTTCCCTGACACCTCCTTAAACTGACCTCCACCTGCAGCCCCATGATCATTACCAGCAGCATTTGGACACTTTTTCTGGTAGTCAGATGCTTTCCATCTCTCATTAGGAAATGTCACTCTCTCCAGCCAGCATAAATGTTTCCCAGCAGAAATGAACACAGACATGCTGCCTGTGTGTTCCCAAAGAAAATGGTTTCTATAAAAACATATGAGAGCTGCAATTATAGAAAAGACCACTTAAAACATACATTATGTAGATGATTCTCACCATTCCTTTAAGAGATACATTGTAAAACATGACGTTAATAATTATTCTAGAAGAAAAAATCATGTATACTGTTTTATTAAATTAATTGTAACAAGGTGGTGCCTCCCATGTCCCCAGGCTGGGCCTCTGAACAAAATTCTCCATCTTCAGTTGCAATGCCTGAGAGGATGACATGAACTTAGGCCTGATATGCAGCCATTCCTGTCTACCCTGCCCCTGCTGCAGGACAGTACCAGCCCAGAGCCCAAATCTCCTACTGAAGAGCTGAGAGAGAAAATGGGATACCCAAAGCCTCTTACCTTTTTCCAGTCCACTGCAATGGGTACCAGTGCAGTCCATTTGCCCCTGAGGACACCCACCTGTTGGTCTTTGACTTCTAAGAGTCAGACCTCCCTGGCTTCTCTGGGTCCCAGCTGCTTTCACTCTGCTGAGCCCTGCTCTTTCCCATGGGGGTCACTCCCCTGCCAGGCATGTCCTCCAGCTCTGGCTGACAGGTCAGCCAACCCAGAACCAAGACAATGAACAAAGATTTCAATATCTAGTATGTCCAGCAGATACGCAAGCTGTACAAAAAATAAAGAAGTAGAGATGCACACAGCTACCCTGACAACATTGTGTCCCAAAGCAATGTCTTCTGTGCCCCTCATTATGGAGCTCATTGTCCTTCACCACATGGGCAAGTGCTTCCAGGGTCTCTCAATTCCTCAACGGGAGGCAACACAGATTTTAACACAGTAGCTCAGCAAAGGAAGTGGTGATAATTTACCTATTTTGATAAAGTTCCTGAAAAGATCCCTAGACAGCAAAATTTCCTTCCAAAAGAAGACAGAAAAGGCTTTCCCAGTTGCAAAACATTGACCTCCTTGCTTTTCAAAAAAGTACCCTTGAAATAGCCAAAACAATTTTGCCAAAATAAATTGCAGAACTTCAACTTTCTTATTTGAAATCACAAAACATTACAACCATTAAAAACGGAATCTGCTGGCATAAGAATTCAAATAGACACGAAAGGGATAGAATTGAGAGTTCGCAAATAAACCCTCACCCTTATAGTCAATTGATCTTGCACAAGGGTGTCAAGATAATTTAATAGAGGAACAATCATCCTTTCAAATAGTGGTGCAGAAACAACTAGATAACCACTTGCAAAACAATAAAATTAGAGAACTATACTTTAAACCATATCAAATGATTATCTAAAAATGGATCAGTGAGTTAATTATAAGATCTATAACCATAAAAACATCTTAGAAAAAGACACAGGGGTCAAACTTAATGACCTCAAATGTGCAATGGATTCTCAGATATGACCCAAAAGCATGAGAAACAAAAAGGAAAAATAGATAAATTGGGCTAAATATGCAAACCTTTTGTGCATCAAAGGATATTATCAAGAAAATAAAAAGACCAAATACAGAATGAGACATAATATTTGCAAATCACATAGACAATGCTTTCATGCCCAGAATATACAAAGAACTGCTACAACCCAATAACAGAAATACAAGCCACCCAATTTATATAAATGGGCAAAGAACTCAAATAGACATTTCTTCAAAGAAGATATGAAAATCATCAAGAGGGACATGTAAAGAAACTCAACATCATTAGTCATTAGGAAAATACAAAGTCAAAGCCACAATGAGATACCACATTACACCTACAAATATGGCTACCATTCTTTTAAAATGTTAAATAACAAGTGAAAGCCTTATGTAGAATTTAGAATCCTCATACATTGCTGGTGAGATTATAAAAAGGTACAGCCACTAGGAGAAAGAGTTGTGCTGTTCCTCAAGAAGCTAATCACAGAATTCTCATATGAAACAGCATCCATTCCTAGGTATATACCCAAAGAATTGAATCGAAGGACTCAAACAGGTACTCACATGGGAATGTTGATTGCAGCGTTATTCACAAAAGATCAAATATGAAAACAATCCAAGTGTTCATCAACACACGAGTAAACAAATGTGGTGACACATACAGCAGAATGTTAATCTGCCATAAAGAGGAAGAAAACTCTGACACACACTGGAACATTCATAGACCTTGAAAACATTATGGTAAGTGAAATACCCAAGAAGCAAAATGACAAATGTGTATGATTCTATGTATATGAAACATCAAGAATAGGCAAATTCATAGAGACAGAGAGTGGACTAGAGATTATCAAGGTCTAGGGTGGAAAAAATAGGGAGTTATCATTTAAAAGATATAAACCTTTAGTTTAAAATGACAGAAATTTTCCAGGAAAAATAGGGCTGATGGTAATGTAACACTGTGTCTGTGGTTAATTTTATTTGATTGCACATTTTAAAGTGGTTAAAATGGCACACTTGGCCGGGCACGGTGGCTCACCCTTGTAATCCCAGCACTTTGGGAGGCCGAGGCGGGCAGATCACGAGGTCAGGAGATCGAGACCACGGTGAAACCCCGTCTCTACTAAAAATACAAAAAATTAGCTGGGTGTGGTGGCGGATGCCTGTGGTCCCAGCTACTCGGAGAGGCTGAGGCAGGAGAATGGCGTGAATCTGGGAGGCAGAGCTTGCAGTGAGCCGAGATTGCGCCACTGCACTCCAGCCTGGGAGACAGAGCGAGACTCCGTCTCAAAAAAAAAAAAATAGATAAAACGGCACATTATATATAAATTTAATATATATTTGTATTTCCATAAATATATGTATATTTATATTTCTATAAATATATATTAACACCTAACACATGTAAATATGCATGTGTGTCTATATATATATTCTATCACAGCTTTTTGACGGGTCTTTGATGAAAAACAACTCCACTATGCAAAACACACCCACCCTGATCAGATAGCTTTTATATAGTTATATGCAGACTCTTTATTACCTTATCCAGAGAGTGATACAAGAATTTAGAGACATAAGACTTCCCAGCCAACAACGCATGCAAACCATAAATGGGTTTGCAAAGAGACTGAGAGTTAATCTAGGGCATAGACCCCAGCACTGCCAGGACACACACCCATGCTGGGGATTCTGACTTTATCTGACCCGGCCCACTATCCAGATCTTGTTGTGGGGTTGGGGCAGGGGAGGTCAAGAAGCCTGTCCCCTGGACACTCTGTGTGAGCACACAAGACCCTTCAATAGGTCTCCACACACAGCCCTGACCATCAGGTATTGTGAGGAGGACTCTAGAACAGGCTCAGGAATCAGGCAAGAGAATCAGCTACAAAGAGGAACACGAAGTTGAAGGAGCTGGTTGCTGACATGGAGCAGAATTCCTGTAATTCACAGGTGCAGCCAAGTCAAAAGTGCCCCCATCTTGTGATCCAGGCCACCCTGAGAAACAGCTTTTTCCCACAGCCTCCTCCATAGTGACACATCAGGGCTCCTCATTATCAAGCTTCAGGAGAGGGCAGCAACCTGGACAGCACCCATTCCATCAGACTGTCCCTGGAGATGGAGGACACTGAGATCAGAATCAGTTCCACAAATGGTCCAATGGGACTGATGGGTCCCAGGATTCAAACCCCTGGCTCCAGCAGCTCAAGCTGCCATTACTACACAGGAACCCCAGGTGATATGGAAATTAAAAGAAGAAGGTTGGACCTCCTTCTGCACACTGGAGCCAGTCTCTCTCTTCTCTTTAATCCAGACCTCCGCTCTTCCTGTAGCATGACTGTGATAGACATCTCAGGAAAGGTTCTAACCTGATATTTTTCTCAACCCCTTAGTTGTAGAGGGGAGACCTATTATTTATACATGCCTTCTTAAGTATGTCTGAAAGTCTCACTCCTTCATTAGGTAGAAATATTTTTAATCACACGGGGGCCAACATCCTTATCTCCCCAGGATAAACACTTTGTCTCCCACAGTGGAAGCTAATATTAATCCAGAAGCATGGGCAGTTCAAGGAAGAATATGTTGAGTCCTCCTCAAACCCTGTAACAGCCCCTGCAACACCCCAATATTAGGAGTGTAAAAACTAAATGGGGCATGGATGCTAGTTCAGGACCTCTGCCTCATTAATAAGGCCACAGTCCCAATTCATCCTGGGGTCCCTAATCCCTATATCTTGCTAACTCAAATACCTGAGGGAACTAAATTGTTCACAATCCAAGATATAAAGGATGGCTTTTTCTGTATACCATTACATCCTCACTCTCAATACTTGTTTGCCTTTGAAGATCCCTCTGGCCAGACCACCCAGTTAACATGGATGGTGCTGCCTCAGGGATTTTGAGACAGTCCTCACTTCTTTTGACAAGCATTGTCAAAGGACCTCTCTGAGTTTTCCCATCCTCAGGTCAGGGTCTTGCAATATATGAGTGACATGTTGCTCTGTGCTGCAGCTGAGGAAGCTTCTCAGGAAGGCACTGAAAACTCTTCTTAATTTCTTAGCAGACAGAGGTTTCAAAATCCAAGCCCAGCTTTGCCAAATCTCAGTGAAGTACCTAGACTTAATATTGTCTGAAGGGACCAGAGCATTAGGAGAAGAAAGGATTAAGTCCATTTCCTTCTTCCCCCTCCCTAAAACACTCAAGCAACTAAGGATTTTTGGGCATTACAGGATTTTGCAGACTATGGATACCTGGGTACGGTGAGATAGAACATCCCTTATATCACCTCATAAAAGAAACTCAAGTGGCTACAACTCATTTTCTAAACTGGGAACCTGAAGGTTGAAAGGCCTTCAACCAGCTAAAACGAGCCTTACTTAAGACACCATCCCTCAGCTTTCCCATAGGGAGGGCCTCCAATCTTTATGTATCAGAAATGCAGGGAACGGCCCCGGGAGTTTTAACTCAAGCCCAAGGACCAACTCAACAGCCAGTGGGCTACCTGAGGAAGGAACTTGATTTGATGGCTAAAGGATGGCCAGCATGCCTCCGAGCAGTTGCCACAATGGCCCTACTGGTATTGAAGGCCACCAAATTAACCCTTGGAAATGGCTTAACTCTTTATACCCCACATAATGTAGCAAGATTGCTGTCTTCTAGGAGAAGCCTTCAGCTAACAGACAGGTGACTCCTTAAATATTATGTTCTGCTGTTAGAAGGGTCTACAGTCCAATTGAAAACTTGTTCTCACCTAAACCTAACCACTTTCCACCCTGAGGAACCTGAACATGACTATGAAGAAGTTGTGGTACAGACCTGCATAGCCAGGGAGGATCTCAGGGAACCTCCTCTAGAAAATCCAATCTGCAGCCTCTTCATGGATGGAAGTTTCTTTGGAAAGCAGAGTCCATAAGGCAGGATATGTCACAGTCACTCTGAATGATGTTACTGAAAGTGGGCCCCTCTCTCCAGGCACAAATGCTCAACTAGCTGAACTGATAGCTCTTACAAGAACACTAGAATTAAGCAAGGGACTTGCTTGGACTGACTCCAAGTATGCTGTCTTAGTTCTCCGTGCTTGTTGCAGGAAGTCACGGACACCAAATGGAGGGACCAGCTGGAACCATGGCAGAGGAACATAAATTGTGAAGATTTCATGGACATTTATCACTTCCCAAATAATACTTTCATAATTTCTTACACCTGTCTTACTGTAATCTCTTAATCCTGTTATCTGCATAAGCTGAGGATGTATCTCACCTCACGACCCTGTGATAATTGTATCTAACTGTACAAATTGATTGTAAAACATGTGTGTTTGAACTATGTGAAATCAGTACACTTTGAAAAAGAACACAATAACAGCGATTTTAGGGAACAAAGGAAGACAACCATAAGGTCTGATTGCCTGCAGGGTCAGGCAAAAAGAGCCATATTTTTCTTCTTGCAGAGAGCCTGTAAATGGACGTGCAAGTAGGGAAGATATCACTAAATTCTTTTCCTAGAAAGGAATATTAATATTAATACTCTGGGAAAAGAATTGCATTCCTGCGGGGGTGTCTATAAATGGCTACTCTTGGAGTGTCTGTCTTATGTGGTTGAGATAAGGACTGAAATATGCCCTACTGTCCTGCAGTACCCTCAGGCTTATTAGGGTGGGGAAAAAAACCTGCCCTGGTAAATTTGAGGTCAGACCAGTTCTCTGCTCTCAAATCCTATTTTCTGTTGTTTAAGATGTTTATCAAGACAATACATGCACAGCTGAACATAGACCCTTATCAGTAGTTCTGTTTTGCCTTTTGTCCTGTTTCCTCAGAAGCATGTGATCTTTGTTCTCTTTTTCCCCTTTGAAGCATGTGATCTTGTGACCTATTCCCTGTTCTTGCACTCCCTCCCCTTTTGAAATCCTTAATTAAAACTTGCTGGTTTTGTGGCTCAGGTGGGCATCACGGTCCTACTGATATGTGATATCACCCCCAGAGGCCAAGCTGTAAACTTCCTCTCTTTGTACTCTTTATCTCTCAACTGGCCGACAGTTATGAAAAATAGAAAGAACCTACATTGAAATATTGAGGGCGGGTTCCCCTGATACATGTTCATGCTGCAATTTGGAAGGAAAGAGTCTTACCACTAATGGATCTCTTATAAAATACCATTGGGAAATTAACAGGTTATTATCCTCAGTTTTCCTTCCACAAGAGGTAGCAGTAATGCATTGTAAGGGACATCAGAAGGGAACAGATGAATTAGCCAAAGGAAACAAGTTAGGTGATCAGGCAGCCAAGTCAGTGGCACGAAAGCCTCAGGATCTTAATACACTAAAAGGCTCTCTAATCTGGGAAGGCTCCATAAGAAAAATTAAGCCTCAGTACTCCCCTGCAGAGAGAGATTGGGCCATCCCTCAAGGGTACACTTTCCAGCCCTCAGGATGGCAATAGCCAGAGGATGGCAAACTCCACTTGCCAGCCTCCAGCCAGTGGAACACCCTTAATATCCTTCACCAAGATTTTCACTTGAGAAATGATAAAACTTATCAGTGTGCCCAGAGATTGTTTTCAGGAGAGAACTTATTAAAAACAGTTAAGCATGTTGTTAATGCTTGTGAAGTCTGTCTTAAAAATAATTCCAACAGGCAGCTTCTTCCTCATCAAACTTAAAGGATGAGAAACTATCCAGGGGAGTACTGGCAGATAGACTCCACCCACATGCCAAAGATGAAGGGCATTTCATACCTCCTGGTATAGGTAGATATTTTCACTAACTGGGTAGAAGCATTTCTATGCCTTACAGAAAAGGCCTCTGAGGTAATAAAAGTGTTAGCTAATAAAATAACTCCGTGCTTTGGTCTACATAAGTACGTCAAAATTGGCAGTGGCCCCTCATTGAAGGCAGCCATCACACAGGGGGTCTCAAAGGCATTAGGCATACAGTGTCATCTCCGTTGTGCTTGGAGACCCCCATTCTCAGGAAAGGTAGAAAAGACAAATGATATTATCAAAAGACACCTCAGAAAACTGTTCCAAGAAACCCACTTTCCTTTGGTCATTCTTCTTCCCATGGCTTTACTGTGGGTAAGAAATACCTTTTCAAAGTTAGGCCTAAGCCCTCTCGAAAGTTGTGTGGATGACCTTTCCTTACCAATGATTTTCTTTTTTCTCTTCTTCTTTTTTTTGAGATGGAGTTTTGCTCTTGTCACCCAGATTGGCATGCAGTGGTGCAATCTCCACTCACTGCAACCTCTGCCTCCCAGGTTCAAGCCATTCTCCTGCCTCAGCCTCCCAGGGAGCTGAGATTACAGGTGGCTGCCACCATGCAAGGCTAATTTTTTTTAATTTTTAGTAGAGATGGGGTTTCACCGTGTTGGCCAGGCTGATCTCGATCTCCTGAAGTCAGGAAATCCACCTGACTCGGCCTCCCAAAATACTGGGATTGCAGGTGTGAGCCACTATGCCTGGCCTTACCAATGATTTTCTATTAAACCTCTGAACTGGTTAAACATGTAACCTCTCTGGCTCATTTTCAACAGAAAACACAACTAGCAGAAGTCCAACTACAGAAAATAAGACCACCTTTATTTAACCGAGGAGATTTGGTATTAGGAAAGCTCTCCCTTCTCTCTCTCCTTCCCTAGGCTCAAGCTGGGAAGAAACTTACACTGTTCTTCTTTCAACACCCTCGGCCGTAAAAATTACAGGTATTGACTCCTGGATACGTGACCCTCGAGCCAAAGTCTGGAAAGCTGAGGGAGCAACCCGTGACAGCCTAGAGTAATGTCCCAGATATCAATGTGAAGACATAGGAGAACTTAAGCTAAAAATCATAAAAGATAAGTAAATGAGTGAGGTCTCCTCATCCTCCTCAGTCCCACCCCTACCTCACCAGATACTTTCTCATTTCTACCTTTCCTCTCAAGATTCACCACCAGATACTAGGACTTCCTTTGGACACATACTTGCAGGGAGATTTTGATTATCCATGGGATTACATTTGTAATTTCATAGACCCCCCCAAAGGGAAATTCTATAACTTGGGGAGTAAAATTTTAGAGGTAAATTATTTACTACACCACCCTTGTGGGAATTGTTATATTCACTCTACTATTTGCAGCATGACTATACACTGTGGCACTCACAATGTGAAACTCTTGATGGGAAATTCTAATTGCTGTAATATTCTGCTTAATGATCAACTTTATAGCAGGACTAATCATTACAGAAAAGATTTAGCCAAAGTTAACACTAAAGTTACTCTCAACACCCATTCCAATGCCACTTATCCAAAAAAAAAAGTTTCTCTATTAACGCTCCTGGTGATGTGCAGTGACATCTGGTGGAGGAAATCAGTATTACAACCCATCAGAAGAGCTAACAGCTATCAAACTCTACTGTCATGGTTGTGGCCTATAGTACCCCCACTAACAATGATAATCTTAATGCTCATATTCAAACTCTATACTCTAAGCCATCTTGTAACATTTATATCTTCTCATCTAGAAGCTATTAAACTCCAAATGGTGCTGCACACAATGGAACCACACATGGACACGCATCTCTTCTGAGGACACTTAGATTGACCTCAGGAGGAGACTTAACTGTTGTTTCCCACACTACACCCCTTTTCAGCAGGAAGTAGCCGGAAAGAGTCATTGTCCAACACCCCTTAACAGCAGTTAGGGTTACTACACTTAAGGGGGGAAATATGATACAGGAGATAGGAAGAAGTCATTTAAGCAGATAGTAAAAGCAACAGAGTCCTTGGTGAATTTTCCCTTTTAATAAAAAAGCAGCTCCCAAATCATTTCTTTTCAAACAAAGAGCAGCCTGGAAAATCGAACTGCAGAAATAGATAAGCAAGCTGCAATCTTCAGTGAATGCTAGCAGCTGTGCCTATAGACAGGAGCTACCGGTGGGTGGGGGGCAGACATGGTCTACATGGAGGCTCCATCTTTCCTTTTCATTGTCACCACATGTACGGTAAAGAAACTGGCAACATGGTGCCAGTGAGGTAGAAAACCCATCTGCATAATAAAATGTTAGCGTGGGGGCAGCCAGATTTTCACACCCTATGCAAATGGCACACCTAGCCCTAACAAGTTTTTTGCACCTTATGCAAATGGAACACCTAGTCTGACTAATATCTCATGCCCTTGGTAAATCAGGCACAACCTCCTCAAGTTCTCCTATAAAACCTGCTGCTTTTCACCACAGAAGCAGCAACCCACTTCTCCAGGACCCCTCTCTGCTGTAGAGAGCTCTTCTCTTTCTTTCACCTATTAAACTTCCATTCTAAACCTAGTTTTCTGTAGCCATGAGACAATAAATCTTGGGTATTTACCCCAGACAATGATGCTGCTTCACTTTTCTGCTTTTTTTATTTGTTTCTTGAATTTCTTTTTCAGGTGACTGGAATCAATTTAAATCATGTTCTTAGTCTCTCCGTTCCTTTCTTAACAATTTTTCTTTTATTCATTCCTCTCTTTATCTCCCTCTTGCTACACTTGATGCCACATGAGGGGACCTAAAGAATTCTGAACAGCCTGGGACCACTTAGGAAAAACAGAAAAGATGCCACAGACTTTTCTGTTTGGGAAGATTCTGTGTTTTTCCACATGGAACCCCAAGAGTTGTGAGTGAATGGATTCCTTTCCGGTATAAAACCCTGCTCTGTTTTCTGTTGTGTTACCTGACCACTGGCTTTTAGGGTCATCAGCGATTACTTTGTACTGTGCAAATACTTTATCTTGTGTTGTGCTGGCTGCTGGGTCAGTGGTAAATCTATGGTTTTGGAGGTGACTAACAGTGGTTATAATAAATGATTACTACTTCAGAAGACTACTTATATCTTTGCATGTTTAGATAAGAAAGACACAGTTTAAACAATGAGAAAAATGCCTTTGTAGCAAAGTAAACTGTGGAAGTGTTGCACATTATGGTTCCCATGGCATTTTACTCTTCTTGGGGACCTGGGATTCAGTGAAATCCTTGATTTTTAAAGGTCTAGGTTCTCTCCCTTCCAACTGTTCTTCTTTTCATATATTTAAATTATTAGGATCTAACAATTGCAAAGACTTTGTCAACCCTCTTCTTTAATGGGCTCTGTCCTGAGCTCAGTGGTCCAGCTGGTAAACAGAGACCAAATTAGAGCTACCTATTAAAATAAAATTAGTTTTCTTATAAAATCTTATGGTAAATTTCTGTAATTTTTGTGTTACCTTAGCATCTATTTTTAACCTTTCTTGAACACATCCAAAGTCTTTCTTGTAAAAGCCTAAATTCTATCCCTTTTTGTGTTTTGAGATGGAAATTTGCTGCCCACTTTTTCTAAAACTCAGTAAGGGCTTCTTCAGATAAATGTTACCTCTTTCATTTACAAAGGCACAATTTGAATCCAACTGTCCTTTTTAAATAGTGAGTTTTACCCATCCAATCCTCAAAGTCCTAAAATTAAAACTCTGAAGTCTTTTTGTCACTCTCTATCTTTATGGGTATATGTATATGCAACATGTTACGTTACATATATGTATATGTCTATCCATATGTTTGTATATAGTTTACACATGGTATCTATTTAATGTAAAGATAAATGAGTACTCATAATTAAAGTAAATAAGAACAAACGCTTTTCAGTTCATGCAATTTTAGTAATCTTTAAATAAAGATAACTTTTAAATTATTGTTAATATAAAATAGAAATATCTTCAGAATTTAATTTAGATATTTGTGCCTGGTTCTGTTGGCAGACAGGTTTATAATGTCTACTAGATGTCTTAAGGTCATCAAACAGCTGCTCTGCATATATACATTTCCTTAATTTGTCTGTAGGCTCATGTCTTTAGATTTGGCTCTTAGATTCTGAGTTCAAGAGACGTAACCATAGCAAAGCTTGGGAACAACAGCCAGTCCATGTCCCAGCTGTGCCTCTTGGCCATGCTGGGAGAGATTCCAGGCATAATCTTCATAGCTCTGTTCTTTGTCCTGAACTTCCCATCAGGTACATAGTTAGAACTGCTTTCTTCCTAGTTTGTTCTACTGAATATAAGGGTGTATTAGTCTGTTCCCATGTTGCTACCAAGAAATATCTGAAACTGGGTAATTTATAAAGAAAAGGGATTGAGGCCGGGCGCCGCGGCTCACGCTGTAATCTCAGCACTTTGGGAGACAGAGACGGGCGGATCATGAGGTCAGGAGATGGAGACCATCCTGGCTAACATGGTGAAATGACGTCTCTACTAAAAATACAAAAAATTAGCTGGGCATGGTGGTGGGCTCCTGTAGTCCCAACTACTCGGGAGGCTGAGGCAGGAGAATGGCATGAACCTGGGTGGTGGAGCTTGCAGTGAGCCGAGATCATGCCACTGCACTCTAGGCTGGGTGACAGAGCGAGACTCCATCTCAAAAAAAAAAAAAAGAAAAAAGGAAATAAACAAAAAAGAAAAAGAAAAGAGTATTAATTCACCACCCATGGTTTGGCAGGCTGTACTGGAAGCATAATTCTGGCATCTGCTCTGCTTCTGGGGAGGCCTCAGAAAACTTACAATGGAGGAAGGAAAAGAGGGAACAAGGCATCTCACATGATGGAAGCAGAAAGAGGAAAGCAAGAGGGAGGTGCTACACACGGTTAAACAATCAGATCTCACAAGAATTCTCAATCATTATGGCAGCACCAAAGGCAATGATGTTATATCATGACGGACCTCCCCCATATTTCAATATTTCAATCGCCTCTCACCAGGCCCCAACTCCAACATTGGAGATTACAATTTGATATGAGATTTGGGCAGGGACACAGATCCAAACCATATCAAAGGGTTACTAGGAGCTTATTATGTAATTACGGTACGTGATTAAAAATATAGGAAAAACAACCCTGTATGCAAACTATATTACAAAAAGTAGAATGTGTTTTTAGTTTAAAAAGGTACCAGAAGAAATGGATAAATTCCTGGACACATAGAGCCTCCCAAGTCTAAACCAGGCAGAAGTCGAATCCCTGAAGAGACCAATAACAAGTTTTGAAATTGAGGCAGTAACTAATAGCTTACCAACCAAAAAAAAGCCCAGGACCAGAGGGATTCACAGCCGAATTCTACCAGAGGTACAAACAGGAGATGGTACCATTCCTTCTGAAGCTATTCCAAACAATAGAAAAATAGGGATTCCTCCTTAACTCATTTTATGAGGCCAACATCATCCTGATACCAAAACCTGACAGAGGCAAAACCAAAAAAGAAAATTTCAGGCCAATATCCCTGAGGAACATTGATGCAAAAATCCTCAATGAAATATTGCCCAACCGAATCCAGGAGCACATCAAAAAGCTTATCCAGAACGATCAAGTCAGCTTCATCCCTGGGATGCAAAGCTGCTTCAACATACACAAATCAATAAATGTAATCCATTACATAAACAAAACCAATGACAAAAACCACATGATTATCTCCATAGATACAGAAAAGGCTTTTGATAAAATTCAACACTCCTTCATGCTAAAAACTCTCAATAAACTAGATGTTGATGGAACGTGTCTCAAAATAATAAGAGCTATTTATGACAAACCCACAGCCAATATCAAACTGAATGGGCAAAAGCTGGAAGCATTCCCTTTGAAAACCAGCACAAGACAAGGATGCCCTCTCTCACCTTTCCTATTCAACATAGTATTGGAAGTTCTGGCCAGGGCAATCAGGCAAGAAGAAGAAATAAAGGGTATTAATACAGGAAAAGAGGAAGTCAAATTGTCCCTGTAAATGGCATGATTCTATATTTAGAAAACCCTATTATCTCAGCCCCAAATCTCCTTAAGATGATAGGCAAGTTCAGCAAAGTCTCAGGATACAAAATCAATATGCAGAAATCACTTGCATTCCTATACACCAATAACAGACAAACAGAGAGCCAAATCATAAGAGAACTCCCATTCACAATTGCTACAACGTGAATAAAATACCTAGGAATCTAACTTACAAGGGATCTGAAGGACCTCTTCAAAGAGAACTACAAACCACTGCTCCAGCAAATAAGAGAAGACACAAACAAATGGAAAAACATTTCATGCTCATGGATAGGAAGAATCAATATCGTGAAAATGGCCATACTGCCCAAAGTAATGTATAGGCTCAATGCTATCCCCATCAAGCTACCATTGACTTTCTTCTCAGAAAAAACTACTTTAAATTTCATATGGAACCAAAAAAGAGCCCGTATAGGCAAGACAATCGTAAGCAAAAAGAACAAAGCTGGAGGAATCACGATACCTGACTTCAAACTATGCTACAAGGCTACAGTAACCAAAAAAACATTATACTGGTACCAAAACAGATATATAGACCAATGGAACAGAACAGAGGCCTCAGAAGTAGCACCACACAACTACAACCATGACAAACCTGACAATAAGAAGCAATGGGGAGAGGATTCCCTATTTAATAAATGGTATAGGGAAAACTGGCTAGCCATATGCAGGAAACTGAAACTGGACCCCTTCCTTACATGTTATACAAAAATCAACTCAGGATGCATTAAAGAGTTAAACATAAGGCCCAAAACCATCAAAACCCTAGAAGAAAACCTAGGCAATACCTTTCAGGATATAGGCATGGGCAAAGACTTCATGACTAAAACATCAAAAGCAATGGCAACAAATGCCAAAACTGACCAATGGGATCTAATTAAGCTAAAGAGCTTCTGCACAGCAAAAGAAACTATCATCAGACTGAACAGGCAACCTACAGAATAGGATAAAAATTTTACAATCAATCCATCTGACAAAGGGCTAATATCCAGAATCTACAAGGAACTTAAACAAATTTACAAGAAAAAAACAAACATCCCCATCAAAAAGTGGGAGAAGGATATGAACAGGCACTTCTCAAAAGAAGACATTTATATACCAACAAACATATGGAAAAAACTCATCATCACTGGTCATTAGAGAAATGCAAATCAAAATCACAATGATATACCATCTCATGCCAGTTAGGATGGCAATCATTAAAAAGTCAGGAAACAACAGATGCTGGAGAGGATGTGGAGAAATAAGAACACGTTTACACTGTTGGTGGGAGAGTAAATTAGTTCAACCATTGTGGAAGACAGTGTGGCAATTCCTCAAGGATCAAGAACAAGAAATACCATTTGACCCAGTAATCCCATTACTGGGTATATACTCAAAGGATTATAAATTATTCTACCATAAAGACACATGCACACGTATGTTTATTGCAGCACTATTTACAATAGCAAAGACTTGGAACCAACCCAAATGCCTATCAATGATAGACAAGATAAAGAAAATGTGGCACATACATACCATGGAATACAACACAGCCATAAAAAAGGATGAGTTCATGTTCTTTGCAGGGATATGGATGAAGCCTGAAACCATTATTCTCAGCAAATTAACACAGGAACAGAAAACCAAACACCGCATGTTCTAACTCATAAGTGGGAGTTGAACAATGAGAACATATGGACACAGGGAGGGGAACATCACACACCGGGGCCTGTGGGGGGGTCGGGGGCTAGGGGAGGGATAGCATTAGGAGAAATACCTAATGTAGGTGATGGGTTGATGGGTGCAACAAACCACCATGGTACATGTATACCTATGTAACAAACCTGCATGTTCTGCACATGTATCCCAGAACTTAACGTATAATAATAATAAAAAAAGAAAATTTAAAAACCGGAAAAAAAAAGAATCACCTTCTACTGCAGATGAGAAGAAGCTGAGGGAATTTAAGTCCGTGGTCCATAGTCATCCAGCCAGTTCATAGCAGAACTACTGTGTTTCATCTTAAAGTTGATGCACAGTCAGAAACGTGAGACACAGAAGGAAGACAAAGCTAATTTTTGTTGTGGTTGATGTTCATGAAGGGTACGTGTGTTACACAGAATCATAGCCTCCTAAAAATGTCCACATCCTGACTCCTGGAACCAGTGCACGTTACTATATTCGGCAAAAAGACTTCGAATATGTGATGAGGTTAAGAATCTTGAGATGGGAAGGTCATTCTGGATTATCTCAGTGGGCCCAGTGTATCATAAGGGTACTTGTAAGTGAAAGAGGGAGGCAGGAGGGTCAGGGTGAGAATGATGCAGAGAGACACCACTGGCCATCACTGGCTGTGAACGTCCATCAAAAGACAAAATTACTATAGATCTATAACGAAATTAGTTACAGTTATGGCTTTTTTTTTTCTTTGAGATGGAGTCTCTCTTTGTTGCCCAGGCTGAAGTGCAGTGGCACCATCTCAGCTCACTGCAAGCTCCACCTCCTGGGTTCATGCCATTCTCCTGCCTTAGTCTCCCGAGTAGCTGGGACTACAGACACCTGCCACCATGCCCAGCTAATTATTTTTTGTATTTTTGGTACAGAAAATACCCCATGTTATCCAGGATGGTCTCGATCTCCTGACCTTGTGGTCTGCCCACTTCGGCCTCCAAAAGTGCTGGGATTACAGGCGTGAGCCACTGTGCCTGGCAAGATCTAATTGGCTTTTAATTGTGATTCATGATTTGGGGCAGAAATCATTCTACAAATACAGTGATAGTTTCCCTGGGCGATACAATAACACAACTGTGGATTTGAGAACCAGTAAACAGAGAACCAGTAAACAGAGCCATGGAAATGGATTGGTTAACGTCAATATACTTCAGGTCACTTTTTTTGTAACAGTTAAAGCAGAGGTGACTTCCTTATTATGCTGACTCAGGTAGACTGGAATCTCCTGTTCTCAGAAAAAAAAAAAAATTGGTCTGTTTTGGAATCCATCTGCTTCCTTAAACTTCCAGTTGGAGTGTGTAGCATTTAGCATGAGTGGCTCTGTTTTGGAGTCTCTAGACTCTCACTAAGGGCCCAGAACTTAAGACATTAACATTGCTTTCCATCACCATCATTTTGACACATATACATATGTGTGTATATTTATAGACATATGTATGTATATATTAAATTTATATGAATATATATTCACATCTAAGGAATATAAGTATGTATGTGTTTCTATATACACACTCAACCACAGTTTTTTGAAAAGTGTTTGGTTAAAAAAAGACCCACTATGTAAAACACACCCACCCTAATCAGATAGCCCTCATATACTTCCATGCAGACCCCTCATGACATTAACGACAGACAGATTCAAGAATTTAAGGACATGAGACAGCCCAGCAAACAGCACATGCACAACATAAATGTATTTGCAGAGACTGGGAAGTAACCTAGAGGCACGAACCTCAGCACTGCCAGGACACATACCCTCCCCCATGGATTCTGATTTTATCTGACCCAGCCCACTATCCAGATCTTGTTGTGGGGCTGGGGCAGAGAAAGTCACAAAGCCCGTTCCTTGGACACTCTGTGTGACACAAAAGACCAACCCCACCCCATCATTAGATCTCCCCACACAGGTCTGACCGTCAGGCATCATGAGGAGGAATCTAGCATGGGCTCAGAAATCACACAAAAGAATAAGACACAGAGAGAAACACTGAGCTAGAGGAGCTGGTTGCTGACATGGGAGCGGGTCCCTGTAGTTCACGAGTCCAACCTGGTCTGAATTCCCCTCACTTCATAAGCCAGGCACCCCCTGAGAAACAGCTTTTTCCCACGGTCTCCTCTGTGGTAACACATTAGGGTCGCTCACTGTCAAGATTCCAGAGATGGAAGAAACCTGGACAGCACACAGCCCAGCTTCACCCTTCCTCCCTCCCAGGAAGCAGGGCTCAGGGCTCAGGAGGAAAGGCAGGGCCCAGTGAGGCCAGAGTTGGTGAGATATCTGAAAGGTGTTCTGTGAAAAAACTGCATCCCCCTTTCATTCCACCTGATGAGACCTGTCCTGCACAGCTTCCTCTACCCTGAGGACTTCCCCAGACACCTCCTATAACAAAGCTGACTGTTCCATTTCCTTTCTTCTCACACGGAGGCCTGTCCTGCCTTTGGGGAATGAAAAATGCACCAAAATCAGCAAGGGCAGCCACCCCTGCCAGGCTTCATAATGAGGCAATGTCCCCAGGTCACCAGGAGAGTGAGCTTCCACTGTGTCCCTGTCCGGGGCTCTTTCCCTCTGAGAGGCTGACTCATGAAACAGGCCACCAGAGAGAGATCAGCGACTCCTCCATCCATTCTTATAATCACCTGACAGGCGATGGGGTCAGAAAACCTGAACTGTAATTGAGGAATTTCTAGAGGCTCAGTGTGGACACAGCACAGAGATAAACACGCCAGTGGATGGATTAGTCTTGGGAGTAGGGGGGACAGTTTTATGACTTTTAGCTCCTGGAGCTCTACCAGGTTCTCAGAGTCAATATCCAAAAAGAATCCCCACATCATTCTTGTAGGAAGAAGGGAAAAAAAACACTTGGAAAGTTGTCAGTGAATTATATTCTTCTTGGTGAGACCTACATTTTTTTTTTTTTAAGTCTTTTTTTTTTTTTTTTTTTTTTTTATTATACTTTAGGGTTTTAGGGTACATGTGCACAATGTGCAGGTTTGTTACATATGTATCCATGTGCCATGTTGATTTCCTGCACCCATTAACTCGTCATTTAGCATTAGGTGTATATCCTAATGCTGTCCCTCCCCCTCCCCCCACCCCACAACAGTCCCCGGAGCGTGATGTTCCCCTTCCTGTGTCCATGAGTTCTCATTGTTCAATTCCCACCTATGAGTGAGAACATGCGGTGTTTGGTTTTTTGTCCTTGCGATAGTTTACTGAGAATGATGTTTTCCAGTTTCATCCATGTCGCTACAAAGGACACAAACTCATCATTTTTTATGGCTGCATAGTATTCCATGGTGTATACGTGCCACATTTTCTTAATCCAGTCTATCGTTGTTGGACATTTGGGTTGGTTCCAACTCTTTGCTATTGTGAATAGTGCAGCAATAAACATACGTGTGCATGTGTCTTTATAGCAGCATGATTTATAGTCCTTTGGGTATATACCCAGTAATGGGATGGCTGGGTCAAATGGTATTTCTAGTTCTAGATCCCTGAGGAATCGCCACACTGACTTCCACAATGGTTGAACTAGTTTACAGTCCCACCAACAGTGTAAAAGTGTTCCTATTTCTCCATATCCTCTCCAGCACCTGTTGTTTCCTGATTTTTTAATGATGGCCATTCTAACTGGTGTGAGATGGTATCTCACTGTGGTTTTGATTTGCATTTCTCTGATGGCCAGTGATGAGGAGCATTTCTTCATGTGTTTTTTGGCTGCATAAATGTCTTCTTTTGAGAAGTGTCTGTTCATGTCCTCTGCCCACTTTTTGATGGGGTTGTTTGTTTTTTTCTTGTAAATTTGTTTGAGTTCATTGTAGATTCTGGATATTAGCCCTTTGTCAGATGAGTAGGTTGCAAAAATTTTCTCCCATTCTGTAGGTTGCTTGTTCACTCTGATGATAGTTTCTTTTGCTGTGCAGAAGCTCTTTAGTTTAATGAGATCCCATTTGTCGATTTTGGCTTTTGTTGCCATTGCTTTTGGTGTTTTAGACATGAAGTCCTTGCCCACGCCTATGTCCTGAATGGTATTGCCTAGGTTTTCTTGTAGGATTTTAATGGTTTTAGGTCTAACATATAAGTGTTTAATCCATCTTGAATTAATTTTTGTATAAGGTGTAAGGAAGGGATCCAGTTTCAGCTTTCTACATATGGCTAGCCAGTTTTCCCAGCACCATTTATTAAATAGGGAATCCTTTCCCCATTGCTTGTTTTTGTCAGGTTTGTCAAAGATCAGATCGTTGTAGCTATGCGGCATCATTTCTGAGGGCTCTGTTCTGTTCCATTGATCTATGTCTCTGTTGTGGTACCAGTACCATGCTGTTTTGGTTACTGTAGCCTTGTAGTATAGTTTGAAGTCAGGTAGCGTGATGCCTCCAGCTTTGTTCTTTTGGCTTAGGATTGACTTGGCGATGCGGGCTCTTTTTTGGTTCCATATGAACTTTAAAGTAGTTTTTTCCAATTCTGTGAAGAAAGTCATTGGTAGCTTGATGGGGATGGCATTGAATCTATAAATTACCTTGGGCAGTATGGCCATTTTCACGATATTGATTCTTCCAACCCATGAGCATGGAATGTTCTTCCATTTGTTTGTATCCTCTTTTATTTCATTGAGCAGTGGTTTGTAGCTCTCCTTGAAGAGGTCCTTCACATCCCTTGTAAGTTGGATTCCTAGGTATTTTATTCTCTTTGAAGCAATTGTGAATGGGAGTTCACTCATGATTTGGCTCTCTGTTTGTCTGTTATTGGTGTACAAGAATGCTTGTGATTTTTGTACATTAATTTTGTATCCTGAGACTTTGCTGAAGTTGCTAATCAGCTTAAGGAGATTTTCGGCTGAGACAATGGGGTTTTCTAGATATACAATCATGTCATCTGCAAACAGGGACAATTTGACTTCCTCTTTTCCTAATTGAATACCCTTTATTTCCTTCTCCTGCCTGATTGCTCTGGCCAGAACTTCCAGCACTATGTTGAATAGGAGCGGTGAGAGAGGGCATCCCTGTCTTGTGCCAGTTTTCAGAGGGAATGCTTCCAGTTTTTGCCCATTCAGTATGATGTTGGCTGTGGGTTTGTTGTAGATAGCTCTTATTATTTTGAGATACGTCCCATCAATACCTAATTTATTGAGAGTTTTTAGCATGAAGGGTTGTTGAATTTTGTCAAAGGCCTTTTCTGCATCTATTGAGATAATCATGTGGTTTTTGTCTTTGGTTCTGTTTATATGCTGGATTACATTTATTGATTTGAGTATGTTGAACCAGCCTTGCATCCCAGGGATGAAGCCCACTTGATCATGGTGGATAAGCTTTTCGATGTGCTGCTGGATTCGGTTTGCCAGTATTTTATTGAGGATTTTTGCATCAATGTTCATCAAGGATATTGGTCTGAAATTCTCTTTTTTGGTTATGTCTCTGCCAGGTTTTGGTATCAGGACGATGCTGGCTTCGTAAAATGTGTTAGGGAGGATTCCCTCTTTTTCTATCGATTGGAATAGTTTCAGAAGGAATGGTACCAGTTCCTCCTTGTACCTCTGGTAGAATTCAGCTGTGAATCCATCAGGTCCTGGACTCTTTTTGGTTGGTAAGCTATTGATTATTGCCACAATTTCAGAACCTGTTATTGGTCTATTCAGAGATTCAACTTCTTCCTGGTTTAGTCTTGGGAGGGTGTATTTGTCGAGGAATTTATCCATTTCTTCTAGATTTTCTAGTTTATTTGCATAGAGGTGTTTGTAGTATTCTCTGATGGTAGATTGTATTTCTGTGGGATCGGTGGTGATATCCCCTTTTTCGTTTTTTATTGCATCTATTTGATTCTTCTCTCTTTTCTTCTTTATTAGTCTTGCTAGTGGTCCATCAATTTTGTTGATCTTTTCAAAAAACCAGCTCCTGGATTCATTAATTTTTTGAAGGGTTTTTTGTGTCTCTATTTCCTTCACTTCTGCTCTGATTTTAGTTATTTCTAGCCTTCTGCTAGCTTTTGAATGTGTTTGCTCTTGCTTTTCTAGTTCTTTTAATTGTGATGTTAGGGTGTCAATTTTGGATCTTTCCTGCTTTCTCTTGTGGGCATTTAGTGCTATAAATTTCCCTCTACACACTGCTTTGAACGTGTCCCAGAGATTCTGGTATGTTGTGTCTTTGTTCTCGTTGGTTTCAAAGAACATCTTTATTTCTGCCTTCATTTCATTATGTACCCAATAGTCATTCAGGAGCAGGTTGTTCAGTTTCCATGTAGTTGAGCGGTTTTGACTGAGTTTCTTAATCCTGAGTTCTAGTTTGATTGCACTGTGGTCTGAGAGACAGTTTGTTATAATCTCTGTTCTTTTACATTTGCTGAGAAGAGCTTTACTTCC
Source organism: Symphalangus syndactylus (assembly GCF_028878055.3). Lineage (NCBI taxonomy): Eukaryota > Metazoa > Chordata > Mammalia > Primates > Hylobatidae > Symphalangus > Symphalangus syndactylus. The sequence continues at coordinate 18,917,301 of NC_072439.2, forward strand.
AACTATGTGGTCAATTTTGGAATAGGTGTGGTGTGGTGCTGAAAAAAATGTATATTCTGTTGATTTGGGGTGGAGAGTTCTGTAGATGTCTATTAGGTCCACTTTATGTAGAGCTGAGTTCAATTCCTGGATATCCTTGTTAACTTTCTGTCTCGTTGATCTGTCTAATGCTGACAGTGGGGTGTTAAAATCTCCCATTATTATTGTGTGGGAGTTTAAGTCCCTTTGTAGGTCACTGAGGACTTGCTTTATGAATCTGGGTGCTCCTGTGTTGGGTGCATATATATTTAGGATAGTTAGCTCTTGTTGAATTGATCCCTTTACCATTATGTAATAGCCTTCTTTGTCTCTTTTGATCTTTGTTGGTTTAAAGTCTATTTTATCAGAGACTAGGATTGCAATCCCTGCCTTTTTTTGTTTTCCAGTTGCTTGATAGATCTTCCTCCATCCCTTTATTTTGAGTCTATGTGTGTCTCTGCACGTGAGATGGGTTTCCTGAATACAGCACACTGATGGGTCCTGACTCCTTATCCAGTTTGCCAGTCTGTGTCTTTTGATTGGAGCATTTAGCCCATTTACATTTAACGTGAATATTGTTATGTGTGAATCTGATCCTGTCATTATGATGTTAGTTGGTTATTTTGCTCGTTAGTTGCTATAGTTTCTTCCTAGCCTCGATGGTCTTTACAATTTGGCATGTTTTTGCAGGGGCTGGTACCGGTTGTTCCTTTCCATGTTTAGTGCTTCCTTCAGGAGCTCTTTTAGGGCAGGCCTGGTGGTGACAAAATCACTCAGCGTTTGCTTGTCTGTAAAGTATTTTATTTCTCCTTCACTTATGAAGCTTAGTTTGGCTGGATAGGAAATTCTGGGTTGAAAATTCTTTTCTTTAAGAATGTTGAATATTGGCCCCCACTCTCTTCTGGCTTGTAGAGTTTCTGCTGAGAGATCAGCTGTTAGTCTGATGGGCTTCCCTTTGTGGGTAACCCGACCTTTCTCTCTGGCTGCCCTTAACATTTTTTCCTTCATTTCAACTTTGGTGAATCTGACAATTATGTGTCTTGGAGTTGCCCTTCTCGAGGAGTATCTTTGTGGCGTTCTCTGTATTTCCTGAATCTGAATGCTGGCCTGCCTTGCTAGATTGGGGAAGTTCTCCTGGATAATATCTTGCAGAGTGTTTTCCAACTTGTTTCCATTCTCCCCATCATTTTCAGGTACACCAATCCGACGTAGGTTTGGTCTTTTCACATAGTCCCAAATTTCTTGGAGGCTTTGTTCATTTCTTTTTATTCTTTTTTCTCTAAACTTCCCATCTCTCTTCATTTCATTCATTTCATCTGCTATCAGCGATACCCTTTCTTCCAGTTGATCGCATCTGCTACTGAGGCTTCTGCATTCTTCGCGTAGTTCTCGAAACTTGGCTTTCAGCTCCATCATCTCCTTTAAGCCCTTCTCTCCATTGGTTATTCTAGTTATCCATTCTTCTAATTTTTTTTCAAAGTTTTTAACTTCTTTGCTATTGTTTTGAATTTCCTCTCGTAGCTCACAGTAGTTTGATCGTCTGAAGCCTTCTTCTCTCAACTCATCAAAGTCATCCTCCATCCAGCTTTGTTCCGTTGCTGGTGAGGAACCGCGTTCCTTTGGAGGAGGAGAGGTGCTCTGTTTTTTAGAGTTTCCAGTTTTTTTGGTCTGTTTTTTCCCCATCTTTGTGGTTTTGTCTACTTTTTGTCTTCGATGATGGTGATGTACAGATGGGTTTTTGGTGTGGATGTCCTTTCTGTTTGTTAATTTTCCTTCTACCAGACAGGACCCTCAGCTGCAGGTCTGTTGGAGTTTACTAGAGGTCCACTCCAGACCCTGTTTGCCTGGGTGTCAGCAGCGGTGGCTGCAGAAGAGCGGATTTTCGTGAGACCACAAATTCAGCTGTCTGATAGTTCCTCTGGAAGTTTTGTCTCAGAGGAGTACCTGGCCGAGTGAGGTGTCAGTCTGTCCCTACTGGTGGGGTGCCTCCCAGTTAGGCTGCTCAGGGGTGAGGGACCCACTTTAGGAGGCAGTCTGTCCGTTCTCAGATCTCCAGCTGCGTGCTGGGAGAACCACTACTCTCTTCAAAGCTGTCAGTCAGACAGGGACATTTAAGGCTGTGGAGGTTCTCGCTGAGTTTTTGGTTGTCTGTGCCCTGCCCCCAGAGGTGGAGCCTACAGAGGCAGGCAGGCCTCCTTGAGCTGTGGTGGGCTCCACCCAGTTCAAGCTTCCTAGCTGCTTTGTTTACCTAAGCAAGCCTGGGCAATGGCGGGCGCCCCTCCCCCAGCCTCGTTGCCGCCTTGCAGCGTGATCTCAGACTGCTGTGCTAGCAATCAGCGAGACTCTGTGGGCATAGGACCCTCCGAGCCAGGTGCGGGACACAATCTCCTAGTGAGCCGTTTTCCAGGCCCGTTGGAAAAGCGCAGTATTAGGACGGGACTGACCCGATATTCCAGGTGCCGTCTGTTTCCCCTTTCTTTAACTAGGAAAGGGAACTCCCTGACCCCTTGCGCTTCCCGAGTGAGGCAATGCCTCGCCCTGCTTCGGCTTGCGCACAGTGCGCTTCACCGACTGTCCTGAACCCACTGTTAGGCACTCCCTAGTGAGATGAAACCGGTACCTCAAGCAGAAGTGCAGAAATCACCCGTCTTCTGTGTCGCTGGGGCTGGGAGCTGGAGACCGGAGCTGTTCCTATTCGGCCATCTTGGCTCCACCCTCGGTGAGACCTACATTTAAGAGAAACTATTTTACCGCAGCCTAATTAGCTGGGGTTTGATGAAAGTTTAACTGGCCAGAGGGAGGGGAAATATCCAACTCCAACCTCCTCAAGTCATCATATCCCACCTAATGGAAAGAAAAACCTGAGGGGCACTTGTGACATTCACAGCCCAGGACACAGACCTCATCCAGCGCCACAGAACCCTTCCCTCCCCACACTCAGCACCATGTCACTGAATGCCTGCTCACTCAAGTCCCTTTTACCCAGTACATCATGTGTGGTTTTCAAAAAAATACAAGACAGACTATGGCAAAAAAAAAAAAAAAATGCAGTTTGAAAGACAGAGCAAGGATCAGAACCAGACACAGATGTGGTAGGGATGTTGAAATTATCAGACTGGAAATTTAAAACAACTCTGGTTAAGGATTATGATGGAAAAAGGAGACCCCTTTCAGGAATAGATGGGTGATTTAAACAGAGTTGGCTATTCTAAGAAAGAACCAAAAGAAATGCTAGAGATTAAAAACACTCTAAGAGAAATAAAGAATGCCCTCCATGGGCTTACTGGTAGGCTGCACACAGATGAGGAAAGAATCTCTAGCTTAAGCATGTGTCAGTAGAAACTTCCAAAACTGAAACAGCAAAGTTAAACAAGAGTGAGAAAAAGTGGAACAACATATTCAGCTTCATATTCAATCTTTTGTATCGACAATAGCATATTTTATATTCTGAAGTTGTATTTTATATTTTGTAGCCCACAAAGGCTGTAACATACACATAATGGGAATACTGGTGGTTCCTGGGACCAGGTGGAGCTGGCCAGGTGGGTGCTGTCTGATTTACTGCCTGTTTCATGCACACCTGTGTATTCACAATAACAACATTGTCATAAGGTGGGGTCCTTCGGGTTGGGAGATGCATGAGCCACTGCTGCCTCACTTGGACTCTGCCCAATTTAAACAAGTTAATCAAACTCAATTGTTTGACCCTGCTCAATTCACACTTCACCAACATTGCTGCTCGATTCACTCTTCAGAAGTCTGGGCATCTCCCACACAGAGCAGGTGGCCCCTTGGTTTCTGAGCCCTCAGATCATCATTCATCCATCTGTCTTTTGACACACAGACCTGCTGTGGGCTTTTAAGGACTGGGATTGGCTGAGAGGTGGGAGATGTCAACTCTGATTGGAAAATGCTTGTGGAGAAATCAATGGTGCCACACAGGGGAATCTTCTCTGTTATCTGCACAGCGAATCTGCCTAAGCCCTATGTCACCAGCAACCCCGTGGAGCATGAGGAGGCTGTGGTCTTAACCTGTGAACCTGAGACTCATGGCACAATCTACATGTGGTGGGTAAATGGTCATAGACTCACAGTCAGTCCCAGGCTGCAGACGTCCCATGACAACAGGATCCTTACTCTACTCAGTGTCACAAGGAGTGACACAGGACTCTATGAATGTCAAAGGAAGAATGTAGTGAGTACCAGCCACAGTGACCCAGTGACCTGGATGTTCTCTGTGAGTATCCTCTTTTCCTTCAAGGACAAGGCTGCCAGCCCAAATCCACATAACCCGAGGCCAGGCCTCTCAGTCCCTCTCAGATCCAGGTATGAAGACACTTACCCCTGGACCCCCAAGCTGGCCATGACTTCCTGCCCCAGGCAAACCTGGGTAGGCCCAGGAAGGGAGGGGCTTCTCCAGTCTTAGGAGACTCTGGTTCCACAGCTTGTGATGGGAGAAACAGGTGAATGTCTTAGACTACTCCAGTTCAGTGAACACAGAGGAAGTTTGGCTGGGACTTCGGGGTTGTCACTTGGCAAAAAGGATCACTGTCCTTTTCACAGACCAGGAGCTTCCCATTCCCTGTGATAACATTACCTGTGGCTTTATTCTCTTTGCTTCAGATGGCCCAGATGAACCCAAAACTTATTCTTCAGACACCTATTACTATCCAGGGTCAAACCTCACCCTCTCCTGCCTCGCGGGCTCTAACCCATCAGTAGAGTATTCCTGGCTGCTGAATGGGAATAACCAGCAAACAGGACAAGAGCTCTTTATCCCCCAAGTCACTACAGAGAATAGTGGGGACTATCTGTGTTATGTCCATAACCCAGTCACTAAAATGGCAAAAGCTTTGCAACCAAGAAAATCACAGTCCCTGGTAAGTGGATCGCTGGAGCATTCGCAATATGCTTGCAGGTGAAGCCTATCTGGCTTTCCAAGAAAGGGCCAGAAAAACATTTTTATTCTCAGTCTGTGTCCCATGCACAAAAGTAAATCCCAAATTTTTCTCCTGAACCCTCCCAGTTCATATCTACAGATTCTCTTCCCTTTGTTTTCCGGATTTCTGGTGGATGACCTTGGGTCCAGCCTGAGAAATGTAGGGAAACGGCTTTATCAGCCCCAAGCCCTATGCAGTGTAAGGGTCTTCACAGAGGGAGAAAGAGGAGGGTCCTCAGGGTCAAGTAGTTTCTGTCACCAAAACATCCCTTCTGTCTTGTGTGTGTGTGTGTGTGTGTGTGTGTGTGTACTCCATGAGCTGCAATGAACATCAGAAGCTTCAAAACAAGCCCACACTTTTCCCCAAATGAGAGGAGAAAAACCCTTGGGTGAGGGAGAAGCAGCTCAGGCTCTGCTCCCTGCATTGCTGTGGGCTTGCCCAGTTACCAACCCTGCCCTGACTCCTCCCAGGGTGGGGCCAGGGCATGTGGATAAGGTGCCTGGGTGGCCTTTTCTGAATCTGGCTAAATAGAGCTGCCTGTAGAGGCCAAGCCTCCCATGGGTAAGGCTTTAAAAAATGGGAATTGGGCTGTGTCCTGGCTCTGAAGTCGTTGCCTGTTTGAGTCTGTGGACGCAGCACATGAAACACAGCACAGAGGACAGTGAGTGACACACACTTGGAGAAATAGGGAGATTAACTCACAGAAGTTCTCTATGGCAGGGAAGTAACAGTGACAAAAAGTGTATTTATAGAGAGTGTAAGAGTACCAGACGCTATATACCTAAGACTTACCATTAACTGTTTCTAAGCGTGCAATTTAGTGTTGTGTAACTATCAACACTATGCATTTCCAGAGCTTTATTTATCCTACTATACTAAACCTCTGTACCCAGTAAATGATAACTCTCATTCCGTCTCCCCTTAACCCCTGGTAATCACCATTCTAATTTCTGTCTCTATGTAACTGACTATTCTAACCATCTTACATAAATGGAAGTATATAATAATTATACTTTTGTGTCTGGCTTATTTCACTTCGCATAATGTCTTCAAGGTTCATCCATTTTGCACCATATGTCAAAATTTTATCCCTTGCTAAGATTGAAGAACATTCCAAAGCATGGATATACCTTTTTGTTCATCCACTTATCTTTCAATAGACTTCTAAGTTGCTTCCACCCATTGGCTATTGTGAGTGATGCTGCTGTGAATATCAGTGTACAAATATCTGTTCAAATTTTTTTCAATACTTTTGGTTGTATATCTGGAAGTAGAATTGCTGGTTCAAGTGGTAATTCTTTCATTTGTTTAAGAAACTGACATACCATTTTCTTTTCTGTTGTTGTTGTTGAGACAGGGTCTTGCTCTGTCACACAGACTGGAGTGCAATGGCACAATCTTGGCTGACTGCAACCTCCACCTCCCAGGTCCAAGCGATTCTCATGCCTCAGCCTCCCGAGTAGCTGGGATTTCAGGTGCATGTCACCATACCCAGCTAATTTTTGTATTTTTAGTAGAGATGGGGATTCGCCACGCTTGCCAGACTGGTCTCAAACTCCTGACCTCAAGAGATCCACCCATCTCAGCCTCCCAAAGTGCTGGGATTACAGGCGTGAGCTGGCCGTGCCATGCCATTTTTCCACAGTGGCTATAACATTTCCCATTGCCATCAGCAATACGCTAAGAGCTTCAATTTTCCCATGTACTAGAAAACAATTGTTTTGTGATGTTGTTGTTCATGTTGTTTTTACCAAAGCCACCCTAATGTGTGTGAGGTTATGTATCACTACGGTTTTGGTTTGCATATCTCTAAGTATTAATATTGAGAATCCTTGCATGTCCTCATTAACCATTTGTATATCTTCTTTAATAAAATAACTTTGTAGTTATAACTAATAAATCATTCTGAAATTTAATATCATGAAGCTTTTTCCTTATGTTTTCTTCTAAGTGTTTGGTAGTCTTCACTCTTCCATTTAGGTCTTTGATCCATTGTGGGTTCATTTTTTTGTATATGGTGTGAGGTAAAGATTCAACTCATACTTGTCCATGGATAGCCAGCTTTCCCAGTATCACATGTTAAAAAGACTGTCCTTTCCCCATGGAATGGTCTTGGCACTCTTGACAAAATCATTTGGCCTTATATGCAAGCTTTCTTTCTGGGTTCTCTATTCTATGCCATTAGTTTCTATGTCCTCCTTTATGCCAGTACCACACTGTATCTATTACTGTAGCTTTGCAGTAGATGCTGAAATCTGAAAGTGTGAGTCCTCCAGCTTCCTCTTTCCTTTTCAAGATTGAAGTTTTTAATTCCATCCTGGACATGCTGCACTCATATATTTTTGAATGTTTTGGGATGTGAGAAAGGCTGATTGCTATTTTCTATGACTTTAGAACTTTTCACCTTTTCATAGTTGCATCTTTCCCTTGGTGTCTCAGTTGTGGCAGCCATGAATGGCCTCCATGGCAGCGACTTGACTGACAGACGGCCCAGGTCAGGGCATTCCAAATTCACCTTATATATGATGTCTATCATGTATATACTCATCATTTATATATGATAAAATTGGCATTTATATTACATATGTGAACTTTATATATAAATGGCCTAGTGTTTTATGTGTTACCTTTTTTCATATATATGGATATAGGTATATATTTTAAATGGTTGTATATTATATACTTTTAGATTATTATATATTGTATACAAATAAATATATAGAGAAAAATGTGTATATGCTTTTTCCATATGTATACATAGAAAAAGAGGTAACACATAAAACACTAGGAGACTGTGGACACAGCACATGGGACACAGCACAGAGGACAGTGAGTGACACATACTTGGAGAAATAGGAGATTCAGCCGTGGGAGCTCTGCATGGGAGGGAAGGGGCAGTGACAAAAAGTGTGTAGTTATAGAGAGAGTGAGACTACCAGACACCATATATATATATTATATGTCAATTTTATTATATATAAATGTTCATGTGTTTTATGTGTTACCTCTTTTTCCATATACATATATGGAAATGTGTATAAGTTTTACATTATTATACATTTTATATTATATATTTTGTTATTATATATTATATATAAATATATATCGAAGTATATATATTTTTCCTATACACACAAAGAAAGAGGTAACACATTATACACTAGGGCATAGTTATGCCTACGTGTGGGAGAGAGAGAACAAAGCTAAGTGCAAAAAAATCAAGCCTGGTATGTTAGTTTATGCCCACTGAGATTAGACATGCAAGATAATTTATTAGGAAAAATGTCTGTGAGGGAAAGTGGAGAAGGCATGAAAAAAGTCTGGGAGAGCCTTGGAACCACTATGCAAATCTGATTCCTGTACGGAGAAAGAGAGAGAAGATTTAGCTTCAGTTCAAAGAAAGCATGGCAGTGCTGACAGGGAGTCCTCCCACCAGTCACCCAAGAGAGTAAAACAGAGTCTCACAGAACTGGGCTTGCTTTCATATCCCTGCTGGGAGCTTCAGGAAAGTGAGGACTCTATGCAAAGTAGGTTGTCAATTTGGAATGCACAGATCTGGGCCTTCTGTCAATCAAGTCAATTGATTATTAATTAATCAATTATTAGCTGGGAGTATTGGAATTATCTAGGGAAATTTTTCAACATACATAAGACTATACTTTCTTGGCCCTATTCATTAATGGATTCCACCAATAACTCACTAATCCTCTTGAGAAACAGAAGCTGCAATGGACACCTGACAGAGTCTTACTCATGCCTACCACAACTGAGACACTGAGAAAAAGATGCAACCATGAAACAGTAGAAATTTCTAATGACACAGAAAATAGCAGTCAGCCTTTCTCACATCATAAAGCCTTCAAAAATATCTGAGTGCAGCATGGTCAGCATGAAATTGACAGAAGACTGATCACTAACCTAGAAACAACGTTGAGAGAAAAAAAAAAACTGCAAGAATATAGTTGGCTAATCATCTACCAGCAACCCTCGTACAAAATTAATGTAATCCCTGAAGGAAGAAGTAGAAACTACTTCATACTTAGTGATGGTTCCTAAGGTACCACACTGTAAAATAACATCACCTTTATTCCTTCTCTTCTTTTCTTTCCATGACAGATACTTCAGTACAAGGAAGTTCTGGCCTTTCAGGTAGAGCCACTGTCAGCATCATGATTGGAGTACTGGCCAGTGTGGCTCTGATATAGCAGCCCTGGTGTAGTTTATTTCAGGAAGACTGGCAGGTATGATGGCCTTTCCTTTTGTCCTGTTTCCTGCAGGGCTGACTGCCATGCTTGGGAGAGGGAAAGGACTTCTTTACCTGTATCTGGGACTGGATCTCCTCCTCCTCCCACTAAACTCCTGCTTCTCAGCACTTATTCCTGCAGGTCTTTTCTCCCCTGTTCTTCATGCTCCCTGTACCCCACTGTCTCCTACAAAAGATTATCCTCAATATATGCTCATCTGTTTCCCAGATTCAATATCTTATAAAACCCTCTTGATCCTTTTTTTTTTTTTAATATCTCTCTCTTGTGTCATTCTCTCCATTCCCACAACCTCAACAACTGCTAGAAGTACTGCTTGACTTATCTCCAGGCTTTGAAATCTTCCTTGTGTATGACTGCCTTATTACCTTCCTAAATTCTACTTAACTTGCCTATTCAAAAATCTTCAGAGATATACTCTTGCCTATTTGATAAGTTCACATTTCTTCTCTTCACTAATTTTTATTGCTTCAATTCCCTCTATTCCCTAGGGTAATTCCTCCATTCTAATTAAATCTGTCTTTCTACACATCCCTTCCCCTCCACCTGATATACACGTAGAATGCTTAGTTCCAATGCTATGGCTAAAAACAGGGTGATCTCCCATCTACCATCTGCAGTATGGGCTTACCCATACCCTTCATCACAAGCAACCTCTGACCTCCCGGAGAACAATGACTCCAGCATTAATGTGTAAACCTGAGACTCAGAACACAACCTACAGGTGATTGAGAACCTTTTCCTGATGACCAACTCATATGTTCATGAAAGATACAAAAATGAAGAAGGCAAGGTTTCTACCACAAGGAACATAAAGCCTAAGATAGATGATAAGACCTGAAAAATAATTATAATACCAAAATAGAAAAAGGTGAATGCCACAAGAAATCAGAGAAATTTGATGGGAAATATAGCTACACACTGGAATCACTTGGAAAACGTTTTTCTAAATGGATGCCCAAACCCTACCCAGAGGATCCAATTTAATGGTCTAAAGTGAGATTCAGGCATTGGTAATTTTTTTGTTTTTCGATGGAGTCTCGCTCTGTTGCCCAGGCTGGAGTGCAGTGGCACCATCTTGGCTCACTGCAAACTCTGCCTCCAGGGTTCATGCCATTCTCCTTCTTCAGCCTCCCGAGTAGCTGGGACTACAGGCGCCCACCACCACACCTGGCTAATTTTTTTGTATTTTTAGTAGAGACACGGTTTCACCTTGTTAGCCAGGATGGTCTCGATCTCCTGACCTCGTGATCCACCCACCTCGGCCTCCCAAAGTGCTGGGATTACAGGCATGAGCCACCACCCCCGGCAGGCATTGGTACTTTTTAAGTCTTCCCAGATGCTACTAATGTGTAACCAGGATAAAGAACAGGTGTTCTAATAGGTAAAACTTAGACCTAAATTAATGATTATTAGCTGGGAGTATTGGAATTATCTAGGGAAATGTTTTAGCATACATAAGCCTATACTTTCTTGGCCCTATTCATTAATGGCCTCCAGCAAGAACTCAGTAATCCTGTTGAGAAACACAAGCTACATGGAAAAGCCACTTTATTTGATATGTAAAATTATATGAAAAGCATTTTCAAATCATAAGGTGTAAAGGATGCTAAACCTTCCTATGTTATATTTATGGATATGTTACTGATATGATTGTTCCAAAAATTGTATGAGATTCCTAGAAATTAAATATGTTATCAGCCATAATGTCACATACCACAGAAGTAACTTTTTATGTGAACTATATTATCATAATGAATTCTCATCAGAGTTTTAACCATAGTCATTTAAAATCTTTGTCATTCACAGACATTGTTTTTATTCTTCCTCAAAGCATTTCTAATCCGCTACAGTCCGAAATTGCTTCCTTTTCAAGCAGATTTATGGAAAAGATGCTGACAAGTACTCCTTAATAGAAGTTTCTGATAACTTTCAGATTATACCACTGGATTGTCTAAGAACTTCCAAAACTTTAACAAACAGGCTGATATCTTCATAAAATTCCCAGCCTAGACCAAGCAGGAAAAACATTGATTTCATTGAAATAATTGATAATAATGAGGATAATGTTTTTATGATTTTTATTTGAAAATTTGCTGATTCTTTAAATGGTTTGTTTTCTAGATTTATTGAATTTTTCTCTTTTAATCTATGCATAGCTTATAGCAGTTCAATAAACTAAACTTCTGGGAATGATAATTGAAACATTTACTTTTGCTCTCTACCTGACTGCCCCAGAATTGGGCAACTATTCATAAGTATTGATATGTTTATGGTAATACACATATTTGCACAAGTACAGTAACAATCTGCTCTCTTTGTAATAGGACACATTTGAAATCATTGGTTATAGTACCAAGGCTTTGACTGGGATGTTATATTTAAGAATATAGATAGAATGAACCAATATGAACTGCAGGCAAATCTGGTCAGCCTTGGTTTGGCTTCCTATTCTCAAGAGTTTTGTAAAAGTTTAATCTGAGATTCCTTATAAAAACTTAGAGCAAAGAAAATTTTAAAAGAGAGTCCACATGGTCCATTGCTACTCTTGCTGCACTTATGTAAAGAATCAGACCACGTTTGAAGAAACTCAACCTATTTTGCAAACAAACTTATTCTAGAAAATTTTTGCAACCTACTCATCTGACAAAGGGCTAATATCCAGAATCTACAATGAACTCAAACAAATTTACAAGAAAAAAACAAACAACCCCATCAAAAAGTGGGCAGAGGACATGAACAGACACTTCCCAAAGGAAGACATTTATGCAGCCAAAAAACACATGAAGAAATGCTCCTCATCACTGGCCATCAGAGAAATGCAAATCAAAACCACAGTGAGATACCATCTCACACCAGTTAGAATGGCCATCATTAAAAAATCAGGAAACAACAGGTGCTGGAGAGGATGTGGAGAAATAGGAACACTTTTACACTGTTGGTGGGACTGTAAACTAGTTCAACCATTGTGGAAGTCAGTGTGGCGATTCCTCAGGGATCTAGAACTAGAAATACCATTTGACCCAGCCATCCCATTACTGGGTATATACCCAAAGGACTATAAATCATGCTGCTATAAAGACACATGCACACGTATGTTTATTGCGGCACTATTCACAATAGCAAAGAGTTGGAAGCAACCCAAATGTCCAACAGCGATAGACTGGATTAAGAAAATGTGGCACATATACACCATGGAATACTATGCAGCCATAAAAAATGATGAGTTCGTGTCCTTTGTAGGGACATGGATGAAACTGGAAAACATCATTCTCAGTAAACTATCGCAAGGACAAAAAACCAAACACCGCATGTTCTCACTCATAGGTGGGAATTGAACAATGAGAACTCATGGACACAGGAAGGGGAACATCACGCTCCGGGGACGGTTGTGGGGTGGGGGGAGGGGGAAGGGACAGCATTAGGAGATACACCTAATGCTAAATGACGAGTTAATGGGTGCAGGAAATCAACATGGCACATGGATACATATGTAACAAACCTGCACATTGTGCACATGTACCCTAAAACCCTAAAGTATAAAAAAAAAAAAAAACAACTTATTCTACTGAAATTATCATTGGTAAAAATAGACATGACCATAGAGAGAAAAATTATGTGGAAAATAAAAACTGTAGTACACCTGCTATGAGATTGCAGCTCTGTTCATTGTTTCTGTGTTTTTATTATCCACCTGTAGACTGGACATTACCCTGAATTCTACCAGTTCCTCCAATTCCATTTTCTCCCACGGAATCACTAAGAGCAAGACCCACGCTGTTCCAGAAGCCCTATAAGCTGGAGGTGAACAACTCAATGTAAATTTCATGGGAAAACCCTTGGACCTGAAGCCTGAGCCACTCAGAGCTCAGCAAAATATTCAACACCATAATGACAGCTGCTCAAACGGTAAACCAAGACAAGCTGATGACTTCACACCGTGGACAGTTTTTCTCAAGATGTCAGAACAAGACTTCCCATCATGATGAGGCTCTCACCCCTCTTAACTGTCCTTGCTCATGCCTGCCTCTTTCACTTGGCAGGATAATGCAGTCATTAGAATTTCACATGTAGTAGCTTCTGAGGGTAACAACAGAGTGTCATATATGTCCTCTCAACCTCAAACTTTTACATAACATCTCAGGGGGAAATGTGGCTCTCTCCACCTTGCATACAGGGCTCCCAATAGAAATGAACACAGAGATATTGCCTGTGTGTTTGCAGAGAGGATGGTTTCTATAAAGAGGTAGGAAAGCTGAAATCATAGTAGAGTCCCCCTTAAATGCACATTGTGTGGATGGCTCTCGCTGTTTCCTAAGAGATACATTGTAAAACGTGACAGTAATACTGATTCTAGCAGAATAAAACATGTGCCACATTTGCTAATACTGTTCTCTTAAAATAATTTTAAAAGAATGGGGTGGGCCCTCCCATGTGTCCATGCCAGGTCTCTAAACAGAATCCTCCATCTGCAGTAACAATGCCTAAGAAGATGACATGGACTTGGTCCTGATATACAGCCATCTCTCTATACCCTTCCCCTGCTGCAGGGCTGTACCAGCCCAGGGCCCAAATCTTCAGCTGCAGAGCTGACAGAGAACATGGGATACCCAGCATCCCTTACCTTCTTCCAGGCCACTGCAGTGGCTACCGGCATGGCCCATTTACCCCTGAGGACACCCACCTGCTGACCCACAGTTTCTAAGAGTCAGACTTTCCTGGCTTCTCTGAGTCCCAGCTACTTTCACTCTGCTGAACCCTTCTTCTTTCCACAGGTGTGATTGCCTTAGCAGACACCTCTTTCAGCTGCAGCTAACAGGTAAGCCAAGACCCAGACCCCAGAGGATAAACAAGGATTTCAAAACCTACTGTGTCCAATGGAGATGCCCATTTGTGGGTGGCAAGCCACCCAGGTGCCGAGGCAAGAGACTGAGGGCACGAGCTGTTCCAGTATAATAAAATATAAAACAAGAATAGTTATACCAGATATAGATCTTAGCTATGACAATATAGGAATACCATTAATCATTAGCTGGTAGCAGTTACTCTTTATTCCAATATTATAATAATCCTTGCTCTATAATCATAACCTAGGAAAAGCCAGGCCGTACAGAGAGAGGAGCTGAGGAGACATAGTGAGAAGTGACCAGAAGACAAGAGTGCGAGCCTTCTGTAATGCCCAGACAGGGCCACCAGAGGGCTCCTTGGTCTAGCGGTAACGCCAGCATCTGGGAAGATGCCCGTTGCCAAGCAGACCATGGTCTAGAGGTAGCCTCAGTGTCAAGGAAAAACACTCGCTATTTAGCAGACCAGGAAAGGGAGTCTCCCATTTCCCGAGGGAGTTTAGAGAAGACTCTACTCCTCCAGCTCTTGTGGAGGGCCTGACATTAGTCAGCTCCACCCACAGTTATCCAGAGGCCCAATCATCTCCCTGTGATGCTGTGCTTCAGTGGCCACACTCCTAGTCCGCCTTCATGTTCCATCCTGTACACTTGGCTCTGCCGTTTAGTTAGTGGTAGCAAATTAGTGAAAGTACTAAAAGTGCCTAATAAGCAGAAATAATGGTGTAAGCTCTTTCTCTCTCTCTCCTCTCTCTCTGCCTCAGCTGCCAGGCAGGGAAGGGCCCACATCCAGTGGACACTTGACCCACGTGACCTTACCTATCACGGGAGATGGCTCACACTCCTTATCCTGCCCCTTTGTCTTGTATCCAACAAATATCAGCACAGCCTGGCATTCAGGGCCACTACCGGTCTCTGCATCTTGGTGGTAGTCATCCCCCAGGCCCACCTGTCTTTTCTTTTATCTCTTTGTCTTGTGTCTTTATTCCTACAATCTCTCATCTCTGCACATGGGGAGAAAAACCCACCGACCCTGTGGGGCTGGTCCCTACACCTACTGTACAGAGACAAAGAAGTAGAGACATATTCAACTCGCCCAACAACATTGTATCCCAAAACAGTGTCCTCTCTGCCCCTCATCATGGAATTCGCTCTCTCTCGCCACGTGGGCAGGTGCTTCCAGGGTCTCACAACAACAAGAGGCAATGCACACTTTCACATACCTCTTCAGCAAATAAAGTGGTGACAGTTTACCTGCTTACATAAAGTTTCTTAAAAGGTTCTCCCAAATTTCCCCCTGAAGAATACAGAAAAGGCCTTCCCAATTGTGAAACATTGGCCTTCCCACCTTTCAAAAAAGTACCCCTGAATAGCCAAAATAAATTGTAGGACTTGAACTTTCTTACTTGAAATCTCACAAAGGAGTAAAATTATTAAAACAGAAGCTGCTGGCAAAAGAATGGATATAAAAACAAATGGGATAGAATTGAGAGTCTAGAAATAAACCCTCACACTTATGGTCAATTACTCTTTGAAGGGGGTGTCAAGACAATTTAATGGAGGAGCAATTCTCCTTTCAAATGATAGTGCAGAAACAACTAGATAACCACATACAAAACGGCGAATTTAGATAACTCTACCGCCCACCATATCAAACAATTCTCTAAAAAATTGATCGGTGAGTTAAATGTAAGACCTATAACCATAAAAACATCTTAAAATAGAGATAGAGGTAAATATTGATGACCTCAAATGTACAATGGATTCTTAGATATGATACAAAAGCATGAGAAACAAGAAAAAAAGATAAATTGGGCTTTATCAAGATGTGAGCCTTTTGTGCATCAAAGGAAATTATCAAGAAAATAATTAATAGACACAGAATGAGAGAAAATATTTGCAAACCACATACAGGCAGTTTTCATGTCCAGATAATATAAAGAACTAGCTACAACTCCATAACAAAAGGACAAACCATCCTATTTATAAAAAGACTCAAATAGACATTTCTTCAAAGATGATATGCAATTAGTCAAGAAGGACATGAAAAGATACACAACATCATTAGTCATTAGGAAAATACATCAAAGCTTCAATGAGACACCACAACACACCTACAAAACTGGCTACCATTCTTTTAAAATGTTAAATAACAAGTAGCAGCATTATGTAGAATTTGGAATCGTCATACATTGCTGGTGAGAATATAAAAAGGTACAGCCATTAGGAGAAACAGTTTTGCTGTACCTCGAAAAGCTAATCATAGAATTCTCATTTGAAACAGCATCCATTCCTAGGTATATACCCAAAGAATTAAATGCAGGGACTCAAACAGCTACTTGCATGGGAATGTTGATTGCAGCATTATTCACAAAAGATAAAATATGAAAACAATCCAAGTGCTCATCAACACATGAATAAATAAATATGGTGACACATACAACAGAATGTTAATCTGCCATAAAGAGGAATGAAGCTCTGACACCCGCTGGAACATGCATGGACTTTGGAAACATTATACTAAGTGAAATATGTCAGAAACAAAATAACATTATTGTATAATTCCATTTATATGAAACATCAAGAATAGGCAAATTCATAGACAGAATAGAGATGATCAAGGTCTAGGTGGAACATACAGGGAGTTATTGTTTAAAAGATACAGAGTTTCAGTTTAAAATGATAAAAATTTTCTAGAAAAAAGTGGTGATGGTAATTTAACACTGTGTATGTGGTTAATTTCACTTGATTGCATATTTTAAAGTGGTTAAAATAGCACATTATTCACAGAATTGTGAACAGTAGATTTCTATTATTTAATTCACCCAGGCTGAGGTGTCTGTTGTGGCTGCTGAAGCACATAAATACATCATCTGACCCAGTGTTTTCAATGAAACGCATCAGTTTTTCAATCAAGTTAGCTGGAAGCTCATGTCCCCAGCAGAACCAGAGGCCCCAAAACGAGAGCTCTAGCAGGGGCTCAGCCAGCACAGGTCCCATAGGGCAGCCTCAATGTCAGGCCCTGGATGGCATGTGAGGCCACAGCGATACAATCACAACGCGAAAGTGTAAGTATTTTTACTACTGACAGACACTGGGGAGCACTCGGCACACCTGGAGACCACAGACACAGAGGTCAGTGAGCCCAGGCAGGGAGGAGAGAAGAGACCGGTAAGCCAATGGCTTTATTAAGTCCAGGGTGTTATCTGACAGGTTTCCAGCAGGGAGCTTTAATGGATGTGTTCAAAGCAAGCAGCAAACACTGGGACCAGGAGCTCACGCTGTGACTGAGAGGTGGTCATTTTAAATGTGAGGGCGAATGTCAGAATGATCAGTTTAAAGAAAGCAGCTGGAGAGAGGGGAGCCCAGCACACCAAGCAGGAGAGATGCCTCTAAGATTTTATCTCTGGCCACCAACTGGAGCCACTTGAAGCAGATACAGTATTGGAAACTGCCATGGTGACCAAGCCCTGCTTCTGATTTGAGGCAAATAAACTTACACCTTAAAAAATGAATGACAAGGCAACATGACACTATGAGCATCATGACATCCAGGGACACCAGCAGGGTGTGGTACTGTGCCCTGGAGTCAGAATCCTGGGTTCTGGTCCCTGGGAGTGAGAAAATGAAAATGACTTGTCCCTGCCTCCCTGACATTGATCTTCCCACCCTGCTGCTCCCTCTTCTGCTCCCAAGCCCATGTGCAGTGCTCAGCCCCAAACGTCACTGTCCCCAGGGTACACACAGTGCCGCCTACAGCACACACACAGAAACTCACAGAAGGTGACAAAAATCTGCGTTTGGGACATCTGATTGTGAAAGAGGGAGAACAGTGAACGTAGAGCCACAGAGACTGGGACTCACGGGGCTGGAAGGTGACGGAGCTGTAACATAACATACGTGTGACCTCGTGTGAAGTGCACAGATCCATGTGGAATAAAACATGCAGCCTGGCCTGGGATTGCTGCCGTTCACACTTCCCTCCCTGTCCACCAGAGGGTGACAGAGTCTGTCCCAGCCTGGAGACTTCCCAGGGGATGCCAACCTCCCTCAGCGGAACCCACAGCCCAGCACGGTCCACCCTCACCAAGGCCACTTCGGCCCAAGTCCTCAGCGCCCTCCATGCTCCCCACACGGACTCTGTCAGCTCCTCCCTGACCTGGCGGCCGCCAACCTAACACCACTCCCTCTGCAGGTAGCTCCTGCCACACACACCTGCTCCTTCCCTCGGCCCAGATAAAGGCATCTCCCAGGGCAGCGCTGGCACATGCGATGCCAAACTGGGCGCTTTCCCCTCATGACCTCCCTCCATCCTCATCAACTCTTTCTGTCACTGCTCCCTAAATGCCCGCCCCTGCTCCATCTGTCCTGTTCTCTGGGGCATCCCAGGGCAAGCCTAGGGCTGACACGGAACAGCGGCTGCCTGAGGGCCCACAGCCTCCCCGGGAATCAGCCAGGCACCCTGTGACCTGCCTGCCCGCTGTACCCCAGGGGGCTCATAGCGCGTGTGATGCTCACACACAGGCACCATCCGGGATGTGGCCACCTACCCCCTGCTGTCCCTGGGGAAGACAGACCTCTCTTGTGTGCTTGTGGGGAGAAGGGGGGTGTTATTGCTCTTTGCTCCCAGAACACAACTCACCCCCACCCGCCCTCTCAGGTGTGAGCAACGTCCCCCCAGACAGGCTCTCTGGCCACTGCCTGTTCCTCCTCTACAGACAGCAGATTGGCCAGGTCAAAACCCTCAGGACAGACCCCTGGGTATGTCAGCACATGGAGGGCTGAGCCCATCATGGCCACGGAGTAAGTCGGGATGAATCTCTCCAGCTCTGAACCCCTGCTCTGTCCCAGGCTCCCCTTCCTGCGTCTCAATGAGCCATGTCCCACGGGGTTCCTGGGTAACTCCCCACTTCCTCCTGCACTACCACAGGGAAGGTGTGGTGACCACAGGACAATCAGCTGGGCAGAGAAGAGAGGACCTCAAAGATGGTCAGGAAGAACATGAGAAACCCTGAGCTCCAGCTCAGCTGCCACACCCCAGTGACCCATAGAGTGACTGAGAACTGTCCCTTTGACTATGGGACTCACAGCCCCCACTGAGCAACAAGCACAGGCCTCTCCTCTCAAGCAGCATGAGAGATTCACCCTGCACACCTCCACGAAGGACAGTTTCCTCTGGGACACCCAGGTCCTGAATGTCCATCCTTGGAAGCTGCAGCCAAGCTAGACACGATTACAGAAAGGAAGGGTCCCTCTCACCAGGCAACACACAGCTCACCCACAGCACAATGGGGCGTCACTGTGACAGGGACCCGGTGCAGCTCCAGCCTCCTGCACTGAAGGGGAGAGCCAGATGGGGATGAAAGAGGGCAAAGGGCGTGAATGTGCACCCCGACCCAGAGCCATGGGGACAGCAGGAGGCTGAGGCCCAGAACTGTGCTTGCCCAACCTGCAGGGTATGTGTGTGACTGTGTGGGTGTGTGTGTGTCTCTTCTGTGTGTGTGTGTGTCTGCACAAAGAGTGTGTTGAGGTTTGGTGAAAGAATCACTGCTGAAAAAGGCAGAGGCCTCCACAATTCCCAGGGACCTGAAACACAGACAAAAGGAAAAACAGAAGGAGGGACAAGGAGGCAGGACAGAGAGAGGAGGGGACAGAGAGGTGTCCTGGGCCTGACCCCGCCCATGAGCTGAGAAGTGCTCCTGCCCCGGGAAGAGGCTCAGCACAGAAGGAGGAAGGACAGCACAGCTCACAGCCGTGCTCAAGAAGCTTCTGGATCCTAGGCTCATTCCACAGAAGAGAACACGCAGGCAGCAGAGACCATGGGGCCCCTCTCAGCCCCTCCATGCACACAGCGCATCACATGGAAGGGGTTCCTGCTCACAGGTGAGGAGAGAACTTCCTGGGAGACGACAGGAGGAGGAAGCAGAGTCACTGGACGGGGTCTCCTGGAGAGGATGGTGTCCTAAAAAATAAAAGCAGCCAGCACTTTGAGAGGCTGAGGTGGGTGGATCACAAGATCAGGAGTTCAAGATCAGTCTGGCCAACACAGTGAATCCCAGTCTCTACTAAAAATACAAAAAATTAACCAGGTATGGTGGTGTGCCCCTGTAATCCTAGCTACTCGGGAGGCTGAGTCAGGAGAATCACGTGAACTCAGGAGGCGGAAGTTGCAGCAAGCCGAGATTGCGCAACTGCACGCCAGCCTGGGCGACATTACGAGACTCTTCTCAAAAAAAAAAGAAAAAAAAGAAAAAAAAAAGAAAAAGAAGTAAAGAAGGCTCTGTTGGAGACTAGATAGAGGAAAATACACTGGAGAGGGACAGGGGTCAAAACAGGAAAGCCACATTGAACAGGAATTGGTAAGAGGTAGGAAAATCTTAAGTGTTCTGTTTTCCTGATTAATCATCAGGGGCCACCACATTTTGAAAAATGATAATAATAACTATATCAGATGACACTTCAAATCAAAATATAAACATGGTATGAAACACTGTCCTCAGCAAAAAACCTCAACAATTGGGGAAAAAAAGAAAACACCCAGGGCGCGGAAGGCCCTGAGAACTCTCACATCTACAGGAGTCTGCAGCCTGTTCCTTCCAGTGCAGTCTGCACTGGGGTGCAACCAAGATCACAAAAGTCCCTGTCCTCACGGAGCTCATGCTGCCATGAGGAGGAAGACGGACATGGAAAGAGATCTAGAATGTGAGGTCAGGTGTTGACAAGAACCCTGGAGGGAGCAGAGCAGGAAAAAGTCAGAAAGGGAAGACCCAGGGTCTCTGAAGGAGGTGTCAGGAAAGAAGTCTAAGGATGCCCTGATGTGAGCAGGACCTGAGGGCAGTGTGGAGGGGGCCATGCGGATCCCTAGGGAAGATGATTCCAGACAGAAAAATGCCAAGGTCAGAAGTGTTGAAGGAATGGGGGTCATGCTGCTGACCTTGACCTAGTAGGACAGTAGGACACATACACATACACACACACAAAGACACATACCCCTTTTATGTGTTTGTGTTTGTGTGTGTGTGTGTGTGTGTGTGTGTGTCTTCAAGGCTGAGGATTGAAAAGACCTTTTCAGGACACAGGGCCCCATCTTTTCACCCCAATACATAGGTCTCAATATTAACTGATGCTCCCTCCACCTCCTAGCATCACTTTTAAACTTCTGGAACCCGCCCGCCACTGCCCAAGTCACTATTGAAGCCCAGCCACCAAAAATTTCCGAGGGGAAGGATGTTCTTCTACATGTCCACAATTTGCCCCAGAATCTTACTGGCTACATCTGGTACAGAGGGCAAATGACAGACCTCTACCATTACATTGCATCATATGTAGTAGACAATGACATAATTATATCTGGGCCTGCATACACTGGACGAGAAACAGTATATTCCAACGCATCCCTGCTGATCCAGAATGTCACCCGGGAGGACGCAGGATCCTACACTTTACACATCATAAAGCGAGGTGATGAGACTACAGGAATAACTGGACATTTCACCGCCACCTTATACTGTGAGTGATTCCACATGATCCCTGGGTGTTGCTGGGCAGGGGTCATTTCTACTTCATACACAAACAAGATTGTCAGGCATGTACTGTGTCTGTGTCCCTCTCTGCAATATGTCCCATGCTGGGGTTTGGGCGTTTAGTACAGGACACACAGAGAGGAGGCAAATTTCAACAGATCAGAATTCCTTTCCTGCATCCAGACCCTGCAGACACCCTGCAGAGGGGGGACTCAGCAGGAGATCAGTCTCAGCCTAGCTCCTCATGCCCTCTTCATAAATTTCACCCTGAGCAAGACCCTGGAGAACTGAGTAGGGCTTGGCCTGAGGGGCACCTGAGATACTCTCAGAGAAGCTCAGCCCTAGAAGCCTCAACCCCAGGCCCCTGTCCCTAAATCCTTACTCCAGATAAAGCTGAGGACTCTGTGCCAGGCCTGGGCTGTGGCTTCTTCAGCAGGGCTTACTGGGACCAAGGATTTACCAGCTGTCTGAGGACTGTGTCTCCTGGAGCTGCTCACCAGCCAGAGCTCAGCCCTCAGAGCCTCATCTGGGCAAGGACAGAGCTTTCTTCACCTGAGACTCAGAGTGCAGAGGACAGAAAGACAAGCTTTGTAGACCATCAGCCAACTGCCTTGGGAGGCTTAGGACAGTCCTTAGAAAGTCTAATGTCCCCAGAAGCAGAAACAGAAGAGAGAAAATGTACCTGGTAGCAGCTTGTCCACAGGGATCTGACCTGAAGGCGCTTTCTCATGGAAGGAAATTAATAATAAGTGCTGTTTGTGTGAACACCTCCACTGTGCCAAGCATTAGGTCAGGTGACTGTGAATAATATAAAATTTATTCACAGATAGCATGAAAAGCCACAGTCCATTTGCCATTTAGCTTATTTGATTCAGAGAATTCTGAGGCACAGGAAGGCACAGTCACTGAACTAGAGTCACACAAACACAAAGGGGAGATCAGGGTCACATGAGGTCTGTCTGCAGCCACAGGCCCATCCTCTCCTCCACCAGAAGTGAGGGCTGACTGGGTTCCAAGGACCCCATAGTCATTTATTGGCTCAAATCCTCTCTTCTTAGGAATCCAAACCTCAGAGGAGTGAGAGCCATTGGTCAGCTGATTAGTCTCTACCCCAGAACTGAATCACCTGCCTCAACCGTCAGAGTCAGTGCAAAAATACTGTCCAGGCCTCCCCCTCAGATCTTCACCCCCATCCCTGAACCTGAAATCGTATGTTTCCCAAAGTGTCCATGTCACTGTCATGAGAGGATCAAGGAGAGGAACTTGTTTTCTTTCCACACTCACACCCTACATTAGCACAGGCCCAGCGAGAGAGAGACACTCAGGAGCTCTCACATAACAAATGAAGGAATCCATTGAAGAAACGAATGATCCAAAACCTCTTTAGAGACTGGATCTTGGATGCAGAATCCTAGGAGGTTCTAGCCACACCTGTCCCTTATCCTTCAGGGGCTGACACCCATGTTTCATCCCCCCACTACCTCCTGCTCCTAAAGCCACTCCACCTCATGTAACTCTGAAGCTCTTTGGCCACCAGAGGGTTCTCAGGGCTCCTTGGTCCGGGACTGTGGAACTGGGGGCACCTGGTCCCTGGGGTCTCTGAAGTCAGTGTAGCCCTCACTGCTCACTGCCATGGTGTCTCTGCCTCTCTCTGCTTCTCTGTGTCCCTCATCTTCCTCCCACTTCATTCTGACTGGCAAGCCCTGTCCTGCACAGCTTCTTCCTCCATCCATAGGCCTTCCGCAGACACTCCCTCTAACTAGGCTGGCTGTTCTGTTCCCTTCCCCCTAACACTGTGGCCTGGCCCACCTCCGAGGAAATAGGAAAGGTGCAGAAATCACCAGAGTTGCCACTCCTGCCAGGCTTCATCTCGAGCCAATGTCCCCTGGTCACTAAGAGAATGACCTTCCACTGTATTCCCATCCAGGGCTCTTTCCCTCTGTGAGGCTGACCTGTGGACAAGACCATGGGACAGGGATAGGCAGATCCTCCATCCACTCTAATAATTGCCAGACAAGTTCTTCTGGCCTCCTGCACAAAAAAGAAAAAATAATTATTGTAATGGTGATTTTTAGCAAGGAAAGATTTAACTACTCCAAGACTGCCAAACAGGAGGACGGTGGTTTATTATTACACAAATCAGCCTCCCCGGTGGATCAGAGGTTAGAGATTTTCAAGGATAGTTTCAGGGGCACAGGACTAAAAAATGAGTACTGCTGATTGTTTGGTGATGGAATCATGTCGGCGGAGGGAAATGATCTGTTTGTGCTTGAATCTGCCTCTAGGTAGGGACCACATGACTGGCTGAGCCAATAGTCATAGGTATGGATGAGGTCAGCCGGTTGCCAGAATGCAAAAGAATGAGAAACATCTCAAAAGACCAATCTCACGTTCTACAATAGTGATGTTATCTACAGGAGCAATTAGTTACAAATTTTGTAAACTCTGGCCAAATGACATTTGAGCAGTCAGGGATTATAGAAACTGTGCCTACATTTTAGCACAATTCAGTTCCCTCCTATCATCTTAATCTCATGGTCTTTCACGAGTTTTACAAAGGCAGTCCCTGGGCAAAGTAAGGGTGTTAGTTTTATGGAGGAACTATTATCATTCTTGCTTCAAAGTTAAACCATAAACTAAATTCCTCCCAAGGTTAGCCTGGCCTATGCCCAGGAATGAGTGAGGACAGCCAGCCTGAGACTAGATGCCAGATGGAGTCAGCCATGCTAGTTTGCTGTCCCTGTTGTAATCTTTGCACGACTCACCAGGGTGTCAGAGGCTGGACAGCCCTGCAGTCCCCAAAGCCCATGGGCTCATTTCACCCATTTCACTCGTGACTCCATCCTCAACCTGCTATGGAGCTCACATTCTCTGGTCACTTCCTAGAGACTTCTGGCTTCCTGTCAGGCACATAACAAGCTTGAAATTTGTCACTCGGTTCTAACACTAAGTAAAAAGCTGAACAAACTCAAAAGTTAACAACTCGCTAAAATCCCTCAGAGATGGCTGGGCACAGTGGCTCACACCTATAATCCCAGCACTTTGGGAGACTGAGGCAGTTACAAGGTCAGGAGATAGAGAACATCCTGGCTAACATGGTGAAACCCCATCTCTACTAAAAATACAGAAATTTAGCCAGGTGTGGTGGCGGGTGCCTGTAGTCCCAGCTACTTGGGAGGCCTAGGCAGGAGAATGGCATGAACCCGGGAGGCGGAGCTTGCAGTGAGCTGAGATCACGCCACTGCACTCCAGCCTGGGCGACAGAATGAGACTCTGTCTCAGAAACAAAAAATTGCTGTTAGAGAAATGAAGAATGCTTTTGATGCTTACTGGTAGACTACACACAGCTGAGGAAAGAATCCCTAGCTTGAGGATGTGTCAATAGAAACTTCCAAAACTGAAACAGGAAAGTTCAAAAAGAGGGGGGAAAAGAAAGTGGAACAACATATTCAACTTCATATTTAATATTTTGTTTTGACAATAGCAATTTTTAAATTTTGTAGTTGTAGGAGAACTACAAAGGCTGTAACATACACGTAATGGGAATACTGGTGGTTTTGGGGACCAGTTGGAGGTGGCCAGGTGGGTGCTATCTGAAGGTTTTACTGCCTGTGCCACATACAACTGTTTCCTCATGATGATGCCGTTTTCATTAGTTGGAGTTCTTCGTGTGGGGAGACACATGAGCCATTGGCATCTCACTTAGACTCTTCCTAATTCACACAAACTTACACTCTAGTGGTGTTTCCTGAGCTAAAGAGAAAATGAAGAAAGCATTTCACATACCTGTTTTGGGGTCCTCCCCATTTTTCCTAACTCTGCAGAGAAATTAGAAGCAGGGAGTTCTTTCTATATTTACTAACATAACACACATCGCTTCTTTTAATTTGGCATTATTCCTCCCTTTATGTAATTGATGCACTGACCAGTTCTTTCCTTTTAAAGGGACTCTCTCTACTTAAGGAGTTGCTAATTTCAAATCACCTTTGGCATCTTTCTTTGAGCGTAATGTGATCCCGCTGGAATTCATGGCACACCTAAACCTTATTTTGGTCTCAAGAGAAATACTACTACCAGCAATTGATCTTAGATGTTTGAACCATCAGTAAAAATTTCCACTTATGAAAACATTTTAATGTTTCCTCTAAATTTTTTTTTGTTGTTACTACAGTCAGAACATGACATGAGGTCTAAACCCCGGACAACTATATATGGGAAAATTCCAGTATTACAAATTGAGCATCCCATACCCAGAAACCCAAAATCTCAAATCCTCCAAAACTCAACACTTCTGTCCACTGATGTGATGCCAAAAAGAAGTGCTCACTGGCGCATTTTGGATTTTAAATTTTTCAGATTTGGGATGCTAAAGCAGTACTTATACTGGAAATATTCCAAAAAAGAAATTAGAAATCCAAAACGCTTTGTTTTAAGCTTTCTGCATAAGGAACACTTTATCTCTATGAGGTGCATAGAGTAGTCAAACTCAGAATCACAGAGTAGAATGTCTAATGAGAGAAAGTGTCTGCAAGACTTCTTCCCAAATATTGATCTAATATCCACCAAACACATATGGTCCATGAGGGCCAGACTTCCGTCATCAGTCCATGTTTGCCCTTTCCACCAGTCAGTTATGCATTTGCAAACATCCAGATGTATTTCTAGAAAGATCCACATGGTCCTCACCTGCCCTCTACAGGGGGAGGGGAGCATAATGGACCCAGAAGAGGGAACATGGTCTTGGTCCAAAGCTATGAGCTCTTGCCTGTCCCCTTCACTCTTTGTAAGTCATTCCTTGGACTCTCCTCTATCTTTAGAGGTCACTGGCTCAAGTCAGTCACTATGAGACACCTGGGAAAACTGCCCCACCTTGTGGCTCCACCGCCTGATGACTGAACTGACCTCCAGGCTTGACTCTGGTCTCTCCCCTGTGTTATTTCTTCTGAAGTACCCAGTCCCAGGCCAGGCTTTCTAGTACCCAAAGGATTTAAGGACAATGGGAAGTTCCATCATCCATCTCTAGGATGTCCTTGGAAAGGGAAGCTGCAGAGAAAACATACCTCGGGGGGCAAAGTAAGACTGAAACTAAGAAGATTCCAGCACTGCATGCTCCAAGCGAGGACCACAAGGTCGGCCAGGCAGGCAGTTGGAGACGGAGGGACTCACAGAGGCATGAGGGGCTGTGACTGCTGATCCTGTGTCTTTCCATGACCCAATTCTGCTGCTCAATTCACACTTAAGAAAGTCTGTGCATCTCCCATATAAAGCAGGCAGCCTCACAATCTCTGAGCCCTCAGATTGCCATGCATCTGTCTTGTAACACACACACCTGCCATGGGCTTTTAAGGACTTGGGTGGGCTGAGAGATGGGAAATGCCAACTCTGATTAAAAAATGCCTTTGGAGGAATGAAATTTGCCACACAGGGCAATCTTCTCTCTGTTTTCTGCACAGTGGAGACTCCCAAGCCCTACATATCTAGCAGCAAGTTAAACCCCATGGAGCACACGGATATTGTGAGATTAACCTGTGATCCTGAGACTCCGCACGCAAGCTACCTGTGGTGGATGAATGGTCAGAGCCTCCCTATGAATTACAGGTTGCAGCTGTCCAGAAGCAACAGGACCCTGTTTATATTTGGTGTCACAAAGGATATTGCAGGACCTTATGAATGTGAAATACGGAACCCAGTGAGTGCCAGCCGCAGTGACCCATTCACCCTGAATCTCCTCTGTGAGTATCTTCTGTTCCTCTGGGAGCCAGGCTGCCATCCCAAATACACATGGTCAGAGGCCAGGCCTCTTAGTCCCTCTCAGGTCCAAGTACAGAGATCTTGACTCCTGGACATCAAAGCTGGCCATGACTTTCTGCCCCAGGCAAACCAGAGTAGGCCTAGGCTTCATCAACAATAGGAGAAAAGAGGCTGCTCCTGTCATGGAGACCCAGGCTCCACAGCTTGTGATGGGAGAAACAGGTGAATGTCTCAGGCTCCAGATCAGTGAACGCAGCGGGGATTTGGCTGGGACTTCAATGTTGCGACTTGGCTCACAGGGTCACTGTGGCCCTTCCACAGACCAGGAGTTTCCCTTCCCTCTGACAATATCACCTGTGACTTTATTCTGCTTGCTCCAGATGGTCTGGATGCCCCCACCATTGCTTCCTCACACACCTATTACCATACAGGGGAAGTCCCCAAGCTCTCCTGTCTCACAGACTCTCACCCACTGGCAGAGCATTCTTGGCTGATTGATGGGAAGGCCCAGCAATCAGCACAAGTGTTCTTTATCTCCCAAATCACTAAAACATACAGAGGGGTCTATGTCTGTTTCATCCATAACTCAGCCACTGGTAGAACAAATCTCATCATCAAGATGATCTTAGTCCCTGGTAAGTGGATCCCTGGAGCGTTGGCAATATGTTTTCCAGTGCAGTCTATCTAGCTATCATGGAAGAGCCACCTGCCCTCTACAAAGGGAAAGGGAAAATCAAAACCCAGAACAGGGAATATGTTTCTGCTCCAAAACCACCAGCTTTTGTCTGTCCCCTTCACTCTTTCTAGATCATTCTTTAGACTGTACACTAACAATGAACAATCTGAAAGGAAATTAAGGAAAGAATTTCAATTCACATTAACATCAAAAGGAATAAAATATTTTGGAATAAGTTTAACCAAAAAGGTCAAATGATTATCCCTGAAAACTAGAAAACATTCCTGAAAGTAATTAAAGACGATATCAATATATGGAAAGACGTTTCATTTTCATGGATTGGAAGAATCAATATTGTTAGAAAGACAATAATACCCAAAGTGAGTTGAAAATTCAATGCAACTCCTACCAGAATCCCAGTATCATTTTTTTGCATAATTAGAAAACTCAGTCCTAAATCTGACCTGACAGGCCCTTGTTAATGACTGCCACAAGAGAAACACTGAGAAAAAGATGCAACCACGAAAAGGTGGAAAGTTCTGATGACATAGAAAATAGCAATCAGCCTTTCTCACATCCCAAAGCCTTCAAAAATATACGAGTGCAGCATGGCAAGTATGGAATTGACCGAAAACTAATCACCAAGCTAGAAACATGGTGAAAGAAAAAAAAAAGAGCAAGAATATATTTGTCTTATCACCTCCCACTTTTGCCTACTAATCTGATGCTGAAAAGAAATGCTCACTGAAGCATTTTGGATTTTGAATCTTTCAGATTTGGGATGTTAAACCAGTAAGAATATGACAAATATTTCAGAATCGAAAAATGTTAGAAATCCAGAACACTTTCTGTCCTAAGTCTTATGCAGAAGAAATACTCAATCTGTGTGAACTGCAGGCATCAAGCTGTACAGCAGATCTCTAGAACCTCCCCACCTTGCATAACTGAAACTGCACAGCCATGAACAACTTCTGATTCTCCCCACTCCCAGCTCCTGGCAACCAGCAGTCTCTTCTCATATTCACTCTGGAATCCACTTACATGCGGTCCCTATGGTAGTCGAACCCATGGAATCAGAGAGTAGAATGTCCAACGAAAGAAAATATTTGCAAAACATCTCTACAAATTTGTCTCATATCCATCAAACACACATGGCCCATGAGGACCAGATTTCCAGCAGTTCATTCCCACCCTTTCCAGCAGTCAGTCCTGCATTTACAAATGTCCACATGTATTTCTGGAAAGATCCACATAGTCGTCACCTGCCCTCTGCAGAAGGAGAGGAAACGTAAAGAACCCAGGACAGGGAACATGGTTCTGCTCCAAAGCCACCAGCTCTTGTCTGTCCCCTTCACTCTTTCTAGATCATTCCTTGCACTCTGCTCTATCTTTAGAGGTCACTGGTTCAAGTAACTCATCATGAAACACTTGCAAAAAACTGCCCCACATTGTGCCTCCACTGCCTGATGACTGAACTGACCTCCAGGCTTGACTCTGGTCTCCCCTGTGTTATTTCTGCTGAAACATCCAGTCCCAGGCCAGGCTGCTCAGTATCTTCAGGGTTTCAGGACAATGGGAAGTCCCATTATTACTCATCTCTAGAATGTCCTTGGAAATGGAAGCTGCAGAGAAATCACATCTAGGGGGGCAAAGTAGGATGGAATTTGGAAAGGGCCCAGAAGTTGCACATTCCAGGTAAGGAACCCAAGGTGAGCCAGCCAGTCAACTGATGATGGAGGGACTGTGAGGGGTACCAGGGGCTGTGACTTCCACTGACATGTCTGTCCATGACCCAACACTGCTGCTCAATTGACACTTGGAAAGTCTGTGCTTCCCTAAGACAGAACAGGGAGCCTCACAGTCTTTGAACCCTTAGATCACCATGCATCTGTCTTGTGACACACTCACCAGCTATTGGCTTTCAAGGACTTGGGTGGGCTGAGAGGTGGGAGATGCCACTCCGATTGAAGGACGCCTGTGGAGGAATCAAATGTGCCACACAGGACAATCTTCTCTCTGTCATCCACACAGCGAAGCTGCCCAAGCCCTACATCACCATCAACAACTTAAACCCCAGGCAGAATAAGGATGTCTTAGCCTTCACCTGTGAAGCTCAGAGTGAGAACTACACCTACAGGTGGTGGCCAAATGGTCAAAGGCTCCCGGTCAGTCCCAGGGTAAAGCGACCCATTGAAAACAGCATCCTCATTCTACCCAGTGTCATGAGGAATGAAACAGGAGCCTATCAATGTGAAATACGGGACCGATATGGTGGCATCCACAGTGACCCAGTCACCGTGAATGTCCTCTGGGAGTATCTTTTGTTCCTCTGTGGGCCAGGACACCAGCTTAAATTCAAACGACCAGAGGCCAGGCCTCTCAGTCTCTCACCGGTCCAAGTATAGACACCTTTACTTCTGGATATCCGAGCTGGCCATGACTCCCTGCCCTGGGAAAACCTGGGTAGGCACAGCCTTAACCAAGAATATAAGGGGAGGGGACGCTCTTGTCATGGGAGACTTGGGGCCCGCAGCTTTTGATGGGAGAAACAGGTGAATACCTCAGGCTTCGGCTCAGTGAATATAGAGGGGGTTTGGCTGGGACTTGAGGGTGTGTCTTGGCTCAGAGGGTCACTGTGTCCCTTTAAGAGACAAGGAACATCCCCTTCCCTCGGATGACATCACCTGTGGCTTTATTCTCTTTGCTCCAGATGGTCCAGACCTCCCCAGCATTTATCCTTCATTCGCCCATTACCGTTCAGGAGAAAACCTCTCCTTGTCCTGCTTCGCGGACTCTAACCCACCGGCAGAGTATTCTTGGACCATTAATGGGAAGTTTCAGCAATCAGGACAAAAGCTCTCTATCCCACAAATTACTACAAAGCATAGCGGGCTCTATGCTTGCTCTGTTCGTAACTCAGCCACTGGCAGGAGAAACTCCAAATCCATGAGAGTCAAAGTCTCTGGTAAGTGGATCCCAGCATCCTTGGCAATAGGGTTTTAGGTGGAGTCTACCTGGCTTTCAGAGAAGAATCAGGAAATCATTTTTATTCCCAGCCTGTGTCCCATGGGCACAAGCAAATCCCAAATTCTCCTCCTGAACGCTCCCAATTTGTCTCTACAGACTCTCTTCTCCTTGTTTTTCTGTTTTCTCATGGCTGACCTTGTGTCTGGCCTGAGAAAGGTAGGGAGGGGACTTCATCTGCCCTCAGTCCTATGTGGTAGAAGAGGCTTCACAGAGGGACAAGAAGGAGAGTCCTCAAGATCAAGTTGCTTCTCACTGTCACCAACACATCCCCTTCTGCCACGTCTTTGTTTTCCTGAACCTATTCCATGAGCTACAAGGAACATCTGAGGCTTTGAAACAAGCTCACACTTTTCCCCCAAATGAGAGGAGGAAGCCCCTTGGGTGAGGGAGGAGCAGCTCAGACTCTGCTTCCTGCTCTGCTCCGGGCTCCTCTGGTGACTGTCCCTGCCTGACTCCACCTGGGGAGGGACCAGCGTGTGTGCAGAAAGAGCCCTGGTGGCCTGTCCTGAATTTGGCTAAATCGAGCTGCCTGTTGAAGCCAAGCCTCCCATGGGCCAGGCTGCAGGGAAATGAGAAGAGAGGGAGCCTCAGGGCAGACTCCGGAGCTGCGTCCTGGCTCTGACGTCACCCGCTGTATGAGGCTGTGGGTACAGCACGTGGGACACAGTACGGAGGACAGTGACTGATGCAGAGCTAGAGAAATAGGGAGATTCACCCCTGGGGCTCTGCATGGCAGGAAAGGGGCAGTGCCAAAATGTGTGTAATTATAGAGAGGGTAAGACTACCAGACACTTTATATATATCTAATATAAGACTTACCGTTAACTATTTCTAAGTGTGCAATTTAGTGTTGTGTAGCCATCACATTATCCATTTCCAGAACTTTTTCCTCTTACCTTATTAAACCTCTGTACCCAATAAACAGTATCTCTCACTCCTTCTCCCCCGACCCTTTGCCCCCACCATTCTACTTTCTGTCTCTACGTAGCTGGCTATTCTAACTATCTTTTATAAGTGGAATTTTATAATAATTATCCTTTTGTGTCTGGCTTATCTCAGTTAGCATAATATCTTCAAGGTTCATCCATTTTGCACGATGTATTGGAATTTTATTTCTTGTTAAGGTTGAATATCATTTCAATGTATAGATACACCTCATTTGCCTACCCACTTCTCTTTCAATGGACTTTTCAGTTGTTTCCATTTTTTGTCTATTGTGAGTAATGCTTCTCTGAACATCAGTGTACAAATATTTGTTCAAATTTCTTTCAATTCTATGGGGAGTATGTCCAGAAGTGGAATTGCTGGATCAAATGGTAATCTATTGTTTAATTTTTTGAGAAACAGCCACACCACCTTTTACAGTGGCTATAACATTTCCCATTCCCATCAGCAATGCACTAGAGCTCCAATTTTTCCATCTACTTGAAAACACCTGTTGTTTTTTGTTGCTGTCATTGTTGTTGTTTATCAAAGCCATCCTAAAGTGTGTGAGGTGGTGTAACATTGTGGTTTTGATTTGCATATCTCTAAGTGTTCGTGATCCTGAGGAACTTTGGGTGAGCTTATTGGATATTTGTATATCTTCCTTGGAGAAAACTCTATTTTAATCCTTTGTTTATTTTTTCATTGGGGTTTTGGATGTTTGCTGTTGTTGACTTGTAGCTTTTCATGCATTCTGGAAATTGATTTCTTATCACACATATAATTTGCAAATATTTTTATCATTGCATGGGTTGCCTTTTTACTTTCTTGATAATGTTCTTCGCTATATAAAAGGTTTTGATTTTTATGAAGTCCAATTTATCCATTTTGTTGTTACAACCAAGAAATCATTGTGAAATCCAGTATCATGAAGCTTTTCTTCTAAGAGTTGTATTGTTTTTGCTCTTACATTTAGATCTTTGATCTATTGTGGGTTAATTTTTTACATGGTGTTAGGTAAAGTTTCCACTCTTCTTGCCCTTGGATATCCAGCTTTCCCAATATGATTTGGTGAGAACACTGTCCTTTCCCCGTTGAACGATCTTGGCACACTCGATGAAAATCATTTGGCCATATATGCAAGCATTTCTTTCTGGGCTATTATATTTCATTAATTTCTATGTTCTCCTTTATGCCAGTACCACACTGTATTGATTACTGGGGCTTTGTAGAAAATGCTGAAATCAGAAAGTGTGAGTCCTCCAGCTTCATTCTTCCTCTTCAAAGCTGTGTGTCTATTTAGAGTCATGAGATTCAATATAAATTTTAGGACAGATTTTTCTTTTTCTGCAAAAATGTCACTGAGATTCTCATAGGAATTGTATTGAATCTGCAGGTCACTTTGAGTAGCACTGTCCTCCTAACAATATTGAGTCTTCCAATTCATGAAAACAAAATGTCTTTCAATTTATTGATGTCACCTTTCATTTACTTCAGCAATATTTTGTAGATTCCAGGTATAATCATTTCACCTGTTTAGTTTAACTTATTCCTAAATATTTTATTCTTTTTGATGTTAATATAAATTGAATTTTTTTTTCTTAATTTCCCTTCAGATTGTTCATGATTAGTGTATTGAAATACAACTGATGTTTGAATGTTGATTTTGTATTGTGTAACATTACTGAATTTATTTCTTAATTCTAATAGGTTTGTTCCATCTTTAGGATTTTCTACATATAAGTTCAAGTTATCTGTCAACAGAAATAATTTTACTTCTTCCTTCCAATTTGAATGTCTTTTTTTAAATTTTTGTCTTATTTTTCTGACTAGACCTTTCAATACTATGTTCAATAAAAGTGTCAAAAGCAGGCATCCTTGTCTTATTCCTGCTCATACAGGGAAAGCTTTCAGCCTTTCTCCATTTAGTATGATGTTAGCGTTGGGTTTTTCACTTATTGCCTTTATGTTGAGGTGGTTTCCTTCCATTCTTAGAATGTTTTTATTATGAAAAAATATTGAATTTCATCAAATGCTTGTATTGATTCAATCTTATTACTGATTATAATTTTATTCATATTTTTGTGTGTTTCTAAGAGTTTATCTACTTCATCCACTTTATCCAATTTATTGGCATAAAATTATTTATAGTACTTTCATAATCATTATTTTATAAGAATTGGTAGTAATCGCTCCATTTCTCTTTTTTTTTTTTTTTTTTTTGAAGAGAGAGAGAGGTTCTTACTCTGTAGGCCGGCCCAGGATGGAATACAGTGGTGTGATTATGGCTCACTGCAGCCTCAACCTCCTGGGCTCAAGCAATTCTCCTTCTTCGGCCTCCCAAGATGCTAGGACTACAGGTGCATGCCACCATGGCTAGCTAATTGGTTTTTTATTTTTTTTTTAGAGACAGGGTCCCGTCAGGTTACCTATGCTGGTCCAAACACCTGGTCTCAAGAAATTCTTCTGCTGTGACCTCCCAAAGTGCTAGAATTAAAACATGACCCACCATGCTCAGAGTCCCTTTTCATTTCTGATTTTAGTAATTTTAAACTTTTCTCTTTTTTTCCTAGTCAATCTAGTTAATGGTTGTCAATTTTGTTGATTTTATTTTGAAGAATCAACTTCTGGTTTCATTAATTTCCTCTATTCTTTTTCCATTCTCCATTTTATGTATATCCACTCTAATCCTTATTATTTCCATCATTCACTGTGCGTGGGTTTAGTTTGTTCTTCTTTCATATCCTGAATTATTAAAGTAGGTTGTTGACATAAGATCTTTCTTTTTTTTTAATGTGAGAGGCTACAGTTATACATTTCTTGCACAAGACTCAGCTTCTCTGAAACTCTGATTCTTCACTTGAAAACTGCAATGAGAGTGTTTCTTCATACCATTCTTTTAAAGGTTTAACGCAGTCAATGAAACAAAATGCCACACACAGAGGATCCAATGTCAGCTGCTATATTACTACCATCATCATTAGCCTTGAGGTCAAACAGTCCTAGAATCAAATCTCAGATCCACCTGTCACTAGCCATATGACACCTGGAAAGTTTTTACGCCACTCTAAGCTTCTGTCTTTTCATCGGCAAAATGGAAATAATGTCTACCTGACAGGGTTATTGTGTGGATTAAATGAGATACAGGTAAAGTATTTAGCACAGGGCCTGGCACATAGGAAGTGCCCCTCAACTGTACCTACCTTTTTCCGTATGTATATGGAAAAAGAGGTAACACATAAAACACTAGGACATGGTTACTGACTGCTTATGGGAGAGAAAGAAAAAAAGCTAAGTGCAAAGAATCAAGCCTGGTATGTTAGTTTTTACCAACTGAGATGCACCCAAGATGGGATTAGACATACAAGATAATTGATCAGGGAAGACACCTGTGAGGGAATGTGGGGCAGGCATGAAGGTAGCATGGGAGAACCCACAGACAACTATACAGAGCTGATTCCTGTGAAAAAGACAGAGAAAGAAGTTTTAGGTACCAGTGCAGTTCTAAGAGTTTTTGCAAGGCTGATGGGGAGTCCTCCAACCAGTCACCCATTATAGTTAGAGAGCCTCAGAGAACTGGGCTTGCTTTCACGCCCTTGCTGGGAGCCTGTGGGAAAGAAGTTTTCTGTGCAAAGGAGGTGGTGAATTTGAAATGCGCTGACCTGGGCTTTCTGTCAATCAGGTCCCTGCCATGAGACCTGGCAGGATCTCATTCACGGCTGCCACAACAGAGACACTGAGAAAAAGATGCAACCATGAAAAGGTGCAAAGGTGGCAAGTTCTAATGACATAGAAAATAGCAATCAGCCTTTCTCACATCCGAAAACCTTCCAAAATATCTGAATGCAGTAGAGAATTGACAGAGGACTGATCACCAACCTAGAAACACGGTGAGAGGGAAAAAAAACTGCAAGAATATCATCATCTCCCATTAATTTTCCAACAGAAACAATGTAGTCCTTGAAGAAACAATTCTAGGGTACCTCATGTTACATGCTTATGCCTGAGGCTCCCCCATGTAAAATAACATCACCTTCATTCCTTCTTTTCTTTTCTTTTCTTTTCTTTCCGTGACAGCTCCTTCAGGAACAGGACGTCTTCCTGGCCTTAATCCATTTTAGCAGCTGTGATGTCATTTCTGTATTTCAGGAAGACTGGCAGGTAAGATGGCCTTTTCTCTTATCCTGGTTCCTGCAGGGCTGACTGCCATGTTTGGGAGAGGGAAAAGACTTATTTGTTTCTGGGACTGGATCTCCTCCTTCCTCCACTAAACTCCTGCTTCTCAACACTAATTCCTGCAGTTCCCTTTCTCCCTGGCCTTTATGCTCCCTGTACCCCACTGTCTTTTAGACATAATTATCTCCAGCCTCTGCTCATTTGTTTCTCAGATTCAAATGAGAAACACAATTCCACATGGTGAAAGCCTCTTCATTATTTTTAATATCTCTCAATAGTGTAATTCTCTCCATTCCCATAAAGCTCAACCACTTCTCAAGGTATTGCTTGACTTCTTGTCTCCAGACTTTGAAACCTTCCTTGCATATGACTGCCTCATTACCTTTCTAAAATCTAGTTAATTCACTTAATCAAGAATCTCCAGGTGTCTACTCTAGCCTATTTAATAAGTTCACATTTCTTCTGTTTACTAAGCATTCCCACTTCCCTTACCTCTACTTCCTAGTATAAATCTTCCATGCTAATTAGAACTGTCTTCCTACACATCCCTGCCCCTTCACCCATACAGACATGAAATTCTTAGTTCCAATGCTATGTCTAAAAACAGAGTGAAATCCCCTCCACCATCTGCATTGCAGACTTAACCACACCCTTCATCACAAGCAACATCTGACCTCCTGGAGGACAAAGACTTTAGGATTAACATGTGAACCTGAGACTCAGAACACAACCTGTGTGTGGTTGAGATCTTTTCCGGATGACCAGTTCATGTGTTTAAAAAAGATACAGAAAAGAAGAAGGCAAGATCCCTACCCTAGGAGACATAAAGCCTAAGACAGGAAATGAGACCAGAAAATAATCATGATACCAAAATAGAAAAAATTGAATGCCACAAGAAATCAGAGAAATCTGATGGGAAATAGAACTACACATTGGAATCACTGGAAAACCTTTTTAAAAGTGATGCTCAAGCCCCACCCATTACTTCCAGTTTAAAGGTCTGGAGAGGGACCCAGGCATTGGTAGTTTTTAAATCTTCCCTGACTCTAGTAACATGTAACAAGTACAGAGAACTCTTGTTGTAATAGGTAGAAATTAAAACTAAGTCAATGATTCTCAGCTTGAAGTACTGGAATTACCTAAGGACTTTTTCAACATACATAAGACTATAGTTTTTGGCCCTATTGATGAATGGGCTACACCAAGAACTCAGTGATCCAGTTGAGAAGCAGAAGCTAAATGGAAAAGCCACCTTATTTGATATGTTAAATTATATAGAAAGCATTTTCAAATGAGTGATAAGTGATGCTAAACCTTCTCTAAATAATATTTATGGGAATGTTAATAATATGAGTGTTCTAGGCTGGGTGCGATGGCTCACGCCTGTAATCCCAGCACTTTGGGGGGTCGAGGTGGGTGGATCACAAGGTCAGGAGATTGAGACCATCCTGGCTAACACGGTGAAACCCCATCTCTACTAAAAATGCAAAAACAAAATTAGCCGGGCCTGGTGGCAGGCACCTGTAGTCCCATCTACTCAGGAGGCTGTGGCAGGAGAATGGCATGAACCCGGGAGGCGGAGCTTAGAGTGAACTGAGATCGCTCCACTGCACTACAGCCTGGGTGACAGAGTGAATCTCCATCTCAAAAAGAATTTTTTTAAAATGAGTATTCCAATAATTATATGAAATTTCTGGAAATCAAATATGTTATCACAGTGTCCTATGCCACAGAAGTAACTAGATTTCTATGTGAGCTGTGTCTTTACCATAATAAACCCTCATTAGATTTTTAACCATAGTCATTTTAAAACTTTGTCCTTCCCAGACAGTTGCTTTGATTCTTCCTCAAAGTATTTACAATCAGCTACAGTCCAAAATTGCTTTTTCTTCAAGGAGATTTATGGAAAAGACTCTGACAAGGACTCTTGAATACAAGTTTCTGATAACTTCAAGATCACACCACTGGACTATGAACTTTCAAAATTTTAATGAACAGGCTGATACCTTCATGAAATTCAAGACAAAGAAGAAAAAAACTCAGTTTTATTGGATGAAATAATCAAAAGAATAACGTTTTCATAATTTTCGATTGGAAAATGTGCTGATTCTTTGAATGTTTTATTCTCCAGATTTATGAATTTTTTTCTTGGGCAATTGGTAAAGTATACTTTTGTAAACAAAAATCGAAACATTTGCTTTTGCTCTCTGAGTGCCCCAGAATTGGGAAACTATTCATGAGTATTCACAGGCTTATGGTAATAAAGTTATTTGCACAAGTTCAGTAAGAATCTGCTCTCTTTATAACAGGACACATTTGAAAACATTGGTTATATTACCAAGGCTTTGACTGGGATGTTATATTTGAGAATATACATAGAATAAACCCATAGGGAATACAGGCAAAGTCTGAAGTTGGCCTTGGTTTGGCTTCCTAGTCTCAAGAGGTTTTTGGAAGTTTAATCTGAGATTCTTATTAAAAACTTCTAGCAAAGTGAAGTTTAAAAAGAGCCTCTATGACCCATTGCTACTCTTGACACACTTAGGTAAAAAACCTGGGCATGTTCGGTGAGACTCAACCTATTTTGCAAACAAATTCATCCTACTGGAATTATCTTTGGTAAAAATAGAGACTCCTATAGAGAGAAAAACTATGTTGAAAAGAAAAACTGTAGTACACCTGTTACCAGACTGAGCCACTGTTCATTATCTTTGAGTATTTATAATCCACTGGTAGACTGGACTGGACCCTGAATCCTTTTAGTTCTTCCCATTCAATTTTCTCCAATGAAATCATTAGGAACAAGAGCGGCTCTGTTCCTGAAGCCATGTAAGCTGGAGGTGGACAACTCTATGTAAATTTCATGGGAAAACCTTCGTATCTGAGGTGTGGGCCACTAAGAGCTCACCAAATGTTCAACACCATAACTTAGAGATACTCAAACTGCAAACCATGACAACAAGTTGATGACTTTACACTGTGGACAGCTTTTCTCAAGATGTCAGAACAAGACTATCAATCACGATGAGACTCTTACCTCTCTTAATTTGTCCTTGCTTATGCCTGTCTCCTTTGCTTCCCAGAATAATGCTCTACTTAGGATTTCACAAGAAGTAGCTTCTGAGAGTAAGTTAACAGTGTCAGATATATCATGTCAACCATACTTTTTTTTATGTAAGATGAAGTTTCGCTCTTGTTTCCCATGCTGGAGTGCAATGGCACAATCTTGGCTCACTGTCACCACCCCCTCCTGGGTTCAAGTCATTCTCCTGCTTCAGCCTTCCAAGTAGCTGGGATTACAGGCATGCGCCACCACGCCCAGCTAATTTTGTATTTTCAGTAGAGACAGGGTTTCTCCATGTTGGTCAGGCTGGTCTCGAACTACGGACCTCAGGTGATCTGCACGCCTCAGCCTCCCAAAGTGCTGGGATTACAGTCATGAGCCACTGCACCTGGCCCACACATTTTTTACATAACAAGAGATCCTTTAATCCACCCAAAGGCTGACATTAGCTGCATCTGTAACACAACTTTTTCCTCAAATGTATGGAGTTTTTTTTAGGCTTCCACTTCTATACTTGCCTATTCTCACTCCTTGTTTTAATTTAACATAGACATGCAATGCTAGAGAATAGAATTGCTCTCTACCAGCTGAACAAGGGGAGCCTGTGTAGTTTCTGACATTTCTTGTTGCACATGGATAAATACAACGGGTACTATAGAGACTCAGTTGTAAAAATCAATAAATGTGCTGCCTGGTTAAAATGACTAGACTCTTCTGGCTTCTTCTTTGATCTATTCTATTGTAGTTGGTTTGCATCTTGCCTAAGGTGCATATTCCAAACTCTTGATATTTTCCTCCTGATAGTCATACTGGTAGTCTCCCTCGTGTGGTGCAATCCACAGATGTTTTTATTTGTGTGCAGCCATTCTTCAAATATCAAATGGTTTCTCTTGGGCTGGAATTACAAAATCTC
Organism: Symphalangus syndactylus; assembly: GCF_028878055.3. Lineage (NCBI taxonomy): Eukaryota > Metazoa > Chordata > Mammalia > Primates > Hylobatidae > Symphalangus > Symphalangus syndactylus. The sequence goes on from NC_072439.2 coordinate 18,957,416, forward strand.
AAAGAAATGTGTGATTTATGGCGGAGACGCAGTGGCTCATATCTGTAATCCCAGCTCTTTGGGAGGCCAAGGCAGGCAGATCACAAGGTCAGGAGTTTGAGACCAGACTGCTCAATATGGTAAAACCCTGTCTCTACTGAAAATACAAAAATTAGCCGGGCATGGTGGTGCACCCCTTAGTCCTGTAGGGAGACCCCCTGAAACTATTGCTACAGAATAAAAGATGAAATGCTCCTAATTATTGTAAATACAAAATTGCATGCAGGATTGTGTAAATACAATGCCAGGTTGGGCTGCCAGAATGAGCCTACAGCGCATGATGTGCTTCTGTTATATGGATGGGAGATACAATTATGAGTTTGGAACATAGATTACAAATGCAACGTGATTGGAATACTTCTGATTTTTTTATAACTCCACTCCAATATAATGAGTCTGTTGACAATTGGGAATCAGTAAAATGCCATTTACAAGGAAGTGAAGAAAATTTAAGTTTAGACATAAGCAAGCTAAAAGAACAGATTTTTGAGGCCTCTCAAGCACACTTAACTGCTTTACCCAGTGCTGAAGTTTTAGACAGTATCTCTGAGGGATTATCTAATCTCAACCCCATTCAATAGGTAAAATCTTTGGGAGGATCCACTATCATTAATTTTGTTCTGTGTATAATTTGTGCTATTGCTTCATTGTTCATATGTAAAATTGGAAAAAATATTCTTCAATCCAATCATGATCAGTGCCAAGCTATGATTGTTATGGTTCATTTAAATCAGAGAAAAGGGGAAGATGTAGGGAGACCCCCTGAAACTATTGCCATGGAATGAAAGATGAAGTGCCCCTGATTATTGTAAATACAAAACTGCATGCAGGATTGTGTGAAGACAAATGCCAGGTTGGGCTGCAAGAAGGAGCCAACAGCACGTGATGTGCTTCCCCCTGCAGAGAGCCTCGTAATCCGCCCGTCTCGGCCTCCCAAAGTGCTTGGATTACAGGTGTGAGCCCCCGCGCCCAGCCCGGATGTGGACATTTTTAAGAGGCCATCATTATGTCTCATACAGGTCACTTTCATAAACATCACCCACAACAAAAATGTCGTGCCTTCCTTCCATGTCTCACTTTTTTATTTGCACAAACCACAGTGACACACACTACCTCTGCTATGAAGTGTCTGGATGACCCTGGGCCACTCATTTGACCTCCCTCAGCCTCTTTCCTCATCTGCAGTGTAAGGCTGACTCTTACTGCATCAGAAAATGACAGTGGAAGAGTCAATTAACATGTGTAAGACATTAGTCACAGAGCCTGCTACCTGATGAGCCCTTGGTAAACATTCCTTTCAGTCCTTTCCTTTCACCTTCCCATTTTTCTTGCCCTCACCCATCTTCTCCTTCAACTCCTTTCTCTTCAGTAACTTACTCAGTCTAACCTGCCTATTAAAGAAGCCACATTTTTTGATGGGGTTGTTTGTTTTTTTCTTGTAAATTTGTTTCAGTTCATTGTAGATTCTGGATATTAGCCCTTTGTCAGATGAGTAGGTTGCAAAACTTTTCTCTCATTGTGTAGGTTGCCTGTTCACTCTGATGGTAGTTTCTTTTGCTGTGCAGAAGCTCTTTAGTTTAATTAGATCCCATTTGTCAATTTTGGCTTTTGTTGCCATTGCTTTTGGTGTTTTAGACATGAAGTCCTTGCCCACGCCTATGTCCTGAATGGTATTGCCTAGGTTTTCTTGTAGGATTTTAATGGTTTTAGGTCTAACATTTACTTCTTTAATCCATCTTGAATTAATTTTTGTATAAGGTGTAAGGAAAGGATCCAGTTTCAGCTTTCTACGTATGGCTAGCCAGTTTTCCCAGCACCATTTTTTAAATAGGGAATCCTTTCCCCATTTCTTGTTTTTGTCAGGTTTGTCAAAGATCAGATAGTTGTAGATATGTGGCATCATTTCTGAGGGCTCTGTTCTGTTCCATTGATCTATGTCTCTGTTGTGGTGCCAGTACCATGCTGTTTCGGTTACTGTAGCCTTGTAGTATAGTTTGAAGTCAGGTAGTGTGATGCCTCCAGCTTTGTTCTTTTGGCTTAGGATTGACTTGGTGATGCGGGCTCTTTTGTGGTTCCATATGAACTTTAAAGTAGTTTTCTCCAATTCTTTGAAGAAAGTCATTGGTAGCTTGATGGGGATGGCATTGAATCTATAAATTACCTTGGGCAGTATGGCCATTTTCACGATATTGATTCTTCCAACCCATGAGCATGGAATGTTCTTCCATTTGTTTGTATCCTCTTTTATTTCATTGAGCAGTGGTTTGTAGTTCTCCTTGAAGAGGTCCTTCACATCTCTTGTAAGTTGGATTCCTAGGTATTTTATTCTCTTTGAAGCAATTGTGAATGGGAGTTCACTCATGATTTGGCTCTCTGTTTGTCTGTTATTGGTGTACAAGAATGCTTGTGATTTTTGTACATTGATTTTGTATCCTGAGACTTTGCTGAAGTTGCTAATCAGCTTAAGGAGATTTTGGGCTGACACAGTGGGGTTTTCTAGATATACAATCATGTCATCTGCAAACAGGGACAGTTTGACTTCCTTTTTTCCTAATTGAATACCCTTTATTTCCTTCTCCTTCCTGATTGCTCTGGCCAGAACTTCCAGCACTATGTTGAATAGGAGTGGTGATAGAAGGCATCCCTGTCTTGTGCCAGTTTTCAGAGGGAATGCTTCCAGTTTTTGCCCATTTAGTATGATATTGGCTGTGGGTTTGTCATAGATTGCTCTTATTATTTTGAGATACGTCCCATCAATACCTAATTTATTGAGAGTTTTTAGCATGAAGCATTGTTGAATTTTGTCAAAGGCATTTTCTGCATCTATTGAGATAATCATGTGGTTTTTGTCTTTGGTTCTGTTTATATGCTGGATTACATTTATTTATTTGCGTATGTTGAATGAGCCTTGCATCCCAGGGATGAAGCCCACTTGATCCTGGTGGATAAGCTTTTTGATGTGCTGCTGGATTCGGTTTGCCAGTATTTTATTGAGGATTTTTGCATCAATGTTCATCAAGGATATTGGTCTGAAATTCTCTTTTTTGGTTATGTCTCTGCCAGGGTTTGGTATCAGGATGATGCTGGCTTCATAAAATGTGTTAGGGAGGATTTCCTCTTTTTCTATTGATTGGAATAGTTTCAGAAGGAATGGTACCAGTTCCTCCTTGTACCTCTGGTAGAATTCAGCTGTGAATCCATCAAGTCCTGGACTCTTTTTGGTTGGTAAGCTATTGATTATTGCCACAATTTCAGAATCTGTTATTGGTCTATTCAGAGATTCAACTTCTTCCTGGTTTAGTCTTGGGAGGGTGTATTTGTCGAGGAATTTATCCATTTCTTCTAGATTTTCTAGTTTATTTGCATAGAGGTGTTTGTAGTATTCTCTGATGGTAGATTGTATTTCTGTGCAATCGGTGGTGATATCCCCTTTTTCATTTTTTATTGCATCTATTTGATTCTTCTCTCTTTTCTTCTTTATTAGTCTTGCTAGTGGTCTATCAATTTTGTTCATCTTTTCAAAAATCCAGCTCCTGGATTCATTAATTTTTTGAAGGGTTTTTTGTGTCTCTATTTCCTTCACTTCTGCTCTGATTTTAGTTATTTCTTGCTTTCTGCTAGCTTTTGAATGTGTTTGCTCTTGCTTTTCTAGTTCTTTTAATTGTGATGTTAGGGTGTCAATTTTGGATCTTTCCTGCTTTCTCTTGTGGGCATTTAGTGCTATAAATTTCCCTCTACACACTGCTTTGAACGTGTCCCAGAGATTCTGGTATGTTGTGTCTTTGTTCTCATTGGTTTCAAAGAACATCTTTATTTCTGCCTTCATTTCATTATGTACCCAATAGTCATTCAGGAGCAGGTTGTTCAGTTTCCATGTAGTTGAGCGGTTTTGAGTGAGTTTCTTAATCCTGAGTTCTAGTTTGATTGCACTGTGGTCTCAGACAGTTTGTTATAATTTCTGTTCTTTTACATTTGCTGAGGAGAGCTTTACTTCCAACTATGTGGTCAATTTTGGAATAGGTGTGGTGTGGTGCTGAAAAAAATGTATATTCTGTTGATTTGGGGTGGAGAGTTCTGTAGATGTCTATTAGGTCCACTTTGTGTAGAGCTGAGTTCAATTCCTGGATATCCTTGTTAACTTTCTGTCTCGTTGATCTGTCTAATGTTGACAGCAGGGTGTTAAAATCTCCCATTATTATTGTGTGGGAGTTTAAGTCCCTTTGTAGGTCACTCAGGACTTGCTTTATGAATCTGGGTGCTCCTGTGTTGGGTGCATATATATTTAGGATAGTTAGCTCTTCTTGTTGAATTGATCCCTTTACCATTATGTAATGGCCTTCTTTGTCTATTTTGATTTTGTTGGTTTAAAGTCTATTTTATCAGAGACTGGGATTGCAACCCCTGCCTTTTTTTGTTTTCCACTTGCTTGATAGATCTTCCTCCATCCCTTTATTTTGAGTCTATGTGTGTCTCTGCACGTGAGATGGGTTTCCTGAATACAGCACACTGGTGGGTCCTGACTCCTTATCCAGTTTGCCAGTCTGTGTCTTTTAATTGGAGCATTTAGCCCATTTACATTTAACGTTAATATTGTTTTGTGTGAATCTGATCCTGTCATTATGATGTTAGTTGGTTATTTTGCTCGTTAGTTGCTGTAGTTTCTTCCTAGCCTCGATGGTCTTTACAATTTGGCATGTTTTTGCAGTGGCTGGTACTGGTTGTTCCTTTCCATGTTTAGTGCTTCCTTCAGGAGCTCTTTTAGGGCAGGCCTGGTGGTGACAAAATCTCTCAGCGTTTGCTTGTCTGTAAAGTATTTTATTTCTCCTTCACTTATGAAGCTTAGTTTGGCTGGATAGGAAATTCTGGGTTGAAAATTCTTTTCTTTAAGAATGTTGAATATCGGCCCCCACTCTCTTCTGGCTTGTAGAGTTTCTGCTGAGAGATCAGCTGTTAGTCTGATGGGCTTCCCTTTGTGGGTAACCCGACCCTTCTCTCTGGCTGCCCTTAACATTTTTTCCTTCATTTCAACTTTGGTGAATCTGACAATTATGCGTCTTGCGGTTGCTCTTCTCGAGGAGTATCTTTGTGGCGTTCTCTGTATTTCCTGAATCTGACTGTTGGCCTGCCTTGCTAGATTGGGGAAGTTCTCCTGGATAATATCTTGCAGAGTGTTTTCCAAATTGGTTCCATTCTCCCTGTCATTTTCAGGTACACCAATCAGATGTAGGTTTGGTCTTTTCACATAGTCCCAAATTTCTTGGAGGCTTTGGTCATTTCTTTTTATTCTTTATTCTCTAAACTTCCCTTCTCACTTCATTTCATTCATTTCATCTTCCATCAGCGATACCCTTTCTTCGAGTTGAGCGCATCTGCTACTGAGGCTTCTGCAATCTTCGCGTAGTTCTCGAAACTTGGCTTTCAGCTCCATCAGCTCCTTTAAGCCCTTCTCTCCATTGGTTATTCTAGTTATCCATTCTTCTAATTTTTTTTTCAAAGTTTTTAACTTCTTTGCTACTGTTTTGAATTTCCTCCTGTAGCTCAGAATAGTTTGATCATCTGAAGCCTTCTCTCAACTCATCAAAGTCATCCTCCATCCAGCTTTGTTCCATTGCTGGTGAGGAACTGCGTTCCTTTGGAGGAGGAGAGGTGCTCTGCTTTTTAGTTTCCAGTTTTTCTGCTCCGTTATTTCCCCATCTTTGTGGTTTGATCTACTTTTGGTCTTTGATGATGGTGATGTACAGATGGGTTTTTGGTGTGGATGTCCTTTCTGTTTGTTAGTTTTCCTTCTACCAGACAGGACCCTCAGCTGCAGGTCTGTTGGAGTTTACTAGAGGTCCACTCCAGACCCTGTTTGGCTGGGTGTCAGCAGTGGTGGCTGCAGAACAGCGGGTTTTCGTGAGACCACAAATTCAGCTGTCTGATAGTTCCTCTGGAAGTTTTGTCTCAGAGGAGTACCCGGCCGAATGAGGTGTCAGTCTGTCCCTACTGGGGGGGTGCCTCCCAGTTAGGCTGCTCAGGGGTGAGGGACCCACTTTAGGAGGCAGTCTGTCCATTCTCAGATCTCCAGCTGAGTGCTGGGAGAACCACTACTCTCTTCAAAGCTGTCAGTCAGACATGGACATTTAAGTCTGTGGAGGTTCCTGCTGAGTTTTTGTTTGTCTGTGCCCTGCCCCCAGAGGTGGAGCCTACAGAGGCAGGCAGGCCTCCTTGAGCTGTGGTGGGCTCCACCCAGTTCGAGCTTCCTGGCTGCTTTGTTTACCTAAGCAAGCCTGGGAAATGGCGGGCAACCCTCCCCCAGCCTCGCTGCCATCTTGCAGCTTGATCTCAGACTGCTGTGCCAGCAATCAGTGAGACTCCGTGGGCATAGGACCCTCTGAGCCAGGTGCGGGCCACAATCTCCTAGTGTGCCGTTTTCCAGGCCCGTTGGAAAAGCGCAGTATTAGGGTGGAACTGACCCGATATTCCAGGTGCCGTCTGTTACCTCTTTCTTTGACTAGGAAAGGGAACTCCCTGACCCCTTGCGCTTCCCGAATGAGGCAATGCCTCGCCCTGCTTTGGCTTGCACACAGTGCGCCGCACCGACTGTCCTGCACCCAATGTTTGGCTCTCCCTAGTGAGATGAAACCAGTACCTCAACCAGAAATGCAGAAATCACCTGTCTTCTGTGTTGCTCGGGCTGGGAGCTGGAGATCGGAGCTGTTCCTATTCGGCCATCTTGGCTCCACCCCCTTATAGTATTTTTTACAACTTCACAGACAATCTTCGACATGCGTTAAGTGTCTGACTTTGTTTTATAACCTTCCTTACTGGAAGTGCATTCTCATATCTATAACTTTCTTAATATTTCTTTCTCTTCTTTCTACTTTATTCTTTGTCTTACTTTTTGTGTCTCTCTGATCTGTCTCTTCTAGTCTCTCTCTTACTCATTCTTTCCCTTTATTTCTCTATAGAGACAAAACTGCTTCGAATTGCTTTTTACTTAAAGGAATCCTGATGATAGAAGTTTCATAACCTAGCAACTGATTGCATCGTCTGTGGCCCAAATACATGACTTTACTTATTAAATGGATATAGGGAGATAGTGTTTTAGTCTTGGTATGTGAGCAAAAATCCCATTCTAGAAAGCACAGTCCCAGGATCATCGGTCCTATTAACCCTGTAGGGGAGTGTTTGGTGGAAAAAATAAACAACTGAATTGAATAGAGCAGGTCTATGCGATGTAGTTGCCTGTGAGAGATGTCTTCTTCTATTTCCTCAATCTCCCTTTTTGCTACAGGGTTTAAATATCTGGGAGAATCTAGGGCTGTACTGCCCTTTAAGATAGAAAACAGGTTTGCAACTGATAAGCAGTTATGCCCAAGATGGGCAAAGTCAGTTTATATCGCCCAGAAATTTCTGATAATCATTTGAGGTATGTAAGTTGCTAGTATTTAATTTAACTTTTTGAGGTCTTACTGACTGGGAAGTTAGTATGTACCCAAGATATTTCGAAGGAGAGGACATTTGTACTTTTTCAGGTGCTGTGATTAAACCTCTTAACTGTTTGTTTGTTTATTTGTTTGTTTGATTGTTTTTGAGATGGAGTCTTGCTCTCTTGCCAGGCTGGAGTGCAGTGGCATGATCTCCGCTCACTGCAACCTCCGCCTCCCCAGTTCAAATGATTCCCCTGCCTCAGCCTCCCGAGTAGCTGGGACTACAGGCGCATGCCACCATGCCCGGCTAATTTTTTGTATTTTAGTAGAGAGAAGGTTTTACCATATTGGCCAAGATGGTCTTGATCTCCTTACCTAGTGATCCACCCGCCTCAGCTTCCCAAAGTGCTGGGATTAGAGCCGTGAGCTTTGACGCCCGGCCAACTGTGTATTCTTTATGACAGAGGCATATAAACTTAAAAGTACTGGCTCTCTTGGGGCTGCCGGTAATATATCATCCATAAAATGAATAATCTTGCTATTAGAAAATTCTTTTCTACTGCAGAGCAAAGCCTGATCTACATGTTACTGATACATGTAGGACTGTTCAGCATTCCCTGAGGAAGCACTTTTGTTTTTTTTTTTTTTAGTAAGCACTTTCCAATGAAATCCACAAGCTGGCCTTTGATTATTAATAGCTGGTAATGTAAACGCAAATTTTTCTCTGTTTTGTTCTGTGAGATGAATAGTATAAAAACTGTCTTTTAAGTCAATAATAATTATAGGCCAATCTTGAGGAATCGCCACGGGGGAAGGGGTCCCATAGGCTGTAGATTAGCATTAATAGCACGTAAGTCATGCAAAAGTTTCCATTTGCCAGACTTTTGGGAATGACGAAATGGGCGAATTCCAAGGGCTGTTAGATGGTCCTATATGGCCGGCTTGTAATCATTGCTCAACTAATTCATGGGCTCTTTGTAATTTCTCTCCCTTCAGAGGTCACTCTTTCACCCAATTAAGATTTTGAGAGAGCCACATCATGGGTAGTGGAGGAAAAACAGTGGTCATAATTATAATTTAAATTTAACTTAAATTTTAACAGAGAATTATAATTTGGGATGTTCCTTGTGTACAAGAAACACAGGAGATTTTACCGTGGGCCCCCGTGGAGCTGGAGGGCAGTGGGGCGGGTCCTGGGCAGCCGCCGCACGGTGCTTGCTTAGGCGCCACTTTTTGTTTCTGCCGCTTTTTTCTGCAGGACTCCCTCCTCCCACCGCTGGGGAGATGCTGCCGGCCTGGGCGAACCCTGTCAGCTTGGGAGCTAAGAGCTTTTTTGCAGCTGAGGCTTTCCTTTCGCCCGCCGCCCTTTGGCTGCGCAGCTTCGGCTTCTAATGTCTTTTCTTTTTTTTTTTTATTATACTTTAAGTTCTAGGGTACATGTGCACAATGTACAGGTTTGTTACATATGTATACATGTGCCATGTTGCTGTGCTACACCCACTAATGCCTTTCCTTATCTCTCTATAAACATACACCTGATTACCTTATTGATTTTGCATCACCGGGCAGGCTAAAAGCTCCCCTTCTTTCTAATGCCGCTTGCTTAAGACAGGGTCCCATAGCTGTAGTGTATCCCTGGTCTTTTTTCTTATTTATTGGAGGAGGGGCCTCAGGCAAAACCTCCGTTTCCTCTTTGATATTTTGGCACGGTAATAGAGGGGCTGAGGGACTCATAGATGGTAAAATAGGCGACGGTTCTTCCTCCTTCCCCTTTTTAGGCTTTCTGTGTATAATGGGACCAGAGTCACCCTCACTAAAGCCCATAGCGTTAAAGATTACTGGGACCCGTTGCTTTTGAGCACGAGGTCAGGAGATCGAGGCCATCCTGGCTAACAGGGTGAAATCCATCTCTACTTAAAATACAAAAAAATTAGCCAGGCGTGGTGGCGGATGCCTGTAGTCCCAGCTACTCAGGGGGCTGAGGCAGGAGAATGGCGTGAACCCAGGAGGCAGAGCTTGCAGTGAGCCAAGATCGCGCCGCTGCACTCCAGCCTGGGCGACAGTGGGAGACTCCATCTCAAAAAAAAAAAAAAAATTTCTTCCCACTTGTTCCCAGAGCTGTATGTCTAGTGTACCTTCTTACAGGAACCATGGGTTAAGTGATACAATTTGCATTAGTTCCTTTAATTGAGCCTGCAAAACCGAGGCTCCAGTGGCTTTAAGCAGCTGTTTGAATACTTTTATATACTGCTTCTGTTGTGCTGATGATAACTGTTGTCACAAGATCAAACCCTAGCCTGAACAATTCCCTCGAACTTGGAGATCCCAAGCAGGCACAAATGACCTACTGACTTACTGACTTATCGACTTACTGGCTTACCAATGGCACAGTCTTCTTCGTTTTTGAGGGTTCGTGATTCTTTGCAGCCATACCTCAGACCTTGGCACCAACATGCTAGTTCCTCACACGGGGCACCAACTGTCTGGGTCCAACTGGCAGACCCTGACCCAGCAACGGAGGAATAAATACACTCAGACACAAATATCCAGTGAAAGAGCAGGCTAGGTTGCCGAGTCACTACTCACCCATACAGAGAAGGGTCCAGACCTTTCCGGTAAAGAGTTAGCAGCTGTGTCCCTGATCAGCCAGCAAAGTTCGCATTTATTTAGTACAGATTAAATGACAAAGGTCTTGAGTAAACACCACTAGAAGGTAATTGACATCTTCGACCTCCCGAGTAGTTCCCCAAGTATAAGATTAAATGTTGGTTTTAGGACTGCCTGAGTAAACAAGCTATTTAGAGAAACTCCTCTACATTCCTATGTGTCTACACCCTAAGCTTTTAAGATTATTCAGCTGCCTTCAGCCAAACATTTTACTGAAGCTATGCAAACCTCCCGGCCTTCCATGGTTTCTGACTATGTCCTATAACTCTCTTTATAATTTTTCTTCTAAAATCTTTCCCACCACCCTGACTGAACTCCCACAGTTGAGAAGACAGGGAAGGGCATTTCATAAGCAAGAAAAAATTAGAACAGGTTTGGACATAAGAAAGTAAAATGTTGGTCAGGTCTTTCAACACAGATCAGAAAAAAGGGAGATTAGGGCTATGTTATGAGGGCACTGAATGACAGCCTACATAATGGGAACTTCATCCTACAGATAAGAGAAGTCACTGGAAAGCTTTGAGGTCACAAACATGACAAACAGCATTTCCTGGAAGATTACTCTGACAGTATTAGGCAAGATAAGTTGGGAAATGGTCTTCAACTTTGGCAACTTAACAGAAATATCTAAAATATCTGTATTTCTTTTCTTTTCTTTTAATGTTCAATTTTGAAATAATTTCAGACTTTCAAAAATGTTCCAAAAATAGGAAAAGTCCTCATATGCTTTTCATTCAACTTCCCCAAATATTAACGTTATAGATATGCATCTAATCAACAAAATCAATACATGATTATTAACACTGTAAAATGAATGCCTGTACAGACCTTATTCACATCCCCTCTATCTTCTCACTAATGTCCTTTTTCTGGACCAGGATACAATCTGGTATCACATACTGCATTTCATTGCACTGTTCTCTCAGTCTCCTTTAATCTGGGAAAGTTAATCAGGATTTCTTTCACCTTTAAGACCTTCACATTTTTGAAGAGTATTGGTGACTTATTTTGTAGAATGATCCTCAGTTTGGACTTTTCTTATATTTTCTCATGATTAAACTCAGGTTATACACTTTGTAAAAGAATACCACAGGGGTGATGTTGCACCTTCTCCAACCACTATATTAGAATGCCCTAAGATGTCATTATCTCTGATTACTGGGGATGTTAACTTTGATCACTGGGCTAAAGTTCCTCCACTGCGAAATGACCCTTTTCCTTGAAAGCATTTTTAAACAACAAATCCCTTGGCCACACCACACATCAGCCACATCAGATACACTTGAGGGATGGTACAGGCATTGGTAGGCTTTAAATGCCCTGCAAGTGACTCTAATCAGTATCCAGAGTTGGAAAACTATGGCTCAGACAGTGAAGATTAGAATCCTGAAAATCAGCTAGGAGACCATTCCTAAGGCTTCTCTTAAACAAAAGAAATCTAATTCTAGATAAAAGCAAATACATCTGGATTTTGGCTTGGACATATGGTAGAGAAATAGAGGAAAATTAGAAATCACCTGATGGGGAAGTGATGAGTGAGTAGACTGCAGTCCAATTAAAAAAAAAAGGCAGAATCAGGTGTGATGACACTTGCTTATAATTCCAGCATTTTGGGAGTGAAAGTGGGCAGATCACTTGAGCCCAGAAGTTTGAGACCAGCCTGGGGTTTCACCAGCCTGGGTGAAACCACATCTCTACAGAAACAAACACAAAAAATTAGCTAGGCATGGTGGCAAGTACCTGTGGTTCCAGCTATTCAGGAGGCTGAGGCAGGAAGATCGCTTAAGCTCACAAGGTTGAGGCTGCAGTCAGTTATGATCTTGCCACTGCACTTCAGCCTGGATATGAGAATGAAACCCTCTCTCTTAAAAAAGAAACAATAAAAATAATGTTCTAAGGTCAGATGTAGTACAAAAACTGCATCTGATTCTGTGATGTTTAGATGCTATAATTAAAACAGAACATGGAGGTGTTTCCATATGAATAGCTGAAAGATTCCATACTTTTTATGCAGCTGCATCATATTCTATTGTGTAGATATAAGGTAACTTGTTTAATTAGCATTGTACTGGTGAACTTCTAGGTTGTTAGCAATATTTTGCTGTTAAACAATACAGTGAATAACTCTGATTAGGTGTCATTTTTTATGACTATGACTGTGATAAATTTTTCCCAGTAAAGGTTGGGAGGCAAAAATATATATTTTTAAAATTTTCACATGTATTAAGAAATTTTACTCTACAAGGTTTGCACAAATTTTTATGTTTCAAGAAAAGTAGGGGAGGGTAATATCACCTCAGTTGCTCTCACACAAACATCCTGAGTGACAGGACGTTTAGGGACACAGGCACACGGCCATATCCCTGGTGCCCATACAGGGCAGGGGCGTCTGTATCCTGGAAAGCTACAGGAAAGGTGAGGATGCCCTCTAGGGGACACCCTGCTAAGGATCAGAAAGGAACCGGGGGAGTCGAGAGATTACAGCAGGTCTTAAACTAAGGGCAAGTTCAAGTGGAGGGCATTAAGGTTCAAGGAGTAAGCGGAGGTGAGACGGAAGGAGAAGGTAAAAAGCTCCAGGGAAGCTAGGGGAGGCACATCAGGGCTCTCCACTCCTCCTCAGCATTAAACTTTGTAATGGTCATACTGGTGGGACTCTGTGAGCTCTAGAATGTTCAGCACTATCTGGGGACTCTACCCACTCAAGGCCAGCGGGACTCCCTCCCCCAGCTCTGACAACCAGCAATGTCTCCAGACTTTGCCAAATGCTTTTCCAAATAAAAAACTGCCCCTGCCAGAAGCATTAATCTACACTAATCTATAAAAGCAAATCACCACTAAAATCTGTCACCTGTTGGTAGAAGAATTACAAGTGTGAGAGGGGTAAAATAAAGGTCTTCAATATCTATGGGAATGACTTTTACTTAATCAGCAATTTGATGTCCCAGAAGGCATGTTTAGAGGTGATGCCACATGGCTGCCTGTACCTCACAGCCGAAATGGTATGGATTTTCCAAGGGTCTGTAACCATGAACTGGAAAGGTCTGCAACTGCGAATGGGAATGACACCCACTGGGTTACATTAAAAAGGGGGATGCAGGGAATTCTGTAGATATTGGCAGAAAAAAATACACAACGTAAACCCAAACCCCTTTCTGATTCTCTCACCATCTTAGGGCCATCTTAGCAATCTATGAATGGTAGCATAGGGATTTTTGTATACTTTCAAAATTGTATACAGTTAGATGATTTTTAAAATATGAATAAATCCCAAAACGGACCAAGTAACTGGACACTGCTGGAGTCTCCCTTTTGGCCAGGAGAGCTGACAACATCCCGCTCCCCCTGTCCTGGACACTGTATGACTCAGGGGCCTAAATGCTCTCTTATTATGGAGAAAGAAGATATTTTGAACATTCTCACCATTCACCCATCCACCTCTCACACTCATGGACCTCTCAAACCTCTTGCCCACTCTTGGATTTCATTCTTAATTTACTGCACTCTATTTCTGTCCCTCATTCATTCCAACATGTCGCAGGTCCAGGTGGTGGATTCTGCCCATCATTTAAAAAAAAAAAAAAGACTATCAAAATTACTTTCCCTGACACCTCCTTAAACTGACCTCCACCTGCAGCCCCATGATCATTACCAGCAGCATTTGGACACTTTTTCTGGTAGTCAGATGCTTTCCATCTCTCATTAGGAAATGTCACTCTCTCTAGCCAGCATAATTGTTTCCCAGCAGAAATGAACACAGACACACTGCCTGTGTGTTCCCAAAGAAAATGGTTTCTATAAAAACATATGAAAGCTGCAATTATAGAAAAGACCACTTAAAACATACATTATGTAGATGATTCTCACCATTCCTTTAAGAGATACATTGTAAAACATGACATTAATAATTATTCTAGAAGAAAAAATCATGTATACTGTTTTACTAAATTAATTGTAACAAGGTGGTGCCTCCCATGTCCCCAGGCTGGGCCTCTGAACAAAATTCTCCATCTTCAGTTGCAATGCCTGAGAGGATGACATGAACTTAGGCCTGATATGCAGCCATTCCTGTCTACCCTGCCCCTGCTGCAGGACAGTACCAGCCCAGAGCCCAAATCTCCTACTGAAGAGCTGAGAGAGAAAATGGGATACCCAAAGCCTCTTACCTTTTTCCAGTCCACTGCAATGGGTACCAGTGCAGTCCATTTGCCCCTGAGGACACCCACCTGTTGGTCTTTGACTTCTAAGAGTCAGACCTCCCTGGCTTCTCTGGGTCCCAGCTGCTTTCACTCTGCTGAGCCCTGCTCTTTCCCATGGGGGTCATTCCGCTGCCAGGCATGTCCTCCAGCTCCAGCTGACAGGTCAGCCAACCCAGAACCAAGACAATGAACAAAGATTTCAATATCTAATATGTCCAGCAGATATGCAAGCTGTACAAAAAATAAAGAAGTAGAGATGCACACAGCTCCCCTGACAACATTGTGTCCCAAAGCAATGTCTTCTGTGCCCCTCATTATGGAGCTGACTGTCCTTCACCACATGGGCAAGTGCTTCCAGGGTCTCTCAATTCCTCAACGGGAGGCAACACACATTTTAACACAGTACCTCAGCAAAGGAAGTGGTGATAATTTACCTACATTGATAAAGTTCCTGAAAAGATCCCTAGACAGCAAAATTTCTTTCCAAAACAAGACAGAAAAGGCTTTCCAAATTGCAAAACATTGACCTCCTTGCTTTTCAAAAAAGCACGCTTGAAATAGCCAAAACAATTTTGCCAGAATAAATTGCAGAACTTCAACTTTCTTATTTGAAATCACAAAACATTACAACTATTAAAAACAGAATCTGCTGGCATAAGAATACAAATAGAGACCAAAGGGATAGAATTGAGAGTTCACAAATAAACCCTCACCCTTATAGTCAATTGTTCTTGCACAAGGGTGTCAAGATAACTTAATGGAGGAACAATCATCCTTTCAAATAATGGTGCAGAAACAACTAGATAACCACATGAAAACAATAAACTTAGAGAACTAGACTTCCAACCATATCAAACAATTATCTAAAAATGGATCAGTGAGTTAATTATAAGATCTATAACCATAAAAACATCTTAGAAAAAGACACAGGGGTAAAACTTAACCACCTCAAATGTGCAATGGATTCTCAGGTATGACCCAAAAGCATGAGAAACAAAAAGGAAAAATAGATAAATTGGGCTAAAGATGCAAGCCTTTTGCGCATCAAAGGATATTATCAAGAAAATAAAAAGACCAAACACAGAATGAGACATAATATTTGCAAATCACATAGACAATGGTTTCACGCCCAGAATATACAAAGAACTGCTACAACTCGATAACAAAAATACAAGCCACCCAATTTATATAAATGGGCAAAGAACTCAAATAGACATTTCTTCAAAGAAGATATGAAAATCATCAAGAGGGACATGAAAAGAAACTCAACATCATTAGTCATTAGGAAAATACAAAGTCAAAGCCACAATGAGATACCACATTACACCTACACATATGGCTACCATTCTTTTAAAATGTTAAATAACAAGTGAAAGCCTTATGTAGAATTCAGAATCCTCATAGATTGCTGGTGAGATTATAAAAAGATACAGCCACTAGGAGAAAGAGTTGTGCTGTTCCTCAAGAAGCTAATCAGAGAATTCTCATATGAAACAGCATCCATTCCTAGGTATATACCCAAAGAATTGAATCGAAGGACTCAAACAGGTACCCACATGGGAATGTTGATTGCAGCGTTATTCACAAAAGATCAAATATGAAAACAATCCAAGTGTTCATCAACACATGAGTAAACAAATGTGGTGACACATACAACAGAATGTTAATCTGCCATAAAGAGGAAAAAAACTCTGACACACACTGGAACATTCATAGACCTTGAAAACATTATGGTAAGTGAAATACCCGAGAAGCAAAATGACAAATATGTATGATTCCATTTATATGAAACATCAAGGATAGGCAAATTCATAGAGACAGAGAGTGGACTAGAGATTATCAAGGTCTAGGGTGGAAAAAATAGGGAGTTATCATTTAAAAGATATAAACCTTTAGTTTACAATGACAGAAATTTTCTAGGAAAAATAGGGCTGATGGTAATGTAACACTGTGTCTGTGGTTAATTTTATTTGATTGCACATTTTAAAGTGGTTAAAATGGCACATTATATACAAATTTAATATATATTTGTATTTCTATAAATATATAAAAACCTAACACATGTAAATATGCATGTGTGTCTATATATATATACTATCACAGCTTTTTGAAACGTCTTTGGTGAAAAACAACTCCACTATGTAAAACACACCCACCCTGATCAGATAGCTTTTACATACTTATACGCAGACTCTTTATTACCTTATCCACAGAGTGACACAAGAATTTAGAGACATAAGACTTCCCAGCCAACAACGCATGCAAACCATAAATGGGTTTGCAAAGAGACTGAGAGTTAATCTAGGGCATAGACCTCAGCACTGCCAGGACACACACCCATGCTGGGGATTCTGAGTTTATCTGACCCGGCCCACTATCCAGATCTTTTTGTGGGCTTGGGGCAGGGGAGGTCATGAAGCCTGTCCCGTGGACACTCTGTATGAGCACACAAGACCCTTCATTAGGTCTCCACACACAGCCCTGACCATCAGATATTGTGAGGAGGACTCTAGAACAGGCTCAGGAATCAGGCAAGAGAATCAGCTACAAAGAGGAACACGAAGTTGAAGGAGCTGGTTGCTGACATGGAGCAGAATTCCTGTAATTCACAGGTCCAGCCAAGTCAAAAGTGCCCCCACCTTGTGATCCAGGCCACCCTGAGAAACAGCTTTTTCCCACAGCCTCCTCCATAGTGACACATCAGGGCTCCTCATTATCAAGCTTCAGGAGAGGGCAGCAACCTGGACAGCACCCATTCCATCAGACTGTCCCTGGAGATGGAGGACACTGAGATCAGAATCAGTTCCACAAATGGTCCAATGGGACTGATGGGTCCCAGGATTCAAACCCTTGGCTGCAGCAGCTCAAGCTGTCATTACTACAGAGGAACCCCAGGTGATATGGAAATTAAAGGAAGAAGGTTGGACCTCTTTGTGCACACTGGAGCCAGTCTCTCTCTTCTCTCTTATCCAGGCCTCCCCTCTTCCTGTAGCATGACTGTGATAGACATCTCGGGAAAGGTTCTAACCTGATATTTTTCTCAACCCCTTAGTTGTAGAGGGGAGAACTATTATTATACATGCCTTCTTAAGTATGTCTGAAAGTCTCACTCCTTCATTAGGTAGAAATATTTTTAATCACACGGGGGCCAACATCCTTATCTCCCCAGGATAAACACTTTGTCTCCCACAGTGGAAGCTAATATTAATCCAGAAGCATGGGCAGTTCAAGGAAGAATATGTTGAGTCCTCCTCAAACCCTGTAACAGCCCCTGCAACACCCCAATATTAGGAGTGTAAAAACTAAATGGGGCATGGACCCTAGTTCAGGACCTCTGCCTCATTAATAAGGCCACAGTCCCAATTCATCCTGGGGTCCGTAATCCCTATATCTTGCTAACTCAAATGTCTGAGGGAACTAAATTGTTCACAATCCTAGATATAAAGGATGGCTTTTTCTGTATACCATTACATCCTCACTCTCAATACTTGTTTGCCTTTGAAGATCCCTCTGGCCAGACCACCCAGTTAACATGGATGGTGCTGCCTCAGGGATTTTGAGACAGTCCTCACTTCTTTTGAGAGGCATTGTCAAAGGACCTCTCTGAGTTTTCCCATCCTCAGGTGAGGGTCTTGCAATATATGAGTGACATGCTGCTCTGTGCTGCAACTGAGGAAGCTTCTCAGGAAGGCACTGAAAACTCTTCTTAATTTCTTAGCAGACAGAGGTTTCAAAATCCAAGGCCCAGCTTTGCCAAACCTCAGTGAAGTACCTAGACTTAATATTGTCTGAAGGAACCAGAGCATTAGGAGAAGAAAGGATTAAGCCCATTTCCTTCTTCCCACTCTCTAAAACCCTCAAGCAACTAAGGATTTTTGGGCATTACAGGATTTTGCAGACTATGGATACCTGGGTACGGTGAGATACAACATCCCTTATATCACCTCATTAAAGAAACTCAAGTCGCTAAAACTCATTTTCTAACCTGCGAACCTGAAGGTCGAAAGGCCTTCAACCAGCTAAAACAAGCCTTACTTAAGTCACCATCCCTCAGCTTTCCCATAGGGAGGGCCTCCAATCTTTATGTATCAGAAATGCTGGGAACGGCCCCGGGAGTTTTAACTCAAGCCCGAGGACCAACACAACAGCCAGTGGGCTACCTGAGCAAGGAACTTGGTTTGATGGCTAAAGGATGGCCAGCATGCCTCTGAGCAGTTGCCACAATGGCCCTACTGGTATTGAAGGCCACCAAATTATCCCTTGGAAATGGATTCACTGTTTATACCCCACATAATGTAGCAAGATTGCTGTCTTCCAGGGGAAGCCTTTAGCTAACAGACAGCTGGCTCCTTAAATATTCTGTTCTTCTGTTAGAAGTGTCTACAGTCCAATTGAAAACTTGTTCTCACCTAAACCTAACCACTTTCCACCCTGAGGAACCTGAACATGACCATGAAGAAGTTGTGGTACAGACCTGCATAGCCAAGGAGGATCTCAGGGAACCTCCTCTAGAAAATCCAATCTGCAGCCTCTTCATGGATGAAAGTTTCTTTGGAAAGCAGAGTCCATAAGGCAGGATATGTCATAGTCACTCTGAGTGATGTTACTGAAAGTGGGCCCCTCTCTCCAGGCACAAATGCTCAACTAGCTGAACTGATAGCTCTTACAAGAACTCTTGAATTAAGCAAGGGAAATGTAGCTAACATTTACACTGACCCCAAGTATGCTTTCTTAGTTCTCCATGCTTGTTGCAGGAAGTCAGGGACCCCAAAAAGAGGGACCAGCTGGAGCCATGGCAGAGGAACATAAATTGTGAAGATTTCATGGACATTTATCACTTCCCAAATAATACTTTCATAATTTCTTACGCCTGTCTTACTTTAATCTCTTAATCCTGTTATCTGCATAAGCTGAGGATGTATCTCACCTCAGGACCCTGTGATAATTGTATCTAACTGTACAAATTGATTGTAAAATATGTGTGTTTGAACTATGTGAAATCAGTACACTTTGAAAAAGAACAGAATAACAGCGATTTTAGGGAACAAGGGAAAACAACCATAAGGTCTGACTGCCTGCAGGATCAGGCAAAAAGAGCCATATTTTTCTTCTTGCAGAGAGCCTGTAAATGGACGTGCAAGTAGGGAAGATATGACTAAATTCTTTTCCTAGGAAGGAATATCAATATTAATACTCTGGGAAAAGAATTGCATTCCTGCGGGGGTGTCTATAAACAGCTACTCTGGGAGTGTCTGTCTTACATTGTTGAGATAAGGACTGAAATATGCCCTACTCTCCTGCAGTACCCTCAGGCTTATTAGGGTGGGGAAAAAAACCCGCCCTGGTAAATTTGAGGTCAGATCAGTTCTCTGCTTTCAAACCCTGTTTTCTGTTGTTTAAGATGTTTATCAAGACAATAGGTGCACAGCTGAACACAGACCCTTATCAGTAGTTCTGTTTTGCCTTTTATCCTGTTTCCTCAGAAGCTTGTGATCTTTGTTCTCCTTTTTGCCCTTTGAAGCATGTGATCTTGTGACCTACTCCCTGTTCTTGCACTACCTCCCCTTTTGAAGTCCTTAATTAAAACTTGCTGGTTTTGTCGCTCAGGTGGGCATCAAGGTCCTACTGATATGTGATATCACCCCCAGAGTCCAAGCTGTAAACTTCTTCTCTTTGTACTCTTTATCTCTCAACTGGCCGACACTTATGAATAATAGAAAGAACGTACATTGAAATATTGAGGGCGGGTTCCCCTGATACATGTTCATGCTGCAATTTGGAAGGAAAGAGTCTTACCACTAAGGGATCTCCTATAAAATATCATAGGGAAATTAACAGGTTATTATCCTCAGTTTCCTTCCACAAGAGGTAGCAGTAATGCATTGTAAGGGACATCAGAAGGGAACAGATGAATTAGCCAAAGGAGACAAGTTAGCTGATCAGGAGCCAAGTCAATGGCAAGAAAGCCTCAGGATCTTAACACACTAAAAGGCTCTCTAATCTGGGAAGGCTCCATAAGAAAAATTAAGCCTCAGTACTCCCCTGCAGAGAGAGATTGGGCCATCTCTCAAGGGTACACTTTCCAGCCCTCAGGATGTCAATAGTCAGAGGATGGCAAACTCCATTTGCCAGCCTCCAGCCAGTGGAACACCCTTAATATCCTTCACCAAGATTTTCACTTGAGAAATGATAAAACTTATCAGTGTGCCCAGAGATTGTTTTCAGGAGAGAACTTATTAAAAACAGTTGAACATGTTGTTAATGCTTGTGAAGTCTGTCTTAAAAATAATTCCAACAGGCAGCTTCTTCCTCATCAAACTTAAAGGATGAGAAACTATCCAGGGGAGTACTGGCAGATAGACTCCACCCACATGCCAAAGACGAAGGGCATTTCATACCTCCTGGTATAGGTAGATATTTTGACTAACTGGGTAGAAGCATTTCTATGCCTTACAGAAAAGTCCTCTGAGGTAATAAAAGTGTTAGCTAACAAAATAACTCCCTGCTTTGGTCTACAAAAGTACCTCAAAATTGGCAGTGGCCCCTCATTGAAGGCAGCCATCACACAGGGGGTCTCAAAGGCATTAGACATACAGTGTCATCTCCATTGTGCTTGGAGACCCCCATTCTCAGGAAAGGTAGAAAAGACAAATGATATTATCAAAAGACACCTCAGAAAACTGTTCCAAGAAACCCACTTTCCTTGGGTCACTCTTCTTCCCATGGCTTTACTGTGGGTAAGAAATACCTTTTCAAAGTTAGGCCTAAGCCCTTTTGAAATGCTGTATGGATGACCTTTCCTTGCCAATGATTTTCTTTTTTTTTCTTCTTTTTTTTTTTTTTTTGAGATGGAGTTTTGCTCTTGTCACCCAGACTGGCATGCAGTGGTGCAATCTCCACTCACTGCAACCTCTGCCTCCCAGGTTCAAGCCATTCTCCTGCCTCAGCCTCCCAAATAGCTGGGATTACAGGCGCCTGCCACCATGCCCGGCTAATTTTTTTTTAATTTTTAGTAGAGACGGGGTTTCACCATGTTGGCCAGGCTGGTCTCGAACACGTGACCTCAGGCAATCCACACGACTCGGCCTCCCAAAATGCTGGGATTACAGGCAGGAGTAACCGTGCCTGGTCTTACCAATGATTTTCTATTAAACCTCAGAATTGGTTAAACATGTAACCTCTGGCTCACTTTCAACAGAAATTAACACAACTAGCAGAAGTCCAACTACAGAAAATAAGACCACCTTTATTTAACCCAGGAGATTTGGTATTAGGAAAGCTCTCCCATCTCTCTCTCCTTCCCTAAGCTCAAGCTGGGAAGAAATTTACACTGTTCTTCTTTCAACACCCTCAACGGCAAAACTTACAGGTATTGACTCCTGGATATGTGACACTTGAGCCAAAGTCTGGGAAGCTGAGGGAGCAACCCCTGACAGCCTAGGGGAATGTCCCAGATATCAATGTGAAGACATAGGAGAACTTAAGCTAAAAATCATAAAAGATAAGTAAATGAGTGAGGTCTACTCATCCTCCTCAGTCCCACCCCTACCTCAGCAGATACTTTGTCATTTCTACCTTTCCTCTCAAGATTCACCACCAGATACTAGAACTTCCTTTTGACACATACTTGCAGGGAGATTTTGATTATCCATGGGTTTACATTTGTAATTTCATAGACGCCCAAAGGGAAATTCTATATCTTGGGGAGTAAAATTTTAGATGTAAATTATTTACTACACCACCCTTGTGGGAATTGTTATATTCACTCTACTATTTGCAGCATGACTATACACTGTGGCACTCACAATGTGAAACTCTGGACGGAAAATTCTAACTGCTGTAATATTCTGCTTAATTATCATCTTTATAGCAGGACTAATCATTACAGAAAAGATTTAGCCAAAGTTAACACTAAAGTTACTTCAACACCCAATCCAATGCCACTTATCCAAAAAAAATAGTTTCTATGTTAACGCTTCTGGTGAGGTGCAGTGACATCTGGTGGAGAAAATTAGTATTACAACCCATCGAAACAGCTAACAGGTATCAAACTCTACTGTCATGGTTATGGCCTATAGTACCCCCACTAACAATGATAATCTTAATGCTCATATTCAAACTCTATACCCTAAACCCTCTTGTAATATTTATCTCTTCTCATCTAGAAGCTATTAAACTCCAAATGGTGCTGCACACAATGGAACCACACATGGACATGCATCTCTTCTGAGGACATTTAGATTGACCTCAAGAGGAGACTTAACTGTTGTTTCCCACACGACACCCCTTTTCAGCAGGAAGTAGCCAGAAAGAGTCATTGTCCCACACCCCTTAACAGCAGTTGGGGTTACTACTCCTAAGGGGGAAATATGATACAGGAGATAAAAAGAAGTTATTTAGGCAGACAGTAAAAGCAACAGAGTCCTTGGTGAAATTTCCCTTTTAATAAAAAAGCAGCCCCCAAATCATTTCTGTTCTAACAAAGAGCAGCCTGAAAAATCGAACTGCAGAAATAGATAAGCAAGCTGAAATCTTGCACAGGTGAATGCCAGCAGCTGTGCCAACAGAAAGGACCTGCCGGCGGGTGGGGGCAGACATGTTCTACATGGAGGCTCCACCTTTCCTTTTCTTTGTCACCACATGTACAGTAAAGAAACTGGCAACATGGTGCCAGTCAGGTAGAAAACCCATCTGCATAATTAAAGTTTGGGGGGGGCAGCCAGATTTTCACACCCCATGCAAATGGCACACTTAGCCCTAACCAGTTTTTTGCACCTTATGCAAATGGAACACTTGGTGTGACGAATATCTCATGCCCTTTGTAAATCAGACACCACCTCCTCAAGCCCATCTGTAAAACCTGCTGCTTTTCACCACAGAAGCAGCAACCCATTTCTCCAGGACCCCTCTCTGCTGCACAGAGCTCTTCTCTTTCTTTCACTTATTAAAATTTCATTCTAAACCTAGTTTTCTGTAGCCATGAGACAATAAACCTTGGGTATTTACCGCAGACAATGATGCTGCTTCACTTTTCTGCTTTTCTTATTTGTTTCTTGAATTTTTTTTTCAGGTGACTGGAATCATTTTGAATCACGTGCTTAGTCTCTCTGTTCTTTTCTTAACAATTGTTCTTTTATTCATTCCTCTCTTTATCTCCCTCTTGCTGCCCGTGATGCAACATGAGGGGACCTAAAGAATTCTGAACAGCCTGGGACCACTTAGGAAAAACAGAAAAGATGCCACAGACTTTTCTGTTTGGGAAGATTCTGTGTTTTTCCACATGGAACCCCAAGAGTTGTGAGTGAATGGATTCCTTTCCGGTCTAAAACCCTGCTCTGTTTTCTGTTGTGTTACCTGACCTCTGGCTTTTAGGGTCATCAGCGATTACTTTGTACTGTACAAATACTTCATCTTGTGTGTGTGCTGGCTGCTGGGTCAGTGGTAAATCTATGGTTTTGGAGGTGACTAACAGTGGTTAGAATAAATGTTTACTACTTCAGAAGACTACTTATATCTTTGCATGTTTAGATAAGAAAGACACAGTTTAAACAATGAGAAAAATGCCTTTGTAGCAAAGTAAACTGTGGAAGTGTTGCACATTATGGTTCCCATGGCATTTTACTCTTCTTGGGGACCTGGGATTCAGTGAAATCCTTGATTTTTAAAGCTCTAGGTCCTCTCCCTTCCAACTGTGTCTTCTTTTCACCTATTTAACTTATTAGGATCTAACAATTGCAAAGACTTTGTCAACCCTCTTCTTTAATGGACTCTGTCCTGAGCTCAGTGGTCCAGCTGGTAAACAGAGACCAAATTAAAGCTACCTATTAAAATAAAATTAGTTTTCTTATAAAATCTTATGGTAAATTTCTGTAATTTTTGTGTTACCTTAGCATCTATTTTTAACCTTTCTTGAACACATCCAAAGTCTTTCTTGTAAAAGCCTAAATTCTATCCCTTTTTGTGTTTTGAGATGGAAATTTGCTACCCACTTTTTCTAAAACTCAGTAAGGGCTTCTTCAGATAAATGTTACCTCTTTCATTTACAAAGGCACAATTTGAATCCAACTGTCCTTTTAAAGTAGTGAGTTTTACCCATCCAATCCTCAAAGTCCTAAAATTAAAACTCTGAAGTCTTTTTGTCACTCTCTATCTTTATGGGTACATGTATATGCAATATGTTACATTACATATATGTATATGTCTATCCAAATGTTTGTATATAGTTTACACATGGTATCAATTTAATGTAAAGATAAATGAGTGCTCATAAATAAAGTAAATAAGCACAAATGCTTTTCAGTTCATGCAATTTTAGTAATCTTTAAATAAAGATAACTTTTAAGTTATTGTTAATATAAAATAGAAATATATTCAGAATTTAATTTAGATATTTGTGCCTGGTTCTGTTGGCAGACAGGTTTATAATGTCTACTAGATGTCTTAAGGTCATCAAACAGCTGCTCTGCATATATACATTTCCTTAATTTGTCTGTAGGCTCATGTCTTTAGATTGGGCTCTTAGATTCTGAGTTTAAGAGACGTAACCATAGCAAAGCGAGGGAACAACAGCCAGTCCATGTCCCAGCTGTGCCTCTTGGCCATGCTGGGAGAGATTCCAGGCATAATCTTCATAGCTCTGTTCTTTGTCCTGAACCTCACATCAGGTACATACTTAGAACTGCTTTCTTCCTAGTTTGTTCTACTGAATATAAGGGTATATTAGTCTGTTCCCATGCTGCTACCAAGAAATATCTGAAACTGGGTAATTTATAAAGAAAACAGATTGAGGCCGGGCGCCGCGGCTCACGCTGTAATCTCAGCACTTTGGGAGACAGAGACGGGCGGATCATGAGGTCAGGAGATTGAGACCATCCTGGCTAACATGGTGAAATGCCGTCTCTACTAAAAATACAAAAAATTAGCTGGGCATGGTCGTGGGCTCCTGTAGTCCCAACTACTCGGGAGGCTGAGGCAGGAGAATGGCATGAACCTGGGTGGTGGAGCTTGCAGTGAGCCGAGATCAGGCCACCGCACTCTAGGCTGGGTGACAGAGTGAGACTCCATCTCAAAAAAAAGAAAAAAGAAACAAAAAAGAAAAAGAAAAGAGTATGAATTCACCACCCATGGTTTGGCAGGCTGTACAGGAAGCATAATTCTGGCACCTGCTCTGCTTCTGGGGAGGCCTCAGAAAACTTACAATGGAGGAAGGAAAAGAGGGAACAAGGCATCTCACATGATGGAAGCAGAAAGAGGAGAGCAAGAGGGAGGTGCTACACACGGTTAAACAATCAGATCTCACAAGAATTCTCAATCATTATAGCAGCACCAAAGGCAATGATGTTATATCATGACAGACCTACCCCATATTTCAATATTTCAATCGCCTCTCACCAGGCCCCACCTCCAACATTGGAGATTACAATTTGATATGAGATTCGGGCAGGGACACAGATCCAAACCATATCAAAGGGTTACTAGGAGCTTATTATGTAATTATGGTATGTGATTAATAAAATATAGGAAAAACTACCCTGTATGCAAAGTATATTACAAAAAGTAGAATGTGTTTTTAGTTTAAAAAGGTACTAGAAGAAATGGATAAATTCCCGGACACATAGAGCCTCCCAAGTCTAAACCAGGCAGAAGTCGAATCCGTGAAAAGACCAATAACAAGTTCTGAAATTGAGGCAGTAGTTAATAGCCTACCAACCAAAAAAAAGCCCAGGACCACACGGATTCACAGCCGAATTCTATCAGAGGTACAAACAGGAGATGGTACCATTCCTTCTGAAGCTATTCCAAACAATAGAAAAATAGGGACTCCTCCTTAACTCATTTTTTGAGGTCAGTATCATCCTGATACCAAAACCTGGCAGAGACAAAACCAAAAAAGAAAATTTCAGGCCAATATCCCTGAGGAACATCGATGCAAAAATCCTCAATGAAATATTGCCCAACCGAATCCAGGAGCACATCAAAAAGCTTATCCAGAACGATCAAGTCAGCTTCATCCCTGGGATGCAAAGCTGCTTCAACATACACAAATCAATAAATGTAATCCATTACATAAACAAAACAAATGACAAAAATCACATGATTATCTCCATAGATACAGAAAAGGCTTTTGATAAAATTCAACACCCCTTCAAGCTAAAAACTCTCAATAAACTGGATGTTGATGGAACGTATCTCAAAATAATAAGAGCTATTTATGACAAACCCACAGCCGATATCATACTGAATGGGCAAAAGCTGGAAGCATTCCCTTTGAAAACCAGCACAAGACAAGGATGCCCTCTCTCACCACTCCTATTCAACATAGTATTGGAAGTTCTGGCCAGGGCAATCAGGCAAGAAAAAGAAATAAAGGGTATTCATACAGGAAAAGAGGAAGTCAAATTGTCCCTGTAAATGGCATGATTCTACATTTAGAAAACCCCATCATCTCAGCCCCAAATCTCCTTAAGATGATAGGCAACTTCAGCAAAGTCTCAGGATACAAAATCAATATGCAGAAATCACTTGCATTCCTATAAACCAATAACAGACAAACAGAGAGCCAAATCATGAGAGAACTCTCATTCACAATTGCTACAACGTGAATAAAATACCTAGGAATCCAACTTACAAGGGATCTGAAGGACCTCTTCAAAGAGAACTACAAACCACTGCTCCAGCAAATAAGAGAAGACACAAACAAATGGAAAAACATTTCATGCTCGTGGATAGGAAGAATCAATATCGTGAAAATGGCCATACTGCCCAAAGTAATGTATAGGCTCAATGCTATCCCCATCAAGCTACCATTGACTTTCTTCTCAGAAAAAACTACTTTAAATTTCATATGGAACCAAAAAAGAGCCCGTATAGGCAAGACAATCGTAAGCAAAAAGAACAAAGCTGGAGGCATCACGCTACCTGGCTTCAAACTATACTACACGGCTATGGTAACCAAAAAAAATTGTACTGGTACCAAAACAGATATATAGACCACTGGAACAGAACAGAGGCCTCAGAAGTAGCACCACACAACCACAATCATGACAAACCTGACAAAAACAAGCAATGGGGAAAGGATGCCCTATTTAATAAATGGTATAGGAAAAACTGGCTAGCCGTATGCAGGAAACTGAAACTGGACCCCTTCCTTACATGTTATACAAAAATTAACTCAGGATGGATTAAAGAGTTAAACATAAGGCCTAAAACCATCAAAACCCTAGAAGAAAACCTAGGCAATACCTTTCAGGATATAGGCATGGGTAAAGTCTTCATGACTAAAACATCAAAAGCAATGGCAACAAATGCCAAAACTGACCAATGGGATCTAATTAAACTAAAGAGCTTCTGCACAGCAAAAGAAACTATCATCAGACTGAACAGGCAACCTACAGAATAGGATAAAAATTTTACAATCAATCCATCTGACAAAGGGCTAATATCCAGAATCTACAAGGAACTTAAACAAATTTGCAAGAAAAAAACAAACATCCCCATCGAAAAGTGGGAGAAGGATATGAACAGGCACTTCTCAAAAGAAGACATTTATAGACCAACAAACATATGGAAAAAAACTCATCATCACTGGTCATTAGAGAAATGCAAATCAAAATCACAATGAGATAAAATCTCATGCCAGTTAGGATGGCAATCATTAAAAAGTCAGGAAACAACAGATGCTGGAGAGGATGTGGAGAAATAAGAACACGTTTACACTGTTGGTGGGAGAGTAAATTAGTTCAACCATTGTGGAAGACAGTGTGGCAATTCCTCAAGGATCTAGAACAAGAAATACCATTTGACCCAGTAATCCCATTACTGGGTATATACTCAAAGGATTATAAATTATTCTACCATAAAGACACATGCACAGGTACGTTTACTGCAGCACTATTTACAATAGCAAAGACTTGGAACCAACCCAAATGCCTATGAATGATAGACAGGATAAAGAAAATGTGGCACATATATACCATGGAATACAACACAGCCATAAAAAAGGATGAGTTCATGTCCTTTGCAGGGATATGGATGAAGCCTGAAACCATTATTCTCAGCAAATTAACACAGGAACAGAAAACCAAACACCACATGTTCTAACTCATAAGTGGGAGTTGAACAGTGAGAACATATGGACACAGGGAGGGGAACATCACACACCGGGGCCTGTTGGGGCATTGGGGGCTAGGGGAGGGATAGCACTAGGAGAAATACCTAATGTAGGTGATGGGTTGATGGGTGCAACAAACCACCATGGTACATGTATACCTATGTAACAAACCTGCACGTTCTGCACATGTATCCCAGAACTTAACATATAATAATAATAAAAAAAGAAAATTTAAAAACTGGAAAAAAAAAGAATCACCTTCTACTGCAGATGAGAAGAAGCTGAGGGAATTTAAGTCAGTGGTCCATAGTCATCCAGCCAGTTCATAGCAGAACTACTGTGTTTCATCTTAAAGTTTATGCACAGTCAGAAACGTGAGACACAGAAGGAAGACAAAGCTAATTTTTGTTGTGGTTGATGTTCATGAAGGGTACGTGTGTTACACAGAATCATGGCCTCCTAAAAATGTCCACATCCTGACTCCTGGAACCAGTGCATGTTACTATATTTGGCAAAAAGACTTTGAAGATGTGATGAGGTTAAGAATCTTGAGATGAGAAGGTCATTCTGTATGATCTCAGTGGGCCCAGTGTATCATAAGGGTACTTGTAAGTGAAAGAGGGAGGCAGGAGGGTCAGGGTGAGAATGATGCAGAGAGACACCACTGGCCATCACTGGCTGTGAACGTGCATCAAAAGACAAAATTACTATAGATCTATAACGAAATTAGTTACAGTTATGGCTCTTTTTTTTCTTTGAGATGGAGTCTCTCTTTGTTGCCAAGGCTGGAGTGCAGTGGCACCATCTCAGCTCACTGCAAGCTCCACCTCCTGGGTTCATGCCATTCTCCTGCCTTAGTCTCCCGAGTAGCTGGGACTACAGACACCTGCCACCATGCCCAGCTAATTATATTTTGTATTTTTAGTACAAAAAATACCCCATATTATCCAGGATGGTCTCGATCTCCCGACCTTGTGGTCTGCCCATTTCGGCCTCCAAAAGTGCTGGGATTACAGGCGTGAGCCACGGCACCTGGCAAGATCTAATTGGCTTTTAATTGTGATTCATGATTTGGGGCAGAAATGATTCTATAAATACACTGATAGCTTCCCCTGGGTGATACAATAACACAACTGTGGATTTGAGAACCAGTAAACAGAGAACCAGTAAACAGAGCCATAGAAATGGATTGGTTAACATCAATGTACTTCAGGTCACTTTTTTGGTAACAGTTAAAGCAGAGGTGACTTCCATATTATGCTGACTCAGGTAGACTGGAATCTCCTGTTCTCAGAAAAAAAAAATTGGTCTGTTTTGGAATCCATCTGCTTCCTTAAACTTTCAGTTGGAGTGTGTAGCATTTAGCATGAGTGGCTCTGTTTTGGAGTCTCTAGACTCTCACTAAGGGCCCAGAACTTAAGACATTAGCATTACTTTCCGTCACCATCATTTTGACGTGTATATTTATTTACATTTATATACATTTTGACATGTGTATATTTATAGACATATGTATATATATATTAAATTTATATGAATATATATTCACATCTAATGAATATAAGTATGTGTTTCTATATATATACTCAACCACAGTTTTTTGAAAAGTGTTTGGTGAAAAAAAAACCCACTATGTAAAACACACCCACCCTAATCAGATAGCCCTCATGTACTTCCATGCAGACCCCTCATGACATTAACGACAGACAGGTTCAAGAATTTAGGGACATGAGACAGCCCAGCAAACAGCACATGCACAACATAAATGTATTTGCAGAGACTGGGAAGTAACCTAGAGGCACGAACCTCAGCACTGCCAGGACACATACCCTCCTCCATGGATTCTGACTTTATCTGACCCAGCCCACCATCCAGATCTTGTTGTGGGGCTGGGGCAGAGAAAGTCACAAAGCCTGTTCCTTGGACACTCTGTGTGACACACAAGACCACCCCCACCCCATCATTAGGTCTCCCCACACAGGTCTGACGATCAGGCATCATGAGGAGGAATCTAGCATGGGCTTAGAAATCACACAAAAGAATAAGACACAGAGAGAAACACGGAGCTAGAGGAGCTGGTTGCTGACATGGAACAGGGTCCCTGTAGTTCACGAGTCCAACCTGGTCTGAATTCCCCTCACTTCACAAGCCAGGCACCCCTGAGAAACAGCTTTTTCCCACGGTCTCCTCTGTGGTAACACATTAGGGTCCCTCACTGTCAAGATTCCAGAGATGGAAGAAACCTGGACAGCACACATGCCAGCTTCATCCTTCCTCTCTCCCAGGAAGCAGGGCTCAGGGCTCAGGAGGAAAGGCAGGGCCCAGTGAGGCCAGAGTTGGTGAGATATCTGAAAGGTGCTCTGTGAAAAAACTGCATCCCCCTTTCATTCTACCTGACGAGCCCTGTCCCGCACAGCTTCCTCCACCCTGAGGACTTCCCCAGACACCTCCTCTAACAAAGCTGACTGTTCCATTTCCTTTCTTCTCACACGGAGGCCTGTCCTGCCTTTGGGGAATGAAAAATGCACCAAAATCAGCAAGGGCAGCCACCCCTGCCAGGCTTCATAATGAGGCAATGTCCCCGGGTCACCAGGAGAGTGAGCTTCCACTGTGTCCCTGTCCAGGGCTCTTTCCCTCTGAGAGGCTGACTCATGAAACAGGCCACCAGACAGAGATCAGCGATTCCTCCATCCATTATTATAATCACCTGACAGGCGATGGGGTCAGAAAACCTGAACTGTAATTGAGGAATTTCTGGAGGCTCAGTGTGGACACAGCAGAGAGATAAACACACCAGTGGATGGATTAGTCTTGGGAGAAGGGGGGACAGTTTTATGACTCTTAGCTCCTGGAGCTCTACCAGGTTCTCACAGTCAATATCCAAAAAGAATCCCCACATCATTCTTGTAGAAAGAAGGGAAAAAAAAACACTTGGAAAGTTGTCAGTGAATTATATTCTTCTTGGTGAGACCTACATTTAAGAGAAACTATTTTACTGCAGCATAGTTAGCTGGGGTTTGATGAGAGTTTAACTGGCCAGGGGGATGGGAAATATCCAACTCCAGCCTCCTCAAGTCATCTTATCCCACCTAATGGAAAGAAAAACCTGAGAGGCACTTGTGACATTCACAACTCAGGACACAGACCTCATCCAGCGCCACAGAACCCTTCCCTCCCCACACTCAGCACCATGTCACTGAATGCCTGCTCACTCAAGTCCGTTTTACCCAGTACATCATGTGTGGTTTTCAAAAAAATACAAGACAGACTATGGCAAAAAAAAAAAAAAAAAATGCAGTTTGAAAGACAGAGCAAGGGTCAGAACCAGGCAGATATGTGGTAGGGACGTTGAAATTATCAGACTGGAAATTTAAAACAAATCTGGTTAAGGATTATGATGGAAAAAGGAGACACCTTTCAGGAATAGATGGGTGATTTAAACAGAGATGGCTATTCTAAGAAAGAACCAAAAGAAATGCTAGAGATTAAAAACACTCTAAGAGAAATAAAGAATGCCCTCCATGGGCTTACTGGTAGGCTGCACACAGCTGAGGAAAGAATCTCTAGCTTAAGCGTGTGTCAGTAGAAACTTCCAAAACTGAAACAGCAAAGTTAAACAAGAGTGAGAAAATGTGGAACAACATACTCAGCTTCATATTCAATATTTAGTATCAAAAATAGCATATTTTATATTCTGAAGTTGTGTTTTATATTTTGTAGCCTACGAAGGCTGTAACATACACATAATGAGAATACTGGTGGTTCCTGGGACCAGGTGGAGCTGGCCAGGTGGGTGCTGTCTGATTTACTGCCTGTTTCATGCACACCTGTGTATTCACAATAACAACATTGTCATAAGGTGGGGTCCTTTGTGTGGGGAGATGCAGGAGCCACTGCTGCCTCACTTGGACTCTGCCCAATTTAAACAAGTTAATCAAACTAATTGTTTGACCCTGCTCAATTCACACATCACCAATATTGCTGCTCGATTCACTCTTCAGAAGTCTGGGCATCTCCCACACAGAGCAGGTGGCCCCTTGGTTTCTGAGTCCTCAGATCATCATGCATCCATCTGTCTTTTGACACACAGACCTGCTGTGGGCTTCTAAGGACTTGGATTGGCTGAGAGGTGGGAGATGTCAACTCTGATTGGAAAATGCTCGTGGAGAAATGAATGGTGCCACACAGGAGAATCTTCTCTGTTATCTGCACAGCGAATCTGCCCAAGCCCTATGTCACCAGCAACCCCGTGGAGCATGAGGAGGCTGTGGTCTTAACCTGTGAACCTGAGACTCATGGCACAATCTACATATGGTGGGTAAATGGTCATAGACTCACAGTCAGTCCCAGGCTGCAGATGTCCAATGACAACAGGATCCTTGCTCTACTCAGTGTCACAAGGAGTGACACAGGACTCTATGAATGTCAAAGGAAGAATGTAGTGAGTACCAGCCACAGTGACCCAGTCACCTGGATGTTCTCTGTGAGTATCCTCTTTTCCTTCAAGGACAAGGCTGCCAGCCCAAATCCACATAACCCGAGGCCAGGCCTCTCAGTCCCTCTCAGATCCAGGTATGAAGACACTTACCCCTGGACCCCCAAGCTGGCCATGACTTCCTGCCCCAGGCAAACCTGGGTAGGCCCAGGAAGGGAGGGGTTTCTCTGGTCTTAGGAGACTCTGGTTCCACAGCTTGTGATGGGAGAAACAGGTGAACGTCTTAGACTCCTCCAGTTCAGTGAACACAGAGGAAGTTTGGCTGGGACTTCAGTGTGTGACTTGGTGAAAAGGAACACTGTGTCCTTTTCACAGACCAGGAGCTTCCCATTCCCTCTGATAACATTACCTGTGGCTTTATTCTCTTTGCTCCAGATGGCCCAGATGAACCCACAACTTATTCTTCAGACACCTATTACTATCCAGGGTCAAACCTCAACCTCTCCTGCCTCGCTGGCTCTAACCCATCAGTAGAGTATTCCTGGCTGCTGAATGGGAATAACCAGCAAACAGGACAAGAGCTTTTTATCCCCCAAGTCACTACAGAGAATAGTGGGGACTATCTGTGTTATGTCCATAACCAAGTCACTAATGACAAAAACTTTGCACCAAGAGAATCACAGTCCCTGGTAAGTGGATCGCTGGAGCATTGGCAATATGCTTGCAGGTGAAGCCTATCTGGCTTTCCAAGAAAGGGCCAGGAAAACATTTTTATTCTCAGCCTGTGTCCCATGCACAAGAGTAAATCCCAAATTTTTCTCCTGAACACTCCCAGTTCATATCTACAGATTGTCTTCCCTTTGTTTTCTGGATTTCTGGTGGATGACCATGGGTCCAGCCTGAGAAATGGAGGAAAATGGCTTTATCAGCCCCAAGCCCTATGCAGTGTAAGGGCCTTCACAGGTGGAGAAAGAGGAGGGTCCTCATGGTCAAGTTGTTTCTGTCACCAAAACATCCCTTCTGTCTCCTTTGTTTGTGTGTGTGTGTGTGTGTGTGTACTCCGTGAGCTGCAATGAACATCAGAAGCTTCAAAACAAGCCCATACTTTTCCCCAAATGAGAGGAGGAAAACCCTTGGGTGAGGGAGAAGCCGCTCAGGCTCTGCTCCCTGCATTGCTGTGGGCTCGCCCAGTGATGGACCCTGCCCTGACTCCACCCAGGGTGGGGCCAGGGCATGTGGATAAGGTGCCTGGGTGGCCTTTTCTGAATTTGGCTAAATAGAGCTGCCTGTAGAGGCCAAGCCTCCCATGGGTAAGGCTTTAAAAAATGGGAATAGGGCTCTGTCCTCAGAAGTCGCTGCCTGTCTGAGTCTGTGGACACAGCACATGAAACACAGCACAGAGGACAGTGAGTGACACACACTTGGAGAAATAGGGAGATTAACTCACAGAAGCTCTCTATGGCAGGGAAGTAACAGTGACAAAAAGTGTGTATTTATAAAGAGTGTAAGAGTACCAGACACTATATACCTAAGACTTACCATTAACTGTTTCTAAGCGTGCAGTTTAGTGTTGTGTAACTATCAACACTATCCATTTCCAGAGCTTTATTTATCCTACTATACTAAACCTCTGTACCCAGTAAATGATAACTCTCATTCCGTCTCCCCTTAACCCCTCCCTGGTAATCACCATTCTAATTTCTGTCTCTATGTAACTGACTATTCTAACTATCTTACATAAATGGAAGTATATAATAATTATACTTTTGTGTCTGGCTAATTTCACTTCACATAATGTCTTCAAGGTTCATCCATTTTGCACCATGTGTCAAAATTTTATCCCTTGCTAAGATTGAAGAACATTCCAAAGCATGGATATACCTTTTTGTTCATCCACTTATCTTTCAATAGACTTTTCAGTTGTTTCCACCCACTGGCTATTGTGAGCGATGCTGCTGTGAACATCAGTGTACAAATATCTGTTCAAATTTTTTTCAATACTTTTGGCTGTATGTCTGGAAGTAGAATTGCTGGTTCAAGTGGTAATTCTTTCATTTGTTTATGAAACTGACATACCATTTTCTTTTCTGTTGTTGTTGTTGAGACAGGGTCTTGCTCTTCACACAGACTGGAGTGCAATGGCACAGTCTTGGCTGACTGCAATCTCCACCTCCGAAGTCCAAGCGATTCTCCTGCCTCAGCCTCCCGAGTAGCTGGGATTACAGGTGCATGCCACCATACCCAGCTAATTTTTGTATTTTTAGTAGAGATGGGGATTCCCCACGCTTGCCAGATTGGTCTCAAACTCCTCACCTCAAGAGATCCACCCATCTCAGCCTCCCAAAGTGCTGGGATTACAGGCATGAGCTGGCCGTGCCATACCATTTTTCCACAGTGTCTATAACATTTCCCATTGCTATCAGCAATACGCTAAGAGCTTCAATTTTCCCACGTACTTGAAAACAATTGTTTTGTGATGTTGTTGTTCATGTTGTTTTTATCAAACCCACCCTAATGTGTGTAAGGTCATGTATCACTGAGGTATTTATTTGCGTATCTCTAAGTATTAATATTGAGAATCCTTGCATGTCCTCATTAACCATTTGTATATCTTCTTTAATAAAATAACTTTGTAGTTATAACTAATAAATCATTCTGAAATTCAATATCATGAAGCTTTTTCCTTATGTTTTCTTCTAAGAGTTTGGTAGTCTTCACTCTTCCATTTAGGTCTTTGATTCATTGTGGGTTCATTTTTTTGTATATGGTGTGAGGTAAAGGTTCAACTCATACTTGTCCATGGATAGCCAGCTTTCCCAGTATCACATGTTAAAAAGACTGTCCTTTCCCCATGGAATGGTCTTGGCACTCTTGACAAAAATCATTTGGCCATATATGCAAGCTTTCTTTCTGGGTTCTCTATTCTATGACATTAGTTTCTATGTCCTCCTTTATGCCAGTACCACACTGTATCTATTACTGTAGCTTTGCAGTAGATGCTGAAATCTGAAAGTGTGAGTCCTCCAGCTTCCTCTTTCCTTTTCAAGATTGAAGTTTTTAATTCCATCCTGGACATGCTGCACTCAGATATTTTTGAATGTTTTGGGACGTGAGAAAGGCTGATTGCAATTTTCTATGACTTTAGAACTTTTCACCTTTTCATAGTTGCATCTTTCCCTTGGTGTCTTAGTTGTGGCAGCCATGAATGGCCTCCATGGCAGGGACTTGACTGACAGATGGCCCAGGTCAGGGCATTCCAAATTCATCTTATATATGATGTCTATCATGTATATACTTATCATTTATATATGATAAAATTGGCATTTATATTACATATGTGAACTTTATATATAAATGGCCTAGTGTTTTATGTGTTACCTTTTTTCATATATATGGAAATAGGTATATATTTTAAATGGTTGTATATTATATACTTTTAGATTATTATATATTGTATACAAATAAATATATAGAGATAAATATGTATATGCTTTTTCCATATGTATACATAGAAAAAGAGGTAACACATAAAACACTAGGAAGCTGTGAACACAGCACATGGGACACAGCACAGAGGACAGTGAGTGACACACACTTGGAGAAATAGGAGTTTCGGCCATGGGAGCTCTGCATGGGAGGGAAGGGGCAGTGACAAAAAGTGTGTAGTTATAGAGAGGGTGAGACTACCAGACACCAGATATATATATATTATATGTCAATTTTATTATATATAAATGTTCTGGTGTTTTATGTGCTACCTCTGTTTCCATATACATATATGGAAATATGTATAAGTTTTACATTATTATACATTTTATGTTATTACATATTTTGTTATTATATATTATATATAAATATATATCGAAGTATATATATTTTTCCTATACACACAAAGAAAGAGGTAACACATTATACACTAGGGCATAGTTATGCCTACATGTGGGAGAGAGAGAACAAAGCTAAGTGCAAAAAAATCAAGCCTGGTATGTTAGTTTATGCCCACTGAGATTAGACATGCAAGATAATTTATTAGGAAAAATGTCTGTGAGGGAAAGTGGAGAAGGCATGAAAAAAGTCTGGGAGAGCCTTGGGACCACTATGCAAATCTGATTCCTGTACAGAGAAAGAGAGAGAAGATTCAGCTTCAGTTCAAAGAAAGCATGGCAATGCTGACAGGGAGTCCTCCCACCAGTCACCCAAGAGAGTAAAACAGAGTCTCACAGAACTGGGCTTGCTTTCATATCCCTGCTGGGAGCTTCAGGAAAGTGAGGACTCTATGCAAAGTAATTTGTCAATTTGGAATGCACTGATCTGGGCCTTCTGTCAATCAAGTCAATTGATTATTAATTAATCAATTATTAGCTGGGAGTATTGGAATTATCTAGGGAAATTTTTCAACATACATAAGACTATACTTTCTCGCCCCTTTTCATTAATGGGTTCCACCAAGAACTCAGTAATCCTCTTGAGAAACAGAAGCTGCCATGGACACCTGACAGAGTCTTACTCATGCCTACCACAACTGAGACACTGAGAAAAAGATGCAACCATGAAACGGTAGAAACTTCTAATGACACAGAAAATAGCAGTCAGCCTTTCTCACATCATAAAGCCTTCAAAAATATCTGAGTGCAGCATGGTCAGGATGAAATTGACAGAAGACTGATCACTAACCTAGAAACACGTTGAGAGAGAAAAAAACTGCAAGAATATAGTTGGCTAATCATCTACCAGCAACCCTCCCACAAAATTAATGTAATTCCTGAAGGAAGAAGTAGAAACTACTTCATACTTAGTGATGGTTCCTAAGGTACCACACTGTAAAATAACATCACCTTTATTCCTTCTCTTCTTTTCTTTCCATGACAGATACTTCAGTACAAGGAAGTTCTCCTGGTCTTTCAGGTAGAGCCACTGTCAGCATCATGATTGGAGTACTGGCCAGTGTGGCTCTGATATAGCAGCCCTGGTGTAGTTTATTTCAGGAAGACTGGCAGGTATGATGGCCTTTCCTTTTGTCCTGTTTCCTGCAGGGCTGACTGCCATGCTTGGGAGAGGGAAAGGACTTCTTTGCCTGTATCTGGAACTGGATCTCCTCCTCCTCCTCCGACTAAACTCCTGCTTCTCAGCACTTATTCCTGCAGGTCTCCTCTCCCCTGTTCTTCATGCTCCCTGTACCCCACTGTCTCCTACAAATGATTATCCTCAACATATGCTCATTTGTTTCCCAGATTCAATATCTTATAAAACCCTCTTGAACCTTTTTTTTTAAACATCTCTCTTGTGTCATTCTCTCTATTCCCACAACCTCAACAACTGCTAGAGGTACTGCTTGACTTATCTCCAGTCTTTGAAATCTTCCTTGTGTATGACTGCCTTATTACCTTCCTAAACTCTACTTAACTCGCCTATTCAAAAATCTTCAGAGATATACTCTTGCCTATTTGATAAGTTCACATTTCTTCTCTTCACTAATTTTTATTGCTTCAATTCCCTCTATTCCCTAGGGTAATTCCTCCATTCTAATTAAATCCGTCTTTCTACACATCGCTTCCCCTCCACCTGATATACACATAGAATGGTTAGTTCCAATGCTATGGCTAAAAACAGGGTGATCTCCCATCTACCATCTGCAGTATGGGCTTACCCATACCCTTCATCACAAGCAACCTCTGACCTCCCGGAGAACAATGACTCCAGCATTAATGTGTAAACCTGAGACTCAGAACACAACCTACAGGTGATTGAGAACCTTTTCCTGATGACCAACTCATATGCTCATGAAAGATACAAAAATGAAGAAGGCAAGGTTTCTACCACAAGGAACATAAAGCCTAAGATAGATGATAAGGCCTGAAAAATAATTATAATACCAAAATAGAAAAAAAGTGAATGCCAGAAGAAATCAGAGAAATTTGATGGGAAATATAGCTACACACTGGAATCACTTGGAAAACGTTTTTTTAAATGGATGCCCAAGCCCCACCCAGAGGATCCAATTTAATGGTCTAAAGTGAGACTCAGGTACTGGTAATTTTTTTGTTTTTTGATGGAGTCTCGCTCTGTTGCCCAGGCTGGAGTGCAGTGGCACCATCTCGGCTCACTGCAAACTCTGCCTCCAGGGGTCATGCCATTCTCCTTCTTCAGCCTCCCGAGTAGCTGGCACTACAGGCGCCCACCACCACACCTGGCTAATGTTTTTGTATTTTTAGCAGAGACAGGGTTTCACCTTGTTAGCCAGGATGGTCTCGATCTCCTGACCTCGTGATCCACCCACCTCGGCCTCCCAAAGTGCTGGGATTACAGGCATGAGCCACCACCCCCGGCAGGCATTGGCAATTTTTAAGTCTTCCCAGGTGCTACTAATGTGAAACAAGGATAAAGAACAGCTGTTCTAATAGGTAAAACTTAGACCTAAATTAATGATTATTAGCTGGGAGTATTGGAATCATCTAGGGAAATTTTTCAGCATACATAAGCCTATACTTTCTTGGCCCTATTCATTAATGGCCTCCAGCAAGAACTCAGTAATCCTGTTGAGAAATACAAGCTACATGGAAAAGCTACTTTATTTGATATGTAGAATTATATGAAAAGCATTTTCAAATCATAAAGGGTAAAGGATGCTAAGCCTTCTCTATGGTATATTTATGGATATGTTACTGATATGATTGTTCCAAAAATTGTATGAGATTCCTAGAAATTAAATATGTTATCAGCCATAATGTCACATACCACAGAAGTAACTTTTTATGTGAACTGTATTATCATAATGAATTCTCATCAGAGTTTTAACCATAGTCATTTAAAATCTTTGTCATTCACAGACATTGTTTTTATTCTTCCTCAAAGCATTTCCAATCAGCTACAGTCCGAAATTGCTTCCTTTTCAAGGAGATTTATGGAAAAGATGCTGACAAGTACTCTTTAATAGAAGTTTCTGATAACTTCCAGATTATACCACTGGACTGTCTAAGAACTTCCAAAACTTTAACAAACAGGCTGATATCTTCATAAAATTCCCAGCCTAGACCAAGCAGGAAAAACATTGATTTCATTGAAATAATTGATAATAATGAGGATAATGTTTTTATGATTTTTATTTGAAAATTTGCTGATTCTTTAAATGGTTTGTTTTCTAGATTTATGGAATTTTTCCCTTTTAATCTATCTATAGCTTATAGCAGTTCAATAAACTATACTTCTGGGAACGATAATTGAAACATTTACTTTTGCTCTCTACCTGATTGCCCCAGAATTGGGCAACTATTCATGAGTATTGATATGTTTATGGTAATACACATGTTTGCACAAGTACAGTAACAATCTGCTCTCTTTGTAACAGGACACATTTGATATCATTGATTATATTACGAAGGCTTTGACTGGGATGTTATATTTAAGTATATAGATAGAATGAACCAATATGAACTGCAGGCAAAGTCTGAAGTCAGACTTGGTTTGGCTTCCTATTCTCAAGAGTTTTGTAAAAGTTTAATCTGAGATTCCTTATAAAAACTTAGAGCAAAGAAAATTTTAAAAGAGAGTCTACATGGTCCATTGCTACTCTTGCTGTACTTATGTAAAGAATCAGACCACATTTGAAGAAACTCAACCTATTTTGCAAACAAACTTATTCTACTGAAATTACCATTGGTAAAAATAGAGATGCCCATAGAGAGAAAAATTATGGCTTGCTTCCTTCCTTCCTTCCTTCCTTCCTTCCTTCCTTCCTTCCTTCCTTCCTTCCTTCCTTCTTTTGTTCCTTCCTTCCTTTTTTTGATACAGTCTCCCTCTGTTGCCCAGGCTGGAGTGCAGTGGCATGATCTCGGCTCACTGCAGCCTCCCTGCCTCGGGCTCCCGTGATTCTCTTGCCTCGGCCTGCCGAATACCTGGGATTGCAGGCGCACACCACCACGCCTGGCTGGTTTTTGTAATTTTGGTGGAGGTGGGGTTTCGCCATGTTGGCCAGGCTGGTCTCCAACTCCTGACCACGAGTGATCTGCCCACCTCGGCCTCCCGAAGGGCTGGGATTATAGACGGAGTCTCGCTCACTCAATGCTCAATGTTGCCCAGGCTGGAGGGCAATGGCGTGATCTCGGCTCGCTACAACCTCCGCCTCCCAGCCGCCTGCCTTGGCCTCCCAAAGTGCTAAGATTACAGCCTCTGCCCGGCTGCCATCCTGTCTAGGAAGTGAGGAGCATCTCTGCCTGGCTGCCCATCGTCTGGGATGTGAGAAGCGCCTCTGCCCCGCCGCCCCATCTCGGAAGTGAGGAGTGTCTCTGCCTGGCCGCTGTGCAATCTTCCAAGTGTGAAGTGACAGCCTTCATTGTAGAATGAATGAAGACACTGGCACTGGTTTTATAACACCTTGGCAGCTGTCTCAAGTCGTTGATCGTGGAGGTATTGGAATTATAGAAGAAAGCAAACACACAAATTTGACTAAAGGTGATTTTGTGATTTCTTTCTATTGGCCCTGGGAAACCAAGGTTATTCCGGATGGAAATAGCCTTGAAAAGGTGATTTATATATGAAAGTATCTGATTTTTTTTCCCTGTATAATTCTTACTTTGTGCATTTGAAATTCAGTTGTGTTTGTAATCACGGAAAAATAAAAGCACATATTTTCTTTTAAAAAAAGGAAAAAAAATTAAGTGGAAAATAAAAACTGCAGTACACCTGTTATGAGATTGCAGCTCTGTTCATTGTTTCCGTGTTTCTATTATCCACCTGTAGAATGGACATTACCCTGAATTCTACTAGTCCCTCCAATTCCATTTTCTCCCATGGAATCACTAAGAGCAAGACCCACGCTGTTCCAGAAGCCCTATAAGCTGGAGGGGAACAACTCAACGTAAATTTCATGGGAAAATCCTTGGACCTGAAGCGTGATCCACTCGGAGCTCACCAAAATAATCAACACCATAATAACAGACGCTCAAACTATAAACCAGGACAACAAGCTGATGACTTCACACCGTGGACAGTTTTTCCCAAGATGTCAGAACAAGGCTCCCCATCAGGATGAGGCTCTCACCCCTCTTAACTGTCCTTGCTCATGCCTGCCTCTTTCACTTGGCCGGATAATGCAGTCATTAGAATTTCACATGTAGTAGCTTCTGAGGGTAACAACAGAGAGTCAGATATGTCATCTCTACCTCAAAATTTACATAACATCTCAGGGGGAAATGTGGCTCTCTCCACCTTGCATACAGGGCTCTCAATAGAAATGAACACGGAGATATTGCCTGTGTGTTTGCAGAGAAGATAACAATGCCTAAGAAGATGACATGGACTTGGTCCTAATATGCAGCCATTCCCGTATACCCTTCCCCTGCTGCAGGGCCATACCAGCCCAGGTCCCAAATCTTCAGCTGCAGAGCTGACAGAGAACATGGGATACCCAGCATCCCTTACCTTCTTCCAGTCCACTGCAGTGGCTACTGGCATGG
Organism: Symphalangus syndactylus; assembly: GCF_028878055.3. Classification (NCBI taxonomy): domain Eukaryota; kingdom Metazoa; phylum Chordata; class Mammalia; order Primates; family Hylobatidae; genus Symphalangus; species Symphalangus syndactylus. Next base: position 18,999,727 of record NC_072439.2, read on the forward strand.
CCCATTTACCCCTGAGGACACCCATGTGCTGACCCTGGGAGTGAGAAAATGAAAATGACTTGTCCCTGCCCCCCTGACATTGATCTTCCCACCCTACTGGTCCCTATTCTGCTCCCAAGCCCATGTGCAGTGCTCAGCCCCAGACATCACTGCCCCTAGGGTATACACAGTGTTGCCTACCGCACACAAACTCACAGAAGGTGACAAAAATCTGCGTTTGGGACATCTGATTGTGAAAGAGGGAGAACAGTGAATGTAGAGCCACAGAGACTGGGACCTACGGGGCTGGAAGGTGATGAAACTGTAACATAACATACGTGTGACCTCGTGTGAAGTGTGCAGATCCATGTGGAATAAAACATGCAGCCTGGCCTGGGATTGCTGCCATTCACACTTCCCTCCCTGTCCACAAGAGGGCGAAAGAGTCCCTCCCACCGTGGAGACTTCCCAGGGGATACCAACCTCCCTCAGCGGAACCCACAGCCCAGCAGTGTCCACCCTCACCAGGGTCACTTCGGCCCAAGTCCTCAGCGCCCTCCATGCTCCCCACACGGACTCTGTCAGCTCCTCTCTGACCTGGCGGCCGCCAACCTAACACCACTCCCTCTGCAGGTAGCTCCTGCCCCACACACCTGCTCCTTCCCTGGGCCCAGCTAAAGGCATCTCCCAGGGCAGCGCTGGCACACGCGAAGCCACACTGGGTGCTTTCCCCTCGTGACCTCCCTCCATCCTCATCAACTCTTTCTGTCACTGCTCCCTAAATGCCCGCCCCTGCTCCATCTGTCCTGTTCTCTGGGGCATCCCAGGCCAAGGCCAGAGCTGAGAGAGAACAGTGGCTGCCTGAGGGCCCACAGCCTCCCCAGGAATCAGCCAGGCACTCTGTGACCTGCCGGCCCGCAGCAACCCGGGGGGCTCAGAGCACGTGTGATGGTCACACACAGGCACCATCCAGTATGTGGCCACCTACCCCCAGCTGTCCCTTGGGAAGACGGAACTGTCCTGTGTGCTTGCAGGGAGAAGGGCGGTGTTATTCCTCTTTGCTCCCAGAACACAACTCACCCCCACCCGCCCTCTCAAGTGTGAGCAACGTCCCTCCAGACAGGCTCTCTGGCCACTGCCTGTTCCTCCTCTACAGAGAGTAGCTTGGCCAGGTCAAAACTTTCAGGACAGAACCCTGGGTATGTCAGCACATGGAGGGCTGAGCCCATCATCGCCTCGGAGTAAGTCGGGATGAATCTCTCCAGCTCTGAGCCCCTGCTCTGTCCCAGGCTCCCCCTCCTGCGTCTCAATGAGCCATGTCCCGCGGGGTTCCTGGGTAACTCCCCCACTTCCTCCTGCACCACCACGGGGAAGGTGTGGTGACCACAGGACAATCAGCTGGGCAGAGAAGAGAGGACCTCAAAGATGGTCAGGAAGAACATGAGAAACCCTGAGCTCCAGCTCAGCCGCCAGACCCCTGGGACCCATAGAGTGACCGAGAACTGTCCCTTTGACTATGGGACTCATAGCCCCCACTGAGCAACCAGCACAGGCCTCTCCTCCCAAGAGGCATGAGAGATTCACCCTGCACACCTACACGAAGGACAGTTTCCTCTGGGACACCCAGGTCCTGAATGTCCATCCATGGAAGCTTCAGCCAAGCTAGACACGATCACAGAAAGGAAGGGTCCCTCTCACCAGGCAACACACAGCTCACCCACAGCACAATGGGGCATCACTGTGATAGGGACCTGGTGCAGCTGCAGCCTCCTGCACTGAAGGGGAGAGCCAGATGGGAGTGAAAGAGGGCAAAGGGCGTGAATGTGCACACTGACCCATAGCCATGGGGACAGCAGGAGGCTGAGGCCCAGGACTGTGCTTGCCCAACCTGCAGGGTATGTGTGTGACTGTGTGGGTCTGTGTGTGTCTCTTCTGTGTGTGTGTGTTTGTGTGTGTGTGTGTCTACACAAAGTATGTGTTGAGTTTTGGTGAAAGAATCACTGCTGAAAAAGGCAGACGACTCCACAATTCCAGGGACCTGAAACACAGACAAAAGGAAAAACAGAAGGAGGGACAAGGAGGCAGGACTGAGAGAGGAGGGGAACAGAGAGGTGTCCTGGGCCTGACCCCGCCCATGAGCCTGAGAAGTGCTCCTGCCCCGGGAAGAGGCTCAGCACAGAAGGAGGAAGGACAGCACAGCTGACAGCCGTGCTCAGGAAGCTTCTGGATCCTAGGCTCATCTCCACAGAGGAGAACACGCAGGCAGCAGAGACCATGGGGCTCCTCTCAGCCCCTCCCTGCACACAGCGCATCACGTGGAAGGGGCTCCTGCTCACAGGTGAGGAGAGAACTTCCTGGGAGAGGACAGGAGGAGGAAGCAGAGTCACTGGATGGGGTCTCCTGGAGAGGATGGGGTTCTAAAAAGTAAAAGAAGCCAGCACTTTGGGAGGCTGAGGTGGGTGGATCACGAGATCAGGAGTTCAAGATCAGTCTGGCCAACACAGTGAAGCCCTGTCTATAGTAAAAATACAAAAAATTAATCAGGTATGGTGTTGTGCTCCCGTAATCCTAGCTACTCGGGAGGCTGAGGCAGGAGAATCATGTGAACACGGGAGGCAGAAGTTGCAGCGAGCCGAGATAGCTCCACTGCACGCCAGCCTGGGCGACAGTATGAGACTCTGTCTCAAAAAAAAAAAAAAAAAAAGAAAAAAAAGAAAAAAGAAAAAAAGGAAAGAAGGCTCTGTTGGAGCCTGGATAGGGGAATATACACCAGAGAGGGACAGGGGTCAAAACAGGAAAGCCACATTGACCTGGAATTGGTAAGAGGTAGGAAAATCTTAAGTGTTCTGTTTTCCTGATTAATCATCTGGGCCACCACATTTTGAAAAATGATAATAATAACTATATCAGATGACACTTCAAATAAAAATAAAAGCAGGGCATGAAACACTGTCCTCAGCAAAAAACCTCAACAATTGAGGGAAAACAAAAAACACCCAGGGCATGGAGGGCCCTGAGAACTCTCACATCTACAGGAGTCTGCAGCCTGTTCCAGGCACTGGGGTGAAACCGAGATCATAAAAGTCCCTGTCCTCACGGAGCTCACGCTGTCATGGGGAGGAAGACAGACATGCAAAGAGATCGAGAATGTGAGGTCAGGTGTTGACAAGAACCCTGGAGGGAGCAGAGCAGGGAAAGGTCAGAAAGGGAAGACCCAGGGTCTCTGAAGGAGGTGTCAGGAAAGAAGTCTAAGGATGCCCTGATGTGAGCAGGACCTGAGGGCAGTGTGGAGGGGGCCATGCGGACCCCTGGGGAAGAGGATTCCAAACAGAAAAATGCCAAGGTCAGAAGTGTTGAAGGAATGGGGGTCATGCTGCTGACCTTGCCCTAGTAGGACAGTAGGACACACACACATACACACACACAAACACACATGCCCCTTTTTTGTGTGTGTTTGTGTCTTCAAGGCTGAGGACTGAAGAGACCTTCTCAGGACCCAGGGCCCCATCTTTTCACCCCAATACATAGGTCTCAATATTAACTGATGCTCTCTCCACCTCCTAGCATCACTTTTAAACTTCTGGAACTCGCCCACCACTGCCCAAGTCACGATTGAAGCCCAGCCACCCACAGTTTCCGAGGGGAAGGATGTTCTTCTACTTGTCCAAAATTTGCCCCAGAATCTTGATGCCTACGTCTGGTACAAAGGGCAAATGACTGACTTCCACCATTACATTGCATCATATGTAGCAGACAGTGAAATAATTATGTCCGCATCTGCATACCGTGGACGAGTAACATTATATTCCAATGCATCCCTGCTGATCCAGAATGTCACCTGGGAGGACGCAGGATCCTACACATTTCACATCATAGAGCGAGGTGATGAGACTAGAGGACTAAGTGGACATTTCACCTTCACCTTATACCGTGAGTGATTCCACAGGATCCCTGGGTGTTGGGGGGCAGGGGTCATTTCTACTTCACACACACAGGATTTTCAGGCCTGGATTGTGCCTCTGTCCCTCTCTGCATTATGTCCCATGCTGGGGTTTGGTCATTTAGTGAAGGACACACACAGAGGAGACAAATTTCAACAGATCAGAATTCCTTTCCCACATCCAGACCCTGCAGACACTTGCTGCAAAGGAAGGACAGTCTGATGGGGGGACTCAGCAGCCGGAGATCAGTCTCAGCCAAGCTCCTCATGCCCTCTTCATAAATTTCACCCTGAGAAAGACCCTGGAGAACTGAGAAGGGCTTGGCCTGAGGGGCCCTCTGAGATACTCTCAGAGCAGCTCAGCTCTAGAAGCCTCAACTCCTGACCCCGTGCCTAAATCCTTACTCCAGATAAAGCTGAGGAGCCTGTGCCAGGGCTGGGCTGTGGCTTCTTGGGCAGGGCTTACAGGGACCAAGGATTTACCAGCTGTCTGAGGACGGTGTCCCCTGGAGCTGCTCACCAGCCAGGGCTCAGCCCTCAGAGACTCATCAGGGCTAGGCTAGAGCTTTCTCAACCTGAGACTCAGAGTGGAGAGGACAGAAAGACAAGCTTTATGGAATATCAGCCAACTGCCTTGGGAGGCTTAGGACAGTCATAGAAAGTCTAATGTCCCCAGAAGCAGAAACAGAAGAGAGAAGATGTACCTGGTAGCAGCTTGTCCACAGGGATCTGACCTAAAGGTGCTTTCTCATGGAAGCAAATGAGTAATAAATGCTGTTTGTGTGAACACCTCCACTGTGCCAAGCATTAGGTCAGGTGACTGAATAATTTAAAATTTATTCACAGATAGCATGAAAAGCCACAGTCCATTTGCCATTTAGCTTATTTGATTGAGAAAAAACTGAAGCACAGGAAGGCACAGTCACTGAACCAGAGTCACACAAACACAAAGGGGAGATCAGGGTCACATGAGGTCTCTCTGCAGCCACAGGCCCATCCTCTCCTCCACCAGAAGTGAGGGCTTACTGGGTTCCAAGGACCCCATAGTCATTTATTGGCTCAAATTCTCTCTTCTTAGGCATCCAAACCTCAGAGGAGTGAGAGCAAATGGTCAGCTGATTAGTCTGTACCCCAGAACTAAATCACCTCCCTCAACCGTCAGAGTCAGTGCAAAAAAATGTCCAGGCCTCCCCCTCAGATCTTTACCCCCATCACTGAACCTGAAATCCTGTGTTTCCCAAAGTGTCCATGTCACTGTTATGAGAGGATCAAGGAAAGGACCTTGTTTTCTTTCCCCACTCACACCCTGCACCAGCACAGGCCCAGCGAGAGAGACACACTCAGGAGCTCTCACATAACAAATGAAGGAATCGAATGAAGAAATGAATGATCCAAAACCTCTTTAGAGACTGGATCTTGGATGCAGAATCCTAGGAGGTTCTAGCCATACCTGTCCCTTGTCCTTCAGAGGCTGACACCCATGTTTCATCCCCCTACTACCTCTTGCCCCTAAAGCCACCCCACCTCATGTAACTCTGAAGCTCTTTGGCCACCGGAGGGTTCTCAGGGCTCCTTGGTCCTGGACTGTGGAACTGGGGGCACCTGGTCCCTGGGGTCTCTGAAGTCAGTGTAGCCCCACTGCTCACTGCCATGGTGTCTCTGCCTCTCTCTGCTTCTCTCTGTCCCTCATCTTCCTCCCACTTCATTCTGACTGGCAAGCCCTGTCCTGCACGGCTTCTTCCTCCACCACTAGGCCTTCTGCAGATACTCCCTCTAACTAGGCTGGCTGTTCTGTTCCCTTCCTGCTAACATAGTGGCCTGGCCCATCTCCCAGGAAATAGGAAAGGTGCAGAAATCACAGGAGTTGCCACTCCTGCCAGGCTTCATCTCGAGCCAATGTCCCCTGGTCACTAAGAGAATGACCTTCCACTGTATTCCCATCCAGGGCTCTTTCCCTTTGTGAGGCTGACCTGTGGACAAGACCATGGGACAGGGATAGGCAGTTCCTCCATCCACTCTTAGAATTGCCAGACAAGTTCTTCTGGCCTCCTGCACACAAAAAAAAAAAACAAAAAAAATTATCGAAACAGTGATTTGTAGTCAAGAAAGATTTTAATGACTCCAAGTCTGCCAAACAGGAGGACAGAGGTTTATTATTCCTCAAATCAGCCTCCCCGGTGGATCAGGGGTTCGAGATTTTCAAGGATAGTTTCAGGGGCACAGGACTAAAAAATGAGTACTGCTGATTGTTTGGTGATGGAATCATGCGGGCGGAGGGAAAGGATCTGTTTGTGCTTGAATCCGCCTCTAGGTAGGGACCACATGACTGGCTGAGCCATTAGTCATAGGTATGGATGAGGTCAGCCGATTGCCAGAATGCAAAAGAATGAGAAACATCTGAAAAGACCAATCTCACGTTCTACAATAGTGATGTTGTCTATAGGAGCAATTAGTTACAAATTTTGCAAACTCTGGCCAAATGACATTTGAGCAGTCAGGGATTATAGAAACTGTACCTACATTTTAGCAGAATTCAGTTCCCTCCTATCATCTTAATCTCATGGTCTTTCACTAGTTTTACAAAGGCAGTCCCAGGGCAAAGTAAGGGTGTTAGTCTTATCGAGGAACTATTCTCATTCTTGCTTCAAAGTTAAACCATAAACTAAATTCCTCCCAAGGTTAGCCTGGCCTATGCCCAGGAATGAGTGAGGACAGCCAGCCTGAGACTAGATGCCAGATGGAGTCAGCCATGCTAGTTTGCTGTCACTGTTGTAATCTTTGCACTGACTCACCAGGGTGTCAGAGGCTGGACAGGCCTGCAGTCCCCAAAGCCCATGGGCTCATTTCACCCGTTTCACTCGTGACTCAATCCTCAACCTGCTATGGAGCTCACATTCTCTGGTCACTTCCTAGAGACTTCTGGCTTCCTGTCAGTCACAAAACAAGCTTGAAATTTGTCACTCGGTTCTAACACTAAGTAAAAAGCTGAACAAACTCAAAGTCAACAACTCGCTAAATTCCCTCTGAGATGGCTGGGCAGTGTGTTATGCCTATAATCCCAGCACTTTGGGAGGCCGAGGTGGGCACAAAGTCAGGAGATAGAGACCATCCTGGCTAACACGGTGAAACTCCGTCTCTACTAAAAATAGAAAAAATTAGCTGGGCTTGGTGGCGGGTGCCTGTAGTCCCAGCTACTTGGGAGGCCTAGGTAGGAGAATGGCGTGAACCCAAGAGGCGGAACTTGCAGTGAGCTGATATCATGCCACTGCACTCCAGCCGGGGTGACAGAGTGAGCCTCTGTCTCAGAAAAAAAAAGAAAATGCTGTTAGAGAAATGAAGAATGCTTTTGATGCTTACTGGTAGACTGCACACATCTGAGGAAGGAATGACTAGCTTGAGGATGTGTCAATAGAAATTTCCAAAACTGAAACAGGAAAGTTCAAAAAGAGTGGGGAAAAAAAAGTGGAACAACATATTCAACTTCATATTTAATATTTTGTTTTGACAATAGCAATTTTTAAATTTTGTTGTTGTGGGACAACTACAACGGCTGTAACATACATGTAATGGGAATACTGGTGGTTTTGGGGACCAGTTGGAGGTGGCCAGGTGGGCGCTATCTGATGGTTTTACTGCCTGTGCCACATACAACTGTTTCCTCATGATGATGCCATTTTCATAAGTTGGGGTTCTTCGTGTGGGGAGACACATGAGCCATTGGCATCTCACTTAGACTCTTCCTAATTCACACAAACTTACACTCTAGTGGTGTTTCCTGAGCTTAAGAGAAAATGAAGAAAGCATTTCACATACATGTTTTGGGGTCCTCCCCACTTTTCCTAACTCTGCACAGAAATTAGAAGCAGGGAGTTCTTTCTATATTTACTAACATAACACACATCGCTTCTTTTAGTTTGGCATCATTCCTCCCTTTATGTAATTGGCACAGTGACCAGTTCTGTCCCTTTTTTTTATTATTATACTTTAGTTTTTAGGGTACATTAGCACAATGTGCAGGTTTGTTACATATGTATCCATGTGCCATTTTGGTTTGCTGCACCCATTAACTCGTCATTTAGTATTAGGTATGTCTCCTAATGCTGTCCCTCCCCCCTACCCCCACCCCACAACAGTCCCCGGAGTGTGATGTTCCCCTTCCTGTGTGCATGAGTTCTCATTGTTCAATTCCTACCTATGAGTGAGATCATGTGGTGTTTGGTTTTTTGTCCTTGCGATAGGGCTAATATCCAGAATCTACAATGAACTCAAGCAAATTTACAAGAAAAAAAAAAACAACCCCATCAAAAAGTGGGTGAAGGACATGAACAGACACTTCTCAAAAGAAGACATTTATGCAGCCAAAAAACACATGAAAAAATGCTCATCATCACTGGCCATCAGAGAAATGCAAATCAAAACCACAACGAGATACCATCACACACCAGTTAGAATGGCCATCATTTAAAAGTCAGGAAACAACAGGTGCTGGACAGGATGTGGAGAAATAGGAACACTTTTACAGTGTTGGTGGGACTGTAAACTAGTTCAACCATTGTGGAAGTCAGTGTGGTGATTCCTCAGGGATCCAGAACTAGAAATACCATTTGACCCAGCCATCCCATTACTGGGTACACACCCAAAGGATTATAAATCATGCTGCTGTAAAGACACATGCACACGTATGTTTATTGCGGCACTATTCACAATAGCAAAGACTTGGAACCAACCCAAATGTCCAACAACGATAGACTGGATTAAGAAAATGTGGCACATATACACCATAGAATACTATGCAGCCATAAAAAAAGATCAGTTCTGTCCTTTTAACGGGACTCTCTCTACTTAAGGAGTTGCTAATTTCAAATCACCTTTGGCATCTTTCTTTGAGCATAATGTGATCTTGCTGGAATTCATGGCACACCTAAACCTTATTATGTTCTCAAGAGAAATACTACTACCAGCAATTGATCTTAGATGTTTGGACCATCAGTAAAAATTTCCACTTATGAAAATATTTTCATGTTTCCTCTGAATTTGTTTTTGTTGTTAGTAGAGTGAGAACATAACATGAGGTCTAAACTCCTGACATTTTATGGGAAAATTTCAGTATTACAAATTGAACATCCCAAATCCAGAAATCCAAAATCTGAAATGCTCCAAAACTCAACACTTCTGACCACTGATGTGATGCTAAAAATAAGAGCTCACTGGCGTATTTTGGATTTTATATTTTTCAGATTGCGGATGCTAAACCAGTACATATACTGCAAATACTCCAAAATAAAAAAAAATTAGAAATCCAAAACACTTTTTTTAAAGCTTTCTGCATAAGGAACACTATCTGTATGAACTATAGGCATGAGGCTGTACAGGAGATCTCTAGAACCTCCTCATCCTGCATAACTGAAACCGCACACCCATGGAACGACGCCCTATTCCCCTGATCGCAGCTCCTGGAGACTTCTATTCTACTCTCTATTCACTCTGGAATCCACTGATATGAGGTACATAGAGTAGTCAAACTCAGAATCAGAGAGTAGAATGTCTACTGAGAGAAAGTACCTGCAAGACTTCTTCCCAAATATTGGTCTAATATCCACCAAACACATATGGTCCATGAGGGCCAGACTTCCATCATCAGTTCATGTTCGCCCTTTCCACCAGTCAGTTCTGCATTTGCAAACATCCACATGTACTTCTAGAAAGATCCACATAGTCCTCACCTGCCCTCTACAGGGGGAGGGGAGCATCATGGACCCAGAACAGGGAACATGGTCTTGGTCCCAAGCTATCAGCTCTTGCCTGTCCCCTTCACTCTTTGTAAGTCATTCCTTGGACTCTCCTCTATCTTTAGAGGTCACTGGCTCAAGTCAGTCACTGTGAGACACCTGGGAAAACTCCCCCACCTTGTGGCTCCACTGCCTGATGACTGAACTGACCTCCAGGCCTGACTCTGGTCTCTCCCCTGTGTTATTTCTGCTGAAGTACCCAGTCCCAGGCCAGGCTTTCCAGTACCCAAAGGGTTTAAGGACAATGGGAAGTTCCATCATCCATCTCTAGGATGTCCTTGGAAAGGGAAGCTGCAGAGAAAACATACCTCGGGGGGCAAAGTAAGACTGAAACTAAGAAGATTCCAGCATTTCTTGCTGCAAGTGAGGACCACAGGTGGGCCAGGCAGGCAGTTGGAGATGGAGGGAATCACAGAGGCACCAGGGGCTGTGACTGCTGGTCCTGTGTCTTTCCATGACCCAATGCTGCTGCTCAATTCACACTTAAGAAAGTCTGTGCTTCTCCCACATAAAGCAGGCAGCCTCACAATCTCTGAGCCCTCAGATTGCCATGCATCTGTCTTGTAACACACACACCTGCCATGGCCTTTTAAGGAGTTGGGTGGGCTGAGAGGTGGGAAATGCCAACTCTGATTGAAAAATGCCTTTGGAGGAATCAAAGTTGCCACACACGGCAATCTTCTCTCTGTTTTCTGCACAGTGGAGACTCCCAAGCCCTACATCTCCAGCAGCAACTTAAACCCCAGGGAGTCCATGGAGGCTGTGAGATTAACCTGTGATCCTGAGACTCCGGACGCAAGCTACCGGTGGTGGATGAATGGTCAGAGCCTCCCTGTGACTCACAGGTTGCAGCTGTCCAAAACCAACAGGAGCCTCTATATATTTGGTGTCACAAAGTATATTACAGGACCCTATGAATGTGAAATACGAAACCCAGTGAGTGCCAGCCGCAGTGACCCAGTCACCCTGCATCTCCTCCGTGAGTATCTTCTGTTCCTCTGGGAGCCAGGCTGCCATCCCAAATGCACATGGCCAGAGGCCAGACCTCTCAGTCCCTCTCAGGTCCAAGTACAGAGAGCTTTACCCCTGGACATCAAAGCTGGCCATGAATTCCTGCCCCAGGCAAACCAGAGTAGGCCTAGGCTTGATCAAAAATAGGAGAAAAGAGGCTGCTCCTGTCATGGAGACTCAGGGTCCACAGCTTGTGATGGGAGAGACAGGTGAATGTCTCAGGCTCCAGATCAGTGAACACAGTGGGGATTTGGCTGGGACTTCAGTGTTGTGACTTGGCTCACAGGGCCACTGTGGCCCTTCCACAGACCAGGAGTTTACCTTCCCTCTGACAATATCTCCTGTGACTTTATTCTCTTTGCTCCAGATGGCCTGGATGCCCCCACCATTTCTTCCTCATACACCTATTACCATACAGGTGAAGTCCCCAAGCTATCCTGCCTCACAGACTCTCACCCACTGGCAGAGCATTCTTGGCTGATTGATGGGAAGTTCCAGCAATCAGCACAAGTGTTCTTTATCCCACAAATCACTAAAACATATAGAGGGGTCTATGTCTGTTTCATCCATAACTCAGCCACTGGTGGAAGAAATCTCATAATCAAGAGGATCACAGTCCCTGGTAAGTGGATCCCTGGAGCATTGGCAACATGTTTTCCAGTGCAGTCTATTTAGCTATCAGGGAAGAGCCACCTGCCCTCTGCAAAGGGAGAGGGAAAATCAAAATCCCAGGACAGTGAATATGTTTCTGCTCCAAAACCACCAGCTTTTGCCTGTCCCATTCACTCTTTCTAGATCATTCTTTGGACTATACACTAACAGTGAACAATTTGAAAGGAAATTAAGAAAAGAATTTCAATTCACATTAACATCAAAAGGAATAAAATATTTTGGAATAAGTTTAACCAAAAAGGTCAAATGATTATACCCTGAAAACTACAAAACATTGCTGAAAGAAATTAAAGACGATATCAATATATGGAAAGACATTTCATTTTCATGGATTGGAAGAGTCAATATTGTTAGAAAGACAGTACTACCCAAAGTGAGTTGCAGATTCAATGCAACCACTACCAGAATCCCAGTAACATTTTTTGCAGAATTAGAAAACTCTCTCCTAAATCTGACCTGACAGGCTCTTATTAACGACTACCACAACAGAAACACTGAGAAAAAGATGCAACCACGAAAAGGTGGAAAGTTCTGATGACATAGAAAATAGCAATCAGACTTTCTCACATCCAAAAGCCTTCAAAAATATACGAGTGCATCATGGCCAGTAGGGAATTGACTGAAAACTAATCACCAAGATAGAAACGTAGTGAGAGAAAACAAAAGGGCAAGAACATATTTGTCTTATCAACTCCCACTTTTGCCTACTAATCTGATGCTGAAAAGAAATGCTCACTGAAGCATTTTGGATTTTGAATCTTTCAGAGTTGGGATGCTAAACCAGTAAGTATATGACAAATATTTCAGAATCAAAAAATGTCACAAATCCAAAACACTTTTTGTCCTAAGTCTTATGCAGAAGAAATACTCAATCTGTGTGAACTATAGGCATCAAGCTGTACAGCAGATCTCTAGAACCTCCCCACCTTGCATAACTGAATCTGCACAGCCATGAACAACTTCTGATTCGCCCCACTCCCAGCTCCTGGCAACCAGCAGTCTCTTCTCATATTCACTCTGGAATCCACTTACATGAAGTCCCTAGAGTAGTCAAACCCATGGAATCAGAGAGTAGAATGTCCAATGAAAGAAAAGATTTCTTTTTTTTTTTTTTTTTTTTTGAGACGGAGTCTCGCTCTGTCGCCCAGGCTGGAGTGCAGTGGCGCGCTCTCCGCTCACTGCAAGCTCCGCCTCCCGGGTTCACGCCATTCTCCTGCCTCAGCCTCTCCGAGTAGCTGGGACTACAGGCGCCCGCCACCACGCCCGGCTAATTTTTTGTATTTTTAGTAGAGACGGGGTTTCACCGTGGTCTCGATCTCCTGACCTCATGATCCACCCACCTCGGCCTCCCAAAGTGCTGGGATTACAAGCGTGAGCCACCGCGCCCGGCCGAAAGAAAAAATTTCTAAAACTTCTCTCCAAATTTGTCTCATATCCATCAAACAAACATGGTCCATGAGGATCAGATTTCCAGCAGTTCATTCCCACCCTTTCCACCAGTCAGTTCTGCATTTGCAAATGCCCACATGTATTTCTGGAAAGATCCACATGGTCCTCACCTGCCCTCTGCAGGAGAGAAAACTTAAAGAACCCAGGAGAGGGAACATGGTTTTGCTCCAAAGCCACCAGCTCTTGCCTGTCCCCTTCACTCTTTCTAGATCGTTCCTTGCACTGTGCTCTATCTTTAGAGGTCACTGGTTCAAGTAACTCATCATGAAACACCTGCAAAAAAACTGCCCCACCTTGTGCCTCCACTGCCGATGTCTGAACTGACCTCCAGGCTTGACTCTGGTCTCCCCTGTGTTATTTCTGCTGAAACATCCAGTCCCAGGCCAGGTTGTTCAGTATCTTCAGGGTTTCAGGACAATGGGAAGTCCCATTATTACTCACCTCTAGAATGTCCTTGGAAGTGGAAGCTGCAGAGAAATCACATCTAGGGGGGCTAAGTAGGATGGAATTTGGAAGGGACCCATCAGTTGCACATTCCAGGTCGGGAACCCAAGGTGAGCCAGCCATTCAACTGATTAGGGAGGGACTGGGAGGGGTACCAGGGGCTGTGACTCCCACTGACGTGTCTGTCCATGACCCAACACTGCTGCTCAATTGACACTTGAGAAAGTCTGTGCTTCCCTAAGAGCAGGCGGCCTCACAGTGTTTGAGCCCTTAGATCATCATGGATCTGTCTTGTGACACACGCACCAGCTATTGGCTTTCAAGGACTTGGGTGGGCTGAGAGGTGGGAGATGCCACCTCTGATTGAAGGATGCCTATGGAGGAATCAAAGGTGCCACACAGGACAATCTTCTCTCTCTTACCCACACAGCGAAGCTGCCCATGCCCTACATCACCATCAACGAGTTAAACCCCAGGGAGAATATGGATGCCTTAACCTTCACCTGTGAGCCCGAGAGTGAGAACTACACCTACATTTGGTGGCGAAATGGTCAGAGCCTCCCGGTCAGTCCCAGGGTAAAGCGACCCATTGAAAACAGCATCCTCATTCTACCCAGTGTCACGAGAAATGAAGCCGGACCCTATCATTGTGAAATACGGGACCAATATGGTGGCCTCCACAGTAACCCAGTCATCCTGAATGTCCTCTGTGAGTATCTTTTGTTCCTCTGTGGGCCAGGACACCAGCTTAAATCCAAACGACCAGAGGCCAGGCCTCTCAGTCTCTCTCCAGTCCAAGTATAGACACACTTACTTCTGGACATCTGAGCTGGCCATGACTCCCAGCCCTGGGAAAACCTGGGTAGGCACAGCCTTAACCAAGAATATAAGGGGAGGGGACGCTCATCATGGGAGACTTGGGGCCCACAGTTTGTGATGGGAGAAACAAGTGAATACCTCAGGCTTCGGCTCAGTGAACACAGAGGGCGTTTGGCTGGGACTTGAGGGTGTGTCTTGGCTCAGAGGTTCACTATGTCCCTTTAAGAGACCAGGAGAATCCCCTTCTCTCGGATGACATCACCTGTGGCTTTATTCTCTTTACTCCAGATGGTCCAGACCTCCCCAACATTTACCCTTCATTCGCCTATTATCGTTCAGGAGAAAACCTCTCTTTGTCCTGCTTCGCGGACTCTAACCCACCGGCAGAGTATTCTTGGACAATTAATGGGAAGTTTCAGCTATCAGGACAAGAGCTGTCTATCCCCCAAGTTACTACAAAGCATAGCGGGCTCTATGTTTGCTCTGTTCGTAACTCAGCCACTGGCAAGGAAAGCTCCAGATCTGTAAAAGTCAAAGTCTCTGGTAAGTGGATCCCAGCATCCTTGGCAATAGGGTTTTAGGTGGAGTCTATTTGGCTTTCAGAGAAGAGTCAAGAAAACATTTTTATTCCCTGCCCGTGTCCATGGGCACAAGCAAATCCCAAAATCTCCTCCTGAACCCTCCCAATTTGTCTCTACAGACTCTCTTCTCCTTGTTTTTCTGTTTTCTCATGGCTGAACTTCTGTCTGCCTTAGAAAGGTAGGGAGGGGTCTTTATCAGCCCTGAGCCCTATGTGGTAGGAGAGGCTTCACAGAGGGACAAGAAGGAGAGTCCTCAAGATCAAGTTGCTTCTCGCTGTCACCAACACATCCCCTTCTGCCACTTCTTTGTTTTCTTGTACCTATTCCATGAGCTACAAGGAACATCTGAGGCTTTGAAACAAGCTCACACTTTTCCCCCAAATGAGAGGAGGAAGCCCCTTGGGAGAGGGAGGAGCAGCTCAGACTGCTTCCTGCTGTGCTCTGGGCTCCTCTGGTGACTGGCCCTGCCTGACTCCACCTGGTGAGGGACCAGCATGTGTGGAGAAAGAGCCCTTGTGGCCTGTCCTGAATTTGGCTAAATCGAGCTTCCAGTTGAAGACAAGCCTCTCCCGGGCCAGGCTGCAGGGAAATGAGAAGAGAAGGAGCCTCAGGGCAGACTCCTGAGCTGCGTCCTGGCTCTAAAGTCACCGGATGTATGAGGCTGTGGGCACAGCACGTGGAACACAGCACGGAGGACAGTGACTGATGCAGAGCTGGAGAAATAGGGAGATTCACCCCTGGGGCTCTGCATGGCAGGAAAGGGGCAGTGCCAAAAAGTGTGTAAATATAGAGAGGGTAAGACTACCAGACACTTTATATATATCTAATATAAGACTTACTATTAACTATTTCTTTTTTTTTTACTTATTTATTTTCTCTCTCTTTTTTTTTATTTATTATACTTTAGGTTTTAGGGTACATGTGCACAATGTGCAGGTTTGTTACATATGTATCCATGTGCCATGTTGATTTCCTGCACCCATTAACTCGTCATTTAGCATTAGGTATATCTCCTAATGCTGTCCCTCCCCCCTCCCCCCACCCCACAACAGTCCCCGGAATATGATGTTCCCCTTCCTGTGTCCATGAGTTCTCATTGACCATTAACTATTTCTAAGTGTGCAATTTAGTGTTGTGTAACCATCACACTATCCATTTCCAGAACTTTTTCCTCTTACCATATTAAACCTCTGTATGCAATAAACAGTAACTCTCACTCCTTCTTCCCCTAACCCTTAGCACCCAACATTCTACTTTCTGTCTCTATGAAACTGGCTATTCTAACTATCTTTTATAAATGGAATTATGTACTAATTATCCTTTTGTGTCTGGCTTATTTCAGTTAGCATAATATCTTCAAGGTTCATCCATTTTGCACGCTGTATTGGAATTTTATTCCTCGTTAAGGTTGAATAACATTTCAATGTATAGATACACCTTATTTGCCTACCCTCTTATCTTTCAATCGACTTTTCAGTTGTTTCCATTTTTTGGCTATTGTGAGTAATGCTTCTCTGAACATCAGTGTACAAATATTTGTTCAAATTTCTTTCAATTCTATGGGGAGTATGTCCAGAAGTGGCATTGCTGGATCAAATGGTAATTTATTGTTTAATATTTTGAGAAATAGCCACAGCACTTTTTACAGTGGCTATACCATTTCCCATTCCCATCAGCAATGCACTAGAGCTCCAGTTTTTCCATCTACTTGAAAACACCTGTTGCTTTGTGTTGCTGTCATTGTCGTTTATCAAAGCCATCCTAAAGTGTGTGAGGTGGTGTAACATTGTGGTTTTGATTTCCATATCTCTAAGTATTCGTGATGCTGAGGAAGCTTGCGTGGGCTTATTGGATATTTGTATGTCTTCCTTGGAGAAAACTCTATTTTAATCCTTTGTTTTTTCATTGGGTATTTGGATGTTTGCTGTTGTTGACTTGTAGCTTTTCATGTATTCTGGAAATTAATTTCTTATTACACATAATTTGCAAATATTTGTATCATTTCATGGGTTGCCTTTTTACTTTATTGATAATGTTCTTTGGTATATAAAAGGTTTTGATTTTTATGAAGTCCAATTTATCCATTTTATTTGTTGCCTATGCTTTTGTTGTTACAACCAAGAAATCATTGTGAAATCCAGTATCATGAAGCTTTTCTTCTAAGAGTTGTATAGTTTTTGCTCTTACATTTCGATCTTTCATCTACTGTGGGTTAAATTTTGTACATGGTGTTAGGTAAAGTTTCCACTCTTCTTGCCCTTGGTTATCCAGCTTTCCCAATATGATTTGGTGAGAACACTCTCCCTTCCCCATTGAACGATCTTGGCACACTCGATGAAAATCATTTGGCCATATATGCAAGCATTTCTTTCTGGGCTATTATATTTCATTAGTTTCTATGTCCTCCTTTATGCCAGTACCACACTGTGTTGATTACTGGGGCTTTGTAGTAAATGCTGAAATCAGGAAGTGTGAGTCCTCCAGCTTCATTCTTCCTCTTCAAAGCTGTACGTCTATTTAGAGTCATGAGATTCAATATAAATTTTAGGACAGATTTTTCTTTTTCTGCAAAAATGTCACTGAGATTCTGATAGGAATTGTATTGAATCTGCAGCTCGCTTTGGGTAGCACTGTCCTCCTAACAATATTGAGTCTTCCAATTCTTGAAAACAAAGTGTCTTTCAATTTATTGATGTCGTCTTTCATTTCTTTCAGCAATATTTTGTAGATTTCAGATATAATCATTTCACCTCTTTGGTTAAACTTATTCCTAAATATTTTATTCTTTTTGATGTTAATATAAATTGAAATTTTTTTCTTAATTTCCCTTCAGATTGTTCATGGTTAGTGTCTTGAAATACAACTGATGTTTGAATGTTGATTTTGTATTGTGCAACATTACTGAATTTATTTCTTAATTCTAATAGGTTTGTTCCATCTTTAGGATTTTCTACATATAAGTTCAAGTTATCTGTAAACAGAAATAATTTTACTCCTTCCTTCCAATTTGAATGTCTTTTTTTAAAATTCTTGCCTAACTTTTCTGACTAGACCTTTCAATACTATGTTGAATAAAAGAGTCAAAAACAGGCATCCTTGTCTTGTCCCTGCTCATACAGGGAAAGCTTTCAGTCTTTCTCCGTTCAGTATGATGTTAGCATCGGGTTTTTCACATATTGCCTTTATGTTGAGGTGGTTTCCTTCCATTCTTAGAATGTTTTTATTATGAAAAAATATTGAATTTCATGAAATACTTTTATTGATTTAATCTTATTACTGATTATAGTTCTATTCATATTTTTGTGTGTTTCTAGGAGTTTGTCTACTTTATCTAGGCTATCCAATTTATTGGCATAGAATTATTTATAGTAATTTTGTAATCATTATTTTATTAGAATTGGTAGTAATTGCTTCATATCTCTTTCTTTTTTTTTTTTTTGAAGAGACAGAGACAGGCTCTCACTCTGCAGGCCAGCCCAGGATGGAATACAGTGGTGTGATTATGGCTCACCACAGCCTCAAGCTCCTGGGCTCAAGCAATTCTCCTTTTTCAGCCTTCCAAGATGCTATGACTACAGGTGCATGCCACCATGCCCAGCTAATTTGTTTTTTTTTTTTTTTTGTAGAGACAGGGTCCCCTATGGTTACCTATGCTGGTCCAAACACCTGGTCTCAAGAAATCCTTCTGTTGTGACCTCCCAAAGTGCTAGGACTAAAACATGACCCACCATGCTCAGAGTCCATTTTCATTTCTGATTTTAGTAATTTTAAACTTTTCTTTTTTTTCTTAGTCAATCTAGTTAATGGTTGTCAATTTGGTTGATTTTATTTTGAAGAATCAACTTTTGGTTTCACTAATTTCCTCTATTTTTTTCCATTCTCCATTTTATGTATATCCACTCTAATCCTTATTATTTCCCTCATTCACTGTGCTTGGGTTATTTTGTTCTTCTTTCACATCCTGAAGTATTAAAGTAGGTTCTTGACTTGAGATCTTTCTTCTTTTTTAATGTAAGAGTTTACAATTATAAATTTCTTGCACAAGACTTAACTTCTCTGAACCTCTGATTCCTCCCCTGAAAATTGCAATGAGAGTGATTTCTTCATACCATTCTTTTAAAGGTTTAATGCAGTGAATGAAACAAGATGCCACACACAGAGGAACCAATGTCAGCTGCTATATTACTACCATAATCATTAGCCTTGAGGTCAAATAGTCCTAGAATCAAATCTCAGGTCCACCTGTCACTAGCCATATGACACCAGCAAAGTTTTTACGCCACTCTAAGCTTCTGTCTTTTCATTGGCAAAATGGAAATAATGTCTACCTGACAGGGTTATTGTGGGGATTAAATGAGATACAGGTAAAGTAGTTAGCACAGGGCCTGGCACATAGGAAGTGCCCCTCAACTGTACCTACCTTTTTCCATATATATATATGGAAAAAGAGGTAAGACATAAAACACTAGGAGATGGTTACTGACTGCTTGTGGGAGAGAAAGATAAAAAGCTAAATGCAAAGAATCAAGCCTGGTATGTTAGTTTTTACCAACTGAGATGCACCCAAGATGGGATTAGACATACAAGATAATTGATCAGGGAAGACACCTGTGAGGGAATGTGGGGCAGGCATGAAGGTAGCATGGGAGAACCCACAGACCACTATGCAGAGCTGATTCCTGTGAAAAAGAAAGAGAAAGAAGTTTTAGGTA
This sequence comes from Symphalangus syndactylus, assembly GCF_028878055.3. Taxonomy (NCBI): domain Eukaryota; kingdom Metazoa; phylum Chordata; class Mammalia; order Primates; family Hylobatidae; genus Symphalangus; species Symphalangus syndactylus. The sequence goes on from NC_072439.2 coordinate 19,019,123, forward strand.
CCAATGCAGTTCTAAGAGTTTTTGCAAGGCTGATGGGGAGTCCTCCAACCAGTCACCCATTAGAGTTAAAGAGAGCCTCAGAGAACTAGGCTTGCTTTCACACCCTTGCTGGGAGCCTGTGGGAAAGAAGCTTTCTGTGCAAAGATGGTGGTGAATTTGAAATGCACTGACCTGGGCCTTCTGTCAATCAGGTCCATGCCATGAGACCTGGCAGGGTCTCATTCATGGCTGCCACAACACAGACACTGAGAAAAAGATGCAACCATGAAAAAGGTGCAAAGCTGGCAAGTTCTAGTGACATAGAAAACAGCAATCAACGTTTCCCATCTCTAAAAGCCTTCCAAAATATCTGAGTGCAGTAGAGAATTGACAGAGGACTTATCACCAACCTAGAAACATGGTGAGAGGGAAAAAAACCTGCAAGAATATCATCATCTCTCATCAATTTTCCAACAGAAACAATGTAGTCCTTGAAGAAACAATTCTAGGGTACCTCATGTTACATGCTTGTTCCTGAGGCTCTCCCATGTAAAATAACACCAACTTCATTCCTTCTTTTCTTTTCTTTTCAGATATTTGAAGCCTCTCAAGCACACTCTTGAATACAAGTTTCTGATAACTTCAAGATCACACCACTGGACTAAGAACTTTCACGATTTATTGAACAGGCTGATACCTTCATGAAATTCAAGACAAAGAAGAAAAAAACTCAATGTTATTGGACTAAATAATCAAAAGGATAACGTTTTCATAATTTTTTATTTGAAAATGTGCTGATTCTTTGAATGTTTTATTCTCCAGATTTATGAATTTTTTTCTTGAGGAATTGGTAAAGCATACTTTTGTAAACAAAAATTGAAACATTTGCCTTTGCTCTCTGAGTGCCCTAGAATTGGGAAACTATTCATGAGTATTCACGTTTATGGTAATAAAGTTATTTGCACAAGTTCAGTAAGAATCTGATCTCTTTATAACAGGACACATTTGAAAACATTGGTTATATTACCAAGGCTTTGACTGCGATGTTATATTTGAGAATATACATAGAATAAACCCATAGGGAATGCAGGCAAAGTCAGAAGTTGGCCTTGGTTTGGCTTTCTAGTCTCAAGACGTTTTGGAAGTTTAATCTGAGATTCTTATTAAAAACTTCTAGCAAAGCGAAGTTTAAAAACAGCCCCTATGACCCATTGCTACTCTTGCCGCACTTAGGTAAAAAATCTGGGCAAGTTCGGTGAGACTCAACCTATTTTGCAAACAAATTCATCCTACTGGAATTATCTTTGGTAAAAATAGAGACTCCTATAGAGAGAAAAACTATGTTGAAAAGAAAAACTGCAGTACACCTGTTACCAGATTCAACCACTGTTCATTATCTTTGAGTATTTATAATCCACTGGTAGACTGGACTGCACCCTGAATTCTTTTAGTTCTTCCAATTCAATTTTCTCCAATGAAATCATTAAGAACAAGAGCGGCTCTGTTGCTGAAGCCATATAAGCCAGAGGTGGACAACTCTATGTAAATTTCATGGGAAATCCCACGTATCTGAGGTGTGGGCCACTAAGAGCTCACCAAATGTTCAACACCATAACTTACAGACACTCAAACTGCAAACAACGACAACGAGTTGATGACTTTACACTGTGGACAGCTTTTCTCAAGATGTCAGAACAAGACTATAAATCATGATGAGACTCTTACCTCTCTTAATTTGTCCTTGCTTATGCCTGTCTCCTTTGCTTCCCAGAATAATGCTGTACTTAGGATTTCACAAGAAGTAGCTTCTGAGGCTAAGTTAACAGTGTCAGATATATCATGTCAACCACACCTTTTTTTATATAAGATGAAGTTTCGCTCTTGTTGCCCATGATGGAGTGCAATGGCACAATCTTGGCTCACTGCCACCTCCACCTCCTAGGTTCAAGTGATTCTCCTGCTTGAGCCTTCCGAATAGCTGGGATTACAGGCATGTGCCACTAAGCCCAGTATTTTCAGTAGAGACAGGTTTTCTCCATGTTGGTCAGGCTGGTCTCGAACACCCGACCTCAGCTGATCCACACGCCTCAGCCTCCCAAAGTGCTGGGATTACAGGCATGAGCCACCGCACCAGGCCCACACATTTTTACATAACAAGAGATCCTTTAGTCTACCCAAAGGCTGACATTAGCTGCATCTGTAACACAACTTTCTCCTCAAATGTATGGAGTTTTTTTTAGGCTTCCACTTCTATACTTTACTATTCTCACTCCCTGTTTTAATTTAACATAGACATGCAATGCTAGATAATAGAATTGCTCTCTTCCAGCTGAACAGTGGGGAGCCTGTGCAGTTTCTGACACTTCTTGCTGCACATGCATAAATACATCGGGTATTATAGAGACTCAGTTGTAAAAATCAATAAATGTGCTGCCTGGTTAAAATGACTAGACTCTTCTGGCTTCTTCTTTGATCTATCCTATTGTAGTTGGTTTGCATCTTGCCTAAGGTGCATATTTCAAACTCTTGATATTTTCCTCCTGATAGTCATACTGGTAGTCTCCCTCGTGTGGTGCAATCTACAGATGTTTTTATTTGTGTGCAAATATTTGTGTGCAGCCATTCTTCAAATATCAAATGGTTTCTCTTGGGCTGGAATGACAAAAACTCAAAGAAATGTGTGATTTATGGGCTGGGTGCAGTGGCTCACATCTGTAATCCCAGCACTTTGGGAGGCCAAGGCAGGCAGATCACAGTGTCAGAAGTTCGAGACCAGACTGCTCAATATGACGAAACCCTGTCTCTACTGAAAATACAAAAATTAGCCAGGCATTGTGGTGTGCACCTGTAGTCCTGTAGGGAGATCCCCTGAAACTATTGCTACAGAATAAAAGCTGAAATGCTCCTGATTATTGTAAATACAAAATTGCATGCAGGGTTGTGTAAAGACAATGCCTGGTCGGGCTGCCAGAATGAGCCTACAACGTGTGATGTTCTTCTGTTATATGGATGGGAGATAGAATTATGAGTTTAGAACATAGATTACAAATGCAATGTGATTGGAATACTTCTGATTTTTGTATAACTGTTCCAATATAATGAGTCTGTTCACAATTGGGAATCAGTAAAATGCCATTTACAAGGAAGTGAAGATAATTTAAGTTTAGATATAAGCAAGGTAAAAGAACAGATTTTTGAAGCCTCTCAAGCACACTTAACTGCTTTGCCCGGTGCTGAAGTCTTAGACAATATCTCTGAGGGGTTATCTAATCTCAACGCCATTCAATAGGTAAAATCTCTGGGAGGATCCACTTCGTTAATTTTGTTCTGTGTATAATTTGTGCTATTGGTTTATTGTTCATGTGTAACATTGGAAAAAATTTTCTTCAATCCAATTGTAATCAGTGCCAAGCTATGATTGCTATGATTCATTTAAATCAGAGAAAAGGGGGAGATGTAGGGAGATCCCCTGAAACGATTGCTACGGAATAAAATATGAAATGCTCCTGATTATTGTAAATACAAAATTGCATGCAGGATTGTGTAAAGACAAATGCCAGGTTGGGCTGCCAGAATGAGCCAACAGCACGTGATATGCTTCCCCCTGCAGAGAGCCTATGAATGGATGTTCAAGTCAGGGAGGTTTCACATTACTGAGATTCCTATCCCAGAAAAGCAGATGTCCATAGCTGTAGGAATGGAATGTGACCCTTGTGGACAGCCTATAAATGACCCTAAATCCCTCACTAACCTGCCCCCACTCTCACTAACCTTAATAATAAATGCTAGTATATCCAGTGCATTGGCAGCATTGCAGGACCAGAAGGCGGTGACCCCCCTGGTCCCAGCTTTCACTATTTTCTGTGTGCCTTTTATTTCTCAACCTGCCAATCCGCCTGGGAACAAAGAAAGAGCCCCGTTGCATTGCAGGCTGCTGCCCAGATGCCGCAATATAGTCCCAGCTACTTGGGATGCTGAGGCATCTGTAGAGGGAGCGCTCCCCCAAATCATAAATCACAAATAAAAGCCAATTACATCTATAACTAAATTAGTTGTAATTTTGTCTTATCACACATGTTCACAGCAATCAATGGCCAGTGGAGTCTCTCAGGCTGCATCATTCTCACCCTGACCCTCCTGCCTTTCTCTTTCACCTACAAAGACCCTTATGGTGACACTCGGAGCCACCCAGCTAAGCCAGAATAAGCTTTCCATCCGAAGATACTCAACTTCATCACCTTTGAACAGTGTTTTTGCCATGAAAAGTAAATGCATGTGTTCCAAGAGTTAGGATGTGGATTTCTTTTTTTTTGAGTCAGAGTTTCACTCATGTTGCCCCAGCTAGACTGCAGTGGCACAATCTCGGCTCACTGCAATCTCTGACTGCCAGGTTCAAATGACTCTCCTGCCTCAGCCTCCCAAGTACCTGGCATTACAGGCGCCCGCCACCACACCCAGCTAATTTTTGCATTTTTAGTAGAAACGGGGTTTCACCATGTTGGCCAGGCTGGTCTCGAACTCCTGACCTCGTGATCCACCCGTCTCGGCCTCCCAAAGTGCTGGGATTACAGGCGTGAGTCCCCATGCCCGGCCCGGATGTGGACATTTTTAAGAGGCCATTATTCTCCCGCATACAGGTCACTTTCATAAACATCACCCACAACAAAAATGTTTTGCCTTCCTTCCATGTCTCACTTTTCTGTCTGCACGAACCACAGTGACACACACTAGCTCTGCTATGAAGTGGCTGGATGACCCTGAGCCACTCATCTGACCTCCCTCAGCCTCTTTCCTCATCTGCAGTGTAAGGCTGACTCTTACTGCATCAGAAAATGACAGTGGAAGAGTCAATTAACATGTGTAAGACATTAGTCACAGAGCCTGGTTCCTGATGAGCCCTTGGTAAACATTCCTTTCGGTCCTTTCCTTTCACCTTCCCATTTTTCTTGCCCTCACCCATCTTCTCCTTCAACTCCTTTCTCTTCACTAACTTACTCAGTCTAACCTGCCAATTAAAGAAGCCACATTACCCATTCTCTCATGGCTCTGCTGGAACGTTCTTGTTATGTGGTCTGCTATCCACTCAAGGCAGTGAGTATTATTTATATGGAGAGGTCTCTTTGCAACAAGAAATCCTTTTTATGTTGACGCAAAATTTATACACAATTTTTCTTAACTTACATGTACCAGTCTTAATTCCACCCTGTTATTTCGTACATGTACTTCATTATTTTATTCTTCGGTCTTTCTCCTTAAACCTTAAAAATTAGGATAGTACACAGGAAACAACAGGTGCTGGAGAGGATGTGGAGAAATAGGAACACTTTTACACTGTTGGTGGGACTGTAAACTAGTTCAACCATTGTGGAAGTCAGTGTGGCGATTCCTCAGGGATCTAGAACTAGAAATACCATTTGACCCAGCCATCCCATTACTGGGTATATACCCAAAGGACTATAAATCATGCTGCTATAAAGACACATGCACACGTATGTTTATTGCGGCACTATTCACAATAGCAAAGAGTTGGAACCAACCCAAATGTCCAACAACGATAGACTGGATTAAGAAAATGTGGCACATATACACCATGGAATACTATGCAGCCATAAAAAATGATGAGTTCGTGTCCTTTGTAGGGACATGGATGAAACTGGAAAACATCATTCTCAGTAAACTATCGCAAGGACAAAAAACCAAACACTGCATGTTCTCACTCATAGGTGGGAATTGAACAATGAGAACTCATGGACACAGGAAGGGGAACATCACGCTCCGGGGACTGTTGTGGGGTGGGGGGAGGGGGGAGGGACAGCATTAGGAGATACACCTAATGCTAAATGACGAATTAATGGGTGCAGGAAATCAACATGGCACATGGATACATATGTAACAAACCTGCACATTGTGCACATGTACCCTAAAACCCTAAAGTATAATAAAAAAAAAAATTAGGATAGTACAAAAACAAAAATAATGGCCTGGGCCAGAAGAGGGGATTCCTTTAGCAAGAAGAATGCTTTCCTTTTTCAAGATGAATGAATGCTATGTGCAAGGCAGCCAGGAAGCCCATTTCTGGGTTTGGCAAACATCAAAGCCATTTGACTCTAGGACACATTCTTAGATTCCCAGGAGATAATGATTGCCATGGAAGCGACACCCACTCTGAGTATTCCTACTGTTGGGTAAAGGAATGTTTCCAGAATGTTGTGCATGAGTTACTCCTCCTAAATTCTTTCACTCCTGGAAGTTAAGCTTCCCCACTAATCAGCTTCATCTCCAGCTGGCCTGCCTGGACCCTGACCGGAAATACCTCCCCATTCTGGATGGCCAGGGTGGCACCTTTGTCTATTCCCATAATTATAACGTCTCACACTGATGTAGCACTCACTATGCACCAGGCATTATCCTAAGAGCTTTCCAGGTAACTACAGTCCTCACCAAAAAATTGCAAGTGCCACAATCCCCATTTTTACAGATTAAAACAAAAAATTGAGGCAGAGAAGCATGTACCCACCGTCACCTAACTCCATAATTCAACCTCATCCTCCACTTCATCTGGTAAGAGGACACTCTGAGATTTACAAGGTCTCCTGAATGACATCCTCCTTCAAAAATGATTTTTGTCCTATTTACTTTCAGGATTTACAAACAGCCAGCATTTTGTTTTCTGTCTCACCCTTCACTTATGCACCTGTTCCCTAAAACTACACTCACAACTGCATAGCCCTGCATGAAAGTTAGCTTTTAGAAACCTCAATCTCTTTTGGAAAAAAGAAAGGCCAGGTACCAAGTCTCACAAAGTCATTTTTTATTCTATTGTCAACTATTTGCATGGCCATTCTCTGGCCACAAACGAGTGCACTAGAAACAGAAAGTGTAATGAGAAGAAAGTAGGAGTAGGGTGAGTTTCTAGATACACACACAGGGAAAAGATTCTGAATCCAGAAAACTTCATAAAATGCACCCAGTGAGTGTGGCTTTGAGCAATGACAGCCCCACCTGCCATTTTCCATGGCTGTTGGCCTCTTACTTCTTTCTGAACCTGCTCCTCCTGGTCTTGCTTTCTTAGACCAATACAAACAACCTGGGATTTGGGGTCAGATCAGAGCACACAGCACTGAGTGGTAGGTTGGGAGAGACAGAAAAGGAAGACGAGTGTTTGACTCATGAGGACCTGACTCACCTGGGTACACATCACCTAGGAAGGCAATAGATTACTGAAGGGCTTTGCAGGACTCATGGTTGTTATCCAGAATGACTGACTGAGGCAAGGGTCTTGACCAGCTGAGTTTCATTGAGCCAGAGCTTGACAGTGCACCCTGGGAAAACATGAGTTGCAAAAAACCTCTGTGACTTGTGTTTTCTCTGAAGAGGTTTCAGGAGGCTTAGTATTTATACATTTGATTAAAGGGAAGAAGACAGGTCGGAAGAGACGGAGTGGGCAGAAAACCAACTGATCTAATCTTGTCTTTCTTCTGTGCCTCAGAAAATAAATATTATCAGAATGAGAGTTAAAATACTTCAGTTTTAGGAGCTAGATTTCGACTGCTCACTGAAAGTTACAATTGGCATGTTTTTCTCTTACAAAGAAATATACATCTTGAAAGGTTTTGAAGCCAAGAAAAAACAATTTGTTCAGGCAATCATCTGGAGATGCCCGAGATCTTTGGCTTTCCTGTTTACCCCGTTGTTTTTCTGTTTTTTTTTTTTTCTTTTCTTTTAAAGACACAACCTTGCTCTGTCACCCAGACTGGAGTGTACTCACCACAGCCTTCAACTCCTGGGCTGAAGCGGTCCTCCCACCTTATCCTCCCAAGTATCTGAGACTATAGGCATGCACCACTGCACCTGGCTAATTGATTTATTTTATATTTTGTAGAGACATGGTCTCCCTTTGTTGTTCAGGCTGGTCTTGAACTCCTGGTTTCAAGTGATCCTCCTGCCTTGGACTCTCAAAGTGCTGGGATTACAGGCCTATGCCAGCACACCTGGCACCCCAATTTTTCAAAAGCTTTCAGAGAAAGCATTGTAGAAGACATGACTTTGTGACTGTATGTTTCATCAGATCCTACATCACAAGGAAGACTCATTCTTAAGAAGTCATGTCCCATGGAAAAGGGGATGAAGACAAATCAGAAAAGGGCAAAGGGAAGTCACAGCAACAAAGGGACAGTATAATCCTGGAACCTTATTAAAGTCACAAAACTGCAGCTTCAATTAGAGCAACTCATTTGGCAAACATCGCTCTAACACATTCAGTTGCATGTTGGCTCACCTGTAATGTCTGGAGCAGTCTATAGACTAGGTTTTCTAGAGTTTCTGAAGCATCTCCTAATTGCAATGACAATCTGACACACTTCTCTGAATTGCAGTCTGAATCCAGTGATCATGTGTACCTTTTGTGTAGTCCACACATCAGCAGACACAAAGGTTGTTTATATATCCTGATGTTACATAAGTCATCTAGTTTCAGCTTGCAAGATTTAATCTATCCATCTGACAAAAGGCTAATATCCAGAATGTACTGGAAACTTAAACAAATTTACAAGAAATAAATAAATGATCCCATCAAAAAGTGTGCAAAATGCATGAACAGACACTTCTCAAAATAAGACATTTATGTGACCAACAAATATATGAAAAAAACTCATCATCACTGGTCATTAGAGACATGCAAATCAAAACTACAATGAGATACCATTTCATGCCAGTTAGAATGGTGATCATTAAAAGGTCAGGAAACAACAGACGCCGGAGAGGATGTGGAGAAATAGGAATGCTTTTACACTGTTGGTGGGAGTGTAAATTAGTTCAACCATTGTGGAAGACAGTGTGGAGATTCCTCAAGGATCTAGAACAAGAAATACCATTTGACCCAGTGATTCCATTACTGGGTGTATACCCAAAGGGTTATAGATCATTCTGCTGTAAGACACATGCACACATATGTTTATTGTGACACTATTCACAATAGCAAAGACTTGGAACCAACCCAAATGCCTGTCAATGATAGAGTGGATAAAGAAAATGTGGTACATAAACACCATGGAATTTGATGCAGCCATAAAAAAGGATGAGTTCATGTCCTTTGCAGGGACATGGATGAAGCTGGAAACCACAATTCTCAGCAAACTAACAGAGGAACAGAAAACCAAACACTGCATGTTCTCACTCATAAGTGGGAGTTGAACAATGACAATACATGGACACAGGGAAGGGAACATCACACACTGGGGCCTGTTGAAGGGTGGGGGAATAGGGGAAGGATAGTATTAGGAAAAATACCTGACGTAGATGATGGGTTAATGGGTGCAGCAAAACACCATGGCACGTGTATACCTATGTAACAAACCTGCAGGTTCTGCACATGTATCCCAGAACTTAAAAATGTAATTAAAAAATGAAAAAACATTTAAAAGCACAGTTTTAATTTATAATATACCAAAATGGAAGAAAAATAAAAGAAAATTCTCAAACCATTAGTTTTGAAATTTGTAGCCAGGAAAAAATTTAGGATTCAGTCCAAATTGTAGGTAAATAACAAAATTCAGAAAAAAATGAACAGATCTAAAATTTAATAACCGTTCTGTCGTTTTCTTTGGAAAAATAATTTTCCCCCTCCTGTCTCCCATTTTTATGAAATAGAAATCACATAGGACCAATGTATTTCCAAAATAAGTTTTAGTCTTATACCTGGATTGTTTATATAAAGTGCAGCAAGAATGTAGATTCAAGGCCTCTATGAATACATGTATTTTATATATATGTATAAATATAAGAATATATATATATATTCTATAATGTAGAATGGCACTAAAGTATATTAATGGCAGCAAATCTATAGAAGTCTGCAGCAGCCTCAATTCTTGCTTCTTCAGAAGAAAGAATTCAACTAAGAGTCATAAGACAGAAGAAAAGACTGAGGTAAGTTTTAGAGCAAGAGTGAAACTTTATTTAAAAGCTTTAGAGCAGAAATTAAAGAAAGTAAAGTACACTTAAAACAGGGCCAAACAGGCGATGAGATTTCAAGTGTGTGGTTTGACTTTTGACTTAGGCTTTTGTATGTTGGCATAATTCTGGGGTCTGCATCTCTTCTTTCCTGATTCTTCCCTTAAAGTGGGCTGTCTGCCTGTGCAGTGGCTCACAAGCACTTAAGAAGGGAGGCTGTGTAGTGTGTTTCCTGGAGTACAGTTGGAAAACAGAGACCAAAATAAAAGCTATGTATGTAAATAAAGTTGGTCTCCTTATAAAATCCTGTTATAAATTTCTATCATTTTTGTGTTACTTTGGCATCTATTTTTAATCTTCATTGAACACACCCAAATTCCTTCTCTCTCTCTTTCTGTGGTTTGAGATGTAAATTCACTACCTACTTTCTCTAAGACTCAGCAAGGGCTTCCTCTGATAAATGTTAACTTGTTCTATTTACAAAAGCACAATTTAAATCCAACAGTTTTTTTAACATGAGTTTTATTGGTTCCATGCATAAAGATTTAAAATCAAAAATCTAAAGTATTTCTGTCTCCCTTTATCTTTATGTGCACATGTATATGTTCTATGTTGTATCACATATATGTATATGTCCATACCTATGTTTATATATTGTTTATACATGGTATCAAATTAATGCAAAAATAAATGAGTACTCATCAATTAAGTAAATAATCCCAAATGCTTTTCAACACATGTGATTTTAGCAATCTTCAATAAGGGAAGAACACCTCAAATGAGCATGCATACCTATCTGCAGCCTCCTTAAAAAAATTATCAGCCAAGAATTTTGTATCCAGCAAAACTAAAGTTCATAAATAAAGGAAAGATAACAGTCTTTTTCAGAAAAACAAATGCTGAGAGAATTTGTCACTACCAAGCCAGCACTACAATAACAGCTAAAACGAGCTCCAAATCTTGAAACAAATCCTGGAAACACATCAAAACAGAACCTCTTTAAGCATGAAACTCACAGGACCTATAAAACATAGATACAATAAATAAATATATAAAATCAATGTATTCAGGCACCAAATAGCAGAATGAATAGAACAGTACCTCACATCTCAATACTAACATTGAATGTAAGTGGTCTAAATGCTCCACTTAAAAGATACGGAATTGCAGAATTGATAACAATTCATCAAGCAAGAATCTGCTGCCCTCAAGAGACTCCCCTAACCATAAAGTGTCACATAAACTTAAGGTAAAAGGGTAGAAAAAGACACCCCATGGAAATGGCCACAAAGTGAGCAGGAGTAACTATTCTTATATTAAAAAAAACTAACTTTAAAGCAAGAGCAGTTAAGAAACACAAAGAGGGACATTATATAATAACAACAGGAATTGTCCAACAGGAAAATATCACAATCCTAAGTATTTATACACCTATCACTGGTTCTCCCAAATTTTTATAGCTATTACTACTAGACCTAAGAAATGAGATAGACAGTAACACAATAATAGTGAGGAACTTCAATACTCCACCGACAGCACTAGACAGGTCATCAAGACAGAAAGTCAAGAAAGAAACAATGGATTTAAACTATGCCCTCAAGCAAATAGACTTAAGAGATATTTACAGAATAGTCTATCCAACAACCACAGAATATACATTCTACTCATCAGCACATGGAACTTTCTTCAAGATAGGCCATATGATAGGCCACAAAACAAGTCTCAATAAATTTAGGAAAATTGAAATTATATGAAGTACTCTCTCAGATAACAGTAGAATAAAACTGGAAATCAACTCCAAAAGGAACCTTCAAAACCATGCAAACACATGGAAATTAAATAACTTGCTCCTGAATGATCATTAGGTCAAATATGAAATCAAGATGGAAATTGAAAAATTCTTTGAACTGAACAATAATGACACATCCTATCAAAACATCTGGGCCGGGCGCGGTGGCTCACGCTTGTAATCCCAGCACTTTGGGAGGCCGAGGCGGGCGGATCACGAGGTCAGGAGATCGAGACCACGGTGAAACCCCGTCTCTACTAAAAGTATAAAAAAAATTAGCCGGGTGTGGTGGCGGGCGCCTGTAGTCCCAGCTACTCGGAGAGGCTGAGGCAGGAGAATGGCGTGAACCCGGGAGGCGGAGCTTGCAGTGAGCCGAGATCGCGCCACTGCACTCCAGCCTGGGCGACAGAGCGAGACTCCATCTCAAAAAAAAAAAAAAAAAAAAAAAACAACAAAAAACATCTGGAATACAGCAGAGAGCATGCTAAAAGTTCATAGCCTTAAATACCTACATCAAAAAGACTGAAAGAGCACAAATAGACAATCTAAGGTTACATTTCTAGAAACTCAAGGAAGAAGAACACAACAAACCCAAACCCAGAAGAAAGAAAATAACCAAGATCAGAGCAGAACTAAATGAAACTGAAACAAAATAATACAAAATATAAATAAAATGTAAAGCTGGTTTCTTGGAAAAATAAATAAAATGGATAGACCATTGCAAGATTAACCAAGAAAAGTAGAGAGAAGAGCCAAATAAGATCAATTAGAAATGAAATGGGAGCTATTACAACAAACGCCACAGAAATATAAAAGATTATTCAAAGGTACTATGAACACGTTTATGTGCATAAACTAGAAAACCTAGAGGGGATGAATAAATTCCTGGAAATATAAAACTCTCCTAGATTAAATCAGAGAGAATTAGAAACCCTGAAAAGGATCAACAAATAGCAGCAAGATTGAAAAGATAATTTAAAAATTAACAATAAAACAAATTCCAGGACCAGACAGATTCACAGCTGAATTCTACCAGACATTCAAAGAAGAGTTGGTACCAATTTAATTGACACTATTCCACAAGCTACAAAGAGAGGGAATTCTCCCTAAATCATACTATGAAGCCAGTATCACCCTAATACCAAAACCAGGAAAGGACATAACAAAAAAACTACAGACCAATATCCCTGATACACATAGATGCAGAAATTCTTAATAAAATACTAGGTAACTGAATCCAACAGCACATCAAAAACATAATCCACCATGATCAAGTAGGTTTCATATTAGGGATGCAGGAATGGTTCCACATACACAAGTCAATAAATGTGGTACACCACATAAACAGAATTTAAAAATCACATGATCCTCCCAATAGGCACTGAAAAGGCACTTGACAACATCCAGCATCGTTTTATGATTAAAACTTTCAGCAAAATTGGCATGCAAACCCACAGCCAAGACAATACTGAATGAGAAAAAGTTGAAAGCATTCACTCTGAGCAGGGGAACAACAAGGATGCCCGCTCTCACCACTTTTATGCAACAGTGTACTGAAAGTCCTAGCCAAATCACTCAAACAAGGGAAATAAATAAAGGGCATCCAAATTGGCAAAGAGGAAGCAAAGCTTTCTCTGTTTGCTGATGATATAATCGTATACCTAGAAGACCCTAAATACTCCTCCAAAAAGCTCCTAGAACTGATAAATGAATTCAGCAAAGTTTCAGTATACAAAATTAATGTGCACAAATCAGTAGCTCTGCTACACAACAACAGCGAGCAAGCAGAGAATCAAATCAAAAACTGAACACTTATTATGAAGCAGTTATAAAAATATAATAACTAGGAATGTATCCAAACAAGGAGGTGAAAGACCTCTACAAGAAAAACTACAAAACACTGCTGAAAGAAATCATAGATGATGCAAACAATGAAAACGCACCCCATGCTCATGGATGAATAGAATCATTATTGTGAAAATGACCATGCTGACAAAAGCAATCTACAAATTCAAGCAATTCCCATTAAAATGCCACCATCATTCTTCACAGAACTAGAAAAAACAATTCTAAAATTCCTATGCAACCCAACAAGAGGCCACATAGCCAAAGCAAGACTAAGCAAAAAGAACAAATCTGGTGGTGTCACATCACCTGACTTCAAACAATACTCTAAGTCCAAAACAGCATGTGCTGGTTCAAAAATAGGCATGTAGACCAATGGAACAGAATATAGATCCCAGAAATAAACTTAAATACTTACAGCCAACTTGTCTTTGACAAAGCAAACAAAAACGTAAAATGGGTAAAGGACACCTTACTCAACAAATGGTGCTGAAATATTTGGCAAGCTGAATGTAGGAGAATAAAACTGGATCCCCATCTCTTACCTTATACAAAAATCAACTCAAGTTGATCAAGGACTTAAATCTAAGACCTGAAACTATAAAAATTCTAGAAGATAACATTGGAAAAACCCTTCTAGACATTGGCTTAGGCAAAAAGTTCATGACCAAGAACCCAAAAGCAAATGCAACAAAAGCAAAAATAAATAGGTGAGACAATTAAACTAAAGAGCTTCAGCACAGCAAAGCAACAGTCAGCAGACTAAACATATAACCCACAGAGTGAAAGAAAATCTTCACAATCTATATATCTGAAAGATAACCAATATCCAGAATCTATAAGAAACTCAAATTAGCAAACAAAGAAACAAATAATCCCATCAAAAAGCGGGCTAAGAACGTGAATAAACAATTCTCAAAAGAAAATATACAAATGGCCAACAAACATGAAAAAATGCTCAGTATCATTAATGATCAGGGAAATGCAAATCAAAACCACAATGTGAGACCACCTTACTCCTGCAAGAATGTTCATAATCAGAAAATGAATAAATAATATTTGCTGGCCAGGCACAGTGGCTCACACCTGTAATCCCACCACTTTGGCAGGGCAAGGTGGGCGAATCACTTAAAGTCAGGGGTTTGACACCTGCATGTACAACATGATGAAACCCTGTCTCTACTAAAAATACAAAAAAATTACCCGGGTGAGGTGGCACATGTCTGTAATCCCAGATACTCCTGAGGCTGAGGCGGACAAATGGCTTGAACCTGGGAGGCAGAAGTTACAGTAAGTCAAGATCATGCCACTGCACTCCAGCCTGGGTGACAGAGCAAGACTCCATCCATCTCAAAAATAAATAAATAAATAAAAATAATAGATGTTGGTGTGGAAATGGTGAAAAGGGAACACATCTACTCTGCTGGTGGGAATGTAAACTATAAATAAGTGGATAAAGAAATTGTGGTATATATATATATATATATATATATGATTGAATACTACTCAGCCATAAAAGGAATTAATTAAAGGCATTTGCAGCAACCTCAAAGAAACTGGAGACTATTATTGTTTTTTTTTCTTTTCACTGTTTCTTTTATTTATTTATTTTTATTTTTATTTTATTTTGCTATTATTATACTTTAAGTTTTAGGGTACATGTGCACAACATGCGGGTTTGTTACATATGTATACATGTGCCATGTTGGTGTGCTGCACCCATTAACTGGTCAATTAGCATTAGGTATATCTCCTAATGCTATCCCTCCCCCCCTCCCCCTACCGCACAACAGTCCCCAGAGTGTGATGTTCCCCTTCCTGTGTCCATGTGTTCTCATTGTTCAATTCTCACCTATGAGTGAGAACATACGGTGTTTGGTTTTTTGTCCTTGCAATAGTTTACTGAGAATGATGATTTCCAGTTTCATCCATGTCCCTACAAAGGACATGAACTCATCATTTTTTATGGCTGCATAGTATTCCAGGCAGACTTCCTTGAGCTGTGGTGGGCTCCACCCAGTTTGAACTTCCCGGCTGTTTTGTTTACCTAAGCAAGCCTGGGCAATGGAAGGTGCCCCTCCCTCAGCCTCACTGCCGCCTTGCAGTTTGACCTCAGGCTGCTGTGCTAGCAATCAGCGAGACTCTGTGGGGGTAGGACCCTTCAAGCCACGTACGGGATGTAATCTCCTGGTGTGCCGTTTTTTAAGCCCATTGGAAAAGCACAGTATTAGGGTGGGAGTGACCCGATTTTCTAGGTGTCATCTGTCACTCCTTTCTTTGACTAGGAAAGGGAAATCCCTGACCCTTTGCACTTCCTGAGTGAGGCAATGCCTCGCCCTGCTTTGGCTCATGCACAGTGCACTGCACCCACGGTCCTGCACCCAATGTCTGTCACTCCCTAGTGAGATGAACCTGGTACCTCAGATGGAAATGCAGAAATCACCTGACTTCTGTGTCACTCACGCTGGGAGGTGTAGACTGGAGCTGTTCCTATTTGGCCATCCTGGCTCCACCCCCCACTGGAGACTATTATCCTAAGCGAAGTAACTCAGGAATGGAAAACCAAAAACCGTATGTTCTCACTGATAAGTGGGAACTAAATTATGAGGATGCAGAGGCATAAGAACGATACAATGGCCTTGGGGAAAACGGTGGGAAGTGGGTGAGGGATAAAAGACTACAAATTGAGTTCAATGTATACTGCTCGGGTGATGGCACCAAAATCTCACAAATTACCCCTAGGGAACTTATGTAATTAAATA
Source organism: Symphalangus syndactylus (assembly GCF_028878055.3). Taxonomy (NCBI): domain Eukaryota; kingdom Metazoa; phylum Chordata; class Mammalia; order Primates; family Hylobatidae; genus Symphalangus; species Symphalangus syndactylus. The sequence continues at coordinate 19,035,449 of NC_072439.2, forward strand.
CCAAATCCCCAAAAACCTATGGAAATAAAAGATTTAAAAATGAAATGAAATAAAAAATTTAAAAACATAGTTCCTAAAAAATGATGCTTCTAAAATGTAAAAGAAACAAAGAAAAAAGACCCTGGAAGGTCATATACCAGAAACTATTATGTTGCCTCTTAATGTGTATATTTGAGCCCACTTGCTCAACTTCTGAGAACTTATTGGGAGGCTGCTGATCACCTGTTTAAGGTGTTTTCTATCTATTGTGGGACTATATCTCCCTGGCACTACCTGCAATCAATTATTACTTTAGAGAGACTGTTAACAACCACCTGACTTCACTATCACCTGATGATGATCACTAGACATTTCTAGTGTGTGGGGGTGGAAGGATCTCTCCTGCCCTGCTCATGTCTGATCAGCTACCTGCTGTAACACTTTCAGAATTTTTTTTTTTTGAGACAGAGTCTCACTCTGTCACCCAGGCTGGAGTGCAGTGGCGTGATCTCAGCTCACTGCAGCCTCTGCCTCCCAGGTTCATGCTATTCTCCTGCCTCAGACTCCTGAGTAGCTGGAACTACAGGTGCCCGCCACCATGCCAGGTTAATTTTTTGTATTTTTAGTAGAGATGGGATTTCGCTGTGTTAGGCAGGATGATCTTGATCTCCTAACCTTGTGATCTGCCCGTCTCAGCCTCCCAAAGTGCTGGGATTACGGGTGTGAGCCACTGTGCCCAGCCTTAGACTTCTTAATATCAGATTTTATGTAGGACAAACAGCTGATATTTCTGGCTTTTGATTTTTTTTTTTTTTTAACGAATACTATCCTCCCAAATGAAACTAGTAAGGCTTAATCAACATTATGGCTTAGCCGAGGATGTATGAGGGATCTCCAAAGAGGCGAAGGAGCACCTCAAAAATTCAAAAATCACACAAATATCAAAACAAATAAGGCTGGTTCCCTGACCCGAAATTAAATCCAGGCTGCAGCAGTAAAGCATAAAATTTTAACTATTCGATGACAAGGTAAAGTGGCTTTTATTCTTATTTTCTCAGACTATCTAAGTCAAGCAGTTTGAGCTTACAAAACAAAATAACTTTGTTTTAGGTGAGATTTTTGCTCTGTAATTTAGTCAAAAGAAATGTTAAGGCTAGCCATAACACTATCAGGCATCTTTCTTTGAAATTCAATCCTCTGATCAACTGTTTAGAAGAAGAGATCTCTAAAATATCTTTTAACTTAGAAGTCCCAATTTAAAGAATCCATCTTCTGGCCATGGACAATTAGAATTTCCAGTCGTGTATTGATTCTAAATGACTCAATCCAACAGCCTCTTCAGTGAAAAACCAATCCCAATGATCTTTCCCCCACCCTAAAATAAAATATGTACTCTCAGGAATAGGCTTAGGAAAGCAAAAGACTCTGATTGCCACAGCTGTATCCAAGCAACAAGACTTGGGATGAAAAACGTCCCTGATGGATGGGACTTCTTTTTTTTTTTTTTTTTTGAGATGGAGTCTTGCTCTGTCACCCAGGCTGGAGTGCACTGATGCAATCTCGGCTCACTGCAAGCGCCGCCTCCCTGGTTCACACCATTCTTCTGCCTCAGCCTCCCAAGTAGCTGAGACTACAGGCGCCTGCCACCATGCCCGGCTAATTTTTTTTTTTTTTTTGGAGGGACGGGGTTTCACCATGTTAGCCAGGATGGTCTCGATCTCCTGACCTCGTGATCCACCCACTTCAGCCTTCCAAAGTGCTGGGATTACAGGCGTGAGCCACCGTGCCCATCCTGGATGGGACTTCTTATGCCAAGCCCTCCTGGGAGCTTAACACATTTGGAAAACAAAACAAAATAAAAAACCTCAGGTTCTCAGCCGTGTTACCGCTGGTCTCCCAATGTGACTCAAAAATGACTCCTCCCCCTGATGGTGGAGACCAAGAGTGAGTACTCTGACTTGGTCACAAATCAAGCCCTCAAGGACATATGACAAGATAAGAGAAAACTTTATCCAGTACCTCCCTTTATGAACAACACAGAAAGAAAGAGATAAAGGAAAAGACTACTTCTGGGAGGAAATGGATTAAACAATCAAAATACTCAGACCCCAACATTACTAAAAAGTACACCAGAATTACTACACCAAGACTAGTCCAACACAAATCTTCTCCCATTAATCAAAATTTGGTGGAGGAAACAGTGATTTTTACCATCCAATTGGAAAGAAAGCATAGAGAGAAGCCAGGAAACTTGAGACTAATACATTTTTACACTCTTGCTGGCTGATTATTTTTCTGCATTTCTGCATGTCCAAAACGAGGTTATGGAGGTACATCAGGTTTTAGTGGTAATACAGGTCATGGGAGAAAGAAAGGAAGTTCAGTTAGCAAAGCTGGTCTTGTGTCAGTGAAACATTGCAGGTAGCAGCCCTCAGAGAATATCAATGCTAAAGTTGTTTATGTTTAAGGTATCAGATTCAGTCCATTTTTCCAAGATCCAGATAAGGGAAGACATGCCTGCACTAATAATGATTCTCTATGATGTAGATTTTTTCCACAAAAGGGAACTGTGCAGGGCCACTTCTATTTGTTGGCCCTCTGACAGACTCATCAAAATTTGTCAGAGAAATATATTGTGGATTAAAATGTTTTTATTTTCTTCAACAAACAATTGTTTCCAGAGGTGGAGTTGGATGTTCTGCAGTTACAGAATTTTAGCCAATTTAAAGGCCTGCTTCACCATAATTTAGAGCTCCTGTTAGATTTGGATTTGACCAAGTGAAAGGTGTTTTGGACATTAGACAAGGTGAAGAGTTGGTCAAATCCAAAAGAAGAATGATAAAAGCCAAAAACACAAATAGCGATTGCACTATTTACATACTGTTGAACACTCTAAGCATAAGGAGAGGTTAGAACGAAGTAGTAATAAGCCTTATCTTGCAGCTACCAAACTCTAAAACAAAACCCCAAACCAGCTCCTTAGTTGAGCAGGGACCAAGCTGCAGTCTGCTCTCCATTGTCACAGGAGCAGGAAACTCATGTTCCTTTTAGGAAGTGAGCAAAGCTCCAGGAGGAGAGGAGTTCCATGAAAAAACAAAACTCACATCTCAAGAAAAAAGTCAGAGAGAGCAGGGACCTCAAGAGAAAGTAGGATCCAATTCTTAGAAAGTCACACGATTGGTCAGAACTAAAGCTCTATAGTTGGTACTGAGCATGAACAAAAGAAGCACTGCAGGTCAAAGGTTCTAAACTCCATTAAGAGGACCCCTTCATGGTTGGCAAAATGTTAACCAAATTGAGTGCCTGATTCAATCATCTGAATCAGTAGAGTATTGTGTCTCAATCAATTGAGATTTATTGGACCAGAGCTTGAGGGCATACCCTGCAAAAACACAAGTTGTAGAAACCCTCTGTGGCTTGTTGTGTCTTTGAGGCGGTTTCCAGGAGGCCTGGTATTTACACATCTTCTGAAAGGAGGGAAGGCAGGTAGAAAGAGACAAGTAGGGAGAAGAATATTTGGTCTCATCTTGTCTTTATTCTGTACATGAAAAGAAAAAGCATTATCAGTGTAAAATCTCACAGACTTTAATAGCTGGTAATGTAAACGCAAATTTTTCTCTGTTCTGTTCTGCAAGAGGAATAGTATAAAAACAGTCTTTTAAGTCAATAACAATTATAGGCCAATCTTGAGGAATCGCCACAGGGAAAGGGATCCCATAGGCTGTAGATTAGCATTAATAGCGTGTAAGTCATGCAAAAGTTTCCATTTGTCAGATTTTTGGGAATGACGAAATGGCCAAATTCCAAGGGCTGTTAGATGGTTCTATATGGCCGGCTTGTAATCATTGCTCAACTAATTCATGGGCTCTTTGTAATTTCTCTCCCTTCAGAGGTCACTCTTTTACCCAATTAAGATTTTGAGAGAGCCACATCACGGGTAGCGGAGGAAAAACAGTGGCCATAATTATAAATTTAACTTAAATTTTAACAGACAATTACACTTTGGCGTGTTCCTTGTAAGGAACACATGAGATTTTACTGTGGGCCCCCCGTGGAGCCGGAGGGCAGCGGGGCGGGTCCTCGGTGGCGGCCGCACTGTGCTTGCTTAGGCACCACTTTTTGTCTGTGCCGCTTTTTGTCTGCACCGTTCCCTCCTCCCACCGCTGCATGGATGCTGCCGGCCTGGGCGAACCCTGTCAGCTTGGGCGCTGCGAGCTTTTTTGCAGCTGAGGCTTTCCTTTGGCTGACCGCCCACTTGGCTGCATGGCTTCAGCTTCTAATGCCTTTTCTTTCTTTTTATTATACTTTAAGTTCTAGGATACATGTGCACAACGTCAGGTTACATATGTATACATGTGCCATGTTGGTGTGCTACACCCATTAATGCCTTTCCTTATCTCTCTATAAACATACACCTGATTACCTTATTGATTTTGCATCACCGGGCAGGCTAAAAGCTCCCGTTCTTTCTAATGCCGCTTGCTTAAGACAGGGTCCCATAGCCATAGTGTATCCCTTGTCTTTTTTCTTATTTATTGGAGGAGGGGGCTCAGGCAAAACCTCCGTTTCCTCTTGGTTATTTTGGCACAGTCATAGTGTGGCTGAGGTACTCAGGGGTGGTAAAATAGGTGACGATTCTTCCTCCTTCTTCTTTTTAGGCTCTTCAGTGTATAATGGGACCAGAGTCGCCCTCACTAAAGCCCATAGCATTAAAGATTACTGGGACCTGTTGTTCTTGTGCACGAGGTCAGGAGATCAAGGCCATCGTGGCTAATAGGGTGAAATCCTGTCTCTACTAAAAATACAAAAAATTAGCCAGGCATGGCGGCAGGCGCCTGTAGCCCCAGCTACTCAGGGGACTGAGGCAGGAGAATGGCATGAACCCAGGAGGCAGAGCTTGCTGTGAGCCAAGATCGCGCCACTGCACTCCAGCCTGGGCGATAGAGGGAGACTGTGTCTCAAAAAAATAAAATGAAATTTCCTCCCACTCGTTCACAAAGCTCTACATCTACTGTACCTTCTTCCGGGAACCATGGGTTAAGTGATACATTTTACATTAAGTCCCTTAATTGAACCAGCAAAACCGAGGCTCCAGTGGCTTTAAGCAGCTGTTTGAATACTTTTATATACTGCTTCTGTTGTGCTGATAACTGTTATCCCTTGATCAAACCCTAGCCTGAACCATTCCCTTGAACTTGGAGAACCCAAGGAGGCACCAATGACCTAGTGACTAACTGACTCATCAACTTACTGGCTTACCAACGGCACAGTCTTCTCCATTTTTGAAGGTTCGAGATTCCCTGCAGCTATACCTCAGACCTGGGCACCAACATGCCAGGTCCTCACATGGGGCACCAACTGTCTGGGTCCAACCAGCAGACCCTGACCCAGCAACAGATGAACAAATACACTCAGACACAAATATCCAGTGAAAGAGCAGGCTAGGCTGCCGAGTCCCTACTCACTGATAGAGAGAAGGGTCCAGACCCTTCTCGGAAAGAGTTAGCAGCTGTGGCCCTGATCAGCCAGCAAAGTTCACATTTATTTAGCACAGATTAAATGACAAAGGTCTTGAGTAAACACCACTAGAAGGTAATTGACATCTTGGACCTCCCAAGTAGTTCCCCAAGCATAAGATTAAATGTTGGTTTTAGGACTGCCTGAGTAAACAACCTATTTAGAGAAACTCCTCTACACTCCTATGTATCTACACCCTAAGCTTTTAAGATAATTCAGCTGCCTTCGGCCAAACCTTTTACTGAAACTATGCAAACCACCCAGCCTTCCAAGGTTTGCGACTATTTCCTGTAAATATCTTTATAATTTTTCCTCTAAAATCTTTCCCACCACCCTGACTGAACTCCCACAGTCGAGAAGACAGGGAAGGGCATTACATAAGCAAGAAAAAATCAGAACAGGTTTGGACATAAGAAAGTAAAATATTGGTCAGGTCTTTCAACACAGATCAGAAAAAAGGGAGATTAGGGCTATGCTATGAGGGCACTGAATGACAGCCTACATAATGGGAACTTCATCCTACAGATAAGATAAGTCACTGCAAAGCTTTGAAGTCACAAACATGACAAACAGCATTTCCAGGAAGATTACTCTGACAGTATTAGGCAAGATAAGTTGGGAAATGGTCTTCAACTTGGGCAACTTAATAGAAATATCTAAGAGATCTCTATTTCTCTTCTTTTCTTTTCATCTTTAATTTTGAAATAATTTCAGACTTTCAAAAACATTCCAAAAATAGGCAATGTCCTCACATGCTTTTGATTCAACTTCCCCAAATATTAATGTTATAGATATGCATCTAATCATCAAAATCAATAAATGATTATTAACACTGTAAAATGAATGCCTGAACAGACCTTGTTCAAGTCTCCTCTATCTTCTGACTAATGTCTTTTTCTGGACCAGGATCCAATCTAGTATCACATACTGCATTTCATTGTGCTGTTCTCTCAGTTTTCTTTAATCTGAGAAAGTTAATCAGGATTTCTTTTACCTTTAAGACCTTCACATTTTTGAAGAGTATTGGTGACTTATTTTGTAGAAAGATCCTCAGTTTGGACTTTTCTAATATTTTCTCAAGATTAAACTCAGGTCATAGACTTTGTACAAGAATACCACAGGGTGATGCTGCACCTTTTCCATCCACTATATTAGAATGCCCTAAGATGCTGTGATCTCTGATTACTGGGGATGTTAACTTTGATCACTGGGCTAAACTTCCTCCACTGAAAAATGACCCTTTTCCTTGAAAGCATTTTTAAACAACAAATCCCTGGGCCACACCACACATCAGCCAAATCAGATACACTTGAGGGATGGTACAGGCATTGCTAGGCTTCAAATGCCCTACAAGTGACTAATCAGTATCCAGAGTTGGAAAACTATGGTTTAGAGAGTGAAGACTAGAATCCTGAAAATCTGTTAGGAGACGATTCCTAAGGCTTCTCTTTAGCAAAAAAAAATCTAGTTCTAGATAAAAGCAAATACATCTGGATTTTGGCATGGACATATGGTAGAGAAATAGAGGAAAATTAGAAATCACCTGATGGGGAAGTGATGAGTGAGTAGACTGCAGTCCAATTAAAAAAAAAAAAGGCAGAATCAGGTGTGATGACACTTGCCCGTAATTCCAGCATTTTGGGAGTGAAAGTGGGCAGATCACTTGAGCCCAGAAGTTTGAGACCAGCCTGGGGTTTCACCAGCCTGGGTGAAACCCCATCTCTACAGAAACAAACACAAAAAATGAGCTAGGCAAGGTGGCAAGTGCTTGTGATTCCAGCTACTCAGGAGGCTGAGGCAGGAGGATCACTTGAGCTCACAAGTTTGAGGCTGCAGTCAATTATGATCTTGCCACTGCACTTCAGCCTGGGTATGAGAGTGAGACCCCCTCTCATAAAAAAAAAAACAGTTAAAATAATGTTCTAAGGTCAGATCTGGTACAAAAACTGCATCTTATTCTGTGATGTTTAGATGCTATAATTAAAACAGAACATGGAGGTGTTTCCATATGAATAGCTGAAAGATTCCATACCTTTTAAACAGCTGCATCATATTCTATTGTGTAGATATAAGGTAACCTGTTTAATTACCATTGTGCTGGTGAAAGTCTAGGTTTTTCCCAATATTTTGCTGTTAAACAATACAGTGAATAACTCTCATTAGGTGTCATTTTTTATGACTGTGACTGTGATAAATTTTTCCCAGTAAAGTTGGAGAGGCAAAAATATATAGATTTTAAATTTTCACATGCATTAAGAAATTTTACTATACAAGGTTTGCATAAATTTTTGTGTTCCAAGAAAAGCAGGGGAGGGTAATATCACCTCAGTTGCTCTCACACAAACGTCCTGACAGGACATTTAGGGACACAGGCACACGCCCTTATCCCTGCTGCCCACACAGGACAGGGGCATCTCGATCCTGGGAAGCTACAGGAAAGGTGAGGGGGCCCTCTAGAGGACACCCAGCTAAGGATCAGAAAGGGGCCTGAGGAGTTGAGGGCAAATTCAAGTGGAGGGCATTTAGGTTCAAGGAGCAAGCTGAGGTGAGAAAGTGGTAGAGACAGATGGAAGGAGAAGATAAAAAGCTCCAGGGAAGTTAGGGGAGGCACAACAGGGCTCTCCACTCCTCCTCAGCATTGAACTTTGTAGAGGTCATGCTGGTCGGGCTCTGTGAGCTCTAGAATGTTCAGCACTATCTGGCGACTCTACCCACTCAAGGCCAGCAGGACTCCCTCCCCCAGCTCTGACAACCAGCAATGTCTACAGACTTTGCCAAATGATTTTCCGAATGAAAAAATTGCCCCTGACAGAAGCATTAATCTACACTAATCTATAAAAGCAAATCACCACTAAAATCTGTCACCTCTCAGTAGAAGAATTACAATTGTGAGAGGGGTAAAATTGTGGTCTTCAATATCTACTGCTATGACTTTTCCTTAATCAGCAATTTGATGTTCCAGAAGGCATGTTTAGAGATGATGCCACATGGCTGCCTGTACCTCGCAGCAGAAAGGGTATGAGTTTTCCAAGGGTCTGTAACCATGAACTGGAAAGGTCTGTAACTGCCAATGGGAATGACACCAACTGGGTTACATTAAAATGGGGGATGTTGGGAATTCTGTAGCTATTGGGAGAAAAAAATACACAACGTAAACTCAAACCCCTTTCTGATTCTCTCACCATCTTAGGGACATCTTAGCTATCTATGAATGGTAGCACAGGGATTTTTGTATATTTTCAAAATTGTATACTGTTGGATCATTTTTAAAATATGAAAAAATCCCAAAATGGACCAAGTAACTGGACACTGCTGGAGTCTCACTTTTGGCCAGGAGAGCTGAAAACATCCTGATCCACCTGTCCTGGACACTGTATGACTCAGGGGCCTAAATGCTCTCTTATTATGGAGAAAGAAGATGTTTTGAACATTCTCACCATTCACCCATCCACCTCTCACACTCGTCGACCTCCCAAACCTCTTGCCCACTCTTGGATTTCATTCTTAATTTACGGAAATCTATTTCTGTTCCTCCTCCATTCCAACATGTGGTGGGTCCATGTGGTGCCTTCTGCCTATGATTTTGTAAAAAAAAAAAAAAAAAAAAGACTCTCTAAATTACTTTCCTTGACACCTCCTTAAACTGACCTCCACCTGCAGCCCCATGATCATTACCAGCAGCATTTGGACACTTTTTCTGGTAGTCAGATGCTTTCCATCTCTCTTTAGGAAATGTGACTCTCTCCAGCCTGCATAAATGTTTCCCAGTAGAAATGAACACAGACATACTGCCTGTGTGTTCCCAAAGAAAATGGTGTCTATAACAACATATGAAAGCTGCAATTATAGAAAAGACCACTTAAAACATACATTATGTAGATGATTCTCACCATTCCCTTAAGAGATATATTATAAAACATGACATTAATAATTATTCTACAAGAATAAAGCATGCATACTGTTTTCTTAAATTAATTGTAACAAGGTCGTTCCTCCCATGTGCCGAGGCTGGGCCTCTGAACAAAATTCTCCATCTTCAGTGGCAATGCCTGAGAGGATGACATGGACTTAGGCCTGATATGCAGCCATTCCTGTCTACCCTGCCCCTGCTGCAGGACAGTACCAGACCAGGGCCCGAATCTCCTGCTGAAGAGCTGAGAGAGAAAATAGGATATCCAAAGCCTCTTACCTTTTTCCAGTCCACTGCAATGGGTACCAGTGCAGTCCATTTGCCCCTGAAGACACCCACCTGCTGGTCTTTGACTTCTAAGAGTCAGACCTCCCTGGCTTCTCTGGGTCCCAGCTGCTTTCACTCTGCTGAGCCCTGCTCTTTCCCATGGGGGTCACTCCCCTGCCAGGCATGTCCTCCAGCTCCAGCTGACAGGTCAGCCAACCCAGTTTCAAGAGAATGAACAAAGATTTCAATATCTAGTATGTCCAGCAGATATGCAAGGTGTACAAAAAAAAAAAGACGTAGAGATGCACACAGCTCCCCTGACAACATTTTGTCCCAAAGCAATGTCTTCTGTGCCCCTCATTATGGAGCTCACTGTCCTTCACCACATGGGCAGTGCTTCCAGGGTCTCTCAATTCCTCAACGGGGGGCAACACACATTTTAACACAGTACCTCAGCAAACAAAGTGTTGATAATTTACCTACTTTGATAAAGTTCCTGAAAAGATCCCTAGACAGCAAAATTTCCCTCCAAAAGAAGACAGAACAGGCTTTCCCAATTGCAAAACATTGGCCTCCTTGCTTTTCAAAACAGTACCCTTGAAATAGCCAAACAATTTTGCCAAAATAAATTGCAGAAACTTTCTTATTTGAAATCTCACAAAACATTACAACTATTAAAAACAGAAGCTGCTGGCATAAGAATACAAATAGAGACCAAAGGGATAGAATTGAGAGTCCAGAAATAAACCCTCACCCTTACAGGCAATTGCTCTTGCACAAGGGTTCCAGATAATTCAATGGAGGAACAATCATCCTTTCAAGTAATGGTGCAGGAACAACTAGATAGCCACATGCAAAACAACAAACTTAGAGAACTAGACTTCCAACCATATCAAACAATTATCTAAAAATGGATCAGTGAGTTAATTATAAGATCTATAACCATAAAAACATCTTAGAAAAAGACAGGGGGTAAAACTTAATGACCTCAAATGTGCAGTGGATTCTCAGGTATGACCCAAAAGCATGAGAAACAAAAAGGAAAAATAGATAAATTGGGCTAAAGATGCAAGCCTTTTGTGCATCAAAGGATATTATCAAGAAAATAAAAAGACCAAACACAGAATGAGACGTAATATTTGCAAATCACATAGACAATGGTTTCATGCCCAGAATATATAAAGAACTGCTACAATTCAATAACAAAAATACAAACCACCCAATTTATATAAATAGGCAAAGGACTCAAATAGATATTTCTTCAAAGAAGATGTGCAAGTCATCAAGAGGGACATGAAGAGAAACTCAACATCATTAGTCATTAGGAAAATACAAAGTCAAAGCCACAATGAGATACCACATTACACCTACAAATATGGCTACCATTCTTTTAAAATGTTAAATAACAAGTGAAAGCCTTATGTAGAATTTAGAATCCTCATACATTGCTGGTGAGATTATAAAAAGTACAGCCACTAGGAGAAACTGTTGTGCTGTACCTCAAGAAGCTAAGCATAGAATTCTCATATGAAACAACATCCATTCCTAGGTATATACCCAAAGAATTGAATTCAGGGACTCAAAGAGGTACTCACATGGGAAAGTTGATTGCAGCATTATTCACAAAAGATCAAATATGAAAACAATCCAAGTGTTCATCAACACATGAATAAACAAATGTGGTGACACATACAACAGAACGTTAATTGCCATAAAGAGGAACAAAACTCTGACACACACTGGAATATTCATAGACCTGAAAACATTATGGTAAGTGAAATACGTGAGAAGCAAAATGACAAATGTGTATGATTAAATGTATATGAAACATCAAGAATAGGCAAATTCATACAGACAGAGAGTAGACTAGAGATTATCAAGGCCTAGGGTGGAAAAAATAGGGAGTTATTGTTTAAAAGATATAAATCTTTACTTTAAAATGACAAAAGTTTTCTAGGAAAAATAGTGGTGATGGTAATGTAACACTCTGTGTGTGTTTAATTTTATTTGATTGCACATTTTAAAGTGGTTAAAATGGCACATTATATATAAATTTAATATATGTTTATATTTCTATACATATACGTATATGTATATTTGTATACATATGCATGCATTTACATTTCTATGAATATAAGTATAAGTATATTTCTATACATATACGTATATTTACATTTTTATAAATATACGTATACTTACATTTTTATAAGTATATGTATATTTACATTTTTATAAATATACCTATACATTTTTATAAATATATGTATATTTATATAAATATATATTAACATCTAACACATATAAATATGCATGTGTGTCTATATATATATTCTATCACAGACCTTTGAAACGTCTTTGGTGAAAAACAACTCCACTATGTAAAACACACCCACCCTGATCAGATAGCTTTTATATACTTATATGCAGACTCTTTATTACCTTATCCACAGAGCGATACAAGAATTTAGAGACATGAGACTGACCAGCCAACAACACACGCAAAACATAAATGTATTTGCAAAGAGACTGAAGGTTAATCCGGGGCACAGACCTCAGCACTGCCAGGACACACACCCCTCCTGGGGATTCTGAATTTATCTGTCCCGGCCCACTATCCAGATCTTGTTGTGGTGTTGGGACAGGGGAGGTCATGAAGCCTGTACCCTGGACACTCTGTGTGAGCACACAAGACCCTTCATTAGGTCTCCACACACAGCCCTGACCATCAGGTATTGTGAGGAGGACTCTAGAATACGCTCAGGAATCAGGCAAGAGAACCGGCTGCAAAGAGGAACACGAAGTTGAAGGAGCTGGTTGCTGACATGGAGCAGAATTCCTGTAATTCACAGGTCCAGCCAAGTCAAAAGTGCCCCCACCTTGTGATCCAGGCTGCCCTGAGATACAGCTTTTTCCCACAGCCTCCTCCGTAGTGACACATCAGGGCTCCTCATTATCAAGCTTCAGGAGAGGGCAGCAACCTGGACAGCGCCTATTCCATCAAACTGCCCCTGGAGATGGAGGTCACTGAGATCAGAATCAGTTTCACAGATGGTCCAATGGGACCGATGGGTCCCAGGATTCAAACCCCTGGCTCCAGCAGCTTAAGCTGCCATTACTGCACAGGAAACCGAGGTGATAGTGGAAATTAAAAGAAGAAGGGTGGACCTCCTTCTGGGCACTAGAGCCAGCCTTTCTCTTCTCTCTAATCCAGGCCTCCCCTCTTCCTGTAGCATGACTGTGATAGACATCTCAGGAAAGGTTCTAACCCGATATTTTTCTCAACCCCTTAGTTGTAGAGTGGGAGACCTTTTATTTATACATGCCTCCTTAAGTTTGTCTGAAAGTCTCACTCCTTTATTAGGTAGAAATATTTTTAATCACACGGGGGGACAAGATCCTTGTAGCCCCAGGATAAACACTTTGTCTCCCCCAGTGGAAGCTAATATTAATCCAGAATCATGGGCAGTTCAAGGAAGAATAGGTTGAGTCCTCGTCAAACCCTGTAACAGCCCCTGCAACAACCCAATATTAGTAGTGCAAAAACTCAATGGGGCATGGACGCTAGCTGAGGGCCTCTGCCTCGTTAATAAGGCCACAGTCACAATTCATCCTGTGGTCCCTAATCCCTATATCTTGCTATCTCAAATACCTGAGGGAACTAAATTGTTCACAATCCTAGATATAAAGGATGGCTTTTTCTGTATACCATTACATCCTCACTCTCAATACTTGTTTGCCTTTGAAGATCCCTCTGGCCAGACCACCCAGTTAACATGGATGGTGCTGCCTCAGGGATTTTGAGACAGTCCTCACTTCTTTTGACAGGCATTGTCAAAGGACCTCTCTGAGTTTTCCCATCCTCAGGTCAGAGTCTTGCAATATATGAGTGACATGATGCTCTGTGCTGCAACTGAGGAAGCTTCTCAGGAAGCACTGAAAACTCTTCTTAATTTCTTAGCAGATAGAGGTTTCAAAATCCAAGGCCCAGCTTTGCCAAATCTCAGTGAAGTACCTAGGCTTAATATTGTCTGACGGGACCAGAGCATCAGGGGAAGAAAGGATTAAGTCCATTTCCTTTTTCCCCCTCCATAAAACCCTCAAGCAACTAAGGATTTTTGGGCATTACAGGATTTTGTAGACTATGGATACCTGGGTATGGTGAGATAGAACATCTCTTATATCACATCATAAAGGAAACTCAAGTGGCTAAAACTCATTTTCTAACCTGGAAAACTGAAGCTCAAAAGGCCTTCAACCAGCTAAAACAAGCCCTTCTTAAGGCACCATCCCTCAGCTTTCCCAGATGATGGAGGGCGGTCATCCTGTTTTAGGCATACAATTGGAGCTCATAATCCTATGTGTATATGGCATGGGTGGGCAGGGATATGTAGGGAGACAGATCTAATTAGGATAGAGGAATTATATAAGCGAGTGGTGGTAAAGGAAGTAAGAAGGATTAGTAAAGAGAAGAAATGTAAACTTATCTAATAGGCCAGAGTCGGCCCCTGTAGATTCTTGAGTAGGTGAGTGAACTAGATTTTAGGAAGGTAATGAGACAGTCATATGCAAGGAAGATTTCAAATACTGGAGACAAGGAGTCAAGCAGGACTCTGAGAAGTTGTTGAGGTCTATGGGAATGGAGAGAATGACACACGTGAGAGATGTTAAGGAAGGATCAAAAGACTTTCATAGTGTATTGAATCTGGGAAACAAAAAAGCAGAGGCTGGGGATAATCACAGCTAAGAGACAGTGGGGTACAGGGAGCATGCAGACCAGGGAAGAAGAGACATGCAGGAGTTAGTGCTGAGAAGCAGGAGTTTATTGGGAGGAGGAGGAGATCCAGTCCCGGGATACAGGTCCCTCTCCCAAGCATGGCGGTCAACCCTGCAGGAAACAGGACAAGAGGAAAGGCCATCATACCTGCCAGTCTTCCTGAAATGCAGAAACTAAACCAAAGTTGCTATATCAGAGCCACCCTGGCCAGTACTCCAATCTTGATGCTGACAGTGGCCTTAGTTTGGAGGCCAGGAGAACTTCCTTGTGCTGAAGCATCTGTAATGGTAGGAACATAAAAGAAGGAATAAAAGTGAGGTTGTTTTACAGTGGGGTGCCCCAAGAACTAGCTCTTGGCATGGAGTACTCTACTTGTTCCTTCAAGGAATAAATTATTTGTATAAGAAGGCTGATGGGAGACGATTTGCCAACTACATTTTTGTCGTTTTTTCCTTCTCCCACGAAGTTTCTAGTTTGGTGATAGTCTTTTGTCATTCCTTCCTGGCCTTTCTGCACTCAGATATTTTTGAAGGCTTTGGGATGTGAGAAAGGCTGATGGCTATTCGCTATGTCATTAGAACTTTCCACCTTTTCATGGTTGCATCCTTTTCCCAGTGTCTCAGTTGTGGCAGCCATGAATTAGACCCTGTCAGTGTCTATGGCAGGGACTTGATTGACAGAAGGGACAGGTCAGTGCATTTCAAATTCACCACCTCCCTTGCAGAGAAGACCTCACTTCCCAGGGCCTCCCAGCAGGGGTATGAAAGCAAGCCCAGTTCTATGAGACTCTGTGTAACTCTAATGGGTGACTGGTGAAGGGACTCCCCCTCAGTCTTGCAGAAACTCTTTTTGAACTGCATTGCTACCCAAAATTTCTTTCTCTTTATCTTTCACAAAAATCAGATCTGCATTGTGGTCTGAGAGCTCTCTCAGGTTTCTCTCACACTTGCCTTCCTTTCCCTCACAGACATTTACCCTAATAAATTCTCTTCCATGTCTAATCCACTATTGGCTGCATCTGAATTGGTTAATAACTAACATTCCAGGCTTCACTCTTTGCAATTAGTTTTTCTCTCTCTCCCACATGTAGTCAATAACAGTGTCCTAGTATTTTCTGTGTTACCTCTTTTTCCATATTTCCGTATGTGTGTGTGTGTTGGGAAAAGGGATTGTGGAGTGGCTGTATAAACTGGCCATAAAAATATGGGACAATAAGTTGTGGAAAGTCAGAAGAGATCTGTGAGGAGGAAAGCCTCCTAATTGCCATCACATTCCCATGCTCAGAGTGAGACCTGCTGTCTTATCTATAAACACTGTGTTCAAGGAGAAAGACACTCCTTTGAAACACTGGAATGTGGGCAGACATGCAGTCTCCCAGTTAAGCCCACTCCCAGTAGGTACTCTCTGATAAGTTAAAGATATGCTGTCTGAGCACAAAGGAGATTCATTTAAACTGCTATTGCTATAGATTATGCCTATGACATACTGTCTCCCTTTCACTGTTTTGCCCTGAACATCTGCCTCTTAGATCTAAGTAATTGTACTCAATAAATAGTGTGGAGACCAGAGCTCGGCACCTTTTGCAGCCTCCATTTTGCAACTGGCCCCATGGCTCCCACCTTTATGAACTCTTAACCTGTTTCTGCTCATTCCTTTGTTGCCACCGGACTTTGGGTACCCTATGGGTGGTGTTGAGGCTGGTCCCCAATAGTGTGTATTTACATAAAATACCTTTTACACACGCACACACAAACACACACACACACACATTTTTGGCATATGGTTATTTTTGTTGCAACCATTTACTTTTACCCCTTACCAGTCAACTCAGGCTGATGAATAATGCTATGTTAGCTGTGGCTGAGGGGCAATTCCTATGTGTCAGGTTCTGTGTTAAGTACTTTACCTGTATCTTACTTGATTCATACAATAACCCTGCCTGGTAGACATTACTTCCACTTTACAGATGAAAAGACAGAGGCCTGGAGTAGTGAAAAAACTTTTCAGATGTCAGTGACTAGTGAGAAGTGAATCTAAGGTTTGATTCTAGGATTACCTGACTTCAAAGCTAATGATAATAGTAGTAACACAGCAGCTAACATTAACCATTTCCTGTGTGCATGGCATTTTTCTGAAGGTTAAATTGATGATTACGTTAAACCTTTAAAACAATAGTATGGGGGGGTGGAGCCAAGATGGCCAAATAGGAACAGCTCCAGTCTACAGCTCCCAGCATGAGCGACGCAGAAGACAAATGATTTCTGCATTTCTAACTGAGTGGGTTCATCTCACTGGGGATTGTCAGACAGTGGATGCAGGACAGTGGATGCAGTGCACTGAGCATGAGCCGAAGCAGGGTGAGGCATCACCTCACCCAGGAAGCACAAGGGGTCAGGGAATTCCCTTTCTTTGCCAAGAAAAGGTGTGACAGATTGCACCTGGAAAATCAGGTCACTCCCAGCCGAATGCTGTCCTTTTCCAACTGTCTTAGAAAATGGCACACCAGGAGATTGTATCCCACACCTGGCTCAGAGGGTCCTACACCCACAGAGCCTCACTCATTGCTAGCACAGCAGTCTGAGATCAAACTGCAAGGTGGCAGTGAGGCTGGGGGTGGGGAGCCCACATTTGCCGAGACTTAACTAGGTAAACAAAGTGGCCAGGAAGCTCGAACTGGGTGGAGCCAACCACAGCTCAAGGAGGCCTGCCTGCCTCTGTAGACTCCACCTCTGGGGGCAGGGCATAGCCAAACAAAAGGCAGCAGAAACCTCTGCAGACTTAAATGTCCCTGTCTGGCAGCTTTGATGAGAGTAGTGGTTCTCCCAGCATGCAGCTTGAGATCTGAGAACAGATAGACTGCCTCCTCAAGTGGGCCCCTGACCCCTGAGTAGCCTAAGTGGGAGGCACCCCCAAGTAGGGGCAGACTCTTACCTCACATGGCCAGGTACCCGTCTGAGACAAAACATCCAGAGGAACAATCAGGCAGCAACATTTGCTGTTCACCAATATCCGCTGTTCAGCAGCCACCACTGCTGATACCCAGGCAAAAAGGGTCTGGAGTGGACCTCCAGAAAACTCCACAGACCTGCAGCTGAGGGTCCTGATTGTTAGAAGGAAAACTAACAAACAGAAAGGACATCCACACCAAAACCCCATCTGTACATCACCATCATCAAAGACCAAAAGTAGATAAAACCACTAAAATGGGGAAAAAACAGAGCAGAAAAACTGAAAACTCTAAAAATCAGAACACCTCTCCTCCTTCAAAGGAATGCAGCTCCTCACCAGCAATGGAACAAAGCTGGAAGGAGAATGACTTTGAAGAGCTGAGAGAAGGCTTCAGACGATCAAACTATTCTGAGCTAAAGGAGGAAGTTTGAACTCATGGCAAAGAAGTTAAAAACCTTGAAAAAAAAATTAGACGAATGGCTAACTAGAATAACCAATGCAGAGAAGTCCTTAAAGGACCTGATGGAGCTGAAAACCATGGCACAAGAACCACGTGATGAATGCACAAGCCTCAGTAGCAGATTCGATCAACTGAAAGAAAGGGTATTGTGGTGGAAGATCAAATGAATGAAATGAAGCAAGAAGAGAAGTTTAGAGAAAAAAGAATAAAAAGAAATGAACAAAGCCTCCAAGAAATATGGGACTATGTGAAAAGAACAAATCTACGTTTGACTGGTGTACCTGAAATTGGCGGGGAGAATGGAACAAAGTTGGAAAACACTCTGCAGGATATTATTCAGGAGAACTTCCCCAATCTAGCAAGGCAGGCCAACATTCAGATTCAGGAAATACAGAGAATGCCACAAAGATACTCCTCAAGAAGAGCAACCCCAAGACACATAATTGTCAGATTCACCAAAGTTGAAATGAGGGAAAAAATGTTAAGGGCAACCAGAGAGAAAGGTCGGGTTACCCACAAAGGGAAGCCCATCAGACTAACAGCGGATCTCTTGGCAGAAACTCTACAAGCCAGAAGAGAGTGGAGGCCAATATTCAATATTCTTAAAGAAAAGAATTTTCAACCTAGAATTTCATATCCAGCCAAACTAAGCTTCATAACTGAAACAGAAGTAAAGTACTTTACAGACAAGCAAATGCTGAGAGATTTTGTCACCACCAGGCCTGCCCTAACACAGCTCCTGAAGGAAGCACTAAATATGGAAAGGAATAACTAGTACCAGCCACTGGAAAAATATGCCAAATTGTAAAGACCATCGAGGCTAGGAAGAAACTGCATCAACTAACAAGCAAAATAACCAGCTAACATCATAATGACAGGATCAAATTCACACATAATAATATTAACTTTAAATGTAAATAGGCTAAATGCTCCAATTAAAAGACATAGACTGGCAATTTGGATAAAGAGTCAAGACCCATTAGTGTGCTGTATTCAGGAAACCAATCTCACATGCAGAGACACACATAGACTCAAAATAGAAGGATGGAGGAAGATCTACCAAGCAAATGGAAAACAAAAAAAGGCAGGGGTTGCAATCCTAGTCTCTGATAAAACAGACTTTAAACCAACAAAGATCAAAAGAGACAAAGAAGGCCATTACATAATGGTAAAGGGATCAATTCAACAAGAAGAGCTAACTATCCTAAATATATATGCACCCAATACAGGAGCACCCAGATTCATAAAGCAAGTCCTTAGAGACCTACAAAGAGACTTAGACTCCCACACCATAATAATGGGAGAGTTTAACACTGCACTGTCAACATTAGACAGATCAATGAGACAGAAAGTTAACAAGGATACCCAGGAATTGAACCCAGCTCTGCACCAAGCAGACATAATAGACATCTACAGAACTCTCCACCCCAAATCAACAGAATATACATTCTTTTCAGCACCACACCACACCTATTCCAAAATTGACCATATAGTTGGGAGTAAAGCACTCCTCAGCAAATGTAGAAGAACAGAAATAATAACTAACGGTCTCTCAGACCACAGTGCAATCAAACTAGAACTCAGGATTAGGAAACTCACTCAAAACCGCTCAACTACATGGAAACTGAACAACCTGCTCCTGAATGACTACTGGGTACATAATGAAATGAAGGCAGAAATAAAGATGTTCTTTGAAACCAAGGAGAAAAAAGACACAACATAGCCGAATCCCTGGGACACATTCAAGGCAGTGTGTAGAGGGAAATTTACAGCGCTAAATGCCCACAAGAGAAAGCAGAAAAGATCTAAAATTGACACTCTAACATCACAATTAAAAGAACTAGAGAAGCAAGAGCAAATACACTGAAAAGCTAGCAGAAGGCAAGAAATAACTAAGATCAGAACAGAACTGAAGGAAATAGAGACACAAAAAACCCTTCAAAAAATTAATGAATCCAGGAGGTGGTTTTTGAAATGATCAACAAAATTGATAGATGGCTAGCAAGACTAATAAAGAAGAAAAGAGAGAAGATCAAATAGATGCAATAGAAAATGATACAGGGCATATCACCACCGACCCCACAGAAATACAAACTACCATCAGAGAATACTAAAAACACCTATATGCAAATAAACTAGAAAATCTAGAAGAAATGGATACATTCCTTGACACATAGATCCTCCCAAGACTAAACCAGGAAGAAGTTCAATCTCTGAATAGAACAATAACAGGCTCTGAAATTGAGGCAATAATCAATAGCTTACCAACCAAAAAAAGTCCAGGACCAGATGGATTCACAGCCGAATTCTACCAGAGGTACAAAGAGGAGCTGGTACCATTCCTTCTGAAACTATTCCAATCAATAGAAAAAGAGGGAATCCTCCCTAACTCATTTTGTGAGGCCAGCATCATCCTGATACCAAAGCCTGGCAGAGACACAACCAAAAAAGAGAATTTTAGACCAATATCCTTGATGAACATGGATGCAAAAAATCCTCAGTAAAATACTGGCAAACTGAATCCACCAGCACATCAAAAAGCTTACCCACCATGACCAAGTGGGCGTCATCCCTGGAATGCAAGCCTGGTTCCACATATGCAAATCAATAAATGTAATCCAGCATATAAACAGAACAAATGACAAAAACCACATGATTATCTCAATGGAAGCAGAAAAGGCCTTTGACAAAATTCAACAACCCTTCAAGCTAAAAACTCTCAATAAATTAGGTATTGATGGGAAGTATCTCAAAATAATAAGAGCTATCTATGACAAACCCACAGCCAATATGCTGAATGGGCAGAAACTGAAAGTATTCCCTTTGAAAACTGGCACAAGACAGGGATGCCCTCTCTCACCACTCCTATTCAATATAGCGTTGGAAGTTCTGGCAAGGGCAATCAGGCAGGAGAAAGAAATAAAGGGTATTCGATTAGGAAAAGAGGAAGTCAAATTGTTCCTGTTTGCAGATGACATGATTGTATATCTAGAAAACCCCATTGTCTCAGCCCAAAATCTCCTGAAGCTAATAGGCAACTTCAGCAAAGTCTCAGGATACAAAATCATTGTGCAAAAATCACAAGCATTCTTATACATCAATAACAGACAAACACAGAGCCAAATCAGGAGTGAACTCCCATTCACAATTGGTTCAAGGAGAATAAAATTCCTAGGAATCCAACTTACAAGGGATGTGAAGGACCTCTTCAAGGAGAACTATAAACACTGCTCAATGAAACAAAAGAGGATACAAACAAATGGAAGAACATTCCATGCTCAGGGGTAGGAAGAATCAATATCGTGAAAATGGCCATACTGCCCAAGGTAATTTATAGATTCAATGCCATCCCCATCAAGCTACCAATGACTTTCTTCACAGAATTGGAAAAAACTACTTTAAAGTTCATATGAAACCAAAAAAGATCCTGCATCACCAAGTCAATCCTAAGCCAAAAGAACAAAGCTGGAGGCATCACGCTACCTGACTTCAAACTACCCTACAAGCCTACAGTAACCAAAACAGCATGGTACTGGTACCAAAACAGAGATATAGACCAATGGAACAGAACAGAGCCCTCAGAAATAATGCCACATATCTACAACTATCTGATCTTTGACAAACCTGACAAAAACAAGCAATGGGGAAAGGATTCCCTATTTAATAAATGGTGCTGGGAAAACTGGCTAGCCATATGTAGAAAGCTGAAACTAGATCCTTTCCTTACACCTTATACAAAAATTAATTCAAGATGGATTAAAGACTTAAATGTTAGACCTAAAACCATAAAAACCCTAGAAGAAAACCTAGGCATTACCATTCAGGACATAGGCATGGGCAAGGACTTCATGTCTAAAACACCAAAAGCAATGGCAACAAAACCCAAAATTGACAAATGGGATCTAATTAAACTAAGGAGCTTTTGCACAGCAAAAGAAACTACCATCAGAGTGAACAGCCAACCTACAAAATGGGAGAAAATTTTGGCAACCTACTCATCTAACAAAGGGCTAATATCCAGAATCTACAATGAACTCAAACAAATTTACAAGAAAAAAACAAACAACCCCATCAAAAAGTGGACAAAGGATATGAACAGACACTTCTCAAAAGAAGACATTTATGCAGCCAAAAAACACATGAAAAGATGCTCATCATCATTGGCCATCAGAGAAATGCAAATCAAAACCACAATGAGATACCATCTCACACCAGTTAGAATGGCCATCATTAAAAAGTCAGGAAACAAGAGGTGCTGGAGAGGATGTGGAGAAATAGGAACACTTTTACACTGTTGGTGGGACTGTAGACTAGTTTAACCATTGTGGAAGTCAGTAAAGCGATTCCTCAGGGATCTAGAACTAGCAATACCATTTGACCCAGCCATCCCATTACTGGGTATATACCCAAAGGATTACAAATCATGCTGCTATAAAGACACATGCGCACGTATGTTTATTGCTGCACTATTCACAATAGCAAAGACTTGGAACCAACCCAAATGTGCAACAACGATAGCATGGATTAAGAAAATGTGGAACATATACACCATGGAATACTATGCAGCCATAAAAAAGGATGAGCTCATGTCCTTTTTAGGGACATGGATGAAACTGGAAACCATCATTCTCAGCAAACTATCGCAAGGACAAAAAACCAAACACCGCATGTTCTCACTCATAGGTGGGAATTGAATAATGAGAACACATGGACACAGGAAGGGGAACATCACACACCAGGGACAGTTGTGGGGTGGGGAGAGGGGGGAGGGATAGCATTAAGAGATATACCTAATGCTAAATGACGAGTTAATGGGTGCAGCACACCAACATGGCACATGTATACATATGTAAGAAACCTGCACGTTGTGCACATGTATCCAAAAGCTTAAAGTATAATAATAATAAAACTTAAAAAAATGTGCACATATTAATAATTACTAAAGTGCAAAACAGTAAATCCATTACTTATGGATTTACTGTTACTTATGAGACCCACATATAAAGTGAGGGTCTCATCTTACTTATGAGACCCACACAAAAAGTGAGGTGAATTCCTGAATATTAATTTGTTATTGCTGGTTGGAGAAATAAAAAATAACAATTAAAGAAATGTGTAGGTGTGTGATTTATATGTGTTTTAATATGTGAGCTACTTTTTACTTGGAATAAGTTTTTTATTAAAAAATCAGGGAATAATATTTCAATGTGTTGTAAAACAGTAAATGTGGGTGAACAAATTTTAAATATCCTAAAAAAAAAAAAAGAAAAACTGTAGTATACCTGCTATGAAATTGCAGCTCTGTTCATTGTTTCTGAGTTTTTATTATTCACCTGTAGACTGGACTAGACCCTGAATTCTTCTAGTTCCTCCCTTCCAATTTTCTCTTATTGAATCAGTAAGAACAAAATCTGCTTTGTTCCTGAAGCCCTATAAGCTGGAGGTGGAAAGCTCAATGTAAATTTCACGGGAAAACCCTCGTGCCTGAAGTATGCGTCACTCAGAGCTCACCAATATGTTTGACACCATAACTACAGACACTCAAGTGGAAAACCAGGATAAGAAGTTGACAACTTCACACTGTGAAAAGCTTTTCCCAAGTTGTCAGAACAAGTCTCCACATCAAAATCAGGCTCTTACCCCTCTTAATTTGTCCATGCTTATGCCTCCCTCTTTCACTTGGCAGGATGATGGTATCATTAGAATTTCACATGAAGTAGCTTCTGAGAGTAGCATAACAGAGTGACAGATATATCATGTCACCCTCAAATTTTTACGTAAGATATCATTTAGTCCACCCAATGGCTGACATTAGCAGCATCTTTAACACAATTGTTTGTTCAAATGTACAGTGGTCCCTTTTAAAGTTACATTTTCAGACTCACTTGTTCACACTCCTTGTTTTAATTTAATGAGCCATCGAATGCTACATAATAAAATTGTTCCCTACCAGCTGAACAGGAAGGAGCCTGTGCAGTTTCTGACACTGATTGTTGCACATAAACAAATATATCGAGTATCATAACGACTCAATCACAAAAGTTACCAAACATACTACTTGGTTAAAATTGCTAGACTCTTCTGGCTCATGCTTTGATCTATTCTATTTTAGTTAGTTTGCATCTTGCCTAAAGTGCATACTCCAAACTTTTGGTATTATCCTCCTAACAGTCATACGAGTAGCCTCTCTGGTGTGATAAATTCTACAGGTTTTTAAATTCTACATTTTGGTGTGGTGAATTCTACAAAAGTTTTTAAAAAGTTTTGTGTGCAGCCATCAACAAATACCAAAGGGTCTCTCTTTGGCTGAAATGACAAAAACACAAAGAAATGTTTGATCAGGAAGACATCGTAAACCTATAAATGATGGAAGCCCAATATGATGGTTACTGAGATGAATGCCAATGCTTTAAATTTTGGTCACACTCTCACCTAAGTGAGAGCCTAGAGACTCCAAAATAGAATCACTCATGATAAATGCTACAATCTACAAGTGAAATTTTAATGAAGCAAAGAGATAACAGAACAGACTTTTGTTTTTTGTTGAAAACAGGGGATTCCACTCTACCTGAGACAGCATAATAAAAGTTTCCTCTGCTTTACATTGACAGAAAAGCGACCTGAAGTACCCTAATGTTAGCCAACTTATTTATTTATATGGCTTTGTTTACTGGTTCCCACTTGACAAAACCCACTGTTTTGTTATTGTATAGCCCAGGGAGGGCGGTCACTATATTTGTAGAGTGAGAGCTGCCTTAAATAATAAATCAAAAATAAAATCTTTAACTACATTAGTTGTAATTTTGTCTTTTGGTGCATGCTCACACCCAGCATTGGCCAGTGGAGTTTCACAGGCTCATCATTCTCACACTGATGCCCTTGCTTTTCTTTGTCACTTACAAGGACACTTCTGATTACAATGGGCCCACCCAGATAATCTAGAATAACATCCACATCTTAAGATTTTATCACCCCTGCACAGTGTTTTTACCAAGAAAAGTAAATGCACACGTTCTGGAGCTAGGGTCCAAACATTTTAGGAGTCCGTTATTCTGCCAACAGAGGTAACTATCATAAATGTCACCCACAACAAAAACTTGCTTTGTCTTCCTTCTGTGTCTCACATTTCTGTCTGTGCACAAACGTCAAGGTGAAACGCACAAACTCTATGAAGTAGCTGGATGACTCTAGACCACTCATTTGAGCTCCCTCAGCCTCTTTTCTAATCTTCAGCAGAAGGGTGACCCTTCACACATCAGAAAATGAAAGCGGAAGAGTAAATCAAAATGTGTAAGATATTAGTCACAGAGCAAGGTACCAGATGAGCCCTTGGGTAAAATTTTTTTTTTTTTTTTTGAGATGGAGTCTCGCTCTGTTGCCCAGGCTGGAGTGCAATGCCACGATCTGAGCTCACTGCGACCTATGCATCCCAAGTTCAAGTGATTCTCCCGCCTTCAGCCTCCCGAGTAGCTGGGATTACAGGTGCGTGCCACCATGCCTGGCTAATTTTTGTATTTTTTGTAGACATGGGGTTTCACCATGTTGGTCAAGGTGGTCTCAAACTCCTGACCTTGTGATCCGCCCACCTCAGCCTCCCAAAGTGCTGAGATTACAGGCATGAGCCACCATGCCCAGCCAGTAAACATTTTTATCAGACCTTTCCTTTCACCATTCCATTTCTGTCACCCTCATGCAACTTCTCCTCTGACTTTTTTCTCTTCAGTGACTTACTCGGTCTAATATGCTGTTTAGCATCAAAAGCCACACTACAAACTCTTTTGTGACTCTCTTGGAAAGTTCTTGTGATGCCCAGAACCTTGAAAGCCTAAGCCTTGCATCAGTGTGCCCCAAATAGGAGATATGGGGTCAAAGGAGATTATTTTGGAGCTTTATGTTTTAAAGACTGTGCTGCAAGGTTTCAGACTTTCATGGGGACTGTATCCTATTTCCTTTGTCCTATTTCTTCCCTTTGGAATGGGAGTATTTACCCAATGCCTATACCTCCATTGTGTCTTGAAAGTAACTAACTTGTTTTTGAATTTACAGGCTCATAGGTAAAAGGAACTTGCCTTGTCTCAGATGAAACTTGCTATTTTGACTTTTGAGTTAATGCCGGAATGAGTTAAAGACTCTAGAGACTGTTGAGAAGCCATTTTTTATATTATTAAATGTGAGAAAGACATGAGATTTGGGAGGGACGATGGAGAGAATAATTTTTTTTGGACATTTACCCCCACCCAAATCTCAAGTCAAATTGTAATCTCCAAAGTTGGAGGTGGAGCCTGGTTGGATGTGATTGGATCATGGAGGTGGTTTCTCATATTTTAACACCATTCCCCTTGGTGCTGTTGTAGCAACAGTGAGTTTTATCTGGTTGTTTACCAGTGTGCAACCCTTGCTCTCTTCCTCCAGCTCCCATTATATAAGATGTCTTCCTGCACGACTGGTTTTCTCCATGATTGTAAGTTTTCTGAGGCCTCCTCAAAAGCTGAACAGATGCCAGAATCATGCTTACTCTACAACCTGCTGAATCATGAGACCATTCAATCCTTTTTCTTTATAAATTATTCAGGTTCATGTATTTGTCTGTAGCAATGTAAATACAGACTTATACAGCCTTCTTTTCAGTAGAAAAAAAGCTAGGGAGTAAACCATTCTAACTATGTACCAGATGCAAAGCCCAAGACAAAGAACAGAGCTATGAAGAAAATGCCTGGATAATCTCCTCTCTCCCAGCATGGCCAAAAGGCACAGCTGGAGGATGGGATGGGTTTTGTTCCCAGTTCTTACTATGGTCACTCATCTAGAACTCAGAATTTAAAGGTTCATATATAAAGACATAAGCTCACAGAAAAATTAAGAAAATGTATATATACAGAAGCAACTGTTTGATGACCTTAAAACATCTAGTAAAGACAATATAAACCTGCCTGCCAACAGACCTAGGCAAAAACGTATAAATTAAATTATGAAGACATTTCTACTTTATTTTACCAACAATTTTAAAACTATCTATATTCACCAAAGGTACTAAAATCACATGTATAGAAAAGCATTTGGGCTTATTCACTTAATTTGTGAGTACTCATTTATTTTTACATTCATTTGATACTATGTGTCAACAGTATATAAACGTGTGACATATACATATATGTGATGAAACATATAACATACATGTTCACATAAAGATAGAGACAAAAAGATTTTAGAGTTTTGATTTTAGGACTTTAGGCATGAGATCAGTAAAACCCACCATTTTAATGGATACTTGGATTCAAATTGCTTTCTTGTAAATGGTAAACATTTATCTGAGGAAGACTTTACCGAGTTTTAGAGAAAATACGTAGCACATTTACATCTCGAAGCAAAGAGAGAGAAAGAGAATTTAAGCTTTTTCAAGAAAAAATTTGGTGTGCTCAAGGAAGATTAAAAATAGATGCCAAGGTAACACAAAAATAATAGAAATTTACCATGGCGTTTTATTTATTTTTTTATTATACTTTAAGTTTTAGGGTACATGTGCACAACGTGCAGGTTAGTTACATATGTATACATGTGCCATGTTGGTGTGCTGCACCCATTACCTCGTCATTTAACATTAGATATATCTCCTGATGCTATCCCTCCCCCCTCCTCCCACCCCAAAACAGTCCCCGATGTGTTATGTTCCCCTTCCTGCATCCATGTGTTCTCATTGTTCAATTCCCACCTATGAGTGAGAACATGTGGTGTTTGGTTTTTTCTCCTTGCGATAGTTTGCTGAGAATGATGGTTTCCAGCTTTATCCATGTCCCTACAAAGGACATGAACTCATCAATTTTTATGGCTGCACAGTATTCCATTGTGTATATGTGCCATATATTCTTAATCCAGTCTATCGTTGTTGGGCATTTGGGTTGGTTCCAAGTCTTTGCTATTGTGAATAGTGCAGCAATAAACTTACGTGTGCATGTGTCTTTATAGCAGCATGATTTATAATCCTTTGGGTATATACCCAGTAATGGGATGGCTGGGTCAAATAGTATTTCTAGTTGTAGATCCCTGAGGAATCATCACACTGACTTCCACAATGGTTGAACTAGTTTACAGTCCCACCAACAGTGTAAAAGTGTTCCTATTTCTGCACATCCTCTCCAGCACCTGTTGTTTATTTAGAGATGTAGCTTTTAATTCGGTCTCTCTTCTTCAACTGAATCACTGTGCTCAAGATAGAGCCCATTAAAGAAGAGGGCCAACAAAGTCTTTGCAATTTTTTGATTCTAATCATTTAAATATGCAAAAAAGAGAACCAGTTGGAAGGGACAACATTTAGACATTAAAAATCAAGGATTTCACTGAATCCCCGGTCCCCAAGAAGAGGAAAATGCAACGGGGACCATACTGTGCAACACTTCCACAGAGTACTTTGCTACAAAGGCATTTCCCTAATTGTTTAAACTGTGTCTTTTCCATCTAAACATGCAAAGAAATGAGTACCCCTCTGAAGCTAGAATAATTTATTATAACCACTGTTAGTCACCTTCAAAACCATAGCTCTTACCACTGACCCAGCAACCATTACACACAGGGTCAAATATTTTTACAGTACAAAGTAATGTAAAAGGCAAAGAGGTCAGGTAATACAATGGAGAAAATAGCTGAGTTTTAGACCTGAGAGAAATCCATTCACTTGCAACTCTTGGGGTTCCATGAGAAACAAAACTATGGTTGCTCCCCTACAGGAGAGTCTGTGTCATCTTTTCTGTTTTCCTAAAGGGGTCTTAATACAGGAATTATTGAGAAATTATTTTTAGGCAGCTAGAAAGGGTAAAAGAATTCTTGGTGGAATTTTCCTTTAATAAAAAGCAGCCCCAAACAATTTCTAACAGAAAACAGACAGAATGATCAGGCTGCAAGCATAGATAAGCATATGTAGATGCAGGCAGCTAAGAGCCAGGTACACCCAATATGGCAGCTCCTGCTCTTTTTTCCTTGTCACCACATGTGCAGGTGTCATGGTGACCACCAGGTAGAAGCCACATTTGCATAATAAAAGATTAGGGTGGGAGGGCCAGTCTTTTCTCAGGTTATGTAAATGGCACACCTGGTCAAAACAATCCCCTGGACCCTATGTAAATCAATCACTGCCTCCTCAAGTCTCTGTACAAAATCAATTGCATTCCACCCCAAATTGGAGACCCTCTCTTGGGTGACTGCTTTCTCAGTATGAGAAAGCTTTTTCTCTCTCTCTTCTTTTTTGTCTGTTAAAATTTTCACTCCTAAACCCACTACTCATGTGTTTCCATGTCCTGAATTCTTTCTCGGTGACAAAGAACCATGGATAGATTCCCAGACAACACAGCCATTTTATTTGGGAGTTCTCATCCAGGATTGTGATCAGAAGAGAAGATAGAAACATCAGAATGGTGAGTATGGAGCAAACCTCAAATCTTCCCTTTAATTTCAAGGTTCTCTTCAAACGAATTTCCTTTCATGGAGAACCTCACCATCACATGAGGCTGGGGGATGTCCTGGAGAAGCTGAGAATTTCTGGACAGGACACACCCTGATGTTATTCAAAGGCTTCTGGACTGAACACAGCCTCAGGCAGCCCATCCGGATGTTGGTAATGGGTCTCCTAATTTGCTATCCTGTTGCAAATTTGTTCTTCCTTTCTATCCATGGTCTCTATGTCTCCCATTCTTTTTGTGTATGCAATATATGGAAATTTTTACAGTTCAGGGAAACAGTTCTGTTAGGAAAGATCGGTAAATGCTATAATAACTAACTCAATAGGTCTCTCTCTCTCTCTCTCTCTCGCTCGCTCAGGAAGTCTCCATGTCAGCACATGGAGGGCTGAGCCCATCATGGCCACGGAGTTAGTCGGGATGAACCTCTCCAGCTCCGAACCCCTGCTGTGTCCCAGGCTCCCCATCCTGCGTCTCAACGAGCCATGTCCTGCGGGGTTCCTGGGTAACTCACCACAATGGGGAAGGTGTGGTGACCACAGGACAATCAGCTGGGCAGAGAAGAGAGGACATCAAAGATGGTCAGGAAGAACATGAGAAACCCTGAGCTCCACCTCAGCTGCCAGACCCCAGGGAGCCATAGAGTGACTGAGAAATATCCCTTTGACTATGGGACTCACAGCCCCCACTGAGCAACCAGCACAGGCCTCTCCTCCCAAGAGGCATGAGAGATTCACCCTGCACACCTCCAGGAAGGACAGTTTCCTCTGGGACACCCAGGTCCTGAATGTCCATCCTTGGAATCTGCAGCCATGCTAGACACGTTTAGAGAAAAGAAGCGTCCCTCTCACCAGGCAACACACAGCTTACCCACAGCACAATGGGGCGTCATTGTGACAGGGACCTGGTGGAGCTCCAGCTTCCTGCACTGAAGGGGAGAGCCAGATGGAGATGAAAGAGGTCAAAGGGCGTGAATGTGCACCCCAATCCAGAGCCATGGGGACAGCAGGAGGCTGAGGCCCAGGACTGTGTTTGCCCAACCTGCAGGGTATGTGTGTGACTGTGTGGTCTGTGTGTGTCTCTTCTGTGTGTGTGTGTGTGTCTGCACAAAGTATGTGTTGAGGTTTGGTGAAAGAGTCACTGCTGAAAAAGGCAGAGGCCTCCACAATTCCCAGGGACCTGAAACATGGACAAAAATAAAAACAGAAGTAGGGACAAGGAGGCAGGACAGAGAGAGGAGGGGACAGAGAGGTGTCCTGGGCCTGACCCCGCCCATGAGCCTAAGAATTGCTCCTGCCCCAGGAAGAGGCTCAGCACAGAAGGAGGAAAGACAGCACAGCTGACAGCCGTGCTCAGGAAGCTTCTGGATCCTAGGCTCATCTCCACAGAGGAGAACACACAGGCAGCAGAGACAATGGGGCTCCTCTCAGCCCCTCCGTGCACACAGCGCATCACCTGGAAGGGGCTCCTGCTCACAGGTGAGGAGAGAACTTCCTGGGAGAGGACAGGAGGAGGAAGCAGAGTCACTGGATGGGGTCTCCTGAGAGGATGGGGTTCTAAAAAATAAAAGAAGCCAGCAATTTCGGAGGCTGAGGTGGGTGGATCACGAGATCAGGAGCTCGAGATCAGGAGTTCAAGGTCAGTCTGGCCAACACAGTGAAGCCCTGTCTCTGCTAAAAATACAAAAAATTAACCAGGTATGGTGGTGTGCTCCTGTAATCCTAGCTACTCAGGAGGCTGAGGCAGGAGAATCACGTGAACCCGGGAGGCAGAAGTTGCAGTGGGCCAGAGAGAGCCACCGCAAGCCAGCCTGGGCGACAGTACGAGACTCTGTCTAAAAAAAAAAAAAAAGAATAAAAGAAGGAAAGAAGGCTCTGTTGGAGCCTGGATAGGGGAAAATACACCAGAGAGGGACAGGGGTCAAAACAGGAAAGCCACATTGAACCGGAATTGGTAAAAGGTAGGAAAATCTTAAGTGTTCTGCTTTCCTGATTAATCATAAGGGGCAACCACATTTTGAAAAATGATAATAATAACTATATCAGATGACACTTCAAATAAAAATATAAACAGGGCATCAAACACTGTCCTCAGCAAAAAACCTCGACAATTGGGAGAAAACAAAAACACCCAGGGCGTGGACGGCCCTGAGAACTCACATCTACAAGAGTGTGCAGCCTATTCCAGGCACTGGGGCGCAACCAGGATCACAAAAGTCCCTGTCCTCACGGAGCTCACGCTGTCATGGGGAGGAAGACAGACATGCAAAGAGATCTAGAATGTGAGGTCAAGTGTTGACAAGAACCCTGGAGGGAGCAGAGCAGGGAAAGGTCAGAAAGGGAAGACCGAGGGTCTCTGAAGGTGGTGTCAGGAAAGAAGTCTAAGGATGCTCTGATGTGAGCAGGACCTGAGGGCACTGTGGAGGGGGCTGTGCGGACCCCCGGGTAAGAGGACTCCAAACAGAAAAATGCCAAGGTCAGAAGTGTTGAAGGAATGGGGGTCATGCTGCTGGCCTTGACCTAGTAGGACAGTAGGACACACACACAAACATGCCCCTTTTGTGTGTGTATGTGTTTTTATGGGCGTGTATGTGTGTGTGTGTGTGTCTTCAAGGCTGTGGTTTGAAGAGAACTTCTCAGGACCGAGGGCCCCATCTTTTCACCCCAATACATAGGTCTCAATATTAACTGATGCTCTCTCCACCTCCTAGCATCACTTTTAAACTTCTGGAACCCACCTACCATGGCCCAAGTCATGATTGAAGCCCAGCCACCCAAAGTTTCCGAGGGGAAGGATGTTCTTCTACTTGTTCACAATTTGCCCCATAATCTTGCCAGCTATAGCTGGCGCAAAGGGCGAATGATGGACCTCCACAATTACATTACATCATATGTAGTAGCCAGTCAAATAATTATATATGGGCCTGCATACAGTGGACGAGAAACACTATATTCCAATGCATCCCTGCTGATCCAGAATGTCACCCGGAAGGACGCAGGATCCTACACCTTACACATCAGACAGCGAGTTGATGGGATTAGAGGAGAATCTGGACATTTCACCTACACCTTATACCGTGAGTGATTCCACATGATCCCTGGGTGCTGGGGGCAGGGGTCATTTCTACTTTACACACACAGGATTGTCAGGCATGGACTGTGCCTGTCTCCCCCTCTGCATTATGTCCCATGCTGGGGTTTGGGCATTTAGTGCAGGACACACACAGAGGAGACAAATTTCAACAGATCAGAATTCCTTTCCCGCATCCAGACCCTGAAGACACTTGCTGCAGAGGAAGGACAGTCTGATGTGGGGACTCAGTAGCAGGAGATCAGTTTCAGCCAAGCACCTCATGCCCTCTTCATAAATTTCACCCTGGGAAAGACCCTGGAGAACTGAGTATGGCGTGGCCTGAGGGGCACCTGAGATACTCTCAGAGAAGCTCAGCCCTAGAAACCTCAACCCCAAACCCCTGTCCCTAAATCCTTACTCCAGATAA
The DNA here is from genome assembly GCF_028878055.3 of Symphalangus syndactylus. NCBI lineage: Eukaryota > Metazoa > Chordata > Mammalia > Primates > Hylobatidae > Symphalangus > Symphalangus syndactylus. Next base: position 19,068,251 of record NC_072439.2, read on the forward strand.
AGCTGAGGAGCCTGTGCCAGGGCTGCACTCTGGCTTCTTTGGCAGGGCTTACTGGGACCAAGGATTTATCAGCTGTCTGAGGACTGTGTCTCCTGGAGCTGCTCACCAGCCAGGGCTCAGCCCTCAGAGCCTCATCTGGGCAAGGATAGAGCTTTCTTCACCTGAGACTCAGAGTGGAGAGGACAGAAAGACGAGCTTTGTGGACCATCAGCCAACTGCCTTGGGAGGCTTAGGACAGTCCATAGAGAGTCTAATGTCTCCAGAAGCAGAAACAGAAGAGAGAAAATGTACATGGTAGCAGCTTGTCCACAGGGATCTGACCTAAAGGTGCTTTCTCATGGAAGGAAATTAATAATAAATGCTGTTTGTGTGAACACCTCCACTGTGCCAAGCATTAGGTCAGGTGACTGTGAATAATTTAAAATTTATTCACAGATAGCATGAAAAGCCACAGTCCATTTGCCATTTAGCTTATTTGATTCAGAGAATACTGAGGCACAGGAAGGCACAGTCACTGAACCAGAGTCACACAAACACAAAGGGGAGATCAGGGTCACATGAGGTCTGTCTGCAGCCACAGGCCCATCTTCTCCTCCACCAGAAGTGAGGGCTTACTGGCTTCCAAGGACCCCATAGTCATTTATTGGCTCAAATCCTCTCTTCTTAGGCATCCAAACCTCAGAGGAGTGAGAGCAAATGGTCAGCTGATTAGTCTGTACCCCAGAACTAAATCACCTGCCTCAACCGTCAGAGTCAGTGCAAAAAAAGTCCAGACCTCTCCCTCAAATCTTCACCCCCATCACTGAACCTGAAATCCTGTATTTCCCAAAGTATCCATGTCACTGTCATGAGAGGATCAAGGAGAGGACCTTGTTTTCTTTCCTCACTCACAACCGGCAACAGCAGAGGGCAAGCGAGAGACACGCACTCAGGAGTTCTCACATAACAAATGAAGGAATCGAATGAAGAAATGAATGATCCAAAACCTCTTTAGAGATTGGATCTTGGATGCAGAATCCTACGAGGTTCTAGCCACACCTGTCCCTTGTCCTTCAGAGGCTGACACCCATGTTTCATCCCCCCACTACCTCCTGCTGCTAAAGCCACCCCACCTCATGTAACTCTGAAGCTCTTTGGCCACTGGGGGGTTCTCAGGGCTCCTTGGTCCTGGACTGTGGAACTCGGGGCACCTGGTCCCTGGGGTCTCTGAAGTCAGTGTAGCCCTCACTGCTCACTGCCATGGTGTCTCTGCCTCTCTCTGCTTCTCTGTGTCCCTCATCTTCCTCCCACTTCATTCTGACTGGCAAGCCCTGTCCTGCACAGCTTCTTCCTCCACCCCTAGGCCTTCCCCAGACACTCCCTCTAGCTAGGCTGGCTGTTCTGTTCCCTTCCCGCTAACACTGTGGCCTGGCCCACCTCCCAGGAAATAGGAAAGGTGCAGAAATCACTGGAGTTGCCACTCCTGCCAGGCTTCATCTCGAGCCAATGTCCCCAGGTCACTAAGAGAATGACCTTCCACTGTATTCCCATCCAGGGCTCTTTCCCTTTGTGAGGCTGACCTGTGGACAAGACCATGGGACAGGGATAGGCAGTTCCTCCATCGACTCTTATAATTGCCAGACAAGTTCTTCTGGCCTCCTGCACACATACAAAAAAAATTTATTGAAATGGTGATTTGTAGTAAAGAAAGATTTTAACGACTCCAAGTCTGCCAAACAGGAGGACGGAGGTTTATTATTCCTCAAATCAGCCTCCCCGGTGGATCAGGGGTTGGAGATTTTCAAGGAAAGTTTGAGGGACACAGGACTAAAAAATGAGTACTGCTGATTGTTTGGTGATGGAATCATGTGGGCGGAGGGAAATGATCTGTTTGTGCTTGAATCTGCCTCTAGGTAGGGACCACATGACTGGCTGAGCCATTAGTCATAGGTATGGATGAGGTCAGCCGGTTGCCAGAATGCAAAAGAATGAGAAACATCTCAAAAGACCAATCTCACGTTCTACAATACTGATGTTATCTACAGGAGCAATTAGTTACAAATTTTGTAAACTCTGGCCAAATGACATTTGAGCAGTCAGGGATTATAGAAATTGTGCCTACATTTTAGCAGAATTCAGTTCCCTCCTATCATCTTAATCTCATGGTCTTTCACTAGTTTTACAAAGGCAGTCCCTGGGCAAAGTAAGGGTGTTGGTTTTATGGAGGAACTATTCTCATTCTTGCTTCAAGGTTAAACCATAAACTAAATTCCTCCCAAGGTTAGCCTGGCCTATGCCCAGGAATGAGTGAGGACAGCCAACCAGAGACTAGATGCCAGATGGAGTCAGCCATGCTAGTTTGCTGTCACTGTTGTAATCTTTGCACTGACTCACCTGGGTGTCAGAGGCTGGACAGTGCTGCAGTCCCCAAAGTCCACGGGCTCATTTTACCCGTTTCACTCGTGACTCCATCCTCAACCTGCCATGGAGCTCACATTCTCCGGTCACTTCCTAGAGACTTCTGGCTTCCTGTCAGGCACAAAACAAGCTTGAAATTTGTCTCTCGGTTCTAACACTAAGTAAAAACCTGAACAAACTCAGAAGTCAACAACTCGCTAAAATCCCTCAGAGATGGCTGGGCACAGAGACTCACACCTATAATCCCAGCACTTTGGGAGGCCGAGGCGTGCACAAGATCAGTAGATAGAGACCATTCTAGCTAATATGGTGAAACCACGTCTCTACTAAAAATACAGAAAATTAGCCAGGCATGGTGGCGGGCGCCTGTAGTCCCAGCTTCTTGGGAGGCTGAGGCAGGAGAATGGCGTGAACCCGGGAGTTGGAGCTTGCAGTGAGCTGAGATCATGCCACTGCACTCCAGCCTGGGCGACAGGGTGAGACTCTGTCACAGAAAGAAAAATGCTGTTAGAGAAATGAAGAATGCTTTTGATGCTTACTGGTAGACTGCACACAGCTGAGGAAGGAATCTCTAGCTTGAGGATGTGTCAATAGAAACTTCCAAAACTGAAACAGGAAAGTTCAAAAAGAGTGGAGAAAAAAACAACATATTCAACTTCATATTTAATATTTTGGTTTGACAATAGCAATTTTTAAATTTTCTAGTTGTGGGACAACTACAAAGGCTGTAACATACACGTAATGGGAATACTGGTGGATTTGGGGACCAGTTGGAGTTGGCCAGGTGGGCGCTATCTGATGGTTTTACTACCTGTGTCACATACAACTGTTTCCTCATGATGATGCCATTTTCACACGTTGGAGTTCTTCATGTGGGGAGACACACGAGCCATTGGCATCTCACTTAGACTCTTCCTAATTCACACAAACTTAAACCCTAGTGGTGTTTCCTGAGCTTAAGAGAAAATGAAGAAAGCATTTCACATACCAGTTTTGGGGTCCTCCCCATTTTTCCTAACTCTGCACAGAAATTAGAAGCAAGGAGTTCTTTCTATATTTACTAACATAACACACATCTCTTCTTTTAATTTGGCATCATTCCTCCCTTTATGTAATTGACGCACTGACCAGTTCTGTCCTTTTAACGGGACTCTCTCTTCTTAAGGAGTTGCGAATTTCAAATCAACTTTGGCATCTTTCTTTGAGCATTATGTGATCCTGCTGGAATTCATGGCACACCTAAACCTTATTTCGGTCTCAAGCGAAATACTACTACCAGCAATTGATCTTAGATGTTTGGACCATCAGTGAAAATTTCCACTTAAGAAAACATTTTAATATTTCCTCCAAATTTTTTTGTTGTTGTTGTTACTAGAGTCAGAACATAACATGAGGTTAAACTCCTGACAACTTTTTAGTGGAAAATTACAGTGTTACAAATTGAGCATCCCAAATCCAGAAATCCAAAATCTGAAATGCTCCAAAATTCAACACTTCTGACCTACGATGTGATGCTTAAAAGAAGTGCTCACTGGCGCATTTTGGATTATAAATTTTTCAGATTGGGGATGCTAAACCTGTATATATACCGCAAATATTCCAAAATAAAAAAAATAGAAACCCAAAACACTTGGTTTTAAGCTCTCTGCATAAGGAGGAGTTTATCTGTATGAACTATAGGCATAAGGCTGTACAGGAGATCTCTAGAACATCCTCGTCCTGCGTAACTCAAACCGCACACGCAGGGAACAACGCCCTATTCCCCTGATCCCAACTCCTGGAAACTACTATTCTACCCTCTGATTCACTCTGGAATCAACTGATATGATGTGCATAGAGTAGTCAAACTCAGAATCACAGAATAGAATGTCTAATGAGAGAAAGTATCTGCAAGACTTCTTCCCAAATATTGGTCTAATACCCACCAAACACATATGGTCCATGAGGGCCAGACTTCCATCATCAGTTCATGTTCACCCTTTCCACCAGTCAGTTCTGTATTTGTAAATATCCACATGTATTTCTAGAAAGATCCACATGGTCCTCACCTGACCTCTACAGGGGGAAGGGAGCATCATGGACCCAGAACAGGGAACATGGTCTCGGTCCAAAGCTATCAGCTCTTGCCTGTCCCCTTCACTCTTTGCAGGTCATTCCTTCGACTCTTCTCTGTCTTTAGAGGTCACTGGCTCAAGTCAGTCACTATGAGACACCGGTGAAAACTCCCGCACCTTGTGGCTCCACTGCCTGATGACTGAACTGACCTCCAGGCCTGACTGTGGTCTCTCCCCTGTGTTATTTCTGCTGAAGTACCCAGTCCCAGGCCAGGCCTTCCAGTACCCAAATGGTTTAAGGACAATGGGAAGTTCCATCATCCATCTCTAGGATGTCCTTGGAAAGGGAAGCTGCAGAGGAAACATAGCTTGGGGGACAAAGTAAGACTCAAACTAAGAAGATTCCAGCACTGCATGCTCCAAGTGAGGACCACCAGGTGGGCCAGGCAGGCAGTTGGAGATGGAGGGACTCAGAGAGGCACCAGGGGCTGTGCCTGCTGGTCCTGTGTCTTTCCATGACCCAATGCTGCTGCTCAATTCACACTTAAGAAAGTTTGTGCTTCTCCCACATAAAGCAGGCAGCCTCACAATCTCTGAGCCCTCAGATTGCCATGCATCACTTTTGTAACACACACACCTGCCATAGGCTTTTAAGGAGTTGGGTGGGCTGAGAGGTGGGAAATGCCAACTCTGATTGAAAAATTCCTTTAGAGGAATCAAAGATGCCACACAGGGCAATCTTCTCTCTGTTTTCCACACAGTGGACTCTCTCAAGCCCTCCATCTCCAGCAGCAACTTAAACCCCAGGGAGGACATGGAGATGGTGATCTTAACCTGTGATCCTGAGACTCCGGATGCAAGCTACCTGTGGTGGATGAATGGTCAGAGCCTCCCTGTGACTCACAGGTTGCAGCTGTCTGAAACCAACAGGACCCTCTTTCTATTTGGTGTCACAAAGGATATTACAGGACCCTATGAATGTGAAATACGAAACCCAGTGAGTGCCAGCCGCAGTGACCCAGTCACTCTGAATCTACTCCGTGAGTATCTTCTGTTCCTCTGGGAGCCAGGTTGCCATCCCAAATACACATGGTCAGAGGCCAGGCCTCTCAGTCCCTCTCAGGTCCAAGTACAGAGACCTTTACCCCTGGACATCAAAGCTGGCCATGACTTTCTGCCCCAGGCAAACCAGAGTAGGCCTAGGCTTGATCAACAATTGGAGAAAAGAGGCTGCTCCTGTCATGGAGACTCAGGCTCCACAGCTTGTGATGGGAGAAACAGGTGAATGTCTCAGGCTCCAGATCAGTGAACACAGCGGGGATTTGGCTGGGACTTCAGTGTCGTGACTTGGCTCACAGGGCCACTGTGGCCCTTCCACAGACCAGGAGTTTCCCTTCCCTCTGACAATATCTCCTGTGACTTTATTCTCCTTGCTCCAGATGGCCTGGATGCCCCCACCATTTCTTCCTCACACACCTATTACCATACTGGAGAAGCCCCCCAGCTCTCCTGCCTGACAGACCCTCACCCACTGGTAGAGCATTCTTGGCTGATTGATGGGAAGTTCCAACAATCAGCACAAGCGTTCTTTATCCCCCAAATAACTAAAACGTATAGAGAGGTCTATGTCTCTTTCATCAGTAACTCAACCACTGGAGGAACAAATCTCATAATCAAGAGGATCATAGTCATTGGTAAGTGGATCCCTGGAGCATTGGCAATATGTTTTCCAGTGCAGTCTATCTAGTTATCAGGGAAGAGCCACCTGCCCTCTGCAAAGGGAGAGGGAAAATCAAAAACCCAGGACAGTGAATATGTTTCTGCTCCAAAAGCACTAGCTTTTGCCTGTCCCCTTCACTCTTTCTAGATCATTCTTTAGACTATACACTAACAATGAACAATCTCAAAGGAAATTAAGGAAAGAATTTCAATTCACTTAACATCAAAAGGAATAAAATATTTTGGAATAAGTTTAACCAAAAAGGTCAAATGATTATTCCCTGAAAACTACAAAACACTGCTGAAAGAAATTAAAGACAATATCAATATATGGAAAGACATTTAATTTTCATGGATTGGAAGAATCAACATTGTTAGAAAGACAATACTACCCAATGTGAGTTGCAGATTCAATGCAACCCCTACCAGAATCCCAGTAACATTTTTTCACAATTAGAAAACTCTGTCCGAAATCTGACATGACAGGCTCTCACTAATGACTGCCACAACAGAAACACTGAGAAAAAGATGCAACCATGAAAAGGTGGAAAGTTCTGATGACACAGAAAATAACAATCAGCCTTTCTCAAATCCCAAAGCCTTCAAAAATATACGAGTGCAGCACGGCCAGTATGGAACATATTAGATTTTGAATGTTTCAGATTTGGGATGCTAAACCAGTAAGTATATGAAAAATATTTCAGAATCAAAAAATGTCAGAAATCCAAAACACTATTTGTCCTAAGTCTTATGCAGAAGAAATACTCAATCTGTGTGAAATATAGGCATCGAGCTGTACAGCAGATCTCTAGAACCTCCCCACCTTGCATAACTGAAACTGCACAGCCATGAACAACTTCTGATTCTCCCCACTCCCAGCTCCTGGCAACCAGAACTCTTTTCTCATATTCACTCTGGAATCCACTTACATGAGGTCCCTAGAGTAGTCCAACACATGGAATCAGAGAGTAGAATGTCCAGTGAAAGAAAATATTTGCAAGACTTCTCTCCAAGTTTGTCTCATATCCATCAAACACACATGGCCCATGAGGATCAGATTTCCAGCAGTTCATTCCCACCCTTTCCTCTAGTCAGTTCTGCATTTGCAAATGTCCACATGTATTTCTGGAAAGATCCACATGGTCCTAACTTGCCCTCTGCAGAAGGAGAGGAAACTTAAAGAACCCAGGACAGGGAACATGGTTCTGCTCCAAAGCCACCAGCTCTTGCCTGTCCCCTTCACTCTTTCTAGATCATTCCTTGCATTCTGTTCTATCTTTAGAAGGCACTGGTTCAAGTAAGTCCTCATGAAACACCTGCAAAAAACTGCCCCACCTTGTGCCTCCACTGCCTGATGACAGAACTGACCTCCAGGCTTGACTCTGGTCTCCCCTGTGTTATTGCTGCTGAAACACCCAGTCCCAGGCCTGGCTGCTCAGTATCTTCGGGGTTTCAGGACAATGCGAAGTCCCAATATAACTCATCTCTAGAATGTCCTTGGAAATGGAAGCTGCAGAGAAATCGCATCTAGGGGGGAAACGTAGGATGGAATTTGGAAGGGGCCCAGCAGTTGCACATTCCTGGTAAGGAACACAAGGAGAGCCAGCCAGTCAACTGATTAGGGAGTTACTGGGAGGGGTACCAGGGGCTGTGACTCCCACTGATGTGTCTGTCCATGAACCAACACTGCTTCTCAATTGACACTTGAGAAAGTCTGTGCTCCCCTAAGACAGAGCAGACGGCCTCACAGTCTTTGAGCCCTTAGATCATCATGCATCTGTCTTGTGACACATGCAACAGCTATTGGCTTTCAAGGATTTCAGTGGGCTGAGAGGTGGGAGATGTCAACTCTGATTGAAGGATGCCTGTAGAGGAATCAAAGGTGCCACACAGGACAATCTTCTCTCTGTTATCCACACAGCGAAGCTGCCCAAGCCATACATCACCATCAACAACTTATACCCCAGGGAGAATAAGGATGTCTTATCCTTCACCTGCGAACCTGAGAGTAAGAACTACACGTACAGGTGGTGGCTAAATGGTCAGAGCCTCCCAGTCAGTCTCAGGGTAAAGCAACCCATTGAAAACAGGATCCTCATTCTACCCAGTGTCATGAGAAATGAAACAGGACCCTATGAATGTGAAATACGGGAAGGAGATGGTGGCATCCGCAGTAACCCAGTCACCCTGAATGTCCTCTGTGAGTATCTTTTGTTCCTCTGTGGGACAGGACACAAGCTTAAATCCAAACGGCCAGAGGCCAGGCCTCTCAGTTTCCTCTGTTCCAAGTATAGACACCTTTACTTCTGGACATCTGAGCTGCCCATGACTCCCTGCCCTGGGTTGGCACAGCCTTAACCAAGAATATAAGGGGAGGGGACGCTCTTGTCATGGGAGACTTGTGGCCCACAGCTTGTGATGGGAGAAACAGGTGAAGACCTCAGGCTTCGGCTCAGTGAACATAGAGGGGGTTTGGCTGGGACTTGAGGGTGTGTCTTGGCTCAGAGGGTCACTGTGTCCCTTTAAGAGACCAGGAGCATCCCCTTCCCATGGATGACATCACCTGTGGCTTTATTCTCTTTGCTCCAGATGGTCCAGACCTCCCCAGCATTTACCCTTCATTCGCCTATTACCGTTCAGGAGAAAACCTCTACTTGTCCTGCTTCGCGGACTCTAACCCACCGGCAGAATATTCTTGGACAATTAATGGGAAGTTTCTGCTATCAGGACAAAATCTCTCTATTCCCCAAATTACTACAAAGCATAGCGGGCTCTATGCTTGCTCTGTTCGTAACTCAGCCACTGGCATGGAAAGCTCCAGATCCGTAACAGTCAAAGTCCCTGGTAAGTGGATCCCAGCATCCTTGCAGTAGGGTTTTAGGTGGAGTCTATCTGGCTTTCAGAGAAGAGTCAGGAAAACATTCTTATTCCCAGCCTGTGTCCCATGGGCACAAGCAAATCCCAAATTCTCCTCCTGAACCCTCCCAATTTGTCTCTACAGACTCTCTTCTCCTTGTTTTTCTGTTTTCTCATGGCTGACTTTTTGTCTGGCCTGAGAAAGGTAGGGAGGGGGCTTTATCAGCCCTGAGCCCTATGTAGTAGATTCTCGCTGTCACCAACACATCCCCTTCTGCCACGTCTTTGTTTGCTTGTACCTATTAAATGAGCTACAAAGAACATCTGATGCTTCGAAACAAGCTCACACTTTTCCCCCAAATGAGAGGAGGAAGCCCCTTGGGTGAGGGAGGAGCAGCTCAGACTCTGCTTCCTGCTCTGCTCCGGGCTCCTCTGGTGACTGGCCATGCCTGACTCCACCTTGGGTGGGACCAGCATGTGTGGAGAAAGAGCCCTTGTGGCCTGTCCTGAATTTGGCTAAATCGAGCTGCCAGTTGAAGACAAGCCTCCCCCGGGCCAGGCTGCAGGGAAATGAGAAGAGAGGGAGCCTCAGGGCAGACTCCGGAGCTGCGTCCTGGCTCTGAAATCACCGGCTGTATGAGGCTGTGGGCACAGCACGTGGGACTCACTACAGAGGACAGTGACTGACACAGAGCTGGAGAAATAGGGAGATTCACCCCTGGGGCTCTGCATGGCAGGAAAGGGGCAGTGCCAAAAAGTGTGTAATTATAGAGAGGGTAAGACTACCAGACACTTTATATATATCTCATATAAGACTTACCATTAACTATTTCTAAGTGTGCAATTTGGTGTTGTGTAACCATCACACTATCCATTTCCAGAACTTTTTCCTCTTACCATATTAAACCTCTGTACTCAATAAACAGTAACTCTCACTCTTTCTTCCCCTAACCCTTAGCACCTACCATTCTACTTTCTGTCTCTACATAACTGGCTATTCTAACTATCTTTTATAAATGGAATTATACAATAATTATCCGTTTGTGTGTGGCTTATTTCAGTTAGCATAATATCTTCAAGGTTCATCCATTTTGCACGATGTATTGGAATTTTATTCATTGTTAAGGTTGAATAACATTTCAATGTATAGATACACCTCATTTGCCTACCCACTTCTCTTTCAGTGGACTTTTCAGTTGTTTCCATTTTATGGCTATTGTGAGTAATGCTTCTCTGAACATCAGTGTACAAATATTTGTTCAAATTTCTTTCAATTCTATAAGGAGCATGTCCAGAAGTGGAATTGCTGGATCAAATGGTAATCTATTGTTTAATTTTTTGAGAAACAGCCACACCACCTTTTACAGTGGCTATAACGTTTCCCATTCCCATCAGCAATGCACTAGAGCTCCAATTTTTCCATCTACTTGAAAACATCTGTTGTTTTTTGTTGCTGCCATTGTTGTTGTTTATCAAAGCCATCCTAAAGTGTGTGAGGTGGTGTAACATTGTGGTTTTGATTTGCATATCTCTAAGTATTCGTGACACTGAGGAACTTTGCGTGAGCTTATTGGATATTTGTATATCTTCCTTGGAGAAAACTCTATTTTAATCCTTTGTTCATTTTGTAATTGGGTTTTTGGATGTTTGCTGTTGTTGACTTGTAGCTTTTCATGTATTCTGGAAGTTAATTTCTTATCACACATATAATTTGTAAATATTTGTATCATTTCATGGGTTGCCTTTGTAATTTCTTGATAATGTTCTTTGATACGTAAAACATTTTGATTTTTATGAAGTCCATTTTATCCATTTTATTTGTTGCCTATGCTTTTGTTGTTACAACCAAGAAATCATTGTGAAATCCAGTATCATGAAGCTTTTCTTCTAAGAGTTGTATAGTTTTTGCTCTTACATTTAGATCTTTGATCTATTGTGGGTTAATTTTTTACATGGTGTTAGTTAAAGGTTCCACTCTTCTTGCCCTTGGATATCCAGCTTTCCCAATATGATTTGGTGAGAACAGTGTCCCTTCCCCACTGAACGATCTTGGCACACTCGACGAAAATCATTTGGCCATATATGCAAGCATTTCTTCCTGGGCTATTATATTTCACTAATTTCTATGTCCTCCTTTATGCCAGTACCACACTGTATTGATTACTGGGGCTTTGTAGTAAATGCTGAAATCAGGAAGTGTGAGTCCTCCAGCTTCATTCTTCCTCTTCAAAGCTGTGTGTCTATTTAGAGTCATGAGATTCAATATAAATTTTAGGACAGATTTTTCTTTTTCTGCAAAAATGTCACGGAGATTCTGATAGGAATTGTATTGAATCTGCAGCTCACTTTGGGTGGCACTGTCCTCCTAACAATATTGAGTCTTCCAATTCATGAAAAGAAAATATATCTTTCAATTTATTGATGTCATAGTTCATTTCTTTCAGCAGTATTTTGTAGATTTCAGGTACAATTATTTCAGCTGTTTGCTTAAACTTATTCCTAAATATTTTATTCTTTTTGATGTTAATATAAATTGAAATCTTTTTTTCTTAATTTCCCTTCAGATTTTTCATGGTTAGTGTGTTGAAATACAACTGACGTTTGAATGTTGATTTTGTATTGTGCAACGTTGCTGAATTTATTTCTTAATTCTAATAGGTTTGTTCCTTCTTTAGGATTTTCTACATATAAGTTCAAGTTATCAGTAAACAAAAATAATTTTATTCCTTCCTTTCAATTTGAATGTCTTTTTTTAAACTCTTGCCTAATTTTTCTGACTAGACCTTTCAATACTATGTTGAATAAAAGAGTCAAAAGCAGACATCCTTGTCTTCTTCCTGCTCATACAGGGAAAGCTTTCAGTCTTACTGCATGGAGTATGATGTTAGCATTGGATTTTTCACATATTGAATTTATGTTGAGGTGGTTTCCTTCCAACCTTAGAATGTTTTTATTATGAAAAAATATTGAATTTCATCAAATGCTTTTATTGATTCAATCTTATTACTGATTATAGTTCTATTCATATTTTTGTGTGTTTCTAGGAGTTTGTCTACTTCATCTAGGTTATCCAATTTATTAGCACACAATTATTTATAGTACTTTTTTTTTTTTTTTTTTTTTGAGACGGAGTCTCGCTCTGTCACCCAGGCTGGAGTGCAGTGGCGCAATCTCGGCTCACTGCAAGCTCCGCCTCCCGGGTTAACGCCATTCTCCTGCCTCAGCCTCTCCAAGTAGCTGGGACTACAGGCGCCCGCCACCACGCCCGGCTAATTTTTTTGTATTTTTAGTAGAGACGGGGTTTCACCGTGGTCTCGATCTCCTGACCTCGTGATTCGCCCGCCTCGGCCTCCCAAAGTGCTGGGATTACAAGCGTGAGCCACCGCGCCCGGCCTATTTATAGTACTTTTGTAATCATTATTTTATTAGAATTGGTAGTAATCTCTTCATGCTTCATTTCTCTTTTTTTTTGAAGAGGGAGAGACAGACTCTCACTCTGCCGGCCAGCCCAGGATGGAATTCAGTGGTGTGATTATGGCTCACTGCAGCCTCATCCTCCTGGGCTCAAGCAATTCTCCTTCTTCAGCCTCCCAAGATGCTAGGATTACAGGTGCATGCCACCATGCCAAGCTAATTCGTTTTTTTTTTTTTTTTTTTTTTGTAGAGACAGGGTCCCCTCAGGTTACCTATGCTGGTCCAAACACCTGGTCTCAAGAAATCCTTCGGTTGTGACCTCCAAAAGTGCTAGGACTAAAACGTGACCCACCATGCTCGGAGTCCGCTTTCATTTCTGATTTTAGTAATTTTAAACTTTTCTCTTTTTTTCTTAGTCAATCTAGTTAATGGTTGTCAATTTTGTTGATTTTATTTTGAAGAATCAACTTTTGGTTTCATTAATTTTGTTTCTTTCCATGCTCCATTTTATTTATATCTACTCTAATGCTTATTATTTCCCTCATTCACTGTGCTTGGGTTCAGTTTGTTCTTCTTTCATATCCTGAAGTATTAAAGTAGGTTGTTCACCTGAGATCTTTCTTCTTTCTTAATGTGAGAGTTTACAGTTGTACATTTCTTGCACAAAACTCAACTTCTCTGAACCTCTGATTCCTCACCTGAAAATTGCAATGAGAGTGCTTTCTTCATACCATTCTTTAAAGGTTTAATGTAGTCAATGAAACAAGATGCCACACACAGAGGATCCAATGTCAGCTGCTATATTACTACCATCATCATTAGCATTGAGGTCAAATAGTCCTAGAATCAAATCGCAGATCCACCTGTCACTAGCCATATGACACCAGCAAAGTTTTTACGCCACTCTAAGCTTCTGTCTTTTCATCGGCAAAATGGAAATAATGTCTACCTGACAGGGTTATTGTGTGGATTAAATGAGATACAGGTAAAGTATTTAGCACAGGGCCTGGCACATAGGAAGTGCCCCTCAACAGTACCTACCTTTTTCCATATGTATATGGAAAAATAGGTAACACATAAAACACGAGGACATGGTTACTGACTGCTTGTGTGAGAGAAAGAAAAAAAGCTGAGTGCAAAGAATCAAGCCTGGTATGTTAGTTTTTACCAACTGAGATGCATCCAAGATGGGATTAGACATATAAGATAATTGATCAGGGAAGACACCTGTGAGGGAATGTGGGGCAGGCATGAAGGTAGCATGGGAGAACCCACAGACCACTATGCAGAGCTGATTCCTGTGAAAAAGAAAGAGAAAGTAGTTTTAGGTACCAATGCAGTTCTAAGAGTTTTTGCAAGGCTGATGGGGAATCCTCCAACCAGTCACCCATTAGAGTTAAAGAGAGCCTCAGAGAACTAGGCTTGCTTTCACGCCCTTGCTGGGAGCCTGTGGGAAAGAAGCTTTCTGTGCAAAGAAGGTGGTGAATTTGAAATGCACTGATGTGGGCCTTCTGTCAATCAGTTCCCTGCCATGGAGACCTGGCAGGGTCTCATTCATGGCTGCCACAACAGACACTGAGAAAAAGATGCAACCACGAAAAGGTGCAATGGTGGCAAGTTCTAATGACATAGAAAATAGCAATCAGCCTTTCTCACATCCGAAAACCTTCCAAAATATCTGAGTGCAGTAGAGAATTGACAGAGGACTGATCACCAACCTAGAAACATGGTGGGAGGGAAAAAAAACTGCAAGAATATCATCATCTCCCATCAATTTTCCAACAGAAATAATGTAGTCCTTGAAGGAACAATTCTAGAGTACCTCATGTTACATGCTTGTTCCTGAGGCTCCCCCATGTGAAATAACATCACCTTCATTCCTTCTTTTCTTTTCTTTCCGTGACAGCTCCTTCAGGAATAGGACGTCTTCCTGGCCATATTCCATTAGAGCACCCGTGATGTCATTTCTGTATTTCAGGAAGACTGGCAGGTATGATGGCCTTTTCTCTTATCCTGGTTCCTGCAGGGCTGACTGCCATGCTTGGGAGAGGGAAAAGTCTTATTTGCCTGTATCTGGGACTGGATCTCCTCCTTCCTCCTCTAAAATCCTGTTTCTCAGCCCTAATTCCTGCAGTTCCCTTTCTCCCTGGCCTTTGTGCTCCCTGTACCCCACTGTCTTTTAGACATAATTATCTCCAGCCTCTGCTCATTTGTTTCTCAGATTCAAATGAGAAACACAATTTCACATGGTGAGACCCTCTTCATTATTTTTAACATCTCTCAATAGTGTAATTCTCTCCATTCCCATAAAGCTCAACCACTTCTCAAAGTATTGCTTGACTTCTTGTCTCCAGACTTTGAAACATTCCTTGCACATGACTGCCTCATTACCTTTCTAAAATCTAGTTAATTCACTTAATCAAGAATCTCCAGGGGTCTGCTCTAGCCTGTTTGATAAGTTCACATTTCTTCTATTTACTAAGCCTGCTCACTTCCTTTACCTCTACTTTCTAGTATAATTCCTCCATCCTAATTAGAACTGTCTTCCTACACATCCCTGCCCCTTCACCCATACAGACATAAAATTCTTAGTTCCAAAGTTATATCTAAAAACAGAGTGAAATCTTCTCCACCATCTGCACTGCAGACTTAACCACACCCTTCATCAGAAGCAACATCTGACCTCAAGGAGAACAAAGACTTTAGGATTAACATGTGAACCTGAGACTTAGAACACAATCTATGTGTGGTTGAGATTTTTTTCTGATGACCAGTTCATGTGTTCAAAAAAGATACAGAAATGGAGAAGGCAAGGTCCCTACCCCAGGAGACATAAAGCCTAAGACAGGAAATGAGAGCTGAAAATATTCATGATACCAAAATAGAAAAAATTGAATGCCACAAGAAATCAGAGAAATCTGATTGGAAATAGAGCTACACATTGGAATCACTGGAAAACATTTTTAAAAGTGATGCTCAAGCCCCACCCATTAGTTCCAGTTTAAAGGTCTGGAGAGGGACCCAGGCATTGGTAATTTTTAAATCTTCCCTGACACTACTAACATGTAACAAGGATGGAGAACTCTTGTTGTAATAGGTAGAACTTAAAACTAAATCAATGATTTTCAGCTGGAAGTACTGGAATTACCTAAGGACCTTTTTCAACATACATAAGATTGTACTTTTTTGGCCCTATTTATGAATGGGCTACACCAAGAACTCAGTAATCCAGTTGGGAAACAGAAGCTGAATGGAAAAACCACCTTATTTGATATGTTAAATTATATAGAAAACATTTTCAAATAAGTGATAACTGATGCTAAACCTTCTCTAAATAATATTTATGGGAATGTTAATAATATGAGTATTCTAGGCTGGGCACGATGGCTCAGGCCTGTAATCCCAGCACTTTGGGGGTCGAGGTGGGCAGATCATTAGGTCAGGAGATCAAGGTCATCCTGGCTAACACGGTGAAACCCCATCTCTACTAAAAAGGCAAAAACAAAATTAGCTGGGCTTGGTGGCAGGCACCTGTAGTCCAGCTACTCAGGAGGCTGAGGCAGGAGAATGGCATGAACCCGGGAGGGGGAGCTTGCAGTGAACTGAGTTCGCACCACTGCACTCCAGCCTGGGTGACAGAGTGAGACTCCGTCTCAAAAAAATTTTTTTAAATGAGTATTCTAAAAATTATATGAAATTCTGGAAGTCATGTATGTTATCATAGTGTCATATGCCACAGAAGTAACTAGATTTCTATGTGAGCTGGGTCTTTACCACACTAAACTCTCATTAGATTTTTAACCATAGTCATTTTAAATCTTTGTCCTTCCCAGACAGTTGCTTTGATTCTTCCTCAAATATTTACAATCAGCTACAGTCCAAAATTGCTTTTTCTTCAAGGGGATTTATGGAAAAGACTCTGACAAGGACTCTTGAATACAAGTTTCCGATAACTTCAAGATCACACCACTGGACTAAGAACTTTCAAAATTTTAATGAACAGGCTGATACCTTCATGAAATTCAAAACAAAGAAGAAAAAAACTCAATGTTATTGGACTAAATAATCAAAAGGATAATGTCCTCATAATTTTCTATTTGAAAATGTGCTGATTCTTTGAATGTTTTATTCTCCAGATTTATGAATTTTTTTCCTTGGGCAATTGGTAAAGCATACTTTTGTAAACAAAAATGGAAACATTTGCTTTTGCTCTCTGAGTGTCCCAGAATTGGGAAACTATTCATGAGTATTCATATGTTTATGGTAATAAAGTTATTTGCACAAGTTCAGTAAGAATCTGCTCTCTTTATAACAGGACACATTTGAAAACATTGGTTATATTACCAAGGCTTTGACTGGGATGTTATATTTGAGAATATACATAGAATAAACCCATAGGGAATGCAGGCAAAATCTGAAGTTGGCCTTGGTTTGGATTCCCAGTCTCAAGAGGATTTTGGAAGTTTAATCTGAGATTCTTATTAAAAACTTCTAGTAAAGCGAAGTATAAAAGGAGCCTCTATGGTCCTTTGCTACTCTTGCCGCACTTAGGTAAAAAATCTGGGCAAGTTCGGTGAGACTCAACCTATTTTGCAAACAAATTCATCCTACTGGAATTATCTTTTAAAAATAGAGACTCCTATAGAGAGAAAAACTATGTTGAAAAGAAAAACTGTAGTACACCTGTTACCAGATTGAACCACTGTTCATTATCTTTGAGTATTTATAATCCACTGGTAGACTGGACTTGACCCTGAATTCTTTCAGTTCTTCCAATTCAGTTTTCTCCAATGAAATCATTAAGAACAAGAGCGGCTCTGTTCCTGAAGCCATATAAGCCAGAGTTGGACAACTCTATGTAAATTTCATGGGAAAACGCTTGTGTCTGAGGTGTGGGCCACTAAGAGCTCACCAATGTTCAACACCGTAACTTAGAGACAGTCAAACTGCAAACCGTGACAGCAAGTTGACGACTTTACACTGTGGACAGCTTTTCTCAAGATGTCAGAACAAAACTATCAATCATGATGAGACTCTTACCTCTCTTAATTTGTCCTTGCTTATGCCTGTCTCCTTTGCTTCCAAGAATAATGCTGTAATTAAAATTTCACAAGAAGTAACTTCTGAGGCTAAGTTAACAGTGTCAGATATATCATGTCACCACAATTTTTTTTTAAGATGGAGTTTCGCTCTTGTTGCCCATGCTGGAGTGCAATGGCACAATCATGGCTAACTGCAATCTCCGCCATCCTTCCATGTCTCACTTTTCTGTCTGCACAAACCATAGTGAAACACACTAGCTCTGCTATGAAGTGGCTGGTTGACCCTGGGCCACTCATTTGACCTCCCTCAGGCTCTTTCCTCATCTGCAATGTAAGGCTGACTCTTACTGCATCAGAAAATGACAGTGGAAGAGTAAATTGACATGTGTAAGACATTAGTCACAGAGCCTGCTCCCTGATGAGCCCTTGGTAAACATTCCTTTCGGTCCTTTCCTTTCACTTTCCCATTTTTCTTGCCCTCACCCATCTTCTCCTTCAACTCCTTTCAATTCACTAACTTACTCAGTCTAACCTGCCAATTAAAGAAGCCACACTACCCATTCTCTCATGGCTCTGCTGGAACGTTCTTGTGATGTTGTCTGCTATCCACTCAAGGGAATGAGTATTATTTATATGGAGAGGTCTGTTTGCAACAAGAAATTCTTTTTATGTTCACACAAAATTTATACACAATTTCTCTTAATTTACACGTACCAGTCTCAATTCTACCCTGTTATTTCATACATGTACTTCATTATTTTATTCTTCAGTCTTTCTCCTTACACCTTAGAAATTAGGAGAGTACCAAAACAAAAATAATGGCCTGGGCCAGAAGAGGGGATTCCGTTAGCAGATGAGTGCTTTCTTTTTCAAGATGAATGAATGCTATGTGCAAGGCAGCCCTGAAGCCCATTTCTGGGTTTGGCTTACATCAAAGCCATTTGACTCTAGGACACATTCTTAGATTCCCAGGAGATAATGATTACCACGGAAGCCACACCCACTCTGAGTATTCCTACTGTTGGGCAAAGGAATGTTTACAGAATGTTGTGCATTCTGTTTACTCCTCCTAAATTCTTCCACTCCTGGAAGTTAAGCTTCCCAACTAATCAGCTTCATCTCCAGCTGGCCTGCCTGGACCCTGACCAGAGATTCCTCCCCACTCTGGATGGCCAGGGTGGCACCTTTGTCTATTCCCATAATTATAACAGCTCACACTGTTGCAACACTATGAACCAGGCACTATCCTAAGAGCTTTCCAGGTAACTAGAATCCTCACCAAAAAATCCTGAGTGTTATCGTCCCCAATTTTGCAGATTAAAAAAAAAAAAACTGAGGCAGAGAAGGATGTGCCCACTGTTACCTAACTCCGTAATTCAACCTCATCCTCCACTTCATCTGGTAAGAGGACACTCTAAGATGTACAAGGTCTCCTGAATGACATCCACCTTCAAAAATGACTTTTTCTCCGTCTACTTTCAGGATTTGACAAACAGCCAGCATTTTGTTTTCTGTCTCACCCTTCACTTATGCACCTGTTCCCTAAAACTACGCTCAAAATTACACAGCCCTGCATAAAAGTTAGCTTTTAGAAACCTCAATCTCTTTTGGAAAAAAGAAAGGCCAGGTTCCAGGTCTCACAAAGAGTCATGTTTTACTCTATTGTCAACTATTTGCATGGCCATTCTCTGGCCATAAACGAGTGCACTAGAAACAGAAAGTGTAATGAAAAGAAAGTCGGAGGAGGGTGAGTTTCTAGATACATACACAGGGAAAAGATTCCAAATCCAGAAAAATTCATAAAATGCAGCCAGGGTGTGTGGCTTTGAGCAATGCCAGCCCCATCTGCCACTTTCCATGGCTGTTGGCCTCTTACTTCCTTCTCAACCTGCCCCTCCTGGTCTTGCTTTCTTAGACGAATACAAACAACCTGGGAGCTGGGGTCAGATCAGAGCACACAGCACTGCGTGGCAGGGATGGGAAAGACAGAAAAGGAACACGAGTGTTTGACTCATGAAGAGCTGACTCACCTGGGTACACATCACTTAGGCAGGCAATAGATTACTGAAAGACTTTGCAGGATTCATGGTGGTTATCCAGAATGACTGAATGAGGCGAGGGTCTTGACCAATTGAATTTCATTGAGCCAGTGCTTGATGGTGCACCCTGGGAAAACATGAGTTGCAAAAACCTCTGTGGCTTGTGTTTTCTCTGAAGAGGTTTCAGGAGGCTTAGTATTTATAAATTTGATTAAAGGGAAGAAGGCAGGTAGGAAAAGATGGAGTGGGCAGAAAAACAATTGATCTAATCTTGTCTTTCTCCTGTGCCTCAGAAAATAAATATTATCAGAATGAGAGTTAAAATACTTCAGTTTTAGGAGCTAGGTTTTGATTGCTCACTTAAAATTACAATTGGCATGCCTTTCTCTTACAAAGAAATATACATCTTGAAAGGTTCTGAAGCCAAGAAAAAACAATTTGTTCAGGCAATCATCTGGAGATGCCCGAGATCTTTGGCTTTCCTGTTTACCGCATTCTTTTTCTTTTTTTTTTTTCTTAGAGACACAACCTTACTCTGTCCACCCAGACTGGAGTGTACTCAATACAGACTTGAACTACTGGGCTGAAGCAGTCCTGCCACCTTAGCCTCCCAAGTATCTGAGACTATAGGCATGCACCACTGCACCTGGCTAATTTGATTTATTTTATGATTTGTAGAGACATGGTCTCCCTTTGTTGCTCAGGCTGGTCTTAAACTCCTGGTTTCAAGTGATCCTCCTGCCTTGGACTCTCAAAGTGCTAGGATTACAGGCCTGTGCCAACACACCTGGCCCCCCGATTCTTCAAAAGCTTTCAGAGAAAGCATTGTAGAAGACATGACTTTGTGACTCTATGTTTCATCTGATCCTACATCACTAGGAAGGCTCATGCCTAAGAAGTCTTGTCCCATGGAAAAGGGGATGAAGACAAATCAGAAAAGGGCAAAGGGAAGTCACAGCAACAAGGGACAGTATAACCCTGGAACCTTATTTAAGTCACACAACTGCTGCTTCAATTAGAGCAATTCGTTTGGCAAATATTGCTCTAACCCTTTCAGTTGTATGTTGGCTCACCTGTAATGTCTGGAGCAGTCTATAGACTATGTTTTCTAGAGTTTCTGAAGCATCTTCCAATTGCAATGACAATCTCACACATTTCTCTGAATTGCAGTCTGAATCCAGTGATCATGTGTACCTTTTGTGTAGTCCACACATCAGCAGGCACAAACGTTTGTATATCCTGAAGTTTACATAAGTCATCTAGTTTTAGCTTGCAAGATTTAATCTATCCATGTGACAAAAGGCTAATATCCAGAATCTATAAGAAACTTAAATTTACAAGAAAAAATCAACCCCATAAAAGTGGGTGATGCACACGTACAGACACTTCTCAAAATGAGACATTTATGTGACCAACAAACATATGAAAAAAAGCTCATAATTTCTGGTCATTAGAGACATGCAAATCAAAACCACAATGAGATACCATCTCATGCCAGTTAGAAAGGTGATCATTAAAAGGTCAGGAAACAACATGCTGGAGAGGGTGTGGAGAAATAGGAATGCTTTTACACTGTTGGTGGGAGTATAAATTAGTTCAACCATTGTGGAAGACAGTTGGTGATTCCTCAAGGATCTAGAACAAGAAATACCATTTGACCCAGTGATCCCATTACTGGATATATACCCATAGGATTATAGATCATTCTACTATAAAAACACATGCACACATACGTTTATTGTGGCACTATTCACAATAGCAAAGACTTGGAACCAACCCAAATGCCTATCAATGATAGACTGGATAAAGTAAATGTGGTACATATGCACCATGGAATTCGATGCAGCCATAAAAAAGGATGAGTTCATGTCCTTTTCAGGGACATGGATGAAGCTGGAAACACCATTCTCAGCAAACTAACACAGGAACAGAAAACCAAACGCCGCATATTCTCACTCATAAGTGAGAGTTGAACAATGAGAACACTTGGACACAGGGAGGGGAACATCACACACTGGGGACTGTTGAAGGGTGGGGGACTAGGGGAGGGATAGCATTAGGAGAAATACCTAATGTAGATGATGGTTTAATGGGTGCAGCAAAACACCATAGCACGAGGATACCTATTTAACAAACCTGCAGGTTCTGCACATGTATCCCAGAATTTAAAAGTGTAATAAAAAAAGATAAAAATCTTAAAAGCACAGTTTTAATTTATAATATACCAAAATGGAAGAAAAATAAAAGAAAATTCTCAAACCATTGGTTTTGAAATTTGTAGCCAGGAAAAAATTTAGGATTCAGTCCAAATTGTAGGTAAATAACAAAATTCAAAAGAAAAAGAACAGATCTGAAATGTAATAACCATTGTTCTGTTGTTTTCTTCTGAAGAATAATTTCCCCCCTCCTGTCTCCCATTTTTATGAAATAGAAATCATATGGGACCAATGTATTTCCAAAACTAGTTTCAGACTTATACCTGGATTGTTTACATAAAGTGCAGCAAGAATGTAGATTCAAGGCCTCTGTGGATACATATATTTTATATATATGTATAAATATAAGAATTTATATATATTCTATAACGTAGAATGGCACTAAAGTATATTAATGGCAGCAAATCTGTAGAAGTCTGCAGCAGCCTCAATTCTTGCATCTTCAGAAGAAAGAATTCAACTAAGAGTCATAAGGCAGAAGAAAAGACTGAGGCAAGTTTTAGAGCAAGAGAGAAAGTTTATTTAAAAGCTTTAGAGCAGAAATTAAAGAAAGTAAAGTACACTTAAAACAGGGCCAAACAGGCGATGAGATTTCAAGTGTGTGGTTTGACTTTTGACTTAGGCTTTTGTATGTTGGCATAATTCTGGGGTCTGCATCTCTTCTACCCTGATTCTTCCCTTAAAGTGGGCACTCTGGCTGTGCAGTGGTCCACCAGCACTTAAGAAGGGAGCTTGTGTAGTGTGTTTCCTGGAGTACAGTTGGAAAACAGAGACCAAAATAAAAGCTATGTATGTAAATAAAATTGGTCTCCTTATAAAATCCTGTTATAAATTTCTATCATTTTTGTGTTACCTTGGCATCTATTTTTAATCTTCCTTGAACACACCCAAATTCCTTCTCACTCTCTCCCTGTCTCTCTCTCTCTCTCTGTGCTTTGAGATGAAAATTTACTACCTACTTTCTCTAAAACTCAGCAAGGGCTTCCTCAGATAAATGGTAAATTTTTCTATTTACAAAAGCACAACTTAAATCCAACTTTATTTTTTAATAGTGAGTTTTATGGGTTCCATGCATAAAGTTTTAAAATAAAAAATCTAAAGTATTTCTGTCTCCCTCTATCTTTATGTGCACATGTATATGTTCTATGCTGTATCACATATATGTATATGTCCATACCTATGTTTATATATTGTTTATACATGGTATCAAACTAATGAAAAAATAAATGAGCACTCATCAATTAAGTAAATAATCCCAAATGCTTTTCAACACATATGATCCTAGCAATCTTCAATAAGGGAAGAACACCTCAAATGAGCATGCATATCTATCTGCAGCCTCCTTAAAAAAAATTATCAGCCAGGAATTTTGTATCCAGCAAAACTAAAGTTCATAAATAAAGGAAAGATAACAGTCTTTTTCAGACAAACAAATGCTGAGAGAACTTGTCACTACCAAGCCAGCACTACAATAACAGCTAAAAGGAACTCCAAATCTTGAAACAAATCCTGGAAACACATCAAAAGAGAACCTCTTTAAGCATGAAACTCACAGGACCTATAAAACAAAGATACAAGAAATATATATACAAAATCAAGGTATTCAGGCAACAAATAGCAGGATGAATGGAACAGTACCTCACATCTCAATACTAACATTGAATGTAAGTGGTCTAAATGCTCCACTTAAAAGATACACAATTGCAGAATTGATAGTAATTCATCAAGCAAGTATCTGCTGCCCTCAAGAGACTCCCCTAACCATAAAGTGTCACATAAACTTAAGGTAAAAGGGTAGAAAAAGACACCCCATGCAAATGGCCACAAAGTGAGCAGGAGTAACTATTCTTATATCAAAAAAACTAACTTTAAAGCAACAGCAGTTAAAAAAGGCAAAGAGGGACATTATGTAATAATAACAGGGCTTGTCCAACAAAAAAAGTCACCATCCTAAATATATATACACCTAATACTGGAGCTTCCAAATTTATATAGCTAATACTACTAGACCTAAGAAATGAGATAGAGAGTAACACAATAATAGTGAGGGACTTCAATACTCCAC
Organism: Symphalangus syndactylus; assembly: GCF_028878055.3. Classification (NCBI taxonomy): domain Eukaryota; kingdom Metazoa; phylum Chordata; class Mammalia; order Primates; family Hylobatidae; genus Symphalangus; species Symphalangus syndactylus. The sequence continues at coordinate 19,092,053 of NC_072439.2, forward strand.
CGACAGCACTAGACAGGTCATCAAGAGAGAAAGTCAAGAAAGAAACAATGGATTTAAACTATGCCCTCGAGCAAATAGACTTAAGAGATATTTACAGAATATTCTACCCAACAACCACTGAATATACATTCTATTTGTCAGCACATGGAACTTTCTTTAAGATAGGCCATATGAGAGGCCACAAAACAAGTCTCAATAAATTTAAGAAAATTGAAATTATATGAAGTACTCTCTCAGACAACCGTAGAATAAAACTGGAAATCAACTCCAAAAGGAACTTTCAAAATCATGCAAACACATGGAAATTAAATAACTTGCTCTTGAATGATCATTGGGTCAAATGTGAACTCAAAATGGAAATTTAAAAATTATTTGAACTGAAAAATAGTGATGCATCCTATCAAAACATCTGGAATACAGCAAAGAGCATGCTAAAAGTTCATAGCCTTTAATGTCTACATTAAAAAGACTGAAAGAGCACAAATAGACAATCTAAGGTTACATTTCTAGATACTCAAGAAATAAGAACACACCAAATCCACACCCAGCAGAAGAAAGAAAATAACCAAGATCAGAGCAGAACTAAATGAAACTGAAACAAAATGATACAAAATTTAAATAAAATGTAAAGCTGGTTTCTTGGAAAAATAAATTAAATTGATAGATCACTGGCAAGATTAGCCAAGAAAAGAAGAGAGAAGAGCCAAATAAGCTCAGTCAGAAGTGAAATGGGAGCTATTACAACCAACGCCACAGAAATACAAGAGATCATTCAAAGGTACTACGAAGACGTTTATGTGCATAAACTAGAAAACCTAGAGGGGATGAATAAATTCCTGGAAATATAAAACTCTCCTAGATTAAAACAGAAACAATTAGAAACCCTGAACAGACCAACCAAAAGCAACAAGATTGAAAAGGTAATTTAAAAATTAACAACAAAACAATTCTAGGACCAGACAGATTCACAGGTGAATTCTACCAGACATTCAAAGAAGAGTTGGTACCAATTTAATTGACACTATTCCACAAGCTAGAAAGAGAGGAAATTCTCCCTAAATCATACTATGAAGCCAGTATCACCCTAATACCAAAACCAGGAAAGGACATAACAAAGAAAACTACAGACCAATATCCCTGATGCACACAGAGGCAGAAATTCTTAATAAAATACTAGGTAACTGAATCCAACAGCACATCAAAAACATAATCCACCATGATCAAGTAGGTTTCACATTAGGGATGCAGGAATGGTTCCACATACACAAGTCAATAAATGTGGTACACCACATAAACAGAATTTAAAAATCACACGATCCTCTCAATAGACACTGAAAAGGCACTTGACAACATCCAGCATCGTTTTATGATTAAAACTCTCAGCAAAATTGGCACGCAAACCCACAGCCAACACAATACTGAATGAGAAAACATTGAAAGCATTCACTCTGAGCAGGGGAACAAGAAAAGGATGCTCGCTCTCACCACTTTTATTCAACAGAGTACTGAAAGTCCTAGCCAAATCAATCAAACAAGGGAAATAAATAAAGGGCATCCAATTTGGCAAAGAGGAAGTAAAACTGTCCCTGTTTGCTGATGACATAATCGTATACCTAGAAGACCCTAAAGACTCCTCCAAAAAGCTCCTAGAACTGATAAATGAATTCAGCAAAGTTTCAGTATACAAAATTAATGTGCACAAATCAGTAGCTCTGCTACACACCAACAGCGACCAAGCAGAGAATCAAATCAAGAACTGAACCCCTTTTATGAGAGCAGTTATGAAAAAAATAACTAGGAATGTATCTAAACAAGGAGGTGAAAGACCTCTACAGGAAAAACTACAAAACATTGCTGAGAGAAATCATAGATGATGCAAAAAATGAAAACGCACCCCATGCTCACGGATGAATAGAATCATTATTGTGAAAATGACCATGCTGACAAAAGCAATCTACAAATTCATTGCAATTCCCATTAAAATGCCACCCTCATTCTTCACAAAACTAGAAAAAACAGTTCTAAAATTCCTGTGCAACCAAACAAGAGGCTACATAGCTAAAGCAAGACTAAGCAAAAAGAACAAATCTGGTGGTGTCACGTCACCTGACTTCAAACAATACTCTAAGTCCAAAACAGCATGGGCTGGTATAAAAATAGGCATGTAGACCAATGGAACAGAATACAGATCCCAGAAATAATCCTAAATATTTACAGCCAACTTATCTTTGACAAAGCAAAGAAAAACATAAAATGGGTAAAGGACACCTTATTCAACAAATGTTGCTGAAATAATTGGCAAGCTGAATGTAGGAGAATAAAACTGGATCCCATCTCTTACCTTATACAAAAATCAATGCAAGACGAATCAAGGACTTAAATCTAAGACCTGAAAGTATAAAAATTCTAGAAGATAACATTGGAAAAACCCTTCTAGACATTGGCTTAGGCGAAAAGTTCATGACCAAGAACCCAAAAGCAAATGCAACAAAAGCAAAAATAAATAGGTGAGACAATTAAACTAAAGAGCTTCTGCACAGCAAAGCAACAGTCAGCAGACTAAACATATAACCCACAGAGTGAAAGAAAATCTTCACAATCTATATATCTGAAAGATAACCAATATCCAGAATCTATAAGAAACTCAAACGAGTTAGCAAACAAACAATCCCATCAAAATGGGCCAAGAATGTGAATAAACAATTCTCAAAAGAAAATATACAAATGGCTAACAAACATATGAAAAAATGCTCAATATCACTAATGATCAGGGAAATGCAAATCAAAACCACAATGTGATACCACCTTACTCCTGCAAGAATGTTCATAATCAAAAAATGAATAAATAATAGTTGTTGACCAGGCACGGTGGCTCACACCTGTAATCCCCACACTTTGGCAGCACAAGGTGGGTGGATCACTTAAAGTCAGGGTTTTGACACCAGCATATACAACATGATGAAACCCTGTCTCTACTAAAAATACAAAAAAATTACCTGGGTGAGGGAGCACATGTTTATAATCCCAGCTACTCCAGAGGCTGAGGGAGACAAATGGCCTGAACCTGGGAGGCAGAAGTTACAGTAAGCCAAGCTGATGCCTCTGCACTCCAGCCTGGGTGACAGAGCAAGACCCCATCCATCTCAAAAATAAATAAATAAATAAAAATAATAGATGTTGGTGTGGAAATGGTGAAAAGGGAACACGTCTACACTGCTGGTGGGAATGTAAACTATAAAGGAGTGGATAAAGAAATTGTGGTATATATATGATTGAATACTACTCAGCCATAAAAGGAATGAATTAATGGCATTCGCAGCAACCTTGAAGAAACTGGAGACTATTGTCCTAAGTGAAGTAACTAAGGAATGGAAAACCAAACACCGTGTGTTCTCACTCATAAGTGGGAGCTAAATTATGAGGATGCAGAGGCATAAGAATGATACAATGGCCTTGGGGAAAAGGGTGGGAAGGTGGTGAGGGATAAAAGACTACAAATTGAGTTCAGTGTATACTGCTCGGGTGATGGCATCAAAATCTCACAAATCACCACTAGAGAACTTATGTAATTAAATACCAAATCCCCAAAAACCTATGGAAATAAAAGATTTAAAAATAAAATAAAATTTAAAAATTTAAAAACATAGTTTCTAAAAAATAATGTTTCTAAAATGTAAAAAAAAAAAAAAAAATAGTTCCTGGAAGGTCATTTACCAGAAACTCTATTATGTTGCCTCTTAATGTGTATATTTGAGCCCACTTGCTCATCTTCTGAGAATTTATCGGGAAGCTGCTGATCACCTGTTTCAGGTGTTTTCTATCTATTCTGAGACTATAGCTCCCTGGCACCACCTGCAACCAATTATTACTTTAGAGAGACTGCTAACAACCACCTGACTTGACTATAACCTGTTGATGATCACTAGACATTTCTAGTGTGTGGGGGTGGAAGGATCTCTCCTGCTTTGCTCATGTCTGATCAGCTACCTACTGTAACACTTTCAGAAGTTTTTTTTTTTTTTTTGAGACAGAGTCTCGCTCTGTCAGCCAGGCTGGAGTGCAGTGGCGCGATCTCAGCTCAGTGCAACCTCCGCCTCCCAGATTCATGCCATTCTCCTGCCTCAGCCTCCTGAGTAGCTGGGTCTACAGGTGCCCGCCTCCATGCCAGGCTAATTTTTTGTATTTTTGGTAGAGACGGGGTTTCACCGTATTAGCCAGGATGGTCTTGATCTCCTAACCTCGTGATCCGCCCATCTCGGCCTCCCAAAGTGCCGGGATTACAGGCGTGGGCCACCGTGCCCGGCCTCAGACTTCTTAATATCAGATTTTAGGTAGGACAAACAGCTGATATTTCTGGCTTTTGATTTTTTTTTTTCACCAAAAGAATCCTCCCAAATGAAACTAATAAGGCTTAACCAAGATTATGGCTTAGCCAAGGATGTATGAGGCATCTCCAAAGAGGCGAAGGAGCACCTCAAACACTCAAAAATCACACAAACATCAAAGCAATTAAGGCTGGTTCCCTGACCCGAAATTAAATCCAGGCTGCAGCAGTAAAAGCGTAAAATTTTAACTATTCGATGACAAGGTAAAGTGGCTTTTATTCTTATTTTCTCAGACTATCTAAGTCAAGCAGTTTGAGCTTACTAAACAAAATAACTTTGTTTTAGGTGAGATTTTTGCTCTGTAATTTAGTCAAAAGAAATGTTAAGGCTAGCCATAACACTATCACGTGTCTTTCTTTGAAATTCAATCCTCTGATCAACTGTTTGGAATAAGAGATCTCTAAAATATCTTTTAACTTAGAAGTCCCAATTTAAAGAATCCATCTTCTGGCCATGGACAATTAGAATTTCCAGTCGTGTATTGATTCTAAGTGATTCAATCCAACAGCCTCTTCAGTGAAAAACTAATCCCAATGATCTTTTCCCCTACCCTAAAAAAACTAATCCCAATGATCTTTTCCCCTACCCTAAAATAAAATATGTACTCTCAGGAATAGGCTTAGGAAAGCAAAAGACTCTTGTTGCCACAGCCCTATCCAAGCAACAAGACTTGGGACGACAAAAGTCCCTGATGGATGGGACTTCTTTTTTCTTTTTTTTTTTTTTGAGATGGAGTCTCGCTCTGTTGCCTGGGCTGGAGAGCAGTGATGCAATCTCGGCTCACTGCAAGTTCCACCTCCCCAGTTCACACCATTCTCCTGCCTCAGCCTCCCAAATACCTGGGACTACAGGAGCCTGCCACCATGACCGGCTAATTTTTTTTTGTTTTTAGTAGAGACAGGGTTTCACCATGTTAGCCAGGATGTTCTCAATCTCCTGACCTCGTGATCCCCCTACCTTGGCCTCCCAAAGTGCTGGGATTACAGACGTGAGCCACCGCACCCAGCCTGGATGGGACTTCTTACGACAAGCCCTCCTTGGAGCTTAACACATTTGGAAAACAAAACAAAATAAAAAACTTAAGGTTCTCAGCCATGTTACAGTTGGTCACATAATGTGACTCAAAAATGACTCCTCCCTCTGATGGTGGAGACCAAGAGTGAGTGCTCTGACTTGGTCACAAATCAAGCCCACAAGGACATATGACAAGATGAGAGAAAACTTTATCCAGTACCTCCCTTTATGAACAACACAGAAGGAAAGAGATAAAGGAAAAGACTATTTCTGGGAGGAAATGGATTAAACAATCAAAATATTCATACCCCAACATTACTAAAAAGTACACCAGAATTACTACACCAAGACTAGTCCAACACAAATCTTCTCCCATTAATCAAAATTTGGTGGAGAAAACAGTGATTTTTACCACCCAATTGGAAAGAATGCACAGAGAGAAGCCAGGAAACTTGAGACTAATACATTTTTACACTTTTGCTGGCTGATTATTTTTCTGCATTTCTGCATGTCCAAAATGAGGTTATGGAGGTAAATCAGGTTTTAGTGGTAATACAGGTCATGGGAGAAAGAAAGGAAGTTCAGTTAGTAAAGCTGGTCTTGTGTCAGTGAAACATTGCCCGTAGCAGCCCTCAGACAATATCAATGCTAAATTTGTTTATCTTTAAGGTATCAGATTCAGTCCCTTTTTCCCAGATCCAGATAAGGGAAGACATGCCTGCACTAATAATGATTCTCTATGATGTAGATTTTTTCCACAAAAGGCAACTGTGCACAGCCACTTCTATTTGCTGGCCCTCTGACATACACATCAAAATTTGTCAAAGAAATATATTGTGGGTTAAAATATTTGTATTTTCTTCAACAAATAGGTGTTTCTAGAGGTGGAGTTGGATGTTCTGCAGTTACAGAATTTCAGCCAATTCAAAGGCCTGCTTCACCATAATTTAGAGCTCCTGTTAGATTTGGATTTGACCAAGTGAAAGGTGTTTTGGACATTAGAGAAGGTGAAGAGTTGGTCAAATCCAAAGGAAGAATGATAAAAACCAAAAACACCAAGAGTGATTGCACTATTTACATATTGTTGAACACTCTAAGCATAAGGAGAGCTTAGAATGAAGTAGTAATAAGCCTTATCCTGCAGCTACCAAATTCTAAAACAAAACCCCAAACCAGCTCCTTAGTTGAGCAGGGACCAAGCTGTAGTCTGCTCTCCATTTTCACAGGAGCAGGAAACTCATGTTCCTTTTAGGAAGTGAGCAAAGCTCCATGAGGAGAGGAGTTCCATGAAAAAACGAAACTCACATCTCAAGCAAAAAAGTCGGAGAGAGCAGGGACCTCAAGAGAAAGTAGGATCCAATTCTTAGAAAGTCACACGACTGTTCAGAACTAAAGCTCTATAGCTGGTACTGAGCACGAACAAAAGAAGCACTGCAGGTCAAAGGTTCTAAACTCCATTAAGAGGACCCCTTCATGGTTGGCAAAATGTTAACCAAATTGAGTGCCTGATTCAAGTGTCTGCATCAGTAGAGTTTTGTGTCTGAATCAATTGAGGTTTATTGGACCAGAGCTTGAGGGCATACCCTGGAAAAACACACGTTGTAGAAACCCTCTATGGCTTGTTGTGTCTTTGAGGCGGTTTCCAGGAGGCCTGGCATTTACACATTTTCTTAATGGAGGGAAAGCAGGTAGGAAGAGACAAGTAGGGAGAAGAATATTTGGTCTCATCTTGTCTTTATTCTGTACATAAAAAGAAAAAGCATTATCAGTGTAAAATCTCACAGACTTTAATAGCTGGTAATGTAAACGCAAATTTTTCTCTGTTCTGTTCTGCGAGAGGAATAGTATAAAAACAGTCTTTTAAGTCAATAACAATTATAGGCCAATCTTGAGGAATCGCCACAGGGGAAGGGATCCCATAGGCTGTAGATTAGCATTAATAGCACGTAAGTCATGCAAAAGTTTCCATTTGCCAGACTTTTGGGAATGACAAAATAGGCGAATTCCAAGGGCCTTTAGATGGTTCTGTATGGCCGGCTTGTAATCGTTCCTCAACTAATTCATGGGCTCTTTGTAATTTCTCTCCCTTTAGAGGTCACTCTTTCACCCAATTAAGATTTTGAGAGAGCCACATCACGGGTAGCGGAGGAAAAACAGTGGCCATAATTATAAATTTAACTTAAATTTTAACAGACAATTACACTTTGGCGTGTTCCTTGTAAGGAACACATGAGATTTTACCGTGGGCCCCCCGTGGAGCAGGAGGGCAACGGAGCGGGTCCTGGGTGGTGGCCGCACTGTGCTTGCTTAGGCGCCACTTTTTGTCTGCACAGTTCCCTCCTCCCACCGCCGGGCGGATGCTGCCGGCCTGGGCAAACCCTGTCAGCTTGGGCGCTGCGAGCTTTTTTGCAGCTGAGGCTTTCCTTTGGCCCACCGCCCGCTTGGCTATATGGCTTCCGCTTCTAATGCCTTTTCTTTCTTTTTATTATACTTTAAGTTCTAGGATACATGTGCACAACGTCAGGTTTGTTACATATGTATACATGTGCCATGTTGGTGTGCTACACCCACTAATGCCTTTCCTTATCTCTCTATAAACATACACCTGATTACCTTATTGATTTTGCATCACCGGGCAGGCTAAAAGCTCCCGTTCTTTCTAATGCCACTTGCTTAAGACAGGGTCCCATAGCTGTAGTGTATCCCTTGTCTTTTTTCTTATTTATTGGAGGAGGGGGCTCAGGCAAAACCTCCGTTTCCTCTTGGTTATTTTGGCATGGTGATAGTGGGGTTGAGGGACTCAGGGGTGATAAAATAGGTGACGGTTTTTCCTTCTTCTTCTTTTTAGGCTCTTCAGTGTATAATGGGACCAGAGTCGCCCTCACTAAAGCCCATAGCATTAAAGATTACTGGGACCTGTTGTTCTTGTGCACGAGGTCAGGAGATCAAGGCCATCGTGGCTAATAGGGTGAAATCCTGTCTCTACTAAAAATACAAAAAATTAGCCAGGCATGGTGGCGGGCGCCTGTAGTCCCAGCTACTCAGGGGACTGAGGCAGGAGAATGGTATGAACCCAGGAGGCAGAGCTTGCTGTGAGCCAAGATTGTGCCACTACACTCCAGCCTGGGTGACAGAGGGAGACTGTGTATCAAAAAAATAAAATAAAATTTCCTCCCACTCGTTCCCAAAGCTCTACGTCTACTGTACCTTCTTCCGGGAACCATGGGTTAAGTGATACATTTTACATTAAGTCCCTTAATTGAACCAGCAAAACCGAGGCTCCAGTGGCTGTAAGCAGCTGTTTGAATACTTTTATATACTGCTTCTGTTGTGCTGATAACTGTTATCCCTTGATCAAACTCTAGCCTGAACCATTCCCTTGAACTTGGAGATCCCAAGGAGGCACCAATGACCTAGTGACTTATTGACTCATCAAATTACTGGCTTACCAACGGCACAGACTTCTTCATTTTTGAAGGTTCAAGATTCCTTGCAGCTATACCTCAGACCTGGGCACCAACATGCCAGGTCCTCACATGGTGCACCAACTGTCTGGGTCCAACCAGCAGACCCTGACCCAGCAACAGATGAACAAATACACTCAGACACAAATATCCAGTGAAAGAGCAGGCTAGGCTGCCGAGTCCCTACTCACTGATAGAGAGAAGGGTCTAGACCCTTCCGGGAAAGAGTTAGCAGCTGTGGCCCTGATCAGCCAGCAAAGTTCGCATTTATTTAGTACAGATTAAATGACAAAGGTCTTGAGTAAACACCACTAGAAGGTAATTGACATCTTCGACCTCCCAAGTAGATCCCCCAGCATAAGATTAAATGTTGGTTTTAGGACCGCCTGAGTAAACAAGCTATTTAGAGAAACTCCTCTACATTCCTACGTATCTACACCCTAAGCTTTTAAGATAATTCAGCTGCCTTCAGCCAAACCTTTTACTGAAGCTATGCAAACCACCCAGCCTTCCAAGGTTTGCGACTATTTCCTGTAAATATCTTTATAATTTTTCTTCTAAAATCTTTCCCACCACCCTGACTGAACTCCCACAGTTGAGAAGACAGGGAAGGGCATTACATAAGCAAGAAAAAATCAGAACAGGTTTGGACATAAGAAAGTAAAATGTTGGCCAGGTCTTTCAACACAGATCAGAAAAAAGGGAGATTAGGGCTATGCTATGAGGGCACTGAATGACAGCCTACATAACGGGAACTTCATCCTACAGATAAGAGAAGTCACTGGAAAGCTTTGAAGTCACAAACATGACAAACAGCATTTCCAGGAAGATTACTCTGACAGTATTAGGCAAGATAAGTTGGGAAATGGTCTTCAACTTGGGCAACTTAATAGAAATATCTAAGAGATCTCTATTTCTCTTCTTTTCTTTTCATGTTTAATTTTGAAATAATTTCAGACTTTCAAAAACGTTCCAAAAATAGGCAAAGTCCTCACATGCTTTTCATTCAACTTCCCCAAATATTAATGTTATAGATATGCATCTAATCATAAAAATCAATAAATGATTATTAAAACTGTAAAATGAATGCCTGAACAGACCTTGTTCAAGTCTCCTCTATCTTCTGACTAATGTCCTTTTTCTGGACCAGGTTCCAATCTAGTATCACATACTGCATTTCATTGTATGGTTCTCTCAGTCTTCTTTAATCTGAGAAAGTTAATCAGGATGTCTTTTACCTTTAAGGCCTTCACATTTTTGAAGAGTATTGGTGACTTATTTTGTAGAATGATCCTCAGTTTGGACTTTTCTTATATTTTCTCAAGATTAAACTCAGGTTATACACTTTGTACATGAATACCACAGGGTGATGTTGCACCTTTTCCATCCACTATATTAGAATGCCCTAAGATGCTCTGATCTCTGATTACTGGGGATGTTAACTTTGATCACTGGGCTAAAGTTCCTCCACTGAAAAATGACCCTTTTCCTTGAAAGCATTTTTAAACAACAAATCCCTGGGCCACACCACACATCAGCCAAATCAGATACACTTGAGGGATGGCACAGGCATTGCTAGGCTTTAAATGCCCTACAAGTGACTAATCAGTATCCAGAGTTGGAAAACTATGGCTTAGAGAGTGAAGACTAGAATCCTGAAAATCTGCTAGGAGACCATTCCTAAGGCTTCTCTTTAGCAAAAAAAATCTAGTTCTAGATAAAAGCAAATACATCTGGATTTTGGCATGGACATATGGTAGAGAAATAGAGGAAAATTAGAAATCACCTGATGGGGAAGTGATGAGTGAGTAGACTGCAGTCCAGTTAAAAAAAAAAAAAAGGCAGAATCAGGTGTGATAACACTTGCTTGTAATTCCAGCATTTTGGGAGTGAAAGTGGGCAGATCACTTGAGCCCAGAAGTTTGAGACCAGCCTGGGGTTTCACCAGCCTGGGTGAAACCCCATCTCTACAGAAACAAACACAAATATTAGCAAGGCATGGTGGCAATTGCTTGTGATTCCAGCTACTCAGGAGGCTGAGGCAGGAGGATCACTTGAGCTCACAAGTTTGAGGCTGCAGTCAATTATGATCTTGCCACTGCACTTCAGCCTGGGTATGAGAGTGAGACACCCTCTCTTAAAAAAAAAAAAAAAAAAACAGTTAAAATAATGTTCTAAGGTCAGATCTGGTACAAAAACTGCATATTATTCTGTGATGTTTAGATGCTATAATTAAAACAGAACATGGAGGTGTTTCCATATGAATAGCTGAAAGATTCCATACCTTTTAAACAGCTGCATCATATTCTATTGTGTAGATATAAGGTAACCTGTTTAATTACCATTGTGCTGGTGAAAGTCTAGGCTTTTCCCAATATTTTGCTGTTAAACAATACAGTGAATAACTCTCATTAGGTGTCATTTTTTATGACTGTGACTGTGATAAATTTTTCCCAGTAAAGTTCGAGAGGCAAAAATATATATATTTTAAATTTTCACATGCATTAAGAAATTTTACTATACAAGGTTTGCATAAATTTTTGTGTTCCAAGAAAAGCAGGGGAGGGTAATATCACCTCCGTTGCTCTCACACAAACGTCCTGAGTGACAGGACCTTTAGGGACACAGGCACACGCCCATATCCCTGCTGCCCACACAGGGCAGGGGCATCTGGATCCTGGGAAGCTACAGGAAAGGTGAGGGGGCTCTCTAGAGGACACCCTGCTAAGGATCAGAAAGGGGCCTGAGGAGTTGAGGGCAAATTCAAGTGGAGGGCATTTAGGTTCAAGGAGCAAGCTGAGGTGAGAAAGTGGCAGAGACTGATGGAAGGAGAAGGTAAAAAGCTCCAGGGAAGTTAGGGGAGGCACAAAATGGCTCTCCACTCCTCCTCAGCATTGAACTTTGCAGAGGTCATGCTGGTGGGGCTCTGTGAGCTCCAGAATATTCAGCACTATCTGGGGACTCTACCCACTCAAGGCCAGCAGGACTCCCTCCCCCAGCTCTGACAACCAGCAATGTCTCCAGACTTTGCCAAATGCTTTTCCGAATGAAAAAATTGCCCCTGGCAGAAGCATTAATCTACACTAATCTATAAAAGCAAATCACCACTAAAATCCGTCACCTCTCGGTAGAAGAATTACAAGTGTGAGAGGGGAAAAATTGTGGTCTTCAATATCTACTGATATGACTTTTATTTAATCAGCAATTTGATGTCCCAGAAAGCATGTTTAGAGGTGATGACACATGGCTGCGTGTACCTCACAGCCGAAAGGGTATGAGTTTTCCAAGAGTCTGTAACCATGAACTGTAAATGTCTGTAACTGCGAATGGGAATGACACCCACTGGGTTACATTAAAATGGGGGATGTTGGGAATTCTTTAGCTATTGGGAGAAAAAAAATACACAACGTAAACTCAAACCCCTTTCTGATTCTCTCACCATCTTAGGGACATCTTAGCTATCTATGAATGGTAGCACAGGGATTTTTGTATATTTTCAAAATTGTATACTGTTGGATCATTTTTAAAATATGAAAAAATCCCAAAATGGACCAAGTAACTGGACACTGCTGGAGTCTCATTTTTGGCCAGGAGAGCTGAAAACATCCTGATCCACCTGTCCTGGACACTGTATGACTCAGGGGCCTAAATGCCCTCTTATTATGGAGAAAGAAGATGTTTTGAACATTCTCACCATTCACCCATCCACCTCTCACACTCGTCGACCTCACACCTCCTGCCCACTCTTGGATTTCATTCTTAATTTACGGAACTCTGTTTCTGTTCCTCCTCCATTCCAACATGTGGTGGGTCCAAGTGGTGGCTTCTGCCTATGATTTTGTAAAAAAAAAAAAGACTCTCTAAATTACTTTCCTTGACACCTCCTTAAACTGACCTCCACCTGCAGCCCCATGATCATTACCAGCAGCATTTGGACACTTTTTCTGGTAGTCAGATGCTTTCCATCTCTCTTTAGGAAATGTGACTCTCTCCACCCTGCATAAATGTTTCCCAGTAGAAATGAACACAGACATACTGCCTGTGTGTTCCCAAGGAAAATGGTTTCTATAAGAACATATGAAAGCTGCAATTATAGAAAAGACCACTTAAAACATACATTATGTAGATGATTCTCACCATTCCTTTAAGAGATACATTGTAAAACATGACATTAATAACTATTTTAGAAGAATAAAGCATGCATAATGTTTTCTTAAATTAATTTTCACAAGGTGGTTCCTCCCATGTGCCCAGGCTGGGCTTCTGAACAAAATTCTCCATCTTCAGTGGCAATGCCTGAGAGGATGACATGGACTTAGGCCTGATATGCAGCCATTCCTGTCTACCCTGACCCTCCTGCAGGACAGTACCAGACCAGGGCCCGAATCTCCTACTGAAGAGCTGAGAGAGAAAATGAGATACCCAAAGCCTCTTACCTTTTTCCAGTCCACTGCAATGGGTACCAGTGCAGTCCATTTGCCCCTGAGGACACCCACCTGCTGGTCTTTGACTTCTAAGAGTCAGACCTCCCTGGCTTCTCTGGGTCCCAGCTGCTTTCACTTTGCTGAGCCCTGCTCTTTCCCATGGGGGTCACTCCCCTGCCAGGCATGTCCTCCAGCTCCAGCTGACAGGTCAGCCAACCCAGTGTCAAGAGAATGAACAAAGATTTCAATATCTAATATGTCCAGCAGAGATGCAAGTTGTACAAAAAAAGAAGACGTAGAGATGCACACAGCTCCCCTGACAACATTTTGTCCCAAAGCAATGTCTTGTGTGCCCCTCATTATGGAGCTCACTGTCCTTCACCACATGGGCAGTGCTTCCAGGGTCTCTCAATTCCTCAACGGGAGGCAATACACATTTTATCACGGTACCTCAGCAAAGGAAGTGTTGATAATTTACCTACTTTGATAAAGTTCCTGAAAAGATCCCTAGACAGCAAAATTTCCCTCCAAAAGCAGACAGAAAAGGCTTTCCCAATTGCAAAACATTGGCCTCCTTGCTTTTCAAAACAGTACCCTTGAAATAGCCAAAACAATTTTGCCAAAATAAATTGCAGAAACTCTCTTATTTGAAATCTCACAAAACATTACAACTATTAAAAACAGAAGCTGCTGGCATAAGAATACAAATAGAGACCAAAGGGATGGAATTGAGAGTCCAGAAATAAACCCTCACCCTTACAGACAATTGCTCTTGCACAAGGATGTCAAGATAATTCAATGGAGGAACAATCGTCCTTTCAAACAATGGTGCAGGAACAACTAGATAACCACATGCAAAACAACAAACTTAGAGAACTAGGCTTCCAACCATATAAAACAATTATCTAAAAATGGATCAGTGAGTTAACTATAAGACCTATAACCATAAAAACATCTTAGAAAAAGACAGGGGGTAAAACTTAATGACCTCAAATGTGCAATGGATTCTCAGGTATGACCCAAAAGCATGAGAAAGAAAAAGGAAAAATATATAAATTGGGCTAAAGATGCAAGCCTTTTGTGCATCAAAAGATATTATCAAGAAAATAAAAAGACCAAACACAGAATGAGACGTAATATTTGCAAATCACATAGACAATGGTTTCATGCCCAGAATATATAAAGAACTGCTACAACTCAATAACAAAAATACAAACCACCCAATTTATATAAATAGGCAAAGGACTCAAATAGATATTTCTTCAAAGAAGATGTGCAAGTCATCAAGAGGGACATGAAGAGAAACTCAACATCATTAGTCATTAGGAAAATACAAAGTCAAAGCCACAATGGGATACCACATTACACCTACAAATATGGCTACCATTCTTTTAAAATGTTAAATAACAAGTGAAAGCCTTATGTAGAATTTAGAATCCTCATACATTGCTGGTGAGATTATAAAAAGTACAGCCACTAGGAGAAACAGTTGTGCTGCTCCTCAAGAAGCTAATAGAATTCTCACATGAAACAACATCCATTCCTAGGTATATACCCAAAGAATTGAATCCAGGGACTCAAACAGGTACTCACATGGGAATGTTGATTGCAGCATTATTCACAAAAGATCAAATATGAAAACAATTCAAGTGTTCATCAACACATGAATAAACAAATGAGGTGACACATACAACAGAATGTTAATTGCCATAAAGAGGAACAAAACTCTGACACACACTGGAATATTCATAGACCTGAAAACATTATGGCAAGTGAAATACACGAGAAGCAAAATGACATATGTGTATAATTCCATTTATACGAAACATCAAGAATAGGCAAATTCATAGAGACAGAGAGTAGACTAGAGATTATCAAGGTCTAGGGGGGAAACATAGGGAGTTATTGTTTAAAAGATATAGACCTTTAGTTTAAAATGATAAAAGTTTTCTAGGAAAAATAGTGGTGATTGTAATGTAACAATCTGTGTGTGGTTAATTTTATTTGATTGCACATTTTAAAGTGGTTAAAATGGCACATTATACATAAATTTAATATATATTTATATTTCTATACATATACGTATATGTATATTTCTATACATATACGTATATTTATATTTCTATGAATATAAGTATAAGTACATTTCTATACATATACGTATATGTACATTTCTATACATATACGTATATGTACATTTCTATACACATATGTATATGTACATTTCTATACATATACGTATATTTACATTTTTATAAATATACGTATATTTATATAAATATATATTAACATCTAACACATATAAATATGCATGTGTTTCTCTATATACATTCTATCACACCTTTTGAAACGTCTTTGGTGAAAAACAACTCCACTATGTAAAACACACCCACCCTGATCAGATAGCTTTTATATACTTATATGCAGACTCTCTATTACCTTATCCACAGAGCGATACAAGAATTTAGAGACATGAGACTGACCAGCCAACAACACATGCAAAACATAAATGTATTCGCAAAGAGACTGAAGGTTAATCCCGGGCATAGACCTCAGCACTGCCAGGACACACACCCCTCTTGGGGATTCTGAATTTATCTGACCCGGCCCACTATCCAGATCTTGTTGTGTTGGGACAGGGGAGGTCATGAAGCCTGTACCCTGGACACTCTGTGTGAGCACACAAGACCCTTCATTAGGTCTCCACACAGAGTCCTGACCATCAGGTATTGTGAGGAGGACTCTAGAATACGCTCAGGAATCAGGCAAGAGAATTGGCTACAAAGAGGAACACGAAGTTGAAGGAGATGGTTGCTGATATGGAGCAGAATTCCTGTAATTCACAGGTCCAGCCAAGTCAAAAGTGCTCCCACCTTGTGATCCAGGCCACCCTGAGATACAGCTCTTTGCCACAGCATCCTCCATAGTGACCCATCAGGGCTCCTCATTATCAAGCTTCAGGAGAGGGCAGCAACCTGGACCGCGCTCATTCCATCAAACTGCCCCTGGAGATGGAGGTCACTGAGATCAGAAACAGTTTCACAGATGGTCCAATGGGACTGATGGGTCCCAGGATTCAAACCCCTGGCTCCAGCAGCTTAAGCTGCCATTACTGCACAGGAAACCGAGGTGATAGTGGAAATTAAAAGAAGGGTGGACCTCCTTCTGGGCACTAGAGCCAGCCTTTCTCTTCTCTCTAATCCAGGCCTCCCCTCTTCCTGTAGCATGACTGTGATAGACATCTCAGGAAAGGTTCTAACCCGATATTTTTCTCAACCCCTTAGTTGTAGAGTGGGAGACCTTTTATTTATACATGCCTTCTTAAGTTTGTCTGAAAGTCTCACTCCTTTATTAGGTAGAAATATTTTTAATCACACGGGGGGCCAACATCCTTCTAGCCCCAGGATAAACACGGACGTTTACATGGATGGTGCTGCCTCAGGGATTTTGAGACAGTCCTCACTTCTTTTGACAGGCATTGTCAAAGGACCTCTCTGAGTTTTCCCATCCTCAGGTCAGGGTCTTGCAATACATGAGTGACATGCTGCTCTGTGCTGCAACTGAGGAAGCTTCTCAGGAAGCACTGAAAACTCTTCTTAATTTCTTAGCAGACAGAAGTTTCAAAATCCAAGGCCCAGCTTTGACAAATCTCAGTGAAGTACCTAGGCTTAATATTGTCTGAAGGGACCAGAGCCTCAGGGGAAGAAAGGATTAAGTCCATTTCCTTTTTCCCCCTCCATAAAACCCTCAAGCAACTAAGGATTTTTGGGCATTACAAGATTTTTCAGACTATGGATACCGGAGTATGGTGAGATAGAACATCCCGTATATCACCTCATAAAGGAAACTCAAGTGGCTAAAACTCATTTTCTAACCTGGAAAACTGAAGCTCAAAAGGCCTTCAACCAGCTAAAACAAGCCCTACTTAAGGAACCATCCCTCAGCTTTCCCACAGGGAGGGCCTCCAATCTTTATGTATCAGAAATGCAGGGAATGGCCCTGGGAGTTTTAACTGAAGCCCGAGGAACTGCTCAACAGCCAGTGGGCTACCTGAGCAAGGAACTTGACTTGATGGCTAAAGGATGGCCAGCATGCCTCCGAGCCGTTGCCACAATGGCCCTACTGGTATTGAAGGCCACCAAATTAACCCTTGGAAATGTCTTGACTCTTTATACCCCACATAATGTAGCAAGATTGCTGTCTTCTAGGGGAAGCCTTTAGCTAACAGAGAGCTGGCTCCTTAAATATTATGTTCTGCTGTTAGAAGGGCCTACAATCCAATTGAAAACTTGTTCTCACCTAAACCTAACCACTTTCCACCCTGAGGAACCTGAACATGACTATGAAGAAGTTGTGGTACAGACCTGCATAGCCAGGGAGGATCTCAGGGAACCTCCTCTCGAAAATCCAAACTGTAGCCTCTTCATGGATGGAAGTTTCTTTGGAAAGCAGAGTCCATAAGGCAGGATATGTCATAGTCACTCTGAGTGATGTTACTGAAAGTGGGCCCCTCTCTCCAGGCACAAATGCTCAACTAGCTGAACTGATAGCTCTTACAAGAACTCTTGAATTAAGCAAGGGAAATGTAGCTAACATTTACACTGACTCCAAGTATGCTTTCTTAGTTCTCCATGCTTTTTGCAGGAAGTCAGGGGCCCCGAATGGAGGGACGAGCTGGAGTCATGGCAGAAGAACATAAATTGTGAAGATTTCATGGACATTTAACACTTCCCAAGTAATACTTTCATAATTTCTTACACCTGTCTTACTTTAATCTCTTAATCCTGTTATCTTCATAAGCTGAGGATGTAGCTTGCCTCAGGACCCTGTGATAATTGTATCTAACTGCACAAATTGATTATAAAACATGTGTGTTTGAACAATATGAAATCAGTGCACCTTGAAAAAGAACAGAATAACAGTGATTTTAGGGAACAAGGGAAGACAACCATAAGGTCTGACTGCCTGTGGGGTAGGCAAAAAGATCCATATTTTTCTTCTTGCAGAGAGCCTATAAATGGATGTGCAAGTAGGGAAGATATAGCTAAATTCTTTTCCTTGCAAGCAATATTAATATTAATACACTGGGAAAACAATTGCATTCCTTGGGGGGCGGTGTCCATAAACAGCCGCTCTGGGAGTGTCTGTCTTATGTGGTTGAGATAAGGACTAAAATATGCCCTAGTCTCCTGCTGTAACCTCAGGCTTATTAGGATGGGGAAAAAAATCCACCCTCGTAAATTTGAGGTCAGACCAGTTCTCTGCTCTCAAACCCTGTTTTCTGTTGTTTAAGATGTTTATCAAGACAATACATGCACAGCTGAACATAGACCCTTATCAGTAGTTCTGTTTTGCCTTTTGTCCTGTTTCCTCAGAAGCATGTGATCTTTGTTCTGTTTTTTGCCCTTTGAAGTATGTGATCTTGTGACTTACTCCCTGTTCTTGCACTCCCTCCTCTTTTGAAATCCTTAATAAAAACTTGCTGGTGTTGTGGCTCAGGTGGGCATCACAGTCCTACTGATATGTGATATCACCCCCAGAGGCCCAGCTGTAAAATTCCTCTTTGTACTCTTTATTTCTCAGCTGGCTGACACTTATGAAAAATAGAAAGAACCTACATTGAAATATTGAGGGTGGGGTCCCCTGATATATGTTCATGCTGCAATTTGGAAGGAAAGAGTCTTACCACTAATGGATCTCCTATAAAATACCATGAGGAAATTAACAGGTTATTATCCTCAGTTTTCCTTCCACAAGAGGTAGCAATAATGCATTGTAAGGGACATCAGAAGGGAACAGATGAATTAGCCAAAGGAGACAAGTTAGCTGATCAGGCAGCCAAGTCAATGGCAAGAAAGCCTCAGGATCTTAACACACTAAAAGGCTCTCTAATCTGGGAAGGCTCCATAAGAAAAATTAAGTCTCAGTACTCCCCTGCAGAGAGAGATTGGGCCATATCTCAAGGGTACACTTTCCAGCCCTCAGGATGTCAATAGTCAGAAGATGGCAAACTCCACTTGCCAGCCTCCAGCCAGTGGAACACCCTTAATATCCTTCACCAAGATTTTCACTTGAGAAATGATACAACTTATCAGTGTGCCCAGAGATTGTTTTCAGGAGAGAACTTATTAAAAACAATTGAACATGTTGTTAATGCTTGTGAAGTCTGTCTTAAAAATAATTCCAACAGGCGGCTTCTTCCTCATCAAACTTAAAGGATGAGAAACTATGCAGGGGAGTACTGGCAGATAGACTCCACCCACATGCCAAAGACGAAGGGCATCCAATACCTCCTGGTATAGGTAGATATTTTCACTAACTGGGTAGAAGCATTCTATGCATTACAGAAAAGGTCTCTGAGGTAATAAAAGTGTTAGCTAATAACTCCCTGCTTTGGTCTACAAAAGTACCTCAAAATTGACAGTGGCCCCTCATTGAAGGCAGCCATCACACAGGGGGTCTCAAAGGCATTAGACATACAGTGTCATCTCCATTGTGCTTGGAGACCCCCATTCTCAGGAAAGGTAGAAAAGACAAATGATATTATCAAAAGACACCTCAGAAAACTGTTCCAAGAAACCCACTTTCCTTGGGTCACTCTTCTTCCCATGGCTTTACTGTGGGTAAGAAATACCTTTTCAAAGTTAGGCCTAAGCCCTTTTGAAATGCTGTATGGATGACCTTTCCTTGCCAATGATTTTCTTTTTTTTCTTCTTTTTTTTTTGAGATGGAGTTTTGCTCTTGTCATTCAGACTGGCATGCAGTGGTGCAATCTCCACTCACTGCAACCTCTGCCTCCCAGGTTCAAGCCATTCTCCTTCCTCAGCCCCCCAAATAGCTGGAATTACAGGCGCCTGCCACCATGCCTAGCTAATATTTTTTTAATTTTTAGTAGAGAAGTGGTTTCACCATGTTGGCCAGGCTGGTCTCGAACACCTGACCTCAGGCAATCCACCCGACTCGGCCTCCCAAAATGCTGGGATTACAGGCAGGAGCAACCGTGCCCGGCCTTACCAATGATTTTCTATTAAACCTCTGAATTGGTAAAACATGTAACCTCTGGCTCACTTTCAACAAAAATTAACACAACTAGCAGAAGTCCAACTACAGAAAATAAGACCACCTTTATTTAACCCAGGAGATTTGGTATTAGGAAAGCTCTCCCTTCTCTCTCTCCTTCCCTAAGCTCAAGCTGGGAAGAAATTTACACTGTTCTTCTTTCAATACCCTCAGTGGTAAAAGTTACAGGTATTGACTCCTGGATATGTGACACTTGAGCCAAAGTCTGGAAAGCTGAGGGAGCAACCCCTGACAGCCTAGAGGAATGTCCCAGATATCAATGTGAAGAGATAGGAGAACTTAAGCTAAGAATCATAAAAGATAAGTAAATGAGTGAGGTCTACGCATCGTCCTCAGTCCCACCCCTACCTCACCAGATACTTTCTCATTTCTACCTTTCCTCTCAAGATTCACCACCAGATACTAGAACTTCTTTTTGACACATACTTGCAGGGACATTTTGATTATCCATGGGTTTACATTTGTAATTTCATAGACGCCCAAAGGGAAATTCTATATCTTGGGGAATAAAATTTTAGATGGAATTTATTTACTACACCACCCTTGTGGGAATTGTTACACTCTACTATTTGCAGCATGACTATACACTGTGGCGCTCACAATGTGAAAATCTGGATGGGAAATTCTAATTGCTGTAATATGCTGCTTAATTATCATCTTTATAGCAGGGCTAATCATTACAGAAAAGATTTAGCCAAAGTTAACACTAAAGTTACTCTCAACCCTCAATCCAATGCCACTTATCCAAAAAAAAAAAAAGTTTCTCTACTAACGCTTCTGGTGAGGTGCAGTGACATCTGGTGGAGAAAATCAGTATTACAACCCATCGAAACAGCTAACAGGTATCAAACTCTGCTGTCATGGTTATGGCCTATAGTACCCTCACTAACAATGATAATCTTAATGCTCATATTTAAATTCTATACCCTAAACCCTCTTGTAATATTTATCTCTTCTCATCTAGAAGCTATTAAACTCCAAATGGTGCTGCACACAATGGAACCACACATGGACATGCATCTCTTCTGAGGACACTTAGATTGACCTCAGGAGGAGACTTAACTGTTGTTTCCCACACGACACCCCTTTTCAGCAGGAAGTAGCCAGAAAGAGTCATTGTCCAACACCCCTTAACAGCAGTTAGAGTTACTACTCCTAAGGGGGGAAATATGATACAGGAGATACAAAGAAGTTATTTAGGCAGATAGTAAAAGCAACAGAGTCCTTGGTGAAATTTCCCTTTTAATAAAAAGGCAGCCCCCAAATCATTTCTTTTCTAACAAAGAGCAGCCTGAAAAATCGAACTGCAGAAATAGATAAGCAAGATGCAATCTTGCACAGGTGAATGCCAGCAGCTGTGCCAACAGAAAGGAGCTGCCGGGGGGTTGGGGGCACACATGTTCTACATGGAGGCTCCATCTTTCCTTTTCTTTGTCACCACATGTACAGTAAAGAAACTGGCAACATGGTGCCAGTCAGGTAGAAGACCCATCTGCATAATTAAAGTTTAGGGTGGGGGCAGCCAGATTTTCACACCCTATGCAAATGGCACAGTTAGCTCTAACCAGTTTTTTGCACCTTATGCAAATGGAACACTTGGTCTGAGGAATATCTCATGCCCTTTTTAAATCAGACACCACCTCCTCCTTCCCATCTGTAAAACCTGCTGCTTTTCACCACAGAAGCAGCAACCCATTTCTCCAGGACCCCTCTCTGCTGCAGAGAGCTCTTCTCTTTCTTTCACTTATTAATCTTTCACTCTAAACCTAGTTTTCTGTAGCCATGAGACAATAAACCTTGGGTATTTATCCCAGACAATGATGCTGCTTCACTTTTCTGCTTTTCTTATTTGTTTCTTGAATTTTTTTTTTCAGGTGACTGGAATCATTTTGAATCACGTGCTTAGTCTCTCTGTTCTTTTCTTAACAATTGTTCTTTTATTCATTCCTCTCTTTATCTCCCTCTTGCTGCCCTTGATGCCAAATGAGGGGGCCTAGAGAATTCTGAACAGGCTGGGACCACTTAGGAAAAACAGGAAAGATGCCAAAGTGTTTTCTGTTTGGGAAGATTCTGTGTCTTTCCACATGGAACCCCAAGAGTTGTGAGTGAGTGGATTCCTTTCCAATCTAAAACTCTGCTCTGTTTTCTGTTGTGTTACCTGACCTCTGGCTTTTAGGGTCATCAGAGATTACTTTGTACTGTACAAATACTTCATCTTGTGTGTGTGCTGGCTGCTGGGTCAGTGGTAAATCTATGGTTTTGGAGGTGACTAACAGTGGTTAGAATAAATGATTACTACTTCAGAAGACTACTTATATCTTTGCATGTTTAGATAAGAATGACACAGTTTAAACAATGAGAAAAATGTCTTTGTAGCAAAGTAAGCTGTGGAAGTGTTGCACATTATGGTTCCCATGGCATTTTACTCTTCCTGGGGACCTGGAATTCAGTGAAATCCTTGATTTTTAAAGGTCTAGGTCCTCTCCCTTCCAACTGTGCTTCTTTTCATATATTTAAATTATTAGGATCTAACAATTGCAAAGACTTTGTCAACCCTCTTCTTTAATGGGTTCTGTCCTGAGCTCAGTGGTCCAGTTGGTAAACAGGGACCAAATTAAAGCTACCTATTAAAATTAGCTTTCCTATAAAGTCTTGTGGTAAATTTCTATCATATTTGTGTTACCGTAGCATTTATTTTTAACCTTTCTTGAACACATCCAAAGTCCTTCTTGTAAAAGCTTAAATTTTATCCCCTTTTGTGTTTTGAGATGTAAATTTGCTACCCCGTTTTTCTAAAACTCAGTAAGGGCTTCTTCAGATAAATGTTACCTCTTTCATTTACAAAGGCACAATTTGAAACCAACTGTCCTTTTAAAATAGCAAGTTTTACCAATCCCATGCTTAAAGTCCTAAAATTAAAACTCTAAAGTCTTTTTGTCACCCTTTATCTTTATGGGTAGATGTATATGCAATATATTAAATTACATATATGTATATGTCTATCCATATGTTTGTATATAGTTTACACATGGTATCAATTTAATGTAAAGATAAATGAGTACTCATAAAGTAAATAAGCACAAATGCTTTTTAGTTCATGCAATTTTAGTAATCTTTAAGTAAAGATAATTTTTAAATTATTGGTAAAATAAAGTAGAAATATGTTCAGAATTTAATTTAGATATTTGTGCCTGGATCTTTTGGCAGACAGGTTTATAATGTCCACTAGATGTTTTAAGGTCATTAAACAGCTGCTCTGCATATATACATTTCCTTAATTTGTCTGTATGCTTATGTCTTTAGATTTGAACTCTTAGATTCTGAGTTCAAGAGATGTAACCATAGCAAAGCCTGGGAACAACAGCCAGTCGATGTCACAGCTGTGTCTCTTGACCATGCTGGGAGAGATTCCAGGCATTATCTCCGTAGCTCTGTTCTTTGTCCTGAGCTTCACATCAGGTACATAGTTAGAACTGCTTACCTTCTAGTTTGTTCTACTGAATATAAGGGTGTATTAGTCTGTTCCCATGTTGCTGCCAAGAAATATTTGAGACTGCGTAATTTATAAAGAAAAGAGGTTGAAGCTGGGTGCCGTGGTTCACGACTGTAATCTCAGCACTTTGGGAGAGCGAGAAGGACGGATCCCAAGGTCAGGAGATCAAGACCATCGTGGCTACCATGTTGAAACCCCGTCTCTACTAAAAATACAGAAAATTAGCTGGGCATGGTGGTGGGCAACTGTAGTCCCAACTACTCAGGAGGCTGAGGCAGGAGAATGGTGTGGACCCAGGAGGTGGAGCTTGCAGTGAGCCGAGATTGCGCCACTGCACTCTAGCCTGGGTGACAGAGCAAGACTCCGTCTCAAAAAAAAAAAAAAAAGAAAAGAAAGAAAGAAAAAGAAAAGAGGTTGAATTCACCACCCACGGTTAGGCACGCTGTACAGGAAGCATAATTCTGGCTCCTGCTCTGCTTCTGGGGAAGCCTCAGAAAACTTACAATGGAGGAAGGCAAAGAGGGAACAAGGCATCTCACATGATGGAAGCAGGAAGAGGAGAGCAAGAGGGAGGTGCTACACATGGTTAAACAATCAGATCTCACAGGAATTCTCAATCATTATGGCAGCACCAAGGGCAATGATGTTATATCATGAGAAACCTCCCCAATGTTTCAATCACCTCTCACCAGGACCTACCTCCAACATTGGAGATTACAATTTGATATGAGATTTGGGCAGAGACACAGATCCAAACCATATCAAAGGGTTACTAGGAGCTTATTATGTAATTACGGTATGTGATTAAAACGGATATAGAAAAAACAACCCTATATGCAAAGCATTTTATAAAAAGTAGAATGTGTTTTTAGTTTAAAGAGGTACTAGAAGAATTTGATAAATTCCTGCACACATACACCCTCCCAAGTCTAAACCAAGCAAAAGTCGAATCCCTGAAGAGACCAATAACAAGTTTTGAAATTGAGGCAGTAATTAATAGCCTACTAACCAAAAAAAAGCCCAGGACCAGACGGATTCACAGCCGAATTCTACCAGAGGTACAAACACGAGCTGGTACCATTCCTTCTGAAGCTATTCCAAACAAAAGAAAAGTAGGGACCCCTCCCTAACTCATTTTATGAGGTCAGCATCATCCTGATACCAAAACCTGGCAGAGACACTACCAAAAAAGAAAATTTCAGGCCAATATCCCTGATGAACACCGATGCAAAAATCCTCAATAAAATATTGCCAAACCGAATCCAGCAGCACATCAAAAAGCTTATCCACCACGATCAAGTCAGCTTCATCCCTGTGATGCAAGGCTGGTTCAACATATACAAATCAATAAATGTAATGCATTACATATACAAAACCAATGACAAAAACCATGTGATTATCTCAATAGATTCAGAAAAGGCTTTTGATAAAATTCAACACCCTTTCATGCTAAAAACTCTCAATAAACTAGGTGTTGATGGAACGTGTCTCAAGATAATAAGATCTATTTATGACAAACCCACAGCCAATATCCTACTGAATGGGCAAAAGCTGGAAGCGATCCCTTTGAAAACCGGCACAAGACAAGGATGCCCTCTCTCACCACTCCTATTCAACATAGTATTGGAAGTTCTGGCCAGGGCAATCAGGCAAGAAAAAGAAATAAAGGGTATTTATACAGGAAAAGAGGAAGTCAAATTGTCCCTGTAAATGGCATGATTGTATATTTAGAAAACCCCATGTCTCAGCCCCAAATCTCCTTAAGCTGATAACCAACTACAGCAAAGTCTCAGGATACAAAATCAATATGCAAAAATCACTTGCATTCCTATACACCAATAACAGATAAACAGAGAGCCAAATCATGAGAGAACTCCCATTCACAATTGCTACAAAGTGAATAAAATACGTAGAAATCCAACTTACAAGGGATCTGAAGGACCTCTCCAAAGAGAACTACAAACCACTGCTCAAGGAAATAAGAGAAGACACAAACAAATGGAAAAACATTTCATACTCATGGATAGGAAGAATCAATATCGTGAAAACGGCCATACTGCCCAAAGTAATGTATAGATTCAATGCTATCCCCATCAAGCTACCATTGACTTTCTTCTCAGAAAAAACTACTTTAAATTTCATATGGAACCAAAAAAGAGCACGTATAGCCAAGACAATCATAAGCAAAAAGAACAAAGCTGGAGGCATCACGCTACCTGACTTCAAACTATACTACAAGGCTATAGTAACCAAAAAAAACATTGTACTGGTACCAAAACAGATATATAGACCAATGGAACAGGACAGAGTTCTCATAAGTAGCACCACACAACTACAACCATGACAAACCCGACAAAAAGAAGTAATAGGGAAAGGATTCCCTATTTAATAAATGGTACTGGGAAAACTGGCTAGCCATATGCAGAAAACTGAAACTGGATCCCTTCCTTACATGTTATACAAAAATTAACTCAGGATGGATTAAATAGTTAAACATAAGGCCTAAAACCATCAAAACCCTAGAAGAAAACCAAGGCAATACCATTCAGGATATAGGCATGGGCAAAAACTTCATGACTAAAACACCAAAAGCAATGGCAATGAAAGCCAAAATCGACCAATGGGATCTAATTAAACTAAAGAGCTTCTGCACGGCAAAAGAAACTATCATCAGAGTGAACAGGTAACCTACAGAACAGGAGAAAAATTTTACAATCAATCCATCTGGCAAAGGGCTAATATCCAGAATCTACAAGGAACTTAAACAAATTTACAAGAAAAAAACAAACATCCCCATCAAAAAGTGGGAGAAGGATATGAACAGGCACTTCTCAAAAGAAGACATTTATTGACCAACAAACACATGGAAAAAAACTCGTCATCACTGGTCATTAGAGAAATGCAAATCAAAATCACAATGAGATACCATCTCATGCCAGTTAGGATGGCAATCATTAAAAAGTCAGGAAACAACAGATGCTGGAGAGGATGTGGAGAAATAAGAACACATTTACACTGTTGGTGGGAGAGTAAATTAGTTCAACCATTGTGGAAGACAGTGTGGCAATTCCTCAAGGATCTAGAACAAGAAATACTATTTGACCCAGTAATGCCATTACTGCGTATATACTCAAAGGATTATAAATTATTCTACCATAAAGACACATGCACACGTATGTTTATTGCAGCACTATTTACAATAGCAAAGACTTGGAACCAACCCAAATGCCTATCAATGATTGACAGGATAAAGAAGATGTGGCACATATATACCATGGAATACAACACAGCCATAAAAAAGGATGAGTTCATGTCCTTTGCAGGGAGATGGATGAAGCCTGAAACCATTATTCTCAGCAAACTAACACAGGAACAGAAAACCAAACACCACATGTTCTAACTCATAAGTGGGAGTTGAACAATGAGAACATATGAACACAGGGAGGGGATCATCACACAATGGGGCCTGTTGGGGGCTCGGGGGCTAGGGGAGGGATAGCATTAGGAGAAATACCTAATGTAGGTGATGGGTTCATGGGTGCAGCAAACAACCATGGTACATGTATACCTATGTAACAAACCTGCAACTTCTGCACATGTATCCCAGAACTTAATGCATAATAATTAAAAAAAAAAGAAAATTTAAAAAGTGGAAAAAAAAAGAGTCACCTTCTACTGCAGATGAGAAGAAGTTGAGGGAATTTAAGTCAGTGGTCCTTGGTTATCCAGCCAGTTCATAGCAGAACTACTGTGTTTCATCTTAATGTTTATGCACAGTCAGAAAAGTGAGACACAGAAGGAAGGCAAAGCTAATTTTTGTTGTGGTTGATGTTCATGAAGGGTACGTGTGTTACACAGAATCATGGCCTCCTAAAAATGTCCACATCCTGACTCTTGGAACCGGTGCATGTTATTATATTCGGCAAAAAGACTTTGAAGATGTGATGAGGTTAAGAATCTTGAGATGGGAAGGTTATTCTGGATGATCTCAGTGGGCCCAGTGTATCATAAAGGTACTGGTAAGTGAAAGAGGAAGGCAGGAGGGTCAGGGTGAGAATGATGCAGCCTGAGAGACACCACTGGCCATCACTGGCTGTGAATGTGCCTCAAAAGACAAAATTACTATAGATCTATAACAAAATTAGTTATAGTTATGGCATTTTTTTTTTTGAGATGGAGTCTCGCTTTGTTGCCCAGGCTGGAGTGCAGTGGTGCCATCTCAGCTCACTGCAAGCTCCGCCTCCTGGGTTCACACCATTCTCCTGTCTTAGTCTCCTGAGTAGCTGGGACTAGAGGTGCCTGCCCCCATGCCCAGCTAATTTTGTTTTTGTTTTTATATTTTTAGTACAAAAATTACCCCATGTTAGCCAGGATGGTCTCGATCTCCTGATCTTGTGATCTGCCTGCTTCGGCTTCCCAAAGTGCTGGGATTACAGGCATAAGCCACAACACCTGGCAAGATCTAATTGGCTTTTAATTGTGATTCATGATTTGGGGCAGAAATCATTCTATAAATACACTGATAGCTTCCCCTGGGTGATACAATAACACAACTGTGGATTTTGTCAAATGAGAATCAGTAAACATAGCCACAGAAATGGATTGGTTAACAGCAGTGTACTTCAGGTCACTTTTTTGTAACAGTTAAAGCAGAGGTGACTTCCCTATTATGCTGACTCAGGTAGACTGGAATCTCCTGTTCTCAGAAAAAAAAATCGGTCTGTTTTGGAATCTATCTGCTTCCTTAAACTTTCAGTTGGAGTATGTAGCATTTAGCATGAGTGGCTCAGTTTTGGAGTCTCTAGGCTCTCACTAAGGGCCCAGAACTTAAGACATTAGCATAACTGTCCATCACCATCATTTTTAGCTTCCATCATTCATAAGTTTTAATGTCCTCCTGATCACACATTTCTTTGCGTTTTTGTAACTCCAGCCAAGGAGACACTATTTGATATTGGATGGATGGCTGCATGCAAACATTTAAAAACTTTTGGAGAATACAACAGAATACAACACACCAGAAGACTACTAATATAGCAGTCAGGAGGATAATACCAAGAGTTTGGAGTATGCACCTTAGGGAAGATGCAAACCAACTAAAATAGAATACATCAAAGAGTGAGCCAGAAGAGCCTAGCCATTTTAACCAAACAGCACATTTGTTAATTTTTGCAACTCAGTCTCTATAATATCTGACGTATTTATCCATGTATGACAAGAAGTGTCAGAAACTGCACAGACTCCTTCCTGTTCAGCTAGTAGTGACCAATTCTATTAACTAGCATCCCATGGCTGGGTTAAATTAAACAGGGAGTGAGAACAGATGAGTCTGAAGGTCTAAAGTCTAAAAGGGACCACTGTACATTTGAACAAAAAGCTGCATTAAAGATGCTGCTAACGAGCCTGAGGCGCTCACCAGAGGCAGATGCCCAATTTTGAACTTTACAGCCACCAGAATCATAAGCCATATAAACCTGTTTTCTTTATGAGCTACCCAGTCTCAGGTATTTTGCTATAGCAACATAAAATGGACTAAGACAAGTATACAGCTGTTAAAAGACCAAGAGATTTTTATATCCTGATGTGGAATGACCTGCAAGATGTATTGTTAAATGAAGAAGCCAGATGCAAACAATGTGCATCAAATGTTTACCATTTACTTTTGAAAAAAAGAAGAAAGACTAGACCAATGTGCTTATAAGATGTGTCAGTGGTATGGTGGGGAGCATGGCTGCCTTCTAATGTGCTTGTAAATATTAGGTTGGTGCAAAAGTAATTGTGGCTTTTGCCATTAAAAGTATGGGCAAAACCACAATTGCTTTTGCACCAACCAAACACAGAGAGTATGTCTGGATCAGACATAAGAAACAGGTATTCCTGGTTGCCTCTGCAGAGGGAAACCAGGTGACAGGATGGAGGAGGGATAGGTTTTATGAGGGACACTTTCAGTATGTGCTTTTCTACCTGTTGCAATTTGTACTGTTAATGCATTATCTGTTCAAACAAGTAAAATTTATGATTATAAAAATATACAATAAATCATTAAAAGTGGTTATTGCTGAAGGAAAATAGAGATGCTGCTAATGTCAGCCATTGGGTGGACTAAAGAATCTCTTATGTTATGTGGAAATAAAGGAATGAATGATAGATTCAACACTCTGTTAAGCTACCCTCAGAAGATACTTCTTGTGAAATTCTAATGACAGCATTATCTCACCAAGAAAAAGGGGCAGACATGAGCAAGGACAAATTAACAGGAGAAAGAGCCTCATCTGGATGGGGATTCTTGTTCTGACATCTTGGGAAAAGCTGTCCACCGTGTGAGGTCATCAACTTCTTGTCCTGGTTTGCAGTTAAGTGTCTCTAGTTATGGTGTCAAACATTTTGGTGAGCTCTGAGTGGCCCACACCTCAGACACGAAGGTTTTCCCATGAAATTTACATTGAGTTGTCCCCCTCCAGCTTACAGGGCTTCAGGAACACAGCAGATCTTGTTCTTACTGATTCCATAGGAGAAAATTAGATTGGAGAAACTAGAAGAATTCAGGGTCCAGTCCAGTCTACAAGGGGATTATAAAAACTCAAAAACAATGAACAGAGCTGAAATCTCATAAAAGTTGTATTCCAGTTTTTCTTCTCAACATAATTTTTCTCTCTATGGGCATCTGTACTTCTACCAAAGATAATACCACTAAGGCAAATTTGTTTGCAAAATAGATTGAGTCTCATCAAACTTGGCCTGACTGTTTACAGAAGTGCAGAAAGAGTTGTAATGGATCACATAGGCTCTTCTTAAACTTTGCTTTGCTGGATGTTTTTTATAAGGAATCTCAGATTAATCTTTCAAGAACCTCTTGAGACCAGGAAGCTAAACCAAGGCTTACTTTACACTTGCCTGCAGTATCTGTGGTTTCATTCTATTTATATTTTCAAATGTAATATCCCAGTCAAAACCTTGGTAGTATAACCAATGTTTTCAAATGTATACTGTTATAAAGAGAGGAGATATTTATTGAACTTAAGCAAATATCTGTATTACCATAAACATATGAATACTCATGAATAGTTGCCCAATTCTAAGGCAGTCAGGTAGAGAGCAAAAGTAAATGCTTCAATTTTTGTTCACAAAAGTATACTTTATCAAATTACTGTGTGCTATAGATTGGTTAAAAGAAAAAATTCCATAAATCTGGAAAACAAATCATTTAAAGAATCAGCAAAACTCCAAACAAAAAATCATAAAAACATTCTCATCATTATTATCATTTAGTCCAATGAAATTGAGTTTTATTCTGCTTGGTCTTGGCTGGCAATTTCATGAAGGTATCAGAAGAACTTGGAAGTTCTTAGACAGTCCAGTGGTATCTTAAATTCATCAGAAACTTGTATTAAAGAGTCTTTGTCAGAGTCTTTTCTGTAAATCTCCTTGAAGCAAGAAGCAATTTTGGACTGTAGCTTATTGGAAATGATTTGAGGAAGAATCAAAACAACTGTCTATGAATGACAGAGTTAAAATGACTATGGTTAAAAACGCAATGACAGTTCATTACGATAAAGACACGGCTCATATAGAAATCCAGTTGCTTCTGTGGCATATGACATTATGACTGATATTAGATTTCTATGAGTCTCATATAATTTTTGGAACACTCATATCAGTAACATACCCATAAATTAACATTGAGAATACTTAGCATCCCTTATCACTTGACAATGCTTCCCATATAATTTAACATATCAAATAAAGTGGGCTTTCCATTTAGTTTGTGTTTCTTAACTGGATTATTGAGTTCTCGGTATAGCCCATTAATGAATATGGCCAACAAAGTTAGGCTTATGTATGTTGAGAATCCTCCCTAGGTCATCTAGCTAAAAACCATTAATTTAGCCCTATATCCCACCTATTTAAACAGGAGAGTTCCCCATCCTGGTTACACATTAGTAGCATCTGGGGAAGCTTAAAAATTATCAATGCCTGGGTCCCACGCCAGAGCACTAAATCAGAAGTTATGGGGAGTGAGGGCTTCAGCATCCATTTTTAAAAATTTTTTCCCTGTGATTCCAATGTGTAGCTCTATTCCCATCAGATTTATCTGAATTCTTCTGGCATTCACTTTGTTCTATTTTGGTACTATAATTTTTTTTTTTTTTGGCTGTAAGTTTATTCAATGCAAAATAATTCTTTCCAGTTTTTCTGAGGTGCCTGACCAAGTCCGCATCCAAATCCGCCTCTAAACTGGAATTTTGTTGCTGACACGGCCCCAGCCTTGGCTTTCTTGTCAGCACCAGGGGGCACAACATTCCGTCTGTAGGTATCTCTGTCGGTTTCCTCTCTTGTGAGTCTTGCAGGTCGCTCACCCTCCAGACCTTTAGGCGGAGGCCTGCCAGTCTCTGAATGGCTGTGGTGTAGGGTGGGAGGCACAATCTCCAGGGGCAGATGAAGATAATCACAGAGATACTGGATGCCCTCATTGGTAAGGTACCAGTAGAAATGTCTCCAGGCAAACTGTTCCTTCACGTAGTCTCAGGACTTGAGAGACTGCATGGCCTTCATGACAGGAAGGTTGGGCACATTCTTGTCGGCCAGCTCCAGGTGCTTAGGCATGTGGACATCCTTCTTGGCCACCATGACTCCTTCCTTAAAAAGGAGTTCAAGGTTGGGTGCAGTGGCTCACACCTGTAATCCCAGAACTTTGGGAGGCTGAGGCAGGTGGATCACGGGGTCAGGAGATCGAGACCATCCTGGTTAACACAGTGAAATTCCGTCTCTACTAAAAATACAAAAACAAAATTAGCAGGGCGTGGTGGCGGGTGCCTGTAGTCCCAGCTACTCGGGAGGCTGAGGTGGGAGAATGGCGTGAACCCAGGAGGCAGAGCTTGCCGTGGGCCGAGATCGCCCCACTGCACTCCAGCCTGGGCAACAGAGACTCCATCTCAAAAAAAAAAAAGTTCATAAATGTCACTCCGATTCTTCTTAGGCATTAACATCTTGGTGGCTGTAGGCTCCAGGGCCAGAGCTTATAATTGCTTTTAAGGTCCTATCTTCAGTCTTAGGCTTTATGATCCCTGGGGTAGTGACCTTGCCTTCTTCATTTCTGCATTTTTCATGAACACATAAATTCGTTATCAGGGAAATCTTCCCAACCACATGTACATTGTGTCCTAAGTCTTAGATTCACAAATTAATGCTAGATTCATTGTTCTCCATGAGGTCAGAGGTTGCTTGTGATGAAGGCTGTGGGTAACTTTGCAGTGCAGATGATGGAGGGCGGTCACCCTGTTTTAGGCATACAATTGGAGCCCATAATCCTATGTGTATATGGCATGGGTGGGCAGGGATATGTAGGGAGACAGATCTAACTAGGATAGAGGAATTATATAAGCGAGTGGTGGTAAAGGAAGTAAGAAGGATTAGTAAAGAGAAGAAATGTAAACTTATCTAATAGGCCAGAGTCGGCCCCTGTAGATTCTTGAGTAGGTGAGTGAACTAGATTTTAGGAAGGTAATGAGACAGTCATATGCAAGGAAGATTTCAAATACTGGAGACAAGGAGTCAAGCAGGACTCTGAGAAGTTGTTGAGGTCTATGGGAATGGAGAGAATGACACACGTGAGAGATGTTAAGAAAGGATCAAAAGACTTTCGTAGTGCATTGAATCTGGGAAACAAAAAAGCAGAGGCTGGGGATAATCACAGCTAAGAGACAGTGGGGTACAGGGAGCATGCAGACCAGGGAAGAAGAGACCTGCAGGAATTAGTGCTGAGAAGCAGGAGTTTATTGGGAGGAGAGATCCAGTCCCGGGATACAGGTCCCTCTCCCAAGCATGGCGGTCAACCCTGCAGGAAACAGGACAAGAGGAAAGGCCATTATACCTGCCAGTCTTCCTGAAATGCAGAAACTAAACCAAAGTTGCTATATCAGAGCCACCCTGGCCAGTACTCCAATCGTGATGCTGACAGTGGCCTTAGTTTGGAGGCCAGGAGAACTTCCTTGTGCTGAAGCATCTGTAATGGTAGGAACATAAAAGAAGGAATAAAAGTGATGTTGTTTTACAGTGGGGTGCCCCAAGAACCAGCTCTTGGCATGGAATACTCTACTTGTTCCTTCAAGGAATAAATTATTTATATAAGAAGGCTGATGGGAGACGATTTGCCAACCACATTTTTGTCGTTTTTTCCTTCTCCCACCAAGTTTCTAGTTTGGTGATAGTCTTCTGTCATTCCTTCCTGGCCTTTCTGCACTCAGATATTTTTGAAGGTTTTGGGATGTGAGAAAGGCTGATGGCTATTCGCTATGTCATTAGAACTTTCCACCTTTTCATGGTTGCATCTTTTTCTCAGTGTCTCAGTTTAGGCAGCCATGAATTAGACCCTGTCAGTGTCTATGGCAGGGACTTGATTGACAGAAGGGCCAGGTCAGTGCATTTCAAATTCACCACCTCCCTTGCAGAGAAGACCTCACTTCCCAGGGCCTCCCAGCAGGGGTATGAAAGCAAGCCCAGTTCTATGAGACTCTGTGTAACTCTAATGGGTGACTGGTGAAGGGACTCCCCCTCAGTCTTGCAGAAACTCTTTTTGAACTGCATTGCTACCCAAAATTTCTTTTTCTTTATCTTTCACAAAAATCAGATCTGTATTGTGGTCTGAGAGCTCTCTCAGGCTTCTCTCACTTTTGCCTTCCTTTCCCTCACAGACATTTACCCTAATAAATTCTCTTCCACGTCTAATCCACTATTGGCTGCATCTGAATTGGTTAATAACTAACATTCCAGGCTTGATTCTTTGCACTTATTTTTTCTCTCTCTCCCACATGTAGTCAATAACAGTGTCCTAGTATTTTCTGTGTTACCTCTTTTTCCATATTTCCATATGTGTGTGTGTGTTGGGAAAAGGGATTGTGGGGTGCCTGTATAAACTGGCCATAAAAATATGGGACAATAAGTTGTGGAAAGCCAGAAGAGATCTCTGAGGAGGAAAGCCTCCTAATTGCCATCACTTTCCCATGCTCAGAGTGAGACCTGCTGTCTTATCTATAAACACTGTGTTCAAGGAGAAAGACACTCCTTTGAAACACTGGAATGTGGACAGACATGCAGTCTCCCAGTTAAGCCCACTCCCACTAGGTACTCTCTGATAAGTTAAAGATATGCTGTCTGAGCACAAAGGAGATTCATTTAAACTGCTATTGCTATAGATTATGCCTATGACATACTGTCTCCCTTTCACTGTTTTGCCCTGAACATCTGCTTCTTAGATCTAAGTAACTGTACTCAATAAATAGTGTGGAGACCAGAGCTCGGCACCTTTTGCAGCCTCCATTTTGCAACTGGCCCCATGGCTCCCACCTTTATGAACTCTTAACCTGTTTCTGCTCATTCCTTTGTTGCCACCGGACTTTGGGTACCCTATGGGTGGTGTTGAGGCTGGTCCCCAATAGTGTGTATTTACATAAAATACCTTTTACACACGCACACACAAACACACACACACACATTTTTGGCATATGGTTATTTTTGTTGCAACCATTTACTTTTACCCCTTACCAGTCAACTCAGGCTGATGAATAATGCTATGTTAGCTGTGGCTGAGGGGCAATTCCTATGTGTCAGGTTTCGTGTTAAGTACTTTACCTGTATCTTACTTGATTCATACAATAGCCCTGTCTGGTAGACATTACTTCCACTTTACAGATGAAAAGACAGAGGCCTGGAGTAGTGAAAAAACTTTTCAGATGTCAGTGACTAGTGAGAAGTGAATCTAAGATTTGATTCTAGGATTACCTGACTTCAAAGCTAATGATAATAGTAGTAACACAGCAGCTAACATTAACCATTTCCTGTGTGCATGGCATTTTTCTGAAGGTTAAATTGATGATTATGTTAAACCTTTAAAACAATAGTATGGGGGGGTGGAGCCAAGATGGCCAAATAGGAACAGCTCCAGTCTACAGCTCCCAGCATGAGCAACGCAGAAGACAAATGATTTCTGCATTTCCAACTGAGTGGGTTCATCTCACTGGGGATTGTCAGACAGTGGATGCAGGACAGTGGATGCAGTGCACTGAGCATGAGCCGAAGCAGGGTGAGGCGTCACCTCACCCAGGAAGCACAAGGGGTCAGGGGATTCCCTTTCCTTGCCAAGAAAAGGTGTGACAGATTGCACCTGGAAAATCAGGTCACTCCCAGCCGAATGCTGTCCTTTTCCAACTGTCTTAGAAAATGGCACACCAGGAGATTGTATCCCACACCTGGCTCAGAGGGTCCTACACCCACAGAGCCTCACTCATTGCAAGCACAGCAGTCTGAGATCAAACTGCAAGGTGGCAGTGAGGCTGGGGGTGGGGAGCCCACATTTGCCGAGACTTAACTAGGTAAACAAAGTGGCCAGGAAGCTCGAACTGGGTGGAGCCAACCACAGCTCAAGGAGGCCTGCCTGCCTCTGTAGACTCCACCTCTGGGGGCAGGGCATAGCCAAACAAAAGGCAGCAGAAACCTCTGCAGACTTAAATGTCCCTGTCTGGCAGCTTTGATGAGAGTAGTGGTTCTCCCAGCATGCAGCTTGAGATCTGAGAACAGATAGACTGCCTCCTCAAGTGGGCCCCTGACCCCTGAGTAGCCTAAGTGGGAGGCACCCCCAAGTAGGGGCAGACTCTTACCTCACATGGCCAGGTACCCCTCTGAGACAAAACTTCCAGAGGAACAATCAGGCAGCAACATTTGCTGTTCACCAATATCCGCTGTTCAGCAGCCACCACTGCTGATACCCAGGCAAAAAGGGTCTGGAGTGGACCTCCAGAAAACTCCACAGACCTGCAGCTGAGGGTCCTGATTGTTAGAAGGAAAACTAACAAACAGAAAGGACATCCACACCAAAACCCCATCTGTACATCCCCATCATCAAAGACCAAAGGTAGATAAAACCACTAAAATGGGGAAAAAACAGAGCAGAAAAACTGAAAACTCTAAAAATCAGAACACCTCTCCTCCTTCAAAGGAATGCAGCTCCTCACCAGCAATGGAACAAAGCTGGAAGGAGAATGACTTTGAAGAGCTGAGAGAAGGCTTCAGACGATCAAACTGTTCTGAGCTAAAGGAGGAAGTTTGAACTCATGGCAAAGAAGTTAAAAACCTTGAAAAAAAATTAGACGAATGGCTAACTAGAATAACCAATGCAGAGAAGTCCTTAAAGGACCTGATGGAGCTGAAAACCATGGCACAAGAACTACGTGATGAATGCACAAGCCTCAGTAGCAGATTCGATCAACTGGAAGAAAGGGTATCGTGATGGAAGATCAAATGAATGAAATGAAGTGAGAAGAGAAGTTTAGAGAAAAAAGAATAAAAAGAAATGAACAAAGCCTCCAAGAAATATGAGACTATGTGAAAAGACCAAATCTACATCTGATTGGTGTACCTGAAAGTGATGGGGAGAATGGAACAAAGTTGGAAAACACTCTGCAGGATATTATCCAGGAGAACTTCCCCAATCTAGCAAGGCAGGCCAACATTCAGATTCAGGAAATACAGAGAATGCCACAAAGATATTCCTCAAGAAGAGCAACTCCAAGACACATAATTGTCAGATTCACCAAAGTTGAAATGAAGGAAAAAATGTTAAGGGCAACCAGAGGGAAAGGTCGGGTTACCCACAAAGGGAAGCCCATCAGACTAACAGCAGATCTCTCGGCAGAAACTCTACAAGCCAGAGAGAGTGGAGGCCAATATTCAATATTCTTAAAGAAAAGCATTTTCAACCTAGAGTTTCATATCCAGCCAAACTAAGCTTCATAAGTGAAAGAGAAAGAAAATACTTTACAGACAAGCAAATGCTGAGTGATTTTGTCACCACCAGGCCTGCCCTAACACAGCTCCTGAAGGAAGCACTAAATATGGAAAGGAATAACTAGTACCAGCCACTGGAAAAATATGCCAAATTGTAAAGACCATCGAGGCTAGGAAGAAACTGCATCAACTAACGAGCAAAATAACCAGCTAACATCATAATGACAGGATCAAATTCACACATAATAATATTAACTTTAAATGTAAATAGGCTAAATGCTCCAATTAAAAGACATAGACTGGCAATTTGGATAAAGAGTCAAGACCCATTAGTGTGCTGTATTCAGGAAACCAATCTCACATGCAGAGACACACATAGACTCAAAATAGAAGGATGGAGGAAGATCTACCAAGCAAATGGAAAACAAAAAAAGGCAGGGGTTGCAATCCTAGTCTCTGATAAAACAGACTTTAAACCAACAAAGATCAAAAGAGACAAAGAAGGCCATTACATAATGGTAAAGGGATCAATTCAACAAGAAGAGCTAACTATCCTAAATATATATGCACCCAATGCAGGAGCACCCAGATTCATAAAGCAAGTCCTTAGAGACCTACAAAGAGACTTAGACTCCCACACCATAATAATGGGAGAGTTTAACACCGCACTGTCAACATTAGACAGATCAATGAGACAGAAAGTTAACAAGGATACCCAGGAATTGAACCCAGCTCTGCACCAAGCAGACATAAAAGACATCTACAGAACTCTCCACCCCAAATCAACAGAATATACATTCTTTTCAGCACCACACCACACCTATTCCAAAATTGACCATATAGTTGGAAGTAAAGCACTCCTCAGCAAATGTAGAAGAACAGAAATAATAACTAACGGTCTCTCAGACCACAGTGCAATCAAACTAGAACTCAGGATTAGGAAACTCACTCAAAACCGCTCAACTACATGGAAACTGAACAACCTGCTCCTGAATGACTACTGGGTACATAATGAAATGAAGGCAGAAATAAAGATGTTCTTTGAAACCAAGGAGAAAAAAGACACAACATAGCCGAATCCCTGGGACACATTCAAAGCAGTGTGTAGAGGGAAATTTACAGCGCTAAATGCCCACAAGAGAAAGCAGAAAAGATCTAAAATTGACACTCTAACATCACAATTAAAAGAACTAGAGAAGCAAGAGCAAATACACTGAAAAGCTAGCAGAAGGCAAGAAATAACTAAGATCAGAACAGAACTGAAGGAAATAGAGACACAAAAAACCCTTCAAAAAATTAATGAATCCAGGAGGTGGTTTTTGAAATGATCAACAAAATTGATAGATGGCTAGCAAGACTAATAAAGAAGAAAAGAGAGAAGATCAAATAGATGCAATAGAAAATGATACAGGGGATATCACCACCGACCCCACAGAAATACAAACTACCATCAGAGAATACTAAAAACACCTATATGCAAATAAACTAGAAAATCTAGAAGAAATGGATACATTCCTTGACACATAGATCCTCCCAAGACTAAACCAGGAAGAAGTTCAATCTCTGAATAGAACAATAACAGGCTCTGAAATTGAGGCAATAATCAATAGCTTACCAACCAAAAAAAGTCCAGGACCAGATGGATTCACAGCCGAATTCTACCAGAGGTACAAAGAGGAGCTGGTACCATTCCTTCTGAAACTATTCCAATCAATAGAAAAAGAGGGAATCCTCCCTAACTCATTTTGTGAGGCCAGCATCATCCTGATACCAAAGCCTGGCAGAGACACAACCAAAAAAGAGAATTTTAGACCAATATCCTTGATGAACATGGATGCAAAAAATCCTCAATAAAATACTGGCAAACTGAATCGACCAGCACATCAAAAAGCTTACCCACCATGACCAAGTGGGCGTCATCCCTGGAATGCAAGCCTGGTTCCACATATGCAAATCAATAAATGTAATCCAGCATATAAACAGAACAAATGACAAAAACCACATGATTATCTCAATGGAAGCAGAAAAGGCCTTTGACAAAATTCAACAACCCTTCAAGCTAAAAACTCTCAATAAATTAGGTATTGATGGGAAGTATCTCAAAATAATAAGAGCTATCTATGACAAACCCACAGCCAATATACTGAATGGGCAGAAACTGAAAGTATTCCCTTTGAAAACTGGCACAAGACAGGGATGCCCTCTCTCACCACTCCTATTCAATATGGCGTTGGAAGTTCTGGCAAGGGCAATCAGGCAGGAGAAAGAAATAAAGGGTATTCGATTAGGAAAAGAGGAAGTCAAATTGTCCCTGTTTGCAGATGACATGATTGTATATCTAGAAAACCCCATTGTCTCAGCCCAAAATCTCCTTAAGCTAATAGGCAACTTCAGCAAAGTCTCAGGATACAAAATCATTGTGCAAAAATCACAAGCATTCTTATACATCAATAACAGACAAACACAGAGCCAAATCAGGAGTGAACTCCCATTCACAATTGGTTCAAGGAGAATAAAATACCTAGGAATCCAACTTACAAGGGATGTGAAGGACCTCTTCAAGGAGAACTATAAACACTGCTCAATGAAACAAAAGAGGATACAAACAAATGGAAGAACATTCCATGCTCATGGGTAGGAAGAATCAATATCGTGAAAATGGTCATACTGCCCAAGGTAATTTATAGATTCAATGCCATCCCCATCAAGCTACCAATGACTTTCTTCACAGAATTGGAAAAAACTACTTTAAAGTTCATATGAAACCAAAAAAGATCCTGCATCACCAAGTCAATCCTAAGCCAAAAGAACAAAGCTGGAGGCATCACGCTACCTGACTTCAAACTACCCTACAAGCCTACAGTAACCAAAACAACATGGTACTGGTACCAAAACAGAGATATAGACCAATGGAACAGAATAGAGCCCTCAGAAATAATGCCACATATCTACAACTATCTGATCTTTGACAAACCTGACAAAAACAAGCAATGGGGAAAGGATTCCCTATTTAATAAATGGTGCTGGGAAAACTGGCTAGCCATATGTAGAAAGCTGAAACTGGATCCTTTCCTTACACCTTATACAAAAATTAATTCAAGACGGATTAAAGACTTAAATGTTAGACCTAAAACCATAAAAACCCTAGAAGAATACCTAGGCATTACCATTCAGGACATAGGCATGGGCAAGGACTTCATGTCTAAAACACCAAAAGCAATGGCAACAAAACCCAAAATTGACAAATGGGATCTAATTAAACTAAGGAGCTTTTGCACAGCAAAAGAAACTACCATCAGAGTGAACAGCCAACCTACAAAATGGGAGAAAATTTTGGCAACCTACTCATCTAACAAAGGGCTAATATCCAGAATCTACAATGAACTCAAACAAATTTACAAGAAAAAAACAAACAACCCCATCAAAAAGTGGACAAAGGATATGAACAGACACTTCTCAAAAGAAGACATTTATGCAGCCAAAAGACACATGAAAAGATGCTCATCATCATTGGCCATCAGAGAAATGCAAATCAAAACCACAATGAGATACCATCTCACACCAGTTAGAATGGCCATCATTAAAAAGTCAGGAAACAAGAGGTGCTGGAGAGGATGTGGAGAAATAGGAACACTTTTACACTGTTGGTGGGACTGTAGACTAGTTTAACCATTGTGGAAGTCAGTAAGGCCATTCCTCAGGGATCTAGAACTAGCAATACCATTTGACCCAGCCATCCCATTACTGGGTATATACCCAAAGGATTACAAATCATGCTGCTATAAAGACGCATGCGCACGTATGTTTATTGCTGCACTATTCACAATAGCAAAGACTTGGAACCAACCCAAATGTCCAACAACGATAGCATGGATTAAGAAAATGTGGAACATATACACCATGGAATACTATGCAGCCATAAAAAGGATGAGTTCATGTCCTTTTTAGGGACATGGATGAAACTGGAAACCATCATTCTCAGCAAACTATCGCAAGGACAAAAAACCAAACACCGCATGTTCTCACTCATAGGTGGGAATTGAATAATGAGAACACATGGACACAGGAAGGGGAACATCACACACCAGGGACAGTTGTGGGGTGGGGAGAGGGGGGAGGGATAGCATTAAGAGATATACCTAATGCTAAATGACGAGTTAATGGGTGCAGCACACCAACATGGCACATGTATACGTATGTAAGAAACCTGCACGTTGCGCACATGTATCCAAAAACTTAAAGTATAATAATAATAAAACTTAAAAAATGTGCACATATTAATAATTACTAAAGTGCAAAACAGTAAATCCATTACTTATGGATTTACTGTTACTTATGAGACCCACATATAAAGTGAGGGTCTCATCTTACTTATGAGACCCACACAAAAAGTGAGGTGAATTCCTGAATATTAATTTGTTATTGCTGGTTGGAGAAATAAAAAATAACAATTAAAGAAATGTGTAGGTGTGTGATTTATATGTGTTTTAATATGTGAGCTACTTCGTACTTGGAATAAGTTTTTTATTAAAAAATCAGGGAATAATATTTCAATGTGTTGTAAAACAGTAAATGTGGGTGAACAAATTTTAAATATCCTAAAAAAAAAAAAGAAAAACTGTAGTATACCTGCTATGAAATTGCAGCTCTGTTCATTGTTTCTGAGTTTTTATTATTCACCTGTAGACTGGACTAGACCCTGAATTCTTCTAGTTCCTCCCATCCAGTTTTCTCTTATTGAATCAGTAAGAACAAAATCTGCTTTGTTCCTGAAGCCCTATAAGCTGGAGGTGGAAAGCTCAATGTAAATTTCACGGAAAACCCTCGTGCCTGAAGTATGCGTCACTCAGAGCTCACCAATATGTTTGACACCATAACTACAGACACTCAAATGGAAAACCAGGATAAGAAGTTGACAACTTCACACTGCGAAAAGCTTTTCCCAAGTTGTCAGAACAAGTCTCTACATCAAAATCAGGCTCTTACCCCTCTTAATTTGTCCATGCTTATGCCTGCCTCTTTCACTTGGCAGGATGATGGTATCATTAGAATTTCACATGAAGTAGCTTCTGAGAGTAGCATAACAGAGTGACAGATATATCATGTCACCCTCAAATTTTTACATAAGATATCATTTAGTCCACCCAATGGCTGACATTAGCAGCATCTTTAACACAATTGTTTGTTCAAATGTACAGTGGTCCCTTTTAAAGTTACATTTTCAGACTCACTTGTTCACACTCCTTGTTTTAATTTAATGAGCCATCGAATGCTACATAATAAAATTGTTCCCTACCAGCTGAACAGGAAGGAGCCTGTGCAGTTTCTGACACTGACTGTTGCACATAAACAAATATATCGAGTATCATAACGACTCAATCACAAAAGTTACCAAACATACTACTTGGTTAAAATTGCTAGACTCTTCTGGCTCATCCTTTGATCTATTCTATTTTAGTTAGTTTGCATCTTGCCTAAAGTGCATACTCCAAACTTTTGGTATTATCCTCCTAATAGTAATACTAGTAGCCTCTCTGGTGTGATAAATTCTACAGGTTTTTAAATTCTACATTTTGGTGTGGTGAATTCTACAAAAGTTTTTAAAAAGTTTTGTGTGCAGCCATCAACAAATACCAAAGGGTCTCTCTTTGGCTGAAATGACAAAAACACAAAGAAATATTTGATCAGGAAGACATCATAAACCTATAAATGATGGAAGCCCAATATGATGGTTACTGAGATGAATGCCAATGCTTTAAATTTTGGTCACACTCTCACCTAAGTGAGAGCCTAGAGACTCCAAAATAGAATCACTCATGCTAAATGCTACAATCTACAAGTCAAATTTTAATGAAGCAAAG
The DNA here is from genome assembly GCF_028878055.3 of Symphalangus syndactylus. Taxonomy (NCBI): domain Eukaryota; kingdom Metazoa; phylum Chordata; class Mammalia; order Primates; family Hylobatidae; genus Symphalangus; species Symphalangus syndactylus. Next base: position 19,135,553 of record NC_072439.2, read on the forward strand.
AGATAACAGAACAGACTTTTGTTTTTTGTTGAAAACAGGAGATTCCACTCTACCTGAGACAGCATAATAAAAGTTTCCTCTGCTTTACATTGACAGAAATGCGACCTGAAGTACCCTAATATTAGCCAACTTATTTATTTATATGGCTTTGTTTACTGGTTCCCACTTGACAAAACCCACTGTTTTGTTATTGTATAGCCCAGGGAGGGCTGTCACTATATTTGTAGAGTGAGAGCTGCCTTAAATAATAAATGAAAAATAAAATCTTTAACTACATTAGTTGTAATTTTGTCTTTTGATGCATGCTCACACCCAGCATTGGCCAGTGGAGTTTCACAGGCTCATCATTCTCACACTGATGCCCTTGCTTTTCTTTGTCACTTACAAGGACACTTCTGATTACAATGGGCCCACCCAGATAATCTAGAATAACATCCACATCTTAAGATTTTATCACCCCTGCACAGTGTTTTTACCAAGAAAAGTAAATGCACAGGTTCTGGAGCTAGGGTCCAAACATTTTTGGAGTCCATTATTCTGCCAACAGAGGTAACTTTCATAAATGTCACCCACTACAAAAACTTGCTTTGTCTTCCTTCTGTGTCTCACTTTTCTGTCTGTGCACAAACGTCAAGGTGAAACGCACAAACTCTATGAAGTAGCTGGATGACTCTAGACCACTCATTTGAGCTCCCTCAGCCTCTTTTCTAATCTTCAGCAGAAGGGTGACCCTTCACACATCAGAAAATGAAAGTGGAAGAGTAAATCAAAATGTGTAAGATACTAGTCACAGAGCAAGGTACCAGATGGGCCCTTGGGTAAAATGTTTTTTTTTTTTTAGATGGAGTCTCGCTCTGTTGCCCAGGCTGGAGTGCAATGCCACGATCTGAGCTCACTGCGACCTATGCATCCCAAGTTCAAGTGATTCTCCTGCCTTCAGCCTCCCGAGTAGCTGGGATTACAGATGTGTGCCACCATGCCCAGCTAATTTTTGTGTTTTTTGTAGAGATGGGGTTTCACCATGTTGGTCAAGGTGGTCTCAAACTCCTGACCTTGTGATCCGCCCACCTCAGCCTCCCAAAGTGCTGAGATTACAGGCATGAGCCACCATGCCCAGCCAGTAAACATTTTTATCAGACCTTTCCTTTCACCATTCCATTTCTGTCACCCTCATGCAACTTCTCCTCTGACTTTTTTCTCTTCAGTGACTTACTCGGTCTAATATGCTGTTTAGCATCAAAAGCCACACTACAAACTCTTTTGTGACTCTCTTGGAAAGTTCTTGTGATGCCCAGAACCTTGAAAGCCTAAGCCTTGCATCAGTGTGCCCCAAATAGGAGATATGGGGTCAAAGGAGATTATTTTGGAGCTTTATGTTTTAAAGACTGTGCTGCAAGGTTTCAGAATTTCATGGGGACTGTATCCTATTTCCTTTGTCCTATTTCTTCCCTTTGGAATGGGAGTATTTACCCAATGCCTGTACCTCCATTTTGTCTTGAAAGTAACTAACTTGTTTTTGAATTTACAGGCTCATAGGTAAAAGGAACTTGCCTTGTCTCAGATGAAACTTGCTATTTTGACTTTTGAGTTAATGCCGGAATGAGTTAAAGACTCTAGAGACTGTTGAGAAGCCATTTTTTATATTATTAAATGTGAGAAAGACATGAGATTTGGGAGGGACGATGGAGAGAATAATTTTTTTTGGACATTTTCCCCCACCCAAATCTCAAGTCAAATTGTAATCTCCAAAGTTGGAGGTGGAGCCTGGTTGGATGTGATTGGATCATGGAGGTGGTTTCTCATATTTTAACACCATTCCCCTTGGTGCTGTTGTAGCAACAGTGAGTTTTATCTGGTTGTTTACCAGTGTGCAACCCTTGCTGTCTTCCTCCAGCTCCCATTATATAAGATGTCTTCCTGCACCATTGGTTTTCTCCATGATTGTAAGTTTTCTGAGGCCTCCTCAAAAGCTGAACAGATGCCAGAATCATGCTTACTCTACAACCTGCTGAATCATGAGACCATTCAATCCTTTTTCTTTATAAATTATTCAGGTTCATGTATTTGTCTGTAGCAATGTAAATACAGACTTATACAGCCTTCTTTTCAGTAGAAAAAAAGCTAGGGAGTAAACCATTCTAACTATGTACCAGATGCAAAGCCCAAGACAAAGAACAGAGGTATGAAGAAAATGCCTGGATAATCTCCTCTCTCCCAGCATGGCCAAAAGGCACAGCTGGAGGATGGGATGGGTTTTGTTCCCAGTTCTTACTATGGTCACTCATCTAGAACTCAGAATTTAAAGGTTCATATATAAAGACATAAGCTCACAGAAAAATTAAGAAAATGTATATATACAGAAGCAACTGTTTGTTGACCTTAAAACATCTAGTAAAGACAATATAAACCTGCCTGCCAACAGACCTAGGCAAAAACGTATAAATTAAATTATGAAGACATTTCTACTTTATTTTACCAACAATTTTAAAACTATCTATATTCACCAAAGGTACTAAAATCACATGTATAGAAAAGCATTTGGGCTTATTCACTTAATTTGTGAGTACTCATTTATTTTTACATTCATTTGATACTATGTGTCAACAGTATATAAACGTGTGACATATACATATATGTGATGAAACATATAACATACATGTTCACATAAAGATAGAGACAAAAAGATTTTAGAGTTTTGATTTTAGGACTTTAGGCATGAGATCAGTAAAACCCACCATTTTAATGGATACTTGGATTCAAATTGCTTTCTTGTAAATGGTAAACATTTATCTGAGGAAGACTTTACCGAGTTTTAGAGAAAATACGTAGCACATTTACATCTCGAAGCAAAGAGAGAGAAAGAGAATTTAAGCTTTTTCAAGAAAAAATTTGGTGTGCTCAAGGAAGATTAAAAATAGATGCCAAGGTAACACAAAAATAATAGAAATTTACCATGGCGTTTTATTTATTTTTTTATTATACTTTAAGTTTTAGGGTACATGTGCACAACGTGCAGGTTAGTTACGTATGTATACATGTTCCATGTTGGTGTGCTGCACCCATTACCTCGTCATTTAACATTAGATATATCTCCTGATGCTATCCCTCCCCCCTCCTCCCACCCCAAAACAGTCCCCGATGTGTTATGTTCCCCTTCCTGCATCCATGTGTTCTCATTGTTCAATTCCCACCTATGAGTGAGAACATGTGGTGTTTGGTTTTTTCTCCTTGCGATAGTTTGCTGAGAATGATGGTTTCCAGCTTTATCCATGTCCCTACAAAGGACATGAACTCATCAATTTTTATGGCTGCACAGTATTCCATTGTGTATATGTGCCATATATTCTTAATCCAGTCTATCGTTGTTGGGCATTTGGGTTGGTTCCAAGTCTTTGCTATTGTGAATAGTGCAGCAATAAACTTACGTGTGCATGTGTCTTTATAGCAGCATGATTTATAATCCTTTGGGTATATACCCAGTAATGGGATGGCTGGGTCAAATAGTATTTCTAGTTGTAGATCCCTGAGGAATCATCACACTGACTTCCACAATGGTTGAACTAGTTTACAGTCCCACCAACAGTGTAAAAGTGTTCCTATTTCTGCACATCCTCTCCAGCACCTGTTGTTTATTTAGAGATGTAGCTTTTAATTTGGTCTCTCTTCTTCAACTGAATCACTGTGCTCAAGATAGAGCCCATTAAAGAAGAGGGCCAACAAAGTCTTTGCAATTTTTTGATTCTAATCATTTAAATATGCAAAAAAGAGAACCAGTTGGAAGGGACAACATTTAGACATTAAAAATCAAGGATTTCACTGAATCCCCGGTCCCCAAGAAGAGGAAAATGCAACGGGGACCATACTGTGCAACACTTCCACAGAGTACTTTGCTACAAAGGCATTTCCCTACTTGTTTAAACTGTGTCTTTTCCATCTAAACATGCAAAGAAATGAGTACCCCTCTGAAGCTAGAATAATTTATTATAACCACTGTTAGTCACCTTCAAAACCATAGCTCTTACCACTGACCCAGCAACCGTTACACACAGGGTCAAATATTTTTACAGTACAAAGTAATGTAAAAGGCAAAGAGGTCAGGTAATACAATGGAGAAAATAGCTGAGTTTTAGACCTGAGAGAAATCCATTCACTTGCAACTCTTGGGGTTCCATGAGAAACAAAACTATGGTTGCTCCCCTACAGGAGAGTCTGTGTCATCTTTTCTGTTTTCCTAAAGGGGTCTTAATACAGGAATTATTGAGAAATTATTTTTAGGCAGCTAGAAAGGGTAAAAGAATTCTTGGTGGAATTTTCCTTTAATAAAAAGCAGCCCCAAACAATTTCTAACAGAAAACAGACAGAATGATCAGGCTGCAAGCATAGATAAGCATATGTAGATGCAGGCAGCTAAGAGCCAGGTACACCCAATATGGCAGCTCCTGCTCTTTTTTCCTTGTCACCACATGTGCAGGTGTCATGGTGACCACCAGGTAGAAGCCACATTTGCATAATAAAAGATTAGGGTGGGAGGGCCAGTCTTTTCTCAGGTTATGTAAATGGCACACCTGGTCAAAACAATCCCCTGGACCCTATGTAAATCAATCACTGCCTCCTCAAGTCTCTGTACAAAATCAATTGCATTCCACCCCAAATTGGAGACCCTCTCTTGGGTGACTGCTTTCTCAGTATGAGAAAGCTTTTTCTCTCTCTCTTCTTTTTTGTCTGTTAAAATTTTCACTCCTAAACCCACTACTCATGTGTTTCCAGGTCCTGAATTCTTTCTCGGTGACAAAGAACCATGGATAGATTCCCAGACAACACAGCCATTTTATTTGGGAGTTCTCATCCGGGATTGTGATCAGAAGAGAAGATAGAAACATCAGAATGGTGAGTATGGAGCAAACCTCAAATCTTCCCTTTAATTTCAAGGTTCTCTTCAAACGAATTTCCTTTCATGGAGAACCTCACCATCACATGAGGCTGGGGGATGTCCTGGAGCAGCTGAGAATTTCTGGACAGGACACACCCTGATGTTATTCAAAGGCTTCTGGACTGAACACAGCCTCAGGCAGCCCATCCGGATGTTGGTAATGGGTCTCCTAATTTGCTATCCTGTTGCAAATTTGTTCTTCCTTTCTATCCATGGTCTCTATGTCTCCCATTCTTTTTGTGTATGCAATATATGGAAATTTTTACAGTTCAGGGAAACAGTTCTGTTAGGAAAGATCGGTAAATGCTATAATAACTAACTCAATAGGTCTCTCTCTCTCTCTCTCTCGCTCGCTCAGGAAGTCTCCATGTCAGCACATGGAGGGCTGAGCCCATCATGGCCACGGAGTTAGTCGGGATGAACCTCTCCAGCTCTGAACCCCTGCTGTGTCCCAGGCTCCCCATCCTGCGTCTCAACGAGCCATGTCCTGCGGGGTTCCTGGGTAACTCACCACAATGGGGAAGGTGTGGTGACCACAGGACAATCAGCTGGGCAGAGAAGAGAGGACATCAAAGATGGTCAGGAAGAACATGAGAAACCCTGAGCTCCACCTCAGCCGCCAGACCCCAGGGAGCCATAGAGTGACTGAGAAATATCCCTTTGACTATGGGACTCACAGCCCCCACTGAGCAACCAGCACAGGCCTCTCCTCCCAAGAGGCATGAGAGATTCACCCTGCACACCTCCAGGAAGGACAGTTTCCTCTGGGACACCCAGGTCCTGAATGTCCATCCTTGGAATCTGCAGCCATGCTAGACACGATTAGAGAAAAGAAGCGTCCCTCTCACCAGGCAACACACAGCTTACCCACAGCACAATGGGGCGTCATTGTGACAGGGACCTGGTGGAGCTCCAGCTTCCTGCACTGAAGGGGAGAGCCAGATGGAAATGAAAGAGGTCAAAGGGCGTGAATGTGCACCCCAATCCAGAGCCATGGGGACAGCAGGAGGCTGAGGCCCAGGACTGTGTTTGCCCAACCTGCAGGGTATGTGTGTGACTGTGTGGTCTGTGTGTGTCTCTTCTGTCTGTGTGTGTGTCTGCACAAAGTATGTGTTGAGGTTTGGTGAAAGAGTCACTGCTGAAAAAGGCAGAGGCCTCCACAATTCCCAGGGACCTGAAACATGGACAAAAAGAAAAACAGAAGTAGGGACAAGGAGGCAGGACAGAGAGAGGAGGGGACAGAGAGGTGTCCTGGGCCTGACCCCGCCCATGAGCCTAAGAATTGCTCCTGCCCCAGGAAGAGGCTCAGCACAGAAGGAGGAAAGACAGCACAGCTGACAGCCGTGCTCAGGAAGCTTCTGGATCCTAGGCTCATCTCCACAGAGGAGAACACACAGGCAGCAGAGACAATGGGGCTCCTCTCAGCCCCTCCGTGCACACAGTGCATCACCTGGAAGGGGCTCCTGCTCACAGGTGAGGAGAGAACTTCCTGGGGGAGGACAGGAGGAGGAAGCAGAGTCACTGGATGGGGTCTCCTGAGAGGATGGGGGTCTAAAAAATAAAAGAAGCCAGCAATTTCGGAGGCTGAGGTGGGTGGATCACGAGATCAGGAGCTCGAGATCAGGAGTTCAAGGTCAGTCTGGCCAACACAGTGAAGCCCTGTCTCTGCTAAAAATACAAAAAATTAACCAGGTATGGTGGTGTGCTCCTGTAATCCTAGCTACTCAGGAGGCTGAGGCAGGAGAATCACGTGAACCCGGGAGGCAGAAGTTGCAGTGGGCCAGAGAGAGCCACCGCAAGCCAGCCTGGGCGACAGTACGAGACTCTGTCTAAAAAAAAAAAAAAAGAATAAAAGAAGGAAAGAAGGCTCTGTTGGAGCCTGGATAGGGGAAAATACACCAGAGAGGGACAGGGGTCAAAACAGGAAAGCCACATTGAACCGGAATTGGTAAAAGGTAGGAAAATCTTAAGTGTTCTGCTTTCCTGATTAATCATAAGGGGCAACCACATTTTGAAAAATGATAATAATAACTATATCAGATGACACTTCAAATAAAAATATAAACAGGGCATCAAACACTGTCCTCAGCAAAAAACCTCGACAATTGGGAGAAAACAAAAACACCCAGGGCGTGGAGGGCCCTGAGAACTCACATCTACAAGAGTGTGCAGCCTATTCCAGGCACTGGGGCGCAACCAGGATCACAAAAGTCCCTGTCCTCACGGAGCTCACGCTGTCATGGGGAGGAAGACAGACATGCAAAGAGATCTAGAATGTGAGGTCAAGTGTTGACAAGAACCCTGGAGGGAGCAGAGCAGGGAAAGGTCAGAAAGGGAAGACCGAGGGTCTCTGAAGGTGGTGTCAGGAAAGAAGTCTAAGGATGCTCTGATGTGAGGAGGACCTGAGGGCACTGTGGAGGGGGCTGTGCGGACCCCCGGGTAAGAGGACTCCAAACAGAAAAATGCCAAGGTCAGAAGTGTTGAAGGAATGGGGGTCATGCTGCTGGCCTTGACCTAGTAGGACAGTAGGACACACACACAAACATGCCCCTTTTGTGTGTGTATGTGTTTTTATGGGCGTGTATGTGTGTGTGTGTGTGTCTTCAAGGCTGTGGTTTGAAGAGAACTTCTCAGGACCGAGGGCCCCATCTTTTCACCCCAATACATAGGTCTCAATATTAACTGATGCTCTCTCCACCTCCTAGCATCACTTTTAAACTTCTGGAACCCACCTACCATGGCCCAAGTCATGATTGAAGCCCAGCCACCCAAAGTTTCCGAGGGGAAGGATGTTCTTCTACTTGTTCACAATTTGCCCCATAATCTTGCCAGCTATAGCTGGCGCAAAGGGCGAATGATGGACCTCCACAATTACATTACATCATATGTAGTAGCCAGTCAAATAATTATATATGGGCCTGCATACAGTGGACGAGAAACACTATATTCCAATGCATCCCTGCTGATCCAGAATGTCACCCGGAAGGACGCAGGATCCTACACCTTACACATCAGACAGCGAGTTGATGGGATTAGAGGAGAATCTGGACATTTCACCTACACCTTATACCGTGAGTGATTCCACATGATCCCTGGGTGCTGGGGGCAGGGGTCATTTCTACTTTACACACACAGGATTGTCAGGCATGGACTGTGCCTGTCTCCCCCTCTGCATTATGTCCCATGCTGGGGTTTGGGCATTTAGTGCAGGACACACACAGAGGAGACAAATTTCAACAGATCAGAATTCCTTTCCCGCATCCAGACCCTGCAGACACTTGCTGCAGAGGAAGGACAGTCTGATGTGGGGACTCAGTAGCAGGAGATCAGTTTCAGCCAAGCACCTCATGCCCTCTTCATAAATTTCACCCTGGGAAAGACCCTGGAGAACTGAGTATGGCGTGGCCTGAGGGGCACCTGAGATACTCTCAGAGAAGCTCAGCCCTAGAAACCTCAACCCCAAACCCCTGTCCCTAAATCCTTACTCCAGATAAAGCTGAGGAGCCTGTGCCAGGGCTGCGCTCTGGCTTCTTTGGCAGGGCTTACTGGGACCAAGGATTTATCAGCTGTCTGAGGACTGTGTCTCCTGGAGCTGCTCACCAGCCAGGGCTCAGCCCTCAGAGCCTCATCTGGGCAAGGATAGAGCTTTCTTCACCTGAGACTCAGAGTGGAGAGGACAGAAAGACGAGCTTTGTGGACCATCAGCCAACTGCCTTGGGAGGCTTAGGACAGTCCATAGAGAGTCTAATGTCTCCAGAAGCAGAAACAGAAGAGAGAAAATGTACATGGTAGCAGCTTGTCCACAGGGATCTGACCTAAAGGTGCTTTCTCATGGAAGGAAATTAATAATAAATGCTGTTTGTGTGAACACCTCCACTGTGCCAAGCATTAGGTCAGGTGACTGTGAATAATTTAAAATTTATTCACAGATAGCATGAAAAGCCACAGTCCATTTGCCATTTAGCTTATTTGATTCAGAGAATACTGAGGCACAGGAAGGCACAGTCACTGAACCAGAGTCACACAAACACAAAGGGGAGATCAGGGTCACATGAGGTCTGTCTGCAGCCACAGGCCCATCCTCTCCTCCACCAGAAGTGAGGGCCTACTGGCTTCCAAGGACCCCATAGTCATTTATTGGCTCAAATCCTCTCTTCTTAGGCATCCAAACCTCAGAGGAGTGAGAGCAAATGGTCAGCTGATTAGTCTGTACCCCAGAACTGAATCACCTGCCTCAACCGTCAGAGTCAGTGCAAAAAAAGTCCAGACCTCTCCCTCAAATCTTCACCCCCATCACTGAACCTGAAATCCTGTATTTCCCAAAGTATCCATGTCACTGTCATGAGAGGATCAAGGAGAGGACCTTGTTTTCTTTCCTCACTCACAACCGGCAACAGCAGAGGGCAAGCGAGAGACACGCACTCAGGAGTTCTCACATAACAAATGAAGGAATCGAATGAAGAAATGAATGATCCAAAACCTCTTTAGAGATTGGATCTTGGATGCAGAATCCTACGAGGTTCTAGCCACGCCTGTCCCTTGTCCTTCAGAGGCTGACACCCATGTTTCATCCCCCCACTACCTCCTGCTGCTAAAGCCACCCCACCTCATGTAACTCTGAAGCTCTTTGGCCACTGGGGGGTTCTCAGGGCTCCTTGGTCCTGGACTGTGGAACTCGGGGCACCTGGTCCCTGGGGTCTCTGAAGTCAGTGTAGCCCTCACTGCTCACTGCCATGGTGTCTCTGCCTCTCTCTGCTTCTCTGTGTCCCTCATCTTCCTCCCACTTCATTCTGACTGGCAAGCCCTGTCCTGCACAGCTTCTTCCTCCACCCCTAGGCCTTCCCCAGACACTCCCTCTAGCTAGGCTGGCTGTTCTGTTCCCTTCCCGCTAACACTGTGGCCTGGCCCACCTCCCAGGAAATAGGAAAGGTGCAGAAATCACTGGAGTTGCCACTCCTGTCAGGCTTCATCTCGAGCCAATGTCCCCAGGTCACTAAGAGAATGACCTGCCACTGTATTCCCATCCAGGTCTCTTTCCCTTTGTGAGGCTGACCTGTGGACAAGACCATGGGACAGGGATAGGCAGTTCCTCCATCGACTCTTATAATTGCCAGACAAGTTCTTCTGGCCTCCTGCACACATACAAAAAAAATTTATTGAAATGGTGATTTGTAGTAAAGAAAGATTTTAACGACTCCAAGTCTGCCAAACAGGAGGACGGAGGTTTATTATTCCTCAAATCAGCCTCCCCGGTGGATCAGGGGTTGGAGATTTTCAAGGAAAGTTTGAGGGACACAGGACTAAAAAATGAGTACTGCTAATTGTTTGGTGATGGAATCATGCGGGCGGAGGGAAATGATCTGTTTGTGCTTGAATCTGCCTCTAGGTAGGGACCACATGACTGGCTGAGCCATTAGTCATAGGTATGGATGAGGTCAGCCGGTTGCCAGAATGCAAAAGAATGAGAAACATCTCCAAAGACCAATCTCACGTTCTACAATACTGATGTTATCTACAGGAGCAATTAGTTACAAATTTTGTAAACTCTGGCCAAATGACATTTGAGCAGTCAGGGATTATAGAAATTGTGCCTACATTTTAGCAGAATTCAGTTTCCTCCTATCATCTTAATCTCATGGTCTTTCACTAGTTTTACAAAGGCAGTCCCTGGGCAAAGTAAGGGTGTTCGTTTTATGGAGGAACTATTCTCATTCTTGCTTCAAGGTTAAACCATAAACTAAATTCCTCCCAAGGTTAGCCTGGCCTATGCCCAGGAATGAGTGAGGACAGCCAACCAGAGACTAGATGCCAGATGGAGTCAGCCATGCTAGTTTGCTGTCACTGTTGTAATCTTTGCACTGACTCACCTGGGTGTCAGAGGCTGGACAGTGCTGCAGTCCCCAAAGTCCACGGGCTCATTTTACCCGTTTCACTCGTGACTCCATCCTCAACCTGCCATGGAGCTCACATTCTCCGGTCACTTCCTAGAGACTTCTGGCTTCCTGTCAGGCACAAAACAAGCTTGAAATTTGTCTCTCGGTTCTAACACTAAGTAAAAACCTGAACAAACTCAGAAGTCAACAACTCGCTAAAATCCCTCAGAGATGGCTGGGCACAGAGACTCACACCTATAATCCCAGCACTTTGGGAGGCCGAGGCGTGCACAAGATCAGTAGATAGAGACCATTCTAGCTAATATGGTGAAACCACGTCTCTACTAAAAATACAGAAAATTAGCCAGGCATGGTGGCGGGCGCCTGTAGTCCCAGCTTCTTGGGAGGCTGAGGCAGGAGAATGGCGTGAACCCGGGAGTTGGAGCTTGCAGTGAGCTGAGATCATGCCACTGCACTCCAGCCTGGGCGACAGGGTGAGACTCTGTCACAGAAAGAAAAATGCTGTTAGAGAAATGAAGAATGCTTTTGATGCTTACTGGTAGACTGCACACAGCTGAGGAAGGAAACTCTAGCTTGAGGATGTGTCAATAGAAACTTCCAAAACTGAAACAGGAAAGTTCAAAAAGAGTGGAGAAAAAAACAACATATTCAACTTCATATTTAATATTTTGGTTTGACAATAGCAATTTTTAAATTTTCTAGTTGTGGGACAACTACAAAGGCTGTAACATACACGTAATGGGAATACTGGTGGATTTGGGGACCAGTTGGAGTTGGCCAGGTGGGCGCTATCTGATGGTTTTACTACCTGTGTCACATACAACTGTTTCCTCATGATGATGCCGTTTTCACACGTTGGAGTTCTTCGTGTGGGGACACACACGAGCCATTGGCATCTCACTTAGACTCTTCCTAATTCACACAAACTTAAACCCTAGTGGTGTTTCCTGAGCTTAAGAGAAAATGAAGAAAGCATTTCACATACCAGTTTTGGGGTCCTCCCCATTTTTCCTAACTCTGCACAGAAATTAGAAGCAAGGAGTTCTTTCTATATTTACTAACATAACACACATCTCTTCTTTTAATTTGGCATCATTCCTCCCTTTATGTAATTGACGCACTGACCAGTTCTGTCCTTTTAACGGGACTCTCTCTTCTTAAGGAGTTGCGAATTTCAAATCAACTTTGGCATCTTTCTTTGAGCATTATGTGATCCTGCTGGAATTCATGGCACACCTAAACCTTATTTCGGTCTCAAGCGAAATACTACTACCAGCAATTGATCTTAGATGTTTGGACCATCAGTGAAAATTTCCACTTAAGAAAACATTTTAATATTTCCTCCAAATTTTTTTGTTGTTGTTGTTACTAGAGTCAGAACATAACATGAGGTTAAACTCCTGACAACTTTTTAGTGGAAAATTACAGTATTACAAATTGAGCATCCCAAATCCAGAAATCCAAAATCTGAAATGCTCCAAAATTCAACACTTCTGACCTACGATGTGATGCTTAAAAGAAGTGCTCACTGGCGCATTTTGGATTATAAATTTTTCAGATTGGGGATGCTAAACCTGTATATATACCGCAAATATTCCAAAATAAAAAAAATAGAAACCCAAAACACTTGGTTTTAAGCTCTCTGCATAAGGAGCAGTTTATCTGTATGAACTATAGGCATAAGGCTGTACAGGAGATCTCTAGAACATCCTCGTCCTGCGTAACTCAAACCGCACACGCAGGGAACAACGCCCTATTCCCCTGATCCCAACTCCTGGAAACTACTATTCTACCCTCTGATTCACTCTGGAATCAACTGATATGATATGCATAGAGTAGTCAAACTCAGAATCACAGAATAGAATGTCTAATGAGAGAAAGTATCTGCAAGACTTCTTCCCAAATATTGGTCTAATACCCACCAAACACATATGGTCCATGAGGGCCAGACTTCCATCATCAGTTCATGTTCACCCTTTCCACCAGTCAGTTCTGTATTTGTAAACATCCACATGTATTTCTAGAAAGATCCACATGGTCCTCACCTGACCTCTACAGGGGGAAGGGAGCATCATGGACCCAGAACAGGGAACATGGTCTCGGTCCAAAGCTATCAGCTCTTGCCTGTCCCCTTCACTCTTTGCAGGTCATTCCTTCGACTCTTCTCTGTCTTTAGAGGTCACTGGCTCAAGTCAGTCACTATGAGACACCTGGGAAAACTCCCGCACCTTGTGGCTCCACTGCCTGATGACTGAACTGACCTCCAGGCCTGACTGTGGTCTCTCCCCTGTGTTATTTCTGCTGAAGTACCCAGTCCCAGGCCAGGCCTTCCAGTACCCAAATGGTTTAAGGACAATGGGAAGTTCCATCATCCATCTCTAGGATGTCCTTGGAAAGGGAAGCTGCAGAGGAAACATAGCTTGGGGGACAAAGTAAGACTGAAACTAAGAAGATTCCAGCACTGCATGCTCCAAGTGAGGACCACCAGGTGGGCCAGGCAGGCAGTTGGAGATGGAGGGACTCAGAGAGGCACCAGGGGCTGTGCCTGCTGGTCCTGTGTCTTTCCATGACCCAATGCTGCTGCTCAATTCACACTTAAGAAAGTTTGTGCTTCTCCCACATAAAGCAGGCAGCCTCACAATCTCTGAGCCCTCAGATTGCCATGCATCACTTTTGTAACACACACACCTGCCATAGGCTTTTAAGGAGTTGGGTAGGCTGAGAGGTGGGAAATGCCAACTCTGATTGAAAAATTCCTTTAGAGGAATCAAAGATGCCACACAGGGCAATCTTCTCTCTGTTTTCCACACAGTGGACTCTCTCAAGCCCTCCATCTCCAGCAGCAACTTAAACCCCAGGGAGGACATGGAGATGGTGATCTTAACCTGTGATCCTGAGACTCCGGATGCAAGCTACCTGTGGTGGATGAATGGTCAGAGCCTCCCTGTGACTCACAGGTTGCAGCTGTCTGAAACCAACAGGACCCTCTTTCTATTTGGTGTCACAAAGGATATTACAGGACCCTATGAATGTGAAATACGAAACCCAGTGAGTGCCAGCCGCAGTGACCCAGTCACTCTGAATCTACTCCGTGAGTATCTTCTGTTCCTCTGGGAGCCAGGTTGCCATCCCAAATACACATGGTCAGAGGCCAGGCCTCTCAGTCCCTCTCAGGTCCAAGTACAGAGACCTTTACCCCTGGACATCAAAGCTAGCCATGACTTTCTGCCCCAGGCAAACCAGAGTAGGCCTAGGCTTGATCAACAATTGGAGAAAAGAGGCTGCTCCTGTCATGGAGACTCAGGCTCCACAGCTTGTGATGGGAGAAACAGGTGAATGTCTCAGGCTCCAGATCAGTGAACACAGCGGGGATTTGGCTGGGACTTCAGTGTCGTGACTTGGCTCACAGGGCCACTGTGGCCCTTCCACAGACCAGGAGTTTCCCTTCCCTCTGACAATATCTCCTGTGACTTTATTCTCCTTGCTCCAGATGGCCTGGATGCCCCCACCATTTCTTCCTCACACACCTATTACCATACTGGAGAAGCCCCCAAGCTCTCCTGCCTGACAGACCCTCACCCACTGGTAGAGCATTCTTGGCTGATTGATGGGAAGTTCCAACAATCAGCACAAGCGTTCTTTATCCCCCAAATAACTAAAACGTATAGAGAGGTCTATGTCTCTTTCATCAGTAACTCAACCACTGGAGGAACAAATCTCATAATCAAGAGGATCATAGTCATTGGTAAGTGGATCCCTGGAGCATTGGCAATATGTTTTCCAGTGCAGTCTATCTAGTTATCAGGGAAGAGCCACCTGCCCTCTGCAAAGGGAGAGGGAAAATCAAAAACCCAGGACAGTGAATATGTTTCTGCTCCAAAAGCACTAGCTTTTGCCTGTCCCCTTCACTCTTTCTAGATCATTCTTTAGACTATACACTAACAATGAACAATCTCAAAGGAAATTAAGGAAAGAATTTCAATTCACTTAACATCAGAAGGAATAAAATATTTTGGAATAAGTTTAACCAAAAAGGTCAAATGATTATTCCCTGAAAACTACAAAACATTGCTGAAAGAAATTAAAGACAATATCAATATATGGAAAGACATTTAATTTTCATGGATTGGAAGAATCAACATTGTTAGAAAGACAATACTACCCAATGTGAGTTGCAGATTCAATGCAACCCCTACCAGAATCCCAGTAACATTTTTTCACAATTAGAAAACTCTGTCCGAAATCTGACATGACAGGCTCTCACTAATGACTGCCACAACAGAAACGCTGAGAAAAAGATGCAACCATGAAAAGGTGGAAAGTTCTGATGACACAGAAAATAACAATCAGCCTTTCTCAAATCCCAAAGCCTTCAAAAATATACGAGTGCAGCATGGCCAGTATGGAACATTTTAGATTTTGAATGTTTCAGATTTGGGATGCTAAACCAGTAAGTATATGAAAAATATTTCAGAATCAAAAAATGTCAGAAATCCAAAACACTATTTGTCCTAAGTCTTATGCAGAAGAAATACTCAATCTGTGTGAAATATAGGCATCGAGCTGTACAGCAGATCTCTAGAACCTCCCCACCTTGCATAACTGAAACTGCACAGCCATGAACAACTTCTGATTCTCCCCACTCCCAGCTCCTGGCAACCAGAACTCTTTTCTCATATTCACTCTGGAATCCACTTACATGAGGTCCCTAGAGTAGTCGAATCCATGGAATCAGAGAGTAGAATGTCCAGTGAAAGAAAATATTTGCAAGACTTCTCTCCAAGTTTGTCTCATATCCATCAAACACACATGGCCCATGAGGATCAGATTTCCAGCAGTTCATTCCCACCCTTTCCTCTAGTCAGTTCTGCATTTGCAAATGTCCACATGTATTTCTGGAAAGATCCACATGGTCCTAACTTGCCCTCTGCAGAAGGAGAGGAAACTTAAAGAACCCAGGACAGGGAACATGGTTCTGCTCCAAAGCCACCAGCTCTTGCCTGTCCCCTTCACTCTTTCTAGATCATTCCTTGCATTCTGTTCTATCTTTAGAAGGCACTGGTTCAAGTAAGTCCTCATGAAACACCTGCAAAAAACTGCCCCACCTTGTGCCTCCACTGCCTGATGACAGAACTGACCTCCAGGCTTGACTCTGGTCTCCCCTGTGTTATTGCTGCTGAAACACCCAGTCCCAGGCCTGGCTGCTCAGTATCTTCGGGGTTTCAGGACAATGCGAAGTCCCAATATAACTCATCTCTAGAATGTCCTTGGAAATGGAAGCTGCAGAGAAATCGCATCTAGGGGGGAAACGTAGGATGGAATTTGGAAGGGGCCCAGCAGTTGCACATTCCTGGTAAGGAACACAAGGAGACCCAGCCAGTCAACTGATTAGGGAGTTACTGGGAGGGGTAACAGGGACTGTGACTCCCACTGATGTGTCTGTCCATGAACCAACACTGCTTCTCAATTGACACTTGAGAAAGTCTGTGCTCCCCTAAGACAGAGCAGACGGCCTCACAGTCTTTGAGCCCTTAGATCATCATGCATCTGTCTTGTGACACATGCAACAGATATTGGCTTTCAAGGATTTCAGTGGGCTGAGAGGTGGGAGATGTCAACTCTGATTGAAGGATGCCTGTAGAGGAATCAAAGGTGCCACACAGGACAATCTTCTCTCTGTTATCCACACAGCGAAGCTGCCCAAGCCATACATCACCATCAACAACTTATACCCCAGGGAGAATAAGGATGTCTTATCCTTCACCTGCGAACCTGAGAGTAAGAACTTCACCTACAGGTGGTGGCTAAATGGTCAGAGCCTCCCAGTCAGTCTCAGGGTAAAGCAACCCATTGAAAACAGGATCCTCATTCTACCCAGTGTCATGAGAAATGAAACAGGACCCTATGAATGTGAAATACGGGAAGGAGATGGTGGCATCCGCAGTAACCCAGTCACCCTGAATGTCCTCTGTGAGTATCTTTTGTTCCTCTGTGGGACAGGACACAAGCTTAAATCCAAACGGCCAGAGGCCAGGCCTCTCAGTTTCCTCTGTTCCAAGTATAGACACCTTTACTTCTGGACATCTGAGCTGCCCATGACTCCCTGCCCTGGGTTGGCACAGCCTTAACCAAGAATATAAGGGGAGGGGACGCTCTTGTCATGGGAGACTTGTGGCCCACAGCTTGTGATGGGAGAAACAGGTGAAGACCTCAGGCTTCGGCTCAGTGAACATAGAGGGGGTTTGGCTGGGACTTGAGGGTGTGTCTTGGCTCAGAGGGTCACTGTGTCCCTTTAAGAGACCAGGAGCATCCCCTTCCCGTGGATGACATCACCTGTGGCTTTATTCTCTTTGCTCCAGATGGTCCAGACCTCCCCAGCATTTACCCTTCATTCGCCTATTACCGTTCAGGAGAAAACCTCTACTTGTCCTGCTTCGCGGACTCTAACCCACCGGCAGAATATTCTTGGACAATTAATGGGAAGTTTCTGCTATCAGGACAAAATCTCTCTATTCCCCAAATTACTACAAAGCATAGCGGGCTCTATGCTTGCTCTGTTCGTAACTCAGCCACTGGCATGGAAAGCTCCAGATCCGTAACAGTCAAAGTCCCTGGTAAGTGGATCCCAGCATCCTTGCAGTAGGGTTTTAGGTGGAGTCTATCTGGCTTTCAGAGAAGAGTCAGGAAAACATTCTTATTCCCAGCCTGTGTCCCATGGGCACAAGCAAATCCCAAATTCTCCTCCTGAACCCTCCCAATTTGTCTCTACAGACTCTCTTCTCCTTGTTTTTCTGTTTTCTCATGGCTGACTTTTTGTCTGGCCTGAGAAAGGTAGGGAGGGGGCTTTATCAGCCCTGAGCCCTATGTAGTAGATTCTCGCTGTCACCAACACATCCCCTTCTGCCACGTCTTTGTTTGCTTGTACCTATTAAATGAGCTACAAAGAACATCTGATGCTTCGAAACAAGCTCACACTTTTCCCCCAAATGAGAGGAGGAAGCCCCTTGGGTGAGGGAGGAGCAGCTCAGACTCTGCTTCCTGCTCTGCTCCGGGCTCCTCTGGTGACTGGCCATGCCTGACTCCACCTTGGGTGGGACCAGCATGTGTGGAGAAAGAGCCCTTGTGGCCTGTCCTGAATTTGGCTAAATCGAGCTGCCAGTTGAAGACAAGCCTCCCCCGGGCCAGGCTGCAGGGAAATGAGAAGAGAGGGAGCCTCAGGGCAGACTCCGGAGCTGCGTCCTGGCTCTGAAATCACCGGCTGTATGAGGCTGTGGGCACAGCACGTGGGACTCACTACAGAGGACAGTGACTGACACAGAGCTGGAGAAATAGGGAGATTCACCCCTGGGGCTCTGCATGGCAGGAAAGGGGCAGTGCCAAAAAGTGTGTAATTATAGAGAGGGTAAGACTACCAGACACTTTATATATATCTCATATAAGACTTACCATTAACTATTTCTAAGTGTGCAATTTGGTGTTGTGTAACCATCACACTATCCATTTCCAGAACTTTTTCCTCTTACCATATTAAACCTCTGTACTCAATAAACAGTAACTCTCACTCTTTCTTCCCCTAACCCTTAGCACCTACCATTCTACTTTCTGTCTCTACATAACTGGCTATTCTAACTATCTTTTATAAATGGAATTATACAATAATTATCCGTTTGTGTGTGGCTTATTTCAGTTAGCATAATATCTTCAAGGTTCATCCATTTTGCACGATGTATTGGAATTTTATTCATTGTTAAGGTTGAATAACATTTCAATGTATAGATACACCTCATTTGCCTACCCACTTCTCTTTCAGTGGACTTTTCAGTTGTTTCCATTTTATGGCTATTGTGAGTAATGCTTCTCTGAACATCAGTGTACAAATATTTGTTCAAATTTCTTTCAATTCTATAAGGAGCATGTCCAGAAGTGGAATTGCTGGATCAAATGGTAATCTATTGTTTAATTTTTTGAGAAACAGCCACACCACCTTTTACAGTGGCTATAACGTTTCCCATTCCCATCAGCAATGCACTAGAGCTCCAATTTTTCCATCTACTTGAAAACATCTGTTGTTTTTTGTTGCTGCCATTGTTGTTGTTTATCAAAGCCATCCTAAAGTGTGTGAGGTGGTGTAACATTGTGGTTTTGATTTGCATATCTCTAAGTATTCGTGACACTGAGGAACTTTGCGTGAGCTTATTGGATATTTGTATATCTTCCTTGGAGAAAACTCTATTTTAATCCTTTGTTCATTTTGTAATTGGGTTTTTGGATGTTTGCTGTTGTTGACTTGTAGCTTTTCATGTATTCTGGAAGTTAATTTCTTATCACACATATAATTTGTAAATATTTGTATCATTTCATGGGTTGCCTTTGTAATTTCTTGATAATGTTCTTTGATACGTAAAACATTTTGATTTTTATGAAGTCCATTTTATCCATTTTATTTGTTGCCTATGCTTTTGTTGTTACAACCAAGAAATCATTGTGAAATCCAGTATCATGAAGCTTTTCTTCTAAGAGTTGTATAGTTTTTGCTCTTACATTTAGATCTTTGATCTATTGTGGGTTAATTTTTTACATGGTGTTAGTTAAAGGTTCCACTCTTCTTGCCCTTGGATATCCAGCTTTCCCAATATGATTTGGTGAGAACAGTGTCCCTTCCCCACTGAACGATCTTGGCACACTCGACGAAAATCATTTGGCCATATATGCAAGCATTTCTTCCTGGGCTATTATATTTCACTAATTTCTATGTCCTCCTTTATGCCAGTACCACACTGTATTGATTACTGGGGCTTTGTAGTAAATGCTGAAATCAGGAAGTGTGAGTCCTCCAGCTTCATTCTTCCTCTTCAAAGCTGTGTGTCTATTTAGAGTCATGAGATTCAATATAAATTTTAGGACAGATTTTTCTTTTTCTGCAAAAATGTCACGGAGATTCTGATAGGAATTGTATTGAATCTGCAGCTCACTTTGGGTAGCACTGTCCTCCTAACAATATTGAGTCTTCCAATTCATGAAAAGAAAATATATCTTTCAATTTATTGATGTCATAGTTCATTTCTTTCAGCAGTATTTTGTAGATTTCAGGTACAATTATTTCAGCTGTTTGCTTAAACTTATTCCTAAATATTTTATTCTTTTTGATGTTAATATAAATTGAAATCTTTTTTTCTTAATTTCCCTTCAGATTTTTCATGGTTAGTGTGTTGAAATACAACTGACGTTTGAATGTTGATTTTGTATTGTGCAACGTTGCTGAATTTATTTCTTAATTCTAATAGGTTTGTTCCTTCTTTAGGATTTTCTACATATAAGTTCAAGTTATCAGTAAACAAAAATAATTTTATTCCTTCCTTTCAATTTGAATGTCTTTTTTTAAACTCTTGCCTAATTTTTCTGACTAGACCTTTCAATACTATGTTGAATAAAAGAGTCAAAAGCAGACATCCTTGTCTTCTTCCTGCTCATACAGGGAAAGCTTTCAGTCTTACTGCATGGAGTATGATGTTAGCATTGGATTTTTCACATATTGAATTTATGTTGAGGTGGTTTCCTTCCAACCTTAGAATGTTTTTATTATGAAAAAATATTGAATTTCATCAAATGCTTTTATTGATTCAATCTTATTACTGATTATAGTTCTATTCATATTTTTGTGTGTTTCTAGGAGTTTGTCTACTTCATCTAGGTTATCCAATTTATTAGCACACAATTATTTATAGTACTTTTTTTTTTTTTTTTTTTTGAGACGGAGTCTCGCTCTGTCGCCCAGGCTGGAGTGCAGTGGCGCAATCTCGGCTCACTGCAAGCTCCGCCTCCCGGGTTAACGCCATTCTCCTGCCTCAGCCTCTCCAAGTAGCTGGGACTACAGGCGCCCGCCACCACGCCCGGCTAATTTTTTTGTATTTTTAGTAGAGACGGGGTTTCACCGTGGTCTCGATCTCCTGACCTCGTGATTCGCCCGCCTCGGCCTCCCAAAGTGCTGGGATTACAAGCGTGAGCCACCGCGCCCGGCCTATTTATAGTACTTTTGTAATCATTATTTTATTAGAATTGGTAGTAATCTCTTCATGCTTCATTTCTCTTTTTTTTTGAAGAGGGAGAGACAGACTCTCACTCTGCCGGCCAGCCCAGGATGGAATTCAGTGGTGTGATTATGGCTCACTGCAGCCTCATCCTCCTGGGCTCAAGCAATTCTCCTTCTTCAGCCTCCCAAGATGCTAGGATTACAGGTGCATGCCACCATGCCAAGCTAATTCGTTTTTTTTTTTTTTTTTTTTTTGTAGAGACAGGGTCCCCTCAGGTTACCTATGCTGGTCCAAACACCTGGTCTCAAGAAATCCTTCGGTTGTGACCTCCAAAAGTGCTAGGACTAAAACGTGACCCACCATGCTCGGAGTCCACTTTCATTTCTGATTTTAGTAATTTTAAACTTTTCTCTTTTTTTCTTAGTCAATCTAGTTAATGGTTGTCAATTTTGTTGATTTTATTTTGAAGAATCAACTTTTGGTTTCATTAATTTTGTTTCTTTCCATGCTCCATTTTATTTATATCTACTCTAATGCTTATTATTTCCCTCATTCACTGTGCTTGGGTTCAGTTTGTTCTTCTTTCATATCCTGAAGTATTAAAGTAGGTTGTTCACCTGAGATCTTTCTTCTTTCTTAATGTGAGAGTTTACAGTTGTACATTTCTTGCACAAAACTCAACTTCTCTGAACCTCTGATTCCTCACCTGAAAATTGCAATGAGAGTGCTTTCTTTATACCATTCTTTAAAGGTTTAATGTAGTCAATGAAACAAGATGCCACACACAGAGGATCCAATGTCAGCTGCTATATTACTACCATCATCATTAGCATTGAGGTCAAATAGTCCTAGAATCAAATCGCAGATCCACCTGTCACTAGCCATATGACACCAGCAAAGTTTTTACGCCACTCTAAGCTTCTGTCTTTTCATCGGCAAAATGGAAATAATGTCTACCTGACAGGGTTATTGTGTGGATTAAATGAGATACAGGTAAAGTATTTAGCACAGGGCCTGGCACATAGGAAGTGCCCCTCAACTGTACCTACCTTTTTCCATATGCATATGGAAAAATAGGTAACACATAAAACACGAGGACATGGTTACTGACTGCTTGTGTGAGAGAAAGAAAAAAAGCTGAGTGCAAAGAATCAAGCCTGGTATGTTAGTTTTTACCAACTGAGATGCATCCAAGATGGGATTAGACATATAAGATAATTGATCAGGGAAGACACCTGTGAGGGAATGTGGGGCAGGCATGAAGGTAGCATGGGAGAACCCACAGACCACTATGCAGAGCTGATTCCTGTGAAAAAGAAAGAGAAAGTAGTTTTAGGTACCAATGCAGTTCTAAGAGTTTTTGCAAGGCTGATGGGGAATCCTCCAACCAGTCACCCATTAGAGTTAAAGAGAGCCTCAGAGAACTAGGCTTGCTTTCACGCCCTTGCTGGGAGCCTGTGGGAAAGAAGCTTTCTGTGCAAAGAAGGTGGTGAATTTGAAATGCACTGATGTGGGCCTTCTGTCAATCAGTTCCCTGCCATGGAGACCTGGCAGGGTCTCATTCATGGCTGCCACAACAGACACTGAGAAAAAGATGCAACCACGAAAAGGTGCAATGGTGGCAAGTTCTAATGACATAGAAAATAGCAATCAGCCTTTCTCACATCCGAAAACCTTCCAAAATATCTGAGTGCAGTAGAGAATTGACAGAGGACTGATCACCAACCTAGAAACATGGTGGGAGGGAAAAAAAACTGCAAGAATATCATCATCTCCCATCAATTTTCCAACAGAAATAATGTAGTCCTTGAAGAAACAATTCTAGAGTACCTCATGTTACATGCTTGTTCCTGAGGCTCCCCCATGTGAAATATCATCACCTTCATTCCTTCTTTTCTTTTCTTTCCGTGACAGCTCCTTCAGGAATAGGACGTCTTCCTGGCCATATTCCATTAGAGCACCCGTGATGTCATTTCTGTATTTCAGGAAGACTGGCAGGTATGATGGCCTTTTCTCTTATCCTGGTTCCTGCAGGGCTGACTGCCATGCTTGGGAGAGGAAAAAGTCTTATTTGCCTGTATCTGGGACTGGATCTCCTCCTTCCTCCTCTAAAATCCTGTTTCTCAGCCCTAATTCCTGCAGTTCCCTTTCTCCCTGGCCTTTGTGCTCCCTGTACCCCACTGTCTTTTAGACATAATTATCTCCAGCCTCTGCTCATTTGTTTCTCAGATTCAAATGAGAAACACAATGTCACATGGTGAGACCCTCTTCATTATTTTTAACATCTCTCAATAGTGTAATTCTCTCCATTCCCATAAAGCTCAACCACTTCTCAAAGTATTGCTTGACTTCTTGTCTCCAGACTTTGAAACATTCCTTGCACATGACTGCCTCATTACCTTTCTAAAATCTAGTTAATTCACTTAATCAAGAATCTCCAGGGGTCTGCTCTAGCCTGTTTGATAAGTTCACATTTCTTCTATTTACTAAGCCTGCTCACTTCCTTTACCTCTACTTTCTAGTATAATTCCTCCATCCTAATTAGAACTGTCTTCCTACACATCCCTGCCCCTTCACCCATATAGACATAAAATTCTTAGTTCCAAAGTTATATCTAAAAACAGAGTGAAATCTTCTCCACCATCTGCACTGCAGACTTAACCACACCCTTCATCAGAAGCAACATCTGACCTCAAGGAGAACAAAGACTTTAGGATTAACATGTGAACCTGAGACTTAGAACACAATCTATGTGTGGTTGAGATTTTTTTCTGATGACCAGTTCATGTGTTCAAAAAAGATACAGAAATGGAGAAGGCAAGGTCCCTACCCCAGGAGACATAAAGCCTAAGACAGGAAATGAGAGCTGAAAATATTCATGATACCAAAATAGAAAAAATTGAACGCCACAAGAAATCAGAGAAATCTGATTGGAAATAGAGCTACACATTGGAATCACTGGAAAACATTTTTGAAAGTGATGCTCAAGCCCCACCCATTAGTTCCAGTTTAAAGGTCTGGAGAGGGACCCAGGCATTGGTAATTTTTAAGTCTTCCCTGACACTACTAACATGTAACAAGGATGGAGAACTCTTGTTGTAATAGGTAGAGCTTAAAACTAAATCAATGATTTTCAGCTGGAAGAACTGGAATTACCTAAGGACCTTTTTCAACATACATAAGATTGTACTTTTTTGGCCCTATTTATGAATGGGCTACACCAAGAACTCAGTAATCCAGTTGGGAAACAGAAGCTGAATGGAAAAACCACCTTATTTGATATGTTAAATTATATAGAAAACATTTTCAAATAAGTGATAACTGATGCTAAACCTTCTCTAAATAATATTTATGGGAATGTTAATAATATGAGTATTCTAGGCTGGGCACGATGGCTCAGGCCTGTAATCCCAGCACTTTGGGGGTCGAGGTGGGCAGATCATTAGGTCAGGAGATCAAGGTCATCCTGGCTAACACGGTGAAACCCCATCTCTACTAAAAAGGCAAAAACAAAATTAGTTGGGCTTGGTGGCAGGCACCTGTAGTCCAGCTACTCAGGAGGCTGAGGCAGGAGAATGGCATGAACCCGGGAGGGGGAGCTTGCAGTGAACTGAGTTCGCACCACTGCACTCCAGCCTGGGTGACAGAGTGAGACTCCGTCTCAAAAAAATTTTTTTAAATGAGTATTCTAAAAATTATATGAAATTCTGGAAGTCATGTATGTTATCATAGTGTCATATGCCACAGAAGTAACTAGATTTCTATGTGAGCTGGGTCTTTACCACACTAAACTCTCATTAGATTTTTAACCATAGTCATTTTAAATCTTTGTCCTTCCCAGACAGTTGCTTTGATTCTTCCTCAAGTATTTACAATCAGCTACAGTCCAAAATTGCTTTTTCTTCAAGGGGATTTATGGAAAAGACTCTGACAAGGACTCTTGAATACAAGTTTCCGATAACTTCAAGATCACACCACTGGACTAAGAACTTTCAAAATTTTAATGAACAGGCTGATACCTTCATGAAATTCAAAACAAAGAAGAAAAAAACTCAATGTTATTGGACTAAATAATCAAAAGGATAATGTCCTCATAATTTTCTATTTGAAAATGTGCTGATTCTTTGAATGTTTTATTCTCCAGATTTATGAATTTTTTTCCTTGGGCAATTGGTAAAGCATACTTTTGTAAACAAAAATGGAAACATTTGCTTTTGCTCTCTGAGTGTCCCAGAATTGGGAAACTATTCATGAGTATTCATATGTTTATGGTAATAAAGTTATTTGCACAAGTTCAGTAAGAATCTGCTCTCTTTATAACAGGACACATTTGAAAACATTGGTTATATTACCAAGGCCTTGACTGGGATGTTATATTTGAGAATATACATAGAATAAACCCATAGGGAATGCAGGCAAAATCTGAAGTTGGCCTTGGTTTGGATTCCCAGTCTCAAGAGGATTTTGGAAGTTTAATCTGAGATTCTTATTAAAAACTTCTAGTAAAGCGAAGTATAAAAGGAGCCTCTATGGTCCTTTGCTACTCTTGCCGCACTTAGGTAAAAAATCTGGGCAAGTTCGGTGAGACTCAACCTATTTTGCAAACAAATTCATCCTACTGGAATTATCTTTTAAAAATAGAGACTCCTATAGAGAGAAAAACTATGTTGAAAAGAAAAACTGCAGTACACCTGTTACCAGATTCAACCACTGTTCATTATCTTTGAGTATTTATAATCCACTGGTAGACTGGACTTGACCCTGAATTCTTTCAGTTCTTCCAATTCAATTTTCTCCAATGAAATCATTAAGAACAAGAGCGGCTCTGTTCCTGAAGCCATATAAGCCAGAGTTGGACAACTCTATGTAAATTTCATGGGAAAACGCTTGTGTCTGAGGTGTGGGCCACTAAGAGCTCACCAATGTTCAACACCGTAACTTAGAGACAGTCAAACTGCAAACCGTGACAGCAAGTTGACGACTTTACACTGTGGACAGCTTTTCTCAAGATGTCAGAACAAAACTATCAATCATGATGAGACTCTTACCTCTCTTAATTTGTCCTTGCTTATGCCTGTCTCCTTTGCTTCCAAGAATAATGCTGTAATTAAAATTTCACAAGAAGTAACTTCTGAGGCTAAGTTAACAGTGTCAGATATATCATGTCACCACAATTTTTTTTTAAGATGGAGTTTCGCTCTTGTTGCCCATGCTGGAGTGCAATGGCACAATCATGGCTAACTGCAATCTCCGCCATCCTTCCATGTCTCACTTTTCTGTCTGCACAAACCATAGTGAAACACACTAGCTCTGCTATGAAGTGGCTGGTTGACCCTGGGCCACTCATTTGACCTCCCTCAGGCTCTTTCCTCATCTGCAATGTAAGGCTGACTCTTACTGCATCAGAAAATGACAGTGGAAGAGTAAATTGACATGTGTAAGACATTAGTCACAGAGCCTGCTCCCTGATGAGCCCTTGGTAAACATTCCTTTCGGTCCTTTCCTTTCACTTTCCCATTTTTCTTGCCCTCACCCATCTTCTCCTTCAACTCCTTTCAATTCACTAACTTACTCAGTCTAACCTGCCAATTAAAGAAGCCACACTACCCATTCTCTCATGGCTCTGCTGGAACGTTCTTGTGATGTTGTCTGCTATCCACTCAAGGGAATGAGTATTATTTATATGGAGAGGTCTGTTTGCAACAAGAAATTCTTTTTATGTTCACACAAAATTTATACACAATTTCTCTTAATTTACACGTACCAGTCTCATTTCTACCCTGTTATTTCATACATGTACTTCATTATTTTATTCTTCAGTCTTTCTCCTTACACCTTAGAAATTAGGATAGTACCAAAACAAAAATAATGGCCTGGGCCAGAAGAGGGGATTCCGTTAGCAGATGAGTGCTTTCTTTTTCAAGATGAATGAATGCTATGTGCAAGGCAGCCCTGAAGCCCATTTCTGGGTTTGGCTTACATCAATGCCATTTGACTCTAGGACACGTTCTTAGATTCCCAGGAGATAATGATTACCACGGAAGCCACACCCACTCTGAGTATTCCTACTGTTGGGCAAAGGAATGTTTACAGAATGTTGTGCATTCTGTTTACTCCTCCTAAATTCTTCCACTCCTGGAAGTTAAGCTTCCCAACTAATCAGCTTCATCTCCAGCTGGCCTGCCTGGACCCTGACCAGAGATTCCTCCCCACTCTGGATGGCCAGGGTGGCACCTTTGTCTATTCCCATAATTATAACAGCTCACACTGATGCAACACTATGAACCAGGCACTATCCTAAGAGCTTTCCAGGTAACTAGAATCCTCACCAAAAAATCCTGAGTGTTATCGTCCCCAATTTTGCAGATTAAAAAAAAAAAAAACTGAGGCAGAGAAGGATGTGCCCACTGTTACCTAACTCCGTAATTCAACCTCATCCTCCACTTCATCTGGTAAGAGGACACTCTAAGATGTACAAGGTCTCCTGAATGACATCCACCTTCAAAAATGACTTTTTCTCCGTCTACTTTCAGGATTTGACAAACAGCCAGCATTTTGTTTTCTGTCTCACCCTTCACTTATGCACCTGTTCCCTAAAACTACGCTCAAAATTACACAGCCCTGCATAAAAGTTAGCTTTTAGAAACCTCAATCTCTTTTGGAAAAAAGAAAGGCCAGGTTCCAGGTCTCACAAAGAGTCATGTTTTACTCTATTGTCACTATTTGCATGGCCATTCTCTGGCCATAAACAAATGCACTAGAAACAGAAAGTGTAATGAGAAGAAAGTCGGAGGAGGGTGAGTTTCTAGATACATACACAGGGAAAAGATTCCAAATCCAGAAAAATTCATAAAATGCAGCCAGGGTGTGTGGCTTTGAGCAATGCCAGGCCCATCTGCCACTTTCCATGGCTGTTGGCCTCTTACTTCCTTCTCAACCTGCCCCTCCTGGTCTTGCTTTCTTAGACGAATACAAACAACCTGGGAGCTGGGGTCAGATCAGAGCACACAGCACTGCGTGGCAGGGATGTTAAAGACAGAAAAGGAACACGAGTGTTTGACTCATGAAGAGCTGACTCACCTGGGTACACATCACCTAGGCAGGCAATAGATTACTGAAAGACTTTGCAGGATTCATGGTGGTTATCCAGAATGACTGAATGAGGCAAGGGTCTTGACCAATTGAATTTCATTGAGCCAGTGCTTGACGGTGCACCCTGGGAAAACATGAGTTGCAAAAACCTCTGTGGCTTGTGTTTTCTCTGAAGAGGTTTCAGGAGGCTTAGTATTTATAAATTTGATTAAAGGGAAGAAGGCAGGTAGGAAAAGATGGAGTGGGCAGAAAAACAATTGATCTAATCTTGTCTTTCTCCTGTGCCTCAGAAAATAAATATTATCAGAATGAGAGTTAAAATACTTCAGTTTTAGGAGCTGGTTTTGATTGCTCACTTAAAATTACAATTGGCATGCCTTTCTCTTACAAAGAAATATACATCTTGAAAGGTTCTGAAGCCAAGAAAAAACAATTTGTTCAGGCAATCATCTGGAGATGCCCGAGATCTTTGGCTTTCCTGTTTACCGCATTCTTTTTCTTTTTTTTTTTTCTTAGAGACACAACCTTACTCTGTCCACCCAGACTGGAGTGTACTCAATACAGACTTGAACTACTGGGCTGAAGCAGTCCTGCCACCTTAGCCTCCCAAGTATCTGAGACTATAGGCATGCACCACTGCACCTGGCTAATTTGATTTATTTTATGATTTGTAGAGACATGGTCTCCCTTTGTTGCTCAGGCTGGTCTTAAACTCCTGGTTTCAAGTGATCCTCCTGCCTTGGACTCTCAAAGTGCTAGGATTACAGGCCTGTGCCAACACACCTGGCCCCCCGATTCTTCAAAAGCTTTCAGAGAAAGCATTGTAGAAGACATGACTTTGTGACTCTATGTTTCAACTGATCCTACATCACTAGGAAGGCTCATGCCTAAGAAGTCTTGTCCCATGGAAAAGGGGATGAAGACAAATCAGAAAAGGGCAAAGGGAAGTCACAGCAACAAGGGACAGTATAACCCTGGAACCTTATTTAAGTCACACAACTGCTGCTTCAATTAGAGCAATTCGTTTGGCAAATATTGCTCTAACCCTTTCAGTTGTATGTTGGCTCACCTGTAATGTCTGGAGCAGTCTATAGACTATGTTTTCTAGAGTTTCTGAAGCATCTTCCAATTGCAATGACAATCTCACACATTTCTCTGAATTGCAGTCTGAATCCAGTGATCATGTGTACCTTTTGTGTAGTCCACACATCAGCAGGCACAAACGTTTGTATATCCTGAAGTTTACATAAGTCATCTAGTTTTAGCTTGCAAGATTTAATCTATCCATGTGACAAAAGGCTAATATCCAGAATCTATAAGAAACTTAAATTTACAAGAAAAAATCAACCCCATAAAAGTGGGTGATGCACATGTACAGACACTTCTCAAAATGAGACATTTATGTGACCAACAAACATATGAAAAAAAGCTCATAATTTCTGGTCATTAGAGACATGCAAATCAAAACCACAATGAGATACCATCTCATGCCAGTTAGAAAGGTGATCATTAAAAGGTCAGGAAACAACATGCTGGAGAGGGTGTGGAGAAATAGGAATGCTTTTACACTGTTGGTGGGAGTATAAATTAGTTCAACCATTGTGGAAGACAGTTGGTGATTCCTCAAGGATCTAGAACAAGAAATACCATTTGACCCAGTGATCCCATTACTGGATATATACCCATAGGATTATAGATCATTCTACTATAAAGACACATGCACACATACGTTTATTGTGGCACTATTCACAATAGCAAAGACTTGGAACCAACCCAAATGCCTATCAATGATAGACTGGATAAAGTAAATGTGGTACATATGCACCATGGAATTCGATGCAGCCATAAAAAAGGATGAGTTCATGTCCTTTTCAGGGACATGGATGAAGCTGGAAACACCATTCTCAGCAAACTAACACAGGAACAGAAAACCAAACGCCGCATATTCTCACTCATAAGTGAGAGTTGAACAATGAGAACACTTGGACACAGGGAGGGGAACATCACACACTGGGGACTGTTGAAGGGTGGGGGACTAGGGGAGGGATAGCATTAGGAGAAATACCTAATGTAGATGCTGGGTTAATGGGTGCAGCAAAACACCATAGCACGAGGATACCTATTTAACAAACCTGCAGGTTCTGCACATGTATCCCAGAATTTAAAAGTGTAATAAAAAAAGATAAAAATCTTAAAAGCACAGTTTTAATTTATAATATACCAAAATGGAAGAAAAATAAAAGAAAATTCTCAAACCATTGGTTTTGAAATTTGTAGCCAGGAAAAAATTTAGGATTCAGTCCAAATTGTAGGTAAATAACAAAATTCAAAAGAAAAAGAACAGATCTGAAATGTAATAACCATTGTTCTGTTGTTTTCTTCTGAAGAATAATTTCCCCCCCCTGTCTCCCATTTTTATGAAATAGAAATCATATGGGACCAATGTATTTCCAAAACTAGTTTCAGACTTATACCTGGATTGTTTACATAAAGTGCAGCAAGAATGTAGATTCAAGGCCTCTGTGGATACATATATTTTATATATATGTATAAATATAAGAATTTATATATATTCTATAACGTAGAATGGCACTAAAGTATATTAATGGCAGCAAATCTGTAGAAGTCTGCAGCAGCCTCAATTCTTGCATCTTCAGAAGAAAGAATTCAACTAAGAGTCATAAGGCAGAAGAAAAGACTGAGGCAAGTTTTAGAGCAAGAGAGAAAGTTTATTTAAAAGCTTTAGAGCAGAAATTAAAGAAAGTAAAGTACACTTAAAACAGGGCCAAAAAGGCGATGAGATTTCAAGTGTGTGGTTTGACTTTTGACTTAGGCTTTTGTATGTTGGCATAATTCTGGGGTCTGCATCTCTTCTACCCTGATTCTTCCCTTAAAGTGGGCAGTCTGGCTGTGCAGTGGTCCACCAGCACTTAAGAAGGGAGCTTGTGTAGTGTGTTTCCTGGAGTACAGTTGGAAAACAGAGACCAAAATAAAAGCTATGTATGTAAATAAAATTGGTCTCCTTATAAAATCCTGTTATAAATTTCTATCATTTTTGTGTTACCTTGGCATCTATTTTTAATCTTCCTTGAACACACCCAAATTCCTTCTCACTCTCTCCCTGTCTCTCTCTCTCTCTCTGTGCTTTGAGATGAAAATTTACTACCTACTTTCTCTAAAACTCAGCAAGGGCTTCCTCAGATAAATGGTAAATTTTTCTATTTACAAAAGCACAACTTAAATCCAACTTTATTTTTTAATAGTGAGTTTTATGGGTTCCATGCATAAAGTTTTAAAATAAAAAATCTAAAGTATTTCTGTCTCCCTGTATCTTTATGTGCACATGTGTATGTTCTATGCTGTATCACATATATGTATATGTCCATACCTATGTTTATATATTGTTTATACATGGTATCAAACTAATGAAAAAATAAATGAACACTCATCAATTAAGTAAATAATCCCAAATGCTTTTCAACACATATGATCCTAGCAATCTTCAATAAGGGAAGAACACCTCAAATGAGCATGCATATCTATCTGCAGCCTCCTTAAAAAAAATTATCAGCCAGGAATTTTGTATCCAGCAAAACTAAAGTTCATAAATAAAGGAAAGATAACAGTCTTTTTCAGACAAACAAATGCTGAGAGAACTTGTCACTACCAAGCCAGCACTACAATAACAGCTAAAAGGAACTCCAAATCTTGAAACAAATCCTGGAAACACATCAAAAGAGAACCTCTTTAAGCATGAAACTCACAGGACCTATAAAACAAAGATACAAGAAATATATATACAAAATCAAGGTATTCAGGCAACAAATAGCAGGATGAATGGAACAGTACCTCACATCTCAATACTAACATTGAATGTAAGTGGTCTAAATGCTCCACTTAAAAGATACACAATTGCAGAATTGATAGTAATTCATCAAGCAAGTATCTGCTGCCCTCAAGAGACTCCCCTAACCATAAAGTGTCACATAAACTTAAGGTAAAAGGGTAGAAAAAGACACCCCATGCAAATGGCCACAAAGTGAGCAGGAGTAACTATTCTTATATCAAAAAAACTAACTTTAAAGCAACAGCAGTTAAAAAAGGCAAAGAGGGACATTATGTAATAATAACAGGGCTTGTCCAACAAAAAAAGTCACCATCCTAAATATATATACACCTAATACTGGAGCTTCCAAATTTATATAGCTAATACTACTAGACCTAAGAAATGAGATAGAGAGTAACACAATAATAGTGAGGGACTTCAATACTCCACCGACAGCACTAGACAGGTTATCAAGAGAGAAAGTCAAGAAAGAAACAATGGATTTAAACTATGCCCTCGAGCAAATAGACTTAAGAGATATTTACAGAATATTCTACCCAACAACCACTGAATATACATTCTATTTGTCAGCACATGGAACTTTCTTTAAGATAGGCCATATGAGAGGCCACAAAACAAGTCTCAATAAATTTAAGAAAATTGAAATTATATGAAGTACT
This sequence comes from Symphalangus syndactylus, assembly GCF_028878055.3. Classification (NCBI taxonomy): domain Eukaryota; kingdom Metazoa; phylum Chordata; class Mammalia; order Primates; family Hylobatidae; genus Symphalangus; species Symphalangus syndactylus. The sequence continues at coordinate 19,168,006 of NC_072439.2, forward strand.
CTCTCAGACAACTGTAGAATAAAACTGGAAATCAACTCCAAAAGGAACCTTCAAAATCATGCAAACACATGGAAATTAAATAACTTGCTCTTGAATGATCATTGGGTCAAATGTGAAATCAAAATGGAAATTTAAAAATTATTTGAACTGAAAAATAGTGATGCATCCTATCAAAACATCTGGAATACAGCAAAGAGCATGCTAAAAGTTCATAGCCTTTAATGTCTACATTAAAAAGACTGAAAGAGCACAAATAGACAATCTAAGGTTACATTTCTAGATACTCAAGAAATAAGAACACACCAAATCCACACCCAGCAGAAGAAAGAAAATAACCAAGATCAGAGCAGAACTAAATGAAACTGAAACAAAATAATACAAAATTTAAATAAAATGTAAAGCTGGTTTCTTGGAAAAATAAATTAAATTGATAGATCACTGGCAAGATTAGCCAAGAAAAGAAGAGAGAAGAGCCAAATAAGCTCAATCAGAAGTGAAATGGGAGCTATTACAACCAACGCCACAGAAATACGAGAGATCATTCAAAGGTACTATGAAGACGTTTATGTGCATAAACTAGAAAACCTAGAGGGGATGAATAAATTCCTGGAAATATAAAACTCTCCTAGATTAAAACAGAAAGAATTAGAAACCCTGAACAGACCAACCAAAAGCAACAAGATTGAAAAGATAATTTAAAAATTAACAACAAAACAATTCTAGGACCAGACAGATTCACAGGTGAATTCTACCAGACATTCAAAGAAGAGTTGGTACCAATTTAATTGACACTATTCCACAAGCTAGAAAGAGAGGAAATTCTCCCTAAATCATACTATGAAGCCAGTATCACCCTAATACCAAAACCAGGAAAGGACATAACAAAGAAAACTACAGACCAATATCCCTGATGCACACAGAGGCAGAAATTCTTAATAAAATACTAGGTAACTGAATCCAACAGCACATCAAAAACATAATCCACCATGATCAAGTAGATTTCACATTAGGGATGCAGGAATGGTTCCACATACACAAGTCAATAAATGTGGTACACCACATAAACAGAATTTAAAAATCACACGATCCTCTCAATAGACACTGAAAAGGCACTTGACAACATCCAGCATCGTTTTATGATTAAAACTCTCAGCAAAATTGGCACACAAACCCACAGCCAACACAATACTGAATGAGAAAACATTGAAAGCATTCACTCTGAGCAGGGGAACAAGAAAAGGATGCTCGCTCTCACCACTTTTATTCAACAGAGTACTGAAAGTCCTAGCCAAATCAATCAAACAAGGGAAATAAATAAAGGGCATCCAATTTGGCAAAGAGGAAGTAAAACTGTCCCTGTTTGCTGATGACATAATCGTATACCTAGAAGACCCTAAAGACTCCTCCAAAAAGCTCCTAGAACTGATAAATGAATTCAGCAAAGTTTCAGTATACAAAATTAATGTGCACAAATCAGTAGCTCTGCCACACACCAACAGCGACCAAGCAGAAAATCAAATCAAGAACTGAACCCCTTTTATGAGAGCAGTTATAAAAAAAATAACTAGGAATGTATCTAAACAAGGAGGTGAAAGACCTCTACAGGAAAAACTACAAAACATTGCTGAGAGAAATCATAGATGATGCAAAAAATGAAAACGCACCCCATGCTCACGGATGAATAGAATCATTATTGTGAAAATGACCATGCTGACAAAAGCAATCTACAAATTCATTGCAATTCCCATTAAAATGCCACCCTCATTCTTCACAAAACTAGAAAAAACAGTTCTAAAATTCCTGTGCAACCAAACAAGAGGCTACATAGCTAAAGCAAGACTAAGCAAAAAGAACAAATCTGGTGGTGTCACATCACCTGACTTCAAACAATACTCTAAGTCCAAAACAGCATGGGCTGGTATAAAAATAGGCACGTAGACCAATGGAACCGAATACAGATCCCAGAAATAATCCTAAATATTTACAGCCAACTTATCTTTGACAAAGCAAAGAAAAACATAAAATGGGTAAAGGACACCTTATTCAACAAATGTTGCTGAAATAATTGGCAAGCTGAATGTAGGAGAATAAAACTGGATCCCATCTCTTACCTTATACAAAAATCAATGCAAGACGAATCAAGGACTTAAATCTAAGACCTGAAAGTATAAAAATTCTAGAAGATAACATTGGAAAAACCCTTCTAGACATTGGCTTAGGCGAAAAGTTCATGACCAAGAACCCAAAAGCAAATGCAACAAAAGCAAAAATAAATAGGTGAGACAATTAAACTAAAGAGCTTCTGCACAGCAAAGCAACAGTCAGCAGACTAAACATATAACCCACAGAGTGAAAGAAAATCTTCACAATCTATATATCTGAAAGGTAACCAATATCCAGAATCTATAAGAAACTCAAACGAGTTAGCAAACAAACAATCCCATCAAAATGGGCCAAGAATGTGAATAAACAATTCTCAAAAGAAAATATACAAATGGCTAACAAACATATGAAAAAATGCTCAATATCACTAATGATCAGGGAAATGCAAATCAAAACCACAATGTGATACCACCTTACTCCTGCAAGAATGTTCATAATCAAAAAATGAATAAATAATAGTTGTTGACCAGGCACGGTGGCTCACACCTGTAATCCCAACACTTTGGCAGCACAAGGTGGGTGGATCACTTAAAGTCAGGGTTTTGACACCAGCATATACAACATGATGAAACCCTGTCTCTACTAAAAATACAAAAAAATTACCTGGGTGAGGGAGCACATATTTATAATCCCAGCTACTCCAGAGGCTGAGGGAGACAAATGGCCTGAACCTGGGAGGCAGAAGTTACAGTAAGCCAAGCTGATGCCTCTGCACTCCAGCCTGGGTGACAGAGCAAGACCCCATCCATCTCAAAAATAAATAAATAAATAAAAATAATAGATGTTGGTGTGGAAACGGTGAAAAGGGAACACGTCTACACTGCTGGTGGGAATGTAAACTATAAATGAGTGGATAAAGAAATTGTGGTATATATATATATATATATGTATATGATTGAATACTACTCAGCCATAAAAGGAATGAATTAATGGCATTCGCAGCAACCTTGAAGAAACTGGAGACTATTGTCCTAAGTGAAGTAACTAAGGAATGGAAAACCAAACACCGTGTGTTCTCACTCATAAGTGGGAGCTAAATTATGAGGATGCAGAGGCATAAGAATGATACAATGGCCTTGGGGAAAAGGGTGGGAAGGTGGTGAGGGATAAAAGACTACAAATTGAGTTCAGTGTATACTGCTCGGGTGATGGCATCAAAATCTCACAAATCACCACTAGAGAACTTATGTAATTAAATACCAAATCCCCAAAAACCTATGGAAATAAAAGATTTAAAAATAAAATAAAATTTAAAAATTTAAAAACATAGTTTCTAAAAAATAATGTTTCTAAAATGTAAAAAAAAAAAAAAAATAGTTCCTGGAAGGTCATTTACCAGAAACTCTATTATGTTGCCTCTTAATGTGTATATTTGGGCCCACTTGCTCATCTTCTGAGAGTTTATCGGGAAGCTGCTGATCACCTGTTTCAGGTGTTTTCTATCTATTCTGAGACTATAGCTCCCTGGCACCACCTGCAACCAATTATTACTTTAGAGAGACTGCTAACAACCACCTGACTTGACTATAACCTGTTGATGATCACTAGACATTTCTAGTGTGTGGGGGTGGAAGGATCTCTCCTGCTTTGCTCATGTCTGATCAGCTACCTACTGTAACACTTTCAGAACTTTTTTTTTTTTTTTTGAGACAGAGTCTCGCTCTGTCAGCCAGGCTGGAGTGCAGTGGCGTGATCTCAGCTCAGTGCAACCTCCGCCTCCCAGATTCATGCCATTCTCCTGCCTCAGCCTCCTGAGTAGCTGGGACTACAGGTGCCCGCCTCCATGCCAGGCTAATTTTTTGTATTTTTGGTAGAGACGGGGTTTCACCGTATTAGCCAGGATGGTCTTGATCTCCTAACCTCGTGATCCGCCCATCTCGGCCTCCCAAAGTGCCGGGATTACAGGCGTGGGCCACCGTGCCCGGCCTCAGACTTCTTAATATCAGATTTTAGGTAGGACAAACAGCTGATATTTCTGGCTTTTGATTTTTTTTTTTCACCAAAAGAATCCTCCCAAATGAAACTAATAAGGCTTAACCAAGATTATGGCTTAGCCAAGGATGTATGAGGCATCTCCAAAGAGGCGAAGGAGCACCTCAAACACTCAAAAATCACACAAACATCAAAGCAATTAAGGCTGGTTCCCTGACCCGAAATTAAATCCAGGCTGCAGCAGTAAAAGCGTAAAATTTTAACTATTCGATGACAAGGTAAAGTGGCTTTTATTCTTATTTTCTCAGACTATCTAAGTCAAGCAGTTTGAGCTTACTAAACAAAATAACTTTGTTTTAGGTGAGATTTTTGCTCTGTAATTTAGTCAAAAGAAATGTTAAGGCTAGCCATAACACTATCACGTGTCTTTCTTTGAAATTCAATCCTCTGATCAACTGTTTGGAATAAGAGATCTCTAAAATATCTTTTAACTTAGAAGTCCCAATTTAAAGAATCCATCTTCTGGCCATGGACAATTAGAATTTCCAGTCGTGTATTGATTCTAAGTGATTCAATCCAACAGCCTCTTCAGTGAAAAACTAATCCCAATGATCTTTTCCCCTACCCTAAAATAAAATATGTACTCTCAGGAATAGGCTTAGGAAAGCAAAAGACTCTTGTTGCCACAGCCCTATCCAAGCAACAAGACTTGGGACGACAAAAGTCCCTGATGGATGGGACTTCTTTTTTCTTTTTTTTTTTTTTGAGATGGAGTCTCGCTCTGTTGCCTGGGCTGGAGAGCAGTGATGCAATCTCGGCTCACTGCAAGTTCCACCTCCCCAGTTCACACCATTCTCCTGCCTCAGCCTCCCAAATACCTGGGACTACAGGAGCCTGCCACCATGACCGGCTAATTTTTTTTTGTTTTTAGTAGAGACAGGGTTTCACCATGTTAGCCAGGATGTTCTCAATCTCCTGACCTCGTGATCCCCCTACCTTGACCTCCCAAAGTGCTGGGATTACAGATGTGAGCCACCGCACCCAGCCTGGATGGGACTTCTTATGACAAGCCCTCCTTGGAGCTTAACACATTTGGAAAACAAAACAAAATAAAAAACTTAAGGTTCTCAGCCATGTTACAGTTGGTCACATAATGTGACTCAAAAATGACTCCTCCCTCTGATGGTGGAGACCAAGAATGAGTACTCTGACTTGGTCACAAATCAAGCCCACAAGGACATATGACAAGATGAGAGAAAACTTTATCCAGTACCTCCCTTTATGAACAACACAGAAGGAAAGAGATAAAGGAAAAGACTATTTCTGGGAGGAAATGGATTAAACAATCAAAATATTCATACCCCAACATTACTAAAAAGTACACCAGAATTACTACACCAAGACTAGTCCAACACAAATCTTCTCCCATTAATCAAAATTTGGTGGAGAAAACAGTGATTTTTACCACCCAATTGGAAAGAATGCACAGAGAGAAGCCAGGAAACTTGAGACTAATACATTTTTACACTTTTGCTGGCTGATTATTTTTCTGCATTTCTGCATGTCCAAAATGAGGTTATGGAGGTAAATCAGGTTTTAGTGGTAATACAGGTCATGGGAGAAAGAAAGGAAGTTCAGTTAGTAAAGCTGGTCTTGTGTCAGTGAAACATTGCCCGTAGCAGCCCTCAGACAATATCAATGCTAAATTTGTTTATCTTTAAGGTATCAGATTCAGTCCCTTTTTCCCAGATCCAGATAAGGGAAGACATGCCTGCACTAATAATGATTCTCTATGATGTAGATTTTTTCCACAAAAGGCAACTGTGCACAGCCACTTCTATTTGCTGGCCCTCTGACATACACATCAAAATTTGTCAAAGAAATATATTGTGGGTTAAAATATTTGTATTTTCTTCAACAAATAGGTGTTTCTAGAGGTGGAGTTGGATGTTCTGCAGTTACAGAATTTCAGCCAATTCAAAGGCCTGCTTCACCATAATTTAGAGCTCCTGTTAGATTTGGATTTGACCAAGTGAAAGGTGTTTTGGACATTAGAGAAGGTGAAGAGTTGGTCAAATCCAAAGGAAGAATGATAAAAACCAAAAACACAAAGAGTGATTGCACTATTTACATATTGTTGAACACTCTAAGCATAAGGAGAGCTTAGAATGAAGTAGTAATAAGCCTTATCCTGCAGCTACCAAATTCTAAAACAAAACCCCAAACCAGCTCCTTAGTTGAGCAGGGACCAAGCTGTAGTCTGCTCTCCATTTTCACAGGAGCAGGAAACTCATGTTCCTTTTAGGAAGTGAGCAAAGCTCCATGAGGAGAGGAGTTCCATGAAAAAACAAAACTCACATCTCAAGCAAAAAAGTCGGAGAGAGCAGGGACCTCAAGAGAAAGTAGGATCCAATTCTTAGAAAGTCACACGACTGTTCAGAACTAAAGCTCTATAGCTGGTACTGAGCACGAACAAAAGAAGCACTGCAGGTCAAAGGTTCTAAACTCCATTAAGAGGACCCCTTCATGGTTGGCAAAATGTTAACCAAATTGAGTGCCTGATTCAACTGTCTGCATCAGTAGAATTTTGTGTCTGAATCAATTGAGGTTTATTGGACCAGAGCTTGAGGGCATACCCTGGAAAAACACACGTTGTAGAAACCCTCTATGGCTTGTTGTGTCTTTGAGGCGGTTTCCAGGAGGCCTGGCATTTACACATTTTCTTAATGGAGGGAAAGCAGGTAGGAAGAGACAAGTAGGGAGAAGAATATTTGGTTTCATCTTGTCTTTATTCTGTACATAAAAAGAAAAAGCATTATCAGTGTAAAATCTCACAGACTTTAATAGCTGGTAATGTAAACGCAAATTTTTCTCTGTTCTGTTCTGCGAGAGGAATAGTATAAAAACAGTCTTTTAAGTCAATAACAATTATAGGCCAATCTTGAGGAATCGCCACAGGGGAAGGGATCCCATAGGCTGTAGATTAGCATTAATAGCACGTAAGTCATGCAAAAGTTTCCATTTGCCAGACTTTTGGGAATGACAAAATAGGCGAATTCCAAGGGCCTTTAGATGGTTCTGTATGGCCGGCTTGTAATCGTTCCTCAACTAATTCATGGGCTCTTTGTAATTTCTCTCCCTTCAGAGGTCACTCTTTCACCCAATTAAGATTTTGAGAGAGCCACATCACGGGTAGCGGAGGAAAAACAGTGGCCATAATTATAAATTTAACTTAAATTTTAACAGACAATTACACTTTGGCGTGTTCCTTGTAAGGAACACATGAGATTTTACCGTGGGCCCCCCGTGGAGCAGGAGGGCAACGGAGCGGGTCCTGGGTGGTGGCCGCACTGTGCTTGCTTAGGCGCCACTTTTTGTCTGCACAGTTCCCTCCTCCCACCGCCGGGCGGATGCTGCCGGCCTGGGCAAACCCTGTCAGCTTGGGCGCTGCGAGCTTTTTTGCAGCTGAGGCTTTCCTTTGGCCCACCGCCCGCTTGGCTATATGGCTTCCGCTTCTAATGCCTTTTCTTTCTTTTTATTATACTTTAAGTTCTAGGATACATGTGCACAACGTCAGGTTTGTTACATATGTATACATGTGCCATGTTGGTGTGCTACACCCACTAATGCCTTTCCTTATCTCTCTATAAACATACACCTGATTACCTTATTGATTTTGCATCACCGGGCAGGCTAAAAGCTCCCGTTCTTTCTAATGCCACTTGCTTAAGACAGGGTCCCATAGCTGTAGTGTATCCCTTGTCTTTTTTCTTATTTATTGGAGGAGGGGGCTCAGGCAAAACCTCCGTTTCCTCTTGGTTATTTTGGCATGGTGATAGTGGGGTTGAGGGACTCAGGGGTGATAAAATAGGTGACGGTTTTTCCTCCTTCTTCTTTTTAGGCTCTTCAGTGTATAATGGGACCAGAGTCGCCCTCACTAAAGCCCATAGCATTAAAGATTACTGGGACCTGTTGTTCTTGTGCACGAGGTCAGGAGATCAAGGCCATCGTGGCTAATAGGGTGAAATCCTGTCTCTACTAAAAATACAAAAAATTAGCCAGGCATGGTGGCGGGCGCCTGTAGTCCCAGCTACTCAGGGGACTGAGGCAGGAGAATGGTATGAACCCAGGAGGCAGAGCTTGCTGTGAGCCAAGATTGCGCCACTACACTCCAGCCTGGGTGACAGAGGGAGACTGTGTATCAAAAAAATAAAATAAAATTTCCTCCCACTCGTTCCCAAAGCTCTACGTCTACTGTACCTTCTTCCGGGAACCATGGGTTAAGTGATACATTTTACATTAAGTCCCTTAATTGAACCAGCAAAACCGATGCTCCAGTGGCTGTAAGCAGCTGTTTGAATACTTTTATATACTGCTTCTGTTGTGCTGATAACTGTTATCCCTTGATCAAACTCTAGCCTGAACCATTCCCTTGAACTTGGAGATCCCAAGGAGGCACCAATGACCTAGTGACTTATTGACTCATCAAATTACTGGCTTACCAACGGCACAGACTTCTTCATTTTTGAAGGTTCAAGATTCCTTGCAGCTATACCTCAGACCTGGGCACCAACATGCCAGGACCTCACATGGGGCACCAACTGTCTGGGTCCAACCAGCAGACCCTGACCCAGCAACAGATGAACAAATACACTCAGACACAAATATCCAGTGAAAGAGCAGGCTAGGCTGCCGAGTCCCTACTCACTGATAGAGAGAAGGGTCTAGACCCTTCCGGGAAAGAGTTAGCAGCTGTGGCCCTGATCAGCCAGCAAAGTTCGCATTTATTTAGTACAGATTAAATGACAAAGGTCTTGAGTAAACACCACTAGAAGGTAATTGACATCTTCGACCTCCCGAGTAGTTCCCCTAGCATAAGATTAAATGTTGGTTTTAGGACCGCCTGAGTAAACAAGCTATTTAGAGAAACTCCTCTACATTCCTACGTATCTACACCCTAAGCTTTTAAGATAATTCAGCTGCCTTCAGCCAAACCTTTTACTGAAGCTATGCAAACCACCCAGCCTTCCAAGGTTTGCGACTATTTCCTGTAAATATCTTTATAATTTTTCTTCTAAAATCTTTCCCACCACCCTGACTGAACTCTCACAGTTGAGAAGACAGGGAAGGGCATTACATAAGCAAGAAAAAATCAGAACAGGTTTGGACATAAGAAAGTAAAATGTTGGCCAGGTCTTTCAACACAGATCAGAAAAAAGGGAGATTAGGGCTATGCTATGAGGGCACTGAATGACAGCCTACATAACGGGAACTTCATCCTACAGATAAGAGAAGTCACTGGAAAGCTTTGAAGTCACAAACATGACAAACAGCATTTCCAGGAAGATTACTCTGACAGTATTAGGCAAGATAAGTTGGGAAATGGTCTTCAACTTTGGCAACTTAATAGAAATATCTAAGAGATCTCTATTTCTCTTCTTTTCTTTTCATGTTTAATTTTGAAATAATTTCAGACTTTCAAAAACGTTCCAAAAATAGGCAAAGTCCTCACATGCTTTTCATTCAACTTCCCCAAATATTAATGTTATAGATATGCATCTAATCATAAAAATCAATAAATGATTATTAAAACTGTAAAATGAATGCCTGAACAGACCTTGTTCAAGTCTCCTCTATCTTCTGACTAATGTCCTTTTTCTGGACCAGGTTCCAATCTAGTATCACATATTGCATTTCATTGTATGGTTCTCTCAGTCTCCTTTAATCTGAGAAAGTTAATCAGGATTTCTTTTACCTTTAAGACCTTCACATTTTTGAAGAGTATTGGTGACTTATTTTGTAGAATGATCCTCAGTTTGGACTTTTCTTATATTTTCTCAAGATTAAACTCAGGTTATACACTTTGTACATGAATACCACAGGGTGATGTTGCACCTTTTCCATCCACTATATTAGAATGCCCTAAGATGCTGTGATCTCTGATTACTGGGGATGTTAACTTTGATCACTTGGCTAAAGTTCCTCCACTGAAAAATGACCCTTTTCCTTGAAAGCATTTTTAAACAACAAATCCCTGGGCCACACCACACATCAGCCAAATCAGATACACTTGAGGGATGGTACAGGCATTGCTATGCTTTAAATGCCCTACAAGTGACTAATCAGTATCCAGAGTTGGAAAACTATGGCTTAGAGAGTGAAGACTAGAATCCTGAAAATCTGCTAGGAGACCATTCCTAAGGCTTCTCTTTAGCAAAAAAAATCTAGTTCTAGATAAAAGCAAATACATCTGGATTTTGGCATGGACATATGGTAGAGAAATAGAGGAAAATTAGAAATCACCTGATGGGGAAGTGATGAGTGAGTAGACTGCAGTCCAGTTAAAAAAAAAAAAAGGCAGAATCAGGTGTGATAACACTTGCTTGTAATTCCAGCATTTTGGGAGTGAAAGTGGGCAGATCACTTGAGCCCAGAAGTTTGAGACCAGCCTGGGGTTTCACCAGCCTGGGTGAAACCCCATCTCTACAGAAACAAACACAAATATTAGCAAGGCATGGTGGCAAGTGCTTGTGATTCCAGCTACTCAGGAGGCTGAGGCAGGAGGATCACTTGAGCTCACAAGTTTGAGGCTGCAGTCAATTATGATCTTGCCACTGCACTTCAGCCTGGGTATGAGAGTGAGACACCCTCTCTTAAAAAAAAAAAAACAGTTAAAATAATGTTCTAAGGTCAGATCTGGTACAAAAACTGCATATTATTCTGTGATGTTTAGATGCTATAATTAAAACAGAACATGGAGGTGTTTCCATATGAATAGCTGAAAGATTCCATACCTTTTAAACAGCTGCATCATATTCTATTGTGTAGATATAAGGTAACCTGTTTAATTACCATTGTGCTGGTGAAAGTCTAGGTTTTTCCCAATATTTTGCTGTTAAACAATACAGTGAATAACTCTCATTAGGTGTCATTTTTTATGACTGTGACTGTGATAAATTTTTCCCAGTAAAGTTCGAGAGGCAAAAATATATATATTTTAAATTTTCACATGCATTAAGAAATTTTACTATACAAGGTTTGCATAAATTTTTGTGTTCCAAGAAAAGCAGGGGAGGGTAATATCACCTCCATTGCTCTCACACAAACGTCCTGAGTGACAGGACCTTTAGGGACACAGGCACACGCCCATATCCCTGCTGCCCACACAGGGCAGGGGCATCTGGATCCTGGGAAGCTACAGGAAAGGTGAGGGGGCTCTCTAGAGGACACCCTGCTAAGGATCAGAAAGGGGCCTGAGGAGTTGAGGGCAAATTCAAGTGGAGGGCATTTAGGTTCAAGGAGCAAGCTGAGGTGAGAAAGTGGCAGAGACTGATGGAAGGAGAAGGTAAAAAGCTCCAGGGAAGTTAGGGGAGGCACAAAATGGCTCTCCACTCCTCCTCAGCATTGAACTTTGCAGAGGTCATGCTGGTGGGGCTCTGTGAGCTCCAGAATATTCAGCACTATCTGGGGACTCTACCCACTCAAGGCCAGCAGGACTCCCTCCCCCAGCTCTGACAACCAGCAATGTCTCCAGACTTTGCCAAATGCTTTTCCGAATGAAAAAATTGCCCCTGGCAGAAGCATTAATCTACACTAATCTATAAAAGCAAATCACCACTAAAATCCGTCACCTCTCGGTAGAAGAATTACAAGTGTGAGAGGGGTAAAATTGTGGTCTTCAATATCTACTGATATGACTTTTATTTAATCAGCAATTTGATGTCCCAGAAAGCATGTTTAGAGGTGATGACACATGGCTGCGTGTACCTCACAACCGAAAGGGTATGAGTTTTCCAAGAGTCTGTAACCATGAACTGTAAATGTCTGTAACTGCGAATGGGAATGACACCCACTGGGTTACATTAAAATGGGGGATGTTGGGAATTCTGTAGCTATTGGGAGAAAAAAAATACACAACGTAAACTCAAACCCCTTTCTGATTCTCTCACCATCTTAGGGACATCTTAGCTATCTATGAATGGTAGCACAGGGATTTTTGTATATTTTCAAAATTGTATACTGTTGGATCATTTTTAAAATATGAAAAAATCCCAAAATGGACCAAGTAACTGGACACTGCTGGAGTCTCATTTTTGGCCAGGAGAGCTGAAAACATCCTGATCCACCTGTCCTGGACACTGTATGACTCAGGGGCCTAAATGCCCTCTTATTATGGAGAAAGAAGATGTTTTGAACATTCTCACCATTCACCCATCCACCTCTCACACTCGTCGACCTCACACCTCCTGCCCACTCTTGGATTTCATTCTTAATTTACGGAACTCTGTTTCTGTTCCTCCTCCATTCCAACATGTGGTGGGTCCAAGTGGTGGCTTCTGCCTATGATTTTGTAAAAAAAAAAAAAGACTCTCTAAATTACTTTCCTTGACACCTCCTTAAACTGACCTCCACCTGCAGCCCCATGATCATTACCAGCAGCATTTGGACACTTTTTCTGGTAGTCAGATGCTTTCCATCTCTCTTTAGGAAATGTGACTCTCTCCACCCTGCATAAATGTTTCCCAGTAGAAATGAACACAGACATACTGCCTGTGTGTTCCCAAGGAAAATGGTTTCTATAAGAACATATGAAAGCTGCAATTATAGAAAAGACCACTTAAAACATACATTATGTAGATGATTCTCACCATTCCTTTAAGAGATACATTGTAAAACATGACATTAATAACTATTTTAGAAGAATAAAGCATGCATACTGTTTTCTTAAATTAATTTTCACAAGGTGGTTCCTCCCATGTGCCCAGGCTGGGCTTCTGAACAAAATTCTCCATCTTCAGTGGCAATGCCTGAGAGGATGACATGGACTTAGGCCTGATATGCAGCCATTCCTGTCTACCCTGCCCCTCCTGCAGGACAGTACCAGACCAGGGCCCGAATCTCCTACTGAAGAGCTGAGAGAGAAAATGAGATACCCAAAGCCTCTTACCTTTTTCCAGTCCACTGCAATGGGTACCAGTGCAGTCCATTTGCCCCTGAGGACACCCACCTGCTGGTCTTTGACTTCTAAGAGTCAGACCTCCCTGGCTTCTCTGGGTCCCAGCTGCTTTCACTTTGCTGAGCCCTGCTCTTTCCCATGGGGGTCACTCCCCTGCCAGGCATGTCCTCCAGCTCCAGCTGACAGGTCAGCCAACCCAGTGTCAAGAGAATGAACAAAGATTTCAATATCTAATATGTCCAGCAGAGATGCAAGTTGTACAAAAAAAGAAGACGTAGAGATGCACACAGCTCCCCTGACAACATTTTGTCCCAAAGCAATGTCTTGTGTGCCCCTCATTATGGAGCTCACTGTCCTTCACCACATGGGCAGTGCTTCCAGGGTCTCTCAATTCCTCAACGGGAGGCAATACACATTTTATCACGGTACCTCAGCAAAGGAAGTGTTGATAATTTACCTACTTTGATAAAGTTCCTGAAAAGATCCCTAGACAGCAAAATTTCCCTCCAAAAGCAGACAGAAAAGGCTTTCCCAATTGCAAAACATTGGCCTCCTTGCTTTTCAAAACAGTACCCTTGAAATAGCCAAAACAATTTTGCCAAAATAAATTGCAGAAACTCTCTTATTTGAAATCTCACAAAACATTACAACTATTAAAAACAGAAGCTGCTGGCATAAGAATACAAATAGAGACCAAAGGGATGGAATTGAGAGTCCAGAAATAAACCCTCACCCTTACAGACAATTGCTCTTGCACAAGGATGTCAAGATAATTCAATGGAGGAACAATCGTCCTTTCAAACAATGGTGCAGGAACAACTAGATAACCACATGCAAAACAACAAACTTAGAGAACTAGGCTTCCAACCATATAAAACAATTATCTAAAAATGGATCAGTGAGTTAACTATAAGACCTATAACCATAAAAACATCTTAGAAAAAGACAGGGGGTAAAACTTAATGACCTCAAATGTGCAATGGATTCTCAGGTATGACCCAAAAGCATGAGAAAGAAAAAGGAAAAATATATAAATTGGGCTAAAGATGCAAGCCTTTTGTGCATCAAAAGATATTATCAAGAAAATAAAAAGACCAAACACAGAATGAGACGTAATATTTGCAAATCACATAGACAATGGTTTCATGCCCAGAATATATAAAGAACTGCTACAACTCAATAACAAAAATACAAACCACCCAATTTATATAAATAGGCAAAGGACTCAAATAGATATTTCTTCAAAGAAGATGTGCAAGTCATCAAGAGGGACATGAAGAGAAACTCAACATCATTAGTCATTAGGAAAATACAAAGTCAAAGCCACAATGGGATACCACATTACACCTACAAATATGGCTACCATTCTTTTAAAATGTTAAATAACAAGTGAAAGCCTTATGTAGAATTTAGAATCCTCATACATTGCTGGTGAGATTATAAAAAGTACAGCCACTAGGAGAAACAGTTGTGCTGCTCCTCAAGAAGCTAATAGAATTCTCACATGAAACAACATCCATTCCTAGGTATATACCCAAAGAATTGAATCCAGGGACTCAAACAGGTACTCACATGGGAATGTTGATTGCAGCATTATTCACAAAAGATCAAATATGAAAACAATTCAAGTGTTCATCAACACATGAATAAACAAATGAGGTGACACATACAACAGAATGTTAATTGCCATAAAGAGGAACAAAACTCTGACACACACTGGAATATTCATAGACCTGAAAACATTATGGCAAGTGAAATACACGAGAAGCAAAATGACATATGTGTATAATTCCATTTATACGAAACATCAAGAATAGGCAAATTCATAGAGACAGAGAGTAGACTAGAGATTATCAAGGTCTAGGGGGGAAACATAGGGAGTTATTGTTTAAAAGATATAGACCTTTAGTTTAAAATGATAAAAGTTTTCTAGGAAAAATAGTGGTGATTGTAATGTAACAATCTGTGTGTGGTTAATTTTATTTGATTGCACATTTTAAAGTGGTTAAAATGGCACATTATACATAAATTTAATATATATTTATATTTCTATACATATACGTATATGTATATTTCTATACATATACGTATATTTATATTTCTATGAATATAAGTATAAGTACATTTCTATACATATACGTATATGTACATTTCTATACATATACGTATATGTACATTTCTATACACATATGTATATGTACATTTCTATACATATACGTATATTTACATTTTTATAAATATACGTATATTTATATAAATATATATTAACATCTAACACATATAAATATGCATGTGTTTCTCTATATACATTCTATCACACCTTTTGAAACGTCTTTGGTGAAAAACAACTCCACTATGTAAAACACACCCACCCTGATCAGATAGCTTTTATATACTTATATGCAGACTCTCTATTACCTTATCCACAGAGCGATACAAGAATTTAGAGACATGAGACTGACCAGCCAACAACACATGCAAAACATAAATGTATTCGCAAAGAGACTGAAGGTTAATCCCGGGCATAGACCTCAGCACTGCCAGGACACACACCCCTCTTGGGGATTCTGAATTTATCTGACCCGGCCCACTATCCAGATCTTGTTGTGTTGGGACAGGGGAGGTCATGAAGCCTGTACCCTGGACACTCTGTGTGAGCACACAAGACCCTTCATTAGGTCTCCACACAGAGTCCTGACCATCAGGTATTGTGAGGAGGACTCTAGAATACGCTCAGGAATCAGGCAAGAGAATTGGCTACAAAGAGGAACACGAAGTTGAAGGAGATGGTTGCTGATATGGAGCAGAATTCCTGTAATTCACAGGTCCAGCCAAGTCAAAAGTGCTCCCACCTTGTGATCCAGGCCACCCTGAGATACAGCTCTTTGCCACAGCATCCTCCATAGTGACCCATCAGGGCTCCTCATTATCAAGCTTCAGGAGAGGGCAGCAACCTGGACCGCGCTCATTCCATCAAACTGCCCCTGGAGATGGAGGTCACTGAGATCAGAAACAGTTTCACAGATGGTCCAATGGGACTGATGGGTCCCAGGATTCAAACCCCTGGCTCCAGCAGCTTAAGCTGCCATTACTGCACAGGAAACCGAGGTGATAGTGGAAATTAAAAGAAGGGTGGACCTCCTTCTGGGCACTAGAGCCAGCCTTTCTCTTCTCTCTAATCCAGGCCTCCCCTCTTCCTGTAGCATGACTGTGATAGACATCTCAGGAAAGGTTCTAACCCGATATTTTTCTCAACCCCTTAGTTGTAGAGTGGGAGACCTTTTATTTATACATGCCTTCTTAAGTTTGTCTGAAAGTCTCACTCCTTTATTAGGTAGAAATATTTTTAATCACACGGGGGGCCAACATCCTTCTAGCCCCAGGATAAACACGGACGTTTACATGGATGGTGCTGCCTCAGGGATTTTGAGACAGTCCTCACTTCTTTTGACAGGCATTGTCAAAGGACCTCTCTGAGTTTTCCCATCCTCAGGTCAGGGTCTTGCAATACATGAGTGACATGCTGCTCTGTGCTGCAACTGAGGAAGCTTCTCAGGAAGCACTGAAAACTCTTCTTAATTTCTTAGCAGACAGAAGTTTCAAAATCCAAGGCCCAGCTTTGACAAATCTCAGTGAAGTACCTAGGCTTAATATTGTCTGAAGGGACCAGAGCCTCAGGGGAAGAAAGGATTAAGTCCATTTCCTTTTTCCCCCTCCATAAAACCCTCAAGCAACTAAGGATTTTTGGGCATTACAAGATTTTTCAGACTATGGATACCGGAGTATGGTGAGATAGAACATCCCGTATATCACCTCATAAAGGAAACTCAAGTGGCTAAAACTCATTTTCTAACCTGGAAAACTGAAGCTCAAAAGGCCTTCAACCAGCTAAAACAAGCCCTACTTAAGGAACCATCCCTCAGCTTTCCCACAGGGAGGGCCTCCAATCTTTATGTATCAGAAATGCAGGGAATGGCCCTGGGAGTTTTAACTGAAGCCCGAGGAACTGCTCAACAGCCAGTGGGCTACCTGAGCAAGGAACTTGACTTGATGGCTAAAGGATGGCCAGCATGCCTCCGAGCCGTTGCCACAATGGCCCTACTGGTATTGAAGGCCACCAAATTAACCCTTGGAAATGTCTTGACTCTTTATACCCCACATAATGTAGCAAGATTGCTGTCTTCTAGGGGAAGCCTTTAGCTAACAGAGAGCTGGCTCCTTAAATATTATGTTCTGCTGTTAGAAGGGCCTACAATCCAATTGAAAACTTGTTCTCACCTAAACCTAACCACTTTCCACCCTGAGGAACCTGAACATGACTATGAAGAAGTTGTGGTACAGACCTGCATAGCCAGGGAGGATCTCAGGGAACCTCCTCTCGAAAATCCAAACTGTAGCCTCTTCATGGATGGAAGTTTCTTTGGAAAGCAGAGTCCATAAGGCAGGATATGTCATAGTCACTCTGAGTGATATTACTGAAAGTGGGCCCCTCTCTCCAGGCACAAATGCTCAACTAGCTGAACTGATAGCTCTTACAAGAACTCTTGAATTAAGCAAGGGAAATGTAGCTAACATTTACACTGACTCCAAGTATGCTTTCTTAGTTCTCCATGCTTTTTGCAGGAAGTCAGGGGCCCCGAATGGAGGGACGAGCTGGAGTCATGGCAGAAGAACATAAATTGTGAAGATTTCATGGACATTTAACACTTCCCAAGTAATACTTTCATAATTTCTTACACCTGTCTTACTTTAATCTCTTAATCCTGTTATCTTCATAAGCTGAGGATGTAGCTTGCCTCAGGACCCTGTGATAATTGTATCTAACTGCACAAATTGATTATAAAACATGTGTGTTTGAACAATATGAAATCAGTGCACCTTGAAAAAGAACAGAATAACAGTGATTTTAGGGAACAAGGGAAGACAACCATAAGGTCTGACTGCCTGTGGGGTAGGCAAAAAGATCCATATTTTTCTTCTTGCAGAGAGCCTATAAATGGATGTGCAAGTAGGGAAGATATAGCTAAATTCTTTTCCTTGCAAGCAATATTAATATTAATACACTGGGAAAACAATTGCATTCCTTGGGGGGCGGTGTCCATAAACAGCCGCTCTGGGAGTGTCTGTCTTATGTGGTTGAGATAAGGACTAAAATATGCCCTAGTCTCCTGCTGTAACCTCAGGCTTATTAGGATGGGGAAAAAAATCCACCCTCGTAAATTTGAGGTCAGACCAGTTCTCTGCTCTCAAACCCTGTTTTCTGTTGTTTAAGATGTTTATCAAGACAATACATGCACAGCTGAACATAGACCCTTATCAGTAGTTCTGTTTTGCCTTTTGTCCTGTTTCCTCAGAAGCATGTGATCTTTGTTCTGTTTTTTGCCCTTTGAAGTATGTGATCTTGTGACTTACTCCCTGTTCTTGCACTCCCTCCTCTTTTGAAATCCTTAATAAAAACTTGCTGGTGTTGTGGCTCAGGTGGGCATCACAGTCCTACTGATATGTGATATCACCCCCAGAGGCCCAGCTGTAAAATTCCTCTTTGTACTCTTTATTTCTCAGCTGGCTGACACTTATGAAAAATAGAAAGAACCTACATTGAAATATTGAGGGTGGGGTCCCCTGATATATGTTCATGCTGCAATTTGGAAGGAAAGAGTCTTACCACTAATGGATCTCCTATAAAATACCATGAGGAAATTAACAGGTTATTATCCTCAGTTTTCCTTCCACAAGAGGTAGGAATAATGCATTGTAAGGGACATCAGAAGGGAACAGATGAATTAGCCAAAGGAGACAAGTTAGCTGATCAGGCAGCCAAGTCAATGGCAAGAAAGCCTCAGGATCTTAACACACTAAAAGGCTCTCTAATCTGGGAAGGCTCCATAAGAAAAATTAAGTCTCAGTACTCCCCTGCAGAGAGAGATTGGGCCATATCTCAAGGGTACACTTTCCAGCCCTCAGGATGTCAATAGTCAGAAGATGGCAAACTCCACTTGCCAGCCTCCAGCCAGTGGAACACCCTTAATATCCTTCACCAAGATTTTCACTTGAGAAATGATACAACTTATCAGTGTGCCCAGAGATTGTTTTCAGGAGAGAACTTATTAAAAACAATTGAACATGTTGTTAATGCTTGTGAAGTCTGTCTTAAAAATAATTCCAACAGGCGGCTTCTTCCTCATCAAACTTAAAGGATGAGAAAACTTAAAGGATGCAGGGGAGTACTGGCAGATAGACTCCACCCACATGCCAAAGACGAAGGGCATCCAATACCTCCTGGTATAGGTAGATATTTTCACTAACTGGGTAGAAGCATTCTATGCATTACAGAAAAGGTCTCTGAGGTAATAAAAGTGTTAGCTAATAACTCCCTGCTTTGGTCTACAAAAGTACCTCAAAATTGACAGTGGCCCCTCATTGAAGGCAGCCATCACACAGGGGGTCTCAAAGGCATTAGACATACAGTGTCATCTCCATTGTGCTTGGAGACCCCCATTCTCAGGAAAGGTAGAAAAGACAAATGATATTATCAAAAGACACCTCAGAAAACTGTTCCAAGAAACCCACTTTCCTTGGGTCACTCTTCTTCCCATGGCTTTACTGTGGGTAAGAAATACCTTTTCAAAGTTAGGCCTAAGCCCTTTTGAAATGCTGTATGGATGACCTTTCCTTGCCAATGATTTTCTTTTTTTTCTTCTTTTTTTTTTGAGATGGAGTTTTGCTCTTGTCATTCAGACTGGCATGCAGTGGTGCAATCTCCACTCACTGCAACCTCTGCCTCCCAGGTTCAAGCCATTCTCCTTCCTCAGCCCCCCAAATAGCTGGAATTACAGGCGCCTGCCACCATGCCCAGCTAATATTTTTTTAATTTTTAGTAGAGAAGTGGTTTCACCATGTTGGCCAGGCTGGTCTCGAACACCTGACCTCAGGCAATCCACCCGACTCGGCCTCCCAAAATGCTGGGATTACAGGCAGGAGCAACCGTGCCCGGCCTTACCAATGATTTTCTATTAAACCTCTGAATTGGTAAAACATGTAACCTCTGGCTCACTTTCAACAAAAATTAACACAACTAGCAGAAGTCCAACTACAGAAAATAAGACCACCTTTATTTAACCCAGGAGATTTGGTATTAGGAAAGCTCTCCCTTCTCTCTCTCCTTCCCTAAGCTCAAGCTGGGAAGAAATTTACACTGTTCTTCTTTCAATACCCTCAGTGGTAAAAGTTACAGGTATTGACTCCTGGATATGTGACACTTGAGCCAAAGTCTGGAAAGCTGAGGGAGCAACCCCTGACAGCCTAGAGGAATGTCCCAGATATCAATGTGAAGAGATAGGAGAACTTAAGCTAAGAATCATAAAAGATAAGTAAATGAGTGAGGTCTACTCATCGTCCTCAGTCCCACCCCTACCTCACCAGATACTTTCTCATTTCTACCTTTCCTCTCAAGATTCACCACCAGATACTAGAACTTCTTTTTGACACATACTTGCAGGGACATTTTGATTATCCATGGGTTTACATTTGTAATTTCATAGACGCCCAAAGGGAAATTCTATATCTTGGGGAATAAAATTTTAGATGGAATTTATTTACTACACCACCCTTGTGGGAATTGTTACACTCTACTATTTGCAGCATGACTATACACTGTGGCGCTCACAATGTGAAAATCTGGATGGGAAATTCTAATTGCTGTAATATTCTGCTTAATTATCATCTTTATAGCAGGGCTAATCATTACAGAAAAGATTTAGCCAAAGTTAACACTAAAGTTACTCTCAACCCTCAATCCAATGCCACTTATCCAAAAAAAAAAAAAGTTTCTCTACTAACGCTTCTGGTGAGGTGCAGTGACATCTGGTGGAGAAAATCAGTATTACAACCCATCGAAACAGCTAACAGGTATCAAACTCTGCTGTCATGGTTATGGCCTATAGTACCCTCACTAACAATGATAATCTTAATGCTCATATTTAAATTCTATACCCTAAACCCTCTTGTAATATTTATCTCTTCTCATCTAGAAGCTATTAAACTCCAAATGGTGCTGCACACAATGGAACCACACATGGACATGCATCTCTTCTGAGGACACTTAGATTGACCTCAGGAGGAGACTTAACTGTTGTTTCCCACACGACACCCCTTTTCAGCAGGAAGTAGCCAGAAAGAGTCATTGTCCAACACCCCTTAACAGCAGTTAGAGTTACTACTCCTAAGGGGGGAAATATGATACAGGAGATACAAAGAAGTTATTTAGGCAGATAGTAAAAGCAACAGAGTCCTTGGTGAAATTTCCCTTTTAATAAAAAGGCAGCCCCCAAATCATTTCTTTTCTAACAAAGAGCAGCCTGAAAAATCGAACTGCAGAAATAGATAAGCAAGATGCAATCTTGCACAGGTGAATGCCAGCAGCTGTGCCAACAGAAAGGAGCTGCCGGGGGGTTGGGGGCACACATGTTCTACATGGAGGCTCCATCTTTCCTTTTCTTTGTCACCACATGTACAGTAAAGAAACTGGCAACATGGTGCCAGTCAGGTAGAAGACCCATCTGCATAATTAAAGTTTAGGGTGGGGGCAGCCAGATTTTCACACCCTATGCAAATGGCACAGTTAGCTCTAACCAGTTTTTTGCACCTTATGCAAATGGAACACTTGGTCTGAGGAATATCTCATGCCCTTTTTAAATCAGACACCACCTCCTCCTTCCCATCTGTAAAACCTGCTGCTTTTCACCACAGAAGCAGCAACCCATTTCTCCAGGACCCCTCTCTGCTGCAGAGAGCTCTTCTCTTTCTTTCACTTATTAATCTTTCACTCTAAACCTAGTTTTCTGTAGCCATGAGACAATAAACCTTGGGTATTTATCCCAGACAATGATGCTGCTTCACTTTTCTGCTTTTCTTATTTGTTTCTTGAATTTTTTTTTTCAGGTGACTGGAATCATTTTGAATCACGTGCTTAGTCTCTCTGTTCTTTTCTTAACAATTGTTCTTTTATTCATTCCTCTCTTTATCTCCCTCTTGCTGCCCTTGATGCCAAATGAGGGGGCCTAAAGAATTCTGAACAGGCTGGGACCACTTAGGAAAAACAGGAAAGATGCCAAAGTGTTTTCTGTTTGGGAAGATTCTGTGTCTTTCCACATGGAACCCCAAGAGTTGTGAGTGAGTGGATTCCTTTCCAATCTAAAACTCTGCTCTGTTTTCTGTTGTGTTACCTGACCTCTGGCTTTTAGGGTCATCAGAGATTACTTTGTACTGTACAAATACTTCATCTTGTGTGTGTGCTGGCTGCTGGGTCAGTGGTAAATCTATGGTTTTGGAGGTGACTAACAGTGGTTAGAATAAATGATTACTACTTCAGAAGACTACTTATATCTTTGCATGTTTAGATAAGAATGACACAGTTTAAACAATGAGAAAAATGTCTTTGTAGCAAAGTAAGCTGTGGAAGTGTTGCACATTATGGTTCCCATGGCATTTTACTCTTCCTGGGGACCTGGAATTCAGTGAAATCCTTGATTTTTAAAGGTCTAGGTCCTCTCCCTTCCAACTGTGCTTCTTTTCATATATTTAAATTATTAGGATCTAACAATTGCAAAGACTTTGTCAACCCTCTTCTTTAATGGGTTCTGTCCTGAGCTCAGTGGTCCAGTTGGTAAACAGGGACCAAATTAAAGCTACCTATTAAAATTAGCTTTCCTATAAAGTCTTGTGGTAAATTTCTATCATATTTGTGTTACCGTAGCATTTATTTTTAACCTTTCTTGAACACATCCAAAGTCCTTCTTGTAAAAGCTTAAATTTTATCCCCTTTTGTGTTTTGAGATGTAAATTTGCTACCCCGTTTTTCTAAAACTCAGTAAGGGCTTCTTCAGATAAATGTTACCTCTTTCATTTACAAAGGCACAATTTGAATCCAACTGTCCTTTTAAAATAGCAAGTTTTACCAATCCCATGCTTAAAGTCCTAAAATTAAAACTCTAAAGTCTTTTTGTCACCCTTTATCTTTATGGGTAGATGTATATGCAATATATTAAATTACATATATGTATATGTCTATCCATATGTTTGTATATAGTTTACACATGGTATCAATTTAATGTAAAGATAAATGAGTACTCATAAAGTAAATAAGCACAAATGCTTTTTAGTTCATGCAATTTTAGTAATCTTTAAGTAAAGATAATTTTTAAATTATTGGTAAAATAAAGTAGAAATATGTTCAGAATTTAATTTAGATATTTGTGCCTGGATCTTTTGGCAGACAGGTTTATAATGTCCACTAGATGTTTTAAGGTCATTAAACAGCTGCTCTGCATATATACATTTCCTTAATTTGTCTGTATGCTTATGTCTTTAGATTTGAACTCTTAGATTCTGAGTTCAAGAGATGTAACCATAGCAAAGCCTGGGAACAACAGCCAGTCGATGTCACAGCTGTGTCTCTTGACCATGCTGGGAGAGATTCCAGGCATTATCTCCGTAGCTCTGTTCTTTGTCCTGAGCTTCACATCAGGTACATAGTTAGAACTGCTTACCTTCTAGTTTGTTCTACTGAATATAAGGGTGTATTAGTCTGTTCCCATGTTGCTGCCAAGAAATATTTGAGACTGCGTAATTTATAAAGAAAAGAGGTTGAAGCTGGGTGCCGTGGTTCACGACTGTAATCTCAGCACTTTGGGAGAGCGAGAAGGACGGATCCCAAGGTCAGGAGATCAAGACCATCGTGGCTACCATGTTGAAACCCCGTCTCTACTAAAAATACAGAAAATTAGCTGGGCATGGTGGTGGGCAACTGTAGTCCCAACTACTCAGGAGGCTGAGGCAGGAGAATGGTGTGGACCCAGGAGGTGGAGCTTGCAGTGAGCCGAGATTGCGCCACTGCACTCTAGCCTGGGTGACAGAGCAAGACTCCGTCTCAAAAAAAAAAAAAAAAGAAAAGAAAGAAAGAAAAAGAAAAGAGGTTGAATTCACCACCCACGGTTAGGCACGCTGTACAAGAAGCATAATTCTGGCTCCTGCTCTGCTTCTGGGGAAGCCTCAGAAAACTTACAATGGAGGAAGGCAAAGAGGGAACAAGGCATCTCACATGATGGAAGCAGGAAGAGGAGAGCAAGAGGGAGGTGCTACACATGGTTAAACAATCAGATCTCACAGGAATTCTCAATCATTATGGCAGCACCAAGGGCAATGATGTTATATCATGAGAAACCTCCCCAATGTTTCAATCACCTCTCACCAGGACCTACCTCCAACATTGGAGATTACAATTTGATATGAGATTTGGGCAGAGACACAGATCCAAACCATATCAAAGGGTTACTAGGAGCTTATTATGTAATTACGGTATGTGATTAAAACGGATATAGAAAAAACAACCCTATATGCAAAGCATTTTATAAAAAGTAGAATGTGTTTTTAGTTTAAAGAGGTACTAGAAGAATTTGATAAATTCCTGCACACATACACCCTCCCAAGTCTAAACCAAGCAAAAGTCGAATCCCTGAAGAGACCAATAACAAGTTTTGAAATTGAGGCAGTAATTAATAGCCTACTAACCAAAAAAAAGCCCAGGACCAGACGGATTCACAGCCGAATTCTACCAGAGGTACAAACACGAGCTGGTACCATTCCTTCTGAAGCTATTCCAAACAAAAGAAAAGTAGGGACCCCTCCCTAACTCATTTTATGAGGTCAGCATCATCCTGATACCAAAACCTGGCAGAGACACTACCAAAAAAGAAAATTTCAGGCCAATATCCCTGATGAACACCGATGCAAAAATCCTCAATAAAATATTGCCAAACCGAATCCAGCAGCACATCAAAAAGCTTATCCACCACGATCAAGTCAGCTTCATCCCTGTGATGCAAGGCTGGTTCAACATATACAAATCAATAAATGTAATGCATTACATATACAAAACCAATGACAAAAACCATGTGATTATCTCAATAGATTCAGAAAAGGCTTTTGATAAAATTCAACACCCTTTCATGCTAAAAACTCTCAATAAACTAGGTGTTGATGGAACGTGTCTCAAGATAATAAGATCTATTTATGACAAACCCACAGCCAATATCCTACTGAATGGGCAAAAGCTGGAAGCGATCCCTTTGAAAACCGGCACAAGACAAGGATGCCCTCTCTCACCACTCCTATTCAACATAGTATTGGAAGTTCTGGCCAGGGCAATCAGGCAAGAAAAAGAAATAAAGGGTATTTATACAGGAAAAGAGGAAGTCAAATTGTCCCTGTAAATGGCATGATTGTATATTTAGAAAACCCCATGTCTCAGCCCCAAATCTCCTTAAGCTGATAACCAACTACAGCAAAGTCTCAGGATACAAAATCAATATGCAAAAATCACTTGCATTCCTATACACCAATAACAGATAAACAGAGAGCCAAATCATGAGAGAACTCCCATTCACAATTGCTACAAAGTGAATAAAATACGTAGAAATCCAACTTACAAGGGATCTGAAGGACCTCTCCAAAGAGAACTACAAACCACTGCTCAAGGAAATAAGAGAAGACACAAACAAATGGAAAAACATTTCATACTCATGGATAGGAAGAATCAATATCGTGAAAACGGCCATACTGCCCAAAGTAATGTATAGATTCAATGCTATCCCCATCAAGCTACCATTGACTTTCTTCTCAGAAAAAACTACTTTAAATTTCATATGGAACCAAAAAAGAGCACGTATAGCCAAGACAATCATAAGCAAAAAGAACAAAGCTGGAGGCATCACGCTACCTGACTTCAAACTATACTACAAGGCTATAGTAACCAAAAAAAACATTGTACTGGTACCAAAACAGATATATAGACCAATGGAACAGGACAGAGTTCTCATAAGTAGCACCACACAACTACAACCATGACAAACCCGACAAAAAGAAGTAATAGGGAAAGGATTCCCTATTTAATAAATGGTACTGGGAAAACTGGCTAGCCATATGCAGAAAACTGAAACTGGATCCCTTCCTTACATGTTATACAAAAATTAACTCAGGATGGATTAAATAGTTAAACATAAGGCCTAAAACCATCAAAACCCTAGAAGAAAACCAAGGCAATACCATTCAGGATATAGGCATGGGCAAAAACTTCATGACTAAAACACCAAAAGCAATGGCAATGAAAGCCAAAATCGACCAATGGGATCTAATTAAACTAAAGAGCTTCTGCACGGCAAAAGAAACTATCATCAGAGTGAACAGGTAACCTACAGAACAGGAGAAAAATTTTACAATCAATCCATCTGGCAAAGGGCTAATATCCAGAATCTACAAGGAACTTAAACAAATTTACAAGAAAAAAACAAACATCCCCATCAAAAAGTGGGAGAAGGATATGAACAGGCACTTCTCAAAAGAAGACATTTATTGACCAACAAACACATGGAAAAAAACTCGTCATCACTGGTCATTAGAGAAATGCAAATCAAAATCACAATGAGATACCATCTCATGCCAGTTAGGATGGCAATCATTAAAAAGTCAGGAAACAACAGATGCTGGAGAGGATGTGGAGAAATAAGAACACATTTACACTGTTGGTGGGAGAGTAAATTAGTTCAACCATTGTGGAAGACAGTGTGGCAATTCCTCAAGGATCTAGAACAAGAAATACTATTTGACCCAGTAATGCCATTACTGCGTATATACTCAAAGGATTATAAATTATTCTACCATAAAGACACATGCACACGTATGTTTATTGCAGCACTATTTACAATAGCAAAGACTTGGAACCAACCCAAATGCCTATCAATGATTGACAGGATAAAGAAGATGTGGCACATATATACCATGGAATACAACACAGCCATAAAAAAGGATGAGTTCATGTCCTTTGCAGGGAGATGGATGAAGCCTGAAACCATTATTCTCAGCAAACTAACACAGGAACAGAAAACCAAACACCACATGTTCTAACTCATAAGTGGGAGTTGAACAATGAGAACATATGAACACAGGGAGGGGATCATCACACAATGGGGCCTGTTGGGGGCTCGGGGGCTAGGGGAGGGATAGCATTAGGAGAAATACCTAATGTAGGTGATGGGTTCATGGGTGCAGCAAACAACCATGGTACATGTATACCTATGTAACAAACCTGCAACTTCTGCACATGTATCCCAGAACTTAATGCATAATAATTAAAAAAAAAAGAAAATTTAAAAAGTGGAAAAAAAAGAGTCACCTTCTACTGCAGATGAGAAGAAGTTGAGGGAATTTAAGTCAGTGGTCCTTGGTTATCCAGCCAGTTCATAGCAGAACTACTGTGTTTCATCTTAATGTTTATGCACAGTCAGAAAAGTGAGACACAGAAGGAAGGCAAAGCTAATTTTTGTTGTGGTTGATGTTCATGAAGGGTACGTGTGTTACACAGAATCATGGCCTCCTAAAAATGTCCACATCCTGACTCTTGGAACCGGTGCATGTTATTATATTCGGCAAAAAGACTTTGAAGATGTGATGAGGTTAAGAATCTTGAGATGGGAAGGTTATTCTGGATGATCTCAGTGGGCCCAGTGTATCATAAAGGTACTGGTAAGTGAAAGAGGAAGGCAGGAGGGTCAGGGTGAGAATGATGCAGCCTGAGAGACACCACTGGCCATCACTGGCTGTGAATGTGCCTCAAAAGACAAAATTACTATAGATCTATAACAAAATTAGTTATAGTTATGGCATTTTTTTTTTTGAGATGGAGTCTCGCTTTGTTGCCCAGGCTGGAGTGCAGTGGTGCCATCTCAGCTCACTGCAAGCTCCGCCTCCTGGGTTCACACCATTCTCCTGTCTTAGTCTCCTGAGTAGCTGGGACTAGAGGTGCCTGCCCCCATGCCCAGCTAATTTTGTTTTTGTTTTTATATTTTTAGTACAAAAATTACCCCATGTTAGCCAGGATGGTCTCGATCTCCTGATCTTGTGATCTGCCTGCTTCGGCTTCCCAAAGTGCTGGGATTACAGGCATAAGCCACAACACCTGGCAAGATCTAATTGGCTTTTAATTGTGATTCATGATTTGGGGCAGAAATCATTCTATAAATACACTGATAGCTTCCCCTGGGTGATACAATAACACAACTGTGGATTTTGTCAAATGAGAATCAGTAAACATAGCCACAGAAATGGATTGGTTAACAGCAGTGTACTTCAGGTCACTTTTTTGTAACAGTTAAAGCAGAGGTGACTTCCCTATTATGCTGACTCAGGTAGACTGGAATCTCCTGTTCTCAGAAAAAAAAATCGGTCTGTTTTGGAATCTATCTGCTTCCTTAAACTTTCAGTTGGAGTATGTAGCATTTAGCATGAGTGGCTCAGTTTTGGAGTCTCTAGGCTCTCACTAAGGGCCCAGAACTTAAGACATTAGCATAACTGTCCATCACCATCATTTTTAGCTTCCATCATTCATAAGTTTTAATGTCCTCCTGATCACACATTTCTTTGCGTTTTTGTAACTCCAGCCAAGGAGACACTATTTGATATTGGATGGATGGCTGCATGCAAACATTTAAAAACTTTTGGAGAATACGACAGAATACAACACACCAGAAGACTACTAATATGACAGTCAGGAGGATAATACCAAGAGTTTGGAGTATGCACCTTAGGGAAGATGCAAACCAACTAAAATAGAATACATCAAAGAGTGAGCCAGAAGAGCCTAGCCATTTTAACCAAACAGCACATTTGTTAATTTTTGCAACTCAGTCTCTATAATATCTGACGTATTTATCCATGTATGACAAGAAGTGTCAGAAACTGCACAGACTCCTTCCTGTTCAGCTAGTAGTGACCAATTCTATTAACTAGCATCCCATGGCTGGGTTAAATTAAACAGGGAGTGAGAACAGATGAGTCTGAAGGTCTAAAGTCTAAAAGGGACCACTGTACATTTGAACAAAAAGCTGCATTAAAGATGCTGCTAACGAGCCTGAGGCGCTCACCAGAGGCAGATGCCCAATTTTGAACTTTACAGCCACCAGAATCATAAGCCATATAAACCTGTTTTCTTTATGAGCTACCCAGTCTCAGGTATTTTGCTATAGCAACATAAAATGGACTAAGACAAGTATACAGCTGTTAAAAGACTAAGAGATTTTTATATCCTGATGTGGAATGACCTGCAAGATGTATTGTTAAATGAAGAAGCCAGATGCAAACAATGTGCATCAAATGTTTACCATTTACTTTTGAAAAAAAGAAGAAAGACTAGACCAATGTGCTTATAAGATGTGTCGGTGGTATGGTGGGGAGCATGGCTGCCTTCTAATGTGCTTGTAAATATTAGGTTGGTGCAAAAGTAATTGTGGCTTTTGCCATTAAAAGTATGGGCAAAACCACAATTGCTTTTGCACCAACCAAACACAGAGAGTATGTCTGGATCAGACATAAGAAACAGGTATTCCTGGTTGCCTCTGCAGAGGGAAACCAGGTGACAGGATGGAGGAGGGATAGGTTTTATGAGGGACACTTTCAGTATGTGCTTTTCTACCTGTTGCAATTTGTACTGTTAATGCATTATCTGTTCAAACAAGTAAAATTTATGATTATAAAAATATACAATAAATCATTAAAAGTGGTTATTGCTGAAGGAAAATAGAGATGCTGCTAATGTCAGCCATTGGGTGGACTAAAGAATCTCTTATGTTATGTGGAAATAAAGGAATGAATGATAGATTCAACACTCTGTTAAGCTACCCTCAGAAGATACTTCTTGTGAAATTCTAATGACAGCATTATCTCACCAAGAAAAAGGGGCAGACATGAGCAAGGACAAATTAACAGGAGAAAGAGCCTCATCTGGATGGGGATTCTTGTTCTGACATCTTGGGAAAAGCTGTCCACCGTGTGAGGTCATCAACTTCTTGTCCTGGTTTGCAGTTAAGTGTCTCTAGTTATGGTGTCAAACATTTTGGTGAGCTCTGAGTGGCCCACACCTCAGACACGAAGGTTTTCCCATGAAATTTACATTGAGTTGTCCCCCTCCAGCTTACAGGTCTTCAGGAACACAGCAGATCTTGTTCTTACTGATTCCATAGGAGAAAATTAGATTGGAGAAACTAGAAGAATTCAGGGTCCAGTCCAGTCTACAAGGGGATTATAAAAACTCAAAAACAATGAACAGAGCTGAAATCTCATAAAAGTTGTATTCCAGTTTTTCTTCTCAACATAATTTTTCTCTCTATGGGCATCTGTACTTCTACCAAAGATAATACCACTAAGGCAAATTTGTTTGCAAAATAGATTGAGTCTCATCAAACTTGGCCTGACTGTTTACAGAAGTGCAGAAAGAGTTGTAATGGATCACATAGGCTCTTCTTAAACTTTGCTTTGCTGGATGTTTTTTATAAGGAATCTCAGATTAATCTTTCAAGAACCTCTTGAGACCAGGAAGTTAATCAAGGCTTACTTTACACTTGCCTGCAGTATCTGTGGTTTCATTCTATTTATATTTTCAAATGTAATATCCCAGTCAAAACCTTGGTAGTATAACCAATGTTTTCAAATGTATACTGTTATAAAGAGAGGAGATATTTATTGAACTTAAGCAAATATCTGTATTACCATAAACATATGAATACTCATGAATAGTTGCCCAATTCTAAGGCAGTCAGGTAGGGAGCAAAAGTAAATGCTTCAATTTTTGTTCACAAAAGTATACTTTATCAAATTACTGTGTGCTATAGATTGGTTAAAAGAAAAAATTCCATAAATCTGGAAAACAAATCATTTAAAGAATCAGCAAAACTCCAAACAAAAAATCATAAAAACATTCTCATCATTATTATCATTTAGTCCAATGAAATTGAGTTTTATTCTGCTTGGTCTTGGCTGGCAATTTCATGAAGGTATCAGAAGAACTTGGAAGTTCTTAGACAGTCCAGTGGTATCTTAAATTCATCAGAAACTTGTATTAAAGAGTCTTTGTCAGAGTCTTTTCTGTAAATCTCCTTGAAGCAAGAAGCAATTTTGGACTGTAGCTTATTGGAAATGATTTGAGGAAGAATCAAAACAACTGTCTATGAATGACAGAGTTAAAATGACTATGGTTAAAAACGCAATGACAGTTCATTACGATAAAGACACGGCTCATATAGAAATCCAGTTGCTTCTGTGGCATATGACATTATGACTGATATTAGATTTCTATGAGTCTCATATAATTTTTGGAACACTCATATCAGTAACATACCCATAAATTAACATTGAGAATACTTAGCATCCCTTATCACTTGACAATGCTTCCCATATAATTTAACATATCAAATAAAGTGGGCTTTCCATTTAGTTTGTGTTTCTTAACTGGATTATTGAGTTCTCGGTATAGCCCATTAACGAATATGGCCAACAAAGTTAGGCTTATGTATGTTGAGAATCCTCCCTAGGTCATCTAGCCAAAAACCATTAATTTAGCCCTATATCCCACCTATTTAAACAGGAGAGTTCTCCATCCTGGTTACACATTAGTAGCATCTGGGGAAGCTTAAAAATTATCAATGCCTGGGTCCCACGCCAGAGCACTAAATCAGAAGTTATGGGGAGTGAGGGCTTCAGCATCCATTTTTAAAAATTTTTTCCCTGTGATTCCAATGTGTAGCTCTATTTCCCATCAGATTTATCTGAATTCTTGTGGCATTCACTTTGTTCTATTTTGGTACTATAATTTTTTTTTTTTTTGGCTGTAAGTTTATACAATGCAAAATAATTCTTTCCAGTTTTTCTGAGGTGCCTGACCAAGTCCACATCCAAATCCGCCTCTAAACTGGAATTTTGTTGCTGACACGGCCCCAGCCTTGGCTTTCTTGTCAGCACCAGGGGGCACAACATTCCGTCTGTAGGTATCTCTGTCGGTTTCCTCTCTTGTGAGTCTTGCAGGTCGCTCACCCTCCAGACCTTTAGGCGGAGGCCTGCCAGTCTCTGAATGGCTGTGGTGTAGGGTGGGAGGCACAATCTCCAGGGGCAGATGAAGATAATCACGGAGATACTGGATGCCCTCATTGGTAAGGTACCAGTAGAAATGTCTCCAGGCAAACTGTTCCTTCACGTAGTCTCAGGACTTGAGAGACTGCATGGCCTTCATGACAGGAAGGTTGGGCACATTCTTGTCTGCCAGCTCCAGGTGCTTAGGCACGTGGACATCCTTCTTGGCCACCATGACTCCTTCCTTAAAAAGGAGTTCAAGGCTGGGTGCAGTGGCTCACACCTGTAATCCCAGAACTTTGGGAGGCTGAGGCAGGTGGATCACGGGGTCAGGAGATCGAGACCATCCTGGTTAACACAGTGAAATTCCGTCTCTACTAAAAATACAAAAACAAAATTAGCAGGGCGTGGTGGCGGGTGCCTGTAGTCCCAGCTACTCGGGAGGCTGAGGTGGGAGAATGGCGTGAACCCAGGAGGCAGAGCTTGCCGTGGGCCGAGATCGCCCCACTGCACTCCAGCCTGGGCAACAGAGACTCCATCTCAAAAAAAAAAAGTTCATAAATGTCACTCCGATTCTTCTTAGGCATTAACATCTTGGTGGCTGTAGGCTCCAGGGCCAGAGCTTATAATTGCTTTTAAGGTCCTATCTTCGGTCTTAGGCTTTATGATCCCTGGGGTAGGGACCTTGCCTTCTTCATTTCTGCATTTTTCATGAACACATAAATTCGTTATCAGGGAAATCTTCCCAACCACATGTACATTGTGTCCTAAGTCTTATATTCAAAAATTAATGCTAGATTCATTGTTCTCCATGAGGTCAGAGGTTGCTTGTGATGAAGGCTGTGGGTAACTTTGCGGTGCAGATGATGGAGGGCGGTCACCCTGTTTTAGGCATACAATTGGAGCTCATAATCCTATGTGTATATGGCATGGGTGGGCAGGGATATGTAGGGAGACAGATCTAATTAGGATAGAGGAATTATATAAGCGAGTGGTGGCAAAGGAAGTAAGAAGGATTAGTAAAGAGAAGAAATGTAAACTTATCTAATAGGCCAGAGTCGGCCCCTGTAGATTCTTGAGTAGGTGAGTGAACTAGATTTTAGGAAGGTAATGAGATAGTCATATGCAAGGAAGATTTCAAATACTGGAGACAAGGAGTCAAGCAGGACTCTGAGAAGTTGTTGAGGTCTATGGGAATGGAGAGAATGACACACGTGAGAGATGTTAAGAAAGGATCAAAAGACTTTCGTAGTGCATTGAATCTGGGAAACAAATGAGCAGAGGCTGGGGATAATCACAGCTAAGAGACAGTGGGGTACAGGGAGCATGCAGACCAGGGAAGAAGAGACCTGCAGGAATTAGTGCTGAGAAGCAGGAGTTTATTGGGAGGAGAGATCCAGTCCCGGGATACAGGTCCCTCTCCCAAGCATGGCGGTCAACCCTGCAGGAAACAGGACAAGAGGAAAGGCCATTATACCTGCCAGTCTTCCTGAAATGCAGAAACTAAACCAAAGTTGCTATATCAGAGCCACCCTGGCCAGTACTCCAATCGTGATGCTGACAGTGGCCTTAGTTTGGAGGCCAGGAGAACTTCCTTGTGCTGAAGCATCTGTAATGGTAGGAAAATAAAAGAAGGAATAAAAGTGATGTTGTTTTACAGTGGGGTGCCCCAAGAACCAGCTCTTGGCATGGAGTACTCTACTTGTTCCTTCAAGGAATAAATTATTTGTATAAGAAGGCTGATGGGAGACGATTTGCCAACCACATTTTTGTCGTTTTTTCCTTCTCCCACCAAGTTTCTAGTTTGGTGATAGTCTTCTGTCATTCCTTCCTGGCCTTTCTGCACTCAGATATTTTTGAAGGTTTTGGGATGTGAGAAAGGCTGATGGCTATTCGCTATGTCATTAGAACTTTCCACCTTTTCATGGTTGCATCTTTTTCTCAGTGTCTCAGTTTTGGCAGCCATGAATTAGACCCTGTCAGTGTCTATGGCAGGGACTTGATTGACAGAAGGGCCAGGTCAGTGCATTTCAAATTCACCACCTCCCTTGCAGAGAAGACCTCACTTCCCAGGGCCTCCCAGCAGGGGTATGAAAGCAAGCCCAGTTCTATGAGACTCTGTGTAACTCTAATGGGTGACTGGTGAAGGGACTCCCCCTCAGTCTTGCAGAAACTCTTTTTGAACTGCATTGCTACCCAAAATTTCTTTTTCTTTATCTTTCACAAAAATCAGATCTGTATTGTGGTCTGAGAGCTCTCTCAGGCTTCTCTCACTTTTGCCTTCCTTTCCCTCACAGACATTTACCCTAATAAATTCTCTTCCACGTCTAATCCACTATTGGCTGCATCTGAATTGGTTAATAACTAACATTCCAGGCTTGATTCTTTGCACTTATTTTTTCTCTCTCTCCCACATGTAGTCAATAACAGTGTCCTAGTATTTTCTGTGTTACCTCTTTTTCCATATTTCCATATGTGTGTGTGTGTTGGGAAAAGGGATTGTGGAGTGCCTGTATAAACTGGCCATAAAAATATGGGACAATAAGTTGTGGAAAGCCAGAAGAGATCTCTGAGGAGGAAAGCCTCCTAATTGCCATCACTTTCCCATGCTCAGAGTGAGACCTGCTGTCTTATCTATAAACACTGTGTTCAAGGAGAAAGACACTCCTTTGAAACACTGGAATGTGGACAGACATGCAGTCTCCCAGTTAAGCCCACTCCCACTAGGTACTCTCTGATAAGTTAAAGATATGCTGTCTGAGCACAAAGGAGATTCATTTAAACTGCTATTGCTATAGATTATGCCTATGACATACTGTCTCCCTTTCACTGTTTTGCCCTGAACATCTGCTTCTTAGATCTAAGTAACTGTACTCAATAAATAGTGTGGAGACCAGAGCTCGGCACCTTTTGCAGCCTCCATTTTGCAACTGGCCCCATGGCTCCCACCTTTATGAACTCTTAACCTGTTTCTGCTCATTCCTTTGTTGCCACCGGACTTTGGGTACCCTATGGGTGGTGTTGAGGCTGGTCCCCAATAGTGTGTATTTACATAAAATACCTTTTACACACGCACACACAAACACACACACACACATTTTTGGCATATGGTTATTTTTGTTGCAACCATTTACTTTTACCCCTTACCAGTCAACTCAGGCTGATGAATAATGCTATGTTAGCTGTGGCTGAGGGGCAATTCCTATGTGTCAGGTTTCGTGTTAAGTACTTTACCTGTATCTTACTTGATTCATACAATAGCCCTGTCTGGTAGACATTACTTCCACTTTACAGATGAAAAGACAGAGGCCTGGAGTAGTGAAAAAACTTTTCAGATGTCAGTGACTAGTGAGAAGTGAATCTAAGATTTGATTCTAGGATTACCTGACTTCAAAGCTAATGATAATAGTAGTAACACAGCAGCTAACATTAACCATTTCCTGTGTGCATGGCATTTTTCTGAAGGTTAAATTGATGATTATGTTAAACCTTTAAAACAATAGTATGGGGGGGTGGAGCCAAGATGGCCAAATAGGAACAGCTCCAGTCTACAGCTCCCAGCATGAGCAACGCAGAAGACAAATGATTTCTGCATTTCCAACTGAGTGGGTTCATCTCACTGGGGATTGTCAGACAGTGGATGCAGGACAGTGGATGCAGTGCACTGAGCATGAGCCGAAGCAGGGTGAGGCGTCACCTCACCCAGGAAGCACAAGGGGTCAGGGGATTCCCTTTCCTTGCCAAGAAAAGGTGTGACAGATTGCACCTGGAAAATCAGGTCACTCCCAGCCGAATGCTGTCCTTTTCCAACTGTCTTAGAAAATGGCACACCAGGAGATTGTATCCCACACCTGGCTCAGAGGGTCCTACACCCACAGAGCCTCACTCATTGCAAGCACAGCAGTCTGAGATCAAACTGCAAGGTGGCAGTGAGGCTGGGGGTGGGGAGCCCACATTTGCCGAGACTTAACTAGGTAAACAAAGTGGCCAGGAAGCTCGAACTGGGTGGAGCCAACCACAGCTCAAGGAGGCCTGCCTGCCTCTGTAGACTCCACCTCTGGGGGCAGGGCATAGCCAAACAAAAGGCAGCAGAAACCTCTGCAGACTTAAATGTCCCTGTCTGGCAGCTTTGATGAGAGTAGTGGTTCTCCCAGCATGCAGCTTGAGATCTGAGAACAGATAGACTGCCTCCTCAAGTGGGCCCCTGACCCCTGAGTAGCCTAAGTGGGAGGCACCCCCAAGTAGGGGCAGACTCTTACCTCACATGGCCAGGTACCCCTCTGAGACAAAACTTCCAGAGGAACAATCAGGCAGCAACATTTGCTGTTCACCAATATCCGCTGTTCAGCAGCCACCACTGCTGATACCCAGGCAAAAAGGGTCTGGAGTGGACCTCCAGAAAACTCCACAGACCTGCAGCTGAGGGTCCTGATTGTTAGAAGGAAAACTAACAAACAGAAAGGACATCCACACCAAAACCCCATCTGTACATCCCCATCATCAAAGACCAAAGGTAGATAAAACCACTAAAATGGGGAAAAAACAGAGCAGAAAAACTGAAAACTCTAAAAATCAGAACACCTCTCCTCCTTCAAAGGAATGCAGCTCCTCACCAGCAATGGAACAAAGCTGGAAGGAGAATGACTTTGAAGAGCTGAGAGAAGGCTTCAGACGATCAAACTGTTCTGAGCTAAAGGAGGAAGTTTGAACTCATGGCAAAGAAGTTAAAAACCTTGAAAAAAAATTAGACGAATGGCTAACTAGAATAACCAATGCAGAGAAGTCCTTAAAGGACCTGATGGAGCTGAAAACCATGGCACAAGAACTACGTGATGAATGCACAAGCCTCAGTAGCAGATTCGATCAACTGGAAGAAAGGGTATCGTGATGGAAGATCAAATGAATGAAATGAAGTGAGAAGAGAAGTTTAGAGAAAAAAGAATAAAAAGAAATGAACAAAGCCTCCAAGAAATATGAGACTATGTGAAAAGACCAAATCTACATCTGATTGGTGTACCTGAAAGTGATGGGGAGAATGGAACAAAGTTGGAAAACACTCTGCAGGATATTATCCAGGAGAACTTCCCCAATCTAGCAAGGCAGGCCAACATTCAGATTCAGGAAATACAGAGAATGCCACAAAGATATTCCTCAAGAAGAGCAACTCCAAGACACATAATTGTCAGATTCACCAAAGTTGAAATGAAGGAAAAAATGTTAAGGGCAACCAGAGGGAAAGGTCGGGTTACCCACAAAGGGAAGCCCATCAGACTAACAGCAGATCTCTCGGCAGAAACTCTACAAGCCAGAGAGAGTGGAGGCCAATATTCAATATTCTTAAAGAAAAGCATTTTCAACCTAGAGTTTCATATCCAGCCAAACTAAGCTTCATAAGTGAAAGAGAAAGAAAATACTTTACAGACAAGCAAATGCTGAGTGATTTTGTCACCACCAGGCCTGCCCTAACACAGCTCCTGAAGGAAGCACTAAATATGGAAAGGAATAACTAGTACCAGCCACTGGAAAAATATGCCAAATTGTAAAGACCATCGAGGCTAGGAAGAAACTGCATCAACTAACGAGCAAAATAACCAGCTAACATCATAATGACAGGATCAAATTCACACATAATAATATTAACTTTAAATGTAAATAGGCTAAATGCTCCAATTAAAAGACATAGACTGGCAATTTGGATAAAGAGTCAAGACCCATTAGTGTGCTGTATTCAGGAAACCAATCTCACATGCAGAGACACACATAGACTCAAAATAGAAGGATGGAGGAAGATCTACCAAGCAAATGGAAAACAAAAAAAGGCAGGGGTTGCAATCCTAGTCTCTGATAAAACAGACTTTAAACCAACAAAGATCAAAAGAGACAAAGAAGGCCATTACATAATGGTAAAGGGATCAATTCAACAAGAAGAGCTAACTATCCTAAATATATATGCACCCAATGCAGGAGCACCCAGATTCATAAAGCAAGTCCTTAGAGACCTACAAAGAGACTTAGACTCCCACACCATAATAATGGGAGAGTTTAACACCGCACTGTCAACATTAGACAGATCAATGAGACAGAAAGTTAACAAGGATACCCAGGAATTGAACCCAGCTCTGCACCAAGCAGACATAAAAGACATCTACAGAACTCTCCACCCCAAATCAACAGAATATACATTCTTTTCAGCACCACACCACACCTATTCCAAAATTGACCATATAGTTGGAAGTAAAGCACTCCTCAGCAAATGTAGAAGAACAGAAATAATAACTAACGGTCTCTCAGACCACAGTGCAATCAAACTAGAACTCAGGATTAGGAAACTCACTCAAAACCGCTCAACTACATGGAAACTGAACAACCTGCTCCTGAATGACTACTGGGTACATAATGAAATGAAGGCAGAAATAAAGATGTTCTTTGAAACCAAGGAGAAAAAAGACACAACATAGCCGAATCCCTGGGACACATTCAAAGCAGTGTGTAGAGGGAAATTTACAGCGCTAAATGCCCACAAGAGAAAGCAGAAAAGATCTAAAATTGACACTCTAACATCACAATTAAAAGAACTAGAGAAGCAAGAGCAAATACACTGAAAAGCTAGCAGAAGGCAAGAAATAACTAAGATCAGAACAGAACTGAAGGAAATAGAGACACAAAAAACCCTTCAAAAAATTAATGAATCCAGGAGGTGGTTTTTGAAATGATCAACAAAATTGATAGATGGCTAGCAAGACTAATAAAGAAGAAAAGAGAGAAGATCAAATAGATGCAATAGAAAATGATACAGGGGATATCACCACCGACCCCACAGAAATACAAACTACCATCAGAGAATACTAAAAACACCTATATGCAAATAAACTAGAAAATCTAGAAGAAATGGATACATTCCTTGACACATAGATCCTCCCAAGACTAAACCAGGAAGAAGTTCAATCTCTGAATAGAACAATAACAGGCTCTGAAATTGAGGCAATAATCAATAGCTTACCAACCAAAAAAAGTCCAGGACCAGATGGATTCACAGCCGAATTCTACCAGAGGTACAAAGAGGAGCTGGTACCATTCCTTCTGAAACTATTCCAATCAATAGAAAAAGAGGGAATCCTCCCTAACTCATTTTGTGAGGCCAGCATCATCCTGATACCAAAGCCTGGCAGAGACACAACCAAAAAAGAGAATTTTAGACCAATATCCTTGATGAACATGGATGCAAAAAATCCTCAATAAAATACTGGCAAACTGAATCGACCAGCACATCAAAAAGCTTACCCACCATGACCAAGTGGGCGTCATCCCTGGAATGCAAGCCTGGTTCCACATATGCAAATCAATAAATGTAATCCAGCATATAAACAGAACAAATGACAAAAACCACATGATTATCTCAATGGAAGCAGAAAAGGCCTTTGACAAAATTCAACAACCCTTCAAGCTAAAAACTCTCAATAAATTAGGTATTGATGGGAAGTATCTCAAAATAATAAGAGCTATCTATGACAAACCCACAGCCAATATACTGAATGGGCAGAAACTGAAAGTATTCCCTTTGAAAACTGGCACAAGACAGGGATGCCCTCTCTCACCACTCCAATATGGCGTTGGAAGTTCTGGCAAGGGCAATCAGGCAGGAGAAAGAAATAAAGGGTATTCGATTAGGAAAAGAGGAAGTCAAATTGTCCCTGTTTGCAGATGACATGATTGTATATCTAGAAAACCCCATTGTCTCAGCCCAAAATCTCCTTAAGCTAATAGGCAACTTCAGCAAAGTCTCAGGATACAAAATCATTGTGCAAAAATCACAAGCATTCTTATACATCAATAACAGACAAACACAGAGCCAAATCAGGAGTGAACTCCCATTCACAATTGGTTCAAGGAGAATAAAATACCTAGGAATCCAACTTACAAGGGATGTGAAGGACCTCTTCAAGGAGAACTATAAACACTGCTCAATGAAACAAAAGAGGATACAAACAAATGGAAGAACATTCCATGCTCATGGGTAGGAAGAATCAATATCGTGAAAATGGTCATACTGCCCAAGGTAATTTATAGATTCAATGCCATCCCCATCAAGCTACCAATGACTTTCTTCACAGAATTGGAAAAAACTACTTTAAAGTTCATATGAAACCAAAAAAGATCCTGCATCACCAAGTCAATCCTAAGCCAAAAGAACAAAGCTGGAGGCATCACGCTACCTGACTTCAAACTACCCTACAAGCCTACAGTAACCAAAACAGCATGGTACTGGTACCAAAACAGAGATATAGACCAATGGAACAGAATAGAGCCCTCAGAAATAATGCCACATATCTACAACTATCTGATCTTTGACAAACCTGACAAAAACAAGCAATGGGGAAAGGATTCCCTATTTAATAAATGGTGCTGGGAAAACTGGCTAGCCATATGTAGAAAGCTGAAACTGGATCCTTTCCTTACACCTTATACAAAAATTAATTCAAGACGGATTAAAGACTTAAATGTTAGACCTAAAACCATAAAAACCCTAGAAGAATACCTAGGCATTACCATTCAGGACATAGGCATGGGCAAGGACTTCATGTCTAAAACACCAAAAGCAATGGCAACAAAACCCAAAATTGACAAATGGGATCTAATTAAACTAAGGAGCTTTTGCACAGCAAAAGAAACTACCATCAGAGTGAACAGCCAACCTACAAAATGGGAGAAAATTTTGGCAACCTACTCATCTAACAAAGGGCTAATATCCAGAATCTACAATGAACTCAAACAAATTTACAAGAAAAAAACAAACAACCCCATCAAAAAGTGGACAAAGGATATGAACAGACACTTCTCAAAAGAAGACATTTATGCAGCCAAAAAACACATGAAAAGATGCTCATCATCATTGGCCATCAGAGAAATGCAAATCAAAACCACAATGAGATACCATCTCACACCAGTTAGAATGGCCATCATTAAAAAGTAAGGAAACAAGAGGTGCTGGAGAGGATGTGGAGAAATAGGAACACTTTTACACTGTTGGTGGGACTGTAGACTAGTTTAACCATTGTGGAAGTCAGTAAGGCCATTCCTCAGGGATCTAGAACTAGCAATACCATTTGACCCAGCCATCCCATTACTGGGTACATACCCAAAGGATTACAAATCATGCTGCTATAAAGACGCATGCGCACGTATGTTTATTGCTGCACTATTCACAATAGCAAAGACTTGGAACCAACCCAAATGTGCAACAACGATAGCATGGATTAAGAAAATGTGGAACATATACACCATGGAATACTATGCAGCCATAAAAAGGATGAGTTCATGTCCTTTTTAGGGACATGGATGAAACTGGAAACCATCATTCTCAGCAAACTATCGCAAGGACAAAAAACCAAACACCGCATGTTCTCACTCATAGGTGGGAATTGAATAATGAGAACACATGGACACAGGAAGGGGAACATCACACACCAGGGACAGTTGTGGGGTGGGGAGAGGGGGGAGGGATAGCATTAAGAGATATACCTAATGCTAAATGACGAGTTAATGGGTGCAGCACACCAACATGGCACATGTATACGTATGTAAGAAACCTGCACGTTGCGCACATGTATCCAAAAACTTAAAGTATAATAATAATAAAACAAAAAATGTGCACATATTAATAATTACTAAAGTGCAAAACAGTAAATCCATTACTTATGGATTTACTGTTACTTATGAGACCCACATATAAAGTGAGGGTCTCATCTTACTTATGAGACCCACACAAAAAGTGAGGTGAATTCCTGAATATTAATTTGTTATTGCTGGTTGGAGAAATAAAAAATAACAATTAAAGAAATGTGTAGGTGTGTGATTTATATGTGTTTTAATATGTGAGCTACTTCGTACTTGGAATAAGTTTTTTATTAAAAAATCAGGGAATAATATTTCAATGTGTTGTAAAACAGTAAATGTGGGTGAACAAATTTTAAATATCCTAAAAAAAAAAAGAAAAACTGTAGTATACCTGCTATGAAATTGCAGCTCTGTTCATTGTTTCTGAGTTTTTATTATTCACCTGTAGACTGGACTAGACCCTGAATTCTTCTAGTTCCTCCCATCCAGTTTTCTCTTATTGAATCAGTAAGAACAAAATCTGCTTTGTTCCTGAAGCCCTATAAGCTGGAGGTGGAAAGCTCAATGTAAATTTCACGGAAAACCCTCGTGCCTGAAGTATGCGTCACTCAGAGCTCACCAATATGTTTGACACCATAACTACAGACACTCAAATGGAAAACCAGGATAAGAAGTTGACAACTTCACACTGCGAAAAGCTTTTCCCAAGTTGTCAGAACAAGTCTCTACATCAAAATCAGGCTCTTACCCCTCTTAATTTGTCCATGCTTATGCCTGCCTCTTTCACTTGGCAGGATGATGGTATCATTAGAATTTCACATGAAGTAGCTTCTGAGAGTAGCATAACAGAGTGACAGATATATCATGTCACCCTCAAATTTTTACATAAGATATCATTTAGTCCACCCAATGGCTGACATTAGCAGCATCTTTAACACAATTGTTTGTTCAAATGTACAGTGGTCCCTTTTAAAGTTACATTTTCAGACTCACTTGTTCACACTCCTTGTTTTAATTTAATGAGCCATCGAATGCTACATAATAAAATTGTTCCCTACCAGCTGAACAGGAAGGAGCCTGTGCAGTTTCTGACACTGACTGTTGCACATAAACAAATATATCGAGTATCATAACGACTCAATCACAAAAGTTACCAAACATACTACTTGGTTAAAATTGCTAGACTCTTCTGGCTCATCCTTTGATCTATTCTATTTTAGTTAGTTTGCATCTTGCCTAAAGTGCATACTCCAAACTTTTGGTATTATCCTCCTAATAGTAATACTAGTAGCCTCTCTGGTGTGATAAATTCTACAGGTTTTTAAATTCTACATTTTGGTGTGGTGAATTCTACAAAAGTTTTTAAAAAGTTTTGTGTGCAGCCATCAACAAATACCAAAGGGTCTCTCTTTGGCTGAAATGACAAAAACACAAAGAAATGTTTGATCAGGAAGACATCGTAAACCTATAAATGATGGAAGCCCAATATGATGGTTACTGAGATGAATGCCAATGCTTTAAATTTTGGTCACACTCTCACCTAAGTGAGAGCCTAGAGACTCCAAAATAGAATCACTCATGCTAAATGCTACAATCTACAAGTCAAATTTTAATGAAGCAAAGAGATAACAGAACAGACTTTTGTTTTTTGTTGAAAACAGGAGATTCCACTCTACCTGAGACAGCATAATAAAAGTTTCCTCTGCTTTACATTGACAGAAATGCGACCTGAAGTACCCTAATATTAGCCAACTTATTTATTTATATGGCTTTGTTTACTGGTTCCCACTTGACAAAACCCACTGTTTTGTTATTGTATAGCCCAGGGAGGGCTGTCACTATATTTGTAGAGTGAGAGCTGCCTTAAATAATAAATGAAAAATAAAATCTTTAACTACATTAGTTGTAATTTTGTCTTTTGATGCATGCTCACACCCAGCATTGGCCAGTGGAGTTTCACAGGCTCATCATTCTCACACTGATGCCCTTGCTTTTCTTTGTCACTTACAAGGACACTTCTGATTACAATGGGCCCACCCAGATAATCTAGAATAACATCCACATCTTAAGATTTTATCACCCCTGCACAGTGTTTTTACCAAGAAAAGTAAATGCACAGGTTCTGGAGCTAGGGTCCAAACATTTTAGGAGTCCATTATTCTGCCAACAGAGGTAACTTTCATAAATGTCACCCACTACAAAAACTTGCTTTGTCTTCCTTCTGTGTCTCACTTTTCTGTCTGTGCACAAACGTCAAGGTGAAACGCACAAACTCTATGAAGTAGCTGGATGACTCTAGACCACTCATTTGAGCTCCCTCAGCCTCTTTTCTAATCTTCGGCAGAAGGGTGACCCTTCACACATCAGAAAATGAAAGTGGAAGAGTAAATCAAAATGTGTAAGATACTAGTCACAGAGCAAGGTACCAGATGGGCCCTTGGGTAAAATGTTTTTTTTTTTTTAGATGGAGTCTCGCTCTGTTGCCCAGGCTGGAGTGCAATGCCACGATCTGAGCTCACTGCGACCTATGCATCCCAAGTTCAAGT
The DNA here is from genome assembly GCF_028878055.3 of Symphalangus syndactylus. Classification (NCBI taxonomy): domain Eukaryota; kingdom Metazoa; phylum Chordata; class Mammalia; order Primates; family Hylobatidae; genus Symphalangus; species Symphalangus syndactylus. The sequence goes on from NC_072439.2 coordinate 19,212,169, forward strand.
GATTCTCCTGCCTTCAGCCTCCCGAGTAGCTGGGATTACAGATGTGTGCCACCATGCCCGGCTAATTTTTGTGTTTTTTGTAGAGATGGGGTTTCACCATGTTGGTCAAGGTGGTCTCAAACTCCTGACCTTGTGATCCGCCCACCTCAGCCTCCCAAAGTGCTGAGATTACAGGCATGAGCCACCATGCCCAGCCAGTAAACATTTTTATCAGACCTTTCCTTTCACCATTCCATTTCTGTCACCCTCATGCAACTTCTCCTCTGACTTTTTTCTCTTCAGTGACTTACTCGGTCTAATATGCTGTTTAGCATCAAAAGCCACACTACAAACTCTTTTGTGACTCTCTTGGAAAGTTCTTGTGATGCCCAGAACCTTGAAAGCCTAAGCCTTGCATCAGTGTGCTCCAAATAGGAGATATGGGGTCAAAGGAGATTATTTTGGAGCTTTATGTTTTAAAGACTGTGCTGCAAGGTTTCAGAATTTCATGGGGACTGTATCCTATTTCCTTTGGCCTATTTCTTCCCTTTGGAATGGGAGTATTTACCCAATGCCTGTACCTCCATTTTGTCTTGAAAGTAACTAACTTGTTTTTGAATTTACAGGCTCATAGGTAAAAGGAACTTGCCTTGTCTCAGATGAAACTTGCTATTTTGACTTTTGAGTTAATGCCGGAATGAGTTAAAGACTCTAGAGACTGTTGAGAAGCCATTTTTTATATTATTAAATGTGAGAAAGACATGAGATTTGGGAGGGACGATGGAGAGAATAATTTTTTTTGGACATTTTCCCCCACCCAAATCTCAAGTCAAATTGTAATCTCCAAAGTTGGAGGTGGAGCCTGGTTGGATGTGATTGGATCATGGAGGTGGTTTCTCATATTTTAACACCATTCCCCTTGGTGCTGTTGTAGCAACAGTGAGTTTTATCTGGTTGTTTACCAGTGTGCAACCCTTGCTCTCTTCCTCCAGCTCCCATTATATAAGATGTCCTCCTGCACCATTGGTTTTCTCCATGATTGTAAGTTTTCTGAGGCCTCCTCAAAAGCTGAGCAGATGCCAGAATTATGCTTACTCTACAACCTGCTGAATCATGAGACCATTCAATCCTTTTTCTTTATAAATTATTCAGGTTCATGTATTTGTCTGTAGCAATGTAAAAACAGACTTATACAGCCTTCTTTTCAGTAGAAAAAAAACTAGGGAGTAAACCATTCTAACTATGTACCAGATGCAAAGCCCAAGACAAAGAACAGAGCTATGAAGAAAATGCCTGGATAATCTCATCTCTCCCAGCATGGCCAAAAGGCACAGCTGGAGGATGGGATGGGTTTTACCCCAGTTCTTACTATGATCACTCATCTAGAACTCAGAATTTAAAAGTACATATATAAAGACATAAGATCACAGAAAAATTAAGAAAATGTATATATACAGAAGCAACTGTTTGATGACCTTAAAACGTCTAGTAAAGACAATATAAACCTGCCTGCCAACAGACCTAGGCAAAAACGTATAAATTAAATTATGAAGACATTTCTACTTTATTTTACCAACAATTTTAAAACTATCTATATTCACCAAAGGTACTAAAATCACATGTATAGAAAAGCATTTGGGCTTATTCACTTAATTTGTGAGTACTCATTTATTTTTACATTCATTTGATACTATGTGTCAACAGTATATAAACGTGTGACATATACATATATGTGATGAAACATATAACATACATGTTCACATAAAGATAGAGACAAAAAGATTTTAGAGTTTTGATTTTAGGACTTTAGGCATGAGATCAGTAAAACCCACCATTTTAATGGATACTTGGATTCAAATTGCTTTCTTGTAAATGGTAAACATTTATCTGAGGAAGACTTTACCGAGTTTTAGAGAAAATACGTAGCACATTTACATCTCGAAGCAAAGAGAGAGAAAGAGAATTTAAGCTTTTTCAAGAAAAAATTTGGTGTGCTCAAGGAAGATTAAAAATAGATGCCAAGGTAACACAAAAATAATAGAAATTTACCATGGCGTTTTATTTATTTTTTTATTATACTTTAAGTTTTAGGGTACATGTGCACAACGTGCAGGTTAGTTACGTATGTATACATGTTCCATGTTGGTGTGCTGCACCCATTACCTCGTCATTTAACATTAGATATATCTCCTGATGCTATCCCTCCCCCCTCCTCCCACCCCAAAACAGTCCCCGATGTGTTATGTTCCCCTTCCTGCATCCATGTGTTCTCATTGTTCAATTCCCACCTATGAGTGAGAACATGTGGTGTTTGGTTTTTTCTCCTTGCGATAGTTTGCTGAGAATGATGGTTTCCAGCTTTATCCATGTCCCTACAAAGGACATGAACTCATCAATTTTTATGGCTGCACAGTATTCCATTGTGTATATGTGCCATATATTCTTAATCCAGTCTATCGTTGTTGGGCATTTGGGTTGGTTCCAAGTCTTTGCTATTGTGAATAGTGCAGCAATAAACTTACGTGTGCATGTGTCTTTATAGCAGCATGATTTATAATCCTTTGGGTATATACCCAGTAATGGGATGGCTGGGTCAAATAGTATTTCTAGTTGTAGATCCCTGAGGAATCATCACACTGACTTCCACAATGGTTGAACTAGTTTACAGTCCCACCAACAGTGTAAAAGTGTTCCTATTTCTGCACATCCTCTCCAGCACCTGTTGTTTATTTAGAGATGTAGCTTTTAATTTGGTCTCTCTTCTTCAACTGAATCACTGTGCTCAAGATAGAGCCCATTAAAGAAGAGGGCCAACAAAGTCTTTGCAATTTTTTGATTCTAATCATTTAAATATGCAAAAAAGAGAACCAGTTGGAAGGGACAACATTTAGACATTAAAAATCAAGGATTTCACTGAATCCCCGGTCCCCAAGAAGAGGAAAATGCAACGGGGACCATACTGTGCAACACTTCCACAGAGTACTTTGCTACAAAGGCATTTCCCTAATTGTTTAAACTGTGTCTTTTCCATCTAAACATGCAAAGAAATGAGTACCCCTCTGAAGCTAGAATAATTTATTATAACCACTGTTAGTCACCTTCAAAACCATAGCTCTTACCACTGACCCAGCAACCATTACACACAGGGTCAAATATTTTTACAGTACAAAGTAATGTAAAAGGCAAAGAGGTCAGGTAATACAATGGAGAAAATAGCTGAGTTTTAGACCTGAGAGAAATCCATTCACTTGCAACTCTTGGGGTTCCATGAGAAACAAAACTATGGTTGCTCCCCTACAGGAGAGTCTGTGTCATCTTTTCTGTTTTCCTAAAGGGGTCTTAATACAGGAATTATTGAGAAATTATTTTTAGGCAGCTAGAAAGGGTAAAAGAATTCTTGGTGGAATTTTCCTTTAATAAAAAGCAGCCCCAAACAATTTCTAACAGAAAACAGACAGAATGATCAGGCTGCAAGCATAGATAAGCATATGTAGATGCAGGCAGCTAAGAGCCAGGTACACCCAATATGGCAGCTCCTGCTCTTTTTTCCTTGTCACCACATGTGCAGGTGTCATGGTGACCACCAGGTAGAAGCCACATTTGCATAATAAAAGATTAGGGTGGGAGGGCCAGTCTTTTCTCAGGTTATGTAAATGGCACACCTGGTCAAAACAATCCCCTGGACCCTATGTAAATCAATCACTGCCTCCTCAAGTCTCTGTACAAAATCAATTGCATTCCACCCCAAATTGGAGACCCTCTCTTGGGTGACTGCTTTCTCAGTATGAGAAAGCTTTTTCTCTCTCTCTTCTTTTTTGTCTGTTAAAATTTTCACTCCTAAACCCACTACTCATGTGTTTCCAGGTCCTGAATTCTTTCTCGGTGACAAAGAACCATGGATAGATTCCCAGACAACACAGCCATTTTATTTGGGAGTTCTCATCCGGGATTGTGATCAGAAGAGAAGATAGAAACATCAGAATGGTGAGTATGGAGCAAACCTCAAATCTTCCCTTTACTTTCAAGGTTCTCTTCAAACGAATTTCCTTTCATGGAGAACCTCACCATCACATGAGGCTGGGGGATGTCCTGGAGCAGCTGAGAATTTCTGGACAGGACACACCCTGATGTTATTCAAAGGCTTCTGGACTGAACACAGCCTCAGGCAGCCCATCCGGATGTTGGTAATGGGTCTCCTAATTTGCTATCCTGTTGCAAATTTGTTCTTCCTTTCTATCCATGGTCTCTATGTCTCCCATTCTTTTTGTGTATGCAATATATGGAAATTTTTACAGTTCAGGGAAACAGTTCTGTTAGGAAAGATCGGTAAATGCTATAATAACTAACTCAATAGGTCTCTCTCTCTCTCTCTCTCGCTCGCTCAGGAAGTCTCCATGTCAGCACATGGAGGGCTGAGCCCATCATGGCCACGGAGTTAGTCGGGATGAACCTCTCCAGCTCTGAACCCCTGCTGTGTCCCAGGCTCCCCATCCTGCGTCTCAACGAGCCATGTCCTGCGGGGTTCCTGGGTAACTCACCACAATGGGGAAGGTGTGGTGACCACAGGACAATCAGCTGGGCAGAGAAGAGAGGACATCAAAGATGGTCAGGAAGAACATGAGAAACCCTGAGCTCCACCTCAGCCGCCAGACCCCAGGGAGCCATAGAGTGACTGAGAAATATCCCTTTGACTATGGGACTCACAGCCCCCACTGAGCAACCAGCACAGGCCTCTCCTCCCAAGAGGCATGAGAGATTCACCCTGCACACCTCCAGGAAGGACAGTTTCCTCTGGGACACCCAGGTCCTGAATGTCCATCCTTGGAATCTGCAGCCATGCTAGACACGATTAGAGAAAAGAAGCGTCCCTCTCACCAGGCAACACACAGCTTACCCACAGCACAATGGGGCGTCATTGTGACAGGGACCTGGTGGAGCTCCAGCTTCCTGCACTGAAGGGGAGAGCCAGATGGAGATGAAAGAGGGCAAAGGGCGTGAATGTGCACCCCAATCCAGAGCCATGGGGACAGCAGGAGGCTGAGGCCCAGGACTGTGTTTGCCCAACCTGCAGGGTATGTGTGTGACTGTGTGGGTCTGTGTGTGTCTCTTCTATGTGTGTGTGTGTGTCTGCACAAAGTATGTGTTGAGGTTTGGTGAAAGAATCACTGCTGAAAAAGGCAGACCCCTCTACAATTCCCAGGGACCTGAAACATGGACAAAAAGAAAAACAGAAGTAGGGACAAGGAGGCAGGACAGAGAGAGGAGGGGACAGAGAGGTGTCCTGGGCCTGACCCCGCCCATGAGCCTAAGAATTGCTCCTGCCCCAGGAAGAGGCTCAGCGCAGAAGGAGGAAAGACAGCACAGCTGACAGCCGTGCTCAGGAAGCTTCTGGATCCTAGGCTCATCTCCACAGAGGAGAACACACAGGCAGCAGAGACAATGGGGCTCCTCTCAGCCCCTCCGTGCACACAGCGCATCACCTGGAAGGGGCTCCTGCTCACAGGTGAGGAGAGAACTTCCTGGGGGAGGACAGGAGGAGGAAGCAGAGTCACTGGATGGGGTCTCCTGGAGAGGATGGGGTTCTAAAAAATAAAAGAAGCCAGCAATTTCGGAGGCTGAGGTGGGTGGATCACGAGATCAGGAGTTCAAGGTCAGTCTGGCCAACAGAGTGAAGCCCTGTCTCTGCTAAAAATACAAAAAATTAACCAGGTATGGTGGTGTGCTCCTGTAATCCTAGCTACTCAGGAGGCTGAGGCAGGAGAATCACGTGAACCCGGGAGGCAGAAGTTGCAGTGAGCCGAGATAGAGCCACCGCAAGCCAGCCTGGGCGACAGTACGAGACTCTGTCTAAAAAAAAAAAAAAAAGAATAAAAGAAGGAAAGAAGGCTCTGTTGGAGCCTGGATAGGGGAAAATACACCAGAGAGGGACAGGGGTCAAAACAGGAAAGCCACATTGAACCGGAATTGGTAAAATGTAGGAAAATCTTAAGTGTTCTGCTTTCCTGATTAATCATAAGGGGCAACCACATTTTGAAAAATGATAATAATAACTATATCAGATGACACTTCAAATAAAAATATAAACAGGGCATCAAACACTGTCCTCAGCAAAAAACCTCGACAATTGGGAGAAAACAAAAACACCCAGGGCGTGGAGGGCCCTGAGAACTCTCACATCTACAAGAGTGTGCAGCCTATTCCAGGCACTGGGGCGCAACCAGGATCACAAAAGTCCCTGTCCTCACGGAGCTCACGCTGTCATGGGGAGGAAGACAGACATGCAAAGAGATCTAGAATGTGAGGTCAAGTGTTGACAAGAACCCTGGAGGGAGCAGAGCAGGGAAAGGTCAGAAAGGGAAGACCCAGGGTCTCTGAAGGTGGTGTCAGGAAAGAAGTCTAAGGATGCTCTGATGTGAGCAGGACCTGAGGGCAGTGTGGAGGGGGCTGTGCGGACCCCCGGGGAAGAGGACTCCAAACAGAAAAATGCCAAGGTCAGAAGTGTTGAAGGAATGGGGGTCATGCTGCTGGCCTTGACCTAGTAGGACAGTAGGACACACACACATACACACACACAAACATGCCCCTTTTGTGTGTGTATGTGTTTTTATGGGCGTGTATGTGTGTGTGTGTGTGTCTTCAAGGCAGTGGTTTGAAGAGAACTTCTCAGGACCGAGGGCCCCATCTTTTCACCCCAATATATAGGTCTCAATATTAACTGATGCTCTCTCCTCCTCCTAGCATCACTTCTAAACTTCTGGAACCCGCCTACCACTGCCCAAGTCATGATTGAAGCCCAGCCACCCAAACTTTCCGAGGGGAAGGATGTTCTTCTACTTGTCCACAATTTGCCCCATAATCTTGCCAGCTATAGCTGGCACAAAGGGCGAATGATGGACCTCCACAATTACATTACATCATATGTAGTAGCCAGTCAAATAATTATATATGGGCCTGCATACAGTGGACGAGAAACACTATATTCCAATGCATCCCTGCTGATCCAGAATGTCACCCGGGAGGACGCAGGATCCTACACCTTACACATCAGACAACCAGGTGATGGGATTAGAGAAGCATCTGGACATTTCACCTACACCTTATACCGTGAGTGATTCCACATGATCCCTGGGTGCTGGGGGCAGGGGTCATTTCTACTTCACACACACAGGATTGTCAGGCATGGACTGTGCCTGTGTCCCTCTCTGCATTATGTTCCATGCTGGGGTTTGGGCATTTAGTGCAGGACACACACAGAGGAGACAAATTTCAACAGATCAGAATTCCTTTTCCGCATCCAGACCCTGCAGACACTTGCTGCAGAGGAAGGACAGTCTGATGTGGGGACTCAGTAGCAGGAGATCAGTTTCAGCCAAACACCTCATGCCCTCTTCATAAATTTCACCCTGAGAAAGACCCTGGAGAACTGAGTATGGCTTGGCCTGAGGGGCACCTGAGATACTCTCAGAGAAGCTCAGCCCTAGAAACCTCAACCCCAAAACCCTGTCCCTAAATCCTTACTCCAGATAAAGCTGAGGAGCCTGTGCCAGGGCTGGGCTGTGACTTCTTTGGCAGGGCTTACTGGGACCAAGGATTTATCAGCTGTCTGAGGACTGTGTCTCCTGGAGCTGCTCACCAGCCAGGGCTAAGCCCTCAGAGCCTCATCTGGGCAAGGACAGAGCTTTCTTCACCTGAGACTCAGAGTGGAGAGGACAGAAAGACAAGCTTTGTGGACCATCAGCCAACTGCCTTGGGAGGCTTAGGACAGTCCATGTAGAGTCTAATGTCTCCAGAAGCAGAAACAGAAGAGAGAAAATGTACCCGGTAGCAGCTTGTCCACAGGGATCTGACCTAAAGGTGCTTTCTCATGGAAGGAAATTAATAATAAATGCTGTTTGTGTGAACACCTCCACTGTGCCAAGCATTAGGTCAGGTGACTGTGAATAATTTAAAATTTATTCACAGATAGCATGAAAAGCCACAGTCCACTTGCCATTTATCTTATTTGATTCAGAGAATACTGAGGCACAGGAAGGCACAGTCACTGAACCAGAGTCACACAAACACAAAGGGGAGATCAGGGTCACATGAGGTCTGTCTGCAGCCACAGGCCCATCCTCTCCTCCACCAGAAGTGAGGGCTTACTGGGTTCCAAGGACCCCATAGTCATTTATTGGCTCAAATCCTCTCTTCTTAGGCATCCAAACCTCAGAGGACTGAGAGCAAATGGTCAGCTGATTAGTCTGTACCCCAGAACTAAATCACCTGCCTCAACCGTCAGAGTCAGTGCAAAAAAAGTCCAGACCTCTCCCTCAAATCTTCACCCCCATCACTGAACCTGAAATCCTGTGTTTCCCAAAGTATCCATGTCATTGTCATGAGAGGATCAAGGAGAGGACCTTGTTTTCTTTCCTCACTCACAACCGGCAACAGCAGAGGGCAAGCGAGAGACACGCAGTCAGTTCTCACATAACAAATGAAGGAATCGAATGAAGAAATTAATGATCCAAAACCTCTTTAGAGACTGGATCTTGGATGCAGAATCCTACGAGGTTCTAGCCACACCTGTCCCTTGTCCTTCAGAGGCTGACACCCATGTTTCATCCCCCCACTACCTCCTGCCGCTAAAGCCACCCCACCTCATGTAACTCTGAAGCTCTTTGGCCACTGGGGGGTTCTCAGGGCTCCTTGGTCCTGGACTGTGGAACTCGGGGCACCTGGTCCCTGGAGTCTCTGAAGTCAGTGTAGCCCTCACTGCTCACTGCCATGGTGTCTCTGCCTCTATCTGCTTCTCTGTGTCCCTCATCTTCCTCCCACTTCATTCTGACTGGCAAGCCCTGTCCTGCACAGCTTCTTCCTCCACCCCTAGGCCTTCCGCAGACACTCCTTCTAACTAGGCTGGCTGTTCTGTTCCCTTCCCGCTAACACTGTGGCCTGGCCCACCTCCCAGGAAATAGGAAAGGTGCGGAAATCACTGGATTTGCCACTCCTGCCAGGCTTCATCTCGAGCCAATGTCCCCAGGTCACTAAGAGAATGACCTTCCACTGTATTCCCATCCAAGGCTCTTTCCCTTTGTGAGGCTGACCTGTGGACAAGACCATGGGACAGGGATAGGCAGTTCCTCCATCGACTCTTATAATTGCCAGACAAGTTCTTCTGGCCTCCTGCACACATACAAAAAAAATTTATTGAAATGGTGATTTGTAGTAAAGAAAGATTTTAACGACTCCAAGTCTGCCAAACAGGAGGACAGAGGTTTATTATTCCTCAAATCAGCCTCCCCGGTGGATCAGGGGTTCGAGATTTTCAAGGATAGTTTCAGGGGCACAGGTCTAAAAAATGAGTACTGCTGATTGTTTGGTGATGGAATCATGTGGGCGGAGGGAAATGATCTGTTTGTGCTTGAATCTGCCTCTAGGTAGGGACCACATGACTGGCTGAACCATTAGTCATAGGTATGGATGAGGTCAGCCGGTTGCCAGAATGCAAAAGAATGAGAAACATCTCAAAAGACCAATCTCACGTTCTACAATACTGATGTTATCTACAGGAGCAATTAGTTACAAATTTTGTAAACTCTGGCCAAATGACATTTGAGCAGTCAGGGATTATAGAAATTGTGCCTATATTTTAGCACAATTCAGTTCCCTCCTATCATCTTAATCTCATGGTCTTTCACTAGTTTTACAAAGGCAGTCCCTGGGCAAAGTAAGGGTGTTCGTTTTATGGAGGAACTATTCTCATTCTTGCTTCAAAGTTAAACCATAAACTAAATTCCTCCCAAGGTTAGCCTGGCCTATGCCCAGGAATGAGTGAGGACAGCCAGCCTGAGACTAGATGCCAGATGGACTCAGCCATGCTAGTTTGCTGTCACTGTTGTAATCTTTGCACTGACTCACCAGGGTGTCAGAGGCTGGACAGGCCTGCAGTCCCCAAAGCCCGTGGGCTCATTTCACCTATTTCACTTGTGACTCTATCCTCAACCTGCTATGGAGCTCACATTCTCCGGTCACTCCGGTCTGGCTTCCTGTCAGGCACAAAACAAGCTTGAAATTTGTCTCTCGGTTCTAACACTAAGTAAAAACCTGAACAAACTCAGAAGTCAACAACTGGCTAAAATCCCTCAGAGATGGCTGGGCCCAGTGGCTCATACCTATAATCCCAGCACTTTGGGAGGCCGAGGCGTGCACAAGATCAGTAGATAGAGACCATTCTGGCTAATATGGTGAAACCACGTCTCTACTAAAAATACAGGAAATTAGCCAAGTGTGGTGGCGGGCGCCTGTAGTCCCAGCTACTTGGGAGGCTGAGGCAGGAGAATGGCGTGAACCCGGGAGTTGGAGCTTGCAGTGAGCTGAGATCATGCCACTGCACTCCAGCCTGGGCGACAGGGCGAGACTCTGTCTCAGACAGAAAATTGCTGTTAGAGAAATGAAGAATGCTTTTGATGCTTACTGGTAGATTGCACACAGCTGAGGAAAGAATCCCTAGCTTGAGGATGTGTCAATAGAAACTTCCAAAACTGAAACAGGAAAGTTCAAAAAGAGTGGGGAAAAAAAAGTGGAACAACATATTCAACTTCATATTTAATATTTTGTTTTGACAATAGCAATTTTTAAATTTTCTAGTTGTGGGACAACTACAAAGTCTGTAACATACACGTAATGGGAATACTGGTGGTTTTGAGGACCAGTTGGAGGTGGCCAGGTGGGCGCTATCTGATGGTTTTACTGCCTGTGCCACATACAACGGTTTCCTCATGATGATGCCGTTTTCACACGTTGGAGTTCTTCGTGTGGGGAGACACACGATTCATTGGCATCTCACTTAGACTCTTCCTAATTCACACAAACTTAAATCCTAGTGGTGTTTCCTGAGCTTAAGAGAAAATGAAGAAAGCATTTCACATACCAGTTTTGGGGTCCTCCCCATTTTTCCTAACTCTGCACAGAAATTAGAAGCAGGGAGTTCTTTCTATATTTACTAACATAACACACATCTCTTCTTTTAATTTGGCATCATTCCTCCCTTTATGTAATTGAGGCACTGACCAGTTCTGTCCTTTGAACGGGACTCTCTCTACTTAAGGAGTTGCGAATTTCAAATCAACTTTGGCATCTTTCTTTGAGCATCATGTGATCCTGCTGGAATTCATGGCACACCTAAACCTTATTTTGGTCTCAAGAGAAATACTACTACCAGCAATTGATCTTAGATGTTTGGACCATCAGTAAAAATATCCACTTAAGAAAACATTTTAATGTTTCCTCCAAATTTTTTTGTTGTTGTTGTTACTAGAGTCGGAACATAACATGAGGTCTAAACTCCTGACAACTTTTTATGGGAAAATTACAGTATTACAAATTGAGCATCCCAAATCCGGAAATCCAAAATCTGAAATGCTCCAAAACTCAACACTTCTGACCACCGATGTGATGCTTAAAAGAAGTGCTCACTGGCGCATTTTGGATTATAAATTTTTCAGATTGGGGATGCTAAACCTGTATATATACCGCAAATATTCCAAAATAAAAAAAATAGAAATCCAAAACACTTGGTTTTAAGCTCTCTGCATAAGGAGCAGTTTATCTGTATGAACTATAGGCATGAGGCTGTACAGGAGATCTCTAGAACATCCTCATCCTGCGTAACTCAAACCGCACACGCAGGGAACAACGCTCTATTCCCCTGATCCCAACTCCTGGAAACTACTATTCTACCCTCTGATTCACTCTGGAATCAACTGATATGATGTGCATAGAGTAGTCAAACTCAGAATCACAGAGTAGAATGTCTAATGAGAGAAAGTATCTGCAACACTTCTTCCCAAATATTGGTCTAATATCCACCAAACTCATATGGTCCATGAGGTCCAGACTTCCATCATCAGTTCATGTTCGCCCTTTCCACCACTCAGTTATGCATTTGTAAACATCCACATGTATTTCTAGAAAGATCCACATGGTCCTCACCTGACCTTTACAGGGGGAAGGGAGCATCATGGACCCAGAACAGGGAACATGGTCTTGGTCCAAAGCTATCAGCTCTTGCCTGTCCCCTTCACTCTTTGTAGGTCATTCCTTCGACTCTTCTCTATCTTTAGAGGTCACTGGCTCAAGTTAGTCACTATGAGACACCTGGGAAAACTCCCGCACCTTGTGGCTCCACTGCCTGATGACTGAACTGACCTCCAGGCCTGACTCTGGTCTCTCCCCTGTGTTATTTCTGCTGAAGTACCCAGTCCCAGGCCAGGCTTTCCAGTACCCAAATGGTTTAAGGACAATGGGAAGTTCCATCATCCATCTCTAGGATGTCCTTGGAAAGGGAAGCTGCAGAGAAAACATAGCTTGGGGGACAAAGTAAGACTGAAACTAAGAAGATTCCAGCACTGCATGCTCCAAGTGAGGACCACGAGGTGGGCCAGGCAGGCAGTTGGAGATGGAGGGACTCAGAGAGGCACCAGGGGCTGTGACTGCTGGTCCTGTGTCTTTCCATGACCCAATGCTGCTGCTCAATTCACACTTAAGAAAGTTTGTGTTTCTCCCACATAAAGCAGGCAGCCTCACAATCTCTGAGCCCTCAGATTGCCATGCATCTCTTTTGTAACACACAAACCTGCCATGGGCTTTTAAGGAGTTGGGTGGGCTGAGAGGTGGGAAATGCCAACTCTGATTGAAAAATTCCTTTAGAGGAATCAAAGGTGCCACACAAGGCAATCTTCTCTCTGTTTTCCACACAGTGGACACTCCCAAGCCCTCCATCTCCAGCAGCAACTTAAACCCCAGGGAGGACATGGAGATGGTGATCTTAACCTGTGATCCTGAGACTCCGGATGCAAGCTACCTGTGGTGGATGAATGGTCAGAGCCTCCCTGTGACTCACAGGTTGCAGCTGTCTGAAACCAACAGGACCCTCTTTCTATTTGGTGTCACAAAGGATATTATAGGACCCTATGAATGTGAAATACGAAACCCAGTGAGTGCCAGCCGCAGTGATCCAGTCACTCTGAATCTCCTCCGTGAGTATCTTCTGTTCCTCTAGGAGCCACGCTGCCATCCCAAAGACACATGGTCAGAGGCCAGGCCTCTAAGTCCCTCTCAGGTCCAAGTACAGAGACCTTTACCCTTGGACATCAAAGCTGGCCATGACTTTCTGCCCCAGGCAAACCAGAGTAGGCCTAGGCTTGATCAACAATTGGAGAAAAGAGGCTGCTCCTGTCATGGAGACTCAGGCTCCACAGCTTGTGATGGGAGAAACAGGTGAATGTCTCAGGCTCCAGATGAGTGAACACAGCGGGGATTTGGCTGGGACTTCAGTGTTGTCACTTGGCTCACAGGGCCACTGTGGCTCTTCCACAGACCAGGAGTTTCCCTTCCCTCTGAAAATATCACCTGTGACTTTATTCTCCTTGCTCCAGATGGCCTGGATGGCCCCACCATTGCTTCCTCACACACCTACTACCATACAGGAGAAGTCCCCAAGCTCTCCTGCCTCACAGACCCTCACCCACTCATAGAGCATTCTTGGCTGATTGATGGGAAGTTCCAGCAATCAGCACAAGTGTTCTTTATCCCCCAAATCACTAAAACATATAGAGAGGTCTATGTCTCTTTCATCAATAACTCAGCCACTGGAGGAAAAAATCTCATAATCAAGAGGATCATACTCATTGGTAAGTGGATCCCTGGAGCATTGGCAACATGTTTTCCAGTGCAGTCTATCTAGCTATCAGGGAAGAGCCACCTGCCCTCTGCAAAGGGAGAGAGAAAATCAAAAACCCAGGACAGGGAATATGTTTCTTCTACAAAACCACCAGCTTTTGCCTGTCCCCTTCACTCTTTCTAGATCATTCTTTAGACTATACACTAACAATGAACAATCTCAAAGGAAATTAAGGAAAGAATTTCAATTGACATTAACATCAAAAGGAATAAAATAATTTGGAATAAGTTTAACCAAAAAGTTCAAATGATTATTCCCTGAAAACTACAAATCATTGCTGAAAGAAATTAAAGACGACATCAATACATGGAAGGACATTTAATTTTCATGGATTGGAAGAATCAACATTGTTAGAAAGATAATACTACCCAATGTGAGTTGCAGATTCAATGCAACCCCTACCAGAATCCCAGTAATATTTTTTGCAGAACTAGAAAACTCTGTCTGAAATCTCACATGACAGGCTCTTACTAATGACTGCCACAACAGAAACACTGAGAAAAAGATGCAACCATGAAAAGGCGGAAAGTTCTGATGACACAGAAATTAACAATCAGCCTTTCTCACATCCCAAAGCCTTAAAAAATATACAAGTGCAGCATGGCCAGTATGGAACATTTTAGAATTTGAATGTTTCAGATTTGGGATGTTAAACTAGTAAGTATATGAAAAATATTTCAGAATCAAAAAAATGTCAGAAATCGAAGACACTATTTGTCCTAAGTCTTATGCAGAAGAAATACTCAATCTGTGTGAACTACAGGCATCGAGCTGTACAGCAGATCTCTAGAACCTCCCCAACTTGCATACCTGAAACTGCACAGCCATGAACAACTTCTGATTCTCCCCACTCCCAGCTCCTGGCAACCAGCAGTCTCTTCTCATATTCACTCTGGAACCCACTTACATGAGGTCCCTAGAGTAGTCGAACCCATGGAATCAGAGAGTAGAATGTCCAGTGAAAGAAAATATTTGCAAGACTTCTCTCCAAGTTTGTCTCATATCCATCAAACACACATGGCCCATGAAGATCAGATTTCCAGCAGTTCATTCCCACCCTTTCCACTAGTCAGATCTGCATTTGCAAATGTCCACATGTATTTCTGGAAAGATCCACATGGTCCTCACTTGCCCTCTGCAGAAGGAGAGGAAACTTAAAGAACCCAGGACAGGGAACATGGTTCTGCTCCAAAGCCACCAGCTCTTGCCTGTCCCCTTCACTCTTTCTAGATCATTCCTTGCACTCTGTTCTATCTTTAGAAGGCACTGGTTCATGTAAGTCCTCATGAAACACCTGCAAAAAACTGCCCCACCTTGTGCCTCCACTGCCTGATGAATGAACTGACCTCCAGGCTTGACTCTGGTCTCCCCTGTGTTATTTCTGCTGAAACACCCAGTCCCAGGCCTGGCTGCTCTGTATCTTCAGGGTTTCAGGACAATGGGAAGTCCCATTATAACTCATCTCTAGAATGTCCTTGGAAATGGAAGCTGCAGAGAAATCACATCTAGGGGGGAAAACTAGGATGGAATTTGGAAGGGGCCCAGGAGTTGCACATTCCCGGTAAGGAACCCAAGGAGAGTCAGCCAGTCAACTGATTAGGGAGTTACTGGGAGGGGTACCAGGGACTGTGACTCCCACTGACGTGTCTGTCCATGACCCAACACTGCTGCTCAATTGACACTTGAGAAAGTCTGTGCTTCCCTAAGACAGAGCAGACGGCCTCACAGTCTTTGAGCCCTTAGATCATCATGCATCTGTCTTGTGACACATGCAACAGCTATTGGCTTTCAAGGACTTCGGTGGGCTGAGAGGTGGGAGATGTCAACTCTGATTGAAGGATGCCTGTGGAGGAATCAAAGGTGCCACACAGGACAATCTTCTCTCTGTTATCCACACAGCGAAGCTGCCCAAGCCATACATCACCATCAACAACTTATACCCCAGGGAGAATAAGGATGTCTTATCCTTCACCTGCGAACCTAAGAGTAAGAACTACACCTACAGGTGGTGGATAAATGGTTGGAGACTCCCAGTCAGTCCCAGGGTAAAGCGACCCATTGAAAACAGGATCCTCATTCTACCCAGTGTCATAAGAAATGAAACAGGACCCTATGAATGTGAAATACGGGAAGGAGATGGTGGCATCCGCAGTAACCCAGTCACCCTGAATGTCCTCTGTGAGTATCTTTTGTTCCTCTGTGGGCCAGGACACAAGCTTAAATCCAAACGACCAGAGGCCAGGCCTCTCAGTTTCCTCTGTTCCAAGTATAGACACCTTTACTTCTGGACATCTGAGCTGCCCATGACTCCCTGCCCTGGGTTGGCACAGCCTTAACCAAGAATATAAGGGGAGGGGACGCTCTTGTCATGGGAGACTTGTGGCCCACAGCTTGTGATGGGAGAAACAGGTGAAGACCTCAGGCTTCGGCTCAGTGAACATAGAGGGGGTTTGGCTGGGACTTGAGGGTGTGTCTTGGCTCAGAGGGTCACTGTGTCCCTTTAAGAGACCAGGAGCATCCCCTTCCCATGGATGACATCACCTGTGGCTTTATTCTCTTTGCTCCAGATGGTCCAGACCTCCCCAGCATTTACCCTTCATTCGCCTATTACCGTTCAGGAGAAAACCTCTACTTGTCCTGCTTCGCGGACTCTAACCCACCGGCAGAATATTCTTGGACAATTAATGGGAAGTTTCTGCTATCAGGACAAAATCTCTCTATTCCCCAAATTACTACAAAGCATAGCGGACTCTATGCTTGCTCTGTTCGTAACTCAGCCACTGGCAAGGAAAGCTCCAGATCCATAACAGTCAAAGTCTCTGGTAAGTGGATCCCAGCATCCATGGCAATAGGGTTTTAGGTGGAGTCTATCTGGCTTTCAGAGAAGAGTCAGGAAAACATTCTTATTCCCAGCCTGTGTCCCATGGGCACAAGCAAATCCCAAATTCTCCTCCTGAACCCTCCCAATTTGTCTCTACAGACTCTCTTCTCCTTGTTTTTCTGTTTTCTCATGGCTGACTTTGTGTCTGGCCTGAGAAAGGTAGGGAGGGGGCTTTATCAGCCCTGAGCCCTATGTAGTAGATTCTCGCTGTCACCAACACATCCCCTTCTACCACGTCTTTGTTTGCTTGTACCTATTAAATGAGCTACAAAGAACATCTGATGCTTTGAAACAAGCTCACATTTTTCCTCCAAATGAGAGGAGGAAGCCCCTTGGGTGAGGGAGGAGCAGCTCAGACTCTGCTTCCTGCTCTGCTCCGGGCTCCTCTGGTGACTGGCCATGCCTGACTCCACCTTGGGTGGGACCAGCATGTGTGGAGAAAGAGCCCTGGTGGCCTGTCCTGAATTTGGCTAAATCAAGCTGCCAGTTGAAGACAAGCCTCCCCCGGGCCAGGCTGCAGGGAAATGAGAAGAGAGGGAGCCTCAGGGCAGACTCCGGAGCTGCATCCTGGCTCTGAAGTCACCGGCTGTATGAGGCTGTGGGCACAGCACGTGGGACTCACTACAGAGGACAGTGACTGACACAGAGCTGGAGAAATAGGGAGACTCACCCCTGGGGCTCTGCATGGCAGGAAAGGGGCAGTGCCAAAAAGTGTGTAATTATAGAGAGGGTAAGACTACCAGACACTTTATATATATCTCATATAAGACTTACCATTAACTATTTCTAAGTGTGCAATTTGGTGTTGTGTAACCATCACACTATCCATTTCCAGAAATTTTTCCTCTTACCATATTAAACCTCTGTACTCAATAAACAGTAACTCTCACTCTTTCTTCCCCTAACCCTTAGCACCCTCCATTCTACTTTCTGTCTCTACATAACTGGCTGTTCTAACTATCTTTTATAAATGGAATTATATAATAATTATCCGTTTGTGTGTGGCTTATTTCAGTTAGCATAATATCTTCAAGGTTCATCCATTTTGCACGATGTATTGGAATTTTATTCATTGTTAAGGTTGAATAACATTTCAATGTATAGATACACCTCATTTGCCTACCCACTTCTCTTTCAATGGACTTTTCAGTTGTTTCCATTTTATGGCTATTGTGAGTAATGCTTCTCTGAACATCAGTGTACAAATATTTGTTCAAATTTCTTTCAGTTCTATGGGGAGTATGTCCAGAAGTGGAATCGCTGGATCAAATGGCAATCTGTTGTTTAATTTTTTGAGAAACAGCCACAGCACTTTTTATAGTGGCTATAACGTTTCCCATTCCCATCAGCAATGCACTAGAGCTCCAATTTTTCCATCTACTTGAAAACATCTGTTGTTTTTTGTTGCTGTCGTTGTTGTTTATCAAAGCCATCCTAAAGTGTGTGAGGTGGTGTAGCATTGTGGTTTTGATTTGCATATCTCTAAGTATTCGTGACGCTGAGGAACTTTGCGTGAGCTTATTGGATATTTGTATATCTTCCTTGGAGAAAACTCTATTTTAATCCTTTGTTCATTTTGTAATTGGGTTTTTGGATGTTTGCTGTTGTTGACTTGTAGCTTTTCATGTATTCTGGAAGTTAATTTCTTATCACACATATAATTTGTAAATATTTGTATCATTTCATGGGTTGCCTTTGTAATTTCTTGATAATGTTCTTTGATACGTAAAACATTTTGATTTTTATGAAGTCCATTTTATCCATTTTATTTGTTGCCTATGCTTTTGTTGTTACAACAAAGAAATCATTGTGAAATCCAGTATCATGAAGCTTTTCTTCTAAGAGTTGTATAGTTTTTGCTCTTACATTTAGATCTTTGATCTATTGTGGGTTAATTTTTTACACGGTGTTAGTTAAAGTTTCCACTCTTCTTACCCTTGGATATCCAGCTTTCCCAATATGATTTGGTGAGAACAGTGTCCCTTCCCCACTGAACGATCTTGGCACACTCGACGAAAATCATTTGGCCATATATGCAAGCATTTCTTCCTGGGCTATTATATTTCACTAATTTCTATGTCCTCCTTTATGCCAGTACCACACTGTATTGATTACTGGGGCTTTGTAGTAAATGCTGAAATCAGGAAGTGTGAGTCCTCCAGCTTCATTCTTCCTCTTCAAAGCTGTGTGTCTATTTAGAGTCATGAGATTCAATATAAATTTTAGGACAGATTTTTCTTTTTCTGAAAAATGTCACAGAGATTCTGATAGGAATTGTATTGAATCTGCAGCTCAATTTGGGTGGCACTGTCCTCCTAACAATATTGAGTCTTCCAATTCACGAAAACAAAATATATCTTTCAATTTATTGATGTCATAGTTCATTTCTTTCAGCAGTATTTTGTAGATTTCAGGTATAATTATTTCAGCTGTTTGCTTAAACTTATTCCTAAATATTTTATTCTTTTTGATGTTAATATAAATTGAAATCTTTTTTTCTTAATTTCCCTTCAGATTTTTCATGGTTAGTGTGTTGAAATGCAACTGATGTTTGAATGTTGATTTTGTATTGTGCAACGTTGCTGAATTTATTTCTTAATTCTAATAGGTTTGTTCCATCTTTAGGATTTTCTACATATAAGTTCAAGTTATCAGTAAACAGAAATAATTTTATTCCTTTCTTCCAATTTGAATGTCTTTTTTTAAACTCTTGCCTAATTTTTCTGACTAGACCTTTCAATACTCTGTTGAATAAAAGAGTTAAAAGCAGGCATCCTTGTCTTCTTCCTGCTCATACAGGGAAAGCTTTCAGTCTTTCTCCATGGAGTGTGATGTTAGCATTGGATTTTTCACATATTGAATTTATGTTGAGGTGGTTTCCTTCCAACCTTAGAATGTTTTTATTATGAAAAAATATTGAATTTCATCAAATGCTTTTATTGATTCAATCTTATTACTGATTATAGTTCTATTCATATTTTTGTGTGTTTCTAGGAGTTTGTCTACTTCATCTAGGTTATCCAATTTATTGGCATACAATTATTTATAGTACTTTTGTAATCATTATTTTATTAGAATTGGTAGTAATCTCTTCATGCTTCATTTCTCTTTTTTTTTGAAGAGGGAGAGACAGACTCTCACTCTGCCGGCCAGCCCAGGATGGAATTCAGTGGTGTGATTATGGCTCACTGCAGCCTCAACCTCCTGGGCTCAAGCAATTCTCCTTCTTCAGCCTCCCAAGATGCTAGGATTACAGGTGCATGCCACCATGCCAAGCTAATTCGTTTTTTTTGTTTTTTTTTTTTTGTAGAGACAGGGTCCCCTCAGGTTACCTATGCTGGTCCAAACACCTGGTCTCAAGAAATCCTTCAGTTGTGATCTCCAAAAGTGGTAGGACTAAAACGTGACCCACCATGCTCGGAGTCCACTTTCATTTCTGATTTTAGTAATTTTAAACTTTTCTCTTTTTTTCTTAGTCAATCTAGTTAATGGTTGTCAATTTTGTTGATTTTATTTTGAAGAATCAACTTTTGGTTTCATTAATTTTGTTTCTTTCCATTCTCCATTTTATTTATATCTACTCTAATCCTTATTATTTCCCTCATTCACTGTGCTTGGGTTTAGTTTATTCTTCTTTCATATCCTGAAGTATTAAAGTAGGTTGTTCACCTGAGATCTTTCTTCTTTCTTAATGTGAGAGTTTACAGTTATACATTTCTTGCACAAGACTCAACTTCTCTGAACCTCTGATTCCTCCCCTGAAAATTGAGAGTGCTTTCTTCATACCATTCTTTAAAGGTTTAATGCAGTCAATGAAACAAGATGCCACACACAGAGGAACCAATGTCAGCTGCTATATTACTACCATCATCATTAGCCTTGAGGTCAAATAGTCCTAGAATCAAATCTCAGATCCACCTGTCATTAGCCATATGACACCAGCAAAGTTTTTACACCACTCTAAGCTTCTGTCTTTTCATCGGCAAAATGGAAATAATGTCTACCTGACAGGGTTATTGTGTGGATTAAATGAGATACAGGTAAAGTATTTAGCACAGGGCCTGGCACATAGGAAGTGCCCCTCAACAGTACCTACCTTTTTCCATATGTATATGGAAAAATAGGTAACACATAAAACACGAGGAAATGGTTACTGACTGCTTGTGGGAGAGAAAGAAAAAAAGCTGAGTGCGAAGAATCAAGCCTGGTATGTTAGTTTTTACCAACTGAGATGCATCCAAGATGGGATTAGACATATAAGATAATTGATCAGGGAAGACACCTGTGAGGGAATGTGGGGCAGGCATGAAGGTAGCATGGGAGAACCCACAGACCACTATGCAGAGCTGATTCCTGTGAAAAAGAAAGAAAAAGAAGTTTTAGGTACCAGTGCAGTTCTAAGAGTTTTTGCAAGGCTGATGGGGAGTCCTCCAGCCAGTCACCCATTAGAGTTAAAGAGAGCCTCAGAGAACTAGGCTTGCTTTCACGCCCTTGCTGGGAGCCTGTGGGAAAGAAGCTTTCTGTGCAAAGAAGGTGGTGAATTTGAAATGCACTGATGTGGGCCTTCTGTCAATCAGTTCCCTGCCATGGAGACCTGGCAGGTCTCATTCATGGCTGTCACAACAGAGACACTGAGAAAAAGATGCAACCATGAAAAGGTGCAAAGGTGGCAAGTTCTAATGACATAGAAAATAGCAACCAGCCTTTCTCACATCCGAAAACCTTCCAAAATATCTGAGTGCAGTAGAGAATTGACAGACGACTGATCACCAACCTAGAAACATGGTGGGAGGGAAAAAAAAGTGCAAGAATATCATCATCTCCCATCAATTTTCCAACAGAAACAATGTAGTCCTTGAAGAAACAATTCTAGAGTACCTCATGTTACATGCTTGTTCCTGAGGCTCCCCCATGTAAAATAACGTCACCTTCATTCCTTCTTTTCTTTTCTTTCCGTGACAGCTCCTTCAGGAACAGGACATCTTCCTGGCCATAATCCATTAGAGCAGCCGTGATGTCATTTCTGTATTTCAGGAAGACTGGCAGGTATGACGGCCTTTTCTCTTATCCTGGTTCCTGCAGGGCTGACTGCCATGCTTGGGAGAGGAAAAAGTCTTATTTGCCTGTATCTGGGACTGGATCTCCTCCTTCCTCCTCTAAAATCCTGTTTCTCAGCCCTAATTCCTGCAGTTCCCTTTCTCCCTGGCCTTTGTGCTCCCTGTACCCCACTGTCTTTTAGACATAATTATCTCCAGCCTCTGCTCATTTGTTTCTCAGATTCAAATGAGAAACACAATTTCACATGGTGAAACCCTCTTCATTATTTTTAACATCTCTCAATAGTGTAATTCTCTCCATTCCCATAAAGCTCAACCACTTCTGAAAGTATTGCTTGACTTCTTGTCTCCAGACTTTGAAACCTTCCTTGCACATGACTGCCTCATTACCTTTCTAAAATCTAGTTAATTCACTTAATCAAGAATCTCCAGGAGTCTGCTCTAGCCTGTTTGATAAGTTCACATTTCTTCTATTTACTAAGTCCTCTCACTTCCTTTACCTCTACTTTCTAGTATAATTCCTCCATCCTAATTAGAACTGTCTTCCTACACATCCCTGCCCCTTCACCCATATAGACATAAAATTCTTAGTTTCAATGTTATATCTAAAAACAGTGAAATCTTCTCCACCATCTGCACCGCAGACTTAACCACACCCTTCATCAGAAGCAACATCTGACCTCAAGGAGAACAAAGACTTTAGGATTAATATGTGAACCTGAGACTTAGAACACAACCTATGTGTGGTTGAGATTTTTTTCTGATGACCAGTTCATGTGTTCAAAAAAGATACAGAAATGGAGAAGGCAAGGTCCCTACCCCAGGAGACATAAAGCCTAAGACAGGAAATGAGAGCTGAAAATATTCATGATACCAAAATAGAAAAAATTGAATGCCACGAGAAATCAGAGAAATCTGATTGGAAATAGAGCTACCCATTGGAATCACTGGAAAACATTTTTGAAAGTGATGCTCAAGCCCCACCCATTAGTTCCAGTTTAAAGGTCTGGAGAGGGACCCAGGCATTGGTCATTTTTAAGTCTTCCCTGACACTACTAACATGTAACAAGGATGGAGAACTCTTGTTGTAATAGGTAGAACTCAAAACTAAATCAATGATTTTCAGCTAGAAGTACTAGAATTACCTAAGGGCCTTTTTCAACATACATAAGACTATACTTTTTGGCCATATTTATGAATGGGCTACACCAAGAACTCAGTAATCCAGTTGAGAAACAGAAGCTGAATGGAAAAACCACCTTATTTGATATGTTAAATTATATAGAAAACATTTTCAAATAAGTGACACGTGATGCTAAACCTTCTCTAAATAATATTTATGGGAATGTTAATAATATGAATATTCTAGGCTGGGCACGATGGCTCAGGCCTGTAATCCCAGCACTTTGGGGGTCGAGGTGGGCAGATCATTAGGTCAGGAGATCAAGGTCATCCTGGCTAACACGGTGAAACCCCATCTCTACTAAAAAGGCAAAAACAAAATTAGCTGGGCTTGGTGGCAGGCACCTGTAGTCCCAGCTACTCAGGAGGCTGAGGCAGGAGAATGGCATGAACCCGGGAGGGGGAGCTTGCAGTGAACTGAGTTCGCACCACTGCACTTCAGCCTGGGTGACAGAGTGAGACTCCGTCTCAAAAAAAGTTTTTTTAAATGAGTATTCTAAAAATTATATGAAATTCTGGAAATCAAGTATGTTATCATAGTGTCACATGCCACAGAAATAACTAGATTTCTATGTGAGCTGTGTCTTTACCATAATAAACCCTCATTAGATTTTTAACCATAGTCATTTTAAATCTTTGTCATTCCCAGACAGTTGCTTTGATTCTTCCTCAAGTATTTACAATCAGCTACAGTCCAAAATTGCTTTTTCTTCAAGGGGATTTATGGAAAAGACTCTGACAAGGACTCTTGAATACAAGTTTCGCATAACTTCAAGATCACACCACTGGACTAAGAACTTTCAAAATTTTAATGAACAGGCTGATACCTTCATGAAATTCAAAACAAAGAAGAAAAAAACTCAATGTTATTGGACTAAATAATCAAAAGGATAATGTCCTCATAATTTTCTATTTGAAAATGTGCTGATTCTTTGAATGTTTTATTCTCCAGATTTATGAACTTTTTTTCTTGAGCAATTGGTAAAGCATACTTTTGTAAACAAAAATGGAAACATTTGCTTTTGCTCTCTGAGTGCCCCAGAATTGGGAAACTATTCATGAGTATTCATATGTTTATGGTAATAAAGTTATTTGCACAAGTTCAGTAAGAATCTGCTCTCTTTATAACAGGACACATTTGAAAACATTCGTTATATTACCGAGGCTTTGACTGGGATGTTATATTTGAGAATATACATAGAATAAGCCCATAGGGAATGCAGG
The DNA here is from genome assembly GCF_028878055.3 of Symphalangus syndactylus. NCBI lineage: Eukaryota > Metazoa > Chordata > Mammalia > Primates > Hylobatidae > Symphalangus > Symphalangus syndactylus. Next base: position 19,236,212 of record NC_072439.2, read on the forward strand.
CAAAAACTGAAGTTGGCCTTGGTTTGGATTCCCAGTCTCAAGAGGATTTTGGAAGTTTAATCTGAGATTCTTATTAAAAACTTCTAGCAAAGCGAAGTATAAAAAGAGCCTCTATGGTCCTTTGCTACTCTTGCCGCACTTAGGTAAAAAATCTGGGCAAGTTCGGTGAGACTCAACCTAATTTGCAAACAAATTCATCCTACTGGAATTATCTTTTAAAAATAGAAACTCCTATAGAGAGAAAAACTATGTTGAAAAGAAAAACTGTAGTACACCTGTTACCAGATTAAACCACTGTTCATTATCTTTGAGTATTTATAATCCACTGGTAGACTGGACTTGACCCTGAATTCTTTCAGTTCTTCCAATTCAATTTTCTCCAATGAAATCATTAAGAACAAGAGCGGCTCTGTTGCTGAAGCCATATAAGCCAGAGTTGGACAACTCTATGTAAATTTCATGGGAAAACGCATGTGTCTGAGGTGTGGGCCACTAAGAGCTCACCAATGTTCAACACCGTAACTTAGAGACAGTCAAACTGCAAACCACGAGAGCAAGTTGACGACTTTACACTGTGGACAGCTTTTCTCAAGATGTCAGAACAAAACTATCAATCATGATGAGACTCTTACCTCTCTTAATTTGTCCTTGCTTATGCCTGTCTCCTTTGCTTCCAAGAATAATGCTGTAATTAAAATTTCACAAGAAGTAGCTTCTGAGGCTAAGTTAACAGTGGCAGATATATCATGTCACCACAATTTTTTTTTAAGTTGGAGTTTCGCTCTTGTTGCCCATGCTGGAGTGCAATGGCACAATCATGGCTAACTGCAATCTCCGCCATCCTTCCATGTCTCACTTTTCTGTCTGCACAAACCATAGTGAAACACACTAGCTCTGCTATGAAGTGGCTGGATGACCCTGGGCCAATCATTTGAATTCCCTCAGGCTCTTTCCTCATCTGCAATGTAAGGCTGACTCTTACTGCATCAGAAAATGACAGTGGAAGAGTAAATTAACATGTGCAAGACATTAGTCACAGAGCCTGCTACCTGATGAGCCCTTGGTAAACATTCCTTTCAGTCCTTTCCTTTCACCTTCCCATTTTTCTTGCCCTCACCCATCTTCTCCTTCAACTCCTTTCAATTCACTAACTTACTCAGTCTAACCTGCCAATTAAAGAAGCCACACTACCCATTCTCTCATGGCTCTGCTGGAACGTTCTTGTGATGTTGTCTGCTATCCACTCAAGGGAATGAGTATTATTTATATGGAGAGGTCTGTTTGCAACAAGAAATTCTTTTTATGTTCACACAAAATTTATACACAATTTCTCTTAATTTACACGTACCAGTCTCAATTCTATCCTGTTATTTCATACATGTACTTCATTATTTTATTCTTCAGTCTTTCTCCTTACACCTTAAAAATTAGGATAGTACCAAAACAAAAATAATGGCCTGGGCCAGAAGAGGGGATTCCGTTAGCAGATGAGTGCTTTCTTTTTCAAGATGAATGAATGCTATGTGCAAGGCAGCCCTGAAGCCCATTTCTGGGTTTGGCTTACATCAAAGCCATTTGACTCTAGGACACATTCTTAGATTCCCAGGAGATAATGATTACCACGGAAGCCAAACTGACTCTGAGTATTCCTACTGTTGGGCAAAGGAATGTTTACAGAATGTTGTGCATTCTGTTTACTCCTCCTAAATTCTTCCACTCCTGGAAGTTAAGCTTCCCCACTAATCAGCTTCATCTCCAGCTAGCCTGCCTGGACAATGACCGGAGATTCCTCCCCACTCTGGATGGCCAGGGTGGCACCTTTGTCTATTCCCATAATTATAACAGCTCACACTGATGCAACACTATGAATGAGGCACTATCCTAAGAGTTTTCCAGGTAACTAGAATCCTCACCAAAAAATCCTGAGTGTTATCGTCCCCAATTTTACAGATTAAAAAAAAAAAAACTGAGGCAGAGAAGGATGTGCCCACTGTTACCTAACTCCATAATTCAACCTCATCCTCCACTTCATCTGGTAAGAGGACACTCTAAGATGTACAAGGTCTCCTGAATGACATCCACCTTCAAAAATGACTTTTTCCCCGTCTACTTTCAGGATTTGACAAACAGCCAGCATTTTGTTTTCTGTCTCACCCTTCACTTATGCACCTGTTCCCTAAAACTACACTCAAAACTACACAGCCCTGCATAAAAGTTAGCTTTTAGAAACCTCAATCTCTTCTGGAAAAAAGAAAGGCCAGGTTCCAGGTCTCACAAAGAGTCATGTTTTACTCTATTGTCAACTATTTGCATGGCCATTCTCTGGCCATAAACGAGTGCACTAGAAACAGAAAGTGTAATGAAAAGAAAGTCGGAGGAGGGTGAGTTTCTAGATAGACACACAGGGAAAAGATTCCAAATCCAGAAAAATTCATAAAATGCAGCCAGGGTGTGTGGCTTTGAGCAATGCCAGGCCCATCTGCCACTTTCCATGGCTGTTGGCCTCTTACTTCCTTCTCAACCTGCCCCTCCTGGTCTTGCTTTCTTAGACCAATACAAACAACTTGGGAGCTGGGGTCAGATCAGAGCACACAGCACTGCGTGGCAGGGATGGGAAAGACAGAAAAGGAACACGAGTGTTTGACTCATGAAGAGTTGACTCACCTGGGTACACATCACCTAGGCAGGCAATAGATTACTGAAAGGCTTTGCAGGATTCATGGTTGTTATGCAGAATGACTGAGTGAGGCGAGGGTCTTGACCAATTGAGTTTCATTGAGCCAGTGTTGACGGTGCACCCTGGGAAAACATGAGTTGCAAAAACCTCTGTGGCTTGTGTTTTCTCTGAAGAGGTTTCAGGAGGCTTAGTATTTATAAATTTGATTAAAGGGGAGAAGGCAGGTAGGAAAAGATGGAGTGGGCAGAAAAACAATTGATCTAATCTTGTCTTTCTCCTGTGCCTCAGAAAATAAATATTATCAGAATGAGAGTTAAAATACTTCAGTTTTAGGAGCTAGATTTTGATTGCTTACTTACGTTACAATTGGCATGTCTTTCTCTTACAAAGAAATATACATCTTGAAAGGTTCTGAAGCCAAGAAAAGACAATTTGTTCAGGCAATCATCTGGAGATGCCCGAGATCTTTGGCTTTCCTGTTTACCGCGTTTTTTCTTTTTTTTTTTTTTTTTAGAGACACAACCTTACTCTGTCCACCCAGACTGGAGTGTACTCAATACAGACTTGAACCACTGGGCTGAAGCAGTCCTGCCACCTTAGCCTCCCAAGTATCTGAGACTATAGGCATGCACCACTGCACCTGGCTAATTGATTTATTTTATGATTTGTAGAGACATGGTCTCCCTTTGTTGCTCAGGCTGGTCTTAAACTCCTGGTTTCAAGTGATCCTCCTGCCTTGGACTCTCAAAGTGCTGGGATTACAGGCCTGTGCCCACACACCTGGCCCCCCGATTCTTCAAAAGCTTTCAGAGAAAGCACTGTAGAAGACATGACTTTGTGACTGTATGTTTCATCTGATCCTATATCGCTAGGAAGGCTCATGCTTAAGAAGTCTTGTCCCATGGAAAAGGGGATGAAACCAAATCAGAAAAGGGCAAAGGGAAGTCACAGCAACAAGGGACAGTATAACCCTGGAACCTTATTTAAGTCACACAACTGCTGCTTCAATTAGAGCAATTCGTTTGGCCAACATTGCTCTAACCCTTTCAGTTGTATGTTGGCTCACCTGTAATGTCTGGAGCAGTCTATAGACTAGGTTTTCTAGAGTTTCTGAAGCATCTTCCAATTGCAATGACAATCTGACACATTTCTCTGAATTGCAGTCTGAATCCAGTGATCATGTGTACCTTTTGTGTAGTCCACACATCAGCAGGCACAAACGTTTGTATATCCTGAAGTTTACATAAGTCGTCTAGTTTTAGCTTGCAAGGTTTAATCTATCCATGTGACAAAAGGCTAATATCCAGGATCTATAAGAAACTTAAATTTACAAGAAAAAATCAACCCCATAAAAGTGGGTGATGCACACGTACAGACACTTCTCAAAATGAGACATTTATGTGACCAACAAACATATGAAAAAAAGCTCATAATCTCTGGTCATTAGAGACATGCAAATCAAAACCACAATGAGATACCATCTCATGCCAGTTAGAAAGGTGATCATTAAAAGGTCAGGAAACAACATGCTGGAGAGGGTGTGGAGAAATAGGAATGCTTTTACACTGTTGGTGGGAGTATAAATTAGTTCAACCATTGTGGAAGACAGTGTGGTGATTCCTCAAGGGTCTAGAAGAAGAAATACCATTTGACCCAGTGATCCCATTACTGGGTATATACCCATAGGATTATAGATCATTCTACTATAAAGACACATGCACACATATATTTATTGTGGCACTATTCACAATAGCAAAGACTTGGAACCAACCCAAATGCCTATCAATGATAGACTGGATAAAGAAAATGTGGTAGATATAAACCATGCCATTCGATGCAGCCATAAAAAAGGATGAGTTCATGTCCTTTTCAGGGACATGGATGAAGCTGGAAACACCATTCTCAGCAAACTAACACAGGAACAGAAAACCAAACGCCGCATGTTCTCACTCATAAGTGAGAGTTGAACAATGAGAACACTTGGACACAGGGAGGGGAACATCACACACTGGGGACTGTTGAAGGGTGGGGGACTAGGGGAGGGATAGCATTAGGAGAAATACCTAATGTAGATGCTGGGTTAATGGGTGTAGCAAAACACCATAGCACGAGGATACCTATTTAACAAACCTGCAGGTTCTGCACATGTATCCCAGAATTTAAAAGTGTAATAAAAAGAAGATAAAAATCTTAAAAGCACAGTTTTAATTTATAATATGCCAAAATGGAAGAAAAATAAAAGAAAATTCTCAAACCATTGGTTTTGAAATTTGTAGCCAGGAAAAAATTTAGGATTCAGTCCAAATTGTAGGTAAATAACAAAATTCAAAAGAAAAAGAACAGATCTGAAATGTAATAACCATTGTTCTGTTGGTTTCTTCTGAAAAATAATTTCCCCCCTCCTGTCTCCCATTTTTATGAAATAGAAATCATATGGGACCAATGCATTTCCAAAACTAGTTTCAGACTTATACCTGGATTGTTTACATAAAGTGCAGCAAGAATGTAGATTCAAGGCCTCTGTGGATACATATATTTTATATATATGTATAAATATAAGAATATATATATATTCTATAACATAGAATGGCACTAAAGTATATTAATGGCAGCAAATCTGTAGAAGTCTGCAGCAGCCTCAATTCTTGCATCTTCAGAAGAAAGAATTCAACTAAGAGTCATAAGGCAGAAGAAAAGACTGAGGCAAGTTTTAGAGCAAGAGTGAAAGTTTGTTTAAAAGCTTTAGAGCAGAAATTAAAGAAAGTAAAGTACACTTAAAACAGGGCCAAACAGGCGATGAGATTTCAAGTGTGTGGTTTGACTTTTGACTTAGGCTTTTGTATGTTGGCATAATTCTGGGGTCTGCATCTCTTCTCCCCTGATTCTTCCCTTAAAGTGGGCTGTCTGGCTGTGCAGTGGTCCACCAGCACTTAAGAAGGGAGCCTGTGTAGTGTGTTTCCTGGAGTACAGTTGGAAAACAGAGACCAAAATAAAAGCTATGTATGTAAATAAAATTGGTCTCCTTATAAAATCCTGTTATAAATTTCTATCATTTTTGTGTTACCTTGGCATCTACTTTTAATCTTCCTTGAACACACCCAAATTCCTTCTCACTCTCTCCCTGTCTCTCTCTCTCTCTCTGTGCTTTGAGATGAAAATTTACTACCTACTTTCTCTAAAACTCAGCAAGGGCTTCCTCAGATAAATGGTAAATTTTTCTATTTACAAAAGCACAACTTAAATCCAACTTTATTTTTTAATAGTGAGTTTTATGGGTTCCATGCATAAAGTTTTAAAATAAAAAATCTAAAGTATTTCTGTCTCCCTCTATCTTTATGTGCACATGTATATGTTCTATGCTGTATCACATATATGTATATGTCCATACCTATGTTTATATATTGTTTATACATGGTATCAAACTAATGAAAAAATAAATGAGCACTCATCAATTAAGTAAATAATCCCAAATGCTTTTCAACACATATGATCCTAGCAATCTTCAATAAGGGAAGAACACCTCAAATGAGCATGCATATCTATCTGCAGCCTCCTTAAAAAAAATTATCAGCCAGGAATTTTGTATCCAGCAAAACTAAAGTTCATAAATAAAGGAAAGATAACAGTCTTTTTCAGACAAACAAATGCTGAGAGAACTTGTCACTACCAAGCCAGCACTACAATAACAGCTAAAAGGAACTCCAAATCTTGAAACAAATCCTGGAAACACATCAAAAGAGAACCTCTTTAAGCATGAAACTCACAGGACCTATAAAACAAAGATACAAGAAATATATATACAAAATCAAGGTATTCAGGCAACAAATAGCAGGATGAATGGAACAGTACCTCACATCTCAATACTAACATTGAATGTAAGTGGTCTAAATGCTCCACTTAAAAGATACACAATTGCAGAATTGATAGTAATTCATCAAGCAAGTATCTGCTGCCCTCAAGAGACTCCCCTAACCATAAAGTGTCACATAAACTTAAGGTAAAAGGGTAGAAAAAGACACCCATGCAAATGGCCACAAAGTGAGCAGGAGTAACTATTCTTATATCAAAAAAAACTAACTTTAAAGCAACAGCAGTTAAAAAAGGCAAAGAGGGACATTATGTAATAATAACAGGGCTTGTCCAACAAAAAAAGTCACCATCCTAAATATATATACACCTAATACTGGAGCTTCCAAGTTTATATAGCTAATACTACTAGACCTAAGAAATGAGATAGAGAGTAACACAATAATAGTGAGGGACTTCAATACTCCACCGACAGCACTAGACAGGTCATCAAGAGAGAAAGTCAAGAAAGAAACAATGGATTTAAACTATGCCCTCGAGCAAATAGACTTAAGAGATATTTACAGAATATTCTACCCAACAACCACTGAATATACATTCTATTTGTCAGCACATGGAACTTTCTTTAAGATAGGCCATATGAGAGGCCACAACCTTCAAAATCATGCAAACACATGGAAATTAAATAACTTGCTCTTGAATGATCATTGGGTCAATGTGAAATCAAAATGAAGAATTTAAAAATTATTTGAACTGAAAAATAGTGATGCATCCTATCAAAACATCTGGAATACAGCAAAGAGCATGCTAAAAGTTCATACATAGCCTTTAATGTCTACATTAAAAAGACTGAAAGAGCACAAATAGACAATCTAAGGTTACATTTCTAGATACTCAAGAAATAAGAACACACCAAACCCACACCCAGCAGAAGAAAGAAAATAACCAAGATCAGAGCAGAACTAAATGAAACTGAAACAAAATAATACAAAATATAAATAAAATGTAAAGCTGGTTTCTTGGAAAAATAAATTAAATTGATAGATCACTGGCAAGATTAGCTAAGAAAAGAAGAGAGAAGAGCCAAATAAGCTCAATCAGAAGTGAAATGGGAGCTATTACAACCAACGCCACAGAAATACGAGAGATCATTCAAAGGTACTATGAACACGTTTATGTGCATAAACTAGAAAACCTAGAGGGGATAAATAAATTCCTGGAAATATAAAACTCTCCTAGATTAAATCAGAAAGAATTAGAAACCCTGAACAGACCAACCAAAAGCAACAAGATTGAAAAGGTAATTTAAAAATTAACAACAAAACAATTCTAGGACCAGACAGATTCACAGGTGAATTCTACCAGACATTCAAAGAAGAGTTGGTACCAATTTAATTGACACTATTCCACAAGCTAGAAAGAGAGGAAATTCTCCCTAAATCATACTATGAAGCCAGTATCACCCTAATACCAAAACCAGGAAAGGACATAACAAAGAAAACTACAGACCAATATCCCTGATGCACACAGAGGCAGAAATTCTTAACAAAATACTAGGTAACTGAATCCAACAGCACATCAAAAACATAATCCACCATGATCAAGTAGGTTTCACATTAGGGATGCAGGAATGGTTCCACATATACAAGTCAATAAATATGGTACACCACATAAACAGAATTAAAAAATCACACGATCCTCTCAATAGACACTGAAAAGGCACTTGACAACATCCAGCATCGTTTTATGATTAAAACTCTCAGCAAAATTGGCACACAAACCCACAGCCAACACAATACTGAATGAGAAAACATTGAAAGCATTCACTCTGAGCAGGGGAACAAGAAAAGGATGCTCGCTCTCACCACTTTTATTCAACAGAGTACTGAAAGTCCTAGCCAAATCAATCAAACAAGGGAAATAAATAAAGGGCATCCAAATTGGCAAAGAGGAAGTAAAACTGTCCCTGTTTGCTGATGACATAATCGTATACCTAGAAGACCCTAAAGACTCCTCCAAAAAGCTCCCAGAACTGATAAATGAATTCAGGAAAGTTTCGGTATACAAAATTAATGTGCACAAATCAGTAGCTCTGCTACACACCAACAGCGACCAAGCAGAGAATCAAATCAAGAACTGAACCCCTTTTATGACAGCAGTTATAAAAAAAATAACTAGGAATGTATCTAAACAAGGAGGTGAAAGACCTCTACAAGAAAAACTACAAAACATTGCTGAGAGAAATCATAGATGATGCAAAAAATGAAAACGCACCCCATGCTCACGGATGAATAGAATCATTATTGTGAAAATGACCATGCTGACAAAAGCAATCTACAAATTCATTGCAATTCCCATTGAAATGCCACCATCATTCTTCACAAAACTAGAAAAAACAGTTATAAAATTCCTGTGCAACCAAACAAGAGGCTACATAGCTAAAGCAAGACTAAGCAAAAGGAACAAATCTGGTGGTGTCACATCACCTGACTTCAAACAGTACTCTAAGTCCAAAACAGCATGGGCTGGTATAAAAATAGGCATGTAGACCAATGGAACAGAATACAGATCCCAGAAATAATCCTAAATATTTACAGCCAACTTATCTTTGACAAAGCAAACAAAAACATAAAATGGGTAAAGGACACCTTATTCAACAAATGGTGCTGAAATAATTGGCAAGCTGAATGTAGGAGAATAAAACTGGATCCCCATCTCTTACCTTATACAAAAATCAACGCAAGATGAATCAACGACTTAAATCTAAGACCTGAAACTATAAAAATTCTAGAAGATAACATTGGAAAAACCCTTCTAGACATTGGCTTAGGCGAAAAGTTCATGACCAAGAACCCAAAAGCAAATGCAACAAAAGCAAAAATAAATAGGTGAGACAATTAAACTAAAGAGCTTCTGCACAGCAAAGCAACAGTCAGCAGACTAAACATATAACCCACAGAGTGAAAGAAAATCTTCACAATCTATATATCTGAAAGATAACCAATATCCAGAATCTATAAGAAACTCAAACGAGTTAGCAAACAAACAATCCCATCAAAATGGGCCAAGAATGTGAATAAACAATTCTCAAAAGAAAATATACAAATGGCTAACAAACATATGAAAAAATGCTCAATATCACTAATGATCAGGGAAATGCAAATCAAAACCACAATGTGATACCACCTTACTCCTGCAAGAATGTTCATAATCAAAAAATGAATAAATAATAGTTGTTGACCAGGCACGGTGGCTCACACCTGTAATCCCCACACTTTGGCAGCACAAGGTGGGCGGATCACTTAAAGTCAGGGTTTTGACACCAGCATATACAACATGATGAAACCCTGTCTCTACTAAAAATACAAAAAAATTACCTGGGTGAGGGAGCACATGTTTGTAACCCCAGCTACTCCAGAGGCTGAGGGAGACAAATGGCCTGAACCTGGGAGGCAGAAGTTACAGTAAGCCAAGCTGATGCCTCTGCACTCCAGCCTGGGTGACAGAGCAAGACCCCATCCATCTCAAAAATAAATAAATAAAAATAATAGATGTTGATGTGGAAACAGTGAAAAGGGAACACGTCTACACTGCTGGTGGGAATGTAAACTATAAATGAGTGGATAAAGAAATTGTGGTATATATATATATGTATATGATTGAATACTACTCAGCCATAAAAGGAATGAATTAATGGCATTCGCAGCAACCTTGAAGAAACTGGAGACTATTGTCCTAAGTGAAGTAACTAAGGAATGGAAAACCAAACACCGTGTGTTCTCACTCATAAGTGGGAGCTAAATTATGAGGATGCAGAGGCATAAGAATGATACAATGGCCTTGGGGAAAAGGGTGGGAAGGTGGTGAGGGATAAAAGACTACAAATTGAGTTCAGTGTATACTGCTCGGGTGATGGCGCCAGAATCTCACAAATCACCCCTAGAGAACTTATGTAATTAAATACCAAATCCCCAAAAACCTATGGAAATAAAAGATTTAAAAATAAAATTTAAAAATTTAAAAACATAGTTTCTAAAAAATAATGCTTCTAAAATGTAAAAAAAAAAAAAATAAAAAAAAAAAAATAGTTCCTGGAAGGTCATTTACCAGAAACTCTATTATGTTGCCTCTTAATGTGTATATTTGAGCCCACTTGCTCATCTTCTGAGAATTTATCGGGAAGCTACTGATCACCTGTTTCAGGTGTTTTCTATCTATTCTGAGACTATAGCTCCCTGGCACCACCTGCAACCAATTATTACTTTAGAGAGCCTGCTAACAACCACCTGACTTGACTATCACCTGTTGATGATCACTAGACATTTCTAGTGTGTGGGGGTGGAAGGATCTCTCCTGCTTTGCTCATGTCTGATCAGCTACCTACTGTAACACTTTCAGAATTTTTTTTTTTTTTTTGAGACAGAGTCTCGCTCTGTCAGCCAGGCTGGAGTGCAGTGGCGCGATCTCAGCTCAGTGCAACCTCCGCCTCCCAGGTTCATGCCATTCTCCTGCCTCAGCCTCCTGACTAGCTGGGACTACAGGTGCCCGCCTCCATGCCAAGCTAATTTTTTGTATTTTTGGTAGAGACGGGGTTTCACCGTATTAGCCAGGATGGTCTTGATCTCCTAACCTCGTGATCCGCCCATCTCGGCCTCCAAAAGTGCCGGGATTACAGGCGTGGGCCACCGTGCCCGGCCTCAGACTTCTTAATATCAGATTTTAGATAGGACAAACAGCTGATATTTCTGGCTTTTGATTTTTTTTTCACCAAAAGAATCCTCCCAAATGAAACTAATAAGGCTTAACCAAGATTATGGCTTAGCCAAGGATGTATGAGGCATCTCCAAAGAGGCGAAGGAGCACCTCAAAAACTCAAAAATCACACAAACATCAAAGCAATTAAGGCTGGTTCCCTGACCCGAAATTAAATCCAGGCTGCAGCAGTAAAAGCATAAAATTTTAACTATTCGATGACAAGGTAAAGTGGCTTTTATTCTTATTTTCTCAGACTATCTAAGTCAAGTAGTTTGAGCTTACTAAACAAAATAACTTTGTTTTAGGTGAGATTTTTGCTCTGTAATTTAGTCAAAAGAAATGTTAAGGCTAGCCATAACACTATCACGTGTCTTTCTTTGAAATTCAATCCTCTGATCAACTGTTTGGAATAAGAGATCTCTAAAATATTTTTTAACTTAGAAATCCCAATTTAAAGAATCCATCTTCTGGCCATGGACAATTAGAATTTCCAGTCGTGTATTGATTCTAAGTGACTCAATCCAACAGCCTCTTCAGTGAAAAACCAATCCCAATGATCTTTTCCCCCCACCCTAAAATAAAATATGTACTCTCAGGAATAGGCTTAGGAAAGCAAAAGACTCTTGTTGCCACAGCCCTATCCAAGCAACAAGATTTGGGACGACAAAAGTCCCTGAGGGATGGGACTTCTTTTTTCTTTCTTTTTTTTCTTTTTTGAGATGGAGTCTCGCTCTGTTGCCTGGGCTGGAGAGCAGTGATGCAATCTCGGCTCACTGCAAGTTCCACCTCCCCAGTTCACACCATTCTCCTGCCTCAGCCTCCCAAATAGCTGGGACTACAGGAGCCTGCCACCATGACCGGCTAATTTTTTTGTATTTTTAGTAGAGACAGGGTTTCACCATGTTAGCCAGGATGGTCTCAATCTCCTGACCTCGTGATCCCCCTACCTTGGCCTCCCAAAGTGCTGGGATTACAGACGTGAGCCACCGCACCCAGCCTGGATGGGACTTCTTATGACAAGCCCTCCTTGGAGCTTAACACATTTGGAAAACAAAACAAAATAAAAAACTTAAGGTTCTCAGCCATGTTACAGTTGGTCACATAATGTGACTCAAAAATGACTCCTCCCCCTGATGTTGGAGACCAAGAGTGAGTACTCTGACTTGGTCACAAATCAAGCCCACAAGGACATATGACAAGATGAGAGAAAACTTTATCCAGTACCTCCCTTTATGAACAACACAGAAGGAAAGAGATAAAGGAAAAGACTATTTCTGGGAGGAAATGGATTAAACAATCAAAATATTCATACCCCAACATTACTAAAAAGTACACCAGAATTACTACACCAAGACTAGTCCAACACAAATCTTCTCCCATTAATCAAAATTTGGTGGAGAAAACAGTGATTTTTACCACCCAATTGGAAAGAATGCACAGAGAGAAGCCAGGAAACTTGAGACAAATACATTTTTACCCTTTAGTTGGCTGATTATTTTTCTACATTTCTGCATGTCCAAAATGAGCGAATGGCAGTAAATCAGGTTTTAGTGGTAATACAGGTCATGGGAGAAAGAAAGGAAGTTCAGTTAGCAAAGCTTGTCTTCTGTCAGTGAAACCTTGCAGGTAGCAGCCCTCAGAGAAAAATCAATGCTAAATTTGTTTATCTTTAAGGTATCAGATTCAGTCCATTTTTCCCATATCCAGATAAGGGAAGACATGCCTGCACTAATAATGATTCTCTATGATGTAGATTTTTTCTACAAAAGGCAACTGTGCAGGGCCACTTCTATTTGCAATTTGTCAGAGAAATATATTGTGGATTAAAATGTTTTTATTTTCTTCAACAAACAATTGCTTCCAGAGGTGGAGTTGGATGTTCTGCAGTTACAGAATTTTAGCCAATTTAAAGGCCTGCTTCACCATAATTTAGAGCTCCTGTTAAATTTGGATTTGACCAAGTGAAAGGTGTTTTGGACATTAGACAAGGTGAAGAGTTGGTCAAATCCAAAGGAAGAATGATAACAACCAAAAACACAAGTAGCAATTGCACTATTTACATACTGTTGAACACTCTAAGCATAAGGAGAGGTTAGAATGAAGTAGTAAGAAGCCTTATTCTGCAGCTACCAAATTCTAAAACAAAACCCCAAACCAGCTCCTTAGTTGAGCAGGGACCAAGCTGCAGTCTGCTCTCCATTGTCACAGGAGCAGGAAACTCATGTTCCTTTTAGGAAGTGAGCAAAGCTCCATGAGGAGAGGAGTTCCATGAAAAAACAAAACTCAGATCTCAAACGAAAAATCGGAGAGAACAGGGACCTCAAGAGAAAGTAGGATCCAATTCTTAGAAAGTCACACGACTGGTCAGAATTAAAGCTCTATAGCTGGTACTGAGAACGAACAAAAGAAGCACTGCAGGTCAAAGGTTCTAAACTGCATTAAGAGGACCCCTTCATAGTTGGCAAAATGTTAACCAAATTCAGTGCCTGATTCAAGTGTCTGAATCAGTTGAGGTTTATGTCTGAATCGATTGAAGTTTATTGGACCAGAGCTTGAGGGCATATCCTGGAAAAACACAAGTTGTAGAAACCCTCTATGGCTTGTTGTGTCTTTGAGGAGGTTTTCAGGAGGCCTGCCATTTATACATCTTCTTAAAGGAGGGAAGGCCGGTAGGAAGAGACAAGTAGGGGGAAGAATATTTGGTCTCATCTTGTCTTTATTCTCTACATAGAAAGAAAAAGCATTATCAGTGTAAAATCTGACAGACTTTAGTTTTAGGAGCTAGACTTAGATTGCACACCTAAAGTTGCAATTGATGTGACCTTGTTTTATGAGAGAATATACATCTTAAGATGAGGATGAAAATGAAGATGAAAAAACCTGCTATGCACTGGGGACCTTTATGTTTGCACCTCATATAATGCTCACAATGACCCTTTAATCAGTTACTATTATCCTTCTATCCCAAAATATCAATGAAACTGTCCCTTATCTCAGAGCCCATTAAAGGTGGAAACAGGACTCAGACTCACATATTTCTGAATCTAAAACTCATGCTTCCAGCAAAAGAAATTATTGACAGAGTGAGCAGACAACCTAAGAAATGACAGAAAATATTTAGAAACTATGCATTTGACAAAAGTCTGATATCCAGCATCTATACGAAACTTAAATAAATTTAGAAGAAAAAAACATTAAAAAGTGGGCAAAGGACATGGAGAGATACTTTTTAAAAGAAGATATACATGTGGCCAACAGCACATGTAAAAGCTCAATATCACTGATCATTAGAAAAATACAAATCAAAACCACAACAAGACACTCTCTCACACCAATCAGAATGGCTATTATCAAAAAATAAAAAGATAACATGCTGGCAAAGTTGCAGAGAAAAGGGAATGCTTATACACTGTTGGTGGCAGTGTCAATCAGTTCAACCATTGTGGAAAGCAGTGTGAAAATTCCTCAAACAACTAAAAACAGAACTACCATTTGACCCTGCAATCTCATTGCTGGTTATATACCCAGAGGAATATAAATCATTCTACCATAAAGACACATGCACGCAAATTTTCATTGCAGCACTATTTCCTATAGAAAAGGCATGGAATCAACCTAAATACCAATCAATGGAACCTGGATTTTTAAAATGTGGTACATATACACCATGGAATATTATGCATCCATAACAAAAGAATGATATATTGTCTATTGCAGGAACATAAATGAAGCTAGAGGATAATATCCTTAGCAAACTAATGCAGGAACCAGAAAACTAAATATTGCATGTATAAGTGGGCAATAAATAATGAGAACACATGGACACGAAGGGAACAACACACACCAGGACCTACTTGAGGGTGGAGGGTGGGAGGCAAAAGAAGAGAAGAAAAAAAATTATTATTAGGCTTAGTACCTAACCGATGAAATAATCTGTACATCAAATCCCCATGACATGGGTTTACCTATATAACAGACCTATACGTGTACCCCTGAAACTGAAATAAGCATGTTTTTTAAAAAAACCACAATGAATTTCAAACATCAACAATTTAATCTCTAATCCTTCTCCAATCAAAATTTTAAGATTTGTTTTAAAAAGAACACTTTCAATGAGCAGAATAAATTGGCTTCTTTTTTCTAAAACAATAATAAAATGAAACTCGTATTTCACTCCACACAATTGTACCTACCAGAATTTAAAGAAAGGAAAGTTGGCTGCCTCTAATAGAAATAACCATACAGACATCAATGAAGAGACAGGGTCTCAAATGGGCCTTAGGACAAAAAACAATTAAGGATGTTGATGTCTGGGTCGGACCGGCAGACCCTGACCCAGTGACGGATGAACAAATATAATCAGAGACAAATATCCAGTGAAAGAGCAGACTGGGCGGCCGAGCCACTCACTGATAACGAGAAAATTCCAGAAAAGAGTTAGCAGCAGTGGCCCCAATCAGCCAGCTAAGTTTGCATTTATTTAGTACAGATTTAAATGACAAACCTCTTGAGTAAACACCACTAGAGGGTAATTGACATTACCAGCCTCCCGAGTAGACAGCAATCATGCACCTGCAGATAATCAAAGGTTGTTCTTAAGACCACCTGAGTAACTCCTCTACAATCCTATGTATCTACACCCTAAGCTTTTAAAAGAATTCAGCTGCTTTCAGCCAAATCTTTTACTGAAGCTATGCAAATCCCTCGGTCTTCCAAGAAGGTTTGTGACTATTTCCTATAACTATCTTTATAATTTTTCTTCTAAAATCTTTCCCACCACACGGACTGAACTCCCACATCTCCTCCTTTTCTGCTTCTTGTATCAGGCATTGTTGATTGAAGAGCACAGGTCTGTGCAGCAACAGGCCTGTCAGTTGAGACAGTCATTGCTCTTATTCCAGCTTTGCATCCTAGAATGAGCAAATAACATAAGATAATCATAATCAGCAACACTCTTTTCCAATCAAGGAGTGACCTGTAGTGTTAATTGGCACCTGGGCTCACTGTATGTCGTTACTAAGAAACCCCCCTGGGGGTATGTTAATCCTTTCTAGCCAAGCAGTCGCATCCTTTGAGGCTGGGAAGAGAGTGTCTGCCCAGGTGACAGGGCGAAAGAAAGGCAGATCTAAGATATGAGCCCAATAGATTGTAGCAAGTACAGGTTGCAGACAAAGCCAGAGCATAAAAATGATCAATACCCTACATGAGTTGCAGTGTACAACAGAGAGCATAGCAAGGAACAAGTTATCTGGAGTGAACGGTGTCTGTGTCCAGAGCAGGATTCGTTCAGCCTCCTGAGTTGTCTTCTTCAGCATCCCCCAAGTAATGTCCAGGGCTTGTGTTGTCTGCGGAAGCCACATTGTCCGGGGTTGTGGGTCCTGTAGGGTCTTTCATTGGCTGGCTCAAGCTTTTTCTTCTTTCCATCCTTTGATGAGGATGTAGTCTTCAGGCTGGTGTTGGTGTACTGGAAATTCTAGGGGTGGTGCCTGTGCTAGTAGATCTTTTATAGTCTTTGTTAAAGAGCCGGTTAGTGCTTTAAGAAAAACCTGTTGTGCTTTATTTTACTATCCAGTTTACAGAATAACTGGATACTTCTTTAGCCAATATGTTTACACACAGAATTTCTTTTACAATTAACGTTTTAAAACTCGCTTATACCTTCAAAACAAAAATTATACAACATTTCTTACATAAATTCCTTTTTATAATTTTTTTACAACTTCACAATCTTTGACATGCCTTAACTTTCTGACTTTGTTTTATAACCTTCCTTATTGAAAGTGCATTCTCATATCTATAACAGTCTTAATATTTCTTTCTTTTCTTTCTACTTTATCTGTATTCTGTGTCTTACTTTTTGTGTCTCTCTGATCTGTCTCTTCTAGTCTCTCTCTTACTCTTTCTTTCCCTTTATTTCTCTATAGAGGAAAAACTGCTTCGACTGCTTTTTACTTAAAGGAATCCTGATGATACAAGGATCATAACCTAGCAACTGATTGCATCGTCTGTGGCCCAAATACATGACTTTACTTATTAACTGGATATAGGGAGATAGTGTTTTAGTCCCGGTATGTGAGCAAAAATCCCATTCTAGAAAGCACAGTCCCAAGATCATCGGTCCTATTAACCCTGTAGGGGAGTATTTGGTGGGAAAAATAAACAACTGAACTGAATAGAGCAGGTCTATGCGATGTAGTTGCCTGTGAGAGATGGCTTGTTCTATTTCCTCAATCTCCCTTTTTGCTGCAGGGTTTAAATATCTGGGAGAATCTAGGGCTGTACTGCCCTTTACGATAGAAAACAGGTTTGCAACTGGTAAGTAGTTATGCCCAAGACAGGGCAAAGTCAGTTTGTATGGCCCAGAAATTTCTGATAATCATTTGAGGTGTGTAAGTTGCTAGTATTTAATTTAACCTTTTGAGGTCTTACTGACTGGGAAGTTAGTATGTACCCAAGATATTTCCAAGGAGAGGACATTTTTACTTTTTCAGGTGCTATGATTAAACCTCCTGTTTGTTTGTTTTTGAGATTGAGTCTTGCTGTCTCCCCAGGCAGGAGTGCAGTGGCATGATCTCCCCTCACTGCAATCTCCACCTCCCCGGTTCAAGGGATTCCCCTGCCTCAGCCTCCCGAGTAGCTGGGACTGCAGGCACATGCCACTATGCCCGGCTAATTTTTTGTATTTTAGTAGAGACACGGTTTCACCATGTTGGCCAGGATGGTCTTGATCTCCTGACCTCATGATCTGCCCACCTCAGACTCCCGAAGTGCTGTGATTACAGCCATGAGCTACCGCGCCCTGCCAACTGTGTATTCTTTATGACAGAGGCATATACACTTAACAGTACTGGCTTTCTTGGGGCTGCCAGTAATATATCATCCATAAAATGAATAGTCTTGCTATCAGAAAATTCTTTTCTACTGGGGAGCAAAGCCTGATCTACATGTTACTGATACATGGTAGGACTGTTCAGCATTCCCTGAGGAAGCACAATTTTTTTTTTTTTTTTTTTTTTTTTTTTTTTTTTTTTAGTAAGCACTTTCCAATGAAATCGGCAAGCTGGCCTTTGATTATTAATAGCTGGTAATGTAAACACAATTTTTTTTTCTGTTCTGTGAGAAGAATAGTATAAAGCAGTCTTTTAAGTCAATAACAATTATAGGCCAATCTTGAGGAATCGCCACAGGGGAAGGGATCCCATAGGCTGTAGATTAGCATTAATAGCACGTAAGTCATGCAAAATTTCCATTTGCCAGGCTTTTGGGAATGACGAAATGGGCGAATTCCAAGGGCCGTTAGATGGTTCTATATGGCCGGCTTGTAATCGTTCCTCAACTAATTCATGGGCTCTTTGTAATTTCTCTCCCTTCAGAGGTCACTCTTCCACCCAATTAAGATTTTGAGAGAGCCACATCACGGGTAGCGGAGGAAAAACAGTGGCCATAATTATAATTTAAATTTAACTTCAATTTTAACAGAGAATTATAATTTGGGATGTTCCTTGTATACAAGGAACACATGAGATTTTACCGTGAGCCCCCCGTGGAGCCGGAGGACAGCGGGGCGGGTCCTGGGTGGCGGCCGCACTGTGCTTGCTTAGGCCCAACTTTTTGTCTGTGCCGCTTTTTGTCTGCACGGTTCCCTCCTCCCACTGCTGCGCGGATGCTGCCGGCCTGTGCGAACCCTGCCAGCTTGTGCGCTGCGAGCTTTTTTGCAGCTGAGGCTTTCCTTTCGCCCGCCGCCCATTTGGCTGCCCGGCTTCAGCTTCTAATGCATTCCTTTTTTTTTTTTTTTCTTTTTTTAATACTTTAAGTTCAAGGGTACATGTACACAACGTATAGGTTTGTTACATATGTATTCACGTGCCATGTTGGTGTGCTACACCCACTAATGCCTTTCCTTATCTCTCTATAAACATACACCTGATTACCTTCTTGATTTTGTATCACCGGGCAGGCTAAAAGCCCCCCTTCTTTCTAATGCCGCTTGCTTAAGACAGGGTCCCATAGCTGTAGTGTATCCCTGGTCTTTTTTCTTATTTATTGGAGGAGGGGGCTCAGGCAAAACCTCCGTTTCCTCTTGGTTATTTTGGCACGGTGATAGAGGGGCTGAGGGACTCGGGTGGTAAAATAGGTGACGGTTCTGCCTCCTTCCCCTTTACAGGCTCTTCTGTGTATAATGGGACCAGAGTCGCCCTCACTAAAGCCCATAGCGTTAAAGATTACTGGGACCCGTTGCTCTTGCGCAAAAGGTCAGAAGATCAAGGCCATCCTGGCTAACAGGGTGAAATCCTGCCTCTACTAAAAATACAAAAAAAATTAGCCGGGGGTGGTGGCGGACGCCTGTGGTCCCAGCTACTCAGGGGGCTGAGGCAGGAGAATGGCATGAACCCAGGAGGCAGAGCTGGAAGTGAGCCGAGATTGCACCGCTGCACTCCAGCCTGGGCGACAGAGGGAGACTCCATCTCAAAAAAAAAAAAAAAAAAATTTCTTCTCACTTAAGCTCTTTGTCTAGTGTACCTTCTTCCGGGAACTATGGGTTAAGTGATACAATTTGCATTAGGTCCCCTAATTGAGCCTGCAAAACCGAGGCTCCAGTGGCTTTAAGCAGCTCTTTGAACACTTTTATATACTGCTTCTGTTGTGCTGATAACTGTTTTTCCATGATCAAACCCTAGCCTGAACAATTCCCTCGAACTTGGAGATCCCAAGCAGGCACAAAGGACGTACAGACTTACTGATTTATCGACTTACTGGCTTACCAATGGCACAGTCTTCTTCGTTTTCAAGGGTTCGAGATTCTTTGCAGCTATACCTCAGACCTGGGCACCAACATGCCAGTTCCTCACACGGGGCACCAACTGTCTGGGTCCAACCGGCACACCCTGACCCAGCAACGGATGAACAAATACATTCAGACACAAATATCCAGCGAAAGAGCAGGCTACGCTGCCCAGTCACTACTCACCAATACAGAGAAGGGTCCGGACCCTTCCGGTAAACAGTTAGCAGCTGAGGCCCTAATGAGCGAGCGAAGTTTGCATTTATTAAGTACAGATTAAATGACAAAGGTCTTGAGTAAACACCACTAGAAGGTAATTGACATCTTCGACCTCCCGAGTAGTTCCCCTAGCATAAGATTAAATGTTGGTTTTAGGACTGCCTGAGTAAACAAGCTATTTAGATAAACTCCTCTACATTCCTATGTATCTACACCCTAAGCTTTTAAGATAATTCAGCTGCCTTCGGCCAAACCTTTTACTGAAGCTATGCAAACCACCTGGCCTTCCAAGGTTTGCGACTATTTCCTATAACTATCTTTAAAATTTTTCTTCTAAAATCTTTCCCACCACCCTGACTGAACTCCCACAGTTGAGAAGACAGGGAAGGGCATTACATAAGCAAGAAAAAATCAGAACAGGTTTGGACATAAGAAAGTAAAATGTTGGTCAGGTCTTTCAACACAGATCAGAAAAAAGGGAGATTAGGGCTATGCTATGAGGGCAGTGAATGACAGCCTACATAATGGGAACTTCATCCTACAGATAAGAGAAGTCACTGGAAAGCTTTGAGGTCACAAACATGACAAACAGCATTTCCAGGAAGATTACTCTGACAGTATTAGGCAAGATAAGTTGGGAAATGGTCTTCAACTTTGGCAACTTAACAGAAATATCTAAAAGATCTGTATTTCTTTTCTTTTAATGTTTAATTTTGAAATAATTTCAGACTTTCAAAAATGTTCCAAAAATAGGCAAAGTCCTCATATGCTTTTCATTCAACTTCCCCAAATATTAACGTTATAGATATGCATCTAATCATCAAAATCAATAAATGATTATAAACACTGTGAAATGAATGCCTGTACAAACCTTATTCAAATCCCCTCTATGTTCTGACTAATATCCTTTTTCTGGACCAGGATCTAATCTAGTATCACATACTGCATTTCATTGTACGGTTCTCTCAGTCTTCTTTAATCTGGGAAAGTTAATCAGGATTTCTTTTACCTTTAAGACCTTCACATTTTTGAAGAGTATTGGTGACTTCTTTTGTAGAATGACCCTCAGTTTGGACTTTTCTTATATTTTCTCATGATTAAACTCAGGTTATACACTTTGTACAAGAATACCACAGGGGTGATGTTGCACCTTCTCCAACCACTATATTAGAATGCCCTAAGATGTCCTTATCTCTGATTACTGGGGATGTTAACTTTGATCACTGGGCTAAAGTTCCTCCACTACAAAATGACCCTTTTCCTTGAAAGCATTTTTAAACAACCAATCCCTGGGCCACACCGCACATCAGCCAAATCAGATACACTTGAGGGATGGTACAGGAATTGGTAGGCTTTAAATGCCCTACAAGTGACTCTAATCAGTATCAAGAGTTGGAAACCTGTGGCTTATACAGTGAAGATTAGAATCCTGAAAATCAGCTAGGAGACCATTCCTAACGCTTCTCTTTAACAAAAAAAATCTAATTCTATACAAAAGCAAATACATCTGGATTTTGGCATGGACATATGGTAGAGAAATAGAGGAAAACTAGAAATCACCTGATGGGGAAGTGATGAGTGAGTAGACTGCAGTCCGATTAAAAAAAAAAGGCAGAATCAGGTGTGATGACACTTGCTTATAATTCCAGCATTTTGGAAGTGAAAGTGGGCAGATCACTTGAGCCCAGAAGTTTGAGACCAGCCTGGGGTTTCACCAGCCTGGGTGAAACCCCATCTCTACAGAAACAAACACAAAAAATTAGCAAGGCATGGTGGTAAGTGCTTGTGATTCCAGCTATTCAGGAGGCTGAGGCAGGAGGATCATTTGAGATCACAAGGTTGAGGTGGGAGTCAATTATGATCTTGCCACTGCACTTCAGCCTGGGTATGAGAGTGAGATCCTCTCTCTTTAAAATAAATAAATAAATAAAAAACAGTAAAAATAATGTTCTAAGGTCAGATCTGGCACAAAAACTGCATCTTATTCTGTGATATTTAGATGCTATAATTAAAACAGAACATGGAGGTGTTTCCATATGAATAGCTGAAAGATTCCATACCTTTTAAACAGCTGCATCATATTCTATTGTGTAGATATAAGGTAACCTGTTTAATTAGCATTGTACTGGTGAAAGTCTAGGTTGTTCCCAATATTTTGCTGTTAATACAGTGAATAACTCGGATTAGGTGTCATTTTTTATGACTGTGACTGTGATAAATTTTTTCCAGTAAAGTTTGGGAGGCAAAAATATATATATTTTAAATTTTCACATGCATTAAGAAATTTTACTCTACAAGATGTGAACAAATTTTTATATTCCAAGAAAAGCAGGGGAGGGTAATATCACCTCAGTTGCTCTCACACAAATGTCCTGAGTGACAGGACCTTTAGGGACACAGGCACAGGGCCATATCCCTGGTGCCCACACAGGGCGGGGGCAACAGGATCCTGGGAAGCTACAGGAAAGGCGAGGGTGCCCTCTAGGGGACAGCCTGCTAAGGATCAGAAAGGGGCCAGGGGAGTTGAGAGATTACAGCAGGTCTTAAACTAAGGGCAAGTTCAAGTGGAGGGCATTAAGGTTCAAGGAGCAAGCTGAGGTGAGAATGTGGTAGAGACTGATGGAAGGTGAAGGTAAAAAGCTCCAGGGAAGCTAGGGGAGGCACATCAGGGCTCTCCACTCCTCCTCAGCATTGAACTTTGTAGTAGTCATGCTGGTCGGGCTCTGTGAGCTCTAGAATGTGCAGCACTATCTGGGGACTCTACCCACTCAAGGCCAGCAGGACTACCCCCCCAAGCTCTGACAACCAGCAATGTCTCCAGACTTTACCAAATGCTTTTCCAAATGAAAACATTGCCCCTGGCAGAATCATTAATCTACACTAATCTATAAAAGCAAATCACCACTAAAATCCATCACCTCTTGGTAGAAGAATTACAATTGTGAGAGGGGTAAAATTAAGGTCGTTAATATCTATTCAAATGACTTTTACTTAATCAGCAGTTTGATGTCCCAGAAGGCATGTTTAGAGGTGATGCCACATGGCTGCCTGTACCTCACAGCAGATGGTATGGGTTTTCCAAGGGTCTGTAACCATGTACTGGAAAGATCTGTAACTGCGAATGGGAATGACACCCACTGGGTTACATTAACAAGGGGGATGTAGGGAATTCTGTAGATATTGGCAGAAAAAAATACACAATGTAAATGCAAACCCCATTCTGATTCTCTCACCATCTTAAGGCCATCTTAGCTATCTATGAATGGTAGCATAGGGATTTTTGTATATTTTCAAAATTGTATACTGTTGGATCATTTTTAAAATATGAATAAATCCCAAAATGGACCAAGTAACTGGACACTGCTGGAGTCTCACTTTTGGCCAGGAGAGCTGACAACATCCTGCTCCCCCTGTCCTGGACACTGTCTGAATCAGGGGCCTAAATGCTCTCATTATGGAGGAAGAAGATGTTTTGAACATTCTCACCATTCACCCATCCACCTCTCACACTCATGGACCTCTCAAACCTCTTGCCCACTCTTGGATTTCATTCTTAACTTACTGAGCTCTATTTCTGTCCCTCACCCATTCCAACATGTGGTGGGTCCAGGTGGTGGCTTCTGCCTATGATTTTGTAAAACAAAAAGACTCTCAAAATTGCTTTCCCTGAAACCTCCTCAAACTGACCTCCACCTGCAGCCCCATGATCATTACCAGCAGCATTTGGACACTTTTTCTGGTAGTCAGATGCTTTCCATCTCTCTTTAGGAAATGTGATTTTCTCCACCCTGCACAAATGTTTCCTGGTAGAAATGAACACAGACATACTGCCTGTGTGTTCCCAAAGAAAATGGTTTGTATAAGAACATATGAAAGCTGCAATTATAGGAAAGACCATATAAAACATACATTATGTAGATGATTCTCACCATTCCTTTAAGAGATACATTGTAAAACATGACATTAATAATTATTTTAGAAGAATAAAGCATGCATACTGCTTTTTAAAATTAATGTTAACAAAGTGGTTCCTCCCATGTGCCCAGGCTGGGCCTCTGAACAAAATTATCCATCTTCAGTGGCAATGCCTGAGAGGATGACATGGACTTAGGCCTGATATGCAGCCATTCCTGTCTACCCTGCCCCTGCTGCAGGACAGTACCTGCCCAGGGCCCAAATCTCCTGCTGAAGAGCTGAGAGAGAAAATGAGATACCCAAAGCCTCTCACCTTTTTCCAGTCCACTGCAATGGGTACCAGTGCAGTCCATTTACCCCTGAGAACACCCACCTGCTGGTCTTTGACTTCTGAGAGTCAGATCTCCCTGGCTTCTCTGGGTCCCAGCTGCTTTCAGTCTGCTGAGCCCTGCTCTTTCGCATGGGAGTCACTCCCCTGCCAGGCATGTCCTTCAGTTCTGGCTGACAGGTCAGCCAACCCAGAACCAAGAGAATGAACAAAGATTTCAATATCTAGTATGTCCAGCAGATATGCAAGTTGTACAAAGAAATAAAGAAGTAGAGATGCACACAGCTCCCCTGACAACATTGTGTCCCAAAGCAATGTCTTCTGTGCCCCTCATTATGGAGCTCACTGTCCTTCACCACATGGGCAAGTGCTTCCACGGTCTCCTGATTCCTCAACAGGAGGCAACACACATTTTAACACAGTAGCTCAGCAAAGGAAGTGGTGATTATTTACCTACTTTGATAAAGTTCCTGAAAAGATCCTTAGACAGCAAAATTTCCTTCAAAAAGAATATCGGAAAGCCTTTCCCAATTGCAAAACATTGACCTCCTTGCTTTTCAAAAAAGTACCCTTGAAATAGCCAAAACAATTTTGCCAAAATAAATTGCAGAACTTGAACTTTCTCATTTGAAATCTCACAAAACATTACAACTATTAAAAACAGAAGTTGCTGGCATAAGAATTCAAATAGACACCGAAGGGATAGAATTGAGAGTCCAGAAATAAACCCTCACCCTTATAGTCAATTACTCTTGCACAAGGGTGTCAACATAATTCAATGGAGGAACTATCATCCTTTCAAGTAATGGTGCAGAAACAACTAGATAACGACATGCAAAACAATAAACTTAGAGAACTATACTTCCAATCATATCAAATGATTATCTAAAAATGGATCAGTGAGTTAGTTATAAGATCTATAACCATAAAAACAACTTGGAAAAAGACACAGGGGTAAAACTTAACGACCTCAAATGGGCAATGGATTCTCAGGTATGACTCAAAAGCATGAGAAACATAAAGGAAAAATAGATAAATTGGGCTAAAGATGCAAGCCTTTTGTGCATCAAAGGATATTATCAAGAAAATAAAAAGACCAAACACAGAATGAGACATAATATTTGCAAATCACATAGACAATGGTTTCATGCCCAGAATATACAAAGAACTGCTACAACTCGATAACAAAAATACAAACCACCCAATGTATACAAATAAGTAAAGGACTCAAATAGACATTTCTTCAAAGAAGATATGCAAATCATCAAGAGGGACATGAAAAGAAAGTCAACATCATCAGTCATTAGGAAAATACAAATTCAAAGCCACAATGAGATACCACATTACACCTACAAATATGGCTACCATTCTTTTAAAATGTTAAATAACAAGTGAAAGCCTTATGTAGAATTTAGAATCGTCATACATTGCTGGTGAGATTATAAAAAGTACAGCCACTAGGAGAAACAGTTGTGCTGTTCCTCAAGAAGCTAATCATAGAATTCTCATTTGAAACAGTATCCATTACTAGGTATATACCCAAAGAATTAAATCTAGGGACTCAAACAGGTACTTGCATGGGAATGTTGATTGCAGCATTATTCACAAAAGATAAAATATGAAAACAATCCAAGTGCTCATCAACACATGAATAAATAAATATGGTGACACATACAACAGAATGTTAATCTGCCATAAAGAGGAATGAAGCTCTGACACCCACTGGAACATGCACGGACTTTGGAAACATTATGCTAAGTGAAATATGTCAGAAACAAAATAACATAATTGTATAATTCCATTTATATGAAACATCAAGAATAGGCAAATTCATAGAGACAGAGTAGAGATGATCAAGGTCTAGGGTGGAACATACAGGGAGTTATTGTTTAAAAGATACAAAGTTTTGGTTTAAAATGATAAAAATTTTCTAAGAAAAATAGTGGTGATGGTAATTTAACACTGTGTATGTGGTTAATTTCACTTGATGGTGCATTTTAAAGTGGTTAAAATAGCACATTATTCGCAGAACTGTGAAAAATAGATTTCTATTATTTAATTCACCCAGGCTAACGTGTCTGTTATGGCAGCTGAATCCCATGAATACATCATCTGACCCACTGTTTTCAATGAAACGCATCAGTGTTTCAATCAACTTAGCTGGAAGCTCCTGTCCCCAGGAGAACCAGAGGCCCCAAAACGAGAGCTCCAGCAGGGGCTCAGCCAGCACAGGTCCCATAGGGCAGCCTCAATGTCAGGCCCTGGATGGCATGTGAGGCTATAATGATACAACCACAACGCGAAAGTGTAAGTATTTTTACTACTGACAGACACTGGGGAGCACTCGGCACACCTGGAGACCACAGACACAGAGGTCAGTGAGCCCGGGCAGGGAGGAGAGAAGAGACCGGTAAGCCAATGGCTTTATTAAGTCCAGGGTGTTATCTGACAGGTTTCTAGCAGGGAGCTTTAATGGATGTGTTCAAAGCAACCAGCAAACACTGCGACGAGGAGCTCACGCTGTGACTGAGAGGTGGTCACTTTAAATGTGAGGGCGAATGTCAGAATGATCAGTTTAAAGAAAGCGCTGGAGAAAGGGGAGCCCAGCACGCCAAGCAGGAGAGATGCCTCTAAGATTTCATCTCTGGCCACCATCTGGAGCCATTTGAACCAAATACAGTACTGAAAACTGCCATGGTGACCAAGCCCTGCCTCTGATTTGAGGCAAATAAACTTACACCATAAAAAATGAATGCCAAGGCAACATGACACTATGAGCATCATGACATCCAGGGACACCAGCCGGGTGTGGTACCGTGCCCTGGAGTCAGAATCCTGGGTTCTGGTCCCTGGGAGTGAGAAAATGAAAATGACTTGTCCCTGCCCCCCCGACATTGATCTTCCCACGCTGCTGCTGCCTCTTTGGTTCCCAAACCCATGTGCAGTGCTCAGCCCCAGACGTCACTGCCCCCAGGGTATACACAGTGCCGCCTACTGCACACAAACACAAACTAACAGAAGGTGACAAAAATCTGGGTTTGGGACATCTGATTGTGAAAGAGGGAGAACAGTGAATGTACAGCCACAGAGAATGGGACTCACGGGGCTGGAAGGTGATGAAGCTGTAACATAACATATGTGTGACCTCGTGTGAAGTGTACAGATCCCTGTGGAATAAAACATACAGCCTGGCCTGGGATTGCTGCCGTTCACACTTCCCTCCCTGTCCACAAGAGGGCGACAGAGTCCCTACAAGTCTGGAGCCTTCCGAGGGGATGCCAGCCTCCCTCAGCGGAACCCACATCCCAGCAGGGTCCACCCTCACCAAGGTCACTTTGGCCGAAGTCCTCAGCGCCCTCCGTGCACCCCACACGGACTCTGTCAGCTCCTCCCTAACCCGGCGGCCGCCAACCTAACACCACTCCCTCTGCCCATAGCTCCTGCCCCACACACCTGCTCCTTCCCCGGGCCCAGCTAAAGGCATCTCCCAGGACAGCGCTGGTGCACATGACGCCACACTGGGCACTTTCCCCTCGTGACCTCCTTCCATCCTCATCAACTCTTTCTGTCACTGCTCCCTAAATGCCCGCCCCTGCTCCATCTGTCCTGTTCTCTGGGGCATCGCGGGCCAAGTCTAGTGCTGACACAGAACAGCGGCTGCCTGAGGGCCCACAGCCTCCCCGGGAATCAGCCAGGCACCCTGTGACCTGCCTGCCCGCTGCACCCCGGTGGGCTCAGAGCGCGTGTGATGGTCACACAGAGGCACCATCCGGGATGTGGCCACCTACCCCCAGCTGTCCCTGGGGAAGACAGACCTCTCCTGTGTGCTTGTGGGGAGAAGGTGGGTGTTATTGCTCTTTGCTCCCAGAACACAACTCACCCCTACCCGCCCTCTCAGGTGTGAGCAACGTCCCTCCAGACAGGCTCTCTGGCCACTGCCTGTTCCTCCTCTACAGAGAGTAGCTTGGCCACGTCAAAACCCTCAGGACAGACCCCTGGGTATGTCAGCACATGGAGGGCTGAGCCCATCATGGCCACAGAGTAAGCCGGGATGAATCTCTCCAGCTCTGAACCCCTGCTCTGTCCCAGGCTCTCCCTCCTGCGTCTCAATGAGCCATGTGCCACGGGGTTCCTGGGTAACCCCCCACTTCCTCCGGCACCACCACGGGGAAGGTGTGGTGACCACAGGACAATCAGCTGGGCAGAGAAGAGAGGACCTCAAAGATGGTCAGGAAGAACATGAGAGACCCTGAGCTCCAGCTCAGCCGCCACACCCCAGGGAGCCACAGAGTGACCGAGAACTGTCCCTTTGACTATGGGACTCACAGCCCCCACTGAGCAACCAGCACAGGCCTCTCCTCCCAAGACGCATGAGAGATTCACCCTGCACACCTACATGGAGGACAGTTTCCTCTGGGACACCCAGGTCTTGAATGTCCATCCTTGGAAGCTGCAGCCAAGCTAGACACGATTACAGAAAGGAAGGGTCCCTCTCACCAGGCAACACGCAGCTCACCCACAGCACAATGGGGCGTCACTGTGACAGGGACCTGGTGCGGCTCCAGCCTCCGGCACTGAAGGGGAGAGCCAGATGGGGATGAAAGAGGGCAAAGGGCATTAATGTGCACCCCGACCCAGAGCCATGGGGACAGCAGGAGGCTGACGCCCAGGACTGTGCTTACCCAACTTGCAGGGTAAGTGTGTGACTCTGTGTGTCTGTGTGTGTCTCTTCTGTGTGTGTGTGTGTGTGTGTCTGCACAAAGTGTGTGTTGAGGTTTGGTGAAAGAATCACTGCTGAAAAAGGCAGAGGCCTCCACAATTCCCAGGGACCTGAAACACAGACAAAAGGAAAAACAGAAGGAGGGACAAGGAGGCAGGACTGAGAGAGGAGGGGACAGAGAGGTGTCCTGGGCCTGACCCCGCCCATGAGCCTGAGAAGTGCTCCTGCACCGGGAAGAGGCTCAGCACAGAAGGAGGAAGGACAGCACAGCTGACAGCCGTGCTCAAGAAGCTTCTGGATCCTAGGCTCATTCCACAGAAGAGAACACGCAGGCAACAGAGACCATGGGGCCCCTCTCAGCCCCTCTGTACACACAGCGCATCACCTGGAAGGGGTTCCTGCTCACAGGTGAGGAGAGAACTTCCTGGGAGAGGACAGGAGGAGGAAGCAGAGTCACTGGATCGGGTCTCCTGGAGAGGATGGGGTTCTAAACAATAAAAGAAGCCAGCACTTTGAGAGGCTGAGGTGGGTGGACCACAAGATCAGGAGTTCAAGATCAGTCTGGCCAACACAGTGAAGCCCAGTCTCTTCTAAAAATACAAAAAATTAACCAGGTATGGTGGTGTGCTCCTGTAATCCTAGCTACTCGGGAGGCTGAGTCAGGAGAATCACTTGAACTCGGGAGGCGGAAGTTGCAGCAAGCCGAGATAGCGCAACTGCAAGCCAGCCTGGGCAAAAGTACGAGACTCTGTCTCAAAAAAAAAAAGAAAAAGAAAAGAAAAAGAAGGAAAGAAGGCTCTGTTGGAGCCTGGATAATGGAAAATACACCAGAGAGGGACAGGGGTCAAAACAGGAAAACCTCACTGAACAGGAATTGGTAAGAGGCAGGAAAATCTTAAGTGTTCTGTTTTCCTGATTAATCATCGGGGCCATCACATTTTGAAAAATGATAATAATAACTACATCAGATGACACTTCAAATAAAAATACAAGCAGGGCATGAAACACTGTCCTCAGCAAAAAACCTCAACAATTGGGGAAAAAAAGAAAACACCCAGGGCGTGGAGGGCCCTGAGAACTCTCACATCTACAGGAGTCTGCAGCCTGTTCCTTCCACTGCAGTCTGCACTGGGGTGCAACCAAGATCACAAAAGTCCCTGTCCTCATGGAGCTCACGCTGTCATGGGGAGGAAGACACAGATGCAAAGAGATCGAGAATGTGAGGTCAGGTGTTGACAAGAACCCTGGAGGGAACAGAGCAGGGAAAGGTCATAAAGGGAAGACCCAGGGTCTCTGAAGGAGGTGTCAGGAAAGAAGTCTAAGGATGCTCTGATGTGAGCAGGACCTGAGGGCAGTGTGGAGGGGGCCATGCGGACCCCTGGGGAAGAGGATTCCAAACAGAAAAATGACAAGGTCAGAAGTGTTGAAGGAATGGGGGTTATGCTGCTGACCTTGCCCTAGTAGGACAGTAGGACACAAACACATACACACACAAACACACATGCCCTTATTGTGCGCATGTCTGTGTTTGTGTGTGTGTGTGTGTGTCTTCAAGGCTGAGGATTGAAGAGACCATCTCACGACCCAGTGCCCCACCTTTTCACCCCAATACATAGGTCTCAATATTAACTGATGCTCTCTCTACCTCCTAGCATCACTTTTAAACTTCTGGAACACGCCCACCTCTGCCCAAGTCACTATTGAAGCCCAGCCACCCAAAATTTCCGAGGGGAAGGACGTTCTTCTACTTGTCCACAATTTGCCCCAGAATCTTACTGGCTACACCTGGTACAAAGGGCAAATGACGGACCTCTACCATTACATTACATCATATGTAGTAGACAATGACATAATTATATCTGGGCCTGCATACACTGGACGAGAAACAGTATATTCCAATGCATCCCTGCTGATCCAGAATGTCACGCGGGAGGACACAGGTCCCTACACCTTACACATCATAAAGCAAGGTGATGAGACTAGAGGAGCAACTGGACATTTCACCGTCACCTTATACCGTGAGTGATTCCAGATGATCCCTGGGTGTTGGGGGGCAGGGGTCAGTTCTACTTCACACACACAGGATTGTCAGGCCGAGACTGTGCCTGTGTCCCTCCCTGTATTACGTCCCATGCTGGGGTTTGGGCATTTAGTGCAGGACATACACAGAGGAGACAAATTTCAACAGATCAGAATTCCTTTCCCACATCCAGACCCTGCAGACACTTGCTGCAGAGGAAGGACAGTCTGACGGGGGAACTCAGCAGCAGGAGATCAGTCTCAGCCAAGCTCCTCATGCCCTCTTCATAAATTTCACCCTGAGAAAGACCCTGGAGAACTGAGCAGGGCTTGGCCTCAGGAGCCCCTGAGATACTCTCAGAGAAGCTCAGCCCTAGAAGCCTCAACCCCAGACCCCTGTCCCTAAATCCTTACTCCAGATAAAGCTGAGGAGCCTGTGCCAGGGCTGGGCTGTGGCTTCTTGGGCACGGCTTACTGGGACCAAGGATTTACCAGCTGTCTGAGGACTGTGTCTCCTGGATCTGCTCACCAGCCAGGGCTCAGCCCTCAGAGCCTCATCTGGGCAAGGACAGACCTTTGTTCACCTGAGACTCAGAGTGGAGAGGACAGAAAGACAAGCTTTGTAGACCATCAGCCAACTGCCTTGGGAGGCTTAGGACAGTCCTTAGAAAGTCTAATGTCCCCAGAAGCAGAAACAGAAGAGAGAATATGTACCTGGTAGCAGCTTGTCCACAGGGATCTGACCTAAAGGTGCTTTCTCATGGAAGGAAATTAATAATAAGTGCTGTTTGTGTGAACACCTCCACTGTGCCAAGCATTAGGTCAGGTGACTGTGAATAATTTAAAATTTATTCACAGATAGCATGAAAAGCCACAGTCCACTTGCCATTTAGCTTATTTCATTGAGAGAAAACTGAGGCACAGGAAGGCAGTCAGTGAAGCAGAGTCACACAAACACAAAGAGGAGATCAGGGTCACATGAGGTCTGTCTGCAGCCACAGGCCCATCCTCTCCACCACCAGAAGTGAGGGCTTACTGGGTCCCAAGGACCCATAGTCATTTATTGGGCCAAATCCTCTCTTCTTAGGCATCCAAACCTCAGAGGAGTGAGAGCAAATGGTCAGCTGATTAGTCTGTACCCCAGAACTGAATCACCTGCCTCAACCGTCAGAGTCAGTGCAAAAAACTGTCCAGGCCTTCCTCATAGATCTTCACCCCCATCACTGAACCTGAAATCGTGTGTCTCCCAAAGTGTCCATGTCACTGTCATGAGAGGATCAAGGAGAGGACCTTGTTTTCTTTCCCCACTCGCACCCTGCACCAGCACAGGCCCAGCGAGAGAGACACACTCAGGAGCTCTCACATAACAAATGAAGGAAACGAATGAAGAATCGAATGATCCAAAACCTCTTTAGAGAAGGGATCTTGGATGCAGAATCCTAGGAGGTTCTAGCCACACCTGTCCCTTGTCCTTCAGAGGCTGACACACATGTTTCATCCCCCCACTACCTCTTGCCCCTAAAGCCACCCCACCTCATGTAACTCTGAAGCTCTTTGGCCACCGGAGGGTTCTCAGGGCTCCTTGGTCCTGGACTGTGGAACTGGGGGCACCTGGTCCCTGGGGTCTCTGAAGTCAGTGTAGCCCCACTGCTCACTGCCATGGTGTCTCTTCCTCTCTCTGCTTCTCCGTGTCCCTCGTCTTCCTCCAACTTCATTCTGACTGGCAAGCCCTGTCCTGAACATCTTCTTCCTCCATCCCTAGGCCTTCCCCAGACACTCCCTCTAACTAGGCTGGCTGTTCTGTTCCCTTCCCCCTAACACTGTGGCCTGGCCCACCTCCGAGGAAATAGGAAAGGTGCAGAAATCACCAGAGTTGCCACTCCTGCCAGGCTTCATCTCGAGCCAATGTCCCCAGGTCACTAAGAGAATGACCTTCCACTGTATTCCCATCCAGGGCTCTTTCCCTTTGTGAGGCTGACCTGTGGACAAGACCATGGGACAGGGATAGGCAGTTCCTCCATCCACTCTTAGAATTGCCAGACAAGTTCTTCTGGCCTCCTGCACACACACAAAAAAAATTTATTGAGATGGTGATTTGTAGTAAAGAAAGATTTTAACGAATCCAAGTCTGCCAAACAGGAGGATGGAGGATTATTATTCCTCAAATCAACCTCCCCGGTAGATCAGGGGTTAGAGAATTTCAAGGATAGTTTCAGGGGCACAGGACTAAAAAATGAGTACTGCTGATTGCTTGGTGATGGAATCATGCGGGCGGAGGGAAATGATTTGTTTGTGCTTGAATCTGCCTCTAGGTAGGGACCACATGACTGGCTGAGCCATTAGTCATAGGTATGGATGAGGTCAGCCGGTTGCCAGAATGCAAAAGAACGAGAAACATCTCAAAAGACCAATCTCACGTT
Organism: Symphalangus syndactylus; assembly: GCF_028878055.3. Taxonomy (NCBI): domain Eukaryota; kingdom Metazoa; phylum Chordata; class Mammalia; order Primates; family Hylobatidae; genus Symphalangus; species Symphalangus syndactylus. The sequence continues at coordinate 19,269,854 of NC_072439.2, forward strand.
CTACAATAGTGATGTTATCTATAGCAGCAATTAGTTACAAATTTTGTAAACTCTGGCCAAATGACATTTGAGCAGTCAGGGATTATAAAAACTGTGCCTACATTTTAGCAGAATTCAATTCCCTCCTATCATCTTAATCTCATTGTCTTTCACTAGTTTTACAAAGGCAGTCCCTGGGCAAAGTAAGGGTGTTAGTTTTATGGAGGAACTATTCTCATTCCTGCTTCAAGGTTAAACCATAAACTAAATTTCTCCCAAGGTTAACCTGGCGATGCCTAGGAATGAGTGAGGACAGCCAGCCTGAGACTAGATGTCAGATGGAGTCAGCCATGCTAGTTTGCTGTCACTGTTGTAATCTTTGCACTGACTCACCAGGGTGTTAGAGGCTGGACAGTGCTGCAGTCCCCAAAGCCCATGGGCTCATTTCACCCATTTCAATCGTGACTCCATCCTCAACCTGCCATGGAGCTCACATTCTCTGGTCACTTCCTAGAGACCTCCGGCTTCCTTTCAGGCATATAACAAGCTTGAAATTGGTCACTCAGTTCTAACACTAAATAAAAAGCTGAAGAAACTCAAAAGTCAACAACTCGCTAAAATCTCTCAGAGATGGTTGGGAACAGTGGCTCACACCTATAATCCCAGCACTTTGGGAGGCCGAGGCGGACACAAGGTCAGGAGATAGAGACCATCCTGGCAAACATGGTGAAACCCCGTCTCTACTAAAAATACAGAAAATTAGCCAGGTGCGGTGGCGGGTGCCTGTAGTCCCAGCTACTTGGGAGGCCGAGGGAGGAGAATGGCGTGAACCCAGGGGTTGGATCTTGCAGTGAGCTGAGATCATGTCACTGCAATCCAGCCTGGGCGACAGAGCGAGACTCTGTCTCAGAAAAAAAAAAAATGCTGTTAGAGAAATGAAGAATGCTTTTGATGCTTACTGGTAGACTGCACACAGCTGAGGAAAGAATACCTAGCTTGAGGATGTGTCAATAGAAACATCCAAAACTGAAACAGGAAAGTTCAAAAAGAGTGGGGAAAAAAAAGTGGAACAACATATTCAACTTCATATTTAATATTTTGTTTTGACAATAGCAATTTTTAAATTTTGTAGTTGTGGGACAACTACAAAGGCTGTAACATACACGTAATGGGAATACTGGTGGTTTTGGGGACCAGTTGGAGGTGGCCAGGTGGTGCTATCTGATGGTTTTACTGCCTGTGCCACATACAACTGTTTCCTCATGATGATGCCATTTTCATGCATTGGAGTTCTTCATGTGGGGAGACACACGAGCCATTGGCATCTCACTTAGACTCTTCCTAATTCACACAAACTTACACTCTAGTGGTGTTTCCTGAGCTTAAGAAAAAATGAAGAAAGCATTTCACATGCGTGTTTTGGGGTCCTCCCCATTTTTCCTAACTCTGCACAGAACTTAGAAGCAGGGAGTTCTTTCTATATTTACTGACATAACACACATCGCTTCTTTTAATTTGGCATCATTCCTCCCTTTATGTAATTGACGCACTGACCAGTTCTGTCCTTTAACGGGACTCTCTCTACTTAAGGGGTTGCTAATTTCAAATCACCTTTGGCATCTTTCTTTAAGCATAATGTGATCCTGCTGGAATTCATGGCACACCTAAACCTTATTTTGGTCTCAAGAGAAATACTACTACCAGCAATTGATCTTAGATGGTCGCACCATCAGTAAAAATTTCCACTTATGAAAACATTTTCATGTTTCCTCCAAATGTATTTTTTGTTACTGGAGTCAGAACACAACATGAGGTCTAAACTCCTGACAACTTTTTATGGAAAAGTTCCAGTATTACAAATTGAACATCCCAAATTCAGAAATCCAAAATCTGAAATGCTCCAAAACTCAACACTTCTGAGTACAGATGTGATGCCAAAAAGAAGTGCTCACTGGCGCATTTTGGATTATAAATTTTTCAGATTTGGGATGCTAAACCAGTACATATACTGCAAATATTCCAAAATAAAAAAATGAGAAATCCAAAACACTTTGTTTGAAGCTTTCTGCATAAGGAGCACTTTATCTGTATGAACTACAGGCATGAGGCTGTACAGGAGATCTCTAGAACCTCCTCATCCTGCATAACTGAAACCGCACACGCACGGAACAACGCCCTATTCCCCTGATCTCAGCTCCTGGAAACTACTATTCTACTCTCTGATTCACCCCGGAATCCACTGATATGATGTGCATAGAGTAGTCAAACTCAGAATCACAGAGTAGAATGTCTAATGAGAGAAAGTATCTGCAAGACTTCTTCCCAAATATTGGTCTAATATCCACCAAACACATATGGTCCATGAGGGCCAGACTTCCATCATCAGTTCATGTTCGCCCTTTCCACCACTCAGTTCTGCATTTGCAAACATCCACATGTATTTCTAGAAAGACCCACATGGTCCTCACCTGCCCTCTACAGGGGGAAGGGAGCACATTGGACCCTGAACAGGGAACATGGTCTTGGTCCAAAGCTATCAGCTCTTGCCTGTCCCCTTCACTCTTTGTAGGTCATTCCTTGGACTCTCCTATATCTTCAGAGGTCACTGGCTCAAGCCAGTCACTATGAGACACCTGGGAAAACTGCCCCACCTTGTGGCTCCACTGCCTGATGACTGAACTGACCTCCAGGCTTGACTCTGGTCTCCTCTGTGTTATTTCTGCTGAAGTACCCAGTCCCAGGCCAGCCTTTCCAGTACCCAAAGGGTTTAAGGACAATGGGAAGTTCCATCATCCATCTCTAGGATGTCCTTGGAAAGGGAAGCTGCAGAGAAAACATAGCTTGGGGGGCAAAGTAAGACTGAAACTAAGAAGATTCCAGTACTGCATGCTCCAAGTGAGGACCACAAGGTGGGACAGGCAGGCAATTGGCGGCGGAGGGACTAAGAGAAGCACCAGGGGCTGTGACTGTTGGTCCTGTGCCTTTCCGTGACCCAATGCTGCTGCTCAATTCACACTTAAGAAAGTCTGTGCTTCTCCCACATAAAGCAGGCAGTCTCAAAATCTCTGAGCCCTCATATTCCCATGCATCTCTTTTGTAACACACACAGTTGTCATGGGCTTTTAAGGACTTGGGTGGGCTGAGAGATGGGAAATGCCAACTCTGATTGAAAAACGCCTTTGGAGGAATCAAAGGTGCCACACAGGGCAATCTTCTCTCTCTTTTCTGCACAGCGGAGACTCCCAAGCCCTCCATCTCCAGCAGCAACTTAAACCCCAGGGAGGACATGGAGGTTGTGATCTTAACCTGTGATCCCGAGACTCCGGACGCAAGCTACCTGTGGTGGATGAATGGTCAGAGCCTCCCTGTGACTCACAGGTTGCAGCTGTCTGAAGCCAACAGGACCCTCATTCTATTTGGTGTCACAAACGATATTGCAGGACCCTATGAATGTGAAATACGGAACCCAGTGAGTGCCAGCCGCAGTGACCCAGTCACCCTGAATCTCCTCCGTGAGTATCTTCTGTTCCTCTGGGAGCCAGGCTGCCATCCCAAATACACATGGCCAGAGGCCAGGCCTCTCAGTCTCTCTCAGGTCCAAGTACAGAGACCTTTACCCCTGGACATCAAAGCTGGCCATGACTTTCTGCCCCAGGCAAACCAGAGTAGGCCTAGGCTTGATCAACAATAGGAGAAAAGAGGCTGCTTCTGTCATGGAGACTCAGGCTCCACAGCTTGTGATGGGAGAAACAGGTGAATGTCTCAGGCTCCAGATCAGTGAACACAGCAGGGATTTGGCTGGGACTTCACTGTTGCGACTTGGCCCACAGGGTCACTGTGGCCCTTCCACAGACCAGGAGTTTCCCTTCCCTCTGACAATATCACCTGTGACTTTATTCTCTTTGCTCCAGATGGCCTGGATGCCCCTACCATTTCTTCCTCATACACCTATTACCATACAGGGGAAGTCCCCAAGCTCTCCTGCCTCACAGACTCTCACCCACTGGCAGAGCATTCTTGGCTGATTGATGGGAAGTTCCAGCAATCAGCACAAGTGTTCTTTATCCCCCAAATCACTAAAACATACAGAGGGGTCTATGTCTGTTTCATCCATAACTCAGCCACTGGTGGAACAAATCTCATAATCAAGAGGATCATAGTCCCTGGTAAGTGGATCCCTGGAGCATTGGCAATATGTTTTCCAGTGAAGTCTATCTAGCTATCAGGGAAGAGCCACCTGCCCTCTGCAAAGGGAGAGGGAAAATCAAATACCCAGGACAGGGAATATGTTTCTGCTCCAAAACCACCAGCTTTTGCCTGTCCCCTTCACTCTTTCTAGATCATTCTTTAGACAGTACACTAACAATGAACAATCTCAAAGGAAATTAAGAAAAGAATTTCAATTCACATTAACATCAAAAGGAATAAAATATTTTGGAATAAGTTTAACCAAAAAGGTCAAATGATTATACCCTGAAAACTACAAAACATTGCTGAAACAAATTAATGAAGATATCAATATATGGAAAGACATTTCATTTTCATGGATTGGAAGAATCAATATTCTTAGAAAGACAATACCACCCAAAATGAGTTGCAGATTCAGGGCAACCTTTACCAGAATCCCAGTAATATTTTTTGCAGAATTAGAAAACTCTGTCCCAAATCTGACCTGACAGGCCCTTATTAATGACTGCCACAAGAGAAACACTGAGAAAAAGATGCAACCACGAAAAGGTGGAAAGTTCTGATAACATAGAAAATAGCAATCAGCCTTTCTCACATCCCAAAGCCTTCAAAAATATACCAGTGCAGCATGGCCAGTATGGAATTGACTGAAAACTAATCACCAAGCTAGAAACGTGGTGAGAGAAAAAAAAAGGGCAAGAATATATTTGGCTTATCACCTCCCACTTTTGCCTACTAATCTGATGCTGAAAAGAAATGCTCACTGAAGCATTGTAGATTTTGAATCTTTCAGATTTGGGATGCTAAACCAGTAAGTATATGAAAAATATTTCAGAATGAAAAATGTCAGAAATCCAAAACACTTTTTGTCCTAAGTCTTATGCAGAAGAAATACTCAATCTGTGTGAACTATAGGCATCAAGCTGTACAGTAGATCTCTAGAACCTCCCCATTATGCATAACTGAAACTGCACAGCCATGACCAACTTCTGATTCTCCCCACTCCCAGCTCCTGGCAACCAGCAGTCTCTTCTCATATTCACTCTGGAATCCACTTACATGAGGTCCCTAGAGTAGTCGAACCCATGGAATCAGAGAGTAGAATGTCCAATGAAAGAAAATATTTGCAAAACTTCTCACCAAATTTGTCTCATATCCAGCAAACACAGATTGTCCACGAGGACCAGATTTCCAGCAGCTCATTCCCATCCTTTCCACCAGTCAGTTCTGTATTTGCAAATGTCCACATGTATTTCTGGAAAGATCCACATGGTCCTCACCTGCCCTCTGCAGAAGGTGAGGAAACTTAAAGAACCCAGGACAGGGAACATGGTTCTGCTCCAAAGCCACCAGCTCTTGCCAGTCCCTTTCACTCTTTCTAGATCATTTCTTGCACTCTGCTGTATCTTTAGAGGTCACTGGTTCAAGTAAGTCCTCGTGAAACACCTGCAAAAAACTGCCCCACCTTGTGCCTCCACTGCCTGATGACTGAACTGACCTCCAGGCTTGACTCTGGTCTCCCCTGTGTTATTTCTGCTGAAACATCCAATCCCAGGCCAGGATGCTCAGTATCATCAGGGTTTCAGGACAATGGGAAGTCCCATTATTACTCATCTCTAGAATGTCCTTGGAAATGAAAGCTGCAGAGAAATCACATTTAGGGGGGCAAAATAGGATGGAATTTGGAAGGGGCCCAGCAGTTGCACATTCCAGGTAAGGAACCCAGGGTGAGCCAGCGAGTCAATTGATGAGAGAGTGACTGCGAGGGGTACCAGAGGCTATGACTCCCACTGACGTGTATGTCCATGACCCAACGCTGCTGCTCAATTGACACTTGGGAAATTCTGTGCTTCCCTAAGACAGAGCAGGCAGCCCCACAGTCTTTGAGCCCTTAGATCATCATGCATCTGTCTTGTGACACACGCACCAGCTATTGGCTTTCAAGGAGTTGGGTGGGCTGAGAGGTGGGAGATGCCAACTCTGATTGAAGGATGCTTGTAGAGGAAACAAAGGTGCCACATAGGACAATCTTCTCTCTGTTATCCACACAGCAAAGCTGCCCAAGCCATACGTCACCATCAACAACTTAAACCCCAGGGAGAATAAGGATGTCTTAACCTTCACCTGTGAACCTAAGAGTGAGAACTATACCTATATTTGGTGGCTAAATGGTCAGAGCCTCCCGATCAGTCCCAGGGTAAAGCGACCCATTGAAAACAGGATCCTCATTCTATCCAGTATCACGAGAAATGAAACAGGACCCTATCAATGTCAAATACGGGACCGATATGGTGGCATCAGCAGTGACCCAGTCACCCTGAATGTCCTCTGTGAGTATCTTTTGTTCCTCTGTCGGTCAGGACACAAGCTTAAGTCCAAACGACCAGAGGCCAGGCCTCTCAGTCTCTCTCCGGTCCAAGCATAGACACCTTTACTTCTAAACATCCGAGCTGGCCATGACTCCCTGCCCTGGGAAAACATGGGTAGGCACAGCCTTAACCAAGAATATAAGGGGAGGGGACGCTCTTGTCATGGGAGACTTGGGGCTCACAGCTTCTGAAGAGAGAAACAGGTGAATACCTCAGGCTTTGGCTCAGTGAACATAGAGGGGGTTTGGCTGGAACCTGAGGGTGTGTGTTCGCTCAGAGGGTCACTGTGTCCTTCAAGAGACCAGGAGCATCCCCTTCCCTCGGATGACATCACCTGTGGCTTTATTCTCTTTGCTCCAGATGGTCCAGACCTCCCCAGCATTTACCCTTCATTCACCTATTACCATAAAGGAGAAAACCTCTCCTTGTCCTGCTTTGCGGACTCTAACCCACCGGCACAGTATTCTTGGACAATTAATGGGAAATTTCAGCTATCAGGACAAAAGCTCTCTATCCCCCAAATTACTACAAAGCATAGTGGGCTCTATGCTTGCTCTGTTCGTAACTCAGCCACTGGCGAGGAAAGCTCCAAATCCATGACAGTCAAAGTCTCTGGTAAGTGGGTCCCAGCTTCTTTCGCAATAGGGTTTTAGGTGGAGTGTATCTGGCTTTCACAGAAGAGTCAGGAAAATATTCTTATTCCCAGCCTGTGTCCCATGGGCACAAGTAAATCCCAAATTCTCCTCCTGAACCCTCCCAATTTCTCTAAGAACTTCCAAAACTTTAACAAACAGGCTGATATCTTCATAAAATTCCCAGCCTAGACCAAGCAGGAAAAACATTGATTTCATTGAAATAATTGATAATAATGAGGATAATGTTTTTATGATTTTTATTTGAAAATTTGCTGATTCTTTAATTGGTTTGTTTTCTAGATTTATGGAATTTTTCTCTTTTAATCTATCTATAGCTTATAGCAGTTCAATAAACTATACTTCTGGGAATGATAATTGAAACATTTACTTTTGCTCTCTACCCGACTGTCCCAGAATTGGGCAACTATTCATGAATATTGATGTGTTTATGGTAATACACATATTTGCACAAGTACAGTAACAATCTGCTCTCCTTGTAACAGGACACATTTGAAATCATTGGTTATAGTACCAAGGCTTTGACTGGGATGTTATATTTAAGAATATAGATAGAATGAACCAATATGAACTGCAGGCAAAGTCTGAAGTCAGCCTTGGTTTGGCTTCCTATTCTCAAGAGTTTTGTAAAAGTTTAATCTGAGATTCCTCATAAAAACTTAGAGCAAAGAAAATTTTAAAAGAGAGCCTACATGGTCCACTGCTACTCTAGCTGCACTTATGTAAAGAATCAGACCAAATTTGAGGAAACTCAACCTATTTTGCAAACAAACTTATGCTACTGAAGTTATCATTGGTAAAAATAGAGATGCCCATAGAGAGAAAAATTATGTGGAAAATAAAAACTGTAGTACACCTGCTATGAGATTGCAGCTCTGTTCATTGTTTCTGTGTTTTTATTATCCACCTGTAGACTGGACAATACCCTGAATTCTACTAGTTCCTCCAATTCCATTTTCTCCCATGGAATCACTAAGAGCAAGACCCACGCTGTTCCAGAAGCCCTATAAGCTGGAGGTGGACAACTCAATGTAAATTTCACGGGAAAACCCTTGGACATGAAGCATGAGCCACTCAGAGCTCACCAAAATGTTCGATACCATAACGACAGCCGCCCAAACTGTAAACCACGACAACAAGCTGATGATTTCACACTGTGGGCAGTTTCTCCCAAGATGTCAGAACAAGACTCCCCATCATGATGACGCTCTCATCCCTCTTAAACGTCCTTGCTCATACTTCCCTCTTTCACTTGGCGGGATAATGCAGTCATTAGAATTTCACATGTAGTAGCTTCTGAGGGTAACAACAGAGTGTCAGATATGTCATCTCAACCTCAAACTTTTACATAACATCTCAGGGGAAATGTGGCTCTCTCCACCTTGCATACAGGGCTCCCAATAGAAATGAACACAGAGATATTGCCTGTGTGTTTGCAGAGAAGATGGTTTCTATAAAGAGGTAGGAAACTGAAATTATAGTAGAGTCCCCTTTAAATGCACATTGTGTGTTTGGCTCTGGCCGTTTTCTACAAGAAACATTGTAAAACGTGACAGTAATACTGATTCTAGCAGAATAAAACATGTACCACATTTGCTAATACTGTTCTCTTAAAATAATTTTAAAAGAATGGGGTGAGCCCTCCCATGTTTCCAGGCCAGGTCTCTGAAGAGAATCCTCCATCTTCAGTAACAATGCCTAAGAAGATGACATGGACTTGGTCCTGATATGCAGCCATCCCTGTATACCCTTCCCCTGCTGCAGGGCCATACCAGTCCAGGGCCCAAATCTTCAGCTGCAGAGCTGAGAGACAACATGGGATACCCAGCATCACTTACCGTCTTCCAGTCCACTGCAATGGCAACTGGCATGGCCCATTTACCCCTGAGGACAACAATCTGCTGACCCATAGTTTCTAAGTGTCAGACTTTCCTGGCTTCTCTGAGCCCAAGCTACTTTCACTCTGCTGAACTCTTCTTCTCCCCACAGGTGTCATTGCCTTAGCAGACACCTCTTTCAGCTGCAGCTAACAGGTAAGCCAAGACCCAGACCCCAGAGGATAAACAAGGATTTCAAAACCTACTGTGTCCAATGGAGATGCCCACTTGTGGGTGGCAAGCCACCCAGGTGCCGAGGCAAGAGACCAAGGGCACGAGATCTTCCAGTATAATAAAATATAAAACAAGAATAGTTATACCAGATATAGATCCTAGATATGACTATATACGAATATCATTAATCATTAGTTGGTAGCAATTACTCATTATTCCAATATTATAATAATCCTCGCTCTATAATCATAACCTAGGAAAAGCCAGGCCATACAGAGATAGGAGCTGAGGAGACATAGTGAGAAGTGACCAGAAGACTAGAGTGTGAGCCTTCTGTTGTGCCCAGACAGGGCCACTAGAGGGCTCCTTGGACTAGCGGTAACACCAGCGTCTGGGAAGACGCCCGTTGCTAAGCGGACCATGGTCTAGCTGTAGCCTCAGTGTCAAGGAAAAACACACGCTACTTAGCAGACCGGAAAAGGGTGTCTCCTTTTCCCTGGAGGAGTTTAAAGAAGACTCCACTCCTCCAACTCTTGTGGAGGGCCTGACATTACTCACATCCACCCGCAGTTATCCGGAGGCCTAACCATCTCCCTATGATGCTGTGCTTCAGTGGTCACACTCCTAGTCCACCTTCATGTTCCATCCTGTACTTGTGGCTCTGCCATTTAGTTTGCAGTAGCAAATTAGTGAAAGTACTAAAAGTCTCTAATAAGCAGAAATAATGGTGTAAGCTCTCTCTCTCTTTCTCCTCTCTCTCTCTGCCTTGGCTGCCAGGCAGGGAAGCGCACCCTGTCCAGTGGACACATAAGCCATGCGGCCTTGCCTATAATTGGAGATGGCTCACACTCCTTATCCTGCCCCTTTGTCTTGTATCCAATAAATATCAACACACCCTGGCATTCGGGGCCACTACCAGTCTCCATGTCTTGGTGGTAGTCATCCCCCCGGCCCAGCTCTCTTTTCTTTTATCTCTTTGTCTTGTGTCTTTATTTCTACAATCTCTTGTCTCTGCACACAGGGAGAAAAATCCACCGACCCTGTGGGGCTGGTCCATAAACCTACTATACAGAGACAAAGAAGTAGAGACATATACAACTCCCCTAACAACACTGTATCCCAAAACAATGTCCTCTCTGCCCCTCATCATGGTATTCACTGCCTCTCACCATGTAGGCAAGTGCTTCCAGGGTCTTACAATTCTTCCACAGGAGGCAATGCACACTTTAACATAGCACTTCAGCAAATAAAGTGGTGAGAGTTTACCTACTTAGATAAAGCTTCTTAAAAGATTCTCCCAAATTTCCCCCTGAAGAAGACAGAAAACGCTTTCCCAATTGTGAAACAATGGCCTCCCTACCTTTTAAAAATGTACCCCTGAATAGCCAAAACAATCTTGCCAAAATAAATTGTAGGACTCGAACTTTCTTATTTGAAATCTCACAAAGGAGTACAATTATTAAAACAGAAGCTGCTGGCAAAAGAATGGACATAAAGACAAATGGGATACAATTGAGAGTATAGAAATAAAGCCTCACAGTTATGGTCAATTACTCTTTGAAGAGGGTGTCAAGACAATTTAATGAAGGGGCAATTCTCCTTTCAAATGATAGTGCAGAAACAACTAGAAAACTGCATGCAAAACAGTGAATTTAGATAACTCTACCTCCCACCATATCAAACAATTCTCTAAGAAATTGATCAGTGAGTTAAATGTAAGACCTATAACCATAAAAACATCTTAAAATAGACATAGAGGTAACTATTGATGACCTCAAATGTGCAATAGATTCTTAGATATGATACAAAAGCATGACAAACAAGAAAAAAGGATAAATTTGGCTTTATCAAGATGCGAGACATTTATGCATCAAAGGAAATTATCAAGAAAATAATTAATAGACATACAATGAGAGAAAATACTTGCAAACCACAAATACGCAGATTTTATGTCCAGATAATATAAAGAACTAGCTACAACTCAATAACAAAACGACAAACAATCCAATTTATAAATGGGCAAAAGACTCAAATAGATATTTCTTCAAAGAAGATATACAAATAAGAAGGACATGAAAAGATACTCAGCATTATTAGTCATTAGGAAAATACAAAGTCAAAGCTGCAATGAGACACCATGTCACACCTACAAAACTGGCTAACACTCTTTTAAAATGTTAAATAACAGGTAGCAGCATTAGGAAGAATTTGGAATCCTCATACATTGCTGGTGAGAATATACAAAGGTACAGCCGCTAGGAGAAACAGTTTTGCTGTTCCTCAAAAAGCTAATGATAGAATTCTCATTTGAAACAACATCAATTCCTAGGTATATATCCAAAGAATTAAATCCAGGGACTCAAACAGGTACTTGCATGGGAATGCTGATTGCAGCATTATTCACAAGAGATAAAATATGAAAACAATCCAAGTGCTCATCAACACATGAATAAATAAATATGGTGACACATACAACAGAATGTTAATCTACCATAAAGAGGAATGAAGCACTGACATCTGCTAGAAGATGCATGGACTTTATGTCAGAAACAAAATAACATAATTGTACAATTTCATTTATATGAAATATCAAGAATAGGCAAATTCATAGAGACAGAGTAGAGATGATCAAGGTCTAGGGTGGAACATACAGGGAGTTATTGTTTAAAAGATACAAAGTTTGGTTTAAAATGATAAAAATTTTCTAGGAAAAATAGTGGTGATGGTAATATAACACTGTGTATGTGGTTAATTTCACTTGATTGTGCATTTTAAAGTGGTCAAAATAGCACATTATTCACAGAACTGTGAAAAATCGATTTCTATTATTTAATTCACCTAGGCTGAGATGTTTGTTATGGCAGCTGAAGCCCATGAATACATCATCTGACCCAGTGTTTTCAATGAAACGCATCAGTTTTTCAATCAAGTTAGCTGGAAGCTCCTGTCCCCAGTAGAACCAGAGGCCCCAAAACGAGAGCTCCAGCAGGGGCTACTCAGCACAGGTCCCATAGGGCAGCCTCAGTGTCAGGCCCTGGATGGCATGTGAGGCCACAGCGATACAACCACAGGGTGAAAGTGTAAGTATTTTTACTACTTACAGACACTGGGGAGCACTCGGCACACCTGGAGACCACAGAAACAGAGGTCAGTGAGCCCAGGCAGGGAGGAGAGAAGAGACCGGTAAGCCAATGGCTTTATTAAGCCCAGGGTGTTATCTGACAGGTTTCCAGCAGGGAGATTTAATGGATGTGTTCAAAGCAAGCAGCAAACACTGGGACCAGGAGCTCACGCTGTGACTGAGAGGTGGTCACTTTAAATGTGAGGGCGAATGTCAGAATGATCAGTTTAAAGAAAGCAGCTGGAGAGAGGGGAGCCCAGCACACCAAGCAGGAGAGATGCCTCTAAGATTTTATCTCTGGCCACCAACTGGAGCCATTTGAACCAGATACAGTATTGGAAACTGCCATGGTGACCAAGCCCTGCCTCTGATTTGAGGCAAATAATCTTACACCTTAAAAAATGAATGCCAAGGCAACATGACACTATGAGCATGATGACATCCAGGTACACCAGCAGGGTGTAGTACTGTGCCCTGGAGTCAGAATCCTGGGTTCTGGTCCCTGGGAGTGAGAAAATGAAAATGAGTTGTCCCTCCCCGCCCTGACATTGATCTTCCCACCCTGCTGCTCCCTATTCTGCTCCCAAGCCCATGTGCAGTGCTCAGCCCCAGACATCACTGCCCCCAGGGTATACACAGTGCCGCCTACTGCACACAAACTCACAGAAGGTGACAAAAATCTGCGTTTGGGACATCTGATTGTCAAAGAGGGAGAACAGTGAATGTAGAGCCACAGAGAATGGGACTCACAGGGCTGGAAGGTGACGGAGCTGTAACATAATACATGTGTGACCTCCTGTGAAGTGTACAGATCCATGTGGAATAAAACATGCAGCCTGGCCTGGGATTGCTGCTGTTCACACTTCCCTCAATGTCCACCAGAGGGCGACAGAGTCCCTCCCAGCCTGGAGCCTTCCGAGGGGATGCCAGCCTCCCTCAGGGGAACCCACATCCCAGCAGGGTCCATCCTCACCAGGGTCACTTTGGCACCAGTCTTCAGCGCACTCCGTGCTCCCCACAGGGACTCTGTCAGCTCCTCCCTGACCTGGCGGCCGCCAACCTAACACCACTCTCTCTGCAGGTAGCTCCTGCCCCACACACCTGCTCCTTCCCTGGGCCCAGCTAAAGGCATCTCCTAGGACAGCGCTGGTGCACGTGACGCCACACTGGGCACTTTCCCCTCGTGACATCCCTCCAATCTCACCAACTCTTTCTGTCACTGCTCCCTAAATGCCCGCCCCTGCTCCATCTGTCCTGTTCTCTGGGGCATCCCAGGCCAAGCCTAGCACTGACACAGAACAGCGGCTGCCTCAGGGCCCACAGCCTCCCCAGGAATCATCCAGGCACCCTGTGACCTGCCTGCCCGCTGCACCCCGGGGGGCACAGAGCGCGTGTGATGCTCACACACAGGCACCATCCGGGATGTGGCCACCTGCCCCCAGCTGTCCCTTGGGAAGACAGACCTCTCCTGTGTGCTTGCGGGGAGAAGGGGGGTGTTATTGCTCTTTGCTCCCAGAACACAACTCACCCCCACCCGCCCTCTCAGGTGTGAGCAACGTCCCTCCAGACAGGCTCTCTGGCCACTGCCTGTTCCTCCTCTACAGAGAGTAGCTTGGCCAGGTCAAAATCTTCAGGACAGACCCCTGGGTATGTCAGCACATGGAGGGCTGAGCCCATCATGGCCACGGAGTAAGTAGGGATGAATCTCTCCAGCTCTGAACCCCTGCACTGTCCTAGGCTCCCCTTCCTGCGTCTCAATGAGCCATGTCCCGTGGGGTTCCTGGGTAACTCCCCACTTCCTCCTGCACCACAACGGGGAAGGTGTGGTGACCACAGGACAATCAGCTGGGCAGAGAAGAGAGGACCTCAAAGATGGTCAGGAAGAACATGAGAAACCCTGAGCTCCAGCTCAGCCACCAGACCCCAGGGAGCCACAGAGTGACCGAGAACTGTCCCTTTGACTTTGGGACTCACAGCCCCCACTGAGCAACCAGCACAGGCCTCTCCTCCCAAGACGCATGAGAGATTCACCCTGCACACCTCCACGAAGGACAGTTTCCTCTGGGACACGCAGGTTCTGAATGTCCACCCTTGGAAGCTGCAGCCAAGCTAGACACGATTAGAGAAGGGAAGGGTCCCTCTCACCAGGCAACACACAGCTCACCCACAACACAATGGTGTGTCACTGTGACAGAGACCTGATGCAGCTGCAGCCTCCTGCACTGAAGGGGAGAGCCAGATGGGGATGAAAGAGGGCAAAGGGCGTGAATGTGCACCCCGACCCAGAGCCATGGGGACAGCAGGAGGCTGACGCCAAGGACTGTGCTTACCCAACTTGCAGGGTATGTGTGTGACTGTGTGGGTCTGTGTGTGTCTCTTCTGTGTGTGTGTGTGTGTGTCTCTGCACAAAGTGTGTGTTGAGGTTTGGTGAAAGAATCACTGCTGAAAAAGGCAGAGGCCTCCACAATTCCCAGGGAACTGAAACACAGACAAAAGGAAAAACAGAAGGAGGGACAAGGAGGCAGGACTGAGAGAGGAGGGGACAGAGAGGTGTCCTGGGCCTGACCCCACCCATGAGCCTGAGAAGTGCTCCTGCCCCAGGAAGAGGCTCAGCGCAGAAGAAGGAAGGACAGCACACCTGACAGCCGTGCTCAGGAAGCTTCTGGATCCTAGGCTCATCTCCACAGAGGAGAACACGCAGGCAGCAGAGACCATGGCGCCCCTCTCAGCCCCTCCATCCACACAGCGCATCACCTGGAAGGGGCTCCTGCTCACAGGTGAGGAGACAACTTCCTGGGAGAGGACAGGAGGAGGAAGTAGAGTCACTGGATGGGGTCTCCTGTAGAGGATCGATTCTAAAAAATAAAAGAAGCCACCACTTTGGGAGGCTGAGGTTGGTGGATCACAACATCAGTCTGGCCAACACAGTGAAGCCCTGTCTCTACTAAAAATACAAAAAATTAACCAGGTATGGTGGTGTGCCCCTGTAATCCTAGCTCCTCGAAAGGCTGAGACAGGAGAATCACGTGAACCCAGGAGGCGGAAGTTGCAGCAAGCCGAGAGAGCGCCACCGCACGCCAGCCCGGGTGACAGTACGAGACTCTGTCTCAAAAAAAAAAAGAGAAAAGAAAAAAAGGAAAGAAGGCTCTGTTGGAGCCTGGATAGGGGAAAATACACCACAGAGGGACAGGGGTCAAAACAGGAAAGCCACATTGAACCGGAATTGGTAAGAAGTAGGAAAATCTTAAGTGTTCTGTTTTCCTGATTAATCATCAGGGGCCACCACATTTTGAAAAATGATAATAATAACTATATCAGATGACACTTCAAATAAAAATATAAGCAGGGTATGAAACACTGTCCTCAGCAAAAAACATCAACAATTGGGGGAAAACAAAAAACACCCCGGGCATGGAGGGCCCTGAGAACTCTCACATCTACAGGAGTCTGCAGCCTGTTCCAGGCACTGGGATGCAACCAAGATCACAAAAGTCCCTGTCCTCACAGAGCTCACGCTGCCATGAGGAGGAAGACAGACATAGAAAGAGATCTAGAATGTGAGGTCAGGTGTTGACAAGAACCCTGGAGGGAGCAGAGCAGGGAAAGGTCAGAAAGGGAAGACCCAGGGTCTCTGAAGGAGGTGTCAGGAAAGAAGTCTAAGGATGCCCTGATGTGAGCAGGACCTGAGGGCAGTGTGCAGGGGGCCGTGCCGACCCCTGGAGAAGAGGATTCCAAACAGAAAAATGCCAAGGTCAGAAGTGTTGAAGGAATGGGGATAATGCTGCTGACCATGACCTAGTAGGACAGTAGGACAGACACACAAACACACATGCCCCTTTTGTGTGTGTGTGTGTGTGAGTGCGTGTGTGTGTGTGTGTGTGTCTGCAAGGCTGAGGATTGAAGAGAACTTCTCAAGACACAGGGCCCCAACTTTTCACTCCAATACATACATATCAATATTAACTGATGCTCTCTCCTCCTCCTAGCATCACTTTTAAACTTCTGGAACCCGCCCACCACTGCCCAAGTCACTATTGAAGCCCAGCCACCAAAACTTTCTGAGGGGAAGGATGTTCTTCTACATGTCCACAATTTGCCCCAGAATCTTACTGGCTACATCTGGTACAAAGGGCAAATGACGGACCTTTACCATTACATTACATCATATGTAGTAGACAATCAGATAATTATATCTGGGCCTGCATACACTGGACGAGAAACAGTATATTCCAATGCATCCCTGCTGATCCAGAATGTCACCCGCGAGGACGCAGGATCCTACAACTTACACATCAGAAGGCGAGGTGATGAGACTACAGGAGTAACTGGACATTTCACCGTCACCTTATACCGTGAGTGATTCCACATGATCCCTGGGTACTGAGGGACAGGGGTCACTTCTAATTCACACACACAGGATTGTCAGGCATGGACTGTGCCTGTGTCCCTCTGTGCATTATGTCCCATGCTGGGGTTTGGACATTTAGTGCAGGACATACACAGAGGAGACAAATTTCAACAGATCAGAATTCCTTTCCCGCATCCAGACCCTGCAGACACTTGCTGCAGAGGAAGGACAGTCTGATGGGGGGACTCAGCAGCCGGAGATCAGTCTCAGTCAAGCACCTCATGCCCTCTTCATAAATTTCACCCTGAGAAAGACCCTGGAGAACTGAGTAGAGCTTGGCCTGAGGGGCCCGCTGAGATACTCTCAGAGAAGCTCAGCCCTAGAAGCCTCAACCCCAGACCCCTGTCCCTAAATCCTTACTCCAGATAAACCTGAGGACCCTGTGCCAAGACTGGGCTGTGGCTTCTTGGGCAGGGCTTACTGGGACCAAGGATTTACCAGCTGTCTGAGGACTGTGTCTCCTGGAGCTGCTCACCAGCCAGGGCTCAGCCCTCAGAGCCTCATCTGGGCAAGGGCAGACCTTTCTTCACCTGAGGCTCAGAGTGGAGAGGACAGAAAGACAAGCTTTGTAGACCATCAGCCAACTGCCTTGGGAGGCTTAGGACAGTCCATAGAAAGTCTAATGTCCCCAGAAGCAGAAACAGAAGAGAGAAGATGTACCTGGTAGCAGCTTGTCCACAGGGATCTGACCTAAATGTGCTTTCTCATGGAAGCAAATGAGTAATAAATGCTGTTTGTGTGAACACCTCCACTGTGCCAAGCATTAGGTCAGGTGACTGTGAATAATTTAAAATTTATTCACAGATAGCATGAAAAGCCACAGTCCACTTGCCATTTAGCTTATTTGATTGACAGAAAACTGAGGCACAGGAAGGCACAATCACTGAAGCAGAGTCACACAAACACAAAGGGGAGATCAGGGTCACATGAGGTCTGTCTGCAGCCACAGGCCCATCCTCTCCTCCACCAGAAGTGAGGGCTTACTGGGTTCCAAGGACCCCATAGTCATTTATTGGCTGAAATCCTCTCTTCTTAGGCATCCAAACCTCAGAGGAGTGAGAGCAAATGGTCAGCTGATTAGTCTATACCCCAGAACTGAATCACCTGCCTCAACCGTCAGAGTCAGTGCAAAAAAACTGTCCAGGCCTCCCCCTCAGATCTTCATCCCATCCCTGAACCTGAAATCGTGTGTTTCCCAAAGTGTCCATGTCACTGTTATGAGAGGATCAAGGAGAGGACCTTGTTTTCTTTCCGCGCTCACCCCCTACACTAGCACAGGCCCAGCGAGAGAGACACACTCAGGAGCTCTCACATAACAAATGAAGGAATCGAATGAAGAATCGAATGATCCAAAACCTCTTTAGAGACTGGATCTTGGATGCAGAATCCTAGGAGGTTCTAGCCACACCTGTCCCTTGTCCTTCAGAGGCTGACACCCATGTTTCATCCCCCCACTACCTCTTGCCCCTAAAGACATCCCACCTCATGTAACTCTGAAGCTCTTTGGCCACTGGAGGGTTCTCAGGGCTCCTTGGTCCTGGACTGTGGAACTGGGGGCACCTGGTCCCAGGGGTCTCTGAAGTCAGTGTAGCCCTCACTGCTCACTGCCATGGTGTCTCTGCCTCTCTCTGCTTCTCTGTGTCCCTCATCTTCCTCCCACTTCATTCTGACTGGCAAGCCCTGTCCTGCACAGCTTCTTCCTCCACCCCTAGGCCTTCCGCAGACACTCCCTCTAACTAGGCTGGCTGTTCTGTTCCCTTCCCGCTAACACTGTGGCCTGGCCCACCTCCCAGGAATTAAGAAAGGTGCAGAAATCACTGGAGTTTCCACTCCTGCCAGGCTTCATCTCGAGCCAATGTCCCCAGGTCACTAAGAGAATGACCGTCCACTGTATTCCCATCCAGGGCTCTTTCCCTCTGTGAGGCTGACCTGTGGACAAGACCATGGGACAGGGGTAGGCAGTTCCTCCATCCACTCTTATAATTGCCAGACAAGTTCCTCTGGCCTCCTGCACACACACAAAAAAATATTGAAATGCTGATTTGTAGTCAAGAAATATTTTAACAACTCCAAGTCTGCCAAACAGGAGGACAGAGGTTTATTATTACTCAAATCAGCCTCCTCAGTGGATCAGGGGTTAGAGATTTTCAAGGATAGTTTCAGGGGCACACGACTACAGAATGAGTACTGCTGATTGTTTGGTGATGGGATCATGAGGGTGGAGGGAAATGATCTGTTTGTGCTTGAATCTGCCTCTAGGTAGGGACCACATGACTGGCTGAGCCATTAGTCATAAGTATGGATGAGGTCAGCTGGTTGCCAGAATGCAAAAGAATGAGAAACATCTCAAAAGACCAATCTCACGTTCTACAATAGTGATGTTATCTACAGGAGCAATTAGTTACAAATTTTGTAAACTCTGGCCAAATGACATTTGAGCAGTCAGGTATTATAGAAACTGTGCCTACATTTTAGCAGAATTCAGTTCCCTCCTATCATCTTAATCTCATGGTCTTTCACTAGTTTTACAAAGGCAGTCCCTGGGCAAAGTAAGGGTGTTAGTCTTATCGAGGAACTATTCTCATTCTTGCTTCAAAGTTAAACCATAAACTAAATTCCTCCCAAGGTTAGCCTGGCCTATGCCCAGGAATGAATGAGGACAGCTAGCCTGAGACTAGATGCCAGATGGAGTCAGCCATGCTAGTTTGCTCTCACTGTTGTAATCTTTGCACAGACTCACCAGAGTGTCGGTGGCTGGACAGGCCTGCAGTCCCCAAAGCCCATGGGCTCATTTCACCCGTTTCAATCGTGACTCCATCCTCAACCTGCTATGGAGCTCACATTCTCTAGTCACTTCCTAGAGACTTCTGGCTTCCTGTCAGGCAAATAACAAGCTTGAAATTTGTCACGCGGTTCTAACACTAAGTAAAAAGCTGAACAAACTCAAAAGTCAACAACTCGCTAAAATCCCTCAGAGACGGCTGGGCACAATGTCTCACGCCTGTAATCCCAGCACTTTGGGAGGCCGAGGCAGGCACAAATTCAGGAGATAGAGACCATCCTGGCTAACATAGTGAAACCCTGTCTCTACAAAAATACAAAAAATTAGCCGGGCGTAGTGGCGGGCGCCTGTAGTCCCAGCTACTTGGGAGGCCGAGGCAGGAGAATGGCATGAACCCAGGAGGCCTAGCTTGCAGTGAGCTGAGATCATGCCACTGCACTCCAGCCTGGGCGACAGAGCGAGACTCTGTCTGAGAACAAAAAAAATGCTGTTAGAGAAATGAAGAATGCTTTTGATGCTTACTGGTAGACTACACATAGCTGAGGAAGGAATCCCTAGCTTGAGGATGTGTCAATAGAAACTTCCAAAACTGAAACAGGAAAATTCAAAAAGAATGGGGAAAAAAAAAGCGGAACAACATATTCAACTTCATATTTAATATTTTTTTTTGACAATAGCAATTTTTAAATTTTGTAGTTGTGGGACAACTACAAAATTGTAACATGCATATAATGGGAATACTGGTGGTTTTGGGGACCAGCTGGAGGTGGCCAGGTCGGTGCTATCTGATGATTTTACTGCCTGTGCCACATACAACTGTTTCCTCATGACGATGCCGTTTTCATACATTGGAGTTCTTCATGTGGGGAGACACACGAGCCATTGGCATCTCACTTAGACTTTTCCTAATTCACACAAACTTAAACTCTTGTGGTGTTTCCTGAGCTTAAGAGAAAATGAAGAAAGCATTTCACATACCTGTTTTAGGGTCCTCCCCATTTTTCCTAACTCTGCAGAGAAATTAGAAGTAGGGAGTTCTTTCCATATTTACTAACATAACACACATCTCTTCTTTTAATTTGGCATCATTCCTCCCTTCATGTAATTGATGCACTGACTAGTCCTGTCCTTTTAACCGGACTCTCTCTACTTAAGGAGTTGCTAATTTCAAATCACCTTTGGCATCTTTCTTTGAGTATAATGTGATCCTGCTGGAATTCATGGCACACCTCAACATTATTTTGGTCTTAACAGAAATACTACTACCAGCAATTGATCTTAGATATTTGGACCATCAGTAAAAATTTCCACTTATGAAAACATTTTAATGTTTCCTCCAGATTTTTTTGTTGTTGTTACTAGAGTCAGAAGATAACATGAGGTCCAAATGCCTGACAATATTTTATGGGAAAATTCCAGTATTACAAATTGAGCATCGCAAATCCAGAAATCCAAAATCTGAAATGCTCCAAAACTCAACACTTCTGACCACTGATGTGATGCTAAAAATAAGCGCTCACTAGCACATTTTGGATTTCAAATTTTTCAGATTTGGGATGCTAAACCAGTAGATATACTGCAAATATTCCAAAATAAAAAAATAGCAATCCAAAACACTTGGTTATCTGTATGAATTATAGGCATGAGGCTGTACAGGAGATTTCTAGAACCTCCTCATCCTGCATAACTGAAACCGCACACGCACGGAACAACACCCTATTCCCCTGATCCCAGCTCCTGGAAACTACTATTCTACTCTCTGATTCACCCCGGAATCCACTGATATGAGGTACATAGAGTAGTCAAACTCAGAATCAGAGGGTAGAATGTCTAATGAGAGAAAGTATCTGCAACACTTCTTCCTAAATATTGGGCTAATATCCACCAAACACATATGGTCCATGAGGGCCAGACTTCCATCGTCAGTTCATGATCGCCATTTCCACCAGTCAGTTCTGCATTTGCAAACATCCACATGTATTTCCAGAAAGATTCACATGGTCTTCTCCTGCCCTCTACAGGGGGAGGGGGGCATCATGGACCCAGAGCAGGCAACAGGGTCTTGGTCCAAAGCTATCAGCTCTTGCCTGTCCCCTTCACTCTTTGTAGGTCATTCCTTGGTCTCTCCTCTATCTTTAGAGGTCACTGGCTCAAGTCAGTCACTGTGAGACACCTGGGAAAACTGCCCCACCTTGTAGCTCCCCTGCCTGATGACTGAACTGACTTCCAGTCTTGACGCTGGTCTCCCCTGTGTTATTTCTGCTGAAGTACCCAGTCCCAGGCCAGGCTTTCCAGTACCCAAAAGGTTAAAGGACAATGGGAAGTTCCATCATCCATCTATAGGATGTCCTTGGAAAGGGAAGCTGCAGAGAAAACATACCTCGGGGGGCAAAGTAAGACTGAAACTAAGAAGATCCCAGCACTGCATGCTCCAAGTGAGGACCACAAGGTGGGCCAGGCAGGCAGTTGGAGACGGAGGGACTCAGAGAGGCACCAGGGGCTGTGACTGCTGGTCCTGTGTCTTTCCATGACCCAATGCTGCTGCTCAATTCACACTTCAGAAAGTCTGTGCTTCTCCCACATAAAGCAGGCAGTCTCACAATCTCTGAGCCCTCAGATTGCCATGCATCTGTCTTGCAAAACACACACCTGCCATGGGCTCTTAAGGACTTGGGTGGGCTGAGAGATGGGAAATACCAACTCTGATTGAAAAATGCCTTTGGAGGAATCAAAGGTGCCACACAGGGCAATCTTCTCTCTGTTTTCTGCACAGTGGAGACTCCCAAGCCCTCCATCTCCAGCAGCAACTTAAACCCCAGGGAGGCCATGGAGGTTGTGAAGTTAACCTGTGATCCTGAGACTCCGGATGCAAGCTACCTGTGGTGGATGAATGGTCAGAACCTCCCTGTGACTCCCAGGTTGCAGCTGTCCAAAACCAACAGGACCCTCTTTCTGTATGGTGTCACAAAGTATATTTCAGGACCCTATGAATGTGAAATACGGAACCCAGTGAGTGCCAGCCGCAGTGACCCAGTCACCCTGAATCTCCTCCGTGAGTATCTTCTGTTCCTCTGGGAGCCAGGCTGCCATCCCAAATACACATGGCCAGAGGCCAGGTCTCTCAGTCCCTCTCAGGTCCAAGTACAGAGACCTTTACCCCTGGACATCAAAGCTGGCCATGACTTTCTGCCCCAAGCAAACCAGAGTAGGCCTAGGCTTGATCAACAATAGGAGAAAAGAGGCTGCTCCTGTCATGGAGACTCAGGCTCCACAGCTTGTGATGGGAGAAACAGGTGAATGTCTCAGGCGCCAGATCAGTGAACACAGCGGGGATTTGGCTGGGACTTCAGTGCTGCGACTTGGCTCACAGGGTCACTGTGGCCCTTCCACAGACCAGGATTTTCCCTTCCCTCTGACAATATCACCTGTGACTTTATTCTCTTTGCTCCAGATGGCCTGGATGCCCCCACCATTTCTTTCTCATACACCTATTACCATACAGGGGAAGTCCCCAAGCTCTCCTGCCTCACAGACTCTCACCCACTGGCAGAGCATTCTTGGCTGATTGATGGGAAGTTCCACCAATCAGCACAAGTGTCCTTTATTCCCAAAATCACTAAAACATATAGAGGGGTCTATGTCTGTTTTATCCATAACTCAGCCACTGGTGGAACAAATCTCATAATCAAGAGCATGATAGTACCTGGTAAGTGGATCCCTGGAGCCTTGGCAATATGTGTTCCAGTGAAGTCCATCTAGCTATCAGGGAAGAGTCACCTGCCCTATGCAAAGGGAGAGGGAAAATCAAAACCCAGGACAGGGAATATGTTTCTGCTCCAAAACCACCAGCTTTTGCCTGTCCCCTTCACTCTTTCTAGATAATTCTTTAGACTATACACTAACAATGAACAATCTGAAAGGAAGTTAGGAAAAGACTTACACTTCACATTAATATCAAAAGGAATAAAATATTTTGGAATAAGTTTAATCAAAAAGGTCAAATGATTATACCCTGAAAACCAGAAAACATTCCTGAAAGAAATTAAAGACGATAGCAATATATGGAAAGACATTTCATTTTCATGGATTGGAAGACTCAATATTCTTAGAAAGACAATACCACCCAAAATGAGTTTCAGATTCAGGGCAACCTTTACCAGAATCCCAGTAACATTTTTTGCAGAATTAGAAAACTCTGTCCCAAATCTGACCTGACAGGCTCTTATTAATGACTGCCACAACAGAAACACTGAGAAAAAGATGCAACCATAGAAAGGTGGAAAGTTCTGATGACATAGAAAATAGCAATCAACC
Source organism: Symphalangus syndactylus (assembly GCF_028878055.3). Classification (NCBI taxonomy): domain Eukaryota; kingdom Metazoa; phylum Chordata; class Mammalia; order Primates; family Hylobatidae; genus Symphalangus; species Symphalangus syndactylus. The sequence goes on from NC_072439.2 coordinate 19,293,719, forward strand.
TTTCTCACATCCCAAAGCCTTCAAAAATATACGAGTGCAGCATAGCCAGTATGGAATTGACTGAAAACTAATCACCAAGCTAGAAACCTGGTGGGAGAAAAAAAAAGGGCAATAATATATTTGGCTTATCACCTCCCACTTTTGCCTGCTAATCTGATGCTGAAAAGAAATGCTCACTGAAGCATTTTAGACTTTGAATCTTTCAGATTTGGGATGCTAAACCAGTAAGTATATGACAAATATTTCAGAATCAAAAAATGTCAGAAATCCAAAATACTATTTGTCCTAAGTCTTATGCAGAAGAAATACTCAATCTGTGTGAACTATAGGCATCAAGCTGTACAGCAGAGCTCTAGAACCTCCCCACCTTGCATAACTGAAACTGCACAGCCATGAACAACTTCTGATTCTCCCCACTGCCAGCTCCTGGCAACCAGCAGTCTCTTCTCATATTCACTCTGGAATCCACTTACATGAGGTCCCTAGAGTAGTCGAACCCATGGAATCAGAGAGTAGAATGTCCAATGAAAGAAAATATTTGCAAAACTTCTCTCCAAATTTGTCTCATATCCATCAAACACACATGGCCCATGAGGACCAGATTTCCAGCAGTTCATTCCCACCCTTTCCACAAGTCAGTTCTGCATTTACAAATGTCCACATGTATTTCTGGAAAGATCCACATGTTCCTCACCTGCTCTCTGCAGAAGGAGAGGAAACTTAAATAACCCAGGACAGGGAACATTGTTCTCCAAAGCCACCAGCTCTTGCCTGTCGCCTTCACTCTTTCTAGATCATTCTTTGCACTCTGCTCTATCTTTAGAGGTCACCAGTTCAAGTAAGTCATCATGAAACACCTGCAAAAAACTGCCCCACCTTGTGCCTCCACTGCCTGATGAATGAACTGACCTCCAGGCTTGACTCTGGTCTCCCCTGTGTTATTTCTGCTGAAACATCCAGTCCTGTCTAGGCTGCTAAGTATTTTCAGGGTTTCAGGACAATGGGAAGTCCCATTATTACTCATCTCTAGAATGTCCTTGGAAATTGAAGCTGCAGAGAAATCACATCTAGGGGGGCAAAGTAGGATGGAATTTGGAAGGGGCCCAGCAGTTGCACATTCCAGGTAAGGAACCCAAGGTGAGCCAGCGAGTCAACTGATGAGGGAGGGACTGCGAGGGGTACCAGGGGCTGTGACTCCCACTGACGTGTCTGTCCATGACCCAATACTGCTGCTCAATTGACACTTGAGAAAGTCTGTGCTTCCCTAAGACAGAGCAGGCGGCCTCACAGTCTTTGAGCCCTTAGAGCATCATGCATCTGTCTTTTGACACACGCACCAGCTATTGGCTTTCAAGGAGTTGGGTGGGCTGACAGGTGGGAGATGCCAACTCTGATTGAAGGATGCCTGTGGAGGAATCAAAGGTGCCACACAGGACAATCTTCTCTCTGTTATCCACACAGCAAAGCTGCCCAAGCCCTACATCACCACCAAAAACTTAAACCCCTGGGAGAATAAGGATGTCATAGCCTTCACCTGTGAACCTAAGAGTGAGAACTACACCTACATGTGGTGGCTAAATGGTCAGAGCCTCCCGGTCAGTCCCAGGGTAAAGCAACCCATTGAAAACAGAACCCTCATTCTACCCAGTGTCACGAGGAATGAAAAAGGACCCTATCGATGTGAAATACGGGACCAATATGGTGGCATCCTCAGTGACCCAGTCACCCTGAATGTCCTCTGTAAGTATCTTTTCTTCCTCTTTGGGTCAGGACACAAGCTTAAATCCAAACGACCAGAGGCCAGGCCTCTCAGTCTCTCTCCGGTCCAAGTATAGACATCTTTACTTCTAAACATCCGAGCTGGCCATGTATCCCTGCCCTGGGAAAACCTGGGTAGGCACAGCCTTAACCAAGAATATAAGGGGAGGGGACGCTCTTGTCATGGGAGACTTGGGGCCCACAGCTTGTGATGGGAGAAACAGGTGAACTCCTCAGGCTTCAGCTCTGTGAACATAGAGGGGGTTCGGCTGGGACTTGAGGATGTGTCTTGGCTCAGAGTGTCACTGTGCCCCTTCAAGAGACCAGGAACATCCCCTTCCCTCGGATGTCATCACCTTTGGCTTTATTCTCTTTGCTCCAGATGGTCCAGACCTCCCCAGCATTTACCCTTCATTCGCAAATTACCGTTCAGGAGACAACCTCTCCTTGTCCTGCTTCGCAGACTCTAACCCACCGGCACAGTATTCTTGGACAATTAATGGGAAGTTTCTGCTATCAGGACAAAAGCTCTCTATCCCCCACATTACTACAAAGCATCGCGGGCTCTATGCTTGCTCTGTTCGTAACTCAGCCACTGGCAAGGAAAGCTCCAGAACTATAACAGTCAAAGTCTCTGGTAAGTGGATCCCAGCATCCTTGGCAATAGGGTTTTAGGTGGAGTCTATCTGGCTTTCAGAGAAGAGTCAGGAAAACATTTTTATTCCCAGCCTGTGTCCCATGGGCAGAAGCAAATCCCAAAATCTCCTCCTGTACCCTCCCAATTTGTCTCTACAGACTCTGTTCTCCTTGTTTTTCTGTTTTCTCATGGCTGACCTTGTGTCTGGCCTGAGAAAGGTAGGGAGGGGACTTTATCAGCCTTGAGCCCTATGTGATAGAAGAGGCTTCACAGAGGGACAAGAAGTAGAGTCCTCAAGATCAAGTTGCTTCTCGCTGTCACCAACACATCCCCTTCTGCCACGTCTTTGTTTTCTTGTACCTATTCCATGAGCTACAAGGAACATGTGAGGCTTTGAAACAAGCTCACGCTTTTCCCACAAATGAGAGGAGGAAGCCCCTTGGGTGAGGGAGGAGCAGCTCAGACTCTGCTTCCTGCTCTGCTCCGGGCTCCTCTGGTGACTGGCCATGCCTGACTCCACCTGGGGTGGGACCAGCATGTGTGGACGAAGAGCCCTGATGGCCTGTCCTGAATTTCGCTAAATCGAGCTGCCAGTTGAAGACAACCCTCCCCCGGGCCAGGCTGCAGGGAAATGAGAAGACAGGGAGCCTCAGGGCAGACTCCGGAGCTGCATCCTGGCTCTGAAGTCACCGGCTGTATGAGGCTGTGGGCACAGCACGTGGGACACAGCACAGAGGACAGTGACTGATGCAGAGCTGGAGAAATAGGGAGATTCGCGTCTGGGGCTCTGCATGGCAGGAAAGGGGCAACGCCAAAAAGTGTGTAATTATAGAGAGGGTAAGACTACCAGACACTTTATATATATCTAATATAAGACTTACCATTAACTACTTCTAAGTGTGCAATTTGGTGTTGTGTAACCATCACACTATCCATTTCCAGAACTTTTTCCTCTTACCATATTAAACCTCTGTACCCAATAAACAGTATCTCTCACTCCTTCTCCCCCTAACCCTTAGCACCCACCATTCTACTTTCTGTCTCTATGTAGCTGGCTATTCTAACTATCTTTTATAAATGGAATTATATGATAATTATCCTTTTGTGTCTGGCTTATTTAAGTTAGCATATCTTTAAGGTTCATCCATTTTGCACGATGTATTGGAATTTTATTCATTGTTAAGGTTGAATAACATTTCAATGTATAGATACACCTCATTTGCCTACCCACTTCTCTTTCAATGGACTTTTCAGTTGTTTCCATTTTTTGGCTATTGTGAGTAATGCTTCTCTGAACATCAGTGTACAAATATTTGTTCAAATTTCTTTCAGTTCTATGGGGAGCATGTCCAGAAGTGGAATTGCTGGATCAAATTTTAATTTATTGTTTAATTTTTTGACAAACAGCCACACCACCTTTTACAGTGGCTATAACATTTCCCATTCCCATCAGCAATGTACTAGAGCTGCAATTTTTCCATCTACTTGAAAACATCTGTTGTTTTGTGTTGCTGTCATTGTTGTTGTTTATCAAAGCCATCCTAAAGTGTGTGAGGTGATTTAACATTGTGGTTTTGATTTGCATATCTCTAAGTATTCGTGATGCTGAGGAACTTTGCGTGGGCTTATTGGATATTTGAATATCTTCCTTGGAGAAAACTCTATTTTAATCCTTTGTTTTTCATTGGGTTTTTGGATGTTTGCTGTTGTTGACTTGTAGCTTTTCATGTATTCTGGAAATTAATTTCTTATCACACATATAATTTGCAAATATTTGTATCATTTCACAGGTTGCCTTTTTACTTTCTTGATAATGTTCTTTGATGTATAAAACGTTTTGATTTTTATGAAGTCCAATTTAATCATCTTATTTTTTGCCTATGCTTTTGTTGTTACAACCAAGAAATCATTCTGAAATCCAGTATGATGAAGCTTTTCTTCTAAGAGTTGTATAGTTTTTGCTCTTACATTTAGATCTTTGATCTATTGTGGGTTAATTTTTTACATGGTGTTAGTTAAAGGTTCCACTCTTCTTGCCCTTGGATATCCAGCTTTCCCAATATGATTTGGTGAGAACACTGCCCCTTCCCCATTGACCGATCTTGGCACACTCGATGAAAATCATTTGGCCATATATGCAAGCATTTCTTTCTGGGCTATTATATTTCATTAATTTCTATGTTCTCCTTTATGCCAGTACCACACTGTATTGATTGCTGGGGTTTTGTAGTAAATGCTGAAATCAGGAAGGTGACTCCTCCAGCTTCATTCTTCCTCTTCAAACTATGTGTCTATTTAGAGTCATGAGATTCAATATAGATTTTAGGAAAGATTTTTCTTTTTCTGCAAAAATGTCACTGAGATTCTGATAGGAATTGTATTGAATCTGCAGCTCACTTTGGGTGGCACTGTCCTCCTAACAATATTGAGTCTTCCAACTCACGAAAACAAAATGTCTTTCAATTTATTGATGTCGTCTTTCATTTCTTTCAGCAGTATTTTGTAGATTTCAAGTATAATAATTTCACCTCTTTGGTTAAACTTATTCCTAAATATTTTATTCTTTTTGATGTTAATATAATTTGAAATTTCTTTTCTTAATTTCCCTTCAGATTATTCACGGTTTGTGTCTTGAAATACAACTGATGTTCGAATGTTGATTTTGTATTGTGCAACATTACTGAATTTATTTATTAATTCTAATAGGTTTGTTCCATCTTTAGGATTTTTTACATATAAGTTTAAGTTATGTGTAAACAGCAATAATTTTACTCCTTCCTTCCAATTTGGATGTCTTTTTTAAAATTCTTGCCTAATTTTTCTGACTGGACCTTTCAATACTATGTTGAATAAAACTGTCAAAAGCAGACATCCTTGTCTTGTTCCTGCTCATACAGGGAAGCTTTCAGCCTTTCTCCATTGAGTATGATGTTAGCATTGGATTTTTCACATATTGCCTTTATGTTGAGGTGGTTTCCTTCCATTCTTAGAATGCTTTTGTTATGAGAAAATACTGAATTTCATCAAATGCTTTTATTGATTCAATCTTATTACTGATTATAGTTCTATTCATATTTTTGTGTGTTTCTAGGAGTTTGTCTACTTCATCCAGATTATCCAATTTATTGGGATGCAATTATTTATAGTACTTTTGTAATCACTGTTCTATTAGAATTGTTAGTAATGCTTCATTTTTCTTTTTTTTTTTTTTTTTGAAGAGAGAGAGACAGGCTCTCACTCTGTAGGCCAGCCCAGGATGGAATACAGTGGTATGATTATGGCTCACTTCAGCCTCAACCTCCTGGGCTCAAGCAATTCTCCTTCTTCAACCTCCCAAGATGCTAGGGCTACAGGTGCATGCCACCATGCCCAGCTAATTGGATTTTCATTTTTTTGTAGAGACAGGGTCTCCCCAGGTTACCTATGCTGGTCCAAACACCTGGTCTCAAGAAATTCTACTGCTGTGACCTCCCAAAGTGCTAGGACTAAAACATGACCCACCATGCTCAGAGTCCATTTTCATTTCTGATTTTAGTAATTTTAAACTTTTCTCTTTTTTTTCTTAGTCAATCTAGTTAATGGTTGTCAATTTTGTTGATTTTATTTTGAAGAATCAACTTTTGGTTTCATTAATTTCATCTATTCTTCTTCCATTCTCCATTTTATTTATATCTACTCTAATCCTTATTATTTCCCTCATTCACTGTGCTTGGGTTTAGTTTGTTCTTCTTTCATGTCCTGAAGTATTAAAGTAGGTTGTTGATCTGAGATCTTTCTTCTCTTTTAATGTGAGAGTTTACAGTTATACATTTCTTGCGCAAGACTCAACTTCTCTGAACCTCTGATTCCTCCCCTGAAAATTGCAATGAGAGTATTTCTTCATACCATTCTTTTAAAGGTTTAATGCAGTCAATGAAACAAGATGCCATACACAGAGGAACCAATGTCAGCTGCTATATTACTACCATCATCATTAGCCTTGAGGTCAAATAGTCCTAGAATCAAATCTCAGATCCACCTGTCAGTAGCCATATGACACCAGGAAAGTTTTTACACCACTCTAAGCTTCTGTCTTTTCATCGGCAAAATGGAAATAATGTCACATGACAGGGTTATTGTGTGGATTAAATGAGCTACAGGTAAAATATTTAGCACAGGGCCTGGCACATAGGAAGTGCCCCTCAACTGTACCTACCTTTTTCCATATATATATGGAAAAAGAGGTAACACAAAAAACACTAGGACATGGTTACTGACTACTTGTAGGAGAGAAAGAAAAAAGCTAAGTGCAAAGAATCAAGCCTGGTTTGTTAGTTTTTACCAATTGAGATGCATCCAAGATGCGATTAGACATACAAGATAATTTATCAGGGAAGACACCTGTGAAGGAATGTGGGGCAGGCATGAAGGTAGCATGGGAGAACCCACAGACCACTATGCAGAGCTGATTCCTGTGATAAAGAAAGAGAAAGAAGTTTTAGGTACCAATGCAGTTCTAAGAGTTTTTGCAAGGCTGATGGGGAGTCCTCCAACCAGTCACCCATTAGAGTTAAAGAGAGCCTCAGAGAACTAGGCTTGCTTTCACACCCTTGCTGGGAGCCTGTGGGAAAGAAGCTTTCTGTGCAAAGGAGGTGGTGAATTTGAAATGCACAGACCTGGGCCTTCTGTCAATCAGGTCCTTGCCATGGAGACCTGGCAGGGTCTCCCTCATGGCTGCCACAACAGAGACACTGAGAAAAAGAAGCCACCATGAAAAGGTGCAAAGGTGGCAAGCTCTAGTGACATAGAAAATAGCAATCAGCCTTTCTCACATCCGAAAACCTTCCAAAATATCTGAGTGCAGTAGAGAATTGACAGAGGACTGATCACCAACCTAGAAACATGGTGAGAGGGGAAAAAAACTGCAAGAATATCATCATCTCCCATCAATTTTCCAACAGAAACAATGTAGTCCTTGAAGAAACAATTCTAGAGTACCTCATGTTACATGCTTGTTCCTCAGGCTCCACCATGTGAAATAACATCAACTTCATTCCTTCTTTTCTTTTCTTTTCTTTCCATGACAGCTCCTTCAGGAACAGGACGTCTTCCTGGCATTAATCCATTAGAGCAGCCGTGATGTCACTTCTGTATTTCAGGAAGACTGGCAGGTATGATGGCCTTTTCTCTTATCCTGGTTCCTGCAGGGCTGACTGCCATACTTGGGAGAGGGAAAAGACTTATTTGCCTGTATCTGGGACTGGATCTCCTCCATCCTCCACTAAACTCCTGCTTCTCAGCACTAATTCCTGCAGTTCCCTTTCTCCCTGGCCTTTATGCTCCCTGTACTCCACTGTCTTTTAGACATAACTATCTCCAGCCTCTGCTCATTTGTTTCTCAGATTCAAATGAGAAACACAATTCCACATGGTGAAACCCTCTTCATTATTTTTAACATCTCTCAATAGTGTAATTCTCTCCATTCCCAGAAAGCTCAACCACTCCTCAAAGTATTGCTTGACTTCTTGTCTCCAGACTTTGAAACCTTCCTTGCATATGACTGCCTCATTACCTTTCTAAAATCTAGTTAATTCACTTAATCAAGAATCTCCAGGGGTCTACTCTAGCCTATTTGATAAGTTCACATTTCTTCTATTTACTAAGATTTCTCACTTCCTTTACCTCTACTTCCTAGCATAATTCCTCCATCCTAATTAGAACTGTCTTCCTACACATCCCTGCCCCTTCACCCATACAGACATAAAATTCTTAGTTCCAATGCTATGTCTAAAAACAGAGTGAAACCTCCTCCACCATCTGCATTGCAGACTTAACCACACACTTCATCACAAGCAACATCTGACCTCATGGAGAACAAAGACTTTAGGATTAACATGTGAACCTGAGACTCAGAACACAACCTATGTGTGGTTGAGATCTTTTCCTGATGACAAGTTCACGTGTTCAAAAAAGATACCGAAATGAAGAAGGCAAGGTCCCTACCCCAGGAGACATAAAGCCTAAGACAGGAAATGAGACCTGAAAATAATCGTGATACCAAAATAGAAATAATTGAATGCCACAAGAAATCAGAGAAATCTGATTGGAAATAGAGCTACACATTGGAATCACTGGAAAACATTTTTAAAAGTGATGCTCAAGCCCGACCCATTAGTTCCAGTTTAAAGGTCTGGAGAGGGACCCAGGCATTGGTAATTTTTAAATCTTCCCTGACACTACTAACACATAACAAGGATGGAGAACTCTTGTTGTAACAGGTAGAACTTAAAACTAAATCAACGATTTTCAGCTGGAAGTACTGGAATTACCTAAGGACCTTTTTCAACATACATAAGATTATACTTTTTTGGCCCTATTTATGAATGGGCTACACCAAGAACTCAGTAATCCAGTTGAGAAACGGAAGCTCAATGGAAAAGTCACCTTATTTGAGATGTTAAATTATATAGAAGGCATTTTCAAATAAGTGATACGTGATGCTAAACCTTCTCTAAATAATATTTATGGGAATGTTAATAATATGAGTATTCTAGGCTGGGTGTGATGGCTCATGCCTGTAATCCCAGCACTTTGGGAGGCCGAGGTGGGCAGATCATGAGGTCAGGAGATCGAGATCATCCTGGCTAACACGGTGAAACCCCGTCTCTACTAAAAATGCAGAAACAAAATTAGCCAGGCGTGGTGGCAGGCAACTGTAGTCCCAGCTACTCAGGAGGTTGAGGCAGGAGAATGGCATGAACCCAGGAGGCGGAGCTTGCAGTGAACTGAGATCGCGCCATTGCACTCCAGCCTGGGTGACAGAGTGGCACTGTGTCTCAAAAAAAATTTTTTTAATGAGTATTCTAAAAATTATATGAAATTCTGGAAATCAAATATGTTATCATAGTGTCATATGCCACAGAAGTAACTAGATTTCTATGTGAACTGTGTCTTTACCATAATAAACTCTCATTAGATTGTTAACTATAGTCATTTTAAACCTTTGTCCTACCCAGACAGTTGCTTTGATTCTTCCTCAAAGTATTTACAATCAGCTACAGTCCAAAATTGCTTTTTCTTCAAGGAGATTTATGGAAAAGACTCTGACAAGGACTCTTGAATACAAGTTTCTGATAACTTCAAGATCACACCACTGGAGTAAGAACTTTCAAAATTTTAATGAACAGGCTGATATCTTCAGGAAATTCAAGACAAAGAAGAAAAAAACTCAATGTTATTGGACTAAATAATCAAAAGGATAACGTTTTCATAATTTCCTATTTGAAAATGTGCCGATTCTTTGAATGTTTTATTCTCCAGATTAATGAACTTTTTTCCTTGAGCAATTGGTAAAGTATACTTTTGTAAACAAAAATTGAAACATTTGCTTTTACTCTCTGAGTGCCCCAGAATTGGGAAACTATTCATGAGTATTCACATGTTTATGGTAATAACGTTATTTGCACAAGTTCAGTAAGAATCTGCTCTCTCTATAACAGGACACATTTGAAAACATTGGTTATATTACCAAGGCTTTGACTGGGATGTTATATTTGAGAATATACATAGAATAAACCCATAGGGAATGCAGGCAAAGTCTGAAGTTGGCCTTGGTTTGCCTTCCTAGTCTCAAGAAGTTTTGGAAGTTTAATCTGAGATTCTTATTAAAAACTTCTAGCAAAGCGAAGTTTAAAAAGAGCCTCTACGGTCCGTTGCTACTCTTGCCGCACTTAGGTAAAAAATCTGGGCAAGCTCGGTGAGACTCAACCTATTTTGCAAACAAATTCATCCTACTGGAATTATCTTTGGTAAAAATAGAGACTCCTATAGAGAGAAAAACTATGTTGAAAAGAAAAACTGTAGTACACCTGTTACCAGATTGAACCACTGTTCATTATCTTTGAGTACTTATAATCCACTGGTAGACTGGACTGGACCCTGAATTCTTTTAGTTCTTCCAATTCAATTTTCTCCAATGAAATCAGTAAGAACAAGAGCGGCTCTGTTCCTCAAGCCATGTAAGCTGGAGGTGGAGAACTCAATGTAAATTTCATGGGAAAACTTTCATATCTGAGGTGTGGGCCACTAACACCTCACCAAATGTTCAACACCATAACTTAGAAACACTCAAAGTGCAAACCAGGACAACAAGTTGACGACTTTACACTGTGGACAGCTTTTCTCAAGATGTCAGAACAAGACTGTCAATCACGATGAGACTCTTACCTCTCTTAATTTGTCCTTGCTTATGCCTGTCTCCTTTGCTTCCCAGAATAATGCTCTACTTAGGATTTCACAAGAAGTAACTTCAGAGAGAAAGTTAACAGTGTCAGATATATCATGTCAACCACACTTTTTTTTTTTTTTTAAGATGGAGTTTCCCTCTTGTTGCCCATGCTGGAGTGCAATGGCACAATCTTGGCTCACTGCAATCTCTGCCTCCTGGGTTCAAGTGATTCTCCTGCTTCAGCCTTCTGAGTAGCTGGGATTACAGGCATGCGCCACCACACCCAGCTAATTTTGTATTTTCAGTAGAGACAGTGTTTCCCTATGTTGGTCAGGCTGGTCTCGAACTCCCGACCTCAGGTGATCCGCATGCCTCAGCCTCCCAAAGTGCTGGGATTACAGGCGTGAGCCACCACACCTGGCCCACACATTTTTACATAACAAGATATTCTTTAGTCCACCCAAAGGCGGACATTAGCTACATCTGTAACACAACTTTTTCCTCAAATATATGGAGTTTTCTTTAAGCTTCCACTTCTATATTTGCCTATTCTCACTCCCTGTTTTAATTTAACATAGACATGCAATGCTAGATAATATAATTGCTCTCTACCAGCTGAACAGAGGGGAGCCTGTGCAGTTTCTGACACTTCTTGTTGCACATGGATAAATATATCAGGTATTATAGAGACTCATTTGTAAAAATCAATAATTGTGCTGCCTGGTTAAAACGACTAAACTCTTCCGGCTTCTTCTTTGATCTATCCTATTGTAGTTGGTTTGGATCTTGCCTAAGGTGCATATTCCTAACTCTTGATATTTTCCTCCTGATAGTCATACTGGTACTCTCCCTCGTGTGGTGCAATCTACAGATGTTTTTATTTGCGTGCAAATATTTGGGTGCAGCCATTCTTCAAATATCAAATAGTTTCTCTTGGGCTGGAGTTACAAAAACTCAAAGAAATGTGTGATTTATGGGCTGGGCGCAGTGGCTCACATCTGTAATCCCAGCACTTTGGGAGGCCAAGGCAGGCAGATCACAAGGTCAGGAGTTCGAGACCAGCCTGGTCAATATAGTGAAACCCTGTCTCTACTCAAAATAGAAAAATTAGCCAGGCATGGTGGCGGGCACCTGTAGTCCTTTACGGAGACCCCCTGAAACTATTGCTACAGAATAAAAGATGAAATGCTCCTGATTATTGTCAATACAAAATTGCATTCAGGATTGTGTAAAGACAATGCCTGGTTGGGCTGCCAGAATGAGGCTACAGCGCGTGATGTGCTTCTGTTATATGGATGGGAGATAGAATTATGAGTTTAGAACATAGATTACAAATGCAATGTGATTGGAATACTTCTGACTTTTGTATAACTCCATTCCAATATAATGAGTCTGTTCACAATTGGGAATCACTAAAATGTCACTTACAAGGAAGTGAAGATAATTTAAGTTTAGACATAAGCAAAGTAAAAGAACAGATTTTTGAGGCCTCTCAAGCACACTTAATGGCTTTACCCAGTGCTGAAGTTTTAGACAGTATCTCTGAGGGATTATCTAATCTCAACCCCATTCAATAGGTAAAATCTCTGGGTGGATCCACTATCATTAATTTTGTTCTGTGTATAATTTGTGCTATTGGTTTATTGTTCATGTGTAAAATTGGAAAAAATATTATTCAATCCAATCGTGATCAGCGCCAAGCTATGATTGCTATGGTTCATTTAAATCAGAGAAAAGGGGGAGATGAAGGGAAACCCTCTGAAACTATTGCTATGGAATAAAAGATGAAATGCTCCTGATTATTGTAAATACAAAATTGCATGCAGGATTGTGTAAAGACAAATGCCAGGTTTGAGCCGGGGGCGGTGGCTCACGCTTGTAATCCCAGCACTTTGGGAGGCTGAGGCGGGCGGATCACGAGGTCAGGAGATCGAGACCACGGTGAAACCCCGTCTCTACTAAAAATACAAAAAAATTAGCCGGGCGTGGTGGCGGGCGCCTGTAGTCCCAGCTACTCGGAGAGGCTGAGGCAAGAGAATGGCGTGAACCCAGGAGGCGGAGCTTGCAGTGAGCCGAGATTGCGCCACTGCACTCCAGCCTGGGCGACAGAGCGAGACTCCGTCTCAAAAAAAAAAAAAAACAAAACAAAAAAAAAAATGCCAGGTTTGGCTGCCAGAATGAGCCAACAGCATGTGATATGCGTCCCCCTGCCGAGAGCCTATGAATGGATGTGCAGTCAGGGAGGCTTCACATTAGATTCCTATCTCAGAAAAGCAGATGTCCATAGCTCTGGGAATGGAATGTGATCCTTGTGGAGGGCCTATATATGACCTTAAATCACTCACTAACCTACCCCCACTCTCACTAAACTTAATAATAAATGCTGGTATATCCAGTGCATTTGCAGCATCACAGGACCAAGAAGGGGGTGACCCCCCGGACCCAGCTTTCACTATCTTGTGTGTGTCTTTTATTTCTCAACCTGCCAATCCACCTGGGAACAAAGAAAGAGCCCCGTTGCATGGCAGGCTGCTGGCCAGATCCTGCAATATTGTCCCAGCTTCATGGGATGCTAAGGCATCTGCAGAGGGAGAGCTGCCCCAAATCATAAATCACAAATAAAAGCCAATTTCATCTATAACTAAATTAGTTGTAATTTTGTCTTATCACACATGCTCACAGCAAGCAATGGCCAGTGGAGTCTCTCAGGCTGCATCATTCTCACCCTGACCCTCCTGCCTTTCTCTTTCACTTACAAGGACCCTTATGATGACACTCGAAGCCACCCACCTAAGCCAGAATAAGATTTCCGTCTCAAGATGCTCAACTTCATCACCTTTGAAGAGTATTTTTGCCAAGAAAAGTAAATGCATGTGTTCCAAGAGTTAGGGTGTGGATTTTTTTTTTGAGACAGAGTTTCACTCATGTTGCCCCAGCTAGAGTGCTGTGGCACAATCTCGGCTTACTACAATCTCAGCCTCCCAGGTTCAAATGATTCTGCTGCCTCAGCCTCCCAAGTAGCTGGCATTACAGGCGCCCGCCACCATGCCCAGCTAGTTTTTGCATTTTTAGTAGAAACTGAGTTCCCCATATTGGTGAGGCTGGTCTCAAACTCCTGATCTCGTGATACACCTGTCTCAGCCTCCCAAAGTGCTGGGATTACAGGCGTGGGTCACTGCATCTGGCCCGGATGTGAACATTTTTAAGAGGCCATTATTCTGCCTCAGACGGGTCACTTTCATAAACATCACCCACAACAAAAATGTTTTGCCTTCCTTCCATGTCTCACTTTTCTGTCTGCACAAACCACAGTGAAACACACTAGCTCTGCTATGAAGTGGCTGGATGACCCTGGGCCACTCATTTGACCTCCCTCAGCCTCTTTCCTCATCTGCAGTGTAAGGCTGACTCTTACTGCATCAGAAAATGACAGTGGAAGAGTCAATTAACATGTGTAAGACATTAGTCACAGAGCCTGGTTCCTGATGAGCCCTTGGTAAACATTCCTTTCAGTCTTTTCCTTTCACCTTCCAATTTTTCTTGCCCTCACCCACCTTCTCCAACTCCTTTCTCTTCACTAACTTACTCAGTCTAACCTGCCAATTAAAGAAGCCACACTACCCATTCTCTCATGACTCCGCTGGAATGTTCTTGTGATGTGGTCTGCTATCCACTAAAGGCAATGGGTATTATTTATATGAAGAGGTCTGTTTGCAACAAGAAATCCTTTTTATGTTCACACAAAATTTATACACAATTTCTCTTAACTTACACGTACCAGTCTCAATTCTACCCTGTTATTTCATACATGTACTTCATTATTTTATTCTTCAGTCTTTCTCCTTACACCTTAAAAATTAGGATAGTACAAAAACAAAAATAATGGCCTGGGCCAGAAGAGGGGATTCCTTTAGCAAGATGAATGCTTTCCTTTTTCAAGATGAATGAATGCTATGTGCAAGGCAGCCCTGAAGCCCATTTCTGGGTTTGGCTTACATCAAAGCCATTTGACTCTAGGACACATTCTTAGATTCCCAGGAGATAATGATTGCCACAGAAGCCACACCCACCCTGAGTATTCCTACTGTTTGGTAAAGGAATGTTTACAGAATGCTGTGCATTCTTTTTACTCCTCCTGAATTCTTCCACTCCTGGAAGTTAAGCTTTCTTACTAATCAGCTTCATCTCCAGCTGGCCTGCCTGGGCCCTGACCGGAAATACCTCCCCACTCTGGATGGCCAGGGTGGCACCTTCGTCTATTCCCATAATTATAACAGCTCACACTGATGCAACACTCACTATGCACCAGGCAGTATCCTAAGAGCTTTCCAGGTAACTACGGTCCTCACCAAAAAATCCCAAGTGCCACAATCCCCATTTTTACAGATTAAAGAAAAAAACTGAGGCAGAGAAGTATGTACCCACTGTCACCTAACTCCATAATTCAACCTCATCCTCCACTTCCTCTGGTAAGAGGACACTCTAAGATGTACAAGGTCTCCTGAATGACATCCTCCTTCAAAAATGATTTTTGTCCCATTTACTTTCAAGATTTCACAAACAGCCAGCATTTTGTTTTCTGTCTCACCCTTCACTTACACACCTGTTCCCTAAAACTACACTCACAACTGCACAATCCTGCATAAAAGCTAGCTTTTAGAAACCTCAATCTCTTTTGGAAAAAAGAAAGGCCTGCTTCCAAGTCTCACAAAAAGTCATTTTTTATTCTATTGTCAACTATTTGCATGGCCATTCTGTGGCCATAAACGAGTGCACTAGAAACAGAAAGTGTAATGAGAAGAAAGTAGGAGGAGAGTGAGTTTCTAGATAGACACACAGGGAAAAGATTCCGAATCCAGAAAAATTCATAAAATGCAACCAGGTTGTGTGACTTTGAGCAATGACAGCCCCACCTGCCACTTTCCATGGCTGTTGGCCTCTTACTTCCTTCTCAGCCTGCCCCTCCTGGTCTTGCTTTCTTAGACCAATACAAACAACCTGGGAGCTGGGGTCAGATCAGAGCACACAGCACTGAGTGGTAGGGTTGGGAAAGACAGAAAAGGAAGATGAGTGTTTGACTCATGAAGACCTGACTCACCTAGGTACACATCACCTAGACAGGCAATAGATTACTGAAGGGCTTTGCAGGACTCATGGTGGTTATCCAGAATGACTGACTGAGGCAAGGGTCTTGACTAATTGAGTTTTATTGAGCCAGAGCTTGACGGTGCACCCTGGGAAAACATGAGTTGCAAAAAACCTCTGTGGCTTGTGTTTTCTCTGAAGAGGTTTCAGGAGGCTTAGTATTTGTACATTTGATTAAAGTGGAGAAGGCAGGTTGGAAGAGATGGAGTGGGCAGAAAAACAATTGATCTAATCTTATCTTTCTTCTTTGCCCCAGAAAAATAAATATTATCAGAAGGAGAGTTAAAATACTTCAGTTTTAGGAGCTAGATTTTGATTGCTCACTTAAAGCTACAATTGGCATGTCTTTCTTTTACAAAGAAATATACACCTTGAAAGGTTTTGAAGCCAAGAAAAAACAATTTGTTCAGGCAATCATCTGGAGATGCTCGAGATCTTTGGCTTTCCTGTTTACTCCATTCTTTTTCTTTTCTTTCTTTTTTTTTTCTTTTAGAGACACAACCTTGCTCTGTTATCCAGACTGGAGTGTACTCGCGGTCCTCCCACCTTAGCCTCCCAAGTATCTGAGACTATAGGCATGCACCACTGCACCTGGCTAATTTGATTTTTTTTATGTTTTGTAGAGATGTGGTCTCCCTTTGTTGCTCAGGCTGGTCTTCAACTCCTGGCTTCAAGTGATCCTCCTGCCTTAGACTCTCCAAGTGCTGGGATGACAGGCCTGTGCCCACACACCTGGCCCCCCGATTCTTCAAAAGATTTCAGAGAAAGCATTGTAGAAGACATGACTTTGTGACTGTATGTTTCATCGGATCCTACATCACTAGGAAGGCTCATTCTTAAGAAGTCATGTCCCATGGAAAAGGGGATGAAGACAAATCAGAAAAGGGCAAAGGGAAGTTACAGCAACAAAGGGACAGTATAATCCTGATTGAAGTCACACAACTGCTGCTTCAATTAGAGCAATTCATTTGGCAAACACCGCTCTAACCCCTTCAGTTGTATGTTGGCTCAACTGTAATGTCTGGTGCAGTCTACAGACTAGGTTTTCTATAGTTTCTGAAGCATCTCCCAATTGCAGTGGTAATCTGAGACATTTCTCTGAATTGCATTCTGAATCCAGTGTTCATGTGTACCTTTTGTGTAGTCCACACATCAGCAGGCACAAAGGTTGTTTATATATCCAGAAGTTTACATAAGTCATCTAGTTACAGCTTGCAAGGTTTAATCTATCCATCTGACAAAAGGCTAATATCTAGAATCTACAAGAAACTTAAATTTACAAGAAAAAACAACCCCATAAAAGTGGGCGAAGCACATGAACAGACATTTCTCAAAATAAGACATTTATGACCAAGAAACATACAAAAAAAAGCTCATCATCACTGGTCATTAGAGACATGCACATCAAAACCACAATGAGATACCATCTCATGCCAGTTAGAATGGTGATCATTAAAACGTCAGGAAACAACAGATGCTGGAGAGGATGTGGAGAAATTGGAATGTTTTACACTTTTGTATGTTGGCATAATTCTGGGGTCTGCATTTCTTCTCCCCTGATTCTTCCCTTAAAGTGGGCTGTCTGCATGTGCAGTGGCCCACCAGCAATTAAGAAGGAAGCTTGTGTAGTGTGTTTCCTGGAGTACAGTTGGAAAACAGAGACCAAAATAAAAGCTACGTATGTAAATAAAATTGGTCTTCTTATAAAATTCTGTTATAAATTTCTATCATTTTTGTGTTACCTTGCCATCTATTTTTAATCTTCCTTGAACACACCCAAATTCCTTTCTCTCTCTCTCTCTCTCTGTGCTTTGAGATGTAAATTTACTACCTACTTTCTCTAAAACTCAGCAAGGGCTTCCTCAGATAAATGGTAAATTTTTCTATTTACAAAAGCACAATTTAAATCCAACTTTATTTTTTAATGGTGAGTTTTATGGGTTCCATGCATAAAGTTTTAAAATAAAAAATCTAAAGTATTTCTGTCCCCGTCTATCTTTATGTGCACACATATATGTTCTATGTTGTATCACATATATGTAAATGTCCATACCTATGTATATATATTGTTTGTACATGGTATCAAATTAATGCAAAAATAAATGGATACTCATCAATTAAGTAAATAATCCAAAATGCTTTTCAACACGTGTGATTTTAGCAATCTTCAATAAGGGAAGAACACCTCAAATAAGCATGCATACCTATCTGCAGCCTCCTTAAAAAAAATTATCAGCCAAGAATTTTGTATCCAGCAAAACTAAAGTTCATAAATAAAGGAAAGATAACAGTCTTTTTCAGAAAAACAAATGCTGAGAGAATTAGCCACTACCAAGCCAGCACTACAATAATTGCTAAAAGGAGCTCCAAATCTTGAAACAAATCCTGGAAACACATCAAAAGAGAACCTCTTTAAGCATGAATCTCACAGGACCTATAAAACAAAGATACAATAAATAAATACATAAAACCAAGGTATTCACGCAACAAATAGCAGGCTGAATGGAATAGTACCTCACATCTCAATACTAACATTGAATGTAAGTGGTCTAAATGCTCCACTTTAAAGATACAGAATTGCAGAATTGATAATAATTCACCAAGTAAGTATCTGCTGCCCTCAAGAGACTCCCCTAACCATAAAGTGTCACATAAACTTGAGGTAAAAGGGTGGAAAAAGACACCTCATGCAAATGGCCACAAAGTGAGCAGGAGCATGCAACCACACTGAAATTAAATAACTTGCTCCTGAATGATCATTGGGTCAAATATGAAATCAAAGTGAAAATTTTAAAATTCTTTGAACTGAACAATGGTGATGCATCCTATCAAAACATCCGGAATACAGCAAAGAGCATGCTAAAACTTCATAGCCTTTAATGCCTACATCAAAAAGACTGAAAGAGCAAAAATAGACAATCTAAGGTTACATTTCTAGAAACTCAAGAAACAAGAACACACCAAACCCAAACCCAGAAGAAAGAGAATAACCAAGATCAGAGCAGAACTAAATGAAACTGAAACAAAATAATACAAAATATAAATAAAATGTAAAGCTGGTTTCTTGGAAAAATAAATAAAATTGATAGATCATTGGCAAGATTAACCAAGAAAAGAAGAGAGAAGAGCCAGATAAGCTCAATCAGAAATGAAATGGGAGCTATTACAACCAATGCCACAGAAATACAAAAGATCATTCAAAGGTACTATGAACATATTTATGTGCATAAACTAGAAAACCTAGAGGGGATGAATAAATTTCTGGAAATATAAAACTCTCCTAGATTAAATCAGAAAGAATTAAAAACCCTGAACAGACCAGTAAAAAGCAGGAAGATTGAATAGATAATTAAAAAATTAACAACAAAACAAATTCCTGGACCAGACAGATTCACAGCTAAATTCTACCAGACATTCAAAGAAGAGTTGGTACCAATTTAATTGGCACTATTCCACAAGCTAGAAAGAGAGGGAATTCTCCCTAAATCATACTATGAAGCCTGTATCACCCTAATTCCAAAACCAGGAAAGGACATAACAAAGAAAACTACAGACCAATATCCCTGATGCACACAGAGGCAGAAATTCTTAACAAAATACTAACTGAATCCAACAGCACATCAAAAACATAATCCACCATGATCAAGTAGGTTTCATATTAGGCATTCAGGAATGGTTCCACATACACAAGTCAATAAATGTGGTACACCACATAAACAGAATTTAAAAATCACATGATCCTCTCAATAGACACTGAAAGGGCACTTGACAACATCCAGCATTGTTTTATGATTAAAACTCTCAGCAAAATTGGCACACAAAACCACAGCCAACACAATATTGAATGAGAAAAAGTTGAAAGCATTCACTCCGAGCAGGGGAACAAGAAAAGGATGCCTGCTCTCACCACTTTTATTCAACAGAGTACTGAAAGTCCTAGCCAAATCAATCAAACAAGGGAAATAAATAAAGGGCATCCAAATTGGCAAAGAGGAAGTAAAACTGTCCCTGTTTGCTGACGATATAATCGTATACCTAGAAGACCCTAAAGACTCCTCCAGAAAGCTCCTAGAACTGATAAATGAATTCAGGAAAGTTTCAGTATACAAAATTAATGTGCACAAATCAGTAGCTCTGCTACACACCAAAAGCGACCAAGCAGAGAATAAAATCAAGAACTGGACCCTTTTTATGAGAGCACTTATAAAAAAATAATAACTAGGAATGTATCTAAACAAGGAGGTGAAAGACCTCTACAAGAAAAACTACAAAACATTGCTGAAAGAAATCATAGATTATGCAAAAATGAAAACGCACCCCATGCTCATAGATGAATAGAATCATTATTGTGAAAATGACCATGCTGACAAAAGCAATCTACATATTCAATGCAATTCCCATTAAAATGCCACCATCATTCTTCACAGAACTAGAAAAAACAATTCTAAAACTCCTATGGAACCAAACAAGAGCCCACATAGGCAAAGCAAGACTAAGCAGAAAGAACAAATCTGGTGGTGTCACATCACCTGACTTCAAACAATACTCAAAGTCCAAAACAGCATGTGCTGGTATAAAAATAGGCATGTAGACCAATGGAACAGAATACAGATCCCAGAAAAAAACCTAAATACTTACTGCCAACTTACCTTTGACAAAGCAAACGAAAACATAAAATGGATAAAGGACACCTTATTCAACAAATGTTGCTGAAATAATTGGCAAGCTGAATGTAGGAGAATAAAACTGAATCCCCATCTCTTAACTCATAGAAAAATCAACTCAAGATGAATCAAGGACTTAAATCTAAGACCTGAAACTATAGAAATTCTAGAAGATAACAATGGAAAAAGGCCTTCTAGACATTGGCTTAGGCGAAAAGTTCATGACCAAGAACCAGAAAGCAAATGCAACAAAAGGAAAAATAAATAGGTGAGGCAATTAAACTAAAGAGCTTCTGCACAGCAAAGCAACAGTCAGCAGACTAAACATATAACCCACAGAGTGAAAGAAAATCTTCACAATCTATATATCTGAAAGATAACCAATATCCAGAATCTATAAGAAACTCAAAAAATCAGCAAACAAACAAACAATCCAATCAAAGAGTGGGCTAAGAACGTGAATAAACAATTCTGAAAAGAAGATGGCCGGGAACGGTGGCTCACGCTTGTAATCCCAGCACTTTGGGAGGCCGAGGCAGGCGGATCACGAGGTCAGGAGATAGAGACCACGGTGAAACCCCGTCTCTACTAAAAATACAAAAAAATTAGCGGGGCATGGTGGCGGGCGCCTGTAGTCCCAGCTACTCGGAGAGGCTGAGGCAGGAGAATGGCGTGAACCCGGGAGGCGGAGCTTGCAGTGAGCCGAGACTGCGCCACTGCACTCCAGCCTGAGCGACAGAGCGAGACTCTGTCTCAAAAAAAAAAAAAGAAGATATACAAATGGTTAACAAACATATGAAAAAAGGCTCAATATCACTAATGATCAGGGAAATGCAAATCAAACCACAATGTGATACCACCTTATTCCTGCAAGAATGTTCACAATCAAAAAATGAATAAATAATAGTTGTTGGCCAGGCACGGTGGCTCAAACCTGTAATCCCAACGTTTTGGGAGGCCAAGGTGGGCGGATCACTTAAAGTCAGGGATTTGACACCAGTGTGTACAACATGATGAAACCCTGTCTCTACTAAAAATACAAAAAAATTACCCAGGTAAGGTGGCACATGTCTGTAATCCCAGCTACTCCAGAGACTGAGGCAGACAAATGGCTTGAATCTGGGAGGCAGAAGTTACAGTAAGCCAAGATCATGCCACTGCACTCCAGCTTGTGTGACAGAGCAAGACTCTATCCATCTCAAAAATAAATAAATAAAAATAATAGATGGTGTGGAAACGGTGAAAATGGAACACGTCTACACTGCTGGTGGGAATGTAAACTATAAATGAGTGGATAAAGAAATTGTGGTATATATATATAATATATATATATGATTGAATACTACTCAGCCATAAAAGGAATGAATTAATGGCATTCGCAGCAACCTTGAAGAAACTGGAGACTATTATTCTAAGTGAAGTAACTCAGGAATGGAAAACCAAACACCATATGTTCTCACTCATAAGTGGGAGCTAAACTATGAGGATGCAGAGGCATAAGAATGATACAATGGCCTTGGGGAAAAGGGTGGGAAGTGGGTGAGGGATAAAAGACTACAAATTGAGTTCAGTGTATACTGCTTGGGTGATGGCACCAAAATCTCACAAATCACCCCTAGGGAACTTATGTAATTAAATACCAAATCCCCAAAACCTATGAAAATAAAAGATTTAAAAATAAAATACAATAAAAAATTTAAAAACATAGTTCCTAAAAAATGATGCTTCTAAAATGTAAAAAACGAAACAAAACAAAACAAAAAAAGGCCCTGGAAGGTCATATACCAGAAACTCTATTATGTTGCCTCTTAATGTGTATATTTGAGCCCACTTGCTCAACTTCTGAGAACTTATTGGGAAGCTGCTGATCACCTGTTTCAGGTGTTTTCTATCAATTGTGAGACTATCTCTCCCTGGCACTACCTGCAACCAATTATTACTTTAGAGAGATCGTTAACAACCACCTGACTTGACTATCACTTGGTGATGATCGCTAGACATTTCTTGTTTGTGGGGGTGGAAGGATCTCTCCTGCCCTGCTCATGTCTGACCGGTTAACTACTGTAACACTTGCAGAATGTTTTTTCTTTTTTTGAGACAGAGTCTCGCTCTGTCACCCAGGCTGGAGTGCAGTGGCATGATCTCAGCTCACTGCAACCTCCGCCCCCCAGGGTCATGCCATTCTCCTGCCTCTGCCGCCCAGGGTCATGCCATTCTCCTGCCTCAGCCTCCTGAGTAGCTGGGACTGCAGGTGCCTGCCACCATGCCAGGATAATTTTTTTATTTTTACTAGAGACGGTGTTTCAACGTGTTAGCCAGGATGGTCTTGATATCCTAACCTCGTGATCTGCCTGTCTCGGCCTCCCAAAGTGCTGGGATTACAGGGGTGAACCACCGTGCCCAGCCTCAGACTACTTAATATCAGATTTTAGGTAGGACAAACAGCTGGTATTTCTGGCTTTTCATTTCTTTAACCAAAATTATCCTCCCAAATGAAACTAATAAGGCTTAACCAAGATTATGGCTTAGCCAAGGATGTATAAGGCATCCCCAAAGAGGTGAAGGAGCACCTCAGAAACTCAGAAATCACACAAATATCAAAACAAATAAGACTGGTTCCCTGACCCAAAATTAAATCCAGGCTGCAGCAGTAAAAGCATAAGATTTTAACTATTCGATGACAAGGTAAAGTGGCTTTTATTCTTATTTTCTCAGACTATCTAAGTCAAGCAGTTTGAGCTTACAAAACAAAACAACTTTACTTTAGGTGAGATTTTTGCTCTGTAATTTAGTCAAAAGAAATGTTAAGGCTAGCCATAACACTATCAAGTGTCTTTCTTTGAAATTCAATCCTCTGATCAACTGTTTGGAATAAGAGATCTCTAAAATATCTTTTAACTTAGAAGTCCCAATTTAAAGAATCCATCTTCTGGCCATGGACAATTAGAATTTCCAGTCGTGTATTGATTCTAAGTAACTCAATCCAACAGCCTCTTCAGTGAAAAACCAATCCCAATGATCTTTCCCCCCACCCTAAAATAAAATATGTACTCTCAGGAATAGGCTTAGGAAAGCAAGACTCTTGCTGCCACAGCTCTATCCAAGCAACAAGACTTGGGATGACAAAAAAGTCCCTGATGGACGGGACTTCTTTTTTTTTTTTTTTTTTTGAGATGGAGTCTCACTCTGTCACCCAGGCTGGAGGGCAGTGACGTGATCTTGGCTCACTGCAAGCTCCACCTCCCTGGTTCACACCATTCTCCTGTATCAGCCTCCCAAGTAGCTGGGACTATAGGCGCCTGCCACCATGCCTGGCTAATTTTTTTGTATTTTTAGTAGAGACGGGGTTTCACCATGTTAGCCAGGATGGTCTCAATCTCCTGACCTCATGATCCACCCACCTCGGCCTTCCAAAGTGCTAGGATTACAGGCGTGAGCCACCGCACCCGGCCTGGATGGGACTTCTTATAACAAGCCCTCCTGGGATATTAACACATTTGGAAAACAAAACAAAATAAAAAACCTCAGGTTCTCAGCCACATTACAGCTGATCACATAATGTGACTCAAAAATGACTCCTCCCCCTGATGGTGGAGACCAAGAGTGAGTGCTCTGACTTGGTCACAAATCAAGCCCTCAAGGACATATGACAAGATGAGAGAAAACTTTATCCAGTACCTCCCTTTATGAACAACACAGAAGGAAAGAGATAAAGGGAAAGACTATTTCTGGGAGGAAATGGATTAAACAATCAAAATATTCATACCCCAACATTACTAAAAAGTACACCAGAATTACTACACCAAGACTAGTCCAACACAAATCTTCTCCCCTTAATCAAAATTTGGTGGAGGACACAGTGATTTTTACCATCCAATTGGAAAGAATACACAGAGAGAAGCTAGGAAACTTGAGACTAATACAATTTTACCCTTTAGCTGGCTGATTACTTTCATGCATTTCTGCATGTCCAAAACAAGGTTATGGAAGTAAATCAGGTTTTAGTGGTAATACAGGTCATGGGAGAAAGGAAGTTCAGTTAGCAAAGCTGGTCTTGTGTCAGTGAAACCTTGCAGGTAGCAGCCCTAGAGAAAAATCAATGCTAAACTTGTTTATCTTTAAGGTATCAGATTCAGTCCATTTTTCCCACATCCAGATAAGGGAAGACATGCCTGCATTAACAATGATTATCAATGATATAGATTTTTCCACAAAAGGCAACTGTGAAGGGCCACTTCTATTTGCTGGCCCTCTGACAGACAGTTCAAAATTTGTCAAAGAAATATATTGTGAGTTAAAATATTTGTATTTTCTTCAACAAACGGGTGTTTCTAGAGGTGGAATTGGATGTTCTGCAGTTAAAGAATTTTAGCCAAATTACAGGCCTCCTTCACCATAATTTAGAGCTCCTGTTAGATTTGGATTTGACCAAGTGAAAGGTGTTTTGGACATTAGACAAGGTGAAGAATTGGTCAAATCCAAAAGAAGAATGATAAAAGCCAAAAACACAAATAGCGATTGCACTGTTTACATACTGCTGAACACTCTAAGCATAAGGAGAGCTTAGAATGAAGTAGTAATAAGCCTTATCCTGCAGCTACCAAATTCTAAAACAAAACCCCAAACCAGCTCCTTAGTTGAGCAGGGACCAAGCTGTAGTCTGCTCTCCATTGTCACAGGAGCAGGAAACTCATTTCCCTTTTAGGAAGTGAGCAAAGCTCCGTCAGGAGAGGAGTTCCATGAAAAAACAAAACTCACATCTCAAATAAAAAAATCGGAGAGAGCAGGGACCTCAAGAGAAAGTAGGATCCAATTCTCAGAAAGTCACACGACTGGCCAGAACTAAAGCTCTATATCTGGTACTGACCACGAACAAAAGAAACACTGCAGGTCAAAGGTTCTAAACTCCATTAAGAGGACCCCTTCATGGTTGGCAAAATGTTAACCAAATTGAGTGCCTGATTCAAGTGCCCGAATCAGTTGAGGTTTGTTTCTGAATCAATTGAGGTTTATTGGACCAGAGCTTGAGGGCATACCCTGCAAAAACACAAGTTGTAGAAACCCTCTATGGCTTGTTGTGTCTTTGAGGCGGTTTTCAGGAGGCCTGGTATTTACACATCTTCTTAAAGGAGGGAAAGCAGGTAGGAAGAGACAAGTAGGGGGAAGAATATTTGGTCTCATCTTGTCTTTATTCTGTACATGAAAAGAAAAAGCATTATCAGTGTAAAATCTCACAGACTTTAATAGCTGGTAATGTAAACGCAAATTTTTCTCTGTTCTGTTCTGGGAGAGGAATAGTATAAAAACAGTCTAAGTCAGTAACAATTATAGGCCAATCTTGAGTAATCGCCGCAGGGGAAGGGGTCCCATAGGCTGTAGATTAGCATTAATAGCACGTAAGTCATGCAAAAGTTTCCATTTGCCAGACTTTTGGGAATGATGAAATGGGCGAATTCCAAGGGCCGTTAGATGGTTCTGTACGGCCAGCTTGTAATCGTTCCTCAACTAATTCACGGTCTCTTTGTAATTTCTCTCCCTTCAGAGGTCACTCTTTTACCCAATTAAGATTTTGAGAGAGCCACATCACGGGTAGCGGAGGAAAAACAGTGGCCATAATTATAATTTAAATTTAACTTAAATTTTAACAGAGAATTATAATTTGGAATGTTCGTTGTATACAAGGAACAAATGCGATTTTACCGTGGGCCTCCCGTGGAGCCGGAGGGCAGCGGGGCGGTTCCTGGGCGGCAGCCACACTGTGCTTGCTTAGGCGCCGCTTTTTCTCTGCATGGCTCCCTCCTCCCACTGCTGCGTGGATGCTGCCAGCCTGGGCGAACCCTGTCAGCTTGGGCGCTTTGAGTTTTTTTGCTGCTGAGGCTTTCCTTTGGCCCACAGCCCGCTTGGCTGCATGGCTTCGGCCTCTAATGCCTTTTCCTTTTTTTTTTTATTATACTTTAAGTTCTAGGGTACATGTGCACAACGTACAGGTTTGTTACATATGTATTCATATGCCATGTTGGTGTGCTACACCCATTAATGCCTTTCCTTATCTCTCTATAAACATACACCTGATTACCTTATTGATTTTGCATCACCGGGCAGGCTAAAAGCTCCCCTTCTAAAGCCGCTTGCTTAAGACAGGGTCCAATAGCTGTAGTGTATCCCTTGTCTTTTTTCTCATTTATTGGAGGAGAGTGCTCAGGCAAAACCTCCGTTTCCTCTTTGTTATTTTGGCATGGTGATAGTGGGGCTGAGGGACTCCGGGGTGGTAAAATAGGTGACGGTTCTGCCTCCTTCCCCTTTTTAGGCTCTTCTGTGTATAATGGGACCAGAGTCGCCCTCACTAAAGCCCATAGCGTTAAAGATTACTGGGACCCGTTGCTCTTGCGCAAAAGGTCAGAAGATCGAGGCCTTCCTGGCTAACAGGGTGAAATCCTGTCTCTACTAAAAATACAAAAATATTAGCCGGCCGTGGTGGCGGGTGCCTGCAGTCCCAGCTACTCAGGGGGCTGAGGCAGGAGAATGGCATGAACCCAGGAGGCAGAGCTTGCAGTGAGCTGAGATCACGCCACTGCACTCCAGTCTGGGCGACAGAGGGAGACCCCACCTCAAAAAAAAGAAAATTTCTTCCCACTTGTTCCCAAAGCTCTACATCTAGTGTAACTTCTTTCAGGAACCATGGGTTAAGTGATACAATTTGCATTAGGTCCCTTCATTGAGCCTGCAAAACCGAGGCTACAGTTGCTTTAAGCAGCTGTTGGAATACTTTTATATACTGCTTCTGTTGTGCTGATAACTGTTGTTCCAGGGTCAAACCGTAGCCTGAACAATTCCCTCGAACTTGGAGATCCCAAGCAGGGACCAATGATCTACTGACTTACTGACTTATCGACTTACTGGCTTACCAATGGCACAGTCTTCTTTGTTTTCGAGGGTTCGATTCTTTGCAGCTATACCTCAGACCTGGGCACCAACAGGCCAGGTCCTCACACGGGGCACCAACTGTCTGGGTCCAACCGGCAGACCCTGACCCAGCAACGGATGAACACATACATTCAGACACAAATATCCAGCGAAAGAGCAGGCCAGGCTGCCTAGTCACTACCCACCTGTACAGAGAAGGGTCCAGACCCTTCTGGTAAAAAGTTAGCAGCCGCAGCCCTGATCAGCCAGCACAGTTTCAATTTATTAAGTACAGATTAAATGACAAAGCTCTTGAGTAAACACCACTAGAAGGTAATTGACATTGCCAATCTCCAGAGAGTAGTTCCCAGAGCATAAGATTAAATTTTGGTTTTAGGACCGCCTGAGTAAACAAGCTATTTAGATAAACTCTACATTCCTATGTATCTACACCCTAAGCTTTTAAGATAATTCAGCTGCCTTCAGCCAAACCTTTTACTGAAGCTATGCAAACCACCTGGGCTTCCAAGGTTTGTGACTATTTCCTATAACTCTCTTTATAATTTTTCTTCTAAAATCTTTCCCACCACCCTGACTAAACTCCCACAGTTGAGAAGACAGGGAAGGGCATTACACAACCAAGAAAAAATTAGAACAGGTTTCAACATAAGAAAGTAAAATGTTGGTCAGGTCTTTCAACACAGATCAGAAAAAAGGAGATTAAGGCTATGCTGTGAGGACACTAAATGACAGCCTACATAATGGGAACTTCATCCTACAGATAAGATAAGTCACTGGAAAGCTTTGAGGTCACAAACATGACAAACAGCATTTCCAGGAAGATTACTCTGACAGTGTTAGGCAAGATAAGTTGGGAAATGGTATTCAACTTTGGCAACTTAATAGAAATATCTAAAACATCTGTACTCCTTTTCTTTTCTTTTAATGTTTAATTTTGAAATAATTTCAGACTTTCAAAAATGTTCCAAAAATAAGCAAAGTCCTCATATGCTTTTCATTCAACTTTCCCAAATATTAACGTTATAGATATGCACCTAATCATCAAAATCAATAAATGATTATTAACACTGTAAAATGAATGCCTCTACAGACCTTATTCAAATCCCCTCTATCTTCTGACTAATGTCCTTTTTCTGGACCAGGATCCAATCTAGTATCACATATTGCATTTCATTGTACTGTTCTCTCAATCTCCTTTAATCTGGGAAAGTTAATCAGGATTTCTTTTACCTTTTCTTTTACTTTTGAAGAGTATTGGTGACTTCTTTTGTAGAATGACCCTCAGTTTGGACTTTTCTAATATTTTCTCATGAATAAACTCAGGTTATAGACTTTGTACAAGAATACCACAGGGTGATGCTGCACCTTTTCCATCCACTATATTAGAATGCCCTAAGATGTCATTATCTCTGATTACTGGGGATGTTAACTTTGATCACTGGGCTAAAGTGCCTCCACTGCAAAATGACCCTTTTCCTTGAAAGCATTTTTAAACAACCAATCCCTGGGCCACACCACACATCAGCCAAATCGGATACACTTGAGGGATTGTACAGGCATTTGTAGGCATTAAATACCCTGCAAGTGACTCTAATCAGTATCCAGAATTGAAAACCTATGGCTTAGACAGTGAAGATTAGAATCCTGAAAATCAGCTAGGAGACCATTCCTAAGGCTTCTCTTTAACAACAAAAAAAATCTAATTCTAGATAAAAGCAAATACATGTGGATTTTGGCATGGACATATGGTAGAGAAATAGAGGAAAATTAGAAATCACCTGATGGGGAAGTGATGAGTGAGTAGACTGCAGTCCAGTTAAAAAAAAAAAAAAGGCAGAATCAGGTGTGATGACACTTGCTTGTAGTTCCAGCATTTTGGGAGTGAAAGTGGGCAGATCACTTGAGCCCAGAAGTTTGAGACCAGCCTGGGGTTTCACCAGCCTGGGTGAAACCCCATCTCTACAGAAACAAACACAAAAAATTAGCTAGGTATTATGGCAAGTGCCTGTGATTCCAGCTATTCAGGAGGCTGAGGCAGGAAAATCACTTCAGCTCAAAAGCTTGAGGCTGCAGTCAATTATGATCTTGCCACTGCACTTCAGCCTGGGTATGAGAGTCAGACCCTCTCTTTTAGAAAAAAAAAAAGTAAAAATAATGTTCTAAGGTCAGATCTAGTACAAAAACTGCATCTTATTCTGTGATGTTTAGACGCTATAATTAAAACAGAACATGGAGGTGTTTCCATATGAATAGCTGAAAGATTCCATACTTTTTATGCAGCTGCATCATATTCTATTGTGTACATATATGTTAACCTGTTTAATTAGCATTGCGCTGGTGAAAGTCTAGGTTGTTCCCAATATTTTGCTGTTAAACAATACAGTGAACAACTCTGATTAGGTGTCATTTTTTATGACTGAGACTGTGATAAATTTTTTCCAGTAAAGTTTGGGAGGCAAAAATATATATTTTTTAAATTTTCACATGTATTAAGAAATTTTACTCTACAAGGTTTGCATAATTTTTATGTTCCAAGAAAAGCAGGGGAGGGTAATATCACCTCAGTTGCTCTCACACAAATGTCCTGAGTGACAGGACCTTTAAGGACATGGGAACAAAGCGATATTCCCGGTATAAACACAGGGTGGGGGCATCTGGATCCTGGGAAGCTACAGGAAAGGTGACGGTGCCCTCTAGAGGACACCCTGCTAAGGATCAGAAAGGGGCCAGGGGAGTTGAGAGATTACAGCAGGTCTTAAACTAAGGGCAAGTTCAAGTGGAGGGCAGGAGTAAGCTGAGGTGAGAAAGTGATAGAGACTGATGGAAGGAGAAGGTAAAAAGCTCCAGGAAAGCTAGGGGAGGCATATCAGGGCTCTCCACTCCTCCTCAGCATTGAACTTTGTAGTGGTCATGCTGGTCGGGCTCTGTGAGCTCTAGAATGTTCAGCACTATCCGGGGATTCTACCCACTCAAGGCCAGCAGGACTCCCTCCCCCAGCTCTGACAACCAGCAATGTCTCCAGACTTTGCCAAATGCTTTTCCAAATGAAAAAATTGCCCCTGGCAGAAGCATTAATCTACACTAATCTATAAAAGCAAATCACCACTAAAATCCATCACCTCTTGGTAGAAGAATTACAAGTGTGAGAGGGGTAAAATTAAGGTCTTCAATATCGATTGAAATGACTTTTACTTAATCAGCAATTTGATGTCCCAGAAGCCATGTTTAGAGGTGATGCCACATGGCTGCCTCTACTTCACAGCAGAAAGCGTATGGGTTTTCCAAGGGTCTGTAACCATGAACCAGAAAGGTCTGTAACTGAGAATGGGAATGACACCCTCTGGGTTATATTAAAAAGTGGGATGTAGGGAATTCTGTAGAAATTGGGAGAAAAAAATACACAACATAAACCCAAACCCCATTCAGATTCTCTCACCATCTTAAGGCCATCTTAGCTATCTATGAATGGTAGCATAGGGATTTTTGTATATTTTCAAAATTGTATACCATTGGATCATTTTAAAAATATGAATAAATCCCAAGAAGGACCAAGTAACTGGACA
Organism: Symphalangus syndactylus; assembly: GCF_028878055.3. Taxonomy (NCBI): domain Eukaryota; kingdom Metazoa; phylum Chordata; class Mammalia; order Primates; family Hylobatidae; genus Symphalangus; species Symphalangus syndactylus. The sequence continues at coordinate 19,324,616 of NC_072439.2, forward strand.
CTGCTGGAGTCTCATTTTTGGCCAGGAGAGCTGACAACATCCTGCTCCCCCTGTCCTGGACACTGTATGACTCAGGGGCCTAAATGCTCTTTTATTATGGAGAAACAAGATGTTTTGAACATTCTCACCATTCACCCATCCACCTCTCACACCCGACGACCTCTCAAACCTCTTGCCCACTCTTGGATTTCATTCTTAATTTACTGCCCTCTATTTCTGCTCCACCTCCATTCCAACATGTGGCGGGACCAAGTGGTGGCTTCCGCCCATGATTTTGTAAAAAAAAAGACTATCAAAATTACTTTCCCTGACACCTCCTTAAATAGACCTCCACCTGCAGCCCCATTATCATTACCAGCAGCATTTGGACACTTTTTCTGGTAGTCAGATGCTTTCCATCTCTCATTAGGAAATGTGACTCTCTCCACCCTGCATAAATGTTTCCTGGTAGAAATGAACACAGGCATACTGCCTGTGTGTTCCCAAAGAAAATGGTTCCTATAAGATCATATGAAAGCTGCAATTATAGAAAAGACCACTTAAAACATACATTATGTACATGATTCTCACCATTCCTTTAAGAGATACATTGTAAAACATGACATTAATAATCATTCTAGAAGAATAAAGTATGCATACTGTTTTCTTAAATTAATTTTAACAAGGTGGTTCCTCCCATGTGCCCAGGCTGGGCCTCTGAACAAAATTCTCCATCTTCAGTGGCAATCCCTGAGAGGATGACATGGACTTAGGCCTGATATGCAGCCATTCCTGTCTACCCTGCCCCTCCTGCAGGACAGTACCAGCCCAGGGCCCGAATCTCCTACTGAAGAGCTGAGAGAGAAAATAGGATACCCAAAGCCTCTTACCTTTTTCCAGTCCACTGCAATGGGTACCAGTGCAGTCCATTTGCCCCTGAGGACACCCACCTGCTGGTCTTTGACTTCTTAGAGTCAGATCTCCCTGGCTTCTCTGGGTCCCAGCTGCTTTCACTCTGCTGAGCCCTGCTCTTTCCCATGGGGGTCACTCCCCTGCCAGGCATGTCCTCCAGTCCCAGCTGACAGGTCAGCCAACCCAGAACCAAGACAATGAACAAAGATTTCAATATCTAGTATGTCCAGCAGAGATGCAAGTTGTACAATAAAATAAAGTAGAGATGCACACAGCTCCCGTGACAACATTGTGTCCCAAAGCAATGGCTTCTGTGCCCCTCATTATGGAGTTCACTGTCCTTCACCACATGGGCAAGTGCTTCCAAGGTCTCTCAATTCCTCAACGGGAGGCAGCACACATTTTAACACAGTACCTCAGCAAAGGAAGTGGTGATAACTTACCTACTTTGATAAAGTTCCTGAAAAGATCCCTAGACATCAAAATCTCCTTCCAAAAGAATACAGAAAAGGCTTTTCCAATTGCAAAACATTGGCTTCCTTGCTTTTCAAAAAAGTACCCTTGAAATAGCCGAAACAATTTTGCCAAAATAAATTGCAGAACTTGAACTTTCTTATTTGAAATCTCACAAAACATTACAACTATTAAAAACAGAAGTTGCTGGCATAAGAATACAAATAGACACCAAAGGGATAGAATTGAGATTCCAGAAATAAACCCTCACCCTTATAGTCAATTGCTCTTGCACAATGGTGTCAAGATAATTTAATGGAGGAACAATCATCCTTTCAAATAATGGTGCAGAAACAACTAGATAACAAACTTAGAGAACTATACTTCCAACCATATCAAACAATTATCTAAAAATGGATCAGTGAGTTAATTATAAGATCTATAATCATAAAAACATCTCAGAAAAAGACATACATGTAAAACTTAATGACCTCAAAAGTGCAATGGATTCTCAGGTATGATGCAAAAGCATGAGAAACAAAAAGGAAAAATAGATAAATTGGGCTAAAGATGCAAGCCTTTTGTGCATCAAAGGATATTATCAAGAAAATAAAAAGACAAAACACAGAATGAGACATAATATTTGCAAATCACATAGACAATGGTTTCATGCCCAGAATATATAAGGAACTGCTACAACTCAATAGCAAAAATACAAACCACCCAATTTATATAAATGGGCAAAGAACTCAGACATTTCTTCAAAGAAGATATGCAAATCATCAAGAGGGACATGAAAAGAAACTCAACATCATTAGTCATTAGGAAAATACAAAGTCAAAGCCACAATGAGATACCACATTACACCTACAAATATGGCTACCATTCTTTTAAAATGTTAAATAACAAATGAAAGCCTTATGTAGAATTTAGAATCCTCATACATTGCTGGTGAGATTATAAAAAGTACAGCCACTAGGAGAAAGAGTGGTGCTGTTCCTCAAGAAGCTAATCATAGAATTCTCATATGAAACAGCATCCATTCCTGGGTATATACCCAAAGAATTGAATCCAGGGACTCAAACAGGTACTCACATGGGAATGTTGATTGCACCATTATTCACAAAAGATCAAATATGAAAACAATCCAAGTGTTCATCAACACATGAATAAACAAATGTGGTGACACATACAACAGAATGTTAATCTGCCATAAAGAGGAACAAAACTCTGACACACACTGGAACATTCATAGACCTTGAAAACATTATGGTAAGTGAAATACGTGAGAAGAAACATGACAAATGTGTGTGATTCCATTTATATGAAACATCAAGAATAGGCAAATTCACAGAGACAGAGAGTAGACTAGAGATTATCAAGGTCTAGGGTGGAAAAAGTAGGGAGTTATTGTTTAAAAGATATAGACTTTTAGTTTAAAATGATAAAAATTTCCTAGGAAAAATAGTGGTGGTGGTAATGTAACACTGTGTGTGTGGTTAATTTTATTTGATTGCATATTTTAAAGTGGCTAAAATGGCACATTATATATAAATATATATTTATACTTCTATAAATATATGTATATTTAAACATATATAAATATGTGTATATTTATATTAAAATATATTAACATCTAACACATATAAATATGCATGTGTGTCTATATATACATTCTATTACATCTTTTTGAAACGTCTTTGGTGAAAAACAACTCCACTATGTAAAACACACCCACCCTGATCAGATAGCTTTAATATATTTATATGCAGACTCTTTATTACCATATCCACAGAGTGATATAAGCATTTAGAGACATGAGACTGACCAGCCAACAACACATGCAAAACATAAATGTATTTGCAAAGAGACTGAGGGTTAATCTGGGGCATAGACTTCAGCACTCCCAGGACACACCCATGCTGGGGATTCTGAATTTAACTGGCCCAGCCCACTATCCAGATCTTGTTGTGGGGTTGAGGCAGGGGAGGTCATGAAGCCTGTCCCCTGGACACTCTGTGTGAGCACACAAGACCCTTCATTAGGTCTCCACACACAGCCCTGACCATCAGATATTGTGAGGAGGACTCTAGAACAGGCTCAGGAATCAGGCAAGATAATCGGCTACAAAGAGGAACACGAAGTTGAAGGAGCTGGTTGCTGACATGGAGCAGAATTCCTGTAATTCACAGGTCCAGCCAAGTCAAAAGTGCTCCCACCTTGTGATCCAGGCCACCCTGAGATACAGCTTTTTCCCACAGCCTCCTCCATAGTGACACATCAGGGCTCCCCATTATCAAGCTTCAGGAGAGGCAGCAACTTGGACAGCGCCTATTCCATCAGACTGCCCCTGGAGATGGAGGTCACTGAAATCAGAATCAGTTTCATAGATGGTCCAATGGGACCAATGGGTCCCAGGATTCAAACCCCTGGCTCCAGCAGCTTAAGCTGCCATTACTGCACAGGAACCCCAGGTGATACTGCAAATTAAAAGAAGAAGGGTGGACCTCCTTCTGGGCACTGGAGCCAGCCTCTTTCTTCTCTCTAATCCAGGCCTCCCCTCTTCCTGTAGCGTGACTGTGATAGACATCTCAGGAAAGGTTCTAACCTGATATTTTTCTCAATCCCTTAGTTATAGAGTGGGAGACCTATTATTTACACATACCTTCTTAAGTATGTCTGAAAGTCTCACTCCTTTATTAGGTAGAAATATTTTTAATCACATGGGGGTCAACATCCTTATAGCCCCAGGATAAACACTTTTGTCTACCCCAGTGGAAGCTAATATTAATACAGAAGCGTGGGCAGTTCAAGGAAGAATAGGTTGAGTCCTCCTCAAACCCTGTAACAGCCCCTGCAACACCCCAATATTAGGAGTGCAAAAACTCAATGGGGCATGGATGCTAGTTCAGGACCTCTGCCTCATTAATAAGGCCACAGTCACAATTCATCCTGTGGTCCCTAATCCCTATATCTTGCTAACTCAAATACCTGAGGGAACTAAATTGTTCACAATCCTAGATATAAAGGATGGCTTTTTCTCTATACCATTACATCCTCACTCTCAATACTTGTTTGCTTTTGAAGATCCCTCTGGCCAGACCACCCAGTTAACATGGATGGTGCTGCCTCAGGGATTTTGAGACCGTCCTCACTTCTTTTGACAGGAATTGTCAAAGGACCTCTCTGAGTTTTCCCATCCTCAGGTCAGGGTCTTGCAATATATGGGTGACATGCTGCTCTGTGCTGCAACTGAGGAAGCTTCTCAGGAAGGCACTGAAAACTCTTCTTAATTTCTTAGCAGACAGAGGTTTCAAAATTCAAGGCCCAGCTTTGCCAAGCCTCAGTGAAGTACCTAGCCTTAATATTGTCTGAAGGAACCAGAGCATTAGGGGAAGAAAGGATTAAGTCCATTTCCTTTTTCCCACTCACTAAAACCCTCAAGCAACTAAGGATTTTTGAGCATTACACGATTTTGCAGACTATGGATACCTGGGTACGGTGAGATAGAACATCCCTTATATCACCTCATAAAAGAAACTCAAGTGGCTACAACTCATTTTCTAACCTGGGAACCTGAAGCTCAAAAGGCCTTCAATCAGCTAAAACAAGCCTTACTTAAGGCACCATCCCTCAGCTTTCCCATAGGGAGGGCCTCCAAACTTTATGTATCAGAAATGCCGTGAACGGCCCTGGGAGTTTTAACACAAGCTCAAGGACCAACTCAACAGCCAGTGGGCTACCTGAGGAAGGAACTTGATTTGATGGCTAAAGGATGGCCAGCATGCCTCCGAGCAGTTGCCACAATGGCCCTACTGGTATTGAAGGCCACCAAATGAACCCTTGGAAATGGCTTCACTGTTTATGCCCCACATAATGTAGCAGGGTTGCTGTCTTCCAGGGGAAGTCTTTAGCTAACAGAGAGCTGGTTCCTTAAATATTATGTTCTGCTGTTAGAAGGGTCTAGAATCCCATTGAAAACTTGTTCTCACCTTAACCTAACCACTTTCCACCCTGAGGAACCTGAATATGACTATGAAGAAGTTGTGGTACAGACCTGCATAGCCAGGGAAGATCTCAGGGAACCTCCTCTAGAAAATCCAAACTGCAGCCTCTTCATGGAGGGAAGTTCCTTTGGAAAGCAGAGTCCATAATGCAGGATATGTCATAGTCACTCTGAATGGTGTTACTGAAAGTGGACCCCTCTCTCCAGGCACAAATGCTCAACTAGCTGAACTGATAGCTCTTAAAAGAACACTTGAATTAAACAAAGGAAAGGTAGCTAACATTTACACTGACTCCAAGTATGCTTTCTTAGTTCTCCATGCTTGTTGCAGGAAGTTGGGGACCCTGAACAGAGGGACCAGCTGGAGCCATGGCAGAGGAACATAAATTGTAAAGATTTCATGGACATTTATCACTTCCCAAATACTTTCATAATTTCTTATACCTGTCTTTAATCTCTTAATCCTGTTATCTTTGTAATCTGAGGATGTACCTCACCTCAGGACCCCGTGATAATTGTATCTAACTGTACAAATTGATTGTAAAACATGTGTGTTTGAAAAATATGAAATCAGTGCACCTTGAAAAAGAACAGAATAACAGCGATTTTAGGGAACAACGGAAGACAACCATAAGGTCTGAATGCCTGCGGGGCCAGGCAAAAAGAGCCATATTTTTCTTCTTGCAGACAGCCTATAAATGGACGTGCAAGTAGGGAAGATATCACTAAATTCTTTTCCTGGCAAGGAATATTAATATTAATATTCTGGGAAAAGAATTGCATTCCTGGGGGGAGGTCTACAAATGGCCACTCTGGGAGTTTCTGTCTTACGTGGTTGAGATAAGGACTGAAATATGCCCTAGTCTCCTGCGGTACCCTCAGGCTTATTAGGGTGGGGAAAAAACCCGCCCTGGTAAATTTGAGGTCAGACCAGTTCTCTGCTCTCAAACCCTGTTTTCTCTTGTTTAAGATGTTTATCAAGACAATACGTGCACAGCTGAACATAGACCCTTATCAGTAGTTCTGTTTTGCCTTTTGTCCTGTTTCTTCAGAAGCAAGTGATCTTTGTTCTCCTTTTTGCCCTTTGAAGAATGTGATCCTGTGACCTACTCCCTGTTCTTGCACACTCTCCCCTTTTGAAATCCTTAAGAAAAACTTGCTGGTTTTGTGGCTCAGGTGGGCATCACGGTCCTACCAATATGTGATATCACCCCCAGAGGCCCAGCTGTAAAACTCCCCTCTTTGTACTCTTTATTTCTCAGCTGGCTGACACTTATGAAAAATAGAAAGAACCTACATTGAAATATTGAGGGTGGGTTCCCCTGATATATGTTCATGCAGCAATTTGGAAGGAAAGAGTCTTACTACTAATGGATCTCTTATAAAATACCATCAGGAAATTAACAGGTTATTATCCTCAGTTTTCCTTCCACAAGAAGTAGCAGTAATGCATTGTAAGGGACATCAGAAGGGAACAGATGAATTAGCCAAAGGAAATAAGTTAGCTGATCAGGCAGCCAAGTCAGTGGCAAGAAAGCCTCAAGATCTTAACACACTAAAAGGCTCTCTAATCTGGGAAGGCTCCATAAGAAAAATTAAGCCTCAGTACTCCCCTGCAGAGATAGATTGGGCCATCTCTCAAGGGTACACTTTCCAGCCCTCAGGATGTCAATAGCCAGAGGATGGCAAACTCCACTTGCCAGACTCCAGCCAGTGGAACACCCTTAATATTCTTCACCAAGATTTTCACTTGAGAAATGATAAAACTTATCAGTGTGCCCAGAGATTGTTTTCAGGACAGAACTTATTAAAAACAGTTGAACATGTTGTTAATGCTTGTGAAGTCTGTCTTAAAAATAATTCCAACAGGCGGTTTCTTCCTCATCAAACTTGAGGGATGAGAAACTATGCAAGGGAGTACTGGCAGATAGACTCCACCGACATGCCAAAGACAAAGGGCATCCAATACCTCCTGGTATAGGTAGATATTTTCACTAACTGGGTAGAAGGATTTCTATGTCCTACAGAAAAGGCCTCTGAGGTAATAAAAGTGTTAGCTAATAAAATAACTCCCTGCTTTGGTCTACCTGAGTACCTCAAAATTGGCAGTGGCCCCTCATTGAGGCAGCCATCACACAGGGGGTCTCAAAGGCATTAGACATACAGTGTCATCTGCATTGTGCTTGGAGACCCCCATTCTCAGGAAGGGTAGAAAAGACAAATGATATTATCAAAGGACACCTCAGAAAACTGTTCCAAGAAACCCACTTTTCTTGGGTCACTCTTCTTCCCATGGCTTAACTGTGGGTAAGGAATACCTTCTCAAAGTTAGGCCTAAGCCCTTTAAAAATGCTGTATGGATGACCTTTCCTTACCAATGATTTCCCTTCTTTTTTTTTTGAGATGTAGTTTTGCTCTTGTTGCCCAGACTGGCATGCACTGGGGCAATCTCCACTCACTGCAACCTCTGACCCCAGGTTCAAGCCATTCTCCTGCCTCTGCCTCCCAAGTAGCTGGGATTACAGGTGACTGCCACCATGCAAGGCTAATTTTTTAAAAATTTTTAATAGAGATGGGGTAAGGTACCAGTAGAAATGTCTCCAGGCAAACTGTTCCTTCATGTAGTCTCGGGACTTGAGAGACTGCATGGCCTTCATGACACGAAGGTTGGGGACATTCTTGTCTGCCAGCTCCGGGTGCTTAGGCATGTGGACATCCTTCTTGGCCACCATGACTCATTCCTTAAAAAGGAGTTCATGGCTGGGCATGGTGGTTCACACCTGTAATCCCAGCACTTTTGGAGGCCGAGGCAGGTGGATCTCGAGATCAGGAGATCGAGACCATCCTGGCTAACTCTGTGAAACCCCGTCTCTACTAAAAATACAAAAACAAAATTAGCCGGGCTTGGTGGCGGGTGCCTGTAGTCCCAGCTACTCAGGAGACTGAGGCAGGAGAATGGCGTGAACCCGGGAGGCGGAGCTTGCCATTAGCCGAGATGGCGCCACCGCACTCCAGCCTGGGCAGCAGAGTGAGACTCCATCTCAAAGAAAAAAAAAGTTCATAAATGGCAATCCAGTTCTTAGGCATTAACATCTTGGTGGCTGTAGGCTCCAGGGCCAGAGCTTATAATTGCTTTTAAGGTCCTATCTTCTGTCTTAGGCTCTATGATTCCTGGGGTAGGGACTTTGCCTTCTTCATTTCTGCATTTTTCATGAACACATAAATTGGTTATCAGGGAAAGCTTCCCGACCACATGTACATTGTGTTCTAAGTCTTAGATTCACACATTAATGCTAGATTCATTGTTCTCCATGAGGTCAGAGGTTGCTTGTGATGAAGGCTGTGGGTAACTTTGCAGTGCAGATGATGGAGGGCGGTCACCCTGTTTTAGGCATACAATTGGAGCTCATAATCCTATGTGTATATGGCATGGGTGGGCAGGGATATGTAGGGAGACAGATCTAATTAGGATAGAGGAATTATATAAGGGAGTGGTGGTAAAGGAAGTAAGAAGGATTAGTAAAGAGAAGAAATGTAAACTTCTCTAATAGGCAAGATATCGCCCCTGTAGATTCTTGAGTAGGTGAGTGAACTAGATTTTAGGAAGGTAATGAGACAGTCATATGCAAGGAAGATTTCAAATACTGGAGACAAGGAGTCAAGCAGGACTTTGAGAAGTTGTTGAGGTCTATGGGAATGGAGAGAATGACGCAAGTGAGAAATGTTAACAAAGGATCAAAAGACTTTCATATTGTATTGAATCTGGGAAACAAATGAGCAGAGGCTGGGGATAATCACAGCTAAGAGACAGTGGGGTACAGGGAGCATGCAGACCAGGGAAGAAGAGACCTGCAGGAATTAGTGCTGAGAAGCAGGAGTTTATTGGGAGGAGGAGGAGATCCAGTCCCGGGATACAGGTCCCTCTCCCAAGCATGGCGGTCAGCCCTGCAGGAAACAGGACAAGAGGAAACGCCATCATACCTGCCAGTCTTCCTGAAATGCAGAAACTACACCAAAGCTGCTATATCAGAGCCACCCTGGCCAGTACTCCAATCATGATGCTGACAGTGGCCTTAGTTTGGAGGCCAGGAGAACTTCCTTCTGCTGAAGCATCTGCAATGGAAGGAAAATAAAAGAAAGAATAAAAGTGAGGTTGTTTTACAGTGGGGTGCCCCAAGAACCAGCTCTTGGCATGGATTACTCTACTTGTTCCTTCAAGAATAAATTATTTTTTTTAATTTTTTTTCACACAAAACAATAAACATTTTCTAAAAGTACATACAAACAAAAAGATGCATATCAAACATACTAGGAAGGTTGCACATGGGAAGACGGGGAATAGAAATGGGGGGTGGGAATTAAAGAAAATAAATGAGAGAGGGACTTTGTATGGATCAATGATAATAACTCAATCCTCTATTTGACAAAGAAGGAGGAGGAAGAAAAAGAAAGTGGGATAAAGGATCAGAAAGGGAGGAAAATAGAAAAAATTAGAGTATGACTCCAGGGTAGACCTGTTTTGTTGTTGCTTGGTTGGTTGGTTGGTTTGTCAGTTGTATTTTTCATATGTTTTGCCACGTTGGCCAGGCTGGTCTCGAACTCCTAGCCTCAAGTGATCAACCCACCTTGGCCTCCCAGAGTACTGGGACTACAGGCGTGAGCCACCACGTCCAGCCCCCACATTGCTTCTGGCCTCTGTGGTAGACCTCCCAGACAGGGCGGCTGGGCAGAGGCGCTCCCCACATCCCAGACGGGGTGGCCAGGCAGAGGTGCTCTCACTTCCCGGACGGGGCGGCCAGGCAGAGGCGCTCCTCACATCCCAGAAGGGGCGGCCGGGCAGAGGTGCTCCTCACTTCCCAGATGGGGTGGCCGGGCAGAGGCGCTCCTCACATCCCAGAAGGGGCAGCCGGGCAGAGGCGCTCCTCACTTCCCAGAAGGGGTGGCCGGGCAGAGGCGCTCCTCACTTCCCAGATGGGGCAGCCGGGCAGAGGTGCTCCTCACTTCCCAGACGGGGCGGGCGCACAGAGGCGCTCCTCACTTCCCAGACGGGGCGGCCGGGCAGAGGCGCTCCTCACTTCCCAGATGGGGCGGCCGGGCAGAGGCGCTCCTCACTTCCCAGACAGGATGGCGGCCGGGCAGAGTTGCTCCTGACATCCCAGACAATGGGCGGCCGGGCAGAGGTGCTCCTCACATTCCAGACGATGGGCGACCAGGCAGAGGCGCTCCTCACATCCCAGACGATGGGCGGCCAGGCAGAGACGTTCCTCACTTCCTAGATGGGGTGGCTGCCAGGCAGAGGCGCTCCTCACCTCCCAGACGTGGAGGCCGGGCAGAGGAGCTCCTCATAACCCAGATGATGGGCGGCCAGGCAGAGACGCTCCCCACCTCCCAGACGGGGCAGAGGCCGGGCAGAGGCTGCAATCCCAGCACCCTGGGAGGCCAAGGCAGGCGGCTGGGAGGTGGAGGCTGCAGCAAGCCAAGACCATCCCACTGCACTGCAGCCCGGACAACACCGAGCACCAAGTGAGCGAGCCTCCGTCTGCAGTCCCAGCACCTTTGGAGGCCGAGGCGGGCAGACCACCGGAGGTCAGGAGCTGGAGACCAGCCTGGCCGACATGGCAAAACCGAGCCTCCAGCCAAAGGAGAAAAACCAGGGAGGGGTGGTGGGGCACGCTGGCAATCCCAGGCAGCCCGCAGGCCAGGGCAGGAGAATCACGGGAGCCGGACGCAGGGAGTCTGCAGCGAGCCGAGTGTACTCCAGCCTGGGCCACAGAGGGAAGAAAAGAAAAAGAAGAAAGAAGGAAGGAAAGAAGGAAGGAAGAGAAGGAAGGAAGGAAGGAAGGAAGGAAGGAAGGAAGGAAGGAAGGAAGGAAGGAAGGAAGGAGGGAAGGCAGGCAGGCAGGCATGCAGGCAGGCAGGCATGCAGGCAGGCAGGCAGGCAGGCAGGCAGGCAGGAAGGCTAAATTATTTTTATAAGAAGGCTGATGGGAGATGATTAGCCAACCATATTTTTGCCGTTTTTTCCTTCTCTCACCATGTTTCTAGGTTGGTGATAGTCTTCTGTCATTCCTTCCTGACCTTTGTGCACTCAGATATTTTTGAAGGCTTTGGGATGTGAGAAAGGCTGATGGCTATTCGCTATGTCATTAGAACTTTCCACCTTTTCATGGTTGCATCTTTTTCTCAGTGTCTCAGTTTTGGCAGCCATGAATTAGACCCTGTCAGTGTCTATGGCAGGGACTTGATTGACAGAAAGGCCAGGTCAGTGCGTTTCAAATTCACCACTTCCCTTGCAGAGACCTCACTTCCCAGGGCCTCCCAGCAAGGGTATGAAAGCAAGCCCAGTTCTATGAGACTCTGTGTAACTCTAATGGGTCACTGGTGAAGGGACTCTCTTTCAGCCTTGCAGAAACTCTTTTTGAACTGCATTGCTATCCAAAATTTCTTTCTCTTTATCTTTCACAGAAATCAGATCTGCATTGTGGTCTGAGAGCTCTCTCAGGATTCTCTAACACTTGCCTTCCTTGGCATTTACCCTAATAAATTCTCTTCCATGTCTAATCCACTATTGGCTGCATCCGAATGGGTTAATAACTAACATTCCAGGCTTCATTCTTTGCAATTAGTTTTTCTTTCTCTCCCACATGTAGTCAATAACAGTGTCCTAGTATTTTCTGTGTTACCTCTTTTTCCATATTTCCATATGTGTGTGTGTGTTGGGAAAAGGGATTGTGGGGTGCCTGTATAAACTGGCCATAAAAATATGCGACAATATGTTGTGGAAAGCCACAAGAGGCCTCTGAGGATGAAAGCCTCCTAATTGCCATCACATTCCCATGCTCAGAGTGAGACCTGCTCTCTTATCTATAAACATTGTGTTCAAGGAGAAAGACATTCCTTTGAAACACTGGAATGTGGACAGACATGCAGGCTCCCAGTTAAGCCCACTCCCACTAGCTACTCCCCGATAAGTTAAAGATATGCTGTTTGAGCACAAAGGAGATTCATTTAAACGCTATTGCTATAGATTACACCTATGACATACTGCCTCCCTTTCACTGTTTTGCCCTGAACATCTGCTTCTTAGATCTAAGTAACTGTACTCAATAAATAGTGTGGAGACCAGCGCTCGGCACTTTTTGCAGCCTCCATTTTGCAACTGGCCCCCTGGATCCCACCTTTATGAACTCTTAACCTGTCTCTGCTCATTCCTTTGTTGCCACTAGACTTCGGGTACCCTACGGGTGGTGTTGAGGCTGGTCCCCAACAGTATGTTTGTATTTACATAAAATACCTTTTACACACACACACACACACACACACACACATTTTTGGCATATGTTTCTTTATTTTTGTTGTAACCATTTACTTTTAGTCCTTACCAGTCAACTCAGATTGATGAATAATGCTATGTTAGCTATGGCTGAGAGGCAATTCCTATGTGCCAGGTTCTGTGCTAAGTACTTTACCTGTATCTTACTTGATTCATACAATAACCTGCCTGGTAGACATTACTTCCATTTTACAGATGAAAAGACAGAGGCCTGGAGTAGTGAAAAAACTTTTCAGATGTCATATGGCTAGTGAGAAGTGAATCTAAGATTTGATTCTAGGATTACCTGACTTCAAAGCTGATGATAATAGTAGTAATATAGCAGCTAGCATTAACCATTTCCTGTGTGCATGGCATTTTTCTGAAGGTTAAATTGATGATTACATTAAACCTTTAAAACTATAGTATAAAGAAAGCGTTGTTACCGCAATTTTCAATTGAGGAATCAGAAGCTCAGATAAGTTAAGAATTTTGTGCAAGAAATTTATAACTTAACTCTCATATTAAAAAAGAAGGAAGATCTCAAGACAACAACCTCGTTTACAACTTCAGGATATAGGAGAAGAACAAACTAAACCCAAACACAGTGAATGAAGGAAATAATAAGGTTTAGAGTGGATATAAATAAAATGAACAATAGAAAAACAATAGAGGAAATCAATGAAACAAAAAGTTGGCTCTTCAAAATAAGATCAACAAAATTGACAACCGTTAACTAGACTGACTAAGAGAAGAGAGAGAATATTGAAATTATTTAAAATCAGAAATGAAAATAAAGTCTCGGCATGGCCAATGTTTTAATCGTATCACTTTGGGAGGCCATAATGGGAGGATCACTTGAGTGGTAAGGAGTTTGAGACCAGTCTGGGCAACAAAGGGAGACGGTGTCGCTACAAAAAAAAAGTTTTTAAATTAGCGGAGCTGTAGTCCAAGCTACTTGGGAGGCTGAGGTGAGAGGATCACTTGAGCTCAGGAGGTTGAGTCTACAGTGAGCCCTGATCATGCCACTGCACTCCAGCATGATCTGGCCTATAGAGCACAAGCCTGTCTCTCTCTCTCTATGCAAGAAGAAAAGAAAGGAAAATTTAGATATTACTATCAATTATACAAAAATAATGATTAGAAAAATGCTAGCAATAATTGTATACCAATAAATTGGATAAACTAGAGGAAATGGACAAATTCCTAGAGACACACAAAATATCTGAATAGACCTATAATTAGCAAGAAGACTGAATAACCAAAAGCATTTGACAAAATTTAATAATTTTTCATAATAAGAACATTCTCCACATGAATGAAAAAAAACACCTCAACATAATAACGGCAATATGTGAAAAGCCCAAGGCAAACATCATATTCAATGGAGAAAGACTGAAAGCTTTTTCTCTATGATCAGGAACAAGACAAGGATGCCTGCTTTCACCACTTCAATTCAACATAGTATTAGATGTCCTAGCCAGAGAAATTAGGCAAGAAAAGAAAGAGATTCAAATTGGAAAAAGTAGTTATATTATCTACCTGTTCACAGGTAATTTTACCTTGTATGTAGAAAAACTTAAAGACGAAAAAAACCTGTAAGAATTAATAAATAAATTCAGTAATGTTGCCGGATACTAAATTAACATGTAACATCAGTTGTATTTCCATAAACTAATAATGAACACTCTGAAAGGAAATTAAGAAAAAATTTTCATTTCACATTAACCTCAAAAAGAATAAAATATTTAGGAATAAGTTCAACCAGGGAGGTGAAAGAATTGTACCCTGTAAACTACAAAACATTGCTGAAAGAAATTAAAGACAACATCAATAAATGGAAAAACATTTCATTTTATATGGATTGGAAGACTCAATATTGTTAGGAGGACAATACGCAAAGTGAGCTGCAGATTCAATGCAATTTCCACCAGAATTTTAGTGACATTTTTGGCAGAAATAGAAAAATCTATCCTAAAATTCATATGGAATCTCAGTACCCTAAACAACCAAGCAACCTTGAAAAGAAAGAACAAAACTGGAAGCCTCATACTTCCTTATTCCAGCAAGGCCACGGTAATCAATACAGTGTGCTACTGGCATAAAGGAGGATGTAGAAACCAATGGCATAGAATAGAGAGCTCAGAAAGAAATGCTCGCATATATGGCCAAATGATTATCAACAAGTGTGCCAGGATCATTTAATGGGGAAAGGACAGTCTTTTCAAAAAATGATATTGGGAAAGCTGGATATCCATGGACAAAATTGAATTGCACCTTTACCTAACACCATATACAAAAATTAATCCACAATGGATCAAGGACCTAAATGGAAGAGTGAAAACCACCAAACTCTTAGAAGAAAACAAAGAAAAAAAGGTTCATGACATTGGATTTCACAATGATATATTGGTTATAACAACAGAAACACAGGCAACAAAAGAGAAAATGCATAATTTGTACTTCATAAAAGCTAAAAAAAATTTTTTTTCTTTTTCTGAGGTGGAGTCTCACTCTGTCGCCTAGGTTGGAGTGCAATGCTGTGATCTTGGCTCACTGCAAGCTCCGCCTCCTGGGTTCATGCCATTCTCCTGCCTCATCCTCCTGATTAGCTGGGACTACAGGCGCCCTCCACCACGCCTGGCTAATGGTTTTTGTATTTTTAGTAGAGACGGGGTTTCACCATGTTAGCCAGGATGGTCTTGATCTCCTGACCTCGTGATCTGCCCACCTCGGTGTCCCAAAGTGCTGGGATTACAGGCGTGAGCCACCGTGCCTGGCCAAAACTTTCAAATTTCAAAAAACGTTATTGAGAAAAGTGAAAAGGCAACCCATGAAATGGTAAAAATAGTTGTAAATTATATATCAGATAAGGGATTAATTTCCAGAATATATGAAGAACTATTACAAATCAACAACAGCACAAATCCAAAAAAAAAATTAAAAAATGAACAAAGGACTAAAATAGAGATTTCTCCAAGGAAGATATACAAATGACAAATAAACACATGTAGAGATGCTCGACATCACTAATACTTAGAGATATGCAAATCAAAACCACAACTATACTCCACCTCACACACATTAGGATAGCTTTGATAAAAACAACAACAGCACAAAGCAAAAAGTATCTTCAAGTAACTGGAAAAACTGGAGATCTAGTGCATTGCTGATGGAAATGGAAATGCTATAGCTGCTGCGGAAAATGGTATGGCTATTTCCCAAAATAATTAAACAAAGAATTACCATTTGATCCAGCAATTCTACTTCTGGACATACTCCCAAAACAATGGAAAGAAATCTGATTAGATATTTATGCACTGCCATTCACAACAACATTACTCACAATAGCCAAAATGGTGGAAACAACTGAAAAGTTGATTGAAAGATAAGTGGATAGAAAAATGAGGTGTATCCACACATTGGAAAGTTATTCAATCTTAACAAGGAATAAAATTCCAATACAAGGTGGAAAATGAATGAACCTTGAAGACATGATGCTAAGTGAAAAAAGCCAGACACCAAAGGACAACTATTATATAATTCCATTTATGTAAGCTAGTTAGAATAGTCGATCACATCGACACAGAAAGTAGAATGGTGAGTAGTAAGGGTTGGGGGATGAAGGAGTGAGTTATCATGTATTGAGTACAGAGGTTTAGTATGGTAAGATGAAAAAGTTCTGGAAATGGATAGTGATAACAGTTACACAACACTGTTACACGCGTAGAACTAGTTAATGGTAAGTCATATTACGTATATATATGTATGTATATACACATATATATGTATGTATATACACATATATATGTATGTATATACGTATATACATACATACATATATATATATATATATATATATATATATATATATATATACACACACACACACACACATAGTGGCTGGTAGTCTTACCCTCTCTACAAATATACACTTTTTGGCACTGCCCCTTCCCTGCCCCCAAGGGTTAATCGCCAAATGTTTCCATTGCATATCACTCACTGTCCTCTGTGCTGTGTCCCATGTGCTGTGCCCACAGCCTCATACAGCTGGTGACTTCAGAGCCAGGACACAGCTCAGGAGTCTGCCCTGAGGCTCCCTCTCTTCCCATTTCCCTGCAGCCTAACCTGGGGTAGGCTTTGCTTCTGCTGGCAGCTAGATTTAGCCAGATTCGGGAGAGGCCACCCAGGCACATTCTCCACCACCCCATTCTCACAACAGGTGGAGTCAGGGCAGGACCAGTCACCAAGTGAGCCTGAAGCAGAGCAGACAGCAGAGTCTGAGCTGCTTCTTCCTCATCCAAGGGGTGTCCTCCTCTCATTTGGGAAAAAGTGTGAGCTTGTTTCAAACTTCAGATGTTCCTTGTAGCTCAAGGAGTAAGTAAAAGAAAAAGAGGCAACAGAGAGAAATGTGTTGGTAATAGAAGCAACATGGCCTTGAGAATCCTCCTCCTTCCCCCTCAGTGAAGTGCTCTAGGGCTGACAAAGCCCCCCACCATATTTCTCAGGCTGGACCCAAGGACAGCCATGAGAAAGAAAAACAAGGGGCAGGGAGTCATATAGACACATTGGGAGGGTCCAGGAGAAAAATTGGGGATTTCCTTTTGTCCATTAGACGTTGGCTGAGAGTAAAATATTTTTCCTCACTCTTCTCTAAAAGCCAGATGGACTACACCCAAAAACATATTGCCAATCATGCAGGGATCCACTTATCAGAGACTGTGATCCTCTTGACTGTGAACTTACTGAGGTCGGTGGCTGAGTTATGGACAAAACAGGCATAGACCCCGCTATTCTTTGCAGTGATTTGGGGGATAAAGAGCTCTTGTGTGTATTGCTGGAGCTTTTCATTAATAAGCCAAGAATACTCCTGGTCTGTAGAAAGGCCACACTGTCCCTCTGAGCCAAAGAAGAAGAATCCTTAAGTCCCAACCAAACTCCTGCTGTGTCCACTGAGCTGGAGTCTGAGACATCCACCTGTTTCTCCATCACAAACTGGGGACATCGAGTCTCCCATGACAGGAGCATCCCATTACTCTCTTATTCTTGGTTAAGGCTGGGCCTACCAAAATTTGCCTGGGGCAGGCAGTCATGGACAGCTTTGATGTCCAGGGCTGAGCGTCTCTGTTCTTGGACCTGAGAGGGACTGAGAGGCCTGGCTTCTGGCCATGTGGATTTGGGTTGGCAGCCTGGGCTACAGAGGACATCCAGGGTGACAGGGTAACTGTGACTGGCACTCACTCGATTCCAGATTTCACACTCATAGGGTCCTGTGTCATTCCTTGTGACACTCAGCAAAGTGAGGGTCCTGTTGTTATTGGATGGCTGCAGCCTGGAACTGACCGGGAGGCTCTGATCATTTACCCAGGGTCTCTAGAGGAGGTGTCAGGGGATGGTTCTCCCAAAAACACCATGATGTAAGCAGGATCTGGGGGCAGTTGGGAAGGAGCTGTGAAGACCCCTGGGAAACAGGATTCCACACCAGGAAATGCCAAGATCAGAGGTGTTGAATAAGTGGGAATCATGCTGCTGACCTTGACCCAGTAAGACACACCACACAGACACACACACACCGTCTCTCTCTCTCTCTCCAAGGTTGATGGGTGAAGAGAACTTCTAACGACCCAGGGCCCATCTTTCCACCCCAATTCATAGGTTCCAATATTGACTGATGCTCTTTTCCTTTACTAGCCTCACTTTTAACCTGCTGGGTCCCACCCACAGCAACCCAAAGCATTATTGAATTATTGAAGCCACGTTGTTCCATGACCCAGAGGAGATGGAGGTTCATCTACATGCCCACAATGTGCGCCAGAATTTTCTTGGCTATACCTGGTACAAAGGGGAAAATATTGACCCCAACCATCGAGCTGTAGGATATGCAATATACACAAAAAAATTTATCCGAGGACCAGCATCCAGCAGTTGAGAGGTAACATTTAAAAATGCATCCCTGGTGATCCAGAAAGACACCCAGAATGACACAGGATTCTTCACCCTACAAGTCATAAAGCTAGATCTTGCCAATGAAGAAGCAACTGAACATATTAACGTATACTGTGAGTAATTCCTCTTGACTTCTGAATGTTGGGGGTCAGTTCTACTTCACACACACAGGATCATTAGCCCTTGGCTGTGCCTGTGTCCCCCTCTGCATTATGTCCCATTTTAGGGTTTGGGCATTTAGTGCAGGACACACACAGGGTAGACAAACTTCAACAGATCAGAATCCTTTCCTGCATCCAGAACTTGCAGACACTCACTGCTGAGAACAGACAGTCTGATGGGAGAGTCAGAAGGTGGAGTTCAATCACAGCCAAGTACCCCATGCCCTCCCATGAACATGACCCTGAGAAAGACCCTGGGGAACTGGGTCAGGTCCTGGCCTGAGGGGATCCCTGAGATTGTCACAGAGAAGCTCAGTCCTAGAAGCCCCAGCCCCAGAACCTTGTCCCAGCATCCTGACTCCAAGTGACCCTGGAAAACCTGTGGCTGGGCTGGTTCATGGCCTCCTGGGCAGGACTGACTGGAAGAAAGTATTTACCAGTTGTCTGAGGCCTGTGGTTTCTGGAGCTGCTCACCAGGCAGGGTTCAGCTACAGCCACATCGGGGCAAGAAACCCTATTTCTTTTTTATCTGAGACTAAGAGTCGAGAGGACATACGGGCAAGCTTCTGAGGTCAACAGCCAACTTCCCTAAGAGGCCTGCAGGACTCCATGAAAACTTCAGCATCCCCAGAGGCAGAAACAGAAGAGAGATGTCGTTGGTAGCAACTTGTTCACCAGGGATCAAGCCTAAGGGTCCCTTTTTATGGAGGCAAATAATAAATAAATGCTCTTCATGTGAACACCTCCTCTGTGCCAAGCATTAGGTCAGATAACAATGAATAATTTAAAGCTCATTCACAGACAACACGAAAAACCACAGACTATTTGCCATTTAGCTTATTTGAGTGATTGAGAGGAACCTGAGGCACTGGGAGACACAGTAACTGAACCAGGATCACACAAACATTAAGGGTAGATCCCAGTCACATGAAGTCAGTCTGCAGCCACAGCCCCATACTCTTTTCCATGAGAAGTGGGGGCTTAATGGGTTCCAAAGGATCCCACGGTCATCCATTGGCTCAAATTCTTTCTTTTTAGCCATCTAAACCTCAGAGGGGTGACAGGAAATAGACAACTGATCAGTCTGTACTCTAGAACTTAATCACCTACCTCAACTATCAGAGTCAGTGCAAGGAATGCCCAGACTTCCCCCCAAGATCCTCATCTTCTTCACTGAACCTGAAATCCTGTGTTTCCCAAAGTGTCAATGTCACTCTCATGGGAAGATAAAGGAGAGGACTTTGCTTTCTCTCCCCACTCACACCCTGCACCAGCACAGGCCCGGTGTGAGACACATGCTCTGTAGTTCTCCCATGAAGGATGGAGGGATTGAATGAAGGAATGTGGCCACACCTGTTCTGTGTCCCTCAGGTGCTAAGATCCATGTTGATCCCTCTCACCCTCTCTGTCTAAAGCTACCCCGTCTCCGGTGACTCTGGGCTTCCTAGCCCATGGGAGAGTTTCAGGACTTCCTGGTCCTGGACTGGGTCACTGGGGGCTCCTGACCTCTAAAATTCCTGAGGTCACTAGTCCTGACGGCTCACTGCCGTGGGTGCCTCTGGCTCTCTGGGCTCCTCTGTGTCCTTCATTTTGCTCCCCCTTAATTCTAGGTGAGATGCCCTTTCCTGCACAGCTTCCTCCACCCACAGAACCTCCTCGGACACTCCCTCTAAGATGGCTGACTGTTCCGTTTTCTTCCTGCTCACACTGTGGACTGGCCCACCTCCTGGGAAATAAGACAGACACAGAAATCAGCCAGAGTAGTCACCCATGCCAGGCTCCATCACGAACAAATGTCCCCAGGTCACTAAGAAGACAAGTCCCGGTCCAGGGCTTTTTCCCTCTGAGAGGCTGACACGTGGAACAGGCTTCTAGAAAGAAACGAGTGACTCCTCCATCCACTCTTATAATAAACTGACAGGTTCTTCGTGCCCCTGCACAGACCAAACCAATTTACTCTGATGGTGATTTGTAGTAAAGAAAGATTTTCATTAGCTCAAGTCTTCCAAACAGAAGGACAGTTTATTATTACTCAGTGTATTATTATTTATTATTATAAATCAGTCTTCCCAATGCTTCAGAGTTTAGAGTTTTTCAAAAAATTTCAGGGACAGAGGCCTAGGGAATTGGTACTGCTGATTGAAGAAGATGAATTCATGTGGATGGGGAGAATGGTCTGTATGTGCTGAATCCACCTCTGAGTCGGGGCCACATGACTGATTGATCCATTAGTCATGAACCTGGATGAGGTCAGCTGGTTGACAGAATGCAAAAGTCTGAGAAACACCTCCGAAGACCACTCTCAGGTTCTACAATAGTGATGTTATCTACAGGAGCAATTAGGGATGTCACAAATTTGTACCTCTGGCCACATCTGAGCAGTAAGAGATTATAGAAACTATGCCTACATTTTAGCAGAATTTGGCCCCTCCCTTAATCCTAACGTCAAGTCTTTTATTAGTCTTACAAAGGCAGTACCGACAAGGAGGGAGTTAATTTTAGGGAGGGGAAATTACAATTCTTTCTTCAAAGTTACACTATAAACTAAATTTCTCCAGTAGTTAGACTGGCCTATGCACAGGAATGAGGACAGCCAGCCTGGGGCTAGAGGCAAGATGGAGTCAGCCAGGCTGGCTTGCTCTCGCAGCTGTAATCTTTGCAAAGCTGGTTTATGCCTCTGACTCACCAGGGGGTCAGAGGCAGAAAGACATGTCTACAGTCCCCCAAAGCCCATGGGCTCATTTCACCCATTTCACTCATGACCCCATCCTCCATCGGCTGTGGGGCTCATGTCCTCTAGTCGTTCCCTAGAGAACTTCTGATTTCCATCAGGCATGTAAGGAGCTTAAAATTTGTCATTCAGTTCTAACAACAAGTATAAAAGTGAAGAAACCGAAAAAACCAACTCTTTTAGATCCCTCACTTATGTGTGATAAAACCGACACATGTATTTCATATTTCAATTTTATCATACATGAATGATATGTATGATACCTGAATGATACATGAATGATAATTCATATACATATTCCATATGTATATGAAAAAAGAAATAAAACATAAAGCCCTAGTACATTCATGTATGATAAAACACTAGTGTATATATATATGTATATATATACACACATAGATACACATATATATACACGTATATATGTATTATATATACATATATAATATACATATATATGGAAAAAGTAACACATAATATACTAGGACATGGTTACTGGCTACATGTGAGAGAGAGAAAAAAAAGCTAAGTGCAAAGAATCAAGCCTGGTATGTTAGTTTATACTCACCAACATGCATCCAAGATGGGATTAGACATACAAGATAATTTATTAGGGAAAATGCCTGTGAGAAAAAGTGGGGGAAGGCATTTAAAAAAAGCCTAGGAGAGCCCTCAGACCACATAAAGATCTGATTCCTGTGAAAGAGAAAGAAGTTTTAGGTACCAATGCAGTTCTAACAGAGTATCTGCAAGGCTGATGAGTTTTACCCATGAGAGTAAAACAGAGCCTCACAGAACTGGACCTGCTTTCATACCCCTGCTGGGAACCTCTGAGAAGTGAGGTCTCTGTGCAAAGAAGGTGGTGAATTTGGAATGCACTGACCTGGGCCTTCTGTCAGTCAAGTCACTGCCTTGGAGACCTGACAGTGTCTTATTTATGGCTGCCACAACTGACACACTGAGAAAAAGATGCAACCATGTAAACGAGGAAAGTTCTAATGGTATAGAAAATAGCAATCAGCCTTTCTCACATCCCAAAGCCTTCAAAAATATCTGAGCGCAGCATGGCCAGGGTGGAAATAACAGAAGACTGATCAACAGCCTAGAAACATGTTGAGAGAAAAACATACTACAAGAATATAGTTGGCTAATCATCTACCAGAAACCTTCCCACAAAATTGATGTATTCTTTGAAGGAACAAGTTGAAACTACTTCATACTGAGTGTTGGTTCTGGAAAGACCCCACTGTAAAAATAACCCCACCTTTATTTCTTCTCTTCTTTTCTTTCCGTGACAGCTACTTCAGGACAAGGAAGTTCTCCTGGCCTCTCAGTTGGGGCCACTTTCGGCATCATAACTGGAGTACTGGCTGGGGTTGCTCTGATATAGCAGCCCTGGTAAGTTTCTGTATTTTAGGAAGACTGGAAGGTATGATGGCCTTTCCTCTTGTCCTGTTTTGTGCAGGGCTGGCTTTCATGCTTAGGAAAGGGAAAGGACTCCTTTGCCTATGTCTAGGACTGAATCTCATCCTCCTCCCTCTAAACTCCTGTTTCTCAGCACTAAATTCTGCAGATCTCTTCTTCCCTGGTCTTCATGCTGTCTGTACCCCACTTGTCTTAGACATGATTATCCCCAGCCTCTGCTCATTTGTTTCCCAGATTCCATGCATTATGAAACCGCCTTGTTTCTTTTTAACATCTCTTACTTGAGTCATTTTCTCCATTCTCATAGATCGCAACAACTACTAGAAGTCCTGCTTAACGTCCTGCCTCTAGTCTTTGAAATCTTCCTTGCATATGACTGCCTCATTACCTTCCTAAAATCTAGTTACCTCACCTACTCAAGAATCCCAAGGGGTCTACTATTTGATATAATTTTATCTTTTCTCTTTACTAATTCTTCTTACTTTCATTACGTCTATTCCCTAGTGTAATCTCTCCATCCTAATTAGATCCGTCTTTCTATACATCCTTGCCCCTCCAACACATAGACACATAGATTTCTCAATTCCAATGCTATGCCTAAAAACAAGGTCATTTCCCCTCCACCATCTGTACTCTAGACTTATCCACACCCTTCAGCACAAGCAACCTCCGACCTCATGGAGAACAAAGACTCTAGCACTAATGTGTGAACTTGAGAATCAGAACACAACCTACACGTGACTGAGAATCTTTTCCTGATGTCCAATTTATGTGCTCATGAAAGAAACAGAAATAAAGGAGGCAAGGTCCCTACCCCAAGGGACATCAATTCTAAGACAGGAGATAAGACCTGAAAAATAATCATAATACCAAACTAAAAAAAAAAGTGAAGGCCACAAGATCAGAGAAATCTGAGGGGAAATATAGCTACAAATTGGAATCGTTGGGAAACATTTTTTTAAAATCAATGCTCAAGACCCACCCATAAGTTGTGATTTAATGGTCTGGAGTGGAACCCAGGTATTGGTAATTTTTAAGTCTTCCAGATGCTACTAACGTGTAACCAGGATGGAGGACCCGCTGTTCTTATAGGTAGAACTTAGAACAAAATAATCGTATTTAGCTAGGAGTATTGGAATCACCTAGAAAAAATTTCAACATACATAAGCCTATACTTTGCTGACCCTATTTTTTAATGGGCTACATCAAGAACTCAGTAATCCAGTTAAGAAACAGAAGCTGGCTGGGCGCTGTGGCTCACTCCTGTAGTCCCAACACTTTGGGAGGCCGAGATGGGCAGATCACGAGGTCAAGAGATTAAGATCATCCTGGCCAACATAGTGAAGCCCCGTCTCTACTACAAATACAAAAATTAGCTGGGCATAGTGGCGTGCACCTGTAGTCCTAGCCACTCAGGAGGCTGAGGCAGGAGAATCACTTGAACCCGGGAAGCGGCGGTTGCAGTGAGCCAAGTTCATGCCACTGCACTGCAGGCTGGTGACAGAGTGAGACTCCGTCTAAAAAAAAAAAAAAGAAAAAGAAAGAAACAGAAGCTACATGGAAAGGAAACCTTATTTGATATGTTAAATTATATGAAAAACATTTGCAAATGATAAGTGGTAAGTGATGCTAAACCTTCTCTAAGTTACATTTATTGGTATGTTACTGATGTGACTGTTTCAAAAATTACATGGGATTCCTATAAATTGAATATGTTATAATAATAGTCATAATGTCATATTCCACAGAAGTTAGTCACAATGTCCTCTGCCAAAGAAGTAACTACACTTCTATTTGAGCTCTGTCTTTATCATAATGAAATGTCATAAGTGTTTTAAAAAAAACATTTTAAATCTTTGTCATTTACAGTTGTTTTGATTTTCCCTCAAAGCATTGCAATCAGATACAGTCCAAAATTGATTCTATATCAAAAAGATTTATGGAGAAGATGCTGACAAGGACCCTTGAATACAAGTTTCTAATAAGATTAAGATCATACCACTAAACTGTCTATGGACTTCCAAAACTTTAACAGACAAGATGAAACCTTCGTGAAATTGTCAACCTAGACCAGCAGGAAAAAAATTAATCTCATTGAAATAAATGATAATAACAAGGACGATGTCTTTGTAATTTTTTATTTGAAAATTTGGTGACTTGGGCCAGGCATAGTGGCTCACACCTGTAATCCCAGCACTTTGGGAGGCTGAGGAGGGTGTATCAGGAAGTCAGGAGATCGAGACCATCCTGGCTAACACGGAGAAACCCCGTCTCTTCTAAAACTACAAAAAATTAGCTGGGCATGGTGGCAGGCGCCTGTGGTCCCAGCTACTCGGGAGGTTGAGGCAGGAGAATTGCTTGAACCTGGGAGGTGGAGGTTGCAGTGAGCCAAGATCGTGCCACTGCACTCCAGGCTAGTGAGAGAGTGAGACTCTGTTTCAAGAAACAAACAAAGAAAGAAAAAAGGAGGCTGTTTTCCTGAATGTAAATGAAACCAGGTCACAACAGTGAAAGCATGGAATTTAAAGCATGAAATCAAATAGCTGTGAGATTTAAATCTATGATGTTCTGGTGGGTAACTATAAATAAAAATGTCTTCAAAGCTTTATACAAAAACTTGTCACTGCTACTCTCATAAAATTGTTTCCTAACTCTCCACCATATTCAAAAAGATTGCTTCTCTTAAAAGGACAAACAGAGCAATTAAGTCAAAACATATTAAACAATTTTGAAGAAGAATTATAAAATAAAAGAGGGGGGAATTGTAGAGAATGAAATAAATAGAGGTCCTCTTCAAAGGGATTTTCCTCCCTGTCTAATTGAAAATAAATAGTAACCTCTCTTAATAGCAAAATTTTCTCAAAGACCTCTGCAAATATTCTTAAATTCTGCCAGCCATAATAAAGAAATCAATATACTCTGTGTTCTTAGCTCCCACATTTTAGCTTAGATATTTGCCCTGATATGCCTGAACCAGTCCAAGCAAGCATTAGGTCATGGCCTATTCCTTTCCCTACTTGAAAATGCTTTTGCCTGTCTCAGCACTCCACAAGTTAATTTCTCTCTTCCTTTGTTCTCTGCCTTTGCCTCTTCGGGAAAGTTCTAAGTTGCTAGCCAGTCAAGTCAAGTACAAATTGTGAGGTCCCATTGCAGCCAATGGAAGCTGGACACAGCAGTAGGGTGGACGGGTCAGGTTATAAATGACCCTGTCTCCTTTGTTTGTGTGTGCTACCATGGCAAGACCGCTAGTGAGTGGCACACTTTCTGCAGAAAGTAAACTAGCCTTGCTGAGAGATCCTTTGTCTCAGTGTTTATCTTTATGACACTAAGCACCCATTCCCAACATCAGTAATCGTGTTCCCTGGACACTCTGTGTGAGCATTCAAGACGCTCCTTTAGATCTCCACACACAGCTGTGACCATCAGTCATTGTAAGGAGGATCTTACCACAGGCAAGAGAATCAGTTACAGAGAGAAACCAAAAGTTGGAGGTGCTGGTTGGTGACATGGAGCAGAGTCCCTGTAGTTCACAGGTCCAGGTAAATTAAAAGTGCCACCCCCCTTTTGATCCAGGCACCCCTGAGAAATAGCCTTTTCCTAAGGCCTCCTCCATGGTGACACAACAGCATCCCTCATTGTCAAGTTCCCATAGTGGGCAGCAACCTGGTCAGAACCCATCCCAGCTTCACCGTTCCTCTCTCCCATGGAGCAGGCCTCAGGGCTGAGAAAAAAAAAGGCAGAGGCCAATGAGGCCAGAG
This sequence comes from Symphalangus syndactylus, assembly GCF_028878055.3. NCBI lineage: Eukaryota > Metazoa > Chordata > Mammalia > Primates > Hylobatidae > Symphalangus > Symphalangus syndactylus. Next base: position 19,351,299 of record NC_072439.2, read on the forward strand.
ATGGTGAGAGAGCAGCAACGTAGGGACAGCTGCCTGGAACAGGAGCAGGTGGGGCCACAGGGAGAAGGTGGTGCAAGAAGGAAAACCCAGGAATGGGTAGAAGAGCAGAAGAGAACCCAAGCTCTGTGGGGCTGCAACCTAGAATGAGACTGAGTGTGAAGTCATCTCATCAGGGAAGGTCAGGCCTCATGAACAGGAGGGGAAGCAGCTCCTACATTTCCTGTTCCAGACAGAATGTGCCACCTCAAAATTGTTAAAGCCCTCATCCTTAATGTGATGACATTTGGAGGTGGCATTTTCGGGAGATAATTAGAGTAAGACTAAGTCATAAAAGTGGAGGCTTCATGATAGAGTTAATGACCTTATAAATAGAAGAAAACATGGGAGAAGGGTCTCTCCCTCTTTCTGTCTCTCCACCCACCTTCAAGCCCCCAACATGTGCAGATACAGCAAGAGAGGAGGAATCTGCAAGGAAGCCCTCACCAGGACTGAATCAGCTGGAACCTTGAACTTGGACTTCCCAGGCTCCAGAACTGTGAGAAATAGATTTCTATATTTTAAGTCACCCAGACTAAGGTGTTTCTTATAGCAGCTGAAGCCCATGAAAACATAATCTGACACACTGTTTTGAATAAAACTCTTCCATTTCTCCATCAAATTATCTGACAGCGCCTGTCCCCAGCAGCACCAGAGATCCCAAGAAAAGAGCTCCAGCAGGGGCTCAACCAGCATAGGTCCCATGGGGCAGCCTCAATGTCAGGTACCAGATGGCAGATGAGGCTACAGTGATACAACCACAATGTGAAAGTACAAATGTTTTTGCTATTTACAGACTGTGAGGAGCACATGGCACAACTACAGATAACAGACACAGAGGTCAAGAAGTCCAGGCAGAGAGGAAAGTAGGGATCTGTAGGCCAATGGCTTTAGTGGGTCCAAGGTGTTACCTGAGGTTTCTAGCAGAAAGCTTTAATGGGTGAGTTGAAAGCAAGCAAACCCTGGGGCCAGGTGACCACGCTGTGACTGAGAGGTGGTCACTTTAAATTTCAGGGCAAATTTCACAACTGTCAGTTTAAAGGAAGCAGGTGGGGAGAGGGGAGCCCAGCACACTAAGCAGGAGAGATGCCTCTAAGATTTTATCTATGGCCACCAACTGCAGCCATTTGGCCAGGTACAGTATTGGGAACCGTCACAGTGACCAAGCCCTGCCACTGATATAAAGCAGGTAAACTTACACCTTAATAATGAATGCCAAGGCAACATGAAATTATGAGCACTGGTGACATCCACGGACACCAACAGTGTGTGGTGTTCAGCCCTAGGGTCAGGGACCTGCATTCTGGTCCCCTGGGAGTGAGAAACAAAGATGACTTGTCCCTGCTCACTCTCTGCTCCCCTGACATTGATCTTCCCACCCTGCACCTCCCTCTTCTGCTTCCAAACCTCTGCCCAGTGCTCAGCCACAGACATCACTGTCCCCAGGGAATACACAGTGCAGCCCACTGCACACAAACACAAACTCACAGGTGACAGAAATCTGTGTTTGGGACATCCGATTGTGAAACAGGGAGGATAGTGAACTTACAGTCACAGAGACTGAGACTCCCGGGGCTGGAATGTGATGGATCTGTGACATATGTGAATAATCTGCTGTGAAATGTGCAGATTCACATGGAATAAAACACGCAGCCTGGGGCTGCTGTCTTACAAATTTCCCTTCATGTTCACCAGAGGATGGCAGAATCCCAGCCTTGAGACTCCCCAGGGACTGCTGACCCAGCCAAAAGGGCATCTCCAAGGGCAGCGATGGTCCACACAATGCCATAGTAGGCACTTTACCCTTGTGACCTCTTTCCATCCTCATCGACTTTTTCTGTGACTGCTCCCTACATTCCCACCCCACTCCCTCTGTACAGTTCTCTAGGTTATCCCAGGCTGACACAGAACAGCAGCTGCCTGAGTGCCCACAGCATTCCTAGGAATCAGCCAGGCACTGTGTGACCTGCCCATTGCACCGCTGGAGGTGCAAAGCGTGTTTGAAGGTCACACACAGACACCATCCATGATGTGGCCACCTGCTGGAGGTTTTTCTACTCACCCACAATCTGCCCTCTTCTGTCTCTCATGAAGTCAGGAGGGAAGACACAGCTGTCCTTTGTGCATGGGGAAGGTGAAGTGGGGGGTATGAGCTCCCTTTGCTCTCAGAACATGGCCCACCCCCACACACCCTCTCAGGTGTGAGCAAAGTCCCTTCACGCAGGCTCTCCAGCCACTGCCTGTTCTTCTTCTACACAGAGGAGTTTGACCTGCCTCAATTCCTCAAGAAGAACCCCAAGGGATGTACAGCGAGAAGGGCTAAGCCCATCCTGGCTGCAGAATAAGTCTGCAGAAATCTCTCCAGCTCTGAGCCCCTGCTCTTTCCCAGTCTCTCTCTCTGGGTCTTGAAGAGCTGTGTTCTGTGGGGACCCTGGGCATCACCACACTCCCTTTTGCACCAGCCATGGGGAAGGTGGGGTGACCACAGGACAGTCAGCTGGGCCAAGACAGATGACAACGAAGATGGTCAAGAAGAAAATAGAGGGGCCTCAGCCCCAGCTCAGCCACCAGAACCCAGGGACCAAGAGAGTGGCTGAGACCTGTCCCTGGTGAACATTGGGACCATAGGCCCCACTGACAAATCAGCACAGGCCTTTCCTACCAGGAGGCATAAGAGATTGATCCTGCACACCTCCAGGAAGGAAAATACCCTCTTGGACAACCGGGTCATCGAATGTCTAACCATGGAAGCTGTAGCGAAGCTCAACATAATAAAAGAGATGGAGGGTCCTTCTCACCCGCCAGCACTCAGCTCACCCAAAGCAAGGTGAGGGTACATCACTGTGACAGGGTCCTGGTGCAGCCCAGCCTCCTGCTCTGAATGGAAAAGCCAGATGGGAATGGGAGAGGGCAAGGGGAGTGACTGTGCACCCTGACCTGGAGCAATGGAAATGAGAGGACACTGAGGGCCCAGGGCTGTGCTCACCAAACCTAAAGGATGTCTTTGTGTGTGTGTGTGTGTGTGTGTGTGTGTGTGTCTGCACATAGTGTGTGTAGAGGTTGGGTGAGAGAATCACTGCTGAAGGAGGCAGAGGACTCAGCAATTCCCAGGGGCCTGAAACACAGACAGAAGAGAAACAGAAAGGAGGGACAAGGAAGCAGGACTGAGAGGGAAGGGGACAGAGAGGTGTCCTGGGCACAGACCCCGCCCATGAACCTGAGAAGTGTTCCTGCCCCAGGAAGAGGCTCAGCACAGAAGGAGGAAGGACAACCCAGCTGACAGCCCTGCTCAGAAAGTTTCTGGATCCCAGGCTCATCTCTACAGAGAAGGACAAGCAGGCTGCACAGACCATGGTGTCCCCCCATCAGTCCCTTTCTCCAGATGGCACATCCCCTGGCAGAAGCTCCTGTTCACAGGTGAGGAGAGAACTTCCTTGAAGAGGAAATGAGAAGGCACAGGGACTGGCTGGGGTCTCCAGGGGAAAATGGGGCTCCTGGGGAAAGAGGACTTAGAGCCTCTACTGCTGACTTAACAGGAAAGAGGACACCAGAAGGGACAGGATCAAAACAGGGAAATCACGTGGAACTGAAGTTTATGGTAAGAAACAAACAAATCTCAAGTGTTCTCTATTCCCGGTTAATCATCACTGGCCACTACATTTTGAAAAATGATCATAATAACATATCAGATAACATTTTAAATAAAAACATAATGAGAGTATAAGGCATTGTCATCAGCCACCAACTTCAGAAATTGGAAAATAAATCACAGGCCGTGGAGGGCTCTGGGAATGCTCACAAACTCATTCACAAGAGTCCACAGCATGTCCCAGGCACTGCGGTACAACCAAGATCATACAAGTCCCTGCCTTGATGAAACTGATGCTGTTATGGGGAGGGGAGCAAGACATGCAAGGAGATCTAGAATGTGAGGTTAGGTGTTGACAAGAGCCCTAGAGAAAACCGACCAGGGAAAAGTGAGAAAGGGAAGACCCAGAGTCTCTAGTGAAGGTGTCAAGAAAGGGCTCTTTCAAGGATGCCCTGATGTGAGCAGGATCTGAGGTCAGTGGAAAGGGAACCATGCAGACCCCTGGGGAAGAGGATTCCACACTGGGAAATGCCAAGTTCAGAGGTGTTGAAGGAATGGGGGTCATGCTGCTGACCTTGACCCAGCAGGACACACACACACACACACATGCACACACAAACACACATTCTCTCTCTCTCCAAGGCTCATGGGTGAAGAGAACCTCTAAGGACAAACGGCCCCAACTTTCCACCCCAATACATAGGTTTTGATATTGACTGATGCTCTCTCCCCATCCTAGCCTCACTTTTAACCTTCTGGAACCCACTCACCACTGCCAGAGTCACTATTGAAGCCATGCCATTCAATGCCACAGAGGAAGAGGAGGAGATTTTTCTACTTGCCCACAATCTGCCCCTGAAAGTGATGGCCTACAACTGGTACAAAGGAAGAAATGTGGATCTCAACTCTCAAATTTTAGGATATGCAACAGGCATTCAAAGATCTAGCTCAGGACCTGCATACAGTAGTCGGGAGGTAATATTTGCCAATGCATCCCTGCTGACACAGAAATTCACCCAGGATGACACAGGATTCTATACCCTACAAATCATAAAGACAGATTTTACCATTGAGGAAGCAACTGGATATTTCCATGTACACTGTGAGTGATTCCTCATGACCTCTGGGTGTTGGGGGTCAGTTCTACTTCACACACACAGGATTGTTAGTCCTGGGCTGTGCCTGTGTCTCCTTCTGCATTATGTCCCATTTTAGTGTTTGGGCATTCAGTGCAGGACACACACAGGGTAGACAAATTTCAACGGATCAGAATTCATTTCCTGCATCCATACTCTGCAGACACTTGCTGCAGAGAAAGGACAATCTGATGGGGGAAACTCAGCAGGAGGAGATCAGTCTCAGCCCATCACCCTGTGCACTTCCCATGAACACGATTCGGAAAAAGACCCTGGAGAACTACATCAGGGCCTGGTTTGAGGGGCCCCCTGGGATCCTTACAGAGAAGCTGAGTCCTAGAAGCCCTGGCCCCAGAACCCAGTCCTCAGATCCTGAATCCAGGTGACCCTGGAAAACCTGTGCCAGGGCTGCATTGTGGCCTCCTGGGCAGGACTGACTGGGAGCAAGTATTGACCAGCTTTATGATGGATGTGGCTCCTGGAGCTGCTCCCAGGGAGGGTTGAGCCCCAAGAGCCTCATCTGGTCAAAGACAGAGCCTTCTCTTTCACCTGAGACTCAGAGTGAACAGATGGACAAGCTTCTTAGGCCATCGGCCGACTGCCCTGGGAGGCTTAGGAGACCCCATAGAAAGTTCAGTGTCCACAGGGACAGCAATAGAAGAGACAAGATGTTCCCGGCAGCAACTTGTCCACAGGGATCAGGTGTAAGGGTGCTCGCTCATGGAGGCAAACAATAAACACTGTCTGTGTGAACACCTCCTCTATGCCAAGCGTTAGGTCAGGTGACTGTGAATAATTTAAAGTTCATTCAGAGTCAACACGACAAGCCACAGACCATTTGCCATTTAGCTTATATGACTGAGAGGAAACTGAGCCACAGGGAGACACAGTCACTGAACCAGGGTCACACAAACATGAGAGGCAGATCAGAGTCACACGAGGTCTTTCTGTAACCACATCTCCATCCTCTCCTCCATGAGAAGTGAGGTCTTAATAAGTTCTAAGGACCCCATGGTCATCTGTCAGCTCAAATCCTTTCTTCTTAGGCATCCAAACCTCAGAGGAGTGAGAGCAAATGGACAACTGATTCGTTTGTACTCCAGAACTAAATCACCTGCCTCAACTGTCAGAGCCAGTGTGATTAATGTCCAGACATTTCCCTCAGGTCCTAAACCTCCTCACTGAACCAGAAATCCTGTGTTTTCCGAAGAGTCAGTTTCATTCCCATGAAAGAATAAAGGAGAGGACTTGGCTTTCTCTCCCCATTCACACTAACACAGGCTCGGTGTGAGACACACACTCAGTAGTTCTCACATGCGGGAAGGAGCGATTGAATGAAGGAATGAGTGATTCATAACCTCTTTAGAGACTGGATCCTGGACGCAGGATCCTAGAATTTTCTGACCACACCTGTTCCCTGTCACTTGGGTGCTGAGACCCATGTTCCTTCCCTCTCACTCCCTGTCCCTAAAGCTACCTCGTCTCATGTGACTCCGGGCTTCCTAGGCCATGGGAGGGTTTTCAGGGATCCCTGGTACTGAACTGAGACCATGGGGGCCCCGGTCCCTGGAGTCTCTGAGATCACTATAGCCCCCGCTGCTCACTGCCATGGGTGCCACTGGCTCCCTCTGCTCCTCTGTGTCCCACTTCTTCTGCCCCCACCCCCACCTTCATTCTAGCTGGCATGCCCTGTCCAGCACAGCTTTCTCCAGGCTTTGGACTTCCTTAGACAAAAGCTGACTGTTCTGCTCCTTTTCTGCTCACACTGTGGCCTGACCCCCCTGCCCCCACCCCCCAAAAAAAACACTGAAATTAGCCAGTGTTGCCACTTCTGCTAGGCTCCATTATGAGCCAATGTCTTCAGGTCACCAGGAGAATGAGCTTCCACTGTATCCTGTTCCAGGGCTCTTTCCTTCTGAGAGGTTGACTCATGGAACAGGCCAACAGAAAGAAAGGAGCGGCTCTTCCATCCACTCTTATAATCACCTGACAGGAAGACCAACAGGTGCATCTTGCCCCATGCACAGGCAAAACTAGTTTATGAAGAGGGCGATTTGTAGTAAGAAAGATTTTAATTAGCCCAAGGCTGTCAAACAGGAACTTAGTTTATTATTACTCAAATCAACCTCCCCAATGGCTAGGGTTGGAGTTTTTCAAAAAGTTTGAGGTCTGAGGAATGGGTCCGGGTGATTGGATGGGAATGAAATCATGCAGGTGGGGGAAATCGTCTCTATGTGTTTGATCTGCCTCTGAGTGGGGGCCACATGACTGGATGAGGCATTCCTCACGGGTCTGGATGAGGCCAGCTGGTTGCCAGAATGCAAGTCTGAGAAATAACTCAAAAGACCAATCTCATAATCTATAATAATGATGTTATCTATAAGAGCAATTAAAGAAATCACAAGCTTTGTGACTGCTGGCCACATGACTCCTGAGCGATAATGGATTATAGAAACTTTGACCACATTTTACCAGGATTTCAGTCCCTCCTATAATCCTAATGTTATGGTCTTGTATTACTTTTACAAAGACCATCCTTGACAAGGAGGGAGTTTATTTTAGTAAGGGGATATTATCATTCTTGCTCCAAAATTACACTGTAAATTAAATTCCTCCCACGGTTAGCCTGGCCTATGCCCAGGAATGAGCGAGGCCAGCCAGCCTCCAGCTAGAGGTGAGATGAAGTCTGCCATGCTAGCTCTATCTCACTGCTGCAATCTTTGCAAAGGTGGTTTCACTCTCTCCACTGACTCACCAGGGGATCAGAGGAAGAAGGACATGTCTACAGTCCCAGTACCCACGGGCTTATTTCACCCATTTCACTCCAACCTCATCCTGCTGTGGTTGTCACTCAGTTGGAACAAGTGAAAAGATGAACAAACTTAAAAATCAAAAACTCTTTTCGACCGCTGAGAGAAGCAAGGTCTCAGCGCGAACTACTCCATATACTGGAGACACCCACAGGTAAATACAGAGCAGCACTTCTTACCTGAGCAGAAACCCAGGCCCAGAAACTCAGTGGGGTGTCTTTGGCATCCTAACCTCCAACTGACCGTATCCAGACACAGTAAAAAACCCTGAACTACATGTAACTGATGAATTGCTGAAGGCTCAATGTGGCCAAGGCACAGAGTTAAACACTCCAGCAGACGGATCAGGTATGGGATTAGGAGGACATTTTTATGGCTCTTACTTCCTGGAACTATACCAGGTTTTCACAGTGAATATTCAATAAAATTCCACTCATCTTTCTTGTGGGGGATGGGGAGAAACCACTTAGAAAGATGGCAGTGAATTCAATTCTTCCTGGCAAGACCTGTCTTCATAAACGTTGTTTTACCACAGCCGAATCAGCTGGGGTTTGAGGGAAGCTTAACTGGCCTGGGGAAGGGAAAATGTCCAACTCCAGCCCCCTCTAGCCATCATATCCCACCTAAGGAGGAGAAAATACTGAGAGGCAGTTGTGACATTCACAGCCCAGGGAACAGACCTCATTCAGGACCACAGAACCCCTCCCTCCCTACATTCACCACTATATCATTGAAGGCCTGCTCACCCAAGTTCCTTTTACCCAGTACATCATGTCTGGCTTTCAAAAAAAAAAAAGAAAAAATACAAGACAGGCTATGGCCAAAAAAAAAAAAAATGTGGTTTGAAAGACAGAGCAAGGATCAGAACCAGACACAGACATGGCAGAGATGTTGAAATCATCAGACTGAAAATTTAGAGCAACTCTGGTTACCAGTTATGAAGGAAAAGGTAGATACCATGCAGGAAAAGATGGGTGATGTAAGCAGAGAGATGGATATTCTAAGAAAGAACTTAAAACAATGCTAGAAATAAAAAAAAAACTCTATAAAGGAAGAAGCCTGGTAGCCTGGACACAGCTGAGGAACAAATATCTAGCTTGAGGATGTGTCAACAGAAACTTCTAAAACTGAAACAGCAAAGTTTAAAAAGAATGGGAAAAAAGTGGAACACCGTATTCAGCTTTCCTTCCAATATTTTGTATTGACAATAGCATATTTTATATTTTGCAGTTGTGGGACCACTTCAAAGGCTGTAACATACATGTAATGAGAATAGTAGTGGTTCCTGGGAGAGGATGGAGCTGGCCAGGTGGGCGCTGTCTGATGGGTTTGTTGCCAGTTTTACACACACCTGGGTCCTCATGATGACACCATTGTCAAAAGGTGGGGTCCAGCAGGTGGGGAGATGCATAAGGCACTGGCGTCTCACTTAGACTCTGCCCAATTTAAACAAACGTAATCAAACTCTAGTGTTTCTTGAGATCAAGAGAAAATGAAAAAAGCATTTCACATGCCTGTTTTGGGCCCCTCCCCATTTTGCCTAACTGCACAGAAATTAGAAGTAGGGAGGTCTTTCTAAATTCACTAACATAACACACATCGCTTCTCTAAATTTGGCTTCATTCCTCACATTATGTAATTGACACACCTAAGACTTTCTCTCTGACCAATCCTGTCCTTCCAACAGAATGCACATGCCTCCCACTACTCAGGCAGTTGCTAATTCCAAACCATCTTCAGCATCTTTCTTTGAGCATAATGTGATCCGGCTGGAATTCAGAGCAGACCTAAACTTTTTATGTTATCAAGATGAATACTAATTCCAGAAATTGATCTTAGGTCTTTGGACCATTAATAACAGTGTCCACTTATAGAAAAAAAATGTTTCCTGCAAATTTTCATTTTACTATTGTCAGAACATGACGTGACGTCCAAACTCATAATGAATTTTTAAATGCAAACTTTAGTACCAAACATTGAGCATCCCAAATCTAAAAATCCAAAGTCTGAAATGCCCTAAAATCCAACGCTTTTGACCACTGATGTGATGCTCAAAAGAAATGTTCACTGGAACATTTGGATTTTGAATTATTAAAATATGAAATGCTAAACCAGTGAGTACACTGCAAATATTCCAAAATCAAAAAAAGTTGGACATCCAAAACACTTTTGGTCCTAAGTCTTATGCACAAGAAATACTCAACCTGTATGAAGTATAGACACCAAGCTGTACAGTAGACCTCTAGAACCTTCTGATCCTGCATCACTGAAGCTGTCGACCCACTGAACAACTCCCCATTCCCCCCACTGTTTCTGATATGTAGTTCTTCTTAAATATTCTGAACATAATATTTTGAAAATTAATCCCTTATCAGATGTATAATTTGCAAATACTTTTCCACCTCATGGGTTGCCTTTTCACATTCTCAATAATGTTGACCTTCTTCATTAATAGGCTACACCAGCAACTCAGTAATCCAGTTGAGAAACAGAAGCTAAATGGAAAAGCCACCTTATTTGATACGTTTAATTATATAAAAAGCATTTTCAAATGATAAGTGATAAGTGAAACTAAACCTTCTCTAAGTTTTATTTATGGGTATGTTACTGATATGAGTGTTCCCAAAATTGTTCAATCCCTAGAAATTGAATATGTTATTATAATAATCATGTCATATTCCACAGAAGTTAGTCAGAATGTAATATGCCACAGAAGTAACTAAATTTCTATGTGAGCTGTCTTTATTATTTATTCCTTCTCTTCTTTTTTTTTCGATGACAGCTGCTTCAGGACAAGAAAGTTCTTTTGGTCTCAGTTGGAGCCACTGTCAGCATCATGACTGAAGTACTGGCTGGAGTTACTGTCTTTATTATACCAAACTCTTATCAGAGTTTTAACAATAGTCATTTTCATGTTGGTCATTCACAGATAGTTGTTTTGATTCTTCCTGAAAGCATTTGCAATCAGCTACAGTCCAAAATTGCTTCTATTTCAAAAGATTTATGGAAAAGATGCTGACAAGTTTCTGAGCAGTTCAAGATTATACCACTGGACTGTCTATAGACTTCCAAAACTTTAACAAACAGGTTGATGCCTTCATGAAATATGCCAACCTAGACCAAGCAGAACAAAAATAATTTCACTGAAATAAATGATAATGTGGATAATGTTTTTATAATTTTTATTTGAAATTTGCTGATTCTTTAAATATTTTTTTCCAGATTTATGGAATTTTTCTTCTTTTAAGCTATCTATACCTAAAGCAATTTGGTAAAGTATACTTTTGGAAACAATAACTAAAGCCCATTTATTTTTGCTCTTTACCCAACTACCCCAGGATTGGGAAACTATTCAGGACCACTCATATGTTTATGCTAATACAGTTATTTGTACAAGTTTAGTAAGAATCTTCTCTCTTTACAAAAGGACATGTTTCAAAACATTGGTTATATTACCAAGGCTTTGACTGAGATGTTATGTTTCAGAATATACATAGAATGGACCCATAAGTACTGCAGGCAATGTCTGAAGATGGAATTCATTTGGCTTCCTCGTCTCAAGAAGTTTGTAAAAGTTTAATCTGAGACTCCTTATTAAAACTTCTAGCTAAGCAAACTTTAGGAAGAGCCTCTGTGGTCCACTGCTACTCTTGATGCACTTATGTAAAGAATCCCAGCAAACTTTGATAAGACTAAACTTACTTTGTAAACAAATTTGTCCTACTGGGATTACCTTTGGTAAAAATAGATATGCGTATAGAGAGAAAAATAATGTTGAAAATAAAAACTGTAGTATACCTGCTATGAAATTGCAGCTCTATTCATTGTTTCTGAGTTTTTATTATTCACCTGTAGACTGGACTAGACCCTGAATTCTTCTAGTTCCTCCCATCCAGTTTTCTCTTATTGAATCAGTAAGAACAAAATCTGCTTTGTTCCTGAAGCCCTATAAGCTGGAGGTGGACAGCTCAATGTAAATTTCACAGGAAAACCCTCATGCCTGAAGTATGCCTCACTCAGAGCTCACCAATATGTTTGACACCATAACTACAGACACTCAAATGGAAAACCAGGATAAGAAGTTGACAACTTCACACTGTAAAAAGCTTTTCCCAAGTTGTCAGAACAAGTCTCCACATCAAAATCAGGCTCTTACCCCTCTTAATTTGTCCATGCTTATGCCTGCCTCTTTCACTTGGCTGGATGATGGTATCATAAGAATTTCACATGAAGTAGCTTCTGAGAGTAGCATAACAGAGTGACAGATATATCATATCATCCTCAAATTTTTACATAAGATATCATTTAGTCCACCCAACGGCTGACATTAGCAGCATCTTTAACACAATTGTTTGTTCAAATGTACAGTGGTCCCTTTTAAAGTTACATTTTCAGACTAACTTGTTCTCACTCCCTGTTTTAACTAAATGAGCCATCGAATGCTACATAATAAAATTGTTCCCTACCAGCTGAACAGGGAAGAACCTGTGCAGTTTCTGACACTGATTGTTGCACATAAACAAATATATCGAGTATCATAATGACTCAATCACAAAAGTTACCAAACATACTACTTGGTTAAAATTGATAGACTCTTCTGGCTCATGCTTTGATCTATTCTTTTTGAGTTGGTTTGCATCTTGCCCAAAGTGCATACTCCAAACTTTTGGTATTATCCCCCTAATAGTCATACTGGCAGCCTCTCTGGTGTGATAAATTCTACAGGTTTTTAAATTCTACATTTTGGTGTGGTGAATTCTACAAAGGTTTTTTAAAAGTTTTGTGTGCAGCCATCAACAAATACCATAGGGTCTCTCTTTGGCTGAAATGACAAAAACTCAAAGAAATGTGTGATCAGGAAGACATCATAAACCTATAAATGATGGAAGCCCAATATGATGGTTACTGAGATGAATGCTAGTGCTTTAAATTTTGGTCACACTCTTACCTAAGTGAGAGCCTAGAGACTCCAAAATAGAACCTCTCATGCTAAATGCTACAGTCTACCACTGAAATTTTAATGAAGCAAAGAAATACCAAAACAGACGTTTGTTTTTTGTTGAAAAGAGGAGATTCCACTCTACCTGAGACAGCATAATAAAAGTTTCCTCTGCTTTAACTTTTACAGAAAAGCGACCTGAAGTACCCTAATGTTAACCAATTTATTTAGTTATATGTCTTTGTTTACTGGTTCCCACTTGACAAAACCCACTGTTTTGTTATTGTATAGCCCAGGGAGGGCTGTCACTATATTTGTAGAGTAAGAGCTGCCTCAAATAATAAATGAAAAATAAAATCTATAACTACATTAGTTGTAATTTTGTCTTTTGATGCATGCTCACACCCAGCATTGGCCAGTGGAGTTTCACAGGCTCATCATTCTCACACTGACGCCCCTGCCTTTCTTTGTCACTTACAAGGACACTTCTGATTACAATGGGCCCACCCAGATAATCTAGAATAAGGTCCACATCTTAAGATTTTAATTTTATCACCCCTGAACAGTGTTTTTACCAAGAAAAGTAAATGCACAAGTTCTGGAGCTAGGGTGGAAACATTTTAGGAGTCCGTTATTCTGCCAACAGAGGTAACTTTCATAAATGTCACCCACGACAAAAACTTGCTTTGCCTTCCTTCTGTGTCTCACTTTTTTGTCTGTGCACAAACGTCAAGGTGAAACACGCAAGCTCTAAGAAATAGCTGGATGACTCTAGACCGCTCATTTGAGCTCCCTCAGCCTCTTTTCTCATCTTCAGCAGGATGACCCTTTGTGCATCAGAAAATGAAACTTGAAGAGTAAATCAAAATGAGTTAGTCACAGAGCAAGGTACCAGATGAGCCCTTGGGTACTTTTTTTTTTTTTTGATATGGAGTCTCGCTCAGTCACCCAGGCTGGAGTGCAATGCCATGATCTCAGCTCACTGCAACCTCCGCATCCCAAGTTCAAGTGATTCTCCTGCCTTCAGCCTTCTGAATACCTGGGATTACAGGTGTCTGCCACCACGCCCGGCTAATTTTTGTATTTTTAGTAGAGATGGGGTTTCACCTTGTTGGTCAGGCTGGTCTCAAATTCCTGACCTCGTGATCCACCCGCCTTGGTCTCCCAAAGTGCTAGGATTACAGGCGTGAGCCACCATGCCCAGCTGGTAAACATTTTTATCAGAACTTTCCTTTCACCATTCCATGTCTGTCACCCTCACCCATCTTCTCCTCTGACTTTTTTCTCTTCAGTGACTTACTCAGTCTAATACGCTGTTTAGCATCAAAAGCCACACTACAAATTCTTTTGTGACTCTCTTGGAATGTTCCTGTGATGCCCAGAACCTTGGAGGCCTAAGCCTTACATCAGTGTGCCCTGAATACAAGATATGGGGGCAAAGGAGATTATTTTGGAGGTTTAAGTTTCAAAGACTGTGCTGCAAGGTTTCAGACTTTCATGGGGCCTGTATCCTATTTCCTTTGGCCTATTTCTTCGCTTTGGAATGGGAGTATTTACCCAATGCCTATACCTCCATTGTGTCTTGAAAGTAACTAACTTGTTTTTGAATTTACAGGCTCATAGATAAAAGCAACTTGCCTTGTCTCAGATGAAACTTGCTATTTTGGACTTTTGAGTTAATGCTGGAATGAGTTAAGAGTCTAGAGACTGTTGGGAAGCCATTCTTATATTATTAAATGTGAGAAAGACATGAGATTTGGGAGGGACGATGGAGAGAATAATTTTTGGACCTTTACCCCCACCCAAATCTCAAGTCAAATTGTAATCTCCAAAGTTGGAGGTGGAGCCTGGTTGGATGTGATTGGATCATGGAGGTGGTTTCTCATATTTTAACACCATTCTCCTTGGTGCTGTTGTAGCAACAGTGAGTTTTATCTGGTTGTTTACCAGTGTGCAACCCTTGCTCTCTTCCTCCAGCTCCCATTATATAAGATGTCTTTCTCCACCATTGGCTTTCTCCATGATTGTAAGTTTTCTGAGGCCTCCTCAAAAGCTGAACAGATGCCAGAATCATGCTTACTCTACAACCTGCTGAATCATGAGACCATTCAAACTTTTTTCTTTATAAATTATTCAAGTTCGTGCATTTGTCTGTAGCAATGTAAAAACAGACTTATACAGCCTTATTTTCAGTAGAAAAAAGCTAGGGAGTAAACCATTCTAACTATGTACCAGATGCAAAGCCCAAGACAAAGAACAGAGCTATGAAGAAAATGCCTGGATAATCTCACTTCTCCCAGCATGGCCAAAAGGCACAGCTGGAGGATGGGTTGGGTTTTGTCCCCAGATCTTACTATAGTCACTCATCTAGAACCCAGAATTTAAAGCTTCAAATATAAAGACATAAGCTCACAGACAAATTAAGAAAATATATATATACAGAAGCAACTGTTTGATGACCTTAAAACATCTAGTAAAGACAATATAAACCTGCCTGCCAACAGACCTACGCAAAAACGTATAAATTAAATTATGAAGACATTTCTACTTTATTGTACCAACAATTTTAAAACTATCTATATTCACCAAAGGTTACTAAAATCACATGTATAGAAAAGCATTTGGGCTTATTCACTTAATTTGTGAGTACTCATTTATTTTTACATTAATTTGATACTACGTGTCAACAGTATATAAATGTGTGACATACACATATATGTGATGAAACATATAACATATACATGTTCACATAAAGACAGAGAGAGGCAAAAAGATTTTAGAGTTTTGATTTTAGGACTTTAGGCATGAGATCAGTAAAACCCACCATTTTAAAAGATAGTTGGATTCAAATTACTTTCTTGTAAATGGTAAAGGTTAACATTTATCTGAGGAAGGATTTACCATGTTTTAGAGAAAATACATAGCACACTTACATCTCGAAGCAAAGAGAGAGAGAGAGAACTGAAGCTTTTTCAAGAAAAAAATTGGGTGTGTTTAAGGAAGATTAAAAATAGATGCCAAGGTAACACAAAAATAATAGAAATTTACCATGGGGTTTTATTTACTTTTTTATTATACTTTAAGTTTTAGGGTACATGTGCACAATGTGCAGGTTAGTTACATATGAATAGATGTGCCATGTTGGTGTGCTGCACCCAATAACTCATCATTTAACATTAGGTATATCTCCTAATGCTATCCCTCTCCCTCACCCCACCCAACAGGCCCTGGTGTGTGATGTCCCCCTTCCTGTGTCCATGTGTTCTCATTGTTCAAGTCCCACCTATGAGTGAGAACATGCGGTGTTTGGTTTTTTGTCCTTGTGATACTTTGCTGAGAATGATGGTTTCCAGCTTCAAAGAATTCTTGATGGAATTTTCCTTTAATAAAAAGCAGCCCCCAAACAATTTCTAACAGAAAACAGACTGAATGATCAGGCTGCAAGCATAGACATGCATATGTAGATGGAGGCAGCTAAGAGCCAGGTACATCCAATATGGCACTTCCTGTTCTTTTTTCCTTGTCACTACATGTACAGTTGTCATGGTGACCACCAGGTAGAAGCCACATTTGCATAATAAAAGATTAGGGTGGGAGGGCCAGTCTTTTCTCAGGCTATGTAAATGGCACACCTGGTCAAAACAATCCCCTGGACCCTATGTAAATCAATCACTGCCTCCTCAAGTCTCTGTACAAAATCAATTGCATTCCACCCCAAATTGGAGACCCTCTCTTGGGTGACTGCTTTCTCAGTATGAGAAAGCTTTTTCTCTCTCTCTTCTTTTTTGTCTGTTAAATTTTTCACTCCTAAGCCCACTACTCATGTGTTTCCATGTCATTAATTTTTTCTCAGTGTGTGACAAAGAACCGTGGATAGATTCCCAAACAGAGCCATTTTATTTGGGAGTTCTCATCCAGGATTGTGATCAGAACAGAAGATAGAAACATCAGAATGGTGAGTATGGAGCAAACCTCAAATCTGTCCTTTAATTTCAATGGTCTCTTCAAAACTAGTTTCCTTTCATAGAGAACCTCACCATCACATGAGGCTGGGGGATGTCCTGGAGCAGCTGAGAATTTCTGGACAGGACACACCCTGATGTTATTCAAAGGCTTCTAGACTGAACACAGCCTCTGGCAGCCCATCCAGATGTTGGTCATGGGTCTCCTAATTTGCTATAATGTTGCAAGTTTGTTCTTCCTTTCTATCCATGGTCTCTATGTCTCCTATTCTTTTTGTGTATGCAATATGCAGAAATTTTTACAGTTCAGGGAAAGAACTCTGTTAGGAAAGATCAGTAAATGCTATAATAACTACCCCAATAGATGTCTCTCTCTCTCTCTCACTCTCATTCCTTTGGTAAGCACATGGTATTTCTAAGCCAACAGTGTCACCTAGTGGAAATAGAAATCCTCCTCATGAGGCACATTGTTGGTCCTTTGCCACAACACTGCACTTTTCCATTTCTCTCTTTTTACCCTGATAGAAAAGCCCTTTCTGTGAATGGGAAAGCCCTACTTTCAACAATTAGGAGTAAAATGTCTTCCATAGCCAAATTTTACTTCCAATACTGCCCCATCAGCAGGAAAAACTGCCATTAGGTCCCTACGTTCATTTAAGGTACCTATTCTATCTCCAGTTAGAACAGTGTTTAATTAGTAAGGATATTTTAAGAACAGAGTTAACCAGGACCACTTCTCTGAGGGTAAATGTTTTAGCATGGGCCATAACTGGCAACTGGCACATTCCTTCTGAAGAAACCTTGCTCAAAGGCAACTGTTACAGTTTCTCCAGAGATCCATTTTTTGGGAAGCCAGGCAGATCACAGGCAGATAAGCTAAGGTTGCATGGGTAAAGTGTGGCTAATCCCATCACTTCATTTATCCAGTTCCATGGCTTAGAGGGCCACAGCTACAACCATGGGCGGCACATTTAACACAGTGCCAGGACTCAGGAACCAACGAGAGAAAACACTTGGGGGGATGCTCCCACTGTCTTCCACTCCACCCTGGGTCACAATGAAAGAAGGAGGACTACAAGGACACTTTTATTCTCACTTCTTTTTCTCGATGGCTAACAAATCATCTTCAGCTCCCACCCCTCTGGAGTGCACTCTGAGGCACTAGAACTCTTTTAACCTCAGGACTTTGAAGAGAAAAGCAACTCATTCTATTTTGCACAATGATAGGGCATTTTTACTAAACCTTTACAAGCATTGTAACAGCAACCCAGATTTTTTAACAGCCATATCAGGCAGGCCTACAAAGAATAATCCCCTAGAATTAGAAAAGCAACATCCAAGCGAACCATCTGAGAATCTCCATAATTTGGGGTCCCTGCAAGTTCCCTTCTCATTACAGGACCTTAGCAAATAAAGTAAGACTTAGGCCTATTTTCAGACAATCCTGATAGGTATATAGAAGTTATCCAGAATTTAACTCAGGTGTTTCAACTCACATGGAATGATGTTATGCTGCTCCTAAACCAAACCCTAACTGCAGCTGAAAAACAGGCAGCTCTGCAAGCAGCAGAGAATTTGGGAGATGAGCAACATATCTCCTATAATACACCAAAAGGGAAGGAAGGAGATACAGAAAGTGAAGAAACAGCAGAAACACCATTCCAAATAGGAAGTGAAGCAGTACCTCTTGACAACCCTGATTGAAACCCCAATAGCTCTGCAGATGAATGGAAAAGAAAAACTAAGGCCAGACCTCTTAATTCCTCTAAACTGTCTATGATAGCCTCAAAGCCACATGAGAATCCTGCAGCCTTTATGGATAGGTTGAGAGGGGCACTATAAGCACACACCTTTTTATCTCCTGATTCAGTCAAGGGACAGCCCATTCTAAAAGATAAGTTTATTATATAGAAAGCTCCCAATATTAGAAGGAACCTACAAAAGGCAAGCTATAGTAGGAGCTAGCACCTTGGAAAACCTTCTGAGGGTAGCCACTTCAGTCTTTTATAATAGGGACCAGGAGAAGGCCCAGAAGAAAGAGAGAACACTCAAGAGAAGGACAAAGCCTCTAGTAGCTGCTTTGCAGAGTTGCAAAGTCCAGGATCCCAGAGGTGTGTCCACCAGTTGCTCTCAGTGTGGCAAGCCAGGGCATTTTAGGAAGGAGTGTCCAAACAGCAAGAAGAAGCCACCTTGACCCTGTCCAGCCTGTGGTGGAGACCACTGGAGATGCAACTGCTCCCACACATGGAGGTCACTGGGTCCAGAACCAGTCTCACAGTGGTCCAGCAGGACTGATTGGTCCTGGGGCTCAACCCCCTGGCTCCAGCCGCTTAAACTGCCATTACAGCACAGGAGACACAGGTGATTCTGGAAATTATAGGAAGGAAAGTAGATCTCCTTCTAAACACTAGGTCCAGTCTCTCTTTTTTCTCCTTTCTTATCCAGGCCTCCCCGCTTCCCATAGCACAGCCCTAAGGGGTGTCTCAGGAAAAATTCTAATCCAATATTTTTCTCAACCTCTTATTTGCAGTTAGGAGGACCTGTTGTTTACACCTGCTTCCACACCACTGTCACAATAGCTCTACTAGTCACAAAAGCCTCCAAATTAACCCTAGGAAAAAACGGTTTAAATCCCCACTTAATGTGGCAAAATTACTTTCCTCTAGAGGGAGCTCTTAGCTAACAAACAGATGGTAAGGCAAGAAATACTTAAGGCAGGATAAGCAGTAGTCACTCTAAATAACATGTCTCTTCAGGTGCAGGTGCTCAATCAGCTAAACAAATAGTTCTTACAAGAGCACTTAAATTAAGCAAGGGAAAGGTAGCTAACATTTACACTGATTCCAAGTATGCTTTTTTAGTTCTTCATGTTCATGCTGCCATTTGAAATAAAAGGCATTTTCTTACCACTAATGGATTTCCTATAAAATATCACCAAAAAATTAACAGGTTATTATCCTCAGTTTTCTTCCATGAGAAATAGCAGTTATACATTATAGGGAACATCAAAAAGGGAACAGATGAAGTAGCCAAAGGAAATAGGTTCGCTGATCAGGCAGCTAAGTCACTGGCAAGGCATCAACACACCTCAAAGCCTTCTAACCTAGGAAATCTCCGAAAGATAAATTAAACCTCAGTAACTTCCTGTAGAAATAAATAGGTCACTTCTCAGGGTAGTCTTTCCAGTCCTCAGAATGGCTCCAGTGAGAGGATGGCAAACGCCATTTGCCAGACTTCAGGCAACAAGAAGTCCTTAAAATCCTTCACAAAGCTTTTCACCTAGGAAAGGATAAAACTTATCAATGTGCTCATAGAGTATTTTCATATAGAAAATCTCTAAACTCGTTAAGAATGTAACCTCTCTAACTCACTTCCAACAGGAATTGACACATCTAGCAAAAGCCCAACCCCAGGAAATAGGACCACACTTATTTAACCCAGATCTGGTATTAGTAGAAACTCTCTTCTCTCTCTCTCTCCTTAAGTGAAGCAGTTAAAATGGCACATTATGTATATATATACGTGTATATATATATATATGTATACATATATATGTATATATATGTATATATATGTATATATAGTATATATGTATATATGTATATATGTATATACATGTATATATGTATATATATGTATATATGTATATACATGTATACATGTATACATGTATATGTATATATGTATATATGTATATATGTATATATGTATATATGTATATATATGTATATATGTATATATGTATATATATGTATATATGTATATATTGTATATATACGTATATATGTATATATGTATATATGTATATATATGTATATATGTATATATATGTATATATGTATATATATGTATGTATATGTGTATATATGTATATATGTATATATATGTGTATATGTGTATATATGTATATATGTATATATATGTGTATATGTGTATATATGTGTATATGTGTATATATGTGTATATGTGTATATATGTGTATATGTGTATATATGTGTATATATGTATATATGTGTATATATGTATATATGTATATATGTGTATATATGTATATATATGTATATATATGTATATATGTGTATATATGTATATATATGTATATATGTATATATATGTATATATGTATATATGTATATATATGTATATATGTATATATGTATATATGTATATATATGTATATATATGTATATATGTATATATGTATATATGTATATATATGTATATATGTATATATGTATATATGTATATATATGTATATATGTATATATATGTATATATATGTATATATATATCCATACATATATATATAATATATACACATACATATATATATAATATATATATTAGCCACAGGAAGAATTAGCCACCGAGAGAAACACTGAGCCAGAGGAGCTGGTTGCTGACATGGAACAGGGTCCCTGTAGTTCACGAGTCCAACCTGGTCTGAATTCCCCTCACTTCATAAGCCAGGCACCCCTGAGAAACAGCTTTTTCCCACGGTCTCCTCTGTGGTTACACATTAGGGTCCTTCACTGTCAAGATTCCAGAGATGGAAGAAACCTGGAAAGCAGACATCCCAGCTTCACCTTTCCTTCCTCCCTCCCTCCCTCCCAGCAATCAGGGCTCAGGGCTCAGGAGGAAAGGCAGAGCCCAGTGAGGCCAGAGTTGGTGAGATGTCTGAAAGGTGTTCAGTGAAAAAACTGCATCCCCCTTTCATTCTACCTGATGAGCCCTGTCCTGCACAGCTTCCTCCACCCTGAGGACTTCCCCCAGACACCCTCTCTAACAAGACTGACTGTTCCATTTCCTTCCTGCTCACACTGAGGCCTGTCCTGCCTTCTGAGAAATGAAAAATGCACCAAAATCAGTCAGAGCAGCCACCCCTGCCAGGCTCCATAACGAGGCAATGTCTCCAGGTCACCAGGAGAATGAGCTTCCACTGTGTCCCAGTCCAGGGCTCTTTCCTTCTGAGAGGCTGACTCATGAAACAGGCCACCAGACAGAGATCAGTGACTCCTCCATCCATTATTATATTCACCTGACAGGTTCTTACCCTCTGCACAGGCAAAGCCAATTATTGAGAAGGTGATGTGTAGTAAAGAATGGTTTTACTTAGCCCAAGGCTGCCAAACAGGAGGACAGAAGTTTATTATGACTCAAATCAGCTTCCCCAATGGCTCAGAGGTTAGAGTTTTTCAAAAGCTTTGAAGGAGCAAAGGTCTAAGGAATAAGTACTGTTGACTGGCTGGAGATGAAATGATGCAGGTAGGGGAAATGGTCTGTATTTGTTGAATCTGCCTATGACTGGGGGCCACATGACTGGTTGAGCCATTGGTCATGAGTCTAGATGAGGTCAGCTGGTTGCCAGAATGCAAAAGTCTGAGAAACATCTCAAAAGATAAATCTCAGATTCTACAATAGTGTTGCTATCTATAGGAGCAACTACGAATGTCACAAATCTTGTGACCTCTGGACACATGACTCCTGAGCAGTAAGGGATTATAGAAACTATGCCTGCATTTTAGCAGAATCTGGGCGCCTCCCATAATTCATGGCCTTTTCTTAGATTTACCAAAGTAGTCCCCAACAAGGAGGGAGCTAGTTTTAGGGAGGGACAATTACCATCCTTGCTTCGAAGTTAAACTATAAATTCCTCCCATGCTTATGCTGGTCTATGCCCAGGAATGAGACAGGACAGCCAGCCTGGGCTACAGGTGAGATGGGGTCAGCCAAGCTAGCTTCCTCTCAACACCATATGCTTTGCAAAGGTGGTTTCACTTTCTATATTGACTCACCAGGGGGTCAGAGGGAGAAGGGCAGATCTGCAGTTTCCAAAGCCCATGGGCTCATCTCACCCATTTCACTCATGACTCCATCCTCAACCCGCTGTGGGGCTTATATCCTCCAGTCATGCCCTAGAGACTTCGAATTTCCGTCAGGCATGTAAGCAGCTTAAAATTTTTCACTCATTTCTAACACAAGTAAAAAGCTGAACAAACTGAAAAATCAACAACTGGTTTAGATTTCTCAGAGAAGCAAGGTCTCAGTGCTAACTGGCCCACATATTGGAGAGACACACAGGCAAATACAGAGCAGCGCACCGTACCTGAGAGGAACACAGACACAGAAACCCCAGAGGGAACCAGTGCTGGGGTCAGAAAACCTGAACTGTAATTGAGGAAATACTGGAGGCTCAGTGTGGACACAGCACAGAGATAAACACGCCAGTGGATGGGTTAGTCTTGTGAGTGGGGGGGGACAGTTTTATGACTCTTAGCTCCTGGAGCTCTACCAGGTTCTCACAGTCAATATTCAAAAAGAATCCACATCCTTCTTGTAGGAAGAAGGGATAAAAAAACACTTGGAAAGTTGTTAGTGAATTATATTCTTCTTGGTAAGACCTACATTTAAGAGAAACTATTTTACTAGAGCCTAATTAGCTGGGGTTTGATGAGAGTTTAACTGGCCAGGCGGAGGGGAAATATCCAACTCCAGCCTCCTCAAGTCATCATTTCCCAACTAATGGAAAGAAAAACCTGAGAGGCACTTGTGACATTCACAGCCCAGGACACAGACCTCATCCAGAGCCACAGAACCCTTCCCTCCCCACACTCAACATCATGTCACTGAATGCCTGCTCACTCAAGTCTGTTTTACCCAATACATCATGTGTGGCTTTCAAAAAAATACAAGACAGACTGTGGCAAAAAAAAAAAATGCACTTCGAAAGACAGAGCAAGGATTGGAACCAGACACAGATGTGGTAGGAATGTTGAAATTATCAAACTGGAAATCTAAAACGACTCTGGTTAAGGATTATGACGGAAAAAGGAGACACCTTTCAGGAATAGATGGGTGACTTAAACAGAGATGGTTACTCAAAGAAAGAACCAAAAGAAATGCTAGAGATTAAAAACACTCTAAGAGAAATAAAGAATGCCCTCCATGGGCTTACTGGTAGGCTGCACACAGATGAGGAAATAATCTCTAGCTTAAGCATGTGTGAATAGAAACTTCCAAAACTGAAACGGCAAAGTTTAACAAGAGTGAGAAAAAGTGGAACAACATATTCAGCTTCATATTCAATATTTAGTATCAAAAATAGCATATTTTATATTCTGAAGTTGTGTTTTATATTTCGTAGCCTACAAAGGCTGTAACATACACATAATGGGAATACTGGTGGTTCCTGGGACCAGGTGGAGCTGACCAGGTGGGTGCTGTCTGATTTACTGCCTGTTTCATGCACACCTGTGTATTCATAATAACAACACTGTCATAAGGTGGGGTCCTTCGGGTGGGGAGATGCATGAGCCACTGCTGCCTCACTTGGACTCTGCCCAATTTAAACAAAGTTAATCAAACTCTAATTGTTTGACCCTGCTCAATTTACACTTCACCAATATTGCTGATCGATTCACATTTCAGAAGTCTGTGCATCTCCCACACAGAGCAGGTGGCCCCTTGGTCTCTGAGCCCTCAGATCATCATGCATCCGTCTGTCTTTTGACACACAGACCTGATGTGGGCTTTTAAGGACTTGGATTGGCTGAGAGGTGGGAGATGTCAACTCTCATTGGAAAATGCTCATGGAGAAATCAATGGTGCCACACAGGGGAATCTTCTCTGTTATCTGCACAGCGAATCTGCCCAAGCCCTATGTCACCAGCAACCCCGTGGAGCATGAGGAGGCTGTGGTCTTAACCTGTGAACCTGAGACTCATGGCACAATCTACATGTGGTGGGTAAATGGTCATAGACTCAAAGTCAGTCCCAGGCTGCAGATGTCCAATGACAACAGGATCTTTGCTCTACTCAGTGTCAAAAGGAGTGACACAGGACTCTATGAATGTCAAAGGAAGAATGTAGTGAGTACCAGCCACAGTGACCCAGTCACCTGGATGTTCTCTGTGAGTATCCTCTTTTCCTTCAAGGACAAGGCTGCCAGCCCAGATCCACATAACCCGAGGCCAGGCCTCTCAGTCCCTCGCAGGTCCAATTATGAATACACTTACCCCTGGGCCCCCAAGCTGGCCATGACTTCCTGCTCCAGGCAAACCTGGGTAGGCCCAGGAAGGGAGGGGCTTCTCTAGTCTTAGGAGACTCTGGTTCAACAGCTTGTGATGGGAGAAACAGGTGAATGTCTTAGACTCCTCCAGTTCAGTGAACAAGAGGAAGTTTGGCTGGGACTTCAGGGTTGTGACTTGGCAAAAAGGAGCACTGTGTCCCTTCCACAGACCAGGAGCTTCCCATTCCCTGTGATAACATTACCTGTGGCTTTATTCTCTTTGCTCCAGATGGCCCAGATGAACCCACAACTTATTCTTCAGACACCTATTACTATCCAGGGTCAAACCTCACCCTCTCCTGCCTCACGGGCTCTAACCCATCAGTAGAGTATTCCTGGCTGCTGAATGGGAATAACCAGCAAACAGGACAAGAGCTCTTTATCCCCCAAGTCACTACAGAGAATAGTGGGGACTATCTGTGTTATGTCCATAACCCAGTCACTAAAATGGCAAAAGCTTTGCAACCAAGAAAATCACAGTCCCTGGTAAGTGGATCGCTGGAGCATTGGCAATATGCTTTCAGGTGAAGCCTATCTGGCTTTCCAAGAAAGGGCCAGAAAAACATTTTTATTCTCAGCCTGTGTTCCATGCACAAAAGTAAATCCCAAATTTTTCTCCTGAACCCTCCCAGTTCATATCTACAGATTCTCTTCCCTTTGTTTTCCGGATTTCTGGTGGATGGCCTTGGGTCCAGCCTGAGAAATGTAGGGAAATGGCTTTATCAGCCCCAAGCCCTATGCAGTGTAAGGGCCTTCACAGAAGGAGAAAGAGGAGGGTCCTCAGGGTCAAGCTGTTTCTCTCTGTCACCAAAACATCCCTTCTGTCTCCCTTGTGTGTGTGTGTGTGTGTGTGTGTGTGTGTGTGTGTGTACTCCATGAGCTGCAATGAACATCAGAGGCTTCAAAACAAGCCCACACTTTTCCCCAAATGAGAGGAGGAAGCCCCTTGGGTGAGGGAGAAGCAGCTCAGGCTCTGCTCCCTGCATTGCTGTGGGCTCGCCCAGTGACCGACCCTGCCCTGACTCCACCCGGAGTGGGCCCAGGGCATGCGGATAAGGTGCCTGGGTGGCCGGTTCTGAATCTGGCTAAATCGAGCTGCCAGTAGAAGCCAAGCCTCCTATGCATAAGGCTTTAAAATAATGGGAATAGGGCTGTGTCCTGTCTCTGAAGTCACTGCCTGTCTGAGTCTGTGGACACAGCACATGGAACACACCACAGAGGACAGTGAGTGACACACACTTGGACAAATAGGGAGATTAACTCACAGAAGCTCTCTATGGCAGGGAAGGAACAGTGACAAAAAGTGTGTATTTATAGAGAGGGTAAGAGTACCAGACACTTTATATCTAAGACTTACAATTAACTGTTTCTAAGCGTGAAATTTAGTGTTGTGTAACTATCAACACTATCCATTTCCACAGTTTTTAGTATCCTACTATACTAAACCTCTGTACCCAATAAATGATAACTCTCATTCTGTCTCCCCTTAACCCCTGGTAATCACCATTGTAATTTCTGTCTCTATGTAACTGAGTATTCTAACTATCTTACATAAATGGAAGTACATAATAATTATCCTTTTGTGTCTGGCTTATTTCACTTTGCATAATGTCTTCAAGGTTCATCCATTTTGCAACAGGTGTCAAAATTTTATCCCTTGCTAAGATTGAAGAATATTCCAAAGCATAGATATAACTTTTTGTTCATCCACTTATCTTTCAATAGACTTTTCAGTTTTTTCCACCCATTGGCTATTGTGAGTGACGCTGCTGTGAACATCAGTATACAAATATCTGTTCAAATTTTTTTCAATACTTTTGGCTGTATGTCTGGAAGTAGAATTGCTGGTTCAAGTGGTAATTCTTCCATTTTTTTAAGAAACTGACATACCATTTCTTTCCTTTTGTTGTTGAGACAGGGTCTTGCTCTGTCACACAGACTGGAGTGCAATGGCGCAGTCTTGGCTGACTGCAACCCCCACCTCCCAGGTCCAAGCGATTCTCGTGCCTCAGCCTCCCGAGTAGCTGGGATTACAGGTGCATGCCACCATACCCAGCTAATTTTTGTATTTTTAGTAGAGATGGGGTTTCACCACGCTTGCCAGACTGGTCTCAAACTCCTCACCTCAAGAGATCCACCCATCTCGGCCTCCCAAAGTGCTGGGATTACAGGCGTGAGCTGGCCGTGCCATGCCATTTTTCCACAGTGGCTATAACATTTCCCATTGCCATCAGCAATACGCTAAGAGCTTCAATTTTCCCATGTACTCGAAAACAATTCTTTTGTGATGTTGTTGTTCATGCTGTTTTTATCAAAGCCACCCTAATGTGTGTGAGGTCATGTATCACGGAGGTTTTGATTTGCATATCTCTAAGTATTAATATTGAGAATCCTTTCATGTCCTCATTGACCATTTGTATATCTTCCTTAATAAAATCTCTATTTCAGTCTTTTGTCCATTTTTATTGGGTTTTTGGATTTTTGCTGTTTTTGATTTGTAGTGTTCTTCATGTATTCTGGAAAATAATCCCTTATCAGATATATGATTTGCAGATATTTTCCCTATGTCATAGTTTGCCTTTTTACATTGTTGATAACAGCCTTTGATATATAAAACTTTTCAATTTTCATGAAGTCCAATTTATCCCTTTTTGTTGCCTATGCTTTTGTAGTTATAACTAATAAATCATTCTGAAATTCAATATCATGAAGCTTTTTCCTTATGTTTCTTTCTAAGAGTTTGGTAGTCTTCACTCTTCTATTTAGGTCTTTGATCCATTGTGGGTTCATTTTTTTGTATATGGTGTGAGGTAAAGATCAAACTCATACTTGCCCATGGTTAGCCAGCTTTCCCAATATCACATGTTAAAAAGACTGTCCTTTCCCCATGGAATGGTCTTAGCACTCTTGACGAAAATCATTTGGCCATATATGCAAGCTTTCTTTCTGGGTTCTCTATTCTATGCCATTAGTTTCTATGTCCTCCTTTATGCCAGTACCACACCGTATTGATTACTGTAGGTTTGCAGTAGATGCTGAAATCTGAAAGTGTGAGTCCTCCAGCTTCCTTTTCCCTTTTCAAGACTGAGGTTTTTAATTCCATCCTAAACATGCTGCACTCAGATATTTTTGAAGGCTTTGGGATGTGAGAAAGGCTGATTGCTATTTTCTATGGCTTTAGAACTTTTCACCTTTTCATAGTTGCATTTTTCTCTCGGTGTCTCAGTTGTGGCAGCCATGAATGGCCTCCATGGCAGGGACTTGACTGACAGGGGGCCCAGGTCAGGGCACTCCAAATTCACCTTATATATGATAACTCTATCGTGTATATACTTATCATTTATATGTTATGAAATTGGCATTTATATTACATATGTGATTTTATATATAAATGGCCTAGTGTTTTATGTGTTACCTTTTTTTCATATATATGGAAATATATATATATTTTAAATGGTTGTATATTATATACTTTTAGAGTATATATTGTATATAAATAAATAGATAGAGATAAATATGTATATGCTTTTTCCATATGTATACATAGAAAAAGTGGTAACACATAAAACACTAGGAGACTGTGGACACAGCACATGGGACACAGCACAGAGGACAGTGAGTGACACACACTTGGAGAAATAGGAGATTCGGCCATGGGAGCTCTGCATGGGAGGGACTGGGCAGTGACAAAAAGTGTGTATGTATAGAGAGGGTAAGACTACCAGACACCAGATATATATATATATATATACACATATATATATTATGTCAATTTTATTATATATAAATGTCCTGGTGCTTTATGCGTTACCTCTTTTTCCATATACATATATAGAAATGTGTATATGCTTTACATTATTATACATTTTATAATATTATATATTTTGTTATTATATATTATATATAAATAAGTATATGGAAATATATATATTTTTCCTATACACACAAAAAAAGAGGTAACACATAAGACACTAGGACATAGTTACTGGCTACATGTGGGAGAGAGAGAAAAAAGTGCAAAAAAATCAAGCCTGGTATGTTAGTTTATACCCACTGAGATGCATCCAAGATGGGATTAGACATGCAAGATAATTTATTAGGAAAAATGTCTGTGAGGGAAAGTGGAGAAGTCATGAAAAAAGTCTGGGAGAGCCTTGGGACCACTATGCAAATCTGATTCCTGTGAGGGAAGAAGAGAAAGAAGATTTAGCTTTAGTTCAAAGAAAGCATGGCAATGCTGACAGGGAGTCCTCCCACCAGTCACCCAAGAGAGTAAAACAGTCTCACAGAACTGGGCTTTCTTTCATATCCCTGCTGGGAGCTTCAGGAAAGTGAGGAATCTCTGCAAAGTAGGTTGTCAATTTGGAATGCACTGATCTGGGCCTTCTGTCAATCAAGTCAACTGATTATTAATTAATCAGTCATTAGCTGGGAGTAGTGGAATTACCTAGGGAAATTTTTCAACATATATAAGCCTATACTTTCTCTGCCCTATTCACTAATGGGCTCCACCAAGAACTCAGTAATCCTCTTGAGAAACACAAGCTGCCATGGAGATCTGACAGAGTCTTACTCATGCCTACCGCAACTGAGACACTGAGAAAAAGATGCAACCATGAAAGGGTAGAAAGTTCTAATGACACAGAAAATAGCAGTCAGCCTTTCTCATATCACAAGGCCTTCAAAAATGTCTGAGTGCAGCATGGTCAGGAAGAAATTGAGAGAAGACTGATCACTAACCTAGAAACACATTGAGAGAGAAAAAAACTGCAAGAATATAGTTGGCTAATCATCTACCAGGAACTCTCCCACAAAATTAACGTAATCCCTGAAGGAACAAGTAGAAACTACATCATACTTAGTGATGGTTCCTAAGGTACCACATCGTAAAATAACATCACCTTTATTCCTTCTCTTCTTTTCTTTCCATGACAGATACTTCTGTACAAGGAAGTTCTCCTGGCCTTTCAGGTAGAGCCACTGTCAGCATCATGATTGGAGTACTGGCCAGTGTGGCTCTGATATAGCAGCCCTGGTGTAGTTTATTTCAGGAAGACTGGCAGGTATGATGGCCTTTCCTTTTGTCCTGTTTCCTGCAGGGCTGACCTCCATGCTTGGGAGAGGGGAAGGACTACTTTGCCTGTATCTGGGACTGCGTCTCCTCCTCCTCCCACTAAACTCCTACTTCTCAGCACTTATTCCTGCAGGTCTCTTCTCCCCTGTTCTTCATGCTCCCTGTACCCCACTGTCTCCTACAAATGATTATCCTCAACCTCTGCTCATTTGTTTCCCAGATTCAATACCTTATAAAACCCTCTTCATCCTTTTTTTTAACATCTCTCACTTGTGTCATTCGCTCCATTCCCACAACCTCAACAACTGCTAGAGGTACTGCTTGACTTATCTCTAGGCTTTGAAATCTTCCTTGTGTATGACTTATTACCTTCCTAAATTCTAGTTAACTCACCTATTCAAAAATCTTCAGGGATCTACTCTTGCCTATTTGATAAGTTCACATTTCTTCTCTCGACTAATTTTTATGGCTTCAGTTCCCTCTATTCCCTAGTGTAATTCATCCATTCTAATTAAATCTGTCTTTCTACATATCCCGTACCCTCCACCTGATATACACATAGAATGCTTAGTTCCAATGCTATGGCTAAAAACAGGGTGATCTCCCATCTACCATCTGCAGTACCGGCTTACCCATACCCTTCATCACAAGCAACCACTGACCTCCCAGAGAATGATGACTCCAACATTAATGTGTAAACCTGAGACTCAGAACACAACCTACATCTGATTGAGAACCTTTTCCTGATGACCAACTCATATGTTCATGAAAGATACAGAAATGAAGAAGGCAAGGTTTCTACCCCGAGGAACATAAAGTCTAAGATAGATGATAAGACCCGAAAAATAATTATAATACCAAAATAGAAAAAAGTGAATGCCACAAGAAATCAGAGAAATCTGATGGGAAATATAGCTATATATTAGAATCACCAGAAAACGTTTTTTAAAATGGATGCCCAAGCCCCACCCAGAGGATCCAATTTAATGGTCTACAGTGAGACTCAGGCATTGGTAATTTCTAAGTCTTCCCAGATGCTACTAATGGGTAACCAGGATAAAGAACAGCTGTTCTAACTGGTAACTTAGACCTAAATTAATGATTATTAGTTGGGAGTATTGGAATTATCTAGGGAAATTTTTCAGCATACACAAGCTGATACTTTCTGGGTCCTATTCATTAATGGCCTCCACCAAGAACTCAGTAATCCTGTTGAGAAACACAAGCTACATGGAAAAGACACTTTATTTGATAGGTAAAGTTATATGAAAAGCATTTTCAAGTCATAAGTGGTAAAGGATGCTAAACCTTCTCTATGGTATACTTATGGATATGTTACTGATATGATTGTTCCAGAAATTGTATGAGATTCCTAGAAATTAAATATGTTATCAGCCATAATGTCACATACCACAGAAGTAACTAACTTGTTATGTGACCTGTGTTATCACAAAGAATTCTCATCAGAGTTTTAACCATAGTCATTTAAAATCATTGTCATTCACAGACATTGTTTTTATCCAGCACTTCCAATCAGCTACAGTCCGAAATTGCTTCCTTTTCAAGGAGATTTATGGAAAAGACGCTAACAAGTACTCTTTAATACAAGTTTCTGATAACTTTCAGATTATACCACTGGACTGTCTAAGAACTTCCAAAACTTTAACAAACAGGCTGATATCTTCATAAAATTCCCAGCCTACCAAGCAGGAAAAACGATGATTTCATTGAAATAATTGATAATAATGAGGATAATGTTTTTATGATTTTTATTTGAAAATTTGTTGATTCTTTAAATGGTTTGTTTTCTAGATTTATGGAATTTTTCTCTTTTAATCTATCTATAGCTTATAGCAGTTCAATAAACTATGCTTCTGGGAATGATAATTGAAACATTTATTTTGCTCTCTACCTGACTGCCCCAGAATTGGGCAACTACTTATGAGTATTGATATGTTTATGGTAATACACATATTTGCACAAGTACAGTAACAATCTGCTCTTTTTGTAACAGGACACATTTGAAATCATTGGTTATATTACCAAGGCTTTGACTGGGATGTTATATTTAAGAATATAGATAGAATGAACCAATATGAACTGCAGGCAAAGTCTGGAGTCAGCCTTGGTTTGGCTTTCTATTCTCAAGAGGTTTGTAAAAGTTTAATCTGAGATTCCTTATAAAAACTTAGAGCAAAGAAAATTTTAAAAGGGAGCCTACAAGGTCCATTGCTACTCTTGCTGCACTTATGTAAAGAATCAGACCACGATTGAAGAAACTCAACCTATTTTGCAAACAAACTTATTCTACTGAAATTATCATTGGTAAAAATAGAGATGCCCATAGAGAGAAAAATTATGTGAAAAATAAAAACTGTAGTACACCTGTTATGAGATTGCAGCTCTGTTCATTGTTTCTGTGTTTTTATTATCCACCTGCAGACTGGACATTACCCTCAATTCTACTAGTTCCTCCAATTCCATTTTCTCCCACGGAATCACTAAGAGCAAGACCCACGCTCTTCCAGAAGCCCTATAAGCTGGAGGTGGACAACTCAATGTAAATTTCATGGGAAAATCCTTGTACCCGAAGCGTGAGCCACTCAGAGCTCAACAAAATAATCAACACCATAATAACAGACGCTCAAACGATAAACCAGGAAAACAAGCTGATGACTTCACACTGTGGACAGTTTTTCTCAAGATGTCAGAACAAGACTCCCCATCACGATGAGGCTCTCACCCCTCTTAACTATCCTTGTTCATGCCTGCCTCTTTCACTTTGCAGGATAATGCAGTCATTAGAATTTCACATGTAGTAGCTTCTGAGGGTAACAACAGAGTGTCGGATATGTTATCTCAACCTCAAAATTTACATAACATCTCAGGGGGAAATGTGGCTCTCTCCACCTTGCATACAGGGCTCCCAATGGAAATGAACACAGAGATATTGCCTGTGTGTTTGCAGAGAAGATGGTTTCTATAAAGAGGTAGGAAAGCTGAAATCATAGTAGAGTCCCCTTTAAATGCACATTGTGTGGATGGCTCTCGCTGTTTCCTAAGAGATACATTGTAAAACGTGACCGTAATACTGATTCTAGCAGAATAAAACATGTACCACATTTGCTAATACTGTTCTCTTAAAATAATTTTAAAAGAATGGGGTGGGCCCTCCTATGTGTCCAGGCAAGGTATCTGAACAGAATCCTCCATCTTCGGTAGCAATGCCTAAGAAGATGACATGGACATGGTCCTGATATGCAGCTATCCCTGTATACCCTTCCCCTGCTGCAGGGCCGTACCAGCCCAGGGCCCAAATCTTCAGCTGCAGAGCTGACAGAGAACATGGGATACCCAGCATCCCTTACCTTCTTCCAGGCCACTGCAGTGGCTACCGGCATGGCCCATTTACCCCTGAGGACAACCGTCTGCTGACCCATAGTTTCAAACAGTCAGAATTTCCTGGCTTCTCTAAGCCCCAGCTACTTTCACTCTGCTGAACCCTTCTTCTCCCCACAGGTGTCATTGCCTTAGCAGACACCTTTCAGCTGCAGCTAACAGGTAAGCCAAGACCCAGACCCCAGAGGATAAACAAGGATTTCAAAACATACTGTGTCCAATGGAGAATTATGTGGAAAATAAAAACTGTAGTACACCTGTTATGAGATTGCAGCTCTGTTCATTGTTTCTGTGTTTTTATTATCCACCTGCAGACTGGACACTACCCTGAATTCTACTAGTTCCTCCAATTCCATTTTCTCCCACGGAATCACTAAGAGCAAGACCCACACTGTTCCAGAAGCCCTATAACCTGGAGGTGGACAACTCAATGTAAATTTGTAAACACAGTAGGTTTTGAAATCCTTGTTTATCCTCTGGGGTCTGGGTCTTGGCTTACCTGTTAGCTGCAGCTGAAAGGTGTCTGCTAAGGCAATGACACCTGTGGGGAGAAGAAGGGTTCAGCAGAGTGAAAGTAGCTAGGGCTTAGAGAAGCCAGGAAATTCTGACTGTTTGAAACTATGGGTCAGCAGACGTTGTCCTCAGGGGTAAATCGGCCATGCCGGTAGGGCGGCAAGCCACCCA
Source organism: Symphalangus syndactylus (assembly GCF_028878055.3). Lineage (NCBI taxonomy): Eukaryota > Metazoa > Chordata > Mammalia > Primates > Hylobatidae > Symphalangus > Symphalangus syndactylus. The sequence goes on from NC_072439.2 coordinate 19,384,996, forward strand.
GGTGCTGAGGCAAGAGACCGAGGGCACGAGCTGTTCCAGTATAATAAAACATAAAAGAAGAATAGTTATACCAGATATAGATCTTAGATATGATTATATATGAATATCAATCATTAGTTGGTAGCAATTACTCTTTATTCCAATATTATAATAATCCTCGCTCTATAATCACAAGCTAGGAAAAGCCAGGCCATACAGAGATAGGAGCTGAGGGGACATAGTGGGAAGTGACCAGAAGACAAGAGTGCGAGCCTTCTGTTATGCCCAGACAGGGTCACTAGAGGGCTCCTTGGTCTAGCGGTAACTCCAGCGTCTGGGAAGACTCAGGTTGCCAAGCGGACCATGGTCTAGTGGTAGCCTCAGTGTCAAGGAAAAACACAGGCTACTTAGCAGACGGGAAAGGGAGTCCCCTTTCCCCGGGGGAGTTTAGAGAAGACTACTCCTCCACCTCTTGTGGAGGGCCTGACATTTGTCAGGTCGACCCGCAGTTATCCGGAGGCCTAACCATCTCCCTGTGATGCTGTGCTATAGTGGTCACACTCCTAGTCTGCCTTCATCTTCCATCCTGTACACCTGGCCCTGCCATTTAGTTAGCAGTAGCAAATTAGTGAAAGTACAAAAGTCTCTAATAAGCAGAAATAATGGTGTAAGCTCTCTCTCTCTTTCTCCTCTCACAATCTGCCTCAGCTGCCAGGCAGGGAAGAGCCCCCTGTCCAGTGGACACATGACCCATGTGGCCTTAACCTATCATTGGAGATGGCTCACACTCCTTATCCTGCCCCTTGTCTTGTATCCAATAAATATCAGAGCAACCTGGCATTCGGGGCCACTATCCATCTCCACGTCTAGGTGGTAGTGGTCCCCTGGGCCCACATGTCTTTTATCTCTTTGGCTTGTGTCTTTATTTCTACAATCTCTTGTCTCCACACACAGGGAGAAAAACCCACTGACCCTGTGGGGCTGGTCCCTACACCCACTGTAAAGAGACATAAAGAAGTAGAGACGAATTCAACTCCCCCAACAACACTGTATCCAAAAACAATGTCCTGTCTGCCCCTCATCACAGAACTCACTGTCTCTCACCACGTGGGCAGGTGCTTCCAGGGTCTCACAATTCTTCCACAAGGGGCAATGCACACTTTAACATAGGAATTCAGCAAATAAAGTGGTGACAGTTTACCTACTTAGATAAAGTTTCTTAAAAGTTTCTCCCAAATTTCCCCCTGAAGAAGACAGAAAAGGCTTTCCCAGTTGTGAAATATTGGCCTTCCCACCTTTCAAAAAAGCACCCCTGAACAGCCAAAACAATTTTGCCAAAATAAATTATAAGACTTGAACTTTCTTATTTGAAATCTCACAAAGGAGTACAATTATTAAAACAGAAGCTGCTGGCAAAAGAATACACATGAAGACAAAAGGGATAGAGTTGGGTGTCTAGAAATAAATCCTCACACTTATGGTCAATTACTCTTTAAAAAGGGTGTCAAGACAATTTAATGGATGAACAATTCTCCTTTCAAATGATAGTGCAGAAACAAATAGATAACCACATGCCAAGCAGTGAATTTAGATAACTCTACCGCCCACCATATCAAACAGTTCTCTAAAAAATTGATCGGTGAGTTAAACATAAGACCTAGAACCATAAAATCATCTTAGACATAGAGGTAACTATTAATGACCTCAAATGTGCAATGGATTCTTAGATATGATACAAAAGCCTGAGAAACAAGAAAAATAGATAAATTGGGCTTTATCGAGATGTGAGCCTTTTGTGCATCAAAGGAAATTATCGAGAAAATAATTAATAGACACAGAATGAGAGAAAATATTTGCAAACCACATACAGGCAGTTTTCATGTCCAGACAATATAAAGAACTAGCTACAACTCAATAACAAAAGGGCAAACCATCCAATTTATAAATGGGCAAAAGACTCAAATACACATTTCTTCCAAGAAGATATACAAATAGTCAAGAAGGACATGAAAAGATACTCAACATCATTAGTCATTAGGAAAATACAAAGTCAAAGCTGCAATGAGACACCACATCACACCTACAAAACTGGCTACCATTCTTTTAAAATGTTAAATAACAAGTAGCAGCATTAGGAAGAATTTGGAATCCTCATACATTGCTGGTGAGATTATGAAAATGTACAGCGTCTAGGAGAAACAGTTTTGCTGTTCTTTAAAAAGCTAATGATAGAATTCTCATTTGAAACAACATCTATTCCTAGGTATATACCCAAAGAATAAAATCCAGGGACTCAAACAGGCACTTGCATGGGAATATTGATTGCAGCATTATTCACAAAAGATAAAATACGAAAACGATCCAAGTGTTCATCAATACATGAATAAGCAAATATGGTGACACATACAAAAGAATGTTAATCTGCCATAAAGAGGAATGAAGCTATGACACCTGCTGGAACATGCATGGACTTTGGAAACATTATGCTAAGTGAAATATGTCAGAAACAAAATAACAAAATTGTATAATTCCATTTATACGAAATATCAAGTATAGGCAAATTCATAGAGACAGAGCAGAGATGATCAAAGTCTAGGGTGGAACATACAGGGAGTTATTGCTCAAAAGATACAAAGTTTCAGTTGAAAATGATAAAAATTTCCTAGGAAAAATAGTGGTGATGGTAATTTAACACTCTGTATGTGGTTAACTTCACTGGATTGTGCATTTCAAAGTGGTTGAAATAGCACATTATTCACAGAACTGTGAAAAACAGATTTCTATTATTTAATTCACCCAAGTTAAGGTGTTTCTTATGGCAGCTGAAGCCCATGAATACATCAACCGACCGAGTGTTTTCAATGAAACGCATCAGTCTTTCAATCAAGTTAGCTGGAAGATCCTGTCCCCAGGAGAACCAGAGGCCCCAAAACAAGAGCTCCAGCAGGGGCTCAGCCAGCACAGGTCCCATAGGGCAGCCTCAATGTCAGGCCCTGGATGGCATGTGAGGCCACAGCGATACAACCACAACGTGTAAGTGTAAGTATTTTCACTACTGACAGACACTGGGGAGCACTCGACACACCTGGAGACCACAGACACAGAGGTCAGTGAGCCCAGGCAGGGAGGAGAGAAGAGACCGGTAAGCCAATGGCTTTATTAAGTCCAGGGTGTTATCTGACAGGTTTCCAGCAGGGAGATTTAATGGATGTGTTCAAAGCAACCAGCAAACACTGGGACCAGGAGCTCAAGCTGTGACTGAGAGGTGGTCACTTTAAATGTGAGGGCGAATGTCAGAATGATCAGTTTAAAGAAAACAGCTGGAGACAGGGGAGCCCAGCACACCAAGCAGGAGAGATGCCTCTAAGATTTTATCTCTGGCCACCAACTGGAGCCACTTGAACCAAATACAGTATTGAAAACTGCCATGGTGACGAAGCCCTGCTTCTGATTTGAGGCAAATAAACTTACACCTTAAAAAATGAATGCCAAGGCAACATGACACTATGAGCATCATGACATCCAGGGACACCAGCCAGGTGTGGTACTGTGCCCTGGAGTCAGAATCCTAGGTTCTGGTGCCTGGGAGTGAGAAAATGAAAATGACTTGTCCCTGCCCCCCCGACATTGATCTTCCCACCCTGCTGCCCCCTCTTCTGCTCTCAAGCCTACGTGCAGTGCTCAGCCCCAGACATCACTGCCCCCAGGGTATACACAGTGCCGCCTACTGCACACAAACACAAACTCACAGAAGGTGACAAAAATCTGGGTTTGGGACATCTGATTGTGAAAGAGGGAGAACAGTGAATGTAGAGCCACAGAGACTGGGACTGATGGGGCTGGAAGGTGACGGAGCTGTAACATAACATAGGTTTGACCTCATGTGAACTGTGCAGATCCATGTGGAATAAAACATGCAGCCTGGCCTCGGATTGCTGCAGTTCACACTTCCCTCCCTGTCCACCAGAGAGCGACAGAGTCCCTCCCAGCATGGAGCCTTCCCTGGGGATGCCAACCTCCCTCAGCAGAACCCACAGCCCAGCAGGGTCCACCCTCACCAGGGTCACTTCGGCCCAAGTCCTCAACGCCCTCCGTGCTCCCCACAGGGACTCTGTCAGCTCCTCCCTGAACTGGTGGCCGCCAATCTAACACCACTCCCTCTGCAGGTAGCTCCTGCCCCACACACCTGCTCCTTCCCTGGGCCCAGCTAAAGGCATCTCGCAGGGCAGCGCTGCTGCACGCAATGCCACACTGGGCGCTTTGCCTCGTGCCCTCCCTCCATCCTCATCAACTCTTTCTGTCACTGCTCCCTAAATGCCCACCCCTGCTCCATCTGTCCTGTTCTATGGGGCATCCCCGGCCAAACCTAGCGCTGACACAGAACAGCGGCTGCCTGAGGGCCCACAGCCTCCCCGGGAATCAGACAGGCACCCTGTGACCTGCCTGCCCGCTGCACCCGGGGGGCTCAGAGCGCGTCTGATGGTCACACACAGGCACCATCCGGGATGTGGCCACCTACCCCCAGCTGTCCCTTGGGAAGACAGACCTCTCCTGTGTGCTTGTGGGGAGAAGGGGGGTGTTATTGCTCTTTGCTCCCAGAACACAACTCACCCCCACCCGCCCTCTCGGGTGTGAGCAATGTCCCTCCAGACAGGCTCTCTGGCCACTGCCTGTTCCTCCGCTACAGACAGCAGCTTGGCCAGGTCAGAACCCTCAGGACTGACGCCTGGGTATGTCAGCACATGGAGGGCTTACCCCATCATGTCCACGGAGTAAGTCGGGATGAATCTTTCCAGCTCTGAACCCCTGCTCTGTCCCAGGCTCCCCGTCCTGTGTCTCAATGAGCCATGTACCACCGGGTTCCGGGGTAAATCCCCACTTCCTCCTGCACCACCATGGGGAAGGTGTGGTGACCACAGGACAATCAGCTGGGCAGAGAAGAGAGGACCTCAAAGATGGTCAGGAAGAACATGAGAGACCCTGAGCTCCAGCTTAGCCACCAGACCCCAGGGACCCATAGAGTGACTGAGAACTGTCCCTTTGACTACGGGACTCACAGCCCCCACTGAGCAACCAGCACAGGCCTCTCCTCCCAAGAGGCATGAGAGATTCACCCTGCACACCTCCAGGAAGGACAGTTTCCTCTGGGACACCCAGGTCCTGAATGTCCATCTTTGGAAGCTGTAGCCAAGCTAGACACGATTAGAGAAAGTAAGGGTCCCTCTCACCAGGCAACACACAGCTCATCCACAGCATAATGGGGCGTCACTGTGATAGGGACCTGGTGCAGCTCCACCCTCCTGCACTGAAGGGGAGGGCCAGATGGGGAAAAAAGAGGGCAAAGGGCGGGAATGTGCACCCCGATCCAGAGCCAAGGGGACAGCAGGTGGCTGAGGCCCAGGACTGTGCAGGGTATGTGTGTGGCTGTGTGGGTCTGTGTGTGTCTCTTCTGTGTGTTTGTGTGTGTGTGTCTGCACAAAGTGTGTGTTGAGGTTTGGTGAAAGTATCACTACTGAAAAAGGCAGAGGCCTCCACAATTCCCAGGGACCTGAAACATAGACAAAAGGAAAAACAGAAGGAGGGACCAGGAGGCAGGACTGAGAGAGGAGGGGACAGAGAGGTGTCCTGGGCCTGACCCCGCCCATGAGCTTGAGAAGTGCTCCTGCCCCGGGAAGAGGCTCAGCGCAGAAGGAGGAAGGACAGCACAGCTGACAGCCGTGCTCAGGAAGCTTCTGGATCCTAGGCTCATCTCCACGGAGGAGAACACACAGGCAGCAGAGACCATGGGGTCCCTCTCAGCCCCTCCATCCACACAGCGCATCACCTGGAAGGGGCTCCTGCTCACAGGTGAGGAGAGAACTTCCTGGGAGAGGACAGGAGGAGGAAGCAGAGTCACTGGATGGGGTCTCCTGGAGAGGATGGGGGTCTAAAAAATAAAAGAAGCCAAGACTTTGGGAGGCTGAGGTGGGTGGATCACAAAATCAGGAGTTCAAGATCAGTCTGGCCAACACAGTGAAGCCCTGTCTCTACTAAAAATACAAAAAATTAACCAGGTATGGTGGTGTGCCCCTGTAATCCTAGCTACTCGGGAGGCTGAGGCAGGAGAATCACGTGAACCCAGGAGGCAGAAGTTGCAGAGAGCCGAGATAGCACCACTGCACGCCAGCCTGGGCGACAGTACAAGACTCCATCTCAAAAAAAAAAGGAAAAAAAGAGAAAAGAAAAAAAGGAAAGAAGGCTCTGTTGGAGCTTGGATAGGGGAAAATACGCCAGAGAGGGACAGGGGTCAAAACAGGATAGCCACATTGAGCCAGAATTGGTAAGAAGTAGGAAAATCTTAAGTGTTCTGTTTTCCTGATTAATCATCACGGGCCACCACATTTTGAAAAATGATAATAACACCTATATCAGATGACACTTCAAATAAAAATATAAGCAGGGCATGAAACACTGTCCTCAGCAAAAAACATCAACAATTGGGGTAAAAAAAAAAACACCCAGGGCGTGGAAGGCCCTGAGAACTCTCACATCTACAGGAGTCTGCAGCCTGTTCCAGGCACTGGGATGCAACCAAGATCACAAAAGTCCCTGTCCTCATGGAGCTCACCCTGTCATGGGGAGGAAGACATAGATGCAAAGAGATCATGAATGTGAGGTCGGGTGTTGACAAGAACCCTGGAGGGAGCAGAGCAGGGAAAGATCAGAAAGGGAAGACCCAGGGTCTCTGAAGGAGGTGTAAGGAAAGAAGTCTGAGGATGCCCTGATGTGAGCAGGACCTGAGGGCAGTGTGGAGTGGGCCATGCGGACCCCTAGGGAAGAGGATTCCAAACAGAAAAATGCCAAGGTCAGAAGTGTTGAAGGAGTGGGGGTCATGTTGCTGACCTTGCCCTAGTAGGACAGTAGGACACACAAGCATACAAACACACAAACACACATGCCCTTATTGTGCGCATGTCTGTGTTTGTGTGTGTGTGTGTGTCTGTGTCTTCAAGGCTGAGGATTGAAGAGACCATCTCACGACCCAGGGCCCCACCTTTTCACCCCAATACATAGGTCTCAATATTAACTGATGCTCTCTCTACCTCCTAGCATCACTTTTAAACTTCTGGAACCCGCCCACCACTGCCCAAGTCACTATTGAAGCCCAGCCACCCAAACTTTCCGCGGGGAAGGATGTTCTTCTACTTGTCCACAATTTGCCCCAGAATCTTACTGGCTACACCTGGTACAAAGGGCAAACGACGGACCTCTACCATTACATTACATCATATGTAGTAGACAATGACATAATTATATCTGGGCCTGCATACACTGGACGAGAAACAGTATATTCCAACGCATCCCTGCTGATCCAGAATGTCACGCGGGAGGACACAGGACCCTACACCTTACACATCATAAAGCAAGGTGATGAGACTAGAGGAGCAACTGGAAATTTCACCATCACCTTATACCGTGAGTGATTCCACATGATCCCTGGGTGTTGGGGGGCAGGGGTCAGTTCTACTTCACACACACAGGATTGTCAGGCCTAGACTGTGCCTGTGTCCCTCTCTGTATTACATCCCATGCTGGGGTTTGGGCATTTAGTGCAGGACATACACAGAGGAGACAAATTTCAACAGATCAGAATTCCTTTCCCACATCCAGACCCTGCAGACACTTGCTGCAGAGGAAGGACAGTCTGATGGGGGGACTCAGCAGCAGGAGATCAGTCTCAGCCAAGCTCCTCATGCCCTCTTCATAAATTTCACCCTGAGAAAGACCCTGGAGAACTGAGTAGAGAATGGCCTGAGGGTCCCCCTGAGATACTCTCAGAGAAGCTCAGTCCTAGAAGCCTCAACCCCAGACCCCTGTCCCTAAATCCTTACTCCAGATAAAGCTGAGAAGCCTGTGCCAGGGCTGGGTTGTGGATTCTTGGGCAGGGCTTACTGGGACCAAGGATTTACCAGCTGTCTGAGGACGGTGTCTCCTGGAGCTGCTCACCAGCCAGGGCTCAGCCCTCAGAGCCTCATCAGGGCACGGACAGACTTTTCTTCACCTGAGACTCACAGTGGAGAGGACAGAAAGACAAGCTTTGTAGACCATCAGCAAACTGCCTTGGGAGGCTTAGGACAGTCCGTAGAACGTCTAATGTCTCCAGAAGCAGAAACAGAAGAGAGAAGATGTACCTGGTAGCAGCTTGTCGACAGGGATCTGACCTAAAGGTGCTTTCTCATGGAAGCAAATGAATAATAAATGCTGTTTGTGTGAACACCTCCACTGTGCCAAGCATTAGGTCAGGTGACTGTGAATAATTTAAAATGTATTTACAGATAGCATGAAAAGCCACAGTCCACTTGCCATTTATCTTATTTGATTGAGAGAAAACTGAGGCACAGGAAGGCACAGTCACTGAATCAGAGTCACACAAACACAAAGGGGAGATCAGGGTCACATGAGGTCTGTCTGCAGCCACAGGCCCATCCTCTCCTCCACCAGAAGTGAGGGCTTACTGGGTTCCAATGACCACATAGTCATTTATTGGGCCAAATTCTCTCTTCTTAGGCATCCAAATCTCAGAGGAGTGAGAGCAAATGGTCAGCTGATTAGTCTATACCCCAGAACCAAATCACCTGCCTCAACGACTCCAAGTCTGTCAAACAGGAGGACGGAGGATTATTATTCCTCAAATCAGCCTCCCCGGTGGAGCAGGGGTTAGAGAATTTCAAAGATAGTTTCAGGGGCACAGGACTAAAAAATGTGTACTGCTGATTGTTTGGTGATGGAATCATGCGGGCGGAGGGAAATGATCTGTTTGTGCTTGAATCCGCCTCTAGGTAGGGACCACATGACTGGCTGAGCCATTAATCATAGGTATGGATTAGGTCAGCCGGTTGCCAGAATGCAAAAGAATGAGAAACATCTCAAAAGACCAATCTCACGTTCTACAACAGTGATGTTATCTACAGGAGCAATTAGTTACAAATTTTGTAAACTCTGGCCAAATGACAATTGAGCAGTCAGGGATTATAGAAACTGTGCCTATATTTTAGCAGAATTCAGTTCCCTCCTATCATCTTAATCTCATGGTCTTTCACGAGTTTTACAAAGGCAGTCCCTGGGCAAAGTAAGGGTGTTAGTTTTATGGAGGAACTATTCTCATTCCTGCTTCAAAGTTAAACCATAAACTAAATTCCTCCCAAGGTTAGCCTGGCCTATGCCCAGGAATGAGTGAGGACAGCCAGCCTGAGACTAGATGGCAGATGGAGTCGGCCATGCTAGTTTGCTGTCACTGTTGTAATCTTTGCAGCGACTCACCAAGGTGTCAGAGGCTAGACAAGCCTGCAGTCCCCAAAGCCCATGGGCTCATTTCACCCGTTTCACTCGTGACTCCATCCTCAACCTGCTATGGAGCTCACATTCTCTGGTCACTTCCTAGAGACTTCTGGCTTCCTGTCAGGCATATAACAACCTCGAAATTTGTCACTCGGTTCTAATACTAAGTAAAAAGCTGAACAAACTCAAAAGTCAACAACTCGCTAAAATCCCTCAGAGATGGCTGGGCACAGTGGCTCACCCCTATAATCCCAGCACATTAGGAGGCTGAGGCGGGCACAAGGTCAGGAGATTGAGACCATCCTGGCTAACATGGTGAATCCCCATCTCTACTAAAAATACAGAAAATTAGCCAGGTGTGGTGGCGGGTGCCTGTAATCCCAGCTACTTGGGAGGCCTAGGCAGGAGAATGGCATGAACCCGGGAGGCGGAGCTTGCAGTGAGATGAGATCGTGCCACTGCACTCCAGCCTGGGTGACAGAGCGAGACTCTGTCTCAGAAAAAAAAAAATTGCTATTAGAGAAATGAAGAATGCTTTTGATGCTTACTGGTAGACTGCACACAGCTGAGGAAAGAATCCCTAGCTTGAGGATGTGTCAATAGAAACTTCCAAAACTGAAACAGGAAAGTTCAAAAAGAGTGGGGAAAAAAAAGTAGAACAACATATTCAACTTCATATTTAATATTTTGTTTTGACAATAGCAATTTTTAAATTTTGTAGTTGTGGGACAACTACAAAGGCTGTAACATACACGTAATGGGAATACTGGTGGTTTTGGGGGCCAGTTGGATGTGGCCAGGTGGGCGCTATCTGATGGTTTTACTACCTGTGCCACATACAACTGTTTCCTCATGCTGATGCCGTTTTCATAACTTGGAGTTCGTGTGGGGAGACACACGAGACATTGGCATCTCACTTAGACTCTTCCTAATTCACACAAACTTAAACTCTAGGGGTGTATCCTGAGCTTAAGAGAAAATGAAGAAAGCATTTCACATACCTGTTTTGGGGTCCTCCCCATTTTTCCTAACTCTGCACAGAAATTAGAAGCAGGGAGTTCTTTCTATATTTACTAACATAACACACATCGCTTCTTTTAATTTGGCATCATTCCTCTCTTTATGTAATTGACGCACTGACCAGTTCTGTCCTTTTAACGGGACTCTCTCTACCTAAGGAGTTGCTAATTTCAAATCACCTTTGGCATCTTTCTTTGAGCATCATGTGATCCTGCTGGAATTCATGGCACACCTAAACCTTATTTTGGTCTCAAGAGAAATACTACTACCAGCAATTGATCTTAGATATTTGGACCATCAGTAAAAATTTCCACTCGTGAAAACATTTTAATGTTTCCTCTAAATTTTTTTTTGTTGTTACTAGAGTCAGAACATAACATGAGGTCTAAACCCCGGACAATTTTTTATGGGAAAATTCCAGTATTACAAGTTGAGCTCCCAAATCCAGAAATCTAAAATCTGAAATGCTCCAAAACTCAACACTTCTGCCCACTGATGTGATGCTAAAAAGAAGTGCTCACTGGTGCATTTTGGATTTTAACTTTTTCAGATTTGGGATGCTAAACCAGTACATATACTGCAAATATTCAAAAAAAAAAAAAACAATAGAAATCCAAAACACTTGGTTTGAATCTTTCTGCATAAGGAGCACCTTATCTGTATGAACTATAGGCATGAGGCTGCACAGGAGATCTCTAGAACCTCCTCATCCTGCATAACTGAAACCGCACACCCACGGAACAACGCCCTATTCCCCTGATCCCAGCTCCTGGAGACTTCTATTCTACTCTCTGATTCACTCTGGAATCCACTGATATGAGGTGCATAGAGTAGTCAAACTCAGAATCAGAGAGTAGAATGTCTAATGAGAGAAAGTATCTGCAAGACTTCTTCCCAAATATTAGTCTAATACCCACCAAACACATATGGTCCATGAGGGCCAGACTTCCATCATCAGTTCATGTTCGCCCTTTCCACCACTCAGTTCTGCATTTGCAAACATCCTCATGTATTTCTAGAAAGACCCACATGGTCCTCACCTGCCCTCTAAAGGAGGAAGGGAGCATCATGGACCCAGAACAAGGAACATGGTCTTGGTCCAAAGCTATCAGCTCTTGTCTGTCCCCTTCACTCTTTGTAAGGCATTCCTTGGACTCTCCTCTATCTTTAGAGGTCACTGGCTCAAGTAAGTCACTATGAGACACCTGGGAAAACTGCCCCACCTTGTGGCTCCGCTGCCTGATGACTGAACTGACCTCCAGGCTTGACTCTGGTCTCCCTTGTGTTATTTCTGCTGAAGTACCCAGTCCCAGGCCAGGCTTTCCAGTACCTGAAGGGTTTAAGGACAATGGGAAGTTCCATCATCCATCTCTAGGATGTCCTTGGAAAGGGAAGCTGCAGAGAAAACATACCTCGGGGGGCAAAGTAAGACTGAAACTAGGAAGATTCCAGAACTGCATGCTCCAAGTGAGGACCAAAAGGTGGGCCAGGCAGGCAGTTGGAGACGGAGGGACTCACAGAGGCACCAGGGGCTGTGACTGCTGGTCCTGTGTCTTTCCATGACCCAATGCTGCTGCTCAATTTACACTTAAGAAAGTCTATACTTCTGCCCCATAAAGCAGGCAGCCTCACGATCTCTGAGTCCTCAGATTGTCATGCATCTGTCTTGTAAAACACACACCTGCCATGGGATTTTAAGGACTTGGGTGGGCTGAGAGGTGGGAAATGCCAACTCTGATTAAAAAATGCCTTTGGAGGAAGCAAAGGTGCCACACAGGGCAATCTTCTCTCTGTTTTCTGCACAGTGGAGACTCCCAAGCCCTCCATATCTAGCAGCAACTTAAACCCCAGCGAGGCCACAGAGTCTGTCAGATTAACCTGTGATCCTGAGACTCCGGACGCAAGCTACCTGTGGTGGATGAATGGTCAGAGCCTCCCTATGAATTACAGGTTGCAGCTGTCCAGAAGTAACAGGACCCTCTTTATATTTGGTGTCACAAGGGATATTGCAGGACCCTATGAATGTGAAATACGGAACCCAGTGAGCGCCAGCCGCAGTGACCCAGTCACCCTGAATGTCCTCTGTGAGTATCTTCTGTTCCTCTGGGAGCCAGGCTGCCATCCCAAATACACATGGCCAGAGGCCAGGCCTCTCAGTCCCTCTCAGGTCCAAGTACAGAGACCTTTACCCCTGGACATCAAAGCTGGCCATGTCTTTCTGCCCCAGGCAAACCAGAGTAGGCCTAGGCTTGATCAACAATAGGAGAAAAGAGGCTGCTCCTGTCATGGGAGACTCAGGGTCCACAGCTTGTCATCGGAGAAACAGGTGAATGTCTCAGGCACCAGATCAGTGAACACAGTGGGGATTTGGCTGGGACTTCAGTGTTGCGACTTGGCTCACAGGGTCACTGTGGCCCTTCCACAGACCAGGAGTTTCCCTTCCCTCTGACAATATCACCTCTGACTTTATTCTCTTTGCTCCAGATGGTCTGGATGCCCCCACCATTTCTTCCTCATACACCTATTACCATACAGGGGAAGTCCCCAAGCTTTCCTGCCTCACAGACTCTCACCCACTGTCAGAGCATTCTTGGCTGATTGATGGGAAGTTCCAGCAATCATCACAAGTGTTCTTTATCCCCCAAATCACTAAAACATACAGAGGGGTCTATGTCTGTTTCATCCATAACTCAGCCACTGGTATAACAAATCTCATAATCAACAGGATCTTAGTCCCTCGTAAGTGGATCCCTGGAGCATTGGCAATATGTTTTCCACTGCAGTCTATCTAGCTATCAGGGAAAAGCCACCTGCTCTCTACAAAGGGAGAGGGAAAATCAAAACCCAGGACAGTGAATATGTTTCTGCTCCAAAACCACCAGCTTTTGCCTGTCCCCTTCACTCTTTCTAGATCATTCTTTAGACTATATACTAACAATGAACAATCTCAAAGGAAATTAAGGAAAGAATTTCAATTCACATTAACATCAAAAGGAATATAATATTTTGGAATAAGTTTAACCAAAAAGGTCAAATGATTATCCCTGAAAACTACAAAACATTGCTGAAAGAAATTAAAGACGATATCAATATATGGAAAGACATTTCATTTTCATGGATTGGAAGAGTCAATATTGTGAGAAAGACAATAATACCCAAAGTGAGTTGCAAATTCAGTGCAACTCCTGCCAGAATCCCAGTAACTTTTTTTGCAGAATTAGAAAACTCTGTCCTAAATCTGAACTGACAGGCTCTTATTAATGACTTCCACAAGAGAAACACTGACAAAAAGATGCAACTACGAAAAGGTGGAAAGTCCTGATGACATAGAAAATAGCAATCAGCCTTTCTCACATCCCAAAGCCTTCAAAAATATACGAGTGCACCATGGCCAGTACGCAACTGAACGAAAACTAATCACCAAGCTAGAAACGTGGTGAAAGAAAAAAAAAAGAGCAAGAATATATTTGGCTTATCACCTCCCACTATTGCCTACTAATCTGATGCTGAAAAGAAATGCTCACTGAAGCATTTAAGATTTTGAATCTTTCAGATTTGGGATACTAAACCAGTAAGTATATTACAAATATTTCAGAATCAAAAAATGTCAGAAATCCAAAACACTTTTTGTCCTAAGTCTTATGCAGAAGAAATAATCTGTGTGAACTATAGGCATCAAGCTGTACAGCAGATCTCTAGAACCTCCCAACCTTGCATAACTGAAACTGCACAGCCATGAACAACTTCTGATTCTCCACACTCCCAGCTCCTGGCAACCAGCAGTCTCTTCTCATATTCACTCTGGAATCCACTTACGTGAAGTCCCTAGAGTAGTCGAACCCACGGATTCAGAGAGTAGAATGTCCAATGAAAGAAAATATTTGAAAAACTTCTCTCCAAGTTTGTCTCACATCCATCAAACACACATGGCCCATGAGGACCAGATTTCCAGCAGTTCATTCCCACCCTTTCCACCAGTCAGTCCTGCATTTGCAAATGTCCACATGTATTTCTGGAAAGATCCACGTGGTCCTCACCTGCCCTCTGCAGAACGACGAGAAACTTAAAGAACCCAGGACAGGGAACACGGTTCTGCTCCAAAGCCACCAGCTCTTGCCTGTCCCCTTCACTCTTTCTAGATCATTCCTTGCACTCTGCTCTATCTTTAGAGTCACTGGTTCAAGTAACTCATCATGAAACACCTGCAAAAAACTGCCCCACATTGTGCCTCCACTGCCTGATGACTGAACTGACCTCCAGGCTTGACTCTGGTCTCCCCTGTGTTATTTCTGCTGAAACATCCAGTCCCAGGCCAGGCTGCTCAGTATCTTCAGGGTTTCAGGACAATGGGAAGTCCCATTATTACTCATCTCTAAAATGTCCTTGGAAATGGAAGCTGCAGAGAAATCACATCTAGGGGGGAAAAGTAGGATGGAATTTGGAAAGGGCCCAGAAGTTGCACGTTCCAGGTAAGGAACCCAAGGTGAGCCAGCCAGTCAACTGACGAAGGAGGGACTGGGAGGGGTGCCAGGGGCTGTGACTCCCACTGACATGTCTTTCCATGACCCAACACTGCTGCTCAATTGACACTTGAGAAAGTCTGTGCTTCCCTAAGACAGAGCAGGCTACCTCACAGTCCTTGAGTCCTTAGATAATCATGCATCTGTCTTGTGACACACGCACCAGCTATTGGCTTTCAAGGAGTTGGGTGGGCTGAGAGGTGGGAGATGCCACTCTGTTTGAAGGATGCCTGTGGAGGAATCAAAGGTGCCACACAGGACAATCTTCTCTCTGTTATCCACACAGCGAAGCCGCCCAAGCCATACATCACCACCAACAATTTAAACCCCAGGGAGAATAAGGATGTCTTAGCCTTCACCTGTGAACCTCAGAGTGAGAATTACACCTACAGGTGGTGGCTCAATGGTCAAAGCCTCCCGGTCAGTCCCAGGGTAAAGTGACCGATTGAAAATAGCATCCTCATTCTACCCAGTGTCACAAGAAATGAAACAGGACCCTATCAATGTGAAATACGGGACAGATATGGTGGCTTCCGCAGTGACCCAATCACCGTGAATGTCCTCTGGGAGTATCTTTTGTTCCTCTGTGGGCCAGGACACAAGCTTAAATCCAAACGACCAGAAGCCAGGCCTCTCAGTCTCCCACCGGTCCAAGTATAGACAATTTTGCTTCTGGACATCCGAGCTGGCCATGACTCCCTGCCCTGGGAAAACGTGGGTAGTCACAGCCTTAACCAAGAATATAAGGGGAGGAGACGCTCTTGTCATGGGAGACTTGGGGCCCACAGCTTGTGATGGGAGAAACAGGTGAATACCTCAGGCTTCAGCTCAGTGAACATAGAAGGGGTTTGGCTGGGACTTGAGGGTGTGTCTTGGCTCAGAGGGTCACTGTGTCCCTTTAAGAGACCAGGAGCATCCCCTTCCCTCGGATGACATCACCTGTGGCTTTATTCTCTTTGCTCCAGATGGTCCAGACATCCCCAGCATTCATCCTTCACTCGCCCATTACCATATAGGAGAACACCTCTACTTGTCCTGCTTTGCGGACTCTAACCCACCGGCGGAGTATTCTTGGACAATTAATGGGAAGTTTCAGCAATCAGGACAGAATCTCTTTATCCCCAAAGTTACTACAAAGCATAGCGGGCTCTATGTTTGCTCTGTTCGTAACTCGGCCACTGGCGGGAGAAACTCCATATCCATGAGAGTCAAAGTCACTGGTAAGTGGATCCCAGCATCCTTGGCAATAGAGTTTTAGGTGGAGTCTATCTGGCTTTCAGAGAAGAGTCAGGAAAACATTTTTATTCCCAGCCTGTGTCCCATGGGCACAAGCAAATCCCAAATTCTCCTCCTGAACCCTCCCAATTTGTCTCTACAGACTCTTCTCCTTGTTTTTCTGTTTTCTCATGGCTGACCTTGTGTCTGGCCTGAGAAAATAGGGAGGGGGCTTTATCAGCCCTGAGCCCTATGTGGTAGAAGAGGCTTCACAGAGGGACAAGAAGGAGAGTCCTCAAGATCAAGTTGCTTCTCGCTGTCACCAACACATCCCCTTCTGCCACGTCTTTGTTTGCTTGTACCTATTCCATGAGCTACAAGGAACATCTGAGGCATTGAAACAAGCTCACGCTTTTCCCACAAATGAGAGGAGGAAGCCCCTTGAGTGAGGGAGGGGCAGCTCAGACTCTGCTTCCTGCTCTGCTCCGGGCTCCTCTGGTGACTGGCCATGCCTGACTCCACCTGGGGGGGACCAGCATGTTTGCAGAATGAGCCCTGGTGGCCTGTCCTGAATTTGGCTAAATCCAGCTGCCAGTTGAAGACAAGCCTCCCTCGGGCCAGGCTGCAGGGAAATAAAAAGAGAGGGAGCCTCAGGGCAGACTCCTGAGCTGCGTCCTGGCTCTGAAGTCACCGGCTGTATGAGGCTGTGGGCACAGCACTTGGGACACAGTACGGAGGACAGTGACTGATGCAGAGCTGCAGAAATAGGGAGATTCACCCCTGGTGCTCTGCATGGCAGGAAAGGGGCAGTGCCAAAAAGTGTGTAATTATAGAGAGGGTAAGACTACCAGACACTTTATATATATCTAATATAAGACTAACCATTAACTATCTCTAAGTGTGCAATTTAGTGTTGTGTAACCATCACACTATCCATTTCCAGAACTTTTTCCTCTTACCATATTAAACCTCTGTACCCAATAAACAGTATCTCTCACTCCTTCTCCCCCTAACCCTTAGCACCCACCATTCTACTTTCTGTCTCTATGTAGCTGGCTATTCTAACTATCTTTTATAAATGGAATTTTAAAATAATTATCCTTTTGTATCTGGCTTATTTCAGTTAGCATAATATCTTCAAGGTTCATCCATTTTGAAGGATGTGTTGGAATTTTATTCCTTGTTAAGGTTGAATAACATTTCAATGTAAAGATACACCTCATTTGCCTATCCACATATCTTTCAATGGACTTTTCAGTTGTTTCCATTTTTTGGCTACTGTGAGTAATGCTTCTCTGAACATCAGCGTACAAATACTTGTTCAAATTTCTTTCAATTCTATGGGGAGTATGTCCAGAAGTGGAATTGCTGGATCAAATGATAATTTATTGTTTAATTTTTTGACAAACAGAGACACCACTTTTTCCAGTGGCTATAACATTTCCCATTCCCATCAGCAATGCACTAGAGCTCCAATTTTTCCATCTACTTGAAAACACCTGTTGATTTGTGTTGCTGTCGTTGTTGTTTATCAAAGCCATCCTAAAGTGTGTGAGGTGGTATAACACTGTGGTTTTTGATTCGCATTTCTCTAAGTATTCATGATCCTGAGGAACTTTGCATGGGCTTATTGGATATTTTGTATATCTTCCTTGGAGAAAACTCTATTTTAATCCTTTCTTCATTTTTTAATTGGGTTTTTGGAGGTTTGCTGTTGTTGACTTGTAGCTTTTCATGTATTCTGGAAATTAATTTCTTATCACACATATAATTTGCAAATATTTTTATCATTGCATGGGTTGCCTTTTTACTTTCTTGATAATGTTCTTCGCTATATAAAAGGTTTTGATTTTTATGAAGTCCAATTTATCCATTTTGTTGTTACAACCGAGAAATCATTGTGAAATCCAGTATCATGAAGCTTTTCTTCTAAGAGTTGTATGGTTTTTGCTCTTACATTTAGATCTTTGATCTATTGTGGGTTAATTTTTTACATGGTGTTAGGTAAAGTTTCCACTCTTCTTGCCCTTGGATATCCAGCTTTCCCAATATGATTTGGTGAGAACACTCTCCCTTCCCCATTGAACGATCTTGGCACACTCGATGAAAATCATTTGGCCATATATGCAAACATTTCTTTCTGGGCTATTATATTTCATTAATTTCTATGTCCTCCTTTATGCCAGTACCACACTGTATTGATTACTGGGGCTTTGTAGCAAATGCTGAAATCAGGAAGTGTGAGTCCTCCAGCTTCATTCTTCCTCTTCAAACTGTGTGTCTATTTAGAGTCATAAGATTCAATATAAATTTTAGGACAGATTTTTCTTTTTCTGCAAAAATGTCACTGAGATTCTGATAGGAATTGTATTGAATCTGCAGCTCACTTTGGGTAGCACTGTCCTCTTAACAATATTGAGTTTTCCAGTTCATGAAAACAAAATGTCTTTCAATTTATTGATGTCGTCTTTCATTTCTTTCAGCAATATTTTGTAGATTCCAGGTAGAATCATTTCACCTCTTTGGTTAAACTTATTCCTAAATATTTTATTCTTTTTGATGTTAATATAAATTGAAATTTTTTTTCTTAATTTCCCTTCAGATTGTTCATGGTTAGTGTATTGAAATACAACTGATGTTTGAATGTTGATTATGTATTGTGTAACATTACTGAATTTATTTCTTAATTCTAATAGGTTTGTTCCATCTTTAGGATTTTCTACATATAAGTTCAACTTATCTGTCAACAGAAATAATTTTACTTCTTCCTTCCAATTTGAATGTCTTTTTTTAAATTTTTGCCTAATTTTTCTGACTAGATCTTTCAATACTATGTTGAATAAAAGTGTCAAAAGCAGGCATCCTTGTCTGGTTCCTGCTCATACAGGGAAAGCTTTCAGTCTTTCTCCGTTGAGTATGATGTTAGCATTGGGTTTTTCACATATTGCCTTTATATTGAGTTGGTTTCCTTCCATTCTTAGAATGTTTTTATTATGAAAAAATATTGAATTTCATCAAATGCTTTTATTGATTCAATCGTATTACTGATTATAGTTCTATTCATATTTTGTTTGTTTCTAAGAGTTTGTCTACTTCATCTACTTTATCCAATTTATTGGCATAAAATTATAGTACTTTCATAATCATTATTTTATTAGAAATGGTAGTAATTTCTCCATTTCTCTTTTTTTTTTTTTTTTTTTTTTTTGAAGAGAGAGAGACAGGCTCTCACTCTGTAGGCCAGCCGAGGATGGAATTCAGTGGTGTGATTATGGCTCACTGCAGCCTCAACTTCCTGGGCTCAGGCAATTCTCCTTCTTCAACCTCCCAAGATGCTAGAACTACAGGTGCATGCCACCATGCCCAGCTAATTCGTTTTTTATTTTTTTGTAGAGACAGGGTCTCCCCAAGTTACCTATGCTGGTCCAAACACCTGGTCTCAAGAAATCCTTCTGCTGTGACCTCCCAAAGTGCTAGGATTAAAACATGACCCACCATGCTCAGAGTCCATTTTCATTTCTGATTTTAGTAATTTTAAACTTTTCTCTTTTTTTCTTAGTCAATCTAGTTAATGGTTGTCAATTTTATTGATTTTATTTTGAAGAATCAAACTTCTGGTTTCATTAATTTCCTCTATTCTTTTTCCATTCTCTATTTTATGTATATCCACTCTAATCCTTATTATTTCCCTCATTCACTGTGCTTGGGATTAGTTTCTTCTTCTTTCATATCCTGAAGTATTAAAGTAGGTTCTTGACCTGAGATCTTTCTTCTTTTTTAATGTGAGAGTTTACAGTTATAAATTTCTTGCACAAGACTCAGCTTCCCTGAAACTCTGATTCCTCACCTGAAAATTGCAATGAGAGTGCTTTCTTCATACCATTCTTTTAAAGGTTTAATGCAGTCAATGAAACAAGATGCCACACACAGAGGATCCAATGTCAGCTGCTATATTACTACCATCATCATTAGCCTTGAGGTCAAACAGTCCTAGAATCAAATCTCAGATCCACCTGTCACTAGCCATATGACACCTGGAAAGTTTTTACACCACTCTAAGTTTCTGTCTTTTCATCGGCAAAATGGAAATAATGTCTACCTGACAGGGTTATTGTGTGGATTAAATGACATACAGCTAAAGTATATAAAGTACGTACTGTACCTACCTTTTTCCATATGTATATGGAAAAAGAGGTAACACATAAAACACTAGGACATGGTTACTGACTGCTTGTGGCAGAGAAAGATAAAAAGCTAAGTGCAAAGAATCAAGCCTGGTATGTTAGTTTTTACCAACTGGGCTGCATCCAAGATGGGATTAGACATACAAGATAATTGATCACGCAAGACACCTGTGAGGGAATGTGGGGCAGGCATGAAGGTAGCATGGGAGAACCCACAGACCACTATGCAGAGCTGAATCCTGTGAAAAAGAAAGAGAAAGAAGTTTTAGGTACCAATGCAGTTCTAAGAGTTTTTGCAAGGCTGATGGGGAGTCCTCCAACCAGTCACCCATTAGAGTTAAAGAGAGCCTCAGAGAACTAGGCTTGCTTTCACACCCTTGCTGGGAGCCTGTGGGAAAGTAGCTTTCTGTGCAAAGGAGGTGGTGAATTTGAAATGCACTGACCTGGGCCTTCTGTCAATCAGGTCCTTGCCATGGAGACCGGGCAGGGTCTCACTGATGGCTGCCACAACAGAGACACTGAGAGAAAGATGCAACCATTAAAAGGTGCAAAGGTGGCAAGTTCTAATGACATAGAAAATAGCAATCAGCCTTTCTCATCTCCAAAAGCCTTCCAAAATATCTGAGTGCAGTAGAGAATTGACAAAGGACCGATCACCAACCTAGAAACATGGTGAGAGGGAAAAAAAACTGCAAGAATATCATCATCTCCCATCAATTTTCCAACAGAAATAATGTAGTCCTTGAAGAAACAATTCTAGGGTACCTCATGTTACATGCTTGTTCCTGAGGCTCCCCCATGTAAAATAACATCACCTTCATTCCTTCTTTTCTTTTCTTTTCTTTCCATGACAGCTCATTCAAGAGCAGGACTTCTTCCTGGCCTTAATCCATTTTAGCAGCCGTGATGTCATTTCTGTATTTCAGGAAGACTGGCAGGTATGATGGCCTTTTCTCTTATCCTGGTTCCTGCAGGGCTGACTGCCATGCTTCGGAGAGGGAAAAGACTTATTTGTATCTGGGACTGGATCTCCTCCTTCCTCCACTAAACTCCTGCTTCTCAGCACTAATTCCTGCAGTTCCCTTTCTCCCTGGCCTTTATGCTCCCTGTACCCTACTGTCTTTTAGACATAATTATCTCCAGCCTCTGCTCATTTGTTTCTCAGATTCAAATGAGAAACACAATTTCACATGGTGGAACCCCCTTCATTATTTTTAACATCTCTCAATAGTGTAATTCTCTCCATTCCCATAAACCTCAACCACTTCTCAAAGTACTGCTTGATTTCTTTTCTCCAGACTTTGAGACCTTCCTTGCATATGACTGCCTCATTACCTTTCTAAAATCTAGTTAATTCACTTAATCAAAAATCCCCAAGGTTCTACTCTAGCCTATTTGATAAGTTCACATTTCTTCTGTTAGCTAAGCCTTCTCACTTCCTTTACCTCTACTTCCTAGTATAATTCCTCCATGCTAATTAGAACTGTCTTCCTACACATCCCTGCCCCTTCACCCATACAGACATAAAATTCTTAGTTCCAATGCTATGTCTAAAAACAGAGTGAAATCCCCTCCACCATCTGCATTGCAGACTTAACCACACACTTCATCACAAGCAACATCTGACCTCGTGGAGAACAAAGACTTTAGGATTAACATGTGAACCTGAGACTCAGAACACAACCTATGTGTGGTTGAGATCTTTTCCGGATGACCAGTTCATGTGTTTAAAAAAGATACAGAAATGAAGAAGGCAAGGTCCCTACCCCAGGAGACATAAAGCCTAAGACAGGAAATGAGACCTGAAAATATTCATGATACCAAAATAGAAAAAATTGAATGCCACAAGAAATCAGAGAAATCTGATGGGAAATAGAGCTACACATTGGAATCACTGGAAAACCTTTTTAAAAGTGATGCTCAAGCCCCACCCATTAGTTCCAGTTTAAAGGCCTGGAGAGGGACCCAGGCATTGGTAGTTTTTAAATCTTCCCTGACACTACTAACATGTAACAAGTACAGAGAACTCTTGTTGTAATAGGTAGAACTTAAAACTAAATCAATGATTTTCAGCTAGAAGTACTGGAATTACCTAAGGAATTTTTCAACATATATAAGACTATAGTTTTTGGCCCTATTGATGAATGGGCTACACCAAGAACTCAGTAATCCAGTTGAGAAACAGAAGCTGAATGGAAAAGCCACCTTATTTGATATGTTAAATTATATAGAAAGCATTTTCAAATAAATGATAAGTGATGCTAAACCTTCTCTAAATAATATTTATGGGAATGTTAATATGAGTGTTCTAGGTTGGGCGCGATGGCTCATGCCTATAATCCCAGCACTTTGGGGGGCCCAGGTGGGTGGATCACAAGGTCAGGAGATCGAGACCATCCTGGCTAACACGGTGAAACCCCATCTCTACTAAAAATGCAAAAACAAAATTAGCCAGGCGTGGTGGCAGGCACCTGTAGTCCCAGCTACTCAGGAGGCTGAGGCAGGAGAATGGCATGAACCCGGGAGTTGGAGCTTACAGTGAACTAAGATCGCCCCATTGCACTCCAGCCTGGGTGACAGAGTGAGACTCCATCTCAAAAAAAATTGTTTGAATGAGTATTTTAAATATTATATGAAAATTCTGGGAATCAAATGTTATCATAGTGTCATATGCCACAGAAGTAACTAGATTTCTATGTGAGCTGTGTCTTTACCATAATAAATTCTCATTAGATTTATAACCATAGTCATTTTAAAACTTTGTCCTTCCCAGACAGTTGCTTTGATTCTTCCTCAAAGTATTTACAATCAGCTACAGTCCAAAATTGCTTTTTCTTCAAGGAGATTTATGGAAAAGACTCTGACAAGGACTCTTGAATACAAGTTTCTGATAACTTCAAGATCATACCACTGGACTAAGAACTTTCAAAATTTTAATGAACAGGCTGATACCTTCATGAAATTCAAGACAAAGAAGAAAAAGCTCAATTTTATTGGACGAAATAATCAAAAGAATAATGTTTTCATAATTTTCTATTTGAAAATGTGCTGATTCTTTGAATGCTTTATTCTCCAGATTTATGAATTTTTTCCTTGAGCAATTGGTAAAGCATACTTTTGTAAACAAAAATCGAAACATTTGCTTTTGCTCTCTGAGTGCCCCAGAATTGGGAAACTATTCATGAGGATTCACAGGCTTATGGTAATAAAGTTATTTGCACAACTTCAGTAAGAATCTGCTCTCTTTATAACAGGACACATTTGAAAACATTGGTTATATTACCAAGGCTTTGACTGGGATGTTATATTTGAGAATATACATAGAATAAACCCATAGGGAATGCAATCAAAGTCTGAAGTTGGCCTTGGTTTGGCTTCCTAGTCTCAAGAGGTTTTTGGAAGTTTAATCTGAGATTCTTATTAAAAACTTCTAGCAAAGCGAAGTTTAAAAACAGCCCCTATGGCCCATTGCTACTCTTGCCGCACTTAGGTAAAAAATCTGGGCAAGTTCGGCAAGACTCAACCTATTTTGCAAACAAATTCATCTACTGGAATTATCTTTGGTAAATATAGAGACTCCTATAGAGAGAAAAACTATGTTGAAAAGAAAAACTGTAGCACACCTGTTACCAGATTGAACCACTGTTCATTATCTTTGAGTATTTATAATCCACTGGTAGACTGGACTGGACCCTGAATTCTTTTAGTTCTCCCAATTCAATATTCTCCAATGAAATCATTAGGAACAAGAGCGGCTCTGTTCCTCAAGCCATGTAAGCTGGAGGTGGACAACTCTATGTAAATTTCATAGGAAAACCCTCGTATCTGAGGTGTGGGCCGCTAAGAGCTCATCAAATGCTCAACAACATAACTTAGAGACACTCAAACTACAAACCACGACAACAAGTTGATGACTTTACACCGTGGACTGCTTTTCTCAAGATGTCAGAAGAAGACTATCAATCATGATGAGACTCTTACCTCTCTTAATTTGTCCTTGCTTATGCCTGTCTCCTTTGCTTCCCAGAATAATGCTGTAGTTAGGATTTCACAAGAAGTAGCTTCTGAGAGTAAGTTAACAGTGTCAGATATATCATCTCAACCACACTTTTATTTTTATAAGATGGAGTTTCCCTCTTGTTGCCCATGCTGGAGTGCAATGGCACAATCTTGGCTCACCGCAACCTCTGCCTCCTGGGTTCAAGTGATTCTCCTGCTTGAGCCTCCCGAGTAGCTGGGATTACAGGCATGCGCCACCACGCCCACTAATTTTGTATTTTCAGTAGAGACAGTGTTTCTCCATGATGGTCAGGCTGGTCTCGAACTCCCAACCTCAGGTGATCCGCACGCCTCAGCCTCCCAAAGTGCTGGGATTACAGGTATGAGCCACCGCACCCGGCCCACACATTTTTACATAACAAGATATCCTTTAATCCACCCAAAGGCTGACATTAGCTGCATCTGTAACACAACTTTTTCCTCAAATGTATGGATTTTTTTTTTAGGCTTCCACTTCTGTACTTGCCTATTCTCACTCCCTGTTTTAATTTAACATAGACATGCAATGCTAGATAATAGAATTATACTCTACCAGCTGAACGGGGGGGAGCCTGTGCAGTTTCTGACATTTCTTGTTGCACATGGATAAATACAACGGGTATCATAGAGACTCGGTTGTAAAAATCAATAAATGTGCTGCCTGGTTAAAATGACTAGACTCTTCTGGCTTCTTCTTTGATCTATCCTATTGTAGTTGGTTTGCATCTTGCCTAAGGTGCATATTCCAAACTCTTGATATTTTCCTCCCGATAGTCATACTTGTAGTCTCCCTCATGTGGTGCAATCCACAGATGTTTTTATTTGTGTGCAGCCATTCTTCAAATATCAAATGGTTTCTCTTGGGCTGGAATTACAAAATCTCAAAGAAATGTGTGATTTATGAGCCGGACGCAGTGGCTCACATCTGTAATCCCAGCACTTTGGGAGGCCAAGGCAGGCAGATCACAAGGTCAGGAGTTTGAGACCAGACTGCTCAATATGGTGAAACCCTGTCTCTACTAAAAATACAAAAATTAACCAGGCATGGTGGCGCGCACCTGTAGTCTTGTAGGGAGACCCCCCGAAACTATTGCTACAGAATAAAAGTTGAAATGCTACTGATTATTGTAAATACAAAATTGCATGCAGGATTGTGTAAAGACAATGCCAGGTTGGGCTGCCAGAATGAGCCTACAGCGCATGATGTTCTTCTGTTATATTGATGGGAGATAGAATTATGAGTTTAGAACATAGATTACAAATGCAACGTGATTGGAATACTTCTGATTTTTTTATAACTCCGCTCCAGTATAATGAGTCTGGTCACAATTGGGAATCAGTAAAATGCCATTTACAAGGAAGTGAAGATAATTTAAGCTTAGACATAAGCAAGCTAAAAGAACAGATTTTTGAGGCCTCTCAAGCACACTTAACTGATTTACCGAGTGCTAAAGTTTTAGAAGGTATCTCTGAGGGGTTATCTAATCTCAACCCCATTCACTGGTAAAATCTTTGGGAGGATCCACTATCATTAATTTTGTTCTGTGTATAATTTGTGCTATTGGTTTATTGTTCATGTGTAAAATTGGAAAAAATATTCTTCAATCCAATCGTGATCAGTGCCATGCTATGATTGTTATGGTTCATTTAAATCAGAGAAAAGGAGGAGATGTAGGGAGACCCCTGAAACTATTGCCACAGAATGAAAGATGAAATGCCCCTGATTATTGTAAATACATAACTGCATGCAGGATTGTGTGAAGACAAATGCCAGGTTGGGATGCCAGAAGGAGCCAACAGCACGTGATGTGCTTCCCCCTGCAGAGAGCCTCGTAATCCGCCTAACTTGGCCTCCCAAATTGCTGGGATTACAGGTGTGAGCCCCGGCGCCCAGCCCGGATGTGGACATTTTTAAGAGGCCATTATTATGTCTCATACAGGTCACTTTCATAAACATCACTCACAACAAAAATGTTTTGCCTTCCTTCCATGTCTCACTTTTCTGTCTGCACAAACCACAGTGAAACACACTAGCTCTGCTATGAAGTGTCTGGATGGCCCTGGGCCACTCATCTGACCTCCCTCAGCCTCTTTCCTCATCTGCAGTGTAAGGCTGACTCTTACTGCATCAGAAAATGACAGTGGAAGAGTAAATTAACATGCGTAAGACATTAGTCACAGAGCCTGGTTCCTGATGAGCCCTTGGTAAACATTCCTTTCGGTCCTTTCCTTTCCCCTTCCCATTTTTCTTGCCCTCACCCATCTTCTCCTTCAACTCCTTTCTCTTCACTAACTTACTCAGTCTAACCTGCCAATTAAAGAAGCCACACTACCCATTCTCCCATGACTCTGCTGCAATGTTCTTGTCATGTGGTCTGCTATCCACTCAAGGCAATGGGTATTATTTGTATGGAGAGGTCTGTTTGCAACAAAAATCTTTTTATGTTCACACAAAATTTATACACAATTTCTCTTAACTTACACGTACCAGTCTCAATTCTACCCTGTTATTTCATACATGTACTTCATTATTTAATTCTTCGGTCTTTCTCCTTACACCTTAAAAATTAGGATAGTACAAAAACAAAAATAATGGCCTGGGCCAGAAGAGGGAGTTCCTTCAGCAAGATGAATGCTTTCCGTTTTCAGGATGAATGAATGCTATGTGCAAGGCAGCCCTGAAGCCCATTTCTGGGTTTAGCTTACATCAAAGCCATTTGATTCTAGGACACATTCTTAGATTCCCAGGAGATAATGATTGCCACGGAAGCCACACCCACTCTGAGTATTCCTACCGTTTGGCAAAGGAATGTTTCCAGAATGTTGTGCATTCTGCTTACTCCTCCTAAATTCCTCCACTCCGGGAAGTTAAGCTTCCCCACTAATCAGATTCACCTCCAGCTGGCCTGCCTGGACCCTGACCGGAAAATACCTCCCCACTCTGGATGGCCAGGGTGGCACCTTTGTCTATTCCCATGATTATAATAGCTCACACTGATGCAGCACTCACTATGCACCAATCACTATCCTAAGTGATTTCCAGGTAACTGCAGGCCTCACCCAAATTCCTGAGTGTTATCCTCCCCATTTTTACAGGTTAAAAAAAAACTGAGGCAGAGAAGGATGTGCCCACTGTCACCTAACTCCATAACTCAACCTCATCCTCCACTTCATCTGGTAAGAGGACACTCTAACATGTACAAGGTCTCCTGAATGACATCCACCTTCAAAAATGATTTTTTCCCCGTCTACTTTCAGGATATGAAAAACAGCCATCTTTTTGTTTTCTGTCTCACCCTTCACTTATGCACCTGTTCCCTAAAACTACATTCACAACTACACAGCCCCGCATAAAAGTTAGCTTTTAGAAACCTCAATCTCTATTGGAAAAAAGAAAGGCCAGCTTCCAAGTCTCACAAAAAGTCATCTTTATTCTATTGTCAACTATTTGCACGGCCATTCTCTGGCCACAAACGAGTGCACTAGAAACAGAAAGTGTAATGAGAAGAAAGTAGGAGGAGGGTGAGTTTCTAGATAGGCACACAGGGAAAAGATTCTGAATCCAGAAAAATTCATAAAATGCACCCAGGTTGTGTGGCTTTGAGAAATGACAGCCCCATCTGCCACTTTCCAGGGCTGTTGGCCTCCTACATCCTTCCTAACCTGCCCCTCCTGGTCTTGCTTTCTTAGACCAATACAAACAACCTGGGAGCTGGGGTCAGATCAGAGCACACAGCACTGAGTGGTAGGGATGGGAAAGGCAGAAAAGGAAGACGAGTGTTTGATTCATGAAGACCTGACTCACCTGGGTACACATCACCTAGGAAGGCAATAGATTACTGAAGGGCTTTGCAGGACTCATGGTGGCTATCCAGAGTGACTGACTGAGGCAAGGGTCTTGACCAATTGAGTTTCATTGAGCCAGAGCTTGACGGTGCACCCTGGGAAAACAGGAGTTGCAAAAAACCTCAGTGGCTTGTGTTTTCTCTGAAGAGCTTTCAGGAGGCTTAGTAGTCATACATTTGATTAAAGGGGAGAAGACAGGTAGGAAAAGATGGAGCGGGCAGAAAAACAATTGATCTAATCTTGTCTTTCTTCTGTGCCTCAGAAAATAAACTATCAGAATGAGAGTTAAAATACTTCAGCTTTAGGAGCTAGATTTTGATTGCTCACTTAAAGTTACAATTGGCATGTCTTTCTTTTACAAAGAAATATACATCTTGAAAGATTTTGAAGCCAAGAAAAAACAATTTGTTTAGGCAATCATCTGGAGATGCCCGAGATCTTTGTCTTTCCTGTTTACCCCGTTCTTTTTCTTTTTTTTTTTTTTTCTTTTAGAGACAAAACCTTGCTCTGTCACACAGACTGGAGTGTACTTACCACAGCCTTGAACTCCTAGGCTGAAGCGGTCCTCCCACCTTAGCCTCCCAAGTATCTGAGACTATAGGCATGCACCACTGCACCTGGCTAATTTGATTTATTTTATGATTTATAGAGACGTGATCTCCCTTTGTTGCTCAGGCTGGTCTTAAACTCCTGGTTTCAAGTGATGCTCCTGCCTTGGGCTCTCAAAGTATAAAATTACAGGCCTATGCCAGCACACCTTGCCCCCAGATTCTTCAAAAGCTTTCAGAGAAAGCATTGTAGAAGACCTGACTTTGTGACTCTATGTTTCATCGGATCCTACATCACTAGGAAGGCTCATTCTTAAGAAGTCATGTCCCATGGAAAAGGGGATAAAGACAAATCAGAAAAGGGCAAAGGGAAGTCACAGCAACAAAGGGACAGTATAATCCTGGAACCTTATTAAAGTCACACAACTGCTCCTTCAATTAGAGCAATTCGTTTGGTAAACAATG
Organism: Symphalangus syndactylus; assembly: GCF_028878055.3. Lineage (NCBI taxonomy): Eukaryota > Metazoa > Chordata > Mammalia > Primates > Hylobatidae > Symphalangus > Symphalangus syndactylus. Next base: position 19,414,129 of record NC_072439.2, read on the forward strand.
CTCTAACTCTTTCGGTTGTATGTTGGCTTACCTGTAATGTCTGGAGCAGTCTATAGACTAGGCTTTCTAGAGTTTCTGAAGCACCTTCCAGTTGCAGTGGTAATCTGACACATTTCTCTGAATTACAGTCGGAATCCAGTGTTCATGTGTACATTTTGTATAGTCCACACATCAGCAGGCACAAAGGTTGTTTGTATATAAGTTGCTATGATTTCTCCAAAAGTTTACACAAGTCATCTAGTTTCAGCTTGCAAGGGTTAATCTATCCATCTGACAAAAGGCTAATACCCAGAATCTACAAGAAACTTAAAAAAATTTACAAGAAAAAAACAAACGATCCCATCAAAAAGTGTGCAAAGTACATAAACAGACACTTCTCAAAATAAGACATTTATGTGACCAACAAACATATGAAAAAAAGCTCATTATCACTGGCCATTAGAGACATGCAAATCAAGACCACAATGAGATACCATCTCATGCCAGTTAGAATGGCGATCATTAAAAGGTCAGGAAACAACAGATGCCGGAGAGGATGTGGAGAAATAGGAATGCTTTTACACTGTTGGTGGGATTGTAAATTAGTTCAACCATTGTGGAAGACAGTGTGGCGATTCGTTAAGGATCTAGAAAAAGAAATACCATTTGATCCAGTAATCCCATTACTGGGTATATACCCAAAGGATTATAGATTATTCTACTATAAAGACACATGCACACATATGTTTATTGTGGCATTATTCACAATAGGAAAGATTTGGAACCAACCCAAATGCCTATCAATGATAGACTGGATAAAGAAAATGTGGTACATATACACCATGGAATTCGATGCAGCCATAAAAAAGGATGAGTTCATGTCCTTCATAGGGACATGGATGAAACTGGAAACCGCCATTCTCAGCAAACTAACACAGGAACAGAAAACCAAACACCGCATGTTCTAACTCATAAGTGGGAGTTGAATAATGACAACACATGGACACATGGAGGGGAATATCACACACTGGGGCCTGTTGAGGGGTGGGGGACTAGGGGAGGGAAGGCATTAGAGGAAATATCTAATGTAGATGATGGGTTAATGGTTGCAGCAAAACACCATGGCACGTGTATACCTATGTAACAAACCTGCAGGTTCTGCACATGTATCCCAGAACTTAAAAGTGTAATAAAAAAAAAATATGATAAAAATTTAAAAAGCACAGTTTTACTTTATAATATACCAAAACGGAAGAAAAATGGAAGAAAATTAGAAAACAATTAGTTTTGAAATTTGTAGCCAGGAAAAAATTTAGGATTCAGTATAAATTGTAGGTAAATAAAAAAATTCCAAAAAGATGAACAGATCTAAAATTTACTAATCATTATTCTGTTGCTTTCTTCTGAAAAATAATTTTCCCCCTCCTGTCTCCCATTTTTATGAAATGGAAATCATATGGGACCAATGTATTTCCAAAATAAGTTTTAGTCTTATACCTGGATTGTTTACATAAAGTGCAGTAAGAATGTAGATTCAAGGCCTCTATGAATACATATATTTTATATATACGTATAAATATAAGAATATATATATTCTATCATGTAGAATGGCACTAAAGTATATTAATGGCAGCAAACCTGTAGAAGTCTGCAGCAGCCTCAATTCTTGCTTCTTCAGAAGAAAGAATTCAACTAAGAGTCATAAGACAGAAGAAAAGACTGAGGCAAGTTTTAGAGCAACAGTGAAAGTTTATTTAAAAGCGGTTTGACTTTTGACTTAGGCTTTTGTATGTTGGCATAATTCTGGGGTCTGCATTTCTTCTCCCCTGATTCTTCCCTTAAAGTGGGCTGTTTGCATGTGCAGTGGCCCACCAGCACTTAAGAAGGGAGCCTGTGTAGTGTGTTTCCTGGAGTACAGTTGGAAAACAGAGACCAAAATAAAAGCTATGTATGCAAATAAAATTGGTCTCCTTATAAAATCCTGTTATCATTTTTGTGTTACCTTGGCATCTATTTTTAATCTTCCTTGAACACACCCAAATTCCTTCTCTCTCTCTCTCTCTCTGTGTGTGTGTGTGCTCTGAGATGTGAATTTACTACCTACTTTCTCTAAAACTCACCAAGGGCTTCCTCAGATAAATGTTAACTTTTCCTATTTACAAAAACACAATTTAAATCCAACTTTTTTTTAATAGTGAGTGTTATGGGTTCCATGAATAAAGTCTTAAAATCAAAAATCTAAAGTATTTCTGTCTCCCTCTATCTTTATGTGCACATGTATATGATCTATGTTGTATCACACATATGCATATGTCCATACCTATGTTTATATATTGTTTATACATGGTATCAAATTAATGCAAACATAAATAAGCACTCATCGATTAAGTAAATTATCCCAAATGCTTTTCAACACATGTGATTTTAGCAATCTTCAATAAGGGAAGAACACCTCAAATGAGCATGCATACCTATCTGCAGCCTCCTTAAAAAAAAATTATCAGCCTAGAATTTTGTATCTAGCAAAACTAAAGTTCATAAATAAAGGAAAGACAACAGTCTTTTTCAGAAAAACAAATGCTGAGAGAATTTGTCACTACCAAGCCAGCACTACAATAACAGCTAAAAGGAGCTCCAAATCTTGAAACAAATCCTGGAAACACATCAGAACAGAACCTCTTTAAGCATGAAACTCACAGGACCTATAAAACAAAACTACAATAAATAAATATATAAAATCAAGGTATTCGGGCAACAAATAGCAGGATGAATGGAACAGTACCTCACATCCCAATACTAACATTGAATGTAAGTGGTCTATGTGCTCCACTTAAAAGATACAGAATTGCAGAATTGATAATAATTCAGCAAGCATCTGCTGCCCTCAAGACACTACCCTGACAATAAAGTGTCACATAAACTTAAGGTAAAAGGGTAGAAAAAGACACCCCATGCAAATGGCCACAAAGTGAGCAGGAGTAACTATTCTTATATCAAAAAAACTAACTTTAAAGCAACAGCAGTTAAAAAAAGACAAAGAGGGACATTATAGAATAAAAACAGGACTTGTCCAACAGGAAAATATCACAATCCTAAATATATATACACCTAACACTGGAGCTCCCAAATTTATATAGCTATTACTACTAGACCTAAGAAATCAGATAGACAGTAACACAATAATAGTGAGGGACTTCAATACACCACTGACAGCACTAGACAGGTCATCAAGACAGAAAGTCAAGAAAGAAACAATGGATTTAAACTATGCCCTCGAGCAAATAGACTTAAGAGATATTTACAGAATAGTCTATCCAACAACCACAGAATATACATTCTATTCATCAGCACATGGAACTTTCTTCAAGATAGGCCATAGGATAGGCCACAAAACAAGTCTCAATAAATATAGGAATATTGAAATTATATGAAGTACTCTCTCAGACAACCGTAGAATAAAACTGGAAATCAACTCCGGAAGCAACCTTCAAAACCATGCAAACACATGGAAATTAAATAACTTGCTCCTGAATGACCACTGGGTCAAATATGAAATCAAGATGGAAATTTAAGAATTCTTTGAACTGAACAATGGTGACACATTCTATCAAAACATCTGGAATACAGCAGAGAGCATGCTAAAATCTCATAGCCTTAAATATCTACATCCAAAAGACTGAAAGCACAAACAGGCAATCTAAGGTCACGTTTCTAGAAAATCAAGGAAAAAGAACACACCAAACCCAAACCCAGAAGAAAGAAAATAACCAAGATCAGAGCAGAATTAAATGAAACTGAAAGAAAATAATACAAAATAAAAATAATATGTAAAGCTCGTTTTGGGGAAAAATAAATAAAATTGACAGACCATTGGCAAGATTAACCAAGAAAAAAAGAGAGAAGGCCAAATAAGATCAATTAGAAATGAAATGGGAGCTATTACAACAAACACCACAGAAATAAAAAAGATAATTCGAAGGTACTATGAACACGTTTATGTGCATAAACTAGAAAACCTAGAGGGGATGAATAAATTCCTGGAAATATAAAACCCTCCTAGATTAAATCAGAAAAATTAGAACCCTGAACAGACCAATAAAAACCAGCAAGAATGAAAAGATAATTTAAAAATTAACAATAAAACAAATTGCAGGGCCAGACAGATTCACAACTGAATTCTACCAGACATTCAAAGAGGAGTTGATACCAATTTAATTGACACTATTCCACAAGCTAGAAAGAGAGGAAATTCTCCCTAAATCATACTATGAAGCCAGGATCACCCTAATACCAAAACCAGGAAAGGACATAACAAAGAAAACTACAGACAAATATAACTGATGCACACAGAGGCAGAAATTCTTAACAAAATACTAACTGAATCCAACAGCACATCAAAAACATAATCCACCATGATCAAGTAGGTTTCATATTAGGGATACAGGAATGGTCCCACATACACAAGTCAGTAAATGTGGTACACCACATAAACAGAATTAAAAAATCTCATGATCCTCTCAATAGACACTGAAAACGCACTTCACAACATCCAGCATTGTTTTATGATTAAAACTCTCAGCAAAATTGGCATACAAAGCCAAAACCAACACAAAACTGAATGAGAAAAAGTTGAAAGCATTCACTCTGAGCAGGGGAACAAGACAAGGATGCCCGCTCAAATCAGCAAACAAACAATTCCATCAAAAAGTGGGCTAAGAACGTGAATACACAATTCTCAAAAGAAGATACAAAAACGGCTAACAAACATATGAAAAAATGCTCAATATCACTAATGATCAGGGAAATGCAAATCAAAACCGCAATGTGATACCACCTTACTCTCGTAAGAATGTTCATAATCAAAAAATGAATGAATAATAGTTGTTGGCCAGACATGGTGGCTCACACCTGTAATCTCAACAATTTGGGAGGCCAAGGTAGGCGGATCACTTAAGGTCAGGGGTTTGACACCAGCATATATAACATGATGAAACCCTATCTCTACTAAAAATACAAATTACCTGGGTGAGGTGGCACATGTCTATAATCCCACCTACTCCAGAGGCTGAGGCAGACAAATGGCTTGAACCTGGGAGGCAGAAGTTACAGTAAGCCAAGCTCATGCCACTGCACTCCAGCCTGGGTGACAGAGCAACTCCATCCATCTCAAAAATAAATAAATAAATAAAAATAATAGATGTTGGTGTGGAAATGGTGAAAAGGGAACACGTCTACACTGCTGGTGCGAATGTAAACTATAAATGAGTGGATAAAGAAATTGTGGTATATATATGATTGAATACTACTCGGCCATAAAAGGAACGAATTAATGGTATTCGCAACAACCTTAAAGAAACTGGAGACTATTATTCTAAGTGAAGTAACTCACGAATGGAAAACAAAACACCGTATGTTCTCCCTCAAAAGTGGGAGCTAAACTACGAGGATGCAGAGGCATAAGAATGACACAGTGACCTTGGGGAAAAGGGTGGGAAGGGGGTGAGGGATAAAAGACTACAAATTGAGTTCAGTTTATACTGCTCAGGTGATGGCACCAAAATCTCACAAATCACCCCTTGAGAACTTATGTGATTAAATGCCAAATCCCCAAAAACCTATGGAAATAAAAGATTTAAAAATAAAATAAAATTTAAAAATTTAAAAACATAGTTCCTAAAAAATGATGCCTCTAAAATGTAAAAAAAAAAAAAAAAGTCCCTGGAAGGTCATATAGCAGAAACTATATTATGTTGCCTCTTAATGTGTATATTTGAGCCCACTTGCTCAACTTCTGAGAACTTATCGGGAAGCTGCTGATCACCTGTTTCAGGTGTTTTCTATCTATTGTGAGACTATATCTCCCAGGCACTACCTGCAACTAATTATTACTTTAGAGAGACAGTTAACAACCACCTGACTTGACTATCACATGGTGAAGATCACTAGACATTTCTAGTGTGTGGGGATGGAAGGATCTCTCCTGGTCTGCTCATGTCTGACCAGCTACCTACTGTAACACTTTCAGATTTTTTTTTTTATGGGGTCTGTCACCCAGGCTGGAGTGCAATGGCGTGATCTCGGCTCACTGCAAGCTCCGCCTCCCAGATTCATGCCGCTCTCCTTCCTCAGCCTCCCGAGTAGCTGGGACTACAGGCACCTGCTACCGTGCCCAGCTAATTTTTTGTATTTTTAGTAGAGACGGGGTTTCACCATATTAGCCAGGATGGTCTCGATCTCCTGACCTTGTGATCTGCCTGCCTCAGCCTCCCAAAGTGCTGGGATTACAGGCGTGAGCCACCGCGCCCAGCCTGGATGGGAGTTCTTATGACAAGCCCTCCTGGGAGCTTAACACTTTTGGAAAACAAAACAAACTAAAAAACCTCAGGTTCTCAGCCATGTTACAGCTGGTCACCTAATGTGACTCAAAAATGACTCCTACCCCTGATGGTGGAGACCAAGAGTGAGTGCTCTGACTTGGTCACAAATCAAGCCCTCAAGGGCATATGACAAGATGAGAGAAAACTTTATCCAGTACCTCCCTTTATGAACAACACAGAATGAAAGAGATAAAAGAAAAGACTACTTCTGGGAGGAAATGGATTAAACAATCAAAATACACAGACCCCAACATTACTAAAAAGTACACCAGAATTACTACACCAAGACTAGTCCAACACAAATCTTCTCCCATTAATCAAAATTTGGTGGAGGAAACAGTGATTTTTACCATCCAATTGGAAAGAACACACAGAGAGAAAACAGGAAACTTGAGACTAATACATTTTTACCCTTTAGCTGGCTGATTATTTTTATGTATTTCTGCATGTCCAAAATGAGGTTATGGAGGTAAATCAGGTTTCAGTGGTAATACAGGTCATGGGAGAAAGAAAGGAAGTTCAGTTAGCAAAGCTGGTCTTGTGCCAGTGAAACCTTGCAGGTAGCAGCCCTCAGAGAAAATCATTGCTAAATTTGTTTATCTTTAAGGTATCAGATTCAGTCCATTTTTCCCAGATCCAGATAAGGGAAGACATGCCTGCACTGATAATGATTCTCTATGACATAGATTTTTTCCACAAAAGGCAACTGTGCACAGCCACTTCTATTTGCTGGCCCTCTGACAGACAGGTCAAAATTTGTCAAAGAAATATATTGTGGGTTAAAATATTTGTATTTTCATCAACAAACAGGTATTTCTAGAGGTGGATTTGGATGTTCTGCAGTTACAGAATTTTAGTCAATTTAAAAGCCTACTTCACCATAATTTAGAGCTCCTGTTAAATTTGGATTTGACCAAGTGAAAGGTGTTTTGGAAATTAGACAAGGTGAAAAGTTGGTCAAATCCAAAGGAAGAATGATAAAAAACAAAAACACAAAGAGCGATTGCACTATTTACATACTGCTGAACACTCTAAGCATAAGGAGAGCTTAGAATGAAGTAGTAATAAGCCTTATCCTGCAGCTACCAAATTCTAAAACAAAACCCCAAACCAGCTCCTTAGTTGAGCAGGGACCAAGCTGCAGTCTGCTCTCCATTGTCACAGGAGCAGGAAACTCACGTTCCTTTTAGGAAGTGAGCAAAGCTCCATGAAGAGAGGAGTTCCATGAAAAAACAAAACTCAGATCTCAAACGAAAAATCGGAGAGAGCAGGGACCTCAAGAGAAAGTAGGTTCCAATTCTTAGAAAGTCACACGATTGGTCAGAACTAAAGCTCTATAGTTGGTAGTGAGCATAAAAAAAAGAAGCACTGCAAGTCAAAGGTTCTAAACTCCATTAAGAGGACCCCTTCATAGTTGGCAAAATGTTAACCAAATTGAGTGCCTGATTCAAGTGTCTGAATCAGTTGAGGTTTATGTCTGAATCAATTGAGGCTTATTGGACCAGAGCTTGGGGGCATACCCTGGGAAAACACAAGTTGTAGAAACCCTCTATGGCTTGTTGTATCTTTGAGGAGGTTTTCAGGAAGCCTGGCATTTATACATCTTCTGAAATGAGGGAAGACTGGTAGGAAGAGACAAGTAGGGGGAAGAATATTTGGTATCATCTTGTCTTTATTCTCTACATAGAAAGAAAAAGCATTATCAGTGTAAAATCTGACAGACTTTAGTTTTAGGAGCTAGACTTAGATTGCACACCTAAAGTTGCAATTGATGTGACCTTGTTTTATGAGAGAATGTACATCTTAAGATGAAGATGAAAATGAAGATGAAAAAACCTGCTATGCACTGGGGACCTTTATGTTTGCACCTCATATAATGCTCACAATGACCCTTTAATCAGTTACTATTATCCTTCTATCCCAAAATATCAATGAATCTGTCCCTTATCTCAGAGCCCATTAAAGGTGGAAACAGCACTCAGACTCACATATTTCTGAATCTAAAACTCATGCTTCCAGCAAAGAAATTATTGACAGAGTGAGCAGACAACCTAAGAAATGATAGAAAATATTTAGAAACTAAGCATTTGACAAAAGTCTGATATCCAGCATCTATACGAAACTTAAATAAATTTACAAGAAAAAAACCATTAAAAAGTGGGCAAAGGACATGCAGAGACACTTTTTAAAAGAAGATGTACATGTGGCCAACAGCACACCAAAAAGCTCAATATCACGATCATTAGAAAAATACAAATCAAAACCACAACAAGACACTCTCTCACACCAATCAGAATGGCTATTATCAAAAAATAAAAAGATAACATGCTGGCAAAGTTGCAGAGTAAAGGGAATGCTTATACACTGTTGGTGGCAGTGTCAATCAGTTCAACCATTGTGGAAAGCAGTGTGAAAATTCCTCAAACAACTAAAAACAGAACTATCATTTGACCCTGCAATCTCATTGCTGGTTATATACCCAGAGGAATATTAATCATTCTACCATAAAGACACATGCACGCAAATTTCCATTGCAGCACTATTTGCTATAGGAAAGACATGGAATCAACCTAAATGCCGATCAATGGAACCTGGATTTTTTAAATTTGGTACATACACACCATGGAATACTATGCATCCATAAAAAAAAGAATGAGATCTTGTCTATTGCAGGAACATAAATGAAGCTAGAGGATAATATCCTTAGCAAACTAATGCGGGAACCAGAAAACTAAATATTGCATGTATAAGTGGGCACTACATAATGAGAACACATGGACACGATGGGAACGACACACACCAGGACCTACTTGAGGGTGGAGGGTCGGGGTCAAAAGAAGAGGAGAAAAAATAATTACTGAGTATCAGGCTTAGTACCTAACTGATGAAATAATCTGTACATCAAACCTTCGTGACATGGGTTTACCTATATAACAGACCTACACGTGCACCCCTGAAACTAAAATAAGCATGTTTAAAAAAAAAACCACAATGAATTTCAAACATTAACACTTTAATCTCTAATCCTTCTCCAACCAAAATTTTAAGATTTGTTTTAAAAAGAAAACTTTCAATGAGCAGAATAAATAGGCTTCTTTTTTCTAAAATAATAATAAAATAAAACTCGTATTTCACTCCACACAATTGTACCTACCAGACTTCAAAGAAGGGAAAATTGGCTGCCTCTAACAGAAATAACCATATAGACTTCAATGAAGAGACAGGGTCTGAAATGGGCCTTAGGACAAAAAACAATTAAGGAGGTTTAGTGTCTGGGTCAGACCAGCAGACCCTGGCCCAGTGACGGATGAACAAATATACTCAGACAAATATCCAGTGAAAGAGTGGGCTGGGTGGCCGAGCCACATACTGATACCGAGAAAGTTCCAGAAAAGAGTTAGCAGCAGTGGCCTCAATCAGCCAGCTAAGTTTGCATTTATTTAGTACAGATTAAATGACAAATGTATTGAGTAAACCCAACTAGAGGGTAATTGACATTACCAACCTCCCGAGTAGGCAGCAATCATGCACCTGCAGATAATCAAAGGTTGTTCTTAAGACCACCTGAATAAACTCCTCTACAATCCTATGTATCTACACCCTAAGCTTTTAAGAGAATTCAGCTGCCTTCAGCCAAATCTTTTACTGAAGCTATGCAAACCCCTCGGCTTTCCAAGAAGGTTTGTGACTATTTCCTATAACTATCTTTATAATTTTTCCTCTAAAATCTTTCCCACCACACTGACTGAAAGATCACATCTCCCCATTTTCTGTTTCTTGTATCAGGCTTTGTTGATTGAAGAGCACAGGTGTGTGCAGCAACAGGTCTGTCAGTTGAGACTGTCATTGCTCTTATTCCAGCTTTGCATCCTAGAATTAGCAAGTCACATAAGACAAACATAATCAACAACACTCTCTTCCAATCAAGGAGTGACCAGTAGTGTTACTTGGCACCTCGGTTCGCTATATGTCATTACTGAGAAACCCCGCAGAGGGTATGTTAATCCTTTCCAGCCAAGCAGTTGCATCTTCTGAGGCTGGGAAGGGAGTGTCTGCCCAGGTGACAGGGCGAAAGAAAGGCAGATCTAAGATATGAGCCCAATAGATTGTAGCAGGTACAGGTTGCAGACAAAGCGAGAGCATAAAAATGATCAATACCCTACATGAGTTGCAGTGTACAACAGAGAGCATAGCAAGGAACAAATTATCTGGAGTGAATGGTGTCTGTGTCCAGAGCAGGATTCCTTCAGCCTCCTGAGTTGTCTTCTTCAGCATCCCCCAAGTAATGTCCAGGGCTTGTGTTGTCTGTGGAAGTCACATTGACCAGGGTTGTGGGTCATGTAGGGTCTTTCATAGGCCGGTTCGAGCTTTTTCTTCTTTCCATCCTTTGATGAGGATGTAGTCTCCAGGTTGGTGCTGGTGTACTGGAAATTCTAGGGGTGGTGCCTGTGCTAAGAGATCTTTTATAGTCTGTTAAAAAGCAGGTTAGTGCTTTAAGAAAAACCTGTTGTGCTTTATTTTAATATCCAGTTTACAGAATAACTGGATACTTCTTTAGCCAATATGTTTACACACAGAATTTCTTTTACAATTCACACTTTAAAACTTGCTTATACCTTCAAAACAAAAATTATACAACATTTCTTGGATAAATTCCTTTTTATATTATTTTTTATGACTTCACAGACAATCTTCGACATGCCTTAACTTTCTAACTTTGTTTCATAACCTTTCTTACTGGAAGTGCATTCTCATATCTATAACTTTCTTAATATTTCTTTCTCTTCTTTCTACTTTATTCTTTGTCTTACTTTTTGTGTCTCTCTGATCTATCTCTTCTAGTCTCTTATTCTTTCCCTTTATTTCTCTATAGAGACAAAACTGCTTTGAATTGCTTTTTACTTAAAGGAATCCTGATGATAGAAGGATCATAACCTAGCAACTGATTGCATCGTCTGTGGCCCAAATACATGACTTTACTTATTAACTGGATTTAGGGAGATAGTGTTTTAGTCCTGGTATGTGAGCAAAAATCCCATTCTAGAAAACACAGTCCCAGAATCATCGGTCCTATTAACCCTGTAGGGGACTGTTTGGTGGGAAAAATAAACACTTGAATTGAATAGAGCAGGTCTATGTGATCTAGTTGCCTTTGAGAGATGGCTTGTTCTATTTCCTCAATCTCCCTTTTTGCTGCAGGGGTTAAATATCTGGGAGAATCTAGGGCTGTACTGCCCTCTAAGATAGAAAACAGGTTTGCAACTGATAAGCAGTTATGCCCAAGATGGGGCAAACTCAGTTTATATCGCCCAGAAATTTCTGATAATCATTTGAGGTATGTAAGTTGCTAGTATTTAATTTAACCTTTTGAGGCCTTACTGACTGGGAAGGAGTCTCCCTCTTTCACCCAGGCTGGAGTGTAGTGGCGCGATCTCCCTCTTTCACCCAGTCTGGAGTGTAGTGGCACGATCTCAGCTCACTGCAAGCTCTGCCTCCTGGGTTCACACCATTCTCCTGCCTCAGCCCCCTGAGTAGCTGGGACTACAGGCGCCTGCCACCCCGCCTGGCTAATATTTTTGTATTTTTAGTAGAGACAGGATTTCACCCTGTTAGCCAGGATGGCCTCGATCGGCTGACCTCGTGCGCAAGAGCAACAGGTCCCAGTAATCTTTAATGCTATGGGCTTTAGTGAGGGCGACTCAGGTCCCATTATACACAGAAGAGCCTAAAAAGGGGAAGGAGGCAGAACCGTCACCTACTTTACCACCCCTGAGTCCCTCAGCCCCTCTATCACCATGCCAAAATATCAAAGAGGAAGCGGAGGTTTTGCCTGAGCACTCTCCTCCAATAAATAAGAAAAAGGACAAGGGATACACTACAGCTATTGGACCCTGTCTTAAGCAAGCGGCTTTAGAACGGGAGCTTTTAGCCTACCCGGTGATGCAAAATCAATAAGGTAATCAGGTGTATGTTTATAGAGAGATAAGGAAAGGCATTAGTGGGTGTAGCACACCAACATGGCACATGTATACCTATGTAACAAACCTGTACGTTGTGCATATGTAACCTAGAACTTAAAGTATAATTAAAAAAAAATAAAAGAAAAGGCATTAGAAGCCGAAGCTGCGCAGCCAAAGGGCAGTGGGCGAAAGGAAAGCCTCAGCTGCAAAAAAGCTCTTAGCTCCCAAGCTGCCAGGGTTCGCCCAGGCCGGCAGCATCTCCCCAGAGGTGGGAGGAGGGAGCCGTGCAGACAAAAAGCGGCACAAACAAAAAGTGGCGCCTAAGCAAGCACCCTGTGGCAGCCGCCCAGGACCCGCCCCACTGCCCTCCAGCTCCACGGGGGGCCCACGGTAAACTCTCCTGTGTTTCTTGTACACAAGAAACATCCCAAATTATAATTCTCTGTTAAAATTTAAGTTAAATTTAAATTATAATTATGGCCACTGTTTTTCTTCCGCTACCCGTGATGTGGCTCTCTCAAAATCTTAATTGGGTGAAAGAGTGACCTCTGAAGGGAGAGCAATTACAAAGAGCCCATGAATTAGTTGAGCAATGATTACAAGCCGGCCATATAGAACCATCTAACAGCCCTTGGAATTTGCCCATTTCGTCATTCCCAAAAGTCTGGTAAATGGAAACTTTTGCATGACTTACGTGCTATTAATGCTAATCTACAGCTTATGGGACCCCTTCCCCCGTGGCGATTCCTGAATATTGGCCTATAATTATTATTGACTTAAAAGACAGTTTTTATACTATTCTTCTCACAGAACAGAAAAAATAAGTTGTGTTTACATTACCAGCTATTAATAATCAAAAGCCAGGTTGCCGATTTCATTGGAAAGTGCTTACAAAAAAAAAAAAAAAAAGTGCTTCCTCAGGGAATGCTGAACCGTCCTACCATGTGTCAGTAACATGTAGATCAGGCTTTGCTCCCCAGTAGAAAAGAATTTTCTAGTAGCATGATTATTCATTTTATGGTTGATATATTACTGGCAGCCCCAAGAGAGCCAGTACTTTTAAGTGTATATGCCTCTGTCATAAAGAATACCCAGTTGGCCGGGCGTGGTAGATCACGGCTCTAATCCCAGCACTTTGGGAGGCTGAGGCGGGTGGATCATGAGGTCAAGAGATCAAGATCTTCTTGGCCAACATGGTGAAACCCTGTCTCTACTAAAATTCAAAAAATTAGCCGGGCATGGTGGCATGCGCCTGTAGTCCCAGCTACTTGGGAGGCTGAGGCAGGGGAATCGCTTGAACTGGGGAGGCGGAGGTTGCAGTGAGCGGAGATCATGCCACTGCACTCCAGCCTGGTGAGAGAGCAAGACTCCATCCCAAAAACAAAAAAATTTCTTCCCACTTGTTCCCAAAGCCCTACGTCTAGTATACCTCCTTCCGGGAACCATGGGTTAAGTGATACAATTTGCATTAAGTCCCTTAATTGAACCTGCAAACCGAGGCTCCAATGGCTTTAAGCAACTGTTTGAATACTTTTATATACTGCTTCTGTTGTGCTGATAACTGTTGTTCCAAGATCAAACCCTAGCCTGAACAATTCCCTCGAACTTGGAGATCCCAAGCAGGCACAAATGACCTACTGATTTATTGACTTATTGGCTTACTGGCTTGCCAATAGCACAGTCTTCTTGGTTTTTGAGGGTTTGTGATTCTTTGCAGTGATACCTCAGACCTGGGCACCAACATGCCAGGTCCTCACACGGAGTAACAACTGCCTGGGTCCAACCAGCAGACCCTGAACCAGCAACGGATAAACAAATACACTCAGACACAAATATCCAGTGAAAGAGCAGGCTAGGCTGCCGAGTCACTACTCACCCGATACACAGAAGGATCCAGACCCTTCTGGTAAAGAGTTAGCAGTTGTGGCCCCGATCAGCCAGTGAACTTTGCATTTATTTAGTACAGATTAAATGACCAAGTTCTTCAGTAAACACCACTAGAAGGTAATTGACATCGCAGACCTCCCGAGCAGTTCCCCCAACATAAGATTAAATGTTGGTTTTAGGACCACCTGAGTAAACAAGATATTTAAATAAACTCCTCTACATTCCTATGTATCTACAGCCTAAGCTTTCAAAATAATTCAGCTGCCTTCAGCCAAACCTTTTACTGAAGCTGTGCAAACCACCCAGTCTTCCAACAAGGTTTGTGACAATTTCCTATAACTCCCTTTATAATTTTTCTTCTAAAATCTTTCCCACCACCCTGACTGAACTCCCACAGTTGAGAAGACAGGGAAGGGCATTACATAAGCAAGAAAAAATTAGAACAGTTTTGGAAATAAGAAAGTAAAATGTTGGTCAGGTCTTTCAACACAGATCAGAAAAAAGGGAGATTAGGGCTATGCTATGAGAGCACTGAATGACAGCCTACATAATGGGAACTTCATCCTACAGATAAGTCACTAGAAAGCTTTGAGGTCACAAACATGAAAAACAGCATTTCCCAGAAGATGACTTTGACAGTATTAGGCAAGATGAGTTGGGAAATGGACTTCAACTTTGACAAGTTAACAGAAATATCTAAAACATCTATATTTCTTCTCTTTTCTTTTAATGTTTAATTTTGAAATAATTTCAGACTTTCAAAAACGTTCCAAAAATAGGCAAAGTCCTCATATGCTTTTCATTCAACTTCCCCAAATATTAACGTTATAGATATGCACCTAATCATCAAAATCAATAAATGATTATTAACACTGTAAAATGAATGCCTGTACAAACCTTATTCAAATCCCCTCTATCTTCTGACTAATTCCTTTTTCTGGACCAGGATCCAATCTAGTATCACATATTCCATTTCATTGCACTGTTCTCTCAGTCTCCTTTAATCTGGGAAAGTTAATCAGGATGTCTTTTACCTTTAAGACCTTCACATTTTTGAAGAGTATTGGTGACTTATTTTGTGCAATGACCCTCAGTTTGGACTTTTCTAATATTTTCTCATGATGAAACTCAGGTTATACACTTTGTACAAGAATACCACAGGGGTGATGCTGCACCTTCTCCATGCACTATATTAGAATGCCCTAAGATGTCGTTATCTCTGATTACTGGGGATGTTAACTTTGATCACTGGGCTAAACTTCCTCCACTGCAAAATGACCCTTTTCCTTGAAAAGCATTTTTGAACAACCAATCCCTGGGCCACATCACACATCAGCCAAATCAGATACACTTGAGGGATGGTACAGGCATTGGTAGGCTTTAAATGCCCTACAAGTGACTCTAATCCATATCCAGAGTACGAAACCTATGGGTTACACAGTGAAGACTAGAATCCTGAAAATCAGCTAGGAGATCATTCCTAAGGCTTCTCTTTCACAAAAAAAAAAAATCTAATTCTAGATAAAAGCAAATAATCTGGATTTGGCATGGACATATGGTAGAGAAATAGAGGAAAATTAGAAATCACCTGATGGGGAAGTGATGAGTGAGTAGACTGCAGTCCAGTTACAAAAAAAAGCAGAATCAGCTGTGATGACACCTGCTTATAATTCCAGCATTTTTTGAGTGAAAGTGGGCAGATCACTTGAGCCCAGAAGTTTGAGACCAGCCTGGGGTTTCACCAGCCTGGGTGAAACCCCATCTCTACAGAAAAAAACACAAAAAATTAGCTAGGCATGGTGGCAAGTACCTGTGGTTCCAGCTATTTAGGAGACTGAGGCAGGAAGATCGCTTAAGCTCACAAGGTTCAGGCTGCAGTCAATTATGATCTTGCCACTGCACTTCAGCCTGGGTGATAGTGAGACCCTCTCTCTTAAAAAAAAAAAACAGTAAAAATAATGTTCTAAGGTCAGATCTAGTACAAAAACTGCATCTGATTCTGTGATGTATAGATGCTATAATTAAAACAGAACATGGCGGTGTTTCCATATGAATAGCTGAAAGATTCCATACATTTTATGCAGCTGCATCATATTCTATTGTGTAGATATAAGGTAACATGTTTAATTAGCATTGTGCTGGTGAAAGTCTAGGTTGTTCCCAATATTTTGCTGTTAAACAACACAGTGAATAACTCTGATTAGGTGTCATTTTTTATGACTGTGACTGTGATAAATTTTTCCCAGTAAAGTTTGGGAGGCAAAAATATATATTTCTTAAATTTTCACATGCATTAAGAAATTTTACTCTACAAGGTTTGTGCAAATTTTTATGTTCCAAGAAAAGCAGGGGAGGGTAATATCACCTCAGTTGCTCCCACACAAACGACCTGAGTGACAGGACATTTAGGGATACCGGCACACGGCCCTATCCCTGGTGCCCATAGAGGGCAGGGGCATCTGTATCCTGGGAAGCTACAGGAAAGGTGAGGGTGCCCTCTAGGGGACACCCTGCTAAGGATCAGAAAGGAGTCAGGGGAGTTGAGAGATTACAGCAGGTCTTAAACTAAGGGCAAGTTCAAGTGGAGGGCATGAAGGTTCAAGGAGAAAGCTCAGGTGAGACGTAAGGAGAAGGTGAAAAGCTCCAGGGAAGCTAGGGGAGGCACATCAGGGCTCTCCACTCCTCCTCAGCATTAAACTTTGTAATGGCCATGCTGGTGGGACTCTGTGAGCTCTAGAATGTTCAGCACTATCTGGGGACTCTACCCACTCAAGGCCAGCAGGACTCCCTCCCCCAGCTCTGACAACCAGCAATGTCTCCAGACTTTGCCAAATGCTTGTCCAAATCAAAAAACTGCCCCTGCCAGAAGCATTAATCTACACTAATCTATAAAAGCAAATCACCACTAAAATCTGTCACCTCTTGGTAGAAGAATTACAAGTGTGAGAGGGGTAAAATTAAGGTCTTCAATATCTATGGGAATGACTTTTACTTAATCAGCAATTTGATGTCCCAGAAGGCATGTTTAGAGGTGATGCTGCATGGCTGCCTGTACCTCACAGCAGAAACGGTAGGGGTTGTCCAGTGGTCTGTAACCATGAACTGGAAAGGTGTGTAACTGCGAATGGGAATGACAACCACTGGGTTACATTAAAAAGTGGGATGTAGGGAATTCTGTAGATATTGGGAGAAAAAAATACACAACGTAAACCCAAACCCCATTCTGATTCTCTCACCATCTTAGGGCCATCTTAGCTATCTATGAATTGTAGCATAGGGATTTTTGTATACTTTCAAAATTGTATACTGTTGGATCATTTCTAAAATATGAATAAATCCCAAAATGGACCAAGTAACTGGACACTGCTGGAGTCTCATTTTTGGCCAGGAGAGCTGACAACATCCTGCTCCCCCTGTCCTGGACACTGTCTGACTCAAGGGCCTAAATGCTCTCTTATTATGGAGGAAGAAGATGTTTTGAACGTTATCAACATTCACCCATCCACCTCTCACACCTGTCGACCACTCAAACCTCTTGCCCACTCCTGGGTGAGAGAGCGAGACTCCGTCTCAAAAAAAAAAAACAAAAAAACATGACATTAATAATTATTCTAGAAGAATAAAGCATGCATACTGTTTTCTTAAATTAATTGTAACAAGGTGGTTCCTCCCATGTGCCCAGGCTGGGCCTCTGAACAAAATTCTCCATCTTCAGTGGCAATGCCTGAGAGGATGACATGGACTTAGGCCTGATATGCAGCCATTCCTGTCTACCCTACCCCTGCTGCAGGACAGTACCAGCCCAGAGCCCAAATCTCCTACTGAAGAGCTGAGAGAGAAAATGAGATACCCAAAGCCTCTTACCTTTTTCCAGTCCACTGCAATGGGTACCAGTGCAGTCCATTTGCCCCTGAGAACACCCACCTGCTGCTCTTTGACTTCTGAGAGTCAGACCTCCCTGGCTTCTCTGGGTCCCAACTGCTTTCACTCTGCTGAGCTCTGCTCTTTCCCATGGGGGTCACTCCCCTGCCAGGCATGTCCTCCAGCTCTGGCTGACAGATCAGCCAACCCAGAACCAAGATAATGAACAAAGATTTCAATATCTAATATGTCCAGCAGATATGCAAGTTGTACAAAAAAATAAAGAAGTAGAGATGCACACAGCTCCCCTGACAACATTGTGTCCCAAAGCAATGTCTTCTGAGCCCCTCATTATGGAGCTCACTGTCCTTCACCACATGGGCAAGTGCTTCCACGGTCTCCCAATTCCTCAATCGGAGGCAACACACATTTTAACACAGTACCTCAGCAAAAGAAGTGGTGATAATTTACCTATTTTGACAAAGTTCCTGAAAAGATCCCTAGACAACAAAATTTCCCTCCAAAAGAAGACAGAAAAGGCTTTCCCAATTGCAAAACATTGGCCTCCTTGCTTTTCAAAAAAGTACCCTTGAAACAACTAGATAACCACATGAAAACAATAAACTTAGAGAACTATACTTCCAACCATATCACACAATTATCTAAAATTGGATCAGTGAGTTAATTATAAGATCTATAACCATAAAAACATCTTAGAAAAAGACACAGGGGTAAAAGTTAACCACCTCAAATGTGCAATGGATTCTCAGGTATGATCCAAAAGCATGAGAAACAAAAAGGAAAAATACATAAATTGGGCTAAAGATGCAAGCCTTTTGTACATCAAAGGATATTATCAAGAAAATAAAAAGACCAAACACAGAATGAGACATAATATTTGCAAATCACATAGACAGTGGTTTCATGCCCAGAATATACAAAGAAATGCTACAACTCAATAGCAAAAATACAAAACACCCAATTTATATAAATGGGCAAAGGACTCAAATAGACATTTCTTCAAAGAAGATATGCAAATCATCAAGAGAGACATGAAGAAAAACTCAACATCATTACTCATTAGGAAAATACAAAGTCAAAGCCACAATGAGATACCACATTACACCTACAAATATGGCTACCGTTCTTTTAAAATGTTAAATAACAAGTGAAAGCCTTATGTAGAATTTAGAATCGTCATACATTGCTGGTGAGATTATAAAAAGTACAGCCACTAGGAGAAACTGTTGTGCTGTTCCTCAAGAAGCTAATCATAGAATTCTCATATGAAACAGCATCCATTCCTAGGTATATACACAAAGAATTGAATCCAGGGACTCAAACAGGTACTCACATGGGAAAATTGATTGCAGCATTATTCACAAAAGATCAAATATGAAAACAATCCAAGTGTTCATCAACACATGAATACATAAATGTGGTGACACATACAACAGAGTGTTAATCTGCCATAAAGAGGAACAACACTCTGACACACACTGGAACATTCATAGACCTTGAAAACATTATGGGAAGTGAAATACGTGAGAAGCAAAATGACAAATGTGTATGATTCTATGTATATGAAACATCAAGAATAGGCAAATTTATAGAGACAGAGAGTGCACTAGAGACTATCAAGGTCTAGGGTGGAAAAAATAGGGAGTTATTGTTTAAAAGATATAGACCTCTAGTTTAAAGAGATAAAAATTTTCTAGAAAAAATAGTGGTGACGGTAATGTAATATTGTGTGTGGTTTATTTTATTTGATTGCACATTTTAAAGTGGTTAAAATGGTATATTATATTTAAATTTAATATATATTTCTATAAATATATGTATATTTATAGAAATATATAATAACATCTAACACATATAAATATGCATGTGTGTCTATACATACATTCTATTACAGCTTTTTTTTTTTTTTTTTTTGAGACAGAGTCATGCTCTGTCACCCAGGCTGGAGTGCAGTGGCGCAATCTCGGCTCACTGCAAGCTCCACCTCCCGGGTTCATGCCATTCTCCTGCCTCAGCCTCTCCGAGTAGCTGGGACTACAGGTGCTCGCCACCACGCCTGGCTAATTTTTAGTGTTTTTTTAGTAAAGACGGGGTTTCACCATGGTCTCGATCACCTGACCTCGTGATCCGCCTGCCTCGGCCTCCCAAAGTGCTGGGATTACAAGCGTGAGCCACCGCGCCTGGCCTATTACAGCTTTTTGAAACGTCTTTGGTGAAAAACAACTCCACTATGTAAAACACACCCACCCTGATTAGATAGCTTTTATATACTTACATGCAGACTCTTTATTACCTTACCCACAGAGCGATACAAGAATTTAGAGACATGAGACTGACCAACCAACAGCACATGCAAAACACAAATGTATTTGCATGAGACCGAGGGTTAATCTGGGGCATAGACCTCAGCACTGCTGGGACACACACCCATGCTGGGGATTCTGAATTTACCTGACCCGGCCCACTATCCAGATCTTGTTGTGGGGTTGGGGCAGGGGAGGTCATGAAGCCTGTCCCCTGGACACTCTGTGTGAGCACACAAGACTCTTCGTTAGGTCTCCACACACAGCCCTGACCATCAGGTATTATGAGGAGGACTCTAGAACAGGCTCAGGAATCAGGCAAGAGAATCGGCTACAAAGAGGAACGTGAAGTTGAAGGAGCTGGTTGCTGACATGGAGCAGAATTCCTGTAATTCACAGGTCCAGCCAAGTCAAAAGTGCCCCCACCTTGTGATCCAGGCCGCCCTGAGAGACAGCTTTTTCCCACAGCCTCCTCCGTAGTGACACACAAGGGCTGCTCATTATCAAGCTTCAGGAGAGAGCAGCAACCTGGACAGCACCTATTCCATCAGACTGCCCCTGGAGATGGAGGTCACTGAGATCAGAATCAGTTTCACAGATGGTCCAATGGGACCGATGAGTCCCAGGATTCAACCCCTGGCTCCAGGAGCTTAAGCTGCCATTACTGCACAGGAACCCCAGGTGATACTGGAAATTAGAAGAAGAAGGGTGGACCTCCTTCTGGGCACTGGGGCCAGCCTCTCTCTTCTCTCTAATCCAGGCTTCCCCTCTTCCTGTAGCATGACTGTGATAGACATCTCAGGAAAGGTTCTAACTCGATATTTTTCTCAACCCCTTAGTTGTAGAGTGGGAAACCTATTATTTATACCTACCTTCTTAAGTGTGTCTGAAAGTTTCACTCCTTTATTAGGTAGAAATGTTTTTAATCACACGGGGCACCAACATCCTTGTAGCCCCAGGATAAACAATTTGTCTCCCCCAGTGGAAGCTAATATTAATCCAGAAGCGTGGGCAGCTCAAAGAAGAATTGGTTGAGTCCTCCTCAAACCCTGTAACAGCCCCTGCAACAACCCAATATTAGGAGTGCAAAACCTCAATGGGGCATGGATGCTAGTTCAGGACCTCTGCCTCATTAATAAGACCACACTCCCAATTCATCCTGTGGTCCCTAATCCCTATATATTGCTATCTCAAATACCTGAGGGAACTAAATTGTTCACAATCCTAGATATAAAGGGTGGCTTTTTCTGTATACCATTACATCCTCACTCTCAATACTTGTTTGCCTTTGAAGATCCCTCTGGCCAGACCACCCAGTTAACATGGATGGTGCTGCCTCAGGGATTTTGAGACAGTCCTCACTTCTTTTGACAGGCATTGTCAAAGGACCTCTCTGAGTTTTCCCATCCTCAGGTCAGGGTCTTGCAATATATGAGTGACATGCTGCTCTGTGCTGCAACTGAGGAAGCTTCTCAGGAAGGCACTGAAAACTCTTCTTAATTTCTTAGCAGACAGAGGTTTCAAAATCCAAGGCCCAGCTTTGCCAAACCTCAGTGAAGTACCTAGACTTAATATTGTCTGAAGGGACCAGAGCATTAGGGGAAGAAAGGATTAAGTCCATTTCCTTTTTCCCACTCCCTGAAACCCTCAAGAAACTAAGGATTTTTGAGCATTACAGGATTTTGCAGACTATAGATACCTGGGTACGGTGAGATAGAACATCCCTTATATCACCTCATAAAAGAAACTCAAGTGGCTAAAACTCATTTTCTAACCTGGGAACCTGAAGCTCAAAAGGCCTTCAGCCAGCTAAAACAAGCCTTACTTAAGGCACCATCCCTCAGCTTTCCCATAGGGAGGGCGTCCAATCTGTACGTATCAGAAATGCAGGGAATGGTCCTGAGAGTTTTAACTCAAGCCCGAGGACCAACTCAACAGCCAGTGGCCTACCTGAGCAAGGAACTGGATATGATGGCTAAAGGATGGCCAGCATGCCTCCGAGCAGTTGCCACAATGGCCCTACTGGTATTGAAGGCCACCAAATTAACCTTTGGAAATGGCTTAACTTTTATACCCCACATAATGTAGCAAGATTGCTGTCTTCTAGGAGAAGCCTTCAGCTAACAGACAGGTGACTCCTTAAATATTATGTTCTGCTGTTAGAAGGGTCTACAATCCAATTGAAAACTTGTTCTCACCTAAACCTAACCACTTTCCACCCTGAGGAACCTGAACATGACTATGAAGAAGTTGTGGTACAGACCTGCATAGCCAGGGAGGATCTCAGGGAACCTCCTCTAGAAAATCCAAACTGCAGCCTCTTCATGGATGGAAGTTTCTTTGGAAAGCAGAGTCCATAAGGCAGGATATGTCATAGTCACCCTGAATGATGTTAGTGAAAGTGGGCCCCTCTCTCCAGGCACACATGCTCAACTAGCTGAACTGATAGCTCTTACAAGAACTCTTGAATTAAGCAAGGGAAAGGTAGCTAACATTTACGCTGACTCCAAGTATGCTTTCTTAGTTCTCCATGCTTGTTGCAGGAAGTCAGGGACCCCAAAAAGAGGGACCAGCTGGAGCCATGGCAGAGGAACATAAATTGTGAAGATTTCATGGACATTTATCACTTCCCAAATAATATTTTCATAATTTCTTATACCTGTCTTACTTTCATCTCTTAATTCTGTTATCTTTGTAAGCTGAGGATGTACCTCACCTCAGGATCCTGTGATAATTGTATCTAACTGTACAAATTGATTGTAAAACATGTGTGTTTGAACAATATGAAATCAGTGCACCTTGAAAAAGAACAGAATAACAGCGATTTTATGGAACAAGGGAAGACAACCATAAGGTCTGTCTGCCTGCGGGTTCAGGCAAAAAGAGCCATATTTTTCTTCTTGCAGACAGCATATAAGTGGATGTGCAAGTAGGGAAGATATCACTAAATTCTTTTCCTAGAAAGGAATATTAATATTAACACTCTGGGAAAAGAATTGCATTCCTCAGGGGAGGTCTACAAATGGCTGCTCTGGGATTGTCTGACTTATGTGGTTGGATAAGGACTAAAATATGCCGTAGTCTCCTCCAGTACCCTCAGGCTTATTAGGGTGGGGGAAAAAAAACCCACCCTGGTAAATTTGAGGTCAGACCAGTTCTCTGCTCTCAAATCCTATTTTCTGTTGTTTAAGATGTTTATCAAGACAATATGTGCACAGCTGAACATAGACCCTTATCAGTAGTTCTGTTTTGCCTTTTGTCCTGTTTCCTCAGAAGCATGTGATCTTTGTTCTCCTTTTTGCCCTTTGAAGCATGTGATCTTGTGACCTACTCCCTGTTACTGCACTCCCTCCCCTTTTGAAATCCTTAATAAAAACTTGCTGATTTTGTGGCTCAGGTGGGCATCAAGGTCCTATCAATATGTGATATCACCCCCAGAGGCCCAGCTGTAAAATTCATCTCTTTGTACTCTTTGTTTCTCAGCTGGCCGAAACTTATGAAAAATAGAAAGAACCTTTGTTGAAATATTGAGGTCGGGTTCCCCTGATATATGTTCATGCTGCAATTTGGAAGGAAAGAGTCTTACCACTAATAGATCTCCTATAAAATACCATCGGGAAATTAACAGGTTATTATCCTCAGTTTTCCTTCCACAAGAGGTAGCAGTAATGCATTGTAAGGGACATCAGAAGGGAACAGATGAATTAGCCAAAGGAAACAAGTTAGCTGATCAGGCAGCCAAGTCAATGGCAAGAAAGCCTCAGGATCTTAACACACTAAAAGGCTCTCTAATCTGGGAAGGCTCCATAAGAAAAAATTAAGCCTCAGTACTCCCCCGCAGAGATAGATTGGGCCATCTCTCAAGGGTACACCTTCCAGCCCTCAGGATGTCAATAGTCAGAGGATGACAAACTCCACTTGCCAGCCTCCAGCCAGTGGAACACCCTTAATATCCTTCACCAAGATTTTCACTTGAGAAATTATAAAACTTATCAGTGTGCCCAGAGATTGTTTTCAGGAGAGAACTTATTAAAAACAGTTGAGCATGTTGTTAATGCTTGTGAAGTCTGTCTTAAAAATAATTCCAATAGGCAGTTTCTTCCTCATCAAACTTAAAGGATGAGAAACTATGCAGGGGAGTACTGGCAGATAGACTTCACCCACATAGCAAAGATGAAGGGCATCCAATTGACCTCCTGGTATAAGTAGATATTTTCACTAACTGGGTAGAAGCATTTCTATGCCTTACAAAAAAGGCCTCTGAGGTAATAAAAGTGTTAGCTAATAAAATAACTCCCTGCTTTGGTCTACATAAGTACCTCAAAATTGACAGTGGCCCCTCATTGAAGGCAGCCATCACACAGGGGGTCTCAAAGTCATTAGGCATACAGTGTCATCTCCATTATACTTCGAGACCCCCATTCTCAGCAAAGGTAAAAAAGACAAATGATATTATCAAAAGACACCTCAGAAAACTGTTACAAGAAACCCATTTTCCTTGGGTCACTCTTCTTCCCATGGTTTTACTGTGGGTAAGAAATACCTTTTCAAAGTTAGGCCTAAGCCCTTTTGAAATGCTGTGTGGATGACCTTTCCTTACCAATGATTTTCTTTTTTATTTATTTACTTTTTTTGAGATGGAGTTTTGCTCTTGTCACCCAGACTGGTGTGCAGTGGTGCAATCTCCACTCACTGCAACCTCTGCCTCCCAGGTTCAAGCCAGTCTCCTGCCTCAGACTCCCAAGTAGCTGGGATTACAGGTGGCTGCCTGGCTTACCAGGCCTGGCTAAGTTTTTTTTTTTTTTTTAGTAGAGGTGGGGTTTCACCATGTTGGCCAGGCTGGTCTCAAACTCCTGACCTCAGGCAATCCACCTGAATTGGCCTCCCAAAATGTGGGATAACAGGCGTGAGCCACTGCTCCAGGCCTTACCAATGATTTTCTATTAAACATCTGAACAGGTTAAACATGTAACCTCTCTGGCTCAATTTCAACAGAAATTAACACAACTAGCAGAAGTCCAACTACAGAAAATAAGACCACCTTTATTTAACCCAGGAGATTTGGTATTAGGAAAGCTCTCCCTTCTCTCTCTCCTTCCCTAAGCTCAAGCTGGGAAGAAACTTACACTGTTCTTCTTTCAACACCCTCAACGGCAAAACTTACAGGTATTGACTCCTGGATATGTGACACTTGAGCCAAAGTCTGGGAAGCTGAGGGAGCAACCCCTGACTGCCTAGAGGAATGTCCCACATATCAATGTGAAGAGATAGGAGAACATAAGCTAAGAATCATAAAAGGTAAGTAAATGAGTGAGGTCTACTCATCCTCCTCAGTCCCACCCCTACCTCACCAGATACTTTGTCATTTCTACCTTTCCTCTCAAGATTCACCACCAGATACAAGAAATTCCTTTTGACACATACTTACAGGGAGATTTTGATTATCCATGGGTTTACATTTGTAATTTCATAGACCCCCAAAGGGAAATTCTATATCGTGGGGAGTAAAATTTTAGGTGGAAATTATTTACTACACCACCCTTGTGGGAATTGTTATATTCACTCTACTATTTGCAGTATGACTATACACCGTGGCACTCACAATGTGAAACTCTGGATGGAAAATTCTAATTGCTGTAATATTCTGCTTAATTATCATCTTTATAGCAGGACTAATCATTACAGAAAAGATTTAGCCAAAGTTAACACTAAAGTTACTCTCAACACCCAATCAAATGCCACTTATCCAAAAAAAATAGTTTCTATGTTAAAGCTTCTGGTGAGGTGCAGTGATATCTGGTGGAGGAAATCAGTATTACAACCCATCGGAACAGCTAACAGCTATCAAACTCTACTGTCATGGTTGTGGTCTGTAGTACCGCCACTAACAACGATAATCTTAATACTCATATTCAAACTCTATATTCTAAACCATCTTGTAACATTTATCTCTTCTCATCTAGAAGCTATTAAACTCCAAATGGTGCTGCACACAATGGAACCACACATGGACATGCATCTCTTCTGAGGACACTTAGATTGACCTCAGGAAGAGACTTAACTGTTGTTTCCCACACAACACCCCTTTTCAGCAGGAAGTAGCCGGAAAGAGTCATTGTCCAACACTCCTTAACAGCAGTTAGGGTTACTACTCCTAAGGGGGAAAATATCATACAGGAGATAAAAAGAAGTTATTTAGGCAGATAGTAAAAGCAACAGAGTCCTTGGTGAAATTTCCCTTTTAATAAAAAAGCAGCCCCACCTAATGCTAAATGACGAGTTAATGGGTACAGGAAATCAACATGGCACATGGATACATATGTAACAAACCTGCACATTGTGCACATGTACCCTAAAACCCTAAAGTATAATAAAAAATAAAAAAATAAAAAAAATAAAAAAAATAAAAAAAAAAGCAGCCCCCTAATCATTTCTTTTCTAACAAAGAGCAGCCTGAAAAATCGAACTGCAGAAATAGATAAGCAAGCTGCAATCTTGCACAAATGAATACCAGTAGCAGTGCCAATAGAAAGGAGTTACCGGCTGGTGGGGGGCACACATGTTCTACATGGAGGCTCCATCTTTCCTTTTCTTTGTCACCACATGTACAGTAAAGAAACTGGCAACATGGTGCCAGTCAGGTAGAAAACCCATCTGCATAATAAAAGATTAGGTTGGGGGCAGCCAGATTTTCACACCCTATGCAAATGGCACACCTAGCACTAACCAGATTTTTGCACCTTATGCAAACGGAACAACTGGTCTGAATAATACCTCATGCCCTTTGTAAATCAGACACCACCTCCTCAAGCTCATCTATAAAACCTGCTGCTTTTCACCACAGAAGCAGTAGCCCATTTCTCCAGGACCCCTCTCTGCTGCACAGAGCTCTTCTCTTGCTTTCACCTATTAAACTTCCACTCTAAACCTAGTTTTCTGTAGCCATGAGACAATAAATCTTGGGTATTTACCCCAGACGATGATGCTGCTTCACTTTTCTGCTTTTCTTATTTGTTTCTTGAATTTTTTTTTTCAGGTGACTGGAATCATTTTAAATCATGTGCTTAGTCTCTCTGTTCCTTTCTTAACAATTGTTCTTTTATTCATTACTCTCTTTATCTCCCTCTTGCTACCCTTGATGCCACATGAGGGGACCTAAAGAATTCTTAACAGCCTGGGACCACTTAGGAAAAGCAGGAAAGATGCCAAAGACATTCTGTTTTTTTCCACATGGAACCTCAATAGTTGTGAGTGAATGGATTCCTTTCCGGTCTAAAATCCTGCTCTGTTTTCTGTTGTTACCTGACCTCTGGCTTTTAGGTTCATCAGAGATTACTTTTTACTGTACAAATACTTCATCTTGTGTGTATGCTGGCTGCTGGGTCAGTGGTAAATCTATGGTTTTGGAGGTGACTAACAGTGGTTAGAATAAATGATTACTACTTCAGAAGACTACTTATATCTTTGCATGTTTAGATAAGAAAGACACAGTTTAAACAATGAGAAAAATGCCTTCGTAGCAAAGTAAACTGTGGAAGTGTTGCACATTATAATTCCCATGGCATTTTACTCTTCTTGGGGACCTGGGATTCAGTGAAATCCTTGATTTTTTAAAGGTCTAGGACCTCTCCCTTCCAACTGTTCTTCTTTTCATATACTTAAATTATTAGGATCTAACAATTGCAAAGACTTTGTCAACCCTCTTCTTTAATGGGCTCTGTCCTGAGCTCAGTGGTCCAGTTGGTAAACAGAGACCAAATTAAAGCTACCTATTAAAATAAAATTAGTTGTCTTATAAAATCTTATGGTAAATTTCTATCATTTTTGTGTTACTTTAGCATTTATTTTTAAGCTTTCTTGAACATATTCAAAGTCCTTCTTGTAAAAGCTTAAATTCTATCCCCTTTTGTGTTTTGAGACGTAAATTTGCTACCCATTTTTTCTAAAACTCAGTAAGGCCTTCTTCAGATAAATGTTACCTTTTTCATTTACAAAGGCACAATTTGAATCCAACTGTCCTGTTAAAATAGTGAGTTTTACCCATTCAATCCTTAAAGTCCTAAAATTAAAACTCTGAATTCTTTTTGTCACCCTTTATCTTTATGGGTACATGTATATGCAATATATTACATTACATATATGTATATGTCTATCCATATGTTTGTATATACTTTACAAATGGTATCAATTTAATGTAAAGATAAATGAGTACTCATAAATAAAGTAAATAAGCACAAATGCTTTTCAGTTCATGCAATTTTAGTAATCTTTAAATAAAGACAGTTTTTAAATTATTGGTAAAATAAAGTAGAAATGTCTTCAGAATTTAATTTAGATAGTTGTGCCTGGGTCTGTTGGAAGACAGGTTTGTAATGTCTGCTAGATGTTTTAAGGTCATCAAACAGCTACTCTGCATATATGCATTTCCTTAATTTGTCTGTAGGCTTATGTCTTAAGATTTGAGCTCTTAGATTCTGAGTTCAAGAGATGTAACCATAGCAAAGCCTGCAAAAAACAGCCTGTCCAAGTCCCAGCTATGCCTCTTGGCCATGCTGGGAGAGATTCCAGGCATTATCTTCATAGATCTGTTCTTTGTCCTGAGCTTCACATCAGGTACATAGTTAGAACTGCTTACCTTCTAGTTAGCTCTACTGAATATAAGGGTTTATTAGTCTATTCCCATGTTGCTACCAAGAAATACCTGAGACTGGGTAATTTATAAAGAAAAGAGGTTGAGGCCGGGCACGGTGGCTCATGCCTGTAATCTCAACACTTTGGGACACTGAAACGGGCAGATCACGACATCAGGAGATCGAGGCCATCCTGGCTAACATGGTGAAACCCTATTTCTACAAAAAAATACAAAAAATTAGCTGGGCATGGTGGTGGGCACCTGTAGTCCCAACTACTTGGGAGGCTGAGGCAGGAGAATGACATGAACCCAGGAGGCAGAGGATGCAGTGAGCTGAGATTACGCCACTGCACTCCAGCCTGAATGACAGAGGAAGACTCCATCTCAAAAAGAAAAGAAACAAAGAAAGAAAAAAGAAAAAGAAAAGAGGTTGAATTCGCCACCCATGGTTTGGCAGGCTGTACAGGAGGCACAATTCTGGCACCTGCTCTGCTTCCCTACAAGTTATACAAAAATTAACTTAGGATGGATCAAAGAATGAAATGTAAAGCCTAAAACCATCAAAACTCTAGAAGAAAACCTAAGCAATACCATTCAGGATATAGGCATGGGCAAAATCTTCATGACTAAGAAACCAAAAGCAATGGCAACAAAAGCCAAAATTAACAAATGGGATCTAATTAAACTAAAGAGCTTCTGCACAGCAAAGGATACTATCATCACAGTGAACAGGCAACCTACAGAATAGGAGAAAAATTTTACAATCAATCCATCTGACAAAGGGCTAATCTCCAGAATCTACAAGGAACTTAAACAAATTTACAAGAAAAAAACAAACATCCCCATCAAAAAGTGGGAGAAGGATATGAACAGGCACTTCTCAAAAGAAGACATTTACTGACCAACAAACATATGGGAAAAAACTCATCATCCCTGGTCATTAGAGAAATGCAAATCAAAATCACAATGAGATAGCATCTCATGCCAGTTAGGATGGCAATCATTAAAAAGTCAGGAAACAACAGATGCTGGAGAGGATGTTGAGAAATAAGAACACGTTTACACTGTTGGTGGGACAGTAAATTAGTTCAACCATTGTGGAAGACAGTGTGGCAATTCCTCAAGGATCAAGAACAAGAAATACCATTTGACCCAGTAATGCCATTACTGGGTATATACTCAAAGGATTACAAATTATTCTACCATAAAGACACATGCACACGTATGTTTATTGCAGCACTATTTACAATAGCAAAGACTTGGAACCAATCCAAATGCCTATCAATGATAGACAGGATAAAGAAAGTGTGGCACATATATACCATGGAATACAACACAGCCATAAAAAAGGATGAGTTCATGTCCTTTGCAGGGACATGGATGAAGCCTCAAACCATAATTCTCAGCAAACTAACACAGAAACAGAAAACCAAACACTGCATGTTCTAACTCATAAGTGGGAGTTGAACAATGAGAACATATGGACACAGGGACAGGAACATCACACACTGGGGAATGTTGGGGGGTCAGGGGCTAGGGGAGGGATAGCATTAGGAGAAATACCTAATGTAGGTGATGGGTTCATGGGTGCAGCAAACCACCATGGTACATGTATACCTATGTAAGAAACCTGCACGTTCTGCACATGTATCCCAGAATTTAACGTATAATAATAATAAAAAAAGAAAATTTAAAAACTGGAAAAAAAAAGAATCACCTTCTACTGCAGATGAGAAGAAGCTGAGGGAATTTAAGTCCGTGGTCCATAGTCATCCAGCCAGTTCATAGCAGAACTACTGTGTTTCATCTTAAAGTTTATGCACAGTCAGAAACGTGAGACACAGAAGGAAGACAAAGCTAACTTTTGTTGTGGTTGATGTTCATGAAGGGTACGTGTGTTACACAGAATCATGGCCTCCTGAAAATGTCCACATCCTGACTCCTGGAACCAGTGCATATTACTATATTCGGCAAAAAGACTTCGAAGATGTGATGAGGTTAAGAATCTTGAGATGGGAAGGTTATTCTCGATGACCTCAGTGGGCCCAGTGTATCATAAGGGTACTTGTAAGTGAAAGAGGGAGGCAGGAGGGTCAGGGTGAGAATGATGCAGCCTGAGAGACACCACTGGCCATCACTGGCTGTGAACGTGCCTCAAAAGACAAAATTACTATAGATCTATAACGAAATTAGTTATAGTAATGGCTTTTTTTTTTCTTTGAGATGGAGTCTCTCTTTGTTGCCAAGGCTGAAGTGCAGTGGCACCATCTCAGCTCACTGCAAGCTCCACCTCCTGGGTTCATGCCATTCTCCTGCCTTAGTCTCCCGAGTAGCTGGGACTACAGACACCTGCCACCATGCCCAGCTAATTTTTTTGTGTATTTTTAGTACAAAAAATACCCCATTTTAGCCAGGATGGTCTCGATCTCCTGACTTTGTGGTCTGCCCACTTCGGCCTCCAAAAGTGCTGGGATTACAGGCATGAGCCACTGTGCCTGGCAAGATCTAACTGGCTTTTAATTGTGATTTATGATTTGGGGCAGAAATCATTCTATAAATACAGTGATACTTTCCCTGGGCCATACAATAACACAACTGTGGATTTTGTCAAATGAGAACCAGTAAACAGAGCCATGGAAATGGATTGGTTAACATCAATATACTTCAGGTCACTTTTGTTGTAACAGTTAAAGCAGAGGTGACTTCCTTATTATGCTGACTCAGGTAGACTGGAATCTCCTGTTCTCAGAAAAAAAAAAAAATTGGTCTGTTTTGGAATCCATCTGCTTCCTTAAACTTTCAGTTGGAGTGTGTAGCATTTAGCATGAGTGGCTCTGTTTTGGAGTCTCTAGACTCTCACTAAGGGCCCAGAACTTAAGGCATTAGCATTACTTTCCATCACCATCATTTTGACGTGTATATTTATATACATTTATATACATTTTGACGTGTGTATATTTATAGACATATGTATGTATATATTAAATTTATATGAATATATATTCACATCTAATGAATATAAGTATGTGTTTCTATATATATACTCAACCACAGTTTTTTGAAAAGTGTTTGGTGAAAAAAAAACCCACTATGTAAAACACACCCACCCTAATCAGATAGCCCTCATATACTTCCATGCAGACCCCTCATGACATTAACGACAGACAGGTTCAAGAATTTAAGGACATGAGACAGCCCAGCAAACAGCACATGCACAACATAAATGTATTTGCAGAGACTGGGAAGTAACCTAGAGGCACGAACCTCAGCACTGCCAGGACACATACCCTCCCCCATGGATTCTGATTTTATCTGACCCAGCCCACCATCCAGATCTTGTTGTGGGGCTGGGGCAGAGAAAATCACAAAGCCTGTTCCTTGGACACCCTGCGTGACACACAAGACCACCCCCACCCCATCATTAGGTCTCCCCACACAGGTCTGACGATCAGGCATCATGAGGAGGAATCTAGCATGGGCTCAGAAATCACACAAAAGAATTAGCCACAGAGAGAAACACTGAGCTAGAGGAGCTGATTGCTGACATGGAACAGGGTCCCTGTAGTTCATGAGTCCAACCTGGTCTGAATTCCCCTCACTTCATAAGCCAGGCACCCCCTGAGAAACAGCTTTTTCCCGTGGTCTCCTCTGTGGTAACACATTAGGGTCCCTCGGTGTCAAGATTCCAGAGATGGAAGAAACCTGGACAGCACACATCCCAGCTTCACCCTTCCTCCCTCCCAGGAAGCAGGGCTCAGGGCTCAGGAGGAAAGGCAGGGCCCAGTGAGGCCAGAGTTGGTGAGATGTCTGAAAGGTGCTCAGTGAAAAAACTGCATCCCCCTTTCATTCTACCTGACGAGCCCTGTCCCGCACAGCTTCCTCCACCCTGAGGACTTCCCCAGACACCTCCTATAACAAAGCTGACTGTTCCATTTCCTTTCTGCTCACACGGAGGCCTGTCCTGCCTTCTGGGGAATGAAAAATGCACCAAAATCAGCCAGGGCAGCCACCCCTGCCAGGCTCCATAATGAGGCAATATCTCCGGGTCACCAGCAGAATGAGATTCCACTGTGTCCCAGTCCAGGGCTCTTTCCCTCTGAGAGGCTGACTCATGAAACAGGCCACCAGAAAGAGATCAGTGACTCCTCCATCCATTATTATAATCAGCTGACAGGTTCTTGCCCTCTGCACAGGCAAAGCCAATTTATTGAGAAGGTGATGTGTAGTAAAGAATGGTTTTACTTAGCCCAAGGCTGCCAAACGGGAGGACAGAAGTTTATTATGACTCAAATCAGTTTCCCCAATGGCTCAGAGGTTAGAGTTTTTCAAAAGCTTTCAAGGGGCAAAGGTCTAAGGAATAAGTACTGTTGACTGCCTGGTGATGAAATGATACTGGTAGGGGAAATGGTCTGTATTTGTTAAATCTGCCTCTGAGTGGGGGCCACATGACTAGTTGAGCCATTGGTCATGAGTCTAGATGAGGTCAGCTGGTTGCCAGAATGCAAAAGTCTGAGAAACATCTCAAAAGATAAATCTCAGATTCTACAATAGTATTGCTATCTATAGGAGCAACTAGGAACGTCACAAATCTTGTGACCTCTGGTCACATGACTCCTGAGCAGTAAGGGATTATAGAAACTATGCCTGCATTTTAGCAGAATTTGGGTCCCTCCCATAATTCATGGCCTTTTCTTAGATTTACCAAACTAGTCCCCGACAAGGAGGGAGCTAATTTTAGGGAGGGACAATTACTATCCTTTCTTCAAAGTTAAACTATAAATTCCACCCATGCTTACCCTGGTCTATGCCCAGGAATGAGAGAGGACAGCCAGCCTGGGCTATAGGTGAGATGGCGTCAGCCAAGCTAGCTTCCTCGCACCATCATATGCTTTGCAAAGGTGGTTTCAGTTTCTGACACACCAGGGGGTCAGAGGGAGAAGGGCAGATCTGCA
The DNA here is from genome assembly GCF_028878055.3 of Symphalangus syndactylus. Taxonomy (NCBI): domain Eukaryota; kingdom Metazoa; phylum Chordata; class Mammalia; order Primates; family Hylobatidae; genus Symphalangus; species Symphalangus syndactylus. Next base: position 19,448,101 of record NC_072439.2, read on the forward strand.
GTTTCCAAAGCCCATGGGCTCATTTCACCCATTTCACTCATGACTCCATCCTCAACCCGCTGTGGGGCTCATATCCTCCAGTCATGCCCTAGAGACTTCGAATTTCCGTCAGGCATGTAAGCAGCTTAAAAATTTTCACTCACTTCTAACAACAAGTAAAAAGCCGAACAAACTGAAAAATCAACAACTCGTTTAGATTTCTCAGAGAAGCAAGGTCTCAGTGCTAACTGGCCCACATATTGGAGAGACACACAGGCAAATACAGAGCAGCGCACCGTACCTGAGCAGAAACACAGGCACAGAAACCCCAGAGGGAAACAGTGCTGGGGTCAGAAAACCTGAACTGTAATTGAGGAAATACTGGAGGCTCAGTGTGGACACAGCACAGAGATAAACACGCCAGTGGATGGATTAGTCTTGTGAGTGGGGGGGGGACAGTTTTATGACTCTTAGCTCCTGGAGCTCTACCAGGTTCTCACAGTCGATATCCAAAAAGAATCCACATCCTTCTTGTAGGAAGAAGGGATAAAAAACACTTGGAAAGTTGTTAGTGAATTATATTCTTCTTGGTAAGACCTACATTTAAGAGAAACTATTTTGCTAGAGCCTAATTAGCTGGGGTTTGATGAGAGTTTAACTGGCCAGGGGGAGGGGAAATATCCAACTCCAACCTCCTCAAGTCATCATATCCCACCTAATGGAAAGAAAAACCTGAGAGGCACTTGTGACATTCACAGCCCAGGACACAGACCTCATTCAGAGCCACAGAATCCTTCTCTCCCCACACTCACCACCATGTCACTGAATGCCTGCTCACTCAAGTCCCTTTTACTCACTAAATCATGTGTGGTTTTCAAAAAAATACAAGACAGACTATGGCAAAAAAAAAAAAAATGCAGTTTGAAAGACAGAGCAAGGATCGGAACCAGACACAGATGTGGTAGGGATGTTGAAATTATCAGACTGGAAATTTAAAACAACTCTAGTTAAGGATTATAATGGAAAAAGGAGATACCTTTCAGGAATAGATGGGTGATTTAAACAGAGATGGCTATTCTAAGAAAGAACCAAAAGAAATGCTAGAGATTAAAAACACTCTAAGAGAAATAAAGAATGCCCTCCATGGGCTTACTGGTAGGCTGCACACAGATGAGGAAAGAATCTCTAGCTTAAGCATGTGTCAATAGAAACTTCCAAAACTGAAACAGCAAAGTTAAACAAGAGTGAGAAAAAGTGGAACAACATACTCAGCTTCATATTCAATCTTTTGTATCGACAATAGCATATTTTATATTCTAAAGTTGTATTTTATATTTTGTAGCCTACAAAGGCTGTAACATACACATAATGGGAATACTAGTGGTTCCTGGGACCAGGTGGAGCTGGCCAGGTGGGTGCTGTCTGATTTACTGCCTGTTTCATGCACACCTGTGTATTCACAATAACAACATTGTCATAAGGTGGGGTCCTTTGTGTGGGGAGATGCATGAGCCACTGCTGCCTCACTTGGACTCTGCCCAATTTAAACAAAGTTAATCAAACTCTAATTGTTTGACCCTGCTCAATTCACACTTCACCAACATTGCTGCTCGATTCATACTTCAGAAGTCTGGGCATCTCCCACACAGAGCAGGTGGCCCCTTGGTTTCTGAGCCCTCAGATCATCATGCATCCATCTGTCTTTTGACACACAGACCTGATGTGGGCTTTTAAGGACTGGGATTGGCTGAGAGGTGGGAGATGTCAACTCTGATTGGAAAATGCTCGTGGAGAAATCAATGGTGCCACACAGGGGAATCTTCTCTGTTATCTGCACAGCGAATCTGCCTAAGCCCTATGTCACCAGCAACCCCGTGGATCATGAGGAGGCTGTGGTCTTAACCTGTGAACCTGAGACTCATGGCACAATCTACATGTGGTGGGTAAATGGTCATAGACTCACAGTCAGTCCCAGGCTGCAGATGTCCAATGACAACAGGATCCTTGCTCTACTCAGTGTCACAAGGAGTGACACAGGACTCTATGAATGTCAAAGGAAGAATGTAGTGAGTACCAGCCACAGTGACCCAGTCACCTGGATGTTCTCTGTGAGTATCCTCTTTTCCTTCATGGACAAGGCTGCCAGCCCAGATCCACATAACCCGAGGCCAGGCCTCTCAGTCCCTCTCAGATCCAAGTATGAAGACACTTACCCCTGGGCCCCCAAGCTGACCATGACTTCCTGCTCCAGGCAAACTGGGTAGGCCCAGGAAGGGAGGGGTTTCTCTGGTCTGAGGAGACTCTGGTTCCACAGCTTGTGATGGGAGAAACAGGTGAATGTCTTAGACTCCTCCAGTTCAGTGAACAAGAGGAAGTTTGGCTGGGACTTCGGGGTAGTGACTTGGCAAAAAGGAACACTGTGTCCCTTTCAGAGATCAGGAGCTTCCCATTCCCTCTGATAACATTACCTGTGGCTTTATTCTGTTTGCTCCAGATGGCCCAGATGAACCCACAACTTATTCTCAGAAACCTATTACTATCCATGGTCAAACCTCAACCTCTCCTGCCTCGCTGGCTCTAACCCATCAGTAGAGTATTCCTGGCTGCTGAATGGGAATAACCAGCAAACAGGACAAGAGCTCTTTATCCCCCAAGTCACTACAGAGAATAGTGGGGACTATCTGTGTTATGTCCATAACCCAGTCACTAATGGCAAAAACTTTGCAACCAAGAAAATCACAGTCCCTGGTAAGTGGATCGCTGGAGCATTGGCAATACTCTTTCAGGTGAAGCTTATCTGGATTTCCAAGAAAGACCCAGGAAAACATTTTTATTCTCAGCCTGTGTCCCGTGCACAAAAGTAAATTCCAAATTTTTCTCCTGAACCCTCCCAGTTCATATCTACAGATTCTCTTCCCTTTGTTTTCCGGATTTCTGGTGGATGACCTTGGGTCCAGCCCGAGAAATGTAGGGAAACGGCTTTATCAGCCCCAAGCCCTATGCAGTGTAAGGGCCTTCACAGAGGGAGAAACAGGAGGGTCCTCAGGGTCAAGCTGTTTCTGTCACCAAAACATCCCTTCTGTCTCCTTTGTGTGTGTGTGTGTGTGTGTGTGTGTGTGTGTGTGTACTCCATGAGCTGCAATGAACATCAGAGGCTTCAAAACAAGCCCACACTTTTCCCCAAATTAGAGGAGGAAACCGCTTGGGTGACGGAGAAGCAGCTCAAGCTCTGCTCCCTGCATTGCTGTGGGCTTGCCCAGTGACCGACCCTGCCCTGACTCCACCCGGAGTGGGCCCAGGGCATGCGGATAAGGTGCCTGGGTGGCCGGTTCTGAATCTGGCTAAATCGAGCTGCCAGTAGAAGCCAAGCCTCCAATGCATAAGGCTTTAAAATAATGGGAATAGGGCTGTGTCCTGTCTCTGAAGTCACTGCCTGAGTCTGTGGACACAGCACATGGAACACACCACAGAGGACAGTGAGTGACACACACTTGGACAAATAGGGAGATTAACTCACAGAAGCTCTGTATGGCAGGGAAGGAACAGCGACATAAAGTGTGTATTTATAGAGAGGGTAAGAGTACCAGACATGATATAACTAAGACTTACCATTAACTGTTTCTAAGTGTGCAGTTTAGTGTTGTGTAACTATCAACATTAACCATTTCCAGAAATTTTTTTATCCTACTATACTAAACCTCTGTACCCAATAAATGATAACTCTCATTCCTTCTGGTAATCACCATTCTAATTTCTATCTCTATGTATCTGACTATTCTAACTATCTTACATAAATAGAAGTATATAATAATTATCCTTTTGTGTCTGGCTTATTTCACTTCGCATAATGTCTTCAAGGTTCATCTATTTTGCACCATGGGTCAAAATTTTATCCCCTGCTGTGACTGAAGAACATTCCAAGCATGGATATAACTTTTTGTTCATCCACTTATCTTTCAACAGACTTTTCAGTTGTTTCCAGCCATTGGCTATTGTGAGTGATGCTGCGGTGAACATCAGTGTACAAATATCTGTTCAAATTTTTTTCAGTACTTTTGGCTGTATGTCCGGAAGTAGAATTGCTGTTTCAAGTGGTAATTCTTTCATTTTTTTAAGAAACTGACATACCATTTTCTTTTCTGTTGTTGTTGATGTTGAGACACGGTCTTGCTCTGTCACACAGACTGGAGTGCAATGGCACAATCTTGGCTGACTGCAATCTCCACCTCCCAGGTCCCAGTGATTCTCGTGCCTCAGCCTCCCGAGTAGCTGGGATTACAGGTGCATGCCACCATACCCAGCTAATTTTTGTATTTTTAGTAGAGATGGGGATTCCCCACGCTTGCCAGACTGGTCTCAAACTCCTGACCTAAAGAGATCCACCCATGTTGGCCCCCCAAACTGCTGGGATTACAGGCGTGAGCTGGCCGTGCCATGCCATTTTTCCACAGTGGCTATAACATTTCCCATTGCCATCAGCAATATGCTTAGAGCTTCAATTTTCCCAAGTACTCAAAAATATTTGTTTTGTGATATGTTGTTCATGTTGTTTTTATCAAAGCCACCCTAATGTGCGTGAAGTCCTGTATCACTGAGGTTTAGATTTGTATATCTCCAAGTATTAATATTGAGAATCCTTGCGTGTCATCACTGACCATTTGTATATCTTCTTTAATAAAATCTCTATTTTAGTCATTTGTCCATTTCTTATTGCGTTTTTGGATTTTTGATGTTTTTGATTTGTAGTGTTCTTCATTTATTCTGGAAATTAATCCATGATCAGATATATGATTTGCAGATATTTTCCCTATGTCATAGTTTGCCTTTTTACATTCTTGATAATGGCCTTTGATATATAAAAGTTTTTAATTTTCATGAAGTCCAATTTAGAATTTGTGTTGTCTATGCTTCTGTAGTTATAACTAATAAATCATTCTGAAATTCAATATCATGAAGCTTTTTCCTTATGTTTTCTTCTAAGGGTTTGGTAGTCTTCACTCTTCCATTTAGGTCTTTGATCCATTGTGGGTTCATTTTTTTGTATATGGTGTGAGGTAAAGGTTCAACTCATACTTGTCCATGGATAGCCAGCTTTCCCAGTATCACATGTTAAAAAGACTGTCCTTTCCCCATGGAATGGTCTTGGCACTCTTGACAAAAATCATTTGGCCATATATGCAAGCTTTCTTTCTGGGTTCTCTATTCTATGCCATTAGTTTCTATGTCCTCCTTTATGCCACTACCACACTGTATTGATTACTGTAGCTTTGCAGTAGATGCTTAAATCTGAAAGTGTGAGTCCTCCAGCTTCCTTTTTCCTTTTCAAGATTGAACTTTTTAATTCCATCCTGGACATGCAGCACTCAGATATTTTTGAAGGTTTTGGGATGTGAGAAAGGCTGATTGCTCTTTTCTATGACTTTAGAACTTTTCACCTTTTCATAGTTGCATCTTTCTCTCGGTGTCTCAGTTGTGGCAGCCATGAATGGCCTCCACGGCACTTGACTGACAGAGGGCCCAGGTCAGGGTATTCCAAATTCACCTTATATATAAGTCAATCGTGTATATACTTATCATTTATATATGATAAAATTGGCATATATATTACATATGTGAACCTTATATATAAATGGCCTAGTGTTTTATGTGTTACCTTTTTTTCATATATATGGAAATATGTATATATTTTAAATGGTTGTATATATATACTTTTAGATTATATATTGTATATAAATAAATATATAGAGATAAATATGTATATGCTTTTTCCACATGTATACATAGAAAAAGAGGTAACACATAAAACACTAGGAGGCTGTGGACACAGCACATGGGACAGGGCACAGAGGACAGTGAGTGACACACACTTGGAGAAATAGGAGATTCGGCCATGGGAGCTCTGCATGGGAAGGAAGGGGCAGTGACAAAAAGTGTGTAGTGATAGAGAGGGTGAGACTACCAGACACCAGATATACGTCAATTTTATTATATATAAATGTCCTCGTGTTTTATATGTTACCTCATTTTCCATATACATATATGGAAATGTGTATATGTTTTACATTATTATACATTTTATATTACTATATATTTTGTTATTATATATTATACATAAATAAGTATATGGAAATATATATATTTTTCCTATACACACAAAAAAAGAGGTAACACATAAAACACTAGGACATAGTTACTGGCTACATGCGGGAGAAAGAGAACAAAGCTAAGAGCAAAAAAAATCAAGCCTGATATATTAGTTTATACCCACTGAGATGCATCCAAGATGGGATTAGACATGCAAGATAATTTTTTAGGAAAAATGTCTACGAGGGAAAGTGGGGCAGGCATGAGAAAAGTCTAGGAGAGCCTTGGGACCAATATGCAAATCTGATTCCTGTGAGGGAGAAAGAGAAAGAAGATTGAGCTTCAGTTCAAAGAGAGCATGGCAAGGCTGACAGGGAGTCCTCCCACTAGTCACCCAAGAGAGTAAAACAGAGTCTCACGGAACTAGGCTTGCTTTCATATCCCTGCTGAGAGCTTCAGGAAAGTGAGGACTCAATGCAAAGTAGGTTGTCAATTTGGAATGCACTGATCTGGGCCTTCTGTCAATGAAGTCGATTGATTATTAATCAATTATTAGCTGGGAGTATAATAATTACCTAGGGAAATTTTTCAACATACGTAAGCCTATACTTTCTCGGCCCTATTCACTAACGGGCTACACCAAGAACTCAATAATCCTCTTGAGAAACACAAGCTGCCATGGAGACCTGACAGAGTCTTATTCCTGCCTACCGCAACTGAGACACTGAGAAAAAGATGCCACCATGAAACAGTAGAAAGTTCTAATGACAGAAAATAGCAGTCAGCCTTTCTCATATCATAAACCCTTCAAAAATGTCTGAGTGCAGCATGGTCAGGATGAAACTGACAGAAGACTCATCACTAACCTAGAAACACGTTGAGAGAGAAAAAACCTGCAAGAATATAGTTGGCTAATCATCTACCAGCAACCCTCCCACAAAATTAATGTAATCCCTGAAGGAAGAAGTAGAAACTACTTCATACTTAGTGATGGTTCCTAAGGTACCACACTGTAAAATAACATCACTTTTATTCCTTCTCTTCTTTTCTTTCCATTACACATACTTCAGTACAAGGAAGTTCTCTTGGCCTTTCAGGTAGAGCCACTGTCAGCATCATGATTGGAGTACTGGCCAGTGTGGCTCTGATATAGCAGCCCTGGTGTAGTTTATTTCAGGAAGACTGGCAGGTATGATGGCCTTTCCTTTTGTCCTGTTTCCTGCATGGCTGACTGCCATGCTTGGGAGAGGGAAAGGGCTTCTTTGCCTGTATCTGGGACTGGATCTCCTCCTCCTCCCACTAAACTCCTGCTTCTCAGCACTTATTCCTGCAGGTCTCTTCTCCCCTGTTCTTCATGCTCCCTGTACCCCACTGTCTCCTACAAATGATTATCCTCAACATATGCTCATTTGTTTCCCAGATTCAATACCTTATAAAAACCTCTTGATCCTTTTTTAAACATCTCTCACTTGTGTCATTCTCTCTATTCCCACAAACTCAACAACTGCTAGAGGTATTGTTTGACTTATCTCCAGGCTTCGAAATCTTCCTTGTGTATGACTGCCTTATTACCTTCCTAAATTCTAGTTAACTCGCCTATTCAAAAAGCTTCAGGGATCTATTCTTGCCTATTTGATAAGTTCACATTTCTTCTCTTTACTAATTTTTATTGCTTCCATTCCCTCTATTCCCTAGTGTAATTCCTCCATTCTAATTAAATCTGTCTTTCTACACATCTATTCCCCTCTACCTGATATACACATAGAATGCTTAGTTCCAATGCTATGGCTAAAAACAGGGTGATCTCCCATCTACCATCTGCGTTATGGGCTTACCCATACCCTTCATCACAAGCAACTTCTGACCTCCCAGAGAACAATGACTCCAGCATTAACGTGTAAACCTGAGACTCAGAAGACAACCTACATGTGATTGAGGACCTTTTTCTGATGAACAACTCATATGTTCATGAAAGATACAGAAATGAAGAAGGCAAGGTTTCTACCTCAAGGAACATAAAGCCTAAGATAGATGATAAGACCCAAAACTAATTATAATACCAAAATAGAAAAAGTGAATGCCACAAGAAATCAGAGAAATCTGATGGGAAATATAGCCACACACTAGAATCGCGGGAAAATGTTTTTTTAAATGGATGCCCAAGCCCCACCCAGAGGATCCAATTTAATTGTCTACAGTGAGACTCAGGCATTGGTAATTTTTAAGTCTTCCCAGATGCTAATAATGTGTAACCAGGATAAAGAACAGCTGTTCTAACTGGTAAAACTTAGACCTAAATTAATGATTATTAGCTGGGAGTATTGGAATTATCTAGGGAAATTTTTCAGCGTACACAAGCTGATAGTTTCTGGGTCCTATTCATTAATGGCCTCCACCAAGAACTCAGTAATCCTGTTGAGAAACACAAGCTACATGGAAAAGACACTTTATTTGATAGGTAAAGTTATATGAAAAGCATTTTCAAATCATAAGTGGTAAAGGATGCTAAACCTTCTCTATGGTATACTTATGGATATGTTACTGATATGATTGTTCCAGAAATTGTATGAGATTCCTAGAAATTAAATATGTTATCAGCCCTAATGTCACATACCACAGAGGTAACTAACTTTTTATGTGAGCTGTGTTATCACAATGAATTCTAATCAGAGTTTTAACCATAGTCATTTAAAATGTTTGTCATTCACAGACATTGTTTTTATCCTTCCTCAAAGCATTTCCAATCAGCTACAGTCCGAAATTCCTTCCTTTTCAAGGAGATTTATGGAAAAGACGCTGGTAAGTACTCATTAATACAAGTTTCTGAAAACTTTCAGATTATACACTGGACTGTCTAAGAGCTTCCAAAACTTTAATAAACAGGCTGATATCTTCATAAAATTCCCAGCCTACCAAGCAGGAAAAATGATGATTTCATTGAAATAATTGATAATAATGAGGATAATGTTTTTATGATTTTTATTTGAAAATTTGTTGATTCTTTAAATGGTTTGTATTCTAGATTTATGGAATTTTTCTCTTTTAATCTATCTATAGCTTATAGCAGTTCAATAAACTATGCTTCTGGGAATGATAATTGAAACATTTATTTTGCTCTCTACCTGACTGCCCCAGAATTGGGCAACTATTTATGAGTATTGATATGTTTATGGTAATACACATATTTGCACAAGTACAGTAACAATCTGCTCTCTTTGTAACAGGACACATTTGAAATCATTGGTTATATTACCAAGGCTTTGACTGGGATGTTATATTTAAGAATATAGATAGAATGAACCAATATGAACTACAGGCAAAGTCTGGAGTCAGCCTTGGTTTGGCTTTCTATTCTCAAGAGGTTTGTAAAAGTTTAATCTGAGATTCCTTATAAAAACTTAGAGCAAAGAAAATTTTAAAAGGGAGCCTACAAGGTCCATTGCTACTCTTGCTGCACTTATGTAAAGAATCAGACCACGATTGAAGAAACTCAACCTATTTTGCAAACAAACTTAATCTACTGAAATTATCATTGGTAAAAATAGAGATGCCGATAGAGAGAAAAATTATGTGAAAAATAAAAACTGTAGTACACCTGTTATGAGATTGCAGCCCTGTTCATTGTTTCTGTGTTTCTATTACCCACCTGTAGACTGGACATTACCCTGAATTCTACTAGTTCCTCCAATTCCATTTTCTCCCACGGAATCACTAAGAGCAAGACCCACGCTGTTCCAGAAGCCCTATAAGCTGGAGGTGGACAACTCAATGTAAATTTCATGGGAAAATCCTTGGACCTGAAGCGTGAGCCACTCAGAACTCACCAAAATAATCAACACCATAATAACAGACGCTCAAACTATAAACCAGGACAACAAGCTGATGACTTCACACTGTGGACAGTTTTTCTCAAGATGTCAGAACAAGACTCCCCATCACGATGAGGCTCTCACCCCTCTTAACTATCCTTGCTCATGCCTGCCTCTTTCACTTTGCAGGATAATGCAGTCATTAGAATTTCACATGTAGTAGCTTCTGAGAGTAACAACAGAGTGTCGGATATGTCCTCTCAACCTCAAAATTTACATAACATCTCACGGGGAAATGTGGCTCTCTCCACCTTGCATACAGGGCTCCCAATGGAAATGAACACAGAGATATTGCCTGTGTGTTTGCAGAGAAGATGGTTTCTATAAAGAGGTAGGAAAGCTGAAATTATAGTAGAGTCCCCTTTAAATGCACATTGTGTGGATGGCTCTCGCTGTTTCCTAAGAGATACATTGTAAAACGTGACAGTAATACTGATTCTAGCAGAATGAAACATGTACTACATTTGCTAATACTGTTCTCTTAAAATAATTTTAAAAGAATGGGGTGGGCCCTCCTATGTGTCCAGGCCAGGTCTCTGAACAGAATCCTCCATCTTCGGTAGCAATGCCTAAGAAGATGACATGGACATGGTCCTGATATGCAGCTATCCCTGTATACCCTTCCCCTGCTGCAGGGCCGTACCAGCCCAGAGCCCAAATCTTCAGCTGCAGAGCTGACAGAGAACATGGGATACCCAGCATCCCTTACCTTCTTGCAGTCCACTGCAGTGGCTACCGGCATGGCCCATTTACCCCTGAGGACAACCGTCTGCTGACCCACAGTTTCAAACAGTCAGAATTTCCTGGCTTCTCTAAGCCCCAGCTACTTTCACTCTGCTGAACCCTTCTCCTCCCCACAGGTGTCAATGCCTTAGCAGACACCTTTCAGCTGCAGCTAACAGGTAAGCCAAGACCCAGACCCCAGAGGATAAACAAGGATTTCAAAACATACTATGTCCAATGGAGAATTATGTGGAAAATGAAAACTGTAGTACACCCGTTATGAGATTGCAGCTCTGTTCATTGTTTCTGTGTTTTTATTATCCACCTGCAGACTGGACATTACCCTGAATTCTACTAGTTCCTCCAATTCCAATTTCTCCCACGGAATCACTAAGAGCAAGACCCACGCTGTTCCAGAAGCCCTATAAGCTGGAGGTGGACAACTCAATGTAAATTTGTAAACACAGTAGGTTTTGAAATCCTTGTTTATCCTCTGGGGTCTGGGTCTTGGCTTACCTGTTAGCTGCAGCTGAAAGGTGTCTGCTAAGGCAATGACACCTGTGGGGAGGAGTAGGGTTCAGCAGAGTGAAAGTAGCTGGGGCTTAGAGAAGCCAGGAAATTCTGACTGTTTGAAACTATGGGTCAGCAGACGGTTGTCCTCAGGGGTAAATCGGCCATGCCGGTACGGCGGCAAGCCACCCAGGTGCTGAGGCAAGAGACCGAGGGCACGAGCTGTTCCAGTATAATAAAACATAAAAGAAGAATAGTTATACCAGATATAGATCTTAGATATGATTATATATGAATATCATTAATCATTAGTTGGTAGCAATTACTCTTTATTCCAATATTATGATAATCCTCGCTCTATAATCACAAGCTAGGAAAAGCCAGGCCATACAGAGATAGGAGCTGAGGGGACATAGTGGGAAGTGACCAGAAGACAAGAGTGCAAGCCTTCTGTTATGCCCAGACAGGGCCACTAGAGGGCTCCTTGGTCTAGCGGTAACTCCAGCGTCTGGGAAGACACAGGTTGCCAAGCGGACCATGGTCTAGTGGTAGCCTCAGTGTCAAGGAAAAACACACGCTACTTAGCAGACCGGGAAAGGGAGTCCCCTTTCCCCGGGGGATTTTAGAGAAGACTACTCCTCCACCTCTTGTGGAGGGCCTGACATTTGTCAGGTCGACCCGCAGTTATCCGGAGGCCTAACCATCTCCCTGTGATGCTGTGCTATAGTGGTCACACTCCTAGTCTGCCTTCATCTTCCATCCTGTACACATGGCCCTCCCGTTTAGTTAGCAGTAGCAAATTAGTGAAAGTACAAAAGTCTCTAATAAGCAGAAATAATGGTGTAAGCTCTCTCTCTCTTTCTCCTCTCACAATCTGCCTCAGCTGCCAGGCAAGGAAGAGCCCCCTGTCCAGTGGACACATGACCCATGTGGCCTTAACCTATCATTGGAGATGGTTCACACTCCTTATCCTGCCCCTTTGTCTTGTATCCAATAAATATCAGAGCAGCCTGGCATTCGGGGCCACTATCCGTCTCCACGTCTAGGTGGTAGTGGTCCCCTGGGCCCACATGTCTTTTATCTCTTTGGCTTGTGTCTTTATTTCTACAATCTCTTGTCTCCACACACAGGGAGAAAAACCCACTGACCCTGTGTGGCTGGTCCCTACACCCACTGTACAGAGACATAAAGAAGTAGAGACGAATTCAACTCCCCCAACAACACTATATCCAAGAACAATGTCCTGTCTGCCCCTCATCATAGAACTCACTGTCTCTCACCACGTGGGCAGGTGCTTCCAGTGTCTCACAATTCTTCCACAAGGGGCAATGCACACTTTAACATAGGAATTCAGCAAATAAAGTGGTGACAGTTTACCTACTTAGATAAAGTTTCTTAAAAGTTTCTCCCAAATTTCCCCCTGAAGAAGACAGAAAAGGCTTTCCCAGTTGTGAAATATTGGCCTTCCCACCTTTCAAAAAAGCACCCCTGAATAGCCAAAACAATTTTGCCAAAATAAATTATAAGACTTGAACTTTCTTATTTGAAATCTCACAAAGGAGTACAATTATTAAAACAGAAGCTGCTGGCAAAAGAATACACATGAAGACAAAAGGGATAGAGTTGGGTGTCTAGAAATAAATCCTCACACTTATGGTCAATTACTCTTTAAAAAGGGTGTCAAGACAATTTAATGGATGAACAATTCTCCTTTCAAATGATAGTGCAGAAACAAATAGATAACCACATGCCAAGCAGTGAATTTAGATAACTCTACCGCCCACCATATCAAACAGTTCTCTAAAAAATTGATCGGTGAGTTAAATATAAGACCTAGAACCATAAAATCATCTTAGACATAGAGGTAAATATTGATGACCTCAAATGTGCAATGGATTCTTAGATATGATACAAAAGCCTGAGAAACAAGAAAAATAGATAAATTGGGCTTTATCGAGATGTGAGCCTTTTGTGCATCAAAGGAAATTATCGAGAAAATAATTAATAGACACAGAATGAGAGAAAATATTTGCAAACCACATATAGGCAGTTTTCATGTCCAGATAATATAAAGAACTAGCTACAACTCAATAACAAAAGGGCAAACCATCCAATTTATAAATGGGCAAAAGACTCAAATACACATTTCTTCCAAGAAGATAAACAAATAGTCAAGAAGGACATGAAAAGATACTCAACATCATTAGTCATTAGGAAAATACAAAGTCAAAGCTGCAATGAGACACCACATCACACCTACAAAACTGGCTACCATTCTTTTAAAATGTTAAATAACAAGTAGCAGCATTAGGAAGAATTTGGAATCCTCATACATTGCTGGTGAGATTATGAAAATGTACAGCGTCTAGGAGAAACAGTTTTGCTGTTCTTTAAAAAGCTAATGATAGAATTCTCATTTGAAACAACATCTATTCCTAGGTATATACCCAAAGAATAAAATCCAGGGACTCAAACAGGCACTTGCATGGGAATATTGATTGCAGCATTATTCACAAAAGATAAAATACGAAAAGGATCCAAGTGTTCATCAATACATGAATAAGCAAATATGGTGACACATACAAAAGAATGTTAATCTGCCATAAAGAGGAATGAAGCTATGACACCCGCTGGAACATGCATGGACTTTGGAAACATTATGCTAAGTGAAATATGTCAGAAACAAAATAACAAAATTGTATAATTCCATTTATACGAAATATCAAGCATAGTCAAATTCATAGAGACAGAGCAGAGATGATCAAAGTCTAGGGTGGAACATACAGGGAGTTATTGCTCAAAAGATACAAAGTTTCAGTTGAAAATGATAAAAATTTCCTAGGAAAAATAGTGGTGATGGTAATTTAACACTCTGTATGTGGTTAACTTCACTGGATTGTGCATTTCAAAGTGGTTGAAATAGCACATTATTCACAGAACTGTGAAAAACAGATTTCTATTATTTAATTCACCCAAGTTAAGGTGTTTCTTATGGCAGCTGAAGCCCATGAATACATCAACCGACCGAGTGTTTTCAATGAAACGCATCAGTCTTTCAATCAAGTTAGCTGGAAGATCCTGTCCCCAGGAGAACCAGAGGCCCCAAAACAAGAGCTCCAGCAGGGGCTCAGCCAGCACAGGTCCCATAGGGCAGCCTCAATGTCAGGGCCTGGATGGCATGTGAGGCCACAGCGATACAACCACAACGCGAAAGTGTAAGTATTTTTACTACTGACAGACACTGGGGAGCACTCGGCACACCTGGAGACCACAGACACAGAGGTCAGTGAGCCCAGGCAGGGAGGAGAGAAGAGACCGGTAAGCCAATGGCTTTATTAAGTCCAGGGTGTTATCTGACAGGTTTCCAGCAGGGAGATTTAATGGATGTGTTCAAAGCAACTAGCAAACACTGCGACGAGGAGCTCACGCTGTGACTGAGAGGTGGTCACTTTAAATGTGAGGGCGAATGTCAGAATGATCAGTTTAAAGAAAACAGCTGGAGACAGGGGAGCCCAGCACACCAAGCAGGAGAGATGCCTCTAAGATTTTATCTCTGGCCACCAACTGGAGCCACTTGAACCAAATACAGTATTGAAAACTGCCATGGTGACGAAGCCCTGCTTCTGATTTGAGGCAAATAAACTTACACCTTAAAAAATGAATGCCAAGGCAACATGACACTATGAGCATCATGACATCCAGGGACACCAGCCGGGTGTGGTACTGTGCCCTGGAGTCAGAATCCTAGGTTCTGGTGCCTGGGAGTGAGAAAATGAAAATGACTTGTCCCTGCCCCCCCGACATTGATCTTCCCACCCTGCTACCCCCTCTTCTGCTCTCAAGCCTACGTGCAGTGCTCAGCCCCAGACATCACTGCCCCCAGGGTATACACAGTGCCGCCTACTGCACACAAACACAAACTCACAGAAGGTGACAAAAATCTGGGTTTGGGACATCTGATTGTGAAAGAGGGAGAACAGTGAATGTAGAGCCACAGAGACTGGGACTGATGGGGCTGGAAGGTGACGGAGCTGTAACATAACATAGGTTTGACCTCATGTGAACTGTGCAGATCCATGTGGAATAAAACATGCAGCCTGGCCTCGGATTGCTGCCGTTCACACTTCCCTCCCTGTCCACCAGAGAGCGACAGAGTCCCTCCCAGCATGGAGCCTTCCCTGGGGATGCCAACCTCCCTCAGCAGAACCCACAGCCCAGCAGGGTCCACCCTCACCAGGGTCACTTCGGCCCAAGTCCTCAACGCCCTCCGTGCTCCCCACAGGGACTCTGTCAGCTCCTCCCTGAACTGGCGGCTGCCAATCTAACACCACTCCCTCTGCAGGTAGCTCCTGCCCCACACACCTGCTCCTTCCCTGGGCCCAGCTAAAGGCATCTCGCAGGGCAGCGCTGCTGCACGCAATGCCACACTGGGCGCTTTGCCTCGTGCCCTCCCTCCATCCTCATCAACTCTTTCTGTCACTGCTCCCTAAATGCCCACCCCTGCTCCATCTGTCCTGTTCTCTGGGGCACCCCCGGCCAAACCTAGCGCTGACACAGAACAGCGGCTGCCTGAGGGCCCACAGCCTCCCCGGGAATCAGCCAGGCACCCTGTGACCTGCCTGCCCGCTGCACCCCGGGGGGCTCAGAGCGCGTCTGATGGTCACACACAGGCACCATCCGGGATGTGGCCACCTACCCCCAGCTGTCCCTTGGGAAGACAGACCTCTCCTGTGTGCTTGTGGGGAGAAGGGGGGTGTTATTGCTCTTTGCTCCCAGAACACAACTCACCCCCACCCGCCCTCTCGGGTGTGAGCAACGTCCCTCCAGACAGGCTCTCTGGCCACTGCCTGTTCCTCCGCTACAGACAGCAGCTTGGCCAGGTCAGAACCCTCAGGACTGACGCCTGGGTATGTCAGCACATGGAGGGCTTACCCCATCATGTCCACGGAGTAAGTCGGGATGAATCTTTCCAGCTCTGAACCCCTGCTCTGTCCCAGGCTCCCCGTCCTGCGTCTCAATGAGCCATGTACCGCCGGGTTCCGGGGTAAATCCCCACTTCGTCTTGCACCACCACGGGGAAGGTGTGGTGACCACAGGACAATCAGCTGGGCAGAGAAGAGAGGACCTCAAAGATGGTCAGGAAGAACATGAGAGACCCTGAGCTCCAGCTTAGCCACCAGACCCCAGGGACCCATAGAGTGACTGAGAACTGTCCCTTTGACTATGGGACTCACAGCCCCCACTGAGCAACCAGCACAGGCCTCTCCTCCCAAGAGGCATGAGAGATTCACCCTGCACACCTCCAGGAAGGACAGTTTCCTCTGGGACACCCAGGTCCTGAATGTCCATCTTTGGAAGCTGCAGCCAAGCTAGACACGATTAGAGAAAGTAAGGGTCCCTCTCACCAGGCAACACACAGCTCATCCACAGCATAATGGGGCGTCACTGTGATAGGGACCTGGTGCAGCTCCACCCTCCTGCACTGAAGGGGAGGGCCAGATGGGGAAAAAAGAGGGCAAAGGGCGGGAATGTGCACCCCGATCCAGAGCCAAGGGGACAGCAGGTGGCTGAGGCCCAGGACTGTGCAGGGTATGTGTGTGGCTGTGTGGGTCTGTGTGTGTCTCTTCTGTGTGTTTGTGTGTGTGTGTCTGCACAAAGTGTGTGTTGAGGTTTGGTGAAAGAATCACTACTGAAAAAGGCAGAGGCCTCCACAGTTCCCAGGGACCTGAAACACAGACAAAAGGAAAAACAGAAGGAGGGACCAGGAGGCAGGACTGAGAGAGGAGGGGACAGAAGTGTCCTGGGCCTGACCCCGCCCATGAGCTTGAGAAGTGCTCCTGCCCCGGGAAGAGGCTCAGCACAGAAGGAGGAAGGACAGCACAGCTGACAGCCGTGCTCAGGAAGCTTCTGGATCCTAGGCTCATCTCCACAGAGGAGAACACACAGGCAGCAGAGACCATGGGGTCCCTCTCAGCCCCTCCATCCACACAGCGCATCACCTGGAAGGGGCTCCTGCTCACAGGTGAGGAGAGAACTTCCTGGGAGAGGACAGGAGGAGGAAGCAGAGTCACTGGATGGGGTCTCCTGGAGAGGATGGGGTTCTAAAAAATAAAAGAAGCCAAGACTTTGGGAGGCTGAGGTGGGTGGATCACAAGATCAGGAGTTCAAGATCAGTCTGGCCAACACAGTGAAGCCCTGTCTCTACTAAAAATACAAAAAATTAACCAGGTATGGTGGTGTGCCCCTGTAATCCTAGCTACTCGGGAGGCTGAGGCAGGAGAATCACGTGAACCCAGGAGGCAGAAGTTGCAGAGAGCTGAGATAGCGCCACCGCACGCCAGCCTGGGCAACAGTACGAGACTCCATCTCAAAAAAAAAAAAAGGAAAAAAAGAGAAAAGAAAAAAAGGAAAGAAGGCTCTGTTGGAGCCTGGATAGGGGAAAATACGCCAGAGAGGGACAGGGGTCAAAACAGGAAAGCCACATTGAGCCGGAATTGGTAAGAGGTAGGAAAATCTTATGTGTTCTGTTTTCCTGATTAATCATCACGGGCCACCACATTTTGAAAAATGATAATAACAACTATATCAGATGACACTTCAAATAAAAATATAAGCAGGGCATGAAACACTGTCCTCAGCAAAAAACCTCAACAATTGGAGTAAAAAAAAAAACACCCAGGGCGTGGAAGGCCCTGAGAACTCTCACATCTACAGGAGTCTGCAGCCTGTTCCAGGCACTGGGATGCAACCAAGATCACAAAAGTCCCTGTCCTCATGGAGCTCACGCTGTCATGGGGAGGAAGACACAGATGCAAAGAGATCAAGAATGTGAGGTCGGGTGTTGACAAGAACCCTGGAGGGAGCAGAGCAGGGAAAGGTCAGAAAGGGAAGACCCAGGGTCTCTGAAGGAGGTGTCAGGAAAGAAGTCTGAGGATGCCCTGATGTGAGCAGGACCTGAAGGCAGTGTGGAGGGGGCCATGCGGACCCCTAGGGAAGAGGATTCCAAACAGAAAAATGCCAAGGTCAGAAGTGTTGAAGGAGTGGGGGTCATGTTGCTGACCTTGCCCTAGTTGGACAGTAGGACACACACGCATACACACACACACACATGCCCTTACTGTGCGCATGTCTATGTGTGTGTGTGTCTGTGTCTCCAAGGCTGAGGATTGAAGAGACCGTCTCACGACCCAGGGCCCCACCTTTTCACCCCAATACATAGGTCTCAATATTAACTGATGCTCTCTCTACCTCCTAGCATCACTTTTAAACTTCTGGAACCCGCACACCACTGCCCAAGTCACTATTGAAGCCCAGCCACCCAAACTTTCTGAGGGGAAGGACGTTCTTCTACTTGTCCACAATTTGCCCCAGAATCTTACTGGCTACACCTGGTACAAAGGGCAAATGATGGACCTCTACCATTACATTACATCATATGTAGTAGACAATGACATAATTATATCTGGGCCTGCATACACTGGACGAGAAACAGTATATTCCAACGCATCCCTGCTGATCCAGAATGTCACGCGTGAGGACACAGGACCCTACACCTTACACATCATAAAGCGAGGTGATGAGACTAGAGGAGCAACTGGAAATTTCACTGTCACCTTATACCGTGAGTGATTCCACATGATCCCTGGGTGTTGGTGGGCACGGGTCAGTTCTACGTCACACACACAGGATTGTCAGGCATGGTCTGTGCCTGTGTCCCTCTCTGTATTACGTCCCATGCTGGGGTTTGGGCATTTAGTGCAGGACATACACAGAGAAGACAAATTTCAACAGATCAGAATTCCTTTCCTGCATCCAGACCCTGCAGACACTTGCTGCAGAGGAAGGACAGTCTGATGGGGGGACTCAGCAGCAGGAGATCAGTCTCAGCCAAGCTCCTCATGCCCTCTTCATAAATTTCACCCTGAGAAAGACCCTGGAGAACTGAGTAGAGCTTGGCCTGAGGGTCCCCCTGAGATACTCTCAGAGAAGCTCAGTCCTAGAAGCCTCAACCCCAGACCCCTGTCCCTAAATCCTTACTCCAGATAAAGCTGAGGAGCCTGTGCCAGGGCTGGGTTGTGGATTCTTGGGCAGGGCTTACTGGGACCAAGGATTTACCAGCTGCCTGAGGACGGTGTCTCCTGGAGCTGCTCACGAGCCAGGGCTCAGCCCTCAGAGCCTCAGCTGGGCAAGGACAGACCTTTCTTCACCTGAGACTCAGAGTGGAGAGGACAGAAAGACAAGCTTTGTAGACCATTAGCCAACTGCCTTGGGAGGCTTAGGACAGTCCTTAGAAAGTCCAATGTCCCCAGAAGCAGAAACAGAAGAGAGAAGATGTACCTGGTAGCAGCTTGTCTACAGGGATCAGACCTAAAGGTGCTTTCTCATGGAAGCAAATTAATACTAAATGCTGTTTGTGTGAACACCTCCACTGTGCCAAGCATTAGGTCAGGTGACTGTGAATAATTTAAAATTTATTCACAGATAGCATGAAAAGCCACAGTCCACTTGCCATTTAGCTTATTTGATTGAGAGAAAACTGAGGCACAGGAAGGCACAGTCACTGAATCAGAGTCACACAAACACAAAGCGGTGATCAGGGTCACATGAGGTCTGTCTGCAGCCACAGGCCCATCCTCCCCTCCACCAGAAGTGAGGGCTTACTGGGTTGCAAAGACGCCATAGTCATTTATTGGCTGAAATCCTCTCTTCTTAGGCATCCAAACCTCGGAGGAGTGAGAGCAAATGGTCAGCTGAGTAGTCTGTACCCCAGAACTAAATCACCTGCCTCAACCGTCAGAGTCAGTGCAAAAAAAATGTCCAGGCCTCCTCCTCATATCTTCATCCCCATCCCTGAACCTGAAATCCTGTGTTTCCCAAAGTGTCCATGTCACTGTCATGAGAGGATCAAGGAAAGGACCTTGTTTTCTTTCCCCACTCACACCCTACACTAGCACAGGCCCAGCGAGAGAGACACACTCAGGAGCTCTCACATAACAAATGAAGGAATCGAATGAAGAAATGAATGACCCAAAACCTCTTTAGAGACTGGATCTTGGACACAGAATCCTAGGAGATTCTAGCCACACCTGTCCCTTGTCCTTCAGAGGCTGACACCCATGTTTCATCCCCCCACTACCTCTTGCCCCTAAAGCCACCCCACCTCATGTAACTCTGAAGCTCTTTGGCCACCAGAGGGTTCTCGGGGCTCCTTGGTCCTGGACTGTGGAACTGGGGGCACCTGGTCCCTGGGGTCTCTGAAGTCAGTGTAGCCCCACTGCTCACTGCCATGGTGTCTCTGCCTCTCTCTGCTTCTCTATGTCCCTCATCTTCCTCCCACTTCATTTTGACTGGCAAGACCTGTCCTGTACAGCTTTTTCCTCCACCCCTAGGCCTTCCTCAGAAACTCCCTCTAACTAGGCTGGCTGTTCTGTTCCCTTCCCGCTAACACTGTGGCCTGCCCACCTCCCAGGATATAGGAAAGGTGCAGAAATTACTGGAATTGCCACTCCTGCCAGGCTTCATCTCGAGCCAATGTCCCCAGGTCACTAATAGAATGACCTTCCACTGTATTCCCATCCAGGGCTCTTTCCCTTTGTGAGGCTGACCTGTGGACAAGACCATGGGACAGGGATAGGCAGTTCCTCCATCCACTCTTAGAATTGCCAGACAAGTTCTTCTGGCCTCCTGCACAAAAATGAAAAAAAAAATTTTATTGAAATGGTGATTTGTAGTAAGGAAAGAGTTTAACGACTCCAAGACTGCCAAACAGGAGGACGGTGGTTTATTATTACACAAATCAGCCTCCCCGGCGGATCGGAGGTTAGAGATTCTCAAGGATAGTTTCAGGGTCACAGGACTAAAAAATGAGTATTGCTGATTGTTTGGTGATGGAATCATGCGGGCGGAGGGAAATGATCTGTTTGTGCTTGAATCCGCCTCTAGGTAGGGACCACATGACTGGCTGAGCCATTAGTCATAGGTATGGATGAGGTCAGCCGGTTGCCAGAATGCAAAAGAATGAGAAACATCTCAAAAGACCAATCTCATGTTCTACAATAGTGATGTTAGTTACAAACTTTGTAAACTCTGGCCAAATGACAATTGAGCAGTCAGGGATTATAAAAACTGTGCCTACATTTTAGCACAATTCAGTTCCCTCCTATCATCTTAATCTCATGGTCTTTCACGAGTTTTACAAAGGCAGTCCCTGGGCAAAGTAAGGGTGTTAGTTTTATGGAGGAACTATTCTCATTCCTGCTTCAAAGTTAAACCATAAACTAAATTCCTCCCAAGGTTAGCCTGGCCTATGCCCAGGAATGAGTGAGGACAGCCAGCCTGAGACTAGATGCCAGATGGAGTCAGCCATGCTAGTTTGCTGTCACTGTTGTAATCTTTGCAGTGACTCACCAAGGTGTCAGAGGCTGGACAGGCCTGCAGTCCCGAAAGCCCATGGGCTCATTTCACCCGTTTCACTCGTGACTCCATCCTCAACCTGCTATGGAGCTCACATTCTCTGGTCACTTCCTAGAGACTTCTGGCTTCCTGTCAGGCATATAACAAGCTCGAAATTTGTCACTCGGTTCTAATACTAAGTAAAAAGCTGAACAAACTCAAAAGTCAACAACTCGCTAAAATCCCTCAGAGATGGCTGGGCACAGTGGCTCACCCCTATAATCCCAGCACATTAGGAGGCTGAGGCGGGCACAAGGTCAGGAGATAGAGACCATCCTGGCTAACATGGTGAAACCCCATCTCTACTAAAAATACAGAAAATTAGCCAGGTGTGGTGGCAGGTGCCTGTAATCCCAGCTACTTGGGAGGCCGAGGCAGCAGAATGGCGTGAACCCGGGAGGCGGAGCTTGCAGTGAGATGAGATCATGCCACTGCACTCCAGCCTGGGCGACAGAGTGAGACTCTGTCTCAGAAAAAAAAAATTGCTGTTAGAGAAATGAAGAATGCTTTTGATGCTTACTGGTAGACTGCACACAGCTGAGGAAAGAATCCCTAGCTTGAGGATGTGTCAATAGAAACTTCCAAAACTGAAACAAGAAAGTTCAAAAAGAGTGGGGAAAAAAAAGTAGAACAACATATCCAACATCATATTTAATATTTTGTTTTGACAATAGCAATTTTTAAATTTTGTAGTTGTGGGACAACTACAAAGGCTGTAACATACACGTAATGGGAATACTGGTGGTTTTGGGGACCTGTTGGAGGTGGCCAGGTGGGCGCTATCTGATGGTTTTACTGCCTGTGCCACATACAACTGTTTCCTCATGCTGATGCCGTTTTCATAACTTAGAGTTCGTGTGGGGAGACACACGAGCCATTGGCATCTCACTTAGACTCTTCCTAATTCACACAAACTTAAACTCTAGGGGTGTATCCTGAGCTTAAGAGAAAATGAAGAAAGCATTTCACATACCTGTTTTGGGGTCCTCCCCATTTTTCCTAACTCTGCAGAGAAATTAGAAGCAGAGAATTCTTTCTATATTTACTAACATAACACACATCGCTTCTTTTAATTTGGCATCATTCCTCCCTTTATGTAATTGACGCACTGACCAGTTCTGTCCTTTTAACGGGACTCTCTCTACTTAAGGAGTTGCTAATTTCAAATCACCTTTGGCATCTTTCTTTGAGCATCATGTGATCCTGCTGGAATTCATGGCACACCTCAACCTTATTTTGGTCTCAAGAGAAATACTACCCGCAATTGATCTTAGATATTTGGACCATCAGTAAAAATTTCCACTCGTGAAAACATTTTAATGTTTCCTCTAAATTTTTTTTTGTTACTGGAGTCAGAACATAACATGAGGTCTAAACCCTGGACAATTTTTTATGGGAAAATTCCAGTATTACAAGTTGAGCATCCCAAATCCAGAAATCCAAAATCTGAAATGCTCCAAAACCCAACATTTCTGACCACTGATGTGATGCTAAAAAGAAGTGCTCACTGGTGGATTTTGGATTTTAAATTTTTCAGATTTGGGATGCTAAACCAGTACATATACTGCAAATATTCAAAAAAAAAAAAACAATAGAAATCCAAAACACTTGGTTTGAATCTTTCTGCATAAGGAGCACCTTATCTGTATGATCTATAGGCATGAGGCTGTACAGGAGCTCTCTAGAACCTCCTCATCCTGCATAACTGAAACCGCACACCCATGGAACAACGCCCTATTCCCCTGATCCCAGCTCCTGGAGACTTCTATTCTACTCTCTGATTCACTCTGGAATCCACTGATATGAGGTACATAGAGTAGTCAAACTCAGACTCACAGAGTAGAATGTCTAATGAGAGAAAGTATCTGCAAGACTTCTTCCCAAATATTGGTCTAATACCCACCAAACACATATGGTCCATGAGGGCCAGACTTCCATCATCAGTTCATGTTCGCCCTTTCCACCACTCAGTTCTCCATTTGCAAACATCCTCATGTATTTCTAGAAAGATCCACATGGTCCCCACCTGCCCTCTACAGGAGGAAGGGAGCATCATGGACCCAGAACAGGGAACATGGTCTTGGTCCAAAGCTATCAGCTCTTGTCTGTCCCCTTCACTCTTTGTAAGGCATTCCTTGGACTCTCCTCTATCTTTAGAGGTCACTGGCTCAAGTAAGTCACTATGAGACACCTGGGAAAACTGCCCCACCTTGTGGCTCCACTGCCTGATGACTGAACTGACCTCCAGGCTTGACTCTGGTCTCCCTTGTGTTATTTCTGCTGAAGTACCCAGTCCCAGGCCAGGCTTTCCAGTACCTGAAGGGTTTAAGGACAATGGGAAGTTCCATCATCCATCTCTAGGATGTCCTTGGAAAGGGAAGCTGCAGAGAAAACATACCTCGGAGGGGCAAAGTAAGACTGAAACTAGGAAGATTCCAGAACTGCATGCTCCAAATGAGGACCACAAGGTGGGCCAGGCAGGCAGTTGGAGACGGAGGGACTCACAGAGGCACCAGGGGCTGTGACTGCTGGTCCTGTGTCTTTCCATGACCCAATGCTGCTGCTCAATTCACACTTAAGAAAGTCTATACTTCTGCCCCATAAAGCAGGCAGCCTCACAATCTCTGAGTCCTCAGATTGTCAGGCATCTGTCTTGTAAAACACACACCTGCCATGGGCTTTTAAGGACTTGGGTGGGCTGAGAAGTGGGAAATGCCAACTCTGATTAAAAAATGCCTTTGGAGGAAGCAAAGGTGCCACACAGGGCAATCTTCTCTCTGTTTTCTGCACAGTGGAGACTCCCAAGCCCTCCATATCTAGCAGCAACTTAAACCCCAGCGAGGCCACAGAGTCTGTCAGATTAACCTGTGATCCTGAGACTCCGGATGCAAGCTACCTGTGGTGGATGAATGGTCAGAGCCTCCCTATGAATTACAGGTTGCAGCTGTCCAGAAGTAACAGGACCCTCTTTATATTTGGTGTCACAAGGGATATTGCAGGACCCTATGAATGTGAAATACGGAACCCAGTGAGCGCCAGCCGCAGTGACCCAGTCACCCTGAATGTCCTCTGTGAGTATCTTCTGTTCCTCTGGGAGCCAGGCTGCCATCCCAAATACACATGTTCAGAGGCCAGGCCTCTTAGTCCCTCTCAGGTCCAACTACAGAGACCCTTGGACATCAAAGCTGGCCATGACTTTCTGCCCCAGGCAAACCAGAGTAGGCCTAGGCTTGATCAACAATAGGAGAAAAGAGGCTACTCCTGTCATGGGAGACTCAGGCTCCACAGCTTGTGATGGGAGAAACACGTGAATGTCTCAGGCTCCAGATCAGTGAACACAGCGGAGATTTGGCTGGGACTTCAGTGTTGCGACTTGGCTCTTAGGGTCACTGTGGCCCTTCCACAGACCAGGATTTTCCCTTCCCTCTGACAATATCACCTCTGACTTTATTCTCTTTGCTCCAGATGGCCTGGATGCACCCACAATTTCTTCCTCACACACCTATTACCATACAGGGGAAGTCCCCAAGCTATCCTGCCTCACAGACTCTCACCCACTGGCAGAGCATTCTTGGCTGATTGATGGGAAGTTCCAGCAATCAGCACAAGTGTTCTTTATCCCCCAAATCACTAAAACATACAGAGGGGTCTATGTCTGTTTCATCCATAACTCAGCCACTGGTAGAACAAATCTCATAATCAACAGGATCTTAGTCCCTCGTAAGTGGATCCCTGGAGCATTGGCAATATGTTTTCCAGTGCAGTCTATCTAGCTATCAGGGAAGAGCCACTGCCCTCTACAAAGGGAGAGGGAAAATCAAAAACCCAGGACAGGGAATATCTTTCTGCTCCAAAACCACCAGCTTTTGCCTTTCCCCTTCACTCTTTCTAGATCATTCTTTAGACTATACACTAACAATGAACAATCTCAAAGGAAATTACGGAAAGAATTTCAATTCACATTAACATCAAAAGGAATAAAATATTTTGGAATAAGTTTAACCAAAAAGGTCAAATGATTATCCCTGAAAACTACAAAACATTGCTGAAAGAAATTAAAGACGATATCAATATATGGAAAGACATTTCATTTTCATAGATTAGAAGAGTCAATATTGTCAGAAAGACAATAACACCCAAAGTGAGTTGCAGATTCAGTGCAACTCCTGCCAGAATTCCAGTAATTTTTTTTGCAGAATTAGAAAACTCAGTCCTAAATCTGACCTGACAGGCTCTTATTAATGACTGCCACAAGAGAAACACTGAGAAAAAGATGTAACCATGAAAAGGTGGAAAGTTCTGATGACATAGAAAATAGCAATCAGCCTTTCTCACATCCCAAAGCCTTCAAAAATATACCAGTGCAGCATGGCCAGTACGGAATTGACCGAAAACTATCACCAAGCTAGAAACGTGGTGAAAGAAAAAAAAAAGAGCAAGAATATATTTGGCTTATCACCTCCCACTATTGCCTACTAATCTGATGCTGAAAAGAAATGCTCACTGAAGCATTTTAGATTTTGAATCATTCAGATTTGGGATGCTAAACCAGTAAGTATATTACAAATATTTCAGAATCAAAAAATGTCAGAAATCCAAAACAGTTTTTGTCCTAAGTCTTATGCAGAAGAAATACTCAATCTGTGTGAACTATAGGCATCAAGCTGTACAGCAGATCTCTAGAACCTCCCCACCTTGCATAACTGAAACTGCACAGCCATGAACAACTTCTGGTTCTCCCCACTCCCAGCTCCTGGCCACCAGCAGTCTCTTCTCATATTCACTCTGGAATCCACTTACATGAGGTCCCTAGAGTAGTCGAACCCATGGAATCAGAGAGTAGAATGTCCAATGAAAGAAAATATTTGAAAAACTTCTCTCCAAATTTGTCTCATGTCCATCAAACACACATGGCCCATGAGGACCAGATTTCCAGCAGTTCATTCCCACCCTTTCCGCCAGTCAGTCCTGCACTTGCAAATGTCCACATGTATTTCTGGAAAGATCCACATGGTCCTCACCTGCCCTCTGCAGAACGACAGGAAACTTAAAGAACCCAGGACAGGGAACATGGTTCTGCTCCAAAGCCACCAGCTCTTGCCTGTCCCCTTCACTCTTTCTAGATCATTCCTTGAACTCTGCTCTATCTTTAGAGTCACTGGTTCAAGTAACTCATCATGAAACACCTGCAAAAAACTGCCCCACATTGTGCCTCCACTGCCTGATGACTGAACTGACCTCCAGGCTTGACTCTGGTCTCCCCTGTGTTATTTCTGCTGAAACATCCAGTCCCAGCCCAGGCTGCTCAGTATCTTCAGGGTTTCAGGAAAATGGGAAGTCCCATTATTACTCATCTCTAAAATGTCCTTGGAAATGGAAGCTGCAGAGAAATCACATCTAGGGGGGAAAAGTAGGATGGAATTTGGAAAGGGCCCAGAAGTTGCACATTCCAGGTAATGAACCCAAGGTGAGCCAGCCAGTCAACTGATGAAGGAGGGACTGGGAGGGGTACCAGGGGCTGTGACTCCCACTGACGTGTCTTTCCATGACCCAACACTGCTGCTCAATTGACACTTGAGAAAGTCTGTGCTTCCCTAAGACAGAGCAGGCTACCTCACAGTCTTTGAGCCCTTAGATAATCATGGATCTGTCTTGTGACAAACGCACCAGCTATTGGCTTTCAAGGACTTGGGTGGGCTGAGAGGTGGGAGATGCCACTCTGATTGAAGGATGCCTGTGGAGGAATCAAAGGTGCCACACAGGACAATCTTCTCTCTGTTATCCACACAGCGAAGCCGCCCAAGCCATACATCACCATCAACAACTTAAACCCCAGGCAGGATCTAATAACGATGTCTTAGCCTTCACCTGTGAACCTCAGAGTGACAACTACACCTACAGGTGGTGGCTAAGTGGTCAAAGCCTCACGGTCAGTCCCAGGGTAAAGCGACCCATTGAAAACAGCATCCTCATTCTACCCAGTGTCACAAGAAATGAAACAGGACCCTATCAATGTGAAATACGGGACCGATATGGTGGCTTCCGCTGTGACCCAATCACCGTGAATGTCCTCTGGGAGTATCTTTTGTTCCTCTGTGGGTCAGGACACAAGCTTAAATCCAAACGACCAGAAGCCAGGCCTCTCAGTCTCCCACCGGTCCAAGTATAGACAATATTGCTTCTGGACATCCGAGCTGGCCATGACTCCCTGCCCTGGGATAACCTGGGTAGTCACAGCCTTAACCAAGAATATAAGGGGAGGGGATGCTCTTGTCATGGGAGACTTGGGGCCCACAGCTTGTGATGGGAGAAACAGGTGAATACCTCTGGCTTCAGCTCAGTGAACATAGAAGGGGTTTCGCTGGGACTTGAGGGTGTGTCTTGGCTCAGAGGGTCACTGTGTCCCTTTAAGAGACCAGGAACATCCCCTTCCCTCGGATGACATCACCTGTGGCTTTATTCTCTTTGCTCCAGATGGTCCAGACATCCCCAGCATTCATCCTTTACTCGACCATTACCATATAGGAGAACACCTCTCCTTGTCCTGCTTTGCGGACTCTAACCCACCGGCGGAGTATTCTTGGACAATTAATGGGAAGTTTCAGCAATCAGGACAGAATCTCTTTATCCCCAAAGTTACTATAAGGCATAGCGGGTTCTATGTTTGCTCTGTTCGTAACTCAGCCACTGGCGGGAGAAACTCCATATCCATAAGAGTCAAAGTCACTGGTAAGTGGATCCCAGCATCCTTGGCAATAGGGTTTTAGGTGGAGTCTATCTGGCTTTCAGAGAAGAGTCAGGAAAACATTTTTATTCCCAGCCTGTGTCCCATGGGCACAAGCAAATCCCAAATTCTCCTCCTGAACCCTCCCAATTTGTCTCTACAGACTCTTCTCCTTGTTTTTCTGTTTTCTCATGGCTGACCTTGTGTCTGGCCTGAGAAAGTAGGGAGGGGGCTTTATCAGCCCTGAGCCCTATGTGGTAGAAGAGGCTTCACAGAGGGACAAGAAGGAGAGTCCTCAAGATCAAGTTGCTTCTCGCTGTCACCAACACATCCCCTTCTGTCACGTCTTTGTTTGCTTGTACCTATTCCATGAGCTACAAGGAACATCTGAGGCATTGAAACAAGCTCACGCTTTTCCCACAAATGAGAGGAGGAAGCCCCTTGGGTGAGGGAGGAGCAGCTCAGACTCTGCTTCCTGCTCTGCTCCGGGCTCCTCTGGTGACTGGCCATGCCTGACTCCACCTGGGGAGGGACCAGAATGTGTGCAGAAAGAGCCCTGGTGGCCTGTCCTGAATTTGGCTAAATCGAACTGCCAGTTGAAGACAAGCCTCCTCCGGGCCAGGCTGCAGGGAAATAAGAAGAGAGGGAGCCTCAGGGCAGACTCCTGAGCTGCGTCCTGGCTCTGAAGTCACCGGCTGTATGAGGCTGTGGGCACAGCACGTGGGACACAGTACGGAGGACAGTGACTGATGCAGAGCTAGAGAAATAGGGAGATTCACCCCTGGTGCTCTGTATGGCAGGAAAGGTGCAGTGCCAAAAAGTGTGTAATTATAGAGAGGGTAAGACTACCAGACACTTTATATATATCTAATATAAGACTAACCATTAACTATTTCTAAGTGTGCAATTTAGTGTTGTGTAACCATCACACTATCCATTTCCAGAACTTTTTCCTCTTACCATATTAAACCTCTGTACCCAATAAACAGTATCTCTCACTCCTTCTCCCCCTAACCCTTAGCACCCACCATTCTACTTTCTGTCTCTATGTAGCTGGCTATTCTAACTATCTTTTATAAATGGAATTTTATAATAATTATCCTTTTGTGTCTGGCTTATTTAAGTTAGCATAATATCTTCAAGGTTCATCCATTTTGAAGGATGTGTTGGAATTTTATTCCTTCTTAAGGTTGAATAACATTTCAATGTAAAGATACACCTCATTTGCCTATCCACATATCTTTCAATGGACTTTTCAGTTGTTTCCATTTTTTGGCTATTGTGAGTAATGCTTCTCTGAACATCAGCGTACAAATATTTGTTCAAATTTCTTTCAATTCTATGGGGACTATGTCCAGAAGTGGAATTGCTGAATCAAATGATAATTTATTGTTTAATTTTTTGACAAACAGAGACACCACTTTTTCCAGTGGCTATAACATTTCCCATTCCCATCAGCAATGCACTAGGCCTCCAATTTTTCCATCTACTTGAAAACACCTGTTGTTTTGTGTTGCTGTCGTTGTTGTTTATCAAAGCCATCCTAAAGTGTGTGAGGTATAACACTGTGGTTTTGATTTGCATATCTCTAAGTATTCATGATCCTGAGGAACTTTGCGTGGGCTTATTGGATATTTTGTATATCTTCCTTGGAGAAAACTCTATTTCAATCCTCTGTTAATTTTTTAATTCGGTTTTTGGAGGTTTGCTGTTGTTGACTTGTAGCTTTTCATGTATTGTGGAAATTAATTTCTTATCACACATATAATTTGCAAATATTTTTATCATTTCATGGGTTGCCTTTTTACTTTCTTGATAATGTTCTTCGCTATATAAAAGGTTTTGATTTTTATGAAGTCCAATTTATCCATTTTGTTGTTACAACCAAGAAATCATTGTGAAATCCAGTATCATGAAGCTTTTCTTCTAAGCGTTGTATGGTTTTTGCTCTTACATTTAGATCTTTGATCTATTGTGGGTTAATTTTTTACATGGTGTTAGGTAAAGGTTCCACTCTTCTTGCCCTTGGATATCCAGCTTTCCCAATATGATTTGGTGAGAACACTGTCCCTTCTCCATTGAATGATCTTGGCACACTCGATGAAAATCATTTGGCCACATATGCAAGCATTTCTTTCTGGGCTATTATATTTCATTAATTTCTATGTCCTCCTTTATGCCAGTACCACACTGTATTGATTACTGGGGCTTTGTAGCAAATGCTGAAATCAGGAAGTGTGAGTCCTCCAGCTTCATTCTTCCTCTTCAAAGCTGTGTGTCTATTTAGAGTCATGAGATTCAATATAAATTTTAGGACAGATTTTTCTTTTTCTGCAAAAATGTCACTGAGATTCTGATAGGAATTGTATTGAATCTGCAGCTCACTTTGGGTAGCACTGTCCTCCTAACAATATTGAGTCTTCCAATTCATGAAAACAAAATGTCTTTCAATTTATTGATGTCGTCTTTCATTTCTTTCAGCAATATTTTGTAGATTCCAGGTAGAATCATTTCACCTCTTTGGTTAAACTTATTCTTAAATATTTTATTCTTTTTGATGTTAGTGTAAATTGAAATTTTTTTTCTTAATTTCCGTTCAGATTGTTCATGGTTAGTGTATTGAAATACAACTGATGTTTGAATGTTGATTATGTATTGTGTAACATTACTGAATTTATTTCTTAATTCTAATAGGTTTGTTCCATCTTTAGGATTTTCTACATATAAGTTCAACTTATCTGTCAACAGAAATAATTTTACTTCTTCCTTCCAATTTGAATGTCTTTTTTTAAATTTTTGCCTAATTTTTCTGACTAGACCTTTCAATACTATGTTGAATAAAAGTGTCAAAAGCAGGCATCCTTGTCTTGTTCCTGCTCATACAGGGAAAGCTTTGTCTTTCTCCGTTGAGTATGATGTTAGCATTGGGTTTTTCTCATATTGCCTTTATATTGAGTTGGTTTCTTTCCATTCTTAGAATGTTTTTATTATGAAAAAATATTGAATTTCATCAAATGCTTTTATTGATTCAATCTTATTACTGATTATAGTTCTATTCATATTTTATTTGTTTCTAAGAGTTTGTCTACTTCATCTACTTTATCCAATTTATTGGCATAAAATTATAGTACTTTCATAATCATTATTTTATTAGAAATGGTAGTAATTTCTCCATTTCTCTTTTTTTTTTTCTTTTTTTGAAGAGAGAGAGACAGGCTCTCACTCTGTAGGCCAGCCCAGGATGGAATACAGTGGTGTGATTATGGCTCACTGCAGCCTCAAATTCCTGGGCTCAGGCAATTCTCCTTCTTCAACCTCCCAAGATGCTAGAACTACAGGTGCATGCCACCATGCCCAGCTAATTCGTTTTTTATTTTTTTGTAGAGACAGGGTCTCCCCAATTTACCTATGCTGGTCCAAACACCTGGTCTCAAGAAATCCTTCTGCTGTGACCTCCCAAAGTGCTAGGACTAAAACATGACCCACCATGCTCAGAGTCCATTTTCATTTCTGATTTTAGTAATTTTAAACTTTTCTCTTTTTTTCTTAGTCAATCTACTTAACGGTTGTCAATTTTGTAGATTTTATTTTGAAGAATCAAACTTCTGGTTTCATTAATTTCCTCTATTCTTTTTCCATTCTCTATTTTATGTATATCCACTCTAATCCTTATTATTTCCCTCATTCACTGTGCTTGGGATTAGTTTCTTCTTCTTTCATATCCTGAAGTATTAAAGTAGGTTCTTGACCTGAGATCTTTCTTCTTTTTTAATGTGAGAGTTTGGAGTTATACATTTCTTGCACAAGACTCAGCTTCTCTGAAACTCTGCTTCCTCACCTGAAAACTGCAATGAGAGTGCTTTCTTCATACCATTCTTTTAAAGGTTTAATGCAGTCAATGAAACAAGATGCCACACACAGAGGATCCAATGTCAGCTGCTATATTACTACCATCATCATTAGCCTTGAGGTCAAACAGTCCTAGAATCAAATCTCAGATCCACCTGTCACTAGCCATATGACACCTGGAAAGTTTTTACACCACTCTAAGCTTCTGTCTTTTCATCGGCAAAATGGAAATAATGTCTACCTGACAGGGTTATTGTGTGGATTAAATGAGATACAGGTAAAGTATTTAGCAAAAGGCCTGGCACATAGGAAATGCCCCTCAACTGTACCTACCTTTTCCCATATGTATATGGAAAAAGAAGTAACACATAAAACACTAGGACATGGTTACTGACTGCTTGTGGGAGAGAAAGATAAAAAGCTAAGTGCAAAGAATCAAGCCTGGTATGTTAGTTTTTACCAACTGGGCTGCATCCAAGATGGGATTAGACATACAAGATAATTGATCAGGGAAGACACCTGTGAGGGAATGTGGGGCAGGCATGAAGGTAGCATGGGAGAACCCACAGACCACTATACAGAGCTGAATCCTGTGAAAAAGAAAGAGAAAGAAGTTTTAGGTACCAATGCAGTTCTAAGAGTTTTTGCAAGGCTGATGGGGAGTCCTCCAACCAGTCACCCATTAGAGTTAAAGAGAGCCTCAGAGAACTAGGCTTGCTTTCACACCCTTGCTGGGAGCCTGTGGGAAAGAAGCTTTCTGTGCAAAGAAGGTGGTGAATTTGAAATGCAGTGACCTGGGCCTTCTGTCAATCAGGTCCTTGCCATGGAGACCGGGCAGGGTCTCACTGATGGCTGCCACAACAGAGACACTGAGAAAAAGATGCAACCATTAAAAGGTGCAAAGGTGGCAAGTTCTAATGACATAGAAAATAGCAATCAGCCTTTCTCACATCCGAAAGCCTTCCAAAATATCTGAGTGCAGTAGAGAATTGACAAACGACTGATCACCAACCTAGAAACATGGTGAAAGGGAAAAAAACTGCAAGAATATCATCATCTCCCATCAATTTTCCAACAGAAATAATGTAGTCCTTGAAGAAACAATTCTAGAGTACCTCATGTTACATGCTTGCTCCTGAGGCACCCCCTTGTAAAATAACATCAACTTCATTCCTTCTTTTCTTTTCTTTTCTTTCCATGACAGCTCATTCAAGAGCAGGACTTCTTCCTGGCCTTAATTAATTTTAGCAGCCGTGATGTCATTTCTGTATTTCAGGAAGTCTGGCAGGTATGATGGCCTTTTCTCTTATCCTGGTTCCTGCAGGGCTGACTGCCATGCTTGGGAGAGGGAAAAGACTTATTTGTATCTGGGACTGGATCTCCTCCTTCCTCCACTAAACTCCTGCTTCTCAGCACTAATTCCTGCAGTTCCCTTTCTCCCTGGCCTT
Source organism: Symphalangus syndactylus (assembly GCF_028878055.3). Taxonomy (NCBI): domain Eukaryota; kingdom Metazoa; phylum Chordata; class Mammalia; order Primates; family Hylobatidae; genus Symphalangus; species Symphalangus syndactylus. The sequence goes on from NC_072439.2 coordinate 19,481,739, forward strand.
TATGCTCCCTGTACCCTACTGTCTTTTAGACATAATTATCTCCAGCCTCTGCTCATTTGTTTCTCAGATTCAAATGAGAAACACAATTTCACATGGTGGAACCCTCTTCATTATTTTTAACATCTCTCAATAGTGTAATTCTCTCCATTCCCATAAACCTCAACCACTTCTCAAAGTATTGCTTGATTTCTTTTCTCCAGACTTTGAAACCTTCCTTGCATATGACTGCCTCATTACCTTTCTAAAATCTAGTTAATTCACTTAATCAAGAATCTCCAGGGGTCTACTCTAGCCTATTTGATAAGTTCACATTTCTTCTGTTAGCTAAGGCTTCTCACTTCCTTTACCTCTAGTTCCTAGTATAATTCCTCCATGCTAATTAGAACTGTCTTCCTACACATCCCTGCCCCTTCACCCATACAGACATAAAATTCTTAGTTCCAATGCTATGTCTAAAAACAGAGTGAAATCCCCTCCACCATCTGCATTGCAGACTTAACCACACCCTTCATCACAAGCAACATCTGACCTCGTGGAGAACAAAGACTTTAGGATTAACATGTGAACCTGAGACTCAGAACACAACCTATGTGTGGTTGAGATCTTTTCCGGATGACCAGTTCATGTGTTTAAAAAAGATACAGAAATGAAGAAGGCAAGGTCCGTACCCCAGGAGACATAAAGCCTAAGACAGGAAATGAGACCTGTAAATATTCATGATACCAAAATAGAAAAAATTGAACGCCACAAGAAATCAGAGAAATCTGATGGGAAATAGAGCTACACATTGGAATCACTGGAAAACCTTTTTAAAAGTGATGCTCAAGCCCCACCCATTAGTTCCAGTTTAAAGGTCTGGAGAGGGACCCAGGCATTGGTAGTTTTTAAATCTTCCCTGACACTACTAACATGTAACAAGTACAGAGAACTCTTGTTGTAATAGGTAGAACTTAAAACTAAATCAATGATTTTCAGCTAGAAGTACTGGAATTGCCTAAGGAATTTTTCAACATATATAAGACTATACTTTTTGGCCCTATTGATGAATGGGCTACACCAAGAACTCAGTAATCCAGTTGAGAAACAGAAGCTGAATGGAAAAGCCACCTTATTTGATATGTTAAATCATATAGAAAGCATTTTCAAATAAGTGATAAGTGATGCTAAACCTTCTCTAAATAATATTTATGGGAATGTTAATATGAGTGTTCTAGGTTGGGCGCGATGGCTCACGCCTGTAATCCCAGCACTTTGGGGGGCCGAGATGGGTGGATCACAAGGTCAGGGGATCGAGACCATCCTGGCTAACACTGTGAAACCCCATCTCTACTAAAAATGCAAAAACAAAATTAGCCAGGTGTGGTGGCAGGCACCTGTAGTCCCAGCTACTCAGGAGGCTGAGGCAGGAGAATGGCATGAACCCGGGAGTTGGAGCTTACAGTGAACTAAGATCGCCCCACTGCACTCCAGCCTGGGTGACAGAGTGAGACTCCATCTCAAAAAAAATTGTTTGAATGAGTATTTTAAATATTATATGAAAATTCTGGAAATCAAATATGTTATCATAGTGTCATATGCCACAGAAGTAACTAGATTTCTATGTGAGCTGTGTCTTTACCATAATAAATTCTCATTAGATTTATAACCATAGTCATTTTAAAACTTCGTCCTTCCCAGACAGTTGCTTTGATTCTTCCTCAAAGTATTTACAATCAGCTACAGTCCAAAATTGCTTTTTCTTCAAGGAGATTTATGGAAAAGACTCTGACAAGGACTCTTGAATACAAGTTTCTGATAACTTCAAGATCATACCACTGGACTAAGAACTTTCAAAATTTTAATGAACAGGCTGATACCTTCATGAAATTCAAGACAAACAAGAAAAAGCTCAATTTTATTGGACGAAATAATCAAAAGAATAATGTTTTCATAATTTTCTATTTGAAAATGTGCTGATTCTTTGCATGTTTTATTCTCCAGATTTATGAACTTTTTTCTTGAGCAATTGGTAAAGCATACTTTTGTAAACAAAAATCGAAACATTTGTTTTTGCTCTGAGTGCCCCAGAATTGGGAAACTATTCATGAGTATTCACAGGCTTATGGTAATAAAGTTATTTTCACAACTTCAGTAAGAATCTGCTCTCTTTATAACAGGACACATTTGAAAACATTGGTTATATTACCAAGGCTTTGACTGGGATGTTATATTTGAGAATATACATAGAATAAACCCATAGGGAATGCAGTCAAAGTCTGAAGTTGGCCTTGGTTTGGCTTCCTAGTCTCAAGAGGTTTTTGGAAGTTTAATCTGAGATTCTTATTAAAAACTTCTAGCAAAGCGAAGTTTAAAAACAGCCCCTATGGCGCATTGCTACTCTTGCCGAACTTAGGTAAAAAATCTGGGTAAGTTCGGCGAGACTCAACATATTTTGCAAACAAATTCATCCTACTGGAATTATCTTTGGTAAATATAGAGACTCCTATAGAGAGAAAAACTATGTTGAAAAGAAAAACTGTAGTACACCTGTTACCAGATTGAGCCACTGTTCATTATCTTTGAGTATTTATAATCCACTGGTAGACTGGACTGGACCCTGAATTCTTTTAGTTCTTCCAATTCAATTTTCTCCAATGAAATCAGTAAGAACAAGAGCGGCTCTGTTCCTCAAGCCATGTAAGCTGGAGGTGCACAACTCTATGTAAATTTCATGGGAAAACCCTCATATCTGAGGTGTGGGCAGCGAAGAGCTCATCAAATGCTCAACAACATAACTTAGAGACACTCAAACTACAAACCACGACAACAAGTTGATGACTTTACACCGTGGACTGCTTTTCTCAAGATGTCAGAAGAAGACTATCAATCATGATGAGACTCTTACCTCTCTTAATTTGTCCTTGCTTATGCCTGTCTCCTTTGATTCCCAGAATAATGCTGTAGTTAGGATTTCACAAGAAGTAGCTTCTGAGAGTAAGTTAACAGTGTCAGATATATCATCTCAACCACACTTTTATTTTTATAAGATGGAGTTTCCCTCTTGTTGCCCATGCTGGAGTGCAATGGCACAATCTTGGCTCACCGCAACCTCTGCCTCCTGGGTTCAAGTGATTCTCCTACTTGAGCCTCCCGAGTAGCTGGGATTACAGGCATGCGCCACCATGCCCACTAATTTTGTATTTTCAGTAGAGACAGTGTTTCTCCATGATGGTCAGGCTGGTCTCGAACTCCCAACCTCAGGTGATCCGCACGCCTCAGCCTCCCAAAGTGCTGGGATTACAGGTATGAGCCACCGCACCCGGCCCACACATTTTTACATAACAAGATATCCTTTCATCCACCCAAAGGCTGACATTAGCTGCATCTGTAACACAACTTTTTCCTCAAATGTATGGATTTTTTTTTAGGCTTCCACTTCTATACTTGCCTATTCTCACTCCCTGTTTTAATTTAACATAGACATGCAATGCTAGATAATTGAATTGCTCTCTACCAGCTGAACAGGGGGGAGCCTGTGCAGTTTCTGACATTTCTTGTTGCACATGGATAAATACAACGGATATTATAGAGACTCGGTTGTAAAAATCAATAAATGTGCTGCCTGGTTAAAATGACTAGACTCTTCTGGCTTCTTCTTTGATCTATCCTATTGTAGTTGGTTTGCATCTTGCCTAAGGTGCATATTCCAAACTCTTGATATTTTCCTCCAGATACTCATACTGGTAGTCTCCCTCATGTGGTGCAATCCACAGATGTTTTTATTTGTGTGCAGCCATTCTTCAAATATCAAATGGTTTCTCTTGGGCTGGAATTACAAAATCTCAAAGAAATGTGTGATATATGAGCCGGACGCAGTGGCTCACATCTGTAATCCCAGCACTTTGGGAGGCCAAGGCAGGCAGATCACAAGGTCAGGAGTTTGAGACCAGACTGCTCAATATGGTGAAACCCTGCCTCTACTAAAAATACAAAAATTAGCCAGGCATGGTGGCGCGCACCTGTAGTCCTGTAGGGAGACCCCCTGAAACTATTGCTACAGAATAAAATTTGAAATGCTCCTGATTATTGTAAATACAAAATTGCATACAGGATTGTGTAAAGACAATGCCAGGTTGGGCTGCCAGAATGAGCCTACAGCGCATGATGTTCTTCTGTTATATGGATGGGTATATACCCGTTACTGGGTATATACCCAAAGGATTATAGATTATTCTACTATAAAGACACATGCACACATATGTTTATTGTGGCAATATTCACAATAGGAAAGATTTGGAACAAACCCAAATGCCTATCAATGATAGACTGGATAAAGAAAATGTGGTACATATACACCATGGAATTCGAGGCAGCCATAAGAAAGGATGAGTTCATGTCCTTCATAGGGACATGGATGAAACTGGAAACCGCCATTCTCAGCAAACTAACACAGGAACAGAAAACCAAACACCGCATGTTCTAACTCATAAGTGGGAGTTGAACAATGACAACACATGGACACATGGAGGGGAATATCACATACTGGGGTCTGTTGAGGGGTGGGGGACTAGGGGAGGGAAGGCATTAGGAGAAATATCTAATGTAGATGATGGGTTAATGGGTGCAGCAAAACACCATGGCACGTGTATACCTATGTAACAAACCTGCAGGTTCTGCACATGTATCCCAGAAATTAAAAGTGTAATAAAAAAATAAATATGATAAAAATTTAAAAAGCACAGTTTTACTTTATAATATACCAGAATGTAAGAAAAATGGAAGAAAATTCCAAAACAATTAGTTTTGAAATTTGTAGCCAGGAAAAAATTTAGGATTCAGTATAAATTGTAGGTAAATAAAAAAATTCAAAAAAGATGAACATATCTAAAATTTAATCATCGTTGTTCTGTTGCTTTCTTCTGAAAAATAATTTTCCCTCTCCTGTCTCCCATTTTTATGAAATGGAAATCATATGGGACCAATGTATTTCCAAAATAAGTTTTAGCCTTATACCTGGATTGTTTACATAAAGTGCAGCAAGAATGTAGATTCAAGGCCTCTATGAACACATATATTTTATATATACGTATAAATATAAGAATATATATATTCCATCGTGTAGAATGGCACTAAAGTATATTAATGGCAGCAAACCTGTAGAAGTCTGCAGCAGCCTCAATTCTTGCTTCTTCAGAAGAAAGAATTCAACTAAGAGTCATAAGACAGAAGAAAAGACTGAGGCAAGTTTTAGAGCAACAGTGAAAGTTTATTTAAAAGCTTTAGAGCAGAAATTAAAGAAAGTAAAGTACACTTAAAACAGGGCTGAACAGGCGATGAGATTTCAAGTGTGTGGTTTGACTTTTGACTTAGGCTTTTGTATGTTGGTATAATTCTGCGGTCTGCATTTCTTCTCCCCTGATTCTTCCCTTAAAGTGGGCTGTCTGCATGTGCAGTGGCCCACCAGCACTTAACAATGGAGCCTGTGTAGTGTGTTTCCTGGAGTACAGTTGGAAAACAGAGACCAAAATAAAAGCTATGTATGCAAATAAAATTGGTCTCCTTATAAAATCCTGTTATCATTTTTGTGTCACCTTGGCATCTATTTTTAATCTTCCTTGAACACACCCAAATTCCTTCTCTCTCTCTCTCTCTCTGTGTGTGTGTGTGCTCTGAGATGTGAATTTACTACCTACTTTCTCTAAAACTCACCAAGGGCTTCCTCAGATAAATGTTAACTTTTTCTATTTACAAAAACACAATTTAAATCCAACTTTTTTTTAATAGTGAGTGTTATGGGTTCCATGAATAAAGTCTTAAAATCAAAAATCTAAAGTATTTCTGTCTCCCTCTATCTTTATGTGCACATGTATATGATCTATGTTGTATCACATATATGCATATGTCCATACCTATGTTTATATATTGTTTATACATGGTATCAAATTAATGCAAACATAAATAAGCACTCATCAATAAGGTAAATTGTCCCAAATGCTTTTCAACACATGTGATTTTAGCAATCTTCAATAAGGGAAGAACACCTCAAATGAGCATGCATACCTATCTGCAGCCTCCTTAAAAAAAATTATCAGCCAAGAATTTTGTATCCAGCAAAATTAAAGTTCATAAATAAAGGAAAGACAACAGTCTTTTTCAGAAAAACAAATGCTGAGAGAATTTGTCACTACCAAGCCAGCACTACAATAACAGCTAAAAGGAGCTCCAAATCTTGAAACAAATCCTGGAAACACATCAGAACAGAACCTCTTTAAGCATGAAACTCACAGGACCTATAAAACAAAACTACAATAAATAAATATATAAAATCAAGGTATTCAGGCAACAAATAGCAGGATGAATGGAACAGTACCTCACATCCCAATACTAACATTGAATGTAAGTGGTCTATGTGCTCCACTTAAAAGATACAGAATTGCAGAATTGATAATAATTCAGCAAGCAAGTATCTGCTGCCCTCAAGACACTCCCCTAACCATAAAGTGTCACGTAAACTTAAGGTAAAAGGGTAGAAAAAGACACCCCATGCAAATGGCCACAAAGTAAGCAGGAGTAACTATTCTTATATCAAAAAAACTAACTTTAAAGCAACAGCAGTTAAAAAAGACAAAGAGGGACATTATAGAATAAAAACAGGACTTGTCCAACAAGAAAATATCACAATCCTAAATATATATACACCTAACACTGGAGCTCCCAAATTTATATAGCTATTACTACTAGACCTAAGAAATGAGATAGACAGTAACACAATAATAGTGAGGGACTTCAATACTCCACTGACAGCACTAGACAGGTCATCAAGACAGAAAGTCAAGAAAGAAACAATGGATTTAAACTATGCCCTCGAGCAAATAGACTTAAGAGATATTTACAGAATAGTCTATCCAACAACCACAGAATATACATTCTATTCATCAGCACATGGAACTTTCTTCAAGATAGGCCATATCATAGGACACAAAACAAGTATCAATAAATATAGGAATATTGAAATTATATGAAGTACTCTCTCAGACAACGGTAGAATAAAACTGGAAATCAACTCCGGAAGCAACCTTCAAAACCATGCAAACACATGGAAATTAAATAACTTGCTCCTGAATGATCACTGGGTCAAATATGAAATCAAGATGGAAATTTAAGAATTCTTTGAACTGAACAATAGTGACACATTCTATCAAAACATCTGGAATACAGCAGAGAGCATGCTAAAATCTCATAGCCATAAATATCTACATCCAAAAGACTGAAAGCACAAACCGGCAATCTAAGGTCACGTTTCTAGAAACTCAAGGAAAAAGAACACACCAAACCCAAACCCAGAAGAAAGAAAATAACCAAGATCAGAGCAGAATTAAATGAAACTGAAAGAAAATAATACAAAATAAAAATAATATGTAAAGCTCGTTTTGGGGAAAAATAAATAAAATTGACAGACCATTGGCAAGATTAACCAAGAAAAAAAGAGAGAAGGCCAAATAAGATCAATTAGAAATGAAATGGGAGCTATTACAACAAACACCACAGAAATAAAAAAGATAATTCGAAGGTACTATGAACACGTTTATGTGCATAAACTAGAAAACCTGGAGGGGATGAATAAATTCCTGGAAATATAAAACCCTCCTAGATTAAATCAGAAAAATTAGAACCCTGAACAGAACAACAAACACCAGCAAGAATGAAAAGATAATTTAAAAATTAACAATAAAACAAATTCCAGGACCAGACAGATTCACAGCTGAATTCTACCAGACTTTCAAAGAGGAGTTGATACCAATTTAATTGACACTATTCCACAAGCTAGAAAGAGAGGAAATTCTCCCTAAATCATACTATGAAGCCAGTATCACCCTAATACCAAAAGCAGGAAAGGACATAACAAAGAAAACTACAGACAAATATAACTGATGCACACAGAGGCAGAAATTCTTAACAAAATACTAGCTAACTGAATCCAACAGCACATCAAAAACATAATCCACGATGATCAAGTAGGTTTCATATTAGGGATGCGGGAAGGGTTCCACATACACAAGTCAATAAATGTGGTACACCACATAAACAGAATTTAAAAATCTCATGATCCTCTCAATAGACACTGAAAAGGCACTTGACAACATCCAGCATTGTTTTATGATTAAAACTCTCAGCAAAATTGGCACACAAAGCCACAACCAACACAATACTGAATGAGGAAAATTTGGAAGCATTCACTCTGAGCAGGCGAACAAGAGAAGGATGCCCGCTCAAATTAGCAAACAAACAATCCCATCAAAAAGTGGGCTAAGAACATGAATACACAATTCTCAAAAAAAGATATACAAACGGCTAACAAACATATGAGAAAATGCTCAATATCACTAATGATCAGGGAAATGCAAATCAAAACCACAATGTGATACCACCTTACTCCCGTAAGAATGTTCATAATCAAAAAATGAATGAATAATAGTTGTTGGCCAGACATGGTGGCTCACACCTGTAATCTCAACAATTTGGGAGGCCAAGGTAGGCGGATCACTTAAGGTCAGGGGTTTGACACCAGCATATACAACATGATGAAACCCTGTCTCTACTAAAAATACAAACAAATTACCTGGGTGAGGTGGCACATGTCTGTAATCCCACCTACTCCAGAGGCTGAGGCAGACAAATGGCTTGAACCTGGGAGGCAGAAGTTACAGTAAGCCAAGCTCATGCCACTGCACTCCAGCCTGGGTGACAGAGCAACTCCATCCATCTCAAAAATAAATAAATAAATAAAAATAATAGATGTTGGTGTGGAAATGGTGAAAAGGGAACACGTCTACACTGCTGGTGCGAATGTAAACTATAAATGAGTGGATAAAGAAATTGTGGTATATATATGACTGAATACTACTCGGCCATAAAAGGAATGAATTAATGGCATTCGCAACAACCTTAAAGAAATTGGAGACAATTATTCTAAGTGAAGTAACTCACGAATGGAAAACAAAACACCGTATGTTCTCCCTCATAAGTGGGAGCTAAACTACGAGGATGCAGAGGCATAGGAATGATACAATGACCTTGGGGAAAAGGGTGGGAAGGGGGTGAGGGATAAAAGACTACAAATTGAGTTCAGTTTATACTGCTCAGGTGATGGCACCAAAATCTCACAAATCACCCCTTGAGAACTTATGTGATTAAATGCCAAATCCCCAAAAACCTATGGAAATAAAAGATTTAAAAATAAAATAAAATAAAAAATTTAAAAACATAGTTCCTAAAAAATGATGCTTCTAAAATGTAAAAAAAAAAAAAAAAAAAAAGTCCCTGGAAGGTCATATAGCAGAAACTATATTATGTTGCCTCTTAATGTGTATATTTGAGCCCACTTGCTCAACTTCTGAGAACTTATCGGGAAGCTGCTGATCACCTGTTTCAGGTGTTTTCTATTGTGAGACTATATCTCCCTGGCACTACCTGCAACTAATTATTACTTTAGAGAGACAGTTAACAACCACCTGACTTGACTATCACATGGTGAGGATCACTAGACATTTCTAGTGTGTGGGGATGGAAGGATCTCTCCTGGTCTGCTCATGTCTGACCAGCTACCTACTGTAACACTTTCAGATTTTTTTTTTATGGGGTCTGTCACCCAGGCCGGAGTGCAATGGCATGATCTCGGCTCACTGCAAGCTCCGCCTCCCAGATTCATGCCGCTCTCCTTCCTCAGCCTCCCGAGTAGCTGGGACTACAGGCACCTGCTACCGTGCCCAGCTAATTTTTTGTATTTTTAGTAGAGATGGGGTTTCACCATGTTAGCCAGGATGGTCTCGATCTCCTGACCTTGTGATCTGCCTGCCTCGGCCTCCCAAAGTGCTGGGATTACAGGCGTGAGCCACCGCGCCCAGCCTGGATGGGAGTTCTTATGACAAGCCTTCCTGGGAGCTTAACACTTTTGGAAAACTAAACAAAATAAAAAACCTCAGGTTCTCAGCCATGTTACAGCTGGTCACCTAATGTGACTCAAAAATGACTCCTACCCCTGATGGTGGAGACCAAGAGTGAGTGCTCTGACTTGGTCACAAATCAAGCCCTCAAGGGCATATGACAAGATGAGAGAAAACTTTATCCAGTACCTCCCTTTATGAACAACACAGAATGAAAGAGATAAAGGAAAAGACTACTTCTGGGAGGAAATGGATTAAACAATCAAAATACTCAGACCCCAACATTACTAAAAAGTACACCAGAATTACTACACCAAGACTAGTCCAACACAAATCTTCTCCCATTAATCAAAATTTGGTGGAGGAAACAGTGATTTTTACCATCCAATTGGAAAGAACACACAGAGAGAAAACAGGAAACTTGAGACTAATACATTTTTACCCTTTAGCTGGCTGATTATTTTTATGTATTTCTGCATGTCCAAAATGAGGTTATGGAGGTAAATCAGGTTTCAGTGGTAATACAGGTCATGGGAGAAAGAAAGGAAGTTCAGTTAGCAAAGCTGGTCTTGTGTCAGTGAAACCTTGCAGGTAGCAGCCCTCAGAGAAAATCATTGCTAAATTTGTTTATCTTTAAGGTATCAGATTCAGTCCATTTTTCCCAGATCCAGATAAGGGAAGACATGCCTGCACTAATAATGATTCTCTATGACGTAGATTTTTTCCACAAAAGGCAACTGTGCACAGCCACTTCTATTTGCTGGCCCTCTGACAGACAGGTCAAAATTTGTCAAAGAAATATATTGTGGGTTAAAATACTTGTATTTTCGTCAACAAACAGGTATTTCTAGAGGTGGATTTGAATGTTCTGCAGTTACAGAATTTTAGTCAATTTAAAAGCCTGCTTCACCATAATTTAGAGCTCCTGTTAAATTTGGATTTGACCAAGTGAAAGGTGTTTTGGAAATTAGACAAGGTGAAAAGTTGGTCAAATCCAAAGGAAGAATGATAAAAAACAAAAACACAAAGAGCGAATGCACTATTTACATACTGCTGAACACTCTAAGCATAAGGAGAGCTTAGAATGAAGTAGTAATAAGCCTTATCCTGCAGCTACCAAATTCTAAAACAAAACCCCAAACCAGCTCCTTAGTTGAGCAGGGACCAAGCTGCAGTCTGCTCTCCATTGTCACAGGAGCAGGAAACTCACGTTCCTTTTAGGAAGTGAGCAAAGCTCCATGAAGAGAGGAGTTCCATGAAAAAACAAAACTCAGATCTCAAACGAAAAATCGGAGAGAGCAGGGACCTCAAGAGAAAGTAGGTTCCAATTCTTAGAAAGTCACACGATTGGTCAGAACTAAAGCTCTATAGTTGGTAGTGAGCATAAACAAAAGAAGCACTGCAGGTCAAAGGTTCTAAACTGCATTAAGAGGATCCCTTCATAGTTGGCAAAATGTTAACCAAATTGAGTGCCTGATTCAAGTGTCTGAATCAGTTGAGGTTTATGTCTGAATCAATTGAGGCTTATTGGACCAGAGTTTGGGGGCATACCCTGGAAAAACACAAGTTGTAGAAACCCTCTATGGCTTGTTGTATCTTTGAGGAGGTTTTCAGGAAGCCTGGCATTTATACATCTTCTGAAATGAGGGAAGACTGGTAGGAAGAGACAAGTAGGGGGAAGAATATTTGGTATCATCTTGTCTTTATTCTCTACATAGAAAGAAAAAGCATTAACAGTGTAAAATCTGACAGACTTTAGTTTTAGGAGCTAGACTTAGATTGCACACCTAAAGTTGCAATTGATGTGACCTCGTTTTATGAGAGAATGTACATCTTAAGATGAAGATGAAAATGAAGACGAAAAAACCTGCTATGCACTGGGGACCTTTATGTTTGCACCTCATATAATGCTCACAATGACCCTTTAATCAGTTACTATTATCCTTCTATCCCAAAATATCAATGAATTTGTCCCTTATCTCAGAGCCCATTAAAGGTGGAAACAGGACTCAGACTCACATATTTCTGAATCTAAAACTCATGCTTCCAGCAAAGAAATTATTGACAGAGTGAGCAGACAACCTAAGAAATGATAGAAAATATTTAGAAACTAAGCATTTGACAAAAGTCTGATATCCAGCATCTATACGAAACTTAAATAAATTTACAAGAAAAAAACCATTAAAAAGTGGGCAAAGGACATGCAGAGACACTTTTTAAAAGAAGATGTACATGTGGCCAACAGCACACGAAAAAGCTCAATATCACTGATCATTAGAAAAATACAAATCAAAACCACAACAAGACACTCTCTCACACCAATCAGAATGGCTATTATCAAAAAATAAAAAGATAACATGCTGGCAAAGTTGCAGAGTAAAGGGAATGCTTATACACTGTTGGTGGCAGTGTCAATCAGTTCAACCATTGTGGAAAGCAGTGTGAAAATTCCTCAAACAACTAAAAACAGAACTACCATTTGACCCTACAATCTCATTGCTGGTTATATACCCCGAGGAATATTAATCATTCTACCATAAAGACACATGCACGCAAATTTCCATTGCAGCACTATTTGCCATAGGAAAGACATGGAATCAACCTAAATGCCAATCAATGGAACCTGGATTTTTTAAATTTGGTACATACACACCATGGAATACTATGCATCCATAAAAAAAAGAATGAGATCTTGTCTATTGCAGGAATATAAATGAAGCTAGAGGATAATATCCTTAGCAAACTAATGCAGGAACCAGAAAACTAAATATTGCATGTATAAGTGGGCACTAAATAATGAGAACACATGGACACAATGGGAACGACACACACCAGGACCTACTTGAGGGTGGAGGGTCGGGGTCAAAAGAAGAGGAGAAAAAAAACCATAATGAATGAAAAAAAACCATAATGAATTTCAAACATTAACACTTTATTCTCTAATCCTTCTCCAACCAAAATTTTAAGATTCGTTTTAAAAAGAAAACTTTCAATGAGCAGAATAAATTGGCTTCTTTTTTCTAAAATAATAATAAAATAAAACTCGTATTTCACTCCACACAATTGTACCTACCAGACTTCAAAGAAAGGAAAATTGGCTGCCTCTAACAGAAATAACCATATAGACTTCAATGAAGAGACAGGGTCTGAAATGGGCCTTAGGACAAAAAACAATTAAGGAGGTTTCGTGTCTGGGTCAGACCAGCAGACCCTGGCCCAGTGACGGATGAACAAATATACTCAGACAAATATCCAGTGAAAGAGCGGGCTGGGTGGCCAAGCCACATACTGATACTGAGAAAGTTCCAGAAAAGAGTTAGCAGCAGTGGCCTCAATCAGCCAGCTAAGTTTGCATTTATTTAGTACAGATTAAATGACAAATGTATTGAGTAAACCCAACTAGAGGGTAATTGACATTACCAACCTCCCGAGTAGGCAGCAATCATGCACCTGCAGATAATCAAAGGTTGTTCTTAAGACCACCTGAGTAACTCCTCTACAATCCTATGTATCTACACCCTAAGCTTTTAAGAGAATTCAGCTGCCTTCAGCCAAATCTTTTACTGAAGCTATGCAAACCCCTCGGCTTTCCAAGAAGGTTTGTGACTATTTCCTATAACTATCTTTATAATTTTTCCTCTAAAATCTTTCCCACCACACTGACTGAAAGATCACATCTCCCCATTTTCTGTTTCTTGTATCAGGCTTTGTTGATTGAAGAGCACAGGTGTGTGCAGCAACAGGTCTGTCAGTTGAGACTGTCATTGCTCTTATTCCAGCTTTGCATCCTAGAATTAGCAAGTCACATAAGACAAACATAATCAACAACACTCTCTTCCAATCAAGGAGTGACCAGTAGTGTTATTTGGCACCTCGGTTCGCTATATGTCATTACTGAGAAACCCCGCAGAGGGTATGTTAATCCTTTCCAGCCAAGCAGTTGCATCTTCTGAGGCTGGGAAGGGAGTGTCTGCCCAGGTGACAGGGCGAAAGAAAGGCAGATCTAAGATATGAGCCCAATAGATTGTAGCAGGTACAGGTTGCAGACAAAGGGAGAGCATAAAAATGATCAATACCCTACATGAGTTGCAGTGTACAACAGAGAGCATAGCAAGGAACAAATTATCTGGAGTGAACGGTGTCTGTGTCAAGAGCAGGATTCCTTCAGCCTCCTTAGTTGTCTTCTTCAGCATCCCCCAAGTAATGTCCAGGGCTTGTGTTGTCTGTGGAAGTCACATTGTCCAGGGTTGTGGGTCATGTAGGGTCTTTCATAGGCCGGTTCGAGCTTTTTCTTCTTTCCATCCTTTGATGAGGACGTAGTCTTCAGGCTGGTGCTGGTGTACTGGAAATTCTAGGGGTGGTGCCTGTGCTAAGAGATCTTTTATAGTCTGTTAAAAAGCAGGTTAGTGCTTTAAGAAAAACCTGTTGTGCTTTATTTTAATATCCAGTTTACAGAATAACTGGATACTTCTTTAGCCAATATGTTTACACACAGAATTTCGTTTACAATTCACACTTTAAAACTTGCTTATACCTTCAAAACAAAAATTATACAACATTTCTTGGATAAATTCCTTTTTATATTATTTTTTATGACTTCACAATCTTCGACATGCCTTAACTTTCTAACTTTGTTTCATAACCTTCCTTACTGGAAGTGCATTCTCATATCTATAACTTTCTTAATATTTCTTTCTCTTCTTTCTACTTTATTCTTTGTCTTACTTTTTGTGTCTCTCTGATCTATCTCTTCTAGTCTCTCTCTTATTCTTTCCCTTTATTTCTCTATAGAGACAAAACTGCTTTGAATTGCTTTTTACTTAAAGGAATCCTGATGATAGAAGGATCATAACCTAGCAACTGATTGCATCGTCTGTGGCCCAAATACATGACTTTACTTATTAACTGGATTTAGGGAGATAGTGTTTTAGTCCTGGTATGTGAGCAAAAATCCCATTCTAGAAAACACAGTCCCAGAATCATCGGTCCTATTAACCCTGTAGGGGAGTGTTTGGTGCGAAAAATAAACACTTGAATTGAATAGAGCAGGTCTATGTGATCTAGTTGCCTTTGAGGGATGGCTTGTTCTATTTCCTCAATCTCCCTTTTTGCTGCAGGGGTTAAATATCTGGGAGAATCTAGGGCTGTACTGCCCTCTAAGATAGAAAACAGGTTTGCAACTGATAAGCAGTTATGCCCAAGATGGGGCAAACTCAGTTTATATCGCCCAGAAATTTCTGATAATCATTTGAGGTATGTAAGTTGCTAGTATTTAATTTAACCTTTTGAGGCCTTACTGACTGGGAAGTTAGTATGTACCCAAGATATTTCCAAGGACAGGACATTTGTACTTTTTCAGGTGCTGTGATTAAACCACTTAACTGTTTATTTGTTTGTTTGTTTCTTTTTGAGATGGAGTCTTGCTCTCTCGCCAGGCTGGAGTGCAGTGGCATGATCTCCGCTCACTGCAACCTCCGCCTCCCCAGTTCAAGCGATTCCCCTGCCTCAGCCTCCCGAGTAGCTGGGACTACAGGCGCATGCCACCATGCCCGGCTAATTTTTTTGTATTTTAGTAGAGACAGGGTTTCACCATGTTGGCCAAGAAGATCTTGATCTCTTGACCTCGTGATCCACCCGCCTCAGCCTCCCAAAGTGCTGGGGTTAGAGCCGTGATCTACCACGCCCAGCCAACTGGGTGTTCTTTATGACAGAGGCATATACACTTAAAAGTACTGGCTCTCTTGGGGCTGCCAGTAATATATCAACCATAAAATGAATAATCATGCTACTAGAAAATTCTTTTCTACTGGGGAGCAAAGCCTGATCTACATGTTACTGACACATGGTAGGACTCTTCAGCATTCCCTGAGGAAGCATTTTTTTTTTTTTTAGTAAGCACTTTCCAGTGAAATCGGCAAGCTGGCTTTTGATTATTAATAGCTGGTAATGTAAACACAACTTATTTTTTCTGTTCTGTGAGAAGAATAGTATAAAAACTGTCTTTTAAGTCAATAATAATTATAGGCCAATATTCAGGAATCGCCACGGGGGAAGGGGTCCCATAAGCTGTAGATTAGCATTAGTAGCACGTAAGTCATGCAAAAGTTTCCATTTACCAGACTTTTGGGAATGACGAAATGGGCAAATTCCAAGGGCTGTTAGATGGTTCTATATGGCCGGCTTGTAATCATTGCTCAACTAATTCGTGGGCTCTTTGTAATTTGTCTCCCTTCAGAGGTCACTCTTTCACCCAATTAAGATTTTGAGAGAGCCACATCACGGGTAGCGGAAGAAAAACAGTGGCCATAATTATAATTTAAATTTAACTTAAATTTTAACAGAGAATTATAATTTGGGATGTTCCTTGTGTACAAGAAACACAGGAGAGTTTACCGTGGGCACCCCGTGGAGCTGGAGGGCAGTGGGGCGGGTCCTGGGCGGCTGCCACAGGGTGCTTGCTTAGGCGCCACTTTTTGTTTGTGCCGCTTTTTGTCTGCACAGCTCCCTCCTCCCACCTCTGGGGAGATGCTGCCGGCCTGGGTGAACCCTGGCAGCTTGGGAGCTAAGAGCTTTTTTGCAGCTGAGGCTTTCCTTTCGCCCGCTGCCCTTTGGCTGCGCAGCTTCGGCTTCTAATGCCTTTTCTTTTTTTTTTCTTTAATTATACTTTAAGTTCTAGGTTACATGTGCACAACGTACAGGTTTGTTACATATGTATACATGTGCCATGTTGGTGTGCTACACCCACTAATGCCTTTCCTTATCTATCTATAAACATACACCTGATTACATTATTGATTTTGCATCACTGGGCAGGCTAAAAGCTCCCGTTCTAAAGCCGCTTGCTTAAGACAGGGTCCAATAGCTGTAGTGTATCCCTTGTCTTTTTTCTTATTTATTGGAGGAGAGTGCTCAGGCAAAACCTCCGCTTCCTCTTTAATATTTTGGCATGGTGATAGAGGGGCTGAGGGACTCGGGTGGTAAAATAGGTGACGGTTCTGCCTCCTTCCCCTTTTTAGGCTCTTCTGTGTATAATGGGACCTGAGTCGCCCTCACTAAAGCCCATAGCGTTAAAGATTACTGGGGCCCATTGCTCTTGCGCACGAGGTCAGCAGATCGAGGCCATCCTGGCTAACAGGGTGAAATCCTGTCTCTACTAAAAATACAAAAATATTAGCCAGGCGTGGTGGCGGGCGCCTGTAGTCCCAGCTACTCAGGGGGCTGAGTCAGGAGAATGGCGTGAACCCAGGAGGCAGAGCTTGCAGTGAGCCGAGATTGCGCCACTACACTCCAGCCTGGGTGAAAGAGGGAGACTCCATCCCAAAAACAAAAAAATTTCTTCCCACTTGTTCCCAAAGCCCTACGTCTAGTGTACCTCCTTCCGGGAACCATGGGTTAAGTGATACAATTTGCATTAAGTCCCTTAATTGAACCTGCAAACCAAGGCTCCAATGGCTTTAAGCAACTGTTTGAATACTTTTATATACTGCTTCTGTTGTGCTGATAACTGTTGTTCCAAGATCAAACCCTAGCCTGAACAATTCCCTCGAACTTGGAGATCCCAAGCAGGCACAAATGACCTACTGATTTATTGACTTATTGGCTTACTGGCTTGCCAACGGCACAGTCTTCTTGGTTTTTGAGGGTTTGTGATTCTTTGCAGTGATACCTCAGACCTGGGCACCAACATGCCAGGTCCTCACACGGAGTAACAACTGCCTGGGTCCAACCAGCAGACCCTGAACCAGCAACGGATGAACAAATACACTCAGACACAAATATCCAGTGAAAGAGCAGGCTAGGCTGCTGAGTCACTACTCACCCGATACACAGAAGGGTCCGGACCCTTCTGGTAAAGAGTTAGCAGTTGTGGCCCTGATCAGCCAGTGAACTTTGCATTTATTTAGTACAGATTAAATGACCAAGTTCTTCAGTAAACACCACTAGAAGGTAATTGACATCACAGACCTCCCGAGCAGTTCCCCCAACATAAGATTAAATGTTGGTTTTAGGACCACCTGAGTAAACAAGATATTTAAATAAACTCCTCTACATTCCTATGTATCTACACCCTAAGCTTTCAAGATAATTCAGCTGCCTTCAGCCAAACCTTTTACTGAAGCTATGCAAACCACTCAGCCTTCCAACAAGGTTTGTGACTATTTCCTATAACTCTCTTTACAATTTTTCTTCTAAAATCTTTCCCACCACCCTGACTGAACTCCCACAGTTGAGAAGACAGGGAAGGGCATTACATAAGCAAGAAAAAATTAGAACAGTTTTGGAAATAAGAAAGTAAAATGTTGGTCAGGTCTTTCAACACAGATCAGAAAAAAGGGAGATTAGGGCTATGCTATGAGGGCACTGAATGACAGCCTACATAATGGGAACTTCATCCTACAGATAAGTCACTAGAAAGCTTTGAGGTCACAAACATGAAAAACAGCATTTCCCAGAAGATGACTTTGACAGTATTAGGCAAGATGAGTTGGGAAATGGACTTCAACTTTGGCAACTTAACAGAAATATCTAAAACATCTATATTTCTTCTCTTTTCTTTTAATGTTTAATTTTGAAATAATTTCAGACTTTCAAAAACGTTCCAAAAATAGGCAAAGTCCTCATATGCTTTTCATTCAACTTCCCCAAATATTAACGTTATAGATATGCACCTAATCATCAAAATCAATAAATGATTATTAACACTGTAAAATGAATGCCTGTACAGACCTTATTCAAATCCCCTCTATCTTCTGACTAATGTCCTTTTTCTGGACCAGGATCCAATCTAGTATCACATATTCCATTTCATTGCACTGTTCTCTCAGTCTCCTTTAATCTGGGAAAGTTAATCAGGATGTCTTTTACCTTTAAGACCTTCACATTTTTGAAGAGTATTGGTGACTTATTTTGTGCAATGACCCTCAGTTTGGACTTTTCTAATATTTTCTCATGATGAAACTCAGGTTATACACTTTGTACAAGAATACCACAGGGGTGATGCTGCACCTTCTCCATGCACTATATTAGAATGCCCTAAGATGTCCTTATCTCTGATTACTGGGGATGTTAACTTTGATCACTGGGCTAAACTTCCTCCACTGCAAAATGACCCTTTTCCTTGAAAAGCATTTTTGAACAACCAATCCCTGGGCCACACCACACATCAGCCAAATCAGATACACTTGAGGGATGGTACAGGCATTGGTAGGCTTTAAATGCCCTACAAGTGACTCTAATCAGTATCCAGAGTAGGAAACCTATAGGTTACACAGTGAAGATTAGAATCCTGAAAATCAGCTAGGAGACCATTCCTAAGGCTTCTCTTTCACAAAAAAAAAAATCTAATTCTAGATAAAAGCAAATAATCTGGATTTGGCATGGACATATGGTAGAGAAATAGAGGAAAATTAGAAATCACCTGATGGGGAAGTGATGAGTGAGTAGACTGCAGTCCAGTTGAAAAAAAAAAAAGCAGAATCAGGTGTGATGACACCTGCTTATAATTCCAGCATTTTGGGAGTGAAAGTGGGCAGATCACTTGAGCCCAGAAGTTTGAGACCAGCCTGGGGTTTCACTAGCCTGGGTGAAACCCCATCTCTACAGAAAAAAACACAAAAAATTAGCTAGGAATGGTGGCAAGTACCTGTGATTCCAGCTATTTAAGAGGCTGAGGCAGGAAGATCGCTTAAGCTCACAAGGTTGAGGCTGCAGTCAATTATGATCTTGCCACTGCACTTCAGCCTGGGTGAGAGTGAGACCCTCTCTCTTAAAAAAAAACAGTAAAAATAATGTTCTAAGTTCAGATCTAGTACAAAAACTGCATCTGATTCTGTGATGTATAGATGCTATAATTAAAACAGAACATGGCGGTGTTTCCATATGAATAGCTGAAAGATTCCATACATTTTATGCAGCTGCATCATATTCTTTTGTGTAGATATAAGGTAACATGTTTAATTAGCATTGTGCTGGTGAAAGTCTAGGTTGTTCCCAATATTTTGCTGTTAAACAATACAGTGAATAACTCTGATTAGGTGTCATTTTTTATGACTGTGACTGTGATAAATTTTTCCCAGTAAAGTTTGGGAGGCAAAAATATATATTTCTTAAATTTTCACATGCATTAAGAAATTTTACTCTACAAGGTTTGTGCAAATTTTTATGTTCCAAGAAAAGCAGGGGAGGGTAATATCACCTCAGTTGCTCCCACACAAACGACCTGAGTGACAGGACATTTAGGGATACTGGCACACGGCCCTATCCCTGGTGCCCATAGAGGGCAGGGGCATCTGTATCCTGGGAAGCTACAGGAAAGGTGAGGGTGCCCTCTAGGGGACACCCTGCTAAGGATCAGAAAGGAGTCAGGGGAGTTGAGAGATTACAGCAGGTCTTAAACTAAGGGCAAGTTCAAGTGGAGGGCATGAAGGTTCAAGGAGAAAGCTCAGGTGAGACGTAAGGAGAAGGTGAAAAGCTCCAGGGAAGCTAGGGGAGGCACATCAGGGCTCTCCACTCCTCCTCAGCATTAAACTTTGTAATGGCCATGCTGGTGGGACTCTGTGAGCTCTAGAATGTTCAGCACTATCTGGGGACTCTACCCACTCAAGGCCAGCAGGACTCCCTCCCCCAGCTCTGACAACCAGCAATGTCTCCAGACTTTGCCAAATGCTTGTCCAAATCAAAAAACTGCCCCTGCCAGAAGCATTAATCTACACTAATCTATAAAAGCAAATCACCACTAAAATCTGTCACCTCTTGGTTGAAGAATTGCAAGTGTGAGAGAGGTAAAATTAAGGTCTTCAATATCTATGGGAATGACTTTTACTTAATCAGCAATTTGATGTCCCAGAAGGCATGTTTAGAGGTGATGCCGCATGGCTGCCTGTACCTCACAGCAGAAACGGTAGGGGTTGTCCAATGGTCTGTAACCATGAACTGGAAAGGTGTGTAACTGCGAATGGGAATGACAACCACTGGGTTACATTAAAAAGTGGGATGTAGGGAATTCTGTAGATATTGGGAGAAAAAAATACACAACGTAAACCCAAACCCCATTCTGATTCTCTCACCATCTTAGGGCCATCTTAGCTATCTATGAATTGTAGCATAGGGATTTTTGTATACTTTCAAAATTGTATACTGTTGGATCATTTCTAAAATATGAATAAATCCCAAAATGGACCAAGTAACTGGACACTGCTGGAGTCTCATTTTTGGCCAGGAGAGCTGACAACATCCTGCTCCCCCTGTCCTGGACACTGTCTGACTAACGGGCCTAAACGCTCTCTTATTATGGAGGAAGAAGATGTTTTGAACGTTCTCACCATTCACCCATCCACCTCTCACACCTGTCGCCCTCTCAAACCTCTGGCCCACTCTTGGATTTCATTCTTAATTTACTGAGCTCTATTTCTGTTCCTCCTCCATTCCAACATGTGGCAGGTCCAGGTGGTGGCTTCTGCCCATGATTTTGTAAAAAAAAAAAAAAAAAAAAAAAAAGACTATCAAAATTACTTTCCCTGACACCTCCTTAATCTGACCTCCACCTGCAGCCCCATGATCATTACCAGCAGCATTTGGACACTTTTTCTGGTAGTCAGATGCTATCCATCTCTCCTTAGGAAATGTGACTCTCTCTACCCTGCATAAATGTTTCCTGGTAGAAATGAACACAGGCATAGTGCCTGTGTGTTCCCAAAGAAAATGGTGTCTATAACAACATATGAAAGCTGCAATTATACAGAAGACCACTTAAAACATACATTATGTAGAAGATTCTCACCATTCCTTTAAGAGATACATTGTAAAACATGACATTAATAATTATTCTAGAAGAATAAAGCATGCATACTGTTTTCTTAAATTAATTGTAACAAGGTGGTTCCTCCCATGTGCCCAGGCTGGGCCTCTGAACAAAATTCTCCATCTTCAGTGGCAATGCCTGAGAGGATGACATGGACTTAGGCCTGATATGCAGCCATTCCTGTCTACCCTACCCCTGCTGCAGGACAGTACCAGCCCAGAGCCCAAATCTCCTACTGAAGAGCTGAGAGAGAAAATGAGATACCCAAAGCCTCTTACCTTTTTCCAGTCCACTGCAATGGGTACCAGTGCAGTCCATTTGCCCCTGAGAACACCCACCTGCTGCTCTTTGACTTCTGAGAGTCAGACCTCCCTGGCTTCTCTGGGTCCCAGCTGCTTTCACTCTGCTGAGCTCTGCTCTTTCCCATGGTGGTCACTCCCCTGCCAGACATGTCCTCCAGCTCTGGCTGACAGATCAGCCAACCCAGAACCAAGATAATGAACAAAGATTTCAATATCTAATATGTCCAGCAGATATGCAAGTTGTACAAAAAAATAAAGAAGTAGAGATGCACACAGCTCCCCTGACAACATTGTGTCCCAAAGCAATGTCTTCTGTGCCCCTCATTATGGAGCTCACTGTCCTTCACCACATGGGCAAGTGCTTCCACGGTCTCCCAATTCCTCAATCGGAGGCAACACACATTTTAACACAGTACCTCAGCAAAAGAAGTGGTGATAATTTACCTATTTTGATAAAGTTCCTGAAAAGATCCCTAGACAACAAAATTTCCCTCCAAAAGAAGACAGAAAAGGCTTTCCCAATTGCAAAACATTGGCCTCCTTGCTTTTCAAAAAAGTACCCTTGAAACAACTAGATAACCACATGAAAACAATAAACTTAGAGAACTATACTTCCAACCATATCACACAATTATCTAAAATTGGATCAGTGAGTTAATTATAAGATCTATAACCATAAAAACATCTTAGAAAAAGACACAGGGGTAAAAGTTAACCACCACAAATGTGCAATGGATTCTCAGGTATGATCCAAAAGCATGAGAAACAAAAAGGAAAAATACATAAATTGGGCTAAAGATGCAAGCCTTTTGTGCATCAAAGGATATTATCAAGAAAATAAAAAGACCAAACACAGAATGAGACATAATATTTGCAAATCACATAGACAATGATTTCATGCCCAGAATATACAAAGAAATGCTACAACTCAATAGCAAAAATACAAAACACCCAATTTATATAAATGGGCAAAGGACTCAAATAGACATTTCTTCAAAGAAGATATGCAAATCATCAAGAGAGACATGAAGAAAAACTCAATATCATTAGTCATTAGGAAAATACAAAGTCAAAGCCACAATGAGATACCACATTACACCTACAAATATGGCTACCGTTCTTTTAAAATGTTAAATAACAAGTGAAAGCCTTATGTAGAATTTAGAATCCTCATACACTGCTGGTGAGATTATAAAAAGTACAGCCACTAGGAGAAACTGTTGTGCTGTTCCTCAAGAAGCTAATCATAGAATTCTCATATGAAACAGCGTCCATTCCTAGGTATATACCCAAAGAATTGAATCCAGGGAATCAAACAGGTACTCACATGGGAAAGTTGATTGCAGCATTATTCACAAAAGATCAAATATGAAAACAATCCAAGTGTTCATCAACACATGAATAAATAAACGTGGTGACACATACAAAAGAATGTTAATCTGCCATAAAGAGGAACAACACTCTGACACACACTGGAACATTCATAGACCTTGAAAACATTATGGGAAGTGAAATACGTGAGAAGCAAAATGACAAATGTGTATGATTCTATGTATATGAAACATCAAGAATAGGCAAATTTATAGAGACAGAGAGTGCACTAGAGATTATCAAGGTCTAGGGTGGAAAAAATAGGGAGTTATTGTTTAAAAGATATAGACCTCTAGTTTAAAATGATAAAAATTTTCTAGAAAAAATAGTGGTGATGGTAATGTAATATTGTGTGTGGTTTATTTTATTTGATTGCATATTTTAAAGTGGTTAAAATGGCATATTATATTTAAATTTAATATATATTTCTATAAATATATGTATATTTATAGAAATATATATTAACATCTAACACATATAAATATGCATGTGTGTCTATACATACATTCTATTACTGATTTTTTTTTTTTTTGAGACAGAGTCACGCTCTGTCGCCCAGGCTGGAGTGCAGTGGGGCAATCTCGGCTCACTGCAAGCTCTGCCTCCCGGGATCATGCCATTCTCCTGCCTCAGCCTCTCCGAGTAGCTGGGACTACAGGCGCTCGCCACCATGCCTGGCTAATTTTTTGTGTTTTTTTAGTAAAGACGGGGTTTCACCATGGTCTCGATCACCTGACCTCGTGATCTGCCCGCCTCGGCCTCCCAAAGTGCTGGGATTACAAGCGTGAGCCACCGCGCCTGGCCTATTACAGCTTTTTCAAATGTCTTTGGTGAAAAACAACTCCACTATGTAAAACACACCCACCCTGATTAGATAGCTTTTATATACTTACATGCAGACTCTTTATTACCTTACCCACAGAGCGATACAAGAATTTAGAGACATGAGACTGACCAACCAACAGCACATGCAAAACACAAATGTATTTGCAAAGAGACCGAGGGTTAATCTGGGGCATAGACCTCAGCACTGCCAGGACACACACCCATGCTGGGGATTCTGACTTTACCTGACCCAGCCCACTATCCAGATCTTGTTGTGGGGTTGGGGCAGGGGAGGTCATGAAGCCTGTCCCCTGGACACTCTGTGTGAGCACACAAGACTCTTCATTAGGTCTCCACACACAGCCCTGACCATCAGGTATTATGAGGAGGACTCTAGAACAGGCTCAGGAATCAGACAAGAGAATCGGCTACAAAGAGGAACGTGAAGTTGAAGGAGCTGGTTGCTGACATGGAGCAGAATTCCTGTAATTCACAGGTCCAGCCAAGTCAAAAGTGCCCCCACCTTGTGATCCAGGCCACCCTGAGAAACAGCTTTTTCCCACAGCCTCCTCCGTAGTAACACACAAGGGCTGCTCATTATCAAGCTTCAGGAGAGGGCAGCAACCTGGACAGCGCCTATTCCATCAGACTGCCCCTGGAGATGGAGGTCACTGAGATGAGAATCAGTTTCACAGATTGTCCAATGGGACCGATGGGTCCCAGGATTCAACCCCTGGCTCCAGGAGCTTAAGCTGCCATTACTGCACAGGAACCCCAGGTGATACTGGAAATTAGAAGAAGAAGGGTGGACCTCCTTCTGGGCACTGGAGCCAGCCTCTCTCTTCTCTCTAATCCAGGCCTCCCCTCTTCCTGTAGCATGACTGTGATAGACATCTCAGGAAAGGTTCTAACTCGATATTTTTCTCAACCCCTTAGTTGTAGAGTGGGAAACCTATTATTTATACATACCTTCTTAAGTATGTCTGAAAGTCTCACTCCTTTATTAGGTAGAAATGTTTTTAATCACACGGGGCACCAACATCCTTGTAGCCCCAGGATAAACAATTTGTCTCCCCCAGTGGAAGCTAATATTAATCCAGAAGCGTGGGCAGCTCAAGGAAGAATTGGTTGAGTCCTCCTCAAACCCTGTAACAGCCCATGCAACACCCCAATATTAGGAGTGCAAAAACTCAATGGGGCATGGATGCTAGTTCAGGACCTCTGCCTCATTAATAAGGCCACACTCCCAATTCATCCTGGCGTCCCTAATCCCTATATCTTGCTAACTCAAATACCTGAGGGAACTAAATTGTTCACAATCCTAGATATAAAGGATGGCTTTTTCTGTATACCATTACATCCTCACTCTCAATACTTGTTTGCCTTTGAAGATCCCTCTGGCCAGACCACCCAGTTAACATGGATGGTGCTGCCTCAGGGATTTTGAGACAGTCCTCACTTCTTTTGACAGGCATTGTCAAAGGACCTCTCTGAGTTTTCCCATCCTCAGGTCAGGGTCTTGCAATATATGAGTGACATGCTGCTCTGTGCTGCAACTGAGGAAGCTTCTCAGGAAGGCACTGAAAACTCTTCCTAATTTCTTAGCAGACAGAGGTCTCAAAATCCAAGGCCCAGCTTTGCCAAACCTCAGTGAAGTACCTAGACTTAATATTGTCTGAAGGGACCAGAGCATTAGGGGAAGAAAGGATTAAGTCCATTTCCTTTTTCCCACTCCCTAATACCCTCAAGCAACTAAGGATTTTTGAGCATTACAGGATTTTGCAGACTATAGATACCTGGGTACGGTGAGATAGAACATCCCTTATATCACCTCATAAAAGAAACTCAAGTGGCTAAAACTCATTTTCTAACCTGGGAACCTGAAGCTTGAAAGGCCTTCAGCCAGCTAAAACAAGCCTTACTTAAGGCACCATCCCTCAGCTTTCCCATAGGGAGGGAGTCCAATCTGTACGTATCAGAAATGCAGGGAATGGCCCTGAGAGTTTTAACTCAAGCCCGAGGACCAACTCAACAGCCAGTGGCCTACCTGAGCAAGGAACTGGATCTGATGGCTAAAGGATGGCCAGTATGCCTCCGAGCAGTTGCCACAATGGCCCTACTGGTATTGAAGGCCACCAAATTAACCTTTGGAAATGGCTTAACTTTTATACCCCACATAATGTAGCAAGATTGCTGTCTTCTAGGAGAAGCCTTCAGCTAACAGACAGGTGACTCCTTAAATATTATGTTCTGCTGTTAGAAGGGTCTACAATCCAATTGAAAACTTGTTCTCACCTAAACCTAACCACTTTCCACCCTGAGGAACCTGAACATGACTATGAAGAAGTTGTGGTACAGACCTGCATAGCCAGGGAGGATCTCAGGGAACCTCCTCTAGAAAATCCAAACTGCAGCCTCTTCATGGATGGAAGTTTCTTTGGAAAGCAGAGTCCATAAGGCAGGATATGTCATAGTCACTCTGAATGATGTTACTGAAAGTGGGCCCCTCTCTACAGGCACACATGCTCAACTAGCTGAACTGATAGCTCTTACAAGAACTCTTGAATTAAGCAAGGGAAAGGTAGCTAACATTTACGCTGACTCCAAATATGCTTTCTTAGTTCTCCATGCTTGTTGCAGGAAGTCAGGGACCCCAAAAAGAGGGACCAGCTGGAGCCATGGCAGAGGAACATAAATTGTGAAGATTTCATGGACATTTATCACTTCCCAAATAATATTTTCATAATTTCTTATACCTGTCTTACTTTCATCTCTTAATTCTGTTATCTTTGTAAGCTGAGGATGTACCTCACCTCAGGATCCTGTGATAATTGTATCTAACTGTACAAATTGATTGTAAAACATGTGTGTTTGAACAATATGAAATCAGTGCACCTTGAAAAAGGACAGAATAACAGCGATTTTATGGAACAAGGGAAGACAACCATAAGGTCTGTCTGCCTGCAGGGTCAGGCAAAAAGAGCCATATTTTTCTTCTTGCAGACAGCATATAAGTGGATGTGCAAGTAGGGAAGATATCACTAAATTCTTTTCCTAGAAAGGAATATTAATATTAATACTCTGGGAAAAGAATTGCATTCCTCAGGGGAGGTCTACAAATGGCTGCTCTGGGAGTGTCTGTCTTACGTGGTTGGATAAGGACTAAAATATGCCCTAGTCTCCTCCAGTACCCTCAGGCTTATTAGGGTGGGGAAAAAAAACCCACCCTGGTAAATTTGAGGTCAGACCAGTTCTCTGCTCTCAAATCCTATTTTCTGTTGTTTAAGATGTTTATCAAGACAATACGTGCAAAGCTGAACATAGACCCTTATCAGTAGTTCTGTTTTGCCTTTTGTCCTGTTTCCTCAGAAGCATGTGATCTTTGTTCTTCTTTTTGCCCTTTGAAGCATGTGATCTTGTGACCTACTCCCTGTTCCTGCACTCCCTCCCCTTTTGAAATCCTTAATAAAAACTTGCTGATTTTGTGGCTCAGGTGGGCATCAAGGTCCTATCGATATGTGATATCACCCCCAGAGGCCCAGCTGTAAAATTCATCTCTTTGTACTCTTTGTTTCTCAGCTGGCCGACACTTATGAAAAATAGAAAGAACCTTTGTTGAAATATTGAGGTCGGGTTCCCCTGATATATGTTCATGCTGCAATTTGGAAGGAAAGAGTCTTACCACTAATAGATCTCCTATAAAATACCATCGGGAAATTAACAGGTTATTATCCTCAGTTTTTCTTCCACAAGAGGTAGCAGTAGTGCATTGTAAGGGACATCAGAAGGGAACAGAGGAATTAGCCAAAGGAAACAAGTTAGCTGATCAGGCAGCCAAGTCAATGGCAAGAAAGCCTCAGGATCTTAACACACTAAAAGGCTCTCTAATCTGGGAAGGCTCCATAAGAAAAAATTAAGCCTCAGTACTCCCCCGCAGAGATAGATTGGGCCATCTCTCAAGGGTACACCTTCCAGCCCTCAGGATGTCAATAGTCAGAGGATGACAAACTCCACTTGCCAGCCTCCAGCCAGTGGAACACCCTTAATATCCTTCACCAAGATTTTCACTTGAGAAATTATAAAACTTATCAGTGTGCCCAGAGATTGTTTTCAGGAAAGAACTTATTAAAAACAGTTGAGCGTGTTGTTAATGCTTGTGAAGTCTGTCTTAAAAATAATTCCAATAGGCGGTTTCCTCCTCATCAAACTTAAAGGATGAGACACTATGCAGGGGAGTACTGGCAGATAGACTTCACCCACATAGCAAAGATGAAGGGCATCCAATTGACCTCCTGGTATAAGTAGATATTTTCACTAACTGGGTAGAAGCATTTCTATGCCTTACAAAAAAGGCCTCTGAGGTAATAAAAGTGTTAGCTAATAAAATAACTCCTTGCTTGGGTCTACATAAGTACCTCAAAATTGACAGTGGCCCCTCATTGAAGGCAGCCATCACCCAGGGGGTCTCAAAGTCATTAGGCATACAGTGTCATCTCCATTATACTTGGAGACTCCCATTCTCAGGAAAGGTAAAAAAGACAAATGATATTATCAAAAGACACCTCAGAAAACTGTTACAAGAAACCCATTTTCCTTGGGTCACTCTTCTTCCCATGGCTTTACTGTGGGTAAGAAGTACCTTTTCAAAGTTAGGCCTAAGCCCTTTTGAAATGCTGTGTGGATGACCTTTCCTTACCAATGATTTTCTTTTTTATTTATTATTATTTTTGAGATGGAGTTTTGCTCTTGTCACCCAGACTTGTGTGCAGTGGTGCAATCTCCACTCACTGCAACCTCTGCCTCCCAGGTTCAGGCCAGTCTCCTGCCTCAGCCTCCCAAGTAGCTGGGATTACAGGTGGCTGCCACCAGGTCTGGCTAATTTTTTTTTTTTTTTTTTTTTAATAGAGATGGGGTTTCACCATGTTGGCTAGGCTGGTCTCAAACTCCTGACCTCAGGCAATCCACCTGACTTGGCCTCCCAAAATGCTGGGATAACAGGCATGAGCCACTGCTCCAGGCCTTACCAATGATTTTCTATTAAACCTCTGAACTGGTTAAACATCTAACCTCTCTGGCTCAATTTCAACAGAAATTAACACAACTAGCAGAAGTCCAACTACAGAAAATAAGACCACCTTTATTTAACCCAGGAGATTTGGTATTAGGAAAGCTCTCCCTTCTCTCTCTCCTTCCCTAAGCTCAAGCTGGGAAGAAACTTACACTGTTCTTCTTTCAACACCCTCAACGGTAAAACTTACAGGTATTGACTACTGGATATGTGACGCTTGAGCCAAAGTCTGGGAAGCTGAGGGAGCAACCCCTGACAGCCTAGAGGAATGTCCCACATATCAATGTGAAGAGATAGGAGAACTTAAGCTAAGAATCATAAAAGATAAGTAAATGAGTGAGGTCTACTCATCCTCCTCAGTCCCACCCCTACCTCACCAGATACTTTGTCATTTCTACCTTTCCTCTCAAGATTCACCACCAGATACAAGAAATTCCTTTTGACACATACTTACAGGGAGATTTTGATTATCCATGGGTTTACATTTGTAATTTCATAGACCCCCAAAGGGAAATTCTATATCTTGGGGAGTAAAATTTTAGGTGGAAATTATTTACTACACCACCCTTGTGGGAATTGTTATATTCACTCTACTATTTGCAGTATGACTATACACCGTGGCACTCACAATGTGAAACTCTGGATGGAAAATTCTAATTGCTGTAATATTCTGCTTAATTATCATCTTTATAGCAGGACTAATCATTACAGAAAAGAATTAGCCAAAGTTAACACTAAAGTTACTCTCAACACCCAATCCAATGCCACTTATCCAAAAAAGTTTCTATGTTAATGCTTCTGGTGAGGTGCAGTGACATCTGGTGGAGGAAATCAGTATTACAACCCATCGGAACAGCTAACAGCTATCAAACTCTACTGTCATGGTTGTGGTCTGTAGTACCCCCACTAACAACGATAATCTTAATACTCATATTCAAACTCTATACTCTAAGCCATCTTGTAACATTTATATCTTCTCATCTAGAAGCTATTAAACTCCAAATGGTGCTGCACACAATGGAACCACACATGGACATGCATCTCTTCTGAGGACACTTAGATTGACCTCAGGAGGAGACTTAACTGTTGTTTCCCACACGACACCCCTTTTCAGCAGGAAGTAGCCAGAAAGAGTCATTGTCCAACACTCCTTAACAGCAGTTAGGGTTACTACTCCTAAGGGGGAAAATATCATACAGGAGATAAAAAGAAGTTATTTAGGCAGATAGTAAAAGCAACAGAGTCCTTGGTGAAATTTCCCTTTTAATAAAAAAGCAGCCCCCAAATCATTTCTGTTCTAACAAAGAGCAGCCTGAAAAATCGAACTGCAGAAATAGATAAGCAAGCTGCAATCTTGCACAAATGAATACCAGCAGCAGTGCCAATAGAAAGGAGCTACCAGCCGGTGGGGGGCACACATGTTCTACATGGAGGCTCCATCTTTCCTTTTCTTTGTCAGCACATGTACAGTAAAGAAACTGGCAACATGGTGCCAGTCAGGTAGAAAACCCATCTGCATAATAAAAGATTAGGTTGGGGGCAGCCAGATTTTCACACCCTATGCAAATGGCACACCTAGCACTAACCAGTTTTTTGCACCTTATGCAAACAGAACAACTGGTCTGAATAATACCTCATGCCCTCTGTAAATCAGACACCACCTCCTCAAGCTCATCTATAAAACCTGCTGCTTTTCACCACAGAAGCAGTAGCCCATTTCTCCAGGACCCCTCTCTGCTGCACAGAGCTCTTCTCTTGCTTTCACCTATTAAACTTCCACTCTAAACCTAGTTTTCTGTAGCCATGAGACAATAAATCTTGGGTATTTACCCCAGACGATGATGCTGCTTCACTTTTCTGCTTTTCTTATTTGTTTCTTGAATTTTTTTTTCAGGTGACTGGAATCATTTTAAATCATGTGCTTAGTCTCTCTGTTCCTTTCTTAACAATTGTTCTTTTATTCATTCCTCTCTTTATCTCCCTCTTGCTACCCTTGATGCCACATGAGGGGACCTAAAGAATTCTTAACAGCCTGGGACCACTTAGGAAAAGCAGGAAAGATGCCAAAGACATTCTGTTTTTTTCCACATGGAACCTCAATAGTTGTGAGTGAATGGATTCCTTTCCGGTCTAAAATCCTGCTCTGTTTTCTGTTGTTACCTGACCTCTGGCTTTTAGGTTCATCAGAGATTACTTTGTACTGTACAAATACTTCATCTTGTGTGTGTGCTGGCTGCTGGGTCAGTGGTAAATCTATGGTTTTGGAGGTGACTAACAGTGGTTAGAATAAATGATTACTACTTCAGAAGACTACTTATATCTTTGCATGTTTAGATAAGAAAGACACAGTTTAAACAATGAGAAAAATGCCTTCGTAGCAAAGTAAACTGTGGAAGTGTTGCACATTATAATTCCCATGGCATTTTACTCTTCTTGGGGACCTGGGATTCAGTGAAATCCTTGATTTTTTAAAGGTCTAGGACCTCTCCCTTCCAACTGTTCTTCTTTTCATATATTTAAATTATTAGGATCTAACAATTGCAAAGACTTTGTCAACCCTCTTCTTTAATGGGCTCTGTCCTGAGCTCAGTGGTCCAGTTGGTAAACAGAGACCAAATTAAAGCTACCTATTAAAATAAAATTAGTTGTCTTATAAAATCTTATGGTAAATTTCTATCATTTTTGTGTTACTTTAGCATTTATTTTTAAGCTTTCTTGAACATATTCAAAGTCCTTCTTGTAAAAGCTTAAATTCTATCCCCTTTTGTGTTTTGAGACGTAAATTTGCTACCCATTTTTTCTAAAACTCAGTAAGGGCTTCTTCAGATAAATGTTACCTTTTTCATTTACAAAGGCACAATTTGAATCCAACTGTCCCGTTAAAATAGTGAGTTTTACCCATTCAATCCTTAAAGTCCTAAAATTAAAACTCTGAATTCTTTTTGTCACCCTTTATCTTTATGGGTACATGTATATGCAATATATTACATTACATATATGTATATGTCTATCCATATGTTTGTATATACTTTACAAATGGTATCAATTTAATGTAAAGATAAATGAGTACTCATAAATAAAGTAAATAAGCACAAATGCTTTTCAGTTCATGCAATTTTAGTAATCTTTAAATAAAGACAGTTTTTAAATTATTGGTAAAATAAAGTAGAAATGTCTTCAGAATTTAATTTAGATAGTTGTGCCTGGGTCTGTTGGAAGACAGGTTTGTAATGTCTGCTAGATGTTTTAAGGTCATCAAACAGCTACTCTGCATATATGCATTTCCTTAATTTGTCTGTAGGCTTATGTCTTAAGATTTGAGCTCTTAGATTCTGAGTTCAAGAGATGTAACCATAGCAAAGCCTCCAAAAAACAGCCTGTCCATGTCCCAGCTATGCCTCTTGGCCATGCTGGGAGAGATTCCAGGCATTATCTTCATAGATCTGTTCTTTGTCCTGAGCTTCACATCAGGTACATAGTTAGAACTGCTTACCTTCTAGTTAGCTCTACTGAATATAAGGGTTTATTAGTCTATTCCCATGTTGCTACCAAGAAATACCTGAGACTGGGTAATTTATAAAGAAAAGAGGTTGAGGCCGGGCACGGTGGCTCATGCCTGTAATCTCAACACTTTGGGACACTGAAAAGGGCAGATCACAACATCAGGAGATCGAGACCATCCTGGCTAACATGGTGAAACCCTATTTCTACAAAAAAAATACAAAAAATTAGCTAGGCGTGGTGGTGGGCACCTGTAGTCCCAACTACTCGGGAGGCTGAGGCAGGAGAATGACATGAACCCGGGAGGCAGAGGTTGCAGTGAGCTGAGATTACGCCACTGCACTCCAGCCTGAGTGACAGAGGAAGACTCCGTCTCAAAAAAAAAAATAAAGAAAGAAAAGAAACAAAGAAAGAAAGAAAAAAGAAAAAGAAAAGAGGTTGAATTCGCCACCCATGGTTTGGCAGGCTGTACAGGAAGCACAATTCTGGCACCTGCTCTGCTTTCCTACATGTTATACAAAAACTAAGTCAGGATGGACCAAAGAGTTAAATGTAAAGCCTAAAACCATCAAAACCCTAGAAGAAAACCTAAGCAATACCATTCAGGATATAGGCATGGGCAAAATCTTCATGACTAAGACACCAAAAGCAATGGCAACAAAAGCCAAAATTAACAAATGGGATCTAATTAAACTAAAGAGCTTCTGCACAGCAAAGGAAACTATCATCACAGTGAACAGGCAACCTACAGAATAGGAGAAAAATTTTACAATCAATCAATCTGACAAAGGGCTAATATCCAGAATCTACAAGGAACTTAAACAAATCTACAAGAAAAAAACAAACATCCCCATCAAAAAGTGGGAGAAGGATATGAACAGGCACTTCTCAAAAGAAGACATTTACTGACCAACAAACATATGGAAAAAAACTCATCATCCCTGGTCATTAGAGAAATGCAAATCAAAATCACAATGGGATACCATCTCATGCCAGTTAGGATGACAATCATTAAAAAGTCAGGAAACAACAGATGCTGGAGAGGATGTGGAGAAATAAGAACACATTTACACTGTTGGTGGGACAGTAAATTAGTTCAACCATTGTGGAAGACAGTGTGGCAATTCCTCAAGGATCAAGAACAAGAAATACCACTTGACCCAGTAATGCCATTACTGGGTATATACTCAAAGGATTACAAATTATTCTACCATAAAGACACATGCACACGTATGTTTATTGCAGCACTATTTACAATAGCAAAGACTTGGAACCAACCCAAATGCCTATCAATGATAGACAGGATAAAGAAAGTGTGGCACATATATACCATGGAATACAACACAACCATAAAAAAGGATGAGTTCATGTCCTTTGCAGGGACATGGATGAAGCCTCAAACCATAATTCTCAGCAAACTAACACAGAAACAGAAAACCAAACACTGCATGTTCTAACTCATAAGTGGGAGTTGAACAATGAGAACATATGGACACAGGGACAGGAACATTACACACTGGGGTCTGTTGGGGGGTCAGGGGCTAGGGGAGGGATAGCATTAGGAGAAATACCTAATGTAGGTGATGGGTTCATGGGTGCAGCAAACCACCATGGTACATGCATACCTATGTAACAAACCTGCACGTTCTGCACATGTATCCCAGAACTTAACGTATAATAATAATTAAAAAAGAAAATTTAAAAACTGGAAAAAAAAAAAGAATCACCTTCTACTGCAGATGAGAAGAAGCTGAGGGAGTTTAAGTCCGTGGTCCATAGTCATCCAGCCAGTTCACAGCACAACTGCTGTGTTTCATCTTAAAGTTTATGCACAGTCAGAAACGTGAGACACAGAAGGAAGACAAAGCTAATTTTTGTTGTGGTTGATGTTCATGAAGGGTACGTGTGTTACACAGAATCATAGCCTCCTAAAAATGTCCACATCCTGACTCCTGGAACCAGTGCATGTTACTACATTTGGCAAAAAGACTTCGAAGATGTGATGAGGTTAAGAATCTTGAGATGGGAAGGTTATTCTGGATGATCTCAGTGGGCCCAGTGTATCAGAAGAGTACTTGTAAGTGAAAGAGGGACGCAGGAGGGTCAGGGTGAGAATGATGCAACCTGAGAGACACCACTGGCCATCACTGGCTGTGAACGTGCATCAAAAGACAAAATTACTATAGATCTATAACGAAATTAGTTATAGTTATGGCTTTTTTTTTCTTTGAGATGGAGTCTCTCTTTGTTGCCAAGGCTGAAGTGCAGTGGCACCATCTCAGCTCACTGCAAGCTCCACCTCCTGGGTTCATGCCATTCTCCTGCCTTAGTCTCCCGAGTAGCTGGGACTACAGACACCTGCCACCATGCCCAGCTAATATTTTTTTGTATTTTTAGTACAAAAAATACCCCATTTTAGCCAGGATGGTCTCGATCTCCTGACCTTGTGGTCTCCCCAATTCAGCCTCCAAAAGTGCTGGGATTACAGGCGTGAGCCACTGCGCCTGGCAAGATCTAATTGGCTTTTAATTGGGATTCATGATTTGGGGCAGAAATCATTCTACAAATACAGTGATAGCTTCCCTGGGCGATAAAATAACACAACTGTGGATTTTGTCAAATGAGAACCAGTAAACAGAGCCATGGAAATAGATTGGTTAACGTCAATATACTTCAGGTCACTTTTGTAACAGTTAAAGCAGAGGTGACTTCCTTATTATGCTGACTCAGGTAGACTGGAATCTCCTGTTCTCAGAAAAAAAAAAATTGGTCTGTTTTGGAATCCATCTGCTTCCTTAAACTTTCAGTTGGAGTGTTACATTTAGCATGAGTGGCTCTGTTTTAGAGTCTCTAGACTCTCACTAAGGGCCCAGAACTTAAGGCATTAGCATTACTTTCCATCACCATCATTTTGACGTGTATATTTATTTACATTTATATACATTTTGACCTGTGTATATTTATAGATACATGTATGTATATATTAAATTTATATGAATATATATTCACATCTAATGAATATAAGTATGTGTTTCTATATACACACTCAACCACAGTTTTTTGAAAAGTGTTTGGTGAAAAAAAACCCACTATGTAAAACACACCCACCCTAATCAGATAGCCCTCATATACTTCCATGCAGACCCCTCATGACATTAACGACAGACAGGTTCAAGAATTTAGGGACATGAGACAGCCCAGCAAACAGCACATGCACAACATAAATGTATTTGCAGAGACTGGGAAGTAACCTAGAGGCACGAACCTCAGCACTGCCAGGACACATACCCTCCCCCATGGATTCTGATTTTATCTGACCCAGCCCACCATCCAGATCTTGTTGTGGGGCTGGGCCAGAGAAAATCACAAAGCCTGTTCCTTGGACACTCTGCGTGACACACAAGACCACCCCCACCCCATCATTAGGCCTCCCCACACAGGTCTGACGATCAGGCATCATGAGGAGGAATCTAGCATGGGCTCAGAAATCACACAAAAGAATTAGCCACAGAGAGAAACACTGAGCTAGAGGAGCTGATTGCTGACATGGAACAGGGTCCCTGTAGTTCATGAGTCCAACCTGGTCTGAATTCCCCTCACTTCATAAGCCAGGCACCCCTGAGAAATAGCTTTTTCCCATGGTCTCCTCTATGGTAACACATTAGGGTCCCTCGGTGTCAAGATTCCAGAGATGGAAGAAACCTGGACAGCACACATCCCAGCTTCACCCTTCCTCTCTCCCAGGAAGCAGGGCTCAGGGCTCAGGAGGAAAGGCAGGGCCCAGTGAGGCCAGAGTTGGTGAGATGTCTGAAAGGTGTTCAGTGAAAAAACTGCAACCCCCTTTCATTCTACCTGACAAGCCCTGTCCCGCACAGCTTCCTCCACCCTGAGGACTTCCCCAGACACCTCCTATAACAAAGCTGACTGTTCCATTTCCTTTCTGCTCACACGGAGGCCTGTCCTGCCTTCTGGGGAATGAAAAATGCACCAAAATCAGCCAGGGCAGCCACCCCTGCCAGGCTCCATAATGAGGCAATATCTCCGGGTCACCAGCAGAATGAGATTCCACTGTGTCCCAGTCCAGGGCTCTTTCCCTCTGAGAGGCTGACTCATGAAACAGGCCACCAGAAAGAGATCAGTGACTCCTCCATCCATTTTTATAATCAGCTGGCAGGTTCTTGCCCTCTGCACAGGCAAAGCCAATTTATTGAGAAGGTGATGTGTAGTAAAGAATGGTTTTACTTAGCCCAAGGCTGCCAAACAGGAGGACAGAAGTTTATTATGACTCAAATCAGTTTCCCCAATGGTTCAGAGGTTAGAGTTTTTCAAAAACTTTCAAGGGGCAAAGGTCTAAGGAATAAGTACTGTTGACTGCCTGGTGATGAAATGATACTGGTAGGGGAAATGGTCTGTATTTGTTAAATCTGCCTCTGAGCGGGGGCCACATGACTGGTTGAGCCATTGGTCATGAGTCTAGATGAGGTCAGCTGGTTGCCAGAATGCAAAAGTCTGAGAAACATCTCAAAAGATAAATCTCAGATTCTACAATAGCGTTGCTATCTATAGGAGCAACTAGGAACGTCACAAATCTTGTGACCTCTGGCCACATGACTCCTGAGCAGTAAGGGATTATAGAAACTATGCCTGCATTTTAGCAGAATTTGGGTCCCTCCCATAATTCATGGCCTTTTCTTAGATTTACCAAACTAGTCCCCGACAAGGAGGGAGCTAAATTTAGGGAGGGACAATTACCATCCTTTCTTCAAAGTTAAACTATAAATTCCTCCCATGCTTACCCTGGTCTATGCCCAGGAATGAGAGAGGACAGCCAGCCTGGGCTAGAGGTGAGATGGCGTCAGCCAAGCTAGCTTCCTCACACCATCATATGCTTTGCAAAGGTGGTTTCAGTTTCTGACTCACCAGGGGGTCAGAGGGAGAAGGGCAGATCTGCAGTTTCCAAAGCCCATGGGCTCATTACACCCATTTCACTCATGACTCCATCCTCAACCCGCTGTGGGGCTCATATCCTCCAGTCATGCCCTAGAGACTTTGAATTTCCGTCAGGCACGTAAGCAGCTTAAAAATTTTCACTCATTTCTAACAACATGTAAAAAGCTGAACAAACTGAAAAATCAACAACTCGTTTAGATTTCTCAGAGAAGCAAGGTCTCAGGGCTAACTGGCCCACATATTGGAGAGACACACAGGCAAATACAGAGCAGCGCACCGTACCTGAGAGGAACACAGACACAGAAACCCCAGCGGGAACCAGTGCTGGGGTCAGAAAACCTGAACTGTAATTGAGGAAATACTGGAGGCTCAGTGTGGACACAGCACAGAGATAAACACACCAGTGGATGGATTAGTCTTGGGAGTAGGGGGACAGTTTTATGACTCTTAGCTCCTGGAGCTCTACCAGGTTCTCACAGTCAATATCCAAAAAGAATCCACATCCTTCTTATAGGAAGAAGGGATAAAAGACACTTGGAAAGTTGTTAGTGAATTATATTCTTCTTGGTAAGACCTACATTTAAGAGAAACTATTTTACTAGAGCCTAATTAGCTGGGGTTTGATGAGAGTTTAACTGGCCAGGCGGAGGGGAAATATCCAACTCCAGCCTCCTCAAGTCATCATATCCCACCTAATGGAAAGAAAAACCTGAGAGGCACTTGTGACATTCACAGCCCAGGACACAGACCTCATTCAGAGCCACAGAACCCTTCTCTCCCCACACTCACCACCATGTCACTGAATGCCTGCTCACTCAAGTCCCTTTTACTCACTAAATCATGTGTGGTTTTCAAAAAAATACAAGACAGACTATGGCAAAAAAAAAAAAAATGCAGTTTGAAAGACAGAGCAAGGATCGGAACCAGACACAGATGTGGTAGGGATGTTGAAATTATCAGACTGGAAATTTAAAACAACTCTAGTTAAGGATTATAATGGAAAAAGGAGATACCTTTCAGGAATAGATGGGTGATTTAAACAGAGATGGCTATTCTAAGAAAGAACCAAAAGAAATGCTAGAGATTAAAAACACTCTAAGAGAAATAA
This sequence comes from Symphalangus syndactylus, assembly GCF_028878055.3. NCBI lineage: Eukaryota > Metazoa > Chordata > Mammalia > Primates > Hylobatidae > Symphalangus > Symphalangus syndactylus. The sequence continues at coordinate 19,520,587 of NC_072439.2, forward strand.
AGAATGCCCTCCATGGGCTTACTGGTAGGCTGCACACAGATGAGGAAAGAATCTCTAGCTTAAGCATGTGTCAATAGAAACTTCCAAAACTGAAACAGCAAAGTTAAACAAGAGTGAGAAAAAGTGGAACAACATATTCAGCTTCATATTCAATCTTTTGTATCAACAATAGCATATTTTATATTCTAAAGTTGTATTTTATATTTTGTAGCCTACAAAGGCTGTAACATACACATAATGGGAATATTAGTGGTTCCTGGGACCAGGTGGAGCTGGCCAGGTGGGTGCTGTCTGATTTACTGCCTGTTGCATGCACACCTGTGTATTCACAATAACAACATTGTCATAAGGTGGGGTCCTTTGTGTGGGGAGATGCATGAGCCACTGCTGCCTCACTTGGATTCTGCCCAATTTAAACAAAGTTAATCAAACTCTAATTGTTTGACCCTGCTCAATTCACACTTCACCAACATTGCTGCTCGATTCATACTTCAGAAGTCTGGGCATCTCCCACACAGAGCAGGTGGCCCCATGGTCTCTGAGCCCTCAGATCATCATTCATCCATCTGTCTTTTGACACACAGACATGCTGTGGGCTTTTAAGGACTGGGATTGGCTGAGAGGTGGGAGATGTAAACTCTCATTGGAAAATGCTCGTGGAGAAATCAATGGTGCCACACAGGAGAATCTTCTCTGTTATCTGCAGAGCGAATCTGCCCAAGCCCTATGTCACCAGCAACCCCGTGGAGGATGAGGAGGCTGTGGTCTTAACCTGTGAACCTGAGACTCATGGCACAATCTACATGTGGTGGGTAAATGGTCATAGACTCACAGTCAGTCCCAGGCTGCAGATGCCCAATGACAACAGGATCCTTGCTCTACTCAGTGTCACAAGGAGTGACACAGGACTCTATGAATGTCAAAGGAAGAATGTAGTGAGTACCAGAAACAGTGACCCAGTCACCTGGATGTTCTCTGTGAGTATCCTCTTTTCCTTCAAGGACAAGGCTGCCAGCCCAGATCCACATAACCCGAGGCCAGGCCTCTCAGTCCCTCTCAGATCCAAGTATGAAGACACTTACCCCTGGACCCCCAAGCTGGCCATGACTTCCTGCTCCAGGCAAACTGGGTAGGCCCAGGAAGGGAGGGGCTTCTCCAGTCTTAGGAGACTCTGGTTCCACAGCTTGTGATGGGAGAAACAGGTGAATGTCTTAGACTCCTCCAGTTCAGTGAACAAGAGGAAGTTTGGCTGGGACTTCAGGGTTGTGACTTGGCAAAAAGGAACACTGTGTCCCTTTCAGAGACCAGGAGCTTCCCATTCCCTCTGATAACATTACCTGTGGCTTTATTCTCTTTGCTCCAGATGGCCCAGATGAACCCACAACTTATTCTCAGAAACCCATTACTATCCATGGTCAAACCTCAACCTCTCCTGCCTCGATGGCTCTAACCCATCAGTAGAGTATTCTTGGCTGCTGAATGGGAATAACCAGCAAACAGGACAAGAGCTCTTTATCCCCCAACTCACTACAGAGAATAGTGGGGACTATCTGTGTTATGTCCATAACCCAGTCACTAATGGCAAAAACTTCGCAACCAAGAAAATCACAGTCGAAAGCTCTGATTTGAAATGACTTTCTGAGGTGGAGCCAAGATGGCCGAATAGGAACAGCTCCCGTCTCCAGCTCCCAGCCCCAGCGACACAGAAGACGGGTCATTTCTGCAATTCTGCTTGAGGTACCGGTTTCATCTCACTAGGGAGTGCCTAACAGTGGGTGCAGGACAGTCGGTGAAGCGCACTGTGCGCGAGCCGAAGCAGGGCGAGGCATTGCCTCACTCGGGAAGCGCAAGGGGTCAGGGAGTTCCCTTTCCTAGTCAAAGAAAGGGGAAACAGACGGCACCTGGAATATCGGGTCAGTCCCATCCTAATACTGCGCTTTTCCAACGGGCCTGGAAAACGGCACACTAGGAGATTGTGTCCCGCATCTGGCTCGGAGGGTCCTATGCCCACGGAGTCTCGCTGATTGCTAGCACAGCAGTCTGAGATCAAGCTGCAAGGCGGCAGCGAGGCTGGGGGAGGGGCGCCCGCCATTGCCCAGGCTTGCTTAGGTAAACAAAGCAGCCAGGAAGCTCGAACTGGGTGGAGCCCACCACAGCTCAAGGAGGCCTGCCTGCCTCTGTAGGCTCCACCTCTGGGGGCAGGGCACAGACAAACAAAAACTCAGCAAGAACCTCCACAGACTTAAATGTCCCTGTCTGACTGACAGCTTTGAAGAGAGTAGTGGTTCCCCCAGCACGCAGCTGGAGATCTGAGAATGGACAGACTGCCTCCTAAAGTGGCTCCCTCACCCCTGAGCAGCCTAACTGGGAGGCACCCCCCCAGTAGGGACAGACTGACACCTCATCCAACCGGGTACTCCTCTGAGACAAAACTTTCAGAGGAACTATCAGACAGCTGAATGTGTGGTCTCATGAAAATCCACTGCTCTGCAGCCACCGCTGCTGACACCCAGCCAAACAGGGTCTGGAGTGGACCTCTAGTAAACTCCAACAGACCTGCAGCTGAGGGTCCTGTCTGGTAGAAGGAAAACTAACAAACAGAAAGAACATCCACACCAAAAACCCATCTGTACATCACCATCATCAAAGACAAAAAGTAGATAAAACCACAAAGATGGGGAAAAAACAGAGCACAAAAACTGGAAACTCTAAAAAACAGAGCACCTCTCGTCCTCCAAAGGAACACAGTTCCTCACCAGCAACGGAACAAAGCTGGATGGAGGATGACTTTGATGAGTTGAGAGAAGAAGGCTTCAGACGATCAAACTACTCTGAGCTACGAGAGGAAATTCAAAACAATAGCAAAGAAGTTAAAAACTTTGAAAAAAAATTAGAAGAATGGATAACTAGAATAACCAATGGAGAGAAGGGCTTAAAGGAGCTGATGGAGCTGAAAGCCCAGTTTCGAGAACTACGCGAAGATTGCAGAAGCCTCAGTAGCAGATGCGATCAACTGGAAGAAAGGGTATCGCTGATGGAAGATGAGATGAATGAAATGAAGAGAGAAGGGAAGTTTAGAGAAAAAAGAATAAACAGAAATGAACAAAGCCTCCAAGAAATTTGGGACTATGTGAAAAGACCAAACCTACGTCTGATTGGTGTACCTGAAAATGATGGGGAGAATGGAACCAAGTTGGAAAACACTCTGCAAGATATTATCCAGGAGAACTTCCCCAACCTAGCAAGGCAGGCCAACATTCAGATTCAGGAAATACAGAGAACGCCACAAAGATACTCCTCGAGAAGGGCAACTCCAAGACACATAATTGTCAGATTCACCAAAGTTGAAATGAAGGAAAAAATGCTAAGGGCAGCCAGAGAGAAAGGTCGGGTTACCCACAAAGGGAAGCCCATCAGACTAACAGCTGATCTCTTGGCAGAAACCCTACAAGCCAGAAGAGAGTGGGGGCCGGTATTCAACATTCTTAAAGAAAAGAATTTTCAACCCAGAATTTCCTATCCCGCCAAACTAAGCTTCATAAGTGAAGGAGAAATAAAATACTTTACAGACAAGCAAACGCTGAGTGACTTTGTCACCACCAGGCCTGCCCTAAAAGAGCTCCTGAAGGAAGCACTAAACATGGAAAGGAACAACCGGTACCAGCCACTGCAAAAACATGCCAAATTGTAAAGACCATCGAGGCTAGGAAGAAACTATAGCAACTAACGAGCAAAATAACCAACTAACATCATAATGACAGGATCAGATTCACACATAACAATATTAACGTTAAATGTAAATGGGCTAAATGCTCCAATCAAAAGACACAGACGGGCAAACTGGATAAGGAGTCAGGACCCATCAGTGTGCTGTATTCAGGAAACCCATCTCACGTGCAGAGACACACATAGACTCAAAATAAAGGGATGGAGGAAGATCTATCAAGCAACTGGAAATCAATAAAAGGCAGGGGTTGCAATCCTAGTCTCTGATAAAATAGACTTTAAACCAACAAAGATCAAAAGAGACAAAGAAGGCCATTGCATAATGGTAAAGGGATCAATTCAACAAGAAGAGCTAACTATCCTAAATATATATGCACCCAACACAGGAGCACCCAGATTCATAAAGCAAGTCCTCAGTGACCTACAAAGGGACTTAAACTCCCACACAATAATAATGGGAGATTTTAACACCCCACTGTCAGCATTAGACAGATCAACGAGACAGAAAGTTAACAAGGATATCCAGGAATTGAACTCAGCTCTACATAAACTGGACCTAATAGACATCTACAGAACTCTCCACCCCAAGTCAACAGAATATACATTTTTTTCAGCACCACACCACACCTGTTCCAAAATTGACCACATAGTTGGAAGTAAAGCTCTCCTCAGCAAATGTAAAAGAACGGAAATTATAACAAACTGTCTCTCAGATCACAGTGCAATCAAACTAGAACTCAGGATTAAGAAACTCACTCAAAACCACTCAACTACATGGAAACTGAACAACCTGCTCCTGAATGACTATTGGGTACATAATGAAATGAAGGCAGAAATAAAGATGTTCTTTGAAACCAACGAGAACAAAGACACAACATACCAGAATCTCTGGGACACGTTCAAAGCAGTGTGTAGAGGGAAATTTATAGCACTAAATGCCCACAAGAGAAAGCAGGAAAGATCCAAAATTGACACCCTAACATCACAATTAAAAGAACTAGAAAAGCAAGAGCAAACACATTCAAAAGCTAGCAGAAGGCTAGAAATAACTAAAATCAGAGCAGAACTGAAGGAAATAGAGACACAAAAAACCCTTCAAAAAATTAATGAATCCAGGAGCTGGTTTTTTGAAAAGATCAACAAAATTGATAGACCACTAGCAAGACTAATAAAGAAGAAAAGAGACAAGAATCAAATAGATGCAATAAAAAACGAAAAAGGGGATATCACCACCGATCCCACAGAAATACAATCTACCATCAGAGAATACTACAAACACCTCTATGCAAATAAACTAGAAAATCTAGAAGAAATGGATAAATTCCTCGACAAATACACCCTCCCAAGACTAAACCAGGAAGAAGTTGAATCTCTGAATAGACCAATAACAGGTTCTGAAATTGTGGCAATAATCAATAGATTACCAACCAAAAAGAGTCCAGGACCTGATGGATTCACAGCCGAATTCTACCAGAGGTACAAGGAGGAACTGGTACCATTCTTCTGAAAATATTCCAATCGATAGAAAAAGAGGGAATCCTCCCTAACACATTTTATGAAGCCAGCATCGTCCTGATACCAAAACCTTGCAGAGACTTAACCAAAAAAGAGAATTTCAGACCAATATCCTTGATGAACATTGATGCAAAAATCCTCAATAAAATACTGGCAAACCGAATCCAGCAGCACATCAAAAAGCTTATCCACCATGATCAAATGGGCTTCATCCCTGGGATGCAAGGCTGGTTCAACATACGCAAATCAATAAATGTAATCCAGCATATAAACAGAACCAAAGACAAAAACCACATGATTATCTCAATAGATGCAGAAAAGGCCTTTGACAAAATTCAACAACCCTTCATGCTAAAAACTCTCAATAAATTAGGTATTGATGGGACGTATCTCAAAATAATAACAGCTATCTATGACAAACCCACAGCCAATATCATACTGAATGGGCAAAAACTGGAAGCATTCCCTCTGAAAACTGGCACAAGACAGGGATGCCCTCTCTCACCGCTCCTATTCAACATAGTGCTGGAAGTTCTGGCCAGAGCAATCAGGCAGGAGAAGGAAATAAAGGGTATTCAATTAGGAAAAGAGGAAGTCAAATTGCCCCTGTTTGCAGATGACATGATTGTATATCTAGAAAACTCCATTGTCTCAGCCCAAAATCTCCTTAAGCTGATTAGCAACTTCAGCAAAGTCTCAGGATACAAAATCAATGTAAAAAAATCACAAGCATTCTTGTACACCAATAACAGACAAACAGAGAGCCAAATCATGAGTGAACTCCCATTCACAATTGCTTCAAAGAGAATCAAATACCTAGGAATCCAACTTACAAGGGATGTGAAAGAACTCTTCAAGGAGAACTACAAACCACTGCTCAATGAAATAAAAGAGGATACAAACAAATGGAAGAACGTTCCATGCTCATGGGTTGGAAGAATCAATATCATGAAAATGGCCATACTGCCCAAGGTAATTTATAGATTCAATGCCATCCCCATCAAGCTACCAATGACTTTCTTCAAAGAATTGGAAAAAACTACTTTAAAGTTCATATGGAACCAAAAAAGAGCCCGCATTGCCAAGTCAATCCTAAGCCAAAAGAACAAAGCTGGAGGCATCACCCTACCTGACTTTAAACTCTACTACAAGGCTACAGTAACCAAAACAGCATGGTACTGGTACCACAACAGAGACATAGATCAATGGAACAGAACAGAGTCCTCAGAAATGATGCCGCATAGCTACAACTATCTGATCTTTGACAAACCTGACAAAAACAAGAAATGGGGAAATGATTCCCTATTTAATAAATGGTGCTGGGAAAACTGGCTAGCCATATGTAGAAAGCTGCAACTGGATCCCTTCCTTACACCTTATACAAAAATTAATTCAAGATGGATTAAAGACTTATATGTTAGACATAAAACCATTAAAATCCTACAAGAAAACCTAGGCAATACCATTCAGGACGTAGGCGTGTGCAAGGACTTCATGTCTAAAACACCAAAAGCAATGGCAACAAAAGCCAAAATCGACAAATGGGATCTCATTAAACTAAAGAGCTTCTGCACAGCAAAAGAAACTATCATCAGAGTGAACAGGCAACCTACACAATGGGAGAAAATTTTTGCAACCTACTCATCTGACAAAGGGCTAATATCCAGAATCTACAATGAACTCAAACTAATTTACAAGAAAAAAACAAACAACCCCATCAAAAAGTGGGCAAAGGACATGAACAGACACTTCTCAAAAGAAGACATTTATGCAGCCAAAAAACACACGAAGAAATGCTCATCATCACTGGCCATCAGAGAAATGCAAATCAAAACCACAGTGAGATACCATCTCACACCAGTTAGAATGGCCATCATTAAAAAATCAGGAAACAACAGGTGCTGGAGAGGATGTGGAGAATTAGGAACACTTTTACACTGTTGGTGGGACTGTAAACTAGTTCAACCATTGTGGAAGTCAGTGTGGCGATTCCTCAGGGATCTCGAACTAGAAATACCATTTGACCCAGCCATCCCATTACTGGGTATATACCCAAAGGACTATAAATCATGCTGCTATAAAGACACATGCACACGTATGTTTATTGCGGCACTATTCACAATAGCAAAGAGTTGGAACCAACCCAAATGTCCAACAACGATAGACTGGATTAAGAAAATGTGGCACATATACACCATGGAATACTATGCAGCCATAAAAAATGATGAGTTCGTGTCCTTTGTAGGGACATGGATGAAACTGGAAAACATCATTCTCAGTAAACTATCGTAAGGACAAAAAACCAAACACTGCATGTTCTCACTCATAGGTGGGAATTGAACAATGAGAACTCATGGACACAGGAAGGGGAACATCACACTCCGGGGACTGTTGTGGGGTGGGGGGAGGGGGGAGGGACAGCATTAGGAGATACACCTAATGCTAAATGACGAGTTAATGGGTGCAGGAAATCAACATGGCACATGGATACATATGTAACAAACCTGCACATTGTGCACATGTACCCTAAAACCCTAAAGTATAATAAAAAAGAAAAAGAAAAAAGAAAAAAAGAAAAAAAAAAAGAAAAAAAAAAAGAAAATCACAGTCCCTGGTAAGTGGATCGCTGGAGCATTGGCAATATTCTTTCAGGTGAAGCTTATCTGGATTTCCAAGAAAGAACCAGGAAAACATTTTTGTTCTCAGCCTGTGTCCCGTGCACAAAAGTAAATTCCAAATTTTTCTCCTGAACCCTCCCAGTTCATATCTACAGATTCTCTTCCCTTTGTTTTCCGGATTTCTGGTGGATGACCTTGGGTCCAGCCCGAGAAATGTAGGGAAACGGCTTTATCAGCCCCAAGCCCTATGCAGTGTAAGGGCCTTCACAGAGGGAGAAAGAGGAGGGTCCTCAGGGTCAAGCTGTTTCTGTCACCAAAACATCCCTTCTGTCTCGTGTGTGTGTGTGTGTGTGTGTGTGTGTACTCCATGAGCTGCAATGAACATCAGAGGCTTCAAAACAAGTCCACACTTTTCCCCAAATGAGAGGAGGAAGCCGCTTGGGTGACGGAGAAGCAGCTCAGGCTCTGCTCCCTGCATTGCTGTGGGCTCGCCCAGTGACCGACCCTGCCCTGACTCCACCCGGAGTGGGCCCAGGGCATGTGGATAAGGTGCCTGGGTGGCCGGTTCTGAATCTGGCTAAATCGAGCTGCCAGTAGAAGCCAAGCCTCCCATGCATAAGGCTTTAAAATAATGGGAATAGGGCTGTGTCCTGTCTCTGAAGTCACTGCCTGTCCGAGTCTGTGGACACAGCACATGGAACACACCACAGAGGACAGTGAGTGACACACACTTGGACAAATAGGGAGATTAACTCACAGAAGCTCTGTATGGCAGGGAAGGAACAGCGACATAAAGTGTGTATTTATAGAGAGGGTAAGAGTACCAGACATGATATAACTAAGACTTACCATTAACTGTTTCTAAGTGTGCAGTTTAGTGTTGTGTAACTATCAACATTAACCATTTCCAGAGCTTTATTTATCCTACTATACCAAACCTCTGTACCCAATAAATGATAACTCTCATTCCTTCTCCCCTGAACCCCTGGTAATCACCATTCTAATTTCTATCTCTATGTATCTGACTATTCTAACTATCTTACATAAATAGAAGTATATAATAATTATCCTTTTGTGTCTGGCTTATTTCACTTCGCATAATGTCTTCAAGGTTCATCTATTTTGCACCATGGGTCAAGATTTTATCCCTTGCTGTGACTGAAGAACATTCCAAGCATGGATATAACTTTTTGTTCATCCACTTATCTTTCAACAGACTTTTCAGTTGTTTCCACCCATTGGCTATTGTGAGTGATGCTGTGGTGAACATCAGTGTACAAATATCTGTTCAAATTTTTTTCAGTACTTTCGGCTGTATGTCCGGAAGTAGAATTGCTGTTTCAAGTGGTAATTCTTTCATTTTTTTAAGAAACTGACATACCATTTTCTTTTCTGTTGTTGTTGATGTTGAGACACGGTCTTGCTCTGTCACACAGACTGGAGTGCAATGGCACAATCTTGGCTGACTGCAATCTCCACCTCCCAGGTCCCAGTGATTCTCGTGCCTCAGCCTCCCGAGTAGCTGGGATTACAGGTGCATGCCACCATACCCAGCTAATTTTTGTATTTTTACTAGAGATAGGGATTCCCCACGCTTGCCAGACTGGTCTCAAACTCCTGACCTAAAGAGATCCACCCATGTTGGCCTCCCAAACTGCTGGGATTACAGGCGTGAGCTGGCCGTGCCATGTCATTTTTCCACAGTGGCTATAACATTTCCCATTGCCATCAGCAATATGCTAAGAGCTTCAATTTTCCCAAGTACTCAAAAATATTTGTTTTGTGATATTGTTGTTCATGTTGTTTTTATCAAAGCCACCCTAATGTGCGTGAAGTCCTGTATCACTGAGTTTTAGATTTGCATATCTCCAAGTATTAATATTGAGAATCCTTGCGTGTCATCACTGACCATTTGTATATCTTCTTTAATAAAATCTCTATTTTAGTCATTTGTCCATTTCTTATTGCGTTTTTGGATTTTTGCTGTTTTTGATTTGTAGTGTTCTTCATGTATTCTGGAAATTAATCCATGATCAGATATATGATTTGCAGATATTTTCCCTATGTCATAGTTTGCCTTTTTACATTCTTGATAATGGCCTTTGATATATAAAAGTTTTTAATTTTCATGAAGTCCAATTTAGAATTTGTGTTGTCTATGCTTTTGTAGTTATAACTAATAAATCATTCTGAAATTCAATATCATGAAGCTTTTTCCTTATGTTTTCTTCTAAGAGTTTGGTAGTCTTCACTCTTCCATTTAGGTCTTTGATCCATTGTGGGTTCATTTTTTTGTATATGGTGTGAGGTAAAGGTTCAACTCATACTTGTCCATGGATAGCCAGCTTTCCCAGTATCACATGTTAAAAAGACTGTCCTTTCCCCATGGAATGGTCTTGGCACTCTTGACAAAAATCATTTGGCCATATATGCAAGCTTTCTTTCTGGGTTCTCTATTCTATGCCATTAGTTTCTATGTCCTCCTTTATGCCACTACCACACTGTATTGATTACTGTAGCTTTGCAGTAGATGCTTAAATCTGAAAATGTGAGTCCTCCAGCTTCCTTTTTCCTTTTCAAGATTAAAATTTTTAATTCCATCCTGGACATGCTGCACTCAGATATTTTTGAAGGTTTTGGGATGTGAGAAAGGCTGATTGCTCTTTTCTATGACTTTAGAACTTTTCACCTTTTCATAGTTGCATCTTTCTCTTGGTGTCTCAGTTGTGGCAGCCATGAATGGCCTCCACGGCACTTGACTGACAGAGGGCCCAGGTCAGGGTATTCCAAATTCACCTTATATATAAGTCTATCGTGTATATACTTATCATTTATATATGATAAAATTGGCATATATATTACATATGTGAACTTTATATATAAATGGCCTAGTGTTTTATGTGTTACCTTTTTTTCATATATATGGAAATATGTATATATTTTAAATGGTTGTATATATATACTTTTAGATTATATATTGTATATAAATAAATATATAGAGATAAATATGTATATGCTTTTTCCATATGTATACATAGAAAAAGAGGTAACACATAAAACACTAGGAGGCTGTGGACACAGCACATGGGACAGGGCACAGAGGACAGTGAGTGACACACACTTGGAGAAATAGGAGATTCGGCCATGGGAGCTCTGCATGGGAAGGAAGGGGCAGTGACAAAAAGTGTGTAGTGATAGAGAGGGTGAGACTACCAGACACCAGATATACGTCAATTTTATTATATATAAATGTCCTCGTGTTTTATGTGTTACCTCATTTTCCATATACATATATGGAAATGTGTATATGTTTTACATTATTATACATTTTATATTATTATATATTTTGTTATTATATATTATACATAAATAAGTATATGGAAATATATATATTTTTCCTATACACACAAAAAAAGAGGTAACACATAAAACACTAGGACATAGTTACTGGCTACATGCGGGAGAAAGAGAACAAAGCTAAGAGCAAAAAAAATCAAGCCTGATATATTAGTTTATACCCACTGAGATGCATCCAAGATGGGATTAGACATGCAAGATAATTTTTTAGGAAAAATGTCTGTGAGGGACAGTGGGGCAGGCATGAAAAAAGTCTGGGAGAGCCTTGGGACCAATATGCAAATCTGATTCCTGTGAGGGAGAGAGAGAAAGAAGATTGAGCTTCAGTTCAAAGAGAGCATGGCAAGGCTGACAGGGAGTCCTCCCACTAGTCACCCAAGAGAGTAAAACAGAGTCTCACGGAACTAGGCTTGCTTTCATATCCCTGCTGAGAGCTTCAGGAAAGTGAGGACTCAATGCAAAGTAGGTTGTCAATTTGGAATGCACTGATCTGGGCCTTCTGTCAATGAAGTCGATTGATTATTAATCAATTATTAGCTGGGAGTATAATAATTACCTAGGGAAATTTTTCAACATACATAAGCCTATACTTTCTCGGCCCTATTCACTAACGGGCTACACCAAGAACTCAATAATCCTCTTGAGAAACACAAGCTGCCATGGAGACCTGACAGAGTCTTATTCCTGCCTACCGCAACTGAGACACTGAGAAAAAGATGCAACCATGAAACAGTAGAAAGTTCTAATGACAGAAAATAGCAGTCAGCCTTTCTCATATCATAAACCCTTCAAAAATGTCTGAGTGCAGCATGGTCAGGATGAAACTGACAGAAGACTCATCACTAACCTAGAAACACGTTGAGAGAGAAAAAACCTGCAAGAATATAGTTGGCTAATCATCTACCAGCAACACTCCCACAAAATTAACGTAATCCCTGAAGGAAGAAGTAGAAACTACTTCATACTTAGTGATGGTTCCTAAGGTACCACACTGTAAAATAACATCACTTTTATTCCTTCTCTTCTTTTCTTTCCATTACAGATACTTCAGTACAAGGAAGTTCTCTTGGCCTTTCAGGTAGAGCCACTGTCAGCATCATGATTGGAGTACTGGCCAGTGTGGCTCTGATATAGCAGCCCTGGTGTAGTTTATTTCAGGAAGACTGGCAGGTATGATGGCCTTTCCTTTTGTCCTGTTTCCTGCACGGCTGACTGCCATGCTTGGGAGAGGGAAAGGGCTTCTTTGCCTGTATCTGGGACTGGATCTCCTCCTCCTCCCACTAAACTCCTGCTTCTCAGCACTTATTCCTGCAGGTCTCTTCTCCCCTGTTCTTCATGCTCCCTGTACCCCACTGTCTCCTACAAATGATTATCCTCAACATATGCTCATTTGTTTCCCAGATTCAATACCTTATAAAAACCTCTTGATCCTTTTTTTAAACATCTCTCACTTGTGTCATTCTCTCTATTCCCACAAACTCAACAACTGCTAGAGGTATTGTTTGACTTATCTCCAGGCTTCGAAATCTTCCTTGTGTATGACTGCCTTATTACCTTCCTAAATTCTAGTTAACTCGCCTATCCAAAAAGCTTCAGGGATCTATTCTTGCCTATTTGATAAGTTCACATTTCTTCTCTTTACTAATTTTTATTGCTTCCATTCCCTCTATTCCCTAGTGTAATTCCTCCATTCTAATTAAATCTGTCTTCTACACATCTATTCCCCTCTACCTGATATACACATAGAATGCTTAGTTCCAATGCTATGGCTAAAAACAGGGTGATCTCCCATCTACCATCTGCGTTATGGGCTTACCCATACCCTTCATCACAAGCAACTTCTGACCTCCCAGAGAACAATGACTCCAGCATTAACGTGTAAACCTGAAACTCAGAAGACAACCTACATGTGATTGAGAACCTTTTTCTGATGAACAACTCATATGTTCATGAAAGATACAGAAATGAAGAAGGCAAGGTTTCTACCTCAAGGAACATAAAGCCTAAGATACATGATAAGACCCAAAACTAATTATAATACCAAAATAGAAAAAAGTGAAGGCCACAAGAAATCAGAGAAATCTGATGGGAAATATAGCTACACACTAGAATCGCGGGAAAATGTTTTTTTAAATGGATGCCCAAGCCCCACCCAGAGGATCCAATTTAATGGTCTACAGTGACACTCAGGCATTGGTAATTTTTAAGTCTTCCCAGATGCTAATAATGTGTAACCAGGATAAAGAACAGCTGTTCTAACTGGTAAAACTTAGACCTAAATTAATGATTATTAGCTGGGAGTATTGGAATTATCTAGGGAAATTTTTCAGCGTACACAAGCTGATAGTTTCTGGGTACTATTCATTAATGGCCTCCACCAAGATCTCAGTAATCCTGTTGAGAAACACAAGCTACATGGAAAAGACACTTTATTTGATAGGTAAAGTTATATGAAAAGCATTTTCAAATCATAAGTGGTAAAGGATGCTAAACCTTCTCTATGGTATACTTATGGATATGTTACTGATATGATTGTTCCAGAAATTGTATGAGATTCCTAGAAATTAAATATGTTATCAGCCCTAATGTCACATACCACAGAGGTAACTAACTTTTTATGTGAGCTGTGTTATCACAATGAATTCTCATCAGAGTTTTAACCATAGTCATTTAAAATGTTTGTCATTCACAGACATTGTTTTTATTCTTCCTCAAAGCATTTCCAATCAGCTACAGTCCGAAATTCCTTCCTTTTCAAGGAGATTTATGGTAAAGACGCTGATAAGTACTCTTTAATACAAGTTTCTGAAAACTTTCAGATTATACACTGGACTGTCTAAGAACTTCCAAAACTTTAACAAACAGGCTGATATCTTCATAAAATTCCCAGCCTACCAAGCAGGAAAAATGATGATTTCATTGAAATAATTGATAATAATGAGGATAATGTTTTTATAATTTTTATTTGAAAATTTGTTGATTCTTTAAATGGCTTGTATTCTAGATTTATGGAATTTTTCTCTTTTAATCTATCTATAGCTTATAGCAGTTCAATAAACTATGCTTCTGGGAATGATAATTGAAACATTTATTTTGCTCTCTACCTGACTGCCCCAGAATTGGGCAACTATTTATGAGTATTGATATGTTTATGGTAATACACATATTTGCACAAGTACAGTAACAATCTGCTCTCTTTGTAACAGGACATATTTGAAATCATTGGTTATATTACCAAGGCTTTGACTGGGATGTTATATTTAAGAATATAGATAGAATGAACCAATATGAACTGCAGGCAAAGTCTGGAGTCAGCCTTGGTTTGGCTTTCTATTCTCAAGAGGTTTGTAAAAGTTTAATCTGAGATTCCTTATAAAAACTTAGAGCAAAGAAAATTTTAAAAGGGAGACTACAAGGTCCATTGCTACTCTTGCTGCACTTATGTAAAGAATCAGACCACCTTTGAAGAAACTCAACCTATTTTGCAAACAAACTTAATCTACTGAAATTATCATTGGTAAAAATAGAGATGCCGATAGAGAGAAAAATTATGTGAAAAATAAAAACTGTAGTACACCTGTTATGAGATTGCAGCCCTGTTCATTGTTTCTGTGTTTCTATTATCCACCTGTAGACTGGACATTACCCTGAATTCTACTAGTTCCTCCAATTCCATTTTCTCCCACGGAATCACTAAGAGCAAGACCCACGCTCTTCCAGAAGCCCTATAAGCTGGAGGTGGACAACTCAATGTAAATTTCATGGGAAAATCCTTGTACCTGAAGCGTGAGCCACTCAGAACTCACCAAAATAATCAACACCATAATAACAGACGCTCAAACTATAAACCAGGACAACAAGCTGATGACTTCACACTGTGGACAGTTTTTCTCAAGATGTCAGAACAAGACTCCCCATCACGATGAGGCTCTCACCCCTCTTAACTATCCTTGCTCATGCCTGCCTCTTTCACTTTGCAGGATAATGCAGTCATTAGAATTTCACATGTAGTAGCTTCTGAGGGTAACAACAGAGTGTCGGATATGTCCTCTCAACCTCAAAATTTACATAACATCTCAGGGGGAAATGTGGCTCTCTCCACCTTGCATACAGGGCTCCCAATGGAAATGAACACGGAGATATTGCCTGTGTGTTTGCAGAGAAGATGGTTTCTATAAAGAGGTAGGAAAGCTGAAATTATAGTAGAGTCCCCTTTAAATGTACATTGTGTGGATGGCTCTCGCTGTTTCCTAAGAGATACATTGTAAAACGTGACAGTAATACTGATTCTAGCAGAATGAAACATGTACCACATTTGCTAATACTGTTCTCTTAAAATAATTTTAAAAGAATGGGGTGGGCCCTCCTATGTGTCCAGGCCAGCTCTCTGAACAGAATCCTCCATCTTCGGTAACAATGCCTAAGAAGATGACATGGACATGGTCCTGATATGCAGCTATCCCTGTATACCCTTCCCCTGCTGCAGGGCCGTACCAGCCCAGGGCCCAAATCAGCTGCAGAGCTGACAGAGAACATGGGATACCCAGCATCCCTTACCTTCTTCCAGGCCACTGCAGTGGCTACCGGCATGGCCCATTTACCCCTGAGGACAACCGTCTGCTGACCCACAGTTTCAAACAGTCAGAATTTCCTGGCTTCTCTAAGCCCCAGCTACTTTCACTCTGCTGAACCCTTCTCCTCCCCACAGGTGTCAATGCCTTAGCAGACACCTTTCAGCTGCAGCTAACAGGTAAGCCAAGACCCAGACCCCAGAGGATAAACAAGGATTTCAAAACATACTATGTCCAATGGAGAATTATGTGGAAAATAAAAACTGTAGTACACCCGTTATGAGATTGCAGCTCTGTTCATTGTTTCTGTGTTTTTATTATCCACCTGCAGACTGGACATTACCCTGAATTCTACCAGTTCCTCCAATTCCAACTTCTCCCACGGAATCACTAAGAGCAAGACCCACGCTGTTCCAGAAGCCCTATAAGCTGGAGGTGGACAACTCAATGTAAATTTGTAAACACAGTAGGTTTTGAAATCCTTGTTTATCCTCTGGGGTCTGGGTCTTGGCTTACCTGTTAGCTGCAGCTGAAAGGTGTCTGCTAAGGCAATGACACCTGTGGGGAGGAGTAGGGTTCAGCAGAGTGAAAGTAGCTGGGGCTTAGAGAAGCCAGGAAATTCTGTTTGAAACTATGGGTCAGCAGACGGTTGTCCTCAGGGGTAAATCGGCCATGCCGGTAGGGCGGCAAGCCACCCAGGTGCTGAGGCAAGAGACCGAGGGCACGAGCTGTTCCAGTATAATAAAACATAAAAGAAGAATAGTTATACCAGATATAGATCTTAGATATGATTATATATGAATATCATTAATCATTAGTTGGTAGCAATTACTCTTTATTCCAATATTATAATAATCCTCGCTCTATAATCACAAGCTAGGAAAAGCCAGGCCATACAGAGATAGGAGCTGAGGGGACATAGTGGGAAGTGACCAGAAGACAAGAGTGCAAGCCTTCTGTTATGCCCAGACAGGGCCACTAGAGGGCTCCTTGGTCTAGCGGTAACTCCAGCGTCTGGGAAGACGCAGGTTGCCAAGCGGACCACGGTCTAGTGGCAGCCTCAGTGTGGAGGAAAAACACACGCTACTTAGCAGACCGGGAAAGGGAGTTCCCTTTCCCCGGGGGAGTTTAGAGAAGACTCTACTCCTCCACCTCTTGTGGAGGGCCTGACATTTGTCAGGTCGACCCGCAGTTATCCGGAGGCCTAACCATCTCCCTGTGATGCTGTGCTATAGTGGTCACACTCCTAGTCTGCCTTCATGTTCCATCCTGTACACATGGCCCTGCCGTTTAGTTAGCAGTAGCAAATTAGTGAAAGTACAAAAGTCTCTAATAAGCAGAAATAATGGTGTAAGCTCTCTCTCTCTTTCTCCTCTCACAATCTGCCTCAGCTGCCAGGCAAGGAAGAGCCCCCTGTCCAGTGGACGCATGACCCATGTGGCCTTAACCTATCATTGGAGATGGCTCACACTCCTTATCCTGCCCCTTTGTCTTGTATCCAATAAATATCAGAGCAGCCTGGCATTCGGGGCCACTATCGGTCTCCACGTCTAGGTGGTAGTGGTCCCCTGGGCCCACATGTCTTTTATCTCTTTGGCTTGTGTCTTTATTTCTACAATCTCTTGTCTCCACACACAGGGAGAAAAACCCACTGACCCTGTGTGGCTGGTCCCTACACCCACTGTACAGAGACATAAAGAAGTAGAGACGAATTCAACTCCCCCAACAACACTGTATCCAAGAACAATGTCCTGTCTGCCCCTCATCATAGAACTCACTGTCTCTCACCACGTGGGCAGGTGCTTCCAGAGTCTCACAATCTTCCACAAGGGGCAATGCACACTTTAACATAGGAATTCAGCAAATAAAGTGGTGACAGTTTACCTACTTAGATAAAGTTTCTTAAAAGTTTCTCCCAAATTTCCCCCTGAAGAAGACAGAAAAGGCTTTCCCAGTTGTGAAATATTGGCCTTCCCACCTTTCAAAAAAGCACCCCTGAACAGCCAAAACAATTTTGCCAAAATAAATTATAAGACTTGAACTTTCTTATTTGAAATCTCACAAAGGAGTACAATTATTAAAACAGAAGCTGCTGGCAAAAGAATACACCTGAAGACACAAAAGGGATAGAGTTGGGTGTCTAGAAATAAATCCTCACACTTATGGTCAATTACTCTTAAAAAGGGTGTCAAGACAATTTAATGGAGGAAAAATTCTCCTTTCAAACGATAGTGCAGAAACAAATAGATAACCACATTCCAAGCAGTGAATTTAGATAACTCTACCGCCCACCATATCAAACAGTTCTCTAAAAAATTGATCGGTGAGTTAAATATAAGACCTAGAACCATAAAATCATCTTAGACATAGAGGTAAATATTGATGACCTCAAATGTGCAATGGATTCTTAGATATGATACAAAAGCCTGAGAAACAAGAAAAATAGATAAATTGGTCTTTATCAAGATGTGAGCCTTTTGTGCATCAAAGGAAATTATCGAGAAAATAATTAATAGACACAGAATGAGAGAAAATATTTGCAAACCACATATAGGCAGTTTTCATGTCCAGATAATATAAAGAACTAGCTACAACTCAATAACAAAAGGGCAAACCATCCAATTTATAACTGGGCAAAAGACTCAAATACACATTTCTTCCAAGAAGATATACAAATAGTCAAGAAGGATATGAAAAGATACTCAACATCATTAGTCATTAGGAAAATACAAAGTCAAAGCTGCAATGAGACACCACATCTCACCTACAAAACTGGCTACCATTCTTTTAAAATGTTAAATAACAAGTAGCAGCATTAGGAAGAATTTGGAATCCTCATACATTGCCGGTGAGATTATGAAAATGTACAGCGTCTAGGAGAAACAGTTTTGCTGTTCCCCAAAAAGCTAATGATAGAATTCTCATTTGAAACAACATCCATTCCTAGGTATATACCCAAAGAATAAAATCCAGGGACTCAAACAGGCACTTGCATGGGAATATTGATTGCAGCATTATTCACAAAAGATAAAATACGAAAACGATCCAAGTGTTCATCAATACATGAATAAGCAAATATGGTGACACATACAAAAGAATGTTAATCTGCCATAAAGAGGAATGAAGCTATGACACCCGCTGGAACATGCATGGACTTTGGAAACATTATGCTAAGTGAAATATGTCAGAAACAAAATAACATAATTGTATAATTCCATTTATATGAAACATCAAGTATAGGCAAATTCATAGAGATAGAGCAGAGATGATCAAGGTCTAGGGTGGAACATACAGGGAGTTATTGCTTAAAAGATACAAAGTTTCAGTTGAAAATGATAAAAATTTCCTAGGAAAAATAGTAGTGATGGTAATTTAACACTCTGTATGTGGTTAATTTCACTGGATTGTGCATTTTAAAGTGGTTGAAATAGCACATTAACCACAGAACTGTGAAAAACAGATTTCTATTATTTAATTCACCAAGTTAAGGTGTTTCTTATGGCAGCTGAAGCCCATGAATACATCAACCGACCCAGTGTTTTCAGTGAAACGCATCAGTCTTTTAATCAACTTAGCTGGAAGCTCCTGTCCCCAGGAGAACCAGAGGCCCCAAAACAAGAGCTCCAGCAGGGGCTCAGCCAGCACAGGTCCCATAGGGCAGCCTCAGTGTCAGGCCCTGGATGGCATGTGAGGCCACAGCGATACAACCACAACGTGTAAGTGTAAGTATTTTCACTACTGACAGACACTGGGGAGCACTCGGCACACCTGGAGACCACAGAAACAGAGGTCAGTGAGCCCGGGCAGGGAGGAGAGAAGAGACCGGTAAGCCAATGGCTTTATTAAGTCCAGGGTGTTATCTGACAGGTTTCCAGCAGGGAGCTTTAATGGATGTGTTCAAAGCAACCAGCAAACACTGGGACCAGGAGCTCAAGCTGTGACTGAGAGGTGGTCAGTTTAAATGTGAGGGCGAATGTCAGAATGATCAGTTTAAAGAAAATAGC
This sequence comes from Symphalangus syndactylus, assembly GCF_028878055.3. NCBI lineage: Eukaryota > Metazoa > Chordata > Mammalia > Primates > Hylobatidae > Symphalangus > Symphalangus syndactylus. The sequence goes on from NC_072439.2 coordinate 19,540,378, forward strand.
TGGAGAGAGGGGAGCCCAGCACACCAAGCAGGAGAGATGCCTCTAAGATTTTATCTCTGGCCACCAACTGGAGCCACTTGAACCAGATACAGTATTGAAAACTGCCATGGTGACGAAGCCCTGCTTCTGATTTGAGGCAAATAAACTTACACCTTAAAAAATGAATGCCAAGGCAACATGACACTATAAGCATCATGACATCCAGGGACACCAGCCGGGTGTGGTACTGTGCCCTGGAGTCAGAATCCTAGGTTCTGGTGCCTGGGAGTGAGAAAATGAAAATGACTTGTCCCTGCCCCCCCGACATTGATCTTCCCACCCTGCTACCCCCTCTTCTGCTCTCAAGCCTACATGCAGTGCTCAGCCCCAGACATCACTGCCCCCAGGGTATACACAGTGCCGCCTACTGCACACAAACACAAACTCACAGAAGGTGACAAAAATCTGGGTTTGGGACATCTGATTGTGAAAGAGGGAGAACAGTGAATGTAGAGCCACAGAGACTGGGACTGATGGGGCTGGAAGGTGACGGAGCTGTAACATAACATAGGTTTGACCTCATGTGAACTGTGCAGATCCATGTGGAATAAAACATGCAGCCTGGCCTGGGATTGCTGCCGTTCACACTTCCCTCCCTGTCCACCAGAGAGCGACAGAGTCCCTCCCAGCATGGAGCCTTCCCTGGGGATGCCAACCTCCCTCAGCAGAACCCACAGCTCAGCAGGGTCCACCCTCACCAGGGTCACTTCGGCCCAAGTCCTCAACGCCCTCCGTGCTCTCCACAGGGACTCTGTCAGCTCCTCCCTGAACTGGCGGCCGCCAATCTAACACCACTCCCTCTGCAGGTAGCTCCTACCCCACACACCTGCTCCTTCCCTGGGCCCAGCTAAAGTCATCTCCCAGGGCAGCGCTGGTGCACGTGACACCACACTGGGTGCTTTTCCCTCATGACCTCCCTCCATCCTCATCAACTCTTTCTGTCACTGCTCCCTAAATGCCCGCCCCTGCTCCATCTGTTCTGTTTTCTGGGGCATCCTAGGCCAAGCCGAGGGCTGACACAGAACAGCGGCTGCCTGAGGGCCCACAGCCTCCCCAGGAATCAGACAGGCACCCTGTGACCTGCCTGCCCGATGAACCCCGGGAGGCTCAGAGCGCGTGTGATGGTCACACACAGGCACCATCCGGGATGTGGCCACCTACCCCCAGCTGTCCCTGGGGAAGACAGACCTCTCCTGTGTGCTTGCGGGGAGAAGGTGGGTGTTATTGCTCTTTGCTCCCAGAACACAACTCACCCTCACCCACCCTCTCAGGTGTGAGCAACGTCCCTCCAGACAGGCTCTCTGGCCACTGCCTGTTCCCCATCTACAGACAGCAGCTTAGCCAGGTCAAAACCCTCAGGACAGACCTCTGGGTATGTCAGCACATGGAAGGCTGAGCTCATCATGGCCACAGAGTAAGTCGGGATGAATCTCTCCAGCTCTGAACCCCTGCTCTGTCCCAGGCTCCCCCTCCTGCGCCTCAATGAGCCATGTCCCGCAGGGTTCCTGGGTAACTCTCTACTTCCTCCTGCACCACCACGGGGAAGATATGGTGACCACCGGACAATCAGCTGGGCAGAGAAGAGAGGACCTCAAAGATGGTCAGGAAGAACATGAGAGACCCTGAGCTCCAGTTCAGCTGCCAGACCCCAGGGACCCATACAGTGACCGAGAACTGTCCCTTTGACTATGGGACTCACAGCCCCCACTGAGCAACCAGCACAGGCCTCTCCTCCCAAGAGGCATGAGAGATTCACCCTGCACACCTCCAGGAAGGATAGTTTCCTCTGGGACACCCAGGTCCTGAATGTCCATCCTTGGAAGCTGCACCCAAGCTAGACACGATTAGAGAAAGGAAGGGTCCCTCTCACCAGGCAACACACAGCTCACCAGCAACACAATGGGGCGTCACTGTGACAGGGACCTGGTGCAGCTCCAGCCTCCTGCACTGAAGGGGAGAGCCAGATGGGGATGAAAGAGGGCAAAGGGCGTGAATGTGCACCCCGGCCCAGAGCCATGGGGACAGCAGGAGGCTGAGGCCCAGGACTGTGCTTGCCCAACCTGCAGGGTATGTGTGTGACTGTGTGGGTCTGTGTGTGTCTCTTGTGTGTGTGTGTTTGTGTTTGTGTGTCTGTGTGTGTGTCTGCACAAAGTATCTCGAGGTTTGGTGAAAGAATCACTGCTGAAAAAGGCAGAGGCCTCTACAATTCCCAGGCACCTGAAACAGAGACAAAGGGAAAAACAGAAGGAGGGACAAGGAGGCAGGACTGAGAGAGGAGGGGACAGAGAGGTGTCCTGGGCCTGACCCCGCCCATGAGCTTGAGAAGTGCTCCTGCCCTGGGAAGAGGCTCAGTGGAGAAGGAGGAAGGGCAGCACAGCTGACAGCCGTGCTCAGGAAGCTTCTGGATCCTAGGCTCATTCCACAGAGAAGAACACGCAGGCAGCAAAGGCCATGGGGCCCCTCTCAGCCCCCCCACGCACACAGCGCATCACCTGGAAGGGGCTCCTGCTCACAGGTGAGGAGAGAACTTCCTGGGAGAGGACAGGAGGAGGAAGCAGAGTCACTGGATGGGGTCTCCTGGAGAGGATGGGGTTCTAAAAAATAAAAGAAGCCAGCACTTTGGGAGGCTGAGGTGGGTGGATCACGAGATCAGGAGTTCAAGATCAGTCTGGCCAACACAGTGAAGCACTGTCTCTACTAAAAATACAAAAATAAACCACCTACGGTGGTGAGCTCCCATAATCCTAGCTACTCGGGAGGCTGAGGCAGGAGAGTCACGTGAACCCGGGAGGCAGAAATTGCAGTGAGCCAAGATAGCGCAACTGCACACCAGCCTGGGGGACAGTACGATACTCCGTCTCAAAAAAAAAAGAAAAAAAAGGAAAGAAGGCTCTGTTGGAGCCTCAATAGGGGAAAATACACCAGAGAGGGACAGGGGTCAAAACAGGAAAGCCACATTGAACCGGAATTGGTAAGAAGTAGGAAAATCTTAAGTGTTCTGTTTTCCTGATTAATCATCAGGGGCCACCACATTTTGAAAAATGATAATAATAACTATATCAGATGACACTTCAAATAAAAATATAAGCAGGGCATGAAACACTGTCCTCAGCAAAAAACCTCAACAATTGTGGGAGAAAAAAACACCCAGAGTGTGGAGGGCCCTGAGAACTCTCACATCTACATGAGTCTGCAACCTGTTCCAGGCATTGGGGTGCAACCAAGATCACAAAAGTCCCTGTCCTTACAGAGCTCACACTGTCATGGGGAGGAAGACAGACATGCAAAGAGATCTAGAATGTGAGGTCAGGTGTTGACAAGAACCCTGGAGGGAGCAGAGCAGGGAAAGGTCAGAAAGGGAAGACCCAGGGTCTCTGAAGGAGGTGTCAGGAAAGAAGTCTAAGGATGCCCTGATGTGGGCAGGACCTGACGGCAGTGTGGAGGGGACCGTGCGGACCCCTGGGGAACAGGATTCCAAACAGAAAAATGACAAGGTCAGAAGTGTTGAAGGAATGCGGGTCATATTGCTGTCCTTGACCTAGTAGGACAGTAGGACACACACACATACACACACACAAACACACATGCCACTTTTGCGAGTGTGTGTGTTTGTATATTTGTGTGTCTGTCTGTGTCTTCAAGGCTGAGGATTGAAGAGACATTCTCAGGACCCAGGGCCCCAACTTTTCACCCCAGTACATAGGTCTCAATATTAACTAATGCTCTCTCCACCTCCTAGCATCACTCTTACACTTCTGGAACCCGCCCACCACTGCCCAAGTAAAGATTGAAGCCCAGCCACCCAAAGTTTCCGAGGGAAAGGACGTTCTTCTACTTGTCCACAATTTGCCCCAGAATCTTGCTGCCTACATCTGGTACGAAGGGCAAATGATGGACATCCACCATTACATTACATCATATGTAGTAGATGATCAAACAATTGTATATGGGCCTGCATACAGTGGACGAGAAACAGTATATTCCAATGCATCCCTGCTGATCCAGAATGTCACGGGGGAGGATGCAGGATCCTACACCTTACAAATCATAAAGCGAGGTGATGGGATTAGAGGAGCAACTGGACATTTCACCTTCACGTTATACCGTGAGTGATTCCACATGATCCCTGGGTGTTGGGGGGCAGGGGTCATGTCTGCTTCACACACACAGGATTGGCAGGCCTGGACTGTGCCTGTGTCCCTCTCTGCGTTATGTTCCACGCTGGAGTTTGGGCGTTTAGTGCAGGACACACACAGAGGAGACAAATTTCAACAGATCAGAAATTCTTTCCCGCATCCAGACCCTGCAGACACTTGCTGCAGAGGAAGGACAGTCTGATGCGGGGACTCAGCAGCAGGAGATCAGTCTCAGCCAAGCACCTCATGCCCTCTTCATAAATTTCACCCTGAGAAAGACCCTGGAGAACTGAATAGGGCTTGGACTGAGGGTCCCCCGAGATACTCTCAAAGAAGCTCAGCCCTAGAAGTCTCAACCCCAGACCCCTGTCCCTAAATCCTTACTCCAGATAAAGCTGAGGAGCCTGAGCCAGGGCTGGATTGTGGCTTCTTGGGCAGGGCTTACTGGGACCAAGGATTTACCAGCTGTCTGAGGACTGTGTCTCCTGGAGCTGCTCACCAGCCAGGGCTCAGCCCTCAGAGCCTCACCTGGGCAAGGACAGACCTTACTTCACTTGAGACTCAGAGTGGAGAGGACAGAAAGACAAGGTTTCTACGCCATCAGCCAACTGCCTTAGGAGGCTTAGGACAGTCCATAGAAAGTCTAATGTCCCCAGAAGCAGAAACAGAAGAGAGAAGTTGTACCTGGTAGCAGCTTGTCCACAGGGATCTGACCTAAATGTGCTTTCTCATGGAAGCAAATGCATAATAAATGCTGTTTGTGTGAACATCTCCACTGTGCCAAGCATTAGGTCAGGTGACTGAATAATTTAAAATTTATTCAGAGATAGCATGAAAAGCCACAGTCCATTTGACATTTAGCTTATTTGATTGAGAGAAAACTGAGGCACAAGAAGGCACAGTAACTGAACCAGAGTCACACAAACACAAAGAGGAGATCAGGGTCACATGAGGTCTGTCTGCAGCCACAGGCCCATCCTCTCCTCCACCAGAAGTTAGGGCCTACTGGGTTCCAAGGATCCCATAATCATTTATTGGCTCAAATCCTCTCTTCTTGGGCATCCAAACTTCAGAGGAGTGAGAGCAAATGGTCAGCTGATTAGTCTGTACTTCAGAACTAAATCACCTGCCTCAACCGTCAGAGTCAGTGCAAAAAAATGTCCAGGCCTCCCCCTCAGATCTTCATCCCCATCACTGAACCTGAAATCCTGTGTTTCCCAAAGTGTCCATGTCAATGTCATGAGAGGATCAAGGAAAGGGCCTTGTTTTCTTTCCGCACTCACACCCTGCACCAGCACAGGCCCAGCGACAGACACACACTCAGGAGCTCTCACATAACAAATGAAGGAATCGAATCAGGAAATGAATGATCCAAAACCTCTTTAGAGACTGGATCTTGGATGCAGAATCCTAGGATTTTCTACCCACACCTGTCCCTTGTCCTTCAGAGGCTGACACCCATGTTTCATCCCCCCACTACTTCTTGCCCATAAAGCCACCCCACCTCATGTAACTCTGAAGCTCTTTGGCGATCAGAGGATTCTCAGGGCTCCTTGGTCCTGGACTGTGGAACTGGTGGCACCTGGTCCCTGGCATCTCTGAAGTCAGTGTAGCCCTCACTGCTCACTGCCAAGGTGTCTCTACCTCTCTCTGCTTCTCTGTGTCCCTCATCTTCCTCCCACTTCATTCTGACTGGCAAGCCCTGTCCTGCACAGCTTCTTCCTCCACCCCTAGGCCTTCCCCAGACACTCCCTCTAACTAGGCTGGCTGTTCTGTTCCCTTCCCGCTAACACTGTGGCCTGGCCCATCTCCCAGGAAATACGAAAGGTGCAGAAATCACTGGAGTTGCCACTCCTGCCAGGCTTCATCTCGAGCCAATGTCCCCAGGTCACTAAGAGAATGACCTTCCACTGTATTCCCATCCAGGGCTCTTTCCCTTTGTGAGGCTGACCTGTGGACAAGACCATGGGACAGGGATAGGCAGTTCCTCCATCGACTCTTATAATTGCCAGACGAGTTCTTCTGGCCTCCTGCACACATACAAAAAAAAGTTATTGAAATGCTGATTTGTAGTAAAGAAAGATTTTAACCACTCCAAGTCTGCCAAACAAGAGGAAGGAGGTTTACTATTACTCAAATCAGCCTCCCCAGTGGATCAGGGGTTAGAGATTTTCAAGGATAGTTTCAGGGGCACAGGACTAAAAAATGAGTAGTGCTGATTGTTTGGTGATGGAATCATGCGGGCGGAGGGAAATGATCTGTTTGTGCTTGAATCCGCCTCTAGGTAGGGACCACATGACTGGCTGAGCCATTAGTCATAGGTATGGATGAGGTCAGCCGGTTGCCAGAATGCAAAAGAATGAGAAACATCTCAAAAGACCAATCTCACGTTCTACAATAGTGATGTTATCTATAGGAGCAATTAGTTACGAACTTTGTAAACTCTGGCCAAATCACATTTGAGCAGTCAGGGATTATAGAAACTGTGCCTACATTTTAGCAGAATTCAGTTCCCTCCTATCATCTTAACCTCATGGTCTTTCAGTAGTTTTACAAAGGCAGTCCCTGGGCAAAGTAAGGGTGTTAGTTTTACGGAGGAACTATTATCATTCTTGCTTCAAAGTTAAACCATAAACTAAATTCCTCCCAAGGTTAGCCTGGCCTATGCCCAGGAATGAGTGAGGACAGTCAGCCTGAGACTAGATGCCAGATGGAGTCAGCCATGCTAGTTTGCTGTCACTGTTGTAATCTTTGCACTGACTCACCAGGTTGTCAGAGGCTGTACAGGCCTGCAGTCCCCAAAGCCCATGGGCTCATTTCACCCGTTTCAATCGTGACTCCATCCTCAACCTGCTATGGAGCTCACGTTCTCTAGTCACTTCCTAGAGACTTCTGGCTTCCTGTCAGGCACAAAACAAGCTTGAAATTTGTCACTCGGTTCTAACACTAAGTAAAAAGCTGAACAAACTCAAAAGTCAACAACTCGCTAAAATCCCTCAGAGATGGCTGGGCACAGTGGCTCACACCTATAATCCCAGCACTTTGGGAGGCTGAGGCGGGCACAAGGTTAGGAGACAGAGACCATCCTGGCTGACATGGTGAAAACCTGTCTCTATTAAAAATACAAAAAAATTAGCCAGGCATGGTGGCAGGCACCTGTAGTCCCAGCTACTTCAGAGGCCTAGGCAGGAGAATGGCGTGAACCCAGGAGGCAGAGTTTGCAGTGAGCTGAGATCATGCCACTGCACTCCAGCCTGGGCGACAGAATGACACTATGTCTCAGAAAAAAAAATGCTGTTAGAGAAATGAAGAATGCTTTTGATGCTCACTGGTAGACTGCACACAGCTGGGGAAAGAATCCCTAGCTTGAGGATGTGTCAATACAAACTTCCAAAACTGGAACAGGAAAGTTCAAAAAGTGTGGGGAAAAAAACGTGGAACAACATATTCAACTTCATATTTAATATTTTGTTTTGACAATAGCAATTTTTAAATTTTCTAGTTGTGGGACAATTACAAAGGCTGTAACATACACGTAATGGGAATACTGGTGGTTTTAGGGACCAGTTGGAGGTGGCCAGGTGGGTGCTATCTGATAGTTTTACTGCCTGTGCCACACACAACTGTTTCCTCATGATGCTATTTTCATAAGTTGGAGTTCTTCGTGTGGGGAGACACACGAGCCATTGGCATCTCACTTAGACTTTTCCTAATTCACAAAAACTTGCACTCTAGTGGTGTATCCTGAGCTTAAGAGAAAACGAAGAAAGCATTTCACATACCTGTTTTGGGGTCCTCCCCATTTTTCCTAACTCTGCACAGAAATTAGAAGAAAGGAGTTCTTTCTATATTTACTAACATAACACACATCGCTTTTTTAAATTTGGCATCATTCCTCCCTTTATGTAATTGAGGCACTGACCAGTTCTGTCCTTTTAACGGGACTCTCTCTACTTAAGGAATTGCTAATTTCAAATCACCTTTGGCATCTTTCTTTAAGTGTAATGTGATCCTGCTGGAATTCATGGCACACCTAAACTTATTTTGGTCTTAAGAGAAATACTACTACCAGCAATTGATCTTAGATATTTCAATCATCAGTAAAAATTTCCACTTATGAAAACATTTTCATGTTTCCTCCAAATTTTTTTTTTGTTACTAGAGTCAGAACACAACATGAGGTCTAAACTCCTGACAACTTTTTATGGGAAAATTACAGTATTACAAATTGAGCATCCCAAATCCAGAAATCCAAAATCTGAAATGCTCCAAAACTCAACACTTCTCACCACTGATGTGATACCAAAAAGACGTGCTCACTGGCGCATTTTGGATTTTAAATTTTTCAGATTTGGGATGCTAAACCAGTACATATACTGTAAATATTCCAAAATAAAAAAATGAGAAATCCAAAACACTTGGTTTGAATCTTTCTACATAAGGAGCACTTTATCTGTATGAACTATAGGCATGAGGCTGTACAGGAGCTCTCTAGAACCTCCTCATCCTGCATAACTGAAACCGCACACCCACGGAACAACGCCCTATTCCCCTGATCCCAGCTCCTGGAAACTACTCTTCTACTCTCTGATTCACCCCGGAATCCACTGATATGAGGTACATAAAGTAGTCAAACTCAGAATCAGAGAGTAGAATGTCTAATGAGAGAAAGTATCTGCAAGACTTCTTTCCAAATATTGGTCTAATATCCACCAAACACATATGGTCCATGAGGGCCAGACTTCCATCATCAGTTCATGTTCGCCCTTTCCACCAGTCAGTTCTGCATTTTCAAACATCCACATGTATTTCTAGAAAGATCCACATGATCCTCGCCTGCCCTCTACGTGGGGAAGGAAGCATCCTGGACCCAGAACAGGGTACATGGTCTTGGTCCAAAGCTATCAGCTCTTGCCTGTCCCCTTCACTCTTTGTAGGTCATTCCTTGGACTCTCCTCTATCTTTAGAGGTCACTGGCTCAAGTCAGTCACTATGAGACACCTGGGAACACTGCCCCACCTTGTAGCTCCACTGCCTGATGACTGAACTGACCTCCAGGCTTGACTCTGGTCTCCTTGTGTTATTTCTGCTGAAGTACCAAGTCCCAGGCCATGCTTTCCAGTACCCAAAGGGTTTAAGGACAATGGGAATGTCCATCATCCATCCCTAGCATGGCCTTGGAAAGGGAAGCTGCAGAGAAAACATACCTCGGCAGGGCAGAGTAAGACTGAAACTAAGAAGATTCCAGCACTGCATGCTCCAAGTGAGGAACACAAGGTAGGCCAAGCAGGCAGTTGGAGATGGAGGGACTCACAGAGGCACCAGGGGCTGTGACTGTTGGTCCTGTGTCTTTCCATGACCCAATGCCGCTGCTCAATTCACACTTGAGAAAGTCTGTGCTTCCCCCACATAAAGCAGGCAGCCTCACAATCTCTGAGCCCTCAGATTGCCATGCATCTGTCTTGTAACACACACACCTGCCATGGACTTTTAAGGACTTAGGTGGGCTGAGAGGTGGGAAATGCCAACTCTGATTGAAAAATGCCTTTGGAGGAATCAAAGATGCGACATAGGGCAATCTTCTCTCTGTTTTCTACACAGTGAAGACTCCCAAGCCCTCCATCTCCAGCAGCAAATTAAACCCCAGGGAGGCCATGGAGGCTGTGATCTTAACTTGTGATCCTGAGACTCCGGATGCAAGCTACCTGTGGTGGATGAATGGTCAGAGCCTCCCTATGACTCACAGGTTGAAGCTGTATGAAACCAACAGGACCCTCATTCTATTTGGTGTCACAAAGGATATTGCAGGACCCTATGAATGTGAAATACGGAACCCAGTGAGTGCCAGCCGCAGTGACCCAGTCACCCTAAATCTCCTCCGTGAGTATCTTCTGTTCCTCTGGGAGCCAGGCTGCAATCCCAAATACACATGGCCAGAGGCCAGGCCTCTCAGTCCCTCTCAGGTCCAAGTACAGAGACATTTACCCCTGGACATCAAAGCTGGCCATGACTTTCTGCCCTAGGCAAAGCAGAGTAGGCCTAGGCTTGATCAACAATAGGAGAAAAGAGGCTGCTCCTGTAGTGGGAGACTCAGAGTCCACAGCTTGTGATGGGAGAAACAGGTGAATGTCTCAGGCTCCAGATCAGTGAACACAGCGGAGATTTGGCTGGGACTTCAGTGTTGCGACTTGACTCACAGGGTCACTGTGGCCCTTCCACAGACGAGGGTTTTCCCTTCCCTCTGAAAATATCACCTGTGACTTTATTGTCTTTGCTCCATATGGCCTGGATTCCCCCACCATTTCTTCCTCATACAACTATTAACATACAGGGGAAGTCCCCAAGCTATCCTGCCTCACAGACTCTCACCCACTGGCAGAGCATTCTTGGCTGATTGATGGGAAGTTCCAGCAATCAGCACAAGTGTTCTTTATCCCCCAAATCACTAAAACATACAGCAGGGTCTATGTCTGTTTCATCCATAACTCAGCCACTGGTGGAACAAATCTCATAATCAAGAGGATCATAGTCCCTGGTAAGTGGATCCCTGGAGCATTGGCAATATGTTTTCCAGTGCAGTCTATCTAGCTATCAGGGAAGAGCCACCTGCCCTCTGCAAAGGGAGAGGGAAAATCAAAAACCCAGTACAGGAAATATGTTTCTGCTCGAAAACCACCAGCTTTTGCCTGTCCCCTTCACTCTTTCTAGATCATTCTTTAGACGGTACACTAACAATGAACAATCTCACAGGAAATTAAGAAAAGAATTTCAATTCACATTAAAATCAACAGGAATAACATATTTTGGAATAAGTTTAACCAAAAAGGTCAGTGATTATACTCTGAAAACTACAAAACATTGCTGAAAAAAAATTATAGACGATGTCAATATATGGAAAGACATTCCATTTTCATGGACTGGAAGAATCAATATTGTTAGAAAGACAATAATACCCAAAGTGAATTGCAAATTCAATGCAACCCATACCAGAATCTCATTAATATTTTGCAGAATTAGAAAACTCTGTCCTAAATCTGACCCCACAGGCTCTTATTAATGACTGCCACAAGAGAAACACTGAGAAAAAGATGCAACCACGAAAAGGTGGAAAGTTCTGATGACATAGAAAATAGCAATCAGACTTTCTCACATCCCAAAGCCTTCAAAAAATATACGAGTGCAGCATGGCCAGTAGGGAATTGACTGAAAACTAATCACCAAGCTAGAAACATAGTGAGAGAAAACAAAGGGGCAAGAATATATTTGGATTATCATCTCACACTTTTGCCTACTAATCTGATGCCGAAAAGAAATGCTCACTGAAGCATTTTAGATTTTGAATCTTTCAGATTTGGGATGCTAAACCAGTAATTACGTGACAAATATTTCAGAATCAAAAAATGTCAGAAATCCAAAACACTTTTTGTCCTAAGTCTTATGCAGAAGAAATACTCAATGTGTGTGAACTATAGGCATCAAGCTGTATAGCAGATCTCTAAAACCTCCCCACCTTGCATAACTGAAACTGCACAGCCATGAACAACTTCTGATTCTCCACACTGCCAGCTCCTGGCAACGAGCAGTCTCTTCTCATATTCACTCTGGAATCCACTTACATGAGGTCCCTAGAGTAATCGAACCCATGGAATCAGAGAGTAGAATGTCCAATGAAAGAAAATATTTGCAAAACATCTCTCCAAATTTGTCTCATATCCATCAAACACACACGGCCCATGAGGACCAGATTTCCAGCAGTTCATTCCCACCCTTTCCACCAGTCAGTTCTGCATTTGCAAATGTTCACATGTATTTCTGGAAAGATCCACATGGTCCTCACTTGCCCTCTGCAGAAGGAGAGGAAACTTAAAGAACCCAGGACAGGGAACATGGTTCTGCTCCAAAGCCACCAGCTCTTGCCTGTCCCCTTCACTCTTTCTAGATCATTCCTTGAACTCTGCTCTATCTTTAGAGGTCACTGGTTCAAGTAACTCATCATGAAACACCTGCAAAAAACTGCCCCACCTTGTGCCTCCACTGCCTGATGACTGAACTGACCTCCAGGCTTGACTCTGGTCTCCCCTGTGTTATTTCTGCTGAAACATCCAGTCCCAGGCCAGGCTGCTCAGTATCTTCAGGGTTTCAGGACAATGGGAAGACCCATTATTACTCATCTCTAGAATGTCCTTGGAAATGGAAGCTGCAGAGAAATCACATCTAGGGGGGCTAAGTAGGATGGAATTTGGAAGGGGCCCAGCAGTTGCACATTCCAGGTAGGGAACCCAAGGTGAGCCAGCCAGTCAACTAATGAAGGAGGGACTGGGAGGGGTAACAAGGGCTGTGACTCCCACTGACGTGTCTGTCCATGACCCAACACTGCTGCTCAATTGACACTTGAGAAAGTCTGTGCTTCCCTAAGACAGAGCAGGCTACCTCACAGTCTTTGAGCCCTTAGATCATCATGCATCTGTCTTGTGACACACGCAACAGCTATTGGCTTTCAAGGATTTGGGTGGGCTGAGAGGTGGGAGATGCCAACTCTGATTGAAGGATGCCTGTGGAGGAATCAAAGGTGCCACAAAGGACAATCTTCTCTCTGTTATCCACACAGCGAAGCTGCCCAACCCCTACATCATCATCAACAACTTAAACCCCATGGAGAATAAGGATGTCTTAGCCTTCACCTGCGAACCTAAGAGTGAGAACCACACCTACAGGTGGTGGCTAAATGGTCGGAGGCTCCCAATCAGTCCCAGAGTAAGGCGACCCATTAAAAACAGGACTCTCATTCTACCCAGTGTCACAAGAAATGAAAAAGGACCCTATGAATGTGAAATACGGGATCGATATGGTGGCATCCGCAGTGACCCAGTCACCCTGAATGTCCTCTGTGAGTATCTTTTGTTCCTCTGTGGACCAGGACACCAACTTAAATCCAAACGACCGGAGGCCAGGCCTCTCAGTCTCTCTCCGGTCCAGGTATAGACAACTTTACTTCTGGACATCTGAGCTGGCCATGGCTCCCTGCCCTGGGAAAACGTGGGTAGGCACAGCCTTAACCAAGAATATAAGGGGAGGGGACGCTCTTGTCATGGGAGACCTGGGGCCCACAGCTTGTGATGGGAGAAACAGGTGAATACCTCAGGCATCGGCTCAGTGAACATAGAGGGGGTTTCGCTGGGACTTGAGGGTGTGTCTTGGCTCAGAGGGTCACTGTGTCCCTTTAAGAGATCCAGAACACCCCCTTCCCTCGGATGACATCACCTGTGGCTTTATTCTCTTTGCTCCAGATGGTCCAGACCTCCCCAGCATTTACCCTTCAGTCGGCTATTACCGTTCAGGAGAAAAACTCTACTTGTCCTGCTCCGCGGACTCTAACCCACCAGCAGAATATTCTTGGACAATTAATGGGAAGTTTCAGCAATCAGGACAAAAGCTCTTTATCCCCCAAATTACTACAAAGCATAGCGGGCTCTATGCTTGCTCTGTTCGTAACTCAGCCACTGGCAAGGAAAGCTCCAAATCCATAACAGTCAAAGTCATTGGTAAGTGGATCCCAGCATCCTTGGCAATAGGGTTTTAGGTGGAGTCTATCTGGCTTTCACAGAAGAGTCAGGAAAACATTTTTATTCCCAGCCTGTGTCCCATGGGCACAAGCAAATCCCAAATTCTCCTGCTGAACCCTCCCAATTTGTCTCTATAGACTCTCTTCTCCTTGTTTTTCTGTTATCTCATGGCTGACCTTGCGTCTCGACAGAGAAAGTTAGGGAGGGGGCCTTATCAATCCCGAGCCCTATGTGGTAGAAGAGGCTTCACAGAGGGACAAGAAGGAGAGTCCTCAAGATCAAGTTGCTTCTCGCTGTCACCAACACATCCCCTTCTGCCACGTCTTTGTTTCCTTGAACCTATTCCATGAGCTACAAGGAACATCTGAGGATTTGAAACAAGCTCACGCTTTTCCCACAAATGAGAGGAGGAAGCCCCTTGAGTGAGGGAGGGGCAGCTCAGACTCTGCTTCCTGCTCTGCTCCGGGCTCCTCTGGTGACTGGCCATGCCTGACTCCACCTGGGGTGGGACCAGCATGTGTGGAGAAAGAGCCCTGGTGGCCTGTCCTGAATTTGGCTAAATCGAGCTGCCAGTTGAAGACAAGCCTCCCCCGGGCCAGGCTGCAGGGAAATGAGAAGAGAGGGAGACTCAGGGCAGACTCCTGAGCTGCGTCCTGGCTCTGAAGTCACCAGCTGTATGAGGCTGTGGGCACATCACGTGGGACACAGCACGGAGGACAGTGACTGATGCAGAGCTGGAAAAATAGAGAGATTCACCCCGGGGCTCTGCATGGCAGGAAAGGGGCAGTGCCAAAAAGCGTGTAATTATAGAGAGGGTAAGACTACCAGACACTTTATATATATCTAATACAAGACTTACCATTAACTATTTCTAAGTGTACAATTTAGTGTTGTGTAACCATCACACTATCCATTTCCAGAACTTTTTCCTCTTACCATATTAAACCTCTGTACCCAATAAACAGAAACTCTCACTCCTTCTCCCCCTAACCCTTAGCACCCAACATTCTACTTTCTGTCTCCATGAAACTGGCTATTCTAACTATCTTTTATAAATGGAATTTTATAATAATTATCCTTTTGTGTCTGGCTTATTTCAGTTAGCATATCTTCAAGGTTCATCCATTTTGCACGATGTATTGGAATTTTATTCCTTCTTAATGTTGAATAACATTTCAATGTATAGATACACCTCATTTGCCTACCCACTTATCTTTCAATGGACTTTTCAGTTGTTTACATGTTTTGGCTATTGTGAGTAATGCTTCTCTCAACATCAGTGTACAAATATTTGTTCAAATTTCTTTCAATTCTATGGGGAGTATGTCCAGAAGTGGAATTGCTGGATCAAATGGTAATCTATTGTTTAATATTTTGAGAAATAGCCACAGCACTTTTTCCAGTGGCTATAACATTTCCCATTCCCATCAGCAATGCACTAGAGCTCCAATTTTTCCATCTACTTGAAAACACCTGTTGTTTTGTGTTGCTGTCATTGTTGTTTATCAAAGCCATCCTAAAGTGTGTGAGGTGGTGTAACATTGTGGTTTTGATTTGCATATCTCTAAGTATTCGTGATGCTGACGAACTCTGCATGGGTTTATTGGATATTTGTATATTTTCCTTGGAGGAAACTCAATTTTAATCTTTTGTTCATTTTTTTATTGGGTTTTTGGATGTTTGCTATTGTTGACTTGTAGCCTTTCATGTATTCTGGAAATTATTTTCTTATCACACATATAATGTGCAAATATTTTTATCATTCCACAGGTTGCCTTTTTACTTTCTTGATAATGTTCTTCGATATATAAAAGGTTTTGTTTTTTGTGAAGTCCAATTTATCCATTTTATTTGTTGCCTATGCTTTTGTTGTTACAACCAAGAAATCACTGTGAAATTCAGTATGATGAAGCTTTTCTTCTAAGAGTTGTATAGTTTTTGCTCTTACATTTAGATCTTTGATCTATTGGGGGTTAATTTTTTACATGGTGTTAGGTAAAGGTTCCACTCTTCTTGCCCTTGGATATCCAGCTTTCCCAATATGATTTGGTGAGAACACTGTCCCTTCCCCATTGAACGATCTTGGCACACCCGATGAAAATCATTTGGCCATATATGCAAGCATTTCTTTCTGGGCTATTATATTTCATTAATTTCTATGTCCTCCTTTATGCCAGGACCACACTGTATTGATGACTGGGGCTTTGTAGTAAATGCTGAAATCAGGAAGTGTGAGTCCTCCAGCTTCATTCTTCCTCTTCAAAGCTGTGTGTCTACTTAGAGTCATGAGATTCAATATAAATTTTAGGACAGATTTTTCTTTTTCTGCAAAAATGTCACTGAGATTCTGATAGGAATTGTATTGAATCTGCAGCTCACTTTGGGTAGCACTGTCCTCCTAACAATATTAAGTCTTCCAATTCATGAAAACAAAATGTCTTTCAATTTATTGATGTCGTCTTTCATTTCCTTCATCAATATTTTGTAGATTTCAGGTCTAATCATTTCACCTCTTTGGTTAAACTTATTCCTAAATATTTTATTCTTTTTGATGTTGATATAAATTGAAATTTTTTTTCTTAATTTCCCTTCAGATTGTTCATGGTTAGTGTTTTGAAATACAACTGATGTTTGAATGTTGATTATGTATTGTGTTACATTACTGAATTTATTTCTTAATTCTAATAGGTTTGTTCCATCTTTAGGATTTTCTACATATAAGTTCAAGTTATCTGTCAACAGAAATAATTTTACTCCTTCCTTCCAATTTGAATGTCTTTTTTCAAATTTTTGCCTAATTTTTCGGACTAGACCTTTCAATACTATGTTGAATAAAAGTGTCAAAAGCAGGCATCCTTGTCTTGTTCCTGCTCATACAGGGAAAGCTTTCAGTCTTTCTCCATTGAGTATGATGTTAGCATTGGGTTTTTCACATATTGCCTTTATATTGAGTTGGTTTCCTTCTATTCTTAGAATGTTTTTATTATGAAAAAATATTGAATTTCATCAAATGATTTTATTGATTCAATCTTAATACTGATTATAGTTCTATTCATATTTTTCTGTGGTTCTAGGAGTTTGTCTACTTCACCTAGGTTATCTAATTTATTGGCATAGAATTATTTATAGTACTTTCATAATCATTATTTTATTAGGATTGGTAGTAATCGCTCCATTTCTCTTTTTTTTTTTTTTTTTTTTTTTTTTGAAGAGAAAGAGGCTCTCACTCTGTAGGCTAGCCGAGGATGGAATACAGTGGTGTCATTATGGCTTACTGCAGCCTCAACCTCCTGGGCTCAGGCAATTCTCCATCTTCAACCTCCCAAGATGCTAGAACTACTGGTGCATGCCACCATGCCCAGCTAATTCATTTTTTATTTTTTTGTAGAGACAGGGTCTCCCCAAGTTACCTATGCTGGTCCAAACACCTGGTCTCAAGAAATCCTTCTGCTGTGACCTCTGAAAGTGCTAGGATTAAAACATGACCCACCATGCTCAAAGTCCATTTTCATTTCTGAGTTTAGTAATTTTAAACTTTTCTCTTTTTTTCTTAGTCAATCTGCTTAATGGTTGTCAATTTTGTTGATTTTATTTTGAAGAATCAACTTTTGGTTTCATTAATTTCCTCTATTCTTTTTCCATTCTCCATTTTAATTATATCCACTCTAATCCTTATTATTTCCCTCATTCACTGTGCTTGGGTTTAGTTTCTTCTTCTTTCATATCCTGAAGTATTAAAGTAGGTTGTTGACCTAAGATCTTTCTTCTTTTTTACTGTGAGAGTTTACATTTATAAATTTCTTGCACAAGACTCAACTTCTCTGAACCTCTGATTCCTCACCTGAAAATTGCAATGAGAGTGTTTTCTTCATATCATTCTTTTAAATGTTTAATGCAGTCAATGAAACAAGATGCCACACACAGAGAAACCAATGTCAGCTGCTCTATTACTACCATCATCATTAGCCTTGAGGTCAAATAGTCCTAGAATCAAATCTCAGATCCACCTGACACTAGCCATATGACACCTGGAAAGTTTTTACACCACTCTAAGCTTCTGTCTTTTCATCGGCAAAATGGAAATAATGTCTACCTGACAGGGTTATTGTGTGGATTAAATGACATACAGGTAAAGTATTTAGCACAGGGCCTGGCACATAGGAAGTGCAACTCAACTGTACCTACCTTTTTCCGTATGTATATGGAAAAAGAGGTAACACATAAAACACGAGGACATGGTTACTGACTGCTTGTGGGAGAGAAAGAAAAAAAGCTAAGGGCAAAGAATCAAGCCTGGTATGTTAGTTTTTACCAACTGAGATGCACCCAAGATGGGATTAGACATACAAGATAATTGATCAGGCAAGACACCTGTGAGGGAATGTGGGGCAGGCATGAAGGTAACATGGGAGAACCCACAGACCACTATGCGGAGCTGATTCTTGTGAAAAAGAAAGAGAAAGAAGCTTTAGGTACCAGTGCAGTTCTAAGAGTTTTCGCAAGGCTGATGGGGAGTCCTCCAACCAGTCACCCATTAGAGTTAAAGAGAGCCTCAGAGAACTAGGCTTGCTTTCACGCCCTTGCTGGGAGCCTGTGGGAAAGAAGCTTTCTGTGCAAAGGAGGTGGTGAATTTGAAATGCACTGACCTGAGCCTTCTGTCAATCAGTTCCCTGCCATGGAGACCTGGCAGGTCTCATTCATGGCTGCCACAATACAGACACTGAGAAAAAGATACAACCATGAAAAAGTGCAAAGGTGGCAAGTTTAATGACATAGAAAATAGCAATCAGCCTTTCTCATCTCCAAAAGCCTTCCAAAATATCTGAATGCAGTAGAGAATTGATAGAGGACTGATCACCAACCTAGAAACATGGTGAGAGGGAAAAAAAATCTGCAAGAATATCATCATCTCCCATCAATTTTCCAACAGAAACAATGTAGTCCTTGAAGAAACAATTCTAGAGTACCTCATGTTACATGCTTTTTCCTCAGGCTCCACCATGTGAAATAACATCAACTTCTTTCCTTCTTTTCTTTCCATGACAGCTCCTTCAGGAACAGGACATCTTCCTGGCATTAATACATTAGAGCAGCCGTGATGTCATTTCTGTATTTCAGGAAGACTGGTAGGAGGTATGATGGCCTTTTCTCTTATCCTGGTTCCTGCAGGGCTGACTGCCATGCTTCGGAGAGGGAAAAGACTTATTTGTATCTGGGACTGGATCTCCTCCTTCCTCCACTAAACTCCTGCTTCTCAACACTAATTCTTGCAGTTCCCTTTCTCCCTGGCCTTTATGCTCCCTGTACCCCACTGTTTTTAGACATAATTATCTCCAGCCTCTGCTCATCTGTTTCTCAGATTCAAATGAGAAACACAATTTCACATGGTGAAACCCTCTTCATTATTTTTAACATCTCTCAATAGTGTAGTTCTCTCCATTCCCATAAAGCTCAACCACTTCTCAAAGTATTGCTTGATTTCTTTTCTCCAGACTTTGAAACCTTCCTTGCATATGACTGCCTCATTACCTTTCTAAAATCTAGTTAATTCACTTAATCAAGAATCTCCAGGGGTCTACTCTAGCCTATTTGATAAGTTCACATTTCTTCTATTTATTAAGCCTTCTCACTTCCTTTACCTCTACTTCCTAGTTTAATTCCTCCATCCTAATTAGAACTGTCTTCCTACACATTCCTGCCCCTTCACCCATATAGACATAAAATTCTTAGTTCCAGTACTAAGTCTAAAAACAGAGTGAAATCCCCTTCACCATCTTCACTGCAGACTTAACCACACCCTTCATCACAAGCAACATCTGACCTCATGGAGATCAAAGACTTTCGGATTAACATGTGAACCTGAGACTCAGAACACAATCTATGTGTGGTTGAGATCTTTCCCTAATGACCAGTTCATGTGTTTAAAAAAGATACAGAAATGAAGAAGGCAAGGTCCCTAACCTAGGAGACATAAAGCCTAAGACAGGAAATGAGACCTGAAAATAATCATGATACCAAAATAGAAAAAATTGAACGCCACAAGAAATCAAAGAAATCTGATAGGAAATAGTGCTACACATTGGAATCACTGGAAAACATTTTTGAAAGTGATGCTCAAGCCGCACAAATTAGTTCCAGTTTAAAGGTCTGGAGAGGGACCCAGGCATTGGTAATTTTTAAGTCTTCCCTGACACTACTAACATGTAACAAGGATGGAGAACTCTTGTTGTAACAGGTAGAACTTAAAACTAAATCAATGATTTTCAGCTAGAAGTACTAGAATTACCTAAGGGCCTTTTTCAACATACATAAGACTATACTTTTTGGCCATATTTATGAATGGGCTACACCAAGAACTCAGTAATCCAGTTGAGAAAGAGAAGCTGAATGGAAAAGCCACCTTATTTGATATGTTAAATTATATAGAAAGCATTTTCAAATAAGTGATAAGTGATGCTAAACCTCCTCTAAATAATATTTATGGGAATGTTAATAATATGAGTGTTCTAGGCTGGGTGTGGTGGCTCACGCCTGTAATCCCAGCACTTTGGGAGGCCGAGGTGGGTGGATCACAAGATCAGGAGATCAAGACCATCCTGGCTAACACGGTGAAACCCCGTCTCTACTAAAAATGCAAAAACAAAATTAGCCGGGCGTGGTGGCAGGCACCTGTAGTCCCAGCTACTCAGGAGGCTGAGGCAGGAGAATGGCATGAACCTGGGAGGCGGAGCTTACAGTGAACTGAGATCGCACCACTGCACTCCACCTTGGGTGACAGAGTGAGACTCCATCTCAAACAAAAAATTTTTTAATGAGTATTCTAAAAATTATATGAAATTTCTGGAAATCAAATATGTTATCATAGTGTCATATGCCACAGAAGTAACTAGATTTCTATGTGAGCTGTGTCTTTACCATAAAAAACTCTCATTAGATTTTTAGCCATAGTCATGTTAAATCTTTGCCATTCCCAGACAGTTGCTTTGACTCTTCCTCAAAGCATTTACAATCAGCTACAGTCCAAAATTGCTTTTCCTTCAAGGAGATTTATGGAAAAGACTCTGACAAGGACTCTTGAATACAAGTTTCTGATAACATCAAGTTCACACCACTGGACTATGAACTTTCAAAATTTTAATGAACAAGCTGATACCTTCATGAAATTCAAAACAAAGAAGAAAAAAACTCCATTTTATTGGACTAAATAATCAAAAAGATAATGTTTTCATAATTTTCTATTTGAAAATGTGCTGATTCTTTGCATGTTTTATTCTCCAGATTTATGAATTTTTTTTCCTTGGGCAATTCGTAAAGCATACTTTTGTAAACAAAAATCGAAACATTTGCTTTTGCTCTCTGAGTGCCCCAGAATTGGGAAACTATTCATGAGTATTCATATGTTTATGGTAATAAAGTTATTTGCACAAGTTCAGTAAGAATCTGCTCTCTTTATAACAGGACACATTTGAAAACATTGGTTATATTACCAAGGCTTTGACTGGGATGTTATATTTGAGAATATACATAGATTAAACCCATAGGGAATGCAGGCAAAGTCTGAAGTTGGCCTGGGTTTGGCTTCCTAGTCTCAAGAGGTTTTTGGAAGTTTAATCTGAGATTCTTATTAAAAACTTCTAGCAAAGCGAAGTTTTAAAAAAGCCTCTATGGCACATTGCTACTCTTGCCGCACTTAGGTAAAAAATCTGGGCAAATTCGGTGAGACTTAATCTATTTTGCAAACAAATTCATCCTACTGGAATTTTCTTTGGTAAAAATAGAGACTCCTGTAAGGAGAAAAACTATGTTGAAAAGAAAAATTGTAGTACACCTGTTACCAGATTGAACCACTGTTCATTATCTTTGAGTATTTATAATCCACTGGTAGACCGGACTGGACCCTGAATTCTTTTAGTTCTTCCAATTCAATTTTCTCCAATGAAATCATTAAGAACAAGAGCGGCTCTGTTCCTCAAGCCACATAAGCTGGAGGTGGACAATTCTATGTAAATTTCATGGGAAAACCTTCATATCTGAGGTGTGGGCCACTAACAGCTCACAAAATGTTCTACAACTACACAACTACACAGCCCTGCATAAAAGCTAGCTTTTGGAAACATCAATCTCTTTTGGAAAAAAGAAAGGCCAGCTTCCAACTCTCATAAAACGTCATTTTTTATTCTATTGTCAACTATTTGCATGGCCATTCTCTGGCCATAAACGAGTGCACTAGAAACAGAAAGTGTAATGAGAAGAAAGTAGGAGGAGGGTGAGTTTCTAGATAGGCACACAGGGAAAAGATTCCGAATCCAGAAAAAATCATAAAATGAACCCAGGTTGTGTGGCTTTGAGCAATGACAGCCCCACCTGCCACTTTCCATGGCTGTTGGCCTCTTACTTCCTTCTCAACCTGCCCCTCCTGGTCTTGCTTTCTTAGACCAATACAAACAACCTGGGAGCTGGGGTCAGATCAGAGCACAGAGCACTGAGTGGCAGGGATGGGAAAGACTGAAAGGGAAGATGAGTGTTTGACTCATGAGGACCTGACTCACCTGGGTACACATCACCTAGGAAGGCAATAGATTACTGAAGGGCTTTGCAGGACTCATGGTGCTCATCCAGAATGACTGACAGAGGCAAGGGTCTTGACCACTTGAGTTTTATTGAGCCAGAGCTTGACGGTGCACCCTGGGAAAACATGAGTTGCAAAAAATCTCTGTGGCTTGTGTTTTCTCTGAAGAGGTTTCAGGAGGCTTAGTATTTATACATTTGATTAAAGGGGAGAAGACAGGTAGGAAAAGATGGAGTGAGCAGAAAAACAATTGATCTAATCTTCTCTTTCTTCTGGGCCTCAGAAAATAAATTATCAGAATGAGAGTTAAAATACTTCAGTTTAAGGAGCCAGATTTTGATTGCTCACTTAAAGTTACAATTGGCATGTCTTTCTTTTACAAAAAAATATACATCTTGAAATGTTTTGAAGCCAAGAAAAAACAATTTGTTCAGGCAATGATCTGGAGATGCCTGAGATCTTTGGCTTTCCTGTTTACCCCGTTCTTTTTCTTTTCTTTTTTTTTCTTTTAGAGACACAAACTTGCTCTGTCACCCAGACTGGAGTGTACTCACCACAGCCTTGAACTCCTAGGCTGAAGCGGTCCTACCACCTTAGCCTCCCAAGTATCTGAGACTATAGGCATGCACCACTGCACCTGGCTAATTTGATTTATTTTATGTTTTGTAGAGACGTGGTCTCCCTTTGTTGCTCAGGCTGGTCTTAAACTCCTGGTTCCAAGTGATCCTCCTGCCTTGGACTCTCAAAGTGCTGGGATTACAGGCCTATGCCAGCACAGCTGGCCCCCTGATTCTTCAAAAGCTTTCAGAGAAAGCACTGTAGAAGACATGACTTTGTGACTGTATGTTTCATCTGATCCTACATCACTAGGATGTAGTGATTCTTAAGAAGTCATGTCCCATGGAAAAGGGGATAAAGACAAATCAGAAAAGGGCAAAAGGAAGTCACAGCAACAAAGGGACAGTATAATCCTGGAACCTTATTAAAGTCACACAACTGCTGCTTCAATTAGAGCAATTCATTTGGTAAACACTGCTCTAACACTTTCAGTTGTATGTTGGCTCACCTGTAATGTCTGGAGCAGTCTATAGACAAGGTTTTCTAGAGTTTCTGAAGCATCATCCAGTTGCAGGGGTAATCTGACACATTTCTCTGAATTGCAGTCTGAATCCAGTGTTCATGTGTACATTTTGTGTAGTCCACACATCAGCAGGCACAAAGGTTGTTTATATATAAGTTGCCGTCATTTCTCCAGAAGTTTACATAAGTTGTCTAGTTTCAGCTTGCATGGTTTAATCTATCCATCTGACAAAAGGCTAATATCCAGAATCTACAAGAAACTTAAACAAATTTACAAGTAAAAAACAAACGATCCCATCAAAAAGTGGGCAAAGTACATGAACAGACACTTCTCAAAATAAGACATTTATATGACCAACAAACACATGAAAAAAGCTCATTATCACTGGTCATTAGAGACATGCAAATCAAAACCACAATGAGATACCATCTCATGCCAGTTAGAATGGTGATCATTAAAAGGTCAGGAAACAACAGATGCTGGAGAGGATGTGGAGAAATAGGAATGCTTTTACACTGTTGGTGGGATTGTAAATTAGTTCAACCATTGTGGAAGACAATGTGGCGATTCCTTAAGGATCTAGAACAAGAAATACCATTTCACCTACTAATCCCATTACTGGGTATATACCCAAAGGATTATAGATTATTCTACTATAAAGACACATGCACACTATGTTTATTGTGGCACTATTCACAATAGCAAAGACTTGGAACCAACCCAAATGCCTATCAATGATAGACTGGATAAAGAAAATGTGGTACATATACACCATGGAATTCGAGGCAGCCATGAAAAAGGATGAGTTCATGTCCTTCGCAGGGATGTGGATGAAACTGGAAACCACCATTCTCAGCAAACTAACACAGGAACAGAAAACCAAACACCGCATGTTCTAACTCATAAGTAGGAGTTGAACAAGGACAACACATGGACACAGGGAGGGGAACATCACACACTGGGGCCTGTTGAGGGGTGGGGGACTAGGGGAGGGAAAGCATTAGGAGAAATATCTAATGTAGATGATGGGTTAATGGGTGCAGCAAAACACCATGGCACTTGTATACCTATGTAACAAACCTGCAGATTCTGTACATGTATCCCAGAACTTAAAAGTGTAATAAAAAAATAAATATGATAAAAATGTAAAAAGCACAGTTTTAATTTATAATACACCTAAATAGAAGAAAAGTGGAAGAAAATTCTCAAACCATTAGTTTTGAAATATGTAGCCAGGAAAAAAATTAGGATTCAGTACAAATTGTAGGTAAATAAAAAATTCAAAAAAAAATGAACAGATCTAAACTTTAATAACCATTGTTCTGTTGTTTTCTTCTGAAAAATAATTTTCCCCCTCCGTTCTCTCATTTTTAGGAAATGGAAATCATATGGAACCAATGTATTTCCAAAATAAGTTTT
Source organism: Symphalangus syndactylus (assembly GCF_028878055.3). Lineage (NCBI taxonomy): Eukaryota > Metazoa > Chordata > Mammalia > Primates > Hylobatidae > Symphalangus > Symphalangus syndactylus. The sequence continues at coordinate 19,565,185 of NC_072439.2, forward strand.
AGTCTTATACCTGGATGGTTTACATAAAGTGCAGTAAGAATGTAAACTCAAGGCCTCTATGAATATACATATTTTATATATATGGATAAATATAAGAATATATATATAGATTCTATCATGTAGAATGGCACTAAAGTATATTAATGGCAGCAAATCTGTAGAAGTCTGCAGCAGCCTCAATTCTTGCTTTTTCAGAAGAAAGAATTCAACTAAGAGTCATAAGACAGAAGAAAAGACTGAGGCAAGTTTTAGAGCAAGAGTGAAAGTTTATCTAAAAGCTTTAGAGCAGAAATTAAAGAACATAAAGTACACTTAAAACAGGGCCAAACAGGCGATGAGATTTCAAGTGTATGGTTTGACTTTTGACTTACGATTTTGTATGTTGGCATAATTCTGGGGTCTGCATCTCTTCTCCCCTGATTCTTCCCTTAAAGTGGGCTGTCTGCATGTGAGTGGCCCACCAGCACTTAAGGAAGGAGACTGTGCAGTGTTTCCTGGAGTACAGTTGGAAAACAGAGACCAAAATAAAAGCTATGTATGTAAATAAATTGGTCTCCTTATAAAATCCTGTTACAAATTTCTATCATTTTTGTGTTACCCTGGCATCTATTCTTAAACTTCCTTGAATACACCCAAATTTCTTCTCTCCCTCTCTCTCTCTCTCTCTCTCTCTCTCTGTGCTCTGAGATGTAAATTTACTACCGACTTTCTCTAAAACTCAGCATGGGCTTCCTCAGATAAATGTTAACTTTTTCTATTTACAAAAGGACAATTTAATTCCAACTTTTTTTAATAGTGAGTTTTATGGGTTCCATGAATACAGTTGTAAAATCATAAATCTGAAGTATTTATGTCTCCCTCTGTCTTTATGTGCACATGTATATGTTCTATGTTGTATCACATATATGCATATGTCCATACCTATGTATATACATTGTTTATACATGGTATCAAATTAATGCAAAAATAGATGAGCACTCATCAATTAAGTAAATCATCCAAAATGCTTTTCAACACATGTGATTTTAGCAATCTTCAATAAGGGAAGAACACCTCAAATGAGCATGCATACCTATCTGCAGCCTCCTTAAAAAAAATTATCAGCCAAGAATTTTGTATCCAGCAAAATTAAAGTTCATAAATAAAGGAAAGATAACAGTCTTTTTCAGAAAAACAAATGCTGAGAGAACTTGTCACTACCAAGCCAGCATTACAATAACAGCTAAAAGGAGCTCCAAATCTTGAAACAAATCCTGGAAACACATCAGAACAGAACCTCTAAGCATGAATCTCACAGGACCTATAAAACAAAGATACAATAAATAAATATATAAAACCAAGGTATTCAGGCAACAAATAGCAGGATGAATGGAACAGTACCTCACATCTCAATACTAACATTGAATGTAAGTGGTCTAAATGCTCCACTTAAAACATACAGAATTGCAGAATTGATAATAATTCATCAAGCAACTATCTGCTGCCCTCAAGAGACTCCCCTAACCATAAAGTGTCACATAAACTTAAGGTAAAAGGGTAGAAAAAGACACCCCATGCAAATGGCCACCAAGTGAGCAGGAATAACTATTCTTATATCAAAAAAACTAACTTTAAAGAAACAGCAGTTAAAAAAGACAAAGAGGGACATTATATTATGAAAACAGGACTTGTCCAACAGGAAAATATCACAATCCTAACTATATATACACCTAACACTGGAGCTCCCAAATTTATATAGCTATTACTACTAGACCTAAGAAATGAGATAGACAGTAACACAATAATAGTGAGGGACTTCAATACTCCACTGACAGCTCTAGAGAGGTCAAGACAGAAAGTCAAGAAAGAAACAATGGATTTTAACTATACCCTCGAGCAAATAGACTTAAGAGATATTTACAGAATAGTCTATCTAACAACCACAGAATATACATTCTATTCATCAGCACATGGAACTTTCTTCAAGATAGGCCATATGATAGGCCACAAAACAAGTCTCAATAAATATAAGAATATTGAAATTATATGAAGTACTCTCTCAGACAACAGTAGAATAAAACTGGAAATCAACTCCAGAAGCAACCTTCAAAACCATGCAAACACATGGAAACTAAATAACTTGCTCCTGAATGATCGTTGGGTCAAATATGAAATCAAGATGGAAATTTAAAAATTCTTTGAACTGAACAATAGTGACACATTCTATCAAAACATCTGGAATACAGCAAAGAGCGTGCTAAAATCTCATAGCCGTAAATACGTATATCAAAAAGACTGAAAGCACAGACAGACAATCTAACGCTACATTTCTAGAAACTCAAGGAACAAGAACGCACCAACCCCAAACCCAGAAGAAATAAAATAACCAAGATCAGAGCAGAACTAAATGAAACTGAAACAAAATAATACAAAATATAAATAAAATGCAAAGCTCGTTTTGGGGAAAAATGAATAAAATTGATAGACCATTGGGAAGATTAACCAAGAAAAGAAGAGAGAAGAGCCAAATAAGATCAATTAGAAATGAAATGGGAGCTATTACAACAAACGCCACAGAAATACAAAAGATCATTCAAAGGTACTATGAACACGTTTATGTGCATAAACTAGAAAATCTAGAGGGGATAAATAAATTCCTAGAAATATAAAACCCTCTTAGATTAAATAAGAAAAGTTAGAAACCCTGAACAGACCAACAAAAAGCAGCAAGATTGAAAAGATAATTTAAAAATTAACAATAAAACAAATTCCAGGACCAGACAGCTTCACAGCTGAATTCTACCAGACATTCAAAGAAGAGTTGATACCAATTTAATTGACACTATTCCACAAGCTAGAAAGAGAGGAAATTCTCCCTAAATCATACTATGAAGCCAGTATCAAATACCAAAACCAGGAAAGGACATAACAAAGAAAACTACAGACCAATATAACTGATGCACACAGATGCAGAAATTCTTAACAAAATACTAGGTAACTGAATCCAACAGCACATCAAAAACATAATCCACCATGATCAAGTAGGTTTCATATTAGGGATGCAGGAATGGTTCCACATACACAAGTCAATAAATGTGGTACACCACATAAACAGAATTTAAAAATCACATGGTCCTCTCAATAGACACTGAAAAGGCACTTGACAACATCCAGCATTGTTTTATGATGAAAACCCTCAGCAAAATTGGCATACAAACCCACAGCCAACACAATACTGAATGAGAAAAAGTTGAAAGCATTCACCCGAGCAGGGGAACAAGACAAGGATGCCCGCTCTCAACAGTTTTATTCAACAGAGTACTGAAAGTCCTAGCCAAATCAATCAAACAAGGGAAATAAATAAAGGGTATCCAAATTGGCAAAGAGGAAGTAAAACTGTCTTTGTTTGCTGATGACATAATCATATACCTAGAAGACGCTAAAGACTGCTACAAAAAGCTCCTAGAACTGATAAATGAATTAAGCAAAGTTGCAGTATACAAAATTAATGTGCACAAATCAGTAGCTCTGCTACACACCAACAGGGACCAAGCAGAGAATCAAATCAAGAACTGAACCCCTTTTATGACAGCAGTTATAAAAAAAATAACTAGGAATGTATCTAAACAAGGAGGTGAAAGACCTCTACAAGAAAAACTACAAAACACTGCTGAAAGAAATCACAGATGATGCAAAAAATGAAAACGAACCCCATGCTCATGGATGAATAGAATCATTATTGTGAAAATGACCATGCTGACAAAAGCAACCTACAAATTCAATGCAATTCCCATTAAAATGCTACCATCATTCTTCACAGAATTAGAAAAAACAATTCCAAAATTCATATGGAACCAGAGAAGAGCCCACAGAGCCAAAGCAAGACTAAGCAAAAAGAACAAATCTGGTGGTGTCACATCACCTAACTTCAAACAATACTCTAAGTCCAAAACAGCGTGTGCTGGTATAAAAATAGGCATGTAGACCAATGGAACGGAATACAGATCCCAGAAATAAACCTAAATACTTACAGCCAACTTATCTTTGACAAAGCAAATGAAAACATAAAATGGGTAAAGGACACCTTATTCAACAAATGGTGCTGAAATAATTGGCAAGCTGAATGTAGGAGAATAAAACTGGATCCCCATCTCTTACCTTATACAAAAATCAACTCAAGATGAATCAAGGACTTAAATCTAAGATCTGAAACTATAAAAATTCTAGAAGATAACATTGGAAAAACCCTTCTAGACATTGGCTTAGGCGAAAAGTTCATGACCAAGAACCCAAAAGCAAATGCAACAAAAGCAAAATTAAATAGGTGAGACAATTAAACTAAAGAGCTTCTGCACTGCAAAGAAATAGTCAGCAGACTAAACATAAAACCCACAGAGTGAAGGAAAGTCTTCACAATCTATATATCTGAAAGATAACCAATATCAAGAAACTCAAACAAATTAGCAAACAAACAAACAATCCCATCAAAAAGTGGGCTAAGAATGTGAATTCTTATATTGTATATCTTCTCAAAAGAAGATATACAAACGGCTAACAAACATACGAAAAAATGCTCAATATCACTAATGATCAGGGAAATGCAAATCAAAACCACAATGTGATACCACCTTACTCCTGCAAGAAAGTTCATGATCAAAAAATGAATAAATAATAGTTGTTGGCCAGACACGGTGGCTCACACCTGTAATCTCAACAATTTGGGAGGCCAAGGTAGGCGGATCACTTAAGGTCAGGGGTTAGACACCAGCGTGTACAATATCATGAAACCCTGTCTCTACTAAAAATACAAAAAAATTACCCAGGTGAGGTGGCACATGTCTGTAATCTCAGCTACTCCAGAGGCTGAGGCAGACAAATGGCTTGAACATGGGAGGCAGAAGTTACAGTAAGCCAAGCTCAGGCCACTGCACTCCAGCCTGGGTGACAGAGCAAGACTCCATCCATCTCAAAAATAAATAAATAAATAAATAAAAATAATAGATGTTGGTGTGGAAACGGTGAAAAGGGAACACGTCTACACTGCTGGTGCGAATGTAAACTATAAATGAGTGGATAAAGAAATTGTGGTATATATATGATTGAATACTACTCAGCCATAAAAGGAATGAATTAATGGCATTCACAGCAACCTTGAAGAAACTGGAGACTATTATTCTAAATGAAGTAACTCATGAATGGAAAACCAAACACTGTAAGTTCTCACTCATAAGTGGGAGCTAAACTATGAGGATGCAGAGGCATAAGAATGATACAATGACCTTGGGGAAAGGGGTAGGAAGGGGTTGAGGGATAAGAGACTACAATTTGAGTTCAGTGTATACTGCTCGGGTGATGGCACCAAAATCTCACAAATCACCCCTAGAGAACTTATGTAATTAAATGCCAAATCCCCAAAAGCCTATGGAAATAAAAGATTTAAAAATAAAATAAAATAAAAAATGTAAAAACATAGTTCCTAAAAAATGATGCTTCTAAAATGTAAAAAAAAAAAAAAAGGCCCTGGAAGGTCATATAGCAGAAACTCTATTATGTTGCCTCTTAATGTGTATATTTGAGCCCACTTGTTCAACTTCTGAGAACTTATCGGGAAGCTGCTGATCACCACTTTCAGGTGTTTTCTATCTATTGTGAGACTATATCTCCCTGGCACTACCTGCAACCAATTATTACTTTAGAGAGACAGTTAACAACCACCTGACTTGACTATCACATGGTGATGATCACTAGACATTTCTAGTGTGTAGGGGTGGGAGGATCTATCCTGCCTTGCTCATGTCTGACCAGCTACCTACTGTAACACTTTCAGACTTTTTGTTTTTTTTAATGGGGTCTGTCTCCCAGGCTGCAGTGCAGTGGCATGATCTCGGCTCACGGCAAACTCCGCCTCCCGGGTTCACACCATTCTCCTGCCTCAGCCTCTCGAGTAGCTAGGACTACAGGCGCCCGCCACCATGCCTGGCTAATTTTTTGTATTTTTAGTAGAGATAGGGTTTCACCATGTTAGCCACGATGGTCCTGATCTCCTGACCTCGTGATCCACCCGCCTTGGCCTCCTAAAGTGCTGGGATTACAGGCATGAGCCACACTGTCTGGCCTCAGATTTCTTATTATCAGATTTTAGGTTGGACAAACAGCTGGTATTTCTGGCTTTTGATTTTTTTTTTTTAACCAAAAGTATCCTCCCAAATGAAACTAATAAGCCTTAACCAAGATTATGGCTTAGCCAAGGATGTATGAGGCATCTCCAAAGAAGTGAAGGAGCACACTGGGTGCAGCACACCAACATGGCACATGTATACATCTGTAACTAACCTGCAGGTTGTGCACATGTACCCTAAAACTTAAAGTATAATAAAAAATAAATTAAAAAATAAGCTTCAAAAAGAAAAAAAAAACTCAAAAATCATGCAAATATCAAAACAAATAAGGCTGGTTCCCTGACCCGAAATTAAATCCAGGCTGCAGCAGTAAAAGCATAAAATTTTAACTATTCCATGACAAGGTAAAGGGGCTTTTATTCTTATTTTCTCAGAGGATATAAGGCAAGAAGTTTGAGCTTACACAAAAAAATTAACTTTGTTTTAGGTCAGATTTTTGCTCTGTAATTTAGTCAAAAGAAATTTTAAGGCTAGCCATAACACTATCAGGTGTCTTTCTTTGAAATTCAATCCTCTGATCAACTGTTGGGAATAAGAGATCTCTAAAATATTTTTTGACTTAGAAGTCCCAATCCCAATTTAAAGAATCCATCTTCTGGCCATGGACAATTAGAATTTCCAGTGGTGTATTGATTCTAAGTGACTCAATCCAACAGCCTCTTCAGTGAAAAACCAATCCCAATGATCTTTTCCCCCACTCTAAAATAAAATATGTACTCTCAGGAATAGGTTTAGGAAACCAAAGATTCTTGTTACCTCAGCCGTATTCAAGCAACAAGACTTGGGATGACAAAAGACCCTGAAGGATGGGACTTCCTTTTTTTTTTTTTTGAGATGGAGTCTCGCTCTGTTGCCCAGGCTGGAGTGCAGTGACGCAATCTCGGCTCACTGCAAGCTCCGCCTCCCAGGTTCATGCCATTCTCCTGCCTCAGCCTCCGAGTAGCTGGGACTACAGACACCCACTACCATGCCCAGCTAATTTTTTTGTACTTTTAGTAGAGACGGGGTTTCACCATGTTAGCCAGGATGGTCTCGATCTCCTGTCCTTGTGATCTGCCTGCCTCAGCCTCCCAAAGTGCTGGGATTACAGGTGTGAGCTACCGCGCCCAGCCTGGATGGGACTTCTTATGACAAGCCTTCGTGGGAGCTTAACACATTTGGAAAACAAAACAAAATAAAAAACCTCAGGTTCTCAGCCATGTTACAGCTGGTCATCTAATGTGACTCAAAAATGACACCACGTTACAGCTGGTCATCTAATGTGACTCAAAAATGACTCCTCCCCTTGATGGTGGAGATCAAGAGGGAGTGCTCTGACTTGGTCACAAATCAAGCCCTCAAGGACATATGACAACATGAGAGAAAACTTTATCCAGTACCTCTCTTTATGAACAACACAGAATGAAAGAGATAAAGGAAAAGACTACTTCTGGGAGGAAATGGATTAAACAATCAAAATACTCAGATCCCAACATTACTAAAAAGTACACCAGAATTACTACACCAAGACTAGTCCAACACAAATCTTCTCCCATTAATCAAAATTTGGTGGAGGAAACTGATTTTTACCATCCAAGTGGAAAGAATACACAGAGAGAAGCCAGGAAACTTGAGACTAATACATTTTTACCCTTTAGCTGGCTGGTTACTTTTCTGCATGTCCAAAACGAGGTTATGGAGGTAAATCAGGTTTTAGTGGTAATACAGGTCATGGGAGAAAGAAAGGAAGTTCAGTTAGCAAAGATGGTCTTGTGTCAGTGAAACCTTGCAGGTAGCAGTGCTCAGAGAAAATCAATGCTAAATTTGTTTATCTTTAAGGTATCAGATTCAGTCCATTTTTCCCAGATCTAGATAAGGGAAGACATGCCTGCACTAATAATGATTCTCTATGATGTAGATTTTTTTCCACAAAAGACAACTGTGCAAGGCCATTCCTATTTGCTGGCCCTCTGATGGACACATCAAAATTTGTCAAAGAAATATATTGTGGGTTAAAATATTTTTATTTTCTTCAACAAACATTTCTAGAGGTGGAGTTGGATGTTCTGCAGTTACAGATATTTAGTCAATTTAAAGGCCTGCTTCACCATAATTTAGAGCTCCTGTTAGATTTGGATTTGACCAAGTGAAAGGTGTTTTGGACATTAGACAAGGTGAAGAGTTGGTCAAATCCAAAGGAAGAATGATAAAAAACAAAAACACAAAGAGTGATTGTACTATTTACATACTGTTGAACACTCTAAGCATAAGGAGAGCTTAGAATGAAGTAGTAATAAGCCTTATCCTGCAGCTACCAAATTCTAAAACAAAACCCCAAACCAGCTCCTTAGTTGAGCAGGGACCAAGCTGCAGTCTGCTCTCCATTGTCACAGGAGCAGGAAACTCATGTTCCTTTTAGGAAGTGAGCAAAGCTCCATGAGGAGAGGAGTTCCATGAAAAAACAAAACTCAGATCTCAAACAAAAAATCGGAGAGAGCAGGGACCTCAAGAGAAAGTAGGATCCAATTCTTGGAAAGTCACACGATTGGACAGAACTAAAGCTCTATAGTTGGTAGTGAGCATAAACAAAAGAAGCACTGCAGGTCAAAGGTTCTAAACTGCATTAAGAGGATCCCTTCATAGTTGGCAAAATGTTAACCAAATTGAGTGCCTGATTCAAGTGTCTGAATCAGTTGAGGTTTATGTCTGAATCAATTGAGGCTTATTGGACCAGAGCTTGAGGGCATACCCTGGAAAAACACAAGTTGTAGAAACCCTCTATGGCTTGTTGTGTCTTTGAGGAGGTTGTCAGGAGGCCTGGCATTTATACATCTTCTTAAAGGAGGGAAGGCAAGTAGGAAGAGACAAGTAGGGGAAGAATATTTGGTCTCATCTTTATTCGCTACATAGAAAGAAAAAGCATTAACAGTGTAAAATCTGACAGACTTTAGTTTTAGGAGCTAGACTTAGATTGCACACCTAAAGTTGCAATTGATGTGACCTCGTTTTATGAGAGAATGTACATCTTAAGATGAAGATGAAAATGAAGACGAAAAAACCTGCTATGCACTGGGGACCTTTATGTTTGCATCTCATATAATGCTCACAATGACCCTTTAATCAGTTACTATTATCCTTCTATCCCAAAATATCAATGAATTTGTCCCTTATCTCAGAGCCCATTAAAAGGTGGAAACAGGACTCAGACTCACATATTTCTGAATCTAAAACTCATGCTTCCAGCAAAAGAAATTATTGAGAGAGTGAGCAGAAAACCTAAGAAATGATAGAAAATATTTAGAAACTATGCATTTGACAAAAGTCTGATATCCAGCATCTATACGAAACTTAAATAAATTTACAAGAAAAAAACATTAAAAAGTGGGCAAAGGACATGGAGAGACACTTTTAAAAGAAGATATACATGTGGCCAACAGCACACAAAAAAGCTCAATATCACTGATCATTAGAAAAATACAAATCAAAACCACAACAAGACACTCTCTCACACCAATCAGAATGGCTATTATCAAAAAATAAAAAGATAACATGCTGGCAAATTTGCAGAGAAAAGGGAATGCTTATAAACTGTAGGTGGCAGTGTCAATTAGTTCAACCATTGTGGAAAGCAGCGTGACAATTCCTCAAACAGCTAAAAACAGAACTACCATTTGACCCTGCAATCTCATTGCTGGTCATATGCCCAGAGGAATATGAATCATTCTACCATAAAGACACATGCACACAAATTTTCATTACAGCACTATTTGCTATAGAAAAGACATGGAATCAACCTAAATGCCAATCAATGGAACTTGGATTTTTTAAATGTGGAACATATACACCATGGAATACTATGCATCCATAAAAAAAAATGAGCTCTTGTCTATTGCAGGAACATAAATGAAGCTAGAGGATAATATCCTTAGCAAACTAATGCAGCAACCAGAAAATTAAATATTGCATGTATAAGTGGGCACTAAATAATGAGAACACATGGACACGATGGAAACAACACACACCAGGACCTACTTGAGGGTGGAAGGTGGGAGGCAAAAGAAGAGAAGAAAAAATAATTATCGAGTATTAGGCTTAGTACTTAACTGATGAAATAATCTGTACATCAAACCCCCATGACATGGGTTTACCTATATAACAGACCTATACGTGTACCCCTGAAACCAAAATAAGCATGTTTTTAAAAAAAACCACAATGAATTTCAAACATTAACAATTTAATCTCTAATTCTTCTCCAATCAAAATTTTAAGATTTTTTTTGTTTTAAAAAGAAAACTTTCAATGAGCAGAATAAATTGGCTTCTTTTTTCTAAAATAATAATAAAATAAAACTCGTATTTCACTCCACACAATTGTACCTACCAGAATTCAAAGAAAGGAAAATTGGCTGCCTCTAACAGAAATAACCATATAAACTTCAATGAAGAGACAGGGTCTGAAATGGGCCTTAGGACAAAAAACAATTAAGGAGGTTGAGTGTCTGGGTCGGACCGGCAGACCCTGACCCAGTGACGGATGAACAAATATACTCAGACAAATATCCAGTGAAAGAGCGGGCTGGGTGGCCCAGCCACTCACTGATACCGAGAAAGTTCCAGAAAAGAGTTAGCAGCAGTGGCCTCAATCAGCCAGCTAAGTTTGCATTTATTTAGTACAGATTAAATGACAAACATCTTGGGTAAACACCACTAGAGAGTAATTGACATTACCAACCTCCCGAGTAGACAGCAATCATGCACCTGCAGATAATCAAAGGTCGTTCTTAAGACCACCTGAATAAACTTCTCTACAATCCTATGTATCTACACCCTAAGCTTTTAAGAGAATTCAGCTGCCTTCAGCCAAATCTTTTACTGAAGCTATGCAAACCCCTCGGCCTTCCAAGAAGGTTTGTGACTATTTCCTATAACTATCTTTATAATTTTTCCTCTAAAATCTTTCCCACCACAGTGACTGAAAGCCCACATCTCCCCATTTTCTGTTTCTTGTATCAGGCTTTGTTGATTGAAGAGCACAGGTGTGTGCAGCAACAGGTCTGTCAGTTGAGACTGTCATTGCTCTTATTCCAGCTTTGCATCCTAGAATTAGCAAATCACATAAGACAAACATAATCAACAACACTCTCTTCCAATCAAGGAGTGACCTGTAGTGTTACTTGGCACCTCGGTTCGCTATATGTCATTACTGAGAAACCCCGCAGAGGGTATGTTAATCCTTTCTAGCCAAGCAGTCACATGGTCTGAGGCTGGGAAGGGAGTGCCTGCCCAGGTGACAGGGCGAAAGAAAGGCAGATCTAAGATATGAGCCCAATAGATTGTAGCAGGTACAGGTTGCAGACAAAGCCAGAGCATAAAAGTGATCAATACCCTACATGAGTTGCAGTGTACAACAGAGAGCATAGCAAGGAACAAATTATCTGGAGTGAATGGTGTCTGTGTCAAGAGCAGGATTTGTTCAGCCTCCTGAGTTATCTTCTTCAGCATCCCCCAAGTAATGTCCGGGGCTTGTGTTGTCTGCGGAAGCCACATTGTCCGGGGTTGCGGGTCCTGTAGGGTCTTTCATTGGCTGGCTCAAGCTTTTTCTTCTTTCCATCCTTTGATGAGGACATAGTCTTCAGGCTGGTGCTGGTGTACTGGAAATTCTAGGGGTGGTGCCTGTGCTAAGAGATCTTTTATAGTCTTTGTTAAAAAGCAGGTTAGTGCTTTAAGAAAAACCTGTTGTGCTTTATTTTAATATCTCGTTTAGAGAAAAACTGGATACTTCTTTAGCCAATATGTTTACACACAGAATTTCTTTTACAATTAACGTTTTAAAACTTGCTTATACCTTCAAAACAAAAATTATACATTTCTTGCATAAATTCCTTTTTATAATATTTTTTACGACTTCACAGACAATCTTCGACATGCCTTAAGTTTCTGACTTTGTTTTATAACCTTCCTTACTGGAAGTGCATTCTCATATCTACAACTTCCTTAATATTTCTTTCTCTTCTTTCTACTTTATTCTTTGTCTTCCTTTTTGTGTCTCTCTGATCTATCTCTTCTAGTCTCTCTCTTACTCATTCTTTCCCTTTATTTCTCTATAGAGGAAAAACTGCTTCAAATTGCTTTTTACTTAAAGGAATCCTGATGATACAAGGATCATAACCTTGCAACTGATTGCATCGCCTGTGGCCCAAATACATGACTTTACTTATTAACTGGATTTAGGGAGATAGTGTTTTAGTCCTGGTATGTGAGCAAAAATCCCATTCTAGAAAGCACAGTCCCAAGATCATCGGTCCTATTAACCCTGTAGGGGAGTGTTTGGTGGGAAAAATAAACAACTGAATTGAATAGAGCAGGTCTATGCGATCTAGTTGCCTGTGAGAGATGGTTTGTTCTATTTCCTCAATCTCCCTTTTTGCTGCAGGGGTTAAATATCTGGGAGAATCTAGGGCTGTACTGCCCTTTAAGATAGAAAACAGGTTTGCAACTGATAAGCAGTTATGCCCAAGACGGGCAAAGTCAGTTTATATCGCCCAGAAATTTCTGATAATTATTTGAGGTATGTAAGTTGCTAGTATTTAATTTAACCTTTTGAGGTCTTACTGACTGGGTAGTATGTACCCAAGATATTTCGAAGGAGAGGACATTTGTACTTTTTCAGGTGCTGTGATTAAACCTCTTAACTGTTTGTTTATTTGTTTGTTTGTTTCTTTTTGAGACGGAGTCTTGCTCTCTCGCCAGGCTGGAGTGCAGTGGCATGATCTCCGCTCACTGCAACCTCCGCCTCCCCAGTTCAAGTGATTCCCCTGCCTCAGCCTCCCGAGTAGCTGGGACTACAGGCGGATGCCACCATGCCCAGCTAATTTTTTGTATTTTAGTAGCGACAGGGTTTCACCATGTTGGCCAAGATGATCTTGATCTCTTGACCTCGTGATCCACCTGCCTCAGCCTCCCAAAGTGCTGGGATTAGAGCCGTGAGCTACCACGCCCGGCCAACTGTGTATTCTTTATGACAGAGGCATATACACTTAAAAGTACTGGCTCTCTTGGGGCTGCCAGTAATATATCAACCATAAAATGAATAATCTTGCTACTAGAAAATTCTTTTCTACTGGGGAGCAAAGCCTGATCTACATGTTACTGATACATGGTAGGACTGTTCAGCACTCCCTGAGGAAGAACTTTTTTTTTTTTTTTTTTTAGTAAGCACTTTCCAATGAAATCGGCAAGCTGGCCTTTGATTATTAATAGCTGGTAAGGTAAACGCAAATTTTTCTCTGTTCTGTTCTGTGAGAAGAATAGTATAAAAACTGTCTTTTAAGTCAACAATAATTATAAGCCAATCTTGAGGAATCGCCATAGGGGAAGGGGTCCCATAGGCTGTAGATTAGCATTAATAGCACGTAAGTCATGCAAAAGTTTCCATTTGCCAGACTTTTGGGAATGACGAAATGGGCAAATTCCAAGGGCTGTTAGATGGTTCTATATGGCCGGCTTGTAATCATTGCTCAACTAATTCTTGGGCTCTTTATAATTTCTCTCCCTTCAGAGGTCACCCTTTCACCCAATTAAGATTTTGAGAGAGCCACATCACGGGTAGCGGAGGAAAAACATTGGCCATAATTATAATTTAAATTTAACTTAAATTTTAACAGAGAATTATAATTTGGGATGTTCCTTGTGTACAAGAAACACAGGAGATTTTACCGTGGGCCCCCCGCGGAGCTGGAGGGCAGTGGGGCGGGTCCTGGGCAGCTGCCACAGGGTGCTTGCTTAGGCGCCACTTTTTGTTTGTGAAGCTTTTTCTCTGCAGGGCTCCCTCCTCCCACCACTGGGCGGATGCTGCCGGCCTGGGCGAACCCTGTCAGCTTGGGAGCTAAGAGCTTTTTTGCAGCTGAGGCTTTCCTTTTGCCCGCCACCCTTTGGCTGCGCGGCTTCGGCTTCTAATGCCTTTTCTTTTTTTTTTTTTTAATTATACTTTAAGTTCTAGGTTACATGTGCACAACGTACAGGTTTGTTACATATGTATACATGTGCCATGTTGGTGTGCTAAACCCACTAATGCCTTTCCTTATCTCTCTATAAACATACACCTGATTACCTTATTGATTTTGCATCACCGGGCAGGCTAAAAGCTCCCCTTCTAAAGCCGCTTGCTTAAGACAGGGTCCCATAGCTGTAGTGTATCCCTTGTCTTTTTTCTTATTGGAGGAGGGGGCTCAGGCAAAACCTCCACTTCCTCTTTCATATTTTGGCACGGTGATAGAGGAGCTGAGGGACTCAGGGGTGGTAAAATAGGTGACGGTTCTGCCTCCTTCCCCTTTTTAGGCTCTTCTGTGTATAATGGGACCTGAGTCGCCCTCACTAAAGCCCATAGCGTTAAAGATTACTGGGACCCGTTGCTCTTGCGCACGAGGTCAGCAGATCGAGGCCATCCTGGCTAACAGGGTGAAATCCTGTCTCCACTAAAAATACAAAAAAATTAGCCAGGCGTGGTGGCAGGCGCCTGTAGTCCCAGCTACTCAGGGGGCTGAGGCAGGAGAATGGCGTGAACCCAGGAGGAAGAGCTTGCAGTGAGCCGAGATCGCGCCACTACACTCCAGCCTGGGTGAAAGAGGGAGACTCCATCCCAAAAAAAAAAAAAATTTCTTCCCACTTGTTCCCAAAGCTCTACGTCTAGTGTACCTTCTTCCGGGAACCATGGGTTAAGTGATACAATTTGCATTAAGTCCCTTAATTGAACCTGCAAACCGAGGCTCCAATGGCTTTAAGCAACTGTTTGAATACTTTTATATACTGCTTCTGTTGTGCTGATAACTGTTGTTCCAAGATCAAACCCTAGCCTGAACAATTCCCTCGAACTTGGAGATCCCAAGCAGGCACCAATGACCTACTGATTTATTGACTTATTGGCTTACTGGCTTGCCAACGGCACAGTCTTCTTGGTTTTCGAAGGTTTGTGATTCTTTGCAGTGATACCTCAGACCTGGGCACCAACATGCCAGGTCCTCACACGGAGCAACATCTGCCTGGGTCCAACCAGCAGACCCTGAACCAGCAACAGATGAACAAATATACTCAGACACAAATATCCAGTGAAAGAGCAGTCTAGGCTGTCGAGTCACTACTCACCGATACACAGAAGGGTCCGGACTCTTCCGGTAAAGAGTTAGCAGTTGTGGCCCTGATCAGCCAGTGAACTTTGCATTTATTTAATACAGATTAAATGACCAAGTTCTTGAGTAAACACCACTAGAAGGTAATTGACATCACAGACCTCCCGAGTAGTTCCCCAACATAAGATTAAATGTTGGTTTTAGGACCACCTGAGTAAACAAGCTATTTAGATAAACTCCTCTACATTCCTATGTATCTACACCCTAAGCTTTTAAGATAATTCAGCTGCCTTCAGCCAAACCTTTTACTGAAGCTATGCAAACCACTCAGCCTTCCAACAAGGTTTGTGACTATTTCCTATAACTCTCTTTATAATTTTTCTTCTAAAATCTTTCCCACCACCCTGACTGAACTCCCACAATTGAGAAGACAGGGAAGGGCATTACATAAGCAAGAAAAAATTAGAACAGTTTTGGAAATAAGAAAGTAAAATGTTGGTCAGGTCTTTCAACACAGATCAGAAAAAAGGGAGATTAGGGCTATGCTATGAGGGCACTGAATGACAGCCTACATAATGGGAACTTCATCCTACAGATAAGTCACTAGAAAGCTTTGAGGTCACAAACATGAAAAACAGCATTTCCCAGAAGATGACTTTGACAGTATTAGGCAAGATGAGTTGGGAAATGGACTTCAACTTTGGCAACTTAACAGAAATATCTAAAACATCTATATTTCTTTTCTTTTAATGTTTAATTTTGAAATAATTTCAGACTTTCAAAAATGTTCCAAAAATAGGCAAAGTCCTCATATGCTTTTCATTCAACTTCCCCAAATATTAACGGTATAGGTATGCAAGTAATCATCAAAATCAATAAATGATTATTAACACTGTAAAATGAAAGCCTGTACAAACCTTATTCAAATCCCCTCTGTCTTCTGACTAATTCCTTTTTCTGGACCAGGATCCAATCTAGTATCACATATTCCATTTCATTGTACTGTTCTCTCAGTCTCCTTTAATCTGGGAAAGTTAATCAGGGTGTCTTTTACCTTTAAGACCTTCACATTTTTGAAGAGTATTGGTGACTTATTTTGTGGAATGACCCTCAGTTTGGACTTTTCTTATATTTTCTCATGATGAAACTCAGGTTATACACTTTGTACAAGAATACCACAGGGGTGATGCTGCACCTTCTCCATCCACTATATTAAAATGCCCTAAGATGTCCTTATCTCTGATTACTGGGATGTTAACTTTGATCACTGGGCTAAACTTCCTCCACTGCAAAATAAGCCTTTTCCTTGAAAAGCATTTTTAAACAACCAATCCCTGGGCCACACCACACATCAGCCAAATCAGATACACATGAGGGATGGTACAGGCATTGGTAGGCTTTAAATGCCCTACAAGTGACTCTAATCAGTATCCAGAGTAGGAAACCTATGGGTTACACAGTGAAGATTAGAATCCTGAAAATCAGCTAGGAGACCATTCCTAAGGCTTCTCTTTCACAAAAAAAAAAAAATCTAATTCTAGATAAAAGCAAATAATCTGGATTTGGCATGGACATATGGTAGAGAAATAGAGGAAAATTAGAAATCACCTGATGGGGAAGTGATGAGTGAGTAGACTGCATTCCAGTTTTAAAAAAAAAGGCAGAATCAGGTGTGATGACACTTGCTTATAATTCCAGCATTTTGAGAGTGAAAGTGGGGAGATCACTTGAGCCCAGAAGTTTGAGATCAGCCTGGGGTTTCACCAGCATGGCTTTTTCTGTATACCATTACATCCTCTCTCTCAATACTTCTTTGCCTTTGAAGATCCCTCTGGTCAGACCACCCAGTTAACATGGATGGTGCTGCCTCAGGGATTTTGAGACAGTCCTCATTTCTTTTGACAGGCATTGTCAAAGGACCTCTCTGAGTTTTCCCATCCTCAGGTCAGGGTCTTGCAATATATGAGTGACATGCTGCTCTGTGCTGCAACTGAGGAAGCTTCTCAGGAAGGCACTGAAAACTCTTCTTAATCTCTTAGCAGACAGGGGTTTCAAAACCCAAGGCCCAGCTTTGCCAAACCTCAGTGAAGTACCTAGGCCTAATAAAGTCTGACGGGACTAGAGTGTTAGGGGAAGAAAGGATTAAGTCCATTTCCTTTTTCCCACTCCCTAAAACCCTCAAGCAACTAAGGCTTTTTGGGCATTACAGGATTTTGCAGACTATGGATACCTGGGTACGGTGAGATACAACATCCCGTATATCACCTCATAAAAGAAACTCAAGTGGCTACAACTCACTTTCTAACCTGGGAACCTGAAGGTCGAAAGGTCTGCAACCAGCTGAAACAAGCCTTACTTAAGGCACCATCCCTCAGCTTTCCCATAGGGAGGGCCTCCAATCTTTATGTATCAGAAATGTAGGGAAGGGCCCTGCGAGTTTTAACTCAAGCCCCAGAACCAACTCAACAGCCAGTGGGCTACCTGAGCAAGGAACTTGATCTGATGACTAAAGGATGGCCAGCATGCCTCCGAGCAGTTGCCACAATGGCCCTATTGGTATTCAAGGCCACCAAATTAACCCTTAGAAATGGCTTCACTCTTTATACCCCACATGATGTAGCAAGATTGCTGTCTTCTAGGGGAAACCTTTAGCTAACAGACAGCTGGTTCCTTAAATATTATGTTCTGCTGTTAGAAGCGTCTACAATCCAATTGAAAACTTGTTCTCACCTAAACCTAACCACTTTCCACCCTGAGGAACCTGAACATGACCATGAAGAAGTTGTGGTACAGACCTGCATAGCCAGGGAGGATCTCAGGGAACCTCCTCTAGAAAATCCAAACTGCAGCCTCTTCATGGACGGAAGTTTCTTTGGAAAGCAGAGTCCATAAGGCAGGATATGTCATAGTCACTCTGAATGATGTTACTGAAAGTGGGCCCCTCTCTACAGGCACACATGCTCAACTAGCTGAACTGATAGCTCTTACAAGAACTCTTGAATTAAGCAAGGGAAACGTAGCTAACATTTACACTGACTCCAAATATGCTTTCTTAGTTCTCCATGCTTGTTGCAGGAAGTCAGGGACCCCGAATGGAGGGACCAGCTGGAACCATGGCAGAGGAACATAAATTGTGAAGATTTCGTGGACATTTATCACTTCCCAAATAATACCTTCATAATTTCTTACACCTGTCTTACTTTAGTGTCTTAATCCTGTTATCTTCATAACCTGAGGATGTACCTCACCTCAGGACCCTGTGATAATTGTATCTAACTGTACAAATTGGTTGTAAAACATGTGTGTTTGAAAAATATGAATTCAGTGCACCCTGAAAAATAACAGAATAACAGTGATTTTAGGGAACAAGGGAAGACAACCATAAGGTCTGACTGTCTGCAGGGTCAGGCAAAAAGAGCCATATTTTTCTTCTTGCAGAGAGCCTATAACTGGATGTGCAAGTAGGGAAGATATCACTAAATTCTTTTCTGGAAAGAAATATTAATATTAATACTCTAGGAAAAGAATTGCATTCCTGGGAGGAGGTCTATATATGGCTGCTCTGGGATTGTCTGTCTTACGTGGTTGAGATAATGACTGAAATATGCCCTAGTCTCCTGAAGTATCCTCAGGCTTATTAGGGTGGGGAAAAAAACCTGCCCTGGTAAATTTGAGGTCAGACCAGTTCTCTGCTCTCAAACCCTGTTTTCTCTTGTTTAAGATGTTTATCAAGACAATACGTGCACAGCTGAACATAGACCCTTATCAGTAGTTCTGTTTTGCCTTTTGTCCTGTTTCCTCAGAAACATGTGATCTTTGTTTTCCCTTTTGCCCTTTGAAGCGTGTGATCTTGTGATCTACTCCCTGTTCTTGCACTCCCTCCCCTTTTGAAATCCTTAATAAACACTTGCTGGTTTTGTGGCTCAGGTGGGCATCAAGGTCCTACCCATATGTGATATCACCCCCAGAGGCCCAGCTGTAAAATTCATCTCTTTGTACTCTTTATCGCTCAGCTGGCCAACACTTATGAAAAATAGAAAGAACATACGTTGAAATATTTAGGGCGGGTTCCCCTGATACATGTTCATGCTGCAATTTGGAAGGAAACAGTCTTACTACTAATGGATCTCCTATAAAATACCATCAGGAAATTAACAGGTAATTATCCTCAGTTTTCCTTCCACAAGAGGTAGCAGTAATGCATTGTAAGGGACATCAGAAGGGAACAGATGAATTAGCCAAAGGAAACAAGTTAGCTGATCAGGCACCCAAGTCAGTGGCAAGAAAGCCTCAGGATCTTAACACACTAAAAGGCTCTCTAATCTGGGAAGGCTCCATAAGAAAAAATTAAGCCTCAGTACTCCCCTGCAGAGATAGATTGGGCCATCTCTCAAGGGTACACCTTCCAGCCCTCAGGATGGCAATAGTCAGAGGATGGCAAACTCCACTTGCCAGCCTCCAGCCAGTGGAACACCCTTAATATCCTTCACCAAGATTTTCACTTGAGAAATAAAACTTATCAGTGTGCCCAGAGATTGTTTTCAGGAGATAACTTATAAAAAACAGTTGAGCATGTTGTTAATGCTTGTGAAGTCTGTCTTAAAAATAATTCCAACTGGCAGCTTCTTCCTCATCAAAATTAAAGGATGAGAAACTATGCAGGGGAGTACTGGCAGATAGACTCCACCCACATGCCAAAGATGAAGGGCATCCAATACCTCCTGGTATAAGTAGATATTTTCACTAACTGGGTAGAAGCATTTCTATGCCTTACAGAAAAGGACTCTGAGGTAATAAAATTGTTAGCTAATAAAATAACTCCCTGCTTTGGTCTACATAAGTACCTCAAAATTGACAGTGGCCCCTCATTGAAGGCAGCCATCACAAAGCTGGTCTCAAAGGCATCAGGCATATGGTGTAATCTCCATTGTGCTTGGAGATGCCCATTCTCAGGAAACGTAGAAAAGACAAACGATATTATCAAAAGACACCTCAGAAAACTGTTCCAAGAAACACACTTTCCTTGGGTCACTCTTTTTCCCATGGCTTTACTGTGGGTAAGAAACACCGTTTCAAAGTTAGGCCTAAGCCCTTTCGAAATGTTGTGTGGATGACCTTTCCTTACCAATGACTTTCTTTTTTTTCTTCTTTTTTTTTTGAGATGTAGTTTTGCTCTTGTCGCCCAGACTGGCATGCAGTGGCGCAATATCCACTCACTGCAACCTCTGCCTCCCAGGTTCAAGCCATTCTCCTGCCTCAGCCTCCCAGGTAGCTGAGATGACAGGTGCCTGCCACCATGCAAGGCTAATTTTTTTTAATTTTTAGTAGAGATGGGGTTTCACCGTATTGGCCAGGCTGGTCTCGAACTCCTGACATCAGGCAATCCACCCAATCCGGCCTCCCAAAATACTGGGATTGCAGGTGTGAGCCACTATGCCTGGCCTTACCAATGTTTTCTATTATACCTCTGAATTGATTAAACATGTAACCTCTCTGGCTCACTTTCAACAGAAATTAACACAACTAGCAGAAGTTCAACTACAGAAAATAAGACCACCTTTACTTAACCCAGGAGATTTGTTATTAGGAAAGCTCTCCCTTCTCTCTCTCCTTCCCTAAGCTCAAGCTGGGAAGAAACTTACACTGTTCTTCTTTCAACATCCTCAGCAGTAAAACTTACAGGTATTGACTCCTGGATACGTGACGCTCGAGCCAAAGTCTGGAAAGCTGAGGGAGCAACCCCTGACAGCCTAGAGGAATGTCCCACATATCAACGTGAAGAGATAGGAGAACTTAAGATAAAAATCATAAAAGATAAGGAAATGAGTGAGGTCTCCTCATCCTCCTCAGTCTCACCCCTACCTCACCAGATACTTTCTCATTTCTACCTTTCCTCTCAAGATTCACCACCAGATACTAGAATTTCTTTTTGACACAACTTGCAGGGAGATTTTGATTATCCATGGGATTACATTTGTAATTTCATAGACCCCTAAAGGGAAATTCTATATCTTGGGGAGAAAAATTTTAGATGTAAATTATTTACTACACCACCCTTGTGGGAATTGTTACACTCTACTATTTGCAGCATGACTATACACTGTGGCGCTCACAATGTGAAACTCTGGATGGGAAATTCTAATTGCTGTAATATGCTGCTTAATTATCATCTTTATAGCAGGACTAATCATTACACAAAAGATTTAGCCAAAGTTAACACTAAAGTTACTCTCAACACCCAATCCAATGCCACTTATCCAAAAAAAATAGTTTCTATATTATCGCTTCTGGTGAGGTGCAGTGACATCTGGTGGAGGAAATCAGTATTACAACCCGTCAGAACAGCTAACAGCTATCAAACTCTACTGTCATGGTTGTGGTCTATAGTACCCCCACTAACAATGATAATCTTAATACTCATATTCAAACTCTATACTCTAAACCATCTTATAACATTTATCTCTTCTCATCTAGAAGCTATTAAACTCCAAATGGTGCTGCACACAATGGAACCACACATGGACATGCATCTCCTCTGAGGACGCTTAGATTGACCTCAGGAGGAGACTTAACTGTTCTTTCCCACACTACACCCCTTTTCAGCAGGAAGTAGCCAGAAAGAATCATTGTCCAACACTCCTTAACAGCAGTTGGGGTTACTACTCCTAAGGGGGGAAATATGATACAGGAGATAAAAAGAAGTTATTTAGGCAGATAGTAAAAGCAACAGAGTCCTTAGTGAAATTTCCCTTTTAATAAAAAAGCAGCCCCCAAATCATTTCTTTTCTAACAAACAGCAGCCTGAAAAATCGAACTGCAGAAATAGATAAGTTGCAATCTTGCTTATCAGTGAATGCCAGCAGCTGTGCCAATAGAAATGAGCTACCAGCGGATAGGGGGCAAACATGTTCTACATGGAGGCTCCATCTTTCCTTTTCTTTATCACCACATGTACAGTAAAGAAACTGGCAACATGGTGCCAGTCAGGTAGAAAACCCATCTGCATAATAAAAGATTAAGTTTGGGGCAGCCAGATTTTCACACCCTATGCAAATGGCACACCTAGCCCTAACCAGTTTTTTGCACCTTATGCAAACGGAACACCTGGTCTGAATAATACCTCATGCCCTTTGTAAATCAGACACCACCTCCTCCTTCTCATCTGTAAAACCTGCTGCTTTTCACCACAGAAGCAGCAACCCATTTCTCCAGGACCCCTCTCTGCTGCACAGAGCTCTTCTCTTGCTTTCACCTATTAAACTTCCACTCTAAACCTAGTTTTCTGTAGACATGAGACAATAAATCTTGGGTATTTACCCCAGACAATGATGCTGCTTCACTTCTCTGCTTTCCTTATTTGTTTCTTGAATTTTTTTTTCAGGTGACTGGAATCATTTTAAATCATGTGCTTAGTCTCTCTGTTCCTTTCTTAACAATTGTTCTTTTATTCATTCCTCTCTTTATCTCCCTCTTGCTACCCTTGATGCCACATGAGGGGACCTAAAGAATTCTGAACAGTCTGGGACCACTTAGGATAAACAGGAAAGATGCCAAAGACTTTTCTGTTTGGGAAGATTCTGTGTTTTTCCACATGGAACCCCAAGAGTTGTGAGTGAATGGATTCCTTTCCAGTCTAAAACCCTGCTCTGTTTTCTGTTATGTTACCTGACCTCTGGCTTTTAGGGTCATCGGAGATAACTTTGTACTGTACAAACATTTCATCTTGTGTGTGTGCTGGCTGCTGGGTCAGTGGTAAATCTATGGTTTTGGAGGTGACTAACAGTGGTTATAACAAATGATTACTACTTCAGAAGACTACTTGTATCTTTGCATGTTTAGATAAGAAAGACACAGTTTAAACAATGAGAAAAATGCCTTCATAGCAAAGTAAACTGTGGAAGTGTTGCACATTATGGTTCCCATGGCATTTTACTCTTTTTGGGGACCTGGGATTCAGTGAAATCCTTGATTTTTAAAGGTCTAGGTCCTCTCCCTTCCAACTGTGCTTCTTTTCATATATTTAAATTATTAGGATCTAAAAATTGCAAAGACTTTGCCAACCCTCTTCTTTAATGGGCTCTGTCCTGAGCTCAGTGGTCCAGTTGGTAAACAGAGACCAAATTAAAGCTACCTATTAAAATAAAATTAGTTTTCTTATAAAATCTTATGGTAAATTTCTATTATTTTTGTGTTACCTTAGCATTTATTTTTAACCTTTGTTGAACACATCCAAAGTCCTTCTTGTAAAAGGTTAAATTCTATCCCCTTTTGTGTTTTGAGATGCAAATTTGCTACCCATTTTTTCTACAACTCAGTAACGGCTTCTTCAGATAAATGTTAACTTTTTCATTTACAAAGGCACAATTTGAATCCAACTGTCCCTTTAAAATAGTGAGTTTTACTAATCCCATGCTTAAGGTCCTAAACTTAATACTGTAAAGTTTTTTTGTCACCCTTTATCTTTAGGGGTACATGTATATGCAATATGCTACATTATATATACGTATATGTCTATCTGTATGTTTGTATATAGTTTACATATGGTATCAATTTAATATAGAGATAAATGAGTACTCATAAATAAATACGCACAAATACTTTTAGGTTCATGCAATTTTAGTAACCTTTAAATAAAGATAATTTTTAAATTATTGGTAAAATAAAGTAGAAATGTCTTCAGAATTTAATTTAGATAGTTGTGCCTGGGTCTGTTGGCAGACAGGTTTATAACGTCTACTAGATGTTTTAAGATCATCAAACAGCTGCTCTGCATATATACATTTCCTTAATTTCTCTGTAGGGTCATGTCTTTATATTTGAACTCTTAGATTCTGAGTTCAAGAGATGTAACCATAGCAAAGCCTGGGAACAAAAGCAAGTCTATGTCCCAGCTGTGCCTCTTGACCATGCTGGGAGAGATTCCAGGCATTATCTCCGTAGCTCTGTTCTTTGTCCTGAGCTTCACATCAGGTACATAGTTAGAATTGCTTAACTTCTAGTTTGTTCTGCTGAATATAAGGGTGTATTAGCCTGTTCCCATGTTGCTACCAACAAATATCTGAGACTGGGAAATTTATAAAGAAAAGAGGTTGAGGCTGGGCACGGCGGCTCACACCTGTAATCTCAGCAATTTGGGAGACTGAGACGGGTGGATCACGAGGTCAGGAGATAGAGACCATCCTCGCTAACATGGTGAAACCCCGTCTCTACTAAAAATACAAAAAATTAGCTGGGCGTGGTGGCGGGCACCTGTAGTCCCAACTACTCGGGAGGCTGAGGCAGAAGAATGGCGTGAACCCGGGAGGCGGAGCTTGCAGTGAGCCGGGATCACGCCACTGCACTCCAGCCTGGGAGACAGAGCGAGACTCCATCTCAAAAAAAAAAAAAAAAGAAAAAAGAAAGAAAGAAAAAAGAAAAAGAAAAGAGGTTGAATTCACCCATGGTTTGGCAGGCTGTACAGGAAGCATAATTCTGGCACCTGCTCTGCTTCTGGGGAGGCCTCAGAAAACTTACAATGGAAGAAGGCAAAGAGGGAGCAAGGCATCTCACATGATGGAGGCAGGAAGAGGAGAGCAAGAGGGAGGTGCTACACATGGTTAAACAATCAGATCTCACAAGAATTCTCAATCATTATGGCAGCACCAAGGGCAATGAAGTTATATCATGAGAGACCTCCCCCATATTTCAATCACTTCTCACCAGGACCCACTTCCAACACTGGAGATTACAATTTGATATGAGATTTGGGCAGAGACACAGATCCAAATCATATCAAAGGGTTACTAGGAGCTTATTATGTAATTACGGTATGGGATTAAAACAGATATGGAAAAAACAACCCTATATGCAAAGTATATTATAAAAAGTAGAATGTGTTTTTAGTTTAAAAAGGTACTAGAAGAAATGGATAAATTCCTGGACACATAGAGCCTCCCAAGTCTAAACCAGGCAGAATTCGAATCCCTGAAGAGACCAATAACAAATTCTGAAATTGAGGCAGTAATTAATAGCCTACCAACCAAAAAAAAGCCCAGGACCAGACGGATTCACAGAGGTACAAACAGGAGCTGGTACCATTCCTTCTGAAGTTATTCCAAACAATAGAAAAATAGGGACTCCTCCCTAACTCATTTTATGAGGCCGGCATCATCCTGATACCAAAACCTGGCAGAGACCCAACCAAAAAAGAAAATTTCAGGCCAATATCCCTGATGAACATCGATGCAAAAATCCTCAATAAAATATTGCCAAACCGAATCCAGCAGCACATCAAAAAGCTTACCCAACACGATCAAGTCAGCTTCATCCCTGGGATGCAAGGCTGATTCAACATATACAAATCAATAAATGTAATCCATTACATAAACAAAACCAATGACAAGAACCACATGATTATCTCAATAGACACAGAAAAAGCTTTTGATAAAATTCAACACCCCTTCATGCTAAAAACTCTCAATAAACTAGGTGTTGATGGAATGTGTCTCAAAATAATAAGAGCTATTTATGACAAACCCACAGCCAATATCATACAGAATAGGCAAAACTGGAAGCATTTCCTTTGAAAACCGGCACAAGACAAGGATGCCGTCTCTCTCCACTCCTATTCAACATAGTATTGGAAGTTCTGGCCAGGGCAATCAGGCAAGAAAAACAAATAAAGGGTATTCATACAGGAAAAGAGGAAATCAAATTGTCTCTGTAAATGGCATGATTGTATATTTAGAAAACCCCATCGTCTCAGCCCAAAATCTCCTTAAGCTGATAATCAACTTCACCAACGTATCAGGATACAAATTCAATATGCAAAAATCACTTGCATTCCTATACACCAATAACAGACAAACAGAGAGCCAAATCATGAGAGAACTCCTATTCACAATTGCTACAAAGTGAATAAAATACCAAGGAATCCAACTTACAAGGGATCTGAGGGACCTCTTCAAAGGGAACTACAAACCACTGCTCAAGGAAATAAGAGAAGACACAAACAAATGGAAAAACATTTCACGCTCGTGGATAGGAAGAATCAATATGGTGAAAACGGCCATACTGCCCAAAGTAATGTATAGATTCAATGCTATCCCCATCAAGCTACCATTGACTTTCTTCTCAGAAAAAACTACGGCCGGGCGCGGTGGCTCATGCTTGTAATCCCAGCACTTTGGGAGGCCGAGGCGGGCGGATCACGAGGTCAGGAGATCGAGACCACAGTGAAACCCCGTCTCTGCTAAAAAAATACAAAAAATTAGCCGGGCGTGGTGGCGGGCGCCTGTAGTCCCAGCTACTCAGAGAGGCTGAGGCAGGAGAATGGCGTGAACCTGGGAGGTGGAGCTTGCAGTGAGCCGAGATTGCGCCACTGCACTCCAGCCTGGGCGACAGAGCAAGACTCCATCTTAAAAAAAAAAAAAAACAACTACTTTAAATTTCATATGGAACCAAAACAGAGCCTGTATAGCCAAGACAATCATAAGCAAAAAGAACAAAGCTGAAGGCATCATGCTACCTGACTTCAAACTATGCTACAAGGCTACAATAACCAAAAAAAATTGTACTGGTACCAAAACAGATATATAGACCAATGGAACAGAACAGAGGCCTCAGAAGTAGCACCACACATCTATAACTATGACAAACCTGACAAAAACAATCAATGGGGAAAGGATTCCCTATTTAATAAATGGTACTGGGAAAACTGGCTAGCCATATGCAGAAAATTGAAACTGGACCCCTTCCTTACATGTTATACAAAAATTAACTCAGGATGGATTAAATAGTTAAACATAAGGCCTAAAACTGTCAAAACCCTAGAAGAAAACCTAAGCAATACCATTCAGGATATAGGCATGGGCAAACACTTCATGACTAAAACACCAAAAGCAATGGCAACAAAAGCCAAAATTGACCAATGGGATCTAATTAAACTAAAGAGCTTCTGCACAGCAAAAGAAACTATCATCAGAGTGAACAGGCATCCTACAGAATAGGAGAAAAGTTTTACAATCAATCCATCTGACAAAGGGCTAATATCCAGAATCTACAGGAACTTAAATTTACAAGAAAAAAAAAACATCCCCATCAAAAAGTGGGAGAAGGATATGAACAGGTACTTCTCAAAAGAAGACATTTATTGACCAACAAACATATGGAAAAAAACTCATCATCCCTGGTCATTAGAGAAATGCAAATCAAAATCACAATGAGATACAATCTCATGCGAGTTAGGATGGCAACCATTAAAAAGTCAGGAAACAATAGATGCTGGAGAGGATGTGGAGAAATAAGAACACATTTACACTGTTGGTGGGACAGCAAATTAGTTCAACCATTGTGGAAGACAGTGTGGCAATTCCTCAAGGATCTAGAACAAGAAATACCATTTGACCCAGTAACCCCATTACTGGGTATATACTCAAAGGATTATAAATTATTCTACCATAAAGACACATGCACACGTATGTTTATTGCAGCACTATTTACAATAGCAAAGACTTGGAAACAACCCAAATACCTATCAATGATAGACAGGATAAAGAAAATGTGGCACATATATACCATGGAATACAACACAGCCATAAAAAAGGATGAGTTCATGTCCTTTGCAGGGACATGGATGAAGCCTCAAACCATTATTCTCAGCAAACTAACACAGGAACAGAAAACCAAACACCGCAGTTCTAACCCATAAGTGGGAGTTGAACAATGAGAACATATAGACACAGGGAGGGGAACATCACACACTGGGGCCTGTTGGGGTTCAGGGGATAGGGGAGGGATAGCATTAGGAGAAATACCTAATGTAGGTGATGGGTGGATGGGTGCAGCAAACCACCATGGTACATGTATACCTATGTAACAAACCTGCACATTCTGCACATGTATCCCAGAACTTAACGTATAATAATAAAAAAAAGAAAATTTAAAAAGTGGGAAAAAAAAAGTCACCTTCTACTGCAGATGAGAAGAAGCTGAGGGAATTTAAGTCAGTGGTCCATGGTCATCCAGCCAGTTCATAGCAGAACTACTGTGTTTCATCTTAAAGTTTATGCACAGTCAGAAAAGTGAGACACAGAAGGAAGGCAAAGCTAATTTTTGTTGTGGTTGATGTTCATAAAGGGTATGTGTGTTACACAGAATCATGGCCTCCTAAAAATGTCCACATCCTGACTCCTGGAACCAGTGCATGTTACTATATTCGGCAAAAAGACTTCAAAGATGTGATGAGGTTAAGAATCTTGAGATGGGAAGGTTATTCTGGATTATCTCAGTGGGCCCAGTGTATCATAAGGGTATTTGTAAGTGAAAGAGGGAGGCAGGAGGGTCAGGGTGAGAATAATGCAGCCTGAGAGACACCACTGGCCATCACTGCCTGTGAATGTGCATCAAAAGACAAAATTACTATAGATCTATAATGAAATTACTTATAGTTATGGCTTTTTTTTTTTTTTTTGAGATGGTGTCTCACTTTGTCACCCAGGCTGGAGTGCAGTGGCACCATCTCAGCTCACTGCAAGCTCCGCCTCCTGGGTTCACACCATTCTCCTGCCTTAGTCTCCTGAGTAGCTGGGACTACAGGCACCTGCCACCATGCCCAGCTAATTTTTTTTTTTTTTAGTACAAAAAAATACCCCATGTGAGCCAGGATGGTCTCGATCTCCTGACCTTGCGATCTGTCCATTTCAGCCTCCAAAAGTGCTGGGATTACAGGCATGAGCCACCACGCCTGGCAAGATCTAATTGGCTTTTAATTGTGATTCATGATTTGGGGCAGAAATCATTCTATAAATACACTGATAGCTTCCCCTGGGTGATACAATAACACAACTGTTGATTTTGTCAAATGAGAACCAGTAAACAGAGCCATAGAAATGGATTGGTTAACATCAATATATTTCAGGTCACTTTTCTTGTAACAGTTAAAGCAGAGGTGACTTCCTTATTATGCTGACTCAGGTAGACTGGAATCTCCTGTTCTCAGAAAAAAAAAAAAAAATTGGTCTGTTTTGGAATCTATCTGCTTCCTTAAAGTTTCAGTTGGAGTGTGTAGCATTTAACATGAGTAGCTCTGTTTTGGAGTCTCTAGGCTCTCACTAAGGGCCCAGAACTTAAGACATTAGTATTACTTTCCATCACCATCATTTTGAGCTTCCATCATTCATAGGTTATAATGTCTTCCTGATCACACATTTCTTTGAGTTTTTGTAACTCCAGCCAAAGAGACACCATTTGATATTGGATGGATGGCTGCATGCAAACATTTAAAAAGTTTTGGAGAATACAACACACCAGAAGACTACTAATATGACTATCAGGAGGATAATACCAAGAGTTTGGAGTATGCACCTTAGGCAAGATGCAAACCAACTAAAATAGAATACATCAAAGAGTGAGCCAGAAGAGCCTAGCCATTTTAACCAAGCAGCACATTTGTTAGTTTTTGCAACTGAGTCTCTATAATATCCGATGTATTCATCCATGTATGACAAGAAGTGTCAGAAACTGCATAGACTCCTTCCTGTTCAGCTAGTAGTGACCAATTCTATTAACTAGCATCCCATGGCTGGGTTAAATTAAACAGGGAGTGAGAACAGGTGAGTCTGAAGGTCTAAAGTCTAAAAGGGACCACTGTACATTTGAACAAACAGCTGTGTTAAAGATGCTGCTAATGAGCCTGAGGCTCTCGCCAGAGGCAGATGCCCAATTTTGAACTTTACAGCCACCAGAATCATAAGCCATATAAACCTGTTTTCTTTATAAGCTACCCAGTCTCAGGTATTTTGCTATAGCAAAATAAAATGGACTAAGACAAATATACAGCTGTTAAAAGACTAAGAGATTTTTATATCCTGATGTGGAATGACCTGCAAGATATATTGTTAAATGAAGAAGCCAGATGCAAACAGTGTGCATCAAATGTTTACCATTTACTTTCCAAAAAAAGGAAGAAAGACTAGACCAATGTGCTTATAAGATGTGTCGGTGGTATAGTGGGGAGCATGGCTGCCTTCCAACGTGCTTGTAAATATTAGGTTGGTGCAAAAGTAATTGTGGTTTTGCCATTAAAAGTATGGGCAAAACCAAAATTGCTTTTGCACCAACCTAACATGGAGCGTATGTCTGGATCAGACATAAGAAACAGATATTCCTGGTTGCCTCTGCAGAGGGAAACCAGGTGATAGGATGGAGGAGGGATAGGTGTAATGAGGGACACTTTCAGTATATGCTTTTCTACCTGTTGAAATTTGTACTGTTAATACATTATCTGTTCAAACAAGTAAAATTTATGATTATAAAAATATACACTAAATCATTAAAAGTGGTTATTGCTGAAGGAAATAAAGATGCTGCTAATGTCAGCATTGGGTGGACTAAAGGATCTCTTATGTTATGTGGAAATAAGGGAATGAATGATAGATTTAACACTCTGTTAAGCTACCCTCAGAAGATACTTCTTGTGAAATTCTAATGACAGCATTATCTCACCAAGAAAAAGGGGCAGACATGAGCAAGGACAAATTAACAGGGGCAAGAGCCTCATCAGGATGGGGAGTCTTGTTCTGACATCTTGGGAAAAGCTGTCCACAGTGTGAGATCATCAACTTCTTGTCCTGGTTTGCAGTTAAGTGTCTCTAGTTATGGTGTCAAACATTTTGGTCAGCTCTGAGTGGCCAATACCTGAGACACAAAGGTTTTCCCATGAAATTTACATTGAGTTGTCCCCCTCCAGCTTATAGGGCTTCAGGAACACAGCAGATCTTGTTCTTATTGATTCCATAGGAGAAAATTGGATTGGAGAAACTAGAAGAATTCAGGGTCCAGTCCAGTCTACAGGTGGATTATAAAAACTCAAAAACAATGAACAGAGCTGAAATCTCATAAAAGTTGTACTCCAGTTTTTCTTCTCAACATAATTTTTCTCTCTATGGGCATCTGTACTTCTACCAAAGATAATACCACTAAGGCAATTTTGTTTGCAAAATAGATTGAGTCTCATCAAACTTGGCCTGACTGTTTACATAAGTGCAGAAAGAGTTGTAACGGATCACATAGGCCCTTCTAAAACTTTGCTTTGCTGGATATTTTTTATAAGGAATCTCAGATTAAACTTTCAAAAACCTCTCGAGACCAGGAAGCCAAACCAAGGCTTACTTTACACTTGCCTGCAGTATCTGTGGTTTCATTCTATTTATATTTTCAAATGTAATATCCCAGTCAAAGCCTTGGTAATATAACCAATGTTTTCAAATGTATTCTGTTATAAAGAGAGCAGATATTTATTGAACTTAAGCAAATATCCATATTACCATAAACATATGAATACTCATGAATAGTTGCCCAATTCTAAGGCACTCAGGTAGGGAGCAAGAGTAAATGCTTCAATTTTTGTTCACAAAAGTATACTTTGTCAAATTACTGTGTGCTATAGATTGGTTAAAAGAAAAAATTCCATAAATCTGGAAAACAAGCCACTTAAAGAATCAGCAAAACGCCATACAAAAAATCATAAAATCATTCTCATCATTATTATTATCTAGTCCAATGAAATTGAGTTTTTTCCTGCTTGGTCTTGGCTGGCAATTTCACGAAGGTGTCAGAAGAACTTGGAAGTTCTTAGACAGTCCAGTGGTATCTTAAATTCATCAGAAACTTGTATTAAAGAGTCCTTGTCAGAGCTCCTTTTCTGTAAATCTCCTTGAAGCAAGAAGCAATTTTGGACTGTAGCTGATTGGAAATGCTTTGAGGAAGAATCAAAACAACTGTCTATGAATGACAGATTTAAAATGACTATGGTTAAAAATCCGATAAGAGTTCATTATGATAAA
The DNA here is from genome assembly GCF_028878055.3 of Symphalangus syndactylus. Lineage (NCBI taxonomy): Eukaryota > Metazoa > Chordata > Mammalia > Primates > Hylobatidae > Symphalangus > Symphalangus syndactylus. Next base: position 19,597,270 of record NC_072439.2, read on the forward strand.
GACACGGCTCATATAGAAATCCAGTTGCTTCTGTGGCATATGACATTGTAACTGATATTAGATTTCTATGAATCTCATATAATTTTTGGAACACTCATATCAGTAACATACCCATAAATTAACATTGAGAATACTTAGCATCCCTTATCACTTGATAATGCTTCCCATATAATTTAACATATCAAATAAGGTGGCTTTTCCATTTAGCTTGTGTTTCTTAACTGGATTACTGAGTTCTCAGTGTAGCCCATTAATGAATACGGCCAACAAAGTATAGGCTTATGTATGTTGAAAAACTTCCCTAGGTCATCTAGATAAAAACCGTTAATTTAGCCCTATGTCCTACCTATTTAAACAGGAGAGTTCTCCATCCTGGTTACGCATTAGTACCATCTGGGGAAGTTTAAAAATTATCAATGCCTGGGTCCCACGCCAGACCACTAAATCAGAATGTATGGGGAGTGAGGGCTTCAGCGTCAATTTTTTAAAAATATTTCCCAGTGATTCCAATGTGTGGCTGTATTTCCCATGAGATTTATCTGAATTCTTGTGGCATTCACTTTGTTCTATTTTGGTATTATAATTACTTTTTTTTGGCTGTAAGTTTATTCAATGCAAAACAATCCTCTCCAATTTTTCTGAGATGACTGACAACGTCCACATCCAAATCCGCCTCTAAACTGGAATTTGGTTGCTGACCCCGCCCCAGCCTTTGCTTTCTTTTCAGCACCAGGGGGCACAGCACTCTGTCTGTAGGTATCCCTGTTGGTTTCTTCTCTTGTGAGTCTTGCAGGTCGCTCACCCTCCAGACCTTTAGGCGGAGGCCTGCCAGTCTCTGGAAGGCTGTGGCATAGGGTGGGAGGCACAATCTCTGGGGGCAGAAGAAGATAATCATGGAGATACTGGATGTCCTCATTGGTAAGGTACCAGTAGAAATGTCTCCAGGCAAACTGTTCCTTCACGTAGTCTCAGGATTTGAGAGGCTGCATGGCCTTCATGACATGAAGTTTGGACACATTCTTGTCTGCCAGCTCCGGGTGCTTAAGCGTGTGGAAATCCTTCTTGGCCACCACGACTCCTTCCTTAAAAGGAGTTCATGGCTGGGCGCACTGGTTCACACATGTAATCTCAGCACTTTGGGAGGCTGAGGGGCAATTCCTATGTGCCAGGTTCTGTGCTAAGTACTTTACCTGTATCTTACTTGATTCATACAATAACCCTGCCTGGTAGACATTACTTCCATTTTACAGATGAAAAGACAGAGGCTTGGAGTAGTGAAAAAACGTTTCAGATGTCATATGGCTAGTGAGAAGTGAATCTAAGATTTGATTCTAGGATTACCTGAATTCAAAGCTAATGATAATAGTAGTAATATAGCAGCTAGCATTAACCATTTCCTGTGTGCATGGCATTTTTCTGAAGGTTAAATTGGTGATTACATTAAACCTTTAAAACAATAGTATAAAGAAAGGGCTGTTACTGCAATTTTCAATTGAGGAATCAGAAGCTCAGATAAGTTAAGAATTTTGTGCAAGAAATTTATAACTTAACTCTCATATTAAAAAAGAAGAAAGATCTCAAATCAACAACCTACTTTACAACTTCAGGATATAGGAGAAGAACAAACTAAACCCAAACAAAGTGAATGAAGGAAATAATAAGGTTTAGAGTGGCTATAAATAAAATGGACAATAGAAAAACAATAGAAGGAAACAATGAAACCAAAAGTTGGCTTTTCAAAATAAGATCAACAAAATTGACAACCATTCACTAGATTGACTAAGAGAAGAGAGAGAATATTGAAATTATTTAAAATCAGAAATGAAAATAAAGTCTCAGCACGGCACATGTTTTAATCCTATCACTTTGGGAGGCCACAGTGGGAGAATCACTTGAGGTAAGGAGTTTGAGACCAGTCTGGGCAACAAAGGGAGATGGGGTCTCTACAAAAACAAGTTTTTAAATTAGCAGAGCATGGTAACATGCACCTGTAGTCCAAGCTACTTGTGAGGCTGAGGTGAGAGGATCACTTGAGCTCAGGAGGTTGAGTCTGCAGTGAGGCCTGATCATGCCACTGCACTCCAGCATGGTCTGGCCTATAGAGTACAAGCCTGTCTCTCTCTCTATGCAAACAGAAGAGAAAGAAAATTTAGATATTACTATCAATTATACTGAAATAATGATTAGAAAAATACTAGGAATAATTGTATACCAATATATTGGATAAACTAGATGAAATGGACAAATTCCTAGAGACACACAAAATATCTGAATAGACCTATAATTAGTAAGAAGATTGAATAACTAAAAGCATTTGACAAAATTTAATAATTTTTCATAATAAGAACATTCTCCATATGAATGAAAAGAAAACACCTCAATGTAATAAAGTCAATATGTGAAAAGCCCAAGGCAAACATCATATTCAATGGAGAAAAACTGAAAGCTCTTTCTCTATGATCAGGAACGAGACAAGGATGCCTGCTTTCACCACTTCTATTCAACATAGTATTAGACGCCCTAACCAAAGAAATTAGGCAAGAAAAAAAAGACTTAAATTGGAAAAAGTAGTTATATTATCTCTCTGTTCAAAGGTAATTTTACCTTGTATGTAGAAAAACCTTAAGATGAAAAAACCCTGTAAGAACTAATAAATAAATTCAGTAATGTTGCTGGATACTAAATTAAAATGCAACATCTGCCCACCTCGACCTCCCAAAGTGCTGGGATTATAGGCGTGAGCCACCGCGCCTGCCCAAAACTTTCAAATTTCAAAAAACGTTATTGAGAAAAGTGAAAAGGCAACCCATGAAATGGGAAAAATATTTACAAATTATATATCTGATAAGGGATTAATTTCCAGAATATATAAAGAACTATCACAAATCAACAACAGCACAACTCCAAAAAAAAAAACAATTAAAAAATGAACAAAGGACTAAAATAGAGATTTCTCCAAGGAAGATATGCAAATGACAAATAAACACATGTAGAGATGCTCGACATCACTAATACTTAGAGGTATGCAAATCAAAACCACAACTATACTCCACCTCACACACATTATGATAGCTTTGATAAAAACAACAACAGCACAAAGCAAAAAGTATCTTCAACTAAATGGAAAAACTGGAGCTCTAGTGCGTTGCTGATGGAAATGGGAAATGCTATAGCTGCTGTGGAAAATGGTATGGCTATTTCCCAAAAAAAATAAACAAAGAATTACCATTTGATCCAGCAATTCCTCTTCTGGACATACATCTAAAACAATGGAAAGAAATCTGATTAGATATTTATGCACTGCCATTCACAACAGCATTACTAACAATAGCCAAAACGGTGGAAACAACTGAAAAGTTGATTGAAAGATAAGTGGATAGAAAAATGAGGTGTATCCACACATTGGAATGTTATTCAATCTAAACAAAGAATAAAATTCCAATACAAGGTGCAAAATGAATGAACCTTGAAGACATGATTCTAAGTGAAAAAAGCCAGACACCAAAGGACAACTATTATATAATTCCATTTATGTAAGATAGTTAGAATATTCGATCACATAGACACAGAAAGTTGAATGGTGAGTAGTAAGGGTTGGGGGGGAAGGAGTGAGAGTTGTCATGTATTGAGTACAGAGGTTTTGTATGGTAAGATGAAAAAGTTCTGGAAATGGATAGTGATAACGGTTATACAACACTAAATTGCATGCTTAGAAACAGTTAATGGTAAGTCTTATATTATATATATGTGTATATATATATACACATATATATAGTGGCTGGTAGTCTTACCCTTTCTACAAATACACACTTTTTAGCACTGCCCCTTCCCTGCCCCCAAGGCCCAAGGGTTAATCTCCAAATGTTTCCATTGCATATCACTCACTGTCCTCTGTGCTGTGTCCCATGTGCTGTGCCCACAGCCTCATACAGCTGGTGACTTCAGAGCCAGGACACAGCTCAGGAGTCTGCCCTGAGGCTCCCTCTCTTCCCATTTCCCTGCAGCCTAACCTGGGGGGGCTTTGCTTCTGCTGGCAGCTAGATTTAGCCAGATTCGGGACAGGCCACCCAGGCACCTTCTCCACCACCCTGTTTTCACAACAGGTGGAGTCAGGGCAAGGCCAGTCACCAAGTGAGCCTGAAGCAGAGCAGACAGCAGAGTCTGAGCTGCTTCTTCCTCATCCAAGGGGCATCCTCCTCTCATTTGGGAAAAAGTGTGAGCTTGTTTCAAGGCTTCAGATATTCCTTGTAGCTCAAGGATTAGGTAAAAGAAAACAAAGAGGTAACAGAAAAAAATGTGTTGGTAATAGAGAGAAGCAACGTGGCCTTGAGAATCCTCCTCCTTCACCCTCAGTGAAGTGCTCTAGGGCTGACAAAGCCCCCTCCCCATATTTCTCAGGCTGGACCCAAGGGCAGCCATGAGAAAGAAAAACAAGGGGCAGGGAGTCATATAGATGCATTGGGAGGGTCCAAGAGAAAAATTTGGGATTTCCTTTTGTCCATCGGACATTGGCTGAGAATAAAATATGTTCCCTAACTCTTCTCTAAAAGCCAGATAGACTCCACCCAAAAACATATTGCCAATCATGCAGGGATCCACTTATCAGAGACTGTGATCCTCTTGACTGTGAACTTACTGAGGTCAGTGACTGAGTTATGGACAAAAGAGGCATAAGACCCCGCTATTCTTTGCAGTGATTTGGGGGATAAAGAGCTCTTGTGTGTATTGCTGGAGCTTTTCATTAATAAGCCAAGAATACTCCTGGTCTGTAGAAAGGCCACACTGTCCCTCTGAGCCAAAGAAGAAGAATCATTAAGTCCCAACCAAACTCCTGCTCTGTCCACTGAGCTGGAGTCTGAGACAACCACCTGTTTCTCCATCACAAACTGGGGACCTCGAGTCTCCCATGACAGGAGCATCCCATTCCTCTCTTATTCTTGGATAAGGCTGGGCCTATCAAAATTTGCCTGGGGCAGGCAGTCATGGACAGCTTTGATGTCCAGGGCTGAGAGTCTCTGTGCTTGGACCTGAGAGGGACTGAGAGGCCTGGCTTCTGGCCATGTGGATTTGGGTTGGCAGCCTGGGCTACAGAGGACATCCAGGGTGACAGGGTAACTGTGACTGGCACTCACTCGATTCCAGATTTCACACTCATAGGGTCCTGGTTCATTCCTTGTGACACTGAGTACAGTGAGCGTCCTGTTGTTATTGGAACTGACCGGGAGGCTCTGACCATTTACCCAGGGTCTCTAGAGGAGGTGTCAGGGGAGCGTTCTCCCGAAAACACCCTGAAGTGAGCAGAATCTTAGGGCAGTGGGGAAGGAGCTGTGAAGACCCCTGGGAAAGAGGATTCCACACTGAGAAATGCCAAGGTCAGAGGTGTTGAAAAAATGGGAATCATGCTGCTGACCTTGACCCAGTAAGACACACCACAAACACACACACACACACACACACTCTCTCTCTCTCTCTCACTTTCCAAGGCTGATGGGTGAAGAGAACTTCTAACAACCCAGGACCCATCTTTCCACCCCAATACATAGGTTCCAATATTGACTGATGCTCTTTTCCTTTACTAGCCTCACTTTTAACCTGCTCGGTCCCACCCACCACAACCCAAAGCATTATTGAATTGTTGAAGCCATGATGTTCCATGACCCAGAGGAGATGGAGGTTCATCTACATGCCCACAATGTGCCCCAGAATTTTCTTGGCTATACCTGGTACAAAGGGGAAAAATTCACCCCAACTATCGAACTGTAGGATATGCAATATACACAAAAAAATTTATCCGAAGACCAGCATACAGCGGTTGAGAGGTAACATTCAAAAATGCATCCCTGGTGATCCAGAAAGTCACCCAGAATGACACAGGATTCTACACCCTACAAGTCATAAAGCTAGATCTTGCCAATGAAGAAGCAACTGAACATATTAACGTATACTGTGAGTAATTCCTCTTGACTTCTGAATGTTGGGGGTCAGTTCTACTTCACACACACAGGATCATTAGCCCTTGGCTGTGCCTGTGTCCCCCTCTGCATTACATCCCATTTTAGGGTTTGGGCATTTAGTGCAGGACACACACAGGGTAGACAAACTTCAACAGATCAGAATCCTTTCCTGCATCCAGACCTTGCAGACACTCACTGCTGAGAAGAGACAGTCTGATGGGAGACTCAGAAGGCGGAGTTCAATCACAGCCAAGTACCCCATGCCCTCCCATGAACATGACCCAGAGAAAGACCCCGGGGAACTGGGTCAGTTCCTGGCCTGAGGGGACCCCTGAGATTCTCACAGAGAAGCTCAGTCCTGGAAGCCCCAGCCCCAGAACCCTGTCCCGGGATCCTGACTCCAAATGACCCTGGAAAACCTGTGGCTGGGCTGGTTCATGGCCTCCTGGGCAGGACTGACTGGAAGAAAGTATTTACCAGTTGTCTGAGGGCTGTGGTTCCTGGAGCTGCTCACCAGCCAGGGTTCACCCCCAGAGCCACATCGGGGCAATACAGAGCATTCTTTTTTATCTGAGACTAAGAGTCGAGAGGACATATGGACAAGCTTCTGAGGTCAACAGCCAACTTCCCTAGGAGGCTTGCGGGACTCCATGAAAACTTCAGTGTCCCCAGAGTCAGAAACAGAAGAGAGATGTCGTTGGTAGCAACTTGTTCACCAGGGATCAAGACTAAGGGTCCCTTTTTATGGAGGCAAATAATAAATGCTCTTCATGTGAACACCTCCTCTGTGCCAAGCATTAGGTCAGATAACAATGAATAATTTAAAGCTCATTCACAAACAACATGAAAAACCACAGACTATTTGCCATTTAGCTTATTTGAGTGATTGAGAGGAACCTGAGGCACAGGGAGACACAGTAACTGAACCAGGATCACACAAACATTAAGGGTAGATCAGAGTCACATGAGGTCATTCTGCAGCCACAGCCCCATACTCTTTTCCATGAGAAGTGGGGGCTTAATGGGTTCCAAAGGATCCCACGGTCATCCATTGGCTCAAATTCTTTCTTTTTAGGCATCTAAACCTCAGAGGGGTGACACAAAATAGACAACTGATCAGTCTGTACTCTAGAACTTAATCACCTACCTCAACTATCAGAGTCAGTGCAAGGAATGCCCAGACTTCCCCTCAATATCCTCATCTTCTTCATTGAACCTGAAATCCTGTGTTTCCCAAAGTGTCAATGTCACTCTCATGGGAAGATAAAGGAGAGGACTTTGCTTTCTCTCCCCACTCACACCCTGCACCAGCACAGGCCTGGTGTGAGACACATGCTCTGTAGTTCTCCCATGAAAGATGGAGGGATTGAATGAAGGAATGTGGCCACACCTGTTCTGTGTCCCTCAGGTGCTGAGATCCATGTTAATCCCTCTCACCCTCTCTGTCTAAAGCTACCCCATCTCAGGTGACTCTGGGCTTCCTAGCCCATGGGAGAGTTTCAGGACTTCCTGGTCCTGGACTGGGTCACTGGGGGCCCCTGACCTTTAAAATTCCTGAGGTCACTAGTCCCGACGGCTCACTGCCATGGGTGCCTCTGGCTCTCTGGGCTCCTCTGTGTCCCTCATTTTGCTCCCCCTTAATTCTAGGTGAGATGCCCTTTCCTGCACAGCTTCCTCCACCCACAGAACCTGCTCAGACACTCCCTCTAAGATGGCTGACTGTTCCGTTTTCTTCCTGCTCACACTGTGGGCTGGCCCACCTCCTGGGAAATAAGAAAGCCACAGAAATCACCGAGGGTAGTCACCCATGCCAGGCTCCATCATGAACCAAGGTCACCAGGAGAACGAGTCCCGGTCCAGGGCTTTTTCTCTCTGAGAGGCTGACACGTGGAACAGGTTTCTAGAAAGAAATGAGTGACTCTGCCATCCACTCTTAGAAGACTGACAGGTTCTTCATGCCCCTGTACAGACGAAACCAATTTACTCTGATGGTGATTTGTAGTAAAGAAAGATTTTCATTAGCTCAAGTCTTCCAAACAGAAGGACAGTTTATTATTATTTATTATTATAAATCAGTCTCCCCAATGCTTTGGAGGTTAGAGTTTTTCAAAAAATTTCAAGGACAGAGGCCTAGGGAATTCTTACTGCTGATTGAAGAAGATGAATTCATGTGGATGGGGAGAATGGTCTGTATGTGCTGAATCCACCTGAGTCAGGGCCACATGACTGAGTGAGCCATTAGTCATGAACCTGGATGAGGTCAGCTGGTTGACAGAATGCAAAAGTCTGAGAAACACCTCCAAAGACCACCCTCAGGTTCTATAATAGTGATATCATCTACAGGAGCAATTAGGGAAGTCACAAATCTTGTACCTCTGGCCACATGACTCCTGAGCAGTAAGAGATTATAGAAACTATGCCTACATTTTAGCAGAATTTGGCCCCTCCCATAATCCTAACATCAAGTCTTTTATTAGTCTTACAAAGGCAGTACCGACAAAGAGGGAGTTAATTTTAGGGAGGGGAAATTACCATTCTTGCTTCAAAGTTACACTATAAACTAAATTTCTCCAGTAGTTAGACTGGCCTATGCACAGGAATGAGGACAGCCAGCCTGGGGCTAGAGGCAAGATGGAGTCAGCCAGCCTGGCTTGCTCTCGCAGCTGTAATCTTTGCAAAGCTGGTTTATGCCTCTGACTCACCAGGGGGTCAGAGGCAGAAAGACATGTCTACAGTCCCCCAAAGCCCACGGGCTCATTTCACCCATGACTCCATCCTCCTTCGGCTGTGGGGCTCATGTCCTCTAGTTGTTCCCTAGAGAACTTCTGATTTCCATCAGGCATGTAAGGAGCTTGAAATTTGTCATTCAGTTCTAACAACAAGTATAAAAGTGAATAAACTGAAAAACCAACAACTCTTTTAGATCCCTCACTTATATGTGATAAAACCAACACATGTATTTCATATTTCAATTTTATCATACATAAATGATATGTATGATACATGAATGATACATGAATGATATTTCATATACATATTCCATATGTATGTGAGAAAAGAAATAAACCATAAAACCCTAGGACATTCATGTATGATAAAACACTAGTATATATATATGTATATATATATACACACATATATACACATATGTATATATACATGTGTATATGTATTATATATACATATACACATGTATAATATACATATATATGGAAAAGATAACACATAATATACAAGGACATGGTTACTAGCTGCGTGTGCGAGAGAGAAAAAAAGCTAAGTGCAAAGAATCAAGCCTGGTATGTTAGTTTATACTCACTAACATGTATCCAAGATGAGATTAGACATACAAGATAATTTATTAGGGAAAATGCCTGTGAGAGAAAGTGGGGGAAGGCATTAAAAAAAAGCCTAGGAGAGCCCTCAGACCACATAAAGATCTGATTCCTGTGAAAGAGAAAGAAGTTTTAGGTACCAATGCAGTTCTAACAGAGAATCTGCAAGGCTGATGAGTCCTCCCACCACTCATCCATGAGAGTAAAACAGTCTCACAGAACTAGACTTGCTTTCATACCCCTGCTGGGAGCCTCTGGGAAGTGAGGTCTCTGTGCAAAGAAGGTGGTAAATTTGGAATGCACTGACCTGGGCCTTCTGTCAGTCAAGTCACTGCCTTGGAGACCTGACAGTGTCTTATTTATGGCTGCCACAACTGACACACTGAGAAAAAGATGCAACCATGTAAAGGAAGAAAGTTCTAATGGTATAGAAAATAGCAATCAGCCTTTCTCACATCCCAAAGCCTTCAAAAATCTCTGAGTGCAGCATGGCCAGGATGAAATTAACGGAAGACTGATCAACAGCCTAGAAACATGTTGAGAGAAAAACACACTGCAAGAATATAGTTGGCTAATCATCTACCAGAAGCCTTCCCACAAAATTGATGTATTCCTTGAAGGAACAAGTTGAAACTACTTCATACTGAGTGCTGGTTTTGGGAGGACCCCACTGTAAAAATAACCTCACCTTTATTTCTTCTCTTCTTTTCTTTCCGTGACAGCTACTTCAGGACAAGGAAGTTCTCCTGGCCTCTCAGTTGGGGCCACTTTCGGCATCATAACTGGAGTACTGGCTGGGGTTGCTCTGATATAGCAGCCCTGGTAAGTTTCTGTATTTTAGGAAGACTGGAAGGTATGATGGCCTTTCCTCTTGTCCTGTTTTGTGCAGGGCTGGCTTTCATGCTTAGGAAAGAGAAAGGACTCCTTTGCCTATGTCTAGGACTGAATCTCATCCTCCTCCCTCTAAACTCCTGTTTCTCAGCACTAAATTCTGCAGATCTCTTCTTCCCTGGTCTTCATGCTGTCTGTACCCCACTTGTCTTAGACATGATTATCCCCAGCCTCTGCTCATTTGTTTCCCAGATTCCATGCATTATGAAACCGCCTTGTTCCTTTTTAACATCTCTTACTTGAGTCATTTTCTCCATTCTCATAGATCGCAACAACTACTAGAAGTCCTGCTTAACGTCCTGTCTCTAGTCTTTGAAATCTTCCTTGCATATGACTGCCTCATTACCTTCCTAAAATCTAGTTACCTCACCTACTCAAGAATCTCAAGGGGTCTACTATTTGATATAATTTTATCTTTTCTCTTTACTAATTCTTCTTACTTTCATTACGTCTATTCCCTAGTGTAATCTCTCCATCCTAATTAGATCCGTCTTTCTATACATCCTTGCCCCTCCAACACATAGACACATAGATTTCTCAATTCCAATGCTATGCCTAAAAACAAGGTCATTTCCCCTCCACCATCTGTACTCTAGACTTATCCACACCCTTCATCACAAGCAACCTCCGACCTCATGGAGAACAGAGACTCTAGCACTAATGTGTGAACTTGAGAATCAGAACACAACCTACATGTGACTGAGAATATTTTCCTGATGACCAATTTATGTGCTCATGAGAGATACAGAAATAAAGGAGGCAAGGTCCCTACCCCAAGGAATGTAAATTCTAAGACAGGAGATAAGACCTGAAAAATAATCATAATACCAAAGTAAAAAAAAAAAAAAAAATGAGGGCCACAAAATCAGAGAAATCTGAGGGGAAATATAGCTACAAATTGGAATCGTTGGGAAACATTTTTTAAAAATGAGTGCTCAAGACCCACCCACAAGTTCTGATTTAATGGTCTGGGGTGGGACCCAGGCATTGATAATTTTTAAGTCTTCCCAGATGCTACTAATGTGTAACCAGGATGGAGAACCCACTGTTCTTATAGGTAGAACTTAGAACAAAATCCATGGTATTTAGCTAGGAGTATTGGAATCACCTAGAAAACATTTTCAACATACATAAGCCTATACTTTGTTGACCCTATTTTTTAATAGGCTACATCAAGAACTCAGTAATCCAGTTAAGAAACAGAAGCTGGTGGCCGGGCGCGGTGGCTCACGCTTGTAATCCCAGCACTTTGGGAGGCCGAGGCGGGCGGATCAGGAGGTCAGGAGATCGAGACCACGGTGAAACCCCGTCTCTACTAAAAATACAAAAAATTAGCCGGGCGTGGTGGCGGGAGCCTGTAGTCCCAGCTACTCGGAGAGGCTGAGGCAGGAGAATGGCGTGAACCCGGGAGGTGGAGCTTGCAGTGAGCCAAGATCGCGCCACTGCACTCCAGCCTGGGAGACAGAGCGAGACTCCGTCTCAAAAAAAAAAAAAGAAAGAAACAGAAGCTGGCTGGGCGCGGTGGCTCACTCCTGTAATCCCAACGCTTTGGGAGGCCGAGATGGGAAGATCACGAGGTTAAGAGATTGAGATCATCCTGGCCAACGTAGTGAAACCCTGTCTCTACTAAAAATACAAAAATTAGCTGGGCATAGTTGCGTCTGCCTATAGTCCTAGCTACTCGGGAGGCTGAGGCAGGAGAATCACTTGAACCCAGGAAGCAGAAGTTGCCGTGAGCCAATTTCACGCCACTGCACTGCAGCCTGGCGACAGAGTGAGACTCCGTCTAAAAAAAAAAACAAAAAAAAAAACAGAAAAAGAAAAAGAAACAAACAGAAGCTACATGGAAAGGAAACCATATTTGATATGTTAAATTATATGAAAAACATTTGCAAATGATAAGTGGTGAGTGATTCTAAACCTTCTCTAAGTTATATTTATTGGTATGTTACTGATGTGAGTGTTCCAAAAATTACATGGGATTCCTATAAATTGAATATGTTATCATAAGAGTCATAATGTCATATTCCACAGAAGTTAGTCATAATGTCCTATGCCAAAGAAGTAACTACATTTCTATTTGAGCTGTGTCTTTATCATAATGAAATCTTGTAAGTGTTTTAACCAAAGACATTTTAAATCTTTGTCATTTAAAGTTGCTTTGATTTTCCCTCAAAGCATTGCAATGAGATACAGTCCAAAATTGATTCTATATCAAAAAGATTTATGGAGAAGATGCTGACAAGGAACCTTGAATACAAGTTTCTGATAAGATTAAGATCATACCACTAAACTGTCTATGAACTTCCAAAACTTTAACAAACAAGATGAAACCTTCATGAAATTGTCAACCTAGACCAGCAGGAAAAAATTAATTTCATTGAAATAAATGATAATAATAAGGATAATGTCTTTGTAATTTTTTATTTGAAAATTTGGTGATTTGGATCAGGCACGATGGCTCACGCCTGTAATCCCAGCACTTTGGGAGGCCGAGGCGGGTGGATCATGAGGTCAGGAGATCGAGACCATCCTGGCTAACACGGTGAAACCCTGTCTCTTCTAAAACTACAAAAAATTAGCTGGGCATGGTGGCAGGTGCCTGTGGTCCCAGCTACTCAAGAGGCTGAGGCAGGAGGATCACTTGAATCTGGGAGGGTGAGGTTGCAGTGAGCCAAGATCATGCCACTACACTCCAGCCTAGCGAGAGAGACTCTGTTTCAAGAAACAAACAAACAAAAAAGGAGGCAGATTTCCTGGCTGTAAATGAAAACCAGGTCACAATAGTGAAAGCATGGAATTTTGACTATTTAATGAAAAGGTAGAGTGGCTTTTATTTATATTTCCTCAGGGAATCTAAAACAAGCGGTTTGAGCTTACAGAAAAAAAAAAAAAGACTTTAACTTTGCCTTAGGCCCGATTTTTACTCTGTAATTTAGTCAAGAGAATTTTTAAGGCTAGCAGTGACACTATTATGTGTCTTTGAAATTTGATCCTTCTATCAACTGTGTGTAATAAGAAATCTCTAAAAAAAATTTTAACTTAGAAGTATGCTTTAAAGGATCTAACTTTTGGCCATGGACAATTAGAATTTCCAATGGTGTATTGATTCTAAGTGACTCAATCTAACAGCCTCTTCAGTGAAGATGCAGTCCCAAAGATCATCTCCTCCCTGGTCCCAGTGAAATACAATATTCACTCCCAGGAATAGGTTAGGAAAGCAAAAGACTCTTGTTGCAACAGCCCTACCAAGTAATCAAGAATTGGGATGACCAAAGTCCCTTATGGATGGAACTTCTTATGACAAAACTTCCTAGGAGCGTGATACATTTGCAACAAACAAAATTAATACATTTGTAACAATCAATACATTAAACAATTAATTAATTACAACTAATTAATAATTAATTGATACATTAATACATTTGCAACAAACAAAAAATCTCAAGTTCCCACCTACTTGAAGGCTGATCATTTTATGTGACTCAAAAAAAAAAAACCCCACCATATGACACAGACTAAAAGAGAGTGCTCTCACTTGGCCACAAACCCTCAAAGACATGAGACAAGATAACAGGAAACCTTATCTGGCACTCCCCTTTATTAACAAAACAGAAGGAAAGAAATAAGGGAAAAAACTATTTCTGGAAGAAAAAAATTAAACAATATGAATATTCACACCCAAAATTACTAAAAAGTACACCAGAGTCACTAAACCAAGACTAGTGAAACACAAATCTCCCATTAGTTGAAATTTTGTGGAGAAAAAAAGTGATTTTTACCATTCAATTGATAAAACTGCACAGAGAAAAGCCAGGAGTCTTGAGTGTAATAAATTCTTACCCTTTTGGGGGCTGATTATTTCCCTGCATTCCGGCATACCCACAAACAGGTTATGGTGGTAAATCAGGTTTCAGTGGCAAGACAGGTTTACAGAAGGAGGAAAGAAAGTTTCACTAGCCAAGTTGGTCTCGTACAGATGACACCTGGCAGGAAGCAGCCCTCAGAGAAAAATTGATGCTAAATTATTGTTTTGCATCTTTAAAGGTATCAGATTCAGCCAATTTTTTTCCAGTTGATTTTCCCTAATCAGATCCAGATTAGGGAAGACCTGCCTGCATTAATAGAGTCTCTGTGATGTAAATTTTTCCATAAAAGGCAGCTTTGCAGGGCCACTTCTATTTGTTGGCTCTCTCTGGTAGCCATCTCAAAATTTGTCAAACAAATATGTCTATTTCCTTCAACTGACAGGTGTTTGTAAAGGTGGAATTTGATGTTCTTCAGCTGCAAGGGTTTTACCCAATTTAGAGTCCTGATTGACTATAATCTACAGCTCCTGTTAGATTTGGCCAAATTGAAAGCTTTTTGGACACCAGACAGGCTGAAGAATTGGTCAAATCCAAAGGAAGAATGATGAAAACCAAAAACACAAAGAGCGATTATACTAATTACATACTGTTGAACACTCTAAGTGTAATCAGAGGTTACAGCCAAGTAGCAATAAGCCTTAACCTGCAGCTAGCAAATTCCAAAACAAAACCCCAAACCGCTTCCTTACCTGAGGGGAGACCAAGCTGAAGGCTGCTCTTGATTGTCACAGAGCAGAAATCTCATCTTCTTTATAGAAAGAGAGCAAAGCTCCATGAGTAAAGGAGTTCCATGGCAAAACAAAACTCAGATCTCAAATGAACAACTGGGGAGAGCAGGGACCTCGAGAGGGAATAGGATCCAGTCCTCAGAAAGTCACACAATCAGTCAGAGCTAAAGTTCTATAGTTGGTACTGAGCACCAACAGGAGAATCACTACAGGTCAAAGAGGCTACATTCCACTCACAGCGTCCCTATTTCAGTCACCAAAAGGTTAACCAACATGAGTGACTATGGCAAGTGTCTGAGTCAATTGAGTTTTTGTTTTTTGGTTTGTTTGGTTGGTTGGCTTTTTTGTTTTTTAGACGGAGTCTCGCTCTATCGCCCAGGCTGGAGAGCAGTGGTGTGATCTTCTCTCACTACAAGCTCTGCCTCCCAGGTTCACGCCATTCTCCTGCCTCAGCCTCCTGAGTAGCTGGGACTACAGGTGCCCACCACCACGCCTGGCTAATCTTTTGTATTTTTAGTAGAGACAGGGTTTCACCATGTTAGCCATGATGGTCTCGATCTCCTGACCTCATGATCAACCCTCCTTGGCCTCCCAAAGTGCTGGGATTACAGGCGTGAGCCACTATGCCCGGTCTCAACTGAATTTTGTTGAACCAGAGATTGAGAGTGCATTCTGGAAAAACATGCATCATAAAATATCACCATGCCTTGTTTTGTCTTCGAAGACGTTTTCAGGAGGCCTGATATTTATACATCTTCTGAAAGGGGGTAAGGCAGGTAGGAAGAGACAAGCAGGAGGAAAAACAGTTGGTCCCATCTTGTCTGTCTTCTGTACTTGGAAAATAAAGCATTACCAGTGTGAACTCTAACAGGATTTAGTTTTAGGAGCCAGACTTGGATTGCACACCTAAAGTTACAATTGATGTGACCTTGTTTTATGAGAAGACACACATCTTGAAAAGCTTTGAGTTCAGCAAAAAACAATTTGTGAGGGCTGTTATCCAGAGATGCCCAAGGCTTTTTTGCCTTTCCATGGGTGTCTGACAAATGCACAATGCATTCACACAAGGTTGTAGAGTAACAGTTGTTGATTTGGGGAAAAGAGGTGGCCTCGCATGACTCAGTCTACAGGTGGAATTATCTCTTTGGTGTAAAGAGTTTGACAGTCCTGAGATTTTTATTTTCTTTTACATAAGAGTTGTACTTCCTTGGTGCTGTCTGACTGAGATAAAGGGATGGGTGTGGAAGGCATCACAGCTGTCTCCACCTTAAAATCCCATTGTCCTTCCTTTCTTCCTCTGTTGGGTTATACTCCTCTGTTTAGAGATCACTTACTCAGTAGTCTTCCCAGGAAAACAAATCATACCTCATTAAAATACTAGGCACTCAGTTCAGTTCAAGGTCATTTTGGTGAATAACAGGTACAAACATTTAATAAAGGCTCATGAAAATTTTTGATGAGAGCCTTCACACCAACCACAACACTTTTCCAGACCATTGATCAGTTAGAATGGCAATCATTAAAAAGTCAGGAAGCAACAGGTGCTGGAGAGGATGTGGAGAAATAGGAACTTTTACACTGTTTGTGGGACTGTAAACTAGTTCAACCATTGTGGAATACAGTGTGGCCATTCCTCAATGATCTAGAACTAGAAATACCATTTGACCCAGCCATCCCACTACTGGGTATATACTCAAAGGATTATAAATCATGCTGCAATAAAGACACATGCATACATATGTTTATTGTGGCACTATTCACAATAGCAAAGACTTGGAACCAACCCAAATGTCCAATAATTATCATTATAGACTGGATTAAGAAAATGTGGCACATATACACCATGGAATACTATACAGCCATAAAAAATGATGAATTCATGTCCTTTGTAGGGACCTGGATGAAGCTGGAAACCATCATTCTCAGCAAACTATCACAAGGACAAAAAACCAAACACCGCATGTTCTTACTCATAGGTGGCAATTAAACAACGAGAACACTTGGACACAGGAAGGGGTTGGGGGATGGGGGAGGGATAGCATTAGGAGATATACCTAATGTAAATGATGAGTTAATGGGCGCAGCACACCAAAATGGCACATGTATACATATGTAACAAACCTGTACGTTGTGCAAATGTACATTACAACTTAAAGTAAAATATATATATATATACACACACACATATTATATATAAAATGAAGAGGAAAGACCCTGCTACATGCTGAGTACCTTTGTGTTTGCACCTCATATAATGCTCAAAAGGACTCTTTAAGTAACTACTATTATCCCACTATCTCAAGACATCAACTTGAATTGCCCCTTACCTAAGACCTGATAAAAAGTAGAACCAGGCCTCAGACTCACATATTTTGTAATCTAATCTAAAACTCATGTTTCTGGCAAAAGAAACTATTAACAGAGTAAACAGACAACCTAAGGAATGTGAGAAAATATTTGCAAATTATGCACTTGACAAAGGTCTAATATCCAACATCAATAAGGAACTTAAACAAATTTACAAAAAAGAAAAATTAACCCCATTAAGAAGCGGGCAAAGGACATGAACAGATCCTTCTTAAAAGAAAACATACATGTGGTCAACAGAATATGAAAAAAAGCCAATATCGTTGATCGTTAGAGAAATACAAATTAAAACCACAATGAAATACCATCTTAAACCAGTCAGAATGTCTATTACAAAAAAGTCAAAAAATAACATGCTGGCAAGCTTGCAAAGAAAAGGGAATCCTTATATACTGTTTGTGGGAGGGTAAATTAGTTCAACCATTGTGGAAAGCAGTGTGGCAATTCTTCAAAGAGTTAAAAACAGAACTCCCATTTGGCTCAGCAATCCATTATTAAATATATACCCCTAAAATATAAATCACTCTACCATAAAGACACCTGCACTTGAATGTTCATTGCAGCACTATACACAATAATCAACCTAAATATCCATTAATGAAACCTGGATTTTTTAATCTGGCACATATACATGATGAAATACTATGCAGCCATAAAAAGAATGACATTAAGTATCTTGAAAAAACAGGGATGGCGCTAGAGGATATTATCCTTAGCGAACTAACACAGGAACAGAAAATCAAATACTGCATGTTCTCACATATAAGTGGGAGCTTAATGAAGAGAACACATAGACACAAAGTCAGGAACAGCAAACACAGTATATAAGGATTCCCTTTTCTTTGCAAGCTTGCCAGCATGTTATTTTTTGTGCATGGACACAAACAGGAAGAGTGTAAGGAACCTCCAAAATGGAAACAGAGGAAAGTTAACCTCCTGGGGAAAGAGAATCAGTGAAACACCTCTGGTGTGAGATATTAAGCCTTTTGCAAGCCTTTAATGACAGGACAGATGAGACATCGCCGGTATCTGGGGGATTCAGCCTTTCCGGGAAAGGAAGAGGCAAAACATCCCTAGCACAAGGGATTGGGCCTATCTGGGATTCAACATGGGAAATGCTTCTAGTAGGATTGGGACAGGAAATAGACCAGGCAACAAGGGAGGGGACAGTGATGAAATTTCTTCTGATAGTCCCTTAGGATTCATGCTAAAATACTGTAAAGAGGATGAGTGGACTAAACATAAGAGAAAACAACAGATGATTAAATATTGCTGTTTCCTCTGGACCCAAGAGCCAACCTTAAAACCTGCCATTTTCTGGCCAAAATTTGGTTCAGTTGACGATTGGGTCTGTCAACTTTTAATAATGTATGTTAACAACCAAAGCCCCGTGTCCCCAGAAAAAATGGATTATGCCTTATGCTAGCAGCAAGGTCCTGCCCTTCTTTACCCCTTAAATGACTTAAAGAAGGTAACAGACAGAAACAAAGGCCCAGAGCAGTCAGTGGGATCCTTTAAATTATCTTCCTGTTTCTGAATCCCAATGCGCCGCTGCCGCCTGCTGCAAGGCTGACTCCTCCTCAGGAGGAAGTCCTGCCCCCCCACTCCTCCTCAGGCGGAAGTCCCGCTCCCCCCACCACCCCAGGGATCACTCTGGACTCGGAGGCTTCTTGTCCCGAGGAATTACCGCCTCAGTGGCTTGATCATCGCCGCTGCCCATCTAAATGTCCTTCCTCAAAAAGAGGGCTCCAAAAAGAGATAGAACAATGTAAAAGGGACATTCAGGGTCTTCCTTTTCCTTGCACTCCTAAAGGATCGACTTCCCAGCTCTTCCCTCAAAAAAAAAGTTCCACAAGAAGGGCACACAACTGGCTTTATAAATGCTTCCTTAACTGCCTCTAGGTCCGAGGCCTAAAGAGGGAGCTCAAGCCCCTGCTAAATGATCCAAAAGGAGTGGCAGAACAGATCGACCAGTTTTTAGGTCCCCAGTTGTATACCTGGACGGAGTTAATGTCGATCCTAGGTGTCCTCTTCTCAAAAGAGAAGTGAAACGTAATCCACGCAGCCGCTATGGCAGCCTGGGAAAGTGATCACCCTGCTGGCCAGGATAATCCGGTGGCAAATACTAAATTTCCCACTCAAGACCCACAGTGGGATAATAATAATGCAACCAACCAAGACCATATAAAAATTTACGAGAATTAATTGTTAGAGGGATTAAAGAATCAGCACCCCGACCTCAAAGTCTTACTAAGGCCTTTGATGTACAACAAGAGAAACATGAAGGGCCTGTGCAATTTCTAAACAGATTAAGAGAGCAAATGAGAGTGTATGCTAATTTAGATCGAGATAGCCTCCTAGGACAAGGGATACTAAAATTGCATTTTGTCACAAATAGTCTAATATAGCAAAGAAGTTACAAAAAATAAAAAGATGAAAAAATCGCTCCATCAAAGAGCTTTTAGAGGAAGCACAGAAAAGATATGTTAGGAGAGACAAAATTTTAAAAAAAAAAGGAAAAGCAAAAGGAAAAAATCTTTTGGCAAAATTCACCGGGGCAATCAATGCCAGAAGCAAAATTTCAGCCGACACCCTGGGACCTGGGGATGCAAAACAGAAGACAGAATCAAGGTTGAAGGGAAAACAGTCACAGCAAGTGTTGTAAAGGGTGTAACATAAGAGAGAAGAAAAAGGACAGAGACAGGGAAGTTCCGGAATAGGCAGAAAAGGAGGGCAAGATAGATGTTACAAATGTGGAAAGTTAGGCCACTTTAAGAGATAATGCCCTAAGTGACAGATTATGGGGGGAGCTCCTCTGCTCATTCCTGCCTTTCAAGAGGAGGAATGGGGGGGTCAGGGGCTCTTTCTTTTCTACCTCGAGTCCCACCATGAGCCCTTGATAAATTTAAAGGTAGGACCTAACCGTGAGTCAATTACTTTCTTAGTAAACTCAGGCACGACTTGCCCCTCCCTATGTGTTCCCCCAACTGGGTTAACATATTCTCCAGAGGAGTTGTTAGTCTCTGGAGTAAAAGGAGAAGGACTTAAAGCAAAGATTTTAGAAAGTGCCAAGGTAAAATATAAAGCCTGATCAACTAACATTCAATTCCTATTAATTCCTAAAGCAGAAACTAATCTACTTCAGAGACATTTAATGTTAAAATTAGGTATTGGTCTACAGTGTAGCAGGATGAGCAGCAGACAAAACTCCTCAGACACCTAGTTAAAGAAGGAAGGGGTTTATTCAGCTGGGAGCATCAGCAAGACTCCTTTCTCAAGAGCCGAGCTCCCTGAGTGAGCAATTTCTGTCCCTTTTAATGGCTCACAACTCCAAGGGGGTCCGTGTGAGAGGCTCATGATCGATTGAGCAAGCAGGGGGTATATGACTGGGGGCTGCATGCTGCGGTAATCAGAATGGAACAGAACAGGACAGGGATTTTTATAATGCTTTTCCATACAATGTCTGGAATCTATAGATAACATAACTGGTTAGGTCAGGGGTCAATCTTTAACTACCAGGCCCAGGGTGCAGCACCAGGCTGTCGGCCTGTGGATTTCATTTCTGCCTTTTAGTTTTTACTTCTTCTTTCTTTTGGAGGTAGGAATTGTACATAAGACAATATGAGGGGTGGTCTCTTCCCTTAACAGGTTAGCCCAAGAGGGTTCTTAACCTCACTAAATTTCCTAACTATGGCAAATAAGCTGAAAATTTCCCCTGGTGTCTGGTCAAAAGAAGGAAACTGAAGGAGGTTACAGATTCCCCCAATCCAAATAAAATTGAAGACTCCAGGGGGAGATTGTAAGGAATAAATAATATCCTATCTCCTTGGAAGGGCAGATAGGGTTGAAGCCCATAATAGAAAGACTTATAAAAAGATGTGCTCCTTAAGCCTTGCATGTCTCCCTGTAATACTCCCGGTTTACCTGTCAAGAAACCTAACAGGTCATACCGATTACTGCAAGATCTTAAAGCTGTTAATGAAATACTGCAGACTCCTTACCCAATCATGCCAAATCCCTACACTATTCTTTTTTTTTTTTTTGAGACAGAGTCTCACTGTGTCACCAGGCTGGAGTGCAGTGGCGCAATCTTGGCTCACTGCAACCTCCACCTCCCGGGTTCCAGTGATTCTCCTGCCTCAGCCTCCTGAATGGCTGGGATTACAGGCACCCACCACCACGCCCGGATAATTTTTGTATTTTTAGTAGAGAAGGGGTTTCACCAAGTGGCCAGGATGTTCTCAATCTCTTGACCTCGTGATCTGCCTGCCTTGGCCTCCCAAAGTGCTGGGATTACAGGCATGAGCCACTGCACCTGGCCCATCCCTACACTATTCTAAGTAAAATTCCATATAGTCATCAGTGGTTCACTGTCTTAAATTTAAAGGATGCCTTCTGGGCAGGTCTTTTGGTGGAAAACAGCCTGACCTGTTTGCCTTTGAGTGGGAGGACACCCGCAGTGGGCAAAAGCAACAATACAATGGACAGTTCTGTATCAAGGGTTCGCAGATTCACCAAACCCTTTTAGTCATGCCTTAGAGAAAGTCATAGAGAGGGCTGCTTTCCCAAAACAGCTATGTTTACTTAACACATGGATGATATTCTTATACCTGGAGAGGATATAGAGAAAGTAAATAAGTACACCATCTATTTTCTAATTCATTTATACGCTGAAGCATTACGAGTCTCAAAAGAGAAGCTCCAATGTGTGGAACCAGAAGTCAAATACGTGGGCCATTTAGCTCCAGCAAAAGAAGAATTGGTCCCGAGAGAGTGGAAGGAACTGTGCCCCTGCCACTGCCCTGGATCAAACAAGAACTTAAAAAGCTTTTAGGATTCATTAGATACTGCCGATTATGGATCGACTCCTATGCATTGAGAAGTAAATTATTATATGAAAAGTTAGCTAATAAGAGGCCTGACCCCCTTATGCTATCCTCTAAAGAAGTAGATCAAATTAATAAACTGAAGCATAGACTAACGTCTGCTCCAGTTTTACCTCTGCCTTCTCTTAAGAAGCCCTTCCACCTTTTTGTTAATGTAAGTAATGGAGTAGCCTTAGGGGTGCTCACTCAAAAACACGGAGGCTGGCGACAACCAGTAGCTTTTCTGTCTAAGATTTTAAATCCTGTTGCCAGTGGGTGGCCTCAGTGTATTCAATCTATTGCAGCCACAGCTACATTAGTAGAAAAAGGTAGAAAAATAACCTTTGGGGGGTATTTGACCGTGAGCACATCCCATCAAGTCAAGGCCATTTTAAGCCAAAAGGCAAGAAGCTGGCCCACTGATTCCAGAATTTTAAAATATAAGGCTATTCTGTTAAAAAAAAAAAAAAAAAAAGGACGATTTAAATGACTTAACCATAACAACAGAAAACTCATTCAGCCCTGCAGGTTTCCGAATGGGAAATCCGTTGCTACAGACAGAACACTTGTGCCTCAACTTAACTGACTACCATACAAAGGTCCAGCCAGATTTAGCTGAGGCCTCTATAGATCGGGGCAACACCTATTCATAGACAAGTACCCCTGGGTGTTTAATGGGGAATAACACAGTGGATATGCGGTAGTAGAGAGACACTTGAAGAAATTAAATCAGGATGGTTACCCAATAGCTATTCTGCTCAGGCTTGTAAATTATTTGCCCTCAGTCAGGCCGTAAAATATTTAAAGGATCAGATAGAAACTATCTACACAGATTCTAAGTATGCCTTTAGGGTAGCACACACATTTGGGAAGATTTAGGCTGAACAAGGTCTTATAAATAATAGGGGCCAAGAACTTGCTCGTAAGTCATTAGTAGTTCATGTCTTAGATAACCTCCAGCTATTAAAGTAGATAGCCATCATCCACATTCCTGGATATCAACATGATTTTTCCCTTATGAGCCAAAGGAATGACCTGGCAGATCAGATGGCCAAAAAGACTGCAGTCTTAGACACGCCCATTTTTCATTTAACTCCCCACCTTCCTTCTCCTACTGTTGTTCCTATCTTCTCCCTGGCAGAGAAAGAAAAATTAGTTGAAATCTCAAAGCAAAAAAAAAAAAAAATTTCAGAAGAAAGCTGGATACTTCCAGATCAAAGAGAGATGTTATCTAAACTGATTAAGAGTGAAGTATCCCATTTACATCAAGGGAATCACTAGGGTCCCCAGGCCCTATGTGATGTGGTTCTCAGAGTCTTTAGGTATATTGGCATTTATACTCTAGACAGGCAGATCACAAATGGCTGTCTCATCTGTAAGAAAACTGACAAACTAGCTTAAAGGAAATTACCTTTCTGAGGAAAAACTCCGGAGTTAAGACCATTCCAAAACATCCAAGTCGGTTATACTAAAATGCCACCCATTAGTCAGCTAAAACACCTGCTAGTAATAATTAATTACCTTACCCACTGGGTAGAAGCCATCCCCTTTTCTGAGGCAACTGCCAATAATATGGTAAAACCATATTGAGCATATTATACCCAAGTTTGGAATAATAGAAAATATTGACTCAAACAATGAAACCCATTTTGCTGCACATATTATTAAAAAGCTGGCCCAAGTGCTAGAAATAAAATGGGAATATCATATACCCTGGCATCCCTTATCCTCCGGACAAGCAGAAAGAATAAATCAAACCCTTAAGAATCATCTGACTAAATTAACTCTAGAAACTCATTTACCATGGACCAAATGTCTTCCCATTGCCTTATTAAGGATCAGGACAGCTCCCTAAAAGGATACAAGCCTGTCTCCATAAAAAATGTTATATGGATTGCCTTATTTGCATTCCTCAGCTAATGTTCCTACGTTTGAAACTAATGATCAGTTCCTCAGAAATTATATACTTGGTCTCTCCTCTACCTTTTCTTCTCTTAAGATCAAAGATCTCTTAGCACAGGCATCACCACTAGAATTTCTAGCTCACCAGCACTAACCCAGGGACCATGTTCTCATCAGAGGGTAAAAAGAAGGGAAACTTGCACCCGCCTAGGAAGGCCCTTATCCTGTACAGTTGACAACCAAAACTGCCATCGCACAGCCAAGAGAAGATGGACCCACCATACTTAAGTCAAGAAATCATCTTCTTCATCAGAATCATAGGTTAGTGTAGCGGGATCAAGCCTTAACAAGTTAAAGTTAAAAAAAAAAAGCTTAATTTCCATATCTCTTCTACATTGCTTCCTTTCCTTTCCTTATTCTGTTACTAGTTCCTTTTGTTATTAATGTAACTAAGTCTGACTCACCTCAGACCATTGCCTTTAATGCATGCTCTGTCATACCTTGTAAAGATGTGAAGGATCAATGACAGCTAGCCTTTTCACACAAATATTTATGCTGTGGCCCTCTAGTTGACATAGTTCCTCCTAGCACTCATCGTTGTGAATACTTGCAGCCGAGACACCAATTTTCAGCTCCTATAGCCTGACAACCATGTAGTAGCTGGGACTACATGCTTTGGACTACTCAGGAGCAAGGTTGGACTTCCACAGAAGAGGTTCGTGCAGATCTAAAACCCCTCATCTATTTCACTAAAGGGACTACCCCTTCTAATTGCCAGCCTTATCAGTGTAACACTGTCCTTCTCTCTATCACCACCTCCACCTTAACTGACTCTAAACCTACTCTTAGTTGCTTCTATGGTATGGGGATCGACCTAAATGGGAAACACCCCTCTAGGCATTTTTTAGATATGCATTATTCCCCATCTTCCCCTTCTTCAGTAGCCTCAGTTTTAGATCCCATCCCAATTACTCCTACACCTAGTAATAAAACTATGGTGTCTATTGTAAAGGTGAAAGATCTAAAACAAACCTTAGCCATTGAGACAAGGTATCAAAATGCAAATGCCTGGCTGGAATGGATTAAATATTCCATCTGCACTTTAAATAAGAGTGGTTGTTAGGCTTGCACACAGAGGCCCAGATTGTTCCCTTTCCACTCAGATGGTCTCCTCGTCAACCAGGTATGGACCATAAGGTCACGCACAGCTGTGACTACCAGTCATTGTGAGGAGGATTCTACCACAGGCTAAATCCTACCAAAATCCCACTGCTTGGGATAATCCATCATGCCGAGCTCTCTCTCTGCTGCTTCCTAAAGTTTGACACCCTGTGGGTCAGCCCCAAGGGCAATCCAGCTTCCACCTCCAAATGCCAAGTTTACTTCGTGCCACTCATGGCAAGTGGTGAATTTGGTGTTCCTTGGAAGCATGAAAGCATGCAAGAAGCTCAAGCCTTTCCAGGAGCTTGCCCATTAGTCTGTGCTTAGAAGCCCCTGAGCAAATGTATGCTAGTACTGTGAAGGACCTTTACTGGACACTCTGCCAGATAATTGGAGGAGTATTTGTGCTCTAATCCAATTGGCTATCCCTTTCACCCTGGCATTTTTTCAACTTAAAAGAAAAAGTAAAAACGAAACACTGCAGGCCCAAAGAAACTCCTTATAAATCCTTTAATCCTCAGGTTTACATAAATGCTATTGGGGTCCTGCAAGAAGTGCCAGATAAATTTAAAGCATGAAATCAAATAGCTTTGAGATTTAAATCTATGTTGTTCTGGTAGGTAACTATAAAGAAAAATGTCTTCAAAGCTTTATACAAAAACTTGTCCCTGCTACTCTCACAAAGTTGTTTCCTAACTCTCCACCATATTCAAAATGATTACTTCTCTTAAAAGGACAAACAGAGCAATTAAGTGAAAACATATTAAACAATTTTGAAGAGGAATTATAAAATAAAAGGGGGGAATTGTAGAGAATGAAATAAATAAATGTCCTCTTCAAAGGAATTTTCCTCCCTGTCTAATAGAAAATAAATAGTAACCCCTCTTAAAAGCAAAATTTTCTCAAAGACCTGTGCTAATATTCTTATATTCTGCCAGCCATAATAAAGAAATCAATATACTCTGTGTTCTTAGCTCCCACATTTTAGCTTAGATATTTGCCCTGATATGCCTGAACCAGTCCAAGCAAGCATTAGGTCATGGCCTATTCCTTTCCCTACTTGAAAATGTTTTTGCCTCTCTCAGCATTCCACAAGTTAATTCCTCCCTTCCTTTGTTCTCTGCATTTGCCTCTTTGGGAAAGCTCTAAGTTGTTAGCCAATCAAGTCAAGTACAAATTGGGAGGTCCATTCCAGACAATGGAAGCTGGACACAGCAGTAGGGTAGACAGGTCAGGTTATAAATGACCCTGTCTCCTTTGTTTGTGTGTGCTTTCGTGGCAAGACTGCTAGCGAGTAGCACCCTTTCTGCAGAAAGTAAACTAGCCTTGCTGAGAGATCCTTTGTCTCAGTGTTTATCTTCATGACACTGAGCACCCATTCCCAACATCAGGAAGCATGTTCCCTGGACACTCTGTGTGAGCATTCGAGACCCTCCATTAGGTCTCCACACACAACTGTGAACATCAGTCATTGTGAGGAGGATCTTACCACAGTCAAGAGAATCAGCTACAGAGAGAAACCAAAAGTTGGAGGTGCTGGTTGCTGACATGGAGCAGAGTCCCTGTAGTTCACAGGTCCAGCTAAATTAAAAGTGCCACCCCCTTTTTGATCCAGGCACCCCTGAGAAATAGCCTTTTCCTAAGGCCTCCTCCATGGTGACACAACAGCATCCCTCATTGTCAAGCTTCCATAGCGGGCAGCAACCTGATCAGAACCCATCCCAGCTTCACCCTTCCTCCCTCCCATGGAGCAGGCCTCAGGGCTGAGAAAAAAAAAAGGCAGAGGCCAGTGAGGCCAGAGATGGTGAGACAGCAGCAACGTAGGGACAGCTGCCTGGAACAGGAGCAGGTGGGGCCACAGGGAGGAGGTGGTGCAAGAAGGAAAACCCAGCAATGGGCAGAAGAGCAGAAGAGAACCCAAGCTCTGTGGGGCTGCAACCTAGAATGAGACTGAGTGTGAAGTCATCTCACCAGGGAAGGTCAGGCCTCATGAACAGGAGGAGAAGCAGCTCCCACATTTCCTGCTCCAGACAGAATGTGCCACCTCAAAATTGTTAAAGCCCTCATCCTTAATGTGATGAAATTTGGAGGTGGCATTTTTGGGAGATAATTAGAGTAAGATTAAGTCATAAAAGTGGAGGCTTCATGATAGAGTTAATGACCTTATAAATAGAAGAAAACATGGGAGAAGTGTCTCTCCCTCTTTCTGTCTCTCCACCCACCTTCAAGCCCCCGCCATGTGCAGATACAGCAAGAGAGCAGGAATCTGCAAGGAAGCCCTCACCAGGACTGAATCAGCTGGAAACTTGAACTTGGACTTCCCAGGCTCCAGAACTGTGAGAAACAGATTTCTGTATTTTAAGCCACCCAGACTAAGGTGTTTGTTATAGCAGCTGAAGCCCAGGAAAACATCACCTGACACACGGTTTTGAATAAAACTCTTCCATTTCTCCATCAAATTATCTGACAGCACCTGTCCCCAACAGCACCAGAGACCCCAAGAAAAGAGCTCCAGCAGGGGCTCAACCAGCATGGGTCCCATGGGGCAGCCTCAATGTCAGGCACCAGATGGCAGGTGAGGCTACAGTGATACAACCACAATGTGAAAGTACAAATGTTTTTGCTGTTTACAGACTGTGAGGAGCACATGGCACAACTACAGATAACAGACACAGAGGTCAAGGAGTCCAGGCAGAGAGGAAAGTAGGGATCTGTAGGCCAATGGCTTTAGTGGGTCCAAGGTGTTACCTGAGGTTTCTAGCAGAAAGCTTTAATGGGTGAGTTGAAAGCAAGCAAACACTGGGGCCAGGTGACCACGCTGTGACTGAGAGGTGGTCACTTAAAATTTCAGGGCAAATTTCACAACTGTCAGTTTAAAGCAAACAGCTGGGGAGAGGCGAGCCCAGCACACTAAGCAGGAGAGATGCCTCTAAGATTTTATCTCTGGCCACCAACTGCAACCGTTTGGCCAGATAAATTATTGGGAACTGTCATGGTGGCCAAGCACTGCCTCTGATATAAAGCAGGTAAACTTACACCTTAATAATGAATGCCAAAGCAACATGAAATTATGACCACTGGTGACATCCACGGACACCAACAGTGTGTGGTGTTGAGCCCTAGGGTCAGGGTCCTGCATTCTTGGTCCCCTGGTAGTGAGAAACAAAGACAACTTGTCCCTTCTCACTCTTTACTCCCCTGTCATTGATCTTCCGGCCCTGCACCTCCCTCTTCTGCTTCCAAACCTCTGCCCTGTGCTCAGCCCCACCCAGACATCACTGTCCCCAGGGCACACACAGTGCAGCCCACTGCACACAAACACAAACTCACAGGTGACAGAAATCTCTGTTTGGGACATCTGATTGTGATAGAGGGAGGATAGTGAACTTACAGTCACAGAGACTGAGACTCCCGGGGCTGGAATGTGATGGATCTGTGACATATGTGAATAATCTGCTGTGAAATGTGCAGATTCACGTGGAATAAAACATGCAGCCTCGCCTGGGGCTGCTGTCATCCAAATTTCGCTCCATGTTCACCAGAGGATGGCAGAATCCCAGCCTTGAGACTCCCCAGGGGCTGCTGACCCAGCCAAAAGGGCATCTCCAAGGGCAGTGATGGTCCACATGACGCCATATTAGGCACTTTATCCTTGGGACCTCTTACCATCCTCATCAACTTTTTCTGTGACTGCTCCCTACATTCCCACCCCACTCCCTCTGTACAGTTCTCTAGGTTGTCCTAGGCTGATACCAGTGCTGACACAGAACAGCGGCTGCCTGAGTGCCCACAGCATTCCTAGGAACCAGCCAGGCACACTGTGACCTGCCCATTGCACCCCAAGATGAGCAGAGGGTGTTTGAAGATCACACACAGGCACCATCCATGATGTTACCACCTGCTGGAGGCTTTTCTACTCACCCACAATCTGCCCCCTGCTGTCTCTAGTGAAGTTGGGAGGGAAGACAGAGCTGTCCTTTGTGCATGGGGATGGTGAAGTGGGGGGTATTAGCTCCTTTTACTCTCAGAACATGGCCCACCCCCACACACCCTCTCAGGTGTGAGCAAAGCCCTTTCACGCAGGCTCTCCAGCCACTGCCTGTTCTTCTTCTACACAGAAGAGCTTGACCTGCCTCAGTCCCTCAAGAGGAACCCCAAGAGATGTACAGTGAGAGGGGCTAAGCCCATCCTGGCTGCAGAATAAATCTGCAGAAATCTCTCCAGCTCTGAGCCCCTGTTCTTTCCCAGTCTCTCTCTCTGGTCTTGAAGAGCTGTCTTCTGTGGGGACCCTGGGCATCACCCCACTCCCTTTTGCCCCAGCTATGGGGAAGGTGGGGTGACCACAGGACAGTCAGCTGGGCCAAGGACAGAGGACACCAAAGGTGGTCAAGAAGCAAATGGAGGGGCCTCAGCCCCAGCTCAGCCACCAGAACCCAGGTACCAAGAGAGTGGCTGAGACCTGTCCCTGGTGAACACTGGGACCATAGGCCCCACTGACCAATCAGCACAGGCCTTTCCTACCAGGAGGCATAAGAGACTGATCCTGCACCTCTCTACGAAGGAAAATACCCTCTTGGACAACCGGGTCATCGAATGTCTAACCATGGAAGCTGTAGCAATGCTCAACATAATGAAAGAGATGGAGGGTCCTTCTCACCAGCCAGCACTCAGCTCACCCAAAGCAAGGTGAGGGTGCATCACTGTGACAGGGTCCTGGTGCTGCCCAGCCTCCTGCTCTGAAGACAAAAGCCAGAAGGGAATGGGAGAGGGCAGGGGGAGCAACTGTACACCCTGACCTGGAGCAATGGAAATGGGAGGACACTGAGGGCCCAGGGCTGTGCTCACCAAACCTAAAGGATGTCTTTGTGTGTGTGTGTGTGTGTGTGTGTGTGTGTGTGTGTGTGTGTGTCTGCACATAGTGTGTGTAGAGATTGGGTGAGAGAATCACTGCTGAAGGAGGCAGAGGCCTCAGCAATTCCCAGGGGCCTGAAACACAGAAGAGAAATGGAAAGGAGGGACAAGGAATCAGGACTGAGAGGGGAGGGCACAGAGAGGTGTCCTGGGCACAGACCCAGATCATGAGCATGAGAAGTGCTCCTGCCCTGGGAAGAGGCTCAGTGCAGAAGGAGGAAGGACAGTACAGCTGACAGCCCTGCTTGGGAAGTTTCTGGATCCCAGACTCATCTCCACAGAGGAGAACACGGAGGCAGCAGAGACCATGGCGCCCCTTTCAGTCCCTTTCTCCAGATGGCGCATCCGCTGGCAGAAACTCCTGTTCACGGGTAAGGAGAGAACTTCTGTGAAGAGGAAATGAGAAGGCACAGGGACTGGCTGGGGTCTCCTGGGGAAGATGGGGCTCCTGGGGAAAGGGGACTTAGAGCTTCTACCTCTGCCTTAACAGAAGGAGGACACCAGAAGTGACAGGATCAAAACAGGAAAATCGCATCGAACTGAAATTGGTAAGAAGAAAACAAATCTCACGTCTTCTCTATTCCCGGTTAATTATCACTGGCCACTACATTTTGACCGATGATAGTAATAACTATATAACACTTCAAATAAAAACATAATGAGGGCATAAAGCATTGTCATCAGCCACCAACTTCAGAAATTGGAAAATAAATCACAGGCCTTGGAGGGCTCTGGGAATGCTCACAAACTCATTCACAAGAGTCCACAGCATGTCCCAGGCACTGCGGTACAACCAAGATCATACAAGTCCCTGCCCTGATGAACCTGATGCTCTTATGGGGAGGGGAGCAAGACATGCAAGGAGATCTAGAATGTGAGGTTAGGTGTTGACAAGAGCCCTGAAGAAAACCGACCAGGGAAAAGTGAGAAAGGGAAGACCCAGAGTCTCTAGTGAAGGTGTCAAGAAAGGGCTCTTTCAAGGATGCCCTGATGTGAGCAGGATCTGAGGTCAGTGGAAAGGGAACCATGCAGACCCCTGGGGAAGAGGATTCCACACTGGGAAATGCCAAGTTCAGAGGTGTTGAAGGAATGGGGGTCATGCTGCTGACCTTGACCCAGCAGGACACACACACACACACACACATTCTCTCTCTCTCCAAGGCTCATGGGTGAAGAGAACCTCTAAGGACAAATGGCCCCAACTTTCCACCCCAATACATAGGTTTTGATATTGGTTGATGCTCTCTCCCCATCCTAGCCTCACTTATAACCTTCTAGAACCCACTCACCACTGCCAGAGTCACTATTGAAGCCATGCCATTCAATGCCACAGAGGAAGAGAAGGAGGTTTTTCTACTTGCCCACAATCTGCCCCTGAAAGTGATGGCCTACAACTGGTACAAAGGAAGAAGTGTAGATCTGGACTATCGAATTTTAGGATATGCAACAGGCATTCAGAGATCTAGCTCAGGACCTGCATACAGTAGCCGGGAGGTAATATTTGCCAATGCATCCCTGCTGACCCGGAAAGTCACCCAGTATGACACAGGATTCTATACCCTACAAATCATAAAGACAGATTTTACCATTGAAGAAGCAACTGGATATTTCCGTGTGCACTGTGAGTGATTCCTCATGACCTCTGGGTATTGGGGGTCAGTTCTACTTCACACACACAGGATTGTTAGTCCTGGCTGTGCCTGTGACCCCCTCTGCATTATGTCCCATTTTAGTGTTTGCGCATTCAGCGCAGGACACACACAGGGTAGACAAATTTCAACGGATCAGAATTCATTTCCTGCATCCATACTCTGCAGACACTTGCTGCAGAGAAAGGACAATCTGATGGGGGAAACTCAGCAGGAGGAGATCAGCCTGTGCACTTCCCATGAACACCATTTGGAAAAAGACCCTGGAGAACTACATCAGGGCCTGGTCTGAGGGGCCCCCTGGGATCCTTACAGAGAAGCTGAGTCCTAGAAGCCCTGGCCCCAGAACCCAGTCCTCAGATCCTGAATCCAAGTGACTGTGGAAAACCTGTGCCAGGGCTGCATTGTGGCCTCCTGGGCAGGACTGACTGGGAACAAGTATTGACCAGCTGTATGATGGATGTGGCTCCTGGAGCTGCTCCCAGGGAGGGTTGAGCCCCAAGAGCCTCATCTGGTCAAAGACAGAGCCTTCTCTTTCACCTGAGACGCAGAGTGAACAGATGGACAAGCTTCTTAGGCCATCAGCCAACTGTCCTGGGAGGCATAGGAGATCCCATAGAAAGTTCAGTGTCCCCAGGGACAGAAATAGAAGAGACAAGATGTTCCCGGCAGCAACTTGTCCACAGGGATCAGATGTAAGGGTGCTCGCTCATGGAGGCAAACAATAAACACTGTCTGTGTGAACACCTCCTTTATGCCAAGTGTTAGGTCAGGTGACTGTGAATAATTTAAAGTTCATTCAGAGTCAACACGACAAGCCACAGACCATTTGCCACTTAGCTTATATGACTGAGAGGAAACTGAGCCACAGGGAGACACAGTCACTGAACCAGGGTCACACAAACATGAGGGGCAGATCAGAGTCACACGAGGTCATTCTGCAACCACATCTCCATCCTCTCCTCCATGAGAAGTGAGGTCTTATTAAGTTCTAAGGACCCCATGGTCATCTGTCAGCTCAAATCCTTTCTTCTTAGGCATCCAAACCTCAGAGGAGTGAGAGCAAATGGACAACTGATTTGTTTGTACTCCAGAACTAAATCACCTGCCTCAACTGTCAGAGCCAGTGTGAGGAATGTCCAGACATTTCCCTCAGATCCTAATCCTCCTTACTGCACCTGAAATCCTGTGTTTTCCAAAGAGTCAGTTTCATTCCCATGAAAGAATAAAGGAGAGGACTTGGCTTTCTCTCCCCATTCACAGTAACACAGGCTCGGTGTGAGACACACACTCTATAGTTCTCACATGAGGGAAGGAGCGATTGAATGAATGATTCATAACCTCTTCAGAGACTGGATCCTGGACGCAGGATCCTAGAATTTTCTGACCACACCTGTTCCCTGTCACTTGGGTGCTGAGGCCAATGTTCCTTCCCTCTCACTCCCTGTCCCTAAAGCTACCTCGTCTCATGTGACTCCGGGCTTCCTAGGCCATGGGAGGGTTTTCAGGGATCCCTGGTACTGAACTGAGACCATGGGGGCCCCTGGTCCCTGGAGTCTCTGAGGTCACTGTAGCCCCCGCTGCTCACTGCTATGGATGTCTCTGGCTCCCTCTGCTCCTCTGTGTCCTGCTTGTTCTGCCCCTGCCCCCACCTTCATTCTACCTGGCATGCCTTGTGCAGCACAGCTTTCTCCAGGCTTTGGACTTCCTCAGACAAAAGCTGACTGTTCTGCTCCTTTTCTGCTCACACTGTGGCCTGACCCTCCTGCCCCCACACCCCCCAGAAAAAACACTGAGATTAGCCAGAGTTGCCACTTCTGCTAGGCTCCATTATGAGCCAATGTCTTCAGGTCACCAGAAGAATGAGCTTCCACTGTGTCCTGTTCCAGGGCTCTTTCCTTCTGAGAGGTTGACTCATGAAACAGGCCACCAGAAAGATATTAGTGGCCCTTCCATCCACTATTATAATCACCTGACAGGAAGACCAACAGGTCCATCTTGCCCCCTGCACAGGCAAAACTAATTTATGAAGAGGGCGATTTGTAGTAAAGAAACATTTTAATTAGCCCAAGGCTGCCAAACAGGACCTTAGTTTATTATTACTCAAATCATCCTCCGGAATGGCTAGGGTTGGAGTTTTTCAAAAAGTTGAGGTCTAAGGAATGGGTCCTGGTGATTGGATGGGAATGAAATCATGCAGGTGGGGGAAATCGTCTCTATGTGTTTGATCTGCCTCTGAGTGGGGGCCACATGACTGGATGAGGCATTCCTCACTGGTCTGGATGAGGCCAGCTGGTTGCCAGAATGCAAGTCTGAGAAATATCTCAAAAGACCAATCTCATAATCTGTAATAGTGATGTTATCTATAGGAGCAATTAAAGAAATCACAAGCCTTGTGACTGCTGGCCACATGACTCCTGAGCGATAATGGATTATAGAAACTTTGACCACATTTTACCAGGATTTCGGTCCCTCCTATAATCCTAATGTTATGGTCTTGTATTACTTTTACAAAGACCATCCTTGACAAGGAGGGAGTTTATTTTAGTAAGGGGATATTATCATTCTTGCTCCAAAATTACACTGTAAATTAAATTCCTCCCACGGTTAGCCTGGCCTATGCCCAGGAATGAGCGAGGCCAGCCAGCCTCCAGCTAGAGGTGAGATGAAGTCTCCCATGCTAGCTCTATCTCACTGCTGCAATCTTTCCAAAGGTGGTTTCACTCTCTCCACTGACTCACCAGGTGATCAGAGGAAGAAGGACATGTCTACAGTCCCCAATGCCCACGGGCTTATTTCATCCATTTCACTCCAACCTCATCCTGCTGTGGTTGTCACTCAGTAGGAACAAGTAAAAAGATGAACAAACTTAAAAATCAAAAACTCTTTTCGACCGCTCAGAGAAGCAAGGTCTCAGCGCGAACTCCCCCATATACTGGAGAGACCCACAGGTAAATACAGAGCAGCACGTCTTACCTGAGCAGAAACCCAGGCCCAGAAACTCAGTGGGGTGTCTTTTGCATCCTAGCCACCAGCAGACCTTATCCAGACACAGTCAAAATCCCTGAACTGTAACTGATGAATTGCTGAAGGCTCAATGTGGACAAGGCACAGAGTTAAACACTCCAGCAGATGGATCAGGTATGGGATTCGGAGGACACTTTTATGGCTCTCACTTCCTGGAACTATACCAGGTTTTCACAGTGAATATTCAATAAAATTCCCCTCATCTTTCCTGTGGGGGATGAGGAGGAACCACTAAGAAAGATGGCAGTGAATTCAATTCTTCCTGGCAAGACCTGTCTTCATAAAGATTGTTATGAACCACAGCTGAATCAGCTGGGGTTTAATGGAAGCTTAACTGGCCTGGGGAAGGGAAAATGTCCAACTCCAGCCCCTCTAGCCATCATATCCCACCTAAGGAGGAGAAAATACTAAGAGGCAGTTGTGACATTCACAGCCCAGGGAACAGATCTCATTCAGGACCACAGAACCCCTCCCTCCCCACATTCACCACTATATCATTGAAGGCCTGCTCACCCAAGTTCCTTTTACCCAGTACATCATGTCTGGCTTTCAAAAAAAAAAGAAAAAATACAAGACAGGCTATGGCAAAAAAAAAAAAAAAAAAAAAAAAAAAAAAAAAAAAAAACATGCGGTTTGAAAGACAGAGCAAGGATCAGAACCAGACACAGACATGGCAGAGATGTTGAAATCTTCAGACTGAAAATTTAAAGCAACTCTGGTTACCAGTTATGAAGGAAAAAGTAGACACCATGCAGGAAAAGATGGGTGATGTAAGCAGAGAGACGGATATTCTAAGAAAGAACTTAAAACAATGCTGGAAATAAAAAAAAAACTCTATAAATGAAGAAGCCTGGTAGCCTGGACACAGCTGAGGAACAAATAGCTAGCTTGAGGGTGTGTCAACAGAAACTTCTAAAACTGAAACAGCAAAGTTCAAAAAGAATGGGAAAAAAGTGGAACAACATATCCAGCTTTCTTTCCAATATTTTGTATTGACAATAGCATATTTTATATTTTGTAGTTGTGGGACCACTTCAAAGGCTGTAACATACACGTAATGAGAATAGTGGTGGTTCCTGGGACAGGATGGAGCTGGCCAGGTGGGCGCTGTCTGATGGGTTTGTTGCCAGTTTTACACACACCTGTGTCCTCATGATGACACCATTGTCAAACGGTGGGGTCCTTCAGGTGGGGAGATGCATGAGGCACTGGCGTCTCACTTAGACTCTGCCCAATTTAAACAAACATAATCAAACTCTAGTGTTTCTTGAGATCAAGAGAAAATGATGAAAACATTTCACATGCCTCTTTTGGGCTCCTCCCCATTTTGCCTAACTGCACAGAAATTAGAAGCAGGGAGGTCTTTCTAAATTCACTAACATAACACACATCGCTTCTCTTAATTTGGCGTCATTCCTCACTTTATGTAATTGACACACTAAAGACTTTCTCTGTGATCAATCCTGTCCTTCCAACAGAATGCACACGCCTCCCACTACCCAGGGAGTTGCTAATTCCAAACCATCTTCAGCATCTTTCTTTGAGCATAATGTGATCCGGCTGGAATTCAGAGCAGACCTAAACTTTTTATGTTATCAAGATGAATACTACTTCCAGCAATCGATCTTAGATCTTTGGATCGTTAATAACAGTGTCCACTTATACAAAAAAAAATGTTTCCTGCAAATTTTCATTTTACTATTGTCAGAACATAACGTGAAGTCCAAACTCATCATGAATTTTTAAATGCAAACTTTAGTACCAAACATTGAGCATCCCAAATCTAAAAATCCAAAGTCTGAAATGCCCTAAAATCCAACACTTTTCACCACTGATGTGATGCTTAAAAGAAATGTTCACTGGAACATTTGGATTTTGAATTGTTAAAATATGAATTCCTAAACCAGTAAGTATACTGCAAATATTCCAAAATCAAAAAAAGTTGGACATCCAAAACACTTTTGGTCCTAAGTCTTATGCATAAGAAATACTCAATCCGTATGAAGCATAGGCACCAAGCTGTACAGTAGACCTCTAGAACCTTCTCATCCTGCATCACTGAAGCTGCAGACCCACTGAACAACTCCCCATTCCCCCCACTGTTTTTGATATGTAGTTCTTCTGAAATATTCTGAATATAATATTTTGAAAATTAATCCCTTATCAGATGTATAATTTGCAAATACTTTTCCACCTCATGGGTTGCCTTTTCACATTCTCAATAATGTTGGCCTTCTTTATTAATAGGCTACACCAGCAACTCAGTAATCCAGTTGAGAAACAGAAGCTAAATGGAAAAGCCACCTTATTTGATATGTTAAATTATATAAAAAGCATTTTCAAATGATAAGTGATGTGATACTAAACCTTCTCTAAGTTTTATTTATGGGTATGTTACTGATGTGAGTGTCCCCAAAATTATGAGATTCCTAGAAATTTAATATGTTATTATAACAATCATGTCATATTCTACGGAAGTTAGTCAGAATGTAATATGCCACAGAAGTAACTAAATTTCTAAGTGAGCTGTCTTTATCATTTATTCCTTCTCTTCTTTTTTTTTCCATGACAGCTTCTTCAGGACAAGAAAGTTCTTTTGATCTCTCAGCTGGGACCACTGTCAGCATCATGACTGGAGTACTGGCTGGAGTTACTGTCTTTATTATACCAAACTCTTATCAGAGTTTTAACAATAGTCATTTTACATGTTGGTCATTCACAGATGGTTGTTTTGATTCTTCCTGAAATCATCTGCAATCAGATACAGTCCAAAATTTCTTCTATTTCAAAAGATTTATGGAAAACATGCTGACAAGTACTCTTGCATATGAGTTTCTGAGCTGTTCAAGATTATACCACTGGACTGTCTATGGGCTTCCAAAACTTTAACAAATAGGTGATGCCTTCATGAAATACGCCAACCTAAGCCAAGGTTAACAAAAATAATTTCATTGAAATAAATGATAATGTGGATAATGTTTTTATAATTTTTATTTGAAAATTTGCTGATTTTTTTCCAGACTTATGGAATTTTTCTTCTTTTAAGCTATCTATAGCTAAAGCAATTTGGTAAAGTATACTTTTGGAAACAATAATTGAAGCCCATTTATTCTTGCTCTTTACCTAGTTGTCCCAGGATTGAGAAACTATTCATGAGTATTCATGTGTTTATGCTAATACAGTTATTTGCACAACTTTAGTAAGAATCTTCTCTCTTTACAAAAGGACATGTTTCAAAACATTGGTTATATTACCATGGCTTTGACTGAGATGTTATATTTGAGAATATACATAGAATGGACCCATAAGTATTGCAGGCAATGTCTGAAGATGGCCTTCATTTGGCTTCCTCATCTCCAGAGGTTTGTAAAAGTTTAATCTGAGACTCCTTATAAAAACTTCTAGTGAAGCAAACTTTAGGAAGAGCCTCTGTGTTCCAATGCTACTCTTGATGCACTTATGTAAAGAATCCCGGCAAAGTTTGATAAGACTAAACCTACTTTGTAAACAAATTTGGCCTACTGGGATTATCTTTGGTAAAAATAGATATGCCTATAGAGAGAAAAATAATGTTGAAAATAAAAACTGTAGTATACCTGCTATGAAATTGCAGCTCTGTTCATTGTTTCTGAGTTTTTATTATTCACCTGTAGACTGGACTAGACCCTGAATTCTTCTAGTTCCTCCCATCCAGTTTTCTCTTATTGAATCAGTTAGAACAAAATCTGCTTTGTTCCTGAAGCCCTATAAGCTGGAGGTGGAAAGCTCAATGTAAATTTCACAGGAAAACCCTCGTGCCTGAAGTATGCGTCACTCAGAGCTCACCAATATGTTTGACACCATAACTACAGACACTCAAGTGGAAAACCAGGATAAGAAGTTGACAACTTCACACTGTGAAAAGCTTTTCCCAAGTTGTCAGAACAAGTCTCCACATCAAAATCAGGCTCTTACCCCTCTTAATTTGTCCATGCTTATGCCTCCCTCTTTCACTTGGCAGGATGATGGTATCATTAGAATTTCACATGAAGTAGCTTCTGAGAGTAGCATAACAGAGTGACAGATATATCATGTCACCCCCAAATTTTTACATAAGATATCATTTAGTCCACCCAATGGCTGACATTAGCAGCATCTTTAACACAATTGTTTGTTCAAATGTACGGTGGTCCCTTTTAAAGTTACATTTTCAGACTCACTTGTTCTCACTCCCTGTTTTAATTTAATGAGCCAGAGAATGCTACATAATAAAATTCTTCCCTACCAGCTGAACAGGGAAGAACCTGTGCAGTTTCTGACACTGATTGTTGCACATAAACAAATACATCGAGTATAATAACGACTCAATCACAAAAGTTACCAAACATACTACTTGGTTAAAATTGCTAGACTCTTCTGGCTCATTCTTTGATCTATTCTATTTCAGTTGGTTTGCATCTTGCCTAAAGTGCATACTCCAAACTTTTGGTATTATACTCCCAATAGTCATACTAGTAGCCTCTCTGGTGTGATAAATTCTACATGTTTTTAAATTCTACATTTTGGTGTGGTGAATTCTACAAAAGTTTTTAAAAAGTTTTGTGTGCAGCCATCAACAAATACCATAGGGTCTCTCTTTGGCTGAAATGACAAAAACTCAAAGAAACGTGTGATCAGGAAGACATCATAAACCTATAAATGATGGAAGCCCAATATGATGGTTACTGAGATGAATGCCAATGCTTTAAATTTTGCTCACACTCTCACCTAAGTAAGAGCCTAGAGACTCCAAAATAGAATCACTCATGCTAAATGCTACAGTCTACAACTGAAATTTTAATGAAGCAAAGAGATACCAGAACAGACCTCTGTCTTTTGTTGAAAAGAGGAGATTCCACTCTACCTGAGACAGCATAATAAAAGTTTCCTCTGCTTTAACTTTTACAG
This sequence comes from Symphalangus syndactylus, assembly GCF_028878055.3. NCBI lineage: Eukaryota > Metazoa > Chordata > Mammalia > Primates > Hylobatidae > Symphalangus > Symphalangus syndactylus. The sequence goes on from NC_072439.2 coordinate 19,636,855, forward strand.
AAAAGCGACCTGAAGTACCCTAATGTTAACCAACTTATTTATTTATATGTCTTTGTTTACTGGTTCCCACTTTACAAAACCCACTGTTTTGTTATTGTATAGCCCAGGGAGGGCTGTCCCTATATTTGTAGAGTAAGAGCTGCCTCAAATAATGAATGAAAAATAAAATCTATAACTACATTAGTTGTAATTTTGTCTTTTGATGCATGTTCACACCCAGCATTGGCCAGTGGAGTTTCACAGGCTCATCATTCTCACACTGACCCCCTGCTTTTCTTTGTCACTTACAAGGACACTTCTGATTACACTGGGCCCACCTAGATAATCTAGAATAAACTCCACATCTTAAGATTTTAACTTTATCACCCCTGCACAGTGTTTTTACCAAGAAAAGTAAATGCACAGGTTTCAGACCTAGGGTGCAAACAGTTTAGGGGTCCGTTATTCTGCCCAACACAGGTAACTTTCATAAATTTCACCCACAACAAAAACTTGCTTTGCCTTCCTTCTGTGTCTCACTTTTCTGTCTGTGCACAAACATCAAGGTGAAACATACAAGCTCTAAGAAGTAGCTGGATGACTCTAGACCACTCATTTGAGCTCCCTCAGGCTCTTTTCTCATCTTCAGCAGAAGGGTGACCCTTCACGCATCAGAAAATGAAAGTGGAAGAGTAAATCAAAATGTGTAAGATATTAGTCACAGCAAGGTACCAGATGAGCCCTTGGGTACATTTTTTTTTCGTTTTTTGAGATGCAATCTCGCTCTGTCGCCCAGGCTGGAGTGCAATGCCACAATCTCAGCTCGCTGCAACCTCTGCATCCCAAGTTCAAGTGATTCTCCTGCCTTCAGCCTCCTGAGTAGCTGGGATTACAGGGCGTGCCACCACGCCAGGCTAATTTTTGTATTTTTAGTAGAGATGGGGTTTCACCATGTTGGTCAGGCTGGTCTCAAACTCCTGACCCCGTGATCCGCCCACCTCGGCCTCCCAAAGTGCTGGGATTACCAGTGTGAGCCACCATGCCCAGCCAGTAAACATTTTTACCAGACCTTTCCTTTCACGATTCCATTTCTGTCACCCTCACCCATCTTCTCCTCTGACTTTTTTCTCTTCAGTGACTTACTTGGTCTAATATGTTGTTTAGCATCAAAAGCCACACTACAAATTCTTTTGTGACTCTCTTGGAATGTTCTTGTGATGCCCAGAACCTTGGAAGCCTAAGCCTTACATCAGTGTGTGCCAAATAGGAGATATGGGGTCAAAGGAGATTATTTTCGAGCTTTAAGTTTTAAAGACTGTGCTGCAAGGTTTCAGACTTTCATGGGGCCTGTATCCTATTTCCTTGGGCCTATTTCTTCCCTTTGGAATGGGAGTATTTACCCAATGCCTATACCTCCATTGTGTCTTGAAAGTAACTAACTTGTTTTTGAATTTACAGGCTCATAGGTAAAAGGAACTTGCCTTGTCTCAGATGAAACTTGCTATTTTGGACTTTTGAGTTAATGCTGGAATGAGTTGAGACTGTTGGGAAGCCATCCTTATATTATTAAATATGAGAAAGACATGAGATTTGGGACGGACGATGGAGAGAATAATATTTTTTTGGACCTTTACCCCCACCCAAATCTCAAGTCAAATTGTAATCTCCAAAGTTGGAGGTGGAGCCTGGTTGGATGTGAATGGATCGTGGAGGTGGTTTCTCATTTTAACACCATTCTCCTTGGTGCTGTTGTAGCAACAGTGAGTTTTATCTGGTTGTTTACCAGTGTGCAACCCTTGCTCTCTTCCTCCAGCTCCCATTATATAAGATGTCTTTATCCACCATTGGCTTTCTCCATGATTATAAGTTTTCTGAGGCCTCCTCAAAAGCTGAGCAGTTGCCAGAATCATGCTTACTCTACAAACTGCTGAATCATGAGACCATTCAACCTTTTTTCTTTATAAATTATTCAGGTTCATGTATTTGTCTCTAGCAATGTAAAAACAGACTTATACAGCCTTATTTTCAGTAGAAAAATAACTAGGGAGTAAGCCATTCTTTATTTTTTAATTATACCTTAAGTTTCAGGGTACATGTGCACAACGTGCAGGTTTGTTACATAAGTATACACGTGCCCTGTTGGTGTACTACACCCATTAACTCCTAATTTAGCATTAGGTATATCTCCTAATGCTATCCCTCTCCCCTCTCCCCACCCCACAACAGTCCCCAGTGTCTGATGTTCCCCTTCCTGTGTCCATGTGTTCTCATTGTTCAATTCCCACCTATGAATGAGAACGTGCGGTGTTTGGTTTTTTGTCCTTGTGATAGTTTGCTGAGAATGATGATTTCCAGTTTCATCTATGTCCCTACAAAGGACATGAACTCATCATTTTTTATGGCTGCATAGTATTTCATGGAATAAACCATTCTAACTATGTACCAGATGCAAAGCCCAAGACAAGGAACAGAGCTATGAATAAAATGCCTGGATAATCTCACCTCTCCCAGCATGGCTAAAAGGCACAGCTGGAGGATGGGATGGGTTTTGTCCCCAGTTCCTACTATGGTCACTCATCTAGAACTCAGAATTTAATGGTTCAAATATGAAGAATAAGCTCACAGAAAAATTAAGAATATGTATATATATGGAAGCAACTGTTTGATGACCTTAAAACGTCTAGTAAAGACAATATAAACCTGCCTGCCAACAGACCTAGGCAAAAACACATAAATTAAATTATGAAGACCTTTCTACTTTATTTTACCAACAATTTTAAAACTATCTATATTCACCAAAGGTTACTAAAATCACATGTATAGAAAAGCATTTGGGCTTATTCACTTAATTTGTGAGTCCTCATTTATTTTTACATTCATTTGATACTATGTGTCAACAGTATATAAACGTGTGACATATACATATATGTGATGAAACATATAACATATACATGTTCACATAAAGATAGAGAGAGACAAAAAGATTTTAGAGTTTTGATTTTAGGACTTTAGGCATTAGATCAGTAAAACCCACCATTTTAAAGATAGTTGGATTCAAGTTGCTTTCTTGTAAATGGTAAAGATTCACATTTATCTGAGGAAGGCTTTACCAAGTTTTAGAGAAAATACGTAGCACATTTACATCTCGAAGCAAAAAGAGAGAGAGAGAACTTAAGCTTTTTCAAGAAAAAATTTGGTGTGTTCAAGGAAGATTAAAAATAGATGCCAAGGTAACACAAAAATAATAGAAATTTACCATGGGTTTTTTTTTTTTTATTATACTTTAAGTTTTAGGGTACAAGTGCACAACCTGCAGGTTAGTTACATATGTATACGTGTGTCATGTTGGTGTGCTGCACCCGTTAACTCATCATTTAACATTAGGTATATCTCCTAATGCTATCCCACCCCCTCCCCCTAGCCCAAAACAGGCCGTGGTGTGTGATGTTCCCCTTGCTGTGTCCATGTCTTCTTATTGTTCAATTCCCACCTATGAGTGAGAACATGCAGTGTTTGGTTTCTTGTCCTTGTGGCAGTTTGCTGAGAATGATGGTTTCCAGTTTCAACCATGTCCCTACAAAGTACATGAACTCATCATTATTTATGGCTGTATAGTATTCCATGGTGTATATGAGCCACATTTTCTTAATCCAGTCTATCGTTGTTGGACATTTGCGTTGGTTCCAAGTCTTTGCTATTGTGAATAGTGCCACAATAAACTTACGTGTGCGTGTGTTTTATAGCAGCTCATGATTTATAATCCTTTGGGTATATACCCAGTAAAGGGATGGCTGGGTCAAATGGTATCTCTAGTTCTAGATCCCTGAGGAAACGCTACACTGTCTTCCACAGTGGTTGAACTAGTTTACAGTCCCACCAACAGTGTAAAAGTGTTCCTATTTCTCCACATCCTCTCCAGCACCTGTTGTTTATTTAGAGATGTAGCTTTTAATTTGGTCTCTGTTCTTCAATTGAATCACTGTGCTCAAGACAGAGCCCATTAAGGAAGAGGGCCAACAAAGTCTTTGCAATTTTTAGATTCTAATCAATTAAATATGTACAAAAGAGAACCAGTTGGAAGGGACAACATTTAGACGCTAAAAATCAAGGATTTCACTGAATCCCAGGTCCCCAAGAGGAGGAAAATGCAATGGAGACTATACTGTGCAACACTTCCACAGAGTACTTTGCTACAAAGGCATTTCCCTACTTGTTTAAACTGTGTCTTTTGCATCTAAACATGCAAAGAAATGAGTAGCCCTCTGAAGCTAGAATAATTTATTATAACCACTGTTAGTCACCTTCAAAACCATAGCTCTTACCACTGACCCAGCAACCATTATACACACAAGGTCAAATATTTTCACAGTACAAAGTAACATAAAAGGCAAAGAGGTCAGGCAACACAATGGAGAAAATAGCAGAGTTTTAGACCTGAGAGAAATGCATTCACTTGCAACTCTTGGGGTTCCATGAGAAAAAAACAATGGTTAATCCCCTACAGGAGAGTCTGTGTCATCTTTTCTGTTTTCCTAAAGGGGTTCTAATACAGGAGTTATTGAGAAATTATTTTTAGGCAGGTAGAAAGGGTAAAAGAATTCTTGGTGGAATTTTCCTTTAATAAAAAGCAGCACCCAAACAATTTCTAACAGAAAACAGACTGAATGATCAGGCTACAAGCATAGATATGCATATGTAGATGCAGCCAGCTAAGAGCCAGGTACACCCAATATGGCAGTTCCTGCTCTTTTTTCCTTGTCACCACATATGCAGGTGTCAAGGTGACTACCAGGTAGAAGCCACATTCGCATAATAAAAGATTATGGTGGGAGGGCCTGTCTTTTCTCAGGCTATGTAAATGGCACACCTAGTCAAAACAATCCCCTGGATCCTATGTAAATCAATCACTGCCTCCTCAAGTCTCTGTACAAAATCCATTGCATTCTCCCCAAATTCAAGACCCTCTCTTGGGTGACTGCTTTCTCAGTATGAAAAAGGTTTTTCTCTCTCTCTTCTTTTTTGTCTGTTAAATTTTTCACTCCTAAACCCACTACTCATGTGTTTCCATGTCCGGAGTTCTTTCTCAGTGTGTGACAAAGAACCATGGATAGATTCCCAAACAGAGCCATTTTATTTGGGAGTTCTCATCCAGGATTGTGATCAGAAGAGAAGATAGAAACATCAGAATGGTGAGTATGGAGCAAACCTCAAATCTGTCCTTTAATTTCAAGTTTCTCTTCAAACTACTTACCTTTCATAGAGAACCTCACCATCACATGAGGCTGGGGGATGTCCTGGAGCAGGTGAGAATTTCTGGACAGGACACACCCTGATGTTATTCAATGGTTTCTGGACTGAACACAGCCTTCAGCAGCCCATCCAGATGTTGGTCATGGGTCTCCTAATTTGCTATCCTGTTGCAAATTTGTTCTTCCTTTCTATCCATGGTCTCTATGTCTCCTATTCTTTTTGTGTATGCAATATGTGGAAATTTTTACAGTTCAGGGAAACACTTCTGTTAGGAAAGATCACTAAATGCTATAATAACTAATCCAATAGATCTTTCTCTCTCTCTCCTTCCTTTGGTAAGCACATGGAATTTCTTAGCCAACAGTGTCACCTAGTGGAAATAGAAATCCTCCTCAAGAGGCACATTGTTGGTCCTTTGCCATAACACTGCACTTTTCCAATTCTCTCTTTTTACCCTGATAGAAAAGCCCTTTCTGTGAATAGGAAAACTCTGCTTTCAACAATTAGGAGTAAAATGTCTTCCATAGCCAAATTTTAGTTCTGATACTGCCCCATCAGCAGGAAAAACTGCCATTAGGTCACTACTTCATTTAAGTTACCTATTCTATCTCCAATTAGAACAGTATTTAATTAGTAAGGATATTTTAAAAACAGAGTTAACCAGGACCACTTCTCTGAGGGTAAATGTTTTAGCACAGGCCATAACTGGCAACTGGCACATTCCCTCTGTTAAAGAAAGCTTGCTCAAAAGCAACTGTTACAGTTTCTCCAGAGATCTATTTTTCAGGAAGCCAGGCAGATCACAGGCAGATAAGCTAAGGTTGCATGGGTAAGTGTGGCTAATCCCATCACTTCATTTATCCAGTTCCATGGCTTAGAGGGCCACACCTACAACCATGGGTGGCACATTTAACACAGTGCCAGGACTCAGGAACCAACGAGAGAAAACAGTTGGGGGGGCGTTCCCACTGTCTGCCACTCCACTCTGAGTCACAATGAAAGAAGGAGGACAATAAGGACACTTTTATTCTCACTTCTTTTTCTCAATGGCTAACAGAGCATCTTCAGCTTGCAACCCTCTGGAGTGCACTCTGAGGCACTAGACTCTTTTAACCTCAGGACTTTGAAGAGAAAAGCAACTCATTCTATTTTGCACAAAGATAGGGCATTTTTACTAAACCTTTACAAGCATTGTAACAGCAACCCAGATTTCTTAACAGCCATATCAGGCAGACATGTAAAGAATAATCTCCTAGAATTAGAAAAGCGACTTCCAAGAGAACCATCTGAGAATCTCCATAATTTGGGGTCCTTCCAAGTTCCCTTCTCATTACAGGACCTTAGGCAAATAAAGTAAGACTCAGGCTGATTTTCAGACAATCCTGATAGGTGTACAGAAGCTTTCCAGAATTTAAGTGAGGTGTTTCACCTCACATGGAAGGATTTTATGCTGCTCCCAAACCAAACCCTAACTGCAGCTGAAAAACAGGCAGCTCTGCAAGCAGCAGGGAATTTGGGAGATGAGCAACATATCTCCTATAATACACTAAAAGGGAAGGAAGGAGATATGGAAAGTGAAGAAATAGCAGAAACACCATTCCAAATAGGAAGTGAAACAGTACCTCTTGACAACCCTGATTGAAACCCCAATAGCTCTGCACATGAATGGAAAAGAAAAACTAAGACCAGACCTCTTAATTCCTTTGAGTCCTCTACGATAGACTCAAAGCCACATGAGAATCCTGCAGCCTTTATGGATAGGTTGAGAGGGGCACTATAAGCACACACCTTTTTATCTCCTGATTCAGTCAAGTGGCAGCCCATTCTAAAAGATAAGTTTATTATACAGAAAGCTTCCAATATTAGAAGGAACCTAAAAAAGGCAAGCTATAGTAGCAGACAGCACCTTGGAAAACCTTCTGAGGGTAGCCACTTCAGTCTTTTATAATAGGGACCAGGAGAAGGCCCAGAAGAAAGAGAGAAAGCTCAAGAGAAGGACAAAGCCTCTAGTAGCTGCTTTGCAGAGTTGCAAAGTCCAGGATCCCAGAGGTGTATCCACTAGTTGCTCTCGGTGTGGCAAGCCAGGGCATTTTAGGAAGGAGTGTCCAAACAGCAAGAGGAAGCCACCTTGACCCTGTCCAGCCTGTGGTGGAGACCACTGGAGATGCAACTGCTCCCACACATGGAGGTCACTGGGTCCAGAACCAGTCTCACAGTGGTCCAGCAGGACTGATTGGTCTTGGGGCTCAACCCCCTGGCTCCAGCAGCTTAAACTGCCATTACAGCACAGGAGACACAGGTGATTCTGGAAATTATAGGAAGGAAAGTAGATCTCCTTCTAAACACTAGGTCCAGTCTCTCTCTTTTCTCTTTTCTTATCCAGGCCTCCCTTCTTCCCATAGCACAGCCATAAGGGGTGTCTCAGGAAAAATTCTAATCCAATATTTTTCTCAACCTCTTATTTGCAGTTAGGAGGACCTATTGTTTACACCTGCTTCCACACCACCGTCACAATAGCTCTACTAGTCACAAAAGCCTCCAAATTAACCCTAGGAAAAAACAGTTTAAACCCCCACTTAATGTGGCAAAATTACTTTCCTCTAGAGGGAGCTCTTAGCTAACAAACAGATGGTAAGGCAAGAAATACATAAGGCAGGATAAGCAGTAGTCACTCTAAATAATGTCTCTCTTTGGCTGCAGGTGCTCAATCAGCTAAACAAATAGTTCTTACAAGAGCACTTAAATTAAGCAAGGGAAATGTAGCTAATATTTACACTAATTCCAAGTATGCTTTTTTAGTTCTTCATGCTCATGCTGCCATTTAAAATAAAAGGCATTTTCTTACCACTAATGGATTTCCTATAAAATATCACCAAAAAATTAACACGTTATTATCCTCAGTTTTCTTCCATGAGAAATAGCAGTTATACATTATAGGGAACATCAAAAAGGGAACAGATGAAGTAGCCAAAGGAAATAGGTTCGCTGATCAGGCACCTAAGTCACTGGCAAGGCATCAACACACCTCAAAGCCTTCTAATCTAGGAAGACTCCGAAAGATAAATTAAACTTCAGTACCTTCCTGTAGAGATAAAATAGGCCACTTCTCAGGGTAGTCTTTCCAGTCCTCAGAATGGCTCCAGTCAGAGGATGGCAAACGCCATTTGCCAGCCTTCAGCCAACAGGAAGTCCTTAAAATCCTTCACAAAGCTTTTCACCTAGGAAAGGATAAAACTTATCAATGTGCTCACAGAGTATTTTCATATAGAAAATCTCTAAACTCGTTAAGCATGTAACCTCTCTAGCTCACTTCCAACAGGAATTGACACATCTAGCAAAAGCCCAACCCCAGGAAATAGGACCACACTTATTTAACCCAGATTTGGTATTAGTAGAAACTCTCTTCTCTCTCTCTCTCCTTAAGTGAAGCGGTTAAAATGGCATGTTATATATATACATACATATATATAATATATATATTAGCCACAGGAAGAATTAGCCACAGAGAGAAACACAGAGCTAGAGGAGCTGGTTGCTGACATGGAACAGGGTCCCTGTAGTTCATGAGTCCAACCCGGTCTGAATTCCCCTCACTTCATAAGCCAGGCACCCCTGAGAAACAGCTTTTTCCCACGGTCTCCTCTGTGGTTACACATTAGGGTCCTTCACTGTCAAGATTCCAGAGATGGAAGAAACCTGGAAAGCACACATCCCAGCTTCACCCTTCCTCCCTCCCTCCCTCCCAGCAATCAGAGCTCAGGGCTCAGGAGGAAAGGCAGAGCCCAGTGAGGCCAGAGTTGGTGAGATGTCTGAAAGGTGTTCAGTGAAAAAACTGCATCCCCCTTTCATTCTACCTGATGAGCCCTGTCCTGCACAGCTTCCTCCACACTGAGGACTTCCCCAGACACCCTCTCTAACAAGACTGACTGTTCCATTTCCTTCCTGCTCACACTGAGGCCTGTCCTGCCTTCTGGGAAATGAAAAATACACCAAAATCAGTCAGAGCAGCCACCCCTGCCAGGCTCCATAATGAGGCAATGTCCCCAGGTCACCAGGAGAATAAGCTTCCACTGTGTCCCAGTCCAGGGCTCTTTCTCCCTGAGAGGCTGACTCATGAAACAGGCCACCAGACAGAGATCAGTGACTCCTCCATCCATTCTTATAATCACCTGACAGGTTCTTGCCCTCTGCACAGGCAAAGCCAATTTATTGAGAAGGTGATGTGTGGTAAAGAATGGTTTTACTTAGCCCAAGGCTGCCAAACAGGAGAACAGACATTTATTATGACTCAAATCAGGTTCCTCAATGGCTCAGAGGTTAGAGTTTTTCAAAAATTTTCAGAGGCAAAGGTCTAAGGAATAAGTGCTGTTGACTGGCTGGAGATGAAATGATGCAGGTAGGGGAAACGGTCTGTATTTATTGAATCTGCCTCTGACTGGGGGCCACATGACTGGTTGAGCCATTGGTCATGAGTCTAGATGAGGTCAGCTGGTTGCGAGAATGAAAAATCTGAGAAACATCTCAAAAGATAAATCTCAGATTCTACAATAGTGTTGCTATCGATAGGAGCAACTAGGAAAGTCACAAATCTTGTGACCTCTGGACACATGACTCCGGGGCAGTAAGGGATTATAGAAACTATGCCTGCATTTTAGCAGAATTTGGGTCCCTCCCATAATTTATGGCCATTTCTTACATTTACCAAAGTAGTCCCCGACAAGGAGGGAGCTAATTTTATGGAGGGACCATTATCATCCTTGCTTCAAAGTAAAACTATAAAATCCTCAAAGGCTTACACTAGTCTATGCCCAGGAATGAGACAGGACAGCCAGCCTGAGGCTAGAGATGAGATGGGGTCAGCCAAGCTAGCTTCCTCTCAGCATCGTATGCTTTGCAAAGGTGGTTTCAGTTTCTGACTCACCAGGGGGTAAGAGGGAGAAGGGCAGATCTGCAGTTTCCAAAGCCCATGGGCTCATTTCACCCATTTCACTCATGACTCCATCCTCAACCCGCTGTGGGGCTCATATCCTCCAGTCATGCCCTAGAGACTTCGAATTTCCGTCAGGCATGTAAGCAGCTTAAAAATTTTCACTCAGTTCTAACACAAGTAAAAAGCTGAACAAACTGAAAAATCAACAACTCGTTTAGATTTCTCAGAGAAGCAAGGTCTCAGTGCTAACTGGCCCACATATTGGAGAGACACACAGGCAAATACAGAGCAGCGCACCGTACCTGAGAGGAACACAGACACAGAAACCCCAGCGGGAACCAGTGCTGGGGTCAGAAAACCTGAACTGTAACTGAGGAAATACTGGAGGCTCAGTGTGGACACAGCACAGAGATAAACACGCCAGTGGATGGATTAGTCTTGGGAGTAGGGGGACAGTTTTATGACTTTTAGCTCCTGGAGCTCTACCAGGTTCTCACTGTCAATATCCAAAAAGAATCCCCACATCTTTCTTCTAGGAAGAAGAGAAAAAAACACTTGGAAAGTTGTTAGTGAATTATATTCTTCTTGGTAAGACCTACATTTAAGAGAAACTATTTTACTAGAGCCTAATTAGCTGGGATTTGATGGGAGCTTAGCTGGCCAGGGGGAGGGGAAATATCCAACTCCAACCTCCTCAAGTCATCATATCCCACCTAATGGAAAGAAAAACCTGAGAGGCACTTGTGACATTCACAGCCCAGGACACAGACCTCATTCAGAAACACAGAACCCTTCTCTCACCGCACTCACCACCATGTCACTGAATGCCTGCTCACTCAAGTCCCTTTTACTCAGTACATCATGTGTGGTTTTCAAAAAAATACAAGACAGACTATGGCAAAAAAAAAAAATGCAGTTTGAAAGACAGAGCAAGGATCAGAACCAGACACAGATGTGGTAGGGATGTTGAAATTATCAGACTGGAAATTTAAAACAACTCTGGTTAAGGATTATGATGGAAAAAGGAGACACCTCTCAGGAATAGATGGGTGATTTAAACAGAGATGGCTATTCTAAGAAAGAACCAAAAGAAATGCTAGAGATTAAAAACACTCTAAGAGAAATAAAGAATGCCCTCCATGGGCTTACTGGTAGGCTGCACACAGATGAGGAAAGAATCTCTAGCTTAAGCATGTGTCAATAGAAACTTCCAAAACTGAAACAGCAAAGTTAAACAAGAGTGAGAAAAAGTGGAACAACATATTCAGCTTCATATTCAATCTTTTGTATCGACAATAGCATATTTTATATTCTAAAGTTGTATTTTATATTTTGTAGCCTACAAAGGCTGTAACATACACATAATGGGAATACTGGTGGTTCCTCGGACCAGGTGGAGCTGGCCAGGTGGGTGCTGTCTGATTTACTGCCTGTTTCATGCACACCTGTGTATTCACAATAACAACATTGTCATAAGGTGGGGTCCTTCGGGGGGGGGGCGGAGATGCATGAGCCACTGCTGCCTCACTTGGACTCTGACCAATTTAAACAAAGTTAATCAAACTCTAATTGTTTGACCCTGCTCAATTCACACTTCACCAATATTGCTGCTCGATTCACACTTCAGAAGTCTGGGCATCTCCCACACAGAGCAAGTGGCCCCTTTGGTTTCTGAGCCCTCAGATCATCATGCATCCATCTGTCTTTTGACACACAGACCTGCTGTGGGCTTTTAAGGACTTGGATTGGCTGAGAGGTGGGAGATGTCAACTCTGATTGGAAAATGCTCGTGGAGAAATCAATGGTGCCACACAGGGGAATCTTCTCTGTTATCTGCACAGCGAATCTGCCTAAGCCCTATGTCACCAGCAACCCCGTGGAGCATGAGGAGGCTGTGGTCTTAACCTGTGAACCTGAGACTCATGGCACAATCTACATGTGGTGGGTAAATGGTCATAGACTCACAGTCAGTCCCAGGCTGCAGATGTCCAATGACAACAGGATCCTTGCTCTACTCAGTGTCACAAGGAGTGACACAGGACTCTATGAATGTCAAAGGAAGAATGTAGTGAGTACCAGCCACAGTGACCCAGTCACCTGGATGTTCTCTGTGAGTATCCTCTTTTCCTTCATGGACAAGGCTGCCAGCCCAAATCCACATAACCCGAGGCCAGGCCTCTCAGTCCCTCGCAGGTCCAAGTATGAAGACACTTACCCCTGGGCCCCCAAGCTGGCCATGACTTCCTGCTCCAGACAAACCTGGGTAGGCCCAGGAAGGGAGGGGTTTCTCTGGTCTTAGGAGACTCTGGTTCCACAGCTTGTGATGGGAGAAACAGGTGAATGTCTTAGACTCCTCCAGTTCAGTGAATACAGAGGAAGTTTGGCTGGGACTTCGGGGTTGTGACTTGGCAAAAAGAAACACTGTGTCCCTTCCACAGACCAGGAGCTTCCCATTCCCTCTGATAACATTACCTGTGGCTTTATTCTCTTTGCTCCAGATGGCACAGATAAACCCATAACTTATTCTTCAGACACCTATTACTATCCAGGGTCAAACCTCAACCTCTCCTGCCTCGCAGGCTCTAACCCATCAGTACAGTATTCCTGGCTGCTGAATGGGAATAACCAGCAAACAGGACAAGAGCTCTTTATCCCCCAAGTCACTACAGAGAATAGTAGGGACTATCTGTGTTATGTTCATAACCCAGTCACTAATGGCAAAAACTTCACAACCAAGAAAATCACAGTCCCTGGTAAGTGGATCGCTGGAGCATTGGCAATATGCTTTCAGGTGAAGCCTATCTGGGTTTCCAAGAAAGGGCCAGGAAAACATTTTTATACTCAGCCTGTGTCCCATGCACAAAAGTAAATCCCAAATTTTTCTCCTGAATCCTCCCAGTTCATATCTACAGATTCTCTTCCTTTGTTTTCCAGATTTCTGGTGGATGACCTTGGGTGCAGCCTGAGAAATGTAGGGAAATGGCTTTAACAGCCCCAAGCCCTATGCAGTGTAAGGGCCTTCACAGAGGGAGAAAGAGGAGGGTCCTCATGGTCAAGCTGTTTCTCTCCATCACCAAAACATCCCTTCTGTGTCCTTTGTGCGTGCGTGTGTGTGTGTGTGTGTGTGTACTCCATGAGCTGCAATGAACATCAGAGGCTTCAAAGCAAACCCACACTTTTCCCCAAATGAGAGGAGGAAGCCGCTTGGGTGAGGGAGAAGAAGCTCAGACTCTGCTCCCTCCATTGCTGTGGGCTCGCCCAGTGACCGACCCTGCCCTGACTCCTCCCGGGGTGGGACCAGGGCATGTGGATAAGGTGCCTGGGTGGCCGGTTCTGAATCTGGCTAAATCAAGCTGCCAGTAGAAGCCAAGCCTCCCATGGGTAAGGCTTTATAAAAATGGGAATAGGGCTCTGTCTTCTCTCTGGTCACTGCCTGTCTGAGTCTGTGGACACAGCACATGGAACACACCACAGAGGACAGTGAGTGACACACACTTGGAGAAATAGGGAGATTAACTCACAGAAGCTCTCTCTGGCAGGGAAGGAACAGCGACAAAAAGTGTGTATTTATAGAGAGGGAAAGAGTACTAGACACTTTATATCTAAGACTTACCATTAACTGTTTCTAAGCGTGAAATTTAGTATTGTGTAACTATCAGCACTATCCATTTCCAGAGATTTTTTTATCCTACTATACTAAATCTCTATACCCAGTAAATGATAACTTCATTCTGTCTCCCCTTAACCCCTGGTAATCACCATTCTAATTTCTGTCTCTATGTAACTGACTATTCTATCTATCTTACATAAATGGAAGTATATAATAATTATACTTTTGTGTCTGGCTTATTTCACTTTGCATAATGTCTTCAAGGTTTATCCATTTTGCACCATGTGTCAAAATTTTATCCCTTGCTAAGATTGAAGAACATTCCAAAGCATGGATATACCTTTTTGTTCATCCACTTATCTTTCAATAGACTTTTCAGTTGTTTCCACCCATTGGCTATTGTGAGCGATGCTGCTGTGAACATCAGTGTACAAATATCTGTTCAAATTTTTTTCAATACTTTTGGCAGTATGTCCGGAAGTAGAATTGCTGGTTCAAGTGATAATTCATTTTTTTAAGAAACTGACATATCGTTTTCTTTTCTGTTGTTGTTGATGTTGAGAAAGTGTCTTGCTCTGTCACACAGACTGGAGTGCAATGGAACAGTCTTGGCTGACTGCAACCTCCACCTCCCAGGTCCAAGTGATTCTTGTGCCTCAGCCTCCCAAGTAGCTGGGATTACAGGTGCATGCCACCATACCCAGCTAATTTTTGTATTTTTAGTAGAGATGGGGTTTCGAAATGCTTCCCAGACTGGTCTCAAACTCCTGACCTCAAGAGATCCACCCATCTTGGCCTCCCAAAGTGCTGGGATTACAGGCATGAGCTGGCCATGCTATGCCATTTTGCCACAGTGGCTATAATGTTTCCCATTGCCATCAGCAATACGCTAAGAGCTTCAATTTTCCCACGTACTCGAAAACATTTGTTTTCTGATGTTGTTGTTCATGTTGTTTTTATCAAACCCACCCTAATGTGTGTGAGGTCATGTATCACTATGGTTTTGATTTGCATATCTCTAAGTATTAATATTGAGAATCTTTGCATGTCCTCATTGACCATTTGTGTATCTTCTTTAATAAAATCTCTATTTTAGTCCTTTGTCCATTTTTTTATTGGGATTTTGGATTTTTGCTGTTTTTGATTTGTAGTGTTCTTCATGTATTCTGGAAATTAATCTCTTAACAGATACATGATTTGCAGAAATTTTCCCTATGTCATAGTTTGCCTTTTTACATTCTTGATAATGGCCTTTGATATATAAAAGTTTTTAATTTTCATGAAGTCTAATTTATCCCTTTTTTGTTGCTGTGCTTTTATAGTTATAACTAATAAATCGTTCTGAAATTCAATATCATGAAGCTTTTTCCTTATGTTTTCTTCTAAGTGTTTGGTAGTCTTCACTCTTCCATTTAGGTCTTTGATACACTGTGGGTTCATTTTTTTATATATGGTGTGAGGTAAAGGTTCAACTCATACTTGTCCATGGATAGCCAGCTTTCCCAGTATCACATGTTAAAAAGACTGTCCTTTCCCCATGGAATGGTCTTGGCACTCTTGACAAAAATCATTTGGCCATATATGAAAGCATTCTTTCTGGGTTCTCTATTCTATGACATTAGTTTCTATGTCCTCTTTTATGCCAGTACCACACTCTTGATTACTGTAGCTTTGCAGTAGATGCTGAAATCTGAAAGTATGAGTCCTCCAGCTTCCTTTTTCCTTTTCAAGATTGAAGTTTTTAACTCCATCCTAGACATGCTGCACTCAGATATTTTTGAAGGTTTTGGGATGTGAGAAATGCTCATTGCTATTTTCTATGGCTTTAGAACTTTTCACCATTTCATAGTTGCATCTTTTACTCGGTGTCTTTTGTGGCAGCCATGAATGGCCTCCATGGCAGGGACTTGACTGACAGAGGGCCCAGGTCAGGACATTCCAAATTCACCTTATATATGATAAGTCTAACATGTTCATACTTATTTATATATGATAAAATTGGCATTTATATTACATATGTGAATTTTATATATAAATGGCCTAGTATTTTAGGTTACCTTTTTTTCATATATATGGAAATATGTATATATTTTAAATGGTTGTATATTATATACTTTTAGGTTATTATATATTGTATATAGATAAATATATAGAGATAAATATGTATATGCTTTTTCCATATGTATACATAGAAAAAGAGGTAACACATAAAACACTAGGAGGCTGTGGCCACAGCACATGGGACACAGCACAGAGGACAGTGAGTGACACACACTTGGAGAAATAGGAGATTTGGTCATGGGAGTTCTGCATGGGAGGGAAGGGGCAGTGACAAAAAGTGTGTATTTATAGAGAGGATAAGACTACCAGACACCATATATATATATATAATGTCAATTTTATTATGTATAAATGTCGTGGTGTTTTATGTGTTACCTCTTTTTCCATATACATATATGGAAATGTGTATATGTTTTACACTATTATACATTTTATATTATTATATATTTTGTTATTAAATATTATATATACGTAAGTATATGGAAATATATATATATTTCCTATACACACAAAAAAGAGGTAACACATAAAACACTAGGACATAGTTGCTGCCTACATGAGGGAGAGAGAGAAAAAAGCTAAGTGCAAAAAAATCAAGCCTGGTATGTTAGTTGATGCCCACTGAGATGCATCCAAGATGGGATTAGACATGCAAGATAATTTATTAGGAAAAATGTCTGTGAGGGAAAGTGGAGCAGGCATGAGAAAAGTCTGGGAGAGCCTTGGGACCACTATGCAAATCTGATTCCTGTACGAAGAAGGAGAAAGAAGATTTAGTTTCAGTTCAAAGAAAGCATGGCAATGCTGACAGGGAGTCCTACCACCAGTCACCCAAGAGAGTAAAACAGAGTCTCACAGAACTGGGCTTGCTTTCATATCCCTGCTGGGAGCTTCAGGAAAGTGAGGACTCTATGCAAAGTAGGTTGTCAATTTGGAATGCACTGATCTGGGCCTTCTGTCAATCAAGTCAATTGATTATTAATCAATTATTAGCTGGGAGTATTGGAATTACCTAGGGAAATTTTTCAACATACATAAGCCTATACTTTCACTGCCCTATTCATTAATGGGCTCCACCAAGAACTCAGTAATCCTCTTGAGAAACACAAGCCGCCATGGACACCTGACAGAGTCTTACTCATGCCTACCACAACTGAGACACTGAGAAAAAGATGCAACCATGAAAGGGTAGAAAGTTCTAATGACACAGAAAATCGCAGTCAGCCTTTCTCACATCACAAAGCCTTCAAAAATATCTGAGTGCAGTATGGTCAGGATGAAATTGAGAGAAGACTGATCACTAACCTAGAAACACATTGAGAGAGAAAAAAACTGCAAGAATATAGTTGGCTAGTCATCTACCAGGAACCCTCCCACAAAATTAATGTAATCCCTGAAGGAAGAAGTAGAAACTACTTCATACTTAGTGATGGTTCCTAAGGTACCACACTGTAAAATAACATCACTTTTATTCCTTCTTTTCTTTTCTTTCCATGACAGATACTTCGGTACAAGGAAGTTCTCCTGGCCTTTCAGGTAGAGTCACTGTCAGCATCATGATTGGAGTACTGGCCAGTGTGGCTCTGATATAGCAGCCCTGGTGTAGTGTATTTCAGGAAGACTGGCAGGTATGACGGCCTTTCCTTTTGTCCTGTTTCCTGCAGGGCTGACTGCCATGCTTGGGAGAGAGAAAGGACTTCTTTGTCTGTATCTGGGACTGGATCTCCTCCTCCTCCCACTGAACTCCTGCTTCTCGGCACTTATTCCTGCAGGTCTCTTCTCCCCTGTTCTTCATGCTCCCTGTACCTCACTGTCTCCTACAAATGATTATCCTCAACCTCTGCTCATTTGTTTCCCAGATTCAATACCTTATAAAACCCTCTTGATCCTTTTTTTTAACATCTCTCGCTTGTGTCATTCTCTCCATTCCCACAACCTCAACAACTGCTAGAGGTACTGCTTGACTTATCTCCAGGCTTTGAAATCTTCCTTGTGTATGACTGCCTTATTACCTTCCTAAATTCTACTTAACTCGCCTATTCAAAAATCTTCAGGGATCTACTCTTGCCTATTTGATAAGTTCACATTTCTTCTCTTTACTAATTTTTATTGCTTCCATTCCCTCTATTCCCTAGTGTAATTCCTCCATTCTAATTAAATCTGTCTTTCTACACATCCCTTCCCCTCCACCTGATATACACATAGAATGCTGAGTTCCAATGCTATGGCTAAAAACACGGTGATCTCCCATCTACCATCTGCAGTACGGGCTTACGCATACCCTTCATCACAAGCAACCTCTGACCTCCCGGAGAATGATGACTCTAGCATTAATGTGTAAACATGAGACTCAGAACACAACCTACATGTGATTGAGAACCTTTTCCTGATAACCAACTCATATGTTCATGAAAGATACAGAAATGAAGAAGGCAAGGTTTCTACCCCAAGGAACATTAAGCCTAAGATAGATGATAAGACCTGAAAAACACAAGCTACATGGAAAAGTCACTTTATTTGATATGTAAAATTATACGAAAAGCATTTACAAATCATAAGTGGTAAAGGATATTAAACCTTCTCTATGGTATATTTATGGATATGTTAATGATGTGATTTGTTCCAGAAATTGTATGAGATTCCTAGAAATTAAAAATGTTATCAGCCATAATGTCACATCCCACAGAAGTAATTAACTTTTATGTCCTGTGTTATCGTAATGAATTCTCATGAGAGTTTTCACCATAGCCATTTAAAATCTTTGTCATTCACAGACGTTGTTTTTATTCTTTCTCAAAGCATTTCCAATCAGCTACAGTCCAAAATTGCTTCCTTTTCAAGGAGATTCATGGAAAAGATGCTGACAAGTACTCTTTAATAGAAGTTTCTGATAACTTCAAGATTATACCACTGGACTGTCTAAGAACTTCCAAAACTTTAACAAACAGGCTGATATCTTCGTAAAATTCCCAGCCTAGACCAAGCAGGAAAAACATTGCTTTCATTGAAATAATTGATAATAATGAGGATAATGTTTTTATGATTTTTATTTGAAAATTTGCTGATTCGTTAAATGGTTTGTTTTCTAGATTTATGGAATTTTTTTCTTTTAATCTATCTATAGCTTATAGCAGTTCAATAAACTAAACTTCTGGGAACGATAATTGAAACATTTACTTTTGCTCTCTACCTGACTGCCTCAGAATTGGGCAACTATTCATGAGTATTGATATGTTTATGATAATACACATATTTGAACAAGTACAGTAACAATCTGCTCTCTTTGTAACAGGACACATTTGAAATCACTGGTTATATTACCAAGGCTTTGACTGGGATGTTATATTTAAGAATATAGATAGAATGAACCAATATGAACTGCAGGCAAAGTCTGAAGTCAGCCTTGGTTTGGCTTCCTATTCTCAAGAGTTTTGTAAAAGTTTAATCTGAGATTTCTTATAAAAACTTAGAGCCAAGAAAATTTTAAAAGACAGTCCACATGGTCCACTGCTACTCTTGCTGCACTTATGTAAAGAATCAGACCACATTTGAAGAAACTCAACCTATTTTGCAAACAAACTTATTCTACTGAAATTACCATTGGTAAAAATAGAGATGCCCATAGAGAGAAAAATTATGTGGAAAATAAAAATTGAAGTACACCTGTTATGAGATTGCAGCCCTGTTCATTGTTTCTGTGTTTCTATTATCCACCTGCAGACTAGACATTACCCTGAATTCTACCAGTTCCTCCAATTCCATTTTCTCCCATGGAATCATTAAGAGCAAGACCCACTCTGTTCCAGAAGCCCTATAAGCTGGAGGTGGACAACTCAACGTAAATTTCATGGGGAAATCCTTGTACCTGAAATGTGAGCCACTCAGAGCTCACCAAAATGTTCGACACCATAACAAAAGATGCTCAAACTGTAAACCAGGACAACAAGTTGATGACTTCACACTGTGGACACGTTTTCCCAAGATGTCAGAACAAGACTCTCCATCATGATGAGGCTCTTACCCCTCTTAACTGTCCTTGCTCATGCCGCCTCTTTTATTGGTGGGATAATGCAGTCATTAGAATTTCACATGTAGTAGCTTCTGAGGGTAACAACAGAGTGTCAGATATGTCCTCTCAACCTCAAACTTTACATAACATCTCAGGGGGAAATGTGGCTCTCTCCACCTTGCATACAGGGCTCCCAATGGAAATGAACACAGAGATATTGCCTGTGTGTTTGCAGAGAAGATGGTTTCTATAAAGAGATAGGAAAGCTGAAATCATAGTAGAGTCCCCTTTAAATGCACATTGTGTGGATGGCTCTCGCTGTTTCCTAAGAGATACATTGTAAAACGTGACAGTAATACTGATTCTAGCAGAATAAAACATGTACCACATTTGCTAATACTGTTCTCTTAAAATAATTTTAAAAGAATGGGGTGGGCCCTCCCATGTGTCCAGGCCAAGTCTCTGAACAGAATCCTCCATCTGAGATAACAATGCATAAGAAGATGACATGGACTTGGTCCTGATATACAATATCCCTCTATACCCTTCTGCTGCTGCAGGGCAGTAGCAGCCCAGGGCCCAAATCTTCAGCTACAGAGCTGAGAGAGAACAGGGGACACCCAGCATCCCTTACCTTCTTCCAGTCCACTGCAGTGGCTACCGGCATGGCCCATTTACCCCTGAGGACACCCATCTGCTGACCCATAGTTTCTAAGAGTCAGACTTTCCTGGCTTCTCTCAGCCCCAGCTACTTTCACTCTGCCTAACCCTTCTTCTCCCCACAGGTGTCATTGCCTTAGCAGACACCTCTTTCAGCTGCAGCTAATAGGTAAGCCAAGACCCAGACCCCAGAGGATAAACAAGGATTTCAAAACCTACTGTGTACAACGGAGATGCCCACTTGTGGGCAGCAAGCCACCCAGGTGCCGAGGCAAGAGACCGAGGGCACGAGCTGTTCCAGTATAATAAAATATAAAACAAGAATAGTTATACCAGATATAGATCTTAGATATGATTATATATGAATATCAATCATTAGTTGGTAGCAATTACTCTTTATTCCAATATTATAATAATCCTCGCTCTATAATCATAACCTAGGAAAAGCCAGGCCATACAGAGATAGTAGCTGAGGAGACATAGTGAGAAGTGACCAGAAGACAAGAGTGTGAGCCTACTGTTATGCCCAGACAGGGCCACTAGAGGGCTCCTTCGTCTAGCGGTAACGCCAGCGTCTGGGAAGACGCCGGTTGCGAGGTGGATCCTGATCTACCGGTAGCCTCAATGTCAAGGAAGAACACCTGCTACTTAGCAGACCAGGAAAGGGAGTCTCCCTTTCCCCGGGGGAGTTTAGAGAAGACTCTACTCCTCCACCTCTTGTGGAGGGCGTGACATTAGTCAGGTCGACCCGCAGTTATCCGGAGGCCTAACCATCTCCCTGTGATGCTGTGCTTCAGTGGTCACACTCCTAGTCCGCCTTCATGTTCCATCCTGTACACCTGACTCTGCCGTTTAGTTAGCAGTAGCAAATTAGTGAAAGTACAAAAAGTCCCTAATAAGCAGAAATAATGGTGTAAGCTCTCTCTCTCTCTCTGCCTCGGCTGCCAGGCAGGGAAGGGCCCCCATCCAGTGGACACGACCCACGTGACCTTACCTATCACTGGAGATGGCTCACACTCCTTATCCTGCCCCTTTGTCTTGTATCCAATAAATATCAGCACAGCCTGGCATTCGGGGCCACTAACTGGTCTCTGCATCTGGGGGTAGTCCTCCCCCAGGCCCAGCTGTCTTTTCTTTTATCTCTTTGTATTGTGTCTTTATTTCAACAATCTCTTGTCTCCACACACAGGGAGAAAAACCTACCGACACTGTGGGGCTGGTCCCTACACCTACTGTACAGAGACAAAGAAGTAGAGATGTATACAACTCGCCCAACAACACTGTATCCCAAAACAGTGTCCTCTCTGCCCCTCATCATGGAATTCACTCTCTCTCACCAGGTGGGCAGGTGCTTCCCGGGTCTCACAATTCTTCCACGAGAGGCAATGCACACTTTCACATAGCACTTCAGCAAATAAAGGGGTGACAGTTTACCTACTTAAATAAAGCTTCATAAAAGGTTCTCCCAAATTTCCCCCTGAAGAAGACAGAAAAGGCTTTCCCAATTGTGAAACATTGGCCTTCCCACCTTTCAAAAAAGTACCCCTGAATAGCCAACACAATCTTGCCAAAATACACTGTAGGACTTGAACTTTCTTATTTGAAATCTCACAAAGGAGTACAATTATTAAAACAGAAGCTGCTGGCAAAAGAATGGACATAAAGACAAATGGGATAGAATTGAGAGTCTAGAAATAAACCCTCACACTTACGGTCAATTACTCTTTGAAGGGGGTGTCAAGACAATTTAGTGGAGAAACAATTCTCCTTTCAAATGATAGTGCAGAAACAACTAGATACCCACATGCAAAACAGTGAATTTAGATAACTCTGCCGCCCACCATATCAAACAATTCTCTAAGAAATTGATCAATGAGTTAAATATAAGGCCTAGAACCATAAAAACATCTTAAGATAGATATAGAGGTAAATATTGATGACCTCAAATGTGCAATGGATTCTTAGATATGATACAAAAGCATGACAAACAAGAAAAAAAGATAAATTGGGCTTTATCAAGATGTGAGCATTTTGTGCATCAAAGGAAATTATCAAGAAAATTATTAATAGACACAAAATGAGAGAATATTTGCAAACCACATATAGGCAGTTTTCATGTCCAGATAATATAAAGAACTAGCTACAACTCAATAACAAAACGACAAACAATCCAATTTATAAATGGGCAAAACACTCAAATAGACATTTCTTCAAAGAAGATATACAAATAGGAAGGACATGAAAAGATACTCAACACCATTAGTCATTAGGAAAATACAAAGTCAAAGCTGCAATGAGACACCACATAACACCTACAAAACTGGCTACCATTCTTTTAAAATGTTAAATAACAAGTAGCAGCCTTATGTAGAATTTGGAATCCTCATACATTGCTGGTGAGAATATGAAAAGGTACAGCCATTAGGAGAAAGAATTTTGGTGTTCCTCAAAAAGCTAATCATAGAATTCTCATTTGAAACAACATCTATTCCTAGGTATATAACCAAAGAATTAAATGCAGGGACTCAAACAGGTACTTCTTTGGGAATGCTGATTGCAGCATTATTCACAAAAGATAAAATATAAAAATAATCCAAGTGCTCATCAACACATGAATAAATAAATATGGTGACACATACAACAGAATGTTCATCTGCCATAAAGAGGAATGAAGCTCTGACACCCGCTGGAACATGCATGGACTTTGGAAACATTATGCTAAGCGAAATATGTCAGACACAAAATAACATAATTGTATAATTCCATTTATATGAAACATCAAAAATAGGCAAATTCATAGAGACACAGGAGAGATTATCAAGGCCTAGGGTGGAACATACAGGGAGTTATTGTTTAAAAGATACAGAGTTTCGGTTTAAAATGATAAAAATTTACTAGGCAATTTATCACTGTGTATGTGGTTAATTTCACTTGATTGTGCATTTTAAAATGGTTAAAATAGCACATTATTCACAGAACTGTG
This sequence comes from Symphalangus syndactylus, assembly GCF_028878055.3. Lineage (NCBI taxonomy): Eukaryota > Metazoa > Chordata > Mammalia > Primates > Hylobatidae > Symphalangus > Symphalangus syndactylus. The sequence continues at coordinate 19,660,337 of NC_072439.2, forward strand.
AAAAAACATATTTCTATTATTTAATTCACCCAGGCTAAGGTGTCTGTTATGGCAGCTGAAGCCCATGAATATATCATCTGACCCAGTGTTTCAATGAAAGGCATCAGTTTTTCAATCAAGTTAGCTGGAAGCTCCTATCCCCAGCAGAACCAGAGGCCCCAAAACAAGAGCTCCAGTAGGGGCTCAGCCAGCACACTTCCTACAGGGCAGCCTCAATGTCACACCCTGGATGGCATGTGAAGCCACAACGATACAACCACAGTGTGAAAGTGTAAGTATTTTTACTACTTACAGACACTGGGGAGCACTCGGCACACCTGGAGACCACAGACACAGAGGTCAGTGAGCCCGGGCAGGGAGGAGAGAAGAGACCGGTAAGCCAATGGCTTTATTAAGTCCAGGGTGTTATCTGACAGGTTTCCAGCAGGGAGCTTTAATGGATGTGTTCAAAGCAAGCAGCAAACACTGGGACCAGGAGCTCACGCTGTGACTGAGAGGTGGTCACTTTAAATGTGAGGGCGAATGTCAGAATGATCAGTTTAAAGAAAGCAGCTGGAGAGAGGGCAGCCCAGCACACCAAGCAGGAGAGATGCCTCTAAGATTTTATCTCTGGCCACCAACTGGAGCCATTTGAACCAGATACAGTATTGAAAACTGCCATGGTGATGAAGCCCTGCTTCTGATTTGAGGCAAATAAACTTACACCTTAAAAAATGAATGCCAAGGCAACATGACACTATGAGGATCATGACATCCAGGGACACCAGCAGGGTGTGGTGCTGTGCCCTGGAGTCAGAATCCTGGGTTCTGGTCCCTGGGAGTGAGAAAATGAAAATGACTTGTGCCTGCCCCCCTGACATTGATCTTTCCACCCTGCTGCTCCCTCTTCTGCTCCCAAGCCCATGTGCAGTGCTCAGCCCCAGACGTCACTGCCCCCAGGGTATAAACAGTGCCACCTACTGCACACAAACACAAATTCACAGAAGGTGACAAAAGTCCCCGTTTGGGACATCTGATTGTGAAAGAGGGAGAACAGTGAAGGTAGAGCCACAGAGACTGGGACTCACGGGGCTGGAAGGTGATGAAGCTGTAATGTAACATATGTGTGACCTCCTGTGAAGTGTGCAGATGCATGTGGAATAAAACATGCAGCCTGGGCTGGGATTGGGGCCGTTCACACTTCTCTCCCTGTCCACCAGAGGGCGACAGAGTCCCTCCAAGCCTGGAGCCTTCCCAGGGGATGCCAACCTCCCTCAGCAGAACCCACAGCCCAGCAGTGCCCACCCTCACCAGGGTCACTTCCGCCCAAGTCCTGAGCATCCTCCGTGCTCCCCACACGGACTCTGTCAGCTCCTCCCTGACCTGGCGGCCACCAACCTAACACCACTCCCTCTGCAGGTAGCTCCTGCCCCACACACCTGCTCCTTCCCTGGCCCCAGCTAAAGGCATCTCCCAGGGCAGCGCTGCTACACAAGATGCCACACTAGGCTCTTTCCCTTCGTGACCTCCCTCCAACCTCATCAACTCTTTCTGTCACTGCTCCCTAAATACCCGCCCCTGCTCCATCTGTCCTGTTGTCTGGGGATCCCAGGCAAAGCCTAGAGCAGACACAGAACAGTGGCTGCCTGAGGGCCCACAGCCTACCCGGGAATCAGCCAGGCACCCTGTGACCTGCCTGCCCGCTGCACCCTGGGAGGCTCAAAGCACGTGTGATGGTCACACACAGGCACCATCCCAGATGTGGCCACCTACCCCCAGCTGTCCCTGGGGAAGACAGACCTCTCCTGTGTGCTTGCGGGGAGAAGGTGGGTGTTATTGCTCTTTGCTCACAGAACACAACTCACCCCCACCCGCCCTTTCAGGTGTGAGCAACGTCCCTCCAGACAGGCTCTCTGGCCACTGCCTGTTCCTCCTCTACAGAGAGTAGCTTGGCCAGGTCAAAACCCTCAGGACAGACCTCTGGATATGTCAGCACATGGAGGGCTGAGCCCATCATGGCCACGGAGTAAGTCGGGATGAATCTCTCCAGCTCTGAACCCCTGCTCTGTCCCAGGCTCCTCGTCCTGTGTCTCAATGAGCCATCTCCCACGGGGTTCCTGGGTAACCCCCCACTTCCTCCTGCACCACCACGGGGAAGGTGTGGTGACCACAGGACAATCAGCTGGGCAGAGAAGAGAGGACCTCAAAGATGGTCAGGAAGAACATGAGAAACCCTGAGCTCCAGCTCAGCCGCCAGACCGCAGGGAGCCACAGAGTGAGCGAGAACTGTCCCTTTGACTATGGGACTCACAGCCCCCACTGAGCAACCAGCACAGGCCTCTCCTCCCAAGAGGCATGAGAGATTCACCCTGCACACCTCCAGGAAGGATAGTTTCCTCTGGGACACCAAGGTCCTGAATGTCCATCTTTGGAAGCTGCAGCCAAGCTAGACACGATTACAGAAAGGAAAGGTCCCTCTCACCAGGCAACACACAGCTCACCCACAGCACAATGGTGCATCACTGTGACAGGGACCTGGTGCAGCTGCAGCCTCCTGCACTGAAGGGGAGAGCCAGATGGGGATGAAAGAGGGCAAAGGGCGTGAATGTGCACCCCAACCCAGAGCCATGGGGACAGCAGGTGGTTGAGGACCAGGACTGTGCTTGCCGAACCGGCAGGGTATGTGTGTGACTTTGGGGGTCTGTGTGTCTCTTCTGTGTGTGTGTGTGTGTCTTTGTGTGTCTGTGTGTGTGTCTGCACAAAGTGTCTGTTGAGGTTTGCTGAAAGAATCACTGCTGAAACAGGTAGAGGCCTCCACAATTCCCAGGGACCTGAAACACAGACAAAAGGAAAAACAGAAGGAGGGACAAGGAGACAGGACTGAGAGAGGAGGGGACAGAGAGGTCTCCTGGGCCTGACCCCGCCCATGAGCTTGAGAAGTGCTCCTGCCCCGGGAAGAGGCTCAGCACAGAAGGAGGAAGGACAGCACAGCTGACAGCCGTGCTCAGGAAGCTTCTGGATCCTAGGCTCATTCCACAGAGGAGAACACGCAGGCAGCAGAGACCATGGGGCTCCTCTCAGCCCCTCCGTGCACACAGCGCATCACGTGGAAGGGGCTCCTGCTCACAGGTGAGGAGAGAACTTCCTGGGAGAGGACAGGAGGAGGAAGTAGAGTCACTGGATGGGGTCTCCTGTAGAGGATCGATTCTAAAAAATAAAAGAAGCCAGCACTTTGGGAGGCTTAGGTGGGTGGATCACGAGATCAGGAGTTCAAGACCAGTGTGGCCACACAGTGAAGCCCTGTCTCTACTAAAAATACAAAAAATTAACCAGGTATGGTGGTGTGCTCCTGTAATCCTAGCTACTCGGGAGGCTGAGGCAGGAGAATCACGTGAACCCAGGAGGCAGAAGTTGCAGAGAGCCGAGATAGTGCCACTGCACGCCAGCCTGGGCGACAGTACAAGACTCCTTCTCAGAAAAAAAAAAAAAAAAAAGAAACAAAACAAAAAAGAAAAAAAAGGAAAGAAGGCTCTGTTGCAGCCTGGATAGGAGAAAATACACCAGAGAGGGACAGGGGTCAAAACAGGAAAGCCACATTGAACCGGAATTGGTAAGAGGTAGGAAAATCTTAAGTGTTCTGTTTTCCTGATTAATCATCAGGGGTCACCACATTTTGAAAAATGATAATAATAACTATATCAGATGACACTTCAAATAAAAATATAAACAGGGCATGAAACACTGTCCTCAGCAAAAAACCTCAACAATTGGGGGAATAAAAGAAAACACCCAAGGTGTGGAGGGCCCTGAGAACTCTCACATCTACAGGAGTCTGCAGCCTGTTCCAGGCACTGGGGTGCAACCAAGATCACAAAAGTCCCTGTCCTCACGGAGCTCACGCTGTCATGGGGAGGAAGACAGACATGCAAAGAGATCTAGAATGTGAGGTCAGGTGTTGACAAGAACCCTGGAGGGAGCAGAGCAGGGAAAGGTCAGAAATGGAAGACCCAGGGTCTCTGAAGGAGGTGTCAGGAAAGAAGTCTAAGGATACCCTGATGTGCGCAGGACCTGGGGGCAGTGTGGAGGGGGCCAGCAGAACCCTGGGGAAGAGGATTCCAAACAGAAAAATGCCAAGGTCAGAAGTGTTGAAGGAATGGGGGTCATGCTGCTGACACTGACCTAGTAGGACTGTAGGACACACACACATACACACACACAAACACACATGCCCCTTTGGTGTGTGAGTGTGTTTGTATGTGTGTGTGTGTGTGCATGTCTTCAAGGCTGAGGATGGAAGAGACCTTCTCAGGACCCAGGGCCCCATCTTTTCACCCCAATACATAGGTCTCAATATTAACTGATGCTCTCTCCACCTCCTAGCATCACTTTTAAACTTCTGGAACCCGCCCACCACTGCCCAAGTTATGATTGAAGCCCAGCCACCCAAAATTTCCGAGGGGAAGGATGTTCTTCTACTTGTCCACAATTTGCCCGAGAATCTTGCTGGCTACATCTGGTACAAAGGGCAAATGACGGACCTCCAGCATTACATTACATCATATCTAGTACACAATCATAAAATTATACCTGGGCCTGAATACACTGGACGAGAAACAGTATATGGCAATGCATCCCTGCTGATCGAGGATGTCACACGGGAGGACGCAGGATCCTACACCTTACAAATCATAAAGCAAGGTGATGGGATTAGAGGAGCAACTGGACATTTCACCGTCACCTTATACCGTGAGTGATTCCACATGATCCCTGGGTGTTGGGGGGCAGGGGTCATTTCTACTTCACACACACAGGATTGTCAGGCTTGGACTATGCCTGTGGCCCTCTCTGCATTATGTCCCATGCTGGGGTTTGGGCATTTAGTACAGGACACACACAGAGAAGACAAATTTCAACAGATCAGAATTCCTTTCCCGCATCCAGACCCTGCAGACACTTGCTGCAGAGGAAGGACAGTCTGATGGGGGGACTCAGCAGCAGGAGATCAGTCTCAGCAAAGCACATCATGCCCTCTTCATAAATTTCACCCTGAGAAAGACCCTGGAGAACTGAGTAGAGCTAGGCCTCAGAGGCCCCCTGAGATACTCTCAGAGAAGCTCAGCCCTAGAAGCCTCAACCCCAGAACCCTGTCCCAAAATCCTTACTCCAGAAAAAGCTGAGGAGAATGTGCCAGGGCTGGGTTGTGGCTTCTTGGGTAGGGCTTACTGGGACCAAGGATTTACCAGCTGTCTGAGGACTGTGTCTCCTGGAGCTGCTCACCAGCCAGGGCTCAGACCTCAGAGCCTCATCTGGGCAAGGGCAGACCTTTCTTCACCTGAGGCTCAGAGTGGAGAGGACAGAAAGACAAGCTTTGTAGACCATCAGCCAACTGCCTTGGGAGGCTTAGGACAGTCCCTAGAAAGTCTAATGTCTCCAGAAGCAGAAACAGAAGAGAGAAGATGTACCTGGTAGTAGCTTGTCCACAGGGATCTGACCTAAAGGTGCTTTCTCATGGAAGCAAATAAATAATAAATGCTGTTTGTGTGAACACCTCCACTGTGCCAAGCATTAGATCAGGTGACTGTGAATAATTTAAAATGTATTTACAGATAGCATGAAAAGCCACAGTCCATTTGCCATTTAGCTTATTTGACTGAGAGAAAACTGAGGCACAGAAGGCACAGTCACTGAATCAGAGTCACACAAACACAAACGGGAGATCAGGGTGACATGAGGTCTCTCTGCAGCCACAGGCCCATCTTCTACTCCACGGGAAGTGAGGGCCTACTGGCTTCCAAGGACCCCATAGTCATTTATTGGCTCAAATCCTCTCTTCTTAGGCATCCAAACCTCAGAGGAGTGAGAGCAAATGGTCAGCTGATTAGTCTGTACTTCAGAACTAAATCACCTGCCTCAACCGTCAGAGTCAGTGCAAAAAAATGTCCAGGCCTCCCCCTCAGATCTTCATCCCCATCACTGAACCTGAAATCGTGTGTCTCCCAAAGTGTCCATGTCACCGTTATGAGAGGATCAAGGAGAGGACCTTGTTTTCTTTCCCCACTCGCACCCTGCACCAGCACAGGCCCAGCGAGAGAGACACACTCAGGAGCTCTCACATAACAAATGAAGGAATCGAATGAAGAAATGAATGATCCAAAACCTCTTTAGAGACGGGATCTTGGATGCAGAATCCTACGAGCTACTAGCCACACCTGTCCCTTGTCCTTCAGAGGCTGACACCCATGTTTCATCCCCCCACTACCTCCTGGCCCTAAAGCCACCCCACCTCATGTAACTCTGAAGCTCTTTGGCCACCAGAGGGTTCTCAGGGCTCCTTGGTCCTGGTCTGTGGAACTGGGGGCACCTGGTCCCTGGGGTCTCTGAAGTCAGTGTAGCCCCACTGCTCACTGCCATGGTGTCTCTGCCTCTATCTGCTTCTCTGTGTCCCTCATCTTCCTCCCACTTCATTCTGACTGGCAAGCCCTGTCCTGCACAGCTTCTTCCTCCACCCCTAGGCCTTCCACAGACACTCCCTCTAACTAGGCTGGCTGTTCTGTTCCCTTCCCACTAACACTGTGGCCTCGCCCACCTCCCAGGAAATAGGAAAGGTGCAGAAATCACTGGAGTTGCCACTCCTGCCAGGCTTCATCTCGAGCCAATGTCCCCAGGTCACTAAGAGAATGACCTGCCACTGTATTCCCATCCAGGGCTCTTTCCCTTTGTGAGGCTGACCTGTGGACAAGACCATGGGACCGGGATAGGCAGTTCCTCCATCCACTCTTATAATTGCCAGACAACTTCTTTTGGCCTCCTGCAAAAAAAAAAAAAAATTATCAAAATGGTGATTTGTAGTCAAGAAAGATTTTAATGACTCCAAGTCTGCCAAACAGGAGGACAGAGGTTTATTATTCCTCAAATCAGCCTCCCCGGTGGATCAGGGGTTAAAGATTTTCAAGGACAGTTTCAGGGGCACAGGACTAAAAAATGAGTACTGCTGATTGTTTGGTGATGGAATCATGCGGGCGGAGGGAAATGATCTGTTTGTGCTTGAATCCGCCTCTAGGTAAGGACCACATGACCGGCTGAGTCATTAGTCATAGGTATGGATGAGGTCAGCCGGTGGCAGGAGTACAAAAAAATGAGAAACATCTCAAAAGACCAATCTCATGTTCTAAAATAGTGATGTTATCTAGAGAAGCAATTAGTTACAAATTTTGTAAATTCTGGCCAAATGACATTTGAGCAGTCAGGGATTATAGAAACTGTGCCTACATTTTAGCAGAATTCAGTTCCCTCCTATCATCTTAACCTCATGGTCTTTCACTAGTATTACAAAGGCAGTCCCTGGGCAAAGTAAGGGTGTTAGTTTTATGGAGGAACTATTATCATTCTTGCTTCAAGGTTAAACCATAAACTAAATTCCTCCCAAGGTTAGCCTGGCCTATGCCCAGGAATGAGTGAGGACAGCCAGGCTGAGACTAGATGCCAGATGGAGTCAGCCATGCTAGTTTGCTGTCACTGTTGTAATCTTTGCACTGACTCACCAAGGTGTCAGAGGCTGAACAGGCCTGCAGTCCCCAAAGCCCATGGGCTCATTTCACCCATTTCACTCGTGACTCCATCCTCAACCTGCTATGGAGCTCACATTCTCTGGTCACTCCCTAGAGATTTCTGGCTTCCTGTCAGGCATATAACAAGCGTGAAATTTGTCACTCGGTTCTAACACTAAGTAAAAAGCTGAACAAACTCAAAAGTCAACAACTCTTTAAAATCCCTCAGAGATGTCTGGGCACAATGGCTCAGACCTATAATCCCAGCACTTTGGGAGGCCGAAGCGGGCACAAGGTCAGGAGATAGAGACCATCCAGGCTAACATGGTGAAACACTGTCTCTACTAAAAATACAAAAAATTAGCCGGGCGTGGTGGCGGGGGCCTGTAGTCCCAGCTACTTGGGAGGCCTAGGCAGGAGAATGGCATAAACCCAGAAGGCGGAGCTTGCAGTGAGCTGAGATCATGCCACTGCACTCCAGCCTGGGCGACAGAGTGAGACTCTGTCTCAGAAAAAAAAAAAAATGCTGTTAGAGAAATGAAGAATGCTTTTGATGCTTACTGGTAGACTGCACACAGCTGAGGAAAGAATCCCTAGCTTGAGGATGTGTCAATAGAAACTTCCAAAACTGAAACAGGAAAGTTCAAAAAGAGTGGGGAAAAAAAAGTGGAACAACATATTCAACTTCATATTTAATATTTTGTTTTGACAATAGCAATTTTTAAATTTTGTAGTTGTGGGACAACCACAAAGGCTGTAAAATACATGTAATGGGAATACTAGTAGTTCGGGGGTCTAGTTGGAGGTGGCCAGATGGACGCTATCTGATGGTTTTACTGCCTGTGCCACATACAACTGTTTCCTCATGATGAGGCCATTTTCATAAGTTGGAGTTCTTCGTGTGGGGAGACACACGAGCCATTTGCATCTCACTTAGACTCTTCTAATTCACACAAACTTACACTCTAGTGGTGTTTCCTGAGCTTAAGAGAAAATGAAGAAAGCATTTCACATACCTGTTTTGGGGTCCTCCCCATTTCTCCTAACTCTGCACATAAATTAGAAGCAGGGAGTTCTTTCTATATTTACTAACATAACACACATCTCTTCTTTTAATTTGGCATCATTCCTCCCTTTATGTAATTGACACAGGGGCCAGTTCTTTCCTTTTAACGGGACTCTCTACTTAAGGAGTTGCTAATTTCAAATCACCTTTGGCGTCTTTCTTTGACCATAATGTGATCCTGCTGGAATTCACGGCATATCTAAACCTTATTTTGGTCTCAAGAGAAATACTACTACCAGCAATTGATCTTAGATGTTTGGCCCATAAGTAAAAATTTCCACTGACGAAAACATTTTAATGTTTCCTCCAAATTTTTTGTTTTTACTAGTCAGAACATAACATGAGATCTAAACTCCTGACAACATTTTATGGGAAAATTCCAGTATTACAAATTGAGCATCCCAAATCCAGAAATCCAAAATCTGAAATGCTCCAAAACTCAATACTTCTGACCACTGATGTGATGCCAAAAAGATGCTCAATTCACACTTAAGGAAGTCGGTGCTTCTCCCACATAAAGCAGGCAGCCTCACAATCTCTGAGCCCTCAGATTGCCATGCATCTGTCTTGTAACACACACACCTGCCATGGGCTTTTAAGGACTTGGGTGGGCTGAGAGGTGGGAAATGCCAACTCTGATTGAAAAATGCCTTTGGAGGAATCAAAGGTGCCACACAGGGCAATCTTCTCTCTGCTTTCTGAACAGTGGACGCTCCCAAGCCCTCCATCTCCAGCAGCAACTTAAACCCCAGGGAGGCCATCGAGGCAGTGACCCTAACCTGTGATTCTGAGACTCCAGATGCAAGCTACCTGTGGTGGATGAATGGTCAGAGCCTCCCTATGACTTACAGGTTGAAGCTGTCCAAAACCAACAGGACCCTCATTCTATTTGGTGTCACAAAGGATATTGCAGGACCCTATGAATGTGAAATACGGAACGCAGTGAGTGCCAGCCGCAGTGACCCAGTCACCCTGAATCTCCTCCGTGAGTATCTTCTGTTCCTCTGGGAGCCAGGCTGCCATCCCAAATACACATGGCCAGAGGCCAGGCCTCTCAGTCCCTCTCAGGTCCAAGTACAGAGACCTTTACCCCTGGACATCAAAGCTGGCCATGACTTTGTGCCACAGGCAAACCAGAGTAGGCCTAGGCTTGATCAACAATAGGAGAAAAGAGTCTGCTCCTGTCATGGGAGACTCAGGGTCCACAGCTTGTGATGGGAGAAACAGGTGAATGTCTCAGGCTCCAGATGAGTGAACACAGCGGGGATTTGGCTGGGACTTCAGTGTTGCAACTTGGCTCACAGGGTCACTGTGGCCCTTCCACAGACCAGGAGTTTCCCCTCCCTCTGACAATATCACCTGTGAATTTATTCTCCTTGCTCCAGATGGCCTGGATGCCCCTACCATTTCTTCCTCATACACCTATTACCATACAGGGGAAGTCCCCAAGCTCTCCTGCCTCACAGACTCTCACCCACTGGCAGAGCATTTTTGGCTGATTGATGGGAAGTTCCACCAATCAGCACAAGTGTTCTTTATCCCCCAAATCACTAAAACATACAGCAGGGTCTATGTCTGTTTCATCCATAACTCAGTCACTGGTAGAACAAATCTCATAATCAAGAGGACCATAGTCCCTGGTAAGTGGATCCCTGGAGCATTGGCAATATGTTTTCCAGTGAAGTCTATCTAGCTATCAAGGAAGAGCCACCTGCCCTATACAAAGGGAGAGGAAAAATCAAAAACCCAGGACAGGGAATATGTTTCTGCTCCAAAACCACCAGCTTTTGCCTTTCCCCTTCACTCTTTCTAGATCATTCTTTAGACTGTACACTAACAATGAACAATCTCAAAGGAAATTACGGAAGGAATTGCAATTCACATTAACATCAAAAGGAATAAAATATTTTGGAAAAAGGTTAACCAAAAAGGTCAATGATTATACCCTGAAAACTACAAAACATTGCTGAAAGAAATTAAAGACGATATCAATATATGGAAAGACATTTCATTTTCATGGATTGGAAGAATCAATATTGTTAGAAAGACAATATGACCCAAAGTGAGTTGCAGATTCAGTGCAACCCCTACCAGAATCCCAGTAACATTTTTTGCAGAACTAGAAAACTCTGTCCTAAATCTGACCTGATAGGCTCTTATTAATGACTGCCACAACAGAAACACTGAGAAAAAGATGCAACCATGAAAAGATGGAAAGTTCTGATGACATAGAAAATAGCAATCAGCCTTTCTCGCATCCCAAAGCCTTCAAAAATATACCAGTGCAGCATGGCCAGTACGAAACTGCCCGAAAACTAATCGTGATAAGAGAAAACAAAAGGGCAAGAATATATTTGGATTATCACCTCCCACTTTTGCCTACTAATCTGATGCTGAAAAGAAATGCTCACTGAAGTATTTTAGATGTTGAATCTTTCAGATTTGGGATGCTAAACCAGTAAGTATATGACAAATATTTCAGAATCAAAATGTCAGAAATCCAAAACACTTTTTGTCCTAAGTCTTATGCAGAAGAAATACTCAATCTGTGTGAACTATAGGCATCAAGCTGTACAGCAGAGCTCTAGAACCTCCCCACCTTGCATAACTGAAACTGCACAGCCATGAACAACTTCTGATTCTCCCCACTCCCAGCTCCTGGCAACCAGCAGTCTCTTCTCATATTCACTCTGGAATCCACTTACATGATGTCCCTAGAGTAGCCGAACCCATGGAATCAGAGAGTAGAATGTCCAATGAAAGAAAATATTTGCAAAACTTCTCTCCAAATTTGTCTCATATCCATCAAACACACATGGTCCATTAGGACCAGATTTCCAGCAGTTCACTCCCACCCTTTCCACTAGTCAGTTCTGCATTTGCAAATGTCCACATGCACTTCTGGAAAGATCCACATGGTCCTCACCTGCTCTCTGCAGAAGGAGAGGAAACCTAAAGAACCCAGGACAGGGAATATGGTTCTGCTCCAAAGCCACGAGCTCTTGCCTGTCCCCTTCACTCTTTCTAGATCATTCCTTGCACTCTGCTCTATCTTTAGAGGTCACTGGTACAGGTAAGTCATTATGAAACACTTGCAAAAAACTGCCCCACCTTGTGCCTCCACTGCCTGATGACTGAACTGACCTCCAGGCTTGACTCTGGTCTCCCCTGTGTTATTTCTGCTGAAACATCCAGTCCCAGGCCAGGCTGCTCAGTATCTTCAGGGTTTCAGGACAATGGGAAGTCCCATTATTACTCATCTCTAGAATGTCCTTGGAAATGGAAGCTGCAGAGAAATCACATCTAGGGGGGCTAAGTAGGATGGAATTTGGAAGGGGCCCAGCAGTTGCACATTCCAGGTCAGGAACCCAAGGAGAGCCAGCAAGTCAACTGATGAGGGAGGGACTGGGTGGGGTACCAGGGGCTGTGACTCCCACTGACATGTCTGTCCCTGACCCAACACTGCTGCTTAATTGACACTTGAGAAAGTCTGTGCTTCCCTAAGACAGAGCAGGCTGCCTCACAGTCTTTGAGCCCTTAGATCATCATGCATCTGTCTTCTGACACACGCACCAGCTATCGGATTTCAAGGACTTGGGTGGACTGAGAGGTGGGAGATGCCAACTGTGATTAAAGGATGCCGGTGGAGGAATCAAAGGTGCCACACAGGACAATCTTCTCTTTTCCACACAGCGAAGCTGCCCAAGCCCTACATCATCATCAACACCTTAAACCCCTGGGAGAATAAGGATGTCTTAGCCTTCATCTGTGAACCTAAGAGTGAGAACTACACCTACATGTGGTGGCTAAATGGTCAGAGCCTCCCAGTCAGTCCCAGGGTAAAGCAACCCATTGAAAACAGGATCCTCATTCTACCCAGGGTCACGAGAAATGAAACAGGACCCTATCAATGTGAAATACGGGACCAATATGGTGGCATCCACAGTAACCCAGTCACCCTGAATGTCCTCTGTGAGTATCTTTTGTTCCTCTGTGGGACAGGACACAAGCTTAAATCCAAACGACCAGAGGCCAGGCCTCTCAGTCTCTCTCCGGTCCAAGTATAGACACCTTTACTTCTGGACATCCGAGCTGGCCATGACTCCCTGCCCTGGGAAAACCTGGGTAGTCACAGCCTTAACCAAGAATATAAGGGGAGGGGATGCTCTTGTCATGGGAGACTTGGGGCTCACAGCTTGTGATGGGAGAAACAGGTGAATACCTCCGGCTTTGGCTCAGTGAACATAGAGGGGGTTTGGCTGGGATTTCAGGGTTTGTCTTGGCTCAGAGGGTCACTGTGTCCCTTTAAGAGACCAGGAGCATCCCCTTCCCTCGGATGACATCACCTGTGGCCTTTATTCTCTTTGCTTCAGATGGTCCAGACCTCCCCAGCATTTATCCTTCATTCGCCTATTACCGTTCAGGAGAAAACCTCTACTTGTCCTGCTTCGCGGACTCTAACCCACCGGCAAAGTATTCTTGGACAATTAATGGGAAGTTTCTGCTATCAGGACAAAATCTCTCTATCCCCCAAATTACTACAAAGCATAGCGGGCTCTATGCTTGCTCTGTTCGTAACTCAGCCACTGGCATGGAAAGCTCTAGATCCGTAACAGTCAACGTCTCTGGTAAGTGGATCCCAGCATCCTTGGCAATAAGGTTGTAGGTGGAGTTTATCTGGCTTTAAGAGAAGAGTCAGGAAATCATTTTTATTCCCAGCCTGTATCCCATGGGCACAAGCAAATCCCAAATTCTCCTCCTGAACCCTCCCAATTTGTCTCTACAGACTCTCTTCTCCTTGTTTTTCTGTTTTCTCATGGCTGACCTTGTGTCTGGCCCGAGAAACGTAGGGAGGGGGCTTTATCAGCCCTGAGCCCTATGTGGTAAAACAGGCTTCACAGAGGGCCAAGAAGGAGAGTCCTCAAGATCAAGTTGCTTCTCGCTGTCACCAACACATCCCCTTCTGCCACGTCTTTGTTTTCTTGTACCTATTCCATGAGCTACAAGGAACATCTGAGGCTTTGAAACAAGCTCACACTTTTCTCCCAAATGAGAGGAGGAAGCCCCTTGGGTGAGGGAGGAGCAGCTCAGACTCTGCTTCCTGCTCTGCTCTGGGCTCCTCTGGTGACTGGCCCTGCCTGACTCCAACTGGGGTGGGACCAGCATGTGTGGAGAAAGAGCCCTGGTGGCCTGTCCTGAATTTGGCTAAATCGAGCTGCCAGTTGAAGCCAAGGCTCCCCTGGGCCAGGCCGCAGGGAAATAAGAAGAGAGGGAGCCTCAGGGCAGACTCTTGAGCTGCGTCCTGGCTCTAAAGTCACCGGCTGTATGAGGCTGTGGGCACAACACGTGGGACACAGCACGGAGGACAGTGACTGATGCAGTGCTGGAGAAATAGGGAGATTCACCTCTGGGGCTCTGAATGGCAGGAAACGGGCATTCCCAAAAAGTGTGTAATTACAGAGAGGGTAAGACTACCAGACACTTTATATATATATCTAATATAAGACTTACAATTAATTATTTCTAAGTGTGAAATTTAGTGTTGTGTAACCATCACACTATCCAATTCCAGAACTTTTTCCTCTTATCATATTAAACCTCTGTACCCAATAAACAGTATCTCTCACTCCTTCTCCCCCTAACCCTTAGCACTTACCGTTCTACTTTCTGTCTCTATGTAACTGGCTACTCTAACTATCTTTTATAAATGGAATTATATAATAATCCTTTTGTGTCTGGCTTATTTCAGTTAGCATAATATCTTCAAGATTCATCCATTTTGCACGCTGTATTGGAATTTTATTCCTTGTTAAGGTTGAATAACATTTCAATGTATAGATACACCTCATTTGCCTACCCACATATGTTTCAAAGGACTTTTCAGTTGTTTCAGTTTTTTAGCTATTGTGAGTAATGCTTCTCTGAACATCAGTGTACAAATATTTGTTCACATTTCTTTCTATTCTATGGGGGGTATGTACAGAAGAGCAATTGCTGGATCAAATGGTAATTTATTGTTTAATCTTTTGGGAAACAGCCACAGCACTTTTTCCAGTGGCTATAACATTTCCCATTCCCATCAGCAATGCACTAGAGATCCAATTTTTCCATCTACTTGAAAACACCTGTTGTTTTTTGTTGCTGCCATTGTTGTTGTTTATCAAAGCCATCCTAAAGTGTGTGAATTTGAAATGCACTGACCTGGGCCTTCTGTCAATCAGGTCCCTGCCATGGAGACCTGGCAGGGTCTCATTCATGGCTACCACAACACAGACACTGAGAAAAAGATGCAACCATTAAAAGGTGCAAAGGTGGAAATTCTAATGACATAGAAAATAGCAAACAGCCTTTCTCATCTCCAAAAGCCTTCCAAAATATCTGAGTGCAGTACGGAATTGACAGAGGACTGATCACCAACCTAGAATCACGGTGAGAGGGAAAAAAAAAACCGCAAGAATATCATCATCTCCCATCAATTTTCCAACAGAAACAACGTAGTCCTTGAAGAAACAATTCTAGAGTACCTCATGTTACATGCTTGTTCCTGAGGCTCCCCCATGTGAAATAACATCAACTTCATTCCTTCTTTTCTTTTCTTTCCATGACAGCTCCTTCAGGAACAGGATGTCTTCCTGGCCTTAATCCATTAGAGCAGCCGTGATGTCATTTCTGTATTTCAGGAAGACTGACAGGTATGATGGCCTTTTCTCTTATCCTGGTTCCTGCAGGGCTGACTGCCATGCTTGGGAGAGGGAAAAGACTTATTTGTGTCTGGGACTGGATCTCCTCCTTCCTCCATTAAACTCCTGCTTCTCAACACTAATTCTTGCAGTTCCCTTTCTCCCTGGCCTTTATGCTCCCTGTACCCTACTGTCTTTTAGACATAATTATCTCCAGCCTCTGCTCATCTGTTTCTCAGATTCAAATGAGAAACACAATTTCACATGGTAAAACCCTCTTCATTATTTTTAACATCTCTCAATAGTGTAATTCTCTCCATTCCCATAAAGCTCAACTACTCCTCAAAGTATTGCTTGACTTCTTGTCTCCAGACTTTGAAACCTTCCTTGCATATGACTGCCTCATTACATTTCTAAAATCTAGTTAATTCATTTAATCAAGAATCTCCAGGGGTCTACTCTAACCTATTTGATAAGTTCACATTTCATCTGTTTACTAAGTCTTCTCAACTCCTTTACCTCTACTTCCTTGTATAATTCCTCCATCCTAATTAGAACTGTTTTCCTACACATCCCCACCCCTTCACCCATATAGACATAAAATTCTTAGTTCCAATGCTATGTCTAAAAACAGAGTGAAATCCCCTCCACCATCTGCATTGCAGACTTAACCACACCCTTCATCAAAAGCAACATCTGACCTCGTGGAGAACAAAGACTTAAGGATTAACATGTGAACCTGAGACTCAGAACACAACCTATGTGTGGTTGAGATCTTTCCCTAATGATCAGTTCATGTGTTTGAAAAACATACAGAAAGGAAGAAGGCAAGGTTCCTACCCCAGGGGACATAAAGCCTCAGACAGGAAATGAGACCTGAAAATAATCATGATACCAAAATAGAAAAAATTGAATGCCACAAGAAATCAGAGAAATCTGATGGGAAACAGAGCTACACATTGGAATCACTGGAAAACATTTTTGAAAGTGATGCTCAAGCCCCACCCATTAGTTCCAGTTTAAAGGTCTGGAGAGGGACCCAGGCATTGGTAATTTTTAAATCTTCCCTGACACTACTAACATGTAACAAGGATGGAGAACTCTTGTTGTAATAGGTAGAACTAAAAACTAAATCAATGATTTTCAGCTAGAAGTACTGGAATTACCTAAGGACCTTTTTCAACATACATAAGACTATACTTTTTTGACCCTATTTACGAATGGGCTACACCAAGAACTCAGTAATCTGGTTGAGAAACAGAAGCTGAATGGAAAACTCACCTTATTTGATATGTTAAATTATATAGAAAGCATTTTCAAATAAGTGATAAGTGATGCTTAACCTTCCTTAAATAATATTTATGGGAATGTTAATAATATGAGTATTCTAGGCTGGGCGCGATGGCTCACATCTGTAATCCCAGCACTTTGGAAGGCCGAGGTGGGTGGATCATGAGGTCAGGAGATCGAGACCATCCTGGCTAACACGGTGAAACCCCTTCTATACTAAAAATGCAAAAACAAAATTAGCCGGGTGTGGTGGCAAGCACCTGTAGTCCCAGCTACTCACGAGGCTGAGGCAGGAGAATGGCATGAACCCAGGAGGCGGAGCTTGCAGTGAACTGAGATCGTACCACTGCACTCTAGCCTGGGTAACTGTGAGACTCTGTCTCAAAAAAAAAATTTTTTTAATGAGTATTCTAAAAATGATATGAAATTCTGGAAATCAAATATGTTATCATAGTGTCATATGCCACAGAAGTAACTAGATTTCTATGTGAGCTGTGTCTTTACCATAATAAACCCTCATTAGATTTTTAACCATAGTCATTTAAAATCTTTGTCATTCCCAGACAGTTGCTTTGATTCTTCCTCAAGTATTTACAATCAGCTACAGTCCAAAATTGCTTTTTCTTCAAGGAGATTTATGGAAAAGACTCTGACAAATACTCTTGAATACAAGTTTCTGATAACTTCAAGATCATACCACTGGACTAAGAACTTTCAAAATTTTAATGAACAGGCTGATCCCTTCGTGAAATTCAAAACAAAGAAGAAAAAAACTCAATGTTATTGCACTAAATAATCAAAAGGATAATGTTTTCATAATTTTTATTTGAAAATGTGCTGATTCTTTGAATGTTTTATTCTCCAGATTTATGAACTTTTTTCCTTGAGCAATTGGTAAAGCATACTTTCGTAAACAAAAATTGAAACATTTGCTTTTACTCTCTGAGTGCCCCAGAATTGGGAAACTATTCATGAGTATTCACATGTTTATGGTAATAACGTTATTTGCACAAGTTCAGTAAGAATCTGCTCTCTTTATAACAGGACACATTTGAAAACATTGGTTATATTACCAAGGCTTTGACTGGGATGTTATATTTGAGAATATACATAGAATAAAGCCATAGGGAATGCAGGCAAAGTCTGAAGTTGGCCTTGGTTTGGCTTCCTAGTCTCAAGAGGTTTTTGAAAGTTTAATCTGAGATTGTTATTAAAAACTTCTAGCAGAGCAAAGTTTAAAACGAGCCTCTATGGTCCATTGCTACTCTTGCCACACTTAGATAAAATTTCTGGGCAAGTTTGATGAGACTCAACCTATTTTGCAAACAAATTCATCCTACTGGAATTATCTTTGCTAAAAATAGAGACTCCTATAGAGAGAAAAACTATGTTGAAAGGAAAACGTAGTACACCTGTTAACAGATTAAACCACTGTTCATTATCTTTGAGTATTTATAATCCACTGGTAGACTGGACTGGACTGGACCCTGAATTCTTTTAGTTCTTCTAATTCAATTTTCTCCAATGAAATCATGAAGAACAAGAGCGGCTCTGTTCCTGAAGCCATGTAAGCTGGAGGTGGGCAACTCTATGTAAATTTCATGGGAAATCCCTCGTGTCTGAGGTGTGGGCCACTAAGAGCTCATCAAATATTCAACACCATAACTTAGAGACACTCAAACTGCAAACCACGACAACGAGTTGATGACTTTACACTGTGGACAGCTTTTCTCAAGTTGTCAGAACAAGACTATCAATCATGATGAGACTCTTACCTCTCTTAATTTGTCCTTGCTTATGCCTGTCTCCTTTGCTTCCCAGAATAATGCTGTACTTAGGATTTCACAAGAACTAGCTTCTGAGGGTGAGTTAACAGTGTCAGATATATCATGTCAACCACACGTTTTTTTATATAAGATGAAGTTTCACTCTTGTTGCCCATGCTGGAGTGCAATGGCACAAACTTGGTGCACTGCAACCTCCGCCTCCTGGGTTCAAGTGATTCTCCTGCTTCAGGCTCCCAAGTAGCTGGGATTACAGGCATGCACCACCACGCCCAGCTAATTTTGTGTTTTCAGTAGAGACAGGGTTTCTCCATGTTGGTCAGGCTGGTCTCGAAATCCCGACCTCAGGTGATCCGCACGCCTCAGCCTCCCAAGGTGCTGGGATTACAAGAGTGAGCCACCGCACCCGGCCCACACATTTTTACCTAACAAGAGATCCTTTAGTCCACCCAAAGGCTGACGTTAGCTGCATCTGTAACATAACTTTTTCCTCAAATGTATGGAGTCTTTTTTAGGCTTCCACCTCTATACTTGCCTATTTTCACTCCCTGTTTTAATTCAACATAGACATGCAATGCTAGATAATAGAATTGCTCTCTACCAGCTGAATAGCGGGGAGCCTGTGCAGTTTCTGACAATTCTTGTTGCACATGGATAAATACATCGGGTATTATAGAGACTCAGTTGTAAAAATCAAAAAATGTGCTGCCTGGTTAAAATGACTAGACTCTTCTGGCTTCTTCTTTGATCTATCCTATTGTAGTTGGTTTGCATCTTGCCTAAGGTGCATATTCCAAACTCTTGATATTTTCCTCCTGATAGTCATACTGGTAGTCTCCCTCGTGTGGTGCAATCTACAGATGTTTTTATTTGCGTGCAAATATTTGGGTGCAGCCATTCTTCAAATATCAAATGGTTTCTCTTGGGCTGGAATTACAAAAACTCAAAGAAATGTGTGATTTATGGGCCTGGGGCAGTGGCTCACATCTGTAATCCCAGCACTTTGGGAGGCCAAGGCAGGCAGATCACAAGGTCAGAAGTTTGAGACCAGCCTGCTCAATATGGTGAAACCCTGTCTCTACTAAAAATACAAAAATTAGCCGGGCGTGGTGGCGCACACCTGTAGTCCTGTAGGGAGACTCCCTGAAACTATTGCTACAGAATAAAAGATGAAACGCTTCTGATTATTGTAAATACATGAAGGATTGTGTAAAGACAATGCCAGATTGGGGTGCCAGAATGAGCCTACAGTGTGGGATGTGCTTCTGTTATATGGATGGGAGATAGAATTATGAGTTTAGAACATAGATTACAAATGCAAAGTGATTGGAATACTTCTGATTTTTTTATAACTCCATTCCAAAATAATGAGTCTGTTCACAATTGGGAATCAGTAAGATGCCATTTACAAGGAAGTGAAGATAATTTAAGTTTAGACATAAGCAAGCTAAAAGGACAGATTTTTGAGGCCTCTCAAGCACATTTAACTGCTTTACCCAGTGCTAAAGTTTTACAAGGTATCTCTGTGGGATTATCTAATCTCAACCCCATTCAATAGGCAAAATCTTTGGGGGGATCCACTATCATTAATTTTGTTCTGTGTATAGTTTGTGCTGTTGGTTTATTGTTCATGTGTAAAATTGGAAAAAATATTCTTCGATCCAATCATGATCAGTGCCAAGGTATGATTGGTATGGTTCATTTAAATCAGAGAAAAGGGGGAGATGTAGGGAGACCCCCTGAAACTATTGCTATGGAATAAAATGAAATGCTCTTGATTATTGTAAATACAAAATTGCATGCAGGATTGTGTAAAGACAAATGCCAGGTTGGGCTGCCAGAATGAGCCAACAGCATGTGATGTGCTTCCCCCTACAGAGATCCTATGAACGGACGTGGAGTCAGTGAGGTTTCACATCACCAAGATTTCTATCCCAGAAAAGCAGATGTCCATAGCTCTGGGAATGGAATGTGATCCTTGTGGAGAGCCTATAAATGACCCTAAATCCCTCACTAACCTACCCCCACTCTCACTAAACCTAATAATAAATGCTGGTATATCCAGTGCACTGGCAGCATCAAAGGACCAGAAGGCGGTGACCCCATGGACCCAGCTTTCACTATCTTGTGTGTGTCTTTTATTTCTCAACCTGCTGATCCGCCTGGGAACAAAGAAAGAGCCCTGTTGCATTGCAGGCTGCTGGCCAGAACCTGCAATATAGTCCCAGCTACTTGGGATGCTGAGGCATCTGTAGAGGGAGAGCTGCCCCAAATCATAAATCACAAATAAAAGCCAATTACATCTATAACTAAATTAGTTGTAATTTTGTTCTATCGGAAATGTTCACAGCAATCAATGGCCAGTGGAGTCTCTCAGGCTGCATCATTCTCACCCTGACCCTCCTGCCTTTCTCTTTCACTTACAAGGACCCTTATGATGACACTCGGAGCCACAGAACTAAGCCAGAATAAGCATTCCATCACAAGATACTCAACTTCATCACCTTTGAACAGTGTTTTTGCCAAGAAAAGTAAATGCATATGTTCCAAGAGTTAGGATGTGGATTTCTTTTCTTTTTTTGAGACAGAGTTTCACTCATGTTGCCCAGTTGGCGTGCAGTGGCACAATCTGGGCTCACTGCAATCTCCGCCTCCCAGGTTCAAATGATTCTCCTGCCTCAGCCTCCCAAGTAGCTGGCATTACAGGTGTCCCCCACCACGCCCAGCTAATTTTTGCATTTTTAGTAGAAACGGGGTTTCACCACGTTGGCCACACTGGTCTTGAACTCCTGACCTCGTGATTCACCCGTCTCAGCTTTCCAAACAGCTGGGATTACAGGCGTGAGCCCCTGCACCCGGCCCGGATGTGGACATTTTTAAGAGGCCATTATTCTGACTCATACAGGTCACTTTCATAAACATCACCCACAACAAAAATGTTTTGCCTTCCTTCCATGTCTCACTTTTCTGTCTGCACAAACCACATTGAAACACACTAGCTCTGCTATGAAGTGGCTGGATGACCCTGGGCCACTCATTTGACCTCCCTCAGCCTCTTTCCTCATCTGTAGTGTAAGGCTGACTTACTGCATCAGAAAATGACAGTGGAAGAGTAAATTAACATGTGTAAGACATTAGTCACAGAGCCTGGTGCCCGATGAGCCCTTGGTAAACATTCCTTTCAGTCCTTTCCTTTCCCCTTCCCATTTTTCTTGCCCTCACCCATCTTCTCCTTCAACTCCTTTCTCTTCAGTAATTTACTCAGTCTAACCTGCCAATCAAAGAAGCCACACTACCCATTCTCTCATGACTCTGCTGGAATGTTCTTGTGATGTTGTCTGCTATCCACTCAAGGCAATGGGTATCATTTATATGGAGAGGTCTGTTTGCAAAAAGAAATCATTTTTATGTTCACACAAAATTTATACACAATTTCTCTTAACTTAACACGTACCAATCTCAATTCTACCCTGTTATTTCATACATGTACTTCATTATCTTATTCTTTGGTCTTTCTCCTTACACCTTAAAAATTAGGATAGTACAAAAACAAAAATAATGGCCTGGGCCAGAAGAGGGGATTCCTTTAGCAAGATGAATGCTTTCCTTTTTCAAGATGAATGAGTGCTATGTGCAAGGCAGCCCTGAAGCCCATTTCTAAGTTTGGCTTACATCAAAGCCATTTGACTCTAGGACACATTCTTAGATTCCCAGGAGATAATGATTGTCACGGAAGCCACACCCACCTTGAGTATTCCTACTGTTGGGTAAAGGAATGTTTCCAGAATGTTGTGCATTCTGTTTATTCCTCCTAAATTCTTCCACTCCTGGGAGTTAAGCTTCCCCACTAATCAGCTTCATCTCCAGCTGGCCTGCCTGGACCCTGACCGGAAAATGCCTCCCCACTCTGGATGGCCAGGGTGGCACCTTTGTCTATTCCCATGATTATAATAGCTCACACTGATGCAGCACTCACTATGCATCAGGCACTATCCTAAGAGCTTTCCAGGTAACTACAGTCCTCACCAAAAAATCCTGAGTGCTATCGTCCCCATTTTGACAGAATAAAAAACAAAACTGAGGCAGAGAAGGATGTGCCCACTGTCACCTAACTCTATAATTCATCCTGCACTTCATCTGGTAAGAGGACACTCTAAAATGTACAAGGTCTCCTCAATGACACCCACCTTCAGAAATGATTTTTGCCACGTCTACTTTCAGGATTTGACAAACAGCCAGCATTTTGTTTTCTGTCTCACCCTTCACTTATGCACCTGTTCCCTAAAACTACACTCACAACTACACAGCCCTGCATAAAAGCTAGCTTTTGGAAACCTCAATCTCTTTTGGAAAAAAGAACGGCCAGCTTCCAAGTCTCACAAAACGTCATTTTTATTCTATTGCCAACTATTTGCATGGCCATTCTCTGGCCATAAACGAGTGCACTAGAAACAGAAAGTGTAATGAGGAGAAAGTAAAAGGAGTGTGAGTTTCTAGATAGACACACAGGGAAAAGATTCCGAATCCAGAAAAATTCATAAAATGCACCCAGGGTGTGTGGCTTTGAGCAATGACAGCCCCACCTGCCACTTTCCATGGCTGTTGGCCTCTTACTTCCTTCTCAACCTACCCCTCCTGGTCTTGCTTTCTTAGACCAATACAAACAACCTGGGAGCTGGGGTTAGATCAGAACACACAGCACTGAGTGGTAGGGATGGGAAAGACAGAAAAGGAAGACGAGTGTTTGACTCATGAAGACCTGACTCACGGGGCTACACATCACCTAGGAAGGCAATAGATTACTGAAGGGCTTTGCAGGACTCATGGTGGTTATCCAGAATGACTGACTGAGACGGGGTCTTGACCAGTTGAGTTTTATTGAGCCAGATCTCGACAGTGCACACTGGGAAAACACGAGTTGCAAAAAATCTCTGTGGCTTGTGTTTTCCCTGAAGAGGTTTCAGGAGGCTTAGTATTTATACATTTGATTAAAGGGGAGAAGGCAGGTAGGAAGAGATGGAGTGGGCAGAAAAACAATTGATCTAATCTAGTCTTCCTTCTGTGCCTCAGAAAATAAATTATCAGAATGAGAGTTAAAATACTTCAGTTTTAGGAGCTAGATTTTGATTGCTCACTTAAATTTACAATTGGCATGTCTTTCTTTTACAAAGAAATATACATCTTGAAAGGTTTTGAAGCCAAGAAAAAACAATTTGTTCAGGCAATCATCTGGAGATGCCCGAAATCTTTGGCTTTCCTGTTTACACCGTTCTTTTTCTTTTCTTTTTTATTTTCTTCTAGAGACACAACCTTGCTCTGTCATCCAGACTGGAGTGTACTCACTACATCCTTGAACTCCTGGGCTGAAGTGGTCCTCCCACCTTAGCCTCCCAAGTATCTGAGACTATAGGCATGCACCACTGCACCTGGCTAATTTGATTTATTTTATATTTTGTAGAGACATGGTCTCCCTTTGTTGCTCAGGCTGGTCTTAAACTCCTGATTTCAAGTGATCCTCCTGCCTTGGACTCTCAAAGTGCTGGGATTACAGGCCTGTGCCAACACACCTGGCCCACTGATTCTTCAAAAGCTTTCAGAAAAAACATTGTAGAAGACGACTTTGTGACTGTATGTTTCATCTGATCCTACATCACTAGGAAGGCTCATTCTTAAGAAGTTATGTCCCATGGAAAAGGGGATAAAGACAAATCAGAAAAGGGCAAAGGGAAGTCACAGCAACAAAGGGACAGTATAATCCTGGAACCTTATTAAAGTCACACAACTGCTGCTTCAATTAGAGCAATTCTTTTGGCAAACACCCCTCTAACTCTTTCAGTTGTATGTTGGCTCACCTGTAATGTCTGGAGCAGTCTATAGACTAGGTTTTCTAGAGTTTCTGAAGCATCTTCCAATTGCAATGACAATCTGACACATTTCTCTGAATTGCAGTCTGAATCAAGTGTTCATGTGTACCTTTTGTGTAGTCCACACGTCAGCAGGCACAAAGGTTGTTTATATATAAGTTGCTATGATTTCTCCAGAAGTTTACATAAGTCATCTAGTTTCAGCTTGCAAGGTTTAATCTATCCATCTGACAAAAGGCTAATATCCAGAATCTATAAGAAACTTAAATTTACAAGAAAAAAACAAACAACTCCATCAAAAAGTGAGCAAAGCACATGAACAGACACTTCTCAAAATAAGACATTTATGTGACCAACAAACAGAAGAAAAAAACCTCATCACCACTGGTCATTAGAGAAATGCACATCAAAACCACAATGAGATACCATCTCATGCCAGTTAGAATGGCAATCATTAAAAGGTCAGGAAACAAAAGGTGCTGGAGAGGATGTGGAGAAATAGGAATGCTTTTACATTGTTGGTGGGAGTGTAAATTAGTTCAACCATTGTGGAAGACAGTGTGGCGATTCCTCAAGGATCTAGAACAAGAAATACCATTTCACCCAGTCATCCCATTACTGGGTATATACCAAAAGGATTATAGATTACTCTGCTATAAAGACACAGGCACATATATGTTTATTGTGGCACTATTCACAATAGCAAAGACTTGGAACCAACCCAAATGCCTATCAATGATAGACTGGATAAAGAAAATGTGGTACATAAACACCATGGAATTCGATGCAGCCATAAAAAAGGATGAGTTCATGTCTTTTGCAGGGACATAGATGAAACTGGAAACCACCATTCTCAGCAAACTAACACAGGATCAGAAAAACAAACACCGTATGTTCTCACTCATAAGTGGGAGTTGAACAATGAGAACACATGGACACAGGGAGGGGAACATCACACACTGGGGCCTGTTGAGGGGTGGGGGACTAGGGGAGGGAAAGTATTAGGAGAAATACCTAATGTAGATGATGGGTTAATGGGTGCAGCAAAACACCATGGCAGGTGTATACCTATGTAACAAACCTGCAGGTTCTGCACATGTATCCTAGAACTTAAAAGTGTAATAAAAAAATAAAAATGATAAAAATTTAAAAAGCACAGTTTTACTTTATAATATACCAAAATGGAAGAAAAATAAAAGAAAATTCTCAAACCATTAGTTTTGAAATTTGTAGCCAGGAAAATATTGAGGATTCAGTCCAAATTGTAGGTAAATAACAAAATTCAGAAAAACATGAACAGATCTAAAATTTAATAACCATTGTTCTGTTGGTTTCTTCTGAAAAATAATGCTTCCTCTCCTGTCTCCCATTTTTATGAAATAGAAATCATATGGGACCAATGTATTTCCAAAATAAGTTTTAGTCTTATACCTGGATTGTTTACATAAAGTGCAGCAAGAATGTAGATTCAAGGCCTCTATTAACACATATATATTATATATATGCATAAATATAAGAATATATATATATTCTATCATGTAGAATGGCACTAAAGTATATTAATGGCAGCAAATCTGTAGAAGTCTGCAGCAGCCTCAATTCTTGCTTCTTCAGGAGAAAGAATTCAACTAAGGGCATAAGGCAGAAGAAAAGACTGAGGCAAGTTTTAGAGCAAGAGTGAAAGTTTATTTAAAAGCTTTAGAGCAGAAATTAAAGAAAGTAAAGTACACTTAAAACAGCGCAAAACAGGCGATGAGATTTCAAGTGTGTGGTTTGACTTTTGACTTAGGCTTTTGTATGTTGGCATAATTCTGGGGTCTGCATCTCTTCTTCCCTGATTCTTCCCTTAAAGTGGGCTGTCTGCATGTGCAGTGGCCCACCAGCACTTAAGAAGGGAGCTTGTGAAGTGTGTTTCTTGGAGTACAGCTGGAAAACTGGGACCAAAATACAAGCTATGTATGTAAATAAAATTGATCTCCTTATAAAATCCTGTTATAAATTTCTATCATTTTTGTGTTACCTTGGCATCTATTTTTAATCTTCTTTGAACACACCCAAATTCCTTCTCTTTCTCTCTCTCTCTCTCTCTCTGTGCTTTGAGATATAAATTTACTACCTACTTTCTCTAAAACTCAGCAAGGTCTTCCTCAGATAAATGTTAACTTTCTCTATTTACAAAAGCACAATTTAAATCCAACTTTATTTTTTAATAGTGAGTTTTATGGGTTCCATGCATAAAGTTTTAAAATCAAAAATCTAAAGTATTTCTGTCTCCCTCTATCTTTATGTGCACATGTATATGTTCTATGTTGTATCACTTATATGTAAATGTCCATACCTATGTTTATATATTGTTTATACATGGTATCAAATTAATGGAAAAACAAATGAGTACTCATCAATTAAGTAAATAATCACAAATGCTTTTCAACACATGTGATTTTAGTAATCTTCAATAAGGGAAATACACCTCAAATGAGCATGCATACCTATCTGCAGCCTCCTTAAAAAAAATTATCAACCAAGAATTTTGGCAAAACTAAAGTTCATAAATAAAGGAAAGATAACAGTCTTTTTCAGAAAAACAAATGCTGAGAGAATTTGCCACTACCAAGCCAGCACTACAATAACAGCTAAAAGGAGCTCCAAATCTTGAAACAAATCCTGGAAACACATCAGAACAGAACCTCTTTAAGCATGAATCTCACAGAACCTATAAAACAAAGATACAATAAATAAATATATAAAACCAAAGTATTCAGGCAACAAATAGCAGGATGAATGGAACAGTATCTCACAGCTCAATACTAACATTGAATGTAAGTGGTCTAAATGCTCCACTTAAAAGATACAGAATTGCAGAATTGATAATAATTCATCAAGCAAGTATCTGCTGCCCTCAAGAGACTCCCCTAACCATAAAGTGTCACATAAACTTAAGGTAAAATGGTAGAAAAAGACACCCCATGCAAATGGCCACAAATTGAGCAGAAGTAACTATTCTCTTATGAAGAAAACTAACTTTAAAGCAACAGCAGTTAAAAAAGACAAAGAGGGACATTATATAATAACAACAGGACTTGTCCAATAGGAAAATATCACAATCCTAAATATATATACACCTAAAACTGGAGCTCCCAAATTTATATAGCTACTACTATTAGACCTAAGAAATGAGTTAGACATTAACACAATAATAGTGAGGGACTTCAATACTCCACTGACAGCACTAGAGAGGTCATCAAGACAGAAAGTCAAGAAAGAAACAATAGATTTAAACTATGCCCTCGAGCAAATAGACTTAAGAGATATTTACAGAAAAGTTTATCCAACAACCACAGAATATACATTCTATTCATCAGCACATGGAACTTTCTTCAGGATAGGCCATACGATAGGCCACAAAACAACTCTCAACACATTTAGGAAAATTGAAATCATATGAAGTACTCTCTCAGACAACAGTAGAATAAAACTGGAATTCAACTCCAGAAGGAACCTTCAAAACCATGCAAACACATGGAAATTAAATAACTTGCTCCTGAATGATCATTGGGTCAAATATGAAATCAAGATGGAAATTGAAAAATTCTTTTTTTTAATTTTTTTATTTTTTTTTTTTATTATACTTTAGGGTTTTAGGGTACATGTGCACAATGTGCAGGTTTGTTACATATGTATCCGTGTGCCATGTTGATTTCCTGCACCCATTAACTCGTCATTTAGCATTAGGTGTATCTCCTAATGCTGTCCCTCCCCCCTCCCCCCACCCCACAACAGTCCCCGGAGCGTGATGTTCCCCTTCCTGTGTCCATGAGTTCTCATTGTTCAATTCCCACCTATGAGTGAGAACATGCGGTGTTCGGTTTTTTGTCCTTGCGATAGTTTACTGAGAATGATGTTTTCCAGTTTCATCCATGTCCCTACAAAGGACACGAACTCATCATTTTTTATGGCTGCATAGTATTCCATGGTGTATATGTGCCACATTTTCTTAATCCAGCCTATCATTGTTGGACATTTGGGTTGGTTCCAACTCTTTGCTATTGTGAATAGTCCCGCAATAAACATACGTGTGCATGTGTCTTTATAGCAGCATGATTTATAGTCCTTTGGGTATATACCCAGTAATGGGATGGCTGGGTCAAATGGTATTTCTAGTTCTAGATTCCTGAGGAATCACCACACTGACTTCCACAATGGTTGAACTAGTTTACAGTCCCACCAACAGTGTAAAAGTGTTCCTATTTCTCCACATCCTCTCCAGCACCTGTTGTTTCCTGATTTTTTAATGATGGCCATTCTAACTGGTGTGAGATGGTATCTCACTGTGGTTTTGATTTGCATTTCTCTGATGGCCAGTGATGAGGAGCATTTCTTCGTGTGTTTTTTGGCTGCATAAATGTCTTCCTTAGAGAAGTGTCTGTTCATGTTCTCTGCCCACTTTTTGATGGGGTTGTTTGTTTTTTTCTTGTAAATTTGTTTGAGTTCATTGTAGATTCTGGATATTAGCCCTTTGTCAGATGAGTAGGTTGCAAAAATGTTCTCCCATTGTGTAGGTTGCCTGTTCACTCTGATGATAGTTTCTTTTGCTGTGCAGAAGCTCTTTAGTTTAATGAGATCCCATTTGTCGATTTTGGCTTTTGTTGCCATTGCTTTTGGTGTTTTAGACATGAAGTCCTTGCACACGCCTACGTCCTGAATGGTATTGCCTAGGTTTTCTTGTAGGATTTTAATGGTTTTAGGTCTAACATATAAGTCTTTAATCCATCTTGAATTAATTTTTGTATAAGGTGTAAGGAAGGGATCCAGTTGCAGCTTTCTACATATGGCTAGCCAGTTTTCCCAGCACCATTTATTAAATAGGGAATCCTTTCCCCATTTCTTGTTTTTGTCAGGTTTGTCAAAGATCAGATAGTTGTAGCTATGCAGCATCATTTCTGAGGGCTCTGTTCTGTTCCATTGATCTATGTCTCTGTTGTGGTACCAGTACCATGCTGTTTTGGTTACTGTAGCCTTGTAGTATAGTTTAAAGTCAGGTAGCGTGATGCCTCCAGCTTTGTTCTTTTGGCTTAGGATTGACTTGGCGATGCAGGCTCTTTTTTGGTTCCATATGAACTTTCAAGTAGTTTTTTCCAATTCTGTGAAGAAAGTCATTGGTAGCTTGATGGGGATGGCATTGAATCTATAAATTACCTTGGGCAGTATGGCCATTTTCACGATATTGATTCTTCCAACCCATGAGCATGGAATGTTCTTCCATTTGTTTGTATCCTCTTTTATTTCATTGAGCAGTGGTTTGTAGTTCTCCTTGAAGAGGTCCTTCACATCCCTTGTAAGTTGGATTCCTAGGTATTTTATTCTCTTTGAAGCAATTGTGAATGGGAGTTCACTCATGATTTGGCTCTCTGTTTGTCTGTTATTGGTGAACAAGAATGCTTGTGATTTTTGTACATTAATTTTGTATCCTGAGACTTTGCTGAAGTTGCTAATCAGCTTAAGGAGATTTTGGGCTGAGACAATGGGGTTTTCTAGATATACAATCATGTCATCTGCAAACAGGGACAATTTGACTTCCTCTTTTCCTAATTGAATACCCTTTATTTCCTTCTCCTGCCTGATTGCTCTGTCCAGAACTTCCAGCACTATGTTGAATAGGAGCGGTGAGGGAGGGCATCCCTGTCTTGTGCCAGTTTTCAGAGGGAATGCTTCCAGTTTTTGCCCATTCAGTATGATATTGGCTGTGGGTTTGTTGTAGATAGCTCTTATTATTTTGAGATACGACCCATCAATACCTAATTTATTGAGAGTTTTTAGCATGAAGGGTTGTTGAATTTTGTCAAAGGCCTTTTCTGCATCTATTGAGATAATCATGTGGTTTTTGTCTTTGGTTCTGTTTATATGCTGGATTACATTTATTGATTTGCGTATGTTGAACCAGCCTTGCATCCCAGGGATGAAGCCCACTTGATCATGGTGGATAAGCTTTTTGATGTGCTGCTGGATTCGGTTTGCCAGTATTTTATTGAGGATTTTTGCATCAATGTTCATCAAGGATATTGGTCTGAAATTCTCTTTTTTGGTTAAGTCTCTGCAAGGTTTTGGTATCAGGATGATGCTGGCTTCGTAAAATGTGTTAGGGAGGATTCCCTCTTTTTCTATCGATTGGAGTAGTTTCAGAAGGAATGGTACCAGTTCCTCCTTGTACCTCTGGTAGAATTCAGCTGTGAATCCATCAGGTCCTGGACTCTTTTTGGTTGGTAAGCTATTGATTATTGCCACAATTTCAGAACCTGTTATTGGTCTATTCAGAGATTCAACTTCTTCCTGGTTTAGTCTTGGGAGGGTGTATTTGTCGAGGAATTTATCCATTTCTTCTAGATTTTCTAGTTTATTTGCATAGAGGTGTTTGTAGTATTCTCTGATGGTAGATTGTATTTCTGTGGGATCGGTGGTGATATCCCCTTTTTCGTTTTTTATTGCATCTATTTGATTCTTCTCTCTTTTCTTCTTTATTAGTCTTGCTAGCGGTCCATCAATTTTGTTGATCTTTTCAAAAAACCAGCTCCTGGATTCATTAATTTTTTGAAGGGTTTTTTGTGTCTCTATTTCCTTCAGTTCTGCTCTGATTTTAGTTATTTCTAGCCTTCTGCTAGCTTTTGAATGTGTTTGTTCTTGCTTTTCTAGTTCTTTTAATTGTGATGTTAGGGTGTCAATTTTGGATCTTTCCTGCTTTCTCTTGTGGGCATTTAGTGCTATAAATTTCCCTCTACACACTGCTTTGAACGTGTCCCAGAGATTCTGGTATGTTGTGTCTTTGTTCTCGTTGGTTTCAAAGAACATCTTTATTTCTGCCTTCATTTCATTATGTACCCAATAGTCATTCAGGAGCAGGTTGTTCAGTTTCCATGTAGTTGAGCGGTTTTGAGTGAGTTTCTTAATCCTGAGTTCTAGTTTGATTGCACTGTGGTCTGAGAGACAGTTTGTTATAATCTCTGTTCTTTTACATTTGCTGAGAAGAGCTTTACTTCCAACTATGTGGTCAATTTTGGAACAGGTGTGGTGTGGTGCTGAAAAAAATGTATATTCTGTTGATTTGGGGTGGAGAGTTCTGTAGATGTCTATTAGGTCCACTTTATGTAGAGCTGAGTTCAATTCCTGGATATCCTTTTTAACTTTCTGTCTCGTTGATCTGTCTAATGCTGACAGTGGGGTGTTAAAATCTCCCATTATTATTGTATGGGTGTTTAAGTCCCTTTGTAGGTCACTGAGGACTTGCTTTATGAATCTGGGTGCTCCTGTGTTGGGTGCATATATATTTAGGATAGTTAGCTCTTCTTGTTAAATGATCCCTTTACCATTATGTAATGGCCTTCTTTGTCTCTTTTGATCTTTGTTGGTTTAAAGTCTATTTTATCAGAGACTAGGATTGCAACCCCTGCCTTTTTTTGTTTTCCAGTTGCTTGATAGATCTTCCTCCATCCCTTTATTTTGAGTCTATGTGTGTCTCTGCACGTGAGATGGGTTTCCTGAATACAGCACACTGATGGGTCCTGACTCCTTATCCAGTTTGCCAGTCTGTGTCTTTTGATTGGAGCATTTAGCCCATTTACATTTAACGTGAATATTGTTATGTGTGAATCTGATCCTGTCATTATGATGTTAGTTGGTTATTTTGCTCGTTAGTTGCTATAGTTTCTTCCTAGCCTCGATGGTCTTTACAATTTGGCATGTTTTTGCAGGGGCTGGTACCGGTTGTTCCTTTCCATGTTTAGTGCTTCCTTCAGGAGCTCTTTTAGGGCAGGCCTGCTGGTGACAAAATCACTCAGCGTTTTCTTGTCTGTAAAGTATTTTATTTCTCCTTCACTTATGAAGCTTAGTTTGGCGGGATAGGAAATTCTGGGTTGAAAATTCTTTTCTTTAAGAATGTTGAATATCGGCCCCCACTCTCTTCTGGCTTGTAGAGTTTCTGCTGAGAGATCAGCTGTTAGTCTGATGGGCTTCCCTTTGTGGGTAACCCGACCTTTCTCTCTGGCTGCCCTTAACATTTTTTCCTTCACTTCAACTTTGGTGAATCTGATAATTATGTGTCTTGGAGTTGCCCTTCTCGAGGAGTATCTTTGTGGCGTTCTCTGTATTTCCTGAATCTGAATGCTGGCCTGCCTTGCTAGATTGGGGAAGTTCTCCTGGATAATATCTTGCAGAGTGTTATCCAACTTGGTTCCATTCTCCCCATCATTTTCAGGTACACCAATCAGACGTAGGTTTGGTCTTTTCACATAGTCCCAAATTTCTTGGAGGCTTTGTTCATTTCTTTTTATTCTTTTTTCTCTAAACTTCCCTTCTCTCTTCATTTCATTCATTTCATCTTCTATCAGTGATACCCTTTCTTCCAGTTGATCGCATCTGCTACTGAGGCTTCTGCATTCTTCGCGTAGTTCTCAAAACTTGGCTTTCAGCTCCATCATCTCCTTTAAGCCCTTCTCTCCATTGGTTATTCTAGTTATCCATTCTTCTAATTTTTTTTCAAAGTTTTTAACTTCTTTGCTATTGTTTTGAATTTCCTCTCGTAGCTCAGAGTAGTTTGATCGTCTGAAGCCTTCTCTCAACTCATCAAAGTCATCCTCCATCCAGCTTTGTTCCGTTGCTGGTGAGGAACTGCGTTCCTTTGGAGGAGGAGAGGTGCTCTGTTTTTTAGAGTTTCCAGTTTTTTTGGTCTGTTTTTTCCCCATCTTTGTGGTTTTGTCTACTTTTTGTCTTCGATGATGGTGATGTACAGATGGGTTTTTGGTGTGGATGTCCTTTCTGTTTGTTAATTTTCCTTCTACCAGACAAGACCCTCAGCTGCAGGTCTGTTAGAGTTTACTAGAGGACCACTCCAGACCCTGTTTGGCTGGGTGTCAGCACCGGTGGCTGCAGAACAGCGGATTTTCGTGAGACCACAAATTTAGCTGTCTGATAGTTCCTCTGAAAGTTTTGTCTCAGAGGAGTACCCGGTTGAATGAGGTGTCAGTCTGTCCCTACTGGGGGGGTGCCTCCCAGTTAGGCTGCTCAGGGGTGAGGGACCCACTTTAGGAGGCAGTCTGTCCGTTCTCAGATCTCCAGCTGCGTGCTGGGAGAACCACTACTATCTTCAAAGCTGTCAGTCAGACAGGGACATTTAAGGCTGTGCAGGTTCTCGCTGAGTTTTTGTTTGTCTGTGCCCTGCCCCCAGAGGTGGAGCCTACAGAGGCAGGCAGGCCTCCTTGAGCTGTGGTGGGCTCCACCCAGTTCGAGCTTCCTGGCTGCTTTGTTTACCTAAGCAAGCCTGGGCAATGGCGGGCGCCCCTCCCCCAGCCTCGTTGCCGCCTTGCAGCGTGATCTCAGACTGCTGTGCTAGCAATCAGCGAGACTCTGTGGGCATAGGACCCTCCGAGCCAGGTGCGGGACACAATCTCCTAGTGTGCCATTTTCCAGGCCCGTTGGAAAAGCGCAGTATTAGGACGGGACTGACCCGATATTCCAGGTGCCATCTGTTTCCCCTTTCTTTGACTAGGAAAGGGAACTCCCTGACCCCTTGCGCTTCCCGAGTGAGGCAATGCCTCGCCCTGCTTCGGCTCGCGCACAGTGCGCTTCACCGACTGTCCTGAACCCACTGTTAGGCACTCCCTAGTGAGATTAAACCGGTACCTCAAGCAGAAATGCAGAAATCACCCGTCTTCTGTGTCACTGGGGCTGGGAGATGGAGACCGGAGCTGTTCCTATTCGGCCATCTTGGCTCCACCCCCTGAAAAATTCTTTTAACTGGACAATAGTGACACATCCTATCAACACATCTGGAATACAGCAGAGAGCATGTTAAAAGTTCATAGCCTTAAATACCTACATCAAAAAGACTGAAAGAGCCCAAATAGACAATCTAAGGCTACATTTCTAGAAACTCAAGGAACAAGAACACACCAAACCCAAACCCAGAAAAAAGAAAATAACCAAGATCAGAGCAGAACTAAATGAAACTGAAACAAAATAATACAAAATATAAATAAAATGTAAAGCTGGTTTCTTGGAAAAATAAATAAAATTGATAGACCATTGGCAAGATTAACCAAGAAAAGAAGAGAGAAGAGCCAAATAAGATCAATTAGAAATGAAATGGGAGCTATTACAACAAACGCCATAGAAACACAAAAGATCATTCAAAGGTACTATGAACAGGTTTACGTGCATAAACTAGAAAACCTAGAGGGGATGAATAAATTCCTGGAAATATAAAACTCTCCTAGATTAAATCAGAAATAATAAGAAACCCTGAACAGACCAACAAAAAGCAGCAAGATTGAAAAGATAATTTTAAAATTAACAGTAAAACAAATTCCAGGACAAGACAGATTCACAGCTGAATTCTACCAGACATTCAAAGAAGAGTTGGTACCAATTTAATTGACACTATTCCACAAGCTAGAAAGAGAGGAAATTCTCCCTAAATCATACTATGAAGCCAGTATCACCCTAATACCAAAACCAGGAAAGGACATAACAAAGAAAACTACAGACCAATATCCCTGATGCACACAGATGCAGAAATGCTTAACAGAATACTAGCTAACTGAATCCAACAGCACATCAAAAACATAATCCACCATGATCAAGTAGGTTTCATATTAGGGATGCAGGAATGGTTCCAATTAAACAAGTCAATAAATGTGGTACACCATATAAACAGAATTTAAAAATCACATGATCCTCTCAATAGACACTGAAAAGGCACTTGACAACATCCAGCATTGTTTTATGACTAAAACCCTCAGCAAAATTGGCACACAAACCCACAACCAACACAATACTGAATGAGAAAAAGTTGAAAGCATTCACTCTGAGCAGGGGAACAAGACAAGGATGCCCGCTCTCACCACTTTTATTCAACAGAGTACTGAAAGTCCTAGCCAAATCAAACAAGGGAAATAAATAAAGGGCATCCAAATTGGCAAAGAGGAAGTAAAACTGTCTCTGTTTGCTGATGATATAATCGTATACCTAGAAAACCATAAAGATTCCTCCAAAAAGCTCCCAGAACTGATAAATGAATTAAGCAAAGTTTCAGTATACAAAATTAATGTGCACAAATCAGTAGCTCTGCTACACACCAACAGCGACCAAGCAGAGAATCAAATCAAGAACTGAACCCCTTTTATGAGAGTGGTTATAAAAAAATAATAACTAGGAATGTATCTAAACAAGGAGGTGAAAGACCTCTACAAGAAAAACTAAAAAACACTGCTGAAAGAAATGAGATGACGTAAAAAATGAAAAAGCACCCCATGCTCATGGATGAATAGGATCATTATTGTGAAAATGACCATGCTGACAAAAGCAATCTACAAATTCATTGCAATTCTCATCAAAATGCCACCATCATTCTTCACAGAACTAGAAAAAACAATTCCAAAATTCCTATGGAACCAAACAAGAGCCCACATAGCCAAAGCAAGAATAAGCAGAAAGAACAAATCTGGTGGTGTCACATCACCTGACTTCAAACAATACTCTAAGTCCAAAACAGCATGAGCTGTTATAAAAATAGGCATATAGACCAATGGAACAGAATACAGATCCCAGAAATAAACCTAAATACTTAGAGCCAACTTATCTTTGACAAAGCAAACAAAAACATAAAATGGGTAAAGGACACCTTATTCAACAAATGGTGCTGAAATAATTGACAAGCTGAATGTAGGAGAATAAAACTGGATCCCTATCTCTTACCTTATACAAAAATCAACCAAGATGAATCAAGGACTTAAATCTAAGACCTGAAACTATAAAAATTCTAGAAGATAACATTGGAAAAACCCTTCTAGACATTGGCTTAGGCGAAAAGTTCATGACCAAGAACCCAAAAGCAAATGCAACAAAAGCAAAAATAAATAGGTGAGACAATTAAACTAAAGACCTTCTGCACAGCAAAGCAACAGTCAGCAGACTAAACATATAACCCACAGAGTGAAAGAAAATCTTTACAATCTATATATCTAAAAGATAACCAATATCCAGAGTCTATAAGAAACTCAAACAAATTAGCAAACAAACAAACAATCCCATCAAAAAGTGGGCTAAGAACGTGAATAAACAATTCACAAAAGAAGATACACAAATGGCTAACAAACATATGAAAAAATGCTCAATATCACTAATAATCAGGGAAATGCAAATCAAAACCACAATGTGATACCACGTTACTCCTGCAAGAATGTTCATAATCAAAAAATGAATAAATAATAGTTGTTGGCCAGGCACGGTGGCTCACACCTGTAATCCCAACACTTTGGGAGGCCAAGGTGGGCAGATCACTTAAGGTCAGGGGTTTGACACCAGCTTGTACAACATGATGAAACCCTGTATCTACTAAAAATACAAAAAAATTACCCGGGTGAGGTGGCACATGTCTGTAATCCCAGCTAATCCAGAGGCTGAAGCAGACAAATGGCTTCAACCCAGGAGGCAGAAGTTACAGTAAGCCAAGATTATGCAACTGCACCCTAGCCTGAGTGACAGAGAAAGACTCCATCTATCTCAAAAATAAATAAATAAATAAATAAACATAATAGATGTTGGTGTGGAAATGGTGAAATGGGAACACGTCTACACTGCTGGTGGGAATGTAAACTATAAAT
Organism: Symphalangus syndactylus; assembly: GCF_028878055.3. Taxonomy (NCBI): domain Eukaryota; kingdom Metazoa; phylum Chordata; class Mammalia; order Primates; family Hylobatidae; genus Symphalangus; species Symphalangus syndactylus. The sequence continues at coordinate 19,697,197 of NC_072439.2, forward strand.
GAGTGGATAAAGAAATTGTGGTATATATATGATTGAATACTACTCAGCCATAAAAGGAATGAATTAATGGCATTCACAGCAACCTTGAAGAAACTGGAGACTATTATTCTAAGTGAAGTAATGGAATGGAAAACCAAACACCGTATGTTCTCACTCATAAGTGGGAGCTAAACTATGAGGATGCAGAGGCATAAGAATGATACAATGGCCTTGGGGAAAAGGGTGGGAAGGGGGTGAGGGATAAAAGACTACAAATTGGGTTCAGTGTATACTGCTCCTGTGATGGCACCAAAATCTCACAAATCACCCCTAGAGAACTTATGTAATTAAATACCAAATCCCGAAAAACCTATGGAAAAAAAATAAAATAAAATAAAAAATTCAAAAACATAGTTCCTAAAAAAGATGCTTCTAAAATGTAAAAAAAAAAAAAGTCCCTAGAAGGTCATATACCAGAAACTCTATTATGTTGCCTTTTAATGCGTATATTTGAGCCCACTTGCTCATCTTCTGAGAACTTATTGGGAAGCTGCTGATCACCTGTTTCAGGTGTTTTCAATCTATTGTGAGACTATAGCTCCCTGACACTACCTGCAAGCAATTCTCACTTTAGAGAGACAGTTAACAACCAACTGACTTGACTATCACCTGATGATGATAACTAGACATTTCTAGTGTGTAGGGGTGGAAAGATCTCTCCTGCCCTGCTCATGTCTGACCAGCTACCTACTGTAACACTTTCAGAATTTTTTTTTTTTTTTGAGACAGAGTCTCGCTCTGTCACCCAGGCTGGAGTGCAGTGCCACGAACTCAGCTCACTGCAACCTCCACCTCCCAGGTTCATGCCATTCTCCTGCCTCAGCCTCCTCATTAGCTGGGACTGCAGGTGCCCACCACCATGCCAGGCTAATTTTTTGTATTTTTAGTAGAGACAGGGTTTCACCGTGTTAGCCAGGATGGTCTTGATCTCCTAACCTTGTGATCTGCCTGTCTCAGCCTCCCAAAATGCTGGGATTACAGGCGTGAGCCACCGTGCCCGGCCTCAGACTTCTTCATATCAGATTTTAGGTAGGAAAAACAGCTCATATTTCTGGCTTTTGATTTTTTTTAACAAAAAGTATCCTCCCAAATGAAACTAATAAGGCTTAATCAAGATTATGGCTTAGCCAAGATTGTATGAGGCAATCACAAAGAGGTGAAGGAGCACCACAAAAACTCAAAAATCACACAAATATCAAAACAAATAAGGCTGGTTCCCAACCCGAAATTAAATCCAGGCTGCAGCAGTAAAAGCATAAAATTCTAACTGTTGAATGACAAGGTAAAGTGGCTTTTATTCTTATTTTCTCAGAGGATCTAAGTCAAGCAGTTTGAGCTTACAAAACAAAATAACTTTGTTTTAGATGAGATTTTTGCTCTGTAATTTAGTCAAAAGAAATGTTAAGGCTAGCCATAACACTATCACGTGTCTTTCTTTGAAATTCAATCCTCTGATCAACTGTTTGGAATAAGAGATCTCTAAAATATCTTTTAACTTAGAAGTCCCAATTTAAAGAATCCATCTTCTGGCCATGGACAATTAGAATTTCCAGTCGTGTATTGATTCTAAGTGACTCAACCAACAGCCTCTTCAGTGAAAAACCAATCTCAATGATCTTTTCCCCCACCCTAAAATAAAATATGTACTCTCAGGAATAGGCTTAGGAAAGCAAAAGACTCTGGTTGCCACAGCCCTATCCAAGCAAAAAGACTTGGGATAACAAAAGACCCTGATAGATGGCACTTTTTTTTTTTTTTGAGATGGAGTCTCGCTCTGTTGCCCAGGCTGGAGTACAGTGACATGATCTCGGCTCACTGCAAGCTCCACCTCCCCAGTTCACGCCATTCTCCTGCCTCAGCCTCCCAAGTAGCTGGGACAACAGGTGCCTGCCACCATGCCCGGCTAATTTTTTTGTATTTTTAGTAGAGATGGGGTTTCATCGTGTTAGCCATGATGGTCTCAGTCTCCTGACCTCGTGATCCGCCTGCCTCGGTCTCCCAAAATGCTGGGATTAGAGGCGTCAGCCACCGCTCCTGGCCTGGATGGAACTCCTTATGACAAGCCCTCCTAGGAGCTTAACACATTTGGAAAACAAAACAAAATAAAAAACCTCAGGTTCTCAGCCATGTTACAGCTGGTAACTTAATGTGACTCAAAAATGACTCCTCCCCCTGATAGTGGAGACCAAGAGTGAGTGCTCTGACTTGGTCCTAACATCAAGCCCACAAGGACATACGACAACATGAGAGAAAACTTTATCCAGTACATCCCTTTATGAACAACACAGAAGGAAAGAGATAAAGGAAAAGACTATTTCTGGGAGGAAATGGATTAAACAGTCAAAATATTCATACCCCAACATTACTAAAAAGTACACCAGAATTACTACACCAAGACTAGTCCAACACAAATCTTTTCCCATTAATCAAAAATTGGTGGAGGAAACAGTGATTTTTACCATCCAATTGGAAAGAATACACAGAGAGAAGCCAGGAAACTTGAGACTAACAGATTTTTACCCTTTAGCTGGCTGATTATTTTTCTGCATTTCTCCATGTCCAAAACGAGTTTACGGCAGTAAATCAGGTTTTAGTGGTAATACAGGTCATGCGAGAAAGAAAGGAAGTTCAGTTAGCAAAGCTGGTCTTGTGTCAGTGAAACCTTGCAGATAGCAGCCCTCAGAGAAAATCAATGCTAAATTTGTTTATCTTTAAGGTATCAGATTCAGTCCCTTTTTCCCAGATCCAGATAAGGGAAGACATGCCTGCACTAATAATGATTCTCTATGATGTAGATTTTTTCCACAAAAGGCAACTGTGCACAGCCACTTCTATTTGCTGGCCCTCTGACAGACACGTCAAAATTTGTCAAAGAAATATATTGTGGGTTAAAATAATTGGTATTTTCTTCAACAAAACAGGTGTTTCTAGAGGTGGAGTTGGATGTTCTGCAGTTACAGAATTTTAGTCAATTTAAAGGTCTGCTTCACCATAATTTAGAGCTCCTGTTAGATTTGGATTTGACCAAGTGAAAGGTGTTTTGGACATTAGACAAGGTGAAGAGTTGGTCAAATCCAAAGGAAGAATGATAAAAACCAAAAACACAAATAGCGATTGCACTGTTTACATACTGTTGAACACTCTAAGCATAAGAAGAGGTTAGAATGAAGTAGTAATAAGCCTTATCCTGCAGCTACCAAATTCTAAAACAAAGCCCCAAACCAGCTCCTTAGTTGAGCAGGGACCAAGCTGTAGTCTGCTCTCCATTGTCACGGGAGCAGGAAACTCATTTCCCTTTTAGGAAGTGAGCAAAGCTCCGTCAGGAGAGGAGTTCCATGAAAAAACAAAACTCACATCTCAAACAAAAAAATCGGAGACAGCAGGGACCTCAAGAGAAAGTAGGATCCAATTCTTAGAAAGTCACACGATTGGTCAGAACTAAAGCTCTATAGTTGGTACTGAGCATGAAAAAAGAAGCACTGCAGGTCAAAGGTTCTAAACTCCATTAAGAGGACCCCTTCATAGTTGACAAAATGTTAACCAAATTGAGTGCCTGATTCAAGTGTCTGAATCAGTTGAGGTTTATGTCTGAATCAATTGAGGTTTATTGGACAAGAGCTTGAGGGCATACCCTGGAAAAACACAAGTTGTAGAAACCCTCTATGGCTTGTTGTGTCTTTGAGGAGGTTTTCAAGAGGCCTGGCATTTATACAACTTCTTAAAGGAGGGAAAGCAGGTAGGAAAAGACAAGTAGGGGGAAGAATATTTGGTCTCATCTTGTCTTTATTCTCTACATAGAAAAAAAGCATTATCAGTGTAAAATCTGACAGACTTTAGTTTTAGGAGCCAGACGTAGATTGCACACCTAAAGCTGCAATTGATGTGACCTTGTCTTATGAGAGAATAAATATCTTAAGATGCAGATGAAAATGAAGAGGAAAAAACCAGCTATGCACTGGGGACCTTTATGTTTGCACCTCATATAATGCTCACAATGACCCTTTAATCAGTTACTATTATCCTTCTATCCCAAAATATCAATGAACTTGTCCCTTATCTCAGAGCCCATTAAAGGTGGAAACAGGACTCAGACTCACATATTTCTGAATCTAAAACTCATGCTTCCAGCAAAAGAAATTATCGACAGAGTGAACAGGCAACCTAAGAAATGACAGAAAATACTTAGAAACTATGCATTTGACAAAAGTCTGATATCCAGCGCCTATACAAAACTTAAATAAATTTACAAGAAAAACACCATTAAAAAGTGGGAAAAGGACATAGACACTTTTGAAAACAAGATACACATGTGGCCAACGGCACACAAAAAAGTGCAATATCACTGATCATTAGAAAAATACAAATCAGGCCGGGCACTGTGGCTCATGCTTGTAATCCCAGCACTTTGGGAGGCCGAGGCGGGCGGATCACGAGGTCAGGAGATCGAGACCACGGTGAAACCCCGTCTCTACTAAAAAATACAAAAAAAATTAGCCAGGCGTGGTGGCAGGCACCTGTAGTCCCAGCTACACGGAGAGGCTGAGGCAGGAGAATGGCATGAACCCGGGAGGCGGCGCTTGCAGTGAGCTGAGATTGCGCCACTGCACTCCAGCCTGGGTGACAGAGCAAAACTCCGTCTCAAAAAAAAAAAAAAAGAAAGAAAAATACGAATCAAAACCACAACAAGACACTATCTCACACCAAAACAAGACACTATCTCACACCAATCAGAATGGCTATTATCAAAAAATAATAAGATAACATGCTGGCAAAGTTGCAGAGAAAAGGGAATGCTTATACACTGTTGGTGGCAGTGTCAATTAGTTCAACCATTGTGGAAAGCAGTGTGACAATTCCTCAAACAGCTAAAAACAGAACTACCATTTGACCCTGCAATCTCATTGCTGGTCATATACCCAGAGGAATATAAATCATTCTACCATAAAGACACATGCACACAAATTTTCATTGCAGCACTATTTGCTATAGGAAAGACATGGAATCAACCTAAATGTCAATCAATGGAACCTGGATTTTTTAAATGTGGTACATATACACCATGGAATACTATGCATCCATAAAAAAAGAATGACATCTTGTCTATTGCAGGAACATAAATGAAGCTAGAGGATAATATCCTTAGCAAACTAATGCAGGAACCAGAAAACTAAATATTGCATGTATAAGTGGGCACTAAATAATGAGAACACATGGACACGATGGAAACGACACACACCAGGACCTACTTGAGGGTGGAGGGTCGGGGTCAAAAGAAGAGAAGAAAAAATAATTATTGAGTATTAGGCTTAGTACTTAACTGATGAAATAATCTGTACATCAAACCCCCATGACATGGGTTTACCTATATAACAGACCTATACGTGTGTCCCTGAAACCAAAATAAGCATGTTTTTAAAAAAACTACAATGAATTTCAAACATCAAAAATTTAATCTCTAATCCTTCTCCAATCAAAATTTTAAGATTTGTTTTAAAAAGAAAACTTTCAGTGAGCAGAATAAATTGGCTTTTTTCTAAAATAATAATAAAATAAAACTCGTGTTTCACCCCACACAATAATACCTACCAGAATTCAAAGAAAAGAAATTTGGCTGCCTCTAATAGAAATAACCATATATGGTGGGAATTGAACAATGAAAACTCATGGACACAGGAAGGGGAACATCACACTCTGGGGACTGTTGTGGGGTTGGGGGAGGGGGGAGGGACAGCATTAGGAGATATCCCTAATACTAAATGACGAGTTAATGGGTGCAGGAAATCAACATGGCACATGGATACATAGGTAACAAACCTGCACATTGTGCACATGTACCCTAAAACCTAAAGTATAATAAAAAAAATAACCATATAGACTTCAATGAAGAGACAGGGTCTGAAATGGGCCTTAGGATAAAAAACAATTAAGGAGGTTGAGTGTCTGGGTTGGACCGGCAGACCCTGACCCAGTGACAGATGAACAAATATACTCAGACACAAATATCCAGTGAAAGAGCGGGCTGGGCGGCCCAGCCACTCACTGATACTGAGAAAGTTCCAGAAAAGAGTTAGCAGCAGTGGCCCCAATCAACCAGCTAAGTTTGCATTTATTTAGTACAGATTAAATGACAAACGTCTTCAGTAAACACAACTAGAGGGTAATTGACATTACCAACCTCCCGAGTAGACAGCAATCATGCACCTGCAGATAATCAAAGGTCGTTCTTAAGACCACCTGAATAAACTCCTCTACAATGCTATGTATCTACACCCTAAGCTTTTAAGAGAATTCAGCTGCCTTCAGGCAAATCTTTTACTGAAGCTATGCAAACCCCTCGGCCTTCCAAGAAGGTTTGTGACTATTTCCTATAACTATCTTTATAATTTTTCCTCTAAAATCTTTCCCACCCACTGACTGAACTCCCACACCTCCCCCTTTTCTGTTTCTTGTATCAGGCTTTGCTGATTGAAGAGCACAGTTGTGTGCAGCAACAGGTCTGTCAGTTGAGACAGTCCTTATTCCAGCTTCGAATCCTAGAATTAGCAAATCACATAAGACAAACATAATCAGCAACACTCTTTTCCAATCAAGGAGTGATCTGTAGTGTTACTTGGCACCTCAGTTCGCTGTATGTCATTACTGAGAAACCCCCCTGGGGGTATGTTAATCCTTTCCAGCCAAGCAGTCCCATCATTTGAGGCTGGGAAGAGAGTGTCTGCCCAGGTGACAGGGCGAAAGAAAGGCAGATCTAAGATATGAGCCCAAAAGATTGCAGCAGGTACAGGTTGCAGACAAAGCCAGAGCATAAAAATGATCAATACCCTACATGAGTTGCAGTGTACAACAGAGAGCATAGCAAGGAACAAATTATCTGGAGTGAATGGTGTCTGTGTCAAGAGCAGGATTCCTTCAGCCTCCTGAGTTGTCTTCTTCAGCATCCCCCAAGTAATGTCCCAGGCTTGTGTTGTCTGCGGAAGCCACATTGTCTGGGGTTGCGGGTCCTGTAGGGTCTTTCATAGGCTGGACTGAGCTTTTTCTTCTTTTCGTCCTTTGATGAGGATGTAGTATCCAGGCTGGTGTTGGTGTACTGGAAATTCTAGGGGTGGTGCCTGTGCTAAGAGATCTTTTATAGTCTTTGTTAAAAAGCAGGTTAGTGCTTTAAGAAAAACCTGTTGTGCTTTATTTTAATATCCCGTTTACAGAATAACTGGATACTTCTTTAGCCAATATGTTAACACACAGAATTTCTTTTAAAATTAATGTTTTAAAACTCGCTTATACCTTCAAAACAAAAATTACACAACATTTCTTGCATAAATTCCTTTTTATATTTTTTACAACTTCACAAGCTTCGACATGCCTTAAGTTTCTGACTTTGTTTTATAAACTTCCTTACTGAAAGTGCATTCTCATATCCATAACTTTATTAATATCTCTTTCTCTTCTTTCTACTTTATCTCTATTCTTTGTCTTACTTTTTGTGTCTCTCTGATCTGTCTCTTCTAGTCTCTCTCTTACTCATTCTTTCCCTTTATTTCACTATAGAGGAAAAACTGCTTCGAATTGCTTTTTACTTAAAGGAATCCTGATGATACAAGGATCATAACCTAGCAACTGATTGCATCGTCTGTGGCCCAAATACATGACTTTACTTATTAACTGGATATAGGGAGATAGTGTTTTAGTCTTGGTATGTGAGCAAAAATCCCATTCTAGAAAGCACAGTCCCAGGATCATCGGTCCTATTAACCCTGTAGGGGAGTGTTTGGTGGGAAAAATAAACAACTGAACTGAATAGAGCAGGTCTATGCGATGTAGTTCCCTGTGAGAGATGGCTTCTTCTATTTCCTCAATCTCCCTTTTTGCTGCAGGGGTTAAATATCTGGGAGAATCTAGGGCTGTACTGCCCTTTAAGATAGAAAACAGGTTTGCAACTGATAAGTAGTTATGCCCAAGAGGGGGCAAACTCAGTTTATATCGCCCAGAAATTTCTGATAATCATTTGAGGTATGTAAGTTGCTAGTATTTAATTTAACCTTTTGAGGTCTTACTGACTGGAAAGTTAGTATGTACCCAAGATATTTCGAAGGAGAGGACATTTGTAGTTTTTCAGATGCTATGATTAAACCTCTTAACTGTGTTTGTTTGTTTGCTTGTTTGTTTGTTTTTGAGATGGTGTCTTGCTCTCTCACCAGGCTGGAGTGCAGTGGCATAATCTCCGCTCACTGCAACCTCCACCTCCCCGGTTCAAGCGATTCCCCTGCCTCAGCCTCCCGAGTAGCTGAGACTACAGGCGGATGCCACCATGCCCAGCTAATTTTTTGTATTTTAGTAGAGACAGGGTTTCACCATGTTGGCCATGACGGTCTTGATCTCCTGACCTCGTGATCCGCCTGCCTCGGCCTCCCAAAGTGCTGGGATTAGAGCCGTGAGCTACCATGCCCGGCCAACTGTGTATTCTTTATGACAGAGGCATATGCACTTAAAAGTACTGGCTCCCTTGGGGCTGCCAGTAATATATCATCCATAAACTGAATAATCTTGCTATTAGAAAATTCTTTTCTACTGGGGAACAAAGCCTGATCTACATGTTACTGACACATGGTAGGACTGTTCAGCATTCCCTGAGGAAGCACTTTTTTTTTTTTAGTAAGCACTTTCCAATGAAATCGGCAAGCTGGCCTTTGATTATTAATAGCTGGTAACGTAAACGCAAATTTTTCTCTGTTCTGTTCTGTGAGAAGAATAGTATAAAAACAGTCTTTTAAATCAATAACAATTATAGGCCAATCTTGAGTAATCGCCACGGGGGAGGGGTCGCATAGGCTGTAGATTAGCATTAATAGCACGTAAGTCATGTAAAAGTTTCCATTTGCCAGACTTTTGGGAATGACGAAATGGGCAAATTCCAACGGCTGTTAGATGGTTCTGTATGGCTGGCTTGTGATCGTTCCTTAACTAATTCATGGTCTTTTTGTAATTTCTCTCCCTTCAGAGGTCACTCTTTTACCCAATTAAGATTTTGAGAGAGCCACATCACGGGTAGCGGAGGAAAAACAGTGGCCATAATTATAATTTAAATTTAACTTCAATTTTAACAGAGAATTATAATTTGGGATGTTCCTTGTATACAAGAAACACAGGAGATTTTACCGTGGGCCCCCCGTGGAGCCGGAGGGCAGCGGGGCAGGTCCTGGGCAGCCTCCCCACTGTGCTTGCTTAGGCGCCACTTTTTGTCTGTGCGGCTGCTTCTCTGCAGGGCTCCCTCCTTCCACCGCTGGGCCGATGCTGCTGGCCTGGGCGAACCCTGTCAACTTGGGCGCTAGGAGCTTTTTTGCAGCTGAGGCTTTCCTTTCGCCCGCCACCCTTTGGTTGTCAAGCTTCGGCTTCTAATGCCTTTTCTTTTTTTTTTTATTATACTTTAAGTTTTACGGTACATGTGCACAACGTACAGGTTTGTTACGTATGTATACATGTGCCATGTTGGTGTGCTACACCCATTAATGCCTTTCCTTATCTCTTTATAAACATATACCTGATTACCATACCTGATTACCTTATTGATTTTGCATCACCAGGCAGGCTAAAAGCTCCCCTTCTAATGTCGCTTGCTTAAGACAAGGTCCCATAGCTGTAGTGTATCCCTTGTCTTTTTTCTTATTTATTGGAGGAGGGGGCTCAGGCAAAACCTCCGTTTCCTCTTGGTTATTTTGGCACAGTGATAGTGGGGCTGAGGGACTCAGGGGTGGTAAAATAGGTGACGGTTCTGCCTCCTTCCCCTTTACAGGCTCTTCTGTGTATAATGGGACCAGAGTCGCCCTCACTAAAGCCCATAGCGTTAAAGATTACTGGGACCTGTTGCTCTTGAGCATGAGGTCAGGAGATCAAGGCCATCCTGGCTAACAGGGTGAAATACCGCCTCTACTAAAAATACAAAAAAATTAGCCAGGCGTGGTGGCGGGCACCTGTAGTCCCAGCTACTCAGGGGGCTGAGGCAGGAGAATGGCGTGAACCCAGGAGGCAGAGCTGGCAGTGAGCCGAGATCGCACCGCTGCACTCCAGCCTGGGTGCCAGAGGGAGAATGCATCTCAAAAAAAAAAAAAAAAAAAAAAAAAAAAAAAAAAAATTCTTCCCACTTAAGCTCTTTGTCTATTGTACCTTCTTACGGGAACCATGGGTTAAGTGATACAATTTGCATTAGGTCCCTTAATTGAGCCTGCAAAACCGAGGCTCCAGTGGCTTTAAGCAGATGTTTGAATACTTTTATATAATGCTTCTGTTGTGCTGATAACTGTTGTTCCAAGATCAAACCCTAGCCTGAACAATTCCCAAGCAGGAATTGGAGATCCCAAGCAGGCACCAATGACGTACAGACTTACTGACTTATCGACTTACTGGCTTACCAATGGCACAGTCTTCATCGTTTTCGAGGATTCATGATTCCTTGCAGCTATACCTCAGACCTGGGCACCAACATACCAGGTCCTCACACCGGGCACCAACTGTCTGGGTCCAACCGGCACACCCTGACCCAGCAACGGATGAACAAATACACTCAAGACACAAATATACAGCAAAAGAGCAGGCTAGGCTGCCGAGTCACTACTCACCCATACAGAGAAGGATCCGGACCCTTCTTGTAAAGAGTTAGCAGCTGCGGCCCTAATCAGCCAGTGAAGTTTGCATTTATTAAGTACAGATTAAATGACAAAGGTCTTGAGTAAACACCACTAGAAGGTAATTGACATCCCCAACCTCCCGAGTAGTTCCCCCAGCATAAGATTAAATGTTGGTTTTAGGACCCCCTGAGTAAACAAGCTATTTAGATAAACTCCTCTACATTCCTATGTATCTACACCCTAAGCTTTTAAGATAATTCAGCTGCCTTCAGCCAAACCTTTTACTGAAGCTATGCAAACCACCCAGCCTTCCAAGGTTTGTGACTATTTCCTATAACTGTCTTTATAATTTTTCTTCTAAAATCTTTCCCACCACCCTGACTGAACTCCCACAGTTGAGAAGACAGGGAAGGGCATTACATAAGCAAGAAAAAATTAGAACAGTTTTGGAAATAAGAAAGTAAAATGTTGGTCAGGTCTTTCAACATAGATCAGAAAAAAGGGAGATAAGGGCTATGCTATGAGGGCACTGAATGACAGCTTACATAATGGGAACTTCATCCTACAGATAAGAGAAGTCATTGGAAAGCTTTGAGGTCACAAATATGACAAACAGCATTTCCAGGAAGATTACTCTGACAGTATTAGGCAAGATAAGTTGGGAAATGGTCTTCAACTCTGGCAACTTAATAGAAATATCTAAAAGATCTATACTTCTTTTCTTTTCCTTTAATGGTCAATTTTGAAATAATTTCAGACTTTCAAAAATGTTCCAAAAATAGGCAAAGTCCTCATATGCTTTTCATTCAACTTCCCCAAATATTAACGTTATAGATATGCACCTAATCATCAAAATCAATAAATGATTATTAACACTGTAAAATGAATGCCTGTACAGACCTGATTCAAATCCCCTCTATCTTCTGACTAATGTCCTTTTTCTGGACCAGGATCCAATCTAGTATCACATACTGCATTTCGTTATATTGTTCTCTCAGTATCCTTTAATCTGGGAAAGTTAATCAAGATTTCTTTCACCTTTAAGACCTTCATATTTTTGAAGAGTATTGGTGAATTATTTTGTAGAATGACCCTCAGTTTGGACTTTTCGAATATTTTCTCATGATTAAACTCAGGTTATACACTTTGTACAAGAATACCACAGGGGTGATGCTGCAGCTTCTCCAACCACTATATTAGAATGCCCTAAGATGTCGTTATCTCTGATTACTGGGGATGTTAACTTTGATCACTGGGCTAAAGTTCCTCCACTGCAAAATGACCCTTTTCCTTGAAAAGCATTTTTGAACAACCAATCCCTGGGCCACACCACACATCAGCCAAATCAGATACACTTGAGGGATGGTACCGGCATTGGTAGGCTTTAAATGCCCTGCAAGTGACTCTAATCAGTATCCAGATTTGGAAACCTATGGCTTAGACAGTGAAGATTAGAATCCTGAAAATCAGCTAGGAGACCATTCCTAAGGCTTCTTTTTCACAAAAAAAATCTAATTCTAGATAAAAGCAAATACATCTGGATTTTGGCATGGACATATGGTAGAGAAATAGAGGAAAACTAGAAATCACCTGATGGGGAAGTGATGAGTGAGTAGACTGCAGTCCAATTAAAAAAAAAAAGGCAGAATCTGGTGTGATGACATTTGCTTGTAATTCCAGCATTTTGGGAGTGAAAGTGGGCAGATCACTTGAGCCCAGAAGTTTGAGACCAGCCTGGGGTTTCACCAGCCTGGGTGAAACCCCATCTCTACAGAAACAAACACAAAAAATTAGCTAGGCATGGTGGCACGTGCCTGTAATTCCAGCTATTCAGGAGGCTGAGGCAGGAGGATGGCTTGAGCTCACAAGGTTGAGGCTGCAGTCAGTTATGATCTTGCCACTGCACTTCAGCCTAGGTATGACAGTGAGACCCCCTCTCTTAAAAAAAAAAACAGTAAAAATAATGTTCTAAGGTCAGATCTAGTACAAAAACTGCATCTTATTCTGTGATGTTCAGATGCTATAATTAAAACAGAACATGGAGGTGTTTCCATAAGAATAGCTGAAAGATTCCATACATTTTATGCAGCTGCATCATATTCTATTGTGTAGATATAAGGTAACTTGTTTAATTAGCATTGTGCTGGTGAAAGTCTAGATTGTTCCCAATATTTTCCTGTTGAACAATACAGTGAATAAAAATGATTAGGTGTCATTTTTTATGACTGTGACTGTGATAAATTTTTCCCAGTAAAGTTTGGGAGGCAACAGTGTATAATTTTTAAATTTTCACATGCATTAAGAAATTTTACTCTACAAGGTTTGCACAAATTTTTATGTTCCAAGAAAAGCAGAGGAGGGTAATATCACCTCAGTTGCTCTCACACAAACGTCCTGATTGACAGGACCTTTAGGGACATGGGCAGATGGCCATATCCCTGGTGCCCACACAGGGCAGGGGCATCTGGATCCTGGGAAGCTACAGGAAAGGCGAGGGTGTCCTCTAGAGCACACCCTGCTAAGGATCAGAAAGGGGCCAGGGGAGTTGAGAGATTACAGCAGGTCTTAAACTAAGGGCAAGTTTAATTGGAGGGCATTAAGGTTCAAGGAGCAAGCTGAGGTGAGAAAGTGCTAGAGACTGATGGAAGGAGAAGCTAAAAAGCTCCAGGGAAGCTAGGGAAGGCACATCAGGGCTCTCCACTCCTCCTCAGCATTGAACTTTGTGGTAGTCATGCTGGTGGGGCTCTGTGAGCTCTAGAATGTGCAACACTATCTGGGGATTCTACCCACTCAAGGCCAGCAGGACTCCCTCCCCCAGCTCTGACAACCAGCAATGTCTCCAGACTTTGCCAAATGCTTTTCCAAATGAAAAAATTGCCCCTGGCAGAAGCGTAAATCTACACTAATCTATAAAAGCAAATCACCACTAAAATCCGTCACCTCTCGATAGAAGAATTACAAGTGTGAGAGGGGTAACATTGAGGTCTTCAATATATATTCAAATGACTGTTACTTAATCAGCAATTTGATGTCCCAGAAGGCATGTTTAGAGGTGATGCCACATGGCTGCCCGTACCTCACAGCAGAAACAGTTTGGGTTTTCCAACGGTCTATAACCATGAACTGGAAAGGTCTGTAACTCCGAATGGGAATGACAACCACTGCGTTACATTAAAAAGTGGGATGTAGGGAATTCTGTAGATATTGGGAGAAAAAAATACACAACGTAAACCCAAACCCCATTCTGATTCTCTCACCATCTTAGGGCCACCTTAGCTATCTATGAATGGTAGCATAGGGATTTTTGTATATTTCCAAAATTGTATACTGTTGGATCATTTTTAAAACATGAACAAATCCCAAAACGGACCAAGTAACTGGACACTGCTGGAGTCTCACTTTTGGCCAGGAGAGCTGACAACATCCTGCTCCCCCTGTCCTGGACACTGTCTGACTCAGAGGCCTAAATGCTCTCTTATTATGGAGGAAGATGTTTTGAACATTCTCACCATTCACCCATCCACCTCTCACACCTGTCGACCTCTCAAACCTCTTGCCCATTCTTGGATGTCATTCTTAATTTACTGCACTCTATTTCTGTTCCTCCTCCATTCCAACATGTGGCGGGTCCAGGTGGTGGCTTCTGCCCATGATTTTGTAAAAAAAAGACTATCAAAATTACTTTCCCTGACAACTCTTTAAACTGACCTCCACCTGCAGCCCCATGATCATTACCAGCAGCATTTGGACACTTTTTCTGGTAGTCAGATGCTTTCCATCTCTCATTAGGAAATGTGACTCCACCCTGCATAAATGTTTCCTGGTAGAAATGAACACAGGCATAGTGCCTGTGTGTTCCCAAAGAAAATGGTGTCTATAACAATATATGAAAGCTGCAATTATAGAAAAGACCACTTAAAACATACATTATGTAGAAGATTCTCACCATTCCTTTAAGAGATACATTGTAAAACATGACATTAATAATTATTCTAGAAGAATAAAGTATGCATACTGTTTTCTTAAATTAATTGTAACAAGGTGGTTCCTCCCATGTGCCCAGGCTGGGATTCTGAACAAAATTCTCCATCTTCAGTGGCAATGCCTGAGAGGATGACATGGACTTAGGCCTGATATGCAGCCATTCCTGTCTACCCTGCCCCTGCTGCAGGACAGTACAAGCCCAGAGCCCAAATCTCCTACTGAAGAGCTGAGAGAGAAAATGAGATACCCAAAGCCTCTTATCTTTTTCCAGTCCACTGCAATGGGCACCAGTGCAGTCCATTTGCCCCTGAGAACAACCACCTGCTGCTCTTTGACTTCTGAGAGTCAGACCTCCCTGGCTTCTCTGGGTCCCAGCTGCTTTCACTCTGCTGAGCCCTGCTCTTTCCCATGGGGGTCAATCCCCTGCCAGGCATGTCCTCCAGCTCCGGCTGACAGGTCAGCCAACCCAGAACCAAGACAATGAACAAAGATTTCAATATCTAATAAGTCCAGCAGATATGCAAGTTGTACAAAGAAATAAAGAAGTAGAGATGCACACAGCTCCCCTGACAACATTGTGTCCCAAAGCAATGTCTTCTGTGCCCCTCATTATGGAGCTCACTGTCCTTCACCACATGGGCAAGTGCTTCCACGGTCTCCTGATTCCTCAATGGGAGGCAACACACATTTTTAACACAGTAGCTCAGCAAAGGAAGTGGTGATAATTTACCTATTTTGATAAAGTTCCTGAAAAGATCCCTAGACAACAAAATTTCCCGCCAAAAGAAGACAGAAAAGCCTTTCCCAATTGCAAAACATTAGCCTCCTTGCTTTTCAAAAAAGTACCCTTGAAATAGCTAAAACAATTTTGCCAAAATAAATTGCAGAACTTGAACTTTCTTATTTGAAATCTCACAAAACATTACAACTATTAAAAACAGAAGCTGCTGGCATAAGAATACAAATAGAGACCAAAGTGATAGAATTGAGAGTCCAGAAATAAACCCTCACCCTTATAGTCAATTGCTTTTGCACAAGGGTGTCAACATAATTTAATGGAGGAACAATCATCCTTTCAAATAATGGTGCAGAAACAACTAGATAACCACATGAAAACAATAACTTTAGAGAACTATACTTCCAACCATACCAAACAATTACCTAAAAATGGATCAGTGAGTTAATTATAAGATCTATAACCATAAAAACATCTTAGAAAAAGACACAGAGGTAAAACTTAACGACCTCAAATGTGCAATGGATTCTCAGGTATGATCCAAAAGCATGAGAAACAAAAAGGAAAAATAGATAAATTGGGCTAAAGATGCAAGCCTTTTGTGCATCAAAGGATATTATCAAGAAAATAAAAAGACCAAACACAGAATGAGACATAATATTTGCAAATCACATAGACAATGGTTTCATGCCCAGAATATACAAAGAAATGCTACAACTCAATAGCAAAAATACAAACCACTCAATTTATATAAATGGGCAAAGGACTCAAATAGACATTTCTTCAAAGAAGATATGCAAATCATCAAGAGAGACATGAAGAAAAACTCAATATCATTACTCACTAGGAAAATACAAAGTCAAAGCCACAATGAGATACCACATTACACCTACAAATATGGCTACCATTCTTTTAAAATGTTAAATAACAAGTGAAAGCCTTATGTAGAATTTAGAATCCTCATACACTGCTGGTGAGATTATAAAAAGTACAGCCACTAGGAGAAACTGTTGTGCTGTTCCTCAAGAAGCTAATCATAGAATTCTCATATGAAACAGCATCCATTCCTAGGTATATACCCAAAGAATTGAACCCAGGGACTCAAACAGGTACTCACATGGGAAAGTTGATTGCAGCATTATTCACAAAAGATCAAATATGAAAACAATCCAAGTGTTCATCAACACATAAATAAACAAATGTGGTGACACGTACAATAGAATGTTAATCTGCCATAAAGAGGAACAAAACTCTGACACACACTGGAACATTCATAGACCTTGAAAACATTATGGCAAGTGAAATACGCAAGAAGCAAAATGACACATGTGTATGATTCTATGTATATGAAACATCAAGAATAGGCAAATTCATAGAGACACAGAGTGGACTAGAGATTATCAAGTTCTAGGGTGGAAAAAATAGGGAGTTATTCTTTAAAAGATATAGACCTCTAGTTTAAAATGATAAAAATTTTCTAGAAAAAATAGTGGTGATGGTAATGTAATACTGTGTGTGTGGTTTATTTTGATTGCACATTTTAAAGTGGTTAAAATGGCACATTATATTTAAATTTAATATACATTTCTATAAATATATGTATACTTATAGAAATATACATTAACATCTAACACATATAAATATGCATGTGTGTCTATACATATATTCTATTACAGCTTTTTTTTTTTTTTGAGACGGAGTCTCTCTCTGTCGCCCAGGCTGGAGTGCAGTGGCGCAATCTCGGCTCACTGCAAGCTCCGCCTCCTGGGTTCACGCCATTCTCCTGCCTCAGCCTCTCTGAGTAGCTGGGACTACAGGCACTCGCCACCACGCCTGGCTAATTTTTTGTGTTTTTTTAGTAAAGACGGGGTTTCACCATGGTCTCGATCACCTAACCTCGTGATCGGCCTCCCAAAGTGCTGGGATTACAAGCGTGAGCCACCGCGCCTGGCCTATTACAGCTTTTTGGAATGTCTTTGGTGAAAAACAACTCCACTATGTAAATCACACCCACCCTGATCAGATAGCTTTTATATACTTACATGCAGACTTTTTATTACCTTACCCACAAGTGATACAAGAATTTAGAGACATGAGACTGACCAACCAACAGCACATGCAAAACACAAATGTATTGGCAAAGAGACCGAGGGTTAATCTGGGGCATAGACCTCAGCACTGCCAGGACACACACCCATGCTGGGGATTCTGACTTTACCTGACCCGGCCCACTATCCAGATCTTGTTGTGGGGTTGGGACAGGGGAGGCCATGAAGCCTGTCCCCTGGACACTGTGTGAGCACACAAGACTCTTCGTTAGGTCTCCACACACAGCCCTGACCATCAGGTATTATGAGGCGGACTCTAGAACAGGCTCAGGAATCAGGCAAGAGAATCGGCTACAAAGGGGAACACGAAGTTGAAGGAGCTGGTTGCTGACATGAAGCAGAATTCCTGTAATTCACAGGTCCAGCCAAGTCAAAAGTGCCCCCACCTTGTGATCTAGGCTGCCATGAGAAACAGCTTTTTCCCACAGCCTCCTCCGTAGTGACACACAAGGGCTGCTCATTATCAAGCTTCAGGAGAGGGCAGCAACCTGGACAGTGCCTATTCCATCAGACTGCCCCTGGAGATGGAGGTCACTGAGATCAGAATCAGTTTCACAGATGGTCCAATGGGACCGATGGGTCCCAGGATTCAACCCCTGGCTCCAGGAGCTTAACCTGCCACTACTGCACAGGAACCCCAGGTGATACTGGAAATTAGAAGAAGAAAGGTGGACCTCCTTCTGGGCACTGGAGCCAGCCTCTCTCTTCTCTCTAATCCAGGCCTCCCCTCTTCCTGTAGCATGACTGTGATAGACATCTCAGGAGAGGTTCTAACTCGATATTTTTCTCAACCACTTAGTTGTAGAGTGGGAGACCTATTATTTATACATGCTTTCTTAAGTATGTCTGAAAGTCTCACTCCTTTATTAGGTAGAAATATTTTTAATCACACGGGGGGCCAACATTCTTGTAGCCCCAGGATAAACACTTTGTCTCCCCCAGTGGAAGCTAATATTAATCCAGAAGCGTGGGCAGTTCAAGGAAGAATTGGTTGAGTCCTCCTCAAACCGTGTAACAGCCCCCGCAACACCTCAATATTAGGAGTGCAAAAGCTCAATGGGGCATGGACACTAGTTCAGGACCTCTGCCTCATTAATAAGGCCACACTCCCAATTCATCCTGTGGTCCCTAATCCCTATATCTTGCTAACTGAAATACCTGAGGGAACTAAATTGTTCACAATCCTAGATATAAAGGATGGCTTTTTCTGTATACCATTACATCCTCACTCTCAATACTTGTTTGCCTTTGAAGATCCCTCTGGCCAGACCACCCAGTTAACATGGATGATGCTGCCTCAGGGATTTTGAGACAGTCCTCACTTCCTTTGACAGGCATTGTCAAAGGACCTCTCTGAGTTTTCCCATCCTCAGATCAGGGTCTTGCAATATATGAGTGACATGCTGCTCTGTGCTGCAACTGAGGAAGCTTCTCAGGAAGGCACTGAAAACTCTTCTTAATTTTTTAGCTGACAGAGGTTTCAAAATCCAAGGCCCAGCTTTGCCAAACCTCAGTGAAGTACCTAGACTTAATATTGTCTGAAGGGACCAGAGCATTAGGAGAAGAAAGGATTAAGTCCATTTCCTTTTTCCCACTCCCAAAAACCCTCAAGCAACTAAGGATTTTTGGGCATTACAGGATTTTGCAGACTATGGATACCTGGGTACGGTGAGATACAACATCCCTTATGTCACCTCATAAAAGAAACTCAAGTGGCTAAAACTCATTTTCTAACCTGGGAACCTCAAGCTCGAAAGGCCTTCAACCAGCTAAAACAAGCCTTACTTAAGGCACCATCCCTCAGCTTTCCCATAGGGAGGACCTCCAATCTTTATGTATCAGAAATGCAGGGAATGGCCCTGGGAGTTTTAACTCAAGCCCGAGGACCAACTCAACAGCCAGTGGGCTACCTGAGCAAGGAACTTGATCTGATGGCTAAAGGATGGCCAGCATGCCTCTGAGCAGTTGCCACAATGGCCCTACTGGTATTGAAGGCCACCAAATTAACCCTTGGAAATGGCTTCACTGTTTATACCCCACATAATGTAGCAAGATTGCTGTCTTCTAGGGGTAGCCTTTAGCTAACAGACAGCTGGCTCCTTAAATATTATGTTCTGCTGTTAGAAGCGTCTACAATCCAATTGAAAACTTGTTCTCACCTAAACCTAACCACTTTCCACCCTGAGGAACCTGAACATGACTATGAAGAAGTTGTGGTACAGACCTGCATAGCCAGGGAGGATCTCAGGGAACCTCCTCTAGAAAATCCAAACTGCAGCCTCTTCATGGATGGAAGTTTCTTTGGAAAGCAGAGTCCATAAGGCAGGATATGTCATAGTCACTCTGAATGATGTTACTGAAAGTGGGCCCCTCTCTACAGGCACACATGCTCAACTAGCTGAACTGATAGCTCTTACAAGAACACTTGAATTAAGCAAGGGACTTGCTTGGACTGACTCCAAGTATGCTTTCTTAGTTCTCCACGCTTGTTGCAGGAAGTCAGGGACCCGAAAAAGAGCGACCAGCTGGAACCATGGCAGAGGAACATAAATTGTGAAGATTTCATGGACATTTATCACTTCCCAAATAATACTTTCATAATTTCTTATACCTGTCTTACTTTAATCTCTTAATTCTGTTATCTTCATAAGCTGAGGATGTACCTCACCTCAGGACTCTGTGATAATTGTATCTAACTGTACAAATTGACTGTAAAACGTGTGTTTGAACAATATGAAATCAGTGCACCTTGAAAAAGAACAGAATAACAGCGATTTTAGGGAACAAGGGAAGACAACCATAAGGTCTGTCTGCCTGCGGGGTCAGGCAAAAAGAACCATATTTTTCTTCTTGCAGACAGCACATAAGTGGACGTGCAAGTAGGGAAGATATCACTAAATTCTTTTCCTAGAAAGGAATATTAACACTAATACTCTGGGAAAAGAATTGCATTCCTCAGGGGAGGTCTATAAACGGCTGCTCTGGGAGTGTCTGTCTTACGTGGTTGAGATAAGGACTAAAATATGCCCTAGTCTCCTGCAGTACCCTCAGGCTTATTAGGGTGGGGAAAAAAACCCACCCAGGTAAATCTGACGTCAGACCAGTTCTCTGCTCTCAAATCCTATTTCCTGTTGTTTTAGATGTTTATCAAGACAATACGTGCACAGCTGAACATAGACCCTTAACAGTAGTTCTGTTTTGCCTTTTGTCCTGTTTCCTCAGAAGCATGTGGTCTTTGTTTACCTTTTTCCCTTTTGAAGCATGTGATCTTGTGACCTACTCCCTGTTCTTGCACTCCCTCCCCTTTTGAAATCCTTAATAAAAACTTGCTGGTTTTGTGGCTCAGGTGGGCATCAAGGTCCTACCGATATGTGATATCACCCCCAGAGGCCCAGTTGTAAAATTCATCTCTTCGTACTCTTTATTTCTCAGCCGGCCAACACTTATGAAAAATAGAAAGAACCTATGTTGAAATAATGAGGGCAGGTTCCCCTGATACATGTTCATGCTGCAATTTGGAAGGAAAGAGTCTTACCACTAATAGATCTCCTATAAAATACCATCGGGAAATTAACAGGTAATTATCCTCAGTTTTCCTTCCACAAGAGGTAGCAGCAATGCATTGTAAGGGACATCAGAAGGGAACAGATGAATTAGCCAAAGGAAACAAGTTAGCTGATCAGGCAGCCAAGTCAATGGCAAGAAAGCCTCAGGATCTTAACACACTAAAATGTTCTCTAATCTGGGAAGGCTCCATAAGAAAAAATTAAGCCTCACTATTCCCCTGCAGAGATAGATTGGGCCATCTCTCAAGGGTACACTTTCCAGCCCTCAGGATGGCAATAGTCAGAGGATGGCAAACTCCACTTGCCAGCCTCCAGCCAGTGGAACACACTTAATATCCTTCATCAAGATTTTCACTTGAGAAATGATAAAACTTATCAGTGTGCCCAGAGATTGTCTTCAGGAGAGAACTTATTAAAAACAGTTGAGCATGTTGTTAATGCTTGTGAAGTCTGTCTTAAAAATAATTCCAACAGGCGGTTTCTTCCTCATCAAACTTAAAGGATGAGAAACTATGCAGGGGAGTACTGGCAGATAGACTTCACCCACATGGCTAAGATGAAGGGCATCCACTACCTCCTGGTATAAGTAGATATTTTCACTAACTGGGTGGAAGCAGTTCTATGCCTTACAGAAAAGGCCTCTGAGGTAATAAAAGTGTTAGCTAATAAAATAACTCCCTGCTTTGGTCTACCTAAGAACCTCAAAATTGACAGTGGCCCCTCATTGAAGGCAGCCATCACACAGGGGGTCTCAAAGGCATTAGGCATACAGTGTCATCTCCATTGTACTTGGAGACCCCCATTCTCAGGAAAGGTAGAAAAGACAAATGATATTCTCAAAAGACACCTCAGAAAACTGTTCCAAGAAACCCACTTTCCTTGGGTCACTCTTCTTCCCATGGCTTTACTGTGGGTAAGAAATACCTTTTCAAAGTTAGGCCTAAGCCCTTTTGAAATGCAGTATGGATGACCTTTCCTTACCAATGATTTTCTTTTTTCTTTTTCTTTTTTCTTTTTGAGATGGAGTTTTGCTCTTGTCACCCAGACTGGCGTGCAGTGGCGCAATCTCCACTCACTGCAACCTCTGCCTCCCAGGTTCAAGCCAGTCTCCTGCCTCAGCCTCCCAAGTAGCTGGGATTACAGGTGGCTGCCACCAGGCCTGGCTAAGTTTTTTTTTTTTTTTTTAGTAGAGATGGGGTTTCACCATGTTGGCCAGGCTGGTCTCAACTTCCTGACCTCAGGCAATCCACCTGACTTGGCCTCCCAAAGTGCTGGGATAACAGGCGTGAGCCACTGCTCCAGGCCTTACCAATGATTTTCTATTAAACCTCTGAATTGGTTAAACATGTTACCTCTCTGGCTCACTTTCAACAGAAATTAACACAACTAGCAGAAGTCCAACTACAGAAAATAAGACCACCTTTATTTAACCCAGGAGATTGGGTAATAGGAAAGCTCTCCCTTCTCTCTCTCCTTCCCTAAGCTCAAGCTGGGAAGAAACTTACACTGTTCTTCTTTCAACACCCTCAGCAGTAAAAGTTACAGGTATTGACTCCTGGATACGTGACGCTTGAGCCAAAGTCTGGGAAGCTGAGGGAGCAACCCCTGACAGCCTAGAGTAATGTCCCAGATATCAATGTGAAGAGATAGGAGAACTTAAGATAAAAATCATAAAAGGTAAGTAAATGAGTGAGGTCTACTCATCCTCCTCAGTCCCACCCCTACCTCACCAGATACTTTGTCATTTCTACCTTTCCTCTCAAGATTCACCACCAGATACTAGAAATTCCTTTTGACACATACTTGCAGGGAGATTTTGATTATCCATGGGATTACACTTCTAATTTCATAGACCCCCCAAAGGGAAATTCTATATCTTGGGGAGTAAAATTTTAGATGGAAATTATTTACTACACCACCCTTGTGGGAATTGTTATATTCACTCTACTATTTGCAGCATGACTATACACTGTGGCACTCACAATGTGAAACTCTGGACGGAAAATTCTAACTGCTGTAATATTCTGCTTATCATCTTTATAGCAGGACTGATCATTACAGAAAAGATTTAGCCAAAGTTAACACTAAAGTTACTCTCAACACCCAATCCAATGCCACTTATCCAAAAAAAATAGTTTCTATGTTAAAGCTTCTGGTGAGGTGCAGTGACATCTGGTGGAGGAAATCAGTATTACAACCCATCGGAACAGCTAACAGCTATCAAACTCTACTGTCATGGCTGTGGTCTATAGTACCCCCACTAACAATGATAATCTTAATACTCATATTCAAACTCTATACTCTAAGCCATCTTGTAACATTTATCTCTTCTCGTCTAGAAGCTATTAAACTCCAAATGGTGCTGCACACAATGGAACCACACATGGACATGCATCTCTTCTGAGGACACTTAGATTGACCTCAGGAGGAGACTTAACTGTTCTTTCCCACACTACACCCGTTTTCAGCAGGAAGTAGCCAGAAAGAGTCATTGTCCAACACTCCTTAACAGCAGTTAGGGTTACTACTCCTAAGGGGAGAAATATCATACAGGAGATAAAAAGAAGTTATTTAGGCAGATAGTAAAAGCAACAGAGTCCTTGGTGAAATTTCCCTTTTAATAAAAAAGCAGCCCCCAAATCATTTCTGTTCTAACAAAGAGCAGCCTGAAAAATCGAACTGCAGAAATAGATAAGCAAGCTGCAATCTTGCACAAATGAATACCAGCAGCAGTGCCAATAGAAAGGAGCTACCGGCCGGTGGGGGGCACACATGTTCTACATGGAGGCTCCATCTTTCCTTTTCTTTGTCACCACATGTACAGTAAAGAAACTGGCAACATGGTGCCAGTCAGGTAGAAAACCCATCTGCATAATAAAATATTAGGTTTGGGGCAGCCAGATTTTCACACCCTATGCAAATGGCACACCTAGCCCTAACCAGTTTTTTGCACCTTATGCAAACGGAACACCTGGTCTGAATAATACCTCATGCCCTTTGTAAATCAGACACCACCTCCTCAAGCTCATCTATAAAACCTGCTGCTTTTCACCACAGAAGCAGTAACCCATTTCTCCAGGACCCCTCTCTGCTGCACAGAGCTCTTCTCTTTCTTACACCTATTAAACTTCCACTCTAAACCTAGTTTTCTGTAGACATGAGACAATAAATCTTGGGTATTTACCCCAGACAATGATGCTGCTTCACTTTTCTGCTTTTCTTATTTGTTTCTTGAATTTTTTTTTCAGGTGACTGGAATCATTTTAAATCATGTGCTTAGTCTCTCTGTTCCTTTCTTAACAATTGTTCTTTTATTCATTCCTCTCTTTATCTCCCTCTTGCTACCCTTGATGCCACATGAGGGGACCTAAAGAATTCTGAACAGCCTGGGACCACTTAGGAAAAACAGGAAAGATGCCAAAGAGTTTTCTGTTTGGAAAGATTCTGTGTTTTTCCACATGGAACCCCAAGAGTTGTGAGTGAATGGATTCCTTTCCAGTCTAAAACCCTGCTCTGTTTTCTGTTGTGTTACCTGACCTCTGGCTTTTAGGTTCATCAGAGATTACTTTGTACTGTACAAATACTTCATCTTGTGTGTGTGCTGGCTGCTGGGTCAGTGGTAAATCCATGGTTTTGGAGGTGACTAACAGTGGTTAGAATAAATGATTACTACTTCAGAAGACTACTTATATCTTTGTATGTTTAGATAAGAAAGACACAGTTTAAACAATGAGAAAAATGCCTTCGTAGCAAAGTAAACTGTGGAAGTGTTGCACATTATAATTCCCGTGGCATTTTACTCTTCTTGGGGACCTGGGATTCAGTGAAATCCTTGATTTTTAAAGGTCTACGACCTCTCCCTTCCAACTGTTCTTCTTTTCACCTATTTAAATTATTAGGATCTAACAATTGCAAAGACTTTGTCAACCCTCTTCTTTAATGGGCTCTGTCCTGAGCTCAGTGGTCCAGTTGGTAAACAGAGACCAAATTAAAGCTACCTATTAAAATAAAATTAGTTTTCTTATAAAATCTTATGGTAAATTTCTATCATTTTTGTGTTACTTTAGCATTTATTTTTAAGCTTTCTTGAACATATTCAAAGTCCTTCTTGTAAAAGCTTAAATTCTATCCCCTTTTGTGTTTTGAGACGTAAATTTGCTACCCATTTTTTCTAAAACTCAGTAAGGGCTTCTTCAGATAAATGTTACCTTTTTCATTTACAAAGGCACAATTTGAATCCAACTGTCCTTTTAAAATAGTGAGTTTTACCCATCCAATCCTTAAAGTCCTAAAATTAAAACTCTGAAGTCTTTTTGTCACCCTTTATCTTTATGGGTACATGTATATGCAATATGTTACATTACATATATGTATATGTCTATCCATATGTTTGTATATAATTTACAAATGGTATCAATTTAATGTAAAGATAAATGAGTACTCATAAATAAAGTAAATAAGCACAAATTCTTTTCAGTTCATGCAATTTTAGTAATCTTTAAATAAAGACAGTTTTTAAATTATTGGTAAAATAAAGTAGAAATGTCTTCAGAATTTAATTTAGATTGTTGTGCCTGGGTCTGTTGGAAGACAGGTTTGTAACGTCTGCTAGATGTTTTAAGGTCATCAAACAGCTACTCTGCATTCATGCATTTCCTTAATTTGTCTGTAGGCTAATGTCTTTAGATTTGAGCTCTTAGATTCTGAGTTCAAGAGATGTAACCATAGCAACGCCTGGGAAAAACAGCCTGTCCATGTCCCAGCTGTGCCTCTTGGCCATGCTGGGAGAGATTCCAGGCATTATCTTCATAGCTCTGTTCTTTGTCCTGAGCTTCACATCAGGTACATAGTTAGAACTGCTTACCTTCTAGTTAGCTCTACTGAATATAAGGGTTTATTAGTCTATTCCCATGTTGCTACCAAGAAATACCTGAGACTGGGTAATTTATAAAGAAAAGAGGTTGAGGCCGGGCATGGTGGCTCATGCCTTAATCTCAACACTTTGGGACACTGAAACAGGCAGACCACAAGGTCAGGAGATCGAGACCAACCTGGCTAACATGGTAAAACCCTATTTCTACAAAAAATACAAAAAATTAGCTGGGCGTGGTGGTGGGCACCTGTAGTCCCAACTACTCAGGAGGCTGAGGCAGGAGAATGGCATGAACCCGGGAGGCGGAGGTTGCAGTGAGCTGAGATTGTGCCACTGCACTCCAGCCTGAGTGACAGAGGGAGACTCCGTCTCAAAAAAAAAAAAAAGAAAAGAAACAAAGAAAGAAGGAAAAAAGAAAAAGAAAAGAGGTTGAATTCGCCACCCAAGGTTTGGCAGGCTGTACAGGAAGCATAATTCTGGCACCTGCTCTGCCTCTGGGGAGGCCTCAGAAAACTTACAATGGAGGAAGGCAAAGAGGGAGCAAAGCATCTCACATGATGGAAGCAGGAAGAGGAGAGCAAGGGGGAGGTGCTACACATGGTTAAACAATCAGATCTCACAAGAATTCTCAATCATTATGGCAGCACCAAGGGCAAAGATGTTATATCATGAGAGACCTCCCCCATATTTCAATCAACTCTCACCAGGCCCCACCTCCAACACTGGAGATTAAACTTTGATATTAGATTTGGGCAGAGACACAGATCCAAACCATATTAAGGGGTTACTAGGAGCTTATTATGTAATTACGGTATGTGATTAAAGCAGATATGGAAAAAACAACCTTATATGCAAAGTATATTATAAAAAGTAGAATGTGTTTTCAGTTTAAAAAGGTACCAGGCAGAATTCGAATCCCTGAAGAGACCAATAACAAGTTCTGAAATTGAGGCAGTAATTAATAGCCTACCAACCAAAAAAAAGCCCAGGACCAGACGGATTCACAGCCGAATTCTACCAGAGGTACAAACAGGAGCTGGTACCATTCCTTCTGAAGTTATTCCAAACAATAGAAAAATAGGGACTCCTCCCTAACTCATTTTATGAGGTCAGCATCATCCTGATACCAAAATCTGGCAGAGACACAACCAAAAAAGAAAATTTCAGGCCAATAACCCTGATGAACATTGATGCAAAAATCCTCAATAAAATATTGCCAAACCGAATCCAGCAGCACATCAAAAAGCTTACCCACCACGATCAAGTCAGCTTTATCCCTGGGATGCAAGGCTGGTTCAACATATACAAATCAATAAATGTAATCCATTACATAAACAAAACCAATGACAAGAACCACATGATTATCTCAATAGATACAGAAAAGGCTTTTGATAAAATTCAACACCCCTTCATGCTAAAAACTCCCCATAAACTAGGTGTTGATGGAACGTGTCTCAAAATAATAAGAGCTGTTTATGACAAACCCACAGCCAATATCATACTGAATGGGCAAAAGCTAGAAGCATTCCCTTTGAAAACTGGTGCAAGACAAGGATGCACTTTCTCATCACTCCCATTCAACATAGTATTGGAAGTTCTGGCCAGGGCAATCAGGCAAGAAAAACAAATAAAGGGTATTCATACAGGAAAAGAGGAAATCAAATTGTCTCTGTAAATGGCATGATTGTATATTTAGAAAACCCCATCGTCTCAGCCCAAAATCTCCTTAAGCTGATAACCAACTTCACCAACGTATCAGGATACAAATTCAATATTCAAAAATCACTTGCATTCCTATACACCAATAACAGACAAACAGAGAGCCAAATCATGAGAGAACTCCTATTCACAATTGCTACAAAGTGAATAAAATACCAAGGAATCCAACTTACAAGGGATCTGAGGGACCTCTTCAAAGGGAACTACAAACCACTGCTCAAGGAAATAAGAGAAGACACAAACAAATGGAAAAACATTTCATGCTCGTGGATAGGAAGAATCAATATCGTGAAAATGGCCATACTGCCCAAAGTAATGTATAGATTCAATGCTATCCCCATCAAGCTATCATTGACTTTCTTCTCAGAAAAAACTACTTTAAATTTCATATGGAACCAAAAAGAGCCTGTATAACCAAGACAATCATAAGCAAAAAGAACAAAGCTGGAAGTCACGCTACCTGACTTCAAACTATACTACAAGGCTATAGTAACCAAAAAAACATTGTACTGGTACCAAAACAGATATATAGACCAATGGAACAGAACAGAGGCCTCAGAAGTAGCACCATACAACTACAACCATGACAAACCTGACAAAAACAAGCAATGGGGAGAGGATTCCCTATTTAATAAATGGTATTGGGAAAACTGGCTAGCCGTATGCAGAAACTGACACTGGACCCGTTCCTTACATGTTATACAAAAATTAACTCAGAATGGATTAAAGAGTTAAACATAAGGCCTAAAACCATCAAAACCCTAGAAGAAAACCTAGGCAATACCATTCAGGATATAGGCATGGGCAAAGACTTCATGACTAAAACACCAAAAGCAATGGCAACAAAAGCCAAAATTGACCAATGGGATCTAATTAAATTAAAGAGCTTCTGCACAGCAAAAGAAACTACCATCAGAGTGAACAGGCAACCTACAGAATAGGAGAAAAATTTTACAATCAATTCATTTGACAAAGGGCTAATATCAAGAATCTACAAGGAACGTAAACAAATTTACAAGAAAAAACAAACGTCCCCATCAAAAAGTGAGAGAAGGATATGAACAGGCACTTCTCAAAAGAAGACATTTATTGACCAACAAACATATGGGAAAAAACTCATCATCCCTGGTCATTAGAGAAATGCAAATCAAAATCACAATGAGATACCATCTCATGCCAGTTAGGATGGCAATCATTAAAAAGTCAGGAAACAACAGATGCTGGAGAGAAATAAGAACACATTTACACTGTTGGTGGGAGAGTAAATTAGTTCAACCATTGTGGAAGACAGTGTGGCAATTCCTCAAGGATCTAGAACAAGAAATACCATTTGACCCAGTAATCCCATTACTG
The DNA here is from genome assembly GCF_028878055.3 of Symphalangus syndactylus. NCBI lineage: Eukaryota > Metazoa > Chordata > Mammalia > Primates > Hylobatidae > Symphalangus > Symphalangus syndactylus. Next base: position 19,726,194 of record NC_072439.2, read on the forward strand.
AGTATATACTCAAAGGATTATAAATTATTCTACCATAAAGACACATGCACACGTATGTTTATTGCAGCACTATTTACAATAGCAAAGACTTGGAACCAACCTAAATGCCTATCAATGATAGACAGGATAAAGAAAATGTGGCACATATATACCATGGAATACAACACAGCCATAAAAAAGGATGAGTTCATGTCCTTTGCAGGGACATGCATGAAGCCTCAAACCATTATTTTCAGCAAACTAACACAGGAACAGAAAATCAAACACTGCATGTTCTAACTCATAAGTGGGAGTTGAACAATGAGAACATATGGACACAGGGAGGGGAACATCACACACTGGGGCCTGTTGGGGTTCAGGGGATAGGGGAGGGATAGCATTAGGAGAAATACCTAATGTAGGTGATGGGTTGATGGGTTCAGCAAACCACCATGGTACATGTATACCTGTGTAACAAACCTGCACGTTCTGCACATGTATCCCAGAACTTAACGTATAATAATAAAAAAAAAAAGAAAATTAAAGAAGTGGGAAAAAAAAATAGTCACCTTCTACTGCAGATGAGAAGAAGCTGAGGGAATTTAAGTCAGTGGTCCGTGGTCATCCAGCCAGTTCATAGCAGAACTACTGTGTTTCATCATAAAGTTTATGCACAGTCAGAAAAGTGAGACACAGAAGGAAGGCAAAGCTAATTTTTGTTGTGGTTGATGTTCATGAAGGGTACATGTGTTACACAGAATCATGGCCTCCTAAAAATCTCCACATCCTGACTCCTGGAACCAGCACCTGTTACTATATTCAGCGAAAAGTCTTCGAAGATGTGATGAGGTTAAGAATCTTGAGATGGGAAGGTTATTCTGGATGATCTCAGTGGGCCCAGTGTATGATAAGGGTACTTGTAAGTGAAAGAGGGAGTCAGGAGGGCCAGAGTGAGAATGATGCCGCCTGAGAGACACCACTGGCAATCACTGGCTGTGAACGTGCATCAAAAGACAAAATTACTATAGATCTATAACGAAATTAGTTATAGTTACGGCTTCTTTTTCTCTTTTTTGAGATGGAGTCTCGCTTTGTCGCCCAGGCTGGAGTGCAGTGGCACCATCTCAGTTCACTGCAAGCTCCACCTCTCAAGTTCACGCCATTCTCCTGCCTTAGTCTCCTGAGTAGCTGGGACTACAGGGGCCTGCAACCATGCCCGGCTACTTTTTTTTTTTTTTTTTTGTATTTTTAGTACAAAAAATACCCGATGTTCTCCAGGATGGTCTCGATCTCCTGACCTTGCGATCTGCCCATTTCAGCCTCCAAAAATGCTGGGATTACAGGTGTGAGCCACCAAACCTGGCAAGATCTAATTGGCTTTTAATTGTGATTCATGATTTGGGGCAGAAATCATTCTATAAATACAGTGATAGCTTCCCCTGGGTGACACAATAACACAACTGTTGATTTTGTCAAAGTCAAAGCCTTGGAGACCTGACAGTGTCTTATTTATGGCTGCCACAACTGACACACTGAGAAAAAGATGCAACCATGTAAAGGAGGAAAGTTCTAATGGTATAGAAAATAGCAATCAGCCTTTCTCACATCCCAAAGCCTTCAAAAATATCTGAGCGCAGCATGGCCAGGATGAAATTAACAGAAGACTGATCAACAGCCTAGAAACATGTTGAGAGAAAAACACACTGCAAGAATATAGTTGGCTAATCATCTACCAGAAAACTTCTCACAAAATTGATGTATTCCTTGAAGGAACAAGTGGAAATTACTTCATACTGAGTGCTGGTTTGGGAAAGACCACACTGTAAAAATAACCTCACCTTTATTTCTTCTCTTCTTTTCTTTCCACGACAGTTGCTTCAGGACAAGGAAGTTCTCCTGGCCTCTCAGTTTGCGCCACTTTCGGCATCATAACTGGAGTACTGGCTGGGGTTGCTCTGATATAGCAGCCCTGGTAAGTTTCTGTATTTTAGGAAGACTGGAAGGTATGATGGCCTTTCCTCTTGTCCTGTTTGTGCAGGGCTGGCTTTCATGCTTAGGAAAGGGAAAGGACTCCTTTGCCTATGTCTAGGACTGAATCTCATCCTCCTCCCACTAAATTCCTGTTTCTCAGCACTAAATTCTGCAGATCTCTTCTTCCCTGGTCTTCATGCTGTCTGTACCCCACTTGTCTTAGACATGATTATCCCCAGCCTCTGCTCATTTGTTTCCCAGATTCCATGCATTATGAAACCGTCTTGTTCCTTTTTAACATCTCTTACTTGAGTCATTTTCTCCATTCTCATAGATCGCAACAACTACTAGAAGTCCTGCTTAACGTCCTGTCTCTAGTCTTTGAAATCTTCCTTGCATATGACTGCCTCATTACCTTCCTAAAATCTAGTTACCTCACCTACTCAAGAATCTCAAGGGGTCTACTATTTGATATAATTTTATCTTTTCTCTTTACTAATTCTTCTTACTTTCATTACGTCTATTCCCTAGTGTAATCTCTCCATCCTAATTAGATCCGTCTTTCTATACATCCTTGCCCCTCCAACACATAGACACATAGATTTCTCAATTCCAATGCTATTCCTAAAAACAAGGTCATTTCCCCTCCACCATCTGTACTCTAGACTTATCCACACCCTTCATCACAAGCAACTTCCGACCTCATGGAGAACAGAGACTCTGGCATTAATGTGTGAACTTGAGAATCAGAACACAACCTACATGTGACTGAGAATATTTTCCTGATGACCAATTTATGTGCTCATGAGAGATACAGAAATAAAGGAGGCAAGGTCCCTACCCCAAGGAATGTAAATTCTAAGACAGGAGATAAGACCTGAAAAATAATCATAATACCAAAGTAAAAAAAAAAAAATGAGGGCCACAAAATCAGAGAAATCTGAGGGGAAATATAGCTACAAATTGGAATCGTTGGGAAACATTTTTTAAAAATGAGTGCTCAAGACCCACCCACAAGTTCTGATTTAATGGTCTGGAGTGGGACCCAGGCATTGATAATTTTTAAGTCTTCCCAGATGCTACTAATGTGTAACCAGGATGGAGAACCCACTGTTCTTATAGGTAGAACTTAGAACAAAATCCATGGTATTTAGCTAGGAGTATTGGAATCACCTAGAAAACATTTTCAACATACATAAGCCTATACTTTGTTGACCCTATTTTTTAATAGGCTACATCAAGAACTCAGTAATCCAGTTAAGAAACAGAAGCTGGCGAGGCACGATGGCTCACTCCTGTAATCCCAACATTTTGGGACGCTGAGATGGGCAGATCACGAGGTCAAGAGATTGAGATCATCCTGGCCAACATAGTGAAACCCTGTCTCTACTAAAAATACAAAAATTAGCTGGACATAGTGGCATCCACCTGTAGTCCTAGCTACTTGGGAGGCTGAGGCAGGAGAATCACTTGAACCCAGGAAGCAGAGGTTGCAGTGAGCCAAGTTCACGCCACAGCACTGCAGCCTGGCGACAGAGTGAGACTCCGTCTAAAAAAAAAAAAAAAAAAAAAGAACAGAAAGAAACAGAAGCTACATGGAAAGGAAACCATATTTGATATGTTAAATTACATGAAAAACATTTGCAAATGATAAGTGGTAAGTGATGCTAAGCCTTCTTTAAGTTATATTTATTGGTATGTTACTGATGTGAGTGTTCCAAAAATTACATGGGATTCCTATAAATTGAATATGTTATCATAAGAGTCATAATGTCATATTCCACAGAAGTTAGTCATAATGTCCTATGCCAAAGAAGTAACTACATTTCTATTTGAGCTGTGTCTTTATCATAATGAAATCTCATAAGTGTTTTAACCAAAGACATTTTAAATCTTTGTCATTTACAGTTGTTTTGATTTTCCCTCAAAGCATTGCAATCAGATACAGTCCAAAATTGATTCTATATCAAAAAATTTATGGAGAAGATGCTGACAAGGAACCTTGAATATAAGTTTCTGATAAGATTAAGATCATACCACTAAACTGTCTATGGACTTCCAAAACTTTAACAAACAAGATGAAACCTTCATGAAATTGTCAACCTAGACCAGCAGGAAAAAAATTAGTTTCATTGAAATAAATGATAATAATAAGGACAATGTCTTTGTAATTTTTTATTTGAAAATTTGGTGATTTGGATCGGGCACGGTGGCTCACGCCTGTAATCCCAGCACTTTGGGAGGCCGAGGTGGGCAGATCACGAGGTCAGGAGATTGAGACCATCCTGGCTAACACGGTGAAACCACGTCTCTTCTAAAACTACAAAAAATTAGCTGGGCATGGTGGCAGGCGCCTGTGGTCCCAGCTACTCGGGAGGTTGAGGCAGGAGAATCGCTTGAACCAGAGAGGTGGAAGTTGCAGTGAGCCAAGATCGTGCCACTTGCACTCCAGCCTAGTGAGAGAGTGAGACTCTGTTTCAAGAAACAAACAAACAAAAAAGGAGGCTGTTTTCCTGACTGTAAATGAAATCCAGGTCACAATAGTGACAGCATAGAATTTTGACTATTTAATGACAAGGTAGAGTGGCTTTTATTTATATTTCCGCAGGGAATCTAAAACAAGCAGTTTGAGCTTATGGAAAAAAAGACTTTAACTTTGCTTTAGGTCAGATTTTTACTCTGTAATCTAGTCAAGAGAATTTTTAAGGCTAGCAGTGACACTATTATGTGTCTTTAAAATTTGATCCTTCTATCAACTGTGTGAAATAAGAAATCTCTAAAAAATTTTTTAACTTAGAAGTACGCTTTAAAGGATCTAACTTCTGGCCATGGACAATTAGAATTTCCAATGGTGAATTGATTCTAAGTGACTCAATCCAACAGCCTCTTCAGTGAAGATGCAGTCCCAAAGATCATCTCCTCCCTGCTCCCAGTGAAATAAAATATTCACTCCCAGGAATAGGCTAGGAAAGCAAAAGACTCTTGTTGCCACAGCCCTACCAAGGCATCAAGAATTGGGATGACCAAAGTCCCTTAAGGATGGAACTTCTTATGACAAAACTTCCTAGGAGCGTGATACATTTGTAACAAACAAAATTAATACATTAGTGACAATCAATACATTAAACAATTAATTAATTACAACTAATTAATAATTAATTGATACATTAATACATTTGCAACAAACAAAAAATCTCAAGTTCCCACCTACTTGAAGGCTGATCATTTTATGTGACTCAAAAAAAAAACCCCACCATATGACACAGACTAAAAGAGAGTGCTCTCACTTGGCCACAAACCCTCAAAGACATGAGACAAGATAACAGGAAACCTTATCTGGCACTCCCCTTTATTAACAAAACAGAAGGAAAGAAATAAGGGGAAAAACTATTTCTGGAAGAAAAAAATTAAACAATATGAATATTCACACCCAAAATTACTAAAAAGTACACCAGAGTCACTAAACCAAGACTAGTGAAACACAAATCTCCCATTAGTTGAAATTTTGTGGAGAAAAAAGTGATTTTTACCATTCAATTGATAAGACTGCACAGAGAAAAGCCAGGAGTCTTGAGTGTAATAAATTCTTACCCTTTTTGGGGCTGATTATTTCCCTGCATACCGGCATACCCGCAAACAGGTTATGGTGGTAAATCAGGTTTTAGTGGCAAGACAGGTTTATGGAAGGAAGAAAGAAAGTTCACTAGCCAAGTTGGTCTCATATAGATGACACCTGGCAGGAAGCAGCCCTCAGAGAAAAATTGATGCTAAATTATTGTTTTGCATCTTTAAAGGTACCAGATTCAGCCAATTTTTTTCCAGTTGATTTTCCCTAATCAGATCCAAATTAGGGAAGACCTGCCTGCATTAATAGAGTCTCTATGATGTAAATTTCTCCATAAAAGTCAGCTTTGCAGGGCCACTTCTATTTGTTGGCTCTCTCTGGTAGCCATCTCAAAATCTGTCAAACAAATATGTCTATTTCCTTCAACTGACAGGTGTTTCTAAAGGTGGAATTTGATGTTCTTCAGCTGCAAGGGTTTTACCCAATTTAGAGTCCTGATTGACTATAATCTACAGCTCCTGTTGGATTTGGCCAAATTGAAAGCTTTTTGGACACCAGACAGGCTGAAGAATTGGTCAAATCCAAAGGAAGAATGATGAAAACCAAAAACACAAAGAGCGATTATACTAATTACATACTGTTGAACACTCTAAGCGTAATCAGAAGTTACAGCCAAGTAGCAATAAGCCTTAACCTGCAGCTAGCAAATTCCAAAACAAAACCCCAAACCGCTTCCTTACCTGAGGGGAGACCAAGCTGAAGGCTGCTCTTGATTGTCACAGAGCAAAAATCTCATCTTCTTTATAGAAAGAGAGCAAAGCTCCATGAGTAAAGGAGTTCCATGGCAAAACAAAACTCAGATCTCAAATGAACAACTGGGGAGAGCAGGGACCTCGAGAGGGAATAGGATCTAGTCCTCAGAAAGTCACACAGTCAGAGCTAAAGTTCTATAGTTGGTACTGAGCACCAACAGGAGAATCACTACAGGTCAAAGAGGCTACACTCCACTCACTGCGTCCCTATTTCAGTCACCAAAAGGTTAACCAACATGAGGGACTATGGCAAGTGTCTGAGTCAATTGAGTTTTTGTTTTTTTGTTTTTTTAGAAGGAATCTCACTCTGCCGCCCAGGCTGGAGTGCAGTGGTATGATCTTGGCTCACTGCAAGCTCCGCCTCCTGGGTTCATGCCATTCTCCTGCCTCAGCTTCCCGACTAGCTGGGACTACAGGCGCCCATCACCACGCCTGGCTAATCTTTTGTATTTTTAGTAGATACGGGGTTTCACCATGTTAGCCAGAATGATCTCGATCTCCTGACCTCGTTATCCACCCTCCTCGGCCTCCAAAAGTGCTGGGATTACAGGTGTGAGCCACCACGCCCAGCCCCAATTGAGTTTTATTGAACCAGAGCTTGAGAGTGCATTCTGGAAAAACATGAGTCGTAAAATATCTCCATGGCTTGTTTTGTCTTTGAAGAGGTTTTCAGGAGGCCTGATATTTATACATCTTCTTAAAGGGGGTAAGGCAGGTAGAAAGAGACTAGGAGGGAAAATGGTTGGTCCCATCTTGTCTTTCTTCTGTACTTGGAAAATAAAGCATTATCAATGTGAACTCTAACAGGATTTAGTTTTAGGAGCCAGACTTGGATTGCACACCTAAAGTTACAATTGATGTGACCTTGTTTTATGGGAAGATATACATCTTGAAAAGCTTTGAGTGCAGCAAAAAACAATTTGTCAGGGCAGTTATCCAGAGACGCCCAAGGCCTTTTTTGCCTTTCTATGGGTGTTTGAAAAATGTACAATGCATTCACACAAGGTTGTAGAGTAACAGTTCTTCATATGGGGAAAAAAGGTGGCGTCGCATGACTCAGTCTACAGGTGGAACTATCACTTTGGTGTAAAGAGTTTGACAGTCCTGAGATTTTTATTTTCTTTTACATAAGAGTTATACTTCCTTGGTGCTGTCTGACTGAGATAAAGGGATGGGTGTGGAAGGCATCACAGCTGTCTCCACTTTAAAATCCCATTGTCCTTCCTTTCTTCCTCTGTTGGGTTGCACTCCTCTGTTTATAGATCACTTACTCAGTTGTCTTCCCAGGAAAACAAATCATACCTCATTAAAGTACTAAGCACTCAGTTCAGTTCAAGGTCATTTTAGTGAATAACAGGTATAAATATTTAATAAAGCCTCATGGAAATTTTTGATGAGAGCCTTCACACCAACCACAACACTTTTCCAGACCACTGATAAGTTAGAACAGTGATCATTAAAAAGTCAGGAAACAACAGGTGCTGGAGAGGATGTGGAGAAATAGGAACACTTTTACACTGTTGGTGGGACTGTAAACTAGTTCAACCATTGTGGAAGTCAGTAAGGCGATTCCTCAGGGATCTAGAACTAGAAATACCATTTGACCCAGCCATCCCATTACTGGGTATATACCCAAAGGATTAGAAATCATGTTGCTATAAAGACACATGCACACGTATGTTTATTGCAGCACTATTCACAATAGCAAAGACTTTGAACCAACCCAAATGTCCAATAATGATAGACTGGATTAAGAAAATGTGGCACATATACACCATGGGATACTACACAGCCATGAAAAATGATGAGTTCATTTCCTTTGTAGGGACCTGGATGAAGCTGGAAACCATCATTCTCAGCAAACTATCATAAGGACCAAAAATCAAACACCACATGTTAACACTCATAGGTGGGAATTGAACAACGAGAACACTTGGACAGAGGAAGGGGTCGGGGGATGGGGGAGGGATAGCATTAGGAGATATACCTAAAGTAAATGACGAGTTAATTGGTGCAGCACACCAAAATGGCACATGCATACATATGTAACAAACCTGCATGTCATGCACATGTACCTTAGAACTTAAGGTATAATATATATATATATATACATATATATATAGAAGAGGAAAGACCCCGTGACACGCTGAGTACCTTTGTGTTTGCACCTCATATAATGCTCAAAAGGACTCTTTAAGTAGCTACTATTATCCCACTATCTCAAGACATCAATTAAATTGCCCCTTACCTAAGACCTGATAAAAAGTAGAACCAGGCCTCAGACTCACATATTTTGTAATCTAAAACTCATGTTTACAGCAGAAGAAACTATTAATAGAGTAAACAGACAACCTAAGGAATGTGAGAAAATATTTGCAAATTATGCATTTGACAAAGGTCTAATATCCAACATCAATAAGGAACTTAAACAAATTTACAAAAAAAAAAAAATTAACCCCATTAAGAAGCAGGCAAAGGACATGAAAAGATCCTTCTTAAAAGAAAACATACATGTGGTCAACAGAATATAAAAAAAGCTCAATATCACTGATCGTTAGAGAAATACAAATTAAAACCACAATGAAATACCATCTTAAACCAGTCAGAATGTCTATTACAAAAAAGTCAAAAAATAACATGCTGGCAAGCTTGCAAAGAAAAGGGAATCCTTATATACTGTTTGTGGGAGGGTAAATTAGTTCAACCATTGTGGAAAGCAGTGTGGCAATTCTTCAAAGAGTTAAAAACAGAACTCCCATTTGGCTCAGCAATCCATTATTAAATATATACCCCTAAAATATAAATCACTCTACCATAAAGACAAATGCACTTGAATGCTCATTGCAGCACTATACACAATAATCAACCTAAATATCCATTAATGAAACCTGGATTTTTTAAATCTGGCACATATACATGATGAAATACTATGCAGCCATAAAAAAGAATGACATTAAGTATCTTGAAAAAACAGGGATGGCGCTAGAGGATATTATCCTTAGTGAACTAACACAGGAACAGAAAATCAAATACTGCATGTTCTCACATATAAGTGGGAGCTTAATGAAGAGAACACATAGACACAAAGTCAGGAACAGCAAACACAGTATACAAGGATTCCCTTTTCTTTGCAAGCTTGCCAGCATGTTATTCTTTGTGCATGGACACAAACAGGAAGAGTGTAAGGAACCTCCAAAAGGGAAACGGAGGAAAGTTAACCTCCTGGGGAAAGAGAATCAGTGAAACACCTCTGGTGTGAGAAATTAAGCCTTTGGCAAGCCTTTAATGACAGGACAGATGAGACATCGCCGGTATCCGGGGGATACAGTCTTTCCGGAAAAGGAAGAGGCAAAACATCCCTAGCACAAGGGATTGGGCCTATCTGGGATTCAACATGGGAAATGCTTCTAGTAGGATTGGGACAGGAAATAGACCAGGCAACAAGGGAGGGGACAGTGATGAAATTTCTTCTGATAGTCCCTTAGGATTCATGATGAAGTACTGGAAAGAGGATGAGTGGACTAAATATAAGACAAAACAACAGATGATTAAATATTGCTGTTTCCTCTGGACCCAAGAGCCAACCTTAAAACCTGCCATTTTCTGGCCAAAATTTGGTTCAGTTGACGATTGGGTCTGTCAACTTTTAATAATGTATGTTAACAACCAAAGCCCCGTGTCCCCAGAAAAAATGGATTATGCCTTATGCTAGCAGCAAGGTCCCGCCCTTCTTTACCCCTTAAATGACTTAAAGAAGGTAACAGACAGAAACAAAGGCCCAGAGCAGTCAGTGGGATCCCTTAAATTATCTTCCCGTTTCTGAATCCCAATGCGCCGCTGCCGTCTGCTGCATGGCCGCCTCCTCCTCAGGAGGAAGTCCTGCCCCCGACTCCTCCTCAGGCGGAAGTTCCACTCGCCCCCCCAACCCCAGGGATCACTCTGGACTTGGAGGCTTCTGGTCCCGAGGAATTACCACCTCAGTGGCTTGAACATCACCGCAGCACATCTAAATGTCCTTCCTCAAAAAGAGGGCTCCAAAAAGAGATAGAACAATGCAAAATGGACATTCAGGATCTTCCTTTTCCTTGCACTCCTAAAGGATCGACTTCCCAGCTCTTCCCTCTAAAATAAGTTCCAAAAGAAGGGGGCACAACTGGCTTTATAAATGCTTCCTGAACTGCCTCTGAGGTCCGCGGCCTAAAGAGGGAGCTCAAGCCCCTGCTAAATGATCCAAAAGGAGGGGCAGAACAGATCGACCAGTTTTTAGGTCCCCAGTTGTATACCTGGACGGAGTTAATGTCGATCCTAGGTGTCCTCTTCTCAAAAGAGAAGTGAAACATAATCCACGCAGCTGCTATGGCAGCCTGGGAAAGTGATCACCCTGCTGGCCAGGATAATCTGGTGGCAAATACTAAATTTCCCACTCAAGACCCACAGTGGGATAATAATAATGCAACCAACCAAGACCATAAAAAAATTTACGAGAATTAATTGTTACAGGGATTAAAGAATCAGCACCCTGACCTCAAAGTCTTACTAAGGCCTTTGATGTACAACAAGAGAAACATGAAGGGCCTGTGCAATTTCTAAACAGATTAAGAGAGCAAATGAGAGTGTATGCTAATTTAGATCGAGGTAGCCCCCAAGGACAAGGGATACTAAAATTGCATTTTGTCACAAATAGCCTAATATAGCAAAGAAGTTACGAAAAATAAAAAGATGAAAAAATCCCTCCATCAAAGAGCTTTCAGAGAAAGCACAGAAAGTATATGTCAGGACAGACGAAATTTAAAAAAAGAAAAGCAAAAGGCAAAAATCTTTTGGCAAAATTCACCAGGGCAATCAATGCCAGAAGCAAAATTTCGGCCGACACCCTGGGATCTGGGGATGCAAAACAGGAGAAGACAGAATCAAGGTTGAAGGGAAAACAGTCACAGCAAGTGTTGCAAAGGGTGTAACATAAGAGAGAAGAAAAATGACAGTGACAGGGAAGCTCCGGAATAGGCAGAAAAGGAGGGAAAGATAGATGTTACAAACGCGGAAAGTTAGGCCACTTTAAGAGATAACGCCAGAGCCAAGATGGCCGAATAGGAACAGCTTCGGTCTACAGCTCCCAGCCTGAGCAACACAGAAGACGGGTGATTTCTGCATTTCTGTTTAAGGTACCGGTTTCATCTCACTAGGGAGTGCCAAACAGTGGGTGCACAACAGCCAGTGAAGCGCACGGTGCACGAGCCGAAGCAGGGCGAGGCATTGCCTCACTCGGGAAGCGCAAGGGGTCAGGGAGTTCCCTTTCCTAGTCAAAGAAAGGGGTAACAGACGGCACCTGGAATATCGGGTCAGTCCCACCCTAATACTGCACTTTTCCAACGGGCCTGGAAAACGGCACACTAGGAGATTGTGTCCCGCACCTGGCTCAGAGGGTCCTATGCCCACGGAGTCTCGCTGATTGCTAGCACAGCAGTCTGAGATCAAGCTGCGAGGCGGCAGCGAGGCTGGGGGAGGGGCGCCCGCCATTGCCCAGGCTTGCTTAGGTAAACAAAGCAGCCAGGAAGCTCGAACTGGGTGGAGCCCACCACAGCTCAAGGAGGCCTGCCTGCCTCTGTAGGCTCCACCTCTGGGGGCAGGGCACAGACAAACAAAAACTCAGCGAGAACCTCCACAGCCTTAAATGTCCCTGTCTGACTGACAGCTTTGAAGAGAGTAGTGGTTCTCCCAGCACGCAGCTGGAGATCTGAGAATGGACAGACTGCCTCCTAAAGTGGGTCCCTCACCCCTGAGCAGCCTAACTGGGAGGCACCCCCCCAGTAGGGACAGACTGACACCTCACTCGGCCAGGTACTCCTCTGAGACAAAACTTCCAGAGGAACTATCAGACAGCTGAATTTGTGGTCTCGTGAAAATCTGCTGTTCTGCAGCCACTGCTGCTGACACCCAGCCAAACAGGGTCTGGAGTGGACCTCTAGTAAACTCCAACAGACCTGCAGCTGAGGGTCCTGTCTGGTAGAAGGAAAACTAACAAACAGAAAGGACATCCACACCAAAAACCCATCTGTACATCACCATCATCAAAGACCAAAAGTAGATAAAACCACAAAGATGGGGAAAAAACAGAGCAGAAAAACTGGAAACTCTAAAAAGCAGAGCACCTCTCCTCCTCCAAAGGAACAGAGTTCCTCACCAGCAATGGAACAAAGCTGGATGGAGGATGACTTTGATGAGTTGAGAGAAGAAGGCTTCAGACGATCAAACTACTCTGAGCTATGGGAGGAAATTCAAAACAATAGCAAAGAAGTTAAAAACTTTGAAAAAAAATTAGAAGAATGGATAACTAGAATAACCAATGGAGAGAAGGGCTTAAAGGAGCTGATGGAGCTGAAAGCCAAGTTTCGAGAACTACGCAAAGATTGCAGAAGCCTCAGTAGCAGATGCGATCAACTGGAAGAAAGGGTATCGCTGATGGAAGATGACATGAATGAAATGAAGTGAGAAGGGAAGTTTAGAGAAAAAAGAATAAAAGGAAATGAACAAAGCCTCCAAGAAATTTGGGACTATGTGAAAAGACCAAACCTACGTCTGATTGGTGTACCTGAAAATGATGGGGAGAATGGAACCAAGTTGGAAAACACTCTGCAAGATATTATCCAGGAGAACTTCCCCAACCTAGCAAGGCAGGCCAACATTCAGATTCAGGAAATACAGAGAATGCCACAAAGATACTCCTCGAGAAGAGCAACTCCAAGACACATAATTGTCAGATTCACCAAAGTTGAAATGACGGAAAAAATGTTAAGGGCAGCCAGAGAGAAAGTTTGGGTTACCCACAAAGGGAAGCCCATCAGACTAACAGCTGATCTCTCGGCAGAAACTCTACAAGCCAGAAGAGAGTGGGGGCCGATATTCAACATTCTTAAAGAAAAGAATTTTCAACCCAGAATTTCATATCCAGCCAAACTAAGCTTCATAAGTGAAGGAGAAATAAAATACTTTACAGACAAGAAAACGCTGAGTGATTTTGTCACCACCAGGCCTGCCCTAAAAGAGCTCCTGAAGGAAGCACTAAACATGGAAAGGAACAACCGGTACCAGCCACTGCAAAATCATGCCAAATTGTAAAGACCTTCGAGGCTAGGAAGAAACTCACCAACTAATGAGCAAAATAACCAGCTAACATCATAATGACAGGATCAGATTCACACATAACAATATTAACGTTAAATGTAAATGGGCTAAATGCTCCAATCAAAAGACACAGACTGGCAAACTGGATAAGGAGTCAGGACCCATCAGTGTGCTGTATTCAGGAAACCCATCTCATGTGCAGAGACACACATAGACTCAAAATAAAGGGATGGAGGAAGATCTATCAAGCAAATGGAAAACAAAAAGGCAGGGGTTGCAATCCTAGTCTCTGATAAAATAGACTTTAAACCAACAAAGATCAAAAGAGACAAAGAAGGCCATTACATAATGGTAAAGGGATCAATTCAACAAGAAGAGCTAACTATCCTAAATATATATGCACCCAACACAGGAGCACCCAGATTCATAAAGCAAGTCCTGAGTGACCTACAAAAGGACTTAAACTCCCATACAATAATAATGGGAGATTTTAACACCCCACTGTCAACATTAGACAGATCAATGAGACAGAAAGTTAACAAGGATATCTAGGAATTGAACTCAGCCCTGCACAAAGTGGACCTAATAGACATCTACAGAACTCTCCACCCCAAATCAACAGAATATACATTTTTTTCAGCACCACACCACACCTATTCCAAAATTGACCACATAGTTGGAAGTAAAGCTCTCCTCAGCAAATGTAAAAGAACAGAAATTATAACAAACTGTCTCTCAGACCACAGTGCAATCAAACTAGAACTCAGGATTAAGAAACTCACTCAAAACCGCTCAACTACATGGAAACTGAACAACCTGCTCCTGAATGACTATTGGGTACATAATGAAATGAAGGCAGAAATAAAGATGTTCTTTGAAACCAATGAGAACAAAGACACAACATACCAGAATCTCTGGGACACGCTCAAAGCAGTGTGTAGAGGGAAATTTATAGCACTAAATGCCCACAAGAGAAAGCAGGAAAGATCCAAAATTGACACCCTAACATCACAATTAAAAGAACTAGAAAAGCAAGAGCAAACACATTCAAAAGCTAGCAGAAGGCTAGAAATAACTAAAATCAGAGCAGAAGTGAAGGAAATAGAGACATGAAAAACCCTTCAAAAAATTAATGAATCCAGGAGCTGGTTTTTTGAAAAGATCAACAAAATTGATAGACCGCTAGCAAGACTAATAAAGAAGAAAAGAGACAAGAATCAAATAGATGCAATAAAAAACGAAAAAGGGGATATCACCACTGATCCCACAGACATACAATCTACCACCAGAGAATACTACAAACACCTCTATGCAAATAAACTAGAAAATCTAGAAGAAATGGATAAATTCCTCGACAAATACACCCTCCCAAGACTAAATCAGGAAGAAGTTGAATCTCTGAATAGACCAATAACAGGTTCTGAAATTGTGGCAATAATCAATAACTTACCAACCAAAAAGAGTACAGGACCTGATGGATTCACAGCCGAATTCTACCAGAGGTACAAGGAGGAACTGGTACCATTCCTTCTGAAACTATTCCAATCAATAGAAAAAGAGGGAATCCTCCCTAACACATTTTAGGAAGCCAGCATCGTCCTGATACCAAAGCCTGGCAGAGACATAACCAAAAAAGAGAATTTCAGACCAATATCTTTGATGAACATTGATGCAAAAATCCTCAATAAAATACTGGCAAACCGAACACAGCAGCACATCAAAAAGCTTATCCACCATAATCAAGTGGGCTTCATCCCTGGGATGCAAGGCTGGTTCAATATATGCAAATCAATAAATATAATCCAGCATATAAACAGAACCAAAGACAAAAACCACATGATTATCTCAATAGATGCAGAAAAGGCCTTTGACAAAATTCAACAACCCTTCATGCTAAAAATTCTCAATAAATTAGGTATTGATGGGAGGTATCTCAAAAGAATAAGAGCTATCTATGACAAACCCACAGCCAATATCATACTGAATGGGCAAAAACTGGAAGCATTCCCTCTGAAAACTGGCACAAGAGAGGGATGCCCTCTCTCACCACTCCTATTCAACATAGTGCTGGAAGTTCTGGCAAGGGCAATCAGGCAGGAGAAGGAAACAAAGGGTATTCAATTAGGAAAAGAGGAAGTCAAATTGTCCCTGTTTGCAGATGACATGATTGTATATCTAGAAAACCCCATTGTCTCAGCCCAAAATCTCCTTAAGCTGATCAGCAACTTCAGCAAACTCTCAGGATACAAAATCAACGTACAAAAATCAAAAGTATTCTTGTACACCAATCACAGACAAACAGAGAGCCAAATCATGAGTGAACTCCCATTCACAATTGCTTCAAAGAGAATAAAATACCTAGGAATCCAACTTACAAGGGATGTGAAGGACCTCTTCAAGGAGAACTACAAACCACTGCTCAATGAAATAAAAGAGGATACAAACAAATGAAGAACATTCCATGCTCATGGGTTGGAAGAATCAATATCGTGAAAATGGCCATACTGCCCAAGGTAATTTATAGATTCAATGCCATCCCCATCAAGCTACCAATGACTTTCTTCACAGAATTGGAAAAAACTACTTTAAAGTTCACATGGAACCAAAAAAGAACCCGCATCGCCAAGTCAATCCTAAGCCAAAAGAACAAAGCTGGAGGCATCGCGCTACCTGACTTCAAACTATACTACAAGGCTACAGGAACCAAAACAGCATGGTACTGGTACCACAACAGAGACATAGATCAATGGAACAGAACAGAGCCCTCAGAAATGATGCCGCATATCTACAACTATCTGATCTTTCACAAACCTGACAAAAACAAGAAATGGGGAAAGGATTCCCTATTTAATAAATGGTGCTGGGAAAACTGGCTAGCCATATGTAGAAAGCTGAAACTGGATCCCTTCCTTACACCTTATACAAAAATTAATTCTAGATGGATTAAAGACTTAAATGTTAGACCTAAAACCATTAAAATCCTACAAGAAAGTCTAGGCAATACCATTCAGGACATAGGCGTGGGCAAGGACTTCATGTCTAAACACCAAAAGCAATGGCAAAAAAAGCCAAAATCGACAAATGGGATCTCATTAAACTAAAGAGCTTCTGCACAGCAAAAGAAACTACCATCAGAGTGAACAGGCAACCTACAGAATGGGAGAAAATTTTTGCAACCTACTCATCTGACAAAGGGCTAATATCCAGAATCTACAATGAACTCAAACTAATTTACAAGAAAAAAACAAACAACCCCATCAAAAAGTGGGCAAAGGACATGAACAGACACTTCTCAAAAGAAGACATTTATGCAGCCAAAAAACACATGAAGAAATGCTCATCATCACTGGCCATCAGAGAAATGCAAATCAAAACCACAGTGAGATACCATCTCACACCAGTTAGAATGGCCATCATTAAAAAATCAGGAAACAACAGGTGCTGGAGAGGATGTGGAGAAATAGGAACACTTTTACACTGTTGGTGGGACTGTAAACTAGTGCAACCATTGTGGAAGTCAGTGTGGCGATTCCTCAGGGATCTAGAACTAGAAGTACTATTTGACCCAGCCATCCCATTACTGGGTATATACCCAAAGGACTATAAATCATGCTGCTATAAAGACACATGCACACGTATGTTTATTGCGGCACTATTCACAATAGCAAAGAGTTGGAACCAACCCAAATGTCCAACAACGATAGACTGGATTAAGAAAATGTGGCACATATACATCATGGAATACTATGCAGCCATAAAAAATGATGAGTTCATGTCCTTTGTAGGGACATGGATGAAATTGGAAAACATCATTCTCAGTAAACTATCGCAAGGACAAAAAACCAAACACCACATGTTCTCACTCATAGGTGAGAATTGAACGATGAGAACTCATGGACACAGGAAGGGGAACATCACACTCCGGGGACTGTTGTGGGGTTGGGGGAGGGGGGATGGATAGCATTAGGAGATATACCTAATGCTAAATGACGAGTTAATGGGTGCAGGAAATCAACATGGCACATGGATACATATGTAACAAACCTGCACATTGTGCACATGTACCCTAAAACCTAAAGTATAATAATAAAAATAAAAATAAAAATAAAAGAGATAATGCCCTAAGTGACAGATTACAGGGGGAGCTCCTCCGCTCATTCCTGCCTTTAAAGAGGAGGAACGGGGGGGTCAGGGACTCTTTCTTTTCTACCTCAAGTCCCACCAGGAGCCCTTGATAAATTTAAAGGTAGGACCTAACCGTGAGTCAATTACTTTCTTAGTCGACTCAGGCTCTACTTGCTCCTCCCTATGTGTTCCCCCAACTGGGTTAACATATTCTCCAGAGGAGTTGTTAGTCTCTGGAATAAAAGGAGAAGGATTTAAAGCAACGATTTTAGAAATTGCCAAGGTAAAATGTAAAGACTGATCAACTAACATTCAATTCCTATTAATTCCTAAAGCAGAAACTAATCTACTTCAGAGACATTTAATGTTAAAATTAGGTATTGGTCTACAGTGTAGCAGGATGAGCAGCAGACAAAACTCCTCAGACACCTAGTTAAAGAAGGAAGGGGTTTATTCAGCCGGGAGCATCGGCAAAACTCCTTTCTCAAGAGCCGAGCTCCCTGAGTGAGCAATTTCTGTCCCTTTTAAGGGCTCACAACTCCAAGGGGGTCCGTGTGAGAGGCTCATGATCGATTGAGCAAGCAGGGTGTATGTGACTGGGGGCTGCATGCAGCAGTGAATGGGACAGGGATTTTTATAATGCTTTTCCATACAATGTCTGGAATCTATAGATAACATAACCGGTTAGGTCAGGGGTCAATCTTTAACTACCAGGCCCAGGGCACAGCACTGGGCAGTCTGCCTGTGGATTTCATTTCTGCCTTTTAGTTTTTACTTCTTCTTTCTTTTGGAGGTAGAAATTGTACATAAGACAATATGAGGGGTGTTCTCTTCCCTTAACAGGTTAGCCCAAGAGGGTTCTTAACCTCACTAAATTTCCTAACTATGGCAAATAAGCTGAAAATTCTCCCTAGTGTCTGGTCAAAAGAAAAACTGAAGGAGGTTACAGATTCCCCCAATCCAAATAAAATTGAAGACTCCAGGGTGAGATTGTAAGGAATAAATAGTATGCTATCTCCTTGGAAGGGCAGATAGGGTTGAAGCCCGTAATAGAAAGACTTATAAAAGATGGGGTCCTCAAGCCTTGCATTTCTCCGTATAATACTCCCTTTTTCCCTGTCAAGAAACCTAACAGGTCATACCGATTAGTGCAAGATCTTAAAGCTGTTAATGAAATAGTGCAGACTCCTCATCCAATCATGCCAAATCCCTACACTATTCTTTTTTTTTTTTTTTTTGAGACAATCTCACTGTGTCACCAGGCTGGAGTGCAGTGGCGCAATCTTGGCTCACTGCAAACATCGCCTCCCAGGTTCCAGTGATTCTCCTGCCTCAGCCTCCTGAATGGCTGGGATTACAGGCACCCACCACCACACCCGGATAACTTTTGTATTTTTAGTAGAGACGGGGTTTCACCAAGTGGCCAGGATGTCCTCAATCTCTTGACCTCGTGATCTGCCCGCCTCAGCCTCCCAAAGTGCTGGGATTACAGGCATGAGCCACTGCGCCTGGCCCATCCCTACACTATTCTAAGTAAAATTCCATATAGTCATCAGTGGTTCACTGTCTTAAATTTAAAGGATGCCTTCTGGGCAGGTCTTTTGATGGAAAACAGCCTGACCTGTTTGCCTTTGAGTGGGAGGACCCCCACAGTGGGCAGAAGCAACACTACAGATGGACAGTTCTGTATCAAGGGTTCGCAGATTCACCAAACCCTTTTAGTCATGCCTTAGAGAAAGTCATAGAGAGGGCTGCTATCCCAAAACAGCTATGTTTACTTAACACATGGATGATATTCTTATACCTGGAGAGGATATAGAGAAAGTAAATAAGTACACCATCTATTTTCTAATTCATTTATACACTGAAGCGTTATGAGTCTCAAAAGAGAAGCTCCAATGTGTGGAACCAGAAGTCAAATACGTGGGCCATTTAGCTCCAGCAAAGGAAGAATTGGTCCTGAGCGAGTGGAAGGAACTGTGTCCCTGCCACTGCCCTGGATCAAACAAGAACTTAAAAAGCTTTTAGGATTAATTAGATACTACCGATTATGGATGGATTCCTATGCATTAAGAAGTAAATTATTATATGAAAAGTTAGTTAATAAGGGGCCTGACCCCCTTATGTGGTCCTCTAAAGAAGTAGGTCAAATTAATAAACTGAAGCATAGACTAATGTCTGCTCCAGTTTTAGCTCTGCCTTCTCTTAAGAAGCCCTTCCACCTTTTTGTTAATGTAAGTAATGGAGTAGCCTTAGGGGTGCTCACTCAAGAACACGGAGGCTGGCGACAACCAGTAGCTTTTCTGTCTAAGATTTTAAATCCTGTTGCCAGTGGGTGGCCCCAGTGTATTCAATCTATTGCAGCCACAGCTACATTAGTAGAAAAAAGTAGAAAAATAACCTTTGGGGGGTATTTGACCATGAGCACATCCCATCAAGTCAAGGCCATTTTAAGCCAAAAGGCAGGAAGCTGGCCCACTGATTCCAGAATTTTAAAATATAAGGCTATTCTGTTAAAAAAAAAAAAAAAAAAGGATGATTTAAACGACTTAACCATAACAACAGATAACTCACTGAGCCATGCAGGTTTCCTAACGGGAAATCCGTTGCTACAGACAGAACACTTGTGCCTCAACTTAATTGACTACCATACAAAGGTCCAGCCAGATTTAGCTGAGGCCTCTATAGATCGGGGCAACACTTATTCATAGACAAGTCCCCCTGGGTGTTTAATGGGGAATAACACAGTGGATATGCGGCAGTAGAAAGACACTTGAAGAAATTAAATCAGGATGGTTACCCAATAGCTATTCTGCTCAAGCTTGTAAATTATTTGACTTCAGTCAGGCCTTAAAATATTTAAAGGATCAGATAGAAACTATCTACACAGATTCTAAGTATGCCTTTAGGGTAGCACACACATTTGGGAAGATTTAGGCTGAACAAGGTCTTATAAATAGTAGGGGCCAAGAACTTGCTCATAAGTCATTAGTAGTTCATGTCTTAGATAACCTCCAGCTATTAAAGTAGATAGCCATCATGCACATTCCTGGATATCAACATGATTTTTCCCTTAAGAGCCAAAGGAATAACCTTGCAGATCAGAAGGCCAAAAAGGCTGCAGTCTTAGATATGCCCATTTTTCATTTAACTCCCCACCTTCCTTCTCCTACTGTTGTTCCTATCTTCTCCCTGGCTGAGAAAGAAAAATTAGTTGAAATCCCAAAGCAAAAAAAAAAAAAAAAATTTTCAGAAGAAAGCTGGATACATCCAGATCAAAGAGAGATGCTATCTAAACCCCTTATGAGGGAAGTATTATCCCATTTACATCAAGGGACTCACTGGGGTCCCCAGGCCCTACGTGACGTGGTTTGCAGAGTCTTTAGGTGTATTGGCATTTATACTCTAGGCAGGCAGATCACAAATGGCTGTCTCATCTGTAAGAAAACTGACAAACAAGCTTAAAGGAAATTACCTTTCTGAGGAAGAACTCCAGAGTTAAGACCATTCCAAAACATCCAAGTCAATTATACTAAAATGCCACCCATTAGTCAGCTAAAACACCTGCTGGTAATAATTAATTACCTTACCTACTGGGTAGAAGCCATCCCCTTTTCTGAGGCAACTGCCAATAATATGGTAAAACCATTAATTGAGCATATTATACCCAAGTTTGGAATAATAGAAAATATTGACTCAAACAATGAAACACAGTTTGCTGCACGTATTATTAAAAAGCTGGCCCAAGTGCTAGACATAAAATGGGAATATCATATTCCCTGACATCCCTTATCCTCCAGACAAGTAGAAAGAATAAAGCAAACCCTTAAGAATCTTCTGACTAAATTAATTCTAGAAACTCATTTACCATGGACCAAATGTCTTCCCATTGCCTTATTAAGGATCAGGACAGCTCCCCAAAAGGATACAGGCCTATCTCCATATAAAATGTTATATAGATTGCCTTATTTACATTCCTCAGCTAATGTTCCTACATTTGAAACTAAGGATCAGTTCCTCAGAAATTATATACTTGGTCTCTCCTCTATCTTTTCTTCTCTTAAGATCAAAGATGTCTTAGCACAGGCATCACCGCTAGAATTTCTAGCTCACCAGCACTAACCCAGGGACCATGTTCTCATCAGAGGGTAAAAAGAAGGGAAACTTGCACCCGCCTGGGATGGCCCTTATCCTGTACAGTTGACCACCAAGACTGCCATCTGCACAGCCAAGAGAAGATGGACCCACCATACTTAAGTCAAGAAATCATCTTCCTCATCAGAATCATAGGTTAGTGTACCGGGATCAAGCCTTAACAAGTTTAAGTTAAAAAAAAACAAAAGCTTAATTTCCATATCCCTTCTATATTGTTTCCTTTCCTTTCCTTATTCTGTTACTAGTTCCTTTTGTTATTAATGTAACTAAGTCTGACTCACCTCAGACCATTGCCTTTAATGCATGCTCTGTCCTACCTTGTAAAAATGTGAAGGATCAATGACAGCTAGCCTTTCCACACAAATATTTATGCCCCAGCCCTCTAGTTGACATAGTTCCTCCTAGCACTCATGGTTGTGAGTACCTGCAGCCGAGACACCAATTTTCTGCTCCTATAGCCTGACAACCATGTAGTAGCTGGGACTACGTCCTTTGGACTACTCAGGAGCAAGGTTGGACTTCCACGGAAGAGGTTTTTGCAGATCTAAAACCCCTCATCTATTTCACTAAAGGCACTACCCCTTCTGATTGCCAGCCTTATCAGTGTAACACTGTCCTTCTCTCTATCACCACCTCCAACTTAACTGACTCTAAACCTACTATTAGTTGCTTCTATGGTATGGGGATCGACCTAAATGGGAAACACCCCTCTAGGCATTTTTAAGATATGCATTATTCCCCCATCTTCCCCTTCTTCAGTAGCCTCAGTTTTAGATCCCATCCCAATTACTCCTACACCTAATAATAAAACTAGGGTGTCTATTATAAAAGTGAAAGATCTAAAACAAACCTTAGCCATTAAGACAAGGTATAATAATGCAAATGCCTGGCTGGAATGGATTAAATATTCCACCAGCACTTTAAATAAAAGTGATTGTTATGCTTGTGCACACGATTGTTAGGCTTGTGAACAGAGGCCCAGACTGTGCCCTTTCCAATCGGATGGTCTCCTCATCAACCAGGTATGGACCATATGGTCACACACAGCTGTGACCGCCAGTCATTGTGAGGAGGATTCTACCATAGGCTAAATCCTATCAAAATCCCACTGCTTGGCATAATCCATCATGTGGAACTGTCTCTCTGCTCTTTCCTAAAGTTTGACACCCTGTGGGTCAGCCCTCAAGGGCAATCCAGCTTCCACCTGTAAATGCCAAATTTACTTCGTGCCTCTCACAGCAAGTGGATAATTTCGTGTTCCTTGGAAGCATAAAATGATGCAAGAAGCTCAAGCCTTTCCAGGAGCTTACCCATCAGTCTGCAGTTAGCCAACCCTGAGCAAATGTATTCTAGTACTGTGAAGGACCTTTACTGGACACTGCCAGGTAATTGGAGGAGTATTTATGCTCTAATCCAATTGGCTATCCCTTTCACCCTGGCATTTTATCAACCTAAAAAAAAGTAAAAACAAAACACTGCAGTCCCAAAGAAACTCCTTATAAATCCTTTAATACTCAGGTTTACATAAACGCTACTGGGGTCCCACAAGAAGTGCCAGATAAATTTAAAGCACGAAATCAAATAGCTGTGAGATTTAAATCTATGATGTTCTGGCGGGTAACTATAAATAAAAATGTCTTCAAAGCTTTATACAAAAACTTGTACCTGCTACTCTCACAAAATTGTTTCCTAACTCTCCACCATATTCAAAAAGATTACTTCTCCTAAAAGGACAAACAGAGCAATTCAGTCAAAACATATTAAACAAGTTTGAAGAGGAATTATAAAATAAAAGAGGGGGGAATTGTAGAGAATGAAATAAATAGAGGTCCTCTTCAAAGGGATTTTCCTCCCAGTCTAATTGAAAATAAATAGTAACCTCTCTTAACAGCAAAATTTTCTCGAAGACCTGTGCTAATATTCTTAAATTCTGCCAGCCATAATAAAGAAATCAATATACTCTGTGTTCTTAGCTCCCACATTTTAGCTTAGACATTTGCCCTGATATGCCTGAAGCAGTCGAAGCAAGCATTAGGTCACGGCCTATTCCTTTCCCTACTTGAAAATATTTTTGCCTCTCTCTGCATTCCACAAGTTAATTCCTCTCTTCTTTTGTTCTCTGCCTTTGCCTCTTTGGGAAAGTTCTAAGTTGCTAGCCAATCAAGTCAAGTACAAATTGTGAGGTCCCGTTCCAGCCAATGGAAGCCAGACACAGCAGTAGGGTGGACGAGTCAGGTTATAAATGACCCTGTCTCCTTTGTTTGTGTGTGCTTTCATGGCAAGACTGCTAGCGAGTGGCACACTTTCTGCAGA
This sequence comes from Symphalangus syndactylus, assembly GCF_028878055.3. Taxonomy (NCBI): domain Eukaryota; kingdom Metazoa; phylum Chordata; class Mammalia; order Primates; family Hylobatidae; genus Symphalangus; species Symphalangus syndactylus. Next base: position 19,750,236 of record NC_072439.2, read on the forward strand.
AAGTAAACTAGCCTTGCTGAGAGATCCTTTGTCTCAGTGTTTATCTTCATGACACTGAGCACCCGTTCCCAACATCAGGAAGCATGTTCCCTGGACACTCTGTGTGAGCATTCGAGACCCTCCATTAGGTCTCCACACACAGCTGTGACCATCAGTCATTGTGAGGAGGATCTTACCACAGGCAAGAGAATCAGGTACAGAGAGAAACCAAAAGTTGGAGGTGCTGGTTGCTGACATGGAACAGAGTCCCTGTAGTTCACAGGTCCAGGTAAATTAAAAGTGCCACCCCCCTTTTGATCCAGGCACCCCTGAGAAATAGTCTTTTCCTAGGGCCTCCTGCATGGTGACACAACAGCATCCCTCATTGTCAAGCTTCCATAGTGGGCAGCAACCTGGTCAGAACCCATCCCAGGTTCACCCTTCCTCCCTCCAATGGAGCAGGCCTCAGGGCAGAGAAAAAAAAAGGCAGAGGCCAGTGAGGCCAGAGATGGTGAGACAGCAGCAACATAGGGACAGCTGCCTGGAACAGGAGCAGGTGGGGCCACAGGGAGAAGGTGGTGCAAGAAGGAAAACCCAGGAATGGGCAGAAGAGCAGAGGAGAACCCACGCTCTGTGGGGCTGCAACCTAGAATGAGACTGAGTGTGAAGTCATCTCATCAGGGAAGGTCAGGCCTCATGAACAGGAGGGGATGCAGCTCCCACCTTTCCTGCTCAGGACAGAATGTGCCCCCTCAAAACTGTTGAAGCCCTCATCCTTAATGTGATGAAATTTGGAGGTGGCATTTTCGGGAGATAATTAGAGTAAGACTAAGTTATAGAAGTGGGGACTTCATGATAAAATTAATGACTTTATAAATAGAAGAAAACATGGGAGAAGGGTCTCTCTCTCCCTCTTTCTGTCTCTCCACCCACCTTCAAGCCCCCACCATGTGCAGATACAGCAAGAGAGCAGGAATCTGCAAGGAAGCCCTCACCAGGACTGAATCAGCTGGAACCTTGAACTTGGACTTCCCAGGCTCCAGAACTGTGAGAAATAGATTTCTATATTCTAAGTCACCCAGACTAAGGTGTTTCTTATAGAAGCTGAAGCCCATGAAAACATCATCTGACACACTGTTTTGAATAAAACTCTTCCGTTTCTCCATCAAATTATCTGACAGTGCCTGTCCCCAGCAGCACCAGAGACCCCAAGAAAAGAGCTCCAGCAGGGGCTCAACCAGCATGGGTCCCATGGGGCAGCCTCAATGTCAGGCACCAGATGGCAGGTGAGGCTACAGTGATACAACCACAATGTGAAAGTACAAATGTTTTTGCTATTTACAGACTGTGAGGAGCACATGGCACACCTACAGATAACAGACACAGAGGTCAAGAAGTCCAGGCAGAGAGGAAAGTAGGGATCTGTAGGCCAATGGCTTTAGTGGGTCCAAGGTGTTACCTGAGGTTTCTAGCAGAAAGCTTTAATGGGTGAGTTGAAAGCAAGCAAACCCTGGGGCCAGGTGACCACGCTGTGACTGAGAGGTGGTCACTTTAAATTTCAGGGCAAATTTCACAACTGTCAGCTTAAAGGAAGCAGGTGGGGAGAGGGGAGCCCAGCACACTAAGCAGGAGAGTTGCCTCTAAGATTTTATCTATGGCCACCAACTGCAGCGATTTGGCCAGGTACAGTATTGGGAACTGTCACGGTGACCAAGTCCTGCCTCTGATATAAAGCAGGTAAACTTACACCTTAATAATGAATGCCAAGGCAACATGAAATTATGAGCACTGGTGACATCCACGGACACCAACAGTGTGTGGTGTTGAGCCCTAAGGTCAGGGTCCTGCATTCTGGTCCCCTGGGAGTGAGAAACAAAGATGACTTGTCCCTGCTCACTCTCTGCTCCCCTGACATTGGTCTTCCCATCCTGCACCTCCCTCTTCTGCTTCCAAACCTCTGCCCAATGCTCAGCCACAGACATCACTGAACCAGGGCATACACAGTGCAGCCCACTGCACACAGATAGAAACTCACAGGTGACAGAAATCTGTGTTTGGGACATCCGATTGTGAAACAGGGAGGATAGTGAACTTACAGTCACAGAGACTGAGACTGCTGGGGCTGGAATGTGATGGATCTGTGACATATGTGAATAATCTGCTGTGAAATGTGCAGATTCACATGGAATAAAACACGCAGCCCGGGGCTGCTGTCATCCAAATTTCCCTCCATGTTCACCAGAGGATGGCAGAATCCCAGCCTTGAGACTCCCCAGGAGCTGCTGACCCAGCCAAAAGGGCATCTCCAAGGGCAGCGATGGTCCACACAATGCCATAGTAGGCACTTTACCCTTGTGACCTCCTTCCATCCTCATCAACTTTTTCTGTGACTGCTCCCTACATTCCCACTCCAATCCCTCTATACGGTTCTCTAGGTTATCCCAGGCTGATCCCAGTGCTGACACAGAACAGCAGCTGCCTGAATGCCCACAGCATTCCTAGGAATCAGCCAGGCACACTGTGACCTGCCCATTGCACCCCAGGAGGTGCAGAGGGTATATGAAGGTCATGCACAGGCACCATCCATGATGTGGCCACCTGCTGGAGGTTTTTCTACTCACCCACAATCTGCCCTCTTCTGTCTCTCGTGAAGTCGAGAGGGAAGACAGAGCAGAGCTATCCTTTGTGCATGGGGAAGGTGAAGTGGGGGGTATGAGCTCCCTTTCCTCTCAGAACATGGCCCACCCCCACACACCCTCAGGTGTGAGCAAAGTCCCTTCACGCAGGCTCTCCAGCCACTGCCTCTTCTTCTACACAGAGGAGCTTGACCTGCCTCAGTCCCTCAAGAGGAACCTCAAGGGATGTACAGCGAGAAGGGCTAAGCCCATCCTGGTTGCAGAGTAAGTCTGCAGAAATCTCTCCAGCTCTGAGCCCCTGTTCTTTACCAGTCTCTCTCTCTGGGTCTTGAAGAGCTGTGTTCTGTGGGGACCCTGGGCATCAACACACTCCCTTTTGCACCAGCCATGGGGAAGGTGGGGTGACCACAGGACAGTCAGCTGGGCCAAGGACAGAGGACACCAAAGATGGTCAGGAAGAAAATGGTTGGGCCTCAGCCCCAGCTCAGCCACCAGAACCCAGGGACCAAGAAAGTGGCTGAGACCTGTCCCTGGTGAACATTGGGACCATAGGCCCCACTGACCAATCAGCACAGGCCTTTCCTACCAGGAGGCATAAGAGACTGATCCTGCACACCTCCATGAAGGAAAATACCCTCTTGGACAACCAGGTCATCGAATGTCTAACCATGGAAGCTGCAGAGAAGCTCAACATAATAAAAGAGATGGAGGGTCCTTCTCACCAGCCAGCACTCAGCTCACCCAAAGCAAGGTGAGGGTGCATCACTGTGACAGGGTCCTGGTGCAGCCCAGCCTCCTGCTCTGAAGACAAAAGCCAGATGGGAATGGGAGAGGGCAAGGGGAGTGACTGTGCACCCTGACCTGGAGCAATGGAAATGGGAGGACACTGAGGGCCCAGGGCTGTGCTCACCAAACCTAAAGGATGTCTTTGTGTGTGTGTGTGTGTGTGTGTGTGTGTGTGTGTGTGTGTGTGTGTGTGTCTGCACATAGTGTGTGTAGAGGTTGGGTGAGAGAATCACTGCTGAAGGAGGCAGAGGACTCAGCAATTCCCAGGGGCCTGAAACACAGACAGAAGAGAAACAGAAAGGAGGGACAAGGAAGCAGGACTGAGAGGGAAGGGCACAGAGAGGTGTCCTGGGCACAGACCCTGCCCATGAACCTAAAAAGTCCTCCTGCCCCAGGAAGAGGCTCAGCACAGAAGGAGGAAGGACAGCCCAGCTGACAGCCCTGCTCAGAAAGTTTCTGGATCCCAGGCTCATCTCCACAGAGGAGGACAAGCAGGCAGCACAGACCATGGTGCCCCCTGCATCAGTCCCTTTCTCCAGATGGCACATCCCCTGGCAGAAGCTCCTGTTCACAGGTGAGGAGAGAACTTCCTTGAAGAGGAAATGAGAAGGCACAGGGACTGGCTGGGGTCTCCTGGGGAAAATGGGGCTCCTGGGGAAAGAGGACTTAGAGCCTCTACTGCTGCCTTAACAGGAAAGAGGACACCAGAAGGGACAGGATCAAAACAGGGAAATCACATGGAAGTGAAATTTATGGTAAGAAGCAAACAAATCTCAAGTGTTCTCTATTCCCGGTTAATCATCACTGGCCACTACATTTTGAAAAATGATCATAATAACTATATCAGATAACATTTTAAATAAAAACATAATGAGAGTATAAGACATTGTCATCAGCCACCAACTTCAGAAACTGGAAAATAAATCACAGGCCTTGGAGGGCTCTGGGAATGCTCACAAACTCATTCACAAGGGTCCACAGCATGTCCCAGGCACTGCGGTACAACCAAGATCATACAAGTCCCTGCCCTGGTGAAACTGATGCTGTTATGGGAAGGGGAGCAAGACATGCAAGGAGATCTAGAATGTGAGGTTAGGTGTTGACAAGAGCCCTGGAGAAAACCGACCAGGGAAAAGTGAGAAAGGGAAGACCCAGAGTCTCTAGTGAAGGTGTCAAGAAAGGGCTCTTTCAAGGATGCCCTGATGTGAGCAGGATCTGAGGTCAGTGGAAAGGGAACCATGCAGACTCCTGGGGAAGAGGATTCCACACAGGGAAATGCCAAGTTCAGAGGAGTTGAAGGAATGGGGGTCATGCTGCTGACTTTGACCCAGAAGGACACACACACACACACACACACACACACACACACACACACACACATTCTCTCTCTCTCCAAGGCTCATGGGTGAAGAGAACCTCTAAGGACAAACGGCCCCAACTTTCCACCCAAATACATAGGTTTTGATATTGACTGATGCTCTCTCCCCATCCTAGCCTCACTTTTAACCTTCTGGAACCCACCCACCACTGCCAGAGTCACTATTGAAGCCCATTCAATGCCACAGAGGAAGAGGAGGACGTTTTTCTACTTGCCCACAATCTGCCCCTGAAAGTGATGGGCTACAACTGGTACAAAAGAAGAAGTGTGGATCTCAACTATCACATTTTAGGATATGCAACAGCTATTCAAAGATCTAGCTCAGGACCTGCATACAGTAGTTGGGAGGTAATATTTGCCAATGCATCCCTGCTGACCCGGAAAGTCACCCAGGATGACACAGGACTCTGTACCCTACAAATCATAAAGACAGATTTTACCATTGAGGAAGCAACTGGATATTTCCGCGTGTACTGTGAGTGATTCCTCATGACCTCTGGGTATTGGGGGTCAGTTCTACTTCACACACACAGGATTGTTAGTCCTGGCTGTGCCTGTGACCCCCTCTGCATTATGTCCCATTTTAGTGTTTGGGCATTCAGTGCAGGACACACACAGGGTAGACAAATTTCAATGGATCAGAATTCATTTCTTGCATCCATACTCTGCAGACACTTGCCGCAGAGAAAGGACAATCTGATGGGGGAAACTCAGCAGGAGGAGATCACCCTGTGCACTTCCCATGAACACCATTTGGAAAAAGACCCTGGAGAACTACATCAGGGCCTGGTCTGAGGGGCCCCCTGGGATCCTTACAGAGAAGCTGAGTCCTAGAAGCCCTGGCCCCAGAACCCAGTCCTCAGATCCTGAATCCAAGTGACCCTGGAAAACCTGTGCCAGGGCTGGGTTGTGGCCTCCTGGGCAGGACTGACTGGGAGCAAGTATTGACCAGCTGTATGATGGATGTGGCTCCTGGAGCTGCTCCCAGGGAGGGTTGAGCCCCAAGAGCCTCATCTGGTCAAAGACAGAGCCTTCTCTTTCACCTGAGACTCAGAGTGAACAGATGGACAAGCTTCTTAGGCCATCGGCCGACTGCCCTGGGAGGCTTAAGAGACCCCATACAAAGTTCAGTGTCCACAGGGACAGCAATAGAAGAGACAAGATGTTCCCGGCAGCAACTTGTCCACAGGGATCAGGTGCTCGCTCATGGAGGCAAACAATAAACACTGTCTGTGTGAACACCTCCTGTATGCCAAGCGTTAGGTCAGGTGACTGTGAATAATTTAAAGTTCATTCAGAGTCAACACGACAAGCCACAGACCATTTGCCACTTATATGACTGAGAGGAAACTGAGCCACAGGGAGACACAGTCACTGAACCAGGGTCACACAAACATGAGGGGCAGATCAGAGTCACACGAGGTCATTCTGCAACCACATCTCCATCCTCTCCTCCATGAGAAGTGAGGTCTTATTAAGTTCTAAGGACCCCATGGTCATCTGTCAGCTCAAATCCTTTCTTCTTAGGCATCCAAACCTCAGAGGAGTGAGAGCAAATGGACAACTGATTTGTTTGTACTCCAGAACTAAATCACCTGCCTCAACTGTCACAGCCAGTGTGAGGAATGTCCAGACATTTCCCTCAGGTCCTAAACCTCCTCACTGAACCAGAAACCCTGTGTTTTCCAAAGAGTCAGTATCATTCCCATGAAAGAATAAAGGAGAGGACTTGGCTTTCTCTCCCCATTCACACTAACACAGGCTCGGTGTGAGACACACACTCAGTAGTTCTCACATGAGGGAAGGAGTGATTGAATGAAGCAATGAATGATTCATAACCTCTTTAGAGACTGGATCCTGGATGCAGGATCCTAGAATTTTCTGGCCACACCTGTTCCCTGTCACTTGGGTGCTGAGACCCATGTTCCTTCCCTCTCACTCCCTGTCCCTAAAGCTACCTCGTCTCATGTGACTCCGGGCTTCCTAGGCCATGGGAGGGTTTTCAGGGATCCCTGGTACTGAACTGAGATCCTGGGGGCCCCTGGTCCCTGGAGTCTCTGAGATCACTGTAGCCCCCGCTGCTTACTTCCATGGGTGTCTCTGGCTCCCTCTGCTCCTCTGTGTCCCTCATCTTCTGCCCCCACCCCCACCTTCATTCTAGCTGGCATGCCCTGTCCAGCACAGCTTTCTCCAGGCTTTGGACTTCCTCAGACAAAAGCAGACTGTTCTGCTCCTTTTCTGCTCACATTGTGGCCTGACACCCCTGGCGCCCCCACCCCAAAAAAAACCACTGAAATTAGCCAGAGTTGCCACTTCTGCTAGGCTCCACTATGAGCCAATGTCTTCAGGTCACCAGGAGAATGAGCTTCCACTGTGTCCTGTTACAGGGCTCTTTCCTTCTGAAAGGCTGCCTCATAGAACAGACCACCAGAAAGAAATGAGCGGCTCTTCCATCCACTCTTATAATCACCTGACAGGAAGACCAACAGGTCCATCTTGCCCCCTGCACAGGCAAAACTAATTTATGAAGAGGGCGATTTGTAGTAAAGAAACATTTTAATTAGCCCAAGGCTGCCAAACAGGAGCTTAGTTTATTATGACTCAAATCAACCTCCCCAGTGGCTAGGGTTGGAGTTTTTCAAAAAGTTTGAGGTCTAAGGAATGGGTCTTGGTGATTGGATAGGAATGAAATCATGCAGGTGGGGGAAATCGTCTCTATGTGTTTGATCTGCCTCTGAGTGGGGGCCACATGACTGGATGAGGCATTCCTCACGGGTCTGGATGAGGCCAGCTGGTTGCCAGAATGCAAGTCTGAGAAATAACTCAAAAGACCAATCTCATAATCTATAATAGTGATGTTATCTATAGGAGCAATTAAAGAAATCACAAGCCTTGTGACTGCTGGCCACATGACTCCTGAGTGATAATGGATTATAGAAACTACAACCACATTTTACCAGGATTTCGGTCCCTCCTATAATCCTAATGTTATGGTCTTGTATTACTTTTACAAAGACCATCCTTGACAAGGAAGGAGTTTATTTTAGTAAGGGGATACTATCATTCTTGCTTCAAAATTACACTGTAAATTAAATTCCTCCCACGGTTAGCCTGGCCTATGCCCAGGAATGAGCGAGGCCAGCCAGCCTCCAGCTAGAGGTGAGATGAAGTCTCCCATGCTAGCTCTATCTCACTGCTGCAATCTTTCCAAAGGTGGTTTCACTCTCTCCACTGACTCACCAGGGGATCAGAGAAAGAAGGACATGTCTACAGTCCCAGTACCCACGGGCTTATTTCACCCATTTCACTCCAACCTCATCCTGCTGTGGTTGTCACTCAGTTGGAACAAGTAAAAAGATGAACAAACTTAAAAATCAAAAACTCTTTTCGACCGCTCAGAGAAGCAAGGTCTCAGCGCGAACTCCCCCATATACTGGAGAGACCCACAGGTAAATGCAGAGCAGCACGTCTTACCTGAGCAGAAACCCAGGCCCAGAAACTCAGTGGGGTGTCTTTGGCATCCTAGCCACCAGCAGACCTTATCCAGATACAGTTAAAAACCCTGAACTGTAACTGATGAATTGCTGAACGCTCAATGTGGCCAAGGCACAGAGTTAAACACTCCAGCAGACAGATCAGGTATGGGATTAGGAGAACACTTTTATGGCTCTCACTTCCTGGAACTATACCAGGGTTTCACAGTGAATATTCAATAAAATTCCCCTCATCCTTCTTGTGAGGGATGGGGAGGAACCACTTAGATGGCAGTGAATTCAATTCTTCCTGGCAAGACCTGTCTTCATAAAAATTGTTTTACCACAGCCAAATCAGCTGGGGTTTGAAGGAAGCTTAACTGGCCTGGGGAAGGGAAAATGTCCAACTCCAGCCCCCTCTAGTCATCATATCCCACCTAAGGAGGAGAAAATACTGAGAGGCAGTTGTGACATTCACAGCCCAGGGAACAGACCTCATTCAGGACCACAGAACCCCTCCCTCCCCACATTCACCACTATATCATTGAAGGCCTTCTCACCCAAGTTCCTTTTACCCAGTACATCATGTCTGGCTTTCAAAAAAAAAAAATACAAGACAGGCTATGGCAAAAAAAAAAAAAAGGTGGTTTGAAAGACAGAGCAAGGATCAGAACCAGACACAGATATGGCAGAGATGTTGAAATCATCAGACTGAAAATTTAAAGCAACTCTGATTACCAGTTATGAAGGAAAAAGTAGATACCATGCAGGAAAAGATGGGTGATGTAAGCAGAGAGATGGATATTCTAAGAAAGAACTTAAAACAATACTTTCATGGGGCCTGTATCCTATTTCCTTTGGCCTATTTCTTCCCTTTGGAATGGGAGTATTTACCCAATGCCTATACCTCCATTGTGTCTTGAAAGTAACTAACTTGTTTTTGAATTTACAGGCTCATAGGTAAAAGGAACTTGCCTTGTCTCAGATGAAACTTGCTATTTTGGACTTTTGAGTTAATGCTGGAATGAGTTAAGACTCCAGAGACTGTTGGGAAGCCATTCTTATATTATTAAATGTGAGAAAGACATGAGATTTGGGAGGGACGATGGAGAGAATGATTTTTTTTTGGACCTTTAACCCACCCAAATCTCAAGTCAAATTGTAATCTCCAAAGTTGGAGGTGGAGCCTGGTTGGATGTGATTGGACCATGGAGGTGGTTTCTCACATTTCAACACCATTCTCCTTGGTGCTTTGTAGCAACAGTGAGTTTTATCTGGTTGTTTACCAGTGTGCAACCCTTGATTTCTTCCTCCAGCTCCCATTATATATGATGTCTTACTCCACCATTGGCTTTCTCCATGATTGTAAGTTTTCTGAGGCCTCCTCAAAAGCTGAACAGATGTCAGAATAATGCTTACTCTACAACCTGCTGAATCATGAGGCCATTCAGGCTTTTTTCTTTATAAATTATTCAAGTTCATGTATTTTTCTGTAGCAATGTAAAAACAGACTTATACAGCCTTATTTTCAGTAGAAAAAAAGCTAGGGAGTAAACCATTCTAACTATGTACCAGATGCAAAGCCCAAGACAAAGAACAGAGCTATGAAGAAAATGCCTGGATAATCTCATCTCTCCCAGCATGGCCAAAAGGCACAGCTGGAGGATGGGATGGGTTTTGTCCCCAGTCCTTACTATGGTCACTCATCTAGAACTCAGAATTTAAAGGTTCATATATAAAGACATAAGCTCACAGACAAATTAAGAAAATGTATATATACGGAAGCAACTGTTTGGTGACCTTAAAACGTCTAATAAAGACAATGTAAACCTGCCTGCCAACAGACCTAGGCAAAAGCGTATAAATTAAATTATGAAGACATTTCTGCTTTATTTTACCAACAATTTTAAAACTATCTATATTCACCAAAGGTTACTAAAATCACATGTATAGAAAAGCATTTGGGCTTATTCACTTAATTTGTGAGTACTCATTTCTCTTTACATTAATTTGATACTATGTGTAAACAGTATATAAACATGTGACATATACATATATGCGATGAAACATAACATATACATGTTCACATAAAGATAGAAAGAGACAAAAAGATTTTAGAGTTTTGATTTTAGGACTTTGGGCATGAGAACAGTAAAACCCACCATTTTAAAGGATAGTTGGATTCAAATTGCTTTCTTGTAAATGGTAAAGGTTCACATTTATCTGAGGAAGGCTTTACCGAGTTTTAGAGAAAATACTAGCACATTTACATCTCGAAGCAAAGAGAGAGAGAGAGAACTTAAGCTTTCTCAAGAAAAAATTTGGTGTTCAAGGAAGATTAAAAATAGATGCCAAGGTAACACAAAAATAATAGAAATTTACCATGGGGTTTTATTTATATTTTTAATTATACTTTAAGTTTTAGGGTACATGTGCACAATGTGCAGGTTAGTTACATATGTATACATGTGCCATGTTGGTGTGCTGCACCCATTAACTCCTCATTTAACATTAGGTATATCTCCTAATGCTATCCCTCCCTCCTCTCCCCACCCCACAACAGGCCCTGGTGTGTGATGTTCCCTTTCCTGTGTCCATGTTCTCATTGTTTAATTCCCACCTATGAGTGAGAACATGTGGTGTTTGGTTTTTTGTCCTTGCAGTAGTTTGCTGAGAATGATGGTTTCCAGCTTCATCTATGTCCCTATAAAGGACATGAACTCATCAATTTTTATGGCTGCATAGTGTTCCATGGTCTATATGTGCCACATTTTCTTAATCTAGTCTATCATTGTTGGACATTTGGGTTGGTTCCAACTCTTTGCTATTGTGAATAGTGCTGCAATAAATATACATGTTCATGTGTCTTTATAGCAGCATGATTTATAATCCTTTGGGTATATACCCAGTAATGGGATGGCTGGGTCAAATGGTATTTCTAGTTCTAGATCCCTGAGGAATCGTCACACTGACTTCCACAATGGTTGAACTAGTTTACAGTCCTACCAACAGTGTAAAAGTGTTCCTATTTCTCCACATCCTCTCCAGCACCTGTTGTTTATTTAGAGATGTAGCTTTTAATTTGGTCTCTGTTCTTCAACTGAATCACTGTGCTCAAGATAGAGCCCATTAAGGAAGAGGGCCAACAAAGTCTTTGCAATTTTTAGATTCTAATTATTTAAATATGTAAAAAAGAGAACCAGTTGGAAGGGACAACATTTAGACATTAAAAATCAAGGATTTCACTGAATCCCAGGTCCCTAAGAAGAGGAAAATGCAATGGGGACCATACTGTGCAACACTTCCACAGAGTACTTTGCTACAAAGGCATTTCCCTACTTGTTTGAACTGTGTCTTTTCCATCTAAACATGCAAAGAAATGAGTAGCCCTCTGAAGCTAGAATAATTTATTATAACCACTGTTAGTCACCTTCAAAACCATAGCTCTTACCACTGACCCAGCAACCATTACACACAAGGTCAAATGTTTTTACAGTACAAAGCAATGTAAAAGGCAAAGAGGTCAGGTAACACAATGGAGAAAAGAGCAGAGTTTTAGACCTGAGAGAAATCCATTCACTCGCAACTCTTGGGGTTCCATGAGAAAAAAAACTATGGTTGCTCCACTACAGGAGAGTCTGTGTCATCTTTTCTGTTTCCCTGAAGGGGTCCTAATACAGCAGTTATTGAGAAATTATTTTTAGGCAGCTAGAAAGGGTAAAAGAATTCTTGGTGGAATTTTCCTTTAATAAAAAGCAGCCCCCAAACCATTTCTAACAGAAAACAGACTGAATGATCAGGCTGCAAGCATAGATATGCATATGTAGATGCAGGCAGCTAAGAGTCAGGTACACCCAATATGGCCGTTTCTGCTCTTTTTTCCTTGTCACCACATGTGCAGGTGTCATGGTGACCACTAGATAGAAGCCACATTTGCATAATAAAAGATTAGGGTAGGAGGGCCTGTCTTTTCTCAGGATATGTAAATGGCACACCTGGTCAAAACAATCCCCTGGACCCTATGTAAATCAATCACTGACTCCTCAAGTCTCTGTACAAAGTCAATTGTATTCCACCCCAAATTGGAGACTCTTTCTTGGGTGACTGCTTTCTCAGTATGAGAAAGTTTTTCTCTCTCCATTTTTGTCTGTTAAATTTTTCACTCCTAAACCCACTCCTCATGTGTTTCCATGTCCAGAATTCTTTATCAGTGTGTGACAAAGAACCATGGATAGATTCCCAAGCAGAGCCATTTTATTTGGGAGTTCTCATCCAGGATTGTGATCAGAATAGAAGATAGAAACATCAGAATGGTGAGTATGGAGCAAACCTCAAATCTGCCCTTTAATTTCAAGGTTCTCTTCAAACTAGTTTCCTTTCATGGAGAACTTCACCATCACATGAGGCTGGGGGATGTCCTGGAGCAGGTGAGAATTTCTGGCCAGGACACACCTGATGTTATTCAAAGGCTTCTGGACTAAACCCTGCCTCCGGCAGCCCATCCAGATGTTGGTAATGGGTCTCCTAATTTGCTATCCTGTTGCAAATTTGTTCTTCCTTTCTATCCATGGTCTCTATGTCTCCTATTCTTTTTGTGTATGCAATATGTGGAAATTTTTACAATTCAGGGAAACAGTTCTGTTAGGAAACATAAGTAAATGCTATAATAACTAACCCAATAGGTCTCTATCTCTCCCTCTCTCTCTCTCTTTCTCTCTCTCTCTCCTTCCTTTGGTAAGCACATCGTAATTCTAAGCCAACAGTGTCACCTAGTGGAAATAGAAATCCTCCTCATGAGGCACATTGTTGGTCCTTTGCCATAACACTGCACTTTTCCAATTCTCTCTTTTTGCACTGATAGAAAAGCCCTTTCTGTGAACGGGAAAGCTCTGCTTTCAACAATTAGGAGTAAAATGTCTTCCATAGCCAAATTTTAGTTCTGATACTGCCCCATCAGCAGGAAAAACTGCCATTAGGTCCCTACATTCATTTAAGGTACCTATTCTATCTCCAATTAGAACAGTATTTAATTAGTAAGGATATTTTAAGAACAGAGTTAACCAGGACCACTTTTCTGAGGGTAAATGTTTTAGCACAGGCCATAACTGGCAACTGGCACATTCCCTCTGTTAAAGAAAGCTTGCTCAAAGGCAACTGTTACAGTTTCTCCAGAGATCCATTTTTCAGGAAGCCAGGCAGATCAGAGGCAGATAAGCTAAGGTTGCATGGGTAAAGTGTGGCTAATCCCATCACTTCATTTATCCAGTTCCATGGCTTAGAGGGCCACACCTACAACCATGGGCGGCACATTTAACACAGTGCCAGGACTCAGGAACCAATGAGAGAAAACAGTTGGGGGGATGCTGCCACTGTCTTCCACTCCACTCTGGGTGACAACGAAAGAAGGGGGACTTTAAGTACACTTTTATTCTCACTTCTTTTTCTCAATGGCTAACAGAGCATCTTCATCTTGCACCCCTCTGGAGTGCACTCTGAGGCACTAGAACTCTTTTAACCTCAGGACTTTGAAGAGAAAAGCAACTCATTCTATTTTGCACAATGATAGGGCATTTTTACTAAACCTTTACAAGCATTGTAACAACAACCCACATATTTTAACAGCCATATCAGGCAGGCCTATAAAGAATAATCCCCTAGAATTAGAAGAGCAACTTCCAAGGGAACCATCTGAGAATCTCCATAATTTGGGGTCCCTCCAAGTTCCCTTCTCATTACAGGACCTTAGGCAAATGAAGTAAGACTTAGGCCGATTTTCAGACAATCCTGATAGGTATATAGAAGTTTTCCAGAATTTAAGTCAGGTATTTCACCTCACATGGAAGGATGTTATGCTGCTCCTAAACCAAACCCTAACTGCAGCTGAAAAACAGGCAGCTCTGCAAGCAGCAGAGAATTTGGGAGATGAGCAACATATCTCCTATAATACACCAAAAGGGAAGGAAGGAGATATGGAACGTGAAGAAACAGCAGAAACACCATTCCAAATAGGAAGTGAAGCAGTACCTCTTGACAACACTGATTGAAACACCAATAGCTCTGCAGATGAATGGAAAAGAAAAACTAAGCCAGACCTCTTAATTCCTCTAAACTGTCTATGATAGACTCAAAGCCAGATGAGAATCCTGCAGCCTTTATGGATAGGTTGAGGGGGCACTGTTAGCGCACACCTTTTTATCTCCTGATTCAGTCAAGTTACAGCCCATTCTAAAAGATAACTTTATTATATAGAAAGCTCCCAATATTAGAAGGAACCTACAAAAGGCAAGCTATAGTAGCAGATAGCACCTTGGAAAACCTTCTGAGAGTTGCCACTTCACTCTTTTATAATAGGGACCAGGAGAAGGCCCAGAAGAAAGAGAGAAAGCTCAACAGAAGGACAAAGCCTCTAGTAGCTGCTTTGCAGAGTTGCAAAGTCCAGGATCCCAGAAGTGTATCCACTAGTTGCTCTCGGTGTGGCAAGCCAGGGCATTTTAGGAAGGAGTGTCCGAAGAGCAAGAGGAAGCCACCTTGACCCTGTCTAGCCTGTGGTGGAGAACATTGGAGATGCAACTGCTCCCACAGATGGAGGTCACTGGGTTCAGAACCAGTCTCACAGTGGTCCAGCAGAACTGATAGGTCCTGGGGCTCAAACTCCTTTCTCCAGCAGCTCAAACTGCCATTACAGCACAGGAGACACAGGTGATTCTGGAAATTATAGGAAGGAAAGCAGACCTCCTTCTAAACGCTAGATCCAGTCTGTCATTTACTCCTTTCTTATCCAGGCCTCCCTTCTTCCCATAGCACAACCATAAGGGGTGTCTCAGGAAAAATTCTAATCCAATATTTTTCTCAACCTCTTATTTGCAGTTAGGAGGACCTATTGTTTACACCTGCTTCTAAACCACTGTCACAATAGCTCTACTAGTCAGAAAAGCCTCCAAATTAACCCTAGGAAAAAAATGGTTTACACTCCCACTTAATGTGGCAAAATTGCTTTCCTCTAGAGGGAGCTCTTAGCTAACAAACAGCTGGTAAAGCAACAAATACATAAGGCAGGATAAGCAGTAGTCACTCTAAATAACGTCTCTCTTCAGGTGCAGGTACTCAATCAGCTAAACAAATAGTTCTTACAAGAGCACTTAAATTAAGGAAGGGAAAGGTAGCTAAAATTTACACTGATTTCAAGTATGCTTTTTTAGTTCTTCACGCTCATGCTGCCATTTAAAATAAAAGGCATTTTCTTACCACTGACGGATTTCCTATAAAATATCACCAAAAAATTAACAGGTTATTATCCTCAGTTTTCTTCCATGAGAAATAGCAGTGATACATTATAGGGAACATCAAAAAGGGAACAGATGAAGTAGCCAAAGGAAATAGGTTCACTGATCAGGCAGCTAAGTCACTGGCAAGGCATCAACACACCTCGAAGCCTTCCAATGTAGGAAGACTCCATAAGATAAATTAAACCTCGGTACCTCCCTGCAGAAATAAAATAGGCCACTTCTCAGGGTATTCTTTCCAGGCCTCAGAATGGCTGCAGTCAGAGGGTGGCAAACTCCATTTGCCAGCCTTCAGTCAACAGGAAGTCCTTAAAATCCTTCACCAAGCTTTTCACCCAGGAAAGGATAAAACTTATCAATGTACTCACAGATTATTTTGATATAGAAAATCTCTAACTTGGTTAAGCATGTAACCTCTCCAGCTCACTTCCAACTGGAATTGACACATCTAGCAAAAGCCCAATCCCAGGAAATAGGATCACCCTTATTTAACCCAGATTTGGTATTAGAAGAAACTCTCTTCTCTCTCTCTCTCTCTCTCCTTAATTGGTTAAAATGGCACATTTTATATATATATATATATATATATATATATATACACACACACACATATATACACACATATATATACATATACATATACACATACACATACGTGTGTATATTTATAGACATATGTATCTACATATTAAATTTATAAGAATATATATTCACATCTAACGAATATAAGTATGTATGTGTTTCTATATATGCACTCAACCACAATTTTTTGAAAAGTGTTTGGTGAAAAAAAAACCAACTATGTAAAACACACCCACCCTAATCAGATAGCCCTCATATACTTCCATGCAGACCCCTCATGACATTATCTGCAGGCAGGTTCAGGAATTTAGGGACATCAGACAGTCCAGCAAACAGCACATGCACAACATAAATGTATTTGCAGAGACTGAGAACTAACCTGGAGGCACGAACCTCAGCACTGCCAGGACACGTATCCTCCCCCACGGATTCTGACTTTATCTGACCCAGCCCACTATCCAAATCTTGTTGTGGGGCTGGGGCAGAGAAAGTCACAAAGCCTGTCCCTTGGACACTCTGTGTGAAACAAAAGACCACGCCCACCCCATCATTAGGTCTCCCCACACAAATCTGAGCATCAGGCATCATGAGGAGGACTCTAGCATGGGCTCAGAAATCACACAAAAGAATTAGCCACAGAGAGAAACCCTGAGCTAGAGGAGCTGGTTGCTGACATGGAACAGGGTCCCTGTAGTTCACGACTCCAATCCGGTCTGAATTCCCCTCACTTTATAAGCCAGGCACCCCTGAGAAACAGCTTTTTCCCACAATCTCCTCTGTGGTAACATATTAGGGTCCCTCGCTGTCAAGATTAAAGAGATGGAAGAAACCTGGAGAGCACACAGCCCAGCTTCATCCTCCCTCCCTCCCTCCCAGGAATCATGGCTCAGGGCTCAGGGCTCAGGAGGAAAGGCAGGGCCCAGTGAGGCCACAGTTGGTGAGATGTCTCAAAGGTGTTCAGTGAAAAAAGTGCATCCCCCTTCCATTCTACCTGACGAGCCCTGTCCTGCACAACTTCCTCCACCCTGAGGACTTCCCCAGATACCCTCTATAACAAAGCTGACTGTTCCGTTTCCTTTCAGCTCACACTGAGGCCTGTCCTCCCTTCTGGGAAATGAAAAATGCATCAAAATCAGTCAGAGCATCCACCACTGCCAGGCTCCATAATGAGGCAATGTCCCCCAGTCACCAGGAGAGTGAGCTTCCACTGTGTCCCAGTCCAGGGCTCTTTCCCTCTGAGAGGCTGACTCATGAAACAGGCCACCAGAAAGAGATCAGTGACTCCTCCATCCATTATTATATTCACCTGACAGGTTCTTGCCCTCTCACAGGCAAAGCCAATTTATTGAGAAGGTGATGTGTAGTAAAGAATGGTTTTACTTAGCCCAAGGCTGCCAAACAGGAGGACAGAAGTTTATTATGACTCAAATCAGCTTCCCCAATGGCTCAGAGGTTACAGTTTTTCAAAAACTTTGTGGGGCAAAGGTCTAAGGAATAAGTACTGTTGACTGGCTGGAGATGAAATGATGCAGGTAGGGGAAATGGTCTGTATTTGTTGAATCTGCCTATGACTGGGGGCCACATGACTGGTTGAGCCATTGGTCATGAGTCTAGATGAGGTCAGCTGGTTGCCAGAATGCAAAAGTCTGAGAAACATCTCAAAAGATAAATCTCAGGTTCTACAATAGTGTTGCTATCTATAGGAGCAACTAGGAAGGTCACAAATCTTGTGACCTCTGGACACATGACTCCTGAGCAGTAAGGGATTATAGAAACTATGCCTGCATTTTAGCAGAATTTGGGTCCCTCCCATAATTCATGGTCTTTTCTTAGATTTACCAAAGTAGTCCCCGACAAGGAGGGAGCTAAATTTAGGGAGGGACAATTACCATCCTTGCTTCAAAGTTAAACTATAAATTCCTCCCATGCTTACACGGGTCCATGCACAGGAGTGAGAGAGGACAGCCAGCCTGAGGCTAGAGGTGAGATGGGGTCAGCCAAGCTAGCTTCCTCTCAGCATCGTATGCTTTGCAAAGGTTGTTTCAGTTTCTACATTGACACACCAGGGGGTCAGAGGGAGAAGGGCAGATCTGCAGTTTCCAAAGCCCATGGGCTCATTTCACCCATTTCACTCATGACTCCATCCTCAACCCGCTGTGGGGCTCATATCCTCCAGTCGTACCCTAGAGACTTCGAATTTCCGTCAGGCATGTAAGCAGCTTAAAAATTTTCACTCATTTCTAACAACAAGTAAAAAGCTGAACAAACTGAAAAATCAACAAGTCGTTTAGATTTCTCAGAGAAGCAAGGTCTCAGTGCTAACTGGCCCACATATTGGAGAGACACACAGGCAAATACAGAGCAGCGCACCGTACCTGAGAGGAACACAGACACAGAAACCCCAGCGGGAACCAGTGCTGGGGTCAGAAAACCTGAACTGTAATTGAGGAAATTCTGGAGGCTCAGTGTGGACACAGCACAGAGATAAACACGCCAGTGGATAGATTAGTCTTGGGAGTAGGGGGACAGTTTTATGACTTTTAGCTCCTGGAGCTCTACCAGGTTCTCACAGTCAATATCCAAAAAGAATCCCCACATCATTCTTCTAGGAAGAAGAGAAAAAAACACTTGGAAAGTTGTCAGTGAATTATATTCTTCTTGGTAAGACCTACATTTAAGAGAAACTATTTTACTAGAGCCTAATTAGCTGGGGTTTGATGGGAGCTTAACTGGCCGGGAGGGGGGGAATATCCAACTCCAACCTCCTCAAGTCATCATATTCCACCTAATGGAAAGAAAAACCTGAGAGGCACTTGTGACATTCACAGCCCAGGACACAGACCTCATCCAGAACCACAGAACCCTTCTCTCCCCACACTCACCACCATGTCACTGAATGCCTGCTCACTCAAGTCCCTTTTACTCAGTACATCATGTGTGGTTTTCAAAAAAATAAAAGACAGACTATGGCAAAAAAAAAAAAATGCAGTTTGAAAGACAGAGCAAGGATCGGAACCAGACACAGATGTGGTAGGGATGTTGAAATGATCAGACTGGAAATTTAAAACAACTCTGGTTAAGGATTATGATGGAAAAAGGAGACGCATTTCAGGAATAGATGGGTGATTTAAACAGAGATGGCTATTCTAAGAAAGAACCAAAAGAAATGCTAGAGATTAAAAACACTCTAAGAGAAATAAAGAATGCCCTCCGTGGGCTTACTGGTAGGCTGCACACAGATGAGGAAAGAATCTATAGCTTAAGCATGTGTCAATAGAAACTTCCAAAACTGAAACAGCGAAATTTAACAAGAGAGAAAAAGTGGAACAACATATTCAGCTTCATATTCAATATTTAGTATCAAAAATAGCATATTTTATATTCTGAAGTTGTATTTTATATTTTGTAGCCTACAAAGGCTGTAACATACACATAATGGGAATACTGGTGGTTCCTGGGACCAGGTGGAGCTGGCCAGGTGGGTGCTGTCTGATTTACTGCCTGTTTCATGCACACCTGTGTATTCACAATAACAACATTGTCATAAGGTGGGGTCCTTTGGGTGGGGAGATGCATGAGCCACTGCTGCCTCACTTGGACTCTGCCCAATTTAAACAAAGTTAATCAAACTCTAATTGTTTGACCCTGCTCAATTCACACTTCACCAATATTGCTGCTCGATTCACACTTCAGAAGTCTGGGCATCTCCCACACAAAGCAGGTGGCCCCTTGGTTTCTGAGCCCTCAGATCATCATGCATCCATCTGTCTTTTGACACACAGACCTACTCTGGGCTTCTAAGGACTTGGATTGGCTGAGAGGTGGGAGATGTCAACTTTGATTGGGAAATGCTTGTGGAGAAATCAATGGTGCCACACAGGAGAATCTTCTCTGTTATCTGCACAGGGAATCTGCCTAAGCCCTATGTCACCAGCAACCCCGTGGAGCATGAGGAGGCTGTGGTCTTAACCTGTGAACCTGAGACTCATGGCACAATCTACATGTGGTGGGTAAATGGTCATAGACTCACAGTCAGTCCCAGGCTGCAGATGTCCAATGACAACAGGATCCTTGCTCTACTCAGTGTCACAAGGAGTGACACAGGACTCTATGAATGTCAAAGGAAGAATGTAGTGAGTACCAGCCACAGTGACCCAGTCACCTGGATGTTCTCTGTGAGTATCCTATTTTCCTTCAAGGACAAGGCTGCCAGCCCAAATCCACATAACCCGAGGCCAGGCCTCTCAGTCCCTCGCAGGTCCAAGTATGAAGACACTTACCCCTGGGCCCCCAAGCTGACCATGACTTCCTGCTCCAGGAAAACCTGGGTAGGCCCAGGAAGGGAGGGGCTTCTCCGGTCTTAGGAGACTCTGGTTCCACAGCTTGTGATGGGAGAAACAGGTGAATATCTTAGACTCCTCCAGTTCAGTGAACACAGAGGAAGTTTGGCTGGGACTTCGGGGTTGTGACTTGGCAAAAAGGAACACTGTGTCCTTTTCACAGACCAGGAGCTTCCCATTCCCTCTGATAACATTACCTGTGGCTTTATTCTCTTTGCTCCAGATGGCCCAGATGAATCCACAACTTATTCTTCAGTCACCTATTACTATCCAGGGTCAAACCTCAACCTCTCCTGCCTCGCGGGCTCTAACCCATCAGTAGAGTATTCCTGGCTGCTGAATGGGAATAACCAGCAAACAGGACAAGAGCTCTTTATCCCCCAAGTCACTACGGAGAATAGTGGGGACTATCTGTGTTATGTTCATAACCCAGTCACTAATGGCAAAAACTTCACAACCAAGAAAATCACAGTCCCTGGTAAGTGGATCGCTGGAGCATTGGCAATATTCTTTCAGGTGAAGCCTATCTGGCTTTCCAAGAAAGGGCCAGGAAAACATTTTTATTCTCAGCCTGTGTCCCGTGCACAAAAGTAAATCCCAAATTTTTCTCCTGAACCCTCCCAGTTCATATCTACAGATTCTCTTCCCTTTGTTTTCCGGATTTCTGGTGGATGACCTTGGGTACAGCCTGAGAAATGTAGGGAAACGGCTTTATCCGCCCCAAGCCCTATGCAGTGTAAGGGCCTTCACAGAGGGAGAAAGAGGAGGGTCCTCAGGGTCAAGCTGTTTCTCTCTGTCACCAAAACATCCCTTCTGTCTCCTGTGTGTGTGTGTGTGTGTGTGTATTCCATGAGCTGCAATGAACATCAGAAGCTTCAAAACAAGCCCACACTTTTCCCCAAATGAGAGGAGGAAGCCCCTTGGGTGACGGAGAAGCAGCTCAGGCTCTGCTCCCTCCATTGCTGTGGGCTCGCCCAGTGACCGATCCTGCCCTGACTACTCCCAGGGTGTGGCCAGGGCATGTGGATAAAGTGCCTGGGTGGCCGGTTCTGAATCTGGCTAAATCAAGCTGCCAGTAGAAGCCAAGCCTCCCATGGGTAAGGCTTTAAAAAAATGGGAATAGGGCTCTGTCCTGTCTGTGAAGTCACTGCCTGAGTCTGTGGACACAGCACATGGAACACACCACAGAGGACAGTGAGTGACACACACTTGGAGAAAAAGGGAGATGAACTCACAGAAGCTCTCTATGGCAGGGAAGGAAGCGACAAAAAGTGTGTATTTATAGAGAGGGAAAGAGTACTAGACACTTTATATCTAAGACTTACCATTAACTGTTTCTAAGCGTGAAATTTAGTATTGTGTAACTATCAGCACTAT
Source organism: Symphalangus syndactylus (assembly GCF_028878055.3). Lineage (NCBI taxonomy): Eukaryota > Metazoa > Chordata > Mammalia > Primates > Hylobatidae > Symphalangus > Symphalangus syndactylus. The sequence goes on from NC_072439.2 coordinate 19,772,070, forward strand.
CCATTTCCAGAGATTTTTTTATCCTACTATACCAAACCTCTGTACCCAGTAAATGATAACCTCATTCTGTCTCCCCTTAACCCCTGGTAATCACCATTCTAATTTCTTTCTCTATGTCTCTATGTAACTGACTATTCTATCTTACATAAATGGAGGTATATAATAATTATCCTTTTGTGTCTGGCTTATTTCACTTCGCATAGTGTCTTCAAGGTTCATCCATTTTGCACCATGTGTCAAAATTTTTTTTTTTTTTTTTTTGAGACGGAATCTCGCTCTGTCGCCCAGGCTGGAGTGCAGTTGTGCAATCTCGGCTCACTGCAAGCTCCGCCTCCTGGGTTCACGCCATTCTCCTGCCTCAGCCTCTCCGAGTAGCTGGGACTACAGGCGCCCGCCACCACGCCCGGCAAATTTTTTTTTGTATTTTTAGTAGAGACGGGGTTTCACCATGGTCTAGATCTCCTGACCTCGTGATCCGCCCGCCTCGGCCTCCCAAAGTGCTGGGATTACAAGCGTGAGCCACCGCGCCCAGCCCATGTGTCCAAATTTTATCCTTTGCTGAGATTGAAGAACATTCCAAAGCATGGATATACCTTTCTGTTCAACCACTTATCTTTCAATAGACTTTTCGGTTGCTTCCACTCATTGGCTACTGTGAGTGATGCTGCTGTGAACATCGGTGTACAAATATCTGTTCAAATTTTTTTCAATACTTTTGGCTGTATGTCCGGAAGTAGAATTGCTGGTTCAAGTGGTAATTCTTTCATTTCTTTAAGAAACTGACATATCATTTTCTTTTCTGTTGTTGTTGATGTTGAGAAAGGGTCTTGCTCTGTCACACAGACTGGAGTGCAATGGCACAATCTTGGCTGACTGCAACCTTCACCTCCCAGGTCCAAGCGATTCTCGTGCCTCAGCCTCCCGAGTAGCTGGGATTACAGGTGCATGCCACCATACCCAGCTAATTTTTGTATTTTTAGTAGAGATGGGGCTTCCCCACGCTTGCCAGACTGGTCTCAAACTCCTGACCTCAAGAGACCCACCCATCTTGGCCTCCCAAACTGCTGGGATTACAGGCGTGAGCTGGCCGTGCCATGCCATTTTTCCACAGTGGCTACAACATTTCCCATTGCCATCAGGAATATGCTAAGAGCTTCAATTTTTCCCACGTACTAGAAAACAATTGTTTTGTGATGTTGTTGTTCATGTTGTTTTTATCAAAACCACCCTAATGTGTGTGAGGTCATGTATCACTGCGGTTTTGATTTGCATATCTCTAAGTATTAATATCGAGAATCCTTTCATGTCCTCATTGACCATTTGTATATCTTCTTTAATAAAATCTCTATTTTAGTCCTTTGTCCATTTTTCACTGGGATTTTGGATTTTTGCTGTTTTTGATTTGTAGTGTTCTTTATGTATTCTGGAAATTAATCTCATCAGATATTTGATTTGCAGAAATTTTCCCTATGTCATAGTTTGCCTTTTTACATTCTTGATAATGGCCTTTTATATATAAAAGTTTTTAATTTTCATGAAGTCCAATTTATCCCTTTTTTGTTGCCGATCCTTTTGTAGTTATAACTAATAAATCATTCTGAAATTCAATATCATGAAGCTTTTTCCTTATGTTTTCTTCTAAGAGTTTGGTAGTCTTCACTCTTCCATTTAGGTCTTTGATCCATTGTGGGTTCATTTTTTTCTATATGGTATGAGGTAAAGGTTCAATTCATACTTGTCCATGGATAGCCAGCTTTCCCAGTATAACATGTTTAAAAGACTGTCCTTTCCCCATGGAATGGTCTTGGCACTCTTGACAAAAATCATTTGGCCATATACGCGAGTTTTCTTTCTGGGTTCTCTATTCTATGCCATTAGTTTCTATGTCCTCCTTTATGCCACTATCACACTCTGTTGATTGATGTAGCTTTGCAGTAGATGCTGAAATCTGAAAGTGTGAGTCTTCCAGCTTCCTTTTTCCTTTTCAAGATTGAAGTTTTTAATTCCATCCTGGACATGCAGCACTCAGATATTTTTGAAGGTTTTGGGATGTGAGAAAGGCTCATTGCTATTTTCTATGGCTTTAGAACTTTTCTCCTTTTCATAGTTGCATCTTTTTCTTGGTGTCTCAGTTGTGGCAGCCATGAATGGCCTCCATGGCAGGGACTTGACTGACAGAGGGCCCAGGTCAGGGCATTCCAAATTCACCTTATATATGATAAATCTATCGTGTACATACTTATTTAAATATGATAAAATTGGCGTTTATATTACATATGTGAATTTTATATATAAATGGCCTAGTATTTTATGTGTTAACTTTTTTTACATATATGGAAATATGTATATATTTAAAATGGTTGTATATTATATACTTTAGATTGTCATATATTGTATATAAATAAATATATAGAGATAAATATGTATATGCTTTTTCCACATGTATACATAGAAAAAGATGTAACACATAAAACACTAGGAGGCTGTGGACACAGCACATGGGACACAGCACAGAGGACAGTGAGTGACACACACTTGGAGAAATAGGAGATTTGGCCATGGGAGTTCTGCATGGGAGGGAAGGGGCAGTGACAAAAAGTGTGTATTTATAGAGAGGGCAAGACTACCAGACACCATAAATATACATATAATGTCAATTTTATTATGTATAAATGTCCTGGTGTTTTATGTGTTACCTCTTTTTCCATATACATATATGGAAATGTGTATATGTTTTACATTATTATACATTTTATATTATTATATATTTTGTTATATATTATATATAAATAAGTATATGGAAATATATATTTTCCCTATACACACAAAAAAGAGGTAACACATAAAACACTAGGACATAGTTACTGGCTACATGTGGGAGAGAGAGAAAAAAGCTAAGTGCAAAAAAATCAAGCCTGGTATGTTAGTTTATACCCACTGAGATGCATCCAAGATGGGATTAGACATGCAAGATAATTTATTAGGAAAAATGTCTGTGAGGGAAAGTGGAGAAGTTATGAAAAAAGTCTGGGAGAGCCTTGGGACCACTATGCAAATCTGATTCCTGTAGGGAGAAAGAGAAAGAAGATTTAGCTTCAGTTCAAAGAAAGCATGGCAATGCTGACAGGGAGTCCTACCACCAGTCACCCAAGAGAGTAAAACAGAGTCTCACAGAACTGGGCTTGCTTTCATATCCCTGCTGAGAGCTTGAGGAAAGTGAGGACTCTATGGAAAGTAGGTTGTCAATTTGGAACGCACTGATCTGGGCCTTCTGTCAATCAAGTCAATTGATTATTAATTAATTATTAGCTGTGAGTATTGGAATTACCTAGGGAAATTTTTCAACATACATAAGCCTATACTTACTCTGCCCTATTCATTAATGGGCTCCACCAAGAACTCAGTAATCCTCTTGAGAAACACAAGCCGCCATGGAGATCTGACAGAGTCTTACTCATGCCTACCACAACTGAGACACTGAGAAAAAGATGCAACCATGAAAGGATAGAAAGTTCTAATGACACAGAAAATAGCAGTCAGCCTTTCTCACATCATAAAGCCTTCAAAAATATCTGAGTGCAGTATGGTCAGGATGAAATTGATAGAAGACTGATCACTAACCTAGAAACACGTTGAGAGAGAAAAAAAAAACTGCAAGAATATAGTTGGCTAATCATCTACCAGCAACCCTCGCACAAAATTAATGTAATCCCTGAAGGAAGAAGTAGAAACTACTTCATACTTAGTGATGGTTCCTAAGGAACCACACTGTAAAATAACATCACCTTTATTCCTTCTTTTCTTTTCTTTCCATGACAGATACTTCAGTACAAGGAAGTTCTCCTGGCCTTTCAGGTAGAGCCACTGTCAGCATCATGATTGGATTACTGGCCAGTGTGGCTCTGATATAGCAGCCCTGGTGTAGTTTATTTCAGGAAGACTGGCAGGTATGATGGCCTTTCCTTTTGTCCTGTTTCCTGCAGGGCTGACTGCCATGCTTGGGAGAGAGAAAGGACTTCTTTGCCTGTATCTGGGACTGGATCTCCTCCTCCTCCCACTAAACTCCTGCTTCTCAGCACTTATTCCTGCAGGTCTCTTCTCCCCTGTTCTTCATGCTCCCTGTACCTCACTGTCTCCTACAAATGATTATCCTCAACCTCTGCTCATTTGTTTCCCAGATTCAATACCTTATAAAACCCTCTTGATACCTTTTTTAACATGTCTCACTTGTGTCATTCTCTCCATTCCCACAACCTCAACAACTGCTAGAGGTACTGCTTGACTTATCTCCAGGTTTTGAAATCTTCCTTGTGTATGACTGCCTTATTACCTTCCTAAATTCTACTTACCTCGCCTATTCAAAAATCTTCAGAGATCTACTCTTGCCTATTTGATAAGTTCACATTTCTTCTCTTTACTAATTTTTATTGCTTCCATTCCCTCTATTCCCTAGTGTAATTCCTCCATTCTAATTAAATCTGTCTTTCTACACATCCCTTCCCCTCCATCTGATATACACATAGAATGCTTAGTTCCAATGCTATGGCTAAAAACATGGTGATCTCCCATCTACCATCTGCAGTACGGGCTTACCCATACCCTTCATCACAAGCAACCTCTGACTTCCCAGAGAATGATGACTCTAGCATTAATGTGTAAACCTGAGACTCAGAACACAACCTACATGTGATTGAGAAACTTTTCCTGATGACCAATACATATGTTCATGAAAGATATGGAAATGAAGAAGGCAATGTTTCTACCCCGAGGAACATAAAGCCTAAGATAGATGATAAAACCCGAAAAATAATTATAATACCAAAACAGAAAAAAGTGAATGCCACAAGAAATCAGAGAAATCTGATGGGAAATATAGATATACATTGGAATCAGCAGAAAATGATTTTTTAAATGGATGCCCAAGCCCCATGCAGAGGATCCAATTTAATGGTCTAAAGTGAGACTCAGGCATTGGTAATTTTTAAGTCTTCCCAGATGCTACTAATGTGTAACCAGGATAAAGAACAGCTGTTCTAATAGGTAAAACTTAGACCTAAATTAATGATTATTAGCTGGGAGTATTGGAATTATCTAGGGAAATTTTTCAGCATACATAAGCCTATACTTTCTTGGCCCTATTCCTTAATGGCCTACACCAAGAACTCAGTAATCCTGTTGAGAAACACAAGCTACATGGAAAAGCCACTTTATTTGATATGTAAAATTATATGAAAAGCATTTTCAAATCATAAGGGGTAAACGATGCTAAACCTTCTCTATGGTATATTTATGGATATGTTACTGATATGATTGTTCCAGAAACTGTATTAGATTCCTAGAAATTAAATATGTTATCAGCCATAATGTCATAAACCACAGAAGTAACTTTTTATGTGAGCTGTGTTATCATAATTCTCATCAGAGTTTTAACCATAGTCATTTAAAATCTTTGTCATTCACAGATATTGTTTTTATTCTTACTCAAAGCATTTCCAATCAGCTATAGTCCAAAATTGCTTCCTTTTCAAGGAGATTTATGGAAAAGATGCTGACAAGTACTCTTTAATAGAAGTTTCTGATAACTTTAAGATTATACCACTGGACTGTCTAAGAACTTGCAAAACTTTAACAAACAGGCTGATATCTTCATAAAATTCCCAGCCTACAAAGCAGGAAAAATATTGATTTCATTGAAATAATTGATAATAATGAGGATAATGTTTTTATGATTTTTATTTGAAAATTTGCTGATTTTTTAAATGGTTTGTTTTCTAGATTTATGGAATTTTTTTCTTTTAATCTATCTATAGCTTATAGCAGCTCAATAAACTATACTTCTGGGAACGATAATTGAAACACTTACTTTTGCTCTCTACCTGACTGCCCCAGAATTGGGCAACTATTCATGATTATTGATATGTTTATGGTAATACACATCTTTGCACAAGTACAGTAACAGTCTGCTCTCTTTTTAATAGGATACATTTGAAATCATTGGCTATATTACCAAGGATTTGACTGGGATGTTATATTTAAGAATACAGATAGAATGAACCAATATGAACTGCAGGCAAAGTCTGAAGTCAGACTTGGTTTGGCTTCCTATTCTCAAGAGTTTTGTAAAAGTTTAATCTGAGATTCCTTTTAAAAACTTAGAGGAAATAAAATTTTAAAAGGGAGCCTACATGGTCCACTGCTACTCTTGCTGCACTTATGTAAAGAATCAGACCACGTTTGAAGAAACTCACCCTATCTTGCAAACAAACTTACTCTACTGAAATTATCATTGGTAAAAATAGACATGCCCATAGAGAGAAAAATTATGTGGAAAATAAAAACTAGTACACCTGTTATGAGATTGCAGCTCTGTTCATTGTTTCTGTGTTTCTATTATCCACCTGTAGACTGGACATTACCCTGAATTCTACCAGTTCCTCCAATTCCATTTTCTCCCATGGAATCACTAAGAGCAAGACCCACGCTGTTCCAGAAGCCCTATAAGCTGGAGGTGGACAACTCAATGTAAATTTCATGGGAAAATCCTTGGACCTGAAGCGTGAGCCACTCAGAACTCACCAAAATAATCAACACCATAAAAACAGATGCTCAAACTATAAACCAGGACAACAAGCTGATGACTTCACACTGTGGACAGTTTTTCCCAAGATGTCAGAACAAGACTCTCCATCATGATGAGGCTCTCACCCTTCTTAACTGTCCTTGCTCATGCCTGCCTCTTTCACTTGGCGGGATAATGCAGTCATTAGAATTTCACATGTAGTAGCTTCTGAGGGTAACAACAGAGTGTCGGATATGTCCTCTCAACCTCAAACTTTTACATAACATCTCAGGGGGAAATGTGGCTCTCTCCACCTTGCATACAGGGCTCCCAATGGAAATGAACACAGAGATATTGCCTGTGTGTTTGCAGAGAGGATGGTTTCTATAAAGAGGTAGGAAAGCTGAAATCATAGTAGAGTCCCCTTTAAATGCACATCGTGTGGATGGCTCTCGCTGTTTCCTAAGAGATAATGGTAAAACGTGACAGTAATACTGATTCTAGCAGAATAAAACATGTACCACATTTGCTAATACTGTTCTCTTAAAATAATTTTAAAAGAATGGGGTGGGCCCTCCCATGTGGCCAGGCCTGGTCTCTGAAGAGAATCTTCCATCTGTGGTAACAATGCCTAGGAAGATGACATGGACTTTGTCCTGATATGCAGATATCCCTGTATACCCTTCCCCTGCTGCAGGGTAGTACCAGCCCAGGGCTCAAATATTCACCTGCAGAGCTGAGAGAGAACATGGGATACCCAGCATTCCTTACCTTCTTCCAGTCCACTGCAGTGGCTACCGGCATGGCCCATTTACCCCTGAGGACACCCATTTGCTGACCCATAGTTTCTAAGAGTCAGACTTTCCTGGCTTCTCTGAGCCCCAGCTACTTTCACTCTGCTGAACTCTTCTCCCCACAGGTGTCATTGCATTAGCAGACACCTCTTTCAGCTACAGCTAACAGGTAAGCCAAGACCCAGACCCCAGAGGATAAACAAGGATTTCAAAACCTACTGTGTCCAGTGGAGATGACCACTTGTGGGCGGCAAGTCACCCAGGTGCCGAGGCAAGAGACCGAGGGCACGAGCTGTTCCAGTATAATAAAATATAAAAGAAGAATAGTTATACCAGATATAGATCTTAGATATGATTATATATGAATATCATTAATCATTAGTTGGTAGCAATTACTCTTTATTCCAATATTACAGTAATACTCGCTCTATAATCATAACCTAGGAAAAGCCAGGCCATATAGAGATAGGAGCTGAGGAGACATAGTGAGAAGTGACCAGAAGACAAGAGTGCGAGCCTTCTGTTATGCCCAGACAGGGCCACTAGAGGGCTCCTTCGTCTAGCGGTAACGCCAACGTCTGGGAAGACGCCGGTTGCCAAGCAGATCATGATCTAGCGGTAGCCTGTGTCAAGGAAAAACACCCGCTACTTAGCAGACCGGGTAAGGGAGTTTCCCTTTCCCTGGTGGAGTTTAGAGAAGACTCTACTCCTCCACCTCTTCTGGAGGGCCTGACATTAGTCAGGCCGACCCGCAGTTATCCGGAAGCCTAACCATCTCCCAGTGATGCTGTGCATCAGTGGTCACACTACTAGTCCGCCTTTATGTTCCATCCTGTACACCTGACTCTGCCATTTAGTTAGCAGTAGCAAATTAGTGAAAGTACTAAAAGTCCCTAACAAGCAGAAATAATGGTGTAAGCTCTCTATCTCTCCTCTCGCTCTCTGCCTTGGCAGTCAGAGCAGGGAAGGGCCCCCTATCCAGTGGACACGTGACCCACGTGACATTACCTATCACTGCAGATGGCTTACACTCCTTATCCTGCCCCTTTGTCTTGTATCCAATAAATGTCAGAGCAGACTGGCATTCGGGGCCACTACCTCTCTCCGCATCTGGGTGGTAGTCATCCCACAGGCCCAGCTGTCTTTTCTTTTATCTCTTTGTCTTGTGTCTTTATTTATACAATCTCTTGTCTCCGCACACAGGGAGAAAAACCCACCGATCCTGTGGGGCTGGTCTCTACACCCAGTGTACAGAGACAAACGAGTAGAGGTGTATACAACTACCCCAACAACACTGTATCCCAAAACACTGTCCTCCCAGCTCCTCATTGTGGAATTCACTGTCCCTCATCATGTGGGCAGGTGCTTCCAGTGTCTCACAATTCTTCCACAGGAAGCAATGCACACTTTAACATAGCACGTCAGCAAATAAAGTGGTGACAGTTTACCTGCTTACATAAAGTTTCTTAAAAGGTTCTCCCAAATCTTCCCCTGAAGAAGACAGAAAAGGCTTTCCGAATTGTGAAACATTGGCCTCCCACCTTTCAAAAAAGTACCCATGAATAGCCGAAACAATCTTGCCAAAATAAATTGTAGGACTTGAACTTTCTTATTTGAAATCTGACAAAGGAGTACAATCGTTAAAACAGAAGCTGCTGGCAAAAGAATGGACATAAAGACAAATGGGTTAGAGTTGAGAGTCTAGAAATAAACCCTCACACTTATGGTCAATTACTCTTTGAAGAGGGTGTCAAGACAATTTAATGGAGGAACAATTCTCCTTTCAAATGATAGTGCAGAAACAACTAGATACCCACATGCAAAACAGTGAATTTAGATAACTCTGCCGCCCACCATATCAAACAGTTCTCTAAAAAATTGATTAGTGAGTTAAATATAAGACCTACAACCACAAAAACATCTTAAAATAGACAGAGGTAAATATTGATGACGTCAAATGTGCAATGGATTCTTAGATATGATACAAAAGCATGAGAAACAAGAAAAATAAAGAGATAAATTGGGCTTTATCAAGATGTGAGCCTTTTGTGCATCAAAGAAAATTATCAAGAAAATAATTAATAGACACAGAATGAGAGAAAATATTTGCAAACCACATATAGGCAGTTTTCATGTCCAGATAATATAAAGAACTAGCTACAACTCAATAACAAAATGACAAACCATCCAATTTATACATGGGCAAAAGACTCAAATAGACATTTCTTCAAAGAAGATATACAAATAGTCAAGAAGGACATGAAAAGATACACAACATCATTAGTCATTAGGAAAATACAAAGTCAAAGCTGCAATGAGACACCACATCACACCTACAAAACTGGCTACCATTCTTTTAAAATGTTAAAAAACAGGTAGCAGCATTAGGAAGAATTTGGAATCCTCATACGTTGCTGGTGAGAATATGAAAAGGTACAGCCGTTAGGAGAAACAGTTTTGTTGTTCCTCAAAAAGCTAATCATAGAATTCTCATTTGAAACAACATCCATTCATAGGTATATACCCAACGAATTAAATCCAGGGACTCAAACAGGTACTTGGATGGGAATGTTGATTGCAGCATTATTCACAAATGATAAAATATGAAAACAATCCAAGTGCTCATCAACATATGAATAAATAAATATGGTGAAACATACAACGAAATGTTAATCTGCCATAAAGAGGAATGAAGCTCTGACACCGGCTGGAACATGCATGGACTTTGGAAACATTATGCTAAGTGAAATGTATCAGAAAAAAATAACATAATTGTATAATTCCATTTATATGAAACATCAAGAATACACAAATTCATAGAGACAGAGTAGAGATGGTCAAGGTCTAGGGTGGAATATACAGGGAGTTATTGTTAAAAACATAGAGTTTCAGTTTAAAATGATAAAATTTCCTAGGAAAAATAGTGGTGATGGTAATTTAACACTGTGTATGTGGTTAATTTCACTGGATTGTGCATGTTAAAGTGGTTAAAATAGCACATTATTCACAGAACTGTGAAAAATCGATTTCTATTATTTAATTCACCTAGGCTGAGATGTTTGTTATGGCAGCTGAAGCCCATGAATACATCATCTGACCCAGTGTTTTCAATGAAATGCATCAGTTTTTCAATCAAGTTAGCTGGAAGCTCCTGTCCCCAGCAGAACCAGAGGCTCCAAAACAAGAGCTCCAGCAGAGGCTCAGCCACCACAGGTCCGATAGGGCAGCCTCAGTGTCAGGCCCTGGATGGCATGTGAGGCCACAGCGATACAACCACAACGTGTAAGTGTAAGTATTTTCACTACTGACAGACACTGGGGAGCACTCGGCACACCTGGAGACCACAGACACAGAGGTCAGTGAGCCCAGGCAGGGAGGAGAGAAGAGACCGGTAAGCCAATGGCTTTATTAAGTCCAGGATGTTATCTGACAGGTTTCCAGCAGGGAGCTTTAATGGATGTGTTCAAAGCAAGCAGCAAACACTGGGACCAGGAGCTCACGCTGTGACTGAGAGGTGGTCACTTTAAATGTGAGGGTGAATGTCAGAATGGTCAGTTTAAAGAAAGCAGCTGGAGAGAGGGGAGCCCAGCACACCACGCAGGAGAGATGCCTCTAAGATTTTATCTCTGGCCACCAACTGGAGCCACTTGAAGTAGATACAGTATTGGAAACTGCCATGGTGACCAAGCCCTGCTTCTGATTTGAGGCAAAAAAACTTACACCTTAAAAAATGAATGACAAGGCAGCATGACACTATGACCATCATGACATCCAGGGACATCAGCAGGGTGTGGTACTGTGCCCTGGAATCAGAATCCTGGGTTCTGGTCCCTGGGAGTGAGAAAATGAAAATGACTTGTGCCTGCCCCCCTGACATTGATCTTCCCACCCTGCTGCTCCCTATTCTTCTCCCAAGCCCATGTGCAGTGCTCAGCCCCATACATCACCGCCCCCAGGGTATACACAGTGCCGCCTACTGCACACAAACACAAACTCACAGAAGGTGACAAAAATCTGCATTTGGGAGATCAGATTGTGAAAGAGGGAGAACAGTGAACGTAGAGCCACAGAGACTGGGACTCACAGGGCTGGAAGGTGACGGAGCTGTAACATAACATACGTGTGACCTCGTGTGAAGTGTGCCGATCCATGTGGAATAAAACATAAGCCTGGCCTGGGATTGCTGCCGTTCGCACTTCCCTCCTTGTCCACCAGTGGGTGACAGAGTCCCTCCCAGCCTGGAGCCTTCCCAGGGGATGCCAACCTCCCTCAGCGGAACCCACAGCCCAGCACGGTCCACCCTCACCAAGGTCACTGCGGCCCAAGTCCTCAGCGCCCTCCGTGCTCCCCACACGGACTCTGTCAGCTCCTCCCTGACCTGGCGGCCGCCAACCTAACACCACTCCCTCTGCAGGTAGCTCCTGCCCCACACACCTGCTCCTTCCCTGGGCCCAGCTAAAGGCATCTCCCAGGGCAGCGCTGGTGCACGTGATGCCATACTGGGCGCTTTCCCCTCGTGACCTCCCTCCAACCTCGTCAACTCTTTCTGTCACTGCTCCCTAAATGCCCACCCCTGCTCCATCTGTCCTGTTCTCTGGGGAATCCCAGGCCAAGCCTAGCACTGACACAGAACAGCGGCTGCCTGAGGGCCCACAGCCTCCCCGGGAATCAGCCAGGCACCCTGTGACCTGCCTGCCCGCTGCACCTCGGGGGGCTCACAGCGCGTGTGATGGTCACACACAGGCACCATCCGGGATGTGGCCACCTACCCCCAGCTGTCCCTTGGGAAGACAGACCTCTCCTGTTTGCTTGCGGGGAGAAGGTGGGTGTTATTGCTCTTTGCTCACAGAACACAACTCACCCCCACCCGCCCTCTCAGGTGTGAGCAACGTCCCTTCAGACAGGCTCTCTGGCCACTGCCTGTTCCTCCGCTACAGACAGCAGCTTGGCCACGTCAAAACCCTCAGGACAGACCCCTGGGTATGTCAGCACATAAAAGCCTGAGCCCATCATGGCCACGGAGTAAGCCGGGATGAATCTCTCCAGCTCTGAAACCCTGCTCTGTCCCAGGCTCCCCCTCCTGCGTCTCAATGAGCCATGTCCCACGGGGTTCCTGGGTAACTCCCCACTTCCTCCTGAACCACAAAGGGGAAGGTGTGACCACAGGACAATCAGCTGGGCAGAGAAGAGAGGACCTCAAAGATGGTCAGGAAGAACATGAGAAACCCTGAGCCCCAGCTCAGCCGCCAGACCCCAGGGACCCATAGTGTGACCGAGAACTGTCCCTTTGACTATGGGACTCACAGCCCCCACTGAGCAACCAGCACAGGCCTCACCTCCCAAGAGGCATGAGAGATTCACCCTGCACACCTCCACGAAGGACAGTTTCCTCTGGGACACCCAGGTCCTGAATGTCCATCTTTGGAAGCTGCAGCCAAGCTAGACACGATTACAGAAAGGAAGGGTCCCTCTCACCAGGCAACACACAGCTCACCCACAGCACAATGGGGCGTCACTGTGACAGGGACCTGGTGCAGCTGCAGCCTCCTGCACTGAAGGGGAGAGCCAGATGGGGATGAAAGAGGGCAAAGGCCGTGAATGTGCACCCCGACCCAGAGCCATGGGGACAGCAGGAGGCTGAGGCCCAGGACTGTGCTTGCCCAACCGGCAGGGTATGTGTGTGACTGTGTGGGTCTGTGTGTGTCTCTTCTGTGTGCATGTGTGTGTGTGTCTGCACAAAGAGTGTGTTGAGGTTTGGTGAAAGAATCACTGTCGAAAAAGGCAGAGGACTCCACAATTCCCAGGGCCTGAAACACAGACAAAAGGAAAAACAGAAGGAGGGACAAGGAGGCAGGACTGAGAGAGGAGGGGACAGAGAGGTCTCCTGGGCCTGACCCCGCCCATGAGCTTGAGAAGTGCTCCTACCCCGGGAAGAGGCTCAGCGCAGAAGGAGGAAGGACAGCACAGCTGACAGCCGTGCTCAGGAAGCTTCTGGATCCTAGGCTCAACTCCACAGAGGAGAACACACAGGCAGCAGAGACCATGGGGCCCCTGTCAGCCCCTCCGTGCACACAGCACATCACCTGGAAGGGGCTCCTGCTCACAGGTGAGGAGAGAACTTCCTGGGAGAGGACAGGAGGAGTAAGTAGAGTCACTGGATGGGGTCTCCTAGAGAGGATGGGGTTCTAAAAAATAAAAGAAGCCAGCAATTTCGGAGGCTGAGGTGGGTGCATCACGAGATCAAGAGTTCAAGATCAGCCCGGCCAACAGAGTGAAGCCCTGTCTCTACTAAAAATACAAAAAATTAACCAGGTATGGTGGTGTGCTCCTATAATCCTAGCTACTCAAAAGGCTGAGGCAGGAGAATCACGTGAACCCAGGAGGCAGAAGTTGCAGGGAGCCAAGACAGCGCCACCGCACGCCAGCCCGGGCGACAGTACGAGACTCCGTCTCAAAAAAAAAGAAATAAAGAAAGAAAGAAAAAAAGAGAAAAGAAAAAAAGGAAAGAAGGCTCTGTTGGAGCCTGGATAGGGGAAAATACACCAGAGAGGGACAGGGGTCAAAACAGGAAAGCCACATTGAACCAGAATTGGTAAGATGTAGGAAAATCTTAAGTGTTCTGTTTTCCTGATTAATCATCAGGGGCCACCACATTTTCAAAAATGATAATAACAACTACATCAGGTGATACTTCAAATAAAAATATAAGCAGGGCATGAAACACTGTCCTCAGCAAAAAACCTCAACAATTGGGGGAAAAAAAACACCCAGGGCGTAGAGGGCCCTGAGAACTCTCACATCTACAGGAGTCTGCAGCCTGCTCCTTCCAGTGCAGTCTGCACTGGGGTGCAACCAAGATCACAAAAGTCCCTGTCCTCGCGGAGCTCACGCTGTCATGAGGAGGAAGACAGACATGCAAAGAGATCTAGAATGTGAGGTCAGGTGTTGACAAGAACCCTGGAGGGAGCACAGCAGGGAAAGGTCAGAAAGGGAAGAGCCAGGGTCTCTGAAGGAGGTGTCAGGAAAGAAGTCTAACGATGCCCTGATGTGAGCAGGACCTGAGGGCAGTGTGGAGGGGGCCATGCGGACCCCTGGGGAAGAGGATTCCAAACAGAAAAATGCCAAGGTCAGAAGTGTTGAAGGAATGGGGGTCATGGTGCTGACCTTGACCTAGTAGGACAGTAGGACACACACACATACACACACACACACACACGTCCATTTTGTGTGTGTGTGTGTGTGTGTGTGTGTGTGTGTCTTCAAGGCTGAGGATTGAAGAGACCTTCTCAGGACCCAGGGCCCCATCTTTTCACCCCAGTACATAGGTCTCAATATTAACTGATGCTCTCTCCACCTCCTAGCATCACTTTTAAACTTCTGGAACCCGCCCACCACTGCCCAAGTCATGATTGAAGCCCAGCCACCCAAAATTTCCGAGGGGAAGGATGTCCTTCTACTTGTCCACAATTTGCCCCAGAATCTTGCTGGCTACATGTGGTACAAAGGGCAAATGACGGACCTCTACCATTACATTATATCATATATAGCAGACAGTCAAACAATTATACCTGGGCCTGCATACAGTGGGCGAGAAACAGTATATTCAAATGCATCCCTGCTCATCCAGAAAGTCACCCGGGAGGACGCAGGATCCTACAACTTACACATCATAAAGCGAGGTGATGAGACTACAGGAATAACTGGACATTTCACCGTCACCTTATACTGTGAGTGATTCCACATGATCCCTGGGTGTTGGGCGGCAGGGGTCATTTCTACTTCACACACACAGGATTGTCAGGCTTGGACTATGCCTGTGGCCCTCTCTGCATTATGTCCCATGCTGGGGTTTGGGCATTTAGTGCAGGACACACACAGAGGAGACAAATTTCAACAGATCAGAATTCCTTTCCCGCATCCAGACCCTGCAGACACTTGCTGCAGAGGAAGGACAGTCTGATGGGGGGACTCAGCAGCAGGAGATCAGTCTCAGCCAAGCACATCATGCCCTCTTCATAAATTTCACCCTGAGAAAGACCCTGGAGAACTGAGTAGAGCTTGGCCTGAGGGGCCCCCTGAGATACTCTCAGAGAAGCTCAGCCCTAGAAACCTCAAGCCCAGACCTCTGTCCCTAAATCCTTACTCCAGATAAAGCTGAGGAGCCTGTGCCAGGGCTGGGCTGTGGCTTCTTGGGCAGGGCTTACTGGGACCAAGGATTTACCAGCTGTCTGAGGACTGTGTCTCCTGGAGCTGCTCACCAGCCAGGGCTCAGCCCTCAGAGCCTCATCTGGGCAAGGACAGAGCTTTCTTCACCTGAGACTCACAGTGGAGAGGACAGAAAGACAAGCTTTGTAGACCATCAGCCAACTGCCCTGGGAGGCTTAGGCAGTCCTTAGAAAGTCTAATGTCCCCAGAAGCAGAAACAGAAGAGAGAAGATGTACCTGGTAGCAGCTTGTCCACAGGGATCTGACCTAAAGATGCTTTCTCATGGAAGCAAATGAGTAATAAATGCTGTTTGTGTGAACACCTCCACTGTGCCAAGCATTAGGTCAGGTGACTGTGAATAATATAAAATTTATTCACAGATAGCATGAAAAGCCACAGTCCATTTGCCATTTACCTTATTTGACTGAGAGAAAACTGAGGCACAGGAAGGCACAGTCACTGAACCAGAGTCACACAAACACAAAGGGGAGATCAGGGTCACATGACGTCTGTCTGCAGCCACAGGCCCAGCCTCTCCTCCACCAGAAGTGAGGGCTTACTGGGTTCCAAGGACCCCATAGTCATTTATTGGCTCAAATCCTCTCTTCTTAGGCATCTAACACCTCAGAGGAGTGAGAGCAAATGGTCAGCTGAGTAGTCTGTACTCCAGAACTAAATCACCTGCCTCAACCGTCAGAGTCAGTGCAAAAAAAATGTCCAGGCCTCCTTCTCATATCTTCACCCCCATCCCTGAACCTGAAATCGTGTGTTTCCCAAAGTGTCCATGTCACTGTCATGAGAGGATCAAGGAGAGGACATTGTTTTCTTTCCGCACTCACACCCTACACTAGCACAGGCCCAGTGAGAGAGACACACTCAGGAGCTCTCACATAACAAATGAAGGAATCGAATGAAGAATCGAATGATCCAAAACCTCTTTAGAGACAGGATCTTGGATGCAGAATCCTAGGAGGTTCTAGCCACACCTGTCCCTTGTCCTTCAGAGGCTGACACCCACGTTTCATCCCCCGACTACCTCTTGCCCCTAAAGCCACCCCACCTCGTGTAACTCTGAAGCTCTTTGGCCACCAGAGGGTTTTCAGGGCTCCTTGGTCCTGGACTGTGGAACTGGGGGCACCTGGTCCCTGGGGTCTCTGAAGTCAGTGTAGCCCTCACTGCTCACTGCCATGGTGTCTCTGCCTCTCTCTGCTTCTCTGTGTCCCTCATCTTCCTCCCACTTCATTCTGACTGGCAAGCCCTGTCCTGCACAGCTTCTTCCTCCACCCGTAGGCCTTCCCCAGACACTCCCTCTAACTAGGCTGGCTGTTCTGTTCCCTTCCCACTAACACTGTGGCCTGGCCCACCTCCCAGGAAATAGGAAAGGTGCAGAAATCACTGGAGTTGCCACTCCTGCCAGGCTTCATCTCGAGCCAATGTCCCCAGGTCACTAAGAGAATGACCTTCCACTGTATTCCCATCCAGGGCTCTTTCCCTTTCTGAGGCTGACCTGTGGACAAGACCATGGGACAGGGATAGGCAGTTCCTCCATCCACTCTTAGAATTGCCAGACAAGTTCTTCTGGCCTCCTGCGCAAAAAAAAAAAAAAAAAAAAAAAAAAAAAAAAAAAAAAAAAAAAAAAATTTATTGAAATGGTGATTTGTAGTCAAGAAAGATTTTAATGACTCCAAGTCTGCCAAACAGGATGACGGAGGTTTATTATTCCTCAAATCAGCCTCCTCGGTGGATCAGGGGTTAGAGATTTTCAAGGATAGTTTCAGGGGCACAGGACTAAAAAAATGAGTACTGCTGATTGTTTGGTGACGGAATCATGCGGGCGGAGGGAAATGATCTGTTTGTGCTTGAATCCGCCTCTAGGTAGGGACCACATGACAGGCTGAGCCATTAGTCATAGGTATGGATGAGGTCAGCCGGTTACCAGAATGCAAAAGAATGAGAAACATCTCAAAAGACCAATCTCACGTTCTACAATAGTGATGTTATCTACAGGAGCAATTAGTTACAAATTTTGTAAACTCTGGCCAAATGACATTTGAGCAGTCAGGGATTATAGAAACTGTGCCTACATTTTAGCACAATTCAGTTCCCTCCTATCATCTTAATCTCATGGTCTTTCACTAGTTTTACAAAGGCAGTCCCTGGGCAAAGTAAGGGTGTTAGTTTTATGGAGGAACTATTATCATTCTTGCTTCAAGGTTAAACCATAAACTAAATTCCTCCCAAGGTTAGCCTGGCCTATGCCCAGGAATGAGTGAGGACAGCCAGCCTGAGACTAGATGCCAGATGGAGTCAGCCATGCTAGTTTGCTGTCACTGTTGTAATCTTTGCACGACTCACCAGGGTGTCAGAGGCTGGATAGGCCTGCAGTCCCCAAAGCCCATGGGCTCATTTCACCTGTTTCAATCGTGACTCCATCCTCAACCTGCTATGGAGCTCACTTTCTCTGGTCACTTCCTAGAGACTTCTGGCTTCCTGTCAGGCACATGACAAGCTTGAAATTTGCCACTCGGTTCTCACACTAAGTAAAAAGCTGAACAAACTCAAAAGTCAACAACTCGCTAAAATCCCTCAGAGACGGCTGGGCACAGTGGCTCACACCTATAATGCCAGCACTTTGGGAGGCCGAGGCGGGCACAAGGTCAGGAGATAGAGATAACCCTGGCTAACATGGTGAAACCCCGTCTCTACTAAAAATACAAAAAATTAGCCAGGCGTGGTGGCGGGGGCCTGTAGTCCCAGCTACTTCCGAGACAGGAGAATGGCGTGAACCCCGGAGGCAGAGTTTGCAGTGAGCTGAGATCATGCCACTGCACTCCAGCCTGGGCGACAGAGCGAGACTCTGTCTCAGAAAAAAAAAAAAATGCTGTTAGAGAAATGAAGAATGTTTTTGATGCTTACTGGTAGACTGCACACAGCTGAGGAAAGAATCCCTAGCTTGAGGATGTGTCAATAGAAACTTCCAAAACTGAAACAGGAAAGTTCAAAAAGAGTGGGGAAAAAAAAGTGGAACAACATATTCAACTTCATATTTAATATTTTGTTTTGACAATAGCAATTTTTAAATTTTCTAGTTGTGGGACAACTACAAAGGCTGTAACATACACGTAATGGGAATACTGGTGGTTTTGGGGACCAGTTGGAGGTGGCCAGGTGGGCGCTATCTGATGGTTTTACTGCCTGTGCCACATACAACTGTTTCCTCATGATGAGGCCATTTTCATAAGTTGGAGTTCTTCGTGTGGGGAGACACACGAGCCATTGGCATCTCACTTAGATTCTTCCTAATTCACACAAACTTACACTCTAGCGGTGTTTCCTGAGCTTAAGAGAAAATGAAGAAAGCATTTCACATACCAGTTTTGGGGTCCTCCCCATTTTTCCTAACTCTGCACAGAAATTAGAAGCAGGGAGTTCTTTCTATATTTACTAACATAACACACATCGCTTCTTTTAATTTGGCGTCATTCCTCCCTTTATGTAATTGACGCACTGACCAGTTCTGTCCTTTTAACGGGACTCTCTCTACTTAAGGAGTTGCTAATTTCAAATCACCTTTGGCATCTTTCTTTGAGCATCATGTGATCCTGCTGGAATTCATGGCACACCTCAACCTTATTTTGGTCTCGAGAGAAATACTACTACCAGAAATTGATCTTAGATGTTTGAACCATCAGTAAAAATTTCCACTTATGAAAACATTTTAATGTTTCCTCTAAATTTTTTTTTGTTTGTTACTGGAGTCAGAACATGACATGAGGTCTAAACCCCGGACAACTTTTTATGGGAAAATTCCAGTATTACAGATTGAGCATCCCAAATCCAGAAATCCAAAATCTGAAATGCTCCAAAACTCAACACTTCTGACCACCGATCTGATGTTAAAAAGAAGTGCTCACTGCTGCGTTTTGGATTTTAAATTTTTCAGATTTGGGATGCTAAACCAGTACATATACTGCAAATATTCCAAAATAAAAAAAAATGAGAAATCCAAAACACTTGGTTTTAAGCTTTCTGCATAAGGAGCACTTTATCTGTGTGAACTATAGGCATGAGGCTGTACAGGAGATCTCTAGAACCTCCTCTTCCTGCATAACTGAAACCGCACGCCCACGGAACAACACCCTATTCCCCTGATCCCAGCTCCTGGAGACTTCTATTCTACTCTCTGATTCACTCTGGAATCCACTGATATGAGGTACATAGAGTAGTCAAACTCAGAATCACAGAGTAGAATGTCTAATGAGAGAAAGTATCTGCAACACTTCTTCCCAAATATTGGTCTAATATCCACCAAACACATATGGTCCATGAGGGCCAGACTTTCATCATCAGTTCATGTTCGCCCTTTCCACCAGTCAGTTCTGCATTTGCAAACATCCACATGTATTTCTGGAAATATCCACACGGTCCTCACCTGCCCTCTACAGGGGGAGGGGAGCATCATGGACCCAGGGCAGGCAACATGGTCTTGGTCCAAAGCTAGCAGCTCTTGCCTGTCCCCTTCACTCTTTGTAGGTCATTCCTTGGACTCTCCTCTATCTTTAGAGGTCACTGGCTCAAGTCTGTCACTATGAGACACCTGGGAAAACGGCCCCACCTTGTGGCTCCACTGCCTGATGACTGAACTGACCTCCAGGCTTCATTCTGGTCTCCCCTGTGTTATTTCTGCTGAAGTACCCAGTCCCAGGCCAGGCTTTCCAGTACCCAAAGGGTTTAAGGACAATGGGAAGTTTCATCATCCATCTCTAGGACGTCCTTGGAAAGGGAAGCTGCAGAGAAAACATACCTCGGGGGGCAAAGTAAGACGGAAACTAAGAAGATTCCAGCACTGCATGCTCCAAGTGAGGACCACAAGGTGGGCCAGGCAGGCAGTTGGAGACGGAGGGACTCAGAGAGGCACCAGGGGCTGTGACTGCTGGTCCTGTGTCTTTCCATGACCCAATGCTGCTGCTCAATTCACACTTAAGAAAGTCTGTGCTTCTCCCACATAAAGTAGGCAGCCCCACAATCTCTGAGCCCTCAGATTGCCATGCATCTCTCTTGTAACACACACACACCTGCCATGGGCTTTTAAGGGCTTGGGTGGACTGAGAGGTGGGAAATGCCAACTCTGATTGGAAAACGCCTTTGGAGGAATCAAAGGTGCCACACAGGGCAATCTTCTCTCTGTTTTCTGCACAGCGGAGACTCCCAAGCCCTCCATCTCCAGCAGCAACTTAAACACCAGGGAGGCCATGGAGGCTGTGATCTTAACCTGTGATCCTGAGACTCCGGACGCAAGCTACCTGTGGTGGATGAATGGTCAGAGCCTCCCTGTGACTCACAGGTTGCAGCTGTCCGAAGCCAACAGGACCCTCATTCTATTTGGTGTCACAAAGGATATTGCAGGACCCTATGAATGTGAAATACGGAACCCAGTGAGTGCCAGCCACAGTGACCCAGTCACCCTGAATCTCCTCCGTGAGTATCTTCTGTTCCTCTGGGAGCCAGGCTGCCATCCCAAATACACATGGTCAGAGGCCAGGCCTCTCAGTCCCTCTCAGGTCCAAGTACAGAGACCTTTACCCCTGGACATCAAAGCTGGCCATGACTTTCTGCCCCAGGCAAACCAGAGTAGGCCTAGGCTTGATCAACAATAGGAGAAAAGAGGCTGCTCCTGTCATGGAGACTCAGGCTCCACAGCTTGTGATGGGAGAAACAGGTGAATGTCTCAGGCACCAGATCAGTGAACACAGAGGGGATTTGGCTGGGACTTCAGTGTTGTGACTTGGCTCACAGGGTCACTGTGGCCTTTCCACAGACCAGGAGTTTCCCTTCCCTCTGACAATATCTCCTGTGACTTTATTCTCTTTGCTCCAGATGGCCTGGATGCCCCCACCATTTCTTCCTCATACACCTATTACCATACAGGGGAAGTCCCCAAGCTCTCCTGCCTCACAGACTCTCATCCACTGGCAGAGCATTCTTGGCTGATTGATGGGAAGTTCCAGCAATCAGCACAAGTGTTCTTTATCCCCCAAATCACTAAAACATACAGAGGGGTCTATGTCTGTTTCAGCCATAACTCAGCCACTGGTGGAACAAATCTCATAATCAAGAGCATCATAGTCCCTGGTAAGTGGATCCCTGGAGCATTGGCAATATGTTTTCCAGTGCAGTCTATCTAACTATCAGGGAAGAGCCACCTGCCCTCTGCAAAGGGGAGGGAAAATCAAAAACCCAGGACAGGGAATATGTTTCTGCTCCAAAACCACCAGCTTTTGCCTGTCCCCTTCACTCTTTCTAGATCATTCTTTAAACGGTACACTAACAATGAACAATCTCAAAGGAAATTAAGAAAAGAATTTCAATTCACATTAAAATCAAAAGGAATAAAACATTTCATAATAAGTTTAACCAAAAAGGTCAAATGATTATACCGTGAAAACTACAAAATATTGCTGAAATAAATTAAAGACGATATCAATATATGGAAAGACATTTCATTTTCACGGATTGGAAGAATCAATATTCTTAGAAAGATAATACTATCCAAAGTGAGTTGCAGATTCAATGCAACCCCTACCAGAATCCCAGTAACATTTTTTGCAGAATTAGAAAACTCTGTCCTAAATCTGACCTGACAGGCTCTTATTAATGACTGCCACAACAGAAACACTGAGAAAAAGATGCAACCATGAAAAGGTGGAAAGTTCTGATGACATAGAAAATAGCAATCAGCCTTTCTCGCATCCCAAAGCCTTCAAAAATATACCAGTGCAGCACGGCCAGTATGGAATTGACCGAAAACTAATCACCAAGCTAGAAACGTGGTGAGAGGAAAAAAAAAAAAGGCAAGAATATATTTGGCTTATCACCACCCACTTTTGCCTACTAATTTGATGCTGAAAAAAAATGCTCACTGAAGCATTTTAGATTTTGAATCTTTCAGATTTGGGATGCTAAACCAGTAAGTATATGACAAATATTTCAGAATCAAAAAATGTCAGAAATCCAAAACACTTTTTGTCCTAAGTCTTATGCAGAAGAAGTACTCAATCTATGTGAACTATAGGCATCAAGCTGTACAGCAGATCTCTAGAACCTCCCCACCTTGCATAACTGAAACTGCACAGCCATGAACAACTTCTGATGCTCCCCACTCCCAGCTCCTGGCAACCAGCAGTCTCTTCTCATATTCACTCTGGAATCCACTTACATGAGGTCCCTAGAGTAGTCGAAACCACGGAATCAGAGAGTAGAATGTTCAATGAAAGAAAATATTTCTAAAACTTCTCTCCAAATTTGTCTCATATCCATCAAACACACATGGCCCACGAGGACCAGATTTCCAGCAGTTCATTCCCACTCTTTCCACCAGTCAGTTCTGCATTTGCAAATGTCCACATGTATTTCTGGAAAGATTCACATGGTCCTCACCTGCCCTCTGAAGAAGGAGAGGAAACTTAAAGAACCCAGGACAGGGAACATGGTTCTGCTCCAAAGCCACCAGTTCTTGCCTGTCCCCTTCACTCTTTCTAGATCATTCCTTGTACTCTGCTCTATCTTTAGAGGTCACTGGTTCAAGTAACTCATCATGAAACACCTGCAAAAAACTGCCCCACCTTGTGCCTCTACTGCCTGATGACTGAACTGACCTCCAGGCTTGACTCTGGTCTCCCCTGTGTTATTTCTGCTGAAACATCCAGTCCCAGCCCAGGCTGCTCAGTATCTTCAGGGTTTCAGGACAATGGGAAGTCCCATTATTACTCATCTCTAGAATGTCCTTGGAAATGGAAGCTGCAGGGAAATCACAACTAGGGGGGCAAACTAGGATGGAATTTGGAAAGGGCCCAGCAGTTGCACATTCCAGGTAAGGAACCCAAGGTGAGCCAGCCAGTCAACTGATGAGGGAGGGACTCGGAGGGGTACCAGGGGCTGTGACTCCCACTGACGCGTCTGTCCATGACCCAAAACTGCTGCTCAATTGACACTTGAGAAAGTCTGTGCTTCCCTAAGAGCAGGCGGCCTCACAGTCTTTGAGCCCTTAGATCATCATGCATCTGTCTTGTGACACACGCACCAGCTATTGGCTTTCAAGGACTTGGGGGGGCTGAGAGGTGGGAGATGCCACTCTGATTGAAGGATGCCTGTGGAGGAATCAAAGGTGCCACATGGCACAATCTTCTCTCTGTTATCCACACAGCGAAGCTGCCCAAGCCGTATATCACCATCAACAACTTAAACCCCAGGGAGAATACGGACGTCTTAACCTTCACCTGCGAACCTAAGAGTGAGAACTACACCTACATGTGGTGGCTAAATGGTCAGAGCCTCCCGGTCAGTCCCAGCGTAAAGCGACCCATTGAAAACAGGATCCTCATTCTACCCAGTGTCACGAGAAATGAAACAGGACCCTATCAATGTGAAATACGGGACCAATATGGTGGCATCCTCAGCGACCCAGTCACCGTGAATGTCCTCTGTGAGTATCTTTTGTTCCTCTGTGGGCTAGGATATCGGCTTAAGTCCAAATGACCAGAGGCCAGGCCTCTCAGTCTCTCTCCGGTCCAAGTATAGACACCTTTACTTCTGGACATCCGAGCTGGCCATGACTCCCTGCCCTGGGAAAACCTGGGTAGGCACAGCCTTAACCAAGAATATAAGGGGAGGAGACACTCTTGTCATGGGAGACTTGGGGCCCACAGCTTGCGATGGGAGAAACAGGTGAATACCTCAGGCTTTGGCTCAGTGAACATAGAGGGGGTTTGGCTGGGACTTGAGGGTGTGTCTTGGCTCGAAGGTCACTGTGTTCCTTTAAGAGACCAGGAGCATCCCCTTCCTGTGGACGACATCACCTGTGGCTTTATTCTTTTTGCTCCAGATGGTCCAGACCTCCCCAGAATTTACCCTGCATTCACCTATTACCATAAAGGGGAAAACCTCTCCCTGTCCTGCGTCGCCGACTCTAACCCACCGGCAGAGTATTCTTGGACAATTAATGGGAAGTTTCACCTATCAGGACAAAAGCTCTCTATCCCCCAAATTACTACAAAGCATAGCGGGCTCTATGCTTGCTCTGTTCGTAACTCAGCCACTGGCAAGGAAAGCTCCAAATCCGTGACAGTCAAAGTCCCTGGTAAGTGGATCCCAGCATGCTTGGCAATAGGGTTTTAGGTGGAGCGTATCTGGCTTCCAGAGAAGAGTCAGGAAAACATTTTTATTCCCAGCCTGTGTCCCATGGGCACAAGCAAATCCCAAATTATCCTCCTGAACCCTCCCAATTTCTCTAAGAACTTCCAAAACTTTAACAAACAGGCTGATATCTTCATAAAATTCCCAGCCTAGACCAAGCAGGAAAAACATTGATTTCATTGAAATAATTGATAATAATGAGGATAATGTTTTTATGATTTTTATTTGAAAATTTGCTGATTCTTTAAATGGTATGTTTTCTAGATTTATGGAATTTTTCTCTTTTAATCTATCTATAGCTTATACCAGTTCAATAAACTATACTTCTGGGAATGATAATTGAAACATTTACTTTTGCTCTCTACCTGACTGCCCCAGAATTGGGCAACTATTCATGAGTATTGATATGTTTATGGTAATACACATGTTTGCACAAGTACAGTAACGATCTGCTCTCTTTGTAACAGGACACATTTGAAATCATTGGTTATATTACCAAGGCTTTGACTGGGATGTTATATTTAAGAATATAGATAGAATGAACCAATATGAACCGCAGACAAAGTCTGAAGTCAGCCTTGGTTTGGCTTCCTATTCTCAAGAGTTTTGTAAAAGTTTAATCTGAGATTCCTTTTAAAAACTTAGAGCAAAGAAAATTTTAAAAGAGCGTCCACATGGTCCATTGCTACTCTTGCCGCACTTATGTAAAGAATCAGACCAAGTTTAAAGAAACTCAACCTATTTTACAAACACACTTATTCTACTGAAATTATCATTGGTAAAAATAGAGATGCCCATAGAGAGAAAAATTATGTGGAAAATAAAAACTGTAGTACACCTGTTATGAGATTGCAGCCCTGTTCATTGTTTCTGTGTTTTTATTATCCATCTGCAGAGTGGACATTACCCTGAATTCTACCAGTTCCTCCAATTCCATTTTCTCCCATGGAATCACTAAGAGCAAGACCCACGCTGTTCCAGAAGCCCTATAAGCTGGAGGTGAACAACTCAATGTAAATTTCACGGGAAAACCTTGGACCTGAAGCGTGAGCCACTCAGAGCTCACCAAAATGTTCGATACCATAACGACAGCCGCCCAAACTGTAAACCACGACAACAAGCTGATGACTTCCCACTGTGGACAGTTTTTCCCAAGATGTCAGAACAAGACTCCCCATCATGACGAGGCTCTCACCCCTCTTAACTGTCCTTGCTCATGCCTGCCTCTTTCACTTGGCGGGATAATGCAGTCATTAGAATTTCACATGTAGTAGCTTCTGAGGGTAACAACAGAGTGTCGGATATGTCCTCTCAACCTCAAACTTTTACATAACATCTCAGGGGGAAATGTGGCTCTCTCCACCTTGCATACAGGGCTCCCAATAGAAATGAACACGGAGATATTGCCTGTGTGTTTGCAGAGAGGATGGTTTCTATAAAGAGGTAGGAAAGCTGAAATCATAGTAGAGTCCCCTTTAAATGCACATTGTGTGGATGGCTCTCGCTGTTTCCTAAGAGATACATTGTAAAACGTGACAGTAATACTGATTCTAGCAGAATAAAACATGTACCACATTTGCTAATACTGTTCTCTTAAAATAATTTTAAAAGAATGGGGTGGGCCCTCCCATGTGTCCAGGCCTGGTCTCTGAAGAGAACCCTCCATCTGCGGTAACAATGCCTAAGAAGATGAGATGTACTTGGTCCTGATATGCAGCCATCCCTGTATACCCTTCCCCAGCTGCAGGGCCATACCAGCCCAGGGCCCAAATCTTCAGCTGCAGAGCTGACAGAGAACATGGGATACCCAGCATCCCTTACCTTCTTGCAGTCCACTGCAGTGGCTACCGGCATGGCCCATTTACCCCTGAGGACACCAATCTGCTGACCCACAGTTTCTAAGAGTCAGACTTTCCTGGCTTCTCTGAGCCCCACCTACTTTCACTCTGCTCTCAGCTGCAGCTAACAGGTAAGCCAAGACCCAGACCCCAGAGGATAAACAAGGATTTCAAAACCTACTGTATCCAATGGAGATGGCCATTTGTGGGTGGAAAGCCACCCAGATGCCGAGGCAAGAGACCGAGGGCATGATCTGTTATACTATAACAAAACATAAAAGAAGAATAGTTATACCAGATATAGATCTTAGATATGATTATATATGAATGTCGCTAATCATTATTGGTAGCAATTACTCTTTATTCCAATATTATAATAATCATCGCTCTATAATCATAACCTAGGAAAAGCCAGGCCATACAGAGATAGGAGCTGAGGAGACATAGTGAGAAGTGACCAGAAGACAAGAGTGTGAGCCTACTGTTATGCCCAGACAGGGCCACTAGAAGGCTCCTTCGTCTAGCAGTAACGCCAGCCTCTGGGAAGACACCCATTGCCAAGCGGACACGTGACCCACGTGAACTTATCTATCATTGGAGATGGCTCACACTCCTTATCCTGCCCCTTTGTCTTGTATCCAATAAATATCAGCACAGCCTGGCATTCGGGGCCACTACCGGTCTCCGCATCTTGGTGGTAGTCGTCCCCCGGGCCCAGCTGTCTTTTCTTTTATCTTTTTCTCTTTTGTCTTTATTTCTACAATCTCTCATCTCTGCACATGGGGAGAAAAACCCACCGACCCTGCGGGGCTGGTCCCTACACCTACTGTACAGAGACAAAGAAGTAGAGACATATTCAACTCGCCCAACAACATTGTATCCCAAAACAATGTCCTCTCTGCCCCTCATCATGGAATCCACTCTCACCACGTGGGCAGGTGCTTCCAGGGTCTCACAACAACAAGAGGCAATGCACACTTTAACATAGCACTTCAGCAAATAAAGTGGTGACAGTTTACCTACTTACATAAAGTTTCTTAAAAGGTTCTCCCAAATTTCCCCCTGAAGAAGACAGAAAAGGCTTTCCCAATTGTGAAATATTGGCCTCCCACCTTTCAAAAAAGTACCCATGAATAGCCGAAACAATCTTGCCAAAATAAATTGTAGGGCTTGATCTTTCTTATCTGAAATCTCACAAAGGAGTACAATCATTAAAACAGAAGCTGCTGGCAAAAGAATGGACTTAAAGACAAATGGGATAGAGTTGAGGGTCTAGAAATAAACCCTCACACTTATGGTCAATTACTCTTTGAAGAGGGTGTCAAGACAATTTAATGGAGGAAGAATTCTCCTTTCAAATGATAGTGCAGAAACAACTAGATAACCACATGCCAAGCAGTGAATTTAGATAACTCTACGCCCACCATATCAAACACTTCTCTAAAAAATTGATTGGTGAGTTAAATATAAGACCTACAACCACAAAAACATCTTAAAATAGACATAGAGGTAAATATTGATGACGTCAAATGTGCAACAGATTCTTAGATATGATACAAAAGCATGACAAACAAGAAAAATGAAGAGATAAAATGGGCTTTATCAAGATGTGAGCCTTTTGTGCATAAAAGGAAATTATCAAGAAAATAATTAATAGACACAGAATGAGAGAAAATATTTGCAAACCACATATAGGCAGTTTTCATGTCCAGATAATATAAAGAACTAGCTACAACTCAATAACAAAAGGACAAACCATCCAATTTATACATGGGCAAAAGACTCAAATAGACATTTCTTCAAAGAAGATATACAAATAGTCAAGAAGGACATGAAAAGATACACAACATCATTAGTCATTAGGAAAATACAAAGTCAAAGCTGCAATGAGACACCTCATCACACCTACAAAACTGGCTACCATTCTTTTAAAATGTTAAAAAACAGGTAGCAGCATTAGGAAGAATTTGGAATCCTCATACATTGCTGGTGAGAATATGAAAAGGTACAGCCATTAGGAGAAACAGTTTTGTTGTTCCTCAAAAAGCTAATCATAGAATTCTCATTTGAAACAACATCCATTCATAGGTATATACCCAACGAATTAAATCCAGGGACTCAAACAGGTACTTGGATGGGAATGTTGATTGCAGCATTATTCACAAATGATAAAATATGAAAACAATGCAAGTGCTCATCAACACATGAATAAATAAATATGGTGAAACATACAACGAAATGTTAATCTGCCATAAAGAGGAATGAAGCTCTGACACCGGCTGGAACATGCATGGACTTTGGAAACATTATGCCAAGTGAAACATATCAGAAAAAAAATAACATAATTGTATAATTCCATTTATATGAAACATCAAGAATACGCAAATTCATAGAGACAGAGTAGAGATGGTCAAGGTCTAGGGTGGAACATACAGGGAGTTATTTTTTAAAACATACAGAGTTTCAGTTTAAAATGATAAAAATTTCCTAGGAAAAATAGTGGTGATGGTAATTTAACACTCTGTATGTGGTTAACTTCACTGAATTGTGCATGTTAAAGTGGTTAAAATAGCACATTATTCACAGAACTGTGAAAAATCGATTTCTATTATTTAATTCATCCAGGCTGAGATGTTTGTTATGGCAGCTGAAGCCCATGAATACATCATCTGACCCAGTGTTTTCAATGAAACGCATCAGTTTTTCAATCAAGTTAGCTGGAAGCTCCTGTCCCCAGCAGAATCAGAGGCTCCAAAACGAGAGCTCCAGCAGAGGCTCAGCCACCACAGGTCCGATAGGGCAGCCTCAATGTCAGGCCCTGGATGGCATGTGAGGCCACAGCGATACAACCACAACGTGAAAGTGTAAGTATTTTTACTACTTACAGACACTGGGGAGCACTCGGCACACCTGGAGACCACAGAAACAGAGGTCAGTGAGCCCAGGCAGGGTGGAGAGAAGAGACCGGTAAGCCAATGGCTTTATTAAGTCCAGGGTGTTATCTGACAGGTTTCCAGCAGGGAGCTTTAATGGATGTGTTCAAAGCAAGCAGCAAACACTGGGACCAGGAGCTCACGCTGTGACTGAGAGGTGGTCACTTTAAATGTGAGGGCGAATGTCAGAATGGTCAGTTTAAAGAAAGCAGCTGGAGAGAGGGGAGCCCAGAACACCAAGCAGCAGAGATGCCTCTAAGATTTTATCTCTGGCCACCAACTGGAGCCACTTGAAGCAGATACAGTATTGGAAACTGCCATGGTGACCAAGCCCTGCTTCTGATTTGAGGCAAATAAACTTACACCTTAAAAAATGAACATCAAGGCAACATGACACTATGAGCATCATGACATCCAGGGACACCAGCAGGGTGTGGTGCTGTGCCCTGGAGTCAGAATCCTGGGTTCTGGTCCCTGGGAGTGAGAAAATGAAAATGACTTGTGCCTGCCCCCCTGACATTGATCTTCCCACCCTGCTGCTCCCTATTCTGCTCCCAAGCCCATGTGCAGTGCTCAGCCCCAGACATCACTGCCCCAGGGTATACACAGTGCCGCCTACTGCACACAAACACAAACTCACAGAAGGTGACAAAAATCTGCGTTTGGGAGATCTGATTGTGAAAGAGGGAGAACAGTGAACGTAGAACCACAGAGACTGGGACTCACAGGGCTGGAAGGTGACGGAGCTGTAACATAACATACGTGTGACCTCGTGTGAAGTGTGCAGATCCATGTGGAATAAAACATACAGCCTGGCCTGGGATTGCTGCCGTTCGCACTTCCCTCCTTGTCCACCAGTGGGTGACAGAGTCCCTCCCAGCCTGGAGCCTTCCCAGGGAATGCCAACGTCCCTCAGCGGAACCCACAGCCCAGCACGGTCCACCCTCACCAAGGTCACTTCGGCTCAAGTCCTCAGCGCCCTCCGTGCTCCCCACACGGACTCTGTCAGCTCCTCCCTGACCTGGCGGCCGCCAACCTAACACCACTCCCTCTACAGGTAGCTCCTGCCCCACACACCTGCTCCTTCCCTGGGCCCAGCTAAAGGCATCTCCCAGGGCAGTGCTGGTGCACGCGACGCCATACTGGGCGCTTTCCCCTCGTGACCTCCCTCCATCCTCATCAACTCTTTTTGTCACTGCTCCCTAAATGCCCACCCCTGCTCCATCTGTCCTGTTCCCTGGGGCATCCCAGGCCAAGCCTAGCACTGACACAGAACAGCGGCTGCCTGAGGGCCCACAGCCTCCCCGGGAATCAGCCAGGCACCCTGTGACCTGCCTGCCTACTGCACCCCGGGGGGCTCACAGCGCGTGTGATGGTCACACACAGGCACCATCCGGGATGTGGCCACCTATCCCCAGCTGTCCCTTGGGAAGACAGACCTCTCCTGTGTGCTTACGGGGAGAAGGTGGGTGTTATTGCTCTTTGCTCACAGAACACAACTCACCCCCACCCGCCCTCTCAGGTGTGAGCAACATCCCTCCAGACAGGCTCTCTGGACACTGCCTGTTCCTCCGCTGCAGACAGCAGCTTGGCCACGTCAAAACCCTCAGGACAGACCCC
The DNA here is from genome assembly GCF_028878055.3 of Symphalangus syndactylus. Taxonomy (NCBI): domain Eukaryota; kingdom Metazoa; phylum Chordata; class Mammalia; order Primates; family Hylobatidae; genus Symphalangus; species Symphalangus syndactylus. The sequence continues at coordinate 19,803,212 of NC_072439.2, forward strand.
TGGGTATGTCAGCACATAAAAGCCTGAGCCCATCATGGCCACGGAGTAAGCCGGGATGAATCTCTCCAGCTCTGAACCCCTGCTCTGTCCCAGGCTCCCCCTCCTGCATCTCAATGAGCCATGTCCCGCGGGGATCCTGGGTAACTCCCCACTTCCTCCTGAACCACAAAGGGGAAGGTGTGGTGACCACAGGACAATCAGCTGGGCAGAGAAGAGAGGACCTCAAAGATGGTCAGGAAGAACCTGAGAAACCCTGAGCTCCAGCTCAGCCACCACACCCCAGGGACCCATAGAGTGACCGAGAACTGTCCCTTTGACTATGGGACTTACAGCTCCCACTGAGCAACCAGCACAGGCCTCAACTCCCAAGAGGCATGAGAGATTCACCCTGCACACCTCCAGGAAGGACAGTTTCCTCTGGGACACCCAGGTCCTGAATGTCCATCTTTGGAAGCTGCAGCCAAGCTAGACACGATTACAGAAAGGAAGGGTCCCTCTCACCAGGCAACACACAGCTCACCCACAGCACAATGGTGCATCACTGTGACAGGGACCTGGTGCAGCTGCAGCCTCCTGCACTGAAGGGGAGAGCCAGATGGGGATGAAAGAGGGCAAAGGCCGTGAATGTGCACCCCGACCCAGAGCCATGGGGACAGCAAGAGGCTGAGGCCCCGGACTGCGCTTGCCCACCTGTAGGGTATGTGTGTGACTGTATGGGTCTGTGTGTGTCTCTTCTGTGTGTGTGTATGTGTGTGTCTGCACAAAGTGTGTGTTGAGGTTTGGTGAAAGAATCACTGCTGAAAAAGGCAGAGCCTCCACAATTCCCAGGGACCTGAAACACAGACAAAAGGAAAAACAGAAGGAGGGACAAGGAGGCAGGACCGAGAGAGGAGGGAACAGAGAGGTGTCCTGGGCCTGACCCCGCCCATGAGCTTGAGAAGTGCTCCTGCCCCGGGAAAAGGCTCAGCGCAGAAGGAAGCAGGACAGCACAGCTGACAGCCGTGCTCAGGAAGCTTCTGGATCCTAGGCTCATCTCCACAGAGGAGAACACGCAGGCAGCAGAGACCATGGGGCCCCTCTCAGCCCCTCTGTGCACACAGCGCATCACCTGGAAGGGGCTCCTGCTCACAGGTGAGGAGAGAACTTCCTGGGAGAGGACAGGAGGAGGAAGCAGGGACACTGCATGGGGTCTCCTGGAGAGGATGGGGTTCCAAAAAATAAAAGAAGCCAGCAATTTGGGAGGCTGAGGTGGGTGGATCACAAGATCAAGAGTTCAAGATCAGTCTGGCCAACACAGTGAAGCCCTGTCTCTACTAAAAATACAAAAAATTAACCAGGTATGGTGGTGTGCTCCTGTAATCCTAGCTACTCAAAAGGCTGAGGCAGGAGAATCACGTGAACCCAGGAGGCAGAAGTTGTAGCGAGCCGAGATAGCGCCACCGCACGCCAGCCCGGGCAACATTACGAGACTCCGTCTCAAAAAAAAAAAAAAACAGAAAAAAAAGAAAAAAGAAAAAAAGGGAAGAAGGCTCTGTTGGAGCCTGGATAGGGGAAAATACACCAGAGAGGGACAGGGGTCAAAACAGAAAAGCCACATTGAACCGGAATTGGTAAGAGGTAGGAAAATCTTAAGTGTTCTGTTTTCCTGATAAATCATCAGAGGCCACCACATTTTGAAAAATGATAATAATAACTATATCAGGTGATACTTCAAATAAAAACATAAGCAGGGCATGAAACACTGTCCTCAGCAAAAAACCTCAATAATTGGGGGAAAAAAAACACCCAGGGCATGGAGGGCCCTGAGAAATCTCACATCTACAGGAGTCTGCGGCCTGTTCCTTCCAGTGCAGTCTGCACTGAGATGCAACCAAGATCACAAAAGTCCCTGTCCTCACGGAGCTCACGCTGCCATGAGGAGGAAGACAGACATGCAAAGAGATCTAGAATGTGAGGTCAGGTGTTGACAAGAACCCTGGAGGGAGCAGAGCAGGGAAAGGTCAGAAAGGGAAGACCCAGGGTCTCTGAGGGAGGTGTCAGGAAAGAAGTCTAAGGATGACCTGATGTGAGCAGGACCTGAGGGCAGTGTGGAGGGGGCCATGTGGACCCCTGGAGAAGAGGATTCCAAACAGAAAAATGCCAAGGTCAGAAGTGTTGAAGGAATGGGGGTCATGGTGCTGACCTTGACCTAGTAGGACAGTGGGACACACACACATACACACACACAAACATGCATGCCCTTTTTGTGTGTCTGTGTTTGTGTGTGTGTGTCTTCAAGGCTGAGGATTGAAGAGACCTTCTCAGGACCCAGGGCCCCATCTTTTCACCCCAGTACATAGGTCTCAATATTAACTGATGCTCTCTCCACCTCCTAGCATCACTTTTAAACTTCTGGAACCCGCCCACCACTGCCCAAGTTATGATTGAAGCCCAGCCACCCAAAATTTCCGAGGGGAAGGATGTCCTTCTACTTGTCCACAATTTGCCCCAGAATCTTCCTGGCTACATGTGGTACAAAGGGAAAATGAAGGACCTCTACCATTACATTATATCATATGTAGCAGACAGTCAAATAATTATACCTGGGCCTGCATACACTGGACGAGAAATAGTATATTCAAATGCATCCCTGCTGATCAAGAATGTCACCCGGGAGGACGCAGGATCCTACAACTTACACATCATAAAGCGAGGTGATGAGACTACAGGAGTAACTGGACATTTCACCATCACCTTATACCGTGAGTGATTCCACATGATCCCTGGCTGTTGGGGGGCAGGGATCATTTCTACTTCACACACACAGGATTGTCAGGCATGGACTGTGCCTGTGTCCCTCTCTGCATTATATCCCAGGCTGGGGTTTGGGCATTTAGTGCAGGACATACACAGAGGAGACAAATTTCAGCAGATCAGAATTCCTTTCCTGCATCCAGACCCTGCAGACACTTGCTGCAGAGGAAGGACAGTCTGATGCGGTGACTCAGCAGCAGGAGATCAGTCTCAGCCAAGCACATCATGCCCTCTTCATAAATTTCACCCTGAGAAAGACCCTGGAGAACTGAGTAGAGCTTGGCCTGAGGAGCCCCCTGAGATACTCTCAGAGAAGCTCAGTCCTAGAAGCCTCAACCCGAGACCCCTGTCCCTAAATCCTTACTCCAGATAAAGCTGAGGAGCCTGTGCCAGGGCTGGGTTGTGGCTTCTTCGGCAGCACTTACTGGGACCCAGGATTTACCAGCTGTCTGAGGACTGTGTCTCCTGGAGCTGCTCACCAGCCAGGGCTCAGCCCTCAGAGCCTCATCTGGGCAAGGACAGAGCTTTCTTCACCTGAGACTCAGAGTGCAGAGGACAGAAAGACAAGCTTTGTAGACCATCAGCCAACTGCCTTGGGAGGCTTAGGACAGTCCATAGAAAGTCTAATGTCCCCAGAAGCAGAAACAGAAGAGAGAAGATGTACCAGGTAGCAGCTTGTCCACAGGGATCTGACCTAAAGGTGATTTCTCATGGAAGGAAATCAATAGTAAATGCTGTTTGTGTGAACACCTCCACTGTGCCAAGCATTAGGTCAGGTGACTGTGAATAATTTAAAATTTATTCACAGATAGCATGAAAAGCCACAGTCCATTTGCCATTTACCTTATTTGACTGAGAGAAAACTGAGGCACAGGAAGGCACATTCACTCAGCCAGAGTCACACAAACATAAAGGGGAGATCAGGGTCACATGAGGTCTGTCTGCAGCCACAGGCCCATCCTCTCCTCCACCAGAAGTGAGGGCTTACTGGGTTCCAAGGACCCCATAGTCATTTATTGGGCCAAATTCTCTCTTCTTAGGCATCCAAACCTCAGAGGAGTGAGAGCAAATGGTCAGCTGTTTAGTCTGTACCCCAGAACTGAATCACCTGCCTCAACCGTCAGAGTCAGTGCAAAAAAACTGTCCAGGCCTCCCCCATAGATCTTCACCCCCATCACTGAACCTGAAATCATGTGTTTCCCAAAGTGTCCATGTCACTGTTATGATAGGATCAAGGAGAGGACATTGTTTTCTTTCCGCGCTCACCCCCTACACTAGCACAGGCCCAGCAAGAGAGACACACTCAGGAGCTCTCACATAACAAATGAAGGAATCGAATGAAGAATCGAATGATCCAAAACCTCTTTAGAGACGGGATCTTGGATGCAGAATCCTAGGAGGTTCTAGCCATACCTGTCCCTTGTCCTTCAGAGGCTGATACCCATGTTTCATCCCCCCATTACCTCTTGCCCCTAAAGCCACCCCACCTCATGTAACTCTGAAGCTCTTTGGCCACCGGAGGGTTCTCAGGGCTCCTTGGTCCTGGACTGTGGAACTGGGGGCACCTGGTCCCTGGGGTCTCTGAAGTCAGTGTAGCCCTCACTGCTCACTGCCATGGTGTCTCTCCCTCTCTCTGCTTCTCTGTGTCCCTCATCTTCCTCCCACTTCATTCTGACTGGCAAGCCCTGTCCTGCACAGCTTCTTCCTCCACCCCTAGGCCTTCCGCAGACACTCCCTCTAACTAGGCTGGCTGTTCTGTTCCCTTCCCGCTAACACTGTGGCCTGGCCCACCTCCCAGGAAATAGGAAAGGTGCAGAAATCACTGCCATGGCCACTCCCGTCAGGCTTCATCTCGAGCCAATGTCCCCAGGTCACTAAGAGAATGAGTTTCCACTGTATTCTCATCCAGGGCTCTTTCCCTTTGTGAGGCTGACCTGTAGACAAGACCATGGGATAGGGATAGGCAGTTCCTCCATCCACTCTTAGAATTGCCAGACAAGTTCTTCTGGCCTCCTGCACACACACAAAAATAAATTATTGAAATGGTGATATGTAGTCAAGAAAGATTTTAATGACTCCAAGTCTGCCAAACAGGACGACAGATGTTTATTATTCCTCAAATCAGCCTCCCCGGTGGATCAGGGGTTAGAGATTTTCAAGGATAGTTTCAGGGGCACAGGACTAAAAAATGAGTACTGCTGATTGTTTGGCGATGGAATCATGCGGGCAGAGGGAAATGATCTGTTTGTGCTTGAATCCACCTCTAGGTAGGGACCACATGACAGGCTGAGCCATTAGTCATAGGTATGGATGAGGTCAGCCGGTTGCCAGAATGCAAAAGAATGAGAAACATCTCAAAAGACCAATCTCACGTTCTACAATAGTGATGTTATCTACAGGAGCACTTAGTTACAAACTTTGTAAACTCTGGCCAAATGACAATTGAGCAGTCAGGGATTATAGAAACTGTGCCTACATTTTAGCACAATTCAGTTCCCTCCTATCATCTTAATCTCATGGTCTTTCACTAGTTTTACAAAGGCAGTCCCTGGGCAAAGTAAGGGTGTTAGTTTTATGGAGGAACTATTCTCATTCCTGCTTCAAAGTTAAACCATAAACTAAATTCCTCCCAAGGTTAGCCTGGCCTATGCCCAGGAATGAGTGAGGACAGCCAGCCTGAGACTAGATGCCAGATGGAGTCAGCCATGCTAGTTTGCTGTCACTGTTGTTATCTTTGCTCTGACTCACCAGGGTTTCAGAGGCTGGACAGGCCTGCAGTCCCCAAAGCCCATGGGCTCATTTCACCCGTTCAATCGTGACTCCATCCTCAACCTGCTATGGAGCTCACATTCTCTGGTCACTCCGTAGAGACTTCTGGCTTCCTATCAGGCATATAACAAGCTTGAAATTTGTCACTCGGTTCTAACACTAAGTAAAAAGCTGAACAAACTCAAAAGTCAACAACTCGCTAAAATCCCTCAGAGATGGCTGGGCACAGTGGCTCACACCTATAATACCAGCACTTTGGGAGGCCGAGGCAGGCACAAGGTCAGGAGATAGAGACCATCCTGGCTAATACGGTGAAACCACATGTCCACTAAAAATACAAAAAATTAGCCGGGCGTGGTGGTGGGGGCCTGTAGTCCCAGATACTTGGGAGGCAGAGGCAGGAGAATGGTGTGTGAACCCGGGAGGCAGAGCTTGCAGTGAGATGAGATCATGCCACTGCACTCCAGCCTGGGTGACAGAGCGAGACTCTGTCTCAGAAAAAAAAAAATGCTGTTAGAGAAATGAAGAATGCTTTTGATGCTTACTGGTAGACTGCACACAGCTGAGGTATGAACACCAAGCTTGAGGATGTATCAACAGAAACCTCCAAAACTGAAACAGGAAAGTTCAAAAAGAGTGGGGAAAAAAAGTGGAATAACATATTCAACTTCATATTTAATATTTCATTTTGACAATAGCAATTTTTAAATTTTGTAGTTGTGGGACAACTACAAAGGCTGTAACATACACGTAATAGGAATACTGGTGGTTTTGGGGACCAGTTGGAGGTGGCCACGTGGGTGCTATCTGATGGTTTCACTGCCTGTGCCACATACAACTGTTTCCTCATGATGATGCCGTTTTCATGAGTTGGAGTTCTTCGTGTGGGGAGACACACGAGCCATTGGCATCTCACTTAGACTCTTCCTAATTCACACAAACGTAAACTCCAGTGGTGTTTTCTGAGCTTAAGAGAAAATGAAGAAAGCATTTCACATACCTGTTTTGGGCTCCTCCCCATTTTTCCTAACTCTGCACAGAAATTAGAAGCAGGGAGTTCTTTCTATATTTACTAACATAACACACATCGCTTCTTTTAATTTGGCATCATTCCTCCCTTTATGTAATTGATGCACAGACCAGTTCTGTCCTTTTAACGGGACTCTCTCTACTTAAGGAGTTGCTAATTTCAAATCACCTTTGGCATCTTTCTTTGAGCATCATGTGATCCTGCTGGAATTCATGGCACACCTCAACCTTATTTTAGTCTCAAGAGAAATACTACCAGCAATTGATCTTAGATGTTTGAACCATCAGTAAAAATTTCCACTTATGAAAACATTTTAATGTTTCCTCTACATTTTTTTTTGTTACTGGAGTCAGAACATGACATGAGGTCTAAACCCCGGACAACTTTTTATGGGAAAATTCCAGTATTACAAATTGAGCATCCCAAATCCAGAAATCCAAAATCTGAAATGCTCCAAAACTAAACACTTCTGAGCACAGATGTGACGCTAAAAAGAAGTGCTCACTGGTGCATTTTCGATTTTAAATTTTCCAGATTTGGGATGCTAAACCATTACATATACTGCAAATATTCCTAAATTACAAAAAAATGAGAAATCCAAAACACTTGGTTTGAAGCTTTCTGCATAAGGAGCACTTTATCTGTATGAACTATAGGCATGAGGCTGTACAGGAGATCTCTAGAACCTCCTCTTCCTGCATAACTGAAACCGCACACCCACGGAACAACGCTCTATTCCCCTGATCCCAACTCCTGGAAACTACTATTCTACTCTCTGATTCACCCTGGAATCCACTGATATGAGGTGCATAGAGTAGTCAAACTCAGAATCACAGAGTAGAATGTCTAATGAGAGAAAGTATCTGCAAGACTTCTTCCCAAATATTGGTCTAATATCCACCAAACACATATGGTCCATGAGGGCCAGATTTCCATTATCAGTTCATGTTCGCCCTTTCCACCACTCAGTTCTGCATTTGCAAACATCCTCACGTATTTCTAGAAAGACGCACATGGTCCCCACCTGATCTCTACAGGGGGAAGGGAGCATCATGGACCCAGAACAGGGAACATGGTCTTGGTCCAAAGCTATCAGCTCTTGCCTGTCCCCTTCACTCTTTGTAGGTCATTCCTTGGACTCTCCTCTATCTTTAGAGGTCACTGGCTCAAGTCAGTCACTATGAGACACCTGGGAAAACGGCCCCACCTTGTGGCTCCACTGCCTGATGACTGAACTGACCTCCAGGCTTGACTCTGGTCTCCCCTGTGTTATTTCTGCTGAAGTACCCAGTCCCAGGCCAGGCTTTCCAGTACCCAAAGGGTTTAAGGACAATGGGAAGTTCCATCATCCATCTCTAGGATGTCCTTGGAAAGGGAAGCTGCAGAGAAAACATACCTCGGGGGGCAAAGTAAGACTGAAACTAAGAAGATTCCAGCACTGCATGCTCCAAGTGAGGACCACAAGGTGGGCCAGGCAGTTGGAGACGGAGGGACTCAGAGAGGAACCAGGGGCTGTGACTGCTTGTCCTGTGTCTTTCCATGATCCAATGCTGCTGCTCAATTCACACTTAAGAAAGTCTGTGATTCTCTCACATAAAGCAGGCAGCCTCACAATCTCTGAGCCGTCAGATTGCCATTCATCTCTCTTGTAACACACACACCTGCCATGGGCTTTTAAGGACTTGGGTGGGCTGAGAGGTGGGAAATACCAACTCTGATTGAAAAATGTCTTTGGAGAAATCAAACGTGCCACACAGGTTAATCTTCTGTTTTCTGCACAGCGGAGACTCCCAAGCCCTCCATCTCCAGCAGCAACTTAAACCCCAGGGAGGCCATGGAGGCTGTGATCTTAACCTGTGATCCTGAGACTCCAGACGCAAGCTACTTGTGGTGGATGAATGGTCAGAGCCTCCCTGTGACTCGCAGGTTTCAGCTGTCCAGAAGCAACAGGACCCTCTTTATATTTGGTGTCACAAAGTATATTGCAGGACCCTATGAATGTGAAATACGGAACCCAGTGAGTGCCAGCCGCAGTGACCCAGTCACTCTGAATCTCCTCCGTGAGTATCTTCTGTTCCTCTGGGAGCCAGGCTGCCATCCCAAATACACGTGGCCAGAGGCCAGACCTCTCAGTCCCTCTCAGGTCCAAGTACAGAGACCTTTACCCCTGGACATCAAAGCTGGCCATGACTTTCTGCCCCAGGCAAACCAGAGTAGGCCTAGGCTTGATCAACAATAGGAGAAAAGAGGCTGCTCCTGTCATGGAGACTCAGGCTCCACAGCTTGTGATGGGAGAAACAGGTGAATGTCTCAGGCTCCAGATCAGTGAACACAGCCGGGATTTGGCTGGGACTTCACTGTTGCGACTTGGCTCACAGGGTCACTGTGGCCCTTCCACAGACCAGGAGCTTCCCTTCCCTCTGACAATATCTCCTGTGACTTTATTCTCTTTGCTCCAGATGGCCTGGATGCCCCCACCATTTCTTTCTCATACACCTATTACCATACAGGGGAAGTCCCCAAGCTCTCCTGCCTCACAGACTCTCACCCACTGGCAGAGCATTCTTGGCTGACTGATGGGAAGTTCCAGCAACCAGCACAAGTGTGCTTTATCTCCCAAATCACTAAAACGTATAGAGGGGTCTAAGTCTGTTTCATCCATAACTCAGCCACTGGTAGAACAAATCTCATAATCAAAAGGATGATAGTCCCTGGTAAGCGGATCCCTGGAGCATTGGCAATATGTGTTCCAGTGAAGTCTATCTAGCTATCAGGGAAGAGCCAACTGCCCTCTGTAAAGGGAGAGGGAAAATCAAAACCCAAGACAGGGAATATGTTTCTGCTCCAAAACCACCAGCTTTTGCCTATCCCCTTCACTCTTTCTAGATCATTCTTTAGACTCTACAGTAACAATGAACAATCTCAAAGGAAATTAAGAAAAGAATTTCAATTCACATTAACATCAAAAGGAATAAACTATTTTGGAATAAGTTTAACCAAAAAGGTCAAATGATTATACCCTGAAAACTACAAAATATTGCTGAAATAAATTAAAGATGATATCAATATATGGAAAGACATTTCATTTTCATGGATTGGAAGAATCAATATTCTTAGAAAGACAATAATACCCAAAGTGAGTTGCAGATTCCATGCAACCCCTACCAGAATCCCAGTAACCTTTTTTGCAGAATTAGAAAACTCTGTCCTAAATCTGACCTGAAAGGCTCTTATTAATGACTGCCACAACAGAAACACTGAGAAAAAGATGCAACCACGAAAAGGTGGAAAGTTCTGATGACATAGAAAATAGCAATCAGCCTTTCTCGCATCCCAAAGCCTTCAAAAATATACGAGTGCAGCATGGGCAGTATGGAATTGACCGAAAACTAATCGCCAAGCTAGAAACGTGGTGAGAGAAAAAAAAAGGGCAAGAATATATTTGGCTTATCAACTCCCACTTTTGCCTACTAATCTGATGCTGAAAAGAAATGCTCACTGAAGCATTTTAGATTTTGAATCTTTCAGATTTGGGATGCTAAACCAGTAAGTATATGACAAATATTTCAGAATCAAAAAATGTCAGAAATCCAAATCACTTTTTCTCCTAAGTCTTATGAAAAAGAAATAATCTGTGTGAACTATAGGCATCAAGCTGTACAGCAGATCTCTAGAACCTCCCCACCTTGCATAACTGAAACTGCACAGCCATGAACAACTTCTGATTCTCCCCACTCCCAGCTCCTGGCAACCAGCAGTCTCTTCTCATATTCACTCTGGAATCCACTTACATGAGGTCCCTAGAGTAGTCGAACCCATGGAATCAGAGAGTAGAATATCCAATGAAAGAAAATATTTCTAAAACTTCTCTCCAAATTTGTCTCATATCCATCAAACAAACACGGCCCATGAGGAACGGATTTCCACCAGTTCATTCCCACCCTTTCCACCAGTCAGTTCTGCATTTGCAAATGTCCACATGTATTTCTGGAAAGATTCACATGGTCCTCACATGCCCTCTGCAGAAGGAGAGGAAACTTAAAGAACCCAGGACAGGGAACATGGTTCTGCTCCAAAGCCACCAGCTCTTGCCTGTCCCCTTCACTCTTTCTAGATCATTTCTTGCACTCTGCTCTATCTTTAGAGGTCACTGGTTCAAGGAAGTCATCATGAAACACTTGCAAAAAACTGCCCCACCTTGTGCCTCCACTGCCTGATGACTGAACTGACCTCCAGGCTTGACTCTGGTCTCCCTTGTGTTATTTCTGCTGAAACATGCAGTCCCAGGCCAGGCTGCTCAGTATCTTCAGGGTTTCAGGACAATGTGAAGTCCCATTATTACTCATCTCTAGAATGTCGTTGGAAATGGAAGCTGCAGAGAAATCACATCTAGGGGGGCAAAGTAGGATGGAATTTGGAAGGGGCCCAGCAGTTGCACATTCCAGGTAAGGAAAACAAGGTGAGCCAGCCAGTCAACTGATGAGGGAGGGACTCAGAGGGGTACCAGGGGCTGTGACTCCCACTGACGTGTCTGTGCATGACCCAAAACTGCTGCTCAATTGACACTTGAGAAAGTCTGAGCTTCCCTAAGACAGAGCAGGCGGTCTCACAGTCTTTGAGCCCTTAGATCATCATGCATCTGTCTTGTGACACACGCACCAGCTATTGGCTTTCAAGGACTTGGGTGGGCTGAGAGGTGGGAGATGCCAACTCTGACTGAAGGATGCCTATGGAGGAATCAAAGATGCCACACAGGACAATCTTCTCTCTTTTATCCACACAGCAAAGCTGCCCAAGCCATACATCACCATCAACAACTTAAACCCCTGGGAGAATAAGGATGACTTAACCTTCACCTGTGAACCTAACAGTAAGAACCACACCTACGTGTGGTTGCTAAATGGTCAGAGACTCCCGGTGAGTCCCAGGGTAAAGCGACCCATTGAAAACAGGATCCTCATTCTACCCAGTGTCACAAGAAATGAAACAGGACCCTATCAATGTGAAATATGGGACCGATACGGTGGCATCCGCAGTTTCCCAGTCACCCTGAATGTCCTCTGTGAGTATCTTTTGTTCCTCTGGGGGCCAGGCCACCAGCTTAAATCCAAACGACCAGAGGCCAGGCCTCTCAGTCTCTCTCCGGTCCAAGTATAGACACCTTTACTTCTGGACATCCGAGCTGGCCATGACTCCCTGCCCTGGGAAAACCTGGGTAGGCACAGCCTTAACCAAGAATATAAGGGGAGGGGACGCACTTGTCATGCGAGACTTGGGGCCCACAGCTTGTGATAGGAGAAACGGGTGAATACCTCAGGCTTCGGTTCAGTGAATACAGAGGGGGTTTGGCTGGGACTTGAGGGTGTGTCTTGGCTCAGAGGGTCACTGTGTCCCTTTAAGAGACCAGGAACATCTCCTTCCCTGGGATGACATCACCTGTGGCTTTATTCTTTTTGCTCCAGATGGTCCAGACCTCCCCAGAATTTATCCTTCCTTCACCTATTACCGTTCAGGAGAAAACCTCTCCTTGTCCTGCTCCTCGGACTCTAACCCACCGGCAGAGTATTCTTGGACAATTAATGGGAAGTTTCTGCTATCAGGACAAAATCTCTCTATCCCCCAAATTACTACAAAGCATAGCGGGCTCTATGCTTGTTATGTTCGTAACTCAGCCACTGGCAAGGAAATCTCCAGATCCATGACAGTCAAAGTCTCTGGTAAGTGGATCCCAGCATCCTTGGCAATAGGGTTTTAGGTGGAGTCTATCCAGCTTTCAGAGAAAAGTCAGGAAAACGTTTTTATTCCCAGCCTGTGTCCCATGGGCACAAGCAAATCCCAAAATCTCCTACTGAACCCTCCCAATTTGTCTCTACAGACTCTCTCTTCCTTGTTTTTCTATTTTCTCATGTCTAACCTTGTGTCTGCCCTGAGAAAGGTAGGGAGGGGGCTTTATCAGCCCTGAGCCCTATGTGGTAAAACAGGCTTCACAGAGGGCCAAGAAGGAGAGTCCTCAAGATCAAGTTGCTTCTCGCTGTCACCAACACATCCCCTTCTGCCACGTCTTTGTTTTCTTGTACCTATTCCATGAGCTACAAGGAACATGTGAGGCTTTGAAACAAGCTCACGCTTTTCCCCAAATGAGAGGAGGAAGCCCCTTGGGTGAGGAAAGAGCAGCTCAGACTCTGCTTCCTGCTCTGCTCCGGGCTCCTCTGGTGACTGGCCCTGCCTGACTCCACCTGGGGTGGGACCAGCATGTGTGGAGAAAGAGCCCTGGTGGCCTGTCCTGAATTTGGCTAAATCGAGCTGCCAGTTGAAGCCAAGCCTCCCATGGGCCAGGCTGCAGGGAAATAAGAAGAGAGGGAGCCTCAGGGCAGACTCCTGAGCTGCATCCTGGCTCTGAAGTCACCGGCTGTATGAGGCTGTGGGCACAACACGTGGGACACAGCACAGAGGACAGTGACTGATGCAGTGCTGGAGAAATAGGGAGATTTGCCCCTGGGGCTCTGCATGGCAGGAAAGGGGCAGTGCCAAAAAGCGTGTAATTATAGAGAGGGTAAGACTACCAGACACTTTATATATATCTAATATAAGACTTACCATTAACTATTTCTAAGTGTACAATTTAGGGCTGTGTAACCATCACACCATCCATTTCCAGAACTTTTTCCTCTTACCATATTAAACCTCTGTACCCAATAAACAGTAACTCTCACTCCTTCTTCCCCTAACCCTTAGCACCTACCATTCTACTTTCTGTCTCTATGTAACTGGCTATTCTAGCTATCTTTTATAAATGGAATTATATAATAATTATCCTTTTGTGTCTGGCTTATTTCAGTTAGCATAATATCTTCAAGGTTCATCCATTTTGCATGATATATTGGAATTTTATTCCTTGTTAAGGTTGAATAACATTTCAATGTATAGATACACCTCCTTTGCCTACCCACTTACCTTTCAATGGATTTTTCAGTTGTTTCCATTTTTTGTCTATTGTGAGTAATGCTTCTCTGAACATCAGTGTACAAATATTTGTTCAAATTTCTTTCAATTCTATAAGGAGCATGTCCAGAAGTGGAATTGCTGGATCAAATGGTAATCTATTGTTTAATTTTTTGAGAAACAGCCACACCACCTTTTACAGTGGCTATAACATTTCCCATTCCCATCAGCAATGCACTAGAGCTCCAATTTTTCCATCTACTTGAAAACACCTGTTGTTTTTTGTTGCTGCCATTGTTGTTGTTTATCAAAGCCATCCTAAATTGTGTGAGGTGGTGTAACATTGTGGTTTTGATTTGCATATCTCTAAGTATTCGTGATGCTGAGTAACTTTGCGTGGGCTTATTGGATATTTGTATATCTTCCTTGGAGAAAATTCTATTTTAATCCTTTGTTCATTTTTTAGTTGGGTTTTTGGAAGTTTGCTGTTGTTGACTTGTAGATTTTCATGTATTCTGGAAATTAATTTCTTATCACACATATAATTTGCAAATATTTGTATCATTTCATGGGTTGCCTATTTACTTTCTTGATAATGTTCTTCGATATATAAAAGGTTTTGATTTTTATGAAGTCCAATTTATCCATTTTATTTGTTGCCTATGCTTTTGTTGTTACAACCAAGAAATCATTCTGAAATCCAGTAGCATGATGCTTTTCTTCTAAGAGTTGTATAGTTTTTGCTCTTACATTTGGATTTAATCTATTGTGGGTTAATTTTTGTACATGGTTAGGTAAAGTTTCCACTCTTCTTGCCCTTCGATATCCAGGTTTCCCATTGTCATTTGGTGAGAACACTGTCCCTTCCCCATTGAATGATCTTGGCACACTCGATGAAAATCATTTGGCCATATATGCAAGCATTTCTTTCTGGGCTATTATATTTCATTAATTTCTATGTCCTCCTTTATGCCAGTACCACACTGTATTGATTACTGGGGCTTTGTAGTAAATGCTGAAATCAGGAAGTGTGAGTCCTCCAGCTTCATTCTTCCTCTTCAAAGCTGTGTGTCTATTTAGAGTCATGAGATTCAATATAAATTTTAGGACAGATTTTTCTTTTTCTGCAAAAATGTCACTGAGATTCTGATAGGAATTGTATTGAATCTGCAGCTCACTTTGGGTAGCACTGTCCTCCTAACAATATTAAGTCTTCCAATTCATGAAAACAAAATGTCTTTCAATTTATTGATGTCGTCGTTCATTTCTTTCAGCAATATTTTGTAGATTTCAGGTAGAATCATTTCACCTCTTTGGTTAAACTTACTCCTAAATATTTTATTCTTTTTGATGTTAATATAAATTGAAATTTTTTTCTTAATTTCCCTTCAGATTGTTCATGGTTAGTGTTTTGAAATATAACTGATGTTTGAATGTTGATTTTGTACTGTGCAACATTACTGAATTTATTTCTTAATTCTAATAGGTCTGTTCCATCTTTAGGATTTCATACACATAAGTTCAAGTTATCTGTAAACAGGAATAATTTTACTCCTTCCTTCCAATTTGAATGTCTTTTTTTAAATTCTTGTCTAATTTTTCTGACTAGACCTTCGATACTATGTTGAATAAAAGTGTCAAAAGCAGGCATCCTTGTCTTGTTCCTGCTCACACAGAGAAAGCTTTCAGTCTTTCTCCATTGAGTATGATGTTAGCACTGGGTTTTTCACATATTGCCTTTATATTGAGGTGGTTTCCTTCCATTCTTAGAATGTTTTTATTATGAAAAAATATTGAATTTCATCAAATGCTTTTATTGATTCAATCTTATTACTGATTATAGTTCTATTCATATTTTTATGTGTTTCTAGGAGTTTGTCTACTTCATCTACTTTATCCAATTTATTGGCATACAATTATTTATAGTACTTTTGTAATCATTATTTTATTAGAATTGGTAGTAATCTCTTCATGCTTCATTTCTTTTTTCTTTTTTTTTTTGTGAAGAGATAGACAGGCTCTCACTCTGTAGGCCAGCCCAGGACAGAATACAGTGGTGTCATTATGGCTCAATGCAGCCTCAACCTCCTGGGCTCAAACAATTCTCCTTCTTCAGCCTCCCAAGATGCTAGGACTACAGGTGCATGCCACCATGCCCAGCTAATTAATTTTTTTTTTTTTTTTTTTTTTTTTTTTTGGAGAGACAGGGTCCCCTCAGGTTACCTATGCTGGTCCAAACACCTGGCCTCAAGAAATCCTTCTGTTGTGACCTCCCAAAGTGCTAGGACTAAAACATGACCCACCATGCTCGGAGTCCATTTTCATTTCTGATTTTAGTAATTTTAAACTTTTCTCCTTTTTTCTTGGTCAATCTGGTTAATGGTTGTCAATTTTGTTGATTTTATTTTGAAGAATCAACTTTTGGTTTCATTAATTTCCTCTTTTTTTTTCCATTCTCCATTTTATTTATATCTACTCTAATCCTTATTATTTCCCTCATTCACAGTGCTTGGATTTAGTTTGTTCTTCTTTCATATCCTGAAGTATTAAAGTAGGTTCTTGACCTGAGATCTTTCTTCTTTTTTAATGTAAGAGTTTACAGTTATAAATTTCTTGCACAAGACTCAACTTCTCTGAACCTCTGATTCCTCCCCTGAAAATTGCAATGAGAGTGCTTTCTTCATACCATTCTTTTAAAGGTTTAATGCAGTCAATGAAACAAGATGCCACACACAGAGGATCCAATGTCAGCTGCTATATTACTACCATCATCATTAGCCTTGAGGTCAAATAGTCCTAGAATCAAATCGCAGATCCACCTGTCACTAGCCATATGACACCTGGAAAGTTTTTACACCACTCTAAGCTTCTGTCTTTTCATCGGCAAAATGGAAATAATGCCTACCTGACATGGTTATTGTGTGGATTAAATGAGATACAGGTAAAGTATTTAGCACAGGGTGTGGCACACAGGAAGTGCCCTTCAACAGTACCTACCTTTTTCCATATGTATATGGAAAAAGAGGTAACACATAAAACACTAGGACATGGTTACTGACTGCTTATGGGAGAGAAAGAAAAAAAAGCTAAGTCCAAAGAATCAAGCCTGGTATGTTAGTTTTTACCAACTGAGATGCACCCAAGATGGGATTAGACATACAAGATAATTAATCAGGGAGGACACCTGTGAGGGAATGTGGGGCAGGCATGAAGGTAGCATGGGAGAACCCACAGACCACTATGCAGAGCTGATTCCTGTGAAAAAGAAAGAGAAAGAAGTTTTAGGTACCAATGCAGTTCTAAGAGTTTTTGCAAGGCTGATGGGGAGTCCTCCAGCCAGTCACCCATTAGAGTTAAAGAGAGCCTCAGAGAACTAGGCTTGCTTTCACGCCCTTGCTGGGAGCCTGTGGGAAAGAAGCTTTCTGTGCAAAGGAGGTGGTGAATTTGAAATGCACTGACCTGGGCCTTCTGTCAATCAGGTCCCTGCCATGGAGACCTGGCAGGATCTCATTCACGGCTGCCACAACAGAGACGCTGAGAAAAAGATGCCACCATGAAAAGGTGCAAAGGTGGTAAGTTCTAATGACATAGAAAATAGCAATCAGCCTTTCTCATCTCCGAAAGCCTTCCAAAATATCTGAATGCAGTAGAGAATTGACAGAGGACTGATCACCAACCTAGAAACATGGTGAGAGGGAAAAAAAACTGCAAGAATATCATCATCTCCCATCAATTTTCCAACAGAAATAATGTAGTCCTTGAAGAAACAATTCTACAGTACCTCATGTTACATGCTTGCTCCTGAGGCTCCCCCATGTAAAATAACATCAACTTCTTTCCTTCTTTTGTTTTCTTTCCATGACAGCTCCTTCAGGAACAGGACATCTTCCTGGCCTTAATCCATTAGAGCAGCCGTGATGTCATTTCTGTATTTCAGGAAGACTGGCAGGCATGATGGCCTTTTCTCTTATCCTGGTTCCTGCAGGGCTGACTGCCATGCTTGGGAGAGGGAAAAGACTTATTTGCCTGTGTCTGGGACTGGATCTCCTCCTTCCTCCACTAAACTCCTGCTTCTCAGCCCTAATTCCTGCAGTTCCCTTTCTCCCTGGCCTCTATGCTCCCTGTGCCCCACTGTCTTTTAGATATAATTATCTCCAGCGTCTGCTCATTTGTTTCTCAGATTCAAATGAGAAACACAATTCCACATGGTGAAAGCCTCTTCATTATTTTTAACATCTCTCTAAGTGTAATTCTCTCCATTCCCATAAAGCTCAACCACTTCTCAAAGCATTGCTTGACTTCTTGTCTCCAGACTTTGAAACCTTCCTTGCATATGACTGCCTCATTACCTTTCTAAAATCTAGTTATTTCACTTAATCAAGACTCTCCAGGGGTCTACTCTAGGCTGTTTGATAGAATCTTCAGGGGTCTACTCTAGACTGTTTGATAAGTTCACCTTTCTTCTATTTACTAAGGCTTCTCACTTCCTTTACCTCTACTTCCTAGTATAATTCCTCCATCCTAATTAGAACTGTCTTCCTACACATCCCTGCCCCTTCACCCATATAGACATAAAATTCTTAGTTCCAATGCTATGTCTAAAAGCAGAATGAAATCCCCTCCACCATCTGCACTGCAGACTTAACCACACGTTCATCACAAGCAACATCTGACCTCGTGGAGAACAAAGACTTTAGGATTAACATGTGAACCTGAGACTCAGAACACAACCTGTGTGTGGTTGAGATCTTTTCCTGATGACCAGTTCATGTGTTTAAAAAAGATACATAAATGAAGAAGGCAAGGTCCCTAACCTAGGAGACATAAAGCCTAAGACAGGAAATGAGACCTGAAAATAATCATGATACCAAAATAGAAAAAATTGAATGCCACAAGAAATCAGAGAAATCTGATGGAAAATAGAGCTACATATTGGAATCACTGGAAAATATTTTTAAAAGTGGATGCTCAAGCCCCACCCATTAGTTCCAGTTTAAAGGTCTGGAGAGGGACCCAGGCATTGGTAATTTTTAAGTCTCCCCTGACACTACTAACATGTAACAAGGATGGAGAACTCTTGTTGTAATAGGTAGAACTTAAAACTAAATCAATGATTTTCAGCTGGAAGTACTGGAATTACCTAAGGACCTTTTTCAACATACATAAGACTATACTTTTTTGGCCCTATTTATGAATGGGCTACACCAAGCACTCAGTAATCCAGTTGAGAAACAGAAGCTGAATGGAAAACCCAAATTATCTGATATGTTAAATTATATAGAAAGCATTTTCAAATAAGTGATAAGTGATGCTAAACCTTCTCTAAATAATAGTTATGGGAATGTTAATAATATGAGCATTCTAGGCTGGGCACGATGGCTCATGCCTGTAATCCCAGCACTTTGGGAGGCCGAGGTGGGTGGATCACAAGGTCAGGAGATAGAGACCATCCTGGCTAACACGATGAAACCCCGTCTCTACTAAAAATGCAAAAACAAAATTAGCCGGGCGTGGTGGCAGGCACCTGTAGTTCCAGCCACTCAGGAGGCTGAGGCAGGAGAATAGCATGAACCCAGGAGGCAGAGCTTGCAGTGAACTGAGATCGCACCACTGCACTCCAGCCTAGGTGACAGAGTGAGACTCTGTCTCAAAAAAAAAATTTTTTAATGAGTATTCTAAAAATTATATGAAATTTCTGAAAATCAAATATGTTATCATAGTGTCATATACCACAGAAGTAACTAGATTTGTATGTGAGCTGTGTCTTTACCATAATAAACTCTCATTAGATTTTTAACCATAGTCATTTTAAACCTTTGTCCTTCCCAGACAGTTGCTTTGATTCTTCCTCAAAGTATTTACAATCAGCTACAGTCCAAAATTGCTTTTTCTTCAAGGAGACTTATGGAAAAGACTCTGACAAGGACTCTTGAATACAAGTTTCTGATAACTTCAAGATCATACCACTGGACTAAGAATTTTCAAAATTTTAATGAACAGGTTGATACCTTCATGAAATTCAAGACAAAGAAGAAAAAAACTCAATGTTATTGGACTAAATAATCAAAAGGATAATGTCCTCATAATTTTTTATTTGAAAATGTGCTGATTCTTTGAATGTTTTATTCTCCAGATTTATGAACTTTTTTCCTTGAGCAATTGGTAAAGAATACTTTTGTAAACAAAAATTGAAACATTTGCTTTTGCTCCCTATCTGAGTGCCCCAGAATTGGGAAAGTATTCATATGTTTATGATAATAAAGTTATTTTCACAAGTTCAGTAAGAATCTGATCTCTTTATAACAAGACACGTTTGAAAACATTGGTTATATTACCAAGGCTTTGACTGGGATGTTATATTTGAGAATATACATAGAATAAACCCATAGGGAATGCAGGCAAAGTCTGAAGTTGGCCTTGGTTTGGCTTCCTAGTCTCAAGAGGCTTTTGGAAGTTTAATCTGAGATTCTTATTAAAAACTTCTAGCAAAGCGAAGTTTAAAACGAGCCTCTACGGCCCATTGCTACTCTTGCCGCACTTAGGTAAAAAATCTGGGCAAGTTCGGTGAGACTCAACCTATTTTGCAAACAAATTCATCCTACTGGAATTGTCTTTGGTAAAAATAGAGGTTCCTATAGAGAGAAAAACTATGTTGAAAAGAAAAACTGTAGTACACCTGTTACCAGATTGAACCACTGTTCATTATCTTTGAGTATTTATAATCCACTGGTAGACTGGACTGGACCGTGAATTATTTTAGTTCTTCCCATTCAATTTTCTCCAATGAAATCATTAAGAACAAGAGCGGCTCTGTTCCTGAAGCCATATAAGCTGGAGGTGGACAACTCTATGTAAATTTCATGGGAAATCCCTCGTGACTGAGGTGTGGGCCACTAAGAGCTCACCAAATGTTCAACACCATAACTTAGAGACACTCAAACTGCAAACCACGACAAGTTGATGACTTTACGCTGTGGGCAGCTTTTCTCAAGATGTCAGAACAAGACTATCAATCATGATGAGACTCTTACCTCTCTTAATTTGTCCTTGCTTATGCCTGTCTCCTTTGCTTCCCAGAATAATGCTGTACTTAGGATTTCACAAGAAGTAGCTTCTGAGAGTAAGTTAACAGTGTCAGATATATCAGGTCAATCACATTTTTTTTTTTTAAGATGGAGTTTTGCTCTTGTTGCCCATGCTGGAGTACAATGACACAATCTTGGCTCACCACAACCTCTGCCTCCTGGGTTCAAGTGATTCTCCTGCTTCAGCCTCCCAAGTAGCTGGGATTACAGGCATGCACCACCACGCCCAGCTAATTTTGTGTTTTCAATAGAGACAGGGTTTCTCCATGTTGGTCACGCTGGTCTCGAACACCTGACCTCAGGTGATCCGCACGCCTCAGCCTCCCAAAGTTCCGGGATTACACACGTGAGATACCACACCCAGCCCACACATTTTTACATAACAAGAGATCCTTTAGTCCACTCAAAGGCTGATGTTAGCTGCATGTGTAACACAACTTTTTCCTCAAATGTATGGAGTTTTTTTTAGACTTGCACTTCTATACTTGCCTATTCTCACTCCCTGTTTTAATTTAACATAGACATGCAATGCTAGATAATAGAATTGCTCTCTACCAGCTGAACAGCGAGGATCCTGTGCAGTTTCTGACACTTCTTGTTGCACATGGATAAATACATCGGGTATTACAGAGACTCAGTTGTAAAAATCAATAAATGTGCTGCCTGGTTAAAATGACTAGACTCTTTTGGCTTCTTCTTTGATCTATCCTATTGTAGTTGGTTTGCATCTTGCCTAAGGTGCATATTCCAAACTCTTGATATTTTCCTCCTGATAGTCATGCTGGTAGTCTCCCTTGTGCGGTGGAGAGAACAAGAGCGGCTCTGTTCCTGAAGCCATATATAACTCCATTCCAATATAATGAGTCTGTTCACAATTGGGAATCGGTAAAATGCCATTAACAAGGAAGTGAAGATAATTTAAGTTTAGACATAAGCAAGCTAAAAGAACATATTTTTGAGGCCTCTCAAGCACACTTAACTGCTTTACCTAGTGCTGAAGTTTTAGAAGGTATCTCTGAGGGGTTATCTAATCTCAACCCCATTCAATAGGTAAAATCTCTGGGAGGATCCACTATTATTAATTTAGTTCTGTGTATAATTTGTGCTATAGGTTTATTGTTCATGTGTAAAATTGGAAAAAATATTCTTCAATCCAATCGTGATCAGTGCCAAGCTATGACTGCTATGGTTCATTTAAATCAGAGAAAAGGGGGAGATGAAGGGAGACCCCCTGAAACTATTGCTATAGAATAAAAGATGAAATGCTCCAGATTATTGTAAATACAAAATTGCATGCAGGATTGTGTAAAGACAAATGCCAGGTTGGGCTGCCAGAATGAGCCAACAGCACATGATGTGCTTCCCCTGCAGAGAGCCTATGAATGGTTGTGCAGTCAGGGAGGTTTCACATTACCAAGATTACTATCCCAGAAAAGCAGATGTCCATAGCTCTGGGAATGGAATGTTATCCTTTTGGAGAGCCTATAAATGACCCTAAATCCCTCACTAACCTACCCCCATTCTCACTAAACTTAATAATAAATGCTGGTATATCCAGTGCATTGGCAGCATCGCAGGACCAGAAGGCGGTGATCCCCCTATGCCCAGCTTTCACTATCTTGTGTGTGTCTTTTATTTCTCAACCTGCCGATCTGTCTGGGAACACAGAAAGAGCCCCATTGCATTGCAGGGTGCAGGCCAGATCCCGCAATATAGTCCCAGCTACTTGGGATGCTGAAGCATCTGTAGAGGGAGAGCTGCCCCAAATCATAAATCACAAATAAAAGCCAATTACATCTATAACTAAATTAGTTGTAATTTTGTCTTATCACACATGCTCACAGCAAGCAATGGCCAGTGGAGTCTCTCAGGCTGCATCATTCTCACCCTGACCCTCCTGCCTTTCTCTTTCACTTACAGGGACCCTTATGATGACACTGGGAGCCACCCAGCTAAGGCAGAATAAGCTTTCCATCTCAAGATACTCAACTTCATCACCTTTGAACAGTGTTTTTGCCAAGAAAAGTAAATGCATATGTTCCAAGAGTTAGGATGTGGATTTCTTTTCTTTTTTTGAGACAGAGTTTCACTCATGTTGCCCAGTTGGTGTGCAGTGGCACAATCTGGGCTCACTGCAATCTCCGCCTCCCAGGTTCAAATGATTCTCCTGCCTCAGCCTCCCAAGTAGCTGGCATTACAGGTGTCCCCCACCACACCCAGCTAATTTTTGCATTTTTAGTAGAAACGGGGTTTCACCATGTTGGCCAGACTGGTCTCGAACTCCTGACCTCTTGATCCGCCTGTCTCAGGCTTCCAAACACCTGGGATTACAGACGTGAGCCCCTGCACCCAGCCCTGATGTGGACATTTTTAAGAGGCCATTATTCTGCCTCATACAGGTCACTTTCATAAACATCACCCACAACAAAAATGTTTTGCCTTCCTTACATGTCTCACTTTTCTGTCTGCACAAACCACAGTGAAACACACTAGCTCTGCTATGAAGTGGCTGGATGACCCTGGGCCACTCATTTGACCTCCCTCAGCCTCTTTCCTCATCTGCAGTGTAAGGCTGACTCTTACTGCATCAGAAAATGACAGTGGAAGAGTCAATTAACATGTGTAAGACATTAGTCACAGAGCCTGGTTCCTGATGAGCCCTTGGTAAACATTCCTTTCTGTCCTTTCCTTTCCCCTTCCCATTTTTCTTGCCCTCACCCATCTTCTCCTTCAACTCCTTTCTCTTCAGTAACTTACTCAGTCTAACCTGCCAATTAAAGAAGCCACACTACCCATTCTCTCATGACTCTGCTGGAATGTTCTTGTGATGTGATCTGCTATCCACTCAAGGCAATGGGTATTATTTATACGGAGAGGTCTGTTTGCAACAAGAAATCCTTTTTATGTTCACACAAAATTTATACACAATTTCTCTTAACTTACACGTACCAGTCTCAATTCTATCCTGTTATTTCATACATGTACTTCATTATTTTATTCTTCAGTCTTTCTCCTTACACCTTAAAAATTAGGATAGTACAAAAACAAAAATAATGGCCTGGGCCAGAAGAGGGGATTCCTTTAGCAAGATGAATGCTTTCCTTTTTCAAGATGAATGAATGCTATGTGCAAGGCAGCCCTGAAGCCCATTTCTGGGTTTGGCTTACATCAAAGCCATTTGACTCTAGGACACATTCTTAGATTCCCAGGAGATAATGATTGCCACGGAAGCCACACCCACTCTGAGTATTCCTACTGTTGGGTAAAGGAATGTTTCCAGAATGTTGTGCATTCTGTTTACTCCTCCTAAATTCTTCCACTCCTGGAAGTTAAGCTTCCCCACTAATCAGCTTCATCTCCAGCTGGCCTGCCTGGACCCTGACCGGAAAATACCTCCCCACTCTGGATGACCAGGGTGGCACCTTTGTCTATGCCCATAATTATAACAGCTCACACTGATGTAACACTCACTATGCACCAGGCACTATCCTAAGAGCTTTCCAGGTAACTACAGTCCTCATCAAAAAATCCCAAGTGCCACAATCCCCATTTTTAGATTAAAAAAACAAAAAACTGAGGCAGAGAAGCATGTGCCCACTGTCACCTAACTCCATAATTCAACCTCATCCTCCACTTCATCTGGTAAGAGGACACTCTAAGATGTACAAGGTCTCCTGAATGACATCCTCCTCCAAAAATGATTTTTATCCCATTTACTTTCAGGATTTGACAAACAGCCAGCATTTTGTTTTCTGTCTCACCCTTCACTTATCCACCTGTTCCCTAAAACTACACTCACAACTACACAACTACACAGCCCTGCATAAAAGCTAGCTTTTAGAAACCTCAATCTCTTTTGGAAAAGAGAAACGCCAGCTTCCAAGTCTCACAAAAAGTCATTTTTTATTCTATTGTCAACTATTTGCATAGCCATTCTCTGGCCATAAACGAGTGCACTAGAAACAGAAAGGGCAATGAGAAGAAAGTAGGAGGAGGGTGAGTTTCTAGATAGACACACAGGGAAAAGATTCTGAATCCAGAAAAATTCATAAAATGCACCCAGGTTGTGTGGCTTTGAGCAATGACAGCCCCACCTGCCACTTTCCATGGCTGTTGGCCTCTTACTTCCTTCTCAACCTGCCCCTCCTGGTCTTGCTTTCTTAGACCAATACAAACAACCAGGGAGCTGGGGTCAGATCAGAACACACAGCACTGAGTGGTAGGGTTGGGAAAGACAGAAAAGGAAGATGAGTGTTTGACTCATGAGGACCTGACTCACCTGGGTACACATCACCTAGGAAGGCAATAGATTACTGAAGGGCTTTGCAGGACTCATGGTGGTTATCCAGAATGACTGACTGAGGCAAGGGTCTTGACCAATTGAGTTTCATTGAGCCAGAGCTTGACGGTGCACCCTGGGAAAACATGAGTTGCAAAAAATCTCTGTGGCTTGTGTTTTCTCTGAAGAGGTTTCAGGAGGCTTAGTATTTATAAATTTGATTAAAGGGGAGAAGGCAGGTAGGAAGAGATGGAGTGGGCAGAAAATTGATCTAATCTTATCTTTCTTCTGTGCCTCAGAAAATAAATATTATCAGAATGAGAGTTAAAATACTTCAGTTTTAGGAGCTAGATTTTGATTGCTCACTTAAATTTACAATTGGCGTGTCTTTCTTTTACAAAGAAATATACATCTTGAAAGGTTCTGAAGCCAAGAAAAAACAATTTGTTCAGGGAATCATCTGGAGATGCCCGAGATCTTTGGCTTTCCTGTTTACCCCGTTCTTTTTTCTTTTCTTTCTTTTTTTTTCTTTTAGAGACACAACCTTGCTCTGTCACCCAGACTGGAGTTTACTCACTGCAGCCTTGAACTCCTGGGCTAAAGCGGTCCTCCCACCTTAGCCTCCCAAGTATCTGAGACTATAGGCATGCACCATTGCACCTGGCTAATTTGATTTATTTTATGTTTTGTAGAGACGTGACCTCCCTTTGTTGCTCAGGCTGGTCTTAAACCCCTGGTTTCAAGTGATCCTCCTGCCTTGGACCTCAAAGTGCCAGGATTACAGGCCTGTGCCAGCACACCTGGCCCCCCGATTCTTCAAAAGCTTTGAGAGAAAGCATTGTAGAAGACATGACTTTGTGACTGTATGTTTCATCTGATCCTATATCACTAGGAAGGCTCATTCTTAAGAAGTCATGTCCCATGGAAAAGGGGATGAAGACAAATCAGAAAAGGGCAAAGGGAAGTCACAGCAACAAAGGGACAGTATAATCCTGGAACCTTATTAAAGTCACACAACTGCTGCTTCAATTAGAGCAATTCATTTGGCAAACATTGCTCTAACCCTTTCAGTTGTATGTTGCCTCACCTGTAATGTCTGGAGCAGTCTATAGACTAGGTTTTCTAGAGTTTCTGAAGCATCTTCCAATTGCAATGACAATCTGACACATTTCTCTGAATTGCAGTCTGAATCCAGTGATCATGTGTACCTTTTGTGTAGTCCACACACAGGCAGGCACAAAGGTTGTTTATATATAAGTTGCTATGATTTCTCCAGAAGTTTATGTAAGTCATCTAGTTTCAGCTTGCAAGGTTTAATCTATCCATCTGACAAAAGGCTAATATCCAGAATCTACAAGAAACTTAAACAAATTTACAAGAAAAAAACAAACAACCCCTTCAAAAAGTGTGCAAAGCACATGAAGAGACACTTCTCAAAATAACACATTTATGTGACCAACAAACATATGAAAAAAAGCTCATCAGCACTGGTCATTAGAGACATGCAAATCAAAACCACAATGAGATACCATCTCATGCCAGTTAGAAAGGTGATCATTAAAAGGTCAGGAAACAACAGATGCTGGAGAGGATGTGGAGAAATAGGAACACTTTTACACTGTTGGTGGGAGTGGATATTAGTTCACCTATTGTGGAAGACAGTGTGGTGATTCCTCAAGGATCTAGAACAAGAAATTCCATTTGATCCAGTGATCCCATTACTGGGTATATACCCAAAGGATTATAGATCATTCTACAATAAAGACACATGCACACATATGTTTATTGCGGCACTATTCACAATAGCAAAGACTTGGAACCAACCCAAATGCCTGTCAATGATAGACTGGATAAAGAAAATATGGTACATATACACCATGGAATTCGATGCAGCCATAAAAAATGATGAGTTCATGTCCTTTGCAGGACATGGATGAAGCTGGAAACCACCATTCTCAGCAAACTAACACAGGAACAGAAAACCAAACACCGCACGTTCTCACTCATAAGTGGGAGTTGAATGATGAGAACACATGGGCAGAGGGAGGGGAACATCACACACTGAGGCCTGTTGAGGGGTGGGGGACTAGGGGAGGGAGGGATAGCATTAGGAGAAATACCTAATGTAGATGATGGGTTAATGGCTGCAGCAAAACACCATGCCATGTGTATACCTATGTAACAAGCCTGCAGGTTCTGCACATGTATCCCAGAACTTAAAAGTGTAATAAGATAATGAAAAAAATTTTAAAAGCACAGTTTTAATTTATAATATACCAAAATGGAAGAAAAATGGAAGAAAATTCCCAAACCATTAGTTTTGAAATTTGTAGCCAGGAAAAAGTTTAGGATTCAGTCCAAATTGTAGGTAAATAACAAAATTCAAAAAAAATGAACAGATCTAAAATGTAATAACCGTTGTTCTGTTGTTTTCTTCTGAAAAATAATTTTCCCCCTCCTGTCTCCCATTTTTATGAAATAGAAATCATATGGGACCAATGTATTTCCAAAATAAGTTTTAGTCTTTTACCTGGATTGTTTACATAAAGTGCAGCAAGAATGTAGATTCAAGGCCTCTATGAATACATATATTTTATATATATGTATAAATATAAAAATATATATATATTCTATCAAGTAGAACGGCACTAAAGTATATTAATGGCAGCAAATCTGTAGAAGTCTGCGGCAGCCTCAATTCTTGTTCTTCAGAAGAAAGAATTCAACTAAGGGTCATAAGGCAGAAGAAAAGACTGAGGCAAGTTTTAGAGCAAGAGTGAAAGTTTATTTAAAGTTTATTTAAAAGCTTTAGAGCAGAAATTAAAGAAAGTAAAGTACACTTGAAGCACGGCCAAACAGGACACCTTAATCAACAATGGTGCTGAAATAATTGGCAAGCTGAATGTAGGAGAATAAAACTGGATCCCCATCTCTTACCTCATACAAAAATCAACTCAAGATGAATCAAGGACTTAAATCTAAGACCTGAAACTATAACAATTCTAGAAGATAACATTGGAAAAACCCTTCTAGACATTGGCTTAGGCGAAAAGTTCATGACCAAGAACCCAAAAGCAAATGCAACAAAAGCAAAAATAAATAGGTGAGACAATTAAACTAAAGACCCTCTGCACAGCAAAGCAACGTCAGCAGACTAAACATATAACCCACAGAGTGAAAGAAAATCTTCACAATCTATATATCTGAAAGATAACCAATATCTAGAATCTATAAGAAGCTCAAACAAATTAGCAAACAAACAATCCCATCAAAAAGTGGGCTAAGAACGTGAATATACAATTCTCAAAAGAAGATATACAAATGGCTAACAGACATATGAAAAAATGCTCAATATCACTAATAATCAGGGAAATGCAAATCAAAACCACAATGTGATACCACCTTACTCCTGCAAGAATGTTCATAATCAAAAAATGAATAAATAATAGTTGTTGGCCAGGCACGGTGGCTCACACCTGTAATCCCAACACTTTGGGAGGCCAAGGTGGGCGGATCACTTAAGGTCAGGGGTTAGACACCAGCGTGTACAACATGATGAAACCCTGTCTCTACTAAAAATACAAAAAAATTACCCGGGTGAGGTGGCACATGTCTGTAATCCCAGCTACTCCAGAGGCTGAGGCAGACAAATGGCTTGAACATGGGAGGCAGAAGTTACAGTAAGCCAAGCTCATGCCACTGCACTCCAGCCTGGGTGACAGAGCAAGACTCCATCCATCTCAAAAATAAATAAATAAATAAATAAATAAAAATAATAGATGTTGGCGTGGAAATGGTGAAAAGGGAACACGTCTACACTGCTGGTGCGAATGTAAACTACAAATGAGTGGATAAAGAAATTGTGGTATATATATGATTGAATACTACTCAGCCATAAAAGGAATGAATTAATGGCATTCGCAGCAACCTTGAAGAAACTGGAGACAATTATTCTAAATGAAGTAACTCAGGAATCGAAAACCAAACACCGTATGTTCTCACTCTTAAGTGGGAGCTAAACTATGAGGATGCAGAGGCATAAGAATGATACAATGGCCTTGGGGAAAAGGGTGGGAAAGGGGTGAGGGATAAAAGACTATACAAATTGAGTTCAGTTTATACTGCTCAGGTGATGGCACCAAAATCTCACAAATCACCCCTAGAGAACTTATGTAATTAAATACCAAATCCCCAAAAACCTATGGAAATAAAAGATTTAAAAATAAAATAAAATAAAAAATTTAAAAACCTAGTTCCTAAAAGATGATGCTTCTAAAATGTAAAAAAAAAAAAAAAAAAGTCCCTGGAAGGTCATATACCAGAAATTCTATTATGTTGCCTCTTAATGCATATATTTGAGCCCCCTTGCTCAACTTCTGAGAACTTAGGAAGCTGCTGATCACCTGTTACAGGTGTTTTCTATCTATTGTGAGACTATATCTCCCTGGCACTACCTGCAACCAATTATTACTTTAGAGAGACAGTTAACAACCACCTGACTTGACTATCACCTGGTGATGATCACTAGACATTTCTAGTGTGTGGGGGTGGAAGGATCTCTCCTGCCCTGCTCATGTCTGACCAGCTACCTACTGTAACACTTTCAGAATTTTTTTTTTTTTTTTGAGACAGAGTCTCACTCTGTCACCCAGGCTGGAGTGCAGTGGCACGATCTCGGCTCACTGCAACCTCCACCTCCCAGGTTCATGCCATTCTCCTGCCTCAGCCTCCTCAGTAGCTGGGACTACAGGTGCCCACCACCATGCCAGGCTAATTTTTTTTATTTTTAGTAGAGACAGGGTTTCACCATGTTAGCCAGGATGATCTTGATCTCCTAACCTCGTGATCCACCCGTCTCGGCCTCCCAAAGTGCTGGGATTACAGGCGTTAGCCACCGTGCCCGGCCTCAGACTTCTTAATATCAGATTTTAGGTAGGAAAAACAGCTCATATTTCTGGCTTTTGATTATTTTTTTTTTTAACGAAAACTATCCTCCCAAATGAAACTAATAAGGCTTAACCAAGATTATGGCTTAGCCAAGGATGTATGAGGCATCTCCAAAGAGGTGAAGGAGCACCTCAAAAACTCAAAAATCACACAAATATTAAAACAAGGCTGGTTCCCTGACCCGAAATTAAATCCAGACTGCAGCAGTAAAAGCATAAAATTTTAACTATTTGATGACAAGGTAAAGTGGCTTTTATTCTTATTTTCTCAGACTATCTAAGTCAAGCAGTTTGAGCTTACAAAACAAAATTACTTTGTTTTAGGTGAGTTTTTGCTCTGTAATTTAGTCAAAAGAAATGTTAAGGCTAGCCATAACACTATCAGGTATCTTTCTTTGAAATTCAATCCTCTGATCAACTGTTTGGAATAAGAGATCTCTAAAATATCTTTTAACTTAGAAGTCCCAATTTAAAGAATCCATCTTCTGGCCATGGACAATTAGAATTTCCAGTCGTGTATTGATTCTAAGTGACTCAATCCAACAGCCTCTTCAGTGAAAAACCAATCCCAATGATCTTTTCCCCCACCCTAAAATAAAATATGTACTCTCAGGAATAGGCTTAGGAAAGCAAAAGACTCTTGTTGCCACAGCCCCATCCAAGCAACAAGACTTGGGATGACAAAAGTCCCTGATGGATGGGATTTTTTTTTTTTTTTTTTTTGAGATGGAGTCTCACTCTGTCACCCAGGCTGGAGTGCAGTGACACGATCTTGGCTCACTGCAAGCTCCACCTCCCTGGTTCACACCATTCTCCTGCCTCAGCCTCCCAAGTAACTGGGACTACATGCGCCTGCCACCATGTCCGGCTAATTTTTTTGTATTTTTAGTAGGAACGGGGTTTCACCGTGTTAGCCAGGATGGTCTCGATCTCCTGACCTCGTGATCCACCCGCCTTGGCCTCCCAAAGTGCTGGGATTACAGGCGTGAGCTACCACGCCCGGCCTGGATGGGACTTCTTATGACAAGCCCTCCTGGGAGCTTAACACATTTGGAAAACAAAACAAAATAAAAAACCTTAGGTTCTCAGCCATGTTACAGCTGGTCACCTAATGTGACTCAAAAATGACTCCTCCCCCTGATGGTGGAGACCAAGAGTGAGTGCTCTGACTTGGTCCCAAAGCAAGCCCTCAAGGACATATGACAAGATGAGAGAAAACTTATCTAGTACCTCCCTTTATGAACAACACAGAAGGAAAGAGATAAAGGAAAAGACTTTCTGGGAGGAAATGGATTAAACAATCAAAATATTCATACCCCAACATTACTAAAAAGTACACCAGAATTACTACACCAAGACTAGTCCAACACAAATCTTCTCCCATTAATCAAAATTTGGTGGAGAAAACAGTGATTTTTACCATCCAATTGGAAAGAATACACAGAGAGAAGCCAGGAAACTTGAGACTAATACAATTTTACCCTTTAGCTGGCTGATTACTTGTCTGCATTTCTGCATGTCCAAAACAAGGTTATGGAGGTAAATCAGTTTTTAGTGGTAATACAGGTCATGGGAGAAAGAAAGGAAGTTCAGTTAGCAAAGCTGGTCTTGTGTCAGTGAAACCTTGCAGGTAGCAGCCCTCAGAGAAAAATCAATGCTAAACTTGTTTATCTTTAAGGTATCAGATTCAGTCCATTTTTCCCAGATCCAGATAAGGCAAGACATGCCTGCATTAATAATGATTCTCTATGATGTAGATTTTTTCCACAAAAGGCAACTGTGCATGGCCACTTCTATTTGCTGGCCCTCTGACAGACACGTCAAAATTTGTCAAAGAAATATATTGTGGGTTAAAATATTTGTATTTTCTTCAACAAACAGGTGTTTCTAGAGGTGGAATTGGATGTTCTGCAGTTACAGAATTTTAGCCAACCTAAAGGCCTGCTTCACCATAATTTAGAGCTCCTGTTAGATTTGGATTTGACCAAGCAAAAGGTGTTTTGGAAATTAGACAAGGTGAAGAGTTGGTCAAATCCAAAGGAAGAATGATAAAAGCCAAAAACACAAATAGCAATTGCACTATTTACATACTGTTGAACACTCTAAGCATAAGGAGAGCTTAGAATGAAGTAGTAATAAGCCTTATCCTGCAGCTACCAAATTCTAAAACAAAACCCCAAACCAGCTCCTTAGTTGAGCAGGGACCAAGCTGTAGTCTGCTCTCCATTGTCACAGGAGCAGGAAACTCATGTTCCTTTTAGGAAGTGAGCAAAGCTCCATGAGGAGAGGAGTTCCATGAAAAAACAAAACTCACATCTCAAATAAAAAAATCGGAGAGAGCAGGGACCTCAAGAGAAAGTAGGATCCAATTCTCAGAAAGTCACACGACTGGTCAGAACTAAAGCTCTATAGTTGGTACTGAGCATGAACAAAATAAGCACTGCAGGTCAAAGGTTCTAAACTCCATTAAGAGGACCCCTTCATGGTTGGCAAAATGTTAACCAAATTGAGTGCCTGATTCAAGTGTCTGAATCAGTTGAGGTTTGTTTCTGAAACAATTGAGGTTTATTGGACCAGAGCTTGAGGGCATACTCTAGAAAAACACAAGTTGTAGAAACCCTCTATGGCTTGTTGTGTCTTTGAGGCGGTTTTCAGGAGGCCTGGTATTTACACATCTTCTTAAAGGAGGGAAAGCAGGTAGGAAGAGATAAGTAGGGAGAAGAATATTTGGTCTCATCTTGTCTTTATTCTGTACATAGAAAGAAACAGCATTATCAGTGTAAAATCTCACAGACTTTAATAGCTGGTAATGTAAACGCAAATTTTTCTCTGTTCTGTTCTGCAAGAGGAATAGTATAAAAACAGTCTTTTAAGTCAATAATAATTATAGGCCAATCTTGAGGAATCGCCACAGGGGAAGGGGTCCCATAGGCTGTAGATTAGCATTAATAGCACGTAAGTCATGCAAAAGTTTCCATTTGCCAGACTTTTGGGAATGATGAAATGGGCGAATTCCAAGGGCCGTTAGATGGTTCTATATGGCCGGCTTGTAATCGTTCCTCAACTAATTCATGGGCTCTTTGTAATTTCTCTCCCTTCAGAGGTCACTCTTTTACCCAATTAAGATTTTGAGAGAGCCACATCACGGGTAGCGGAGGAAAAACAGTGGCCATAATTATAATTTAAATTTAACTTCAATCTTAACAGAGAATTATAATTTGGGATGTTCCTTGTGTGCAAGAAACACAGGAGATTTTAACGTGGGCCCCCCGTGGAGCCGGAGGACAGCGGGGCGGGTCCTGGGCGGCGGCCGCACTGTGCTTGCTTAGGCGCCACTTTTTGTCCGTGCCGCTTTTTGTCTGCACCGTTCCCTCCTCCCACCGCTGCGCCGATGCTGCCGGCCTGTGCGAACCCTGCCAGCTTGGGCGCTGCGAGCTTTTTTGCAGCTGAGGCTTTCCTTTCGCCCGCAGCCCGATTGGCTGCGCGGCTTCGGCTTCTAATGCTTTTTCTTTCTTTTTCTTTTTTTTTATTATACTTTAAGTTCTACGGTGCATGTGTACAATGTACAGGTTTGTTACATATGTATACATGTGCCATGTTGGTGTGCTACACCCATTAATGCCTTTCCTTATCTCTCTATAAACATACACCTGATTACCTTATTGATTTTGCATCACAGGGTAGGCTAAAAGCTCCCCTTCTTTCTAATGCCGCTTGCTTAAGACAGGGCCCCATAGCTGTAGTGTATCCCTGGTCTTTTTTCTTATTTATTGGAGGAGGGGGCTGAGGCAAAACCTCCGCTTCCTCTTTGATATTTTGGCACGGTGATAGAGGGGCTGAGGGACTCAGGGGTGGTAAAATAGGTGACGGTTCTTCCTTCTTCCCCTTTTTAGGCTCTTCTGTGTATAATGGGACCAGACTTGACCTCACTAAAGCCCATAGCATTAAAGATTACTGGGACCCGTTGCTCTTGCGCACGAGGTCAGGAGATCGAGGCCATCCTGGCTAACAGGGTGAAATCCTGTCTGTACTAAAAATAAAAAAAAAAATAGCCAGGCGTGGTGGCAGGCGCCTGTAGTCCCAGCTACTCAGGGGGCTGAGGCAGGAGAATGGCATGAACCCATGAGGCAGAGCTTGCAGTAAGCCGAGATTGTGCCGCTGCACTTCAGCCTGGATGACAGAGGGAGACTCTGTCTCAAAAAAAAAAAAAAAAAAAAAAAAAAAAAAAAAAAAATTCTTCCCACTTGTTCCCAAAGCTCTAGGTCTAGTGTACCTTATTCCAGGAAACACGGGTTAAGTGATATAATTTGCATTAGGTCCCTTAATTGAGCCTGCAAAACCGAGGTTCCAGTGGCTTTAAGCAGCTGTTTGAATACTTTTATATACTGCTTCTGTTGTGCTGATAACTATTGTCCCAGGATCAAACCCTAGCCTGAACAATTCCCTCGAACTTGGAGATCCCAAGCAGGCACCAATGACCTACTGACTTATCGACTTACTGGCTTACCAATGGCACAGTCTTCTTCATTTTTGAGGGTTCGCGATTCTTTGCAGCTATACCTCAGACCTGGGCACCAACATGCCAGGTCCTCACACGGGGCACCAACTGTCTGGGTCCAAACGGCACACGCTGACCCAGCAACGGATGAACAAATACACTCAGACAAAAATATACAGTGAAAGAGCAGGCTAGGCTGCCAAGTCACTACTCACCAATACAGAGAAGGGTCCAGACCCTTCTGGTAAAGAGTCAGCAGCTGTGGCCCTGATCAGCCAGCAAAGTTCACATTTATTTAATACAGATTAAATGACAAAGGTCTTGAGTAAACATCACTAGAAGGTAATTGACATTACAGACCTCCCGAGTAGTTCCCCCAGCATAAGATTAAATGTTGGTTTTAGGACCCCCTGAGTAAACAAGCTATTTAGATAAACTCCTCTACATTCCTATGTATCTGCACCCTAAGCTTTTAAGATAATTCAGCTGCCTTCAGCCAAACCTTTTACTGAAGCTATGCAAACCACCCGGCCTTCCAAGGTTTGTGACTATTTCCTATAACTATCTTTATAATTTTTCTTCTAAAATCTATCCCACCACCCTGACTGAACTCCCACAGTTGAGAAGACAGGGAAGGGCATTACATAAGCAAGAAAAAATTAGAATAGGTTTGGACATAAGAAAGTAAAATGTTGGTCAGGTCTTTCAACACAGATCAGAAAAAAGGGAGATTAGGGCTATGCTATGAGGGCACTGAATGACAGCCTACATAATTGGAACTTCATCCTACAGATAAGAGAAGTCACTGGAAAGCTTTGAGGTCACAAACATGACAAACAGCACTTCCAGGAAGATTACTCTGACAGTATTAGGCAAGATAAGTTGGGAAATGGTCTTCAACTTTGGCAACTTAATAGAAATATCTAAAAGATCTGTATTTCTTTTCTTTTCTTTTAATGTTTAATTTTGAAATAATTTCAGACTTTCAAAAATGTTCCAAAAATAGGCAAAGTCCTCATATGCTTTTCATTCAACTTCCTCAAATATTAACGTTATAGATATGCATCTAATCATCAAAATCAATAAATGATTATTAACACTGTAAAATGAATGCCCGTACAGACCTTATTCAAATCCCCTCTATCTTCTGACTAATGTCCTTTTTCTGGACCAGGAGCCAATCTAGTATCACATACTGCATTTCACTGTACTGTTCTCTCAGTCTCCTTTAATCTGGGAAAGTTAATCAGGATTTCTTTTACCTTTAAGACCTTCACATTTTTGAAGAGTATTGGTGACTTATTTTGTACAATGACCCTCAGTTTGGACTTTTCGAATATTTTCTCATGATTAAACTCAGGTTATAGACTTTGTACAAGAATACCACAGGGGTGATGCTGCACCTTCTCCATCCACTATATTAGAATGCCCTAAGATGTTGTTACTCTTGATTACTGGGGATGTTAACTTTGATCACTGGGCTAAAGTTCCTCCACTGCAAAATGACCCTTTTCCTTGAAAGCATTTTTAAACAACCAATCCCTGGGCCACACCACACATCAGCCAAATCAGATATACTTGAGGGATGGTACAGGCATTGGTAGGCTTTAAATGCCCTGCAAGTGACTCTAATCAGTACGCAGAGTTGGAAACCTATGGCTTAGACAGTGAAGATGAGAATCCTGAAAATCAGCTAGGAGACCATTCCTAAGGCTTCTCCTTAACAAAAAAAATTTAATTCTAGGCAAAAGCAAATACATCTGGATTTTGGCATGGACATATGGTAGAGAAATAGAGGAAAATTAGAAATCACCTGATGGGGAAGTGATGAGTGAGTAGACTGCAGTCCAGTTAAAAAAAAAAAAAAAAAGCAGAATCAGGTGTGATGACACTTGCTTATAATTCCAGCATTTTGGGAGTGAAAGTGGGCAGATCACTTGAGCCCAGAAGTTTGAGACCAGCCTGGGTGAAACCCCACCTCTACAGAAACAAACACAAAAAATTAGCTAGGCATGGTGGCAAGTGCCTGTGATTCCAGCTATTCAGGAGGCTGAGGCAGGAGGATCACTTGAGCTCACAAGGTTGAGGCTGCAGTCAGTTATGATCTTGCCACTGCACTTTAGCCTGGGTATGAGAGTGAGACCCCCTCTCTTAAAAAAAAAAAAACAGTAAAAATAATGTTCTAAGGTCAGATCTAGTACAAAAACTGCATCTTATTCTGTGATGTTCAGATGCTATAATTAAAACAGAACATGGAGGTGTTTCCATATGAATAGCTGAAAGATTCCATACTTTTTATGCAGCTGCATCATATTCTATTGTGTAGATATAAGGTAACTTGTTTAATTAGCATTGTGCTGGTGAAAGTCTAGGTTATTCCCAATATTTTGCTGTTAAACAATACAGTGAATAACTCTGATTAGGTGTCATTTTTTATGACTGTGACTGTGATAAATTTTTCCCAGTAAAGTTTGGGAGGCAAAAATATATATTTTTTAAATTTTCACATGCATTAAGAAATTTTACTCTACAAAGTTTGCACAAATTTTTATGTTCCAAGAAAAGCAGAGGAGGGTAATATCACCTCAGTTGCTCTCACACAAACATCCTGAGTGACAGGACCTTTAGGGACACGGGCACATGGCCATATCCCTGGTGCCCACACAGGGCAGGGGCATCTGGATCCTGGGAAGCTACAGGAAAAGCGAGGGTGCCCTCTAGAGGACACCCTGCTAAGGATCAGAAAGGGGCCAGGGGAGTTGAGAGATTACAGCAGGTCTTAAACTAAGGGCAAGTTTAAGTGGAGGGCATTAAGGTTCAAGGAGCAAGCTGAGGTGAGAAAGTGCTAGAGACTGATGGAAGGAGAAGCTAAAAAGCTCCAGGGAAGCTAGGGAAGGCACATCAGGGCTCTCCACTCCTCCTCAGCATTGAACTTTGTAGTGGTCATGCTGGTCGGGCTCTGTGAGCTCTAGAATGTTCAGCACTATCTGGGGACTCCACCCACTCAAGGCCAGCAGGACTCCCTCCCCCAGCTCTGACAACCAGCAATGTCTCCAGACTTTGCCAAATGCTTTTCCGAATGAAAAAATTGCCCCTGGCAGAAGCATTAATCTACACTAATCTATAAAAGCAAATCACCACTAAAATCCGTCACCTCTCGGTAGAAGAATTACAAGTGTGAGGGGGTAAAATTGAGGTCTTCAATATCTATTGAAATGACTTTTACTTAATCAGCAATTTGATGTCCCAGAAGGCATGTTTAGAGGTGATGCCACATGGCTGCCTGTACCTCACAGCAGAAACGGTATGGGTTTTCCAATGGTCTGTAACCATGAGCTGGAAAGGTCTGTAACTGCAAATGGGAATGACAACCACTGGGTTACATTAAAAAGTGGGATGTAGGGAATTCTGTAGATATTGGGAGAAAAAAATACGCAATGTAAACCCAAACCCCATTCTGATTCTCTCACCATCTTAGGGCCATCTTAGCTATCTATGAATGGTAGCATAGGGATTTTTGTGTATTTTCAAAATTGAATACTGTTGGATCATTTTTAAAATATGAATAAATCCCAAAACGGACCAAGTAACTGGACACTGCTGGAGTCTCACTTTTGGCCAGGAGAGCTGACAACATCCTGCTCCCCCTGTCCTGGACACTGTCTGACTCAGAGGCCTAAATGCTCTCTTATTATAGAGAAAGAAGATGTTTTGAACATTCTCACCATTCACTCATCCACCTCTCACACCTGTCGACCTCTCAAACCTCTTGCCCACTCTTGGATTTCATTCTTAATTTACTGCACTCTATTTCTGTTCCTCCTCCATTCCAACATGTGGCGGGTCCAGGTGGTGGCTTCTGCCCATGATTTTGTAAAAAAAAAAAAAAAAGACTATCAAAATTACTTTCCCTGACACCTCCTTAAACTGACCTCCACCTGCAGCCCCATGATCATTACCAGCAGCATTTGGACACTTTTTCTGGTAGTCAGATGCTTTCCATCTCTCATTAGGAAATGTGACTCTCTCCACCCTGCATAAATGTTTCCTGGTAGAAATGAACACAGGCATAGTGCCTGTGTGTTCCCAAAGAAAATGGTGTCTATAACAATATATGAAAGCTGCAATTATAGAAAAGACCACTTAAAACATACATTATGTAGAAGATTCTCACCATTCCTTTAAGAGATACATTGTAAAACATGACATTAATAATTATTCTAGAAGAAATAAAGTATGCATACTGTTTTCTTAAATTAATTGTAACAAGGTGGTTCCTCCTATGTGCCCAGGCTGGGCTTCGGAACAAAATTCTCCATCTTCAGTGGCAATGCCTGAGAGGATGACATGGACTTAGGCCTGATATGCAGCCATTCCTGTCTACCCTGCCCCTGCTGCAGGACAGTACCAGCCCAGAGCCCAAATCTCCTACTGAAGAGCTGAGAGAGAAAATGAGATACCCAAAGCCTCTTACCTTTTTCCAGTCCACTGCAATGGGTACCAGGGCAGTCCATTTGCCCCTGAGAACACCCACCTGCCGCTCTTTGACTTCTGAGAGTCAGATCTCCTTGGCTTCTCTGGGTCCCAGCTGCTTTCACTCTGCTGAGCCCTGCTCTTTCCCATGGGGGTCACTCCCCTGCCGGGCATGTCCTCCAGCTCCGGCTGACAGGTCAGCCAACCCAGAACCAAGACAATGAACAAAGATTTCAATATCTAGTATGTCCAGCAGATATGCAAGCTGTACAAAAAATAAAGAAGTAGAGATGCACACAACTCCCCTGACAACATTGTGTCCCAAAGCAATGTCTTCTGTGCCCCTCATTATGGAGCTCACTGTCCTTCACCACATGGGCAAGTGCTTCCAGGGTCTCTCAATTCCTCAACGGGAGGCAACACACATTTTAACACAGTAGCTCAGCAAAGGAAGTGGTGATAATTTACCTATTTTGATAAAGTTCCTGAAAAGATCCCTAGACAGCAAAATTTCCCTCCAAAAGAAGACAGAAAAGGCTTTCCCAATTGCAAAACATTGGCCTCCTTGCTTTTCAAAACAGTACCCTTGAAATAACTAAAACAATTTTGCCAAAATAAATTGCAGAACTTGAACTTTCTTATTTGAAATCTCACAAAACATTACAACTATTAAAAACAGAAGCTGCTGGCATAAGAATACAAATAGAGACCAAAGTGATAGAATTGAGAGTCCAGAAATAAACCCTCACCCTTATAGTCAATTGCTCTTACACAAGGGTGTCAAGATAATTTAATGGAGGAACAATCATCCTTTCAAATAATGGTGCAGAAACAACTAGATAACCACATGCAAAACAATAAACTTAGAGAACTATACTTCCAACCATACCAAACAATTATCTAAAAATGGATCAGTGAGTTAATTATAAGATCTATAACCATAAAAACATCTTAGAAAAAGACACAGGGGTAAAACTTAACGACCTCAAATGTGCAATGGATTCTCAGGTATGATCCAAAAGCATGAGAAACAAAAAGGAAAAATAGATAAATTGGGCTAAAGATGCAAGCCTTTTGTGCATCAAAGGATATTATCAAGAAAATAAAAAGACCAAACACAGAATGAGACATAATATTTGCAAATCACATAGACAATGGTTTCATGCCCAGAATATATAAAGAACTGCTATAACTCAATAACAAAAATACAAACCACCCAATTTATATAAATGGGCAAAGGACTCAAACAGACATTTCTTCAAAAAAGATATGCAAATCATCAAGAGAGACATGAAGAGAAACTCAACATCATTAGTCATTAGGAAAATACAAAGTCAAAGCCACAATGAGATACCACATTACACCTACAAATATGGCTACCATTCTTTTAAAATGTTAAATAACAAGTGAAAGCCTTATGTAGAATTTAGAATCGTCATACATTGCTGGTGAGATTATAAAAAGTACAGCCACTAGGAGAAAGAGTTGTGCTGTTCCTCAAGAAGCTAATCATAGAATTCTCATATGAAACAGCATCCATGCCTCAGTATATACCCAAAGAATTGAATCCAGAGACTCAAACAGGTACTCACATGGGAATGTTGATTGCAGCATTATTCACAAAAGATCAAATATGAAAACAATCTAAGTGTTCATCAACACATGAATAAACAAATGTGGTGACACATACAACAGAATGTTAATCTGCCATAAAGAGGAAAAAAACTCTGACACACACTGGAACATTCATAGACCTTGAAAACATTATGGGAAGTGAAATACGTGAGAAGCAAAATGACAAATGTGTATGATTCCATTTATATGAAACGTCAAGAATAGGCAAATTCATAGAGACAGAGAGTATACTAGAGATTATCAAGGTCTAGGGTGGAAAAAAACAGGGAGTTATTGTTTAAAAGATATAGACCTTTAGTTTAAAATGATAAAAATTTTCTAGGAAAAATAGTGGTGATGGTAATGTAATACTGTGTGTGTGGTTTATTTTATTGATTGCACATTTTAAAGTGGTTAAAATGGCACATTATATATAAATTTAATGTATATTTCTATAAATATATGTATATTTATAGAAATATATAAACACCTAACACATATAAATATGCATGTGTGTCTATATATACATTCTATTACAGCTTTTTGAAACGTCTTTGGTGAAAAACAACTTCACTATGTAAAACACACCCACCCTGATCAGATAGCTTTTATATAGTTATATGCAGACTCTTTATTACCTTATCCACAGAGTGACACAAGAATTTAGAGACATGAGACTGACCAGCCAACAAAACATGCAAAACATAAATGTATTTGCAAAGAGACTGAGGGTTAATCTGGGGCATAGACCTCAGCACTGCCAGGACACACACCTATGCTGGGGATTCTGACTTTATCTGACCCAGCCCACTATCCAGATCTTGTTGTGGGGTTGGGGCACGGAAGGTCATGAAGCCTGTCCCCTGGACACTCTGTGTGAGCACACAAGACCCTTCATTAGGTCTCCACACACAGCCCTGACCATCAGGTATTATGAGGAGGACTCTAGAACAGGCTCAGGAATCAGGCAAGAGAATCGGCTACAAAGAGGAACATGAAGTTGAAGGAGCTGTTTGCTGACATGGAGCAGAATTCCTGTAATTCACAGGTGCAGCCAAGTCAAAAGTGCCCCCACCTTGTGATCCAGGCTGCCCTGAGAAACAGCTTTTTCCCAGCCTCCTCCATAGTGATACACCAGGGCTCCTCATTATCAAGCTTCGGGAGAGGGCAGCAACCTGGACAGCGCCTATTCCATCAGACTGCCCCTGGAGATGGAGGTCACTGAGATCAGAATCAGTTTCACAGATGGTCCAGTGGGACCCATGGGTCCCAGGATTCAAACCCCTGGACCCAGGAGCTTAAGCAGCCATTACTGCACAGGAACCCCAGGTGATACTGGAAATTCAAAGAAGAAGGGTGGACCTCCTTCTGGGCACCGGAGCCAGCCTCTCTCTAATCCAGGCCTCCCCTCTTCCTGTAGCATGACTGTGATAGACCTCTCAGGAAATGTTCTAACCCGATATTTTTCTCAACCCCTTAGTTATAGAGTGGGAGACCTGTTATTTATACATGGCTTCTTAAGTATGTCTGAAACTCTCACTCCTTTATTAGGTAGAAATATTTTTAATCACACGGGGGCCAACATCCTTGTAGCCCCAGGATAAACACTTTGTCTCCCCCAGTGGAAGCTAATATTAATCCAGAACTGTGGGCAGTTCAAGGAAGGATAGGTTGAGTCCTCCTCAAACCCTGTAACAGCCCCTGCAACACCCCAATATTAGGAGTGCAAAAACTCAACGGGGCATGGATGCTAGTTCAGGACCTCTGCCTCATTAATAAGGCCACAGTCCCAATTCATTCTGTGGTCCCTAATCCCTATATCTTGCTAACTCAAACACCTGAGGGAACTAAATTGTTCACAATCCTAGATGTAAAGGATGGCTTTTTCTGTATGCCATTACATCCTCACTCTCAATACTTGTTTGCCTTTGAAGATCCCTCTGGCCAGACCACCCAGTTAACATGGATGGTGCTGCCTCAGGGATTTTGAGACAGTCCTCACTTCTTTTGACAGGCATTGTCAAAGGACCTCTCTGAGTTTTCCCATCCTCAGATCAGGGTCTTGCAATATATGAGTGACATGCTGCTCTGTGCTGCAACTGAGGAAGCTTCTCAGGAAGGCACTGAAAACTCTTCTTAATTTCTTAGCTGACAGAGGTTTCAAAATCCAAGGCCCAGCTTTGCCAAACCTCAGTGAAGAACCTAGACTTAATATTATGTGAAGGGACCAGAGCATTAGGGGAAGAAAGGATTAAGTCCATTTCCTTTTTCCCACTCCCTAAAACCCTCAAGCAACTAAAGATTTTTGGGCATTACAGGATTTTGCAGACTATGGATACCTGGGTATGGTGAGATAGAACATCCCTTATATCACCTCATTAAAGAAACTCAAGTGGCTAAAACTCATTTTCTAACCTGGGAACCTGAAGCTCAAAAGGCCTTCAACCAGCTAAAACAAGCCTTACTTAAGGCACCATCCCTGAGCTTTCCCATAGGGAGGGCCTCCAATCTTTATGTATCAGAAATGCAGGGAATGGCCCTGAGAGTTTTAACTCAAGCCCGAGGACCAACTCAACAGCCAGTGGGCTACCTGAGCAAGGAACTTGATTTGATGGCTAAAGGATAGCCAGCATGCCTCCGAGCACTTGCCACAATGGCCCTACTGGTATTGAAGGCCACCAAATTAACCCTTGGAAATGGCTTCACTGTTTATACCCCACATAATGTAGCAAGATTGTACTCTGGGAAAAGAATTGCATTCCTCAGAGGGGGTCTATAAATGGCTGCTCTGGGAGTGTCTGTCTTATGTGGTTGAGATAAGGACTAAAATATGCCCTAGTCTCCTGCAGTACCCTCAGGCTTATTAGGGTGGGGAAAAAAACCTGCCCTGGTAAATTTGAGGTCAGACCAGTTCTCTGCTCTCAAATCCTGTTTTCTGTTGTTTAAGATGTTTATCAAGACAATACGTGCACAGCTGAACATAGACCCTTATCAGTAGTTCTGTTTTGCCTTTTGTCCTGTTTCCTCAGAAGCATGTGATCTTTGTTCTCCTTTTTGCCCTTTGAAGCATGTGATCTTGTGACCTACTCCCTGTTCTTGCACTCCCTCCCCTTTTGAAATCCTTAATAAAAACTTGCTGGTTTTGTGGCTCAGGTGGGCATCACAGTCCTACCGATATGTGATATCACCCCCAGAGGCCCAGTTGTAAAATTGATCTCTTTGTACTCTTTATTTCTCAGCCGGCCAACACTTATGATAAATAGAAAGAACCTACGTTGAAATATTGAGGTCGGGTTCCCCTGACACATGTTCATGCTGCAATTTGGGAGGAAAGAGTCTTACCACTAATAGATCTCCTATAAAATACCATCAGGAAATTAACAGGTTATTATCCTCAGTTTTCCTTCCACGAGAGGTAGCAGTAATGCATTGTAAGGGACATCAGAAGGGAACAGATGAATTAGCCAAAGGAAACAAGTTAGCTGATCAGGCAGCCAAGTCAATGGCAAGAAAGCCTCAGGATCTTAACACACTAAAAGGCTCTCTAATCTGAGAAGGCTCCATAAGAAAAAATTAAGCCTCAGTACTCCCCTGCAGAGATAGATTGGGCCATATCTCAAGGGTACACTTTCCAGCCCTCAGGATGTCAATAGTCAGAGGATGGCAAACTCCACTTGCCAGCCTCCAGCCAGTGGAACACCCTTAATATCCTTCACCAAGATTTTCACTTGAGAAATGATAAAACTTATCAGTGTGCCCAGAGATTGTTTTCAGGAGAGAACTTATTAAAAACAGTTAAGCGTGTTGTTAATGCTTGTGAAGTCTGTCTTAAAAACAATTCCAATAGGCGGTTTCTTCCTCATCAAACTTAAAGGATGAGAAATTATGCAGGGGAGTACTGGCAGGCAGATAGACTCCACCGACATGCCAAAGACAAAGGGCATCCAATACCTCCTGGTATAGGTAGATATTTTCACTGACTGGGTAGATGCAT
The DNA here is from genome assembly GCF_028878055.3 of Symphalangus syndactylus. Lineage (NCBI taxonomy): Eukaryota > Metazoa > Chordata > Mammalia > Primates > Hylobatidae > Symphalangus > Symphalangus syndactylus. The sequence continues at coordinate 19,847,635 of NC_072439.2, forward strand.
TTCTACGCCTTACAGAAAAGGCCTCTGAGGTAATAAAAGTGTTAGCTAATAAAATAACTCCCTGCTTTGGTCTACATAAATACCTCAAAATTGACAGTGGCCCCTCATTGAAGGCAGCCATCACACAGGGGGTCTCAAAGGCATTAGGCATACAGTGTCATCTCCATTGTGCTTGGAGACCCCCATTCTCAGGAAAGGTAGAAAAGACAAATGATATTCTCAAAAGACACCTCAGAAAACTGTTCCAAGAAACCCACTTTCCTTGGGTCACTCTTCTTCCCATGGCTTTACTGTGGGTAAGAAATACCTTTTCAAAGTTAGGCCTAAGCCCTTTCGAAATTCTGTATGGATGACGTTTCCTTATCAATGATTTTCTTTTTTTTTTTCTTTTGTTTTTTTGAGATGGAGTTTTGCTCTTGTCACCCAGACTGGCGTGCAGTGGTGCAATCTCCACTCACTGCAACCTCTGCCTCCCAGGTTCAAGCCATTCTCCTGCCTCAGCCTCCCAAGTAGCTGGGATTGCAGGTGGCTGCCACCAGGCCTGGCTAATTTTTTTTTTTATTTTTAGTAGAGATGGGGTTTCACCATGTTGGCCAGGCTGGTCTCAAACTCCTGACCTCAGGCAATCCACCCGACTCAGCCTCCCAAAATGCTGGGATTACAGGTGTCAGCCACTGTGCCCGGCCTTACCAATGATTTTCTATTAAACCTCTGAATTGGTTAAACATGTAACCTCTCTGGCTCACTTTCAACAGAAATTAACACAACCAGCAGAAGTCCAACTACAGAAAATAAGACCACCTTTATTTAACCCAGGAGATTTGGTATTAGGAAAGCTCTCCCTTCTCTCTCTCCTTCCCTAAGCTCAAGCTGGGAAGAAACTTACACTGTTCTTCTTTCAACACCCTCAGCAGTAAAACTTACAGGTATTGACTCCTGGATATGTGACGCTTGAGCCAAAGTCTGGAAAGCTGAGGGAGCAACCCCTGACAGCCTAGAGGAATGTCCCAGATATCAATGTGAAGAGATAGGAGAACTTAAGCTAAAAATCATAAATGATAAGTAAATGAGTGAGGTCTCCTCATCCTCCTCAGTCTCACCCCTACCTCACCAGATACTTTGTCATTTCTACCTTTCCTCTCAAGATTCACCACCAGATACTAGAACTTCCTTTTGACACATACTTGCAGGGAGATTTTGATTATCCATGGGATTACATTTGTAATTTCATAGACCCCCAAAGGGAAATTCTATATCTTGGGGAGTAAAATTTTAGATGGAAATTATTTACTACACCACCCTTGTGGGAATTGTTATATTCACTCTACTATTTGCAGCATGACTATACACTGTGGCACTCACAATGTGAAACTCTGGATGGAAAATTCTAATTGCTGTAATATTCTGCTTAATTATCATCTTTATAGTAGGACTAATCATTACAGAAAAGATTTAGCCAAAGTTAACACTAAAGTTACTCTCAACACCCAATCCAATGCCACTTATCCAAAAAAATAGTTTCTATGTTAACGCTTCTGGTGAGGTGCAGTGACATCTGGTGGAGGAAGTCAGTATCCATTCCTTAGACCTCTGCCACTGAAACTATGTTTGAAAAACTATAACCTCTGAGCAACTGAGGAGGCTGATTTGAGTCATAATAACCTCTGTCCTCCTGCTTGGCAAACAGAGTAATTAAAATCTTCCTTTTCTACAAATCACCATCTCAATAAATTGGTTTTGTCTGTGCAGCAGGGCAAGAAGAACCTGTCAGGTGATTATAAGAGTCGCTGGAGGAACGGTTCATCCCTGTCTAGTGGCCTGTTCCACATGTTGGCCTCATAAAGGGAAAGAGCCCTGGATGGGGATTCAATGGAAGCTCATTCTCCTGGTGACCTGGGGACACTGGTTCATGATGGAGTCTAGCAGGGGCCACAGATCCAGCTGAATTTATGTGCCTTTTCTATTTCCTAGGAGCTGAGCCAGGCCACAATGTAAGCAAGAAGGGAACAGAATGGTCAGCCTTTTTAGAGAGAATGTCGGGGGAAGTCCCAAGGGTGGAGGAGGCTGTGCAGGACAGGGCATGGCAGCTAAAATTAGGGAGAAAGAAGATGAGAGGCACAGAGGAGCAGAGAGAACCAGAAACACCCATGTCAGTGAGCAGTGGGGGTTACAATGACCTTAGTGACTCCAGGGACCAGGTGCACCTAGTGCCCCAGACCAGGACCAGGGAGCCCTGAAAACCCTCCCATGGCCAAGGAACTCCAGAGTCACATGAGGTGAGATGGCTTTAGGGGCAGGGGTTCAGAGAAATGGAACATGGGTCTCAGCCCCTGAGAAACGGGGAATGGGTATGGCCAGCAATTTCTATTATATTAGGATTCTGCAACCAGGATCCAGTCTCTAAAGAGATTATGGATACTTCATTCAATCCCTCTATCCTTCCTACAAGAACTAGAGTGTGTCTCACGTTGGGCCTGTGCTGGCGCAGGGTGTGAATGGGGAGAGAAAGCAAAGTCTTCTCCTTTAGCCTCCCGTGGGAGTGACATGGACACTCTGAAAAACACAGGATTTCGGGTTCAGTAAGGGAGATTAGGATCTGAGGAGGAAGTCTGGACATTCCTCGCACTGACTCTGATAGCTGAAGCAGGTGATTTTGTTCTGGAGTACAAACTAATCGGTTGTCCATTTACTCTCACTCCTCTGAGGTTTGGATGCCAAAGAAGAAAGGATGTGAGCCAATGGATGACCGTGGGGGTCCCTGGAAACCAATAAGCCCCCACTTCTGCTGGAGGAGAGGGTCATGTGACTCTGATCTGCCCCTCATGTTTGTGTGACTCTGGTTCAGTGACTGTGTCTCCCTGTGGCTCAGTTTTCTCTCAGTCAAATAAGCTAAATGGCAAGTGGTCTATGGCTTGTTACGTTTTTGGTGAATGAAATTTAAATCATTCACAGTCATCTGACCTAATGCTTGGCACAGAAGAGGTGTTCATACAAACAGCATTTATTATTATTTGCCTCCATGAGAGGGTACCCATAGGCCTGATCCCTGTGAACAAGGGATGCTAGGAACATCTTCTCTCTTCTGTTTCTGTCCCTGGGGACATTGAACTTTCTATGGAGTCTACTAAGCTTCCCAGGGCAGCTGGCTGATGGACTAAGAAGCTTGTCCCTCTGTCCTCTGTACTCTGAGTCTCAGGTGGAGAAGGCTCTGTCCTTGCCCAGATGAGGCTCTAGGAGCTAAACCATAGCTGGTAGGCAGCTCTAGGAGCCACAGCCCGTGGACAGCTGGCAAATATTTGCTTCCAGTAAGCCTTGCCCAGGAAGCCACAACCCAGGCCTGGCACAGGCTCCCCACGGTCACCTGGAGTCACGATCCTGAGATGCAAGTCTGGAGCTGGGGCTTTCAGGGCTGAGCTTCTCTAAGAGAATCCCAGGGTGTCCCTCATGCCAGGCCTTGGCCCAGTTCTCCAGGGTCTTTCTCAGAGTCAGGTCCATGGGAGAGGCATGAGGTGCTTGGCTGAGACTGATCTCCTGCTGAGTCCCCACATCAGACTGTCCTTTCTCTACAGTGAATGTCTCCAGGGTCTGGATGCAGGAAAGTAATTCTGATCTGCTGAAGTTTGTCTCCCCTGTATGTGTCCTGCACTAAATTCCCAAACCCTAAAATGAGACATAATGCAGAGGGAAATAAGGCACAGCTCAGGCCTGACAGTCCTGCGTGTGCAAGGTAGAACTGAACCCCCAACACCCAGAGGACATGAGGAATCACTCACGGTATATGCTGAACTGTGAGGTTATTTCTTCATTCATAAGATTTAGCTTTATAACTTGAAGGGTGTAAAATCCTGTGTCATTTTGGGTCACATTATGAATCAGCAGGCATGCACAGGAGTTTATCGTCTCTTAATCACTGTATGCAGGCCCTGGGGTAGTTACTTAAGTGTCAATTACATATCCTATAATTTGGTCGTTGGTGGCCACTTGGTCCCCTTTGTACCAGTTGTAGCCAAGATAATCCTGGGGCAGATTGATAAACAAGTAGAACAACTTCCTGCCCCTCTGAGCATCAGATGGCAGGGCTTCAACAGTGACATGGGCAGTGGTAGGCAGGTTCCAGAAAATTCAAAGTAAGACTAGGAAGGGGAGAGGGCATAAGACAATTTGGGGACCTATGTATTGGTATCAAAAGATGGGACCCTGGGTGTTGAGAAGGTCTCTTCAACCCTCCACCTCAGAGTGTGTGTGTGTCCTACTGGGTCAAGGTCAGAAGCATGACCCTGATTTTTTCAACACCTCTGACCTTGGCATTTCTCTGTGTGGAATCCTCTTCCCCAGGAGTCTGCATGGCTCCTTCCCCACTGCCCTCAGGTCCTGCTCACATCAGGATGTCCTTGGGAGACTTCTTCCCTGAAGCCTTTTCTAGAGACCCTGGGTCTTCCCTTTCTGACCTTTCCCTGCTCTGCTCCCTCCAGGGTTCTTGTCAACACCTGACCTCACATTCTAGATCTCTTTGTATGTCTATCTTCCTCCCCAGGAGAGTGTGAGCTCTGTGAGGACAGGGGCTTGTGTGATCTTGGTTGCATCCCAGTGCCTGGGACAGGCTGCAGACTCCTGTGGATGAGTTCATGAGCGTTCCCAGTGCTATACACATCCCAGGGTTTACGTTCCAATTTCTGGGGTTGGTGGCTGAGGACAATGTTTCATGCCCTGGTTATGTTTTTATGTGAAGTGTCATCTGACATAGTTATTAATATCATTTTTCAAAATATAGTGGCCAGTGATGATTAACCAGGAAAATAAAACACTTGAGATTTTCCTGCTTCTTACCTATTCCAGATCAATGTGATTTTTTTGTTTTGACCCCTGTCCCTCTTCTGTATCTTCTTACCTATTCAGACTCCAACAGAAGCCCTCTGTCCCCTCTCAGAGCCCCATCCTTCCAGGAGACCCCAGCCAGTCACTATGCTTCCTCCTCCCGTCCTCTCCCAAGAAGGCCTTCCCTCACCTGTGAGCAGAAGCCTCTGCCAGGAAACATGCCATCTGCAGGGAGGGGCTGAGGAAATCACCATGGTCTCTGCTGCCTGCTTGTCCTCCTTTGTGGAGATGAGCCTGGGGTCCAGAAACTTTCTGAACACAGCTGTCAGCTGTGCTGTTTTCCTTCTTCTGCACTGAGCCTCTTCCCAGGGCAGGAGCATTTCTCAGACTCATGGGTGGGTTCTGTGCCCAGGACACCTCCCTGTCCCCTCCCTCTCAGTCCTGCCCCCTTGTTCCTCCTTCCCCTTCCCCTTCTGTCTGTGTTTCAAGCCTCTCAGAATTGCTGAGGCTTCTGCCTCTTTCAGCAGTGATTCTCTCACCCAGCCTCTACACACATTATGTGCAGACACACACACACACACACAGACATGCAAAGACACACACACACAAAGAGACACACACAGACACTCACAGTCACACATGCTTTGTAGGCTGGGTGAGCCCAGCCCTGGACCCTCAGCATTCAGCCATTTTCATGGCTCCAAGTTGGGGTGCACAGTCACTCCCCCCGCCCTCTCCCATCCCCATCTGGCTCTTCCCTTCAGAGCAGGAGGATAGGCTGCACCAGGACCCTGTCACAAGGATACCCCTACTGTGCTTTGGGTGAGCTGAGTGCTGGCTAGCAAAAAGGAGCCTCCCTTTCTCTAATTGTGTCAAGCTTCCTGCAGCTTCCAAGGATAAACTTTCAGGACCCTGGTGTTCCAGAGGGAACTGTCCTTCCTGGAGGTGTACAGGGTTAATCTCTCACGTCTCCTGGGAAGAGAGGCCTGTGCTGGTTATTCACCGGGGGCTGTGAACCTCGTGGTCACCAAGGACAAGTCTCAGCCACTCTCTTGCTCCCTGGAGTCTGGGGGCTGAGCTGGGGTCCAGGCTTCTCCCTGTTCTCCCTGACCATCTTGGGTGTCCTCTGTTCTCTGCATGGCTGATTGTCCTGTGGTCACCCCACCTTCCCCATGGCTGGCACAGCAAGGAATGGGGAGCTGCCCAGGGACCCTGTAAGACACAGCTCTCTGAGACCCAGGAGAGGTAGCTTGGGACATAGCAGGGGCTGTGAGCTGGAGACACTAGTCCCGACTTACTCTGAAGCCAGGATGTGCTCAGCCCTTTTCATGTTGACATCCCCTGGGGTCTGTCCTGAGGATTTGGACCTAGTCAAGCCCTTTTGTGTAGAGGAAGCACAGGTAGTGGTCAGATAGCCCATCTGGGAGGATGGTGCTCACACCTAAGAGGGCGGGTGAAGGTGGGTTGTATTCTAAAAGCTAAGGGAGCTCATGCTTACTCCCCACCCCATGCACACCGGAGAGCTCTGTCCTCCCTCCTGACTTCATGAGGGACAGCAGGGGACAGGTGGACAAATCCCAGATGGCGCCTGTGTGTGACTGTCACATGTGCCCTGAGCCTCCTGGGGTGCAGAGGGCAGGTTACAGGGTGTCTGGTTGATTCCCAGTGGTACTGTGGGCACTCAGGCAGATGCTGTTCTGGAGGCCTGGAATGCCCCAGAGAACAGGAAAGATGGAGCAGGGGCGGGCATTTAGGGAGCAGTCACAGAAGGAGTTGATGAGGATGGAAGGAGGTCACAAGGGGAAAGTGCCCAGTGTGGCATCACGTGCACCAGCACTGCCCCAGGAAACATGGGGTGTGGGGGCAGGAATACTATGCAGCCATAAAAAAGAATAAGATCATGTCCTTTGCAGGAACATGGATAGAGCTACAGGATATTAACCTTAGCAAACTAATGTGGGAAAAGAAGCCAAATACTACATGCTCTCACTTATATGTCTGAACTAAATGATGAGAATACATGAACACAAAGGGAAACAACAGACACTGGAGGCTACCAGAGGGTGGAGGGTGAAAGGAGGGAGAGAAGCAGAAAAAAATTACCATTGGTTACTAGGCTTAGTACCTGAGTGATGAAATAATCTGTATATCAAATCCCTGTGACATGGGTTTACCTACATAACAAACCTGCACATGTACCCCTGAACCTAAAATAAAAATTTTTTAATCCCAATGAAATTCAAACATCAATTTAATCTCTAATCCTTCTCCAATTAAATTTTTAAAAATTTTTTTACAAAGGAAACCTTTTTTTCCTTTTTTTTTTTTTTTTTGAGATGGAGTCTCACCCACTCCATCACCCAAGCTGAAGTGTAGTGGCACGATCTTGGCTCCCTGCGACCTCTGTCTTCCGGGTTCAAGCAATTCTCCTACCTCAGCCTCCAGAGTAGCTAGGATTACAGGTGTGGACCACCATGCCCATCTAATTTTTATATTTTTTTGTGGAGGCAGGGTACCACCATGTGGGCTAGGCTTGTCTCAAACACCTGACCTCAAGTCATCCACCCACCTCGGCCTCCCAAAGTGCTGGGATTACAGGCGTAAGCCATCATGCCTGCCCTAAAAAAGGAAAACTTTTAACAAGCATACTAAATTGGCTTCTTTTTTTCTAAAATATAATAATAATAATAATAATAATAAAACTCATGCTTCACTCCACACCATTATATCTACCAGAATTCAAAGAATGGAAAGTTAGCTGCTTCTAATAGAAATGACCATACAGGATTCAATGAAGAGACAGGGTCTGAAGTGGGCCTTGGGACAAAGAACAACTCAAGAGGCTGAGAAGACAGGCAAGGGTGCTATACTAACAAGGAAAAGAACTGGAAAATGTTAAAGTACATGATAAAGTAAAATGTGGTCTTTCAATGCAGATCAAAGAAGTAGATTGATCAAGGGGCCATTCTATGAGGGCTTTGAATGGCAAGATAAGGAATGGGAACTTCATCCTATAGATAAGAGAAGTCACTGGAAATCTTTCAAAAGGACACAAATATGATAAACAACATTCCCAGGAAGATTATTCTGACAGTATTAGGCAAGATAACTTGGGAAATGGTCTTCAACTCTGGCAACTTCATGAAAATATCTGGAAGATTTCTTCTCCTTTTTTTCCTTTATCTTCTTTTTATTTTGAAATACATTCAAACTTTCAAAAATATCCCAAAAATACTCAGAGTCCTCATATGCTTTTCATTCAACTTCCCCAAATATTAACATTATAGATATCTACCCAGTCATCAAAATCAATAAATGATCTGACACTGCACAGTTAATGAACCTATAGACCTTATTCAAATCTTCCCTATCTTCCCACTAATGTCCTTTTTCTGGACCGTGATCCAATCTAGGATCACAAATTGCATCTCTTTGTTCTGTCCTCTCAGTCTCCTTTAATCTGGGATAGTGCCTGAAAATTTCTTTAGCGTTCATGACCTTAACATTTTTGAAGAGTATTGGCAAGTTATTTTGTAGAATAACCCTCAGTTTAGGCTTTTCTAATTGTTTCTCATAATTAAACTCAGGTTATGCACTTTGGGCAAGAATACCACAGAGGTGATGCTGCGCATTATTCATCCATCATATTAGGATGCCCTAAGATGTCCATATCACTGATTACTGGGGATGTTAATTTTGAGCACTGGGCTAAGGTTGCTCCACTGCAAAATTACTATTTTTCTTGGAAGCATTTTTTAAAAACCAGTGCCCAGGCCATACCACACACCAATCAAATCAGACACTCTTAGGGGAAGTCACATGCATCGGTAGGTTTTAGATGCCTTACAGTGACTCTAACCAGTATCCATGGTTGAAAACCTACAGCTTAGACCGTGAAGATTAGAATCCTGGAAATCAGCTAGGAGGCCATTCCTTAGACCGCTCTTTTTACAAGAACATCCAATTCTAGACAAATAAATACATCTGGACATTGGCATGGACCCACAGTAGAGAAATGGGAAGGTTAAAAATCCCCTGATGAGGCGGGGCGCAGTGGCTCACGCCTGTAATCCCAGCACTTTGGGAGGCCGAGATGGGCGGATCACGAGGTCAAGAGATCGAGACCATCCTGGCTAACAGGGTGAAACCCCGTCTCTACTAAAAATACAAAAAATTAGCCGGGCATGGCAGCATGCGCCTGTAGTCCCAGTTGCTGGGGAGGCTGAGGCAGGAGAATGGCGTGAACCCAGGAGGCGGAGCTTGCAGTGAGCCGAGATTGAGCTACTGCACTCTAGCCTGGGCGACAGAGCGAGACTCTGTCTCCAAAAAAAAAAAAAAAAAAAAAAATCCCCTGATAGGGAAAGTAATGAGTGAGTAGACTGCTGTCCCATAAAAAAAGAATGCAGGGCCAGATGTAGTGGCTCCAGCTTGTAATCCCAGCATTTTGGCAGGCCAAGGCTGGTGGATCACTTGAGCCCAGGAGTTCAAGACCAGCCTGGGCAATACGGTGAAACTCTATCTCTATAAAAACAAACAAAACACAAAATTATATGGACATGGTAGCACATACTGTGGTCCCAGCTACTCAGAAGTGGGAGTTGGGAGGATCACTTGAGCCTAGGAAATCAAAGCCACAGTAAGCTATAATCACACCACTGCAACTTCAGCCTGGGTGGGAGAGCAAGACCCTGTCTCTGAAAAAATAAATAAAGATAACATTTTAAGATAAGATCTAGTTCAAAAAATGCATCACATTTTATGTTGTTTATATGCTACAATCAGAACAGAACATGGAGGTGTTTGCATATGAATAGCCAAAAGATTATCTACTTTTTATACAGCTGTATCATAATCCATTGTGTAGATATAAAACAACCTGATTAATTAGCATTATACTGGTGAAAAATCTAGGTGCTTCTCAATATTTTGCTGTGAAACCATCACTACAGTGAATAACTATGATTAGGTGTCATTTTTCATTACTGCAAATGTAATAAATTCTCCCCAGTGAAGTTTGGGAGGCAAAAAGAAATATATTTTAAATTTTGACATGCATTTAGAAATTTTACTCCACACGGTGTGTACAAATGTTTATGTTTCCAAGAAAAGTAGGGGAGGGTGCTATCACCTCAGTTGCTCCCACACATTATGTGATCAAACGTCTATTTGGGGACATCTGAGGCTGGGGTTGTATTTTAACATTTGCTGTCCCTGGACCTCAAATTTCATTTCTCCTGTGTATAGGAGGGTGAGCTGTGTTCATATGTCTAAGAGTCATTAAATCAATCTAGGTGTCCATCAAGAGTAGATTAGATAAGGAATCCCTACCTATACACCACAGAATACTGGGCATCCATTAAAAAAAAAATCATTCCTTTGCAGCAATATGTTCGCAGCTGGAGACCATTATCCTAAGCAAATTAACACAGGAAGAAAAATCTATAAACCATAACCTGATAAGAGGGAGGGATCTAAACATAGGGTATTCAATGACATAAAAAATGGCAACAGGAGAAGCTAGAAACTACTAGACGGGAGGGAAGAAAGCGGGCAAGAAATGAAAAACAAAATGTTCAGTGCTATGCACAATACCTGGATGAGAGCAACATTTGTACCCCAAACCTCAGCATCACACAATATACCCAGGGAACAAACTTGCACATGTACCCTCTGAATCTAAAATAAATGTTGAGACAAAGAAAAGGAAAGTTTTACAACTTTTTGGTCTCAGAGATTTGTGATCAATGTGGTGAACTTGTTTATATGTAATCAACACATCAATTCAGATAGAATTGACATCTTTAGAATATTTATTTTTCTGATGCATAGATATGGTATAGTTCTCCATTTAGTTAGGCCTTCTTTAGTGTTTCTTGATTGTTATAATTTTGTCTGAAGAGATTGTATGCATTTTGGTCTTTGGTTGAATTGACTCCTAAATATTTTATATTCTCTGGCACTATTATGTTCTCTTTAATTACACTATAGTTGTTTGTTGTTAAGTTAATATATTTTAGTCTATTCTTATACTACTCAGCTCCCTAAACTCTCTTATTATTTCTAATTATTTCCATTAGATTCTTTTGAATCTTTCTATATAAACAATGTTATTCTTTGAAATTAATGATGGTTTTATTTCTAGTTTTTTAATCCTCATACCACTGATTTATCTTTCATTTCTTATTGCTTTAGGCTAGGAACTCTAATATGTTAAATAAACATCATGATCTTGAAAACAGTGAGCGTTAACATTTCTTCTGTGAACTGATTTTCAAATATTTGCCCTCTACTCTGCTATGCTTTGGTCTTGTTAATTTTGTGTATTCTTTATATAGTAGCACCTTATTTCATTGTTTATTATAATTGCAAATATTTTAAGATAGTATTTGTTTTTCTTAAAGAGAACTTTTTGACATGAAGACTCTTTTTGAAATTTTCATGGGTATCAATCTTTTCTTCCTTGGCTATACAATAATAAAGTCCTTCCCCACTTTGAGGTGCTTTGGTGGCTTTGATTTGACATTTAATTTTTATTCATTTGGAACATGTCCAGGAATACATTGTTCTGTTCAAGACCATTGCTAATTATCCACCTAACACTCTGAATGTCCATGTTGTCCACAATAAGTCACTTTAAAGACTTTGTCAATACTCGAGGAACATGCCTAATCTCTACAAATGATACACATTTCAACCACACAATCAACAGGCAATGACAATGGCACATTACAGCCAACTACCCTGCACCACAGATGTTCTCTTCAAGTCCACAAGGAACATTTATGAAGACTGGGCTTACTCATATATTAGCAGATACTATTGAATAATTTTTACTCAAGCACCTATTTTGTATACAGTTCAATCTAGATGTAATCTCTGTAACATAAATTTTAGAAATTAGAAAAATTAGACATCTAGGGATTTTCAAAGCACAGGTCAATCAAGACACAGTGATGAACATATTAAGTACCTGGTACTTGATTAACACCTACATCTACCAAAAGTCATAAGATGCAGCCACAGTGATGCCCCAGGGAATTCACAACCCAAAATGCTTCTACTGAAAACATTGATTAAAAATGAGTTAATCGTCCAAATAAGAAGGGAGAGAAAAACAAAGCAAGTAGAATAAAAGTGTAAGAAACTTAAAAGTAGAAAATGATAAACTAGAAGACAAATTTTAAAATGCAAAGCATCCATAAACTCAAAAATAATGTTGCTAAAAAAGTTGATAAAATGTTATTTAAACTTCTGGACTAATTCATCAGCAAAGCAATAGAAGAAGAAGAAATAAACTGCATTAGCAGTGAGAAAGAATGGGTGTAAATGCAGCTGTGGCGGGGTTGAAAGCTCCTATTTAATAAATGGTATTGGGAAAACTGGCTAGCCATATGCAGAAAACTGAAACTGGACCCCTCCCTTACATCTGACACAAAAATTAACTCAAGATGGATTAAAGAGTTAAACGTAAGACCTAAAACCATAAAAACCCAAGAAGAAAACCTAGGCAATACCATTCAGGACATAGGCATGGGCAAAGACTTCGTGACTAAATCACCAAAAGCAATGGCAACAAAAGCCAAAATTGACCAATTGGATCTAATTAAACTAAAGAGCTTCTGCACAGCAAAAGAAACTATCATCAGAGTGAAGAGGCAACCTATAGAATAGGAGAAAAGTTTTGCAATCTATCCATCTGACAAAGGGCTAATATCCAGAATCTACATAGAACTTAAATTTACAAGAAAAAATCAAACATCCCCATCAAAAAGTGGGCAAAGAATATGAACAGACACTTCTAAAAAGAAGACATTTATGCAGCCAACAAACATATGAAAAAAAGCCCATCATCACTGGTCATTAGAGGAATGTAAATCAAAACCACAATGAGATACCATTTCACACCAATTAGAATGGTAATCATTAAAAAGTCAGGAAACAAGAGATGCTGGAGAGGATGTGGAGAAATAGGAATGCTTTTACACTGTTGGTGGGAGGGTAAATTAGCTCAACCATTGTGGAAGACAGTGTGGTGATTCCTCAAGGATCTAGAACCAGAAATACCATTTGACCCAGCAATCCCATTACTGGGTATATACCCAAAGGATTATAAATCATTCTACTATAAAGACACATGCACACATATGTTTATTGCTGCACTGTTCACAATACCAAAGACTTGAAACCAACCCAAATGCCCATCAATGATAGACTGGATAAAAAAAATGTGGCACATATACACCATGAAATACTACGCAGCCATGAAAAAAGATGAGTTCATGTCCTTTGAAGAGACATGGATGAAGCTGGAAACCATCATTCTCAGCAAACTAACACTGGAACAGAAAACCAATCACCGCATGTTCTCACTCACAAGCGGGAGTTGAACAATGAGAACACATGGACACGGGGAGGAGAACATCATGCAATGAAAAAGTAAAACTGCATGCCCTACTTGGGAACAGAGAGGGAAAATCCACAAATGAAATATGACCCAAAAAAAGTCAGGATTTACCACATTGAGTTGTTCCCCAAAAATGAAAGGTGAGTTTAACACCCAAAAGTCAACAATTGCCTTTACTTCATCAACAGATTAACTAGAAAAAAAATTATTAGCAGAACAGAAGCAAAATGACCTTGCATGAAATTCCACGTCATTCCATCCTGATGCAGACAGTGCAGACACGAACGGCAAATGATGAAAGGAGGTCCCTTTTTTCAGGCCCTGCGAGGAACCTGCACCTGGTGGCTGCCACGTTCCTCCTGATTCTTCTAGGCAACGGACCTCCTTGAAATCCCTGGGAGGACTCGTGCTCCACTGGGAAAGGCCCCATCTGGAAAGCTCCACAGCAGCCCTGCCAAAGCCCTCAGGCACAGATCCTGAGTGACAGGACCTTTAGGGACACAGACAAATGGACATGCCCCCAGTGCCCACACTAGGCAGGGGCATCTGGACCGAGTGTGCAGCTCCCTCACCTGGACCCAGCCTCTCCCCAGTTACTTGGGCCTTGGGGTGGCTTCAGGTCTCCAGTCCATGCCACCAAAATCTCCAGAGTGATGGTCCTCCGTGGGGTCCATGATGCCTGTCCAAGTGCTGCCGCCTGAGCAAATCTAAAGAATCTGGAGGGCTTGAGTTGTGACAGTAAAAGCAGCCATATTTGTCTCAAAATTGAAAGGGAGGGCATGAGCTCCAGGAAGGGTGAGGGTGCCCTCTAGTGGTCCCCTCCTGGTAAACAAAAAGGGGCCAAGAGAGTTGAGAGATCAGGGCTGGCCTTGGACTAAGTGTGAGTTCAGGTGGAGGGAACCAGGTGCAAGGAGGTGGCTGAGATGGGAAAGCAGTCCAGAAAGACGAAAGGAGCAGGTCTGAGGAAGACCCAGGGAAGCTGAAGAAGGGCAGAGCAGGGTTCTGCACTCCTCAGCACTGACACTGGGGTGGTCATGCTAATGGGGCTCTGTGAGCAGCAGGGTGTTCAGCACCCTCTGGGAACTCTACCCACTCAATGTCACAGGACTCCCTCCCCCATTTCTGTCAACCAACAATTTCTCCAGACTTTGCCAAATGCCCCCCTCAGAGGGCAAAATTAGCCCTGACAGAATCATAGATCTATACTAACCTTTCAAAGCAACTCACCACTAAAATCCTTCATCTCTTGGTGAAAGAATTGTGAGTATGTGAGGGGTACAACTGACATCTTCAATATCTGTTGAAATGAATTTTACTTAATCTGCAATTTGATGTCATGGGAGAAGGCATGTTTAGATGCCACATTGCTGCCTGTACCTCACAGCAGGAAGGGTATGGGTTTTCCAATCGTCTGTAACCACGAACCACAATGACACCCACTGACTTACATTACAAAATGGGATATGGAGAATTCTGTAGATATGGGGTGGGAGAAATAAAGCATGAAACCACACCACAAGACACCAAACAGTCCATTCTGATGTTCTCAACATCTTAGGGCCATCTTAGCTATCTATGAATGAAAAGCCAATTCTCTCATTAAGAAAAAATACCTTATGCAGAATAAATTTATAGCATAGGAATTTCTGTACATTTTCAAAATTGTCTACTGTTGGATCATTCCTTAAATACGAATCCATCCCAAAATTCCACCCCATCTGCCCTCTCAGGTGTGAGCAGTGACCCCCACATGGGGTCTGCAGCCACTGCCTGTTCTTCCTCTACACAGAGGGCCTTAGCAAGGTCGAAACCCTCAGGACAGACTCCAGGGAATGTCAGCACAGGAAGGGCTGAGCCCATCCTGGCCACAGAGTAAGTCAGATTGAATGTCTCCAGCTCTGAGCCCCTGCTCTGTCACACGTTCCCTCTCCTGGGACTCAGCCATGCCCTGTGAAGTCCCTGGGCAGCCCCCCACTCCCTGCTGCATCAGCCTTGGGGAAGGTGAAGTGACCACAGGACAGTCAGCTGGGCAGATGACGGGACACCAAAGATGGTCAGAGAAACCATGGACAGGCCTCAGCCCCAGCTCAACAACCAGAACCCAGGGTGAAAGAGAGTGGCTGAGACCAGTTCCTGGGACCACAAGGCCCACAGCCCCCACTGACCAACCAGCAGAGGCCTCTCTCCCCAGAAGACATGAGAGATTCATCCTGCACTCCTCCAGGAAGGACAGTCCCTTCTGGGACACCTGGGTCATTGAATGTCCATCCTTGGAAACTGTAGCCAATATTGACACAATGAGAAAAAGTGTCCCTCTCACCAGCCAGCACTTAGCTCACCCAAAGCACAGTGAGGGTAGATCCCTGTGACAGGGCCCTGGTGCAGTCCAAGCCCCTGCTCTGAAGGGAAGAGCCAAATGGGGATGGAAGAGGGTAGAAGGGGTAACTGTGCACTCTGACCTGGAGCCATAAACACGGCTGGATGCTGAGGACCCAGGACAGGGCTCACCCAACCTACAGGGTGTCTGTGTGACTGTGTGTATCTGTGTGTCTGTGTGTGTGTGTGTCTATGTGTCTGCACATAGCATGTGTAGAGGCTGGGTGAGAGAATCACTGCTGAAGGAGGCAGAGGCCTCAGCAATTCCCAGGGGCCTGAAACACAGACAGAAGGGAAAGGGAAAGGAGGGACAAGGAGGCAGGACTGAGAGGGGAGGGGACAGAGAGATGTCCTGGGCACAGACCCCGCCCATGAGCCTGAGAAGTGCTCCTGCCCCGGGAAGAGGCTCAGCACAGAAGGAGGAAGCATAGCACAGCCGACAGCCATGCTCAGAAAGTTTCTGGATTCCAGGCTCATCTCCACAGAAGAGAACACGCAGGCAGCACAGGCCATGAGGCCCCTTTCAGCCCCTCCCTGCACACAGCACATCACCTGGCAGGGGCTCCTGCTCACAGTTGAGGAGAGAATTTCCTGGGAGTGAACACAAGGATGAAGCACAGTGACTGGCTAGGGTCTCCTTGGGAGGACGGGGCTCTGAGCGGGGACTGAGGGCTTCTGTTGGAGCCTGGATAGGGGAGAGGACACCAGAGAGGGACAGGGGTCACAACAGGAAAATCATATAGAACTGGAATAGTAAGAGGCAGGAAAATCTTAAGTATTCTGTTTTCCTGGTTAATCATCACTGGCCACTACATTTTGAAAAATGATAATAATAACTATATCAGATGACACTTCAAATAAAAACATAACCAGGGCATGAAACATTATCCTCAGCCTCCAACCTCAAAAATTGGTCCAGGACATGGAGGACCTTGGGAACACTCATGAGCTCATCCACAGGAGTCTGCAGCCTGTCCCAGGCACTGAGGTGCACCCAAGATCACACAAGACCCCTGCCCTCACAGAGCTCATGCTTTCATGGGAAGAAGACAGACACACAAAGAGATCTAGAATGTGAGGTCAGGTGTTGGCAGGAGTTGTGGAGTAAACAGAACAGGGAAAGGTCAGCAAGGGAAGACTCAAGGTCTCTAGAGGAGGTGTCAGGGGAGGGGTCTCCCAAGGATGCCCTGATGTCAGCAGGACCTGAGGGCAGTGGGGAGGGGGCCATGCAGACCCCTGGGGAAGAGGATTCCAAACAGGAAAATGCCAAAGTCAGAGACGTTGAAGGAATGGGGATCACGCTGCTAACCTTGACTCAGCAGGACACACACACACACTCAAAGGCTGAGGGGTGAAGAGACCTTCTCAGGACTCAGGGCCCCATCTTTTCCCCCCAGTACATAGGTCCCAATGTTGGCTGATGCTCTCTCCCTCTCCTAGCCTCACTTTTAACCTTCTGGAACCCGCCCACCACTGCTCAAGTTACAGTTGAAGTTCTGCCATCCAATGCTGTAGAGAAGAAGGAGGTTGTTCAACTTGTCTACAATCTGCCCCAGGATATACTTGGCCACAACTGGTACAAAGGGGAAACAATAGATGCCGACCATTGAATTGCAGGATATGTAATACACAATGAAGTAACTATCCCAGGGCCTGCATACAGTGGCCAAGAGACAGTATACCCCAATGCATGCCTGGAGATCTGGAACATCTCCCTGAATGACTCAGGATCCTACACCCTACAAATTTTAAAGGCAGATCTTACAACTGAAAAAGTAACTGCACAGATCAGCATACACCGTGAATGATTCCTCATGACTTCTGGGTGTTGGGGGTCAGTTCTACTTCAAACACTCAGAACTGTTAGACCTGGACTGTGCCTGTGTACCCCTCTGCATTATGTCCCATTTTAGGGTTTGAGCATTTAGTGCAGGACACACACAGGGGAGACAAACATCTGCAGATCAAAATTGTTTTCCCAAATCCAGACCCTGCAGACATTCACTGCAGAGGAAGGACAGTCTGATGGGAGGGACACAGAAGGTGGAGGTCAGTCTCAGCCAAGCACTCCGTGCCTTCCCCATGGACATGACCCTGAGAAATTCCCTGGATAACTTGGTCAGGGCCTAGCCTGAGGGGCCCTCGGGGATTCTCTTAGAGAAGTTCAACCCTGGAAGCCTCAGCCCCAGAACCTGGTCCCAGAATCCTGACTTCATGTGACCCTGGGGAATGTGTGCCAGGGTTAGGTTGTGGCCTCCTGGGCAGGGCTGACTGGGAGCAAAGGTTTACCAGCTGTACAAGGGCCGTGGTTCCTGGAGCTGTTTAACAGCCAGGGCTCAGCACCCAGAGCCTCATCTGGGCATGGACAGAGCTTAGTCCTTCACTTGAGACTCACAGTGGAGAGGACAGATGGACAAGCTTCTTAGGTCATCAGCCAACTGCCCTGGGAGACTTAAGAGACTCCGTAGATAATTCAATGTCTTCAGGGGCAGAAACAGAAGAGAGAAGATGTTCCTGGTAGCATCTTGTTCATCATGGATCAGGCCTAGATATGCTCTTTCATGTAGGCAAATAATAATAAACATTGTTTGTGTGAACACGTCCTCTGTGCCAAGCATTAGGTCAGGTGACTGTGAATAATTTAAACTTCATTCACAGACAACGTGACAAGCCACAGACCATTTGCCATTTAGCTTATTTGACTGAGAGAAAACTGAGACCCGGGGAGGCATAGTCACTGAACCAGAGTCACACAAACACAAGGGGCAGATCAGAGTCACTAGAGGTCTGGCTGCAGCCACAGCCCCATCCTCTCCTCCACCAGAAGTGGGGATTTTGGGGTTCCAGGGACCCCACAGTCATCCATTGGCTCAAATCCTTTCTTCTTACTTATCTAGACCTCAGAGGAGTGACAGCAAATGGACAACTGATAAGTTTTTACTCCAGAACTAAATTGCCTGCCTCAACGATCAAAGTCAGAGCAAGGAATGTCCAGTCCTCCCCGTCAGATCCTAATGCCCCTCACTGGACCTGAAATCTTGTATACTGATGTGTTGGTGTCACTCCCATGGGAGGATAAAAGAGAGGACATTGCTTTCTCTCCCCACTGGCACCCTACAGCCGCACAGGCCCAATGTAACATACACACTCAGTAGCTTTCTCATGAAGGAGGAAGGGAATGAATGAAGGAATGAATAATCTATAACCTCTTTAGATACCTGATTCTGGATACAGGATCCTAGGAGTTTCCGTCCACACTGGTTTTCTGTCCCTCAGGGCCTGAGACCCATGTTCTATTCCTATGAACCCCTACCCCTAAAGCCACCCCATCTCATGTGACACTGAGGCTCCCTGGGCATGGAAGGGTTTCCAGGGCTCCCTGGTCCTGGACTAAGGAAGTGGGGGCCCCTGGACCCTGAGGTCTCTTAGGTCACTGTAGCCCCCACTGCTCACTGCCATGGGTGTCTCTGTTCCTCCAGGTCCCTCATTTTCCTCCCCCTTCATTCCAGCTAGGATACCCCACCCTGCACAGCTTCCCCCACACATAGGCCTTCCCCAGACACTCCCTCTAACAAGGCTGACTGTTCTGTTCCCTTCCTATTCACACTGTGGCCTGGCCCACCTCCTGGACAATAGGAAAGGCACAGAAATCAGCCAGAGCAGTCACCTCTGCCAGGCTCCATCATGAGCCAATGTCCCCAGGTCACCAGGAGAACAAGCTTCCACTGTGTCCCCATCCAGGGATCTCTTCCTCCAGGAGCCAAAACATGAAACAGGCCACTGGAAAGAAATGAGCAACTCCTCAATCCACTCTTATAATCACCTGATGGGTTCCTCTTGCACCCTGCACAGACAAAACCAATTTACTGAGATGGCGACTTGCAGTTACAAAAGATTTTAGTTAGGCCAAGACTGTCAAACAGGAGGACAGAAGTTTATTACTGTACAAATTAGCCTCCCTAGTGGCTCAGAAATTAGAGGTTTTCAAGGATAGTTTCAGCTGCAGAGGTCTAAGGAATGAGTACTGCTGACTGGCTGGGGATGAAATCATGCAGGTGGGGAAAATTATCTGTGTTAAATCTGCCTCTGGATGGAAGCCACATGAATGGATGAATCATTAATCATGGGTCTGGATGAGTTCTGCTGGTTGCCAAAACGCAAAAGTCTGAGGAACATCTTAAAAGACCAATCTCGAGTTCTACAATAGTGATGTTATCTATAGGAGCAATTAGGGAAGTCACAAATCTTGTGACCTCTGTACACGAGTCCTGAGCAGTAAGGGATTGCAGAAACTATGCCTACATTTTAGCAAAATTTGGGCCCCTCCAATAATCTTAATCTCGTGGTCTTTTTTTTTTTTAATTATACTTTAAGTTTTAGGGGACATGTGCACAACATGCAGGTTTGTTACATATGTATACATGTGCCATGTTGGTGTGCTGCACTCATTAACTCGTCATTTACATTAGGTATATCTCCTAATGCTATCCTTCCCCCCTCCCCCACCCCACAACAGGCCCCAGTGTGTGATGTTCCCCTTCCTGTGTCCAAGTGTTCTCATTGTTCAATTCCCACCTATGAGTGAGAACATGCGGTGTTTGGTTTTTTGTCCTTGTGATAGTTTGCTGAGAATGATGGTTTCCAGCTTCATCCATGTCCCTACAAAGGACATGAAGTCATCATTTTTCATGGCTGCATAGTATTCCATTTTTCATATTTTTAATAGAGACGGGGATTCATCATGTTGCCCAGGCTGGTCTGCACCACCTAGGCTCAAATCCTGCCTCAGCCTCCCAAAGTGCTGGGATTACAGGCATGAGCCACAATGCCCAGCCACCCATCTTAAAATCTTACTTAATAATTAAAATATTTGCACACATGCAAACACATGCACACTCGTGTGCATACTCACAAAAAGCAGATGATTTGAGATGACCGTGAATATCTCTACAGAGAAACAAAGATAAATCTACATCTCTAATTCACATGACATGATAATCTTTTAACAACAGATAAAATTCATTGACATTGAGAATGTCTGTTCTACAAAAGGTTCCCAATTTTCTCTCTCTCCTGCATACACAAGACATACAGAGACAGACATGTGTATCTATCTATATGACAAAGAAGCCATACCCAAGATACATAACAAAATAACAATAAGAGAAAGATTGACAACACAATGTTTTTAAATGGCAGAAAACTCTAAGAGGCACCAGATGGTAGAACATGTGTAATAGCCCATGAGGACATGAAAAGATGCATTTGCGCTATTGTTTATTTAGGAAAGGCATATTAAAACCATTATGAAATCTCATCCCAACAACATAAGAAAGGCTAAAATTCAATAGACTGCCAATACCAAGAGTTGAAACAACTGGACACAGAGATGTTGCTGGTGGGAATTTAGATGTAATCAACTCTCTAACAGGAAAATTACAATGTGTAGCTATCTTAGAAGTTCCAGCATATACAATGGTCTCTACACTCAAGGAAATGAGTAAGGCCACCAAAATATATGTGTAGAAACGTTCACATCAGCATGATTCAGAAGACCCAAATAGTGTCGCAGTCCAAATATGCAACAATACAGGGGATAAAACAGTGGTGTATTCAAACTAAGGGATAATTTACAACATGAAAATAAATGGATTCCTGCTACATACAACATGGATGATCTCACACAGCGAGTTGCAAGAAAGGAGCCAATGCAGAAGGGAAAATGAAGCCCGATTCTACAGCTATAAAGTTCCCAAGTGGCAAAACCCATCTCTGGAGATAGAGATCAGAATGACAGTGATCTGGTGCTTGCAATGGCTGGGAGGGGCGCAGGAGTGTGGCTTGGTGCAGACAATGTGCTCTGTCTTGATCTGGACAGGGCTGTCATTGGCACACACAAACATACAGACATTATGCTATGTCCATGTTACTTCACCAAACAAGAAGTATAAAATCTCTTCAGTTTAAATTTTTAAAATCCACAAAACAATCAAAGACCAGCTCCTATCAACCTTACACAACACTTCCAGAGAAAAAGAAAATAAACAATACTCATTAACTCATTTTTGTGGAAGTAGAACCTTCTTATCAAAGGCAAACCAGGAAACAATGAAAAAGTAAAATTGCAGGCCCTACTCAGAAACAAAGAGGGAAAATTCACAAATGAAGTACGACCAAAATGAGTCAGAATTTACCACGTTGAGTTGCTTCCCCAGAAATGCAAGGTTTAATGTAGCGTTTTAACATCGTGTTAAAATGCCACACTTTAACATAGCAACGTTAACAATTGTTTTTACTACATCAACAGATTAGCTAGAAACAAAATTATTATTAGCAGAACAGAAGCAAAATGGCCTTGCATGAAATTCCACATCATTCCATCATGATGGAGACAGTACAAACACTCTGGGCAAATGATGAAAAGAGGTCCCTCTTTTCAGGCCCTGGGGGGAAACTACACCCTGGTGGCTGTCACGTCCCTCCTGATTCTTCCTGGTGAAGGCCCTCCTTGAAATCTCTGGGAGGACTCGTGCCCCACTGGGAAAGGCTCCATCTGGAAGTTTACACAGCAGCCCAGCCAAGGCCCTCAGGCACAAATCCTGAGTGACAGAGCCTTTAGGGACACAGGCACATGGCCATGTCCCCAGCAACCACACAGGGCAGGAGTGTCCGGACCCTGAGTGTGCCGCCCCGTGCATGGACCCAGCCCCTCCCCAGTGACTTGGGCCCTGGGGTGGCTCCAGGTCCCCAGTCCATGCACAAAAATCTCCAGAGTCAGGCTCCTCCCTGGGGTTCCTGATGCCTGTCCAAGAGCTGCCCCGAGGGCAAACCTAAAGACTGTCGAGGGCTGGGATTGGGCCAGCCACGCTCGTCTTAGAAAGGAAAGGTAGAGCCTGAGTGCCGGGAAGGACGAGTGCGCCCTCTAGTGGGCACCTCCTGCTAAGGAGCAAAATGAAGCCAGGAGAGTTCAGATATCAGGGCTGGCCTTGGACTAAGAGCAAGTTCAGGTGGAGGGGACTGTTGGGCAACGACGAAACTAAGGTGAAGGAGTGGTCGGGAGAGAGGGGAGGAGCAGGTGAGAGGAAGCCCCAGGGAAGCTGAGGAAGGGCACCGCAGGGCTCTCCACTCCTCAGCGTTGACATTTGGGGTGGTCATGCTGGTGGGGCTGTCTGTGAGCTCTAGGATGTTCAGCACCATTTGGGGGCTCTCCCCCAGCTCTGACAACCAACAATGTCTCCGGACATTGCCAGATGCCCCCTGGAGGGCAAAATTTCCCCTGTCCGAACCACTGATCTACCTTAATATCTACAAACAAGTCACCAGTAAAATCTTTCATCTCTTGGTAGAAGAATTGTGAGTGTGAGAGTAAAACTGACATCTTCAATGTCTGTTGAAATGACTTTGACTTAATCAGAAACTTGATGTCTCAGGAGAAGACACGTTTAGAGGTGATGCCACATGACTACCTGTACCTCACAGCAGGAAGGGGTGAGGCTTTTCCAAGGGTCTGTAACCACAAATCAAAAGGGTCTACAGTCCACCTCACTCATGCCTGCAATCCCAGCACTTTGAGAGGCCAAGGCAGACGGATCACGAGGTCAGGAGTTCAAGATCAGCCTGATCAATATGGTGAAACCCTGTCTCTACTAAAAATACAAAAATTAGCTGCGCTTGGTGGTGTACGCCTGTAATCCCAGCTACTCAGGAGGCTGAGGCAGGACAATCGCTTGAACCCAGGAGGTGGAGGTTGCAGTGAGCGGAGATCATGCCACTGCACTCCAGCCTGGGTGACAGATTGAGACTCCATCTCAAAAAAAAATCAATTCTCTCATTAAGAAGAAATATCTTATGAAGAAAAAATCCATAGCAAAGGAATTTCTATATATTTTCAAAATTGCATACTGTTAGATTATTCCTTAAATATGAATCCATCCCAAAATAGACCTAGTAGCTAGACTGTGCTAAAGTCTCATGCCAGCCCTGTGAGCTCACACATTCTGCTGCCTCTGCTCTGGACACTGTCTCAACCTCAGGGGCTCAATATGGGGTAGGAAGGTGTTTTGAACATCTTCACCATTCACCCGTCCACCTCTCACACCCATTCACATCTCAAACCTGTTGCCCACTCTTGAATTTGATCTTTAAATTACTGACCTCTATTTCTGTCCCTCATTCATCCCAATATGAGGTGGGCGGAGGTTGTTCCTTCTGCACATGATTTTGAGAAAAACTACTCAACATTAGTTTCCTTCACATCTCTTGAACTGACCTCCACCTGCAGCCCTATAATCATATTACCAGCAGGTTTTGGACACTTTTTCTGGTAGTCAAATGCTTTCCATATTTTGTGGGGAAATGTGACTCGCTCCACCCCAAATACAGAGTTCCAAGTAGAAATGAACACAGAGATATTACCTTTGTGTTCAAAGAGAAAATAGTTTCTATAAGAATGTATAAAAGTTGAAATTATAGGAGAGTCCACTTAAAACATACATTGTGTTCATGGTTCTCATCATTTCCCTAAGAGACATATTATAAAACATGACATTAATAATGATTTTAGAAAAATAAACATTGATCACATTTGCTGATATTGTTTTCTTAAAATAATTTTAAAAGAAGGAGGTGGTCCCTCACATGTGCCCAGGCCAGGCGTCTGAATAGAATTCTCCATCTGCAGTGACAGTGCCTGACAAGATGACATGGACTCTGGCCTGATATGCAGCCATCCCTGTCTACCCCCTGCCTGCTACAGGACAGAACCAGCCCAGACCCCAAATCTTCAGTTAGGGAGCTGAGAGAGGACATAGGATACCCAGTGTCTCTTACCTTCTTCCAGTCCACTGCAATGGGTACCACTGTGATCCATTTGCCCCTGAGGACACCCACCTCCTGGCCCCTAGTTTCTAAGAGTCAGACCTTTCTGGCTTCTCTGGGTCCCAGCTGCTTTCACCCTGCTGAGCCCTGCTCCTCCCCTGCCTTGCCAGGTATCACTTCTAGCTCCTGCTGACAGGTCAGCCAAGATCCGTGCAACAGAGGATAAACAATGATTTTAATATCTACTGTGTCTGGTGGAGATGTTGGTTGTACAGAGAAATAAAGTAGTAGAGATGCATACAGTTCCTCCAACAACACTGTGTTCCAAACGATGTCTTCTGTGCCCATTATCGTGGAACTCACTGTCCCTCACCATGTGGCCAAGTGCTTCCAGGATCTCTCAATTCTTCCACGGGAGGCAATGCACACTTTAACACAACACCTCAGCAAGGGAAGTGGGGATAATTTATCTACTTAGATTAGGTTCCTAAAAAGGTCTCTAGACAGCCAAATTCCCTCCAGGAGGAAAGAGAAAAGCTTTCCCCAATTGTGAACCATTGACGTAGTTGTTTTTCAAAAGAAAAAACTACCCCTAAATAGCCAAAACAATCTTGCCAAAATAAATTAGAGGACTTGTACTTTCTTATTTGAAAGCTCATGAACAGTACAATTATTAAAAGGGTGTGCTACTGGCATAAGGATACACACAGAGACCAATGGGATAAAACTGAGAGTCCGGAAATAAACTCTCATACTTACGGTCAATTGCTCCTTGACAAGCGTGTCAAGATAATTTAATGGGGTATGAATAGTCTTCTCAAATAATGGTGCAGGGACAACTGGATAACCACATGAAAAACAATGAACTTATGGAACTCTTCATCCCACCATACCAAACAATTACCTCAAAATTGATCAGTGACTTAAATATAAGAGCTAAAACCATAAAAATGTCTTAGAAAAGATATAGGGGTGAATCGTGATGACCTCAAATGTGACAGTAAATTCTTAGATATGACACAAATGCATGAGACACAAAAATGAAAAATAGATAAATTGGGCTTATCAAGACACAAGTCTTTTTTATGTCAATGGACATTATCAAGAAAGTGAAAAGGGGGCCGGGCATGGTGGCTCACGCCTGTAATCCCAGCACTTTGGGAGGCCGAGGTAGACAGATCACAAGGTCAGGAGATCGAGACCATCCTGGCTAAATGGTGAAATCTCGTCTCTACTAAAAAATACAAAAAAAAAAAAAAAATTAGCTGGGCGTGGTGGCAGGCGCCTGTATTCCCAGCTATTTGGGAGGCTGAGGCAGGAGAATGGCATGAACCCGGGAGGCGGGGCTTGCAGTGAGCCAAGATCACACCACTGCACTCCAGCCTGGGCGACAGAGCAAGACTCCATCTCAAAAAAAAAAAAAAAAAAAAAAAAAAAAAAAGAAAAGAAAGTGAAAAGACCAGACACAGAATAAGAGAAAAAAAAATTGCAAATCATATAGACAAGGGTATCATGTCCAGAATATATAAAGAACTGCTACAACTCAATAATAAAAAGACAAACCTCCCAATTTATAAATAGGAAAATGACTCAAATAGACATTTATTCAAGGAAGATATACAAACAGTCAAGAAGGACATGGAAAGACACTCAACTTCATTAGTCATTCGGGAAATAGTTATTGTTCTTTTAAAATGTTAAATAACAAGTGGCAGCCTTATGTAGAATTTGGAATCCTTATACATTGCTGGTGAGAATATAAAAAGGTACAGCCACTATGGGAAACAGTTGTTTTCTTCCTCAAAGAGCTATTCACAGACTTCCCATATAAAACAACATTCTTTCCTAGATATATACCCAAAAAATTGAATCCAGGGACTCAAAGAAGTACTGGAATGGGAATGTTGATTGCAGCATTATTCACAATAGATAAAACATGGAAACAACCCAAGTGTCCATCAAGACATGAATAAATAAACAAATATGGTGATACATACAACAGCAAGTTAATCAGCTATAAAGAGGAATGAAGCCCTGACACACACTGGAGCATGCACAGACCTTGGAAACATTATGCTCTTGAAATATGCCCAAAACAAAATGACATATGTGTATGATACCATTTATATGAAACATCAAGAATAGGCAAATTCATAGAGACAGAAAGTAGGCTAGAGATTATCAAAGTCTAGGGTGGACAAAATAGGGAGTTATTGTTTAAAAGATACAGGGTTTCAATTTGGAATGATGAGAAATTTCTAGGAAAGATAGTGGTGATGGTTATTTAACATTGTGAATGTGGTTAATTCCATTTGATTGCACATTTTAAAGTGGTTAAAATGGCATGCTACATTTGTATATAAATGTATATTTATATATATTTATATCTTACATATATACACATATATACACTCTACTACAATTTTTTAAAAGTCTTTGGTTTAAAAAAAAAAAACACAGCCAGGTGTGGTGGCTCACGCCTGTAATCCCAGCACTTTGGGAGGCTGAGGTGGGTGGATCACAAGGCCACCAGCCTGACCAATATGGTGAAACCCCATCTCTACTAAAAATACAAAAATTAGCTGAGCGTGGTGGCACACACCTATAATCCCTGCTACTCAGGAAGCTGAGGCAGGAGAATCGCTTGAACCCGGGAGGTGAAGGCTGCAGTGAGCCGAGATTGCACCACTGCACTCCAGCTTGGGTGACAGAATAAGACTCCCTCTCAAAAAAAAAAAAAAAAAAAAAAAAAAACCCACTATGTAAAACCCTGATCAGATAGCCCTCATATATGCAGATCCTTCATGACCTTATCCAGAGGGAGATCCAAGAATTTGGAGACATGAGGCTGCTCAGCCAACTGCAGATGCACAACTTAAATGTATTTGCAAAGAGACTGAGAATTAAGCTGGGGGCACAGACCTCAGCACTCCCAGGACAACACCCTCCCCAAGGATTCTGACTTTATCTGACCTAGTGCACTATCCAGATCTTGATGTGGGGGTAGGGCAGGGGAGGTCACGAAGCCTGTTCTCTGGACACTCTGTGTGAGCACACAAGACCCCCCATTAGGTCTCCAAACACAGCCCTGACTCTCTGGACATTGTGGGAAGGAATCTAGCTTGGGCTCAGAGAGCACACAAGGCAGTCAGTTACAGAGAAGAACATGGAGCTTGAGGAGCTGGTCGCTGACACAGAACAGGGTCCCTGCAGTCCATGGTCCAGCCTACTCTAATGTACCCACCCCACCACGATCCAGGCACCCCTGAGAAACAGCTTTTGGGCCTCCTCTGGGGTGACACATCAGGTTCCCTCACTGTCAAACTGTCCACAAAAAGCAGCACCTTGGACAGCACCCATCCCAGCTTCACCGTTTCTCCCTGCCAGTGATCAGTGTTCAAGGCTCAGAAGAAATGGCAGAGGCCAGTGAGCCCAAAGATGGTGAGAAGGGCAGCAACCTAGGGGCAGCTCCCTGGAACAGGAGCAGGTGGGGCCACATGGAGAACGTGGTGCAGGAAGGAATACCCAGGAATGGGCAGGAGAGGAGTCGAGGACACAGGCTCTGTGGGTCTGCAGCCTAGGGTGAGATTGTGAGTGTGAAGCCATCTCAGCAGAAAAGGCCAGGTCCCATGAACAGGAGGGAAAGCAGCTCCCACCTCCCCTGCTAGAAACTGAATAAATCAGCCTGTAATCCCAGCACTTTAGGAGGCCAAAGCAAGTGGCTCATTTGAGATCAGAAGCTTGAGACCAACCTGGCCAACATGGGGAGACCCCATCTCTACTAAAATACAAAAATTAGCCAGGCGTGGTAGTGCATGCCTGTAATCCTAGCTACTGGGGATGCTGAGGGAGGAGAATCACTTGAACCTGGGAGACAGAGGTGGCAGTGAGCCAAGATCATGCTGCTGTACTTCAGCCTGGATGACAGAGTGAGGCTCCATCTCAAAAAAAGAAAAAAGAAACTGAATGTGTCCCCACAAAACTGTTGAAACCCTCATCCTTAATGAAATGGAATTTGGAGGTGGGGTCTTTAGGAGGTAATTAGAGAATGACTAGGTCATAAAGCTAGGGGCTTCATGATGGAATTAATTCCCTTATAATAAAAGGAAAATACAAGAGAATGGCATCTCTCCCTCTCCCTTGCTGTCTCTCCACCCCCTCAAAAACCCGCACCATGTGCAGATACAAAAAGAAAGTAGGCATCTGCAAGGAAGCCCTCACCAGGGCTGACTCACCTGTCTCCCTGACCTTGGATTTCCCAGACTCCAGAACGATGAGAAATAGATCTCTATTGTTTAAGTCACCCAGGCTATGGTGTTTGTTATAGCAGCCCAAGCCCAGGAATACATCATCTAGCCCAGGGTTTTGAGTGAAACTCTTCAGGTTCTCTATCATATTAGCTGGCAGCTCCTGTCCCCAGCAGCACCAAGGCCTCAAGAAAAGCACTCCAGCAGGGGCTCAACCTGCATGGGTCCCTTGGGTCAGCCTCAATGTCAGGCCCCAGATGGCAGGTGAGGCTTCAGTGAGTGACACAACCACAATGCAAAAGTGAAAGAGTTTTGGACAGATGCACTGGCTCATGTCTGTAATCCCAACACTTTAAGAGGCAGGTGGATTACCTGAGGTCAGTAGTTTGAAACCAGCATGGACACCACGATGAAACTCCATCTCCACTAAAAATTAAAAAATTAGCCAGACATGGTGGCACAAGCCTGTAATCCCAGCTATTCATGAGGCTGAGGCAAAAATGAACCCAGGAGGCAGAGGTTGCCATGAGCAGAGATTGCACCGCTGCATTCCAGCCTGGGTGACAGAAAGAAACTCTGTCTCAAAAACTAGAAATAATAATAATACAATAAAGTGTAAGAGTTTTACTACTTACAGACATGGGGGAGCACACAGCACACCTGGAGACCACGCAGAGGTCAGGGAGCCCAGGGAGGGAGGAGAGAAGGGTCCTGTAGGCCAATGGCTTTACTGGGTCCAGAGTGTTGTCTGACAGGTTTACAACAGGGAGCTTTAATGGGCGGGTTTAAAACAAGTGAACACTTGGTCAAGGAGGTCATACTGTGACTGAGAGGTGGTCACTTTAAATTTGAGGACAAATGTCAGAACGATCAGTTTAAAGGAAGCAGCTGGAGGGAGGGGATCCCAGCACACTAGGCAGGAGAGATGCCTCTAAGATTTTATCTCTGGCCACTAACTGGAGCCTTTTTGACTGGGTACAGTATTGGAAACTGTCATGGTGACCAAGTCCTGCCTCTGATATGAGGCAGTTAAGCTTACACCTTAAGAAATGGATGCCAAGGACACATGAAATTATGAGCACTCACGACACCCAGGAACACGAACAGTGGGTTGCTGTGCCCCAGAATCAGGTGCTGTGCCCCAGAATTTGTCCCTGACAACAAGAAATGAAGATGATTTGTCCCTGCTCCCCATCTGCTCCCCTAACATTGATATTCCCACCCTGCACCTCCCTCTTCTGCTCCCTGCCCAGTGCTCATCTCAAGGCATCATTGTACCCTGGGCATACACAGTACAACCTACTGCACACAAACACAAACTCACAGAAGGTGATGCAAAACCTGCATTTGGAACATCTGATTGTGAAAGAGGCAGGGCAGTGAACTTGCAATCACAGAGACGGACTCGTGGGTCTGGAACGTGATGGAGCTCTCCTATACACCAACAGCGACCAGGCTGAGAATCAAATCAAGAACTCAACTCCTTTTACAATACTGGAAAAAAATACTTAGCAATATACCTAACCAAGATGGTAAAAGATCTCTGCAAGGAAAACTACAAAACACTGCTGAAATAAATCATAGATGACACAAACAAATGGAAACACATCCCATGCTCATGGATGGGTAGAATCAATATTGTGAAAATGGCCATACTGCCAAAAGCAATCTACAAATCCAATGCAATTCTCATCAAAATATCACCATTATTTTTCACAGAACTAGAAAAAAAAATCCTAAAATTCATATAGAACCAAAAAGAGCCCACATAGCCAAAACAAGACTAAGCAAAAAGAACAAATCTGGAGGCATCACATTACCTGATTTCAAACTATACTATAAAGCCATAGTCACCAAAACAAATGTGGAACCAACAAAAATGTCCATCAATCAATGAGTGGATAAAGAAACTTGGTAGGTATATATGTATGTGTATGTGTGTGTGTGTGTGTGTGTGTATATACATCATATATATACATCATATATATATATATATATATATATATATGAGATGGAATACTACTCAGCCATAAAAAGGAATGAATTAATGGCATCCTCAGCAACCTGGATGGGATTGAAGACTATTATTCTAAGTGAAGTGACTCAGGAATGGAAAACCAAATATCATATATTCTCATTCATAAGTGGGAGCTAAGTGATGAGGATGTAAAGGCATAAGAATTACACAATGGATTTTGGGGACTCAGGTAAAAAGGGTGGGAAGGGAGTGAGGGAAAAAATACTACAAATTGGGTTCAGTGTATACCGCTTGGGTGATGGGTGCACCAAAATCTCACAAATCACCACTAAAAAACTTACTCATGTAACCAAATACCAATCTGTTCCCCCAAAAACCTATGTAAATAAAATACATATTTTTTAAAAAAAGAAAAAGAAAAAGAGGGGTAAATCTTGATGACTTTGAATGTGGTAATGGATTGTTAGATATGACACAAAAGCATGAGCAACAACAAGGAAAAATAGATAAATTAAGCTTTATAAAGATGCAAACCTTTTGTGCATCAAAGGACGTTATCAAGAAAGTGAAAAGACCAGGCACAGAATGGGAGAAAAAATTTGCAAATTACATATAGAAGAGCTTCCTGTCCAGAATATATAAAGAACTGCTACAACTCAATAACAAAAAGACAAACCACCCCATTTATAAATGGGCAAAAACTCAAATAGACATTTCTTCAAAGAAGATATACAGGCCAGGTGCAGTGGCTCATGCCTGTAATCCCAGCACTTTGGGAGGCTGAGGTAGGTAGATCATGAGGTCAGGAGTTTGAGACCAGCCTGGCCAGCATGGTGAAACCCCATCTCTACTAAAAATACAAAAATTAGCTGGGCATGGTGGTGCACGCTTGTAGTCCCAGCTACTTGGGAGGCTGAAGCAAGAGAATCGCTTGAACTCAGGAAGTGGAGGTTGCAGTGAGCTGAGATCACACCACTGCACTCCAGCGTGGGCAAAAAAGCGAGACTCCATCTCAAAAAAAAAAAAAAAGAAAAGAAGAAGAAGGAGAAGGAGAAGGAGAAGGAGAAGGAGAACAAGAAGAAGAGGAAGAAGAAGAGGAGAAGGAGGAAGAGGAAGAAATACAAATAGTCATTAAGGACATGAAAAGACACTCAACATCATTAGTTCTTAGAAAACTGCAAAGTCAAAGCCACAATGAGATACCATATCACACTGACAACAATGGCTATCATTCTTTTAAAATGTTAAATAATGTGTGGCAGCCTTACATAGAATTTGGAATCCTCATACCTTGCTAGTGAGAATATAAAAAGGTAGAGCCATTATGAAAGACAGTTGTGCTATTCCTCAAAGTGCTAATCATAGAATTATTATGTGAAAACAGCATCTATTCCTAGCTCTATACCCAAAGAATTTTTTTTTTTTTTTTGAGATGGAGTCTCGCTCTGTCGCCCAGGCTGGAGTGCAGTGGCGCAATCTCGGCTCACTGCAAGCTCTGCCTCCCAGGTTCACGCCATTCTCCTGCCTCAGCCTCTCCGAGTAGCTGGGACTACAGGCGCCTGCCACCACGCCCAGCTAATTTTTTTGTATTTTTTTTTTTTAGTAGAGACGAGGTTTCACCATGGTCTCGATCTCCTGACCTCGTGATCCGCCCGCCTTGGCCTCCCAAAGTGCTGGGATTACAAGCGTGACCCACCGCGCCCGGCCCTATACCCAAAGAATTGAATCCAGGGACTCAAAAAGGTACTCAAATGAAAGTGTTGACTGCAGCATTATTCACAATAGATAAAATATGGAAACAACCCAAGTGTCCATCAACACATGAATGTGGATAAACAAATATGGTGATACATAAAAACAAAATGTGAATCAGCCATAAAGAGGAATGAAGCTCTGACACCCGCTGGAACATGCAGGGACCTTGGAAACATTATGCTAAATAAAATATGCCAGAAACAAAATGAAATATGTGTATGATTCCATTTATAGAAACCCCAACAACAGGCAAATTCATAGAGACAGAAAGACTAGAGATAATCAAGGTCTAGGGTGGAAGAAATAGGGAGTTATTGTTTAAAAGATACAGAGTTTCAGTTTGGAATAACGAAAATTTTCTAGGAAAAATACTAGTGATGGTTATTTAACATTGTGAATGTGGTTAATTCCATTTGTTTGGACATTTTAAAGTGGTTAAAATGGCACATTATACATATATAAATGTGCATATTTACAGATATATTTATAAATATATATTTATGTTACACATACAAATATATATGAATGTACATATATACACTCTATCACAATTTTTTGAAAAGTCTTTGGTGAAGAAAACCTACTATGTAAAACATACCCACCCTAATCAGATAGCCCTCACGCACTTACATGCAGACCCTTCGTGACCTTATCCACAGAGAGATTCAAGGATTTAGAGACATGAAACTGCCCAGCCAACTGCAGATGCACAACATAAACGTATTTGCAAAGAGACTGAGAGTTAAGCTGGAGGCACAGACCTCAGCACTGCCAGGACTCTCACCCTCCCCCATGGATTCTGACTTTATCTTACTTGGCACATTATTCAGATCTTGTTGTGGAGTTGGGGCAGGGTAGGTCATAAAGCCTGACCCCAGGACACTCTGTGTGAGCACATGAGCCACACACACCCCATTAGATCTCCACACACAGCTGTGACCATTGTGAGGAGGACTAACACAGGCTCAGAGATCACACCAGAGAATCAGCCACAGAGAAAAACACGGGGCTGGAGGAGCTGGTCCCTGAGATAGAACAGGGTCCCTGCAGTTCATGGGTCCAGCCCACTCCAGAGTGTCTACCCCCTACCCCCACTGTGATGCAAGCACCCCTGAAGAACAGCTTTCTTCAAGGGCCTCCTCCTTGGTGACACATCAGGATGCCTCACTGTCAAGCTGTCCACAGAGAACAGTACCTTCGACAGCACCCATCCCAGCTTCACCCTTCCTGGGATCAGGGCTCAGAACTCTGAGCTCAGGCCTCAGAAAAAATGGCAGAGGCCAATGAGGCCAGAGATGGTGAGGGGGGGCAGCGACCTAGGGGAAGCTGCTTGGAACGGGAGCAGGTGAAGCCACAGGGAGATGGTAGCACAGGAATAAAACCCAGGAATGGGCAGAAAAAGTGAGGAGGAAACAGGCTCTGTGGGGCTACAGCCCAGAGTGGGACTGTGAGGGTGAAGCCATCTCAGCAAAGAAAGCCAAGTCTCAAGAACGGGAAATGAAGCAGCTCCCAGCTCCCCTGCTGGAAACTGAATATGTCCCCCCAAAATTATTGAAGCCTTTATCCTCAACGTGATGAAATTTGGAGAAGGGGGTCTTCTCCCTGCCCAGTGCTCAGCCCCACCCAGACATCACTGCACCAGGGCATACACAGTGCAGCCCACTGCACACAAACACAAACTCACAGGTGACAGAAATCTGTGTCTGGGACATCTGATTGTGAAAGGGGGAGGACAGTGAACCTGCAACCACAGAGACTGGGACTCATGTGGCTGGAATGTGATGGAGCTCTGACATAACATGTGGGTGACCTCGTGTGAAATGTGCAGATCCATGTGGAATAAAACACGCAGCCTGGCCTGGGACTGCGGCCACCCACACTTCCCTTCCAGTCCACCAGAGGGCGGCAGAGTCCCTCCAGCCTGGAGCCTTCCCAGGGGCTGCTGACCTCCCTCAGCAGAACCCACAGCCCAGCAGGGTCCACCCTCACCAGGGCACCTCGGCCCACGTCCTCCTTACCCTCCAAGCTCCCCATACGGACTCTGTCAGCTCCTCCCTGCAGCCAGGCAGACGGCAACATGAGGCCGCTCCCTCTGCAGGCAGCTCCTGCCCCACACACCCAATCCTTCCCTGGGCCTAGCTAAAGGCATCTCCCAGGGCAGCGATGGTGCACGCGACGCCACACTGGGCGCTTTCCCCTCGTGACCTCCTTCTATCCTCATCAACTCTTTCTGTGACTGCTCCCTAAATGCCCGCCCCTGCTCCGTGTGTCCTGTTCTCTAGGGCATGACAGGCTGAGCCCAGCGCTGACAGAACCACAGCTGCCTGAGGGCCCACAGTGCCTCTGGGGAATCAGCCAGGCACCCTATGACCTTCCCTCTGCACCCCAGGAGGCTTGGAGAGTATGTGATGGTCACGCCCAGGCACTATCTGGGATGTGGCCACCTGCTCCCTGCTGTCCGTGAAGCCAGGAGGGAGGAGAGCGCTCTCTCATGTACACAACCTGGGGAGCAAGGGATGAGCTCCCTTTGTTCCCAGAACATGGCCCACCCCTACCTGCCCTCTCAGGTGTGAGCAACGTCCCCCCAGACGGGCTCTCCGGCCACTGCCCATCCTTCCTCTACACAGAGGGGCCTGGCCAGGTCCAAACCCTTAGGACAGACCCCAGGAGATATCAGCATGGAGAGGGCTGAGCCCATCCTGGCTGCAGAGTAAGTTGGGATGAGTCTCTCCAGCTCTGAGCTCCTGCTCTGTCCCAGGCTCCCTCTCCTGGATCTCAGAGAGCACTGTCTTGTGGGGCCCCTGGGCAACTCCCCACTTTCTGCTGCACTAACCATAGGGAAGGTGGGGTGACCACAGGACAGTCAGCTGGGCGAAAACAGAGGACACCCAAGATGGTCAGAGAGAACACGGAAGGCCCGAGCCCCAGCTCAGCTGCCAGAACCCAAAGAGCAAGAAAATGGCTGATACCTGTCCCTGATGACCACTAGGCCCACAGCCCCCACTGACCAACCAGAACAGCCCTCTCTCTCAGGAGGCATAAGAGATTATTTGCCCTGCACACCACCAGTAAGGATAGTCTCCTCTGGGATATCCAGGACATTGAATGTCCATCCTTGGAAGCTGCAACCAAGCTTGACACAATGAGAGAGGGGGAGGATCGCTCTCACCAGTGAGCACACACCTCCCCAAAGCTCAGTGGTGGTGTCCCTGTGACAGGGTCCTTGCGGAGCCCTGACTTCCTGATCTGAAGGGAAGAGCCAGATGGGGATGGGAGAGGGCAAGGGGAGCGACTGTGTACCCCGACCTGGAGACATGGGCTGCAGGATGCTGAGGGCACAGGGCTGTGCTCATCCAATCTCCAGGGTGTGTGTGACTGTGTGTGTCTCTTTGTGTGTGTGTGTGTGTCTCTGTGTGTGTCTGTGTGTGTGTGTGTGTGTCTGCATAGTGTGTGCAGAGGTTGGGTGAGAGAATCACTGCTGAAGGAGTCAGAGACCTCAGCAATTCCCAGGGGCCTGAAATACAAACAGAAAATAAAGGGAAAGGAGGGACAGGGAGGCAGGACTGAGAGGGGAGGGGACAGAGAGGTGTCCTGGGCACAGACCCCGCCCATGAGCCTGAGAAGTGCTCCTGCCCCAGGAAGAGGCTCAGCACAAAAGGAGGAAGCACAGCACAGCTGACAGCCGTGCTCAGAAAGTTTCTGGATCCCAGGCTCCTCTCCACAGAGGAGAACACGCAGGCAGCAGAGACCATGGGGCCCATCTCAGCCCCTTCCTGCAGATGGTGCATCCCCTGGCAGGGGCTCCTGCTCACAGGTGAGGAGAGGACTTCCTGGGAGAGGACACGAGGAGGAAGCGCAGTGACTGGCTGGGGTCCCCTGGGGAGGACAGGGCTCTGAGAGGGGACAGAGGGCTTCTGTTGGAGCCTTAATAGAGGAGAGGACACAAGAGAGGGGCAGGGGTCACAACAGGAAAATCACATTGAACTGGACTTGGTAAGAGGCAGGAACATCTCAAGTGTTCCATATTCCTGGTTAATCATCACTGGCCACTACATTTTGAAAAATGATAATAATAACCATACCAGATGACACTTCAAATAAAAGCATAACCAGGATATGAAACATTGTCCTCAGCCAACAACGTCAGACATTGGCAAATAAACCCCAGGAAGCAGAGGGCCCAGGGAATGCTCAGGAACTCATCCACAGGAGTCTGCAGTCTGTCCCAGGCACTGGGGTGCAGCCAACATCACACAAGTCCCTGTCCTCACAGAGGTCACACTCTCCTGGGGAGGAAGACAGACACACAAAGAGATCTAGAATGTGAGGTCAGGCACTGACAGGAGCCCTGGAGGCAACATAGCAGGGAAAGGTCAGAAAGGGAAGACCCAGGGTCTCCAGAGGAGGTGTCAGGGAAAGGGTCTCCCAAGGACGCCCTGATGTGAGCAGGATCTGAGGGCAGTGTGGAGGGAGCTGTGCAGAACCCTGAAGAAGAGGATTCCACACAGGGAAATGCCAAGGTCAGAGGTGTTGAAGAAATGGGGACTGTGCTGCTGACATTGATTGACTCAGTAGGACACACACACACACACACACATACACACACACATAAAAACACACAAACTCCAAAGCTGATGTCCCCATTTTTCCACTCCAATACATAAGTTGCAATATTGCTTGATGCTCTCCCCCTCTCCTAGCCTCACTTTTCACCTTCTGGAACCTGCCCACCACTGCCCAGCTCACTATTGAAGCTGTGCCATCCAATGCTGCAGAGGGGAAGGAGGTTCTTCTACTTGTCCACAATCTGCCCCAGGACACTCTTGGCTACAACTGGTACAGAGGGGAAACGGTGGACGCCAACCGTCGAATTATAGGATATGTAATACCAAATAAACTAACTACCCCAGGGCCTGCATACAGCAGTCGAGAGACAATATACCCCAATGCATCCCTGCTGATGCGGAACGTCACCAGAAATGACACAGGATCCTACACCCTGCAAGTCATAAAGCTAAATCTTATGGATGAAGAAGTAACTGGCCAGTTCAGCGTACATCGTGAGTGATTCCCCATGACCTCTGGGTGTTGGGGGTCAGTTCTTCACACACACAGGATTGTTAGGCCTGGGCTGTGCCTGTGTCCCTCTCTGCATTACATCCCACTTTAGGGTTTGGACATTTAGTGCAGGACACACTCAGGGGAAGACAGACTTCCACAGATCAGAACTCCTTTCCTGCATCCAGACCCTGCAGACACTCACGGCAGAGGAATGACAGTCTGATGGGAGGACTCAGCAGAAGGAGATCAGTCTCAGCCAGGCACCCCGTGCCCTCCCCATGGACCTGACCCTGAGAAAGACTCTAAAGAACTGGGTCAGGGCCTGACCTGAGGGGCCCCCTGGGATCCTCACAGAGAAGCTCATCCCTGGAAGCCCCTGCTCCAGACCCCTGTCCCAGGATCCTGACTCCAGGTAACCCCGGGAAACCTATGCCAGCACTGGGTTGTAGCCTCCTGGGCAGGGCCAACTAGGAGCAAAGATTTACCAGCCGTCCAAGGGCTGTGGCTCCTGGAGCTGCTCACCAGCCAGGGCTCAGACTCCAGAGCCTCATCTGGGCAAGGACAGAGTCTTGTCCTTCACCTGAGACTCAGAGTGGAGAGGACAGATGGGCAAGCTTCTTAGGTCATCAGCCAACTGGCCTGGGAGGCTTAGGAGACTCCATAGGAAGTTCAGTGTCCCCAGGGGCAGAAATAGAAGAAAGATGTTCCTAACAGCAACTTGTCCAGCAGGGATCATGCCAAGGGGACACTCTCATGGAGGCAAATAATAACCCGTGCGGTTTGTGTGAGCGCCTCCTCTGTGCAAGTTTCGGGTCAAGTGACTATGAATAATTTAATGCTAATTCATAGAAAACCTGGCAGAAAATATCATTTTCCTATTGAGAAAGAAATAATAATTCTTTTTCTAATTCTTTTTCTTTTTTTTTTTTTTTTTTTTTTGAGACAGAGTCTCTGTTGCCAGGCTGGAGTGCAGTGGTGCGACCTCGGCTCACTGCAACCTCTGCCTCCCAGGTTCAAGCAATTCTCCTGCCTCAGCCTCCTGAATAGCTGGGACTACAGGTGCATGCCACCACCCCTAGCTAATTTTGGTATTTTTATTAGAGACAGGGTTTCACCATGTTGGCCAGGATGGTCTCTATTTCTTGACCTCATGATCCGCCTGCCTCGGCCTCCCAAAATGCTGGGATTACAGGCGTGAGCCACTGTGCTCGGGCTATTATTTCTTTTAATAGAAGCTTATTATTGAGAAGAAACAGAGGCACAGGAAGACACAGTCACTGAACCAGGGTCACACAAACACAAGGGACAGATCAGGGTCGCATGAGGTCTCTCTCCAGCCACAGCCCCGTCCTCTCTTCCACAAGAAGGCAGGGTTTATTGGGTTCCATGGACCCCATGGTCATCCATTGGCTCAAATCCTTTCTTTCTTCCTGAGCATCCAAAGCTCAGAGAAGTGAGAGCAAATAAGCAACTGATTAATTTGTACTCCAGAACTAAATCACCTGCCCCAACTGTCAGAGCCAGTGTGAGGAATGTCCAGGCTCCCTCTAAGATCCTAACCCCCCTCACTGAACCTGAAATCCTGTTTCCTGATGTGTTGCTGTCACTCCCATGGGAGGACAAAAGAGAGGACTTTGCTTTCTCTCCCCACTCACACCCTGCACCAGGACAGGCCCAACATGTGACACACACTCAATCGTTCTCTTATGAAGGAGAGAGGGAATGAATGAGAGAATGAATGATCCAAAACCTCTTTAGAGACTAGATCCTGGATGGCCAGGCAGGTGCTGTCTGATGGGCTTACTGCCTGTTCCACACAAATCTGTGTCCTCATGATGGCACCACTGTGATAAGATGGGGTCCTTCAGGTGGGGAGATGCATGAGCCACTGGCGTCTCACTTAGACTCTGTGCAATTCACAAAAACCTAATCCAACTCTGCTTGTGTCTCCTGAGGTCAAGAGAAAATGAAGAAAGCATTGCGCATGCCTGTTTTGGGTTCCTCCCAATTTTGCCTAACTCTGTGTAGGAATTAGGGGCAGGAAGCTTTCTAAATTTACTAACATAACACACATCGCTTCTCCTAATTTGGCATTGTTCCTCCCTTTATGGAATTGACACACCTAAGAGTTCCTCTCTGACCAGTTCTGTCCTCCTAACAGGACTCACGTGCCTCCCTCTACCTGGAAGTTGCTAATTTCAAGTGAACTTCAGGATCTTCCTTTGCGCATAATGTGATCCTGCTGGAATTCACAGGACGCCTAAACCTTATTTTGTTATCAAGAGAAATACTCCTTCCACCAATTGATTTTAGATCTGTGGACAATTAATAGCCATTTCTACTTATAGAAAAAAATTCATGTTTCCCGCAATTTTGTTTTTGACTATAGTCAGAACATAATATCTAAACTCCTGACAAATTTTAAAATGTAAATTACAGTTACACGTTGACCATCAAAAATCCCAAATCTGAAATGCTCCAAAATTCCACATTTTTTGGCCACTAACGTGACGCTCAAAAGAAATGCTCACTGGAGCATTTTGGATTTGGGATTTTCAGATTTGAGATGCTAAACCAGTAAGTATACTGCAAATGTTCAAGAATTTATAAAAGTTAGAAATTCAAAACACTTTTGGTCCTAAGCCTTATGCATAACAAATACTGTGTATGAACTATAGGCACAAAGCTGTACAGCAGATCTCTAGAACCTCCTCATCCTGTGTAACTGAAACTGCAGACCCATGAACAACTCTCCATTCCCCCCACTCCCAGCCCATAGCAACCACCATTCTACTACGTGATTCCATGAGTGTGACTACCCTAGGAACCTCGTGTAAGTAGAATCCTACAGTATCTGTCCTGTCAGTGACTTATTTCACTTTGCATAATGTCCAGTGGGAGAAAATATTTGCAAAACTTCTTCCCAAATTTCTCTCTCATAACTGTCAAACACCCATGGTCCATGAGGGCCAAATTTCCAGCACTTCATGCTCCCCCTTCCCACCAGTCAGTTTGTATCTGCAAATGTCCACATGTATTTATGGGAGGATCCACAGCTCCTCACCTGCCCCCTGCAGGGAAAGAAGGGACATTAAAAACCAAGGAAAGGAAACAGGGTTCTGCTCCAAAGCCACCTGCTCTTGCCTGTCCCCTTCACTCCTTCTAGATCATTCCTTGGACTCTGCTCTATCTTTAGAGGTCACTGGCTCAAGTAAGTCACGATGAAACACCTGGGAAAAACTGCCCCACCTTGTGGCTCCACTGCCTGATGACGGAACCGACCTCCAGGCTTGCCCCGGCCTCCCCTGTGTTATTTCTGTTGAAACATCCAGTCAGGAATTAAGGATAGTGGCAAGTCCCATCATCTCCCATCTCTAGAATGTTCTTGGAAACAGAACCCTCAAAAACACACCTCAAAGGGCAAAGTAGGACTGTGAAGCTGGAAGGGACCCAGCACCTATATGTTTCAGGTGAGGACCCCTAGGCGGGCCAGGCAGGCAGGCTGGTCAGGGAGGGACCAGAAGAGGCACCGGGATCTGTAACTCCCAGTCCTGGGTCTGTCCACAACCCAGCGCTGCTGCTCAATTCACACTTGAGAAAGTCTGTGCTTCTCCCACGCAGAGAAGGTGGCCTCATGGTCTCCGAGCCCTGATCATCGTGCATCTGTCTTGTGACACACACACCTGCCGTGGGCTTTTAAGGACTTGAGTAGGCTGAGAGGTGGGAGATGCCAACTCTGATTGAAAGATGCCTGTGGAGGAATCAAAGGTGCCACACAGGGCAATCTTCTCTCTGTTATCTGCACAGCGGAGACTCCCAAGCCCTCCATCTCCAGCAACAACTCCAACCCTGTGGAGGACAAGGATGCTGTGGCCTTAACCTGTGAACCTGAGACTCAGAACACAACCTACCTGTGGTGGGTAAATGGTCAGAGCCTCCCGGTCAGTCCCAGGCTGCAGCTCTCCAATGGCAACAGGACCCTCACTCTACTCAGTGTCACAAGGAATGACGCAGGACCCTATGAGTGTGAAATACAGAACCCAGCGAGTGCGAACTTCAGTGACCCAGTCACCCTGAATGTCCTCTGTGAGTATCTCCTGTTCCTCTGTGGCCCAGGCTGCCAGCCCAAATCCACACAGCCAGAGGCCAGGCCTCTCAGTCCCTCTCAGCTCCAAAAATGCAGATCCCCACCCACCCCTAGAAACCCAGCTGGTCATGACTTTCTGCCCCAGGCAAACATGGGTAGGCCCAGCCTTGACCAAGAATAAGAGGGGAGGGGGTGCTCCTGTCATGGGAGACTTGGAGTCCATATCTTCTGATGGGAGAAACAGGTAAATGTCTCGGACTCTGTCTCAATAGAAACAGCAGGGGTTTGGTTGGGACTTCAGGGTTGTGACTTAGCTCAGAGGGACACTGTGGCTCTTCCACAGACCAGGAGCTTCCCCTTCCCTCTGATGACATCACCTGTGACTTTATTCTTTTGCTCCAGATGGCCCAGATGCCCCCACCATTTTCCCTTCAGACACCTATTACCATGCAGGAGTAAATCTCAACCTCTCCTGCCGTGCGGCCTCTAATCCACCCTCACAGTATTCTTGGTCTGTCAATGGCACATTCCAGCAACACACACAAAAGCTCTTTATCCCCAACATCACTGCAAAGAACAGCGGATCCTATGCCTGCCACGCCACTAACTCAGCCACTGGCCGCAACAGGACCACAGTCATGATGATCACAGTCTCTGGTAAGTGGATCCCTGGAGCATTGGCAGTATGTTTTCTGGTAGAGTCTATCTGGCTTTCAGAGACGAGCCAGAAAAAGTTTCATTCCCAGCCTGTGTCCAAATGCACAAGCAAATCCCCAACTTTTCTCCTAAACCCTCCCAATCTATCTCTATGGACGCTCTTCTGCCTGTTTTTCTGATTTCTCTTGGCTGACCTTGGGGCTAACCTGAGAAACGTGGAAAGGGGACTTCATCAGCCCCAGAGCCCTATGTCATGGAAAGGACCCCACAAAGGGGGAAGAAGGAGGGTCCTCAAGGTCAAGTTGCTTTTCTTTGTCACCAACACATGGCACCCCTATGTTTCCGTTACCCCTTTGTTTTCTTTTACCTATGCCATTAGCTGCGAGAAACATTCAAAGCTTTGAAACAAGCCCACAACGTTCCCCAAATAAGAGGAAGAAGCCCCTTGGATGAGGGAGGAGCAGCTCAGACTCTACTCCCAGCTCCCTTGGTGACAGGGCCTGCCCTGACTTCACCTGGGGTGGGACCCAAGTGTATGGAGAAGGTGCCCAGGTGGCCTGTCCCAAATCTGGCTAAATCAAGTTGCCAGTTGAAGCCAAGCCTCCCCCGAGTCAGGCTGCACAAAAATGGGAAGACAGGGAGCCTCCGTGAAGACTCCTGAGCTGTGCCCTGGCTCTGAAGTCAACAGCTGTATGAGGTTGTGGACCCAGCACAGAGGACAGTGAGTGATGCACACTTGGAGACACAGGGAGATTCAGCCACAGGGTCTCTGCATGAAAGGGAAGGGGTGGGGCCAGTTGCCCAGGCTGGAGTGCAATGGCACTATCTCGGCTCACCCTCTGCCTCCTGGGTTCAAGCAATTCTCCTGCTTCAGCCTCCCAAGTAGCTGGATTACCAGCATGTGCCAACACGCCCAGCTAATTTTGTATTTTTAGTAGAGATGGGGTTTCTCCATGATCAGGCTGGTCTCGAACTCCAGACCTCAGGTGATCTGCCCGCCTCGGCTTCCCAAAGTGCTGGGATTACAGGCATGAGCCACTGCTCCCGGCCACCATTAACTATTTCTATGCGTGCAATTTAGTGTTATGTAACCATCACCACCATCCATTTCCAGAACTTTTTCATCTTACCATATTAAATAAATTTCTCTGCCCAATAAACAATAACTCTCACTCCTTCTCCCCCTAACCCCTGGCAACCTCCATTCTACTTTCTGTCTCCATGTAATTGACTATTCTAACAACCTTATATAAATGGAATTATATAATAGTTGGCCTTTTGTGTCTGGCTTGTTTCACTTAACATAATGTTTTTAAGGTTCGTCCATTTTGCACCATGTATCAGAATTTTCTTCCTTGTTAAGATTGAAGAACATTCCATTGTACGGATACACCTCATTTTTCTATCCACTTATCTTTCAATGGACTTTTCAGTTGTTTCCACCTTTTGGCTATTGTGTGACTAATACTGCTGTGAACATCAGTGTACAAATATCTGTTCAAATTCCTTCCAATTCTCTTGCATATATGTCCAGAAGTGGAATTGCTGGATCCAATGGTAATTCTTTGTTTAATTGTTTGAGAAACAGCCATACTGTTTTCCACAGTGGCTATAACATTTCACACTTCCATCAGCAATGCACTAGAGCTCCAACTTTTCCACCTCCTTAAAAACACTTGTTGTTTGTGTGTGTGTGTGTGTGTGTGTGTGTGTGTTTTTTTTAATAAAAGCCATCCTAATATGTTTGAGGTATTCTATCATTGGGGTTTTGTTTTGCATATCTCTAAGTATTAGTGATGTTGAGCATATTTGCATGTGCTAATTGGCCATTTGTATATCTTCCTTGAAGAAATCTCTATTTCAGTCTTTTGTCCTTTTTTAGCTGGGTTTTTGGATTTTTGCTGTTGTGGATTTCTAGTAGTTCTTCATATATTCTGAAAACTGATCCCTTATCATACATGATTTGCAAATATTTTTCCCACTTCAAGGGTTGCCTTTTCACTTCCTCGACAATGTTCTTTGATATATAAAAGTTACTGATTTTCATGAAGTCCAACTTATCCATTTTTTCTTTTGTTGCCTATGCTTTTGTTGTTATAACCAAGAAACCACTGTGAAATCCAATGTCATGGAGTTTTTTTC
The DNA here is from genome assembly GCF_028878055.3 of Symphalangus syndactylus. Taxonomy (NCBI): domain Eukaryota; kingdom Metazoa; phylum Chordata; class Mammalia; order Primates; family Hylobatidae; genus Symphalangus; species Symphalangus syndactylus. The sequence goes on from NC_072439.2 coordinate 19,891,974, forward strand.
CCTGTGTTTTCTTCTGAGAGTTTTATAGTTTTTATTCTTACATTTCGTCTTTGATCTACTGTGGGTTAGTTTTTTGTATATGGTGTCAGGTAAAGGTTCAGCTCATCCTTCTGCATGGATTTCCAGCTTTCCCAAAATCATTTGCTGAAAAGACTGCACTTTCCCCATTGAATGGGAGAGAGAAAGACAGAGTCTCACTCTTTAGGCCAGACCAGGCTGGAGTGCAGAGGTGCGATCAAAACTCACTGCAGCCTCAACCTCCTGGGCTCAAGCAATCCTCCCAACTCAGCTTCCCAGGTAGCTGAAACTACAGGTGCATGCCATCATGCCCAGCGGATTTTTTTTTCTTAATTTTGTAGAGGCAGGGTCTCCCTACGTTGCCCTAGCTGGTTTCAAACTCCAGGCCTCAAGCAATCCTCCCGATTTGGCTTCCCAAAGTGCTGGGATTGAAGGTGTAAGCCACCATGCCAGGAGTCCATTTTCATTTCTGATTTTAGTAATTTCCATTTCTCTCTTTTTTTCTTAGTCAATCTAGTTAATGGTTGTCAATTTTGCTGATCTTATTTTGAAGAACCAACTTTTGGTTTCATTGATTTCCTCTATTGTTTGTCCGTTCTCCATTTCACTTATATCCACTCTAATCCTTATTACTTCCTTCATTCAATATATTTGGGTTTAGTTTGTTTTTCTCCTATACCATGAAGTTGTAAATTTGGTTGTTGATTTGAGATGTTTCTTCTTTTTTAATGTAAGGGTTTACAGTTATAAATTTCTTGCACAAGATTCTTAACTTCTCTGAGCCTCTGATTCCTCAACTGAAAATTGCAGTAACAGTGTTTGCTTCATAGCATTGTTTTAAGGGTTTGATGTAATCATCAATGAAACCTTTAGCAAAACACCCACACAGAGGAAATGTTTCATAAATTTTAGCTGGTATATTACTACTGTTATCATTAGCTTGAAGTTGGGTACTCCTAGAATCAAATCTCAAGTCTACTTCTCACCAGCCATATGACATCAGTAAAGATTTTTTGCCACTCTAAGCCTTTGTCGTCTCATCTGCAAAATGGAAATAATGTCTACCTGACAGGGTTATTGTATAAATCAAATGAGATACAAGTAAAGTATTTAGCACAGGGCCTGGCCTATAGGAGGTGCCCCTCAACAGTAGCTAACATAGCATTAATCATCAGCCCAAGTTGACTGGTGAGGGCCAAAAGTAAATGGTTCCAATAGAAATAAAGAAACAGATGCAAAAAATTGTGTGTGTGTGTGTGTGTGTGTGTGTAAAAGGTATCTTAGGTAAATACACACACATATAAAAAAAAAGAGGCAACACAGAAAACATGAGGACATGGTTACTGGTTACATGTGAAAGAGAGAGAAAAAAAAGCTAAGCGCAAAGAATCAAACCTGGTATGTTAGTTTTTACCCACTGAGATGCAACCAAGATGGGATTAGACATGCAAGATAATTTATTAGGAAAAACACCCGTGAGGGAAATGGGGCGGGTGTGAGAGGAGCCTGGGAGAGCCCTCAGACCACGATGCAGATTTGATTCCTGTGAAGGAGAAAGAAAAAGAAGTTTTAGATAGCAGTGCCGTTCTAAGTGAGTTTAGGCAAGGCTGATGGGGCATCCTCCAACTAGTCACCCATCAGAGTTAAACAGAGTCTCACAAAACTGGGCTTGCTTCCATACTCCTGCTGGGAGCTCCTGGGAAGAGAGGTCTCTGTGCAAAGGAGGTGGTCAATTTGGAATGCACTGACCTGGGCCTTCTGTCAATCAGCTCCCTGCCAAAGAGACCTGCCACAACTAAGACACTGAGACAAAGATGCAACCGTGAAAAGGTAGAAAGTTCTAATGACACATAAAATAGCAATCAGCTTTTTCACATCACAAAGCCTTCAAAATACCTGAGTAAAGAAATGCCAGGATGAAATTGACAGAAGACTGATCGTCAACCATGGTGAGAGGAAAAAATCCTGCAAGAATATAGTTGGCTAATCACGTCCCAGCAACCTTCCCACAAAAATAATGTATTCCTTGAAAAAACAAGTAGAGACTACTTCATGCTAGGAGCTGGTTCCTGGGGTACCCCACTGTAAAATGGCATCAACTTCATTCCTTCTCTTCTTTTCTTTTCATGACAGATGCTTTAGTACAAGGAAGTTCTCCTGGCCTCTCAGCTAGGGCCACTGTCAGCATCATGATTGGAGTACTGGCCAGGGTGGCTCTGATATAGTAGCCCTGGTATAGTTTCTGCATTTCAGGAAGACTGGCAGGTATGATGGCCTTTCCTCTTGTCCTGTTTCCTGCAGGGCTGACCGCCATGCTTGGGAGAGGGACCTGTATCCCGGGACTGGATCTCCTCCTCCTCCCAATAAACTCCTGCTTCTCAGCACTAACTCCTGCATGTCTCTTCTTCCCTGGTCTGCATGCTCCCTGTACCCCACTGTCTCTTAGCTGTGATTATCCCCAGCCTCTGCTCATTTGTTTCCCAGATTCAATGCACTACGAAAGTCTTTTGATCCTTTCTTAACATCTCTCACTTGTGTCATTCTCTCCATTCCCATAGACCTCAACAACTGCTCCAAGTCCTGCTTGACTCCTTGTCTCTAGTATTTGAAATCTTCCTTGCATATGACTGTCTCATTACCTTCCTAAAATCTAGTTCACTCACTTACTCAAGAATCTTCAGAGGCCTACTCTGGCCTATTTGATAAGTTCACATTTCTTCTCTTTACTAATTCTTCTCACTTCCATTCCCTCTACTCCCTAGTATAATTCCTCCATCCTAATTAGAACTGTCTTCCTACACATCCCTGCCCCTCTACCCCATATACACATAGAATTCGTAGTTCCAATGCTATGCCTAGAAACAGGGTAATCTCCCATCCAGTAACTGAACTGTGCAGTTACCCATATACCCTTCAAAGCAAGCAACCTCTGACCTCATGGAGAACAATGACTCTAGCATTAATGTGTGAACCTGAGATTCAGGACACAGCCTACGTGTGGTTGAGAACCTTTTCCTGATGACCAATTCATGTGTTCATGAAGATACAGAAATGAAGAAGGCAAGGTCCCTAACCCAGAGAACATACAACCTAAGACAGGAGATAAGATATGAAAAACAATCATGATACCAAAGTAGAAAAAAGTGAATGCCACAAGAAATCAGAGAAACCTGATGGGAAATATAGCTACACATTGGAATCACTGAGAAATGTTTTTTTAAATGATGCTAAAGCCCCATCCATAAATTCTGACCTACTGTCTGGAGTGGGACCCAGGCATTGGTAATTTTTAAGCCTTCCCAGATGCTACTAACATGTAACCAGGATGGAGAACTCCTGTTCTAATAGGTACAATATGAGGCTAAAACAATGGTTCTTTAGCTGGGAGTATTAGAATTTCCTAGAAAACTTTTTCAACATATACAAGCCTATACTTTGCTGGCCCTGTTCATTAATGGGCTCTACCAAGAAATCAGTAATCCAGTTGAGAAACAGAAGCTAAGTGGAAAAGCCACCTTATTTGATATGTTAAATTACATGGAAAGCATTGTCAATTGATAAGTGGTGCTAAACCTTCTCTAAGTTATATTTATGGTTATGTTACTGATATAAGTGTTCCAAAATTATATGAGATTCCTAGAAATCAAATATGTTATCAGTATAATGTCATATGCCACAGAAGTAACTAAATTTCTATGTGAGCTGTATCTTTATCATAATGAACTCCCCTCATAGTTTTAACCACAGTCATTTTCAATCTTTGTCATTCACAGACAGTTGTTTTTATTCTTCCTCAAAGCATTTGCAACCAGCTACCGTTCAAAATTGCTTCTTCTTCAAGATTTATGGAAAAGACTCTGACAAGTACTCTTGAACACAAGTTTCTGATAACTTTAAGATCATGCTACTGGACTGTCTAAGAACCTAAGAACTTGCAAACAGGCTGATACCTTCGTGAAGTTGCCGACCAAAACACAGAAGGAAAAAAACATCAATGTCATTGAACTAAATAATAATGAGGATAGTGTTTTTAAGATTTTTTTTTTTTTTTTTTTTTTTTTGAGATGGAATCTCGCTCTGTCGCCCAGGCTGGAGTGCAATGGCACAATCTCCACTCACTGCAAGCTCCGCCTCCTGAGTTCACGCCATTCTCCTGCCTCAGCCTCCTGAGTAGCTGGGACTATGGGCACCCACCACCACGCCCGGCTAATTTTTTGTATTTTTAGTAGAGACGGGGTTTCAGCATGGTCTCAATCTCCTGACCTCGTGATCTGCCTGCCTCGGCCTCCCAAAGTGCTGGGATTACAGGCATGAGCCACCACGCCTGGCCCATTTTTAAGATTTTTTTATTTGAAAAATTGCCAATTCTTTGTTTTCTTTTTCAGATTTATGAATTTCTTTATCTTTTAAGCTATTTATACCTTACTGCAATTTGGTAAAGTAGACTTTTGTGAACAAAAATTATAATATTTACTTTTGCTCCCTCCTGACTGCCACAGAACTGGGCAACTATTCATGAGTATTCATATGTTTATGGTAATTCAGTTATTTGCACAAGTTCAGTGAGAATCTGCTGTCTTTAAAATGAGATATATTTTAAAACATTGGTTATATTATCAAGGCTTTGATTGGGATGTTATGTTTGAGAAAATACAGAGAATGATAGATTAACGGAGTGTCTAATCTATCGTGTCAACCCCAAATTTTTACGTACGAGATCCTTTAGTCCACCCAATGGCTGACATTAGCAGCATCTTTAACACAACTCTTTGTTCAAATGTACTATGGTCTCTTTTAGAGTCAGACTCCTAGACTCACTTGTTCTCACTGCCTATTTTAATTTAACCCAGGCATGCAATGCTAGATAATAAAATTGCTCCCTATTGGCTGATCAGAGAGGAGTCTGTGTAGTTTATGATGCTTCTTGTTGCACATGGATAAATATATCAGATATTATAGAGTCTCAGTTGCAAAAGTTAATAAACATGCTACTTGGTTAAAATGGCTACACTCATCTGGTTCATTCTTTTATCTATTCTATTTCAGTTGGTTTGTATCTTACCAAAGGTGCATACTCCAAACTCTTAACATTATCTTCCTCATAGTCATACTAGTGGTCTCCCTGGTGTGCTGTAATCTCTAAAAGTTTTAAATGTTTGCGTGCTGCCATCCATCAAATATCAAATGGTCTCTATTTGGCTGGAATTACATAAACTCAAAGAAATGTGTGATCAGGAGGATATCATAACCTATAAACAATGGAAGCCAAAAATGATGATAACTGAGAGTAATGCTAATGCTTTAAGTTTTGGTCACACTCTCACTTAAGTGAGAGTCTAAAGACTCCAAATTAGAGCCACTCATGCTAAATGCTACATACTCCAACTTGAATTTTAAGGAAGCAGATCTCAAAACAAACCAATGTTTTCTGAAAACAGAAGATTCCAGTCTCCCTGAGTCAACATCATAAGGAAGTCCCCTCTGCTTTAACATTTACCCCAAAAAGAGTAACCTGAAGTACCCTGATGTTAACCAATCCATTTATTTCTATGGCTCTGTTTACTGGTTCCAATTTGACAAAACCCATTGTTTTGTTATTGTATTGCCCAGGGGCAGCTATCACTGTATTTGTAGAGTGAGAGCTGCCCCAAATCCTGAATCACAATTAAAAGCCAATTAGATCTATAACTACATTAGTTGAAATTCTGTCTTTTGATGCATGTTCACAGCCAGCAATGGTTAGTGGAGTCTCTCAGACTGCAGCATTTTCACCCTGACCTTCCTGCCTCACTCTTTCACTTACAAGGACCCTTCTGATTACACTGTGCCACCCCAGATTATCCAGAATAACCTCCCCATCTCAAGAGTGAAGTCTTTTTGCCAAATAAAGTAACATGCACAGGTTCCATGGATAAGGATGTGGACATTTTGGGGAGGCCATTATTCTGCCTAACACTGGTAACTTCCATAAACATCATCCACAACAAAAATTTCATTTGCCTTCTTTCTATATCTCACTGTTTTGTGTGAATCACAGGCAAGAGTACAGACTTTGAGGTGAAACACACCAGCTCTGCTATGAACTGGCTGGATGATCCTGGACCACTCACTTCACCTCCCACAGCCTTTTCTCATCTGTGGCACAAAGATAACTCTTACTGTATCAGAAAATGACAGTCAAAGAGTAAATTAAGATGTGTAAGGTATTAGACACAGAGGCTGGTACCTGATGAGCCCTCGGTAAACATTCCTTTCAGTCTGTTCTTTTCTCCATCCCATTTCTCTCATCCTCACCCATCTTCTCCTTCATCTCCTCTCTCTTCATCGACTTACACACTCTTAACTTGCCACTTAGAAAGAAGTCATGCTCCCCATTCTCTCGTGACTCTGCTGGAATGTTCTTGTGATAGAGTCTGCCATCCACTCAAGACAGCCCACATTATTTATACAAAGAGGTCTGCTTAAAACAAGAAGTCCTCTTTATGTTCACATAAATTTATACGCACTTTCTCTTACCTTACACGTACCAGTCCCAGTTCTGCCCTGTTAATTCATACATGCACTTCCATATTTCACACTTCTTCAGTCTTTCTCTTTACAAACTATAAACAAGAATAGTACTGAGACAAAAATAATAACCAGGGCTACAAGACGGGATTCCTTTAGCAAAATGAATGTTTTCCTTTAACAAGATGAATGCTTTCCTTTGACGAGATGAATGCTACGTGCAAGGCAGCCCTGAAGCCCTTTTCTGTACTTGGCTTACATCAAAGCCATTTGAGTCTAGGACACATTTTTAGACAATAATTGTGACAGAAGCCACATCCATTCTGGGTATTTCTGCTGTTAGGTAAAGGCATTTTCACAGAATCTTGTGCATGAGCTACTGCTCCCCAATCCTTCCACTCTTGAAGTTAAGCTGCTTCTGCTTAACCATCTTCATCTCCAGTTGGCCTGCTAGGACCCTGGCTGGAAAACACCTCCTCACCCTACACGTCCAGGGTGGCACCTTTTCCTATTCCCATAAAAATAATAGTTTGCACTGACTTAGAACTCACTATACGTCAGGCACTATCCTAAGATCTTTCCGTGTAGCTAACATCTTCACAAAAATTCCTGGATGTTATCTCCATTTTTACAGATTAAAAAAATGAGGCAGGCTGGGTGCAGTGGCTCACACCTGTAATCCCAGCACTTTGAGAGGCTGAGGCAGGTGGATCACAAGGTCAGAAGTTCGAGACTATCCTGGCCAACATCATAAAACCCCATCTCTACTAAAAATACAAAAAAATTGGCCGGGCGTGGTGGCGGGTGCCTGTAGTCCCAGCTACTCGGGAGGCTGAGGCAGGAGAATGGCATGAACCCAGGAGGCAGAGCTTGCAGTGAGCCAAGATCGTGCCACTGCACTCCAGCCTGGGCAACAGAGCGAGACTCCGTAAAAAAAAAAAAAAAAAAAAAAAAAAAAAAAAAAAAAAAAAAAAAAAACGAGGCAGAGAAGTAATGTACCCAGTATCACCCACCCAACTCCGTAATTTAACCTCATCCTCCACTTCATCTGGGAAGAGGATACCCTGAGATTTCCAAGGTCTCCTGAATGACATACACCTTCCAGAATGATTTTTGCCCCCTCTACTTTCAGGATTTGACAAAGAGCCAGCATTTTGTTTTCTGTCTCACCCTTCACTTATGTACCTGTTCCCTAATGCCACACTCACAACTGCACAGCCCTGCATAAAAGCTGGCTTTGAGGAATGTCAGTCTCTTTTGGAAAAAAACAGAGCCAGGTTCCCAGTCATTATAAAATCAGTTTTACTCAATTGTCAACTATTTTTACAGCCTTTCTCTGGTCATAAAAGGAGTTCCCTATGAATAGAAAGTGTAATGGGAAGGAAGTAGGAGAAGGGTGAGTTCCCATTATGGCCACAAAGAGGAAAAGATTCCAAATCCAGTAGCAGTCATAAAACACACCCAGAGTGGGTGGCTCTGAGAAATGACAGTCCCATCTGCCTCTTTTCATGCCTGTTGGCCTCTGATTTCCTTCTCAGCCTGTTCCTCCTGGCCTTGCTTTCTTAGGCTAGTACTAATGGCCTGGAGCCGGGGCCAGACCAGGGCACACAGCACTGAATGAGGAGAGGGAGGTAGAGGAGGCAGAAAGGGAGAACAGTGTTTGACTCGTGGGGACCTGACTCACCTAGGTACACATCACCTGGGCAGTAAAGGGATCAGTGAAGGCCTGTGCAAGACTCATGGTGGTCATCCAGAATGACTGACTGAGGCAAGGGTCTTGACCAGTTAAGGTTTATTGAGCCAGAGCTTAAGGGTGCACCCTGGGAAAACATGAATCACAGAAAACCTCTGTGGGTGTGTTCTCTCTGAAGAGGTTGCAGAAGGCTTAGTATTTATATATTTTCTTACGGGGGGAAGGCAGGTAGAAAGAGATGGGATAGGTGGAAGAATAATTGATCTCATCTTGCCTTTGTTCTGTGCCTGGGAAGATAAATATTATCAGAATAAAACTTAACAGGCTTTTGTTTTAGGAGCTAGATTTTGATTGCACACCTGAAGTTATAATTGACATGCCTTGTTTTATGAAACGCTATACATCTTGAAAGATCTTGAGGCCAGCAAAGAACTATTTAGAGGGCAGTCATCTGGAGATCCCTGAGGCTTTTTGCCTTCCTGTTCCCCCCACCTCGCCTCCCGCTTTTTTTTTAAGAAGCAAGGTCTTGCTCTGTCACCCAGGCTAGGGTATAGTGACATGATCGTAGCTCACTGCAGCCTGGAACTCCTGGGCTCAGGAGGTCCTCCCACATCAGCCTCCCGAATAGCTGAGACTACAGGCATGCACCACTGCACCCAGCTAATTTATTTTATTTTATTTTTTGTAGAGATGTGGTCTCATTTTGTTGCTCAGGCTGGTCTTGAACTCCTGGCTTCAAGCAATCCTTCCACCTCGGCCTTTCAAAATGTGAAGATTACAGGCCTGTGCCACCACACCTGCCCACCCCCAACATTCTTCTAAATCTTTCAGAGAAATTACTGTTAAATACATGACTTTGTGGCTATGTTTCATCTGATCTTACATCACTATGAAGGCTCATTCCTAGGAAGTCATCTCCCATGGAAAAGGGGGTGAAGTCAAATCAGAAAAGGACCAAGGACTAATTACAGCAAGAACAACAAAAAAAAAGTATAATCCTGGACTCCAATTAAGGATACACAACTGCCTCCTCAATTAGAGCAATTCTTTGGGCCATGATCACTAACACTTTCGGTTGCATGTTGGCTCACCTCTACTGTCTACAGCAGTCTATAGACTCTTTTTTTTTTTTTTTTTTTGAGAAGGAGTCTGGCTCTGTCGCCCAGACTGGAGTGCAGTGGCGCGATCTCAGCTCACTGCAAGCTCCGCCTCCCAGGTTCATGCCATTCTCCTGCCTCAGCCTCCTGAGTAGCTGGGACTACAGGCTCCTGCCACCACGCCCGGCTAATTTTTTGTATTTTTTAGTAGAGACGGGGTTTCACCACGTTAGCCAGGATGGTCTCGATCTCCTGACCTCGTGATCCACCCACTTCAGCCTCCCAAAGTGCTGGGATTACAGGCATAAGCCACCACGCCCAGCCTATAGACTCATTTTTCTAGAGTCTCTGAAGCATCTTCTAACTGCAGTGACAATCTCACAGATTTCTCTGAATCTCAGTCCAAATCCAGTACTCATGTGACCCTTTTGTGTAGTCAACAGGCACAAAGGTTGTTTACATATAAGTTGCTGTGATTTCTCCAAAAGTTCACTTAACTTGTCTAGTTTCAGTTTGCAGGGCTTGAAGAAAAGCAGTTTTAATTTCTAATATTCCAAAATGGAAGAAAAGCTTGAAATCATTACTTTTGATACTTATAGCCAGGAAAGAATTTAGGATTCAGTCCAAATTATAGGCAAATAATAAAACTCAAAAATAATGAACAAGCCTAGAATTTAATAACAGTTGTACTGAAGTTTTCTTTTGAAACACAAATTTTTCTCTCTCCAGGCTCCCATTTTTATGAAAGACAAATCATAGCAGGACAAATGTATTTGCAAAATAAGTTTTAGTCTTATACCTGGCCTGATTATTTGCATAAAGTATGGCAAGAATAGTGGTTGGCCATAGAGAGTCTTTTTAAATTGGCTTTGCTGAGACTTTTTTTCCATAAGGAATCTCAGATTAGACTTCCAAAAGCCTCTCAAGGCTATGCAAGCCAGGAATTTATCTGCGTCTGTAGATACCTGTATGAATTTGGTGAATTCCTCTTTTCTTGAGGTCTCAAAATAACTTGGGGGTTCCTGGGCCTATCAGAAAGTGACATTCTTTACTTACCACAGATCATTAACTTTTTATAGAAACTGCATAGACACGGTAACTAGGTCAGTCTGTCCAAGAGGCTTTTTGTCAGTTCTATAAAGTCAATCTCAATTCCTCAAAACATTCTGGTCATATCTGAAAATATACCATTTCACTCAAAGCCTCGGTAAAATAACCAATGTCTCCAATTGTGTCCTGTTATAAAAGAAAATAAATTCTTATGGAATTTATGCAAATATCTATATTGCCATAAATTAAGAATATCTACAGTTTATTTTTGTAGAAATTGGGTAGAGAGAAAGATAAATCTTTCAAATTTTGCTCACAAAATTATACTTTACCCAATTCGTTGTAAGCTAAAAAGCTCAAAAGAAAAAAAAAGCTTTCTTGACTCTGGAGAACAAAACATTAAAAAAGTTAGCAATTGTTTTTAAAAAAAAAAGGTCATGAAAAAATCATTTTAGTCCTGTATCAATTTACCCTCATGTAATTAACTCTTGTTCTGCTTGATGTTGGGTTAGCAATCATCATGAATGCATTTATTTTTAACTAAAGTCCTGGGTTTTTTTTCCTAGTCCAATGACATGATCTCCATAGTTATGAGAAGTCAATATTTAAGAGTACTTGTAAGAGTCTGTTCCACAAATATACTTCAAATGTGGTTCGAGGACAGCAAAAAAACAATTTGTGAGGGAGGTCATCCAGATATGCCTAGGGCCTTTTCGTCTTCTCCTGGGGCTCTTGCTAATGTACAATGCTTTGACACAAGGTTGTAAAGTAACAGTTGTTCATTTGGGGAAAAAATGGTGGTCTTGCATGACTCAATCTCCAGGCTGAAGTATCCCTTTGGTGTAATGAGTTTGGCAGTCCTGAGGTGTTTATTTTCCTTTACATAATTTTAGAAGTTGTACTTCCTTGATATTGTCTGACTGAGAACAAAGGGATGGATGTGGAAGGCATCACAGCTTTCTCCCATTTACAATCCCATTGTCATTACCTTCTTCCTCTGTTGAGTTACATTCCTCTGTTGACAGATAACTTATTTACTGAGTTGTGTTCACAAAAATCCAAATGTCAGTTGAACTTCTTAAAGTCCTAAGCATTCAGTTCAGTTCAAGGTCATCCTAGTTGAAGGATCTATAGAAAATTTTGACAAGAAAGTTCACACCACCCACAATACCTTTGGAACCACTGAGCTACAGGAATGAAGAGGAAGTAATCTGCTACATGCTGGGGACCTTTATGTTTGTACCTCATCCAATGCTCACAATGACCCTTTAAATAGGCACTATTATCCCTCTATTCCAAGACATCAATTAACTTGTCCCTTATCTCACCTGATAAAAGGTGGAACTAGGACTCAGACTCACATATTTCTGAATCCAAAACTCATGCTTCCAGCAAAATACACTATCAACAGAGTAAACAGACAACTTACAGAGTGGGTAAACATATTTGCAAACTATGCATTTGACTAAAATGTAATATCCAGCATCTATAGAGAACTTAAACAAATTTACAAGAAAAAAAAACCCACTAAAAAGTGGGCAAAGGACATGAACACACTTTTTTTTTTTTTAGTGCAGTGGCGCAATCTCAGCTCACTGCAACCTCCACCTCCCAAGTTCAAGAAATTCTCCTGGCTCAGCCTCCCAAGTAGCTGGGATTACAGGTGCCCACCACCACACCCAACTAATTTTTTTGTATTTTTAGTAAAGACAGAGTTTCACCATGTTGACCAGGCTGGTTTTGAACTCCTGACCTCAAGTGATCCACCCACCTCAGCCTCCCAAAGTGCTAGGATTACAGATGTGAGCCACTCCACCTGGTGAACAGACACTTTTCAAAAGAAGACATACATGTGGCCAACAGCATAGGAAAGAAAGCTCACTATCACTGATCATTACAGAAATGCAAATCAAAACTACAGTGAGATACCATCTCACACCAGTCAGAATGGCTATTATAAAAACTGTCAAAAAAAGTAACATGCTGGCAAGGTTGTGGAGAAAAGGGGGTACTTATACACTGTTGCTGGGAGTGTCAATTATTAGTCCAATCATTGTGGAAAGCAGTATGGCAATTCCTCAAAGAGCTAGAAACAGAACTACCATTTGACCCAGCAATGTCATTACTGGGTATATACCCAGAGGAATATAAATCATTCTATCATAAAGACACATGCACATGAATGTTCACTGCAGCACTGTTCACAATAGAGAAGACATAGAATCAACCGAAATGCCTCTCAATGGAAAACTGCATTTTTTTAATGTGGTACATATACACCACAGAATACTATGCAGCCATAAAAAATAATGTGATCATCTCTTTTGCAGGAACATGAGTGGAGCTAGAGGACATTATCCTCAGCAAACTAACACAGAAACAGAAAAACAAATACTGCATGTTCTCACTTATAAGTGGGGCTAAGGCCGGGTGCGGTGGCTCACGCCTGTAATCCCAACACTTTGGGAGGCTGAGGTGGGTGGATCATGAGGTCAGGAGATTGAGACCCTCCTGGCTAACACAGTGAAACCCCATCTCTACTAAAAATACAAAAAAATTAGCCGGGCATGGTGGCGGGCTATTCCGGAGGCTGAGGCAGGAGAATGGTGTGAACCCGGGAGGCAGAGCTTGCAATGAGCCGAGGTCGCGCCACTGCACTCCAGCCTGGGTGATAGAGAGAGACTCTGTCTCAAAAAAAAAAAAATTAAATTAAATTAAATTAAAATTAAAAAATAAATGGGAGCTAAATGATGAGAACACATGGACATAAAAAGGGGAACAACAGACACTGGGGCCTACCAGAGGGTGGAGAGTGGGAGGAAGAAGAGGAGCAGGAAACAACTACTATTAGGCCTAGTAGCTGGGTGATGAAATAATTTGTACATCAAACCCCTGTGACACAGGTTTACCTACATAACAAAGCTGCACATGTACCCTGAACCTAAAATAAAAGTTTTTTTAAACCACAACGAAATTCAAACATCAACAATTTAATCTCTAATCCTTCTCCAATCAAAATTTTAAGATTTTTTTTAAAAGAAAAACTTTTAATGAGCAGAATAAATTGATTTTTTTCTAAAATATAATATAATAAAATAAAACTCATGTTTCACTCCACACCATTGTACCTACAAGAATTCAAAGAAAGGAAAGATGACTGCTTCTAACAGAAATAACTATACAGGCTTCAATGAAGACACAGGGTCTGAAATGGGCCTTTAGGACAAAGAACAACTCAGGAGGCTGAGAAGACAGGCAAGGGTATGATATGAACAGGGAAAAGAATTAGAAAATGTTTGGAAATGAGAAAGTAAAATGTGGGTCAGGTCCTTCAATGTAAATCAAGGGAGTAGATTGGGGCCGGGCTATGAGGGCTCTGAGTGGCAGCCAAAGTTATGGGAACTCCATCCTACAGATAAGAGAAGTCACTGGAAAGCTCTGAGAAGCTCACAAACGTGACAAACAGCATTTCCATGAAGATTACTCTACAATATTAGGCAAGATAACTTGGGAAATGGTCTTCAACTCTGGCAACTTAATAGAAATATCTAGATTTCTTCTCCTTTTTTTTTCAAACTTTTCATTTTGAAATAATTTCAGACTTTCAAAAATGTTCCAAAAATAGAGTCCCCATATACTTTTCACTCAACTTCCCCAAACATTGTTTTAGATAACCACAGTGCAAACATTAAAATCAATAAATTATCGCTGACATCACATAATGAATGAATCTGCAGACCTTATTCAAATCCTCTTTATCTTCCCTCTAATGTCCTTTTTCTGGAACAGGGTCCAATATACAATTACACATTGCATCTCATTGTTTTGTCCTCTCAGTCTCCTTTAATCTGGGACAGTTCCTCAGAATTTCTTTTGCCTTCACGACCTTAACATTTTTTAAAAGCATTGGCGTGTTATTTTGTAGAGGTACCCTCAGTTTAAATTTTTCTAATTTTTTCTCATGATTAAACTGAGGTTATACACTTCGGTCAAGAAAACCAAAGAGGTGATTTTGTGCCTTCTCCATCCATTATATTAGGATGCCCTAAGACGTCGATATTAACTTTGAGACCTGGGCTAAAATTCCTCCACAATAAAATGACCATTTTCCTTGGAAGCATTCTTAAACAACCAATGCCTGGGCCACACAATGCACCAATCCAATCAGACATACTTGGGGAAGGCACAGACATTGGTACATTTTAAATGCCCTACAAGTGACTCTAACCAGTATCCAGGAATGGAAACCCAAAGTTTAGACAATGAAGATTAGAATCCTGGAAATCAGCTAAGAAGCCATTAATTGGGCTGCTCTTTTCAAAAAGAACATCCAATTCTAGACACAATTAAACACATATGGACTTTGGCATGGACCCCTGGTAGGAAAACGAGAAGGTTAAAAATCCCCTTACTGGGAACATGACAAGTGAGTAGACTGCTGTCCAATAAAAAGAGAAGGCAGGGCTGGGCAGGGTGGCTCACACTTGTAATCCCAGCATTTGGAAGAGGCCAAAATGGCTAGATCACTTGAGCCCAGAAGTTCGAGACCAACCTGGGCAATATGGTGAAACCCCATCTCTACAAAAACAGACAAACAAATAAACAAAACAAAAAATAGGCTGGGCATGATGGCATGTGCTTGTGGTCCCAGCTAATCAGGAGGCTGATATGGGAGGATCACTTGAGCCCAGGAGGTGGAGGTTGAAGTGAGCTATATTCCACTACACTCCAGCCTGGGTGTCAGAGTGAGACTCTATCTCAAAAAGAGAGAGAGAGAAAGGCAGGGCACTAAGTAAAGTGACCAGCCCTCCTGGCCTATTTTCTCTCCAGATATCAGAAGCCCTGGCTTCAGTAATAGTGCACACCCATATAGTTTATTCTCATAAGAATGACATGAGCTCCTAATTGCCACTGACAGGGACAGAATTATGAATCATGTGATCCAAATATATGACCACACATGCAAAGATGCACACTTCCACATAGAGTTGAATGAACAATTGATAGACTCCAGATTGAAAGTACATGACCTCCCTTAAACAAACCTGTCCTCCCCATTTGGTCCTTTGTCCTTAATCTCTTCTGAATCTGTTGTAAATTTTATGAAATAGGAAAGTGTACACATCTCCTGCCACCAAGCTGTTTAAGTTAGAAAATACTGTGCTCAACTTCCTTGGAGTTATTATCTTAGGGTTTCCATAAAGGGATATCATCAATAACCTCCTCAGAGGGGCCATCTGATAAGATGCAAAAGAAAACGCCAATTTCACCAAAACCCAGAGGCAGGAAGGACCCTGACAGGAATAATCCCTGAGGTATTCACTTGCCTGCCCAGGGCCTGGTGCAGCTGGTGCAGGAGTAACTGCTGCTGGCAATAGCTGAAAAAAAAAAAAGAGATGGCAGCTCTAACACTCAGGGGGTAGTAAGAAAGGAGCTCACTCAATTCACCTTCAACTCTCACACAGCCAATACTCTTCCAGCCTCCCTATGGGGTCTCACTGGGACATAATTAAATGCCAATACATGAGTGAAACAATTTATAGAATGGTGGGATCAGTTGGGTCAGAAATGCTCATAAGGCCGGGCATCGTAGCTCATGCCTATAATCTTAACACTGGGAGGCCGAGGCGGGCGGATCACTTGAGGTCAGGAGTTCGAGACCATCCTGACCAACATGGTGAAACCCCATCTCTACTAAAATACAAAAAAAAAAAAAAATTAGCTGGGCATGGTGGCACGCACCTGTAATCCCAGCTACTCAGGAGGCTGAGGCAGGAGAATTGCTTGAACCCGGGAGGTGGAGGTTACAGTGAGCCAAGATTGTGCCACTGCACTCCAGCCTGGGCGACAGAGTGAGACTCCGTCTCAAAACAAAACAAAAAAGGAAAAAGAAAGAAAGAAAGAAATGCTCACAAAAGAGACAGGGTTCAGGTTAGGCCTTGAATGCTTCAGCCTTATGAAAGCAGAGACATGGAGAAACATAAGCCAGGGAACCAGGTGTCAGGCACCACTGTAGATGCTAGTTTTTTTTGGTTTTGTTTTTTTTTTTTAATTATACTTTAAGTTCCAGGGTACATGTGCACAATGTGCAGGTTTGTTACATATGTATACATGTGCCATGGTGGTGTGCTGCACTCCATTTACTCGTCATTTACATTAGGTGTATCTCCTAGTGCTATCCCTCCCCCATCCCTCCACCCCACGACAGGCCCCGGTGTGTGATGCTCCCCACCCTGTGTAGATGCTAGTTTTAAAGAGGGTCTGAGGAATGACAAGGAAAGTGGGCTTGCAAATGTTACTTTATTTAATCTCTCAATCAATACATGATATTATTTCAGAGGAGGATGCTCATCCTCAGAAAGGGGAAGTAACTTGCCAAGGTAGGTGGTGGATATGGGATTAGAAACTCGGTGAGTCTAACACCAGAGACCATGAAACCACCACTAACATTAAGAGACCTGAACGAAGTATGTGTAGGGAACAGGAAGGAGCAGGGAGAGCTAGAGCAGAAAGAGTCAGTTAAAAAAACAGGGAAGTTATGTAAGCTTGCTAAAGGGGGAATCACATGTTGTAGAGGCATGAACAGTAGACACAGAGGTTCAAACTTGATCTTGTGATTATAGAAGAGCTCCTCAAGGTTTTGAGTAAGGGCAGAACCAATCAAAGTGAAACCTTGAGCCAAGATCAGTGGGTGGTGGAAATGGGGTTCTGGGTTCCTAAGGTAAAGAGATGGCACCAACAACAGCGTAGGGGCCACGTGATGCATGAAACGAGAATTGGACGGAGAAGCTGAAGCCCTGGGTTTAAATGCAAAAAGTCATGCAGTGAGGGCATGGCTATGGAAGGCAAGTTATATTCTCTCTCTGTAGTTTGGTCTCTCTTCAGCCATAAATCACATGGAATGAGAATTAATCTCCAAATGACCCTCAAGCCTTGCTACTCACAGTGTGGTCCACCAACCAGCAGCAATGACGTCATCCAAAAGCGCCTTAGAAATTGAGAATCTCAGGCCCCACCAAAAGAATCAGAATCTGTATTTAATCAAGATCTTCAGGTGACCCATGAACACATTAAGATTTGTGAAGCACTTCTCTCCAGTGTCTTCCAGTTCTAAAATGCAACTATTTCACACTCAACTATGTCACCTCACAAGAGAAAAATAATAATGAAGTTTACCTTTCACCTCATTCATGACCTTTTCTTAATCCTAAAAGCCTCTTTGGTTTGCCCACATTCAGGTAGAGGTTTTAGAAAACACCAGAGAGGGCCGGGCGCGGTGGCTCACACCTGTCATCCCAGCACTTTGGAAGGCCGAGGCGGGCGGATCACAAAGTCAGGAGATCAAGATCATCCTGGCTAACACGGTGAAACCCTGTCTCTACTAAAAACACAAAAAACTAGCTGGGTGTGGTGGCACGCACCTGTAATCCCAGCTACTCGGCTGCTCGGGAGGCTGAGGCAGGAGAATCGCTTGAACCCGGGAGGCGGAGGTTGCAGTGAGCCGAGATGGCACCATGGCACTCCAGCCTGGGCAGCAGAGTGAGACTTCGTCTCAGAAAAAGAAAAAAAGCAGCACTGCCACCTTGTGGCCATCATCAGTTAATGCACCTAACTCCTGGGGTAAAGGAGAGGATAGGGCTGGCAGGGGTAGGAACAGAGCTAGTTGGTGAAGTCCAAGTCACAGACTGGAGAGAATCACAGCTGCCCACATGACTGAAAGTAACTGTCATAGAGACCTCAGCCTGCATCACTGAGCAATGTCCCATTGCAAAGGACATTTTTTTGTATGTGATACCAGTGGAAAACTACATTCCAAGCCAAGCTCTGCCCTTGTTACCTTAAAAATCATTCTGAGAGGTATTTTCAGACACCCAGCCCTGGCTTGAATTCTGCCAGTAAACTTGTAATTTTCCAAGGAAATTTCCTTTACTGTAACAGTTCTTTTTCATCTTGAGTCAAAATGTGTCTGATTCACACTCACCAATCCTCATCTTTCT
This sequence comes from Symphalangus syndactylus, assembly GCF_028878055.3. NCBI lineage: Eukaryota > Metazoa > Chordata > Mammalia > Primates > Hylobatidae > Symphalangus > Symphalangus syndactylus. The sequence continues at coordinate 19,910,336 of NC_072439.2, forward strand.
CCCCATAGGCTGAAATAAGTTTAACATCTTTTCATACAACTGACCTTCAAATATGGGTAGACTACCCCATGTGCCACCCACCCCATCTTCCCTCGGCCATTTCCCACATAGGGTCACCTGAAGCCCCACACCCTCTGGTCACTTTCCCATGGTCAAGTGAAGTGCAGCAACCACAGCAGACACTCCAAATCCTAGGGGTGTTCCCCAGAGCAGCAGAGCCACAGGACACCCGTCCTGGCACCTCACCCCTATCTAGAAGCCAAATGCCACATCAGCTGATCTGGGGACGCTGACTTTTCCTGCTTCTGCTGCTGCTCAGTCATCCCACACCTGTGTAGGTGTCTACTTTTTATTCTGTTTTATTTTGTAAGAAATATTTATCAGAGGGCCAGGTGTGGTGACTCACGCCTGTAATCCCAGCACTTTGGGAGGCCGAGGCAGGCAGATCATGAGGTCAGGAGATCGAGACCATCCTGGCTAACACGGTGAAATCCCATCTCTACTAAAAAAATACAAAAAAAATTAGCCAGGCGTGGTGGCGGGCGCCTGTAGTCCAGCTACTCAGGAGGCTGAGGCAGGAGAATGGCGTGAAACCTGGAGGCAGAGCTTGCAGTGAGCCAAGATCATACCACTGCACTCCAGCCTGGGCGACAGAGCAAGACTCCGTCTCAAAAAAAAAAAAAAATACTTATCGGAGCCTGCTGTGTACTGTCACTGGAGAGACAAAGGTGAATCACACCTGGTCCCTGCCTCACAGAGCTCCAGGCTACAGATGGAAACCACTTAAAGTCAGACCATTACTGTTCAGTGACAAACACCATGACAGACATCAACACAGGGTTTTCTGACCCATCTCACCAATGCCCTGTGAAATACCTTCCACTCTTGGTTTTCTGGGATCAGTTTTCCTCATTTCAAGCTCAAAGTGAAAAAGAGAATGCAAATGTTCCCAATGGTACTTTGTGCAGTCACAGCTGGACCAGGCATGTCCTCCTGGTTAATCCAGGGTGCTCAGGGCTCCCACTTCATTCTGAACATCCTCTCTCTTCTATTGGAGCTCACCATGTCTGCACCTGCAGCAGCCAGGTGGCTGCACACTAACAGAAAATCCAGCAAGTCAGGAAACTTGCTTTACTCCTGTAACTTTGAAGCTAGGGACCTTGTGACATTGAACTAGTCCTATGACTTGCCTGCATTTTAATTTCCACATCTGTAAAGTGGGGCAGGTGGACTCGATTGCCCTAGGTCCAGGTGTATAGTGAGAGCTCCTCAGAGACAGCAGCACACCTGATCTCAGCATCCACCATCTAGCAAATACCAGGCATACACTAGGCGCTCAAAGCCTCACTGAATGTGTGTGTGTGAATAAATGACTCTATGAGAGCCATGTGGATCATGGACAAAGTCAACAAATATTTTTGAATGTCTACCAAGTATACTGCAGAATAGGGAAATAAGTAACCAGACAGGACGGTGTTTTCTCCCAAATTCCCCTGACCTCCTTCCTGGGGGAGGGAGGGCCTCTGTACATCAGAGAGACTCTTGACACAAATAATGTTCTTGAAATGAGTTATAAGAAGTTGTCATGTTAACAAGAGGAAAGTCCATTTGTTTTAAAGGTGTTTTAATCAATGGACCTGAGGGACCCAAAGCCACCCATGATGACAGGATGTGACACCCATCCTAAGTGCATGGAGGGGAAACCAGATGGAGTGAACTGACAGGGAGCAGGACCTGGGAGAACAGAGGGGTAAAGAGACTGAGGTACCCAGAGGAAGGTCTGAGGAGGAGCTCCTGGCCCCTGCGGTGGCCTCAGTGTGGACTGATGCAGAACTCAGCAGCATAAGTAAAGCGGCCGCACCAGGCTCCATGTGTACGTGGGATCATTTTTCAGTAAGATTTTCTTTCTGCTCATAGGCTGCACTTTCACGTATTTTCTAAGACACAGGCTGCACTTTTGCATATTTTCTAACACATCAGGCCCAGTTAACAGGTTACAAAATGATCATTCCATTCGACAGTCAACTATAGAATACTCCCAAAGGGCCAGGCTCTATGAGTTCAGGGAATACAAAAATGAACACAAACAGCCCCTACCCTCAATGGTCTCCATACAAAGAGCTCCAAACAGTGCCTCTCCTACAACACATCCCTGCTCCGCACAGCCGTTCTCTCTGCCCTCCACCAACCCAAATCCTACCCCGCCCTGTGAGGCCAGCTCAAGTTCCACCCAACTCAGAGTCCCCCATGCACTTCTGCCACTTTGAGAGATGACTGCACTCATATCTCTAGGCTTTATAAAGTGGACGTCATCTCCCTCATTAGACTTGAGCCTCCTGAAGGCAGAGATTATTTTTAGAATTTTCCAGAAAGTCACATCAGTGGTTTGCATCAGACCATGCTTAGGCCCTGCCTGACCCTTCAATTCACACACAGGCTCCACTGCCTAGAACAGTCCCTGGCCCCTGCAGGTGCTTTATAACCCCTGCAGTAGCAAAGCCCACAACCAACTCTGTGACAAGGCAACAGGCTGGAATAATTTAAAAACACAGAAAGAAGAATTGTCAAACAAAAATCAAAGGGCTTTGACTCATGGCTTGCCTCTTCCCTCCTCTCAGGGAAACAAAATCACGCCACCTGTTCTCACTCCTGCCTCATTCCAGGCCCCTTCATATTCCATGATGATCCTTGCCTACAAATAACAATTACTGTGTTGTGAGCCAAATAGTGATTTTCTATTTCCACCACTCTTTCTACATTTATTAACTGGAATTCTGCTACAGGAAAAAACTATTTCTGCTCCCTCATTTATTTAATTTATTCAATTATTTATTTATATCAGCATGGATCCATGGGTATTTATGAACTGGAATCCATTACTATCATTATTTATTATGTTGTTCATATTGTCCCAAAATTGACCATTGAGAGCTCCTTGGAAATCTGTGAACTTTCGACACATCCCCATCATTTTTCGTGTAGTTCCTTACTTTCTGGCCCCACAAAAAGCTCCAGGCTCCTCTAGGCTTTCCTGACCCAGCCCTGGAATCAGCTATATGTCTCCAGTGAGCCCTGGTTCCTTTCATGGGAGAATGATGTTTGCAGACCATCGGCACTGATAGGCCCACGGTTAGCAGGTGCTGGTGCTTCTGTGCCCTCTAGTGGTCAGATCTGGGAAATACACACTCACACTAGTTCACTGTTACCCACATTTTACAAATTAGGTAAATGAGGCACAGAAAAGTTAGGCAACTTGACAAAAATCGCAGAGCAAATAGATAGTAAAACTGTGACATGAAAATAATGACAGATGCACCTCAAGTCCTAACGAGCGAAAAAGTAACGTCACACGTGCACGTCAGCAGAAAGCCACAAGCCCAATATTCCAGCATAGACACTCGCTCTGGAAAATAACCAGAATTCCACAGCAATAACCACAATGATAACCATCATGTACTCAACACCTGCCTGGGCACGGGGCTCCCACAGCAGCTCACTTATTCCCAACAACTCTGCAAGGTGGATTTTACCATCCTCCTTTCACAAATCAGGGAATCAAGGATCACAGAAGCCAAGTGACTTGTCCAAGTTGACATAGTTAAGTGACGGAGCCAGTAGTTGACCCCAGGTCTATCTGGATATAAAGTGCACGCTTATGTCACTGTATCAGCATTTCCCAAAACTGATTTTAAGTGAAAGTTACATAAGCTGTTTTTTTAATTTTAATATTCATGTGTTTATTTTAATGCATGTTAGAAAAACATTTAAGCACACATCAAATCTGTAATTTCATGGACTATTATATTGCATAAGACAAGGATGTTTTGTCTCCAACTCCTGGCCTCAAGCAATCCTCCCACCTCAGCCACTCGAGTAGCTGGGATCACAGGTGTCAGCCACCGTGCCCTGATAGAACAAAGATGTTTTGTAAACTAAGTTTATTTAGAAAAAAATAGTATGGGCTGGCCACAGTGGCTCATGCCTGTAATCCCAGCAGTTTGGGAGGCCAAGGCAGGTGGATCACTTGAAGTCAGGAGTTCAAGACCAGCCTGGCCAACATAGTGAAACCCCATCTCTACTAAAAATACAAAAAATTAGCCGGGTATGGTGTCGCATGCCTGTAATCCCAGCTACTCCGGAGGCTGAGGCAGGAGAATCACTTGAACCCGGAAGGCAGAGGTTGCATTGAGCTCAGATCATGCCATTGCACTCCAGCCTGGACAACAAGAGCAAAATCCCATCTTAAAAAAAGAAAAATAGTATGAAGTAAATAATAATAAATGTGGTACAAGCTGTAGAGAAAATCATAAAGGCGATCTAAAAATGTCTGAGGTCTGGATGACATAATACTACAGCAACATGCAGCTTCATTCTCAGTTACTCCCAGGAAATTAGGGTCACATAGCGCTGCAGAAAGAACAAGTAAGAATCTTAGACCCGGGCTTTAGCCCTAGATGTGTCCATTTCTAGGACCCCAGACATCTTTGTGACCTCCTTGCTGGGAGGAAATCCAACCTTCCCAGACATTTAAGAACACTAAGAAGACCCTGAATACACTGAGGGATTCTTTGTCATAGAGACAATAAACCAGGTTCAGGGACCCCAGGAACTCTCTGTGTGGTGTTGACAAACCCAAGGCCAAGACATAGCAGAGATCAGTGCTGGGAGGGTGATTTGTCCTGTTAAGGGACAGGGGTCCAAATAAACCTTGCTTCTCAAAGCATAGTCTGGGGAATTTAAATGAAGATAGAAAGGAAAAAAGAATGGATAAGAAGGCAGGACTGAGAGGGGAGGGGCAGAGAAGCTTCCTGAGCAGAGCCCACCCCCACCTATGACCCTGGGAAGTGCTCCTGCGCTGGGAGGAGGCTCAGCACACAGGGAGGAAGGACAGCAGAGCCGACAGTCACACCAGCCCTGACAAGAGCGTTCCTGGAGCTCAAGCTCTTCTCTCATCCCTCCCTGCAAAGGGCACATCCCCTGGCAGGGGCTCCTTCTCACAGGTGAGGGGAGGACTCCTTGGGAGTGGGTGGGAGGAGGGAGCACAGAGACTGACTGGGATCTCCTAGGGAGGATGGGACTCTGAGGGGGACAGAGGGCTTCTGTTAGAGCCTCAGAGGAGAGAACACCAGAGAGGGACAAGGGTCACACCAGGAAAATCTCAATGATCTGAAGCTGTTAATGGAGAAACAATCTCCACTGTTAACATACTGCAAGTGAACCATCACTGATCAATAAATTCTGAAAACTGATGACAATAAAATGTTATGTTAGGGTAACACTCCAGAAAAAAACAGAACCAGGGCCACTAAACATTGTCCTTACCCATGAACCTCCGAAATTGCCAAATAAACCCCAGGCTGTGGAGGGTCCTGGGAACACTCATGAACTCATCCACAGGAGTCTGCAGCCTGTCCCAGGCACTGGGGTGCAACCAACATCACACAAGTCCCCACCCTCACTGAGCTCACACTCTCATGGGGAGGAAGACAGACACCCAAAGAGATCTAGAATGTGAGGTCAGGTGCTGACAAGAGCCCTGGGGGGAACAGAGCTGGGAAAGGTCAGAAAGAAAAGACCCAGGGTCTCTAGAGGAGGTGTCGGGGAAGGGTCTCCCAAGGATGTCCTGATGTGAGCAGGATCTGAGGGCAATAAGAGGTGGGGGCTTGTGCAGACTCGTGGGGAAGAGGATTCCAAACTGGGATGTGCCAAGGTCAGAGGTGCTGAGGGAATGGGGGTTATGCTGCTGACCTTGACTCAGCAGGACCCACACGTACACACACACACTCTCACACTCTCTCTCACTCTCTCTCTCACACATACACACACCAGGGCTGGGGGGTGAAGAGACCTCCCCAGAACCCGGGGCCCCATCTTTCCATCCAAATACATAGGTCCCAATATTGACTGATGCTCTCTCCCCCACCTTAGCCTCAGTTTTAACTTTCTGGAACCCACCCACTACTGCCAGGCTCACTGTTGAAGCCATGCTGTCCAATGCCACAGAGTTGGAAGGAGGTTCTTCTACTCACTCACAATCTGCTCCAGGATCTTATTGGCTACAACTGGTACAAAGGGGAAAGGGTGGAGACCAACCACCATATTACAGGATATGTAATAGGAACTCTAATAACTACCCCCAGGGCCTGCACACAGCATTCAAGAGACAATATACCCCAATGCATCCCTGCTGATCCAGAATGTCACCCAGAACACAGGATTCTACACCCTACATGCCATAAAGATAAACCCTGAGAAAGAAGAAGTATCTGGCCAGTTCCATGTATACTGTGAGTGATTCTCCCACAGCCTCTGACTGTTGGGGGTCAGTTCTACTTCACATACATGGGATTGTCAGGCCTGGGCTGTGCCTGCATATCCTTCTGTATTACGTCCCATGTTGGGGCTTGAACATTTACTGCAGGACACATATAGGGTAGACAAACTTCAACAGATCAGAATTCCTTTCCTGTATCCAGACCCTGCAGACATTCACTGCAGAGGAAGGACAGTCTGATGGGGGGCACTCAGCAGGGGGAGGTCAGTCTCAGCCAAGAACCCCGTGCCCTCCCTGTGGACATGACCTTGAGAAGACCCTGGAGAACTAAGTCAGGGTCTGGCCTGAGGGGTCTATGGAATCCTGTGGAGCCCTGGGGAGCCTATGCCAGAGCTGGGTTGTTGCCTCCCGGGCTGACTGGGAGCAACAATTTACCAGCTGTCCAGGGGCAGTGGCTCCTGGAGCTGGTCACTAGCCAGGGCTCAGCCCCCAGGCCCTCATCTGGGCAAGGACAGAGCCTCAGCATTCACCTGAGACTCAGCATGTAGAGCACAGATGGACAAGATTACTAGCGCATGAGCCCATTGCCCTGGGGGACTTAGGTGACTCCATTGGAAGTTCAGTGTTCCTAGGGGAAACAAAGAAGAGAGGATGCTCCCAGCAGCTCCTTCTCCACCTGAAATCAGGCCCAGGGCCCTTTCTCTTAGAGGCAAATAAGCATATGTAAAAAGTAAAATAGAGGTTCCTCTTCAAAGACCTTCCTCTCTGTCTAATTAGGAATAAATAGCAACTTCTCTTAGAAGCAAAATTTACTCAAAGACATGTGCTACCATTCTTAAATATCTGCTAGCCGTAATAAAAAAAAAATCAATGTATTTTATGTTCTTAGCTCCCACAATTTAGCCTAAATATTTGCCCTGGTATGCTTATACTGGTCCAAGCAAGCATTAGGTCATAGCCTGTTCCTCTTCCTTATTTGAAGATGTTTTTACCTTTCTTAGCATTCCACAAGTTACTTCCTCCTTCCTTTGTTCTCCTCTGCCTTTGCCTCTTTTAAAAAGTTCTAAGTTGCTAGCCAATCGGCACAAATACAGAATGTGAGGACCTGTTCCAGCCAATGGAAACCGGACACAGCAGTAAGGTAGACACGTCAGATTATAAATGACCCTGTCTCCTTTGTTCAGTGTACTCTCATCGCAAAACTGCTGGTGAGTGTACCCTTTTGGCAGAAAATATAAAATGGCCTTGCTGAGAAAATTAAATTTATGTTCAGGTGCTATTTCTTTACACCACTGGGGAACAAGCATTTCAAATACATACATGCTGTTCATCTGGGCAGCTGCTCTGTGCAGAGCTGAGATCAAGTAATTGTAAACATTTTGAGGTTAATTCATAAACAACCTTGTAGCCAAATAGCATTTATCTTATTTATTGAAAGGAAACTGAGGCATAGGGACACAGTCGATGACTAGGGTCACACTGATATGGCTCTGATGACTGGAGCAATACCAGGATCCTTGGTCTTGTGCCAATTTACATAAAACAACACAGACACATGTGGAGCAAAGAGTTTAATAGGCAAAAAAAAGGAAAAAGCTCCCCTATACAGGGACAGATGGAGCGGGGTTCCAAGCAAAGAGAGGAAACCCTAAGTGCAGCAGAAAACAGCCAGTTGTATGAGGAGGCCGGAGGACGTGGTGTCTGATTTGAGTAGGGCTCAGGGGATTGGTTTGACCAGCCATGTCATTCACGTAGCCCAAGAAGAAACTGGCCCTCCCACCCTGGCCTTTTAATATGCAAACGCAGGGAGCCTTGATGGTTCTACACACGTGGGGATGTGGGGGCGACCATGTTGCCAGGCACATATGGGAGCAAGGGCAAGAAGAGGGCAGGAATCCCCATGTTTGGGTGGACCCAGTTTCTAATGGCCTTCATTTGTATATCAAAGCTTGCCAGCCAGGCTCTAAGAGCTGGGGCTTTTCTGCTAGACAAGAAACATTTCTGGAACTGCTTTAAAAGAAACAAAAACTGGCCGAGCAGTGGCTCATGCCTGTAATCCCAGCACTTTGGGAGGCTGAGGTAGGTGGATCACCTGAGGTCAGGAGTTGGAGGCCAGCCTGGGCAACATGGTGAAACTTCGACTCTACTAAACATACAAAAATTAGCCGGGCATGGTGGTGCATGCCTGTAATCCCAGCTACTGGGGAGGCTGAGGCAGGAGAATTACTTGAACCTGGGAGGCAGAGGTTGCAGTGAGCCGAGACCACGCCTCTGCACTCCAGCCTGGGCAACAGAGCAAGACTCCGTCTCAAAAAAAGAAAAAGAAAAACTTTCCAAGGACCCCCTTTCCTCTCTATCTCCCTAAAATAATTTCCTAATAAATCCTATAACAACACAGTCCATAGGTGGCAGATTAGAGTCATGAGAGGTCTGTCTGCAGCCACAGCCCCCTCCTCTCCTCCACCGGGGTTGTGTGAGGCTGCTTGTTATTAGGCATCTGCAGACCTGAGACCAGTCATGGGTTCATCTCCCTACATCTTGGGCATCCACAGTGCAGAGGGGGAGATTCTGATCTGAGGAGTGAGGAACAAAAGGAGAATTCATCAGTTTTTACCTGGAACTAAATCCCTTGTGTCAACTATCAGGGTCAGTGTTACACACGTCCGTGTGAAGAGACCACCAAACAGGCTTTGTGTGAGCAATGAGGCTGTTTATTCACCTGGGTGCATGTGGGCTGAATCTGAAACAGGAGTCAGCAAAGGGAGATAGGGGTGGGGCAGGTTTACAGGATTTGGGTAGGTAGTGGAAAATTACAGTTAAAGGTAGTTATCTCTTGTGGGCAGGGGGCAGGTCACAAGGTGCACGGTGGAGAGATCATGAGACTCATTGTCGGCGGCGGGGGGGAATGTCACAAGGTCAATTGATTAGTTAGGGTGCAGCAGGAACAAATCACAATGATGGACTGTCATCAGTTAAGGCAGGAATTGGCTGTTTCACTTCTTTTGTGGTTCTTCAGTTGCTCCAGGCCATCTGGATGTATATGTGCAGGTCACAGGTTATGATCGCTTAGCTTGGGCTCAGAGGCCTGACAGTCAGTGCCGGGAATATACCAGGTGTTTGACCTTGAGCAAGACACTCAACTTCGTAGACCTCAGTTTCCTCATCTGTAGAATTTTAACAAACACTTGGATCTCAGGATGGTTGTGAGGATGTTTATTCGAAGATTAATGTAATTAAAGCCCTTAACAGGGTAGTGCACAGAGCCAGGGCTCAATCAGTGCTATCAACTAGTATTATTATTTTTATGAACTTTGTTATTAGCTAAGTCAAGGAGACCTTGGTTAAAATTTGGTTGTATCATGTACAAGTTCTGTGATCTTCCTTGACTTACTGAGGCACTGTAAGTCTCAGATTCTAACTCTGCAGATGGGGGTGATGCCCCCTGTCCCTCAAGGTGACAGGAGGATGAGATGAGCTGTAGGTAGGTTGGTGCCCACTGTGCCTGGCACATGGAAGACCCCTGAAAACAGTCAAAGAGCATCATCCCCGCTCATCAGCATTGAGTTGACAGCAAGGGCTAGCTCTGTATGACAATCATGGAATGGAAAAGAAGAAACAGAGGGAAGACTGGGCACTGTGGCTCACGCCTGTAATCCCAGCACTTTGGGAGGCTGAGGCAGATGGATCGCCTGAGGTCAGGAGTTCGAGACCAGCCTGGCCAACATGGTGAAACTCTGTCTCTACTAAAAATACAAAAATTAGCCTGGCATGATGGCACACTCCTGTAATCCCAGTTACAAGGGAGGCTGAGACAGGAGAACCATCTGAACTTGGGAGATGGAGGTTGCAGTGAGCCAAGATCATGCCACTCTACTCCAGCCTGGACGAGACTCTGTCTAAAAAAACAAAAGAAGAAAAGGCCAGGTGCGGTGGCTCACACCTGTAATCTTAGCACTTTAGGAGGCCAAGGTGGGTGGATCAAGAGGTCAAGAGATCGAGACCATCCTGGCCAACATGGTGAAACTCTGTCTTTGCTTAAAATACAAAAAATTAGCTGGGGGTGGTGGCACACGCCTGTAATCCCAGTTACTCAGGAGGCTGAGGCAGGAGAATAGCTTTGACCTGGGAGGTGGAGGTTGCAGTGAGCCGAGATCACACAACTGCACTCCAGCCTGGCGACACAGCAAGACTCCGTCTCAAAAAAGAACAAGAAAAAAGCGGGAAGAGGCATGAAGTGAGAGGGAGAAGGAATTTAAAGGCACAGAGGCAGGGCGAGGTGCACCCTCCCTGGGGGAGAACGTAGGAGTCGATGCAGCCCAGTGTTTCAAGCCTGAGACACAGAAAATGGTGCAGCCATGGAGAGCGAGGAAGTCAGCTATGAGGACAGCACAACAGACCACACTCAAACTCCGTGGCATTTCCTTCCTCCCTGAACAAGCCCCTGCCCTGCAAGGCCCCTCATGGTTCCTCCTGGAACAGACTTGGGCTTCATCCTCTTTGCCTTCCCCTTTCTGCAGAAAAAAATGCCCCAGGCCTTCCTGTGGGGGCCGTCGCTGGCATTGTGACCAGGGTTCTGGTTGGGGTGGCAACGGTGGCCACCCTGGCATGTTTCCTGCTCCTCATCAGGACTGGAAGCTACTACAGCTTTTCCCCGGCCTCCCTCCCACCCCCCAGGCTGACCCCAGGCCAGGAGGAAGGAGACCCCGCGCAGTATTCAGGGCCAGGCTCTCTGAGCCCTCCCCAAGAGATGATCCCTCCCTCTCATTCCACAGCTCCTCCCTCACCAGCTGCTGACCCTGGGGGGCTTCCTCAACAGCTTCCTCCTCTGTGAATTCAGCCCGGTTAAGGTCTCACCTCTGAGTGTGGTCCCAGTTCCCTCACACAGCAAAGCCACAGCTGCCTGGAGGAAGGGAGCGGGGCAGGGGGTGCTCAGTAACCCGGTACCTCCTGCTGTTTATTGAATCCACCCACCAAGCAAGGGGGGATTTGCAGGCTCGGGATCTGAGAGGGAGTCCTGGGCATGGTCACATGGTGAAGGGTGTAACAGCTTGGACAGGCTGGGTAGGGTCAGTGCCCCCATGGCTAATGCAGTTCCCGCAGCCCCTGAGCTGTGAGACAAGAGAAACTGGGCCCCAGGATGGCATGTCCTAGAATGTCCTTTATGTCTCTTGCCAAGGGGTAGAGAGAGAAGACAAGGCTGTTGTCCCATTTCAGCATCACCGGCCCTGAGTGCAGGGTCTGGCCACAGCAGGAACACTGAGTTCTGGGAGAATCCAAGACACTTGTGGTCCCCTCAGTGTCCTGCACATGTGCCTGGCCCTGCTTTCCCTCTGGGGCCTTAACCCTTCCTCTCAGGCAAACCCCCATGATCTGGTTCCTTCCCTGGGCCCTCAGTTCCTTTCCTGCGTCCCTGGGTCAATGTTCTCCTGGCCCAGCATCTGCCTGAGGGTCCTTCCCCTCTGGCCAGGACAGATGTGGCTTTGTAAAGTCTTCGATCCCCTCACCTGGCTCAGCTCCTGCTACAGAACCAATGGAGAAAGGAGATCTCCAGGCCCCTCTTTGGAAATAGGGTCCCCTCTTCATCCCCTGTTCTAACTCCAAAGTTTGGCTTTTAATCTTGCACTCCTCACAAATAAGCCTGACCTCTCCTAGGGCCAGTGCCCAGCATGACTTTAGAGAGCAGCTCCCCGGTGTCCCTTCAGCCTGGGTGTGGCTGGGAACCCCTAGGCCTGGCCCACAGTGTCCACTCCTGCCAGTCACCCTCTGAGGTTCTCTGATCCTTTCCATGGGGCTTCAAGGAGGAGTCTCATAAAACGTCATTGCAGGGGACCCCGACTGGCCAGGTCAGCCCTGACCTGTGGGCTCTTGGTCATGGGTCACCTCTGCAAACTCACTTGCTCACTTGGCCCCTAAAATGGCTGGAGGGTCTCTCCTGGTAAGATGCCCCTTCTCCCTGACTCTCTGGGAGTTCAGGACCCCAATGCCCTCCTCCGTGAGGGGCCCAGGCTCTCCTCCCACCTGGCTGCTGACTCCTGTCTCTGTCACCCAGGCCATGGTCCCTCAAAAAACTCCATCTACCCTGTAAGCCCATCCCCTCCCCAGCCCCTTTCTACTGGGGTCCCAGCAGTACAGGTTCAGGGCAGGGGGACCATCAACCCCACAGCATAGCACAAACCCACCTTTCCCCAGAACAGTCAGGTCAAAGTGAGTGCCTCCAGCCAAGATCCAGGCCTCCCTACAGGGCCAGGACCACCCACGCCCTGTGCTGATCCCACCCCGGGGCCCTCTGTCACCTGAGGAGACCCCTGGAGTGCAGCAGGTGCAGAGTGGACACTGGGAGCATCAGTCAGGGGCCCACATTAACAAGGGTGCGGGGTGGGTCCAGCCAGGACAGGGGTCGGGGTGCTGTGTCCACACTGGGAGGCTGAGCTCAGGGGCACAGCTTGTCACTCCTGAGGGGAAATGACCAGAAGTAGACCCAGGGAAGTAAGTCCCGGCCGATCAGAGACAGGAACCTTCCATGTCTCTCCCTCTCTGTCCCCTGACATCCCCTCTCTCCCCTGCCCAGGCCCCGCTACCTGACCCCAGGACAGCCGCTCCAATCTATGAGGTGAGTGTGGGCCACAGGTGTTCTTGTCCCACAGGCTCCAGGGGGACCCAGGATCTGCCCCCACCCACACCTGGCTGAGCTCTGAGATTCAGGAAACTGCAAACAGAACCGGGGGTGGTGAGCAGATGAGGAAGGGGCCTGGGAACAGGAACCCCCTGAGCACAGCCAGGTTCAGCATCAGAGCAGCCCTAGATGGGCCCAGAGCCTGGGAGACACCAGACTCTGTTCTGAGAAAGCCACAGGGGTCAAGGCCTCTTCTCTTTTTTTTTTTTTTTTCAGGAATCGCTAAACCATGACACAAACATTTACTGCTGGGTCAACCACAAAGCAGATGTGGTTTCTTAGGTTCCTCTGGGAGCTGCTCCTGTGGGTTGATGGAGCATCCCCAAAGCCCCCAGCCCTGGGGATGGGGAAGGACATGGAGCCTGAGCCAGAGAACCAGCTCTGAGTCCTGAGGAGACACAGGCCTGGGGACAGGGAGGGATGGGGGTCCCTGCTGAATATCTGGAGATCCCGACAGGCTGCGCTGGGCTCTGGGTGGGTCAGAACAAAGGCCTCTCATCACCACAGGAAGCGGGGGCTTGCAGGGAAAGTGAATGGGCCTGTGGCCCACCTGGGGTCACCTGGAAAGGATCTGAATAAAGAGGACCCTTCCTCTCATTGGCTCTTTTTCTGCTCGTGGGAACTTAGCAGAAACTGCCCTGAAACTCCATGTCCATTCTCTCCCAGGTCACACAGGAAAAATATCAACGCCTTATCTCAACCCCAGTCTCTCTTCCCTGGGAGACGGGAGTAGGGGGTTGGGAGTCAGGCTGGGGTGGACCCTACACAGGAAAGGGCGGGATTCACAGGAGCCCTGCCCAGCCAGCCAAGCACTCAGCTGTCTTCCCACTACCCCAGGGACCAAGGCCATGCACAGCCCCAGACTGGGTCCCTCTGTGAATGCATGTGGGGTCTCAGGAGCAGAAGATGGGGCCATCTGGTGTCCACACAAAGGTAAGCAATGCAGGAGCATCCATGGGTGGTACAGGTCATGGGTGTGACCCCCACACAGCCTCCAGTGTCCTGAGCCCTCCTGCCCTCTTCACCCAGGCCCTGGCGGCCCTGTCTATCACTGTCCTCCACAAGTGAGTTTGCCTGTCCCCAAATCCAGGATCCTGGATGCTTAGCCCTGGCCACGAGGTTCTCCTCTGTCCCAATGGCCACTGCTCAGGACATCTTTACCCCTGGTGGGACACAGAGAGGGGCTGTCAGAGTAATCAAGATGGGGACAGACCAAAAATTCAGTCCTCAAGCAAGGTCCTCCAAGGCACTACCCAGGACTCTAGCCCCTCATTTCCCATCAGTTCCCAATTTACCCCCTGGCATGGATCTCACTGAGCAAGCCTCCTCTCCACACAGGAGCGTCCAGGTCAGAGGAGCAGGGCTCCCCAAGCTAAAGCTCATGCAGGCTCCCATGGTGACAGGACAACCTGTCTGCTCCTCTCCCTGGCCCCTCCAGCCCTGCCTCACCTGCAGCTCCTCCACACACCTGGGCCAGCGGCTCTCAGCCCTTCCCTGAGGGCCCCTGGAAGGGTGATGATCTCATGTAGGTTCACCTGGACCAGGCAGCACCTTCCCACAAACAAGCCAGTCCCTGCACTAAAGCACAGAGCTACGGTTCTCAAGGGTGTTCTGCCACTGCCACAGGCTGTTCATCATGAGACGAGAGGTAAGAAAACAACTGGCAATGGGTTGATTTACATCAGGATTTAACTCTAAATGACCCCTTATCCCACCTGCATACACCATCAGATGAGGAAAGGTGACATCTCTTTAGTTTCTTGTTGATGCTGTGACAAATTACCACAAGCTGAGTGACATAAAAACATGAACCAAGGTGCCCTCATGGCTGTGTGCTTTCTGGAAGCTCCAGGTCAGAGTCCGTTTCCTCTCCTTTTCCACCTCCTAGAGGTTGCCTACATCTTTGGTTGTGTCCTTTTTCTCCATCTTCAGAGACAGCAGCGCAGCATCTTGAAACCACTCTGTCCTCTGCTTCTGTCTCCACATCTCCACCCACACCTGCCTCCCTCTCTTACTTATAAGAAAAGGGCCTTGTGGTTATTTTGGACGCATCTTGGATAAACCACAATAATCTCCCTGTATTAGTCCATTTTCATGCTGCTGAGAAAGACACACCTGAGACTGGGCAATTTACAAAAGAAAGAGGTTTAATGGACTTACAGTTCCACATGGCTGGGGAGGCCTCACAATCATGGCAGAAGGTGGAGGACCAAGTCATGTCTTACATGGATGGCAGCAGGCAAAAAGAGAGAGCTTGTTCAGGGAAACTCCCCCTTATAAAATCATCAGATCTCATGAGACCCACTCACCATCACAAGAACAGCATGGGAAAGACCTGCCCCCATGATTCAGTTACCTGCCACCAGGCTCCTCCCAAAACATGTGGTAATTCAATATGAGATTTGGGTGGGGACAGAGCCAAACCATATTATTCCACCCCAGCCCGTCCCAAATCTCATGTCCTCACATTTTAAAACCAATCATGCCTTCCAAACAGTCCCCCAAAGACTTAACTCATTTCAGCATTAACTCAAAAGTCCACAGCCCAAAGTCTCATCCAAGACAAGGCAAGTCCCTTCTGCCTATGAGCCTGCAAAATCAAAAACGAGTTAGTTACTTCCTAGATACAAGGGGGGTACACACATTAGGTAAATACAGCCATTCCAAATGGGAGAAATTGGCGAAAACGAATGGGCCATAGGCCCCATGCTAGTCTGAAATCCAGTGGGGCAGTCAAATCTTAAAGCTCCAAAATGATCTCCTTTGACTCCATGTCTCACATCCAGGTCACGCTGATGCAAGAGGTGGGTTCCTATGGTCTTGGGCAGCTCCGCCCCTGTGGCTTTGCAGGATACAGCCTCCCTCCTGGCTATTTTCATGGGCTGGCATTGAGTGTCTGCAGCTTTTCCAGGCACGTGGTACAAGCGGTCAGTGGATATACCATTCTGGGGTCTGGAGGACGGTGGCCCTCTTCTCACAGCACCACTAGGTGGTGCCCCAGTAGGGACTCTGTGTGGGGGCTCCAACCCCACATTTCTCTTCTGCACTGCCCTAGAAGAGGTTCTGCATGAGGGCCCTGCCCCTGCAGCAAACTCCTGTCTGAGCATCCAGGTGTTTCCATACCTCTTCTGAAATCTAGGTGGAGGTTCTGAAACCCCAATTCTTGACTTCTGTGCACCCATAGGCTCAACACCACATGCAAGCTGCCAAGGCTTGGGGCTTGCACCCTCTGAAGCCATGGCCCAAGCTCTATGTTGGCCCCTTTCAGCCACAGCTAGAGCAGATGGGATGCAGGGTACCAGGTCTCTACATTGCACATAACACAGAGACCTTGGGCCCAACCCATGAAACCACTTTTTCCTCCTAAGCCTCTGGGCCTGTGATGGGAGGGGCTGCCGTGAAGAACTCTGACGTGCCCTGAAGATATTTTCCCCATTGTCTTGGGGATTAACACTCGGCTCCTCATTACTTATGCAAATTTATGCAGCCATCTTGAATTTCTCCTCAGAAAATGGGATTTTCTTTTCTATTGCATTGTCAGGCTGCAAATTTTCCAAATGTTTATGCTCTGCTTCCCTTATAAAACTGAATGCCTTTAACAGCATCCAAGTAATCTCTTGAATGCTTCACTGCTTAGAAATTTCTTCCACCAGAGGGCTGGGTGTGGTGGCTCATGCCTGTAATCCCAACACTTTGGGTGGCTGGGGTGGCCAGATCACCTGAGGTTAGGAGTTCAAGACCAGCCTGACCAACACAGAGAAACCCCATCTCTACTAAAAATACAAAATTAGCCAGGTGTGGTGGCACATGCCTGTAATCCCAACTACTCGGGAGGCTGAGGCAGGAGAATCACTTGAACCCAGGAGGCAGAGGTTGCAGTGAGCCAAGATCGTGCCACTGCACTCCAGCCTAGGCAACAAGAGTGAAACTCTGTCTCAAAAAAAAAAAAAAAAGAAAAAGAAAGAAATTTCTTCCACCAGATACCCTAAATCATCTCTTTCAAGCTCAAAGTTCCACAAATCTCTAGGGCTAGGGCAAAATGCCACCAGTCTCTTTGTTAAAACATAACAAGAGTCACCTTTGCTCCAGTTCCTAACAAGTTCCTCACTTCCATCTGAGACCACCACAGTCTGGACTTTATTGTCCATATTGCTATCGGCATTTTGGGCAAAGCTATTCAACAAGTCTCTAGGAGGTTCCAAACTTTCCCATATTCTCCTGTCTTTTTCTGACCCCTCCAAACTGTTCCAACCCCTGCCTGTTACCCAGTTCCAAAGTTGCTTCCACATTTTGGGGTATCTTTTCAGCAGCACCCCACTCTACTGGTACCAATTTACCATATTAGTCTATTTTCATGCTGCTGATAAAGACATACCTGAGACTGGGCAATTTACAAAAGAAAGAGGTTTAATGGACTTACAGTTCCACAAGGCTGGGGAGGCCTCAAAATCATGGCAGAAGGGAAGGAGGAGCAAGTCATGTCTTACATGGATGGCAGCAGGCAAAAAGAGAGTTTGTACAGGGAAACTCCCCCTTATAAACCTATCACATCTTCTGAGACCCACTCACCATCACAAGAACAGCATGGGAAAGACCTGCCCCCATGATTCAATTACCTCCCGCCAGGCCCCTCCCACAATACATGGGAATTCAAGATGAGATTTCGGTGGGGACACAGCCAAGCCTTATCACTACCCATCTCACGATCTTTCCTTTAATCTGTAAAGTGTCTTTTACCATGAGACTTATTCACAGATACGGGGATGAGGATGAGCACATCTTTGGGAGGCTCTTGTTCTGTCTATCACTCCTCTCAAGGCCATTTTCTCATCATCATTCATTACAAACTATACATGGGTACCTGGATGAGGTCATCCTGACTGTAGTGATGTCCCCAGCACCCTCCAGGTCCTGAGAGAGGGAGACAGAGGGCTCTCCATGCCCCTAGTACCTCTCTATCTTCTCCTTGGTGACATGCTCAGTTGTTAAGAATAAAAGAAAGCAGAAGTAACTGGGAGATCACAACTCATCAGCTCTTCAACAGTTCATGGACATCAGCACCCTGGACAGTGACTCGGTGGGGGACCCCCCCCCACCCCCGCCCCATTCCCAGGCATCACAGCAGGCAGCACATGGATGGAAAGAGACTGCAGGAAAAGCTGCCTGTATTAGTCCATTCTGAAGCTGCTATAAAGAACTGCTGGAGACTGGGTAATTTATAAAGGAAAGAGGTTTAATTGACTCACCTTCAGCATGGCTAGGAAGGCCTCAGGAAACTTATAATCATGGCAGAAGGGGAAGCAAACATGTCCTTCAAATGGCAGCATCAATGAGAAGAATGAGAGCCAACCAAAGGGGGAGGCCCTTAATAAAACCATCAGATCTCATGAGAACTTACTATTATGAGACTAGCATGGGGGAAACCACCCCCATGATTCAATTACCTCCCACCAGGTCCCTCCCACAACATGTAGGGATTATGGGAATTACAATTCAAGATGAGATTTTGGTGGGAACACAGCCAAATCATATCACTGCCCATTCTATTCCACATGAGAAAGATGCAATGAGGGAGAAACATTTGTTGCATGTGCCTGGACATTAGGGTTGTAGGCACATCTGTTGCCACTCCCTGCAGGGCTGAGTGCTGCACCCAGGGTGTGGTCTCTGGGAGGCTGAGTGCCTGCTCCTGCCTCATGATGCATCTTCCTGCCCCTGACACTCAGGCCACTGTCTCTACCTACAAAAGGTGGGGACTTTTCTTGATCAATTTTTGACCCTCTTGCCTGACCCTGGAACCACACACATCACCCTGCCTGAAGCATGCCCTGAGCACAGCATCCTGCTTCTCCAGCCCCAGCTGAGCCCCTGGGAAGCTGAGATGACCCAAGCCCCTGGGCTCCTCCACCAACTCCTCCAAGCCAAGCCTTATCACCTCCATCTTGCTCATTCCTGCTTACATCACACCCACAGAGAAGACTCTGGCCCTACAGACCATCCCTGCCCTTACAGGGACTCAGGTCCAGCCAATCCAGTGTCCCTGCTGGGCACACACAGCACTCAGAATCCCCAGTGTAAGGGTCACCTGTGGGCTCGGGGTTGGGGGATCCTGTAACTTGCATGGGTCAGAGCCCTCCTCACATCCCACATCTGAGCAGTCACCAGGGTCCTCTCTGCCCTGTCCTCATATCCAATGTCTCAATGACTCACTCAATGTCCTGGGTCACCTTTGTCATCTCTCCTGGACATAGCCACAGCTCCTGACAGGAAGAGTTGAAGTTCAGTCTCTCCAGGAGTCCCTCCCACTCTGATCACTTGAACCTGCTCATTCTCATCTGACCCTCCCCTCACCAGGGGTCTTGTGCTCTGGATCCCTGGATACCTGGGTCCTTGTCGGGCAAACATCATAACAGTAACAACCACCTGAACCCTGAAACTGTCACCCAAGGCACATGTCTGATGACAGTCACCAGGTGAGATACCTGTGGCTTCACACACCTGAGGCTTCACTGTAAAGAGGCTTCCTTATCCCTTTCCTCTCATCCCTAGGGACAGTAAGCACCACAGGCTGCCTCGGACCACCAGCCCCTTCCCCCAGACACAGTATCAGATCTATACTGACCCTCTATATGGAGAGGCTTTGGGGAACAGCAGACACTAGGAAATCCCACTGACCCAGGTGTCACCCACAGCCCTACCCCTCCTCATATCAATGGCGGGGACAGACACACGTAACATACTTCTGTTCACCGCCCAGCCCCCAAGGTCAATCACAGTCTGCTTCTCCCTTGACCCACTACTCCCCATGTCTTCCCTCCCCAGCTGCAGCCTGGATGCTGTTCTTGGTCCATGAAGGCAGGTTCCAACTTCTGTATCATTCCCTTCCCTCCCCTTCCCTCCCCTCACCTCCCCTCCCCTTCCCTCCCCTCTTCTCTCCATCCCTTCCCAGGAGCCCACATCAGCCTGTCCACCAGCCTTACAGCCAAAGTCATCAGCCACTTGCTCCCTTCCACCTTCCCCAACCCTGTACATGGAGGTGACGGCCCCTCCTGGAACACCCACCACTCACTGTCAGCCTTCAGTGGTAATCACAGGTTCTGCAGGGGTCACCTGTGCTCAGGTGTGTCACCTGTGGAACCAGAACTCTTGGAAGGACCAATAGAGGGAGCTGCTCAGGACATCTCGGGGCTCCTGCCATCTGGTCCACCACAGGGACATAATCAATAGCACTTAGTGAAAGGGTAAGTGGTGGATGACTAAGTGTAAGTGAAGACGGTGTGTGGGCAGAGGTTGGCATAGGAACACAGGCACTTTCTACTCCAATCATTATTCCAAGAAAGGTGGGGATACTGGAGATGGACATTTTCATATATTCCTGATGGGACTGCAGTACTTACAACAACAACTTTGGCCCATGATTTTTTGGGTTTTGTGGGGGTTTTTGAGATGCAGTCTCGCTCTGTTGCCCAGGCAGGAGTACAGTGGCATGATCATAGCTCACTGCAGCCTTGAACTCCTAGCCTCAAGCAACCTCCTGCCTTGGCCTCCCGAAGCTCTGGAATTGCAAGTTTGAGCTCAGCCATCACACCCAGCCCTGGCCTCATTGTGTTCAGTGTGCATACGCTTTGACCACTATCCCACTTCTGAGAGCCCCACTGAGCGGTGAGCTCTGAGAAGGCAGGACTGTGCCTGCCCTGTCTCTGTTAAAGCCCTTGACCTGCCCACAGCCTGGCACAGGGTACTTTATAAGAGCTGAATGAATGAGTTCCTGGATTAATACTCTACATGGGGAAAAGATATGTGTATGAGGATAGTCACCACAGAATGTCTTGTCAACATGAAGAGTGGGACACAGCGTCAAATCCGATAGGCGAGTGGATAAAGCATCACAGTGTAGCCATGCAATAAAATAAATAAGAGGAAAGCAATTAAAAAACACAACTTGGGCAAAGAACATCAACAGATGCTTTTCAAAAGCTTGAACATATGGACCAACATGCATATGAAAAAATGCTCAACATCACTAATTATTAGAGAAATGCAAATCAAAACCACAGTAAGATACCATTTCACACCAGAGTGGCTATTATTAAAAAGTTAAAAAATAACAGATGCTGCTGAGGTTGCAGAGAAAAAGGAATGTGCTGGGCACAGTGGCTCACACCTGTAATCCCAGCAATTTGGGAAGTCAAGGAGGGAGGATCACTTGAGGCCAGGAGCTCAAGACCAGCCTGCCCAACAGGATGAAACCTCGACTCCACTAAGAATACAAAAATTAGCTAGGCGTGGTGGTGCACACCTGTAGTCCCAGCTACTTGGGAGGCTGAGGCACGAGAATCACTTGAACCCAAGAGGTGCTAAGAGGTGAGGTTGCAGACAGCTGAGGCTGTGCCACTGCACTTCAGCCTGGGCGACAGAGCAAGACTATCTAAAAAAGAAAAAACAGAGAGACAGAAAAGGGAACGTTTACACACTGTTGGTGAGAATGTAAATTAGTGTAGCGATTGTGAAAAGCAGTTATGGTAATTCCTCAAAGAACTAAAAACAAAAGTACCATTTGACCCTGCAACCCCATTGCTGGGTATATACCCAGAGTTATAAAAAAGAATGAGGTCATTTCCTTTGCAGAAACATGGATGGAGCTGGAGGCCATTATCCTTAGCAAACTAACAGAGGAACAGAAAACCAAATATTGCATGTTCTCATTTTTTGTATTTTTAGTAGAGACGGGGTTTCACCATACTGGGGAGGCTGGTCTCGAACTTCTGACCTCGTCATCCACCCACCTCAGCCTCCCAAAGTGGAGGGATTACAGGCATAAGCCACCATGCCCCACCGCATGTTCTCACTTCTCAGTGAGACCTAAATGATTAGAACCCATGGACACAAACAGAAGAACAAACACTGGGGCCTACTTGAGGGTGGAGGGTGGGAGGAGGGAGAGGATCAGACAAAACACCTGTTGGGTACTAGGCTTAATACCTGGGTGACAAAATCATCTGTACACCAAACCCCTGTGACATGCAATTTATGTATATAATAAATCTGTACATGTACCCCTGAACCTAAAATAAAACCTCTGAAACAGAAAAAGAAACACAATTGGAGCAAATCCGCATGTGTTGAGAAAGGAAGTGTCCACCACACATGCTTCACTATAAAACAACATTACCAAGTAATAATATAATTCATTAACGTTTGGCTGTATAAACAATGAGTGGAACAAATAAGAAAGTATTATTGAAAGATTCATACCAACTGTAAACAGCAGTTACATCCTGGAAATGGAATTGGAGTGGGGTGGGGTCAGGGATCTGACACATTATTTTACAAGTGCTTATATTGCTGGAATTTACAATAAGTGTGCTTTCCTATGTGACTTTTTTTTTTTTTTTTGAGATGGAGTCTCGCTCTGTTGCTGAGGCTGGAGTGCAGTGGTGTGATCTCAGCTCACTACAAGCTCCACCTCCCGGGTTCATGCCATTCTCCTGCCTCAGCCTCCCGAGTAGCTGGGACTACAGGCGCCTGCCACCACACCTGGCTAATTTTTTGTAGTTTTAATAGAGACGGGGTTTCACCGTGTTAACCAGGATGGTCTCGATCTCCTGACCTCATGATCTGCCTGCCTCAGCCTCCCAAAGTGCTGGGATTACAGGCGTGAGCCACTGCGCCCAGCCACCTATATGATTTTCAAAATAACAGATGAAACCATTTCAAAAGACTCAAGAGGTGTGTGACATCCTCGGGCCCCAGAGCCCAGGCCTCCTCCAGCCCCAACACTGTTGAGTCCCCTCTGAGATGGCCCTTTGAGGTCTCCTCATCCCACCACTCAGGTACAGAGACACGGAGACTCCCAGGAGGGGATCCTTGCTGCAGCTCCCACAGCAGACAGGGATAAAGTGAGGTTCTGTCCAGCCTGACACACATACGGAGTGAGCACACACACTGTAGGCTTGTCCTGGATAGTGGGACAGTCCCTGCTATACAAGCACCATTCAGTGGACACTGGGAGCGAACAGATGAGACCAAACCGCCCTGCAGGTCCTAAGACAGGGGCAGCACAGAGCCCTAGGGGACATGGGTCCCATCCAGCCCTGAGCCTCCCCCTCACCTCATGGCCTCTCCCTCTCCCTGCTCCTGACCCAGGAAGAGCTACATAATGTGGGGCATTCAGTGCAACCTGAAAATGCAGTAGCCTTCTTCAAGACAGGATTAAGAGGGTTTCAACACAGCCACAGAAGGGCATTATATTAAGTGCAGGACCCTTCTATGCACAGGCCCCCATGTGATGACACAGGTCACATGCCAAGAAGCTGGCCCCATCCTACTCTCCTGCCTCAGGTCTAGATGCCCACATTTGGGAGTGACCTCAGGGACTAAGAAGACAAAAGTTCACAGAGCTCAAGAAGAGACACGGCTCTACTGCTTCCTATGCCCTTTACTCTGTTCAACTCTTCTGCAGACCCTCAGGGCAGACAGCCCCTTAGGTGATGAGACAGGTATGGGCCTGGCCTCCTCCCTGGCCAGGAGAACACTGCAGGCAAAGGCCCATGGAGTGCTGAGGTGACCCAGCCCTGCACTGACTGTCCTGCAGGGGGAAGTCGTTGTCCATCTCTGCCCAGGGCTCCGCAGGTGGAGCACTAATTTGAACCCTGGTCAATGCCTGGTTCTGGACGCACAACAGGTGAGTCTAAGCCCTGAGACCATCAAGATACGGTTATTGTGCCTCTGTCCTGATGAAACCATCTGTGGCTCCCACCATCTGTGGGACACAACCCCCACCCCCCGCAGGTGTCCCTTGATACTGCCTCATGCCATCCTACCCTGGGTGATAACTATTCCCTGAGTCCCCAATATTCCCATTGGGCATATCCCAGAGGCCTGCATTCACAGACTTGATGAATGCCCATGACAATGGTCAGATTTTAAAAGGAATTATAAGAAACGTGCACTGAGGTTGGGCACAGTGGCTCACGCCTATAATCCCAGAACTTTGAGAGGTGGAGACAGGTGGATCACCTGAGTTCAAGACCACCCTGGCTAACATGGTGAAACCCATCTCTACTAAAAATACAAAAATTAGCTGGGTGTGGTGGAACCCTCCTGTAATCCCAGCTACTCAGGAGGCTGAAGCAGGAGAATTGCTGGAACCCAGGAGGTGGAGGTTGCAGGAGCCGAGATAGCACCACTGCTCTCCAGCCTGGGCGACAGAGCGAGACTCTGTCTCGAAAAAGAAACATGCACTGAAGTAAGAAAGTGGCAGGGCATCAGACTTTGAACATCTGAGTTTAGTGTAGGCTTGTTTTAAAACACCAGAGAAGAGCTAGAATCAAAGAACATTGCGAAAGAAAATATATGGAACATGACAGTGTTGACATTTTGTCTAGAAACATTAAAAACAAAGGATGTTTTTTTAAAACAAACCAGCTTGGCATGACTGTTTCTTCTACAATTTCCTCACTGTCCACCAGAGGGCTCCAACCTGGGGTCTTTCCAGGGGGCTGCTGACCTCCCCTCTGCGGGGCCCACAGGTCCCAGCGGAACTCTATTTGGAAGTACGTTTATTTCATGCATCTGCAGTTGTCTAGTCAGTCTCACGTCTAAATCATTGGATCTCTGCACAGAATGTCATGAGGGGTCCGCACATGAGTTTGAGGACTATCTGCCCAGGGTGGGTATTTTATATGGTGGGGTTTTTTTTCACCAAATACTTATTTAAAATTGTAATAAAATATACATATAAAAAAGTATCATTTTAACCATTTTAAACTATACAATTAAATGGAATTTACTACAGAGCCCTGATGGAGTGCTCCTGTAGCCCCGACTACTCAGGAGGCTGAGGAGGGAGGATTGCTTGAGGCAAGGAGTTGGAGTCTAGTCTGGGCAACATAGTGAGACCCTGTCTCTAAATACACAAGTGGAATTAACTATATTCACAATGTTAAACCACAATCACCACTAATTTTTCTAGAAAATTTTCATCACCCCAAACAGAAACTTTGTATCATTAGATAATAGTTTCCAGGGTACACAGCAAGACAGTAGAATAGATGCCTACACCATTTGTCCCTTCCCCCCCCACCCCACTGGAACACTACATTTTAATCTGCACATAGAAAAGCACTGTCACAAGAACCAAAAACCAGGGGAGCAATCACAGTACCTGGTTTTAATTTCATATCGCTGAAAGAGGCATTGGGCCAGGTGCAGTGGCTCATGTCTGCAATCCCAGCACTTTGGGAGGCCGAGGCAGGCAGATCACTTGAGGTCAGGAGCGTGAGACCAGCCTGGGCTACGTAGACCCCATATCTACTAAAAATACAAAAATTAGGCTGGGCGCAGTGGCTCACGCCTGTAATCCCAGCACTTTGGAAGGCTGAGGCGGGCGGATCACAAGGTCAGGAATTTGAGACCACCCTGACCAACATAGTGAAACCCCATCTCTATTAAAAATACAAAAATTAGCCAGGTATGGTGGCACGTGCCTGTAGTCCCAGCTACTCAGGAGGCTGAGGCAGGAGAATTGCTTGAACCCAGGAGGCGGAGGTTGTGGTGAGCCGAGATTGCACCACTGCACTCCAGCCTGGGCAACAGCGTGAGACTCCACCTCAAAAAACAATAATAATAATAGAAAAATTAGCCAGGCGTGGTGGCGCACTTTCATAATCCCAGCTACTCGAGAGGCTGAGGCATGAGAATCACTTGAACCCAGGAGGCAGAGGCTGCAGTGAGCTGAGATTGCACCACTGCACTCCAGCCTGGGTGACAGGGCGAGGCTCTGTCTTACAAAAAGAAAGAAAAAAGGCACTGAAGAGGGCTGGACAGAGGCCACGCCATCCCTCACCCATCCCCCACCATCCCGCAGCAGCCCTGCAGTGTGGAGACAGAATCTGCCCTTTGGGAAGGGTGAGTGCGGCCACTGGAGCACCTTACATTGAATTCAGTGCTGCCCCATCACAGCAAAGAATAAAGTTGTGCTGGGCTCAGCCAGTGCCCACACACAGAGGCAGTATTTGGACCAGTCCTAGCCAGAGAGGAATCACCCATCCCAGCAGTCGGAACTTTAGTTTTTCAGCAAGCCTCCCCATGGTGGGCTGATGTGCTCTGGAGTCCTAGGTGAACTTAAAAGGCAACTCCTAGTTAGGCTGGGCTTAAAGCAAGTGGACTAGCGTGGCATGTAACCAAGGGAGACACCAGCTGGCATGGCTAAGGGAATGCTTTCACCACCCCTCCCCCAACCCCAGGCAATGCAGCTAGAGGCAACGAAAGTGACTCTCCTTCTGCTTAAGGAGAGAAGAGCAAAGAGTAAAGAGGATTTTGTCTTGCATCTTGGATACCAGCTCAGCCACAGTAGGACAGGGAACTGGGCAGAGTCATGAGGCCCTTATTCTAGGCCCTAGCTCCCAGATGACATCTCTAGACACACCGTGAGCCAAAAGGGAGCCCACTGCCTTGAAGGGAAGGACCCAATTCTGGCAGAACTCATCACATGCTGACTAAAGAGCCCCTGGGTCCTGAATAACCAGTAGTGATACCCAGGTAATATGCAGTGGGCCTTGGGCTCTGAGACATGCTGGCTTCTGGGGTGACCCAATGCATTCCCAGCTGTGGTAGCCATGGGGAGAGACTCCTTCAACTTGAGAAAAATAGAGGAAAAAGTAAAGGGGACTTTGTCTTGTGCCTCAGGTACCAGCTCAGCCACAGTGGGATAAAGTAACAAGCAGTCTCTTGGGGTTACCGAGTCCAGGCCTATGTTCCTGGAGAGCATTTCTGGACCTTCCCTAGGCCAGAGGGGAGCCCACTGCCCTGAAGAGTGAGTCCCAGGCCTGGCAGCATTCACCACAAGCTGATGGAAGAGCCCCTGGGCTTTAAGTGAACATCAGCAGAGGACAGGTGGAATCCCCTGTGGAACAGTGGTGGTGGTGGAGGAAGGGGAAGGAAGAGCAGGAAAGACTTTGCATTGTTTGAGTGGCAGATTAGCCACCGTTTGTTTGTTTGTTGTGATGTAGTCTCATTCTTGTCGCCCAGGCTGGAGTGCAATCTCTGATCACTGCAACCTCTGCCTCCTGGGTTCAAGCGATTCTCCTGCCTCAGCTTCCTGAGTAGCTGGGATTACAGGCACCCACAACCATGCCTGGCTAATCAGCCGCAGTTTTTGACTCCCATCCCTGCCTCCCAGACAGCATTTCTAGACACATCTGAGGCTTAGGAGAACTCATCACCCTGAAGGGAAGGGCCTTGGGCAAGACCCAGTGCAGGACTTAGGTCTGACCCAGCACAATCCCAGTGGTGGTAGCCACAGGGGTGCCTGCATCACCATACTTCCAGTTCCAGGTGGCTCTGCACAAATGGAGAGATTCCATTTGTTTGAGACAAATTAAGGGAAAAGAACACAAGTCTCTACCTGGTAATCCAGATAATTCTTCCAGATCTTATCCAAGATCACCAAGGCAGTACCTATATAAGTCTGCAAAAACCACAGCATTCTTGGGCTTGGGACCCAAGTGCCTTCAAATACCTGGAAAGCCTTCCCAAGAAGGACAGGCATAAAGAAGCCCAGACTACGATATGAAGACTACAATAAATACCTAACTTCTCAGTGACCAGACACCAACAAACACCTATAAGCATCAACACCATCCATGAAAACACGACCTCACTAAACAAGCTAAATAAGGCACCAGGAACCAATCCTGGAGAAACAGAAATATGTGACCTTTCAGACAAAGAATTCAAAATAATCGTTTTGAGGAAACTCAAATTCAAGACAACACAGAGAAGGAATTCAGAATGCTATCAGATATATTTAACAAAGAGGCTGGGCACAGTGGCTCGTGACTGTAATCCTAACACTTTGGGAGACAGAGGCCAGAGGACCACTTCAACTCAGGAGTTTGGGACCAGCCTGGGCAACAGAGTGAGACCCTGTCTCTACAAAATAAATAAAATTAAAATGTTAACAAAGAGATTAAAATAATTAAAAAGATTCAAGCAGAAATTCTAGAGTTGAAAAATGCAATTGACATGTTGAAGAATGCAACAGAGTCTCTTAATAGCAGAATTGATCAAGCAGAAGAAAGAATTCATGGGCTTGAAGACAGGCTATTTGAAAACACAGAGGAGACAAAAAAAAAAAAACCATGAAGCATATCTATAAGATCTAGAAAGTAGGCTCAAAAGGGCAAATCTAAGAGTTATTGGCCTTAGGCCAGGCGTGGTGGCTCACACCTGTAATCCTGGCACTTTGGGAAGCCTAGGCAGGTGGATCACGAGGTCAGGAGATCGAGACCATCCTGGCTAACACGGTGAAACCCCGTCTCTACTAAAAAAATACAAAAAAATTAGCCAGGCATTGTGGCGGGCGCCTGTAGTCCCAGCTACTCGGGAGGCTGAGGCAGGAGAATGTCGTGAACCCAGGAGGTGGAGGTTGCAGTGAGCCGAGATTGCACCACTGCACTCCAGCCTGGGGGACAGAGAAAGACTCCGTCTCAAAAAAAAAAAAAAAAAAAAAAAAAAAAACACAAAGAAGACTACCTCAAGGCATTTAATAATCAAACTCCCTAAGATCAAAGGATCCTAAAAGCAGCAAGAAAAAAGAAACAACATGCAATGGAGCTCCAATACATCTGGCAGCAGACTTTTCAGTGGAAACCTTACAGGCCAGGAGACAGTGTATGGCATAATTAAAGTGCTGAAGGAAAACAACTTTTACCCTAGAATAGTATATCAGGCAAAAATATCCTTCAAACACAAAGGAGAAATAAAGACCTTCCCAGACAAACAAAAGCTGAGGGATTTCATCAACACCAGACCTGTCCTATGAGAAATGCTAAAGGGAGTTCTTTAATCTGAAAGAAAAGGATGTTAATGACGAAGAAGAAATCACCTAAAGGTACAAAACTCACTGCTAATAGTTAAGCACACAGAATAGTATAACACTGTAATT
This sequence comes from Symphalangus syndactylus, assembly GCF_028878055.3. NCBI lineage: Eukaryota > Metazoa > Chordata > Mammalia > Primates > Hylobatidae > Symphalangus > Symphalangus syndactylus. Next base: position 19,939,232 of record NC_072439.2, read on the forward strand.
GTGGTGTATAAACTTCTCTTATGTAGAAAGACTAAATGATGAGCCAATCAAAAATCACAACTACATTAACTTTTCAGGACACAGACAGTACAATAAGACATAAAGAGAAACAACAAAACATTAAAAAGTGGGGTGACGAAGTTGAAGTGTAGAGTTTTTATTAGTTTTCTTTTTGCATGTTTGTTTGTTTATGTAATCAGTGTTGTCATCAGTTTAAAGTAATGGTTTTAAGATAGTATTTGCAAGCCTCATAGTAACCACAAATCAAAAAACATACAACAGACACACAAAAAATAAAAAGCTAGAAATTAAAGTATACCACCAGAGGAAATCACCTTCACTAAAAGGAAGACAGGAAGGAAAGAAGAAAGAGAAGACTGCAATAAATAAAAACAGAAAAACAACAAAATGACAGGAGTAACTCCCTACTTATCAATAATAACACTGAATGTAAATGGACTAAATTCTCCAAAAAAAAAGATATAGAATGGCTGAATGGCTGAAAAATAAGACCCAATGATCTGTTGCCTACGAGAAACACGGTTCACCCATAAAGATACATATAGACTGAAATTAAAGAGATGGAAAAAGATATTCCATGCCAATGGAAACCAAAAAAAGAGTAGGAGTAGCTATACTTATATCAGACAAAATAGATTTAAAGACAAAAACTGTTAGAAGGGACAAAGGAGGTCATTATACAATGATAAAAGGGTCAATTCAGCAAGAGGATATGACAATTGTAAACATATATGCACCCAAAACTGGAGCACCCAAATATATAAATCAAATATATTAGAGAGATAGACCCCAATACCATAATAGCTGGAGACTTCAACACCCCACTTTCAGCATTAGACAGATCTCCTAGACAGAAAATCAACAAAGAAACATCAGACTTGATCTGAACTATAGAACAAATGGAACTATGGAACATTTCATCCAATGGCTGCAAAATACACATTCTTCTCCTCAGTACACAGATCATTCTCAAAAATAGGCTATATATTAGGTCACAAAACAAGTCTTAAAACATTAAAAAAATTGAAATAATATCAAGTATCTTCCCTGACTACAATGGAATAAAACTAGAAATCAATAACAAGAGGTATTCTGGAAACTATACAAACACATGGAAATTAAACAATATGCTCCTAAATGGCCAGTGGGTCAACAAAGAAATTAAGAAGGAAATTGGAAAATTTCTCAAAGCAAATGATAACGAAAACACAACATACCAAAACCTGTGGGATACAATGAAAGCAGCACCAAGAGGGAAATTTATAGCTCTAAGTGCCTACGTCAAAAAAAGAAAGAGAAGAACTTCAAATAAATAACCTAAAACCTAATGATACATCTTAAAGAACTAGAAATGCTAATAACCAGAATATATAAGGAGCTCAAACAACTCTATGGAAAAAAATCTAATAATCCAATTAAAAGAAGGGCAAAATATCTGAATAGACTTTCTCAAAAGACATACGAATAACAGACAGGCATATGAAAAGGTGCTCAACATCACTGATCATCAGAGAAATGCAAATCAGAACTACAATGAGCTATTATCTTGCCCCAGTTACAATGGCTTTTATTCAAAAGACAAGCAATAAAAAATGCTAGCAATGATATGGAGTAAAGGGAACCCTTGTACACTGTTGGCAGGAATGTAAATTAGTACAACCACAATGAAGAACAGTTTGGAGATTCCTCAAAAAACTAAAAATAGAACTACCATACAATCCAGCAATCCTACTGCTGGGTATATACCCAAAAGAAAGAAAATCAGTACATCAAAGAGATATCTGCACTCCCATGTTTGTTGCAGAGCTGTTCACAACAGCCAAGATTTGGACATAACCTAAGTGTCCATCAACAGATGAATGAATGAAGAAAAGGTGGCACTTATACACAATAGAGTATTATTCAGCCATAAAAAAAATGAGATTCTATCATTTGCAACAATATGGATGGAGCCAAGGGTCATCATATTAAGTGAAATAAACCAGGCACAGGAAGAAAAACATCACATGTTCTCACTTATTTGTGGGATCTAAAAATCAAAACAATTGAACTCATGGAGATAAAGAAGAGAAGGATGGTTCCCAGAAACTAGGAAGGGTAGTGGTGGGATAGGGGAGAGGCGGGTATACAGTTAATGGGTATAAAAAAATAGAAAGAATGAATAAGACCTACTATTCAACAGCACAAGGGGATTATAGTCAACAATAATTTATTTACACATTTTAAAGTAACTAAAAGAATGCAATTGGATTGTTCGTAACACAAAGGATAAATGCTTGAGCGGATGGATACCCAATTTTCTATGATATGATTATTATACAGTGCATGCCTGTACTAAAATGTCTCATGTACCCCATATATATATATACACCTACTATGTACCCACAAAAATTAAAAATTAAAAAAAATAATTCCCCATTGCTCCCTGCCCCCAGATCTTGATAATCCCTAATCTACTTTCTGTCACTGAATTTACCCATTCTTGATTTTTCATGTAAATGGCATCATACACATATGTCACTTTGTTTCTGGCTTATTTTACTTAGCATAATGTTTCCAAGGTCCATCTATGTTGCAGCATATGTCAGAGCTTCACTCCATTTTAAGGCTGATTGACATTCTGTTGTATGTATCACCATATTTGTTTATCCATTCATGTGTTGATGGACGCTTGGGTTGTTTCTACGTTTTACCTATTGTGAATAATGCTGCAGTGAACATTCCCATGCAAGTATCTGTTTGAGTCCCTGTTTTCAATTCTTTGGACATATACCTAACAGTGAAATTCCTATTTCATATGACAATTCTGTGATTAGCTTTTAGCTTCCACATATTAGTAAGAACATGTGGTGTTTAACTTTCTGTTCCTAGCCCAGTTCCATTCATGTTGCCACACGTGACAGGATTTCATTCTCAAGCCCCCAAAGACACCTCATTGGGCCTTTGTTTTTTTGTTTTGTTTTGTTTTGTTTTTGTTTTTGTTTTTGTTTTTCAAACTTCTGGGACAGATGGCTCCTTCTAAGGCAGCCCATCCCCGTGGTGGACAGTTCTCTCGAATCTTGACAGAAGTCCTCTAGACAACTCACATCCTCTCCCTGGGCTCATCCTGCACTGCATGGAGCTGGGCAGCCTGGGGACCCGCAGTGAACAGGACCTGGGGTGACTTGACCTTGAAGCCTGGAGGTCAGAGCCCACGTCTGCCCAGAGGTCTGGGCCAGCTCACATCATGTGGACCCTGGTCAGCATCCCTGGGGCAGTCCTTGACAAGGCTGCAGGTCTCATCTTACCCTCCAGGGGGAGACATTGCACACAGACAACACTCAGGAAACAGATTCCCCTGGTCATGAACCTGGCTTTGCTAAGGAGGTGAAGGTAGAGCCCACTTTCTCCATCCTTTGCTCCAAAACACCCTTCTGGGCCCTCCCCATGTACCTGCTCTGTCCCTTCCTGGGCCCTCTGAGGACCCTGTTCTGTGAGGGGTCCCTGTGCAGCTCCCCATTCTCTCCTGGCACCACTCGTGGGGAAGGTGCAGTGACCACAGGACAATCAGCCTTGCAGAGGACAGAGACCAACCAGGATGGTCAGGGAGAACATGGAAAGGCCTTGAGCCTCAGCTCAGCCAACAGACACGGCGAGGGAGGGTCCCCCTGAAGCCTTCCCCAAGGACAGTAGAGCCCAGAGCCACCCACCTCCCTCTATCACAGTCCTCTCTTCCCAGGACACACAGGACACCTCCCCCTCCATATCCAAGAGCTGCAGCTCCATCTGAGACCCCTGGGCCTGGGTCTCTCTCCCTGGGTTAGAGGCCAGGCTGGTGACACTAGAGACAGAGGGCTGGTCCCTCCCCAGTCATCCCCAAGTGAGCCCCTTTCCATCCCCCAGAGCCACCTCTGTCACCTTCCTGCTGGGTGTCTTCCTACCTTCCCAGCGCACTGGAGAGCATGGGGAGACCTGGCAGCTCACTGTGTCGCAAAGAAAATAATTACCACATTTGGATATGCCAGGGTTCTCTGTGTGCTGCTGACAGACCCATAGCCAGGACACAATAGAGGTCAGTGCTGGAGAGGGGGGATCCTCCTCCCCTGATGGGGACAGAGGTCCCATCAGCCTTGATTCTCAAAGTGTGGTCTGGAAAACCAAAATGTAGACAGAAAGGAAAAAGAAAGTAAGGACAAAGAGGCAGGAATGAGAGGAGAGGAAACAGCTTCCTGGACAAACCCCGCCCCAGCACACATGATCAGACAAAGCTCTGGGCCCCAGGGAGGAGGCTCAGCACAGACAGTGGAAAACAGCAGAGCTGACAGAGCTACCGTGCTTGAAGCGTTCCTGGAGCCCAAGCTCTCCTCCACAGGTGAAGACAGGGCCAGCAGCAGACACCATGGGGCACCTCTCAGCCCCACTTCACAGAGTGCGTGTCCTCTGGCAGGGGCTTCTGCTCACAGGTGAGGGGAGGACTCCCTGGGAAGGGGAGGAAGGAGGGCGCAGAGAATGGCTAGGGTCCTCTGGGTAGGATGGAGCTCTAAGAGGGGACAGAGGGCTTCTCTTGGAGCCAAACAGGAGAGAGGACATGAAAGGGATAGAGATCATAAAAGGAAAGTCTCAGTGATCTGAAACTGTTAGTGAATAAACGATCTCCCATTTTTTACCGTTTCCAACTGAATCATCAATGAGCAATAAATTTCAAAAACTGGTGACAATAATCACAATTTAAGTCAGCGTGACAATTAAGGAAAACATTTTAAAAGGGGCATTAAACAGAGCCCTGAGCCACCAACCTCAGATGTTGGCAAATAAACCCCAGGACGTGAAGAGCCCTGGGAAGGCTCAGTAACTCATCCACAGGAGTCTGCAGCCTATCCCAGGCACTGGGGTGCAACCAACATTACACAAATCCCTGCCCTCACGGAGCTCACACTCTCATGGGTGGGGAAGACAGACACGCAAAGAGATCTAGAATGTGAGGTCAGGTGTTGACAAGAGCCCTGGAGGGAACAGAGCAGAAAAAGGTCAGAAAGGGAAGACCCAGGGTCTCTACAGGAGGTGTCAGGGAAAGGATCTCCCAAGAGCACCCTGATGTGAGCACAGGATCTGAGGGCAGTGGGGAGGGAGCTGTGCAGATCCCTGGGGAAGAGCATTCCAGAGAAATGACAAGGTCAGAGGCACTAGGGGAATGGGAGTCACACTGCTGACCTTGGCCCAGTAGGACACACACGCACACACACACACTCCAAGGTGGAGGGGTGAAGACACCTGCTCAGGACCCAGGGCCCCGTTTTTCCACCCTAATGCATACGTCCCAATATTGACGGATGCTCTCTCCTCTCCTAGCCTCACTTCTAACGTTCTGGAACCCGCCCACCACTGCCCAGCTCACTGTTGAATCAACGCCATTCAATGTAGCGGTGGGGAAGGAAGTTCTTCTACTCGTCCACAATCTGCCCCAGAATCGTATTGGCTACACCTGGTACAAAGGAGAAAGAGTGGATGGCAACCATTTAATTGTAGCATATGCAATTGGAACTGCACAAGCTACCCCAGGGCCCGCATACAGCAGTCGAGAGACAGTATACCCCAATGCATCCCTGCTGATCCAGAACGTCACCCAGAATGACACAGGCTTCTACACCCTACAAGTTGTAAAGTTAGATCTTGTGAATGAAGAAGTAACTGGACAGTTCCATGTATACCGTGAGTGATTCCCCCATGACCTCTGGGTGTTGGGGGGTTAGTTCTACTTCCCACACAGGGGATTGTCAGGCCTGGGCTGTGCCTGTGGCCCCCTCTGCATTATATACCCCATGTTAAGGTTTGAGCATTTAGTGCAGGATACACTATGGGACAGACATCAAAATATCGAATATCTTACTCTGGAGTCCTGATCCTGCAGACATTTATTTCAGAGGAAGGACAATCTGATGTGGGCAACTTATCGAGGGGAGACCAGTCTCAATCTAGTCCCCATGGGACCCTCCTGGTGAACATGTCCCTAAGAAAAACCCAGTAGGAGTCAGTCAGGGTGTGGCCTGAGGGGCCTTCTGGGATCCTCACAGACAAGCTCAGCCCTGGGAATCCCCTGCTCCAAAACACTATCCCAAGGTTCTCAACTCCTGGTGACCCTGAGGAGCCTGGGCCAGGGCTAGATTGTGGCCTGGGCAGAGCTGACTAGGAACAAGAATCTGAGCTATCCGAAGGCTGTGGCTCCTGGAGCTGGTAACCAGCCAGAGTTCAGGCACTAGAGCCTCACTTGGGCAAGGACAGAGCCTCATCCTTCACCTTAGTCTCGGCCTGGAGAGGACAGATGGACAAGCTCCCCAGGCCACCAGCCAACTGCCCTGGGGGCTTAGGAGATGCCATAGGAAGTTCAGCATCCCCAGGAGGAGGAACAGAGGAGACAAGATGCTCCTGAAAGCTCCTTGTCCACCAGGGATCAGGCTGAGAGGCACTCTCATGGAATCCAACAATAATAGATGCTGTGGCCGGGGGCGGTGGCTCACGCCTGTAATCCCAGTACTTTGGGAGGCCGAGGTGGATGGACTATGAGGTCAGGAGTTCAAGACCAGCCTGACCAACATGGTGAAACCCTGTCTCTACTAAAAATACAAAAAAATTAGCCGGGCGTGGTGGTGCGTGCCTATAATCCCAGCTACTCAGGAGGTTGAGGCAGGAGAATCGCTTGGACCTGGGAAGCAGAGGTTGCAGTGAGCCCAGATCACACCACTGCACCCTAGCCTGGGTGACAGAGTGAGACTCCGTCTCAAAAATAAAAATAAAAATAAGATTGTTTATTTGGGCAGCTCCCCTATGCAGAGCTGAGGTCAAATAATTATAAATATTTTAAGGTTAATTCACAGACCACAAAACAAGCCAAAACCATTAACCATTTATACTATTTTGCTGAGGGGAAACTGAGCCACATGGCAATAAATACAGTCATTATATCAAGGTCACACAGACCGTAACTGGCAGATCAGTTACAGGAGATTCGTCTTCAGCCACAGCCTTAACCTCTCCTCTACTCCAGGGGCCTTATTTGGCATCTGTGGACCCCAATACCAGAGTTGGTTCAGTTCCTTTCTTCTTAGGCATCTGCCACCCAGAGGGGAGATCCTGGTCTGGGGAGTGAGATCAAATGGAGAATTAACCAAGTTTTATTCTGGAACTTATTCAACAGTTAGAGTCAGTGTCAGAAATGTTCAGGCCTGGGCCAGGCGTTGTGGCTCACACCTGTAATCCCAGCACTTTGGGATGCCTAGGTGGGCGGATCACTTGAGGTCCGGAGTTCAAGACCAGCCTGGCCAACATGGTGAAACTCCATCTCTACTAAAAATACAAAAAAAAATTAGCCAGGCATGGTGGTGCATGCCTGTAATCCCAGCTACTTGGGAGGCTGAGGTGGTAGAATCGCTTGAACCCAGAAGGCAGAGGTTGCAGTGAGCCAAGATCATGTTACTGTGCTCCAGCCTGGGAGACAGTGAGATTCCATCTCAAAAAAAAAAAAAAAAAAATGTTCAAGCCTATCCCCTCAGACCCAGACCCACACCTCTGCTCCCTGGACTTGAAATCCTGTGTTTCCTGATGTGTTGGTGTCACTTCCACAGGAGGATAAAGGAAAGGACTTTGCTTTCTCTCCTTGCTCACACCCTGTACCAGCCAGGGCCCAATATGAAACACACACTCAGTAGTTCTCTCATGAATGAATGAATGATTTGAATGATCCATAACCTCTTTAGAGATTGGATCTGGTTGCAGAATCCTGGGAGGTTTTTGCCATACCTGCTCCCCATTCCTCCAGAGACTGAGACCCATGTTCCATCCCCTGATCATCTGCCCCTAAAGCCACCCCAAGTACCATATTTCATGTGACTCTGGGGCTGCTCAGCTGTGGGAAGGTTTTCTTGGTTCTGGGACACCAGAGGCTCCTGGTTGCTGGGGTCTCTAAGGTCACTTAGCCCCCACTGCTCACTGTCATGGGCATCTCTGACTCTCTCTGCTCCTCCATGTCCTCATTTTCCTCTTCTTTTTTTTTTTTTTTTTTTTTTTTTTTGAGACGGAGTCTCGTGCTGCCGCCCAGGCTCTGGAGTGCAGTGGCGCAAACTTGGCTCCCTGCAAGCTCCGCCTCCCAGGTTCACATCATTCTCCTGGCTCAGACTCCCAAGTAGCTGGGACTACAGGAGCCCACCACCACGCCCGGCTAATTTTTTTTTATTTTTAGTAGAGACGGGGTTTCACTGTGTTAGCCAGGATGGTCTTGATCTCCTGACCTCATGATCCACCCGCCTCGGCCTCCCAAAGTGCTGGGATTACAGGCGTGAGCCACTGTGCCCGGCCTTTTCCTCTTCTTTTATCCCAGCTGAACTGCACAGTTTCCTCCACTCTTAGGCCTTTCCCAGACACTCCCTCTAACAAGGTTGACTGTCCTGTTCCCTTCCCACTCACACTGTGGCCAGGCCCACCTCCCAGGCAATAGGAAAGGCACAGAAATGAGCCCAGAGCAGCTGCCCCTCCCAGGTCCATCACAAGCCACTGTCCCCAGGTCCCTCAGTAAGGCTGACATGTGGAACAGGCCACAGGACAGGGACGAGTGACTCCTCCATACACTCTCTATACTGACTCACCACGGGATCAGAGGCAGAAGGACAGGTCTGCAGTCCCCAAAGCCCATGGGCTCATTTCACCCATTTGACTCCTAACCCCATCCCTGTCCTGCTGTGGCCTCACATCCTCTAGTGGTTCCTGGGACCTTCCCCAGGTGGAGCTGGCCAGGCGGGTGCTATCTGATGGGTTTGCTGCCCGTTCCACATACATCTGTGTCCTCATGATGACACCATTGTCATAATGTGGGGTCTCTCGGACAGGGAGATGCATTAGCCACTGGTGTCTCACTTAAGTCTCTGACCAATTTGGATGAATTTGGTCAAACTCTAGTTGTGTTTCCTGAAGTTGAGAGAAAAGGAAGAAAGCATTTCACATGACTGTTTTGGGTTCCTCTTTTTACCTGAATTTCCACAGAAATTTGTAACATAGAACTCTTTCTAAATTTACTAACATAACATACATCACTTCTCCTCATATGGCATCGTTTCTCTCTTAATGCAATTAAGAACCCTCAGATATCCTTTCTGACAAGTTCTGTCTTCCTAATAGGACCCATGAGTCGCTTCTACCCAGGGAGTCACTGATTTCAAACTGACTTCAGCATCTTTCTTTGATCATAACATGATCCTACTGGACTTCAGAGCCTGGTTTAAGAGTTTATCATGCTCTCTAGAGAATATTCCTCCTATTAATTGGTGTTAGATCCAGAGTATTAATAACAATTTTCACAAATGGAATAATTTAACTTCTCAAATTTATATCCCAGATCTACCAAACACACACAGTCCATGAGGGTCAGGTTTTCAGCAAGTTCATGCTCCTTCCATTCCACTAGTTGGTTATTCTGCATTTGCAAAAAACCCACATATTTCAGAAAAGATCCACAGTGTCATCACCTGCTCTTTTCAGGGGGAAAAGGGACATTAAAGACCAAAGAAAAGGAACATAGATATGCTGTTAAATCCAGGCATCTCCTGCCTGTCACCCTCACTCTTTTCTAGATTATTCCTTGGACTCTGCTCTATCTTTAGGGTCACTGGCTCGAGTCAGTCATCATCTAACACCTGGGAAAAACTGCCCTACCTTGTGGTTCTGCTGCCTAACGACTGAGCTGACCTTCAGGCTTGCCCCTGGTGTCCCCTGTTATTTCTGCTGAAACATACAGTCCCAGGCCAGGCTGCGCGGTATCCTCAGGGTTTAAGGACAATGGGAGGTCCCATCATCACCCATCTCTAGGATGTCCTCAGACAGGGAAGCTGCAGAGAAAACACACCTAGTGGGGCAAAGTAGGACTGTGAAGCTGGAAGGGACCCAGCACCTGCATGTTCCAGGTGAGGACCCACAGGTGGGTCAGGCAGGCGTCAGCCAGTCAGGGAAGGACCAGAAGTGCCCGGGGCTGTGACTCCCAGTCCTGGGTCTGTCCACGACCCAACACTGCTGCTCAGTTCACACTTGAGAAAGTCTGTGCTTCTCTCACACAGAGCAGGCAGCCTCATGGTCTCTGAGCCCTCAGATCATCACGCATCTGTCTTGTGAAACACACACTTGCCGTGAGCTTTTAAGGACTCAGGTTGGCTGAGAGGTGGGGAGATGCCAGCTCTGATTGAAAAATGCCCGGCCGGAATCCCAGCACTTTGGGAGGCCGAGGCAGGTGTATCACAAAGTCAGGAGATCGAGACCATCCTGGCTAACGGTGAAACCCCATCTCTACTAAAAATACAAAAAATTAGCCAGGTGTGGTGGCGTGCGCCTGTAGTCCCAGCTACTCAGGAGGCTGAGGCAGGAGAATCACTTGAATCCAGGAGGAGGAGGCTGCAGTGAGCCAAGATCGCACCACTGCACCCCAGCCTGGGCAACAAAGTGAGACTCCGTCTCAAAAAAAAAAAAAAAAAGAAAGAAAGAAAAATGCCCAGCTGGGTACGGTGGCTCACGCCTGTAATCCCAACACTTTGGGAGGCCGAGGAGGGTGGATTGCCTGAGCTCAGGAGTTCCAGACCAGCCTGGAAGGAGACACGGTGAAACCCTGTCTCTACTAAAATACAAAAAAATTAGCCAGGCATGGTGGCATGAGCTTGTAATCCCAGCTACTCAGGAGGCTGAGGCAGGAGAATTGCTTGAACCCGGGAGGCAGAGCTTGCAGTGAACTGAGATTGCACCACTGCACTCTAGCCTGGGCGACAGAGCTAGACTCTGTCTCCAAAAAAAAAAAAAAGAAAGAAAAGAAAAGAAAAATGTCTGTGGAGGAATCAAAGGTGCCACACAGGGCAATCTTCTCTCTGTTATCTGCACAGCGGAGCTGCCCAAGCCCTACATCACCAGCAACAACTCCAACCCCGAGGAGGACAAGGATGCTGTAACCTTCACCTGTGAACCTGAGGCTCAGGACCCAACCTACCTGTGGTGGGTAAATGGTCAGAGCCTCCCAGTCAGTCCCAGGCTGCAGCTGTCCAATGGCAACAGGACCCTCACTCTACTCAGTGTCACAAGGAATGACACAGGACCCTATGAGTGTGAAATACAGAACCCAGTGAGTGCGAACCGCAGTGACCCAGTCACCTTGAATGTCACCTGTGAGTATCTTCTGTTCCTCTGTGGCCCAGGCTGCCAGCCCAAATCCATGCAGCCAGAGGGCAGGCCTCTCAGTCCCTCTCAGGTCCAAGGATGCAGACCCTTAACCCTAGACACCCAGGCTGGCCATGACTTCCTGTCCCAAGCAAACCTGGGCAGCCCCAGCCTGGACCAAGAATAAGAGGGGAGGGGCTGCTCCTGTCCTGGGAGGCTCAGGGTCCACAGCCTGTAATGGGAGAAACAGGTCAATGTCTGAGACCCAGACTCAGTGGACACAATGGAGGTTTGGTTGGGACTTCAGAGTTGTGACTTAGTAGAGAGGAACACTGTGGCCCTTCTCCAGACCAGGAGCTTCCCCTTCCCTCTGATGATATCACCTGTGGCTTTATTCTCTTTGCTCCAGATGGCCCGGACACCCCCACCATTTCCCCTTCAGACACCTATTACCGTCCAGAGGCAAACCTCAACCTCTCCTGCTATGCGGCCTCTAACCCACCTGCACAGTACTTCTGGCTTATCAATGGAACATTCCAGCAAAGCACACAAGAGCTCTTTATCCCCAACATCACTGTGAATAATAGTGGATCCTATACCTGCCACGCCAATAACTTAGTCACTGGCCGCAACAGGACCACAGTCAAGACAATCATAGTCTCTGGTAAGTAATTCCTGGAGCATCGACACTAAGATCTAGGGTACAAGCTTTCTGGTTTTCAAATAGGAGCAGAGAAGAAATTTTCTTTTCCAGCCTGTATCCAACAGGCACAAACAAGTCCAAATTCTCCCCTGAACCCTCTCAATTCATCTCTGCAGACTCTCTTCCCTTTGTTTTTCTGATTTCTCATAGCTGACCTTAGGTCCAGCCTGGAATGTGGGAAGGGGGTTCTCTCAGCCCCAGAAAGCCCCATGTAGCAGGAGGGGCTTCACGGAGGGGGAAGCAGAAAGGGTCCTCAAGATCAATTTGCTTCTGTCACTAACATGTCCCTTTCTGTAACTTCTTGGCCTTCTTTTACCTACTCCATGAGATATAAGGAATATGTGAGGTTTTAAAACAGGCTCACATTAGTTTTCCCTAAATGAGGGAAGAAAATGCCCTTCATCAGGGATGAGCAGCTCAGACTCTGCTCCCCGCTCTACTCCCAGCTTGCCTGGTGATTGGCTCTGCCCTGACTCCATGTGGGGTAGGACGCAGGTGTGTGCAGAAGGTGTCCAGGTGGCCTGTCATGAATCCAGCTAAATCAAGATGCAGTCAATGGCTGGGCACAGTGGTTCATGCCTGTAATCCCAGCACTTTGGAAGGCCAAGGTGGGAGGATCACCTGAGATCAGGAGTTCGAGACCAGCCTGACCAACATGGCAAAACTCTGTCTCTATTAAAAATACAAAAAAAATAATTACCAGGCATGGTTGCGCGTGCCTGTAATCCCAGCCACTAGGGAGGCTGAGGCACAAGAATCACTTGAACCCGGGAGGCAGAGGTTGCAATGAGCTGAGATGGCACCACTGCACTCCAGCCTGGACAACAGAGAGAGACTGTCTCAAAAAAAAAAAAAAAAAAAAAAAAAAAAGGCAGTCAACACCTGAGCCTCCCCTGGGTCAGGCTGCCTCCCTGAGCTTGTCCCGGCTCTGAAGTCACCAGCTGTATGAGGCTGTGGGCACAGCACATGGGATAACACAGAGCACAGCGAGTGACCCACACTTGGAGAAATTGGGAGATTCAGCCACAGGGGTTCTGCATTGGAGAGAATGGGCAATGCCATAACAGCGTGTATTTGTAGAGAAGATAAGAATATCAGCCTTTTGTTAACACTGTGCCTACTCTCTAGGAATCTCCACTGTGATATTCTATCCACAGACCAGGAAGTAAAACTCCTCTTTACAGTGAGAAATCCTTCAAATTGGAACTTCTGCAGATACTGAGGTCATAAAGACTGGATGGGGCATCATCATTCCCTAAAAAAATTATTTAATGAAAAAAAACACTACCTTCCCTTTTGTATGTAAAGTGACAGTCACAGGAAGGATGCCTGATCACAGAAAGCTCCAGGAAAGGGTCAGTGGGAGGCCGGGCACGGTGGCTCATGCCTGTAATCTCAGCACTTTGGGAGGCCGAGGCGGGCGGATCACGAGGTCAGGAGATCGAGACCATCCTGGCTAACACGGTGAAACCCTGTCTCTACTAAAAATACAAAAAATTAGCCAGGCATGGTGGCACACACCTTTAGTCCCAGCTACTCGGGAGGCTGAGGCAGGAGAATGGCATGAACCCGGTAGGCAGAGTTTGCAGTGAGCTGAGATCACGCCACTGCCCTCCAGCCTGGGTACAGAGTGAGACTCTATCTCAAAAAAAAAAGTCAGTGGGAAAAACATCCTACCTGATGATGAGGTTGCTCGGTCTGTGCACTGAGAAGAGGATTCCAAGTGGGGATACAGAGATATCCAGAGGATCACTCTGAGACGATCTGGGGTCAGGAGGGAGGTGCAGCCCTCTCCTTACAGATCATCACCTGAACAAAGACACTCGACCTTCTGCAGAGGGTCAGGGTTATCCCCTGGTTGGTCACCTTTGCACAGCTCACTGTGGGACCTGAGAGCTGGCTAAGATCTCAGGGAAAGGAGCATAGCCCCAGGCTCCAGGCCCCAACCCTATTCTCAGTAGGTTATCTCAGATACTCTGTTTGTCCACAGAGCTAAGTCCAGTAGTAGCACAGCCCCAAATCAAAGCCAGCAAGACCACAGTCACAGAAGATAAGGACTCTGTGAACCTGACCTGCTCCACAAATGACACTGGAATCTCCATCAGTTGGTTCTTCAATAACCAGAGTCTCCCGTCCTCAGAGAGGATGAAGCTGTCCCAGGGCAACACCACCCTCAGCATAAACCCTGTCAAGAGGGAGGATGCTGGGAAGTATTGGTGTGAGGTCTTCAACCCATTCAGTAAGAACCAAAGCGACCCCATCATGCTGACCGTAAACTGTAAGTGACTCCTCACCCCTTCCTATATGTCCCTGGAGGATTACTCTGCCAATGGTGTGCAAAATGGATGAAACTCACAGGAGGCAGAATATCAACGAAGAGACCATTATAGCAAACAGAATTGCAAAGTGGTTAAGAGCTCAGGCTCAGGCCGACGCAGTGGCTCATGCCTGTAATCCCAGCACTTTGGGAGGCCGAGGCGGGTGGATCACGAGATCAGGAGATCAAGACCATCCTGGCTAATATGGTGAAAGCCCATCTCTACTAAAAATACAAAAAAAAAAATTAGCCAGGAGTGGTGGCAGGCGCCTGTAGTCCCAGCTACTCGGGAGGCTGAGGCAGGAGAAAGGTGTGAACCCGGGAGGCGGAGCTTTCAGTGAGCCGAGATTGCACCACTGCACTCCAGTCTGGGCAACAGAGCAAGACTCTGTCTCAAAAAAAAAAAAAAAAAAAAAGAGCTCAGGCTCTGAATCAAATATACATATACTTAGCTGTTTGTTTGTTTTTTTTCTTTTTTTTTTTTGGTTTGCTGGGTTTTTTTGTTTGTTTTATTGTTTTGAGACAGGGTCTCACTCTGTCACCCAGGCTGGAGTGCTGTGGTGTGATCAAAGCTCACTCCCGCCTCAATACCCTGGGCTCAAGCAATCCTGCCACCTCAGCCACCAGAGTAGCTGAGACTACAGGTGTGCACCACCATGCCTGGCTAAGTTTTTAAGTTTTTTTGTAGAGGTGGGGTTTCACTGTGTTGCCCAGGCTGGTCTCAATCTCCTAATCTCAGCCTCGGCCTCCCAAAGTGCTGGGATTACAGGAATGAGCCACTGTGCCCACTCCGTATTTAACTATTCTAAGTACCTCTCATACAGATGGAAGCATGCAACATTTGTCCTTTTGTGTCTGGCTTACTTCATTTAGCACAATGTCTTCAAGGTCCATCTACGTTGTAGAATGTATCAGAATTTAATTCCTTTTGGAGACTGAATAATATTATGCTGTGTAGATAGATACATCACATTTTGCTTATCCACTCATCCATCTATGGACAGTTAGGTTGCTTCCACCTTTTGGCTATTATGAATAATGCTATTACAAACATGGGTATACAAACATCTGTTCAAATCTCTGCTTTCAGTTCTTTTAAATAGATACTCAGAAGTGGAATTGCTGGATCAAATGGTAATCCTGTTTAATTTTGAAGAACCATCATACCATTTTCCACAGTGGCTATACCATTTCACATTCCCACCAGCAATGCACTAGAGTTCCAATTTCTCTACATCCTCAAAAACATTTGTTGCTTTCTGGTTTTGTTTTGTTTTGTTTTTTATAATGGCCATCCTAATGGTTATAAGGTGGTATATCATTGGAGTTTTGATTTGCACTTCCCTAATGATTAGCAATATTTAGCATCTTTTCATGTGCTTATTGGCCATTTATCTTCTTTGGAGAAATGTTTATTCAAGTCCTTTGCCCATGTTTTAGTTAGGTTGTTTGGAGATTTTTTGTTGAGTTGCAGTAGTTCTTTATATATTTTGGATATTAATCCCTTATCAGATATATGATTCTCAAATATTTTCTCCCATTCTATAAGAGGTCTTTTCACTTTTGTGATAATGTGCTTTGATACACAAAAGCTTTTAATTTTCATGAAGTCCAATTTCTCTACTTCTTCTTTCGTTGCCTATGCTTTTAGCGTCATAGCCAAGAAATCATTGCCAAATTCAATGTTCCAAAGTTTTCACTCTATCTTCTAAGAGCTTTATAGTTTTAGCTCTTACATTTAGGTCTCTTACGCATTTTGAATTAATTTTCATATATGATGTTACATAAAGGTTCAATTTCATTCTTTTGCATGAATATCCAGTTTCTTCAATGCCATTTGTTGAAAAGACTATCCTTTCCCCACTGAATGATCTTGGCACCCTTGTCAAAAACCATTTGGCTATGTATGCAAACATTTCTTTCTGGACTCTATATTTTATTGCACTGGTTTCTATTTCTTTTTGCCAATACCATACTGTTCTGATTACCGTAGCTTTTGGATTTCGTTTGTTTGTTTGTTTGTTTGTTTTATTGTTGTTGTTTGGGGTTTTTTTGTTTTGTTTTGTTTTGTTTTGCTTTTCTTTGTAGAGATGGGGTTTCACCATGTTGCTGAGGCTGGTCTCAAACTCCTGAGCTCAAGCAATCCACCTGCCTCCACCTCCCAAAGTGCTAAGATTACGGGTGTGATGATTACCATAGCTTTGTAAAAAATTTTGAAACCAGGAAGTGTGAGCCCTTCAACTTTGTTCTTTTTCAAGATTGCTTTGGCTATCCATGGTCCCTTCAGAGTCTATATAAATTTTAGAATGAATTTTTCTATTTCTGCAAAAAATATTACTGGAATTTTGGTAGAGATTGCACTGAATCTGTAGATCACTTTGGGTACAATATTAAGTCTTCTAATCCATGAAAATGGGGTGACTTTTCCATTTATGTCTTCTTTAATTTCTTTTGGCAATGTTTTGTATTTTCAGGGTACAAATCTTTCACCTCTTTGGTTAAGTTTATTTCTAAGTATTTTTAAAGCTCTTATAAATAGAATTTTTTTCTTAATTTTCCTTTAGATTGTTATTAGTATACAAAAATACTACTGATTTTTGTATGTTGATTTTGTATCCTGCCACTTTGCTGAATTTATTATTCTAATAGTTTTTTTTTTGTGGAATCTCTAGGGTTTTCTATATATAAGTTAGTCTACTCTGCAAACAGGTATAATTTTACTTCTTTCCAATCTAGATGCTTTTTTTTCCTTGCCTAATTGTTCTGTCTAGGTCTTCCAATACTACATTGAATAGAAGTGGCAAAAGCAGGCATCCTTGTCTTGTTCTTGATCTTAAAGGAAAAGTTTTCAATCTTTCACCATTGACTATGATGGTAGCTGGGGGTTTTCATGTGTAGCATTTATTTTGTTGAGAATTTCCTTCTATTCCTAGTTTCAGTGTTTTCTAGCATGAAAGAATGTTGAATTTTGTCAAATGCTTTTATCGACTCATTTTCATTACTGGTTATAGGTCTATTCGGATTTTCTATTTATTCATGATTCTATCATGGCAGGTTTTGTGTTTCTAGGAATTTGTTCATTTCATCCAGGTTATCCAATTTGTTGGCATTCAATTACTCATAGTACTCTTATAATCCTTATTATTCCTGCAGAATTAGTAGTAATGTTTCACTTTCATTTCTGACTTTAGTAATTTGAATCTTCTTTCTTTCTTAGTCAATCTAGTTAAAAGTTGTCAATTATAGTGATCTTTTTTGAAGAACAACTTTTTTTTTTTTGGTTTGAGACAGTTTCTCACTCTGTCACCGAGGCTTATCATGGCTCACTGCAGCCTCAACCTCCCAGGTTCAAGCAATCCTCCTGCTTCAGCCTCCTGGGTAGCTGAAACTACAGACACGCACTACCACCTCCAGCTAATTTTTGTAATTTTTTGTAGATACAGGGTTTCACCATCTTGCCCAGCTGGTCTCAAATTCCTGAGCTCAAGTGATACACCTGCCTCAGCCTCCCAAATTGCTGGGATTACAGTCGCGCATCACTGTACCTGGCCTACAGTTATAAATTTCTTTCTTGCACAAGATTCTTAACTACTCTGAGCCTCGGATTCCTCAACCGAAAATTGCACTGAGAATGCCTGCTCCATAGAATTGCACGGGTTTTGGGTTTTTGTTTTGTTTTTGAGACAGGGTCTCACTCTGTCACCCAGACTAGAGTGCAGTGGTGCAAACACAGCTCACTGCAGCCTCAACTTCCTGGGCTCAAGCAATTCCCCCACCTTAGCCTCCTAAGTAGTACACGCTACCACACCTGGCTAATATATTTTTATTTTTGTTTTCGGAGAGACAGAATCTCACCATGTTACCCAGGCTGAACTTGAACTCCTGGGCTCAAGCAATCCTCCCATCTGTTTCCCAAAGTGCTGGAATTACAGGTGTGAGCCACCACACCTGGCCCCATAGTGTTATTTTAAAGATTTAATGTAATAATAAACCTTCAGCAAAACACCACGCACAGAGGAAATGTTTCATAAATGTTACCTGCTATTACTACTACTATTATCATTAGCCTTGAAATCAGATAGTCCTAGAGTCAAATCTCAGATCCACCTCTCACTAGCCATCTGACTTTAGGTAAGCTTTTTACCACTCTAAGCTTCCATTTTTTTCATGTTTAAAATGGAAATAATGTCTACCTGACAGCACTATTTTATGGATCAAATGAGATATATGTAAAGCATTTAGCAGCACAGGACCTAGCACACAGGAAGTACCCCACAAAAGTAGCTAACATAGCATTAATCACCAGCCTGAGTTGACTGGTGAGGGTTAAGCCCCAAATAGTTGCAACAGATATAAAGAAGAAATAGGCTGGACACAGTGGCTCACACCTGTAATCCCAACACTTGGTAGGCCAAGGCTAGAGGATCTCTTGAGCCCAGGAGTCCAAGACCAGCCTGGGCAATATAGTGGAACCCTATCTCTACAAAAATTATGTTTTTAAATTAGCCAGGTGGGCGGGCATGGTGGCTCACGCCTGTAATCCCAGCACTTTGGGAGGCCGAGGCAGGTGGGTCACCTGAGGTCGGGAGTTCAAGACCAGCCTGACCAGCATGGAGAAACCCCATCTCTACTAAAAATACAAAATTAGCCAGGCGTGGTGGCGCATGCCTGTAATCCCAGCTACTCAGGAGGCTGAGGCAGGAGAATCGCTTGAACCTGGGAGGCAGAGGTTGCAGTGAGCCGAGATCACATCATTGCACTCTAGCCTGGGCAACAAGAGCGAAACTCAGTCTCAAAAAAAACACAAAGAAAGAAAAAAATTAGCCAGGTATGGTGGCATGTGCTTGTAGTCCCAGCTACTGAGGACACTGAGGTGGGAGGATCACTTGATCCCAAGAGGCTACAATGAGCCATGATTGTGCCACTGCACTCCAGCCTGGGTGACAGAGTGAGAACCTGCCTCAAAAAAAAAAGAAGAAGAAGAAGAAATAGATGCAAAAGGTATTATTTATATCTTTATTTTATACATATATGGGAGGAGAAGCATTATACAAGAAATGGGACATGGCTATGATCAAATATGGGAAAGGCGGAAAAAAGGAGGTAAAGCAAAGTCTTAAGCCTGGTATGTTAGTTTCCATCTACTGCGATACAGTGAAGATGGGATTAAACATACGAGATAATTTATTGGGGTAAATGCCTGTGAGGGAAAGTGAGGCGAGAGTGAGAGGAATCTCAGACCATGATGCAAATCTGATTCCTGTGGAAGAGAAAGAGAGGAAGGAAGTTTTAGATTGCAGTTTGTTTGTTTGTTTTTGTTTTTTTTTTTGAGACAGGGTCTCACTCTGTCGCCCAGGCTTGAGTGCAGTGGTGTGATCTAGGCTCACTGCAACCTCTGTCCCCCGGGTTCAAGCAATTATCCTGCCTCAGCCTCCCAAGTAGCTGGGATTATAGGCGCCTGCCACCACGCCCAGCTAAATTTTGTATTTTTAGTAGAGATGGGGTTTCACCATCTTGGCCAGGCTGGTCTTGAACTCCTGACCTCATGATCCACCCACCTCAGCCTCCCAAAGTGCTGGGATTACAGGCGTGAGCCACCGTGCCTGGCCTGCAGTGCAGTTCTAATAGCGTTTCTGCAAGGCTGACAGGAAGTCCTCCAGCCATTCACACTTCAGAGTAAAACAGTCACACAAAACTGGGCTTGCTTTCATACCCCTGCTGGGAGCCTATGGGAAGCCAGTTCTCTATGCAAAAGAGGTGGTGAATTCAGGATGCACCGACTGCCACAACTGAGACACTGAGAAAAAGATGCAACCACGAAAAAGGTGGAAAGTTCTAATCACATACAAAATAGCAATCAGCCTTTCTCACATTTCAAAGCCTTAAAAATGTCTGAGTGCAGAAAGGCCGGGGTGAAACTGACAGAAGAGAGATCATCAACCAAGAAACATGGTGATTGGGGTTGGGCGCAGTGGCTCACGCCTATAATCCAAGCACTTTGGGAGGCCGAGGCAGGCGGATCACGAGGTCAGGAGTTCAAGACCAGTCTGACCAATATGGTGAAACCCCGTCTCTACTAAAAACATACAAAAATTAGCCAGGCTTGGTGGCACGTGCCTGTAGTCCCAGCTACTTGGAAGGCTGAGGCAGGAGAATCACTTGAACCTGGGAGGCGGAGGTTGCAGTGATCCAAGATCATGCTACTGCACTCCAGCCTGAGCGACAGAGCAAGACTCTGTCTTAAAAAAAAAAAAAAAAAGAAAAGAAAAAAAGAAACACGGTGATTGAAAAAAAAAATTGCAAGGATATAGTTAGCTAATCACCTTCCAGCAACCTTCCTACAAAGAAACTGTATTCCTTGAAGGAACAATTAGAAACTACTTCACTCTGAGAGTTATTTCCCAGCCCCCACTGTAAAGTAATTTCACCTTCATTTCTTCTCCTCTTTTCTTCCCATGACAGATAATGATCCATCACCAGAAAATGGCCTCTCACCTGGGGCCATTGCTGGCATTGTGATTGGAGTACTGGCCCTGGTTGTTCTGATAGCAGTAGCCCTGGCATGTTTTCTGCATTTCAGGAAGACTGGCAGGTATGATGGCCTTTCCTCTTGTTCTGTTTCCTCCAAGGCTGACTGCCATGCTTGGGAGAGGGAAAGAATTCTTTGCCTGTCTCTGGGCCTGGATCTCATACTCCTCCCACTAAACTCCTGCTTCTCGGCACTAATTCCCACAGGTTTCCTCTTCTCTGATCTCATGCTCCCTGTCTCCCATTATCTCTCAGACATGGCTATTCCAATCCCCATCTAATCTAGAGGAAGAGACTCAAGTATGTTCCTCTGTCCCCTAGTCAGGGAAAGCAAGGTCTAAGAAGGAAAACAAATGAAAAAATGAAAGAAGCAGCAGGAGAAAGCAAGTCATGTGCTCTGTTGACCACAGTAGGAAGAGGAGGGAGAAATAGCATAGGAAGAGAACCTAAGAGAAAGTAAAAACAACCAAAGTCCTCTTAAACAATAAATAGAGGGAAAAAAAGAACAGTATCTACCCTGGAAAACAAAATGGGAAAGGTTTTAAGGATAGAAGTAGGCAAAGAAGCAGCTGATAAAGAATGAAATGAAATGTGAACATCCAGCAAACAGGAAAAGAGTAAACACTAGAAGGGATTGTAGTCAGACTGAAGAACAAGGCCCTCAGAAGAAACGCAGTATGAACATCAAGGACTCCAAGGAATTACCTGCTCACAGTGTCTTTCCTAACTTAAGGAACAAAGATTCTATGCTTGGGAATAGCAGTCACAGTGTCTGATATTTATTTAGGGCAAGCGACCAGCGTGATCTCACAGAGCACAAACCCTCAGTCTCCAACCACAGTAAGTAAAGCCACTTACCCCAGTGAGAACTGGTATGTTCCACCACGTGCCCTCCCCTGGCAGGGAATCCTGGATTCCCAAACCACTCCCTCCCTTCTGAATTTTCACAGAAAGGATCTCTATTTCCCAACCCTAAGGTGGCATAGGTCTTCCCACCCTTCCTAGCCACAGGAGTCCCCTGAGACACATCTGAGGAGAGAGGCTCACTCTGCCTAGGCCAGGCAGGCCTGAGGAAGATCCCATGTTTCCAGGAGCCATTTCCTCAGCCTTACTCCTTCCGCCTCCTGCCTCTATTACGGATGTGGGCACTCTCCCTTGGTGAGACTTTCCTTGTCTTGTGGGTGCTGTGGGTGCTACAAGTCTCAATGCCCCTCCTTGCCACTGGAGCATGTTGCTGAGAAACACATCTGGGCAAAAATCAAGGCCTTGTAAACTGGTAGAACTCTTCACAAGTGGATTGTGGCCTCTTGTGGTTCTGCCCCTGACCCCTCTCTGGTACTAACGTGCTGGGTCTGGACCATACATTCAGGGAAGTAAATTCCTTAACTGGTCCTTAAACTCCCCACCCTCCAACTGCCACCTCCTTCAGCTAGAATCACCTTAAGTCAGCTTTGCATTTCCATGGATTGCTAACTCTTCTTTTGCTTCTCCAGCTCAGGACCACTCCAATGACCCACCTAACAAGGTAAGCATAGCCGGTTTTCATGGGCTTATTTTCTCATAGAAATGATTCTGTGTAGAATTGATTATTCCTGAAGACACAATGTAACATCAAGTTTGGGTTAATGTTCCTCAGTGCAACAACAAAGACTATTTGTAATCACTCCCATGAGTCTACTTTGTAGCAAGAACATGCATTTTGGAATTATTCCCATCCTGTGTCTGAATACTGGATGTGACTCTTAGTAGCTCTGTGACCCTTGTCAAGTAACCTAACATCTTTGATCCTCAGCTTTGTCATCTGTAAAATGGGCATTCTGCCTACTTCAAAGAGAAGTTGAAGGGATTAAACAAGATAACCTACATAGAGCACCCAGCACAATGGCCTAAAAAAGGAAGGCACTGAATCATTCTCACTCCCCTAATTTCAGTCTGATCCTTCTCTTACTGTCAAAAGGACAATTTCAATTTTAATAGATCTGACATCCTGTTTTTTATAATAATTTTATAGAATTTTTCATTTTATGGTCAGACATGGTGGCGGGCGCCTGTAGTCCCAGCTACTTGGGAGGCTGAGGCAGGAAAATGGCGTGAACCCAGGAGGTGGAGCTTGCAGTGAGCCGATATCGCGCCACTGCACTCCAGCCTGGGCGACAGAGGGAGACTCTGTCTCAAAAAAAAAAAAAGAATTTTTCATTTTACCTTTTCAATAGAGCAAACATACATACTGAAAAGTGCTAAATCATAATTATACTTTCACAATGTATGAACTTTCACAAGTTGAACACACCCAGGTAAGCAGCACCCAAATCATGAAATACTACATGACCTCCCCTTAAAAAGAGACTCTTCCACTCAGGCGTGGTGGCTCACGCCTGTAATCCCAGCACTCTGGGAGGCCAAGGCAGGTGGATCACTTGAAGTCAGGAGTTCTAAACCAGCCTGGCCAACATGGTGAAACTTTGTCTCTACCAAAAATACAAAAAAAATTAACCAGGCATGGTGGTGGATGCCTGTAATCCCAGCTATTTGGGAGGCTGAGACAGGAGAATCACTTGAATCCAGGAGGCAGAGCTTGTAGTGAGCCGAGATCATGCCATTGCACTCCAGCCTGGGCGACAGAGCAAGACTCCGTCTCAAAAAAAAAAAAAAAGAAAAGAAAGAAAGATGAAAGAAAAGAAAGAAAGAAAGAAAGAAAGAAAGAAAGAAAGAAAGAAAGAAAGAAAGAAAGAAACTCTACCAGTCACTTCCCTCCAGAGTAACCACTATCCTGACTTCTAATGCTCCAGATTAGTTTTGCTTGGTTTTGTTCTTATATAAAGGAGAAATACAACATATCCTTATTATGCGGCTTCTTCAACATTGCTTTGTGAGACTCATCCATATTGTTGTATGTATTTGTGGTTTGCTGGTTCTCATTGCTGCATTATCCTATTCCATTGCATATATACCATAATTTCTCTCTTCTAATGATCATTCATCAGGAGGTCAGCAAGCAGAGAATGGGTAACAACAAAAGCCCTTCTCCAGAGCTAAAATTTCAAAATGGTAACAGCTTGTGGTGCTGAATCACACCAGGCAAGGTGAGGCCCTGCCCTGTGTCACTGACTTAACTGATCATTACTTGTGCTTTTCAGATGAATGAAGTTACTTATTCCACCCTGAACTTTGAAGCCCAGCAACCCACACAACCAACTTCAGCCTCCCCATCCCCAACAGCCACAGAAATAATTTATTCAGAAGTAAAAAAGAAGTAATGAAACCTGTCCTGCTCACTGCAGTGCTGATGTATTCCAAGTCTCTCACCCTCATCACTAGGAGATTCCTTTCCCCTGTAGGGGTAGGGGGGTGGGGACAGAAATAATTTTCTCCTACTCTTCCTTCCTAATAGGCACCTCCAGGCTGCCTGGTTACTGCCCCTCCCTCAGTGTCAACAGACGAAAAGGTACATTGGGAGTCTGTAGGAAACCCAACCTTCTTGTCACTGAAATTTGGCAAAGCTGACTTTGGGCAACAGTGGCCAGAACTTCCCCTCCCTTCCCCTTTTCCCAACCTGGACTTGTTTTAAACTTGCCTGTACAGAGCACTCACTCCTTCCCACCCCAGTCCTGTTCTATCAATGTAATTCGGATTTGCCATAGCCTTGAGGTTATGTCCTTTTCCATTAAGTACATGTGCCAGAAAACAAGAGAGAGAGAGAAAGTAAAGGCAGTAATGCCTTCTCCTATTTCTCCAAAGCCTTGTGTAAACTCACCAAACCCAAGAAAATCAAATATATAACCAACAGTGAAATTCCACACCTTTGTCCACTGTCAGGGTTGTCTACCTGTAGGATCAGGGTCTAAGCACCTTGATGGTTAGCTAGAATACCACCTAGTCCTTCTGGCAAGCCTGTCTTCAGAGAACCCACTAGAAGCAACTAGGAAAATCACTTGCCAAAATCCAAGGCAATTCCTGATGGAAAATACAAAAGCACAGATATAATATCTTTATGGGCTCTATTCAAGGCAGTGCTGAGAGGGAGGGGTTATAGCTTTAGGAGGGAACCAGCTTCTGATAAACACAATCTGCTAGGAACTTGGGAAAGGAATCAGAGATCTGCCCTTCAGCAATTATTTAAATTATTGTTAAAGAATACACAATTTGGGATATTGGGATTTTTCTCCTTTTCTCTTGAGACATTCCAACATTTTAATTTTTGTAACTGCTTATTTATGTGAAAAGGGTTATTTTTACTTAGCTTAGCTATGTAAGCCAATCCGATTGCCTTAGATGAAAGAAACCACCAAAATCCCTCAAGTCCCTTGGTCAGGAGCCTCTCAAGGTTTTTTTTGTCAGAGGCTCCAAATAGAAAATAAGAAAAGGTTTTCTTCATTCATGGCTAGAGCTAGATTTAACTCAGTTTCTAGGCACCTCAGACCAATCATCAACTACCATTCTATTCCATGTTTGCACCTGTGCATTTTCTGTTTGCCCCCATTCACTTTGTCAGGAAACCTTGGCCTCTGCTAAGGTATATTTGGTCCTTGAGAAGTGGGAGCACCCTACAGGGACACTATCACTCATGCTGGTGGCATTGTTTACAGCTAGAAAGCTGCACTGGTGCTAATGCCCCTTGGGGAAACGGGGCTGTGAGGAGGAAGATTATAACTTAGGCCTAGCCTTTTTTAACAGCCTCTGAAATTTATCTTTTCTTCTATGGGGTCTATAAATGTATCTTATAATAAAAAGGAAAGACAGGGGCCGGGCGCAGTGGCTCACGCTTGTAATCCCAGCACTTTGGGAGGCCGAGGCGGGTGGATCACGAGGTCAGGAGATCGAGACCACAGTGAAACCCTGTCTCTACTAAAAATACAAAAAATTAGCCGGGCGTGGTGGCAGGCGCCTGTAGTCCCAGCTACTCGGAGAGGCTGAGGCAGGAGAATGGCGTGAACCCAGGAGACGGAGCTTGCAGTGAGCCGAGATTGCGCCACTGCACTCCAGCCTGGGTGACAGAGCGAGACTCCGTCTCAAAAAAAAAAAGGAAGGACAGGAGGAAGACAGGCAAATGTACTTCTCATCCAGTCTTCTACACAGATGGAATCCCTTTGGGGCTAAGAGAAAGGTTTTATTCTATATTGCTTACCTGATCTCAGGTTAGGCCTAAGAGGCTTTCTCCAACAGGATTAGCTTGGAGTTCTCTATACTCAGGTACCTCTTTCAGGGTTTTCTAACCCTGACATGGACTGTGCATACCTTCCCTCATCCATGCTGTGCTGTGTTATTTAATTTTTCCTGGCTAAGACCATGTCTGAATTATGTATGAAAATTGTTCTATGTTTTTATAATAAAAATAATATATCAGATATCGACATGCTGCCTCATGGTTGATACTACCTTAGACAATGTTTTTCTCTACAGGCAGAATAAAATAAACAAATTGTTCAATGGGGAGTCAGAGTAAAACTATTTCTTCTTTTTTTTTTTTGAGTCAGAGTCTCGCTGTGTCGCCCAGGCTGGAGTGCAGTGGCACAATCTCCGCTCACTGCAACCTCCATTTCCCTGGTTCAAGCAATTCCCCTACCCCAGCCTCCCCAAGTAGCTGCAATTACAGGTGCATGCCACCATGCTCAGCTAATTTTTTTGTATTTTTAGTAGAGACAGGGTTTCACCATATTGGCCAGACTGGTCTCAAACTCCTGACCTCAGGCAATCTGCCCGCCTTGGCCTTCCAAAGTGCTGGGATTACAGGCGTGAGCCACTGCGCCCAGCCATGAAACTATTTCTAAGCCTACAGATATTTGATCTAGTGATCAGAGAATTAGCTAAATTCATTTGCATACCTGCTAACAAAGTGAGTATATCTGGGAACAACAGACCACAGCTCCAACTTGCCTGGGAGGAAGTGCCTATCTTCCTCTGGGAAAGAAGATGATCTCATGAGTAAAAGACCTCCCAGCCTCTTCATTAGGGGCCAACAACACTCCCCACACCGGTGGCTCCAGTGAATCAGATGTAGCTATACAAGGGTCTCCACAGGTTCATTCACATATAAATCTCTCTAGACCTTCTAACTCTTCCTGGTTCCGAGTTCCTTTATTCTGCCCTCTAGGAGGGTCGGATCTCTTCTAACCCAAATAGCCTTCATTTATTAATTCTGCTAAGTACTAAGCTACAACCTCATTTCCTTCACTTGCAAGCAATTGAAACACATGTGCTGTCTTTGCCTTCCCTCATCACCTAATTTTTCCTGGCCCTCTGCAGTGCCTCCATACCCAAGATCGCTGGAAACAGCACAAAATCAGTATCCATGTCTTGGCCAAATCCAAAGGCATTTTTAGGGACCTCACACTTTTTCCTTTTACAATATCTAAGATCACAGACAACTTTTCCGTTCTGGAAAGCTCTCCTCCTTCCATTTCCCACTTATGTACTGCTCCCTCATGCCAGATTTAGTACTCAGACCCTTCTTGTCTCCCTCCATCCACCCTCTTTCATCAGCTTAGTGACCACTCTGGAGATGGCTCTTAATTTATATCTCTAGCCCCAACTACTTCCAGAACTCATGACACCCACATCCAAATACTGTCTGAAGTTACCCATTTAAACAAGCTCTCCCACACAGCTCACTCATTCCTCCCAGTGACACCCCCTAAGTTTCCACAGCCCCTGCTCATTTGTTTCCAGATTCAATACATTGTGAAAGCCTCTTGATCCTTTTTTAACAACGCTCAGTTATGCTGTTCTCACCATTCCCATAAACCTAACTGACCCAGACCCTCAACAACACTCAAAGTCTTGCTTGACTTCTTGTCTCCAGTCTCTCTGAAATCTTCCTTGCATATGACTGCTTCATTACCCTCCTAAAAGCTAGTTCACTCCCCTATTCAAAAATCTACAGTGGCCTACTCTGGCCTATTAGATAAGTTCAAACTTCTTCTAAAGAGAAGATGTTTCTGGCCGAGTGCAGTGGCTCATGCCTGTAATCCCAGCACTTTGGGAGGCCGAGGCGGTTGCATCACTTGAGGTCAGGAGTTCGAGACCAGCCTGGCCAACATGGTGAAATTCTGTCTCTACTAAAAATACAAAAATTCACTTGGTGTGTTGGTGGACGCCTGTAATCCCAGCTACTCTGGAGGCTGAGGCAGGAGAATCACTTGAACCCGGGAGGGAGAGGTTGCAGTGAGCCGAGATCATGCTATTGCACTCTAGCCTGGGTGACAGAGCCAGACTCCATCTCAAAAAAAAGAAAAAAAAGAAGTTTCTTCCTTCCTTTATCACTACTTCCTTGTATAATTCCTCCATCCTAATTAGATCTCTCTCCCTACATATCCCTGCCCCTCCATCCCACACACAGAATTCTTAGTTCCAATGCTACACCTAAAAACATACCAAACAGGGTGACCTCCGTCTACCAGCTGCACTGTGGAGTTACCCACATCCTTCATCCCAAGCAACCTCTGAACTTGTGGAGAACAAAGACTATAGCATTAACATGTGAACCTGAGACCCAGGACACAACCTATGTGTGGCTGAGAATCTCTTCCTGATGACCAATTCATGTGTTCATGAAAGATATAGAAATGAAGAAGGCAAGGTCCCTATCCCAAGGAATATAAAGCCCAAGACAGGAGATAAGACCTGAAAAATAATCATAATACCAAAAAAGAAAGGTGTAAATGCCACAAGAAGTCAGAGAAATCTAATGGGAAATATGGCTACACATTGGAATAACTGGGGAATTTTTTAAAAGAACAACTGATGCTCAGACTCCACCCACAAATTCCAATATAATTGGTCTGGAGAGGGACCCAGGCTTTGTACTTTTTTTTTTTTTTTTTTGAGACGAGTCTCACTCTGTTGTCCAGGCTGGAGTACAGTGGCGTAATCTCAGCTCACTGCAAGCTCCGCCTCCCAGGTTCAAACAATTCTCCTGCCTTAGCCTCCCGAGTAGCTGGGACTACAGACACCCGCCACCACGCCCAGCTAATTTTTTGTATTTTTAGTAGAGACGGGGTTTCACTGTGTTAGCCAGGATGGTCTCAATCTCCTGACCTCGTTATCTGCCCCTCTCAGCCTCCCAAACTGCTGGAATTACAGGCGTGAGCCACAGCGCCCAGCCCAGGCTTTGTAATTTTTAAGCCTTCCAAGACACTACCAACATATAGCCAGGATGGAGATAATAGGTAGGACCTGGGGCTAAATCAATGTTTTTAGCTAGGGGTATGCATCAGAATTACCTAGGGAACCTTTTCAACATAACTAAGTATATATATCATCCCTGGAAAAGCTGATACAATATGCCTGTAGTGAGACTAGGGCTTGTGTATTCTGAAACACTCCCAAGTGATTCTCACAAGTATTCCGTGTTAGGAAACAGTGACCTGAAGCACAGGTAGGAATTAAATTATAAAGAGTTGGAAAGACATACTATATGATGGGCATGAGATGAATAATCTATTCTGCAAAGCACAGGGAGGTACTCAAGAAGAAATTGTTGGCAAATGGCTGAACTTTAAAAGACTTGACCATACCAAGTAAGGATGGGGAATGATTGGTATTCTTATGTATTGTTAGGGGAAATATAAAATGGCACACCCACTCTAGAAAACAGTTGACACTTTCTTATAAAGTTCAATATACACTTTTACAATCCAGCAATCCTACTCGTAGATATTTACCCAAGAGAAATGAAAATACATATCCACACAAACAGTTGTACATGAATGCTCATAGCAGTATTATTCATAATAGCTAAAAACTGGAAACCCAAATGTCTATCAGCAGATGAATGATAAACAAATTATGGAATATCCATACAATAGTATACTAATCAGCAATCAAAGGGTACAATCTACTGACAAAACAAAATGGATGGGCCGGCAGCATAGCTCATACCTTCAATCTCAGCACTTTAGGAGGCCAAGGTGGAAGGATCTGCTTGAGACCAGGAGTTCAAAGCTGCAGTGAGCTATGATCATACTATGGCACTCTGGCCTGCACAACAGAATGAGACCCTCCCTGTAAGGACGCACGGTGGCTCACGCCTGTAATCCCAACACTTTGGGAGGCCGAGGCGGGCGGATCATGAGGTCAAGAGATCAAGACCATCCTGGCCAACATGGTGAAACCCTGTCTGTACGAAAAATACAAAAATTAGCTGGGCATGGTGGCGTGCACCTGTAGTCCCAGCTTCTCAGGAGGCTGAGGCAGGAGAATCACTTGAACCTGGGAGGCAGTGGTTGCAATGAGCTGAGATCGCGCCACTGCACTCCAGCCTGGTGACAGGGCAAGACTCCATCTCAAAAAAAAAAAAAAGATAAATCTTGAAAACATTATGCCATGCAAAAGAAGCCAGACACAAAGGAGCGCATGCTATATAATGTCATTGTTCTTTTCCAGAAGGAGGTCTCACTCTGTCACCCAGGCCAAGTGCAGTGGCACAATCATGGCTTACTGCAGCCTTGACCTCCCAGGCTCAAGTAATCCTCCCACTTCAACCTCCTCAGTAGCTGGGACTACAGATGCACGCCACCACCACACCCAGCTAATATTTTATTTTTTTGTAGAGAGGAGGTCTCGCTATGTTGCCCAGACTGGTCTTGAACTCCTCGAGGCAAGTGATCTTCCCGCCTCGGCCCTCCCAAAGTGCTGGAATTACAAGCATGAGCCATTAAGCCCAGCCTATATGATGACATTTAAATGAAGCTCAAGAATAGGCAATTCCAATTAAAGATGTTAAGAATTCGCCCCAGGCTGGGCGCGGTGGCTCACACCTGTAATCCCAGCCCTTTGGGAGGCCGAGGCAGGCGGATCATGAAGTCAGGAGATCAAGACCATCCTGACTAACATGGTGAAACCTCGTCTCTACTAAAAAATACAAAAAATTAGCCAGGCGTGTTGACGAGCGCCTGTAGTCCCAGCTAATCGTGAGGCTGAGGCAGGAGAATGAGGTGAACCCAGGAGGCGGAGCTTGCAGTTAGCTGAGCTCACGCCATTGCACTCCAGCCTGGGTGACAGAGGAGCGAAACTTGTCTCAAAAAAAAAAGAATTCGCCCCAGAGGGTGGGATTAATGACAAAGATGCTCAAGGGAGCTCTGGGGCTGATGGAAATGTTCTACATCTCAATTCAGGTAGTGATTGCATGGGTATACACATTTACCAAAAATCAACTTGTATACTTGAGATCTATAGACATTTCAATGTATTTTAATTTTACTAGGCCAGGCGCGGTGGCTCACGCTTGTAATCCCAGCACTTTGGGAGGCCGAGGCGGGCGGATCACGAGGTCAGGAGATCGAGACCACGGTGAAACCCCGTTTCTACTAAAAATACAAAAAATTAGCCGGGCGTGGTGGCGGGCGCCTGTAGTCCCAGCTACTCGGAGAGGCTGAGGCAGGAGAATGGCATGAACCCGGGAGGCGGGGCTTGCAGTGAGCCGAGATCGCGCCACTGCACTCCAGCCTGGGCGACAGAGCGAGACTCTGTCTCAAAAAAAAAAAAAAAAAAAAAAAAAAAAAATTTTTACTTCAATTTTTAAATATAAACTAAGGAAAGAAGCCACTAATTCAATCTATCAGGTACAAAGCACCTGTATTCATGTTCTATTGCTATACAATAAACCACCACTAATTTAGTGGCTTAAAACAACACTTACTCATTAGTTTGCAGAATTCAGTTCCTTGAAGTCATAGTTTGAGTTCCCCATTGTCCTGTTGTCAGCCAGGGACTATTAGTAGCTCCTAGAAGACCTTCTCAGGTCCTAGCACTGTGACCTCCTCCATCTTAGCCATGGAGAACCTCTCTCAAGTCAAATCCCTCTCACACTTCTACTATCTCTGATTTTTCCTTCTGAGACCAGCCTAAGAAAACTCTCTGATTTTGCTTTTAAAAAGCTCATGTGTTTACATTAGGTCCACTCAGATCATTTCCCTTCTGATTAATTCAAAATCAACTAAGTTGTAACCTTAATTATGTCTTCAAAATCCTGTTTGCCACACAAGGCAACATAATCGTGGGTGTGATATCTCATCATATTCATAGTTCTAGGTATTAGGGGCCATCTTAGAATTCTGTGTACCAAGCACACATAAAGCCGCTGGTGCTTTCTGGAAGCTCCTTTACAATCCTGGTATCCTGGGTTCAAGTGATTCTCGTGCCTCAGCCTCCCCAGTAGCTGGGATTACAGGTGCATGCTACCACACCAGGCTAATTTTTGTATTCCTTTTAGTAGAGATGGGGTTTTACCATGTTGGTCAGGCTGGTCTCAAACTCTTGGCCTCAAGTGATCCACCTACCTTGGCCTCCCAGAGTGCTGGGATTACAGGTGTCAGCCACTGTGCCTGGCCCTCAACTTTTATTTTTTGAGATAGGATCTCACTATGTTGCCCAGGCTGGAGTGTAGTGGCACAATCATGGCTAATTGCAGTCTTGACCTCCCAGACTGAGGCAATTCCCAGGCTCAGCCTCCTGAATAGGTGGGACCACAAGCGCATACCACCACATGGGGGTAATATTTTTATTTTTTGTACAGACAGGGTCTCGCTATGTTGCCCAGGCTGTTCTTGAACTCCTGAACAGAAGCAATCTTCCTGCCTCCGCCTAACCAAGTGCTTGGATTACAGGAGTGAGCGACAATTTAACGTGCAATAAGATACTGTTATTAGTCTGCTATAACAGACTATATGGCTGCCATATGACTATATGGCTGAGCACCAGAAAGCCTGAATGGCTTAAACAACAGAAATTTATTTCTCATAGTTTTGGAGGTGCCTTCTTGCTGTCTCCTCACATGGTCTCTTCTCTTTACCTACACATCCGTGGTGTCTCTCTTTGTGTCCAAATTTCCTCTTCTTTAAGGACATCAGTCAGAATGAATTAGGGCCCACCCTACAGGCATTATCTTAGTCACCTTTAAAGCCCCTATTTCCAAATAAAGTCACATTCTGAGGCACTAGGGGTTAAGGTTTCAACAGAAGAATTTTAAGGGAACACAATTCAGCCCATGACAGAGACCAAGGACAAAAAACAGAAACAAGAAAGCAAGGACCAGGCCAGGCACAGTGACTCACATCTGTAATCCCAACACTTTGGGAGGCCGAGGCAGGCGGATCACCTGAGGCCAGGAGTTCGAGACCAGCCTTGCCAACATGGTGAAACCCCGTCTCTACTAAAAATACAAAAAATTAGCTGGGTATGGTGGTGCGTGCCTGTAATCCCAGCTACTTGGGAGGCTGGGACACAAGAATCACTTGAACTTGGAAGGTAGAGGTTGCAGTGAGCCAAGGTCATGCCACTGCACTGCAACCTGGGTAACAGCATGAGACTCTGTCTCAAAGCAAAAAAAAAAAAAAAAGAAAGAAAGCAAGGACCCCCATTTCCTCCTAGCCTAGAAATATCTGAGTCAAGGATATACCCATTGCCCTCAAACCTCTAGCAATGTTCATACACTGATAATAGCTAGCACCAAAGTTAACCCCTGAAAAACTAAGGTTATCAGAAATTGAAAGGCATTCCAAGAAACCAACCAAATATCAAACAGGACCTTTTCTAGGTTTCTGATTATTTGTTTAACAAACATTTATTGAGGACTTACTATATGTCAAATACTAATCTAGGTGTTGAAGAGAACATGAAGATTAAAAAATAAAGTCCTTCTGATTTGGATTCTGATTCAAACCTACTATTTAAAAAAGAAGAAGAGGAGGGAGGGAAAGAACAAAGGAAGGAATGAAAGAACAAATAAATGAAAAACGGAAAGGAAGAACAATTATAAGGTAATTGCAGAAATTTGATCATTGGCTGGATATTTTGATACTAAGGAGGAAATCTTTTTTTTTTTTTTTTTTGAGACGGAGTCTCGCTCTGTCGCCCAGGCTGGAGTGCAGTGGCATGATCTCTGCTCACTGCAAGCTCCGCCTCCCAGGTTCACACCATTCTCCTGCCTCAGCCTCCCGAGTAGCTGGGACTACAGGTGCCCACCACCACACCTGGCTAATTTTTTTGTATTTTTAGTAGAGATGAGGTTTCACCGTGCTAGCCAGGATGGTCTTGATCTCCTGACCTTGTGATCTGCCTGCCTCGGCCTCCCAAAGTGCTGGGATTACAGGTGTGAGCCACCACGCCTGGCCCAGGAGGAAATAATCTTTTAGTGTGATAACGTTTTCTGATATGTTTGTGATATTGTTTCTTTTTTTTTTTTTTTTTTTTTGAGACGGAGTCTTGCTCTGTCGCCCAGGCTGGAGCGCAGTGGCGCAATCTCGGCTCACTGCAAGCTCCGCCTCCCGGGTTCACGCCATTCTCCTGCCTCAGCCTCTCTGAGTAGCTGGGACTACAGGCGCCCACCACCACGCCCGGCTAATTTTTTGTATTTTTAGTAGAGACGGGGTTTTACAGTGGTCTCAATCTCCTGACCTCGTGATCCGCCCGCCTCAGCCTCCCAAAGTTCTGGGATTACAAGCGTGAGCCACCGCGCCCGGCCGTGATACTGTTTCTTAAAATGCCCTTCTATTTTGGGAGTAAGCTGAAATATCTACAGATGAAATGATTTGATGTCTATGATTTTCTACAAAATAATTCATGGTTGGAAGGAGGAGTATGGATGACATAAGATTGAACTGAAATGTTCATCACTGAAGGTGGATGATAAGTACATTTAAACTCATTATATTATTGGCTCTACTTTTACAACTGTTTTCCGAGAATAAAAATTCCTTGCTCTCCAGAAGCTTATAATAAAAGGAGTCAGAAATTCCAATAAATAGAATGCAATGACAAAGTGTTGGGTAAGCTCCAAGGGCAGCAATGGCTCTCGGATAGGCAGAAGGAGTCAGAGAAGATATCAAAGAAGAGTCTCTCGTTGACCAGAGGCTTTAAGGAAGAGTATCTCAGGCCAAGGAAAGACAAGTGGGTACAAAGGCATGAAGACATGAAGTGGTAGAGCTTCCCCACATGACTTATTAGCAGCTATGTTAGTGCCAGTGTAGGTTCTAGAACCAGACTACCTGTGCTGGAGTTCTGCTTCTGAGTGCCTGCTGTAAGACCTCATGCAGGCTATGTGTAATATCTCTGTGCCTCAGATTCTTTACCTATAAAACAAGGATTATAGCAATAGCAATATATACTTCAAGGGGCTGATGTCAGGAGTTGATGAGTTATTTAATGCATAAAATGCTTAGAAGACGGTGGGTAAAAAATAAATGCCAGCTATTAGCAATGGTAGCAGACTCCTAGCCCACAATACCACACATTCTGAAAAATCACCTCCAATTTGTCAATTTATCTCCTTTTTGTTAGACTGTAAACTTGTTAAATAAGGACTGTGTCTTATTTATCTCTTTATCCCTAAAACCTAGCCTAAGACCATGCCCATAGTAGGCCTTGATCAGGCAATTCTTTCAGATGGCAGGGTAGGGACTACCAACAGCCTCTGTCTAACTCGCTCTTTATTTCTCCATGTGATACCCTCAATTCCTGAAATTCTCTGGCTTCCTTTAGCTTCCTTCCTTGTGTCTAACTCGTCCCCTATTCTGCTCCAGGGTTGTTCATTTATTAATTATGCCCTCTGGTCCCTCCCCTGGCAGGTGTCCCAGTGCTTCCTCTCCCTCTCCCCACAGATAAGATACTCTCTGAACAGCCTCTGCATTGCTTATTCTGCAATTAGTGAAGGATGAAGGAGGCTGAACTCCTAGATCATACCTATTTGTGAAAAGTAGAATCCTCTGGAAAAAGAGAAAAGCAGGTCAGATGGCCAAAATATAAAGCCTTCAAATGTAGCCCCAGCTTGAGGAAATCCTGTAGACATGTTTGTACCATCAGCTAAAATCTCACTGTAATGTTCTGGGGGTTTAGAAACTGCTGGGGAGGAAGGAGGCATGGTGAGCAGGGAGCCCAGCTTTCTATCAATTTTTGCAAACTTCAGTATTTCTTTTTCCTCTGCTAGTAAACGTCCCCAT
The DNA here is from genome assembly GCF_028878055.3 of Symphalangus syndactylus. Classification (NCBI taxonomy): domain Eukaryota; kingdom Metazoa; phylum Chordata; class Mammalia; order Primates; family Hylobatidae; genus Symphalangus; species Symphalangus syndactylus. The sequence goes on from NC_072439.2 coordinate 19,974,891, forward strand.
TTTCCCTCAGAGTAGACTCAGAGGGAAAGAAAATTGAAAGATCCATTTTCATAACCGGAGCCTGACAACTGAGAACATACAAGACCACAGATGGCTACTGACTCTACAGATCAAGTAGGAAAGTCAGATGCAGCTCCCTCTGTGTACAAAGTGCCCTCTGCCCTAAGCCGTGATGTGGGGCTGGAACATGATCCCAGTATCCCCAAGAGTGGGGACTGCTGGTAGATCATTAACTAACTACCCACAAGCAGAAGGAAAAAGAGACCTCTGAAGTACCTCTCTCTACCCATTCTCCCTGTTTCCTCTGAGAGGACAATTCAAGGCCATGTCCCCAGCCTCAGGTTTAAGGGTTCTTTAATACAAAAAGGGTGGGGGAGGGGATCACAAAGCAGAAACAGGACACTGGAGAAAACAGACTGACCATGCTTTGTTTAAAGGTCAAAGTCTTGTGAAGCATGCCAATCTTTCTTCATTGCTTGGGTTCTGTATGACGTGAGCCTTGTCCTGTACTTGGAGCACTATGTGAACCCAGAGTTTTCCTTGCTTGAGGCTAGAGAAATAAAAAGGGGTAACTATTTTAAAAAGGCTAATAAACACAAGCAGAGTAGCAAGTATCTGAAATCCTAAGTGTGATTATAAGGAAGTGAAACTGGTTTTCTTGTAGGCCTCAGACTGATTTTGAAAGTAACTCTACATGGCAAGTTGACCAAAATATTTTGAGTAATGATGACAGAATTTTTTGAATAGATGTGTATTTATTCCCAGGACAACTACTTTCAAGGTGCCCATATTTATCTGGATATGATATACTTGTTAACAGAATCCTATAACTATAACTCACATGAGTTTCATAACTTTTTTGTCTTAACTTACATAGGACTGAGGAACAGTTTAATACTAGCAGGAGTTTAAATGAGCCAATCTCCCCATTTGAAGTCTTCCTGGTTAACTCCATCAGCCAGCCCTGTTTGGTCCAGAGGAGAAGGAGCAGGAATGGAAATGGACAGAAACAGACGTGACATTCTCCTACTTCCATTTAACCCAAAAAGGGCTTTATCTTTATTGGAGAATTAGACTTTGCTTATTCGCTGGCTACTTCACATCAGACAGAGAAACTTAATTAATGTAAATTATTCAAAGAACCAGCTGTAAAATTTATCACTAAAGTAACAAAGTACAGGGCAAGAGTTATTAGTGCTTCATGCATGTTTCAGCTTATTCTCTAAAGCTCAGCAACTTCTCTCTTCTTAAGAATTGTAAGCCCTCCATACTGTCAGAGGTGTTCGAACCAGAGCAACTCCATATTGAACTGGGGCTGGGTAAAATGAGGCTGAGACCTGCTGGGCTGCATTCCCAGGCGGTTAGGCATTCTTAGTTGCAAGATGAGCTAGAAGGTCAACACAAGATACAGGTCACAAATCTCCCGCTGATAAAACAGGATGCAGTAAAGAAGCTGGTCAAAACCCACCGAAACCAAGATAGCGATGAAACTGACATCTGGTTGCTCTCACTGCTCATTATACACTAATTATAATGTATTAGCATGCTAGAAGACACTCCCCCCAGCACCATAGCAGTTTGCAAATGCCATGGCAATGTCTGGAAGTTACCCTATATGGTCTACACAGTTCTGAGAAATCCCTGCCCCTTCCTTGGAAAACTCATGAATAATCCACCCCATATTTAGCATATGATCAAAAACTAACCATAAAAATAACCAACTAGCAGCACTCAGGGCTGCTCTGCCTATGGAGTAGCCATTCTTTTGTTTCTTTACTTCTCTAATAAACTTGCTTTCACTTTATGGACTTGCCCTGAATTCTTTCTTGTGCAAGATCCAAGAACCCTCTCTCGGGGTCTGGATTGGGACCCATTTCCCATAACATCTTCCAGGGAACCATGAAGGGACAATACTGGAGAGACCCCCAACTCCAAAGGAAAATCATCCACGCAGCACCAATTGGCTAACTTTGGGTAAGTGCTGGGGTACATTTTATCCTGGGTAAAGGACAAAGTTGGGTTAGAGGCCCAACCTGAAAGGTTTAGAATACCTCCTAAGACATAGCGGATTGTGCTCACTGCACCAACACATATACTAAAATTGGAAAGATACAGAGAAGATTAGCTAAAAATTTTTATATATTAAAAGAGAAAAGGAAGGAAGGAAGGGAGGGAAGGAGGAAGGAAGATGGAAGGGAGGGAGGAAAGGAGGGAGAGAGGGAGGGAGGAAGGAAGATGGAAGGGAGGGAGGGAAAGGGGGAAGATGGAAGGGAGGGAGGGAAAGGGGGAAGGAGGAAGGAAGGAAGGAAGGAAGGAAGGAAGGAAGGAAGGAAGGAAGGAAGGAAGGAAGGAAGGCAGGCAGGCAGGCAGGCAGGCAGGCAGGCAGGCAGGCATGCATGCATAAGGGGTTAAAAGGCCCATCACAGTAAAGGGCAAGGACGCTTGTCTGAACTTGGGTTAAAGGCCCAACTTAGGAAGGTCAGAGTCCCTCCTAAGACATAGGGAGTTAGAGGTCTCCCTTGGTAACACTATTGTTGGTTAAAAATGGATTTGGTACTACAGGATGTTAACCGCTATTCTCTTTGGATTAATCTGCCTTGTGCTCTTTGCTGAAGGCTATGAGTGACAGGATTAGGCATGTACAGGATCGTGGGACACAGGGAGCTTTTTTCTCCCTAAAGGGGGAAACTTGAGAGCCAATGAGACTACCAGAAACGATCCCTTCAAGACTGACGATCAGCTGCCTGAACATTTGATCCAGTGTCACTGCAATGGGTGGGTCTTTCCCTGGCCCCCGAGCTCCTTGCCTCCCCTACCCTGCTGCAGTCAATGCTTTTCTCCCTCTCCCTTCCCTTTCCTCTCTCTCTCTCTGTGCGAACCAGTTGAATGCATGGTAAAAATCACTTTTTATCTCCTCTGCAAAGTTTTCATTACTGGGAAAAAGGATTTATGAAGCTAATCTTAGGCTGTAACAAATCCAGTGTAATTTGTGCTATGAATTTGTCTTTCTGTGTCGTTCTGTCATAAAAAGAGATACCACAGGATAGAATGCAGGCCAAGGACCCCTGTAAGCCCTCTGTTCAAGCCACCCCAGAAAGCTGTTCAGTTACAAATTGCTGCAGGTTAACGAAACCAAAAAACAAAACAAACCAACCAAAAACCTGGATGAGGTTTCTCCCTCATCTTGTTTTATGTCCTTGGGAGTCTGACATTGTAACCATGGTACTTTCTCTTGGTCTCTGCCATCTGGAGGGCAGGAATTTGGGGGCTCATGTCATAGCCCTAAAAATTATCTTGAGCAGTTAAAAGCCTTAGCAAGTTCAAAATTGGCTGCTCTAGGCTCTTCTGGGAAGGATAACAGAAACTGCCCAATGTTATCGCTCAGTAGCTAAGATTTCATCTTTTCACAATGGTGGCCTGGGTTCAATTTTTAGCCTGGGAAATAAGTCCTTTCTGATTTATTTGTGTGACCTTTACCATTTATTAATTCTCTTCCTCTCCATGAACAACTTATTTTTTATTTTTATTACTTTTTTTTTTTTTTTTTTTTTTTTTTGCCCGTGACATAACCCTCAGGAGATCCTGAAAACATGTGCCCCCGTCCATGAACAACTTCTGGCTTCCCTTCTCAAATTTTCCTTTCTCTGTGCTACCTTTAGAGATTCTAGATCTTGTAAAAACTGCTTACCAACTCTTTGGAAATACCCGGTACACCCACAGTTAAGTCATAACCTTAGTTAAAACTTATTGGTTTCATCTGGCAAGTTACCTTTGGTAAAGTCCAAAAGCCAGAAATATTGGCTGTTTGTCTTTAACTAGAGTCTAGTAATAAGAGATTTGGTTAAAAGCCGGCTTAATTTAAAGCAGATGTCCAAGATATACATACGTTTTAAAGGCCTTTATGTTTTTTTCTTGGATCTTACTTTTCTGGAAAAAACAAAAACAAAAACTTTTTCTTCTCAGGCGACTGAATTCTCTTTCTCCAGTTTTTATTCTTGCCACCTTCATGCTTACATAAGAGGACCTAAGATAATTTCTAACAGCCTGGGACTCCTTGGGAAAAACAGAGGATGACACAGACCCCATTTTGGGGAAAACTTCTCTTTTCTTCACGGAACCCCAGCAATAATTAAAAGTGGATAGACCGGGTGCGGTGGCTCACACCTGTAATCTCAGCACTTTGGGAGGCCAAGGCGGGTGGATCACGAGGTCAGGAGTTCAAGACCAGCCTGGCCAAGATAGCGAAACCTCATCTCTACTAAAAATACAAAAATTAGCTAAAGCATGGTGGCAGGTGCCTGTAATCCCAGCTACTTGGGAGGCTGAGGCAGAGAATTGCTTTAACGCGTGAGGTGGAGTTTGCAGTGAGCTGAGATTACACCACTGCACTCCAGCCTGGGTGACAGAGCAAGACTCTGTCTCAAAAAAAATAAAATAAAAGCGGATAGATGCCTCTCAAAATCTAATGCTCTGTTCTGTTTTGCATTGCATTACCTGACATTTTGACTTTTGGGGGGTATCAGAAATTACTTTGCATTGGCCGGGCGCGGTGGCTCATGCCTGTAATCGCGGCACTTTGGTAGGCTGAGGCGGGTGGATCACCTGAGGTCAGGAGTTTGAGACCAGCCTCAACATGGAGAAATCCCATTTCTACTAAAAATACAAAATTAGCCAGGTGTGGTGGTGCATGCCTATAATCCCAGCTACTCGGGAGGCTGAGGCAGGAGAATTGCTTGAACCTGGGAGGCGGAGGTTGTGGTGAGCTGAGATCGCACCATTGCACTCCAGCCTGGGCAACAAGAGCGAAACTCTGTCTCAAAAAAAAAAAAAAAGAAAAAGAAAAAAAAGAAATTACTTTGCATTATGAGAGAGCTTTTAGCCTCCATGTGTAATAACTAGGTAGGAAATATACTTAAGGGACAGCTAATGGCAGTTATGGGGGGATACTCAGCTCTTTGCATATTTGGATCAGAGAAACATGCTCTCAGCCACCTAAAAGGTATGGAAACATCCGCAACTCCCACTGAGAGATGAGTCTCCCATGGGAGATGGGCTGATTACCTCTTTTTTGGGATCCAGGATCCAGTACAAAAATGGGTCCCTTGGCCGGGCACAGTGGCTCATGCCTGTAATCCCAGCACTTTGGGAGGCCGAGGCGGGCGGATCACGAGGTCAGGAGATCGAGACCATCCTGGCTAGCATGGTGAAACCTCGTCTCTACTAAAAATACAAAACATTAGCCGGGTGTGGTGGCAGGCACCTGCGATCCCAGCTACTCAGGAGGCTGAGGCAGGAGAATGGCGTGAACCTGGGAGGGGGAGCTTGCAGTGAGCCGAAATCGCACCACTGCATTCCAGCCTGGGCGACAGAGCAAGACGCCGTCTCAAAAAAAAAAAAAAAAAAATGGTCCCTTAATTCTCGGGGATCTGTTTTGCCTTCCAGCTGTGTCTGCTTACTAGGCTCTAGAAACCTCATGCTTTCCTGGCATTGTTCTTTAAAAGGCTCCACCCTAAAGCCAGTCAGTAATTAACTTAACTTACATCCTTAGAGAAATCTCTATGTGTAAGAGCGTATGTTTTTCCTAGCTGTCTTTTTTTTTTTTTTTTTTTTTTTTTTTTTGAGACAGAGTTTTGCTCTTGTTTCCAAGGCTGGAGTGCAATAGTGCAGTCTCGGCTCACTGCAACCTCCACCTCCCAGGTTCAAGTGTTTCTCCTGCCTCAGCCTCCCGAGTAGCTGGGATTACAGGCACGTGCCACCATGTCCAGCTAATTTTGTATTTTTATTAGAGATGGGGTTTCACCATGTTGGCCAGGCTGGTCACGAACTCCTGACCTCAGGTGATCCACCTGCCTTGGCCTCCCAAAGTGCTGGGATTACAGGCATAAGCCACCACGCCTGGCCCTGGCTGTCTTAACTGAACTGTTATTCACACCATTTTTCCTTGGTTTGAATAAAATATGAATTCTCTATTTTGTTTCATCTAAGAGTTGGCCCTTTGGAAACGTAATTTAGTATTGCTTAGCTGACAATTAGGACAGGGAACAGAAGAAAATAGAAAAAAGGTAGAAAGAGAAAAAAACAGTAGGGGAGAGAGGTGTGAAGAAAGTTATGGATATGAAGATGTATTTTTGGTAAGGAAAGTTACAAAGAAAAGAAACATTATGTGAGAAAAGATCTTGTATGGTAAATCCTTGTCCTAAAGTAGAATGACTGATTATTTAGGAAAAAGGGAGACATAAGACAAGTTAGAAAGTCTAGATGGTCTATGTAAGTCATGATAGGGTTCATAAAATGGGAAAGAAAAACTTAAAAACTGGCAAATGAAAAATCTTACAACTATTGGTTCTGCTTCTGTCTGTGTATCTAAGTTTTGTTTTCTGTTCTTGTTTTTGTTTTTCTTGTCTGTGTATTTATATGTGTTGTGTGTGTGGTATTTATATAAAAAGCTCTAATTAATTGGCTTTAAGAAAAATAAGTGCTGAAATCAAATATTTGGTCAGAAAAATAAAAACTTTAATGCCTTTTAGTTCACATGACTTTAGTAATCTTTATGAAATAAAGACACTTTTCAAGATTATTGGTAAAATAAAAACATCTTCAAAACTTAGACATTTAGTCTAAATTAGGCAGGTCAAATACTATCTTTGCTAGATGGTTTAAGGTTATAAACTACTACTTTGACTTTTGATACTGTACAACTTACCTGCTTTGTAGCTAGATTCTAGGTAAGGCCTGGGGACATATGGAGTTATCCATGCCCCCAACTATGTTGGAAATAGTCAGACCTTATCTGCATTTCTGTCTGGTGTCCTAGGCTACACACCTGGTACATAAATAAAATTGCCTACTTACCAGGTCTTTCACCAAAAATAAAAGTTGCTAAGAGCTAACATTGTAACATATGTAATTGAGACTACTAGAGAAACAGTTTTACATGCAAGATATATAAGGAAAGTAGAATGTGTTTTTGGTAAAAGATTATAAGAAAGTATGGGGATTTTTTTTTCCTAATTTAGAGAATTAAAGGACAGGATAAAGCTGATGTTTGAGTAAGTTGTGAAAGGTTTATGAAAGATTAGTGTTGTAAAAGAAATTCCGTATAAGAAGATATTGGCTAAAATTAAAGGGGTATTATTCAATTTATCTGTAAATTGAACATTGGAATAAAAGCATAACATGGATTTCTTAGAGCATGGTTCTATTCTTTAACCAAAAAAAAACTGTAAAGAGTTATAAAAGGTTTGTAAGAATCTTACCTTATGATAAAATGATTAAGATTAGGCAGATTTGTGTATAAGATTTTTTTTTTTTGGCCAGGCACGGTGGCTCACGCCTGTAATCCCAGCACTGTGGGAGGCCGAGGCAGGTGGATCACAAGGTCAGGAGATCAAGACCATCCTGGCCAATATGGTGAAATCCTGTCTCTACTAAACATACAAAAATTAGCTGGGTGAGGCAGTGCACACCTGTAATCCCAGCTACTCGGGAGGCTGAGGCAGGGGAATGGCATGAACCTGGGAGGCGGAAATTGCAGTGAGCCAAGATCACCACTGCGCTCCAGCCTGGTGTCAGAGTGAGACTCTGTCTCCAAAAAAAAAAAAAAGATTTTTTTTTTAAGAGACAGGGTCTCACTGTGTTGCCCAGGCTGGTCTTGAACTCCTGGGCTCAAGTGATTCTCCTGCCTCAGCTTCCCAAAGTGTTAGGATTACAGGCATGAGCCATTGCACCTGAACAGATTTGTCTATTAGGTTTTATTAAGAACTGGATTTAACATCAATATAGTACACTAATGTAAAGGTGAGACTTGGCTTTCACTCTTGAACAAGATTTTTGTGTAATTTTTTTTTGTTGTTGTTGTTTTTTGTTTTTTTTTGGAGACGGAGTCTCGCTCTGTCACCCAGGCTGGAGTGCAGTGGCGCAGTCTCGGCTCACTGCAAGCTCCGACTCCCGGGTTCACGCCATTCTCCTGTCTCAGCCTCTCCGAGTAGCTGGGACTACAGGCGCCTGCCACCACGCCCGGCTAATTTTTTTGTATTTTTAGTAGAGACGGGGTTTCACCGTGGTCTCGATCTCCTGACCTTGTGATCCGCCCGCCTCGGCCTCCCAAAGTGCTGGGATTACAAGCGTGAGCCACCGCGCCCGGCCAATTTTTTTAATGAAAGATTTTTGTTTGCCTTTTGCATAAACTACAGGAAAAAGAATGAAAGAAAAGAGAAAGATTATTTGGAAAGCTAAGTCTTCCCTCTGTCAATGAGTAAAGGTTCCCCCCCCCTTTTTTTTTTTTTCAGGTACAGTCTCACTCTGTCACCCAGGCTGGAGTGCAGTGGCGCAATCTTGGCTCATTGAAATCTCCGCCTCCCCGCCTCTGCCCGGCCTCCCATCGTCTGGGAGGTGAGGAGCGCCTCTGCACGGCCGCCCCGTCCGGGAGGAAGTGAGGAGCGCGTCTGCCCGGCCGCCCCGTCCGGGAGGAAGTGAGGAGCGCCTCTGCCCGGCCGCCCCGTCCGGGAAGAAGTGAGGAGCGCCTCTGCCCGGCCGCCCCGTCCGGGAAGAAGTGAGGAGCGCCTCTGCCCGGCCGCCCCGTCCGGGAAGAAGTGAGGAGCGCCTCTGCCCGGCCGCCCCGTCTGGGAAGTGAGGAGCGCCTCTGCCCGGCCACCCCACCGTCTGGGAAGTGAGGAGCGCCTCTGCCCGGCCACCCACCGTCTGGGAAGTGAGGAGCGCCTCTGCCCGGCCACCCACCGTCTGGGAAGTGAGGAGCGCCTCTGCCTGGCCACCCATCGTCTGGGAAGTGAGGAGCGCCTCTGCCCGGCCACCCACCATCTGGGAAGTGAGGAGCACCTCTGCCCAGCCGCCCCGTCTGGGAAGTGAGGAGCGCCTCTGCCCGGCCACCCACCGTCTGGGAAGTGAGGAGCGCCTCTGCCCGGCCACCCACCGTCTGGGAAGTGAGGAGCGCCTCTGCCCGGCCGCCCCGTCTGGGAAGTGAGGAGCACCTCTGCCCGGCCACCAATCGTCTGGGAAGTGAGGAGCGCCTCTGCCCGGCCTCCCATCGTCTGGGAGGTGAGGAGCGCCTCTGCCCGGCCGCCCCGTCCGGGAGGAAATGAGGAGCGCCTCTGCCCGGCCCCCCTGTCCGGGAAGAAGTGAGGAGCGCCTCTGCCCGGCCGCCCCGTCCGGGAAGAAGTGAGGAGCGCCTCTGCCCGGCCGCCCCGTCCGAGAAGAAGTGAGGAGCGCCTCTGCCCGGCCGCCCCGTATGGGAAGAAGTGAGGAGCGCCTCTGCCCGGCCGCCCCGTCCGGGAAGAAGTGAGGAGCGCCTCTGCCTGGCCGCCCCGTCTGGGAAGTGAGGAGCGCCTCTGCCCGGCCGCCCCGTCCGGGAAGAAATGAGGAGCGCCTCTGCCCGGGCGCCCCATCCAGGTAGAAGTGAGGAGCGCCTCTGTCCGGCCGCCCCGTCCGGGAAGAAATGAGGAGCGCCTCTGCCCGGGCGCCCCATCCGGGTAGAAGTGAGGAGCGCCTCTGCCCGGCCGCCCCGTCCGGGAAGAAGTGAGGAGCGCCTCTGCCCGGCCGCCCCGTCCGGGAAGAAGTGAGGAGCGCCTCTGCCCGGCCGCCCCGTCCGGGAAGAAGTGAGGAGCGCCTCTGCCCGGCCGCCCCGTCCGGGAAGAAGTGAGGAGCGCCTCTGCCCGGCCGCCCCGTCCGGGAAGAAGTGAGGAGCGCCTCTGCCCGGCCGCCCCGTCCGGGAAGAAGTGAGGAGCGCCTCTGCCCGGCCGCCCCGTCCGGGAAGAAGTGAGGAGCGCCTCTGCCCGGCCGCCCCGTCTGGGAGGTGAGGAGCGCCTCTGCCCGGCCACCCATCGTCTGGGAGGTGAGGAGCGCCTCTGCCCGGCCACCCATCGTCTGGGAGGTGAGGAGCGCCTCTGCCCGGCCACCCATCGTCTGGAAAGTGAGGAGCGCCTCTGCCCGGCTGCCCCATCTGGGAAGTGAGGAGTGCCTCTGCCCGGCCACCCATCGTCTGGGAGGTGAGGAGCGCCTCTGCCTGGCCGCCCATCGTCTGGGAAGTGAGGAGCGCCTCTGCCCGGCCACCCATCGTCTGGGAAGTGGGGAGCGCCTCTGCCCGACCACCCATCGTCTGGGAAGTGAGGAGCGCCTCTGCCCGGCCACCTATCGTCTGGGAAGAAGTGAGGAGCGTCTCTGCCTGGCCGCCCCGTCTGGGAAGTGAGGAGCCCCTCTGCCCGGCCGCCCCGTGTCTGGGTAGAAGTGAGGAGCTCCTCTGCCTGGCCGCTCCGTCTGGGAGGTCTACCACGGAGGCCAGAAGCAATGTGGGGGCTGGACGTGGTGGCTCACGCCTGTGGTCCCGGCACTCTGAGGGGCGAGGCGGGTTGATCACTTCGGGCTAGGAGTTCGAGACCAGTCTGGCCAACTTGGCGAAACATGAAGAATACAACAGACAAACCAACCAACCAACTCAGTGACAACAAAACAGGTCTACCCTGGAGTCATACTCTAATTTTTTCTATTTTCCTCCCTTTCTGATCCTTTATCCCACTTTCTTTTTCTTCCTCTTCCTTCTCCCTCTTCTTTGTCAAATAGAGGATTGAGTTATTATCACTGATCCATATAAAGTCCCTCTCTCATTTATTTTAACTCCCACCCCCATTTCTATTCCCCGACTTCCCATGTGCAACCTTCCTAATATGTTTGATACGCATCTTTTTGTTTGTATGTATTTTTAGAAACTGTTTATTGTTTTTGTATGCAAAAAAAATCAATAAAAAAAATAATAAAATAAAAAAATAAAATAAAATAAGAAATCTCCGCCTCCCAGTTTCAAGCAAATCTCCTGCCTCAGCCTCCTGAGTAGCTGGGATTACAGGCGTGCACTACCACGCCTGGCTAATTTTTTGTATTTTTAGTGAGACGGGATTTCGCCATATTGGCCAGGCTGGTCTCAAACTCCTGACCTTATGATCCGCCCACCTTGGCCTCCCAAAGTGCTGGGATTACAGGCGTGAGCCACCATGCCCGGCCAGGTTTTTCTCTTTTTAAAATCTTTGAGTTATCATTTTGGCTAAATGACTTACGGTGTGCTGGGATTCTATTTTATATCAAGTATTTTAAACCTTTAATATTTGAAAACTTTCCAAAATCAAATTATAAGTTGCCTTTTTCTGACTTGATTAATCCTTTAAATATCAGGTACCCTAAAGTCCAACAGAGACATATTTGGCTTATTTGGTATATTAAAATCATACAGGAAGCACTGTCAAATATGAAATAGTGTTTGGCTTTCTTTGGGCTATATTTGTATAAACGTGTTATTGGTATGTTTTCCAAAATTATGCTATACTCCTATAATACTGATATGACTTAGTGTATCTTATCAGTAATAATTATAATTGTTTTGTAAAATTGTTGTATGCCACAGAAGTAACCATGACTGCCATAATAATTTTTGTCATCCACAGACAATTGTTGTCTTATTTTGATCCTCTTTAAAGGGCAGTTTATAATCAGCTATAGGACTCTGATGAGTACTCTTAAATGCAGGCCTTTGATAACTTTGGAAAGTGTGCCATTAAAATAGAGAGGAAAGAACTTCAAAGACTCTCTTGGAAAACTAATGTGTACATAATGTTGAGTGAAACAGGAACTAATTGCATAGACTGAACTAACAAAAGATGAAAATAATCTTTATATGACTTTTTGCCTAAAACATTGCTGATCCTTTCTGTCTTTTCGGAGTCAAGAATACTTTTCTTTTGAGCTATTTACAGCTTTTAACAAGTAAAATATATTCCTATAAAGAAAATTTGGAGCATATTTCTTTCTCTCTACCTCATTTCTCCAAAATTTGGAAACTGTAAATATTCTTAACTATGGCAATATTTGCACAAGTACAATAAGAATCTGTTTTCTTTCGTAACAGGACACCATTGGAGACAATGGTTATTTTATGAAGGCTTGGACTGGAATGGCATGCCAGGTACAAAAAGACTACTTTTAAGGAATCAAAGTTGACTTACAGAGTCAGAAAAAGCCCCCTGGGAAAACTGGCCTCATGCCTTGTCTATGCAGTCCTTGTACAGGGATCCTGACCTGTGGTAAGTAAAGAATGTCACTTTTTTTTTTTTTTTTTTGACAGAGCGTTTCACTGTGTCACCCAGGCTGGAGTGTAGTGATACGATCTTGGCTTACTGCAACCTCCGCCTCTCAGGTTCAAGTGATTCTCCTGCCTCAGCCTCCGAGCAGCTGGGATTACAGGCATGTGCCATGATGCCAGGCTAAATTTTTTTTTGTATTATTAGTAGAGACAGCGTTTTCACCATGTTGGCCAGGCTGGTCTCAAACTCCTGACATCAAGTGATCAACCCACCTCAGCCTCCAAAAGTGCTGGGGTTACAGGTGTGATGACCGCACCTGGCCAAAATGTCACTTTCTGGCCCAGGAGTCCCAATTATCCTGGGAAATTGAGAGGAAAGAAATGTACCCAATTCATACAAGTATTTGAAGGTACAAACTCATGGCTAGGATGAGTGCTTTAAAAGCTCTAATCTGAGATTCCTTATGGAACAAAGTTCCATCAAATCCAATTTAAAAAGAGCCTATATGGCAAATCATTACTCTTGCTGCACTTTATACAAATAATCAGACCTACTATAATAAGACTAAAACTTAGTTTGCAAATAAATGAGTCCTACCATGATTTGTTTTTAATAAAAATGGGAATTAGAGAAAAATTATTTTTCAAAAACTGTCATACACCTGTTATTAGATTCTAGTCTCATCTGTTGCTTTTTGAGTTTTTTCTGCAATTTAGACTGACTCTGCTTCTTCTTGTGAACCAACCAGTGATCTCTGGCTGCTGCTCAGAAGAAACAAAAGAGGAAGGTAATGTAAAAATCTGGATCAATATCTTAATTCTGGGCATGTATTGGAATCAGCTAGTGACTCTGTATCAGCTTGGTTGCAACAACTGCCCCATTCATGAAAAGCTTTCTTATTTAGTTCACTTGGAATAATTTTACTTATTTCGCTTTACTTTTGTGGAATATATTGCTGTCATATTCTTTGTGTAAAAATGCAAGATAAGCTTATTCAATGTTTTCTTAAATTGAGCACTTATTAGTCTTTCAGATATCACCTTTTGTCAGAACTCAGAGTTATGAAGGGCCCTCACCATGCTGAGGCTTTCTGACTGAGCTCCTCTCTACCCTGGATACAAGAGACCCTAATAGGCAGGAATATCATTGCCCCTATTCAGCCTAAAGAAGTTACAGTGGATGGATCTTTGCCCCTCTGCAACCCTTAGGATTAAAGATCCCCTTGTAAAAAGGAGGGGGGAAATATGTCAGAGGTGTTTGAACCAGAGAAACTCCATCTTGAACAGGGTCTGGGTAAAATAAAGCTGAGACCTGCTGGGCTACATTCACAGATTAGGCATTCTTAGTTGCAGGATGAGATAGGAGGTCAGCACAAGATACAGGTCACAAAGACCCCGCTGATAAAACAGGATGCAGTAAAGAAGCTGGCCAAAACACGCCCAAAGCAAGATAAAGATGGAACTGACTTCTGGTTGTCCTCATTGCTCTTCATACACTAACTATAATGTGTGACCATGCTAGAAGACACTCCCACCAGTGCCATAACAGTTTACAAATACCATGGCAATGTCTAGAAGTTACCCTAAATGGTCAAAAAGGAAAAGGAACCCTCAGTTCCAAGAAATTGCCACCCCTTTACTGGAAAACTCATGAATAATCCACCCCATATGTAGCATATAATCAAGAAATAACCATAAAAATATCCAACCAGCAGCCCTCAGGGCTGCTCTGCCTATGGACCAGCCATTCTTTTGTTTCTTCTCTAATAAACTTGCTTTCACTTTACTCTATGGACTTACCCTGACTTCTTTCCTGTGTAAGATCCAAGAACCCTCTCTTGGGGACTTGATTAGGACCCCATTCTGGTAATAATATGATCCAACAATTCCACTCCTAGGTATATACCCAAGAGAAATAAAAACATGCCTATACAAAAACTCATACACAAATGTCCATGGCTGGGCTTGATGGCTCACCCCTGTAATCCCAGCACTTTGGGAGGCTGAGGTGGGCAGATCACTTGAGCTCAGGAGTTCAAGACCAGCCTGGCCAACATGGTGAAACCCCGTCTCTACTAAAAATACCAATATTAGCTGGGTGTAGTTGTGTGCACCTGTAATCCCAGCTACTGAGGAGGCTGGGCCAGGAGAATCATTTGAACTGGAAAGGCAGAGGTTTCAGTGAGCCAAGCAAGACTCCATCTCTTAGAAAAAAAAAAAAAAATGTTCATAAGCAGCACTGTTTGTAATAGCCAAAAGCAGAAACAACTCAAATGTCTACCAACTGATGAATGGATTTACAAAACGTGGTATATACATACAATGGAAGATTATTTGGCAATAAAAAGAAACGGGGCTGGGCACAGTGGCTCACACCTATAATCCCAACAACTTGAAAGGCCGAGGTGGGAGGATTGCTTGAGCCCAGTTGTTTGAGACCAGCCTGGGTAATACAGTGAGACTTCATCTGTATAGGAAAAAAATTTTAAGTAAAAAATAAAAAGAAATAAAGTATTGATATATGATATAACATGGATAAAGCTTGAAAATATTATGCTAAGTGAAAGAAGCCAGTCACAAGAACACATATTATTCCATTTATATGAAATATTGAGAATAGGCAAGTTCACAGAAACAAAAAAGTAGATTAGGGTTCCCAGGGGCTGGAGAGAGGAGGCTGAAGGGTGGGGTGAAAAAAGGAGCAATTACTAATGGGCATGGAGTTTCTTGTTGGGGTGATGAACATGTTCTGAAGACTGATTTTGGTAATAGTTATACAATTCTGTGACTATACTAAAAATCAGGCACTTGTTCTTCAAGTCACCCACTTGGATGTCTTCCAAGCATACTTTCTCTTTTTTCATTTTCTAAAGCCTTTTAAAAATAAACTCCCGGCCCGGCGCGGTGGCTTACACCTGTAATCCCAAGCACTTTGGGAGGCTGAGGTGGGTGGATCACCTGAGGTCAGGAGTTGGAGACCAGCCTGGCCAACATGGTGAAACCCTGTCTCTACTAAAAATACAAAAAAATTAACTGGGTGGCAGGCGCCTGTAATCCCAGTTGCTCAGGAGGCTGAGGCAGAAGAATCGTTTGAACACAGGAGGCAGAGGTTGCAGTGAGCCGAAATCACACCATTGCACTCCACCCTGGACGACAAGAGCAAGACTCCATCTTAAAAATAAAATAAAATAAACTTCCACTCTTGCTGTGGAAAAAAATCATTGAGGAATATACTTTAAATGGGTGAGTGGTATGACATATAAATTATATCTCAATAAAGCTGTTTTTTTTTTAAAAAAAAAAAAAAAAAAAGAACACTGAGGCCTGGATAAAGCACTGTACCAGCTGGACAGAGTTTCAATTCAATTGTAACATCCCATAAGCCCATTAAGACCCATAGCCAACCTATAAAACTGCAATAATCTGAACTTTGGCTTTACTTTAAAAAAAAAAACACCTAACATCGAGGCCTAGGACCTCATTTCTGGTCATTCCCTACCAGCTCTGTACCACTTGTTTAATTGATTTAATGAGAAACATACCCGAAGTAATGATGTGTATTTACTGAGCATCTATTATGTGATACTTTTCTAGGGCCCATGATTCAACAGTGAGACATGTAGTCTCTGCATACAAAATGCTTACACTACATTCACCAGGTAATCTTGAGAGGGCATGGTAAGCGCTACACAGGGGTAAGTACTGGGTACTTCAGAAGCATGACCTGGGGTTGGGGTGTTAGCATAGCATAGCACAGAAGAAGTGATGTCTAAACCAAAGATAACTAAAGTTGATAAGAAAGAGGCATAACAGGAGCATTCTAGGCAGATAGAATAAGTGCAAAGGCCCAGACACAATAGAGAACAGGGGTATTTAAGGAATTAAAGAATGTGCTGTGTACCTGGAGTACAAGAATGGGAGTAAGGTAGGGGCAGGATTAGCACTTGTAATATGACAAAAAAAAAAAAAAAGCTTGGGGGCCCTATTGAAGAGATCAAAGTGCATCCTGAGGGCAACAGAGAACCATTTAAAGGGCTTTAATATTGGGGAAAATGTGATTAGAATTTTGTCTCATACATCCACTCCATCCACACTGCAGAAAATGAATTAGAGTGGCATGGAATTAGACTGAAGACAAAAAAGTGGAATCAGAGAGAAGGCTGTTGCGGTGATCTAGAAAAGGAAATGCCTGAATCAGTAGTGTGAGTAAGGTTGGAAAAAGAAGTGGACAGCTTGAGAGATATTTAGCAGGTAGTATTGTCAAGAGGAGTGATTGACTAGATGTGGGGGTGATAAAAGAGTAATCAAAGATGGTGGCCAGATTTCTGGTGTGGATCATTGTGGGGTACCATCCACTGAAATTTTTTTTTAAATTTTTTGAGACAGGGTCTCACTCTGTCACCTAGGCTACAGTGCAGTCTTGTGATCACAGTTCACTGCAGCCTCAACCTCCGGGGCTCAAGCAATCCCAGCCTCCTGAGTACCCGGTATTACAGGCACATGCCACCACGCAGAGATAATTATTTTTTTAAGACATGAGGTCTCAGGCCGGGCGCGGTGGCTCACGCTTGTAATCCCAGCACTTTGGGAGGCCGAGGCAGGCGGATCACGAGGTTAGGAGATCGAGACCACAGTGAAACCCCATCTCTACTAAAAATACAAAAAATGAGCCGGGCGTGGTGGCGGGCGCCTGTAGTCCCAGCTACTCGGAGAGGCTGAGGCAGGAGAATGGCATGAACCCAGGAGGCGGAGCTTGCAGTGAGCCGAGATTGCGCCACTGCACTCCAGCCTGGGCGACAGAGCGAGACTCCATCTCAAAAAAAAAAAAAAAAAAAAAAAAAGACATTATGTTGCCCAGGTCACAGGCATGAGCCATCACGCCTGGCCATCTCTCTCTCTCTTTAAATAGAGATGGGGTCTTACTCTTTGCTTGGTCACAAACTCCTGGACTCAAGCAATCCTCCCGCCTCAGCCTCCCAAAAGTGGTGGGATTACAGGTGTGAGCTGCTGCACCTGGCTACAATTTTGTTTTAAACAATCAGGTTTAGAGGCAAGTAAGTTCAGTTTCTTTGGACATGTTGCATATTCAAAAGCAGATGTCCAATAAACTGTTGAGATATACAATTCAAGAGAGATGGAGGGCTGGGTGCAGTGGCTCATGCCTGTAATTCCAGCACTTTGGGAGGCCAAGGCAGGCGGATCACTTGAGGTCAGTAGTTGAGACCAGCCTGGCCAACATGGCGAAACGCTGTCTCTACTAAAAATACAAAAACTAGCCAAGTGTTGTGGTGGGCACCTGTAATCTCAGCTACCTGGGAGGCTGAGGCAGGAAAATCGCTTGAACCCGGGAGGCAGAGGTTTCAGTGAGCAGAGATCATGCCACTGCACTCCAGCCTGGGCGACAGAGGGAGACTCTGTCTCAAAAAAAAAAAAAAAAAAGAGAGAGAGAACGCGAGACAGGCACAGTGGCTCACACCTGTAACCCCAGCCCTTTGAAAGGCTTAGGTAGCTGAATAGCTCGAAGCTGGAGGAGTTCAAGATCAGCCTGTGCAACATAGCGAGACCCTGTCTCTACCAAAAAAAAAAGTTTTTAATTAGCTGGGCACAGTGGCTCATACCTGTAATCCCAGCACTTTGGGATGCTAAAGTGGAAGGATTGCTTGAGCCCAGGAGTTAAAAGTTATAGTGAGCTATGATCACACCACTGCATTCTAGCCTGGGTGAAAGAGTAAGACCCCATCTCTGTTTAAAGAGACAGAGAGATGGCCGGGCGCGATGGCTCACACCTGTAATCCCAGCACTTTGGGAGGCCGAGGCGGGCAGATCATGAGGTCAGGAGATTGAGACTATCCTGGCTAACACAGTGAAACCCCGTCTCTACTAAAAATACAAAAAATTAACCGGTGTGGTGGCAGGCACCTGTAGTCCCAGCTACTCAGGAGGCTGAGGCAAGAGAATGGCATGAACCCGGGAGGCAGAGATTGCAGTGAGCCGAGATCTCACCACTGCATTCCAGCCTGGGCAACAAAGGGAGACTCTGTCTCATAAAAAGAGAGAGAGAGAGAGATGGGCCATTCATCAGGTATCAATTATAACTGAAGTCACAGAGGGAACATGAGTATATAGAAAGAGAAGAGGACATAAGGACACTGAATTTAAGGAATGGAATGGACACATCAGAGAAGGTGGTAACGAAAACTCAAAAGGAATGGCCAGAGAGGTAGAAGAGAATCCAACAGTGTGAGGGCCAGAGCAGCAATTCCAAAGCAAAGCACTAGCGGACTGTGGTTAAGTGTGCTGCAATGCCAAGTAAAACAAGGGTGAGAAAGGGTCATTCTATTTTGCAACTGTGTCAACATTGGCGACCCTGGTGAGAGTAGTTTTGGTTGCACAACGGGAATAAATCTACTCTAGGATGCTCAGGAGTAGATGAGAGATAACTAAATGGAGATAGTATACTATAAACTCTTTTTAAGTATTAGTTTAGGCCAGGCACAGTGGCTCATGCCTGTAATCCCAGCAATCTGGAAGGCCGAGGCAGGTGGATCACCTGAGGTCAGGAGTTTGAGACCAGCATGGCCAATATGGTGAAACCCCGTCTCTACTAAAAATACAAAAATTAGCCAGGCATGGTGGTACATGCCTGGAGTCCCAGCTACTCTGAGGCAGGAGAATCGCTTGAACTCAGTAGGAGGAGGTTGCAGTAAACTGAGATTGCAACACTGCACTCCAGCCTGGGCAACAGAGCGAGATACTGTCTCAAAAAAAAAAAAAATAACCATAAATAAATAAATGTTAGTTTCTAAAAAAAGAAGAGAGTGATATGGTAGAAGCCAGTAAGAGAAGTAGAGTTCAAAAGGGGTATTTTTAATATAAGACAGGCTTAAATATATTTAAATATTAAAATATTGAAACAGATGCAGAGTTTTTAGTTTCCTATTATGATCATGCTCTTTCTTCTAACTACTTCCTTCCTTCTCACAGGAAATTACTACTGAAATACCAGACATTCAGCCTAGTCCTGCAGTTTGCTGCATAGAATGCCAGTCACTGAGTCAACAAGTATTTCCAGGAAGGAGGGCTTGCATCGGGGGGTGCAGTGAAAGACAACAGGAGATAAAGTCTCAAATCAGTCTCTCTGACTGACTGAAACTGGGGAGTTTATATAGCAGGAAAGGTGGGAAAACAGAAATTAGGGAGGGGTAGGGAAGCAGTAATGACGGATAAGGAATCTGGTATCTCACTGTCTGGGTGTGAGGATCTGATGAGTTTCAGTTCCTTGCCTGAGGGTAGGTTTCCTAAGGAAGGAACTCAGATGAGACAAATGCAAGTTTAGAGTTTTAAGACTAGGGAAGGTCAATTTCTGTGTTTATTCAAAAAACCTGTAAACATTAGTCCTGTGGGACAATTGCGCTGGTTTCAAAATCTGGAAGGGAAGAGCTAGCTGAAGATAAGATAGATCCTAAGTATTTTAAGGCAGAGCAGCTTCACGACAGATTTGACTTACCAACATTTCAAACATAGTGCCTCCATACCACGTTAAAATCTCCTCTCCTATAACCAGGTCTTTTCTCTGATTATGACCACATATAATATAAAACTACTGATTTGCTCATCATCTTTTAAACAAATCATATTCTTCTAAAATAGGACTTTCAAAACTATAAATAGTTGCTAACTTATAAAAATCCAGTGGAGACTGCTAATGGTTTCCTTCTTTCTCTCTTCTTATGTTAGCAGTAGAATCTCCATTGCTACTTCTGTGGGAGTACTTGTTTGTTAATATTTTGAGAGAAACTGTGGTTTCTTTCTATTTTTTTTTTTTTTTTTTGAGACAGAGTCTCTTGTTGCCCAGGCTGGAGTGCAATGGTGCGATCTCGGCTCACCGCAACCTCTGCCTCCCGGGTTCAAGCAATTTCCTGCCTCAGCCTCCTGAGTAGCTGGGATTACAGGTATGCACCACAATGCCCAGCTAATTTCATATTTTTAGTAGAGACAGGGTTTCTCCATGTTGGTCAGGCTGGTCTCGAATTCCCGACCACAGGTGATCCGCCCTCCTCAGCCTCCCAAAGTGCTAGGATTACAGGCGTGAGCCACCGCTCCTGGTGAAACTGGTTTCAAAGATGGAAAAGGGAAGAATCTGTCAAAGCAGTAAGCGCACAGGAATGCTAACCCTAGGACTGACTCCAGGTAGGGTTGAGTAACTCCCATTGGGCAGTTACTCAAAGATTTTGCCCCCACTCTGCCTAAAATTTTCATCCCACTTTATTAAACTACATGGTATTTCATCTAATTCATTTAGCAAATGATTCTGAGAAGATTACAGAGCTTTCAGCTATACATGAATCACTTGTACAAACTGCTTTTCCCTCACCACCCAGCTTCCATCTAACACACTGAGTTGGGAGCTTTAATGGGAATGGGGTAGGATTGGGAAAATGACTCAAAAGCAGGAAATTTGGGCCATAAATGAGGAACAAGATAGGCCTGGATCAGATATTAAAGTAGAGGGATAAGGGTAGCATCAAAGTCCTATATACCTTAAATCTTAGAAGAGGGAGAAGAGTTCATAAAAAGGGTTCAAGAGATGAAAAGATATCACAGGTAAGCATCATTTTTAATGTGTGCCTCATGTAATCCTGTGCCAGGAATGGTAGATAGGACTCTTTTCCCTTCCCTGGGATATTTCTAACATTTAGAACCCAAGTGTAGTAGGGTTCTCCAGAGAAGCAGAACCAACAAGATGTTGTGTGTTTGTATATAAAAAGAGCTTTATTATAAAGAATTGTCTCACACAATTATAAAGGCTGACAAGTCCCAAGAGCTCCAGGGTAAGCTGCAAAGCTAGAGACCCAAGAGAGCCGGTTGTATAGTTTCAGTCCAAAGGCCAGCAAGGCTCAAGAGCTGATGATTCAGTTTGAGTCTGGAGACAGGAAGAAGCGAATATTCCAGTTTGAAAGTGGTCAGGCAGGAGGAATTCCTTTACTCAAGGGAGGATAAGTCTTTTTGTTCTATTCAGGCCTTCAACTGATTGGATGAGGTCCACCCATATTAGGGAGAGCAACCTACTTTGTTCAGTCTATCAATTTAAATCTTAATCTCATGCAAAAATATCTTCACGGAAATACCCAGAATAGGCCGGGAGCAGTGGCTCAGGCCTGTAATCCAGCACTTTGGGAGGACAAGGCAGGTGGATCATGAGGTCAGGAGTTCGAGACCAGCCTGGCCAACATGTAGAAACCTCGTCTCTCCTAAAAATACAAAAATTAGCCAGGTGTGGTGGCATGAGCCTATAATCCCAGCTACTTGGGAGACTGAGGCAGGAGAATTGCTTGAACTTGGGAGGTGGAGGTTGCAGTGAGCCGAGATCAAGCCGTTGCACTCCAGCCTGGGCAACAGAGCAAGATTCCATCTTGGGGAGAAGAAAAAAACACCCAGAATAATATCTGACCAAATCCCTGGGCACGTCATGGTCCAGCTAGGTTGACAAGTAAAAGTAACCATAACACTAAATTAGTAATACAGCTCAGCCACATTGTCCATTCAACATTTACAAAGACCTGTGCTAGACACTCTGGAATACTCATAGCTAAATTACATATGATTCCTTCCTTCTAGTGTAAGAATGATAACCCATATATAATTCTAGGTAGAGAGCATTAAGTACCACAAGGGGGTCTAAAAATTGAGATGACTTCAGTAGGGAGAGATTATTCTTTCCATAAGGTTTCGTAAAAAGCATTTCAGCAGGGCACTGAAGAATGATGATAATGGCATAAAGGAGAAAACATTCCTAACAAAGAAAGGAAACACAAAAAGACAAAAGAATCAGGAAACCGGGCTGGGCATGGTGGCTCACGCCTGTAATCCCAGCACTTTGGGAGGCCAAGGCGGGCGGATCACGAAGTCAGGAGATCGAGACCATCCTGGCTAACACGGTGAAACCCCGTCTCTACTAAAAATACAAAAATTAGCCAGGCGTGGTGGTGGGCGCCTGTAGTCCCAGCTACTCGGGAGGCTGAGGCAGGAGAATGGCGTGAACCCGGGAGGCGGAGCTTGCAGTGAGCCGAGATCGCGCCACTGCACTCCAGCCTGGGGGACAGAGCAAGACTCCGTCTCAAAAAAAAGAATCAGGAAACCATGGCAAGTCATGTAGTTTAACTGTTATTTATTTATTTATTATTTATTTATTTATATTTAGATGGGGTCTCACTCTGTTGCCCAGGCTGGAGTGCAGTGATATGATCTCAGCTCACTGCAGCCTTGACCTCCTGGGCTCACAAGTGATCCTCTCACCTCAGCCTCTCAAGTAGCTGGAACTATAGGTGTGCACCACCATGCCCAGCTAATTTTATTTTTTGTAAAGACAAGGTCTTGGCCAGACGTGGTGGCTCACGCCTGTAATCCTAACACTTTGGGAGGCCGAGGCAGGCAGATCACAAGGTCAAGAGATCGAGACCATCCTGGCCAACATGGTGAAACCCCGTCCCTACTAAAAATACAAAAATTAGCTGGGTGTGGTGGTACATGCCTGTAGTTCCAGCTACTGGGGAGGCTGAGGCAGGAGAATCGCTTGAACCCGGAAGGCGGAGATTGCAGTGAGCCGAGATCGCACCACTGCACTCCAGCCTAGCGACAGAACGAGACTCTGTCTCAAAAGAAAAAAAAAAAAAGACAAGGTCTCACTACATTGCTCAGGTTGCTCTAGAACTCCTGGGCTCAAGTGATCCTCCCACTTTAGCCTCCCAACGTGCTGGGATTATAGGTGTGGGCCACCGCACCCTGCCAATTTTATTTTTTTTTTTTTATTTTTTATTTTTTTATTTATTTTTTCTTTCAGAGACAAGGTCTCACTCTGTCACCCAGGCTGGAGTGCAGTGGTATAATCATGGCTCACTCCGCCTTGACTTCCTGGGCTCAAGTGATCCTCTCACCTCAGCCTCCCAAGTAGCTGGGACAACAGGTCCATGCCACCACACCTGGCTAATTTTTTAATGAAGATCTTGCTGTGTTGCCCAGGCTGCTCTTCGACTCCTGGCCTCAAGCAATCTTCCTACTTGGCCTTCCAAAATGTTGGGATTACAGGCATCAGCCACTGTGCCAACCAAATGTATTTTAAAGTATATGAGGAAGAACAAAAGTGATTTGTATAACAGAAGGTAGCAAAAGGAATTCAGAACTTCCCAATCTCCCCAGTAGGTCTTTCTAAAAACCTTTGGCCCAGAATCTTTCTGAAACTGTCTCAGTTCAACTGCTAAATACTTCTGGGAAGTAACTTACTTCCATTCTGCTAATTCCTGCCATTTCCTAGAGTTTCCCTCCTTCTCAGGCCTTAGATATGCCCAGTACCCCATTAGGCTCTAGATTTAAAAGGCTTTTGAGGGGGAATCTGAGCACCTAATCAACATTTACAGCATATTTCATGAAACATATTTCAAATACAACACATGAATTTCAAATTTATGAAACAAATATCTATCATTGCCTAGTATGTATCATGTATTGTGATAAGTCCAGGGGCTACAAAAATGAATAAAAATATGTTTCCTGCCCTAAAGGAACCCACTGTCAACTTTGGAACAAAGACTCTTCACAAAATGGAAAATGCCTATGGAGACATCTTGAGAAGAGCCAAACATATCTTCTGGCCAGGCACGGTGGCTCACGCCTGTAATCTCAGCACTTTGGGAGGCTGAGGTAGGGGGATCATTTGAGGTCAGGAGTTCAAGACCAGCCTGGCCAACATGGTGAAACCTCATCTCAACTGAAAATACAAAAATTAGCTGGGCATGGTGGCGCACACCTGTAATCCCAGCTACTCAGGAGGCTAAGGCAGAAGAATTGCTTGAACCCAGGAGGCAGAGACTGCAGTGAGCCAAGATCACACCACTGTACTCCAACCTGGGCGATTGAGTGAGACTCTGTCTCAAAATATATATGTGTGTGTGTGTGTGTGTGTGTGTGTATCTTCCATGTCAGTTCTAACCAAGAAAGCAATTTTGCCTGATTTGTGACCACAGGAAAAAGGGTGCTCACTTTACTTTCAAATCAGTGCCCAGTCACTGTTAGCACAAGCCACAGCAGTGGAGCTAACCAACATATGATGTAAAATGCCTTCTATTTGCCTGGTGCTATGGCAAGTACTACAGGCAAGATCCGTAAAGATGGAAAGGGGCATCCCAGAGAAGAAAGCAGCAATCACAGCTAACGCAACTTATCCTGCTTCTGGGCTTCATCTTCCCCTAACTCATTGATTCAATCTGTCCTCCACTTTGACAGTCAAAGAGATCACCCTAAAACACAAGTCTGCTAATGTCAATGATACATGAGCCACCACGTCTTATAACAGTGAAAAAATATGGCAGTAAGAGATCTTATCTAACCCATGCTCCCCCATCTTGCCTTTCCCTTAACCATTCCTACACTTAGGCTAAACTAACTTTGGGAGACATTTAGTTTATAGTTTAAATGATAAGAAACCTTCCCCAAAACTCAACCACCTTTGTAAAGCTAATGAAAGGCCATCAGACTAGGGGGAGGAGAGGAACCTGAATTCTGCTAAGCTGTAGACTGGTCACCAGATATGTCCTGCACATAACATCACTGTTGTAGATTGGCATTTTGAGATATCTTTTCAGGTTTTTTGCATGTCTGACACCCAGAGCTCCACCTGGACCTGCCAACTCCACTCCTGTGGCCCTACCCAGAAGCAACTCAGCTCAAGAGAGCAGCTTCAAGATCCTGTGATTTCATCTCCACCCAAACCAATCAGCAGCAAGCACTCCAACCCCTTCCCCCAAACTGCCTTTGAAAAACCTCTAACCTATGAGCTGAAGATGAGGCTGATTTGAATAACAATTCCATCTCCCATGTGGTGTGGCCAGCCTTGTGTCAATTAAACTCTTTCGTCCCACCCCATAAACTCTTTTTTTACTGCAATGCTGTGGTCATTATTTGTGCATCAGGCAGGAAGAACCTGTTGGGTGGTTACATCAATACCCTGCCTAAAATCTAGGTGTAGTTCTCCATCACCTTGAGGATAAAATCTAAACTTCTTCACCAAGCATACCAGGCTCTTTGTAATCTGGTCCCTGATTATTTCTAATCACTGTGCCTGTGTACTCTCTGTGGCAACAGGCTCAGCTACTTGCACTTCCCTGAACACATCACTCACTTTGCACTCCCTCACGTCACGGACTTTGCGTGTATTGCTCCCTCTCCCTAGACGGCCCTCCTCTCAATTTCTACTCCTCGTTCAGAACTTAGCTCTTAAAAATAGAAAGAAAAGAGAAGAAAAGGTTTCTCTGTTCTCAGCATTCTCATCCCAGGATGAGTTAGTAAGCCCTCCCCTATGCTCCTGTAACACTTGATTTGTCCTTTAATCATAACGCTTGTCATTCTTTTTTTTTTTTTTTGAGACAGAGTCTCGCTCTTGTCGCCCAGGCTGGAGTACAGTGGCACGATCTCAGCTCACTGCAACTTCCGCCTCCCGAGTTCAAGCAATTCTCCTGCCTCAGCTTCCCGAGTAGCTGGGATTACAGGTGCCCATCATCACGCCTGGCTAATTTTTGTATTTTTAGTAGAGATGGGGTTTCTCCATGTTGGCCAGGCTAGTCTCAAACTCCTGACCTCAGGTGATCCACCTGCCTCAGACTCCCAAAGTGCTGGGAATACAGGCGTGAGCCACCGTGCCCGACCCGTGCTTGTCATTCTGTTCTGTAACTGTTTGACTTGTCTCCCTTATAAGGCTATGAGCTCCTTAAGGGCCACCATGTTTTTATTTCCATTAATACATTTAGTACCTAATATAGTGCTTAGTATCTAGTAGGCATTCAGGAAACTACATGCTTATTAAGGAATTCAATGAATGAATAAATAGCACCAAACATTTACTGGATTCCATGTGTGAGGCACATGGTGAAGTCTTAAACTTAATCAATGTATTGAGTTTGTGAAAGGAAAATAAAATCTTGGGATCGCAAATTCACTATGCCAAAGGGAAAAGTTAAGCTTGGGAACTGAGTCATGCAGAAACTGCCTTCTTTTTGTTCCTAAACAGATAGCTGTAATTTCACAGGCTTACATTATCTTATGTAAAATGTAGATCTATTGAGCACTAGATAAATGCATAATTGACTGCCCCCCATTCCTTTCTTTTCACATGTAAAATATGAATTCACTGAGTGCTAATCAAAGCCTCCAAAGAATATAACTGTTTGCTTCACTGCCTACCCTCCCCTTTCTTTTTCTTTCCTCCCCCTCCTCCTGCCTGCTCTTTCTCCTTTAAATATTGAAGTCCTCGGCCAGGCGCGGTGGCTTATGCCTGTAATCCCAGCACTTTAGGAGGCCGAGGGGGGTGGATCACGAGGTCAGGAGATAGAGACCATCCTGGCTAACACGGTGAAACCCTGTCTCTACTAAAAATACAAAAAAAAAATTAGCCAGGCATGGCGGCGGGCGCCTGTAGTCCCAGCTACTCAGGAGGCTGAGGCAGGAGAATGGCGTGAACCCAGGAGGCGGAGCTTGCAGTGAGCCCCGAGATCATGCCACTGCACTCCAGCCTGGGCGACAGAGCAAGACTCCGTCTCCAAAAATTTATATATATATATTGAGGTCCTCAAAACCCTCTTTGGAAAAAGCAAGGCCACAGATCCTACTGCAACATGGCTCTTTTTCTCCAGGTGCATCCTCAGCATCCTCAACCTTGGCAAAATAAACCTCTAAATTGATTGAGATCTGTCTCAGGCACTTTTTGGTTTATAGGTGTCTATAATATAAATAGTATCTGGCCAGATACTAAAAAAATTAGTAACTCCAGGTGCAGTGGTTCATGCCTGTAATCCTAACACTTTGGGAGGCCAAGGTGGGATCACTTAAGCCCAGGAGTTCAAGACTAGCCTGTGCAACAAGAGGAGACCCTCTGTCTCTACAAAGAAGAAAGAAGAGAGGAGGAAGAAGAAGGAGGAGGAGGAAGAGGAGGGAGAGGAGGGGGAGGGGGAAGGAGGAGGAGGAGGAGGAAAAGGAAAAGAAAAGAGGAAGGAAAAGAAAGAATGAAGAGGCCTAGATTTGGAGAAAAAAAAAAAAAAAAACTCTGAGAAAGCACCTGCCTAACCTCCCTCAGGAGACTCTGGTGAAAAGCAAATGTGATAATACCTGTGAAACTATTTTATAAATTGAAAAACTATACAAAACATCTAAAGAGAAGCAATAATGTTATTTCTGCCCTTCTTAGGTTATTTCAGAACAGGAATGGTATAAACCTGAAGCCTACCAAATAATCACTCCTTTCCTGAAACATTTTATCAATTTATCCACTTCTCCAGGTGCCCCAAGTTAGGTGTCTCCTGAGATGTATCTTGCAGAACTCAAACTGTTAATAAAGTTATAATGTCAAAGTACCTATAACATACAGTAAAGGCCCTCCTCACTCACACACAAAGTCTCTTACAAGAAGCTTCTTCCCTGATATTGCACTGGCTTTCTGAACAATCCTCCATCTACAGTTTTTCCCCTTCATACCGATTCTGCGTTTTATCATTAAAATAATCTTCCTGGCCAGGTGCGGTGGCTCACGCTTGTAATCCTAGCCCTTTGGGAGGCCAAGGCAGGAAGATCACAAGTTCAAGACCAGCCTGGCCAACATGGTGAAACCCCGTCTCTACAGAAATCATCTGGGTGTGGTGGTGTGTGTCTGTAATCCCAGCTACTCAGGAGGCTGAGGCACGAGAATTGCTGAACCCGGGAAGGCGGAGGTTGCAGTGAGCCGAGATCACACACCACTGCACTCCAGCCTGGTGACAGAGCAAGATGCCATCTCAAAAATAAAGACAAAAATAAAATAGTCTTCCTGTATCATAGAATCATAAACTCTCTAGCTAGAGAAACTCCTCTACGATCACATGATCCAAACTTCTTACTGTATAGATGAGGGATCTAAGGTCCAGAGAAATTAAAAGAATACGTGGCCAAATCAAGGTCATAATATGAACATCATTACCCTTCTCAAAAACCTTCAGATAAATTCCAAACTCCTTAGCACGGCATTCAAAGCTCTTTACAACCTGACCTCAACCCACCTATTCAATCTCATCTCTCTCTCATATCCCCTACAAGCCCTTGGTTCCAATCTGTTTTCTTCCTATCCTCTGAACTTATGCTACTTGGCCTCATTCTGTTCTTTTTCTGGAGTGTCCTTCCACCTTCCTCTCCAATCTTTGCAGGTTTGCAACACTCACTTGTTCAGAAAGCCTTCCCTGGCTTAGCCCGTGGGGCAGCTCTCATAGCTCTGAACTCTCAAAGCCTTCATGGTCCATGACACTTGTTGGCTGATGTTATTGCGAAAGTTTCCCATTCACAATAATTGCACCTCAGATAAACCTCATTGGCTACAATAACACCATTGCGCACAACCAGCCGGTATTATGTTACATGCATTCCCAACATTGTGATTTACATGATTTTCTATCTTATTACCTCTCACCCCATCTAGACTGCAACCTCCTTAAAGGCAAGAGATTGTACTTTATATTTCTCCACAGCCCCCAACTGCACCTAACCTGTGACTGTGAGCATTTACTGAGCACCTATAATGTGTAAGTTGCTGTTCTAAGGCCTTTGTGTATGTGATGTCATTTGATCCTCATAATTCAGCCAGGCACAGTGGCTCATGCCTATAATTCCAGAACTTTAGGTGGCTGAGGTGGGAGGACTGCTTGAGCCCAGCAGTTTCAGACGAGCCTGGGCAACATAGAGAGACTTCATCTCCACAAGAAATTTAAAAATTAGCCAGGCATGGTGGCACACACCTGTAGTCCCAGCTACTTGGGAGGCTGAGATGGGAAAATTGCTTGAGCCTAGGAAGACGAGGCTACAGTGAGCTGTGATCAAGCCACTGCACTCCAGCCTGGTAACAGAATGAGACTCTGTCTCAAAAAAGATCCTCAGAATTTTCTCACAAATGAGAAAAGTGAGGCTCAGAAAAGAGTAAACTGTCAAGATCACACAACTTAACTAAAAAGTGTCAGAGCTATAGTGAAATGCAGGTTCCTCGGCTTCCAAAAAAACATTTAGCCAAAAACCATGCTGCCTCTAACCCAGTTGGTGACTTGAATGGGACAGGTGAGCCCGAACTGCTCAGTGACTGACCAAGCCATTCACAAGCCCAGGCAGAGGGCCAAAGTATACATGCCAAAGAATCAGAGCAGGCTTGATGCTCCCTTCCCCTGAAGCCCAGATTTGGGTTTCCCCAGGTCCCTGCAGGGTCTCCTTTGTTTCTTGGCACTGACTCTTCACCTTGTGCCAATTTAGGCAGAGGCCCCACTCTGTTCCGCAGGTAGCTTATCCAGGAGCCCTGACCAAATGGGTAAGACAGCAGGATACAAAAAGCCAGATTCCTCTGAAGCAGTGAGAAAAGTGATTCTTGAGCAACTGGCTCAGTGGAAGGGAGCCCTTTCCTATGGCCACCCTGGTCCTGTGTTTTCCTTTCAGGGCCTGTTAGGCAACTTTGGGATTAGAGACACAAGACTTTTGCCAACAAACTGTGTCTAACAGAGTTGGAGTGTAAAAAGCCCTGACATCTTGCAAACCCCGGGACAGCGGGAAGACCCGTCTCTCTCCTGCCTTGCCCTGACTGAGGGCCACATCCTCCACGTGCCCATGGGGAAGCACAGCTTGGAAAACAGGCTTTTCTACCCTGGTGGCAACAGCTGCCATTTACTGCCATCAGTTATTTAATAACTTATTGCCAAGCTCTATACCTGGTGCTTTAAATGCTTTGTGTTTTGTGGGGGCTTCCCCCCCCCCAAAATCCTTGTTAACATTCTGTGCACTATAGTCCAGTGCAGTAGTTAAGGACACAGGCTCTGAGGTCGGGCTTCCATGTTCAGAATCCCAGCTCCACAACTTAAGAATTGTGTTAATGTTGGCATGCTGCTTAACCTCTCTATGCCTCAGTTTTCTTATATGAGAAATGACAACTACAATAGTACCTGATTCCTAGAGATATATGGGGATTAACTGTATTAATAAATATAAAGTGCTCAATACACTAGCTATTATTATAACTATTACATGGTATCATCTTCATTTTACAAATGTCGCAACTGAGCCCTAGAGAGCTTAAGTCAGTTGCCCAAGATCACGCAGATAACAGAGAACAAAGTGGATTGAAATCCAGGTCCAGTCTGCCTGACTCCGAAGGCACCAAACACCCAGTGCTTGAAGTCTCTCTCTCTGTGTCTCTTTCTCTCAAGCTGAACTATACTTACGGAGCTGTTGGGGTGGTTAAGGAGCTACAATAGGACCCAAGTTAGAATTAAGTTCCCAGGGTTACCCTGGAGAAGTGAAAATATGAAGGGCCCAGAGCTGCCATTAAGAATGTGGGGTTTGGGGCCAGGCGTGGTGGCTCAGACCTGTAATCCCAGCACTGTGGGAGGCCCAAGTGGGTGGATCAGCTAAGGTCAGGAGTTCGAGACCATCCTGGCCAATATGGGGAAACCCTGTCTCTACTAAAAATACAAACAAAAGTTAGCTGGGTGTGGTGGTGGGCACCTGTAATCCTGGCTACTAGGAAGGCTGAAGCAGGAGAATCACTTGAACCCAAGAGGCAGAGATTGCAGTGAGCCGAGATCACATCATTGCACTGCAGCCTGGACAACAGAGAATCCATCTCAAAAAAAAAAAAAAAATGTGGGGTTTGGGCCAGACGCAATGGCTCATGCCTATAATCCCAGCACTATGGGAGGCTAAGGCAGGAGGATCACTTGAGCCCAGGAGCTAGAGACTAACCTGAACAATATAGCAAGACCCTGTCCCTACAAAAATAAGTTAAAAAGTTAGCCACATGTGGTGGCACACACCTGTGGTCTCAGCTACCCAGGAGGCTGAGGTGGGAGGATCGTTTGAGCCCAGGAGGTTGAGACTGCAGTGAGGTGTGTTCACACCACTGCACTTCAGCCTGGGTGATATAGCAAAACCCTGCCTCAAAAAATAAAAAATAAAAATAAAAAAAGAATGTGGGGTTTGGGCTGAGCACAGCAGCTCAAGCCGATATATAATCCTAGCACTTTGGGAGGCTGATGCAGGAGGATCACATGAGCCTAGGAGTTTGAGACCAGTGTAGGCAACAAAGTGAGACCCTGTCTCTACAAAAAATTAGCCAAGTGTGGTGGCATGAGCCAGCTGCTCTAGAAGCTGAGGCAGGAAAATCACTTAAGCCCAAAAGGTCGTGGCTGCAGTGAGTCATGATTGTGACAGGGTACTCCAGCCTGTGCAACAGAGTGAGACTGTGTCCCAAAAAAAAAAAGAATGTGTGGTTTGGAAAATTTTCACTCATCCTACCCCCAGTGATTTTACACAAGTGACATCAGGCTGAAATGATATCAAAAGCAGTATTAAAGGGGGAAAGAAGTCACAAAAGGGCATCATGAAGAATTAGAAGAATGGGAGAAAACAGGGAAGGAAGTCCCAGCTGCCACTGCCTTTGTGCCTCTGTGTGGTGGAGGGGACAGCAGCTTAATGTATGAGCCTCCGACAAAAATTTGGCACCAGTTGGTCTGAGCATGCCTTTTTTATTTTTTTTATTTTGAGACAGACTCTGCCCTCTGTCACTCAGGCTGGAGTGCTGTGGGGCAATCATGACTCACTGCAGCCTCGACCACCAAGGCTCTAGTGATCTTCCTGCCTCAGCCTCTCAAGTAGCTGGGACTACAGGCATGTGTCACCATACTCAGCTAAATTTTTTGATTTTTTTTTTTTTTTAGAGATAAGGTCCCGCTATGTTGCCCAGACTGCTCTTGAATTCCTAGGCTCAAGGAGTCCTCCCACCTCGGCCTCCCAAAGGAATGGGATTACAGGCATGAGCCACTGTGCCTGGCCTGAGCATTTCTTGTGCATCTTTCTCCACAAATGCCCATCCCTCCCTTTTTTTGAGATGGAGTCTCACTCTGTTACCCAGGCTGGAGTGCAGTGGTATGATCTCAGCTCACTGCGACTTCCACCTGCTGGGTTCAAGTGATTCTCATGCCTCAGCCTCCGGAGTAGCTAGGATTACAAGTGTGCCCCACCATGCCCAGCTAATTTTTGTATATAGATAGATACCTATATATATAGATATCTATATCTATCTGTCTGTGCATGCATGTGTGTATGTGTGTGTGTGTGTATAAATATATATATATATATATATATATATATTTTTTTTTTTTTTTTTTAGACAAAGTCTCACTCTGTCACCCAGGCTGGAGTACACTGGCAAGATCTCGGCTCACTGCAACCTCCTCCTCCTGGGTTCAAGCAATTCTCCTGCCTCAGCCTCCTGAGTAGCTGGGATTATAGGAGTATGCCACCTCGCCCAGCAAATTTTTGTATTTTTGGTAGAGATGGGGGTTTCACCATGTTGGTCAGGCAGGTCTCAAACTCCTGACCTCAGGTGATCCACCTACCTCGGCCTCCCAAAGTACAGGGATTATAGGCATAAGCCACCACGCCTAGCCTTAATTTTTATATTTTTAGTAGAGACAAGGTTTCACCAAGTTGGCCAGGCTGGTCTCAAACTCCTGACCTCAGGTGATCCACCCACCTCGGCCTCCCAAAGTACAGGGATTGCAGGCATGAGCCACCACGCCCAGACTTAATTTTTATATTTTTAGTAGAGACAAGGTTTCACCAAGTTGGCCAGGCTGGTCTCAAACTCTTAGAAGCAATCCTCCCACTTCAGCCTCCCAAATTGCTGGGATTAAAGCTATGAGCCACCGTGCCTGGCCCTGCCCCATTTAATAATGCCTAGCATCCTGGTCTGAATGGAGAGAAGTAATTATAGTTCCCTACGGACTCCGCAAGGCTCAAGTTGCCCTGCCATCTCCCTACTACTGTTTGTAAGAACAACTAACAAATCCCATTTCTGGTCCTCCAGGGAACATACACTCATTCTCCACCTCTGGGTGTGCTTGAGGCCATGCTGCTGTATCTGGAGAACTGAGGGGCAAGCTGAGAGATAACTGCAGTTGCCACCCCCACCACATTCCCGCCACAGCCTTTCTTAAAGAGCCCAGTGTCTTGCCTTCCCATGGACACTGTGTCCTAAAAGGGAGAGTCAGAAAGTGGCAAGGGGCTGGACTCACATCCCACTCTCCTGTGTCAGCTGCTGCGTGTCTGAGCTAGCCTGTCTGATTCTGAGAGCTCCCAAAGGCTTGCAAGAGAGACAGTTGGGTACTGTAAGAATTAGCCCCAGAAGGCCATGTTCAAGAAAAGACAAACCATTTGTTCCTGAGGAAAGAGATCCTATTTTATTTATCTGTTTTTTCTTTTTTTTCTTTTTTTGAGATGGAGTCTCACTCTGTCGCCCAGGCTGGAGTGCAGTGGCGCGATCTCAGCTCACTGCAACCTCCGCCTCCCGGGTTCAAGCGATTCTCCTGCCTCAGCCTCCCAAGTACCTGGGATTACAGGTGCCCGCCACCACACAAAGCTAATTTTTGTATTTTTAGTACAAGTGGGGTTTCACCATCTTGGCCAGGCTTGTCTTGAACTCCTGACCTAGTGATCTACCCGCCTCGGCCCCCCAAAGTGCTGGGATTACAGGCGTGAGCCACCGCGCCCAGCTTATTTTATTTATCTTTGAGAATTCAGCACCTGGCCGTTGTTAGATACGTGAAAAATATCAGTGAAATTTAATTGTTTTTAAAGGGCAGAATGCCTAAATGTTGGTTAGAAACAAGCCATAAATCTGACCAGTTTCCTGCAATGTCAACGTGTCGCCAGTTTTTCAGGAACAGGATGATACCTCTGTCACAGAAACGATCAAATCCTCTAGGTCCAACTCATAAATCCAAGAGTGTGATGGCTAAACAACCAACATCTGATTTCTGAGAACTGACCTTGGACTATTCAGAAGGTCTGGGAATTTCATCCTCCACCTCCTAATCCCTCACATGATTCATACCCAGGAATAAAACAAGGCGGATTTCAGACTGGATTAAGAAAATTTCTAACATCTTATCCAGCCTCTGACAAGTTACCAGGACATTGCACAAAAAGCAGAAACATAAAGACAGCAAGCCCAGCTCCTAAATCACTTCCTCTCAGCATCAGCACATCAGCAGCCACTGATCCACATTCTGACCCACACGCATGCACCAGACACATGTAAATACACTCACAAAGCTTCACCTTAAACTCTTAAGTAGCAGTGACATACAAGACATTATCACAGCACACAGAGTCTCACATGTGTTACAGGAGCTCCCCAGACAATACTAACCAAACCATAAGAATATAACTCCGCCTACCCTTCACCATATCTGTATGAATACTGGGAGCTGGAGCATGCACATGTGTCTCTCTGTGCCCTGGATCTGTCAGGTTCTATGGAAAAGGGGAAATATGAAACAGAGACCCTGATGGCTATGAAAAGAATTTCCTGCTATTTGCTTCAAAGACCTGTAGGCAGGAAACAGTTGGGAAATCTATCAAAACAATCATAGCCTACGCTAGAAACTGAATATTAGAGAGGTAGGCAGAACAGGGAGGGAAGTCATGTCATTACTGGAACATGAGAAGTCTGTGCAATGGCAGGGAAGCTACCAACTGGCCTCCTTCCCCAGAGCCAAAGGAAGCTCCTGCCTCCAGACTGTCCTCACCACACCCACAGTGGGCCTCTTCAGCCCTCAGAAACACAGAGCTATTCAAGAAAAAATGCAAATAAAACTCACAGCTTGTTCCTTTTGGGGGAGGGAGGCACATGTGACAGAAAAAGCAGCATTCGGGGCTCCGCCACACCTGCCACAACCTACCTACCACTGCTAATCACAGAATCAGAACTTGAGAACACAAAGATGATCTCAC
This sequence comes from Symphalangus syndactylus, assembly GCF_028878055.3. Taxonomy (NCBI): domain Eukaryota; kingdom Metazoa; phylum Chordata; class Mammalia; order Primates; family Hylobatidae; genus Symphalangus; species Symphalangus syndactylus. Next base: position 20,009,812 of record NC_072439.2, read on the forward strand.
TCAAATCCAACGGTTTACAGATAAGAAAACTCCCGTCCAGAGTGAGCGAGTGACTTTCTCATGGTAACAAAGGAAGTTAGTAGCTTAGCTGACACAGAACAAGGCCTCCTCACTCCCAGCCCAGAGCCTTTCCCTCACTTCTGGATCTTCCTGAGGCCAGAGTGTGTGAACGTCCCCAAAACTGAGCTGCATAAAACTCTCTGATGTCCTCACCCAAGGCAGTGGGTATAACTGGATTGGCCCTCCAAACTTGCTAGTGGATGAGGTGGAAGCAGAAAGATTAATACTTCCTCCTGTTTGTCTGTCTTGCTCAGCTCAGGGCCCTAGGGGAGTCACAAAAGATGAGGACATATGAAGACTACAGCTGCAGGTAACAGGATCCCCGTTTCATATCCCAGGCTGCAATTCCACTGTCCCCCATTCACTGCTCTCAGCAGTCCCCACTCTTGAGCAGACTGAGGTGAAGCAGCTAAACTTCATGTCACTCCACCTCCATGGCAGAGCACGGCAGGCCCGAGAGAAGTCACAACTACAACTGCTCCCCTCCCAATGCTCATCGCCCAACCGAGCACCAAACCACATGGAGGTCCTTAGCTGGGAAGTTCCCCAACAGGACAGAGAGAGAAGTGAAACCCATCTCAGGGGAGAAAAACAAATGAAAGGCAAACGTAAGAGATGCTGCCTCACAGTGCCTCCTCTGATATAAAGGCAAGTGCAATTTTATCCATTCTTGGTCCTCCCACCCCACCCCTCCAAGAGCCCAGAGAAAGAAAGAGAGCATGGACCACATTATTGTTTTGGGTTTTGTTTGTTTGTTTGTTTGTTTGTTTGAAACGGAGTCTCACTCTGTCGCCCAGGCTGGAGTGCAGTGGCGCGATTTTGGCTCACTGCTACCTCTACCCCCTAGGTTCAAGCAATTCTCCTGCCTCAGCCTCCCTAGTAGCTGGGATTACAGGCATGCGCTACCAAAGCCTGGCTAATTTTTGTATTTTTAGTAGAGACGGGGTTCCACCATGTTGGCCAGGCTGGTCTCAAACTCCTGACCACAGGTGATCTACCTGCCTCGGACTCCCAAAGTGCTGGGATTATAGGAGTGAACCACCGTGCCAGCCTACATTGTTAATTTCACAGAGAAACAAGACCCAAACTGTGGTGACTGAAGAAGCCAAGATTCCATTTCCTTCCAGAACCAGACATTCAGCCTTAAATCAGTAGGTCTCAAACATCAATGTTTGAGAAATTCTTCTTTCAGTTGGCCCAAGTGACAACTATAGATCTCAGGGTTTTCTTTGTTTTGTTTGTTGTTGTTTTGAGACCATCTCACTCTGTTGCCCAGGCTGGAGTGCAGTGGCACGATCTCGGCTCACTGCAACCTCTGCCTCCCAGGTTCAAGCAATTCTCCCACCTCAGCTTCCTGAGTAGCTGAGAGTACAGGTGGACACCCCCATGCTCAGCTAATTTTTGTATTTTTAGTAGAGACAGGGTTTCACCATGTTGGCCAGGCTTATCTTGAACTCCTGACCTCAAGAGATCCCCCGCCTCGGCCTCCCAAAGTGCTGGGATTACAGGCATGAGCCATCGCGCCTGGCCTAGATCTCGGTTTTTTTTTGTTTGTTTTTGAGACGGAGTCTCACTCTGTTGCCCAGGCTGGAGTGCAATGTCACGATCTCGGCTCACTGCAGGCTCCGCCTCCCGGGCTCACGCCATTCTCCTGCCTCAGCCTCCCCAGCAGCCAGGACTACAGGCACCCACCGCCACGCCAGGCTAATTTTTGTATTTTTAGTAAAGACGGGTTTTCACTGTGTTAGCCAGGAGATTGGTCTCAATCTCCTGACCTTGTGATCTGCCTGCCTCGGCCTCCCAAAGTGCTGGGATTACAGGTGTGAGCCACTACGCCCGGCCTAGATCTCGGTTTTTAATAAACATCCTCAAAGATTCCAATACAGATGATCCAAGGACCACTCTATGAGAACTCCTACCCTGTTGCTTTCCCCAGCATTCCTGCTCTCAATCTGGGAGTCAACCTGAAAGTTGACACTTTCTGTACCTGAGCTGCATTTTATCTATGTCTTCGTTAGAGGTAAAAGGAAACAAAACAAAACAAAAAAACACAGAAAAGTCCAGGCGCGGTGGCTCACACCTGTAATCCCAGCACTTTGGGAGGCCGAGGTGGGCAGACCACGAGGTCAGGAGTTCGAGACCATCCTGGCCAACACAGTGCAACCCCGTCTCTACTAAAAATACAAAAATTAGCAGGGCGTGGTGGCACGTGCCGGTAGTCCCACCTACTCGGGAGGCTGAGGCAGGAGAATCACTTGAACCTGGGAGGCAGAGGCTACAGTGAGCCGAGATTGCACCACTGCACTCCAGCCTGGGCGACAGAGCAAGACTCCATCTCAAAAAAAAAAAAAAAAAAAAAAAAAAAACAGAAAAGTATAGAATGTACTGAACTACCCTGAACTGCTGAGTAATTAAGACCACATGCTATATAGTCCCCCAGGCGGCCTGGCTTCATATTCTGGCTCCAGCATACAAGCTGCAAGGCCCTGGGCAAATGACTATACCTCACTCCCCTCATCTGTAAAATGGGGCCAATAAAATCACCCGCCTCGTGCTGTTGTGAGGATCAATTGAGGTAATCTAGTTAAAGTGTTTAGCACACTGCCTGGTATGTACTGAGCACACAATATTTGTTGGCCACTCATTGTATTATTAGTACACAATATTAGTTACACTAGCTGTGTTAGATGTACTAATTGTAAGCATACAATATTTGTTGGCTATTAGCATTTAATATTGTCATATAAACATATAAAACTCATTACTCATTACACCCAGGCCGGGCACAGTGGCTCACGCCTATAATCCCAGCACTTTGGGAGGCTGAGGCGGGTGGATCACCTGAGGTCGGGAGTTCGAGACCAGCCTGGCCAACGTGGCGAAACCCCTCTCTACTAAAAATACAAAATTAGCTGGGTGTGGTGGCACACGCCTGTAATCCCATCTACTCGGGAGGCTGAGGCAGGAGAATCACTTGAACCCGGTAGGTGGAGGTTGCGGTGAGCCAAGATTGTGCCATTGCACTCCAGCCTGCGCAACAAGAGCAAAACTCTGTTTCAAAAAAAAAAAAGAAAAAAAAAAAACTCATTACACCCAAGAGATTGGATAGGCCAAGTAATTTTTAAGCAGTAGAGAGCCTTCCAAGGAGACGTCTAGATCTAGTAGCCTGGCTTTTGGCTTCATCCTTCTAAGCTACTTCTTCCCCTTTACCCTCCTAGTCTCACCTCTCCCCCTTCCAACCCACGGTCACAGTGTTCTCAGCAGAACTGTACATTTGCGTTGTGCTTTTTATAGTTTATAATGAATGCTAACATATTTTATAGCATGTGTTTCACCTGCCTCCTCTTCCCTATTATCTTTCTCCAAAAGTCGTTCCTTCACTCTCCTCTTTTCACCTCTCCATTCATTGATTTGCAGTCCCCACTGGTAGTAAATATGTGACCCCTGGGCTAATAATACCTATCCAGCCAAAACCCTGAAAAATCACTCTGATCAGAGAACAGGGAGGGAAAGAGTAGAACACAGCCATGAGCTTGATGCAGGAGAGCAGGTGTGAAGTTACCACAGAGGCAGAGACCCCCCCAGCTCACTCCCTCTTTCCTCTTCATCCTCTACCACTCCCTGGATCTAGCCCCAGCTGTATTCTTCCCACTCCCCACACAGTAGTTCCACCTGGATGGCCCATAGGCATCTTATCTAACATCCAAAACTGGGTTTAGCATTTCAGTCCCTAACCAACCTAGCCCCGCCCTTATCTTGGGGCTAATGACATCTGGTCCACCCAAAATCCCAAACTAGACACAGCTCAGAGCCATCTTCAGGCCCCTCCTTCCCATCTCCTCCCCTCTGGTCACTCACAAAGACCTCCAACTCTTCCTCAAATGGCTCATGCCTATGCCCGTTCTTCATGCCCTCTGATTTCTCACTTCAGATCTGAGTCTCTCATGTGGACTCTCCACAGCCACACTTCTCCTAGAGTATGTGTCCTGAGACACAGGTCACTTCCCACTTAAAGCCTCTGGTAGTTCCACACTCACAAGAGTCCAGACCCCTTAAGCTGGTGGTCAAGACTTTCACAGTCTGGCAGGACTCTGCCCTTCCTGCTGTCAAAGAGCACCAAAACAAGACTAGGACAAAAATATCCACCCTCTCCACTCTTGCCTAAAAGGCCAAAGAGCACATAAAGCCTGAGAGTTGGTCCCTTCTCATAAGGACATTAGCCAAATTGATTTCTTCCGAGCGTGGGTCCTTGGGCCCTGAAGGAATGACATAGATTTCAATGAGGAAGAGGAAAGAAAATGCATGGCCAGAGCAGTCAAGCTGTAAGGGCTTGAGTTCATCTCAAATCTCATTTTGCAGAAGGCACAGCTAAGGCCTAGATAGGCAAATCTACTCATTCAAAGTCAGAGCTCAGTCACCAACACCAGGACCCAGGTCCTGGCCCACAATTCTGCTTCTTCTGCCAACAGGCCTAGAAGACTCTCTCAAGAACAACTGTCTTGGATTCTCACAGCTTTCCCCTTTCTGTGGTCACAACTCAGGACTCCCTACCCTGCCCCACAAGCCTGCAGATTCTGAGATGACCTGGAAGGAACAGAACAGGAAGGTGTGAGCTTTGGCACCAGTTCAAGGTAGAACTGTACGGGCCAAACACAGGGCCTTTGATTATAGAAAAAAATAGGCCCATTGTCTTGGTGGGTGGAACCAAAGCATAGCAGCATCTAAGAAACCAGTTTCTTTGTGTCCAGTGACGAGGACTTAGCCCTAAAATATTAGGGTGGGGAGGGAGGAGGGGTGAAAGGGACACACACTTTAATAAAATAGATTAGCAAACTAATACAGGAACAGAAAACCAAATACTGTGTCTTCTCACTTATAAGTGGAAGCTAAATGAGAACACATGGACAGAAAGGGGGGAACAACAGACACTGGGGACTACTTGAGGGTGGAGGGTGGGAAGAGGGAGAGGATCAGAAAAAAAAAAAAAAACTGTTGGGTACTAAGTACCCGAGTGACAAAATAGTCTGTATACGAAACCCCTGAGTCACAAGTTTACCTATATAACAAATCTGCAGGCCAGGCACAGTAGCTCACGCCTGTAATTCCAGCACTTTGGGAGGCCGCGGATCGCCTGAGGTCAGGAGTTCCAGACCAGCCTGGCCAACATGGTGAAACCCTGTCTCTAATAAAAATATAAAAATTAGCTGGACGTAGTGGCTGGCGCCTGTAATCCCAGCTACTAGGCTGAGGCGGGAGAATTGCTTGAACCTAGGAGACGGAGGTTGCAGTGAGCAGAGATCGCGCCACTGCACTCCAGCCTGGGTGACACAGTGAGACTCTGTCTCAAAACAAAAAAACAAAAAACCTGTACATGGAGCCCTGAACCTAAAATAAAAGTTTAAACTATTTTAAAAGAAAGAAAAAAAAATAGAGGCAATTACAAGAGTTCTTATCCCTAGGTTGTCTTGTTTCCTCACATAGTGCTTATACAAGGTCCTCTGATTCCCCCAGGATCTAAGAGGGCTGGGGAAAGGTGTGGCTCCCTGGAGGATAGAGGAATCAGTAAGAGATTTAGATGGCTCCATTATGAGGCTATTAGTAGAGAAAGGAGCCACTCTATGTTTCCGTAATTGCTAGTAAAGAAAAACAAAAAAAACAAACTCAGGGCTATATACCCACCCCATCAACAAAGGAAACAAACCTTCCTCTTAAGTACAGGTGACCTGTTCCGGGACTAGGGCCCTGCCCACCTCAGCATTGTTAAGAAATAATAGGAGGAAAAAAGCAGAAAAGGCTGAGCCCTAAACAACAGATTTTAGGAGCACATTCTTCCCTGCCACCAAGTCTGCAACTACTTCACGTTGATTCCAGGCTCCCAGAATGTCTCAGTTTACCCCATAAGATGTGACTGAACATATTCCTTGATGACTAGTCATTCCTTTGAGTTTGATCCATGGAAATGATGGACCATTTAGATTGAAGGATAAGGCCCTCTCTTCCTGCCCTTGCAAAAACTGTGCCTATAACGTCACTCCTGTCCTTGGCAAATTCATCCTTACACTCAAAGATATGCCTTCTCAGTGATCTTCCAGAGGATTTAACAGGTACATTGAAATACTTCTATTTATAACATCGCAATGTAATTGTTACTCGTGTCCATGTGAAGACAGTCTACTATACAGGCACTTGGGTGCAAATGGGCTGAGTCTGAAAAGAGAATCAGCAAAGGGAGAATGGGGGGGACAGTTTTACAGGATATGGGTAGGTAGTGGAAAATTACAGTTAAAGGTGGTTTTCTCTTGTGGGCAGTTGTGGAGGTCACAAGGTGCACGGTGGAGAGATCATGAAACTCACTGTCCAGGAAAAAGAATGTCACAAGGTCAACGGATCAGTTAGAGTGGGGCAGGAACAAATCACAATGGTAGAATGTCATCAGTTAAGGCAAGAACTGGCTCTTTTTACTTTTGTGGTTCTTCAGTTGCTTCAGGACAGCTGGATGTATACGTGCGGGTCATTGGAGATATGATGACTTAGCTTGGGCTCAGAGGCCTGACAGTAATAACCTTTAATTTCTTACCTTTGAAAATTAAGACATAAAGTATGAAAGAAAAAGTAACTATCAATTGTATTCTATTTTCCACCCATAATCTAGACCTAATCATTGTTTAACATTTTGGCCTATTTTTTCCAGCCCCTTTTCACTATGTAGCAGACTATAACCTCCTGGAATGTAAAAATTACATACATTTTTCCCAGTTCTTATAGTTCTGGAGGTCAAAAGTCCAAAATAGATCTCTCTGGGCTAAAATCAAGGCATTGGCAGTGTTCCTTCTAGAGGTTTCCTTCTGGAGGTTTAAGGAATGGATCCTCTCCTTTGCCTGACCCAGCTTCTCGATGCCACCTGTATTCCTTTGCTTATGGCTCCCTTCCATCTTCAAAGCCAGCAGTGGCCACTGGAGTCTTCCTCATGCTACATCATTTTCACCCTGACTCTCCTGCCTCCCTCTTTCACTTATAAGGATCCTTCTGATTACAATGTGCCCACTCAGATAATCCAGGATAATTCCCCCATCTCAAGATTCTTAATTTCATCTTATCCGCAAAGTCTTTCTGCCAAATAAAGTAAAATGCACAGGTTCCAGGGATTAGGATGTGGATATTTTCAGGAGGCCATTATTCTGCCTAATACAGGTACCTTTTATAAACTTCACCCACAACAAAAATTTGCCTTGCCTTCCTTCTGTGTCTCACTTTTCTGTCTGAATCATAGGCAAGAGCACAAACTTTGAGGTGAAACACACTAGCTCTGCTATGAACTGGCTGGATGATCCTGACCACTCACCTCGCCTCCCTCAGCCTCTTCTCATTTGCAGCACAAAGGTGACTCTTACTCCATCAGAGGATGACAATAAAAGAGTAAATTAAGATGTGTAAGGCACTGGCCGGGCACAGTGGCTCACACCTGCAATCCCAGCACTGGGGGAGGCCAAGGCAGGTGGATCACGAGCTCAGGAGTTCGAGACCAGCCTGACCAACATGGTGAAACCCTGTCTCTACTAAAAACACAAAAATTAGTTGCGCGTGGTGGTGCACGCCTGTAATCCCAGCTACTCAGGAGGCTGAGGCAGGAGAATCCCTTGAATCAGGGAGGTGGAGGTTGCAGTGAGCCAAGATCACGCCACTGCACTCCAGCCTGGGCAACAGAGCAAGACTCCATCTAAAAAAAAAAAAAAATGTGTAAGGCATTAGACACACAGCCTGGTACCTGGTGACCCCTCAGTAAACATTACTTTCAGTCTTTTCCTTTCACCATCCCATTTCTCTCACCCTCACCCATCTTCTTGGTCTCCTTTCTTTTCAGTGACTTGCTCACTCTAAACTATCACTTAGAAAGCAGCCACACTATCCATTCTCTTGTGATTCTGCTGGAATGTTCTTATGATGGAGTCTGCTATCTACTCATGGCAGTCCACATTATTTATATGGAGAGGTCTGTTTAAAACAAGAAGTCCTTTTTATGTTCACATACAATTTTTACATGCTTCCTCTTCACATACACATACCAATCCCAATTCTGCCCTGCTAATGCATATATGTATTTCCTTATTTCACTCTTCTTCAGTCTCTTTTTTGAGACAGTTTCATTCTTGTCACCCAGGCTGCAGTGCAATGGCACGATCTCGGCTCACTGCAACCTCCGCCTCCTGGGTTCAAGTGATTTTCCTGCCTCAGCCTCCTGAGTAGCTGGGATTACAGGCACACACCACCACGCCCAGCTAATTTTTGTATTTTTTCGTAGAGATGGAGTTTCGCCGTGTTGGCCAGGCTGGTCTCAAACTCCTGACCTCAGGCAGTCCGTCCACCTCGGCCTCCCAAAGTGCTGGGATCACAGGCGTGATCCACTGAGCCCAGCCCAGTCTTTCTCTTTACATCTTGTAAATAAGGATAGTACAGGCAGGGCACGGTGGCTCACGCCTGTAATCCCAGCACTTTGGGAGGCCAAGGTGGGCGGATCACGAGGTCAGGAGATCGAGACCATCCTGGCTAACACAGTGAAACCCCGTCTCTACTAAAAGTACAAAAAAATTAGCCAGGCATGGTGGCGGGCGCCTGTAGTCCCAGCTACTTGGGAGGCTGAGGTAGGAGAATGGCGTCAACCTGGGAGGTAGAGCTTGCAGTGAGCTGAGATCCACCACTGCACTCCAGCCTGGGCAAAAGAGCAAGACTCCTTCTCAAAAAAAAAAAAAAAAAAGGATAGTACCAAGGCAAAAATAATGACCTGGGCCACAAGAAGGGATTCTTTTAGCACATAAATGCTTTCTTTTAACAAGATGAACATTTTCCTTTGGCAAGATGAATGCTAATTTGCAAGGCACCCCTGAAGCCTGTTTCTAGGCTTGGGTTTCACATTCCTAGACCCCAGGGACAATAATTGTGAAGAAGCCACACCCACTCTGCATATTCCTGCTGTTGGGTAAAGGTATTTTCACAGAATGTTATGCATGAGTTACTCCTTCCCAATCCTTACACTCCTGGAGGTTAAGCCTCCCCCGTCACCAGCTTCATCTCCAGCTGGCCTCCCAGGACTCTGACTGGAAAATACCTCCCCACTCTGGATGCCCCAGGTGGCACCTTTGTCTATTCCCATAATTATAATAACTCACATCGATGCAGCACTCACTATCCGCCAGGCACTATCCCAAGGGGTTTCCATGTAGCTCCAGTCCTCTCAAAGAATCCTGAGTGTCACCATCCCCATTTTTACAGATTAAAAAAACTGAGGCAGAGGCCGGGCATGGTGGCTCACGCCTGTAATCCTAGCACTTTGGGAGGCCGAGGTCGGCGGATCACGAGGTCAGGAGATCAAGACCATCCTGGCCAACACGGTGAAACCCCATCTGTACTAAAAATACAAAAAAAAATTAGCCGGGCATGGTGGCAGGCATCTGTAGTCCCAGCTACTCCGGAGGCTGAGGCAGGAGAATGGCATGAACCCGGGAGGCGGAGCTTGCAGTGAGCCAAGATCACACCACTGCACTCCAGCCTGGGTGACAGAGTGAGACTCCGTCTCAAAAAAAAAAAAAAAAACTGAAGCAGAGAAGTTTAGTAATGTACCAAGTGTCACTCAACTCCATAATTTAACCTCATCCTCCTCCCCATCTGGGCAGAGGACACCCTAAGATTTCCAAGGTCTCCTGAATGACATCCACCTTTCAGAATGATTTTTGTCCCCTCTACTCTCAGGATTTGACAAACAGCCAGCATTTTGTTTTCTGTCTCACCCTTCACTTACGTACCTGTTCCCTAATACCACACTCACAACTGCACAGCCCGGAATAAAAACTGGTGTTTATGGACCTCAATCTCTTTTGGCAAAAAGGAAGGCCAGGTTCCCAGTTCTCATAAAAAGTAATTTTTTTTTTTTTTTTTGAGATGGAGTCTCGCTCTGTCGCCCAAGCTGGGGTGCAGTGGCACAGTCTTGGCTCACTGCAACCTCCGCCTCCCAGGTTCAAGCGATTCTCCTGCCTCAGCCTCCTGAATAGCTGGGATTACAGGTCCATGCCACCACACCCGGATAATTTTTGTATTTTTAGTAGAGACAAGGTTTCACCACATTGGTCAGGCTGGTCTTGAACTCCTGACCTCGTGATCCGCCCTCCTCGTCCTCCCAAGTTCTGGAATTACAGGTGTGAGCCACCGTGCCCAGATGTAACTTTTACTGAATTGTTAACTATTTGTACAGCCATTCTCTGGCCATAAAAGGGATGCACTAGGAACAGATAGTGTGATGAGAAGGAAGCAGGAGGAGGGTGAGCCTCTGGAATGATCACAAAGGGGAAAAGATTTCAAATCCAGGAACAGTCATAAAACACACCCAGAGTATGTGGCCTTTGAGCAATGACAGCCCCACCTGCCTCTTTCCATGCCTAGTGGCCTCTGACTTCCTTCTCAGTTGCCCCTCCAAGGCTTGCTTTCTTAGGCCAATACTAATGGCCTGGGAGGTGGGGCCAGACCATAGCACATAGCACTGAGTGGTGAGGATGGGGGACCTGAAGAGGGAGAAGAATGATTGACTCATGGGGACCTGACTCACCCAGGTACACATCACCTGGACAGGGAATAGATTAGTGAAGGGCTGTTCAGGACTCATGGTTTAAGGAGTTGTACTAGGGAGTGGTACTTCCTCACTGCTGTCTCACTGACAGCAACAGAGTGGGTGTGGAAGGCATCACAGCTTTTTCCTACCTAAAAATCCAGTTCCTCCCTTCTCCCTCTTAGTCGGGTTACATTCCTCTGCCCTTAGGTCACTTATTTACTCAGTTGTGTTCCAAGGGAAAAAAAAAAAATCTCAGTTGAATTTCTTAAAGTCCCAAGCATTCAGTTCCATTAAAGAGCAACTGTCATCTTAGTGATGACCAGGTGCAAATATTTTTAAAAGGCTCTTTAGGAAATTTTGATAAGAGCCTTCACACCACCCACAAACTTTCTGGGAACCACTGAGCTATTAAAGTGATGAGGAAAGAATCTGCTATATGCTGTGCTGAGGACCTTTATGTTTGCATCTGATCTAATGGTCACAATGACCCTTTGATGCAGGTACTTCATTACCCCTCTATTTCAAGATGTTGATAAACTTGTCCCTTATCTCAGAACTGGTCAAAGGATTCAAACTCACATATTTCTGAATCTAAAGCTTGTGGTTCACTCCACACCATGGTACCTACCAGAATTCAAAGAAAGGAAGGATGATTGCTTCTAACAGGAATAACTATACAGGCTTCAATGAAGAGACAGGGTCTGAAATGGACCATAGGACAAAGAACAGCTCAGGAGGCTGAACAGGAAGGCAAGGGTATTATATAGGAAGGAGTAAAAGAATTAGAATAAGCTCAGGCATGAGAAAGTAAAATGTAGGTTAAGTCCTTCCACGTAAATCAATGGAGTAGATTGAGGCCATGCTATGGGGGCTTTAATTGGTAGCCTAAGGAGCAGGAACTTCATCCTAGATGACAGCAATCACTGGAAAGCTTTGAAAAGGTCACAAACATAACAATATGGTATTTCCAGGAAGATTACTCTTGACAGTATTATTAGGCAAGATAACTTAGAGAAGTGGTTTTCAGCTTTGGCAACTCAGTAGAATCACCTGGAAGCTTTCTTTTCCTTTCTTTACTTTCATCTGAAATAATTTCAGACTTTCAAAAAACTTCTACAAATAGTCAGGGTCTTCATATACTTTCACTCAGCCTCCCCAAATGTTAACATTTTAGATAACCACAGTATAATCATCAAAATCAATAAATGATCACTGATACTGTACAATGAATGAATCTATAGACCTTATTCAAATCCCCTTTATCTTCCCACTAATGTTCTTTTTCTGGACCAGGATCCAATCTAGGATCAGACATTGCATCTCATTGCTCTGTCCTCCCAGTCTCCTTTAATCTGGGACAGGTCCTCAGGATTTCTCTTGCCTTCATGACCTTAACATTTTCGAAGAGTATTGGTGAGTTATTTTGTATAATGACCTTTGGTTTGGGCTTTTCTAGTTGTTTCTCATGATGAAACTAAAGTTATATATATTGGGCAAGAATACTACAGAGGTGATGCTGCGCCTTCTCCATCCATTGTATTAAGATGCCCTAAGATGTCGATATCTCTGATTACTGGAGATGTTAACTTTGAGCACTGGGCTACAGTTCCCCCACTGTAAAATGGCCATTTTCCTTGGAAGCATTCATAAACAACCAGTGCTTGGGCCACATCATGCATCAATCAAATCACACTCTCTTGGGGGAAGACACAAGCATTGGTAGGTTTTAAATACCCTACAAGTGACTCTAATCAGTATCCAAGGTTGGAAACCCACAGCTTAGACAGTGAAGATTAGAATCCTGGAAATCTGCTAGGAAGCTGTCCTTGGGCTTTACTTTTTAAAAGAACATCCAGTTCTAGGCACAATAAATATATCTGAACATTGGCATGGACCCTTTACAGGAAAATGGGAAGGTTAAAAAGCCCGATTGGCCAGCGCGGTGGCTCATGCCTGTCATCCCAGCACTTTGGGAGGCTGAGGTGGGCAGATCATGACGTCAGGAGATCAAGACCATCCTGGCTAACACGGTGAAACCCCATCTCTACTAAAAATACAAAAAATTAGCCAAGTGTGGTGGCGGGCACCTGTAGTCCCAACTACTCAGGAGGCTGAGGCAGAAGAATGGCATGAACCTGGGAGGCGAAGCTTGCAGTGAGCCAAGATCGTGCCACTGCACTCCAGCCTGGGCGACGGAGCGAGACTCCATCTCAACAACAGCAACAACAACAACAACAACAACAACAACAAAAGCCCCTGATTGGGAAAGTGATGGCTGAGTAGGCTGCTGTCCAATAAAAAGAGAAGGCAGGACCCCAAGTAAAGGGTCCAGCCTTACTGGTCCATTTTCTCTCCAGACTTCAGAGAAACCTTTGCTCCAGTGAAAGTACATACTATACTTCTTCTTCTTCCTTCCTTCCTTCCTTCCTTCCTTCCTTCCTTTCCTTCCTTCTTTCTTTCTTTCTTTCTTCCTCTCTCTCTCTCTCTCTCTCTCTCTCTCTCTTTCTTTCTTTCTTTCCCTCTCTGGCCCAGGCTACAATCTACTCGGCTTGCTGCTGCCCGCGCCGCGGACTGCCTGGGACTGCCAGCGCGCGCCACCGCTGCCTGCCTTTTCTCCTTTGGATGCAGGCACGCGTTCGCCATCTTGGCCACGCTGGTCGCCAGCTCCTGACGCCGAGTGCTCTGCCCGCCTCAGCCTCCCGAGGTACTGGGACTACAGACGGAGTCTCGCTCACCCAGTGCTCGGTGTTGCCCGGGCTGGAGTGCGGTGGCGTGGTCTGGCCTCGCGGCAGCCTCTATCCCCCCGCCGCCTGCCTTGGCCTGCCAGGGTGCTGGGATTGCAGCCCCTGCCCGGCCGCCACCCCATCTGGAAGGTGGGGAGCGCCTCTGCCCGGCCGCCCCTTATGGGAAGTGAGGAGCGCCTCTGCCCGGCCACCCACCGTCTGGGAAGTGAGGAGCGCCTCTGCCCGGCCACCCACCGTCTGGGAAGTGAGGAGCGCCTCTGCCCGGCCACCCACCGTCTGGGAAGTGAGGAGCGCCTCTGCCCGGCCACCCACCGTCTGGGAAGTGAGGAGCGCCTCTGCCCGGCCACCCACCGTCTGGGAAGTGAGGAGCGCCTCTGCCGGACCACCCACCGCCTGGGAAGTGAGGAGGGCCTCTGCCCGGCCACCCCGTCTGGGAAGTGAGGAGCGCCTCTGCCGGACCACCCATCGTCTGGGAAGTGAGGAGCGCCTCTGCCCGGCCACCCTGTCTGGGAAGTGAGGAGCGCCTCTGCCCGGCCGCCCCGTCTGGGAAGTGAGGAGCGCCTCTGCCCGGCCGCCCCGTCTGGGAAGTGAGGAGCGCCTCTGCCCGGCCACCCATCGTCTGGGAAGTGAGGAGCGCCTCTGCCCGGCCTCCCATCGTCTGGGAGGTGAGGAGCGCCTCTGCCCGGCCACCCACCGTCTGGGAAGTGAGGAGCGCCTCTGCCCGGCCACCCACCGTCTGGGAAGTGAGGAGCGCCTCTGCCCGGCCGCCCCGTCTGGGAAGTGAGGAGCGCCTCTGCCCGGCCACCCATCGTCTGGGAAGTGAGGAGCGCCTCTGCCCGGCCACCCATCGTCTGGGAAGTGAGGAGCGCCTCTGCCCGGCCACCCCGTCTGGGAAGTGAGGAGCGCCTCTACCCGGCCGCCCCATCTGGGAAGTGAGGAGCGCCTCTGCCCGGCCACCCATCGTCTGGGAAGTGAGGAGTGCCTCTGCCCGGCCTCCCATCGTCTGGGAGGTGAGGAGCGCCTCTGCCCGGCCGCCCCGTCCGGGAGGAAGTGAGGAGCGCCTCTGCCCGGCCGCCCCGTCCGGGAAGAAGTGAGGAGCGCCTCTGCCCGGCCGCCCCATCCGGGAAGAAGTGAGGAGCGCCTCTGCCCGGCCGCCCCGTCCGGGAAGAAGTGAGGAGCGCCTCTGCCCGGCCACCCATCGTCTGGGAAGTGAGGAGCGCCTCTGCCCAGCCACCCACCGTCTGGGAAGTGAGGAGCGCCTCTGCCCGGCCGCCCCGTCCGGGAAGAAGTGAGGAGCGCCTCTGCCCGGCCGCCCCGTCCGGGAAGAAGTGAGGAGCGCCTCTGCCCGGCCGCCCCGTCGGGAAGAAGTGAGGAGCGCCTCTGCCTGGCCGCCCCGTCTGGGAGGTGAGGAGCGCCTCTGCCCAGCCACCCATCGTCTGGGAGGTGAGGAGCGCCTCTGCCCAGCCACCCATCGTCTGGGAGGTGAGGAGCGCCTCTGCCCGGCCACCCATCGTCTGGAAAGTGAGGAGCGCCTCTGCCCGGCTGCCCCATCTGGGAAGTGAGGAGTGCCTCTGCCCGGTCACCCATCGTCTGGGAGGTGAGGAGCGCCTCTGCCCGGCCGCCCATCGTCTGGGAAGTGAGGAGCGCCTCTGCCCGGCCACCTATCGTCTGGGAAGTGGGGAGCGCCTCTGCCCGACCACCCATCGTCTGGGAAGTGAGGAGCGCCTCTGCCCGGCTGCCCCATCTGGGAAGTGAGGAGTGCCTCTGCCCGGTCACCCATCGTCTGGGAGGTGAGGAGCGCCTCTGCCCGACCACCCATCGTCTGGGAAGTGAGGAGCGCCTCTGCCCGGCCACCTATCGTCTGGGAAGAAGTGAGGAGCGTCTCTGCCTGGCCGCCCCGTCTGGGAAGTGAGGAGCGCCTCTGCCCGGCCTCCCCGTGTCTAGGTAGAAGTGAGGAGCTCCTCTGCCTGGCCGCTCCGTCTGGGAGGTCTACCACGGAGGCCAGAAGCAATGTGGGGGCTGGACGTGGTGGCTCACGCCTGTGGTCCCGGCACTCTGGGGGGCGAGGCGGGTTGATCACTTCGGGCTAGGAGTTCGAGACCAGTCTGGCCAACTTGGGGAAACATGAAGAATACAACAGACAAACCAACCAACCAACTCAATGACAACAAAACAGGTCCACCCTGGAGTCATACTCTAATTTTTTCTATTTTCCTCCCTTTCTGATCCTTTATCCCACTTTCTTTTTCTTCCTCTTCCTTCTCCCTCTTCTTTGTCAAATAGAGGATTGAGTTATTATCACTGATCCATATAAAGTCCCTCTCTCATTTATTTTAACTCCCACCCCCATTTCTATTCTCCGACTTCCCATGTGCAACCTTCCTAATATGTTTGATACGCATCTTTTTGTTTGTATGTATTTTTAGAAAATGTTTATTGTTTTTGTATGCAAAAAAAATTAATAAAAAAAAGTAAAAAAACAAACAAACAAACAAAAAAAGTACATACTATATAATTTTAATATCCTAATCCTGACTGACATGAGCTCCTAATTGCCACTGACAGGGAGGGAATTATGAGTGATGTGATATAAATATATGACCACACATGCAAAGATGTACACTTCCAGATATGACTGAAAGAACAATTCAGAGAATCCAGGTTAGAGGTACATTAACTCCCCTAAATCACCCTGTCCTCCCCACTTGTTTTTTTTTTTTTTTCTTGGTCTATCACCCAGGCCAGAGTGCAATAGCGTGATCATAGTTCACTGCAGCTTTGAGCTCCTAGGTTCAAACGATCCTCACACCTCGACCTCCAGAGTAGCTGGGACTACAGGCATACACCACCACACCCAGCTAATTTTTTATTTTTTTGTAGAGATGGGGTCTCGCTATGTTGCCCACACTCCCACTTGGTCTTCTGTCCCCAATCTCTTCTGAAGTAAGAGAGTAAAGACTTGTAATTTTAATGAAACAGGAAAGTGTGTACACATCTCCTGTAACCAGGCTGTTTAAGCAATAAGATATTGGGTTCAACTTCCTCAGTCATTATCTTGGCATTTCCATAAAGAGGTATCATCAATCTCTCCCTTAGAGGGACCACTGATATCGTGCAAAAGGAAACACCAATTTAACCAAAACCCAGAGGCAGGAAGGACCCTGACAAGAGCAATCCCTAAGGTATTCACATGCCTGCCAGGGTCTGGTGCAGCTGGTGCAGGAGGAACTGCTGCTAGGACTAGCTGAAAAAAAGAAACGGCAGCTCTAACACTCAGTGGGTAGTAAGAAAAGAATTCACTCAATTAGCCTTCAATTCGCACACAGCCAGTACCCTTCCAGCCTCCCTATGGGGTCTCACTGAGAGGGCTGGCACATAATTAAATGCCAATACATGGGTAAAATAATTTATAGAAGCGAGGGATCAACTGGGTCAGGAATGGCTGGGAAAGGTTTCATGGAACAGACGAGATTCAGGTGAGGTCCTGAATGGTTCAACCTTAGGAAAGCAGAGACAAGGAGAAACACACGCCAAGGAAACCAGGTGGCAGGCACCACTGTAGATGCTAGCTTTGAAGAGGGTCTGAGGAATGAGAGTGGGTTTGCAGATGTTGTTTTACTTTTTTTTTTTAATTTTTACATTGGGGGTACATAGTAGGTATATATATTTATGAGGTACAGATGTTTTTTTATTTACTCCTCTCAACCACCACGTGGGGTTATTTCACAGGAGGATGCTGATCCTCAAAAAGGTGAAGTAACTTGCCAAGGTTGTTGGTGGATGTTGGATTAGAAACTCAGTGAGTTTAACACCAGAGCCCATGCCACCACCACTACCACTTAGAGAGACGAGAACGGAGTATGTGTAGGGAACAGGAAGGAGCAGGGAGAGTAAGAGCAGAAAGAGATGGTTTAAAACCAGGTAAGTGGCCAGGCGTGGTGGGCTCACGCCTGTAATCCCAGCACTTTTGAGGCTGAAGTGGGCGGATCACGAGGTCAAGAGATCGAGACCATCTTGGCTAACACAGTGAAACCCCGCCTCTACTAAAAATACAAAAAATTAGCCGGGCGTGGTGGCGGGCGCCTGTAGTCCCAGCTACTAGGGAGGCTGAGGCAGGAGAATGGCGTGAACCCAGGAGGCGGAACTTGTAGTGAGCCGAGATTGCGCCACTGCACTCCAGCCTGGGTGACAGAGCAAGACTCCGTCTCAAAAACAAAAACAAAACCAGGGAAGTTAGGTAAGCTTGCTAAAGGGGGATCATACATATGTTGTACAGGCATGAACACTGGACACAGATATTCAAACTTGATCTTGTGAATTACAGAAAAATCAGTGAAGGTTTTGAGTAAGGGGAGAACCAGTCAAAGTGACATGTTGAGCCAAGCCCAGAATGGGTGATAAAAATGGGGTTCTGAGTTCCTAAGCTAAAGAGATGCCACCAACAACAGTGAAGGGGCCATGTGATGCATGAGGCAAGGACTGGACAAAGAGGCTGAAGCCCTGGGTTTAAACGCAAAAAGTCACGCAGTGAGGGCATGGCTATGGAGGGCAAGTTCTTTTTTTTTTTTTTTTTTTTTTTTGAGACGGAGTCTTGCTCTATCACCCAGGCTGGAGTGCAGTGGCCCGATCTCGGCTCACTGCAAGCTCCGCCTCCCGGGTTCACGCCATTCTCCTGCCTCAGCCTCTCCGAGTAGCTGGGACTACAGGCGCCCGCCACCACGCCCGGCTAAATTTTTTTGTATTTTTAGTAGAGACGGGGTTTCACTGTGGTCTCGATCTCTTGACCTCGTGATCCACCCGCCTCGGCCTCCCAAAGTGCTGGGATTACAAGCGTGAGCCACCGCGCCCGGCCGGAGGGCAAGTTCTATTCCTCCTCCACACCTCAGTCTGTCCTCATCCATAAATCAGATGCAGTGAGAATTAATCTCTAAATGATACTCAAGCCTTGCTACTCAAAGTGTGGTCCACCAACCAGCAGCAATGACATCGTCCAAATGCTCCTTAGAAATGCAGAATCTTGTGAAAATGCCAATCATAAAAAAAAGAAATGCAGAATCTCAGACCCCACCAAAAGAATCAGAATCTGCATTTTTTTTTTTTTTTTTTTTTTTTTGAGACGGAGTCTCGCTCTGTCGCCCAGGCTGGAGTGCAGTGGCGCAATCTCGGCTCACTGCAAGCTCCGCCTCCCGGGTTCACGCCATTCTCCTGCCTCAGCCTCTCTGAGTAGCTGGGACTACAGGCGCCCGCCACCACGCCCCGCTAATTTTTTGTGTGTATTTTTAGTAGAGACGGGTTTCACCGTGGTCTCAATCTCCTGACCTCATGATCCGCCCGTCTCGGCCTCCCGAAGTGCTGGGATTACAAGCGTGAGCCACCGCGCCCGGCCAGAATCTGCATTTAAACAAGATCTTTGGGTGATCTGTGAGCACATTAAAGTTTGTGAAGCATTTCTATCCGATCTTTTTTATTTTGTATTCATTTTTGGAGTTTTTTGAGACAGAGTCTCATTCTGTCACCCACACTGGATGGAATGCAGTGACAGGATCATAGCTTAATGCAGCCTGGACCTCCTGGGTTCAAGGGAATCCTCCTGCCTCAAGCTCTCAAGTAGCTGGGACCACAGGCATGTGTCACCATGCCCAGCTAATTTTTTTATTTTTTGTAGAGATGAGGTCTCACCACGTTGCCCAGGCTGGTCTGGAACTCCTGGGCTCAAACCATCCTCCTGCTTCAGCCTCCCAAAGTGTTGGGATTACAGGCATGACCCACCGCACATGGCACTTCCAGTTCTAAAATGCAATTACTTCACAGTCACCTCAAATTCTGTTACTTCACAGGAGAAAAAAAGGAAAATAAAGTTTACCTTTAGCCTCATTCATGCCCTCCTTAATCCTAACAGCGTCTTAGACTGGCCCACCTCCGAGCAGAGGTCTTAGGAAACACCAGTGAGGCAGTGCTGCCACCTTGTGACCATCATCAGTAAATGCACTTAAACCTTGTCACCAGTAAAGGAAGTGGGAGGGCTGGCAAGAGCAAAGGGTGGGGGGCAAAGTCCAGGTTGCAAAGGAGATAAAATCACAATCGCCCACAAAGACAGGAAGTAACTGTCAGAGAGCTCAGGATGCATCATAGGGCCGTGTCTCATTGCAAATGACAGTTTGTATAATACCTAATATGTGGTATCAGTGGGAAACCTGGTTTCAAGCCAAGCTCTGCCCTTGTAACCTTAGAAATCACTCTAACAAGTATTTTCAGACACCCAGTTCAGGCCTGAACTCCACCAGTAAACTTGTAATTTCCCAAGGAAACTTACTTTACTGTGACAGTTCTTTTCCATCCTGAGCCAAAATGTGTCTGATACATACTCACCAATTCTCGTCCTACTCTCTGTAGGCCGAAATAAGTCTAACTTCATACCCCTTACCGTCTTCAATCTTCAGGAAAGGTAGAACGGACTAATGGTCTTTTAAAGACATACCTCACCAAGCTCAGTCTCCAACTTCAAAAGGACTGGACAGTACTTTTACCTCTTGCCCTTCGCAGAATTAGAGCCTCTCCTCGAGATGCTACAGGGTACAGTCCATTTGAACTTTTACATGGACGCGCTTTCTTGCTCGGCCCCAACCTTGTCCCAGACACCAGCCCTCTAGGCGACTATCTTCCACACTTACTTAAAAACCTTTCTCCTTATATCAACTCTACTCCCCCCATATTTGGACCCTTCACAACACAAACTACTATTCCTGTGGCCACTCCTTTATGTATCTCTTGGCAAAGACCCACTAGAATTCCCCTAGGTAACCTTTCACCTTCTCCATGTTCCTTGACTCTTCATCTCAAAGCCCAACTACACATACCATTGAAATAATTGGAGCCTCCCAGCTCCGTATTACAGACAAGCCCTCTATCAATACTGGCAAACTTAAAAACATTAGCAGTTACTATTGCCTAGGAAGACACTTACCCTGTATTTCACTCCATCCTTGGCTACCTTCCCCTTGCTCATCAGACTCTCCTCCCAGGCCCTCTTCTTGTTTGCTTATACCCAGTCCTGTAAATAACAGTGAAAGGTTGCTCGTAGACACTCAACATTTTCTCATACACCATGAAAATCGAGCCTCCCCCTCTACGCAGTTACCCCATCAGTCCCCATTACAACCTCTGACGGCTGCCACCCTAGCTGGATCCCTAGGAATCTGAGTACAAGACACCTCTTTTAGTATTCCTTCTCATCTTTTTACTTTGCATTTCCAGTTTTGCCTTGCACAAGGTCTCTTCTTCCTCTGTGGATCCTCTGCCTACATGTGTCTACCTGCTAATTGGACAGGCACATGCACACTAGTTTACCTTACTCCCAAAATTCAATTTGTGAATAGGACTGAAAAGCTTCCTGTTCCCCTCATGACACCAACACGACAAAAAAAAAAGGTTATTCCACTAATTCCCTTACTTGTCGGTTTAGGACTTTCTGCCTCTGCTATTGTGCTCAGAACTGGAATAGCAGGCATGTCAGCCTCTGTCACGACCTTCCATAGCCTCTGTAATGACTTCTCTGCTAGCATCACAGACATATCACAAACTCTACGAGTCCTTCAGGCCCAGGTTGACTCTTTAGCTGCAGTTGTCCTCAAAAACTGCTGAGGCCTTGACTTACTCACTGCTGAAAAAGGAGGACTCTGTATATTTTTAAATGAAGAGTGTTGCTTTTACCTATATCAGTCTGGACTAGTATATGACAACATAAAAAAACTCAAGGATAGAGCCCAAAAACTCGCCAACCAAGCAAGTAATTATGCTGAACCCCCTTGGGCACTCTCTAACTGGATGTCCTGGGTCCTCCCAATTCTTAGTCCTCTGGTACCTCTTTTTCTCCTTCTCTTATTTGGGCCTTGTGTCTTCCGTTTGGTTTCTCAATTCATACAAAACCGCATTCAGACCATCATCAATCATTCTATATGACAAATGCTACTTTTAACAACCCCACAGTACCATCCTCTGCCCCAAGATCTCCCCACAGCCTCAACTCCTACTCCATGTAACCCATCAGAAAATTTTCTTTAAGGTGTCCACGCAGCCCTTAATCCCACTTGAAGCAGCCCTGAGAAACATGGCCCATTATCTCTCCATACCATCCTAAAAACAATTTTTTCGCCACCCCAACACTTCAACACTATTTTGTTTTATTTTTCTTATTAATATAAGAAGACAGGAATGTCAGGCCTCTGAGCTCAAGCCTGCATGTATACATCCAGATGGCCTGAGGCAACCGAAAAGTACAAAAGAAGGGAAACAGCCAACTCCTGTCTTAACCGATTGACCAACCTTACAACATTCTATCATGACTTGATCCTGCCCTGTACCAATTGATCTATCAATCAACCTCGTGACATTCTTCTTCTGGACAATGAGTCTTATGATCTCCCCACCATGCCCGCAAGAGAAAAACCCCCTTTAACTGTAACTTTCCACTGCTTACCCTAGTCCTATAAAACTGCCCTATCCCTAACTCCCTTCACTGACTCTCTTTTCGGACTCAGCCCGCCTGTACCAGGTGATTAAAAGCTTTATTGCTCACACAAAGCCTGTTTGGTGGTCTCTTCACATGGATGCATGTGACACTAACATTTTTTTTTCCTTTTTTTTTTTTTTTTTTTTGAGATGGAGTCTGGCTCTGTCGCCCAGGATGGAGTGCGGTGGCACAATCTTGGCTCACTGCAACCTCCCCGTCCTGGATTCAAGCAATTTTCCTGCCTCAGCCTCCTGAATAGCTGCGATTACAGGCGCCCGCAACTGCGCCCGGCTGATTTTTGTATTTTTAGTAGAGATGGGGTTTCGCCATGTTGGCCAGGTTGGTCTCAAACTCCCGACCTCGGGTGATCTGCCTGCCTCAGCCTCCCAAAGTGTTGAGATTACAGGCATGAGCCAACATGCCCGGCCAAGTCTAACACTTTTTCATACAACCGACCTTCAAATATTGGTAAACAACCTTGGCCGGACACAGTGGCTCATGCCTGTAATCCCAGCACTTTGGGAGGCCAAGGTGGGCGGATCACCTGAGGTCGGGAGTTCGAGACCAGCCTGACCAACATGGAGAAACCCTGTCTCTACTAAAAATACAAAAAAAAATAGCCGGGCATGGTGGCGCATGCCTGTAATCCTAGCTACTCGGGGGGCTGAGGCAGGAGAATTGCTTAAACCTGGGAGGCAGAGGTTGCAGTGAGCCAAGATTGTGCCATTGCACTCCAGCCTGGGCAACAAGAATGAAACTTCATCTCAAAAATAAAAATAAAAAAATAAAAAAACAACCTCGGCCGGGTGCGGTGGCTCACGCCTGTAATCCCAGCACTTTGGGAGGCCGAGGCGGGCGGATCACGAGGTCAGGAGATCGAGAGCATCCTGGCTAACATGGTGAAACCCCGTCTCTACTAAAAATACAAAAAATTAGCCGGGCGTGGTGGCGGGCGCCTGTAGTCCCAGCTACTCGGGAGGCTGAGGCAGGAGAATGGCGTGAACCCCGGGGGGCGGAGCCTGCAGTGAGCCGAAATCGCGCCACTGCACTCCAGCCTGGGTGAAAGAGCGAGACTCCTTCTCAAAAAAAAAAAAAAAAAAAAAAAAACAACCTCTATGTGCCACCTACCCCATCTTCCCTCGGCCACTTCCCACATAGGGTCACCTGAAGCCCCACACCCTCTGCTCACTTTCCCATGGGCAAGTGAAATGCAGCAATCACAGCCAACACTCTGAATCCTAGGGGTGTCCCCCAGAACAGCAGAGCCACAGGAACCCCATCCCCATCCTGGCACCTCACCTCTATCTAGAAGTTGAACGCTATATCAGCTGATCTGAGGACGCTGACTTTTCCTGCTTCTGCTGCTGCTTAGCCATCCCACACCTGTGCAGGTGTCTACTTTTTATTCAGTTTTATTTTGTAAGAAATATTTATCGGAGCCTGCTGTGTACTGTCACCGGAGAGACAAAGGTGAATCACACCTGGTCCCTGCCTCACAGAGCTCCAGGCTATGGATGAAACCCACTCAAAGTCAGACCATTACCATTCAGTGAGAAACACCATGACAGACATCAGAAAAGGGTTTTCTTTTTTTAAAAAAAAAAAAAAAAAAAAAACTTTTTATAGAGACAGGGTCTCACCATGTTGCCCACACTGGTCTCAAACTCCTGGGCCCAAGCCATCCTCCCACCTCAGCTTCCCAAAGTGCTGGGATTACAGGCACCCATCCAAAACAGGCTTTTTGACGCATCTCACTAATCCCCTGTGAAAAATCTTCCACTCTTGGTTTCCTGGGATCAGTTTTCTTCATTTCAAGCTCAAAGTGAAAAAGAGAATGCAATATCCCTGATGGTCCTTTGTGTGGTCACAGCTGGACCTGGCATGTCCTCCTGGCTAATCCAGGGTGCTCAGGGCTCCCACTTCACTCTGAACGTCCTCTCTCCTATTGGAGCTCACCATGTCTGCACCTGCAGCAGCCAGGTAGCTGCACACTAATAGAAAATCCAGCAAGTCAGAAAACTTGATTTACTCCTGTAACTTTGAGGCTACTGACTGTGTTGTTGAACTAATCCTATAACTTCCCTGCACTTTAATTTCCATGTCTGTAAAGTGGGGCAGGTGGATTCGGTCACCCTAGGTGCAGCTGTATAGTGAGAGCTCCTCAGAGACAGCAGCACACCTGATCTCAGCATCCCCCATCTAGCAAATACCAGGCATACACTAGGTGCTCAAAGTCTCACTGAATGTATGTGTGAATAAATGACTCTATGAGAGCCATGTGGATCATGGACAAAGTCAACAAATATTTTTGAACGTCTTTGAACGTCTACCAAGTACACTGTAGAAGAGGGAAATAAGTAACCCAGGCAGGGCAGTGTTTTCTCCTAACTTCCCCTGACCTCCTTCCTGGGGGAGGGAGGGCCTCTGTACATCAGAGAGACTCTTGACACAAATAATGTTCTTGAGATGTGTTATAAGAAGCTGTTGTGTTAACAAGAAAAAAGTCCA
This sequence comes from Symphalangus syndactylus, assembly GCF_028878055.3. Lineage (NCBI taxonomy): Eukaryota > Metazoa > Chordata > Mammalia > Primates > Hylobatidae > Symphalangus > Symphalangus syndactylus. The sequence continues at coordinate 20,034,230 of NC_072439.2, forward strand.
TTTGTCTTGGGGGTGTTTTATATTAATAGACCTAACAGACCAGAAGCCCCCTCCAATGGGACACAGGATGCAACACCCACCCCAAGTGCATGGAGGGGAAACCAGATGGAGTGAATTGACAGGGAGCAGGACCTGGGAGAACAGGGGGGTAAAGAGACTGAGGCACCCGGAGGAAGGTCTGAGGAGGAGCTCCCGGCCCCTGCGGTGGCCTCGGTGTGGACTGATGCAGAACTCAGCAGCGTAAGTAAAGTGTCCACACCAGGCTCCATTTGTACATGGGACGGTTTTTCAGTAAGAATTTCTTTCTGCTAATGGGCTACATTTTCGCACACTTTCTAATATATCAGGCCCAGTTAATGGGCTACAAAACCATCATTCCATTCAACAGTCATTTATAGAATACTCCCAAAGTGTCAGGCCCTGTGTAAGTTCAGGCAATACGAAAATGAACACAAACAGCTCCTGTCCTCTAAGATCCCCATCCAATGAGCTCCAGGGGCACCTCTCCTACAACACACCCCTGCTCTGCATGGCCCTCCTCTCTGCCCTCCACCAACCCAAATCCTCCCCGACCTCCAGCTCAAGTTCCACCCGGCCAAGTCCCTCTCAGTCCCCCTGCACTCCTGCCACTTTGAGAGATGACTGCACTCATATCTCTAGGCTTTATGAAATGGATGTCATCTCCCTGGTTTTAGAATTTTCCAGAAAGAAGCCACATCAGTGATTTGCATCAGAACAAGCTTAGGCCCACCCTGAGTCTTCAACTTGGACACAGGCTCAGTCCTAGCAGTCCCTGGCCCCTGCAGTGCTTTATAAACACTGCAGTAGCAAAGTCCACAGTCAACTCTGTGACAAGTCAACAGGCCGAGATAATTTGAAAACATGGAGAAAAAAAAATGGTCAAACAAAATCAAAGAGCTTTGACTCATGCCTTTCCTCTTTCCTCCTCTCAGGGAAACAAAGTCACACCCCCTGCTCTCACTCCTGCCTGGTGGCTTCCAAAAAAGGGCTCCCTTGTTAGCCTTCCCTTCAGCCCCCATGAGTATCACCCAGCATTCAAGCCCAGCCTCTCCTCTTCCTTCGAGCACATTTCCTAAAGTCTCAAATAAATGTCAAGTTTATTGAGTGCTGATATTCTATGCCCCTAATGTTAACTTCAAGTATTATTACCTTTCTTCTTTTGCCCGGGGCCATTTCCAAACAAGTGCTGGAGCCAGGCGCCCCAGCAGCTGGGCAAACACACTTCAGGGCTCCTTCCCTCCTGTGGCTCCTGTTTCTCAAACCCTCTGGGACCTGCAGCTCTGGGGGTCTCTTCCGCCAACCCAGTTCCCTCCCCTTTAGACCAGAACAACTAAGCCATGGCCACCTTCCCGATGGACACACAAGGAGGCCTGGTGTCACCCACTGCTCCAGGGGCGGTGTTCTGGGCAGAGGAGCTGCCTCTTGTCCTGGATCCTGCTCTGCTGCCACCTTACGTGGCTGCAGAATTGGAGGGAATTGTGAACAGAGAGAGGACAGGGCAACTTCCCAGGCAACAACACTACTATTGCCGATATTTTGCCAAGGATGGGAGCAGGAGCACAGAGGGGAAACAGACCTTGTCAAAGTCTCTTCTACCAACACTTATGCCCACTTTCCTGCCAAATATTCAGATAGAGAGGGTCATTGAAAGGTATAAGGAAATCCAAGTGAGAAAAAAAGATTTGAGGAAGAAATCATGAGGCATTGGGGTGTGAGGAGGCGGGAAAGAGTACAGGAGAGAACTGGCACGGCTGCCAAGTTATCAGTCACCTTCTTTTGTTCTTAAGAATGCTGAATTTCTTTTGTTTGACCAGTTTCACCTCCCAAATTCCCATAAAGCACATGGTCTAATCTGTTACCTAACAGCAAGACAGCGTCACCTCACCTGTTCTCGCCCTCGAATGGGAACGCTGGCCTGGGACTAAATCATAGACCGCCAGGCTGAGTACCCTGACCTGAGTCATCCCCAGCAATCAAGAGCCTCCAACAGGGAACCTTCCATTACACTCTTCAAGCAACGTACAGCTGCACCAACAGTTGCAATGAAAGTTCTAATCTCTTCCCTCCTCCTGTTGCTGCCACTAATGCTGATGTCCATGGTCTCTAGCAGCCTGAATCCAGGTAAACAAGACTCTATGAAGGGGAAAACGGGGGGAGGAAATGTGGCAAAATAGGCCACAGACACATCAAAATGCAGCTTCTCTTAGCTATGGGGGATTGGGGCAAGTGAGCCTTTCTCAATGCCAGTTTCCTCCTTTACCAAAAGCAGCAAACTGTACTTACACCCAAACGATGTTGAGAGAGTTAAACGAGATTTTGTATGTGAAAATATCTGCAACTGGCCGGGTGCGGTGACTCACACCTGTAATCCCAGCACTTTGGGAGGCAGAGGCAGGGCAGATTACAAGGTCAGGAGATCGAGACCATCCTGGCTAACACGTGGAAACCCTATCTCTACTAAAAATACAAAAAATTAGCCAGGCCTGGTGGCACACACCTGTAGTCCCAGCTACTCAGGAGGCTGAGGACGGAGAATTGCTGGAACCTGGGAGGCGGAGGCTGCAGTGAGCCGAGATGGCACCACTGTACTCCAGCCTGGGTGACAGAGTGAGACTCTTGTCTCAAAAAAAAAAAAAAAAAAAAAAAGAAGAAAATATCTGCAATTGTAGCTGATCTCCCTCACACACACACGTACGTATGTATGTATATACTAGCTCAACAAAGATTTGCTCCCATGCCTTCTCCCCCAACACTTTTCCAAAAGAGTAACATAATTCTCATGGCTAAATTTAATGATGGTGGTGGGAGGGTGTTGAAAGCAATGGTACCTTTATAAAAGATCAGGAAGTCCTTGCTTATATTCTTTACTGTGCACCAGAATGCCACCAACATGTCTTAATGCTATTTGCTGGTAACATAATAAACTAGAAAAAGTCTGTCACCAGGTAGTGTCCATATTTGAAGTTTTATCCATAGCAAGCCCTGCTGTAACAGCTCACATTTTGGGAAGCCAACCTTACTTAGCTTAGGGGTTCCAAATCTGCTCCAGCTTTCACTATAAAGTGGGCCAGCCCTTCACAGAGCAACCACGCAGAAGAGACCTGATCCCCATGTACATTTCCGCTTGTGAGCACCATCTCCCCAAAGGCCACTTTGAGGTGAAATGGCTTTGTTACATACTCAGCATCAACTTGGTCCTAAAATCAGGAGGTATTCTCCCTTCTCCACCCCAATTTCCAACATCCCCTCCTTTGTAGAGAGAGTGCTCCGGAAGCTGTTAAGCCCCATAGCCCTAGGGCCTAGACCACTATTCCGAAAGGGAAGACTTTTCCATCACTATGACAGACACACAGGCTAGAGTCCTCTGCCTGGATTCAAAGCTCTAGCCCCAACCTGCCTTTCCAGTGTACCTCCCTCTACTCACTAAAAAATACTATTTCTCCACCCAAACTAACCTGTTTGCCCTTCCCTGAACAGGTATTGTGTTTTTCCACCAGCTCAACTTTGCTCACACACCCAGCTCAAAACCACCTTCCCACAGCTTCCTTCAGTTCCTCCCACAGCCAGACATGTGGTCTCCCTCCTGAGAGCCGGCTTAGCCCTGCTGGACACTCTCTTCTTGCACTTATCATCTGCTGCCTTATATTGAGGGCCTTCATGTGCCTTTCCTGCCTCCACCCCCTGTCCTTCTAGGCTGCAAACTACTTGATGGCATAGACTGGTGCAGTTTCCATATCCCTCACGCTATCCAGCTCAGTACTCAGCAAACATGAGCTAACTGCAAGAATGCATCCTCAGGTTGCTAAATCAAACCAGGGCTTCATAGCAGCTCTACTGACATTTGGGCTGAACAGTTCCTTGAGGTGGGGGCTGTTCTGTGCATTGTGAGATGTTCAGCAGCATCCGCGTGGCCTCTCTCCACTACATGCCAATAGCAGCCTTCCCTCTCCCTCATCCAAACCCCTGTTATGGAAGCCAAAAATATCTCTAGACATTGCTAAATGTCCCCGGAGGGGGAACCACCCTCGGTCAACAACCACTGCTCTACACCAATAGTTCTCTGCATGGCCACACTTTTAGACTCACCTAGACCTTTACACTCAGCTTGGAAGTCAGGGGGACCTAGATGCTGGCTCTGCCACACACTTTGCAACCCTAGACAAGTCGCCTCATTTTTTTGAGTTTCAGTTTTATCATCTTAAAATGAAGAAAATACCACTTGTCACATACACTTGTGAAGATTAAATGATCCGCAGCGTGACCTAGAAAGGGTTTAATAAATGGACTGAGTAAAATTTCTAAGTCGCTCCTAAAGCACGAGGGTGAGGAACTGGGGAAAGCTCCCTGCGCCACCAGGGGGCGCCATCACAAACGACGTCGGGTGGGTGGCGGCCGGGCTCAAGTCTTGTTTCCCAGCCAAGCAAAGTTTTGCAATGCTGGCCTGAGTCTGAGCCACTTAGTCGCTAAAGGAAATAATAGCTCCTCCATCCCCAAAATAAATCTCAGAATAAAGTCTAATCTTATTTTATCTCTTAATCACATACATGCTCAATATGCTTTTCACAAGGTTAAGGGAAATAGAAATAAGTGAGAATATATGAGGTCATTAGGAAATAAATTACTTATAATAACAGATTATTCATTAATTGTAATATTAGTTATAAAATTACTTATAATATCAGACACATTAAGAACTCCTATATCACAAGCATCGTTCTAAGCACTTCACACTTATTATCTCATTTGTCCTCACAAATCTAATGCATTTCTTACTTTTTCTTACTTTTCATTTTTCAGACTTTGAAAAATACTGTAAAAATAGAGTTCCAGTACAGCCTTCATCCAATTGTTTTCAAACAATATCTTATGTAACCATAATACGATTATCAAAACCAGGAGATTAGCATCGATACCATAATATTAACTAATCTACAAATGTTCAAATCTTGCTAATCATCCCACTCATGTCCTTTTTCTGCTCCAGACTCCAATCTGGGATCCCACTGAATAAAATGTCAGATCTCCTAGGTCTCCTCCAACCTGGGAGAGTTTCTCAGTCTCTCCCTCTCTTTTGGGACCTTGACACTTTTGAAGCGTTCTAGCCAGTTGTTTTGTAGAATGCCCCCTGAATATGGGTTTGTCTGATATTTCCGGCTATGCATTTTGGGCAAGAATACTTCAGAAGTGATGTATCCTTCTCTGGACATCCCAGCAAGAGCCCCAGGATGTCGATATCTCTCACTACTGATGAAGTTCACTTTAAGCACTTGGTTCAGGTGGTGTCTGCCAGGTTTCTCTACTGTAAAGTTACTATTCATCTCATTGTAATTAATAAGTATCTTGTGGAGAGACACTTTGGAAATATGTAAATAGCCTGTTTCTTCTCATCATACTTTTTTTTCTTGTTATTCACCAGTTACAGCATCATCATACTTTTAACATTAACTTTTAGAATCTATGGATGATTGTTTCCTATAAAGAATTACTACTGTGGTGTTGGCCAAATAGTGATTTTCTACTTCCATTATTCCTTCTACATTTATTTAATCAGAATTCTGCCATAAGAAAGAGTTATTTATTTTTCTTTTTCTTTTTTTTTTTTTTTTTGAGATAGAGTCTCGCTCTGTTGCCTAGGCTGGAGTGCAGAGGTGTGATCTTGGCTCACTGCCACCTCCACCTTCTGGGCTCAAGCGATCCTCCCACCTCAGCCTCCTGAGTAGCTGGGACTACAGGCACACACCACCATACCCGGCTAATTTTTGTATTTTTAGTAAAGACGGGGTTTTGTCATGTTAGCCAGGCTGGTCTCTAATACCTGGCCTCAAGTGATCCCCCCACTTCGGCCTCCCAAAGTGCTGGGATTACAGGTGTGAGCCACCATGCCTAGCCTCTTCTTCCTTATTTATTTATTTGTTCAGTTATTTATTTATATCAGCATGGACTCATGAGTATTTATGGGTTGGAATCCATTGCTATCATTATTTATTATGTTGCTCATATTGTCCCAAAATTGGCCATTGGGAGCTCCTTCTAGTTGACTTCTGTGACCTTTAGACACATCTCCATCATTTTTTGAGCAGTTCTTTACTTTCTGACACCACAAGAAGCTTCGGGCTCCTCTTTTGTTTTTCTGCCCCAGCCCTGGATCAGCTATTTTTCCTGGAAGCCCTAGTTCCTTTCATGGGAGAATGATATTTACAGACCATGGGCACTGACTGATAGGCCCATTGCTAGTAGGTGCTGGTGCTCCTAGGCCCTCTAGTGGTCAGAGCTGGGAAATAACACACGCACACTCGTGTAGAGTAGTCCCACTTAATTGCAGTTTCAGTTACCCCCCAACAGTGGTCCAAAAATATTGTTATCTTGAGAAAGAAAGAGAGACAGAAACCACATTCACATCATTTTTATTACAGTATATATACGTGTGTGTGTGTGTGTGTGTGTATGTATATATATATATAATATATATATATATATATATATTTTTTTTTTTTTGAGATGGAGTCTCTTGTCGCCCAGACTGGAGTGCAGTGGTGCGATCTCGGCTCACTGCAAGCTCTGCCTCCTGGGTTCACGCCATTCTCCTGCCTCAGCCTCCCGAGTAGCTGGGACTAAAGGCGTGCGCCACCACACCCGGCTAATTTTTTGTATTTTTAGTAGAGATGGGGTTTCACCGTGTTAGCCAGGATGGTCTCGATCTCCTGACCTCGTGATCCGCCTGCCTCGGCCTCCCAAAGTGCTGGGATTATAGGCGTGAGCCCCCACACCTGGCCTATTACAGTATATTTTTAAAATTGTTCTATCTTATTAGTTATTGTTAATCTCTTACTGTGCCTAATTCATAAATTAGACTTTATCATAAGTGTATATGTGTAGAAAAATATATATATATATAGGGTTTGGTACTATCTGAGACTTGAAGTATGTTGGGGGTCTTGGAATGCATCCCCTGTGGATAAGAGAGGACTACTGTACTATTATTAACCACATCTTATAAATTAGGAAAATGAGGCACAGAAAAGTTACACAACTTTGTCCAAAATCACAAAGCAAATATGTAGTGGATCTGGGAAATGAAAACAATGACAGATGCACCACAAATCCTAACTAGTGGAAGTAACTTCTTTACACATCCACATAAGCAGAAATCCACAAGCCCAATATTCCAGCATAGATGCTCTCTTTGGAAAATAACCAGAATTCCACAGCAATAACCACGATGATAACCATCATGTACTCAACACTCGCCTGGGCACTGGGCTCCCACAGCAGCTCACTTATTCCCAGCAACTCTGCAAGGAGGATTTTACCATCCTCCTTTCACAAATCAGGGAATCAAGGATCATAGAAGCCAAGTGACTTGTCCAAGTTGACATAGTTAAGTGACAGAGCCAGTAGCTGACCCCAGGCCCATGTGGATATAAAGTGCATGCTTATGCCACTGTATCAGTGGTTCCCAAAACTGATTTTAGGTGGAAGGTAAATAAGCTTCTTTTTACTTTAATACTTATGTATTTTAATGTATGTTAGGAAAAAAACTAAGCATACATCAAACCTGTAATTTCACAGATAATATTGCATAGGATGAGGATGTTTTGCAAAATAAATTTGTTTAGAGAAAAAGTATAAAGTGGCCAGGCATAGTGTCTCATGCCTGCAATCCCAACACTTTGGGAGGCCGAGGGGAGCGGATCACTTGAGGTTAAGAGTTCAAGACCAGCCTGACCAACATGGTAAAACCTGCCTCTACTAAAAATACAAAAATTAGCCAGGCATGGTGGTGGGTGCCTGTAATCCCAGCTACTTGGGAGGCTGAGGAAGGAGAATCGCTTGAACCCGGGAGGTAGAGGTTGCAGTGTGCCGAGATCACAACACTGCACTCCAGCCTGGGCGACAGAGCGAGACTCCGTCTCAAAAAAAATAAATAAATAATTAAATTTTTAAAAATTAAACATTAGTACAGCTCTTCTGAAAGCAATTCTTAACTTTTGACCCAGTAATTCCACTTTGGGAACTCTCTCCCAAGAAAATAATCTAAAATTTGGAAAACAGTTACAAGAACAAAGAAATTTACCAACATCTAAAAAATAAAACTTTCTAAATATTCAGCAATGGGAAGGCAGTTAAATAATTTGGAACACATAATTATTGAGAGTACTATGCATTCATTAAAAATGTGTTATGAAGATGACACAGCAACATGCCTAAAAAGAGAATGTGTTTACCTGTTATGGTTATCACTATATTAATAAAAAGCATATGTAGGTAACAAATATGCCAAAATACCAACAGTCAGTAAGAATAATAATTTCTCTGTTTGTACTTTCAAAATTTTCTCCAACAGTTAAATTACATTTAGACTAAAAAAAAAAAAACTTCAGAATTAAGGAATTCAATTAAATAATCTCTAGGATTTCCTTCAGGGTCTAATATTCTGTGGTTTTTCTCTGGAACTAGGAGTAGAGGTCAGGCAAGAGTAAAAATGTTAGAAAAGTTTAGATGGCAGGGGCTATGCCTGCTTAAATTACTTTGATAACACTCAAAACAGCACATGAGAACATTGGAAAAGCAGCCCTTGGGGAAATGACGCAACCCCCTCCATCTGTGTGGCAGAAGTCTGGGAAGCAGGAGGCCTGAATTGAACCATATGATCTCTAAGGGTCCTCTCCAAACAACTTATCCAGCCACGTGTTGAACAAACATTTACCAAATACCTACCATGTGTCAGGAACCACGCAGCTGAATGACTACGGAACCAATGGTTCGGAGTCTAGTGAAGAAGAAAGATTTTATTTTAGTTTGCTAGGACTGCCATAACACAATACCACAGACCGGGTGGCATAAACAAGAGAAATTTATTCCTCACAGTTCTGCAGGCTGGATATATGAAATCAGGGTGCCAGCACAGCTGGGTTCTGGCAAGGGTCCTCTTCCAGGTTGCAGACAGTGGACTTCTCCTCTTATCTTCAAGAGGTGGAAAGAGAATGAAAGAGCTCTCTAGGATCCCCTCTACTTTTTTTTTTTTTTTTTTTTTTAGACAAAGTCTTGCTTTGTTGCCCAGCTGGAGTGCAATGGTACGATCTCAGCTCACTGCAACCTTTGCCTCCCGGGTTCAAGCAATTCTCCTGCCTCAGTCTCCCGAGTAGCTGGGACTATAGGCGTGCGCCACCATGCGCGGCTCATTTTTGTGTTTTTAGTAAAGACAGGGTTTCACTATGTTGGCCAGGCTGGTCTCAAACTCCTGACATTGTGATCCACCCACTTCAGCCTCCCAAAGTGCTGAGATTACAGGCGTGAGCCACCGCACCCAGCCCAAATCTCCTTTTCTTATAAGGACACCAGCCAGACTGGCATAGGGCCCACCATAACAGCCTGATTTTAATCACCCCTTTAGAGGTCCTATCTCCATATACAGTCATTCTGAGGTACTGGGGGTTACGGATTCAACATGTGAATTTTGGGAGACACAATCCAGTCCATAAAAGATTTCAAACAACAACATTACAGTGCAATAACAACTGCATTCAACAACAATGGGAACCATATGAAGGTATAATTCATTCTGAAAGGAAATATCAGAAACTACCACAAAGGAAGTATCATCTGAGCCAAGTTCTTACTTGAGAATCTCAAGTCTATAATCCATCATCCTTGATTGTCTTAGGAATTTTTTTTTGGGGGGGGGGGGCCGAGTCTCGCTCTGTCGCACAGGCTGGAGTACAGTGGTGCGATCTCAGCTCACTGCAACTCCCGCCTCCTGGGTTCAAGAGATTCTCCTGCCTCAGCCTCCCGAGTAGCTGGGACTACAGGCACCCGCCAACACGCCCACCTAATTTTTTGTATTTTTAGTAGAGATGGGGTTTCACCATGTTAGCCAGGATGGTCTTGATCTCCTGACCTCATGATCCGCCTGCCTCGGCCTCCCAAAGTGCTGGGATTCCAGGCATGAGCCACCGTGCCCGGCCTGTCATAGGAATATTTTAAGTATCAAAAAATGGAGATAAGACAGAATCAGAAAATAAAACAGGCTCGGATAGAGGCCAAAAGAAGAATGTATTTGTTCCAGAGGAACAAAGGTAAATACCATCGCTTAATAGTTGAACTGGGATTTTGGATTCAAATACAGCTACTTGGGGTTTGGGGTGGGTGTGGTGGCTCATGCCTATAATCACAGCACTTTGGGAGGCCAAGACGGGCAGATCACTTACGCCCATGAGCTCCATACCAACTCGGGCAACTTGGCGAAACCCTATCTTTACAAAAACTACAAAAAACTAGCCAGGAGTGGTGGTGCATGCCTGAAGCCTCAGCTACCCAGGAGGCCGAGATGGAAGGACCAACCAAACCCAGGAGGTCAAGGCTGCAGTGAGCCGTGATTGCACCACTATACTCCAGCCTGGATGACAGAGTGAGACCCTGTCTCAAAAAACAAACAAACAAAAAACCCAGCAACTTGGAGGTCAAGGGAAAATCTTGATTTAAGGAATAATCTCCTCCTCGCTCTCACTCTTTTAAGTCATGAGGATTTTAATGTGAGGTATGGGGAGAGGGCAGGAGGTTTCGACAACCCCCTGCCTTTTATCCTGTCTTCCATCTAGAAGCCATTCTTTCTCCACCTACCTTCAGCTAAGCTTTTCTCTAGGCCAGATTTTTTTAATCATTAAATTTTTGAATATGCTTATGTATAGGCCAGATTTTAAACCTCAATCCCTTATCGATTAAAATACCCCTCAGCTGGGCATAGTGGCTCACGCCTATAATCCTAGCACTTTGGGAGGCCAAGGCAGGAGGATCACTGGAGCCCAAGAGTTCAAGACCAGCCTAGGCAACATAGCAAGACCTTATCTCAAAAATATAAATAAAAATAAAATATTCGTCTCTTGAAGTAACCTAGATTCTTGAAGTAAAAATGGAAAAATGGAACTGTGCTGACCTAGGTAGCACAATGCTGGGAAGATCATTTCTGTTCCCTTTCCAGTGTCTGGATGTGACCTGTTTCCTTCCGACAGGGGTCGCCAGAGGCCATAGGGACCGAGGCCAGGCTTCTAGGAGATGGCTCCAGGAAGGCGGCCAAGAATGTGAGTGCAAAGGTCAGTAACTCAGCATCAACAACAGCGATGGCATCACCATGACCCCAGCTCTCTCCCTTGGGCCCCTCTGAGACCAACGCAGATGTTATCTCAGCTGACCTCACCCATTCCCCTCTCCACAGCCTGCCACATGCAGCACCTGTGCCCACTTTCTTCCTGACTCTCAGGAAAGAACTGGACTTCTCCAAGGTCTAGGGGAAAGCCAGCCAAATGTCAGGCTGCCCCCTGCCCCTTATCCTTTTCCTGAAGAACCCAGAGCTACCGTCCAAAAGGCTTTTTATTTTTTCCTGGCCTTCCAAAAGCTTCCTGAATCCTATTCTCAGCCTTATTTTACTCATAGGCAAGACTGAAAGCAGAGAGGCAAAATGGCTTCCCCAAGGGAAAGCAGCCACCGGAAGGCAGACACCCAAGCCTTACTCCTCATTCTTTGGAGTAATGACATTCTGATGCACCCTCCAAATCTGCCACCAAACCCTGGCCCAAACCCTTGCCCAAACCCTTGCCCAAACCTTGCCCAAAGTTGTCAGGAGAAACAACTCAGAAATACTGGCATTCAAATAGCTGGATGGACACTGTTCTCTGTTGACCCCTTTTCCCACCCCACTGCAGTGGAAATGCAAGGCACAGAAGATGGCGATTAAAGCTCTGTCCTACTCCCTCCTATCAAATGTATTAACTCTCCCATCTAAGCAGCAATGCTGTTGTTCCAGATTGGTTCCTGAGAGCCCCGAGAAGAAAACTCATGACAGTGTCTGGGCTGCCAAAGAAGCAGTGCCCCTGTGATCATTTCAAGGGCAATGTGAAGAAAACAAGTAAGTTTCCAAAGGATGATTTTCCTTATACCAGAGTCACTCCGTGAAATCACTAGGGATGAAGCACGGTTGAGAATAGAAAAAAGAGGTGAAATTAAGACCAGGATAAGCACACAACTCAGCCCTTTCTACTCAATGTCAACTTGTCGGGAAATAGGAAGAGCAGGAAAAGCAGGATATAATTTTCCTGATACTGGAAAGGTTTAACCAAATTCTTAGATTTTAAAACCTCAGTTTACCAAAGTGAAGGTAGATGGGGCTGTTGGAGACCTGGTCATTAATCTCTGAAGATTACACCAGTGTCAGCATCAAACAGAATTTGACTCCTCCCTGGTCTAGCAGTTTTGTGTTTGTTATTTTGTTCTGTTTTTTGAGTAGGGGGGTCTTGCTATGTTGTCCAGCTTGGTCTCAAACTCCTGGGCTCAAGTGATCCTCCCACCTCAGCCTCCCAAGGATCTGGGGTTAGAGGTACACACCACTACACCCAGTTTAGTCTACCAGTTTTTAGGTGTCATATAAAAAGTAAATTGGCAGCCGGGCACAGTGGCTCACGCCTGTAATTCCAGCACTGTGGGAGGCCGAGGCAGGCAGATTGTTTGAGGCCAGGAGTTCAAGACCAGCCTGGCCAACACGGTGAAACCCCGTCTCTACTAAAAATATAAAAATTAGCTGGGCATAGTGGTGCACGCCTGTAATCCCAGCTACTCGGGAGGTTGAGGCACAAGAATTGCTTTAATCTGGGAGGCGGAGGTTGCAGAGAGTTGAGATCACGCCACTGCACTCCAGCCTGGGCGACAGAGTGAGACCGTCTCAAAAAAAAAAAAAAAAAAAAAAACTAAATTGGCAAATGTTAAACTGATTGATATTATGATATTATCAAGAATGGGATATATCAGGATCCTTATACACTATTGACGGAAGTAAAATAAATTTGGCTGTATCAAAATTGTAAATGAGTATAATAACTTTAATCTAGTAATCTCACTTTAGGAAATCTCAACAATAGAATACTAGCATGGATGCTCAAAGATATAGGTACAAGAATATTAATTATAGCAGTATTTGTATTGACAAATAAATGGGGGAAATTTTCTCCAAAGCCAAATTGGGAAAAATTAATTACTGTCAAAAATAATTAGGTAAACCAGGGGCAGTGGCTCAGGCCTATAATCCTAGCTACTCAGGAGGCTGAGGCAGGAGGATCCAGTAAGCCAAGGAGCTCAAGACCAGCCTGGGCAACACAGCAACATCCTGTCTCTAAAATAAATATAATAATAATAATAATGAGATAAATCATTATGTGTTGGCTGGAGAGATATCAACAATATATTAATGAAAAAAAAACGATGTAGAGACCCCCTATTTCACATCCTTCATTAACATAAGTTTCAGGTGGATTACAGATCTAAATTTGAAAGACAAATTTACAAGGAAATACAGGAGAATATATTCACAACCTGGAGGTATGAAAGCCTTTCTTAAACAAAATACAAAATGCACAAACCATAAAGTAAAAGAGTAAATAAATCTGACTTCACTGAGATTAAGAAATTTTGATCATCAAAAGAATAAAATGACAAGCTGCCAAGTAGGAGATGATATATGTAACATACACAACCTTCAAAGGATTAGTATTCAGAATACATATATAAGGAATTCCTACAGACCAGTGAGAGGAGGGCAGGAAATACAACAGATAAACGGGCAAAAATACTTGAATAGCCACTTCACAGATTATGAAACCCAAACAGCTAATAAACAGATGCAATGGCACTCAATCTTATTATTACAAGGAAAATGTGAATTAAAACTAAAGTGAGGCCAGATGCAGTGGCTCATGCCTATAATTCCAGCACTTCGGGAGGCCAAGGCAGGGGGATCACCTGAGGTCAGGAGTTCGAGACCAGCCTGGCCAACATGGTGAAACCCCATCTCTACTTAAAATACAAAAAAATTAGCCAGGCATGATGGTGCACATCTGTAATCCCAGCTACTTAGGAGGCTGAGGCAGGAGAATTATTTGAAACTGGGAGGCAGAGGCTGCAGTGAGCCAAGATCACGCCACTGCACTCCAGCCTGAACAACAGAGTGAGACTCCATCTCAAAAAAAAAAAAAAAATGGGGAGAGACATAAACATTCAGACCATAATATATACATAAAGTTTAAAAATGAGCAAAAATAAACTAAATTATTTAGGAATCTATACACATAGGTGGTATAATAAAGAAAAGAAAGTAAATAATTACTATAAAAGTCAGGATTATCACTGTGAGGGGGAGAGGAAGCAGTGATCAGGAAAGGAGGGGTGCTGCTGGCAATATTCTATTTCTTTCTTTTTTTTTTTTTTTTTTATTTTTGAGATGGAGTTCTGCTCTTATTGCCCAGGCTGGAGTGCAATGGCGCAATCTTGGCTCACTGCAACCTCCGCCTCCCGGGTTCAAGTAATTCTCCTGCCTCGGCCTCCTGAGTAGCTGGGATTACAGGGATGCGCCACCACGCCTGGCTACTTTTGTATTTTTAGTAAAGACAGATTTCTCCATGTTGGTCAGGCTGGTCTCGAACTCCTGACCTCAGGTGATCTGCCTGCCTCAGCCTCCCCTACTGCTGGGATTACAAGCGTGAGCCACCGTGCCCAGACACAATATTCTATTTCTAAGCCTAGGTAATAGTTTCATGAATATCTGCTTTGTAACTATTTGTTTAATTGCATGTATAAGTTTCTATGAACTTCTATAGAAATATAATACTTCGGCAATAATAGATTCAGTTTTTTTTTGGGGGGGGTGCGTGGTTGAGACAAGGTCTTGCTCTGTCACCCAGGCTGGAATGCAGTGGCATGATCACAGCTCACCTCCTGGGCTGAAACGTTCCTCCTGCCTCAGCCTCCCCAGCAGCTGGAACCACAGGTACACGCCACCATACCCGGCTAATTTTTGTATTTTTTTGTAGAGATAGGGTTTCCCCATGTTGCTCAGGCTGGTCTTTAACTCCTGGGCTCAAGCAATCTGCCCACCTCGGCCTCCCAAAGTGCTGAGATTACAGGCATAAGCCACTATGCCTGGCCAGATTTCTTAAAGGTGCAGACTAAGGCAATATGTATAGTATAATCTCATTTTTGTTTTTAAAATAAACCATGGTATTTATATACCAGAAGGTATGGAAAAATATGTAGCAAACTATTAACAGTGGTTAGCCCTGGAAAATGTGTTGTAGAGGCTGGGGTGGGAGGGGTCGTTTTACTTTTTACTGGATTTTAAAAATTTTTTCCACTGAATGAGTCTTATTTTTATAATTTTTAAAACTCTCATAAAAATTAAATGTTGGCTGGGCACAGTGGCTCACACCTGTAATCCTAGCATTTTGGGAGGCCAAAGCGGGCGGATCACCTGAGGTCAGGAGTTCAAGACCAGCCTGGCCAACATGGTGAAACCCTGTCTCTACTAAAATACAAAAATTAGCCAGGCATGGTGGTGGGTGCCTATAATTCCAGCTACTCGGGAGGCTGAGACAGAAGAATCGCTTGAATCTGGGAGACACTGGTTGCAGTGAGCCGAGATCGCACCACTGCACTACAGCCTGGGCGACTAAGTGAGACTCCGTCTCAAAAAAAATTAAATGTTAAGGCGAGGCATGGTGGCTCATGCCTGTAATCCCAGCACTTTGAGAGGCCGAGGCAGGTGGATCACATGAGGTCAGGAGTTCCAGACCAGCCTGGCCAACATGGTGAAACCCTGTCTCTACTGAAATACAAAAATTAGCCAGCCATGGTGGCAGGCACCTGTAGTCCCAGCTACTCGGGAGGCTGAGGCAGGAGAATCACTTGAACTCGGGAGGCAGAGGTTGCAGTGAGCTGAGATCGTGCCACTGCACTCCAGCCTGGAAGACAGAGCAAGACTCTGTCTCCAAAAAAAAAAAAAAAAGAAATGTTAAAAATGTTTTTAACACTAGCCTCTCCCCTTTATTTGCACCCTAGGACCCCAAAGGCACCACAGAAAGCCAAACAAGCATTCCAGAGCCTGCCAGCAATTTCTCAAACAATGTCAGCTAAGAAGCTTTGCTCTGCCTTTGTAGGAGCTCTGAGCGTCCACTCTTCCAATTAAACATTCTCAGCCAAGAAGACAGTGGGCACACCTACCAGACACTCTTCTTCTCCCACCTCACTCTCCCACTGTACCCACCCCTAAATCATTCCAGTGCTCTCAAAAAGCATGTTTCTCAAGATCATTTTGATTGTTGCTCTCTCTAGTGCCTTCTTCTCTCCTCAGTCTTATCCTGTGCCCTCCCCTTACCCAGGCTTAGGCTTAATTATCTGAAAGATTCCAGGAAACTGTAGCTTCCTAGCTGGTGTCATTTACCCTTAAATACAATCAGGAAAGTAGCAAACAGAAGTCAATAAATATTTTTAAATGTAACAGATCAAATTGTTTCCTTCAAATGGGGTCTGCCAATTCACATCCAGATGACACATTTTACCCTATTCACTGTAGACTGAATCCAGATTCTACACATACTTATCCCCACCAAGACCCTCACTCTGTCTCCATTGGCCTACTTGTTTATCTTTCACTCATTCGACTAATCTTTCTGAGGTAAGAGCTAGGTGGGACAAAAAAAAAAATGTATACCAATGAACCAGACATGATCTTATTAAAGATAATATAGGTTTAAAAAAAAGAAAAAAACTTGGCACAGTTTCTTAGCACTTAGGCAGCCTTTGGTATTTATAACTACTATCATCACCGTTACCACTATCATTGTCAGTCATTATCTGTCATTGTCATCAGTGGTCACTGTCTTCTGTGAGTTTCCAATCTAGTACGGGATCATAGTTCAGGGCTAGAGAGATGGCATGGAGTATCTCAAATGCCATTCAGAAGGGCCTCAAGCTATAAAAATGGGAGGGCATGACATTAGTTTTTAGCATGAAAGTTAAATGATCAGAGTGACAATATAAGGAAATTAAACTGGCAACCTGGCTGGGCGTGGTGGCTCACACCTGTAAGCCCAGCACTTTGGGAGGCCCGGGGGCGGGGGCGGATCACTGAAGGTCAGGAGTTTGAGAGCAGCCTGGTCAACATGGCAAAACCCCATCTCTACTAAAAATACAAAAATTAGCCGGGCGTGGCAGTGCGCGCCTGTAGTCCCAGCTACTTGGGAGGCTGAGGCAGGAGAGTCGCTTGAACCCAGGAGGTGGAGGCTTCAGTGAGCCAAAATGGCACCACTGCACTCCAGCCTGGGCAACAGAGAAAGACTTGTCTCAATAAATAAATAATCTGGCAACCATTTGTAGGAATGAACAAAGAGGGAAATAATTATTACAACAACTACAGAGACTGCCCCCTGAATGACGCTTTCCTCAAACATCAGAAGGAGAGAGAAAAAAGGAACACTCATCCAGCATCTGGCTTCTGTCATCCCAGATGACAGGGAGGCCTAAATTGGGATGCTTCCCTTATGAGAGGAAACACTTTAACTGAGTGGTGGCTGGGGTGGGGCCCTATTTATGACACAAGCGAGCAAGCCCCTCCCTTCTTGTAAGAGAGTGCTGAGCACGTAGTCTCCTCCTATTCCTAATCCTCCCACCAAAGAAAGAGGCACAGAGTTCATTACTTAGTGGGGCCAGCTGTGATCGGCCAATTGCCAGCTGCCTTAAAAAGGAAGACCAGTGATGCCAGGATGGAGTGAAACCCAAGAGGAAGTGCCATCATGAGGAATCAATGAGAGATCTGTGAAGACAGAGGGCTGGGTGGGAGCCCAGAAGGATGAAACCTGGAAGATCAGTATCTCCCGTGAGGGAAATAACAATGGAGCCAGGTTCTAAGTCAGCATCTAGGCCAGACTGGCAACCGGAGCCACACCAGAGGCCTATAACCCAGCCAGAACCTGGGCCAGAAAAGACACCCATAGCCCAGCCAGAATCGAAGACTCTGCAGGGATCCAATACCCAACGGGAGCCTGCTTCAAACCAAAGACCCCTCACCCAGCAGGAGACCCCTGCACAACATGATGCTGAATCCCAGAAGGAACCTAGAGCCCAACAAAAATCTGCTTCACAAGAGGAATTTCTTGCCCCACAGAAGCCTGCACCACAGCAATCACCTCACATCCAAAGGGTGCTGCTCACTCAACAGGAAGCTGCCTCCCAGCAGGCACCTGGGCTAGGAAAAGAATCTACAACTCAACAAGAGCCAGCATTGAGACAAAGACATGTAGCCCAGACAGGGCCTGGGCCAGGAGAGCCACCTCCAGCTCAACAAGAAGCTGAATCAACACCTGCGGCCCAGGCTAAACCTGGAGCCAAAAGGGAGCCATCTGCCCCGACTGAATCTACGTCCCAAGAGACACCTGAACAGTCAGACAAGCAAACAACTCCAGTCCAGGGAGCCAAATCCAAGCAGGGATCTTTGACAGAGCTGGGATTTCTAACAAAACTGCAGGAACTATCCATACAGCGATCAGCCCTAGAGTGGAAGGCACTTTCTGAGTGGGTCACAGATTCCGAGTCAGAATCAGATGTGGGATCATCTTCAGACACAGATTCTCCAGCCACGACGGGTGGAATGGTGGCCCAGGGAGTGAAGCTAGGCTTCAAAAGAAAATCTGATTATAAAGTGATGTCAGGACACGGTGGGACGTCGCTACATGAGAAAACCAGTGCCCGAAATCACAGACACTACCAGGATACAGGTGAGTTTGAATCTGGAGGAATTGAAGCCTCTCAGAGCCAGTCATTTACTTAAGAAATACTAAAAACTTAACGGTGTTAAGTTTTCTGGTCATCCTTCAACAATCCTGAGATAAAGATCAACATCCCCAGTATTTAAAAAAAAAAAAAAAAAAAAAAAAAAAAAAAAAAAAAGCTGGGCGCAATGGCTCACGCCTGTAATCCCACCACTTTGGGAGGCCGAGGCAGGTGGATTGCTTGAAGCCAGGAGTTCAAGACCAGCCTAGCCAAGATGGTGAAACACCGTCTCTACTAAAAATACAAAAGTTAGCCAGGCTTGGTGGCAGGTGCCTGTAATCCCAGCTACTCGGGAGGCTGAGGCACAGAATCGCTTGAACCCGGGAGGCAGAGGTTGTAATGAGCTGAGATCGCGCCACTGCACTCCAGCCTGGGCGACAGAGTAAGACTCCATCTCAAAAAAGGAAAAAAACGAAGTCTCACTCTATCGCCCAGGCTGGGGTGCACTAGCATGATCATGGCTCACTGCAGCCTCAAACTCCTGGGCTCAAGCGATCCTCCTACCTCAGCCTCCCGAGTAGCTGGGACTACGAGTGCACCACCATGCCCCGCTAATTTTTACATTTTCCGTAGAGACGTGGCCTCGCTATGTTGCCCAGGCTGGTCTCGAACTCCTGGCCCCAAGCAAGCTCCCACCTCAGCCTCCCAAAGTGCTGAGATTACAGGCATGAGCCACCGAGCACCTGGCCAACATCCTCATTTTATAAATGAGGACATGAGGCAGAAAAATAAAGAAGTAAAGGTTCTTGCACAGGGCCATGCAGTTAGGAAGTGGCGAAGTCAGGATTTGAAGCCAGGGTCTTTCTCCCCTGGACTAGGCTGCCTCCCTACAGAGGATTTGGGGAAAATCAAATCCCAGAGTGGGAAGGCACTCTGGGCTAGGGACCAGGAGACCAGGAAAGCGGCCCTCTTACCAGTGTTCATTCATCCATCCACAGAAACTGACCGAGCACCAGCTCTGGGGCAGACACGGGCGTAAGTCCCAGCAATACAATACAAAGATGGTACCTTACCCTTCTGGAGTTTCCAGGCAGGCTAGGCAGAACATCGGGGCATCAACAGTCTCTCAGTTTACTAGGTCTGTCCTCTTCTGCCAGGAAGACACCTGCTCCCTGCCAGGCTGCCTCCATAGGGGACTCAGTCCAGCCAGGCGGAATGGCCTTGAGGCTTGTGTTCTCAGCAAGGAGGAGCCAGGAGGGAGGTGCGGGAGCCGCCAAGGTCTCAGGCAAGGTCAGGGACTGACGGCAGGAAAGTTGGGGGAGCAGCATCAGAGGATAATGGGCCCAAGGCTCTGGGCTCACCGCAGGCACTCCCTCGCCTTCTTCGCCTCTTCCCGGGGCCCAGTGCTGCCCCCTGCCTGCTTCACAGGAGCCCCAGGAAGTTCCGATCTTCCTTCTCTAGGCTCAAAACCCCTGCCATGGAGAAGGGGGGAGTGCAAGTTTTATCTACGGAACTGGAGGTTATTTGTTGAAGTCCCCTGATGTGGGAGGAAAAAGCAACGCAGTCCTAATCCTGAGGCTGAGAGCATCTGTGAGGCCCTGGTCCAGAGAGCAGGCAATGGCGGCCCCACCGCCCAGAGGCCAGTCTGTCTCCTTTCTCCCATAGCTGATAAGAGGGTAACGCGTTTCTCAGCGCCGGGACTGGTGGGTATGCTTTGAGAGGGAAGGAGGAGGGGTGGCAGGCAAAGACTGGGATCGAGGCCTGCTCTCCTCAGTGCTGAGGATAGAAAGCTGTTTCTCCAGGCCTCCAGAGCACAGTCTCAAAGGATGCCCGCCCCACACCACCGCGGCGGGCGAAGTTGCCTCTCAGGCCGTCCAGAAGCAGTTGGCTGTGTGCGTGTGCGCAAGCCTCGAGCCTCCTCTGTTTCCCGCCATTTCTCAGGCATGCGTCGTTCCCTCTACCTCAGCTCTTGGGCCAGCCCTCGGCCTGAAGCTAGTGCGCAGGCGCCGAGCGTTCTCCTACCACCATCCCCCACCCCCATTAGCGGGAGCATGGATTAGGGGGCGGAGACAGAGGGAGAACGATACCCCAGGAAAAGCGCAATAGGAGAACTAGGAGACAGGAGAGGGAAGGCGGGGCTCCCTCCTCCAACGGCTCTCAGGCACAGCCACGCCTCCAGCGCTGGCGCCCCGCCTCGTCTTTGAGTTGGCAGAGGACCTGGCCCGCCCCCACCCCAGGCAGAGGCTCAGAGGCGCCCCACTTTTCCCCTTCAAAAGGCGGGCCGAGCCGCGTTCTAGGGGATCCCTCCCTGGGAAGGTGAGTGGGATGGCGAGACTAAGCCAGCACATGGGAGGCTTCCCAGCACGTGGGAAGATCGGGACTTCCCTGCTGGGGTGCTCCCCGCGGGGCTCCGCACTAGTCCTGCCCGAAGGACGCTTTTCGTTGCCCCAAGGGTTGCCTTTTTGTTGGCCGCGAGCCCTTTAATGCGCAATAGCGGGCGGAGCCAGACCTTAAATTCTGGCGGTTGGGGGCGGAGCACGGCAGCGGAGGGAGACCAGGATTGGTTAGGGAGCTGGACCCAGAGAAGAGCAAGCTCGGGATTGGGTAATAGGGGGGCCCGACGGTAGTGTATAGCGAGGATTGGCCCTCCGGGCAGGGCCTCGCGGCTGGAATTGGCCCCCGCGCGAGGACCGCGGGGAATTGATGGAGTTGGCCGGGGAAACGGAGCCCGCCGAGGCCGCTATGGCCCCGGCCTCGAAGAATGCCAAAGAGGGCTCGAGGAGCCGCGGTCGCCGGCGGTGGCGAAAAGGCAAGGCCAAAGGTGAGCGCCCGGAGACCGGCAGCAGCCCGGAAGGAACCTCGTACATCCTGCGGGGCAGTGGGGACAGCGTGGACTGGCCCACTGCCACAGGGAGTTGGGGGGGTCCGCGGACTGGCCCATTGCCGCTTGCGGGGACAACGGGATGATCCATTGTGAGAAGGGGGTGATGTGAGAGCCGAGAGGCCCACCCTGGTACAGGGACTAGCTGACGCCCGGATCGGCTTGGGAGCAGAGTCCGGAATGCGACCTTCGTGGACCAGAGTTCCCGCTCGGATTCCGTATTCGCTGTGTGACCAAGGGCAACGGCTGCCCTCAGTGTTTCCCACCTGGGGAATGGTTCAAGCGCCGATATTCAGGGCTCCAGCGCTCTTGAGAGGATAAGGGGGAAGGAGGTTAGCAGGTGTTACTCAAAGAGGAAGTCTAGGGGTGAGTCAAGGAGAGGTAGGAGGAAGGGGTACCCATAGTGGAGAGTGCAGCGGGGCCAGTAAAGCTCATCGCAGTCCCGGCCTCCCACCCGGCAAATCAGTCCATCCATCCATCCATCCATTCACTGTCAGTCCACCTGCTTCAGCCGGCTCCACTGGGGCCTAGCCCTGACCCCTACCCTTTCCAGGACAACGGGCCCTGGCTTGGCTTCAGACCTCCACACCTGCCTCAGGAAAAGGGAAGGCCTGATTTCTCTAGGGTGTCACATTATTTTCAGGTCTCAAAAGGCGGAACAAAGGCTGACAGACCACCAGAAATGCTGCAAGCTTCAGGCAGAGGCAGGTCCTCAGTTATAAGGATTTATCAATCAGCATAGGGACCTGTGGGAAGTTCCCATGCAGGAAGGAAACTAACACCACCCCTCAGCCCCAGGGACCCCAAACTCATTGCTTCCCCTGCCGTAGAACACATCATTAGCCCAGAATAGACCTGGAGTTGGCTCCAGACACACGCAGGCTCAGACAGGCTCAGAGGGCAGACAGACTGGAGCCCAAGGGCACTCGCTGTCACAGCAAGATACTGAGCCTCACACCAGTATAGCATACCCAGAGGCAGTACAGACTGTAGTTAAGAAATGTGGATGTCAGAGATCTGGTTCCTCAGGCTGCGAGCTGTGATGTGCTGGGCAGGAGACTCCCTCTTTCCCTGCCTCAGCTTTCTGAGCTCTAAAATGGGTATGATGATAGGAGTACCTCCTTTTGTGAGGTTAGAATGAGTGTAGAGCGTTTGGCACAGGCACACAGCAAACCCTTAGGAGAAGTGAAGGTTATTGTTACTGTTAGTCCCCACTAGACAGTGAATATCCTAAAAGCAGGGCTGTATCTGCTCTGTTTACCCTGTATTTCCAGAGCCTGGTATGCCAGGCAAATAGGCACTCAAATATTTATTGGATTAATAAGTGAAGGAATGTGTGAACTGTAACAGAGATCATAATAATCACGCTTCCCTTAGGGTTGTCATGAGGAGTCAGAATCCAGTTGGGCAGGGCTCCCTGCAGAATGAGCCATTCACAAAGGCTCATTCCTGCAAACTCCAAGATTTGCCTGTCATTTCCTGAAGCCCCGCCCTCGTGCCAGGCTTTAGATAAATTAATCAGACCTCACTCCTGCCTCAAGGGCATCTGGGCTGGCCGGAGCAATCCTCGTCATCAGTTTCATCTTGCCAGTAACTGGATGAGGCTATTGTCCTTATGATCACCCCATTTCCCAGGTGACGACACTGGGGCTCTGAGGGACCAAGGCCGCCTGGGCTTCCTTACTTGGCCAGTGAGGGCAAAGAGATGGCTGCCTCAGCCTCCTCGGGGCAGGGAGTTTGTGGGCCCACAACTGCTGTGGGCCCAAACTTGATTCTGGGCCCAAGAGGTTCCAGTCACACAGATTCATTCAGCAGACATTCACTGAACACTGAGCTGTGCCAGGCCTGGGCTCTCAGTAGCAAAAAGGACAGATTCACAGTTGAGCTGGGGACACAGATATTACTCAGATAAGACTATGATTGTAAACTGTGATAAATACAACAGAGAAAAATACCCTGGGAAGATAGAATTGGGAGGCTTCCCAAGGAGGCGATATTGGACCCAAGATGGACAGGCATTAAGTGCTGTGCAGAGGGCAGGCACGGGAACAAAGAGGACAGGATGGAGAAAGACCCGAGGCTTGAGGAAACACTGAGTTACAGTGCAGAGGGAGCTCAGCCAGGGCCAGGAGGAAGAGGAAACAGGGCAGGCAGTTTAAGAGAGGAGGATGGTAGCTGGGTACAGTGACTCACACCTGTAATCCTGGCACTTTGGGAGGCCAAGGTGGGAGGATCCCTTGAGTCCAGGAGTTTGAGGCCAGTGTGGGCAACATAGTGAGACCCCGTCTCTACCAAAAATACAAACATTAGCCAGGCATGGTGGGGTGTACCTCTAGTCCCAGCTACTTGGGAGGCTGAGGTGGGAGGATCAATTGAGCCCAGGAGGTTGAGGCTGCAGTGAGCTGTGATCACACCACTCTACTCCAGCCTGGGCAACAATGAGACTTTGTCTCAAAAAGAGAGAGAGAGAGGAGGGTGCTACCTGGCTTGGGAGGCCAGGTCCAGGATTGGGGGCTTTATCCTGAAAGCGAGGGAGAGGGTGTGGAAGGGTTGGAAGTGTGTGAAGGATTTGTGTGCTAAAAAGATCCTGTGGCTGCTATGTGGACAACAAATCAAAGAGAACAAAATCAGAAATATATAAAGATCTGTCACAGTCACCCAGATAATGATGCTACAGCCTGGACCAGAGAGGAGGCAGTGGAGGTGGGGAGAAGGGCCAGGTTCTAGAGGCCTTTAGTAGGCAGAGTGGGCAGGACTAGGGGATGGAATACATGGGAGTTGGGGGGTGGGGAGGTGGCCAGGATGATATCCTGGGTTCCAGCTTGAGCAAATGGGGAGAGGTTTGTTCTCAACACATACACGGAGACCAAGACACGCACAAGCATGTATATCCATTCATACATAAACAAACACGCCCACACAAGCTCACAGGCCAAGAGAACCAGAGACGCAGATACATTCACAGGCATACAAACATTCATACCTTCAAAGGTACCAGTGCCGACGGACACAGGCCAGGACACACGCCAGCCATGACACATACCTGCAGAGGTACATATGTACACGTGAACCCCAGACACACTCACACCTGACCAGAAAGCATATACTTTGAAGCACAGACAGAGGGAGAAGCACACAGAAACAGCAGAGATCAGCAGCGCTGCCCTGGAGCTGCCCCCTGCTGGCCGTGTGACCCCAGGGGGTTATGTCACCTTTCTGTGCCTCACTTTTGTCATCTGCCAAAAGGGATGATAATGGTCCCTCCCTCATGGGTTGTGGGGCAGGTGACATGAGTCACTTCACATAAAACACATAAAGAGGCCGGGCGCGGTGGCTCACGCTTGTAATCCCAGCACTTTGGGAGGCCGAGGCGGGCGGATCACGAGGTCGGGAGATCGAGACCGCGGTGAAACCTCGTCTCTACTAAAAAATACAAAAAAAAATTAGCCGGGCGTGGTGGCGGGCGCCTGTAGTTCCAGCTACTCGGAGAGGCTGAGGCAGGAGAATGGCGTGAACCCGGGAGGCGGAGCTTGCAGTGAGCCGAGATTGCGCCACTGCACTCCAGCCTGGGTGACAGAGCGAGACTCCGTCTCAAGAAAAAAAACAAAAAAAACCAAAAAAAACACATAAAGAAATCTCATCACCTCCTTTGAGAATGAAAAAAAAAAAAAAAGAAAAGAAATCCCAGCACTTTGGGAGACCGAGGTAGGAGGATTGCTTGAGCACAGGAGTTCAAGACCAGTCTAGGCAACATAGCTAGACTCGATCCCTATTTTTAAATTAAACACACACACACACACACACAGAGAAAGAGACCAGGCACACAGAGGCTGTTGGTGCAATGTTTGCTCTTTTATGCAGACACTCTCGGGGATCCAGCCGCTCATTGTCCCCGCCTACATCTGATTCCAGGCTTCCTGGCTTCACAAGCCTTTGCTTCCTCCCGGGCCCCACACCTGGCCCTTCCTCCATCCCCCATCCACCCCCACACCACTTCCTTCCCCACCACCCTCCTTACCCCTGCTCAGTCCCCAGGGTCGGATTCAGCTGTCCAGAAACTCTTTAGGGCAAAGAAAGGTCCAGTGCCCAGTCAGTGGGACACCCCCCAAAGCTAAATCCCCTCTGCCCTACCTCTGCCCTAGTCCTTACCCACAGCCCCAGTGGGCCTGCCCCTGCCCCAGTGCCCTCTGCCAGGGATTCCTGGCGAGTTTCTGGCAACCTTAGCATCCCTTCCTGCCAGCTCCACCCAGCCCAGTCCTCAGGGAGCCGCCTGGAACAGGACAAAGGGCAGAGCTCTGGAGTCCCTAGGGCCTGGGTCCAGCCCCTTCCCCACTCCTTTGTGCAGTCACTTGTTTTGTCGGAAATGTCCCCTCTCCTCATCTTTTTATTTATTTATTTTTTGAGACAGAGTTTCTCTCTTGTTGCCTGGGCTGGAGTGCAATGGCGCAATCTTGGCTCACCACAACCTCTGCCTCCCAGGTTCAAGTGATTCTCCCGCCTCAGCCTCCCGAGTAGCTGGGACTACAGGCATGCGCCACCATGCCCAGCTAATTTTGTATTTTTAGTAGAGACAGGGTTTCTCCACGTTGGCCAGGCTGGTCTCGAACTCCCGGCTTCAGATGATCCACCCGCCTCAGCCTCCCAAAGTGCTGGGATTACAGGTGTGAGCCACCACGCCCGGCCCCCACTCCTCATCTTAAAAGATCCCTACCGGCATGGATGCTACCACTTTACCAAGGGGCGACAGTGCACCAGGCACTGCCCAAAGGCTGAATAAAACAGGCAAAAGTCCCTGCCCTCAGGGAGTTTACAGTCCAGTAGGGGAATCAGAAAGCAAACAATAAAAATTCAGGCATGATATTTGGGGTTCAGTTCCAGACCACTTGATAAAGCGAGTCACACAAATTTGTTGGTTTCCCAGTGCATAAAAAAGTTATGTTTACACTATCCTATAGTCTATTAAAGTGTACAACAGCATATGTCTAAAAATACTATGTACATATTTTAATTTTTTTTTCTATAGAGACGGAATCTCACTATGTTGCCCAGGCTAGTCTCGAACTCCTAGCCTCAAGTGAGCCTCCTGCCTTGACCTCCCAAAGTGCCAGGATTACAAGCATGAGCTACCACACCTGGCCCCTTACTATGCTAATGATCATCTCAGCCTTCAGCAAATCCTCATCTTTTTGCTGGTGGAGGGTCTTGCCCAAGTGGTGGTGGCTGCTGACTTACGAAGGTGGTGATTGTGGAAGGTGGCTGTAGCAGTTTCTTAAAATAAGGTAACAATGAAGTTTTCTGCTTCGATTAACTCACAAAACAGTTCCCTGTAACATGTGATGCTGTTTGATACCATTTGGCCCACAGTAGAACTTTCAAAATTGGGGTCAGGCCAGGCACGGTGGCTCACGCCTATAATCCCAGCACTTTGGGAGGCCAAGGTGGGAAAATCACCCAAGGTCAGGAGTTTGAGGCCAGCCTGGCCAACATGGTAAAACCCCGTCTTTACTAAAAATACTAAAATTAGCCAGGCGTGGTGGCAAGCACCTGTAGTCCCAGCTACTCAGGAGGCTGAGGCAGGAGAATCACTTAAACTTGGGAGGCAGAGGTTGCAGTGAGCTGAGATCGCACCATTGCACTCCAGCCTGGGCAACAAGAGGGAAACTTGTCTCAAAAAAAAAAAAAAAAAAAATGGGGGTCAGTCCTGTCAAAGCCTGCTGGTGCTTTATCAGCCAAGTCTATGTTATAGTCTAAATCCTTTGTTGCCATTGTTCCTGCTATCAAATGTATTTCTTTTTTTTTGTAGAGGGGGAGGGTCTCACTATCTTACCCAGGTTGATCTCAAACTGGCCTCAAGCTATCTTCCTGCCTCGGCCTCCCAAAGTGCTGCAATTACAAGTATGAGCCACTGCACCCAGCCTACAAAATGTATTTCTAAATGTATTTCTATTTTTTTATTATTTAATAAGACTTACAGCTGGGCATGGTGGCACATGCCTGTAATCCCAGCTATTCAAGAGGCTGAGGCAGGATGATCACTTGAGGTCCAGTGTTCAAGACCAGCCTAGGCAACACAGCCCTGTCTCTTAAAAAATTAGCCAGATGCAGTGATTCTCACCTGTAATCCCAGCTACTCAAGAGGCCAAGGCAGGAGGATCTCTTCAGGCCTAGAATTCAAAACCAGCCTAGGCAACATAGCAAGACTCTGTCTCTAAAAACCTGGAAAAAAAATGAACCAGGCATGGTGGTGCCCTCAGGAGGCTGAAGTAGGAGGATCACTTGAGCCCAAAAGTTCAAGGCTGCAGTGAGGTATGATCACGCCACTGCACTCCAGCCAGGCGACACAGCAAGAATCCATCTCTAAAACTAAAAATTTAAAAAATAATAATAACAAATAATAAGACTTAAAAGTTGAAATTGGCCTGGCGCAGTGGAGCTCGCCTGTAATCCCAGCACTTTGGGAGGCCGAGGCAGGTGGATCACAAGGTCAGGAGATCAAGACCATCCTAGCTAACATGGTGAAACCCCGTCTCTACTAAAAATACAAAAAATTAGCCAGGCGTGGTGGCGAGCGCCTGTAGTCCCAGCTACTCAGGAGGCTGAGGCAGGAGAATGTCGTGAACCCAGGAGGTGGAGCTTGCAGTGAGCTGAGATAGCACCACTGCACTCCAGCCTAGGCGACAGAGCGAGACTCCGTCTCAAGAAAATATAATAATAATAACAAATAATAAGACTTAAAAGTCGAAATTACTCCTTGGCTGGTGGGCTGCAGAACAGATGATGTGTTAGCGGGCATGAAAACAACATTAATCTACTCCACCAGGGCCCTTTGGTAACCACGTGCATTGTCATTGAGAAATATTTTGTTTTTTTCTGTGCAGTCCGTCTCAACAGTGGGCTTGAAATATTCAGTAAACCATGCTATAAACAGACGTGCTGTCATCCAGGCTTTGTTCCATTTAAGAGCATAGGCAGAGTACATTTGGCGTAATCCTGAGGGCCCTAGCATTGCTGGAATGATAAATGAACACTGGCATCAACTGAGTCACCAGCTGCATTAGCCCCTAACAAGGGGGTCAGCCTGGCCTTGAAGCTTTGGTGCCCAGGCACTGACCTCCCCTCCAGCTAGAAAAGTCCTAGATGGCGTCTTCTTCCAATACGTGGTGGTTTTATCTACACTGAAAATATGTTGCTTAATGTAGCCGTCTTCATCAATGATCTTAGCTAGATCTTCTGCATAACCTGCTGCGGCTCCTCCAGCAGCGCTTGCTACATCACCTTGCACTTTTTTTTTTTTTTTGAGACAAAGTTTCACTCTTGTTGCTCAGGCTGGAGTGCAATAGCGGGATCTCGGGATCTCGGCTCACCTCAACCTCCGCCTCCCAGGTTCAAGTGATTCTCCTGCCTCAGCCTCCCAAGTAGCTGGGATTACAGGCATGCGCCACCATGCCCAGCTTCTTTTTTGTATTTTAAGTTGAGATGGGGTTTCTCCATGTTGGTCAGGCTGGTCTCAAACTCCCAACCTCAGGTGATCCACCTGCCTCAGCCTCCCAAAGTGCTGGGATTACAGGCGTGAGCCACGGTGCCCAGCCATCACCCTGCACTTTTATGTTACAGAGATGCCTTCTTTCCTTAAACCTCATGAATCCACCTCTGCCAGCTTCCAACCTTTTTTCTGCAGCTTCCTCACCTCTCTCACCCTTCAAAGAATTGAAGAGGGATAGGGCTTTGCTTGGGATTAGGCTTTGGCTTAAGGAAATGTGGCTGGTTTGACCTTCTATCCAGACCACTCAAACTTTGTCCATATCCACAATAAGCCTAGTTCACTTTCTTTTTTTTTTTTTTTTTTTTTCAGACCGAGTCTCACTCTGTCACCCAGGCTGGAGTGCAGTGGCGTGATCTCGGCTCACTGCAAGCTCCACCTCCCAGGTTCACACCATTCTCCTGCCTCAGCCTCCCTAGTAGCTGGGACTACAGGCGCCCGCCACCACGCCCGGCTGATTTTTTGTATTTTTAGTAGAGCTGGGGTTTCACCATGTTAGCCAGGATGGTCCCGATCTCCTGATCTCATGATCCGCCCACCTCGGCCTCCCAAAGTGCTGGGATTACAGGCATGAGCCACCGTGCCCGGCCAAGGTTGGTTCACTTTCTTATCATTCATGTGTTCACTGGAGTAGCACTTTTAATTACTTTCATGAATTTTTCCTTTGCATTCACAGCTTAGCTAACTGGCAGAAGAGGCCTAGTTTTTAGCCCGTTTCAGCACTGGACATGCCTTCCTCACGAAGCTTAATCACTTCTAGCTTTTGATTTAAAGTGAGAGACATAAGACTCTTCTTTCACTTGAACACTTCGAGGTCATTGTAGGGTTGTTAATTGGCCTGATTTCTATTTTATTTTATTCTATTTTTCATTTCATTTCACTTATTTGAGACAGACTGTTGCTCTGTTGCCCAGCCTGGAGTATAATGGTGTGATCTTGGCTCACTACAACCTCCACCTCCCGGGTTCAAGCGATTCTCCTGCCTCAGCCTCCCAAGTAGCTGGGATTACAAGCACACACCACCATGCCTGGCTGATTTTTTATTTTTAGTAGAGATGGGGTTGGGGTTTCACCAGTCTCAATCTCCTGACCTCAAGTGATCCACCTGCCTCAGCCTCCCAAAGTGCTGGGATTACAGGCGTTAGCCACCGTGCCCGGCCTCAATATTGTATGTCTTAGGGAATGTGGAGGCTCAAGAAGAGAGATGGGGGAAATGGCTGGTCAGTGGAGCAGTCAGAATACACACAGCATTAATTGGTAAAGTTCGCCCTCTTACATGGACATGGTTGGTGGTGCCCCCAATTACAACAGTTAACACCAGAGATCATTGATCACAGTTCATCATAACAAATATAATAATAATGAAAAAGTGTGAAACACTGTGAAAATTACCAGAATGTGACACAGAGACACGAAGTGAGCACCTGCTGTCAGAAAAATGGTGCCAACAGACTTGTTTGACACAGGGTTGCCACAAACCTTCAATTTGTAAAAAATGCAGTATGTGCGAGGCACAGTGAAGCAAGGTATTCCTGTAGTAAACTGTATAGTATGCTAGATGGTGACAAGTGCCGCAGAGAAAAATCACCCAATACACCATCTCAGGAAGGCCGAGTGAGCCCACAAAGCAAACCACATGCAGAACATGCCGGCCATGGCCCCACTTATAAATTCTGTCTCCCACCCTGAGCCGGCAGAACGGCCAAGTGCAGTTTCCAGATGAGGAAAGCAGACTCATCCAGGGTCGCCAGCAAGTGCTTGGGCCATCTTTCTTTCCTTTTCTTCTTTTCTTTCTTTCTTCCTTCCTTCCTTCCTTCCTTCCTTCCTTCCTTCCTTCCTTCCTTCCTTCTTTCTTTCTTTCCTTTCTTTCCTTCCCCAGGTACAGTGGCGTGATCTCGGCTCACTGCAACCTCCGCCTCCTGGGTTCAAGTGATTCTCCTGTCTCAGCCTCCCAATGGACTACAGGCATCCACCACCATACCGCTAATTTTTGTATTTTTAGTAGAGATGGGGTTTCACCATGTTGGCCAGGATGGTCTCGATCTCCTGACCTCGTGATCCACCCACCTCGGCCTCCCAACGTGCTGGGATTATAGGCATGAGCCACCGTGCCTGGCCCACATCGTCCCATTTTCACAGCTGCAAGCCTAACACTGCCTCCTGAGGCCTCTGTCTATCCATCTGTCTGCCAGCCCTGGGGAGGGGCCATCCTCTCCTGAGCTAACTAGCCCCTCTGCCCTCACTCTGCCTCTTCATGCCTTCCTTCCTGCTTCAGATATCCACTGAGCACCTGCTATGTGCCAGGTCCCATGATAGGCCCCAGGGCCACCTGGGGGATGACAGTCCGGGACAGAAGACTCACTTCCGGCCAAGCAAATGACCCTGAGGCCTCAGAGCCCCTCAGTCACACAGGCCCCTTCCAAGGCCCTAATCTGTTTTGTTTTGTTTTGTTTTGTTTTAAGACAGTCTAGCTCTGTCACCCAGGCTGGAGTGCAGTGGCACGATCTTGGCTCAGTGCAAGCTCCGCCTCTCAGGTTCACGCCATTCTCCTGCCTCCGCCTCCCGAGTAACTGGGACTACAGATGCCTGCCACCACGCCTGGCTAAATTTTTTGTATTTTTAGTAGAGACGGGGTTTCACCGTGTTAGCCAGGATGGTCTCGATCTGCTGACCTCATGATCCGCCCGTCTTGGCCTCCCAAAATGCTGGGATTACGGGCGTGAGCCACCGCACCTGGCCCAAGGCCCTAATCTTGTATTTGTAATTCTGTATTTCTTCTTCCTAAAGGGCCACACCCCTGTACCTTATAAGTTTCATGGCTCCATAAAACCTAGTACTGTCCTGGGGGAGATGAACAAACATGTAAACAAATTATAAAGTGTCAAATGGCAGGATGGTACAGAACTAAGTATCATGGCAGAAAATAATGGGGGCGTGCATATCTTAGATGGGGAGAAGCAACTGGGGAGTACCTCTTGGAAGTGACAAGCTGAGGCCAGACAAGGAATCTGTGGAATGACACGGGTGAATGACATGGGTGAAGCATCTCTCTGAGCCTCTGTTTCCCTATGTGTGAGGTGGGGATGACAGTCACAGCAGGGTGGGCTGAGAGGGGTAAGTGGCAGATCCAGGGTACCCAGTGTGGTCACACCACCCAGTAGGACCAGCAGGCAGCTCAGGCTGCTAGCTGAGCCTGGCACTGCCCTTAATCGGCTTTTGTCCTTCCAGGAGGGACAGGCAGGGCTGGCTACCTCCTCTCTCCCCCCAACAGCTGGGGCTGGCTGTGCCAGGGCCAGACTAGGAGGCGGGAGCTGAGATCACTGGGCCTTTGGCTCCCTGAGTCCTCTCTGGGGACAGAGAGGGCAGCCTGGCTGGGTGAGAGGGGACGGTTTGTTCAGGACTGGGGCTGGGACTCCTGGGTCCTAAAGGATGAAGGGGCTGGGGACCTGGACTCCTGGGTCTGAGGGAGGAGGGGCTGTGGGTGTGGACTCCTGGGTTCTAAGGCAGAGGAGCCTGTAACAGGACTACCAGTTGAGCTGAGTCTGGGAGCAGGTGGGGGGCAGGGCAGGGAGCTGAGCCCTCTACTCCGTTTACAGCACGTGGTCCTCACTGATCTTTCTGGGTGGGAGGTGGCTTGTGCGGCTACACCCTGGGCAGGCCAGCCCCGCCCCCGGGTTTATTGCCCCAGGCTGCTACTGGCACAAGCCACAGACCAGCAGTCCCAGCCCAGGGAAGCTCGGAAGATGCCTAGGAGGGGTGAGTGTCCAGCCAGCTGAGAGACAGGAATGGCCGCTGCCAGGCCCCAGGACCTAGAAGGGAAAGGAAATACCTTCTTCTAGGGGAACAGGCAAGGTGCTGGGCTTTGGGAGGGAAGTCCCTGGAGCAGATGGTAGCATTCCACCAAGGGCAGCTTGTTCAGGACCTGGGTGACAGGGCATCCAAGAAACAGGGCGGCCTGAATGGCTGGGAAAGGATCTCAGAAGGAAGATCCTTGGGGACCGGGAAGTGTGGAGAGTCAGACGTAGTCCAGGGCGAGTTTTGAGATGTGGCTTCCAGAGTCCTAGCGGGGAGCCCCACATAAGTGGAGCTGTGGACCCAGAGAGCTGGGTTTACAAAAGCTCTGCCACTTGCAATGCAACTTTAACCTCTTCACTTAAAACCTAATCCTCAGTTTCCTCTCCTGTAAAATAGGGATGCTGGCAATAATAGAGATTTGAACCCAGGTAGTGTGGGTCCCAGAGGGTTAGCACGCTAAAGCAGCAAACACACAGAAAGCTCTCAGCACGGGACCTGCACGGATATGCTCAAGGTCGACACCAGTGATGAGTATCACTGTTCCAGGCAAGAGAGCAGGGCTGGCCATGCAACCCAGGACCAGTGGACAAGCCTGAAGGCCAGGGGACCCCGCTGGGGGAGAAGCAAGACTGAGTTTTGGGGATCTCACAGAGAAACAGGGAGGGAACTGGGATTTGGAGGGGGTTCCACAGCCAGACTTGAAGGACGAGGAATGACTCTTCAGTGAAGTCTAGAATTGTGAATTCCTGAGTTCAAGGAGAGCTGCACTTGGGGACCAGGGTCCCGAGAGATGGGAATGGCAGGGCTGGGGCTGAACTCTCCCAAATGTTGTTGGAGGGGAAGGGCCTGTGGGTAGCACTTGGGGCCTAAGAAGGAAAGATGGGATGAGGGACCCGGACTCCTGGGTCCTGAGAATGGGGACCAACTGGAGGTCTAGACTTCTTGGAATCTAGGAGAAGGAGTCTTGGGCCCCAGGAGAGTTCATGGAGACAGGTGACTGGACTCTTGGGTTCCTGGAAGGAAGAAAGAAGGACCGGCAGCCTCCTGGATCATAGGAGAGATGAATGAGTTAGGGAAGCAGAGTCGTGTGGGCTCAGGGAATGTCTGGATTCAGGAGGCCAGGGCAGCAAGTTTCTGAGTCCCAAAGAGGTGATAGCAGGGGCTCCTGGGTCCTGAAGAAGAAGGGTTTGGGGCTTGGACTCCTGGATCTGAGGGAGGAGGGAGCTGAGGGCCCAAACTCCTGGCTCTTGAGGAGGGACAAAGGCACTGGGAACTGGGGCCCCAAACTTCTGATTCCTAGAGACAAGAGGGTGACCTCTTATGTCTAAGGGAGGAGGAACCTGGGGTCCTGGGCCCCTGGAACTGAAAGAAGACAGCACTGAGGTCTGAAGGAGGAGCGGGTAAGCTATGGTCCAGACTCCTGGGCCCCAGCTGAGCAAGGCTTGATCAGCCCCGCCTAACAGGCCTCCCCCCCCCTCCGCCCACAGCCTCGAGGCTCATCCACAACATGGACCTGCGCACAATGACACAGTCGCTGGTGACTCTGGCAGAGGACAACATAGCCTTCTTCTCCAGCCAGGGTCCTGGGGAAACGGCCCAGCGGCTGTCAGGCGTTTTTGCTGGTGTGCGAGAGCAGGCGCTGGGGCTGGAGCCCGCCCTAGGCCGCCTGCTGGGCGTGGCGCACCTCTTTGACCTGGACCCAGAGACACCAGCCAATGGGTACCGCAGCCTGGTGCACACAGCCCGCTGCTGCCTGGCGCACCTCCTGCACAAATCCCGCTATGTGGCCTCCAACCGCCGCAGTATCTTCTTCCGCACTAGCCACAACCTGGCCGAGCTGGAGGCCTACCTAGCTGCCCTCACCCAGCTCCGCGCTCTGGTCTACTACGCCCAGCGCCTGCTGGTTACCAATCAGCCGGGGGTGCTCTTCTTTGAGGGCGACGAGGGGCTCACCGCCGACTTCCTCCGGGAGTATGTCACGCTGCATAAGGGATGCTTCTATGGCCGCTGCCTGGGCTTCCAGGTGAGCACCCTGCCCCGTGCCCCTCTAGGCCCACAATGAAGGCACCTGGTAGCCCCTGGCCTGGCCTATAGTACGGTAAAGTAACCAGTGGTCAGCATTATCGGACTCAGCAAACAGCAGGTACAGAAAGGGGAAGTTGGCTGGAGCTCAGACAGAGCTGCACCAGGGGTCTCAAACTCATGGTCCCTAGGTCATATCTGCCGAGTAGTAAGAAATGCAACTTGCAGAGCTTTTTTCACCAGGGTATCCACTACTCTCTATTGTCCTACACGCAGGAGATGCATTCACTCTTTGTTACCTGTCTGGCCCCTGAAGTCACTTGAGTTTGAGAACCCTCAGGGAGGGATCTGGAGCCATGTGACCCTGTAGTCCTTCTGGCCCTCTCTGGGCCTCCCCACACCTCAGCCTCCCCCTCCCACCCCACGTCTCCAGGCTTCCCTGCGGGCTAGGCTATCCTCAGCAACCCAGCCCAGACATTCCTGGAAACCTCCCCTCACCAGGGCTGAACCCACAAGTATTGATCAGCCCAGCTGGGCCAGCCAGCTCCTCCCTGTGTCCCAGCCGTGACCCTAGAGTCATGAGAAAGAGATCCCGGGGCTGCCCGAACCAGCATCCCAGCCACAATAGCCAGGCACTGAGGTGCCCTCTGGCCTACTGGGCACCCAGCCAGGGGCAGGGCCCAGCTCTGCCTTGGTGCAGGGCAGTCTCCCCTTTAAAATGTCAGTCCCCGGGAGGGCAGAGGCCTCCCCTGACTTGGTCACTGCTCCAGCCCGGTGTCTAGCATGCAGCAGGACCTTGGCCAGTACAGAGTGAACAGAAGAACCCACCAATCCCTTGCCTTGGCCTCCTGTGGCTCCATTTCTTCTAATCCTGTGTCCCCATTGTCTTGTCTTTTTTTTTTTTTTTCGTTTAGTAGAGATGGGGTTTTGCCATGTTGGCCAGGCTGGTCTCAAACTCCTGACCTCAAGTGATCCGCCCACCTCGGCCTCCCAAAGTGCTGGGTTTACAGGCATGAGCCACCGCGCCCGGACCCCACTGTCTTTCCTTAACTGCGTGTCTGCTCTGTCAGACGCTGTCTCCCCCTCCCCCTGTGGCGGCCGGCTGGTCCCATGTCTAGGCCTCAGTCTCCCTCTCTGGCTGTCCTTTTGCCTCAGGTCCCTGTGCCTCGGGGGCTGTCTCTGGCTATCTCCCTGTTCCTGTCTTCCAGTTGCCTCCTCTCCCCATCCATCTTCTCTCTGACTTTCAGGAAGTCCCTGCACCATCCTACTCCCCACCACACAGCCTACCAGTGGCACCACCCCGCGCTGAGAATGAAATCCAAATTCCTCTGCCCAGGCCCTATATGAGCCCCCTTTGCCTCTCTAATGTCACTGCCTGCCCCTCTCCCCACTGCTCACTCTGCTTCAGCCACACTAGCCCCCTGGGTCTCACTACCCAGGTCAAGCACCAAGCATGAGTTCACCTTTTTTTCTGAGACAGAGTCTCACTCTGTCGCCCAGGCTGGAGTGCAGTGGTGTGATCTCCACTCACTGCAACCTCCGCCTCCTGGGTTCAAGCAATTCTCCTGCCTCAGCCTCCTATGAGCTCATCTTTAAGCCTTCACGCTCTCTGTGCCTTGTGCAGGGAACACCCTCCCCTCACTTCAGTCAGATCTCTCCTCCGAGACCCGCTAAGTAGCCTGACCCCTAGTCATCACTCGTGCCCTCTCCACCTACTGCCTTTTTTTTTTCAAGCCATTCGTCATTCCTTGTCATGATACTGCGCATGGCTTTGCTTATATGCTGATCATTTGTTTTCCCTTTGAGAACATCAGGTCCGTGAACCAGGCGAGAGCTATGCCCAGCACACAGTAGGAGCTCATGAAACGTTTACTGAATGAATGTGTCTTCCCCGCACATCCCTGCGCCTCGCTCCTGCCCTGTCCCCATCCCTCTCTTGAGCGGTGGGTGACGCAGCCGCGTCTCTCCACAGTTCACGCCTGCCATCCGGCCATTCCTGCAGACCATCTCCATTGGGCTGGTGTCCTTCGGGGAGCACTACAAACGCAACGAGACAGGCCTCAGTGAGTCCCGGCCGGGTTCTACTTGCAGCCTACTCTCCTGACCCTCCTCCCCACTCCTGCCCAAGCAGCCTGACCCAGTGGGGCTCCCTGACACCCCTTCCGACCCCCAGGTGTGGCCGCCAGCTCTCTCTTCACCAGTGGCCGCTTTGCCATCGACCCTGAGCTGCGTGGGGCTGAGTTTGAGCGGATCATACAGAACCTGGATGTGCACTTCTGGAAAGCCTTCTGGAACATCACTGAGATGGAAGTGCTATCGGTGAGGGCCTGTTACAGATGGGGACACTGAGGCCCAGAAACTCATCTGAGGCCACAGTAGGTCTCTGTGGGGCTCCAGGCCCAGGGATGGCACACAAGGGCAAAGACTGGGGATCAGAGGGAGAGGTGAAGGGCACCCCTGTAGGCAGACCCTCCCCAGCACCCCTTCTGTCCCCTCCCTCCAGTCTCTGGCCAACATGGCATCAGCCACCGTGAGGGTAAGCCGCCTGCTCAGCCTGCCACCCGAAGCCTTTGAGATGCCGCTGACTGCCAACCCCACCCTCACGGTCACCATCTCACCCCCACTGGCCCACACAGGCCCTGGGCCCGTCCTCGTCAGGCTCATCTCCTACGACCTGCGTGAAGGACAGGTAGGGTTCCAGCCTCAGTCAGGGACAGGGACAGACCCGAGAAGCGTGGGCAGCCCCCACCTTGGCATCCCCGTGGACGGGTGCAGCCCTGGCCAGCTCTCCCCAACCTCACACACCGTCTCCCTCCTCACTCCCAGGACAGTGAGGAGCTCAGCAGCCTGGTAAAGTCCAACGGCCAACGGAGCCTGGAGCTGTGGCCGCGCCCCCAGCAGGCACCCCGCTCGCGGTCCCTGATAGTGCACTTCCATGGCGGTGGCTTCGTGGCCCAGACCTCCAAATCCCACGAGCCCTACCTCAAGAGCTGGGCCCAGGAGCTGGGCGCCCCCATCGTCTCCATCGACTACTCCCTGGCCCCCGAGGCCCCCTTCCCCCGTGCACTGGAGGAGTGCTTCTTCGCCTACTGCTGGGCCATCAAGCACTGCACCCTCCTTGGTGAGCCTTAGGCCCCAACGGCCACCTGCGCCTGCTCCCATCCCACCCAGCCTGCTTTAAGCTCCTCCAGCCTCAGCCTCACCCTCTGCCTTTCTCTTCCCCTGACACCTCCCAGCTCCTGCTCACCCAGGTCCTGCCCAGTCTTCCGCCTCAGCCACTTTATCCTCTGTCCTCGACTGTGGCACCCAGACTCTCCATCTCCTCCACTTCCACTTCTCACCCACCATCCTGTCTCCTCGGGCCTCTGTCTTCCCCCTCTGATAGCTCCAGGCCCTGCTCTCCTGTCCTGCCAGGCTCCTGGCCCACAGTCCAGCTTCTCTGACCTCCCTCTTCAAAGATCAGCATCTTGGGAGGACACTGAGGCACAGAGCAGTGTGTGGCCATGCCCCAGGGCACAGAGCCTGCAGCCCAGCCCCTCTGTGCTGAGCCTGAACCCTGACCTTCCATTCCCACCCTCTGAGGCCCCCCTCCTGCAACAGGCCTGAGCTCAGCTCCCCTTTCCCACCACCTGCCCTCCCTGCTCCCAACCTCCAGCCCCGACAGACTTTCCCAGTCCTTCCCTGGGCCTCTCCAGGTCCTGAGTCATCCTGACCCTCTGTCTACCATGTGAGCCCAAATCTGTGCCTTAGTCTGCCAGTCTCTAAAACTGCAGTCTGCTAGGCCTTGGAGTGCCCCACACCCCACCTTGGAGAGCCCAGTTCTCCCCGCTTGAGTTCCTCCCTGCCCTCCCTCCCCAGGCCCCTGCCCCTGCCAGGTTGCCACCAACCACCCCTCTCCCAAACCAGGCTCAACAGGGGAACGAATCTGCCTTGCGGGGGACAGTGCAGGTGGGAACCTCTGCTTCACCGTGGCTCTTCGGGCAGCAGCCTACGGGGTGCGGGTGCCAGATGGCATCATGGCAGCCTACCCGGCCACAATGCTGCAGCCTGCCGCCTCTCCCTCCCGTCTGCTGAGCCTCATGGACCCCCTGCTGCCCCTCAGTGTGCTCTCCAAGTGTGTCAGCGCCTATGCTGGTGAGGCCCACACCCTCAGCAGGGAAAAAGGACTGCAGGGATGTCTGAGTCCTGCAGGGACGGGCTGGGGACCGGGACTCCTGTGACTGAGGAAGGAGAGGCCAGGCAGAGGAATCTAAGACTCCTTGTCCCTTTTTTTTTTCCTGTGTATGTGTGTGTGTGTGTGTGAGAGAGACAGAGAGAGACAGACACAAGGTGTCATGTCGCTCAGGCTGAGTGCAGTGGCTCAAACACACCTCACTGCAGCCTCGACCTCCCAGGCTGAAGCAATCATCCTGCCTCAGCTTCCCAAGTAGCTGGAACTACAGGTGTGCACCACCGTGACCACGCCCAGCTAATTTTTGTGTTTTTTGCTATGTTGCCCAGGCAGGTCTTGAACTCCTGGGCTCAAGCCATCCTCTCGCCTTGGCCTCCCAAAGTACTGGGACTACAGGCATGAGCCACTGTGCCCAGCCTCCTTATCCCTTTTGAAGCGATTGGATATTCTTGGGTCCCTGGGACCACAGATGCCTGAAATTCTGGGCATTAAAACTGGGCCCAGAAAGGGGAAAACAACTCAGATACCCGCATATACCCTGCAGGTGCAAAGACAGAGGACCACTCCAACTCAGACCAGAAAGCCCTCGGCATGATGGGGCTGGTGCGGCGGGACACAGCCCTGCTCCTCCGAGACTTCCGCCTGGGTGCCTCCTCGTGGCTCAACTCCTTCCTGGAGTTAAGTGGACGCAAGTCCCAGAAGATGTCGGAGCCCATAGCAGGTGAGTGATTCACTCCCGTTACATGCCCAGCCAGGGTGAGCAGGAGGGACAGCCTAGCACAGCAAAAGTCCCAGGGAAGATGCTGGGCATGGTGGTTCAGACCTGCAATCCCAGCACTTTGGGAGGCTGAGGTGGGCAGATCACTTGAGGTCAGGGGTTCAAGATCAGCCTGGTCAACATGACGAAACCCTGTCTCTAGTAAAAGTACAAAGAAATTAGCCAGGTGTGGTGGTGCACGCCTCTAATCCCAGCACTTTGGGAGGCCAAGGTAGGCAGATCACTTGAGGTCAGGAGTTCAAGACCAGCCTGGCCAACACGGCAAAACCCCTTCTCTACAAAAAAATACAAAAATTAGCAGGGTGTGGTGGCATACACCTGTAGTCCCAGCTACCGGAGAGGCTGAAGCATGAGAATCGCTTGAACCTGGGTAGCAGAGGTTGCAGTGAGCCAAGACAGAGCCTCTGTACTCCAGCCTGGGTGACAGAGCGATACCTTGTCTCAAAAAAAAAAAACTAAAAAAAAGAGTACCCTTACTGGGCTGTGCTGAGGTCTGCCTCCAACCATTTGGGTCAAGTGGCCAGTACAATATGTGGCACCCAGTAGGTGCTATTAGAAGATGCCAGCACCCCTGGTGTGCCCATTCTGTTCCAGTGACCCTCTGGGCCACAAAGCACTTAAGTAGTTATTCTCACATTGTTTTGCACCTCGCCTTCGTAGATTTATAAAGACAAGTAAGGCTGGGTGTGGTGGCTCACGCCCATAATCCCAACACTTTGGGAAGCCGAGGCAGGCGGATCACTTGAGGTCAGGGTTGGAGACCAGCTTGGCCAACATAGTGAAACCCCATCTCTATTAAAAATACAAAAATGGGCCAGGCATGATGGCATGCACCTGTAATCCCAGCTACTCAGGAGGCTGAGGCAGGAGAATCACTTGAACCCAAGAGACGAGGTTGCAGTGAGCCGAGATCACGCCACTGCACTCGAGCCTGGGTAACAGAGTGAGACTGTCTCAAAAAATAAATAAATAAATAAATACAAAAAGTAACTGGGCATGGTGGCACGCCTGTAATCCCAGCTACTCAGGAGGCTGTGGCAGGAGAATTGCTTGAACCTGGGAGGCGGAGGTTGCAGTGAGCCAAGATCGCACCACTGCGCTCCAGCCTGGGTGACAGAGCAAGACTCCATCTCAAAAAAAAAATAAAAATAAAAATAAAGTAAAAAACTAAAACTGTAGCATCTTGGCCCTCATGGTAGGCAGTGTGGGTCTGATAAAATGAACAGAGCTGAGGCCAAGCTGGGCACGCCAGGTGGGCTGGAAGTGTATCTTTAGCATCGTTTGGGCACTTGCTTGCCTGGTCACGTGAAGGGATAAAACTGAAGAACACAAAGGAAATTTAGGGAAGCAGATCCGTGTGGCTACAGGTGCCAGACCCCTAGAAATGTGAGACACCCTGGAGACTTGTTAGCTCCCTGTGAACAGAGCCTCCCTTCAAGCCACTGGGCCTGCTTACTATTCAAATCATTTTGATCCATTTTCACCTTGTGGTAAGTGTAATCCCAGCACTATGGGAGGCCAAGGCGAGCAGATCACTTGAGGCCAGGAATTTGAGAACAGCCTGGCCAACATGGCAAAACCCCATCTCTGCTAAAAAAACACAAAAATTACCCAGGCATGGTGGCACATGCCTATAGTCCCAGCTACTCGGGAAGCTGAGGCACGAGAATCACTTGAACCTGGGAGGTAGAGGCTGCAGTGAGCCATGTTCTCGCCACTGCACTCCAGCCTGGGTGACAGAGCGAGACTTTGTCTCAAAAATAAATATATATATATATTATGATCCCCAGTGGGTAGCGGTACCTAATCCCACATCTTATCCCACTGAGTCCTGCCACCTATGAACCAAGGACTATTTTCATTTCCTTGATCTAGAAGAAAAAATAGGCTCCTAGAGGTAAACTGCACCTAATCTTCCCAGACACACACACACACACACACACACACACACACACATCCTTCACTAGGACACACAGCCCCACTGCCAAGACCCCCACCATGACTACCTGGGGCATCTGGAACTCCACCCATCCCCTAGGCAAGAGTCTGGGGAAACACAGCCTTTCACAGCGCTCCACAGGCGACTGCCCTTCCCATGGCATTCCCTGCCAGCCACTCACACACCTAAACTAACGGAGCCAGGCCTATCTGCTCCCCCTCTCTCAGAGCCGATGCGCCGCAGTGTGTCTGAAGCAGCGCTGGCCCAGCCCCAGGGCCCACTGGGCACGGATTCCCTCAGGAACCTGACCCTGAGGGACTTAAGCCTGAGGGGAAACTCCGAGACGTCGTCGGACACCCCAGAGATGTCGCTGTCAGCTGAGACACTCGGCCCCTCCACACCCTCCGATGTCAACTTCTTATTACCGCCTGAGGATGCAGGGGAAGAGGCTGAGGCCAAAAATGAGCTAAGCCCCATGGACAGAGGCCTGGGCGTCCATGCCGCCTTCCCCGAGGGTTTCCACCCCCGACGCTCCAGCCAGGGTGCCACACAGATGCCCCTCTACTCCTCGCCCATAGTCAAGAACCCCTTCATGTCGCCGCTGCTGGCACCCGACAGCATGCTCAAGAGCCTGCCACCTGTGCACATCGTGGTGAGCGCCAGAGGGGGCCGGTACAGGTGCATTTAGAGAGGAGCAGGGCACCCAGGGAGGAGCGGGACCGGGCACGGGTGCACCTGGGAAAGAGAGCTCCGGAGTGGGGAGAAAGGGACAGGCTGTCCCCAGAGGAGAACAATGCCCCGAACGAACGGGAGGAGGACAGGAGTCAGGGCTGCCTCCGTTTTACTTTGCAATTTTGAGTACCAAGAGACAGGATCAGTGGGGCAGCCCCTTGGGCTTGGAGAATCAAGAGAAAAAAAGGTGGGTTTGGCGGGGTGGGGAGGGAGAGGCTGGAGACAGGCCAGGGATCGCAGTTAAAGTCATTCTCCCATCCTTCCCACAACTCCCCCCCATTCCCTCCATTCTCTCCCCAACTCCTCACCCACCGTCTCCTGCCTCCGTCCACTCCCGTCTGTATCCATATTTCCCGCTCCCTTTGTTCATCAAACCCCTCCTTGCTGTATCCGACCCCGGTCTGTCGGTCCTCCACCCTCTCTCCACGTCCGTCCCCGCTGTCCCGTAGGCGTGCGCGCTGGACCCCATGCTGGATGACTCGGTCATGCTCGCGCGGCGACTGCGCAACCTGGGCCAGCCGGTGACGCTGCGAGTGGTGGAGGACCTGCCGCACGGCTTCCTGACCCTGGCGGCGCTGTGCCGCGAGACGCGCCAGGCCGCAGAGCTGTGCGTGGAGCGCATCCGCCTCGTCCTCACTGGGCCCGCGCCCGCCCCGCCGCCGGTGTGAGCCGCCCGCCGGAGCCGGGCCGCGCGGGGAGACGGGGGCTGCGGGGGGCGACACTAAAAGCC
This sequence comes from Symphalangus syndactylus, assembly GCF_028878055.3. NCBI lineage: Eukaryota > Metazoa > Chordata > Mammalia > Primates > Hylobatidae > Symphalangus > Symphalangus syndactylus. The sequence goes on from NC_072439.2 coordinate 20,077,424, forward strand.
TGTTGTTCCCATCTGCGCCAGCCTCCGTCATGAATGCGTTCCGGGCCGGGCGGAAGGGGACGCGGGCTGTGCCTTACTTAAGTCGGGGGCGGCAAGGGGGCCCGGGCCCGAAAGCTGAGACCCCCGCCACGGGGAGGGGGACGCGCACACACACCGGTCACCGAGACGGCTGGACCTGCACGCCACCGCTGCCTTTTGCTGCTGCTGCTGCTGCGACCGCCGCAGGGACGGGGACTGGCCCTCCCTTGCAGGTCGGTTGGTTGGTTTGTTTCTTGTAAATAAAAGTATTTAATTAGTTTGGCCTCTCTCAAATACGGTGGGGTGTTTGCCCACCAGGGGGCAGCCTCGGACTCAAGCGGCTGGGAACTAAGAAACCTGGAATGAGGGGTATGGGGGCCTGGATTTTGGGGACCAGAAGGGAGTGGACTCCTTGGTAACCCAGACCCACCTCCCCTCGGACTTCATCCAGGTACACTGCCAGGAGATGCTGGGTCCTCAGCTCCTCCCCTTGAAGACCTTCGGTTAGCTGGACTCACCCTGGTCCCAGGGAGACCACGCTCAGCATCCATCGGGGGATATAAAAGTTAAAAATAATCTCTTGGGTCTCATAGGCTCCAGTGACCCAGACACCCTGCAGAACTGGAGCAAAGTTAGCAGGAAATCAGAAACAAACTGGCGCTCAAAATAGTGTAAATGCAGCCGGGCACGGAGGTTCACGCCTGTAATACCAGCACTTTGGGAGGCAAGACAGGAGGATAGCTTGAGTCCAGGGGTTTGAGACCAACCTGGGCAACATAGACCAGTCTCTACAAAAACATTTAAAAATTAGCCGGGCGTGGTGGCACACTCCTGCAGTCCTAGCTACTCAGGAGGGTGAGGCAGGAGGATCACTTAAGCCCAGGAGTTTGAGGTTGCAGTGAGCTATGATCGCACCACTGCACTCCAACTTAGGCAAGAGTTGGACCCTGTTTCCAAAAAAACAAAAACTGGAAATGCAAGCTCTGTCCAGCTGTGACAATCAGCTCTTGGACCAACTCTCTGGCCCCTTGTAAATCCTGAGTTTGGAGTTGAGATGATTTATACCCAGGTCGTGCCTTCAAAGGGCTTCTGATCCTGGATTCAGAGAGGGTGGAAGAACAGACACAGGGTGTCACAGTCCCCAGGGGTTCCACCTGTGGTAGTCAGGGAGGGCTTCACAGAGGTGGTGATCTGAGCTTGACACTAAAGGATGAACAAAAGTCTGCTAGGAAGAAAAAACATGCCAGGTTGTGAGAGCCAGCTGGCAGTGATCAAAGCTGCCACCTGGCTAGAAAAAGCTTCCACCTGACCAGAAGGTCAGGTGCAAAGTGGGGAGGGGCGTGAGGGGCCTGGAGTGGTCAGCAGGAGCAGGGCCTGAAGAGCCTGGAGTACGATTTGGACTAAACTGGAGGGCAGTGGGGAGCCACAGGAGCGCTTTGAGCAAGAAAGGGCCAGGGTCAGCTCAGGGCACTGAAAGATCCTGCTGGGACACTGGGGGATGGACAGAAAAGGGCAAAACTGGAGCCCTACAGGCCAAGGAGGAGGCCTGAGCTGGGGCAGGAGCCGTGAGGGTAAGGAGTGTAGGTGGAGCGTCCCAGAGCCATAAAAGGTGGGAAGAACAGCACCTACTGATGAGGTTACAGGACAGCAAGGGGACAGAGATGACACCCAGGTCTGGCCATGGGAGCAGGTGGACAGTGAAGCTGTCTCTTCAATGGGAGGAGGCTCAGGTGTGTGTGTGATAGGCGAGACCTGCTGAGGGCCATTCTGGACATGGTGAGCTGGAAGGTCTCAGGAAGACAATCCAGGAGGCAACAAGGGTCAGAAGTGCAGTATGGGGCTGGGTGTGGTGGCTCACGCCTGTAATCCCAGCACTTTCGGAGGCCGAGGTGGGTGGATCACCTGAGGTCAGGAGTTCAAGACCAGCCCAGCCAACATGGCGAAACCCCGTCTCTACTAAAAATACAAAAATTAGCCGGGTGTGGTGGTGCACGCCTGTAATCCCAACTAATTGGGAGGTCGAGGCAAGAGAATCGCTTGAACCTGGGAGGCAGAGGTTGCAGTGGGCTGAGACTGCGCCACTGCACTCCAGCCTGGGCAATAGAATGAGACTCTGTCTCAAAAAAAAAATATGCAGTCTAGGTGGAACCAAGGGACTGGAACATTTCCAGGAAGCCTGGGCAGGTGGGACAGCAACAAGAGGGCCAGGACAGAGACAGCCCTGAGGATCACGCCCCTAGTAAAGGGGTGGGCAGGTGTGGGCAGGGGTGGGCAGGGGTGGGCAGTGGAAGGCAAGTCTGGCGGGTTCTAAGGAGCAGCCGGAGAGGGAGGAAGCTAGCCAGGAAGGAGGATGTAGGGTGAAGGGAGTTTCAGGGAGTGGACCAGTTCAGATGAGGATTGAAATGTTACCTTCAGGTCTCAGCAATGAGCAGGTGACCTCAGTGACCTTGTCCAGAGCCACTGCAGGGTCATGGCCGTTGGGCAGCCAGACATAGTAGGTTGAAGAGGGAGTGGAAGGTAAGGGATTGAGCCAGTGGGCACCACAAGAGAGCTTGATACAGGGCACGTGTTTAGAGATGATGGACATGTTTGAATGCTGGAGCGGTGGGAGAGACTGAAGATGCAGAAACAACAAAGCGGTTTCCTCGCAGGATGCGAAGCAAGGGATCCTCAGCTCAGAGGTCCTCGTTCACCCAGCAAGTGACTTCTGAGTCAGGGCCTGTGCTGGGGCAGGGAGCTATAGCCCAGAACTCTTCCTGAAGGTCCAGATCCACTGGGCTGAGTCACCGCTCTCCTTGTCCAACTCATAGAACCCCCTTGCTCACTTCTGTCAAAACAGTCACTACCCATCAACCTGCTCCTGTTTCCTGTCCCCACCTCAAGGATGGCTCCACTGTCCTCCAGACTAGAGCTCTGGGTCTCATCCTGGACAACCCCTTGTCCCATAGCCCATCAATCCCCACTTTCTGTTCTCTCTGCCTCCTGAATCTCCTTATTTTTATTTTTCTTTTCTTTTTTTTTTTTTTTTTTTTTTTTGAGATAAGGTCTCACTCTTGTGCAGGCTGGAGTGCAGTGGCACCATCTTGGTTCACTGCAGCCTCAACTTCCCGGGCTCAAGTGATCCTCCTGCTTCAGCCTCCTCAGTAGCTGGGACCATAGGCATGCACCACCACACCTGACTAATTTTTCTTTTTCTTTTCTTTTTTTTTTGAGTCTCACTCTATGGCCCAGGCTGGAGTGCAGTGGCGCAATCTCAGCTCACTGCAACCTCCCCATCCTGGGTTCAAGCAATTTTCTGCCTCAGCCTCCCGAGTAGCTGGGATTACAGGTGCCCACCACCAAGCCTGGCTAATGTTTTGCATTTTTAGTAAAGATGGGGTTTCACCATCTTGGCCAGGCTGGTCTGGAACTCCTGACCTCGTGATCCACCTGCCTCGGCCTCCCAAAGTTCTGAGACTACAGGAGTGAGCCACTGCGCCTGGCCACACCTGGCTAATTTTTTGTAGAGATGAGGCTGTCACTATGTTGCCCAGGCTGGTCTTGAACTCCTTGGCTCAAGTGATCTTCCCACTGCAACTTCCCAAAGTGCTGGGATTACAGACATGAGCCACAGCACCAAGCCTTGCCTCCTGAATCTCTGTCTTATCCCCTCGGCCTCTTCCCTGATCCACGCTCCACTCTCTCCTACCTGAATCCCTGCCAGAGCCACCTCCTGGGCTACTGGCTTCCAGTCTCATTCCTCCAGTTCTGGACCAACTATGACCTTGTCCTCCGCTACTCTCAACCCTTCCGTGGCTCTCCACGACCCCCTCACCCTCAGGACAAAGTCCAAGCTCCTCAGCCTGGCCTCTACTCATCTCTTCGGCCACCTCCCCTGCTGGCCATACAGACTTGACTGGCCTTCAGCTTAGGCACCTGCACGCAGTACTGCTCCTGCATGCCTCCCTGTCTTTGGTCACGCTGAAACACCCTCCCCACACCCATTTTGCCTGGCATCTCCACTTTGCCTGGCATGTTCTGCTCCTCCAAGATCCAGCTCCAATGGCCCCTCCCCTGGAAACCCTTTCCCGACCACGCCAAACTAAAAAAGTCTCTCCTGGGCTCCCCACCGTCTCCGCACACCCATGCCCATCAACGTCCATCCTCCCATTTGACCCGGGCTCCTTGAGGGTACGGCCCAGGCCTGACTCATCTTGGTCACCAGCATCGCCCAGCACGAGGCTTGGCACACCAGAAGCCTCAGGAAATGTTTGTCTAACTAATAGGTGGGAGAGTGTGTGAGTGAGTGGCTAGACGAGGGAATCCGTGAGTGAAAGAATTGAGGGCAGGAAGGGCAGAACGGATGAAGGAGCAGGAAGGCAGGAGCAGACGAGAATCAGGCTTAGGGTGGGAGGAACGGATGGATGAATAACTAGATCCAGCATCCCGGTCTGAGTTTCTCCAAGAAAGCAAGATGGGTTCGCCGGGACTGAGCTCCCCACTCCGCCTCGAGCCTCACTAAGCCTCACAGTTTCCCAGCCGAGCTATGTGCAGAATCCCAATACTAGGCGTGCTGGAAAGGGCTTACCCGGCCAGACCCGGAGAACCGGTTCCGTCGCGAGCCTGCTCCGGCCTCTGCGGAGTGGACCTGGATTCCGATCCTTCAGTTTCCGCGTCTATTGGCCGACTGACGGGGCCTGGCAGAGACTGGCGTCTCCGAAAGCCTATCGCTGTCCGAGTTGGGCTGTGGGCCCCGCCTACCAGGCAAAGGGTCCTGAGTGGCCCAGGGAGGTAGAAGGCCGAGTGTCCATTGGCTGGAAGATAGTGACTGACGTCATGGATAGCTTTCGCAGCCAGACTCCAAAGAAGCGCCTCGCGTGTCGGACCCGCCTCCGGAGGGACTGAGTCGGGGTGGGAACCCTGGGCGTAGACGGTCGCAGAATGGTCGTGAATGGAGTTTCTGGCCCCACATGCCTAGGCTGTTTGCTGACCCGATCCTTGGGTCTTGAGGAAGGTTGGGGATTTGAGAGTTCAGACTCCTTGGTTCTGAAGGACGAGAAGTCTGGGACCCGAGGAAGGAGGGACTAGGGGCCCGGACTCCTGGGTCAGAGGGAGGAGGGGGCTGGAAACCTGAAGGTTTAGTGTCTAGGAGCGGGAACTCCGGGATCTTGAGTCACTCGCCCGCCCAGGGATGACAGGTTTGGGGTTCAGGATTTTATGAGGCTATTTATGGTAAGGGAGCCAGGCCTTACCCCCAGGCACGTGTTCTGGGTAATGAGGTGGAGCTTGGAATGGAGAGGGAGAAGGAAGAGGCTCAGGGGAAGCCCTGGCCTGGATATGCCCTTTCCTCATCCCGAAAAGGGAAGTCAGAGGCAGGTGCCGTCTGCAAAAGGAACCCAGAGCTAGAGGAGACTGGAGACTCACGTGAGACCAAGAGAAAAACAGAGATACCAAAGGGGAGATAGCAAAAATAAAACAGTAATAATAATAGAGCTCTCTTGTACTGAGTTTACTGTGGCCTGGTTCTGTGCTGAGCATTTTACATAATTATCTCATGTCTTCCTCGTCACAGCTCTGAGAGATTGGATTATTATTAGTAGTATTATCCCCAGTTTACAAGTGAGAAAATTGAGGCCCAGTGAGGGAGAATCAAGATACAGATGTAAAGATACAAGAGAGACACAAAACACAGATGGAGATAAACAAAGAGTTACAGGCCCAGAGAGAAAAAAGGAAACTCAGGCAACAAACAAAAGGAGAGGGGCTGAGAGGTGGGACTCCTGGGGCTGGGGGACTGGAGAGCGGGGGACCCGGACTCCTGGGTCCTGGGGAAAGCAGGGCCAAGGATGGGGTCTCCCAGATATTTTCTCCCATGAATCCATGACACTAAGCTTGTCCAACCCTTCTGGCTGTGGGCGTGAGCCTGGTTGGGGTCGAAAATAGTGATTAGGAGGTGCAGCTGCATCATGAGCTTATTAGGAGGTGATAAGAAAATGATTCATGGCAGTCCCCTTCGCCTGGAAGGGACCTTTCCCCCATGGCCTCTGTTCTTTGATCTGGACAGATCTGGCCTTCTCTGTCCCTCCCCATCGCTGCATCTCCATCACTCAGAACTGTCACTGAGGCCTATCATGGAGGCAGTGGGCCACCTCGGGGCAGCAACAGCTTTCCTGGTGGGCGTTCATCTCTGTGGGTCTCTCTGCTTTCCCCCAGACCCTGAACCGACCAGAGGTCCTGGCACATTGCAGGGGCTCAGGAAATGCTCATGGAATGAATGGACAGAGATCCCCATCTCTGGGCAGCTCTTCCTCTGTCCCCATCCAGCCATCGTTTTTCTGTGCCACCATCACGTCTCTTACCCTCTCCCTGGCCTCACTGGTCTCCTCCCACCTTCCCTTTCAATCTCCCGTTTCTCCTTGAGCCACTGGGCCCACTATCTCCATTAGGGAGAAACCAAGGCTCATCTTGGAAGGATCTCTCCCAGGGGTCACCTATGGGACGTTATGTAAGGGAGTGGCCTCACAGCTGAGAGAAGGGTTCTCAAGATTCAATTACAGACACACTCCCAGCACCTCAGAGTCAGAAATGCAAGATCACACCAAACACGTGCCTTCACAATTTGTGTTAGATTTGATCTTGCATTTGCACCCACACAAAGAGTCACACACACGCAGCAATATAATCACCTACAAGCACAAACACAAATATAGGCACACAATCAGAATCGCCCGTGATCACAGCACACAAGAAATATCCTGTTCCACATGCAAAACAGACACCCCAGCGATGCAATTACATGACCAGTCACTAAGAGCTGGACCAGTCATCCAGCTCCTACCAGGAGGACCATGAGCAAAGACCTGAGTTAATTCCCTACTGTATCCCCGGCAACCAGAAGAACACATCATCGTCATCAGCAGCAGCAACAAAAAATGTTTCCTATGTGACAGGCACAATTCCAAGCACTTTTTTTTTTTTTTGAGGCGGGGTCTCACTCTGTTGCCCAAGCTGGAGTGCAGTAGTGCGATCTTGGCTCAGTGCAACCTCTGCCTCCTGGGTTCAAGCGATTCTCCTGCCCCAGCCTCCCAAGTGGCTGGGACTACGGGCACACACCACCATGCCCGGCTAGTTTTTGTATTTTTAGTAGAGATGGGGTTTCACCATGCTGGCCAGGCTGGTCATGAACTCCTGACCTCAGTTGATCCGCTTGCCTCAGCCTCCCAAGGTGCTGGGATTATAGGCATGAGTCACTGTGCCCGGTCGCACTTTTTATTTAATGCTCTCAACAACCTTATTTGCAACAACCCATCTTATGGGTGGGAAAATTGATATCCAAAGAAGTTTAGTGACTTGCCCAAGGTTTCACAGCCACTGACAGGCGGTCAGAATTTGGTAGGTTTTTTTTTTTTTTTTTTTTTTTGAGATGGAGTCTCGCTCTGTCACCCAGGCTGGAGCACAATGGCACAATCTTGGCTCACTACAACCTCTGCCTCCTGGGCTCAAGCAATTCTCCAGCCTCAACCTCCCGAATAGCTGGGACTACAGGCACATGCCACCACACATGGCTTTTTATGTGCATTTTTAGTAGAGATGGGTTTTCACCATGTTGACCAGGCTGGTCTTGAACTCCTGACCTCACGTGACCTGCCTGCCTCAGCCTCCCAAAGTGCTGGGATTACAGGTGTGAGCCACCATGTCCAGCCAACAGTCAGAAATTGAACCCAGGCTGGGCACAGTGGCTCATGCCTTTAATCCCAACACTTTAGGAGGCCAAAGCAGAAGGACTGCTTGGGCCCAGGAGTTTGAGACCAGCCTGGGCAACATAACAAGACTCCGTCACTACAAAAAATTTGTAGAAATTAGCTGGCATGGTGGTGCACACCTGTGGTCCCAGCTACTCAGGAGGCTCAGGTGGGAGGATCACTTGAGTCGGGGAGGTCAAGGCTGCAGTGAGTCCTCCCATTCATTGCACTCCAGCCTGGGCAACAGAGTGAGACTTTGTCTCAATAAAAAAAGAATTTGAGGCTGGGCGCGGTGGCTCATGCCTGTAATCCCTGCACTTTGGGAGGCCGAAGTGGGCAGATCACCTGAGGTCAGGAGTTCGAGACCAGCTTGCCAACATGGAGAAACCCCTTCTCTACTAAAAATACAAAAAATTAGCCGGGAATGGTGGTGCATGCCTGTAATCCCTGCACTTTGGGAGGCCGAAGCGGGCAGATCACCTGAGGTCAGGAGTTCGAGACCAGCTTGCCAACATGGAGAAACCCCGTCTCTACTAAAAATACAAAAAATTAGCCGGGAATGGTGGTGCATGCCTGTAATCCCTGCACTTTGGGAGGCCGAAGCGGGCAGATCACCTGAGGTCAGGAGTTCGAGACCAGCTTGCCAACATGGAGAAACCCCGTCTCTACTAAAAATACAAAAAATTAGCCGGGAATGGTGGTGCATGCCTGTAATCCCAGCTACTCGGGCGTCCGAGGCAGGTGAATTGCTTGAACCTGGGAGGCACAGGTTGTGGTGAGCTGAGATCACACCATTGCACTCTGGGCAACAAGAGCGAAACTCCATCTCAAAAAAAAAAAAAAAAAAAAAAAAACGAATTTGAACCCAGGCTTTCTGGCTCCAGAGCCCATCACATAAGGCTGCCATTCAATAAATAATTGCTACCTTAATCCAACTGGAGTTACAGAATCACAATAACTGCAAACACACCCAAACAGCAGTGCACAGTATGTGGACTCACAGGAGGGCAATACAGACACACAAATAGAAGAGACCCTCTCATATCACACCGCAGACCACAGAAAAAGCACAGAGACACATCATGACAGTCAGGGATTGTCATGACAATTGGTCACAACCACACACAGAGACACAACACACCCAAACACGGGGCACACCCAGAGCTCCCCAAGTCCCTCCTGTTTCACTCCCAGCCCTGCTGGGCTGGACCTCAAGGAAATAGCAGGTTGAGGATGGGAAGGGGGGCCACCCCACTTGTCCGCTCAGCCCGACCAGTTCCACCAGGGCCACAGATGGCACAACCCACCTTGTGAAACCCACAGTGATGACTGACCCACATTGGGCAACTGGACTGAGACCTGGTCTGGATGCCTGGGTTCTGGGGAGAAAGGGGCTGGGAGCCTGGACTCCTGTATTTCCAAAGGAGGAGGGGGTTGGGTGCCCCATTCCTTCTAAGGGGGAAGAGGAGGATTGGGACCTGGACTCTCAGATCCTGAGGAGGGAAGGCTGGGGCCTGGACTCCTAGGTTCTGGGAAAAGAGGGGGCTGGAGTCCTGGATTCCTCTGTCTTTGATGGTAGGGTTCCAGATTTAGCAAATAAAACTATAGGAAGCCCAATTTAATTTGAATTTTAGATAAATAACAAATACTTTTTAGTATAAATATGCCCCAAATATTGCATGAAACATACTTATGCTAAAAAAAAAAAACTGTTTGTTGCTTATCTGAATTTCAGATTTTACAGGACAGCCTGTGTTTTATGTGGCAACCCTGTTTGAGGAGGATGTAGGCCGATGCCTGATGATTGGGGCACCATCACTCCTCAGCTCCCCAGGAGCTCCTCCTCTTTCTCACAGCCCTCCTCACCCCCAAGCAGGCCACCTCACAGATTCCCCAGTCTCTATTTCCTCCCCTGCATGAATTGCTAGATCTAATTGGGGCCCCCAGGCTGTGTCAGGAGTGAGAGAGGAAACTTGAGGACAACTCAGAGTGTCATCCTGGGAGCCCTAGGGTCCTCGGAGATGACTGACCTTGAGTCACCTACACCCTTAGTCTGGACAGCAGCGGGGATGGGGCCCTGTGGCTGCCTTCACGGGGCAGGTCTGGAGATGAAGAGAGATGGGAAGCGAGATTCAGAAGAGATTTTGACATAGGAGACAGAGACCTGGGATAAGGGCACAGAGACACAGAGCCTGGAGGGACCCAGAGATGGAGAGACAGAGATTTACAAAGAGATTTGCAGAGATGAGGAAAGAAAGAGAGATTCACAGCTGGAAAGGTGAAGATGCAGGGTGAGAGACGAAGATTCAGAGATGAGGAGACAGGGATGTTAGGACACAAGTGAGGAGAAGATGTCCCCCAGACATCCAGGCTCTAGGACCAATGATGGACGTGCACCGGCAAGACAGTGAGCGCTGCCGAGAGTTCTGGGGACAAGGAGACCCAACCATCTGGGTGGTGCTGGGAGACCAAGGCTTGGGTCCTAATGTGTTTGAGGGAGGGAGGGGATACCTGGGATCCCAGGCTAGCAGGGCAATCCACCTGCCATCACCCCACACCCAGTGGGGTGATGACACCACCTTCTCTGCAGGTGACACCCCAGTTTTCTAGTGCCTCCTACATTTTTGGGGTGACACCCGTGCTGAGAACCCCACCCAGCTCTAACGCTGCTTCCCTCACTGAGTCACCTCCCAACCCCGTCAGGCCTGTTGGGGGGAGACTTTGGCGACTCAGGCATCCAGGCCCCCAGCTCCTTCCCTGCTCAGGGGCCCAGCAGTGTGGAATCCCAGGACCCCTACCCTACTGAGGGATGTGCAGCCCAGCCTCATGAGACGCAGGAGTCCGGGGCCCCAGCCCATCCTCCCTCAGACCCCGGGGTCCAAGCCCCCAGTACTTTGCTCCATTAGGACCCAGGAGAACCGGGTGACGTCCACGTCCTTCAGGAACTGCGGCTTTTCAGTTCCCAGCCTTCTCCCTTCCCAGTTTGGAGCTGGGATGAGGTGTGTTTATTTACTTTGGTTCCAACATGAGTCATTCCCCAAAACACACTGCCCCCCATGTGTCTCCTGGCTTGAATGGGGAGGACACTGTCCCCCTCTCCCAGGAAAGTGGGGACGTCACTGAGAGAGATGACAGAGACCCTGAAAGGGGAGTCCCACACAGCACTCGCTCCTACTCCACCCGGCCTTTCTCTTTCCCCACCCATCACCTCTCCCCATTTCCCTGCCCTCTAAGCCTGTTCAGTGATCCCCCCACCTGCCTCTCCACTTTTCCATCTCCGTCTCTCTTCTGTCTCCCATCTCCCCTTTTCTTTCCTTTTTTTTTTTTTTTTGAGACAGGGTTTCGCTCTGTCACTGAGGCTGGAGTGTAGTGGCGGGAACACGGCTCACTGCAGCCTCGACCTTCTGGATTCAAGCGATCCTCCTGCCTCAGCCTCTCAAGTAGCCGGGACTACAGGCACATGCCACCATGCCCAGCTAATTTTATTTGTATTTTTTATAGAGATGAGGTCTCCCTATGTTGCCCAGGCTGGTCTCCAACTCCTGGGCTCAAGCGATCCTCTCACCTCAGCCCCCCGAAGTATTGGGATTACAGGCGAGAGCCACCATGCCTGGCCCATCTCCCCTCTTCCTGTTATTTCTTTTCACATTTTTGTGCCCTTCTGTTTCTTGGCACCTCACCACCTCTCTACATCTTCCTGCGTGTCTCCATCTCTCTGAATCTCCTTCTCTCTCTCCCTTCTGTCTAGAGGGATTTCCCTGCCTGCCTTTCTGACACTGTGTTTCTGTCTCTCCCTCTCTTTTGGTCTCTGCACATTGACCCAGCTGTGGCCCCCCCGCCCCCCCACTCCCCCATCCCTCACCGCCTTCTCTCCCCTCGGTCCTGGGAGCTGAGGTAGGAGGAGAAGTGGGGGGATGGGAGTGGAGAGGGAGGGTGGGAAATCCCAGTTCGGGGAGAGGGTCGATCAGACCGGCTTGGCTCCCTGGGCACCTCTGTCAGAGCCCCGCCCAGGGCTGCGTGGCCGCCCATATAAGTGGCTCTGGGCTGAGAGGGAGAAGTCAGTGCCCGTGTCTCCACACGTCTGTCTCCATCACTGCCATCGAGGTCCTACAGGTAGGAGCATCCCCTCCGCAGCCCTTTCTTTGAGGTTGGGCGCCTCTACTCTGTTCTCCCTCCTCCTCATCCCACTCATATCACTCTGTCTCCTTTCATATCTCTGATTGTCTGTCTCTCGGAACATCTCTGTCCTTCCCAATGCCCCCAAATCCCTCCTTCTTAACTGGGGTGGGCTGAGCTGAATTTAGAAGTCCTGGGGCCCAGCATCACCTCTACGAACCCCCTTGGCCTGGGCCGTCAGATGTGGGCCATTCCTCCTCATGTCTCTGAGCCTCAGTGTTCATCTGTGAGATGGGCTTGCAGAGGAGTCAAAGTGCTGGGCACATGTGGGCGTTACTGGTGACATCTCTACGGGCACCTGGCTCTGAGCTTTCTCCCCTTGGCTCTGACTCTGTCCATCTCCATTTCTTGTTCTCCCTCAAGCTCTATCTCGGGTATGGGGAGGGTCCTCTGCAATCTGTCGGGCAGTTGGAAAGAGATGGGCGAGTTTCTCGCCCCCACCCTATCCATTCCCTATTCCATGTCTCTCCTGGCCGCAGGCTGACTTGGCCTCTTTCTCCCCAGCTCCCCTCCCCCTGAGACCCCAGCCCCCAGTGCCCCAGTCCCTTGCCCCCCACCTTCCCAGTATCCAGCGTCCCTTGGACAGACTCCGCCACTGTCGCCGCAGCCACTTCTGCCGTCCCCAGCACCACTTCCTCAGGGCCAGCAAGATGCAGTTTGAGATGCACGACAACGTGAAAGGCAAAGGTGGGATCGCTGGGTGGACCAGCAACCCTCTCGGTACTGGAACCTGGCCGCCTCCCTCCCCTGGGCACCCTTGCTTCGAAGACAGACGGCGCCTGCTTCCACCCCAGAGGCCCCAGAAATGCTGCAACCCAGAACCCAGGCCCAGACGTGAAGGAGGAGGCGGCACCGCCAGGCCCCACCCAGATGTGGTTCCCATCCTTCCTCAGATGTGCAGGAGACCCCCACCCCCAGCCTAACCAGACGTGCAGGAGCCAGCAGCAACAGGGACAGACTGGGGTTGCCAGTGCCCAGATGTGGCAGAAGGGAAGGGGGAGGCACAGTGGTGTCCCTTCAGTGCGGGCCTGGCGGCCCCACCCAGACTGCCCGGCAGAGGCAAGGGTGGCAGAAGTGGGGTGCCCAGGAGGTGCTGCGAGGCTGCCAGCTCACCCCTACCCTCCCACCTCTGCAGCTATGTCCTACCCCGTAACCAGTCAGCCCCAGTGCGCCACCACCAGCTGCTACCAGACCCAGCTCAGTGACTGGCACACAGGTCTCACGGACTGCTGCAATGACATGCCTGTCTGTGAGTGCCTGCCTGCTCCCTCTCCAGGCCTGGTGGAAGGCGGGTTTGGGGGGAATCAGGAGAGGGAAGCTCACCTCCAACCTCCTCCCACCGCTTGCTAACCCCACTCCCACCTCCCTTCCCTGGACTTGGAATTCCCACTCTGACACTCACCCTTTCCTCAGACCCCCAACACTCCTTAGGATACTACCTCATGCCTTCCTACACTCAACTTCTCGGGCCCTCAACCTCCCCTTTGCATGCCCAGCTTTCCTCACTGTGACCCCCAACTCCCTCTTCAAACCCTAGCTCCTGGCCCAGTGCAGTGGCTCATGCCTGTAATCCTAGCACTTTGGGAGACCAAGGCAAGACAATCCCTTGAGGCCAGGAATTCAAGACCAGCCTGGGCAACATAATGAGATCCCCATCTCTACAAAAATAAAAATAAAAAATAGGCCGGGCTCAGTGGCTCCTGCCTGTAATCCCAGGACTTTGGGAGGCCGCGGCAGGTGGATCACGAGGTCAGGAGTTCAAGACCAGTCTGGTCAAGATGGTGAAACCCCGTCTCTACTGAAAATACAAAAAATTAACCGGGCGTGGCGGCGGGCGCCTGTAAACTCAGCTACTCGGGAGGCTGAGACAGAGAATTGATTGAACCCGGGAGACAGAGGTTGCAGTGAGCCAAGATCACGCCACTGCACTCCAGTCTGGGAAACAGAGCAAGATTCCGTCTCAAAAAAAATAAAAATAAAAAATAAAATTAGCCTGGGGTGGTGGCACACACCAGTAGTCCCAGCTACTCGGGAGGCTGAGGCGGGAGGATTGCTTGAGCCCAGGAGGTCGAGGCTACAGTGAGCCGTGTGATCACACCACTGCACTCCAACCTGGATGACAGACTGAGACTTTAATTTCTTTTCCTTTTTTTTTTCTTTTTTTTTTTTTTTTTGAGACGGAGTATTGCTCTGTCGCCCAGGCTAGAATGCAATGGCACAGTCTATGCTCACTGCAACCTCCGCTTCCCGGGTTCAAGCGATTCTCCTGCCTCAGCCTCCTGAGTAGCTGAGATTACAGGCGCACACCACCACGCCTGGCTAATTTTTGTATTTTTAGTAGAGACGGGGTTTCACTATGTTGGATAGGCTGATCTCAAACCCCTGACCTCGTGATCCGCCCGCCTAGGCCTCCTAAAGTGCTGAGATTACAGGCGTAAGCCACCGCGCCCAGCCTCCATTTTCTAAAAAAAAAAAAAAAAAAAAGAAAAAAGAAAAACCCTGTCTTCCAATCGCTAAGCCATCCTCTCCTCGGACCTCTAATTCCCTCTGGGACCTCTCCTTGGCTGGGTCCCTCAATGCCTCCGGGGCGAATCAACCGCGCCCCTCCCCGGGGCGGAGCCGTCGGGAGGCCCCGGCTGGCCCCGCCCCTGAGCTCCTGCGCCCCGCCCAGGTCTGTGCGGCACTTTTGCTCCTCTGTGCCTTGCCTGCCGCATATCCGACGACTTCGGCGAGTGCTGCTGCGCGCCCTACCTGCCCGGAGGCCTGCACTCCATCCGCACCGGCATGCGGGAGCGCTACCACATCCAGGTGCTTGCGGGCTGGGGACCCGCGGGAGCGGGGAGCTGGGGACTGGCCTCCTGGGACCCACCGCAGGGCTCCTGACCGCTCTCTCCCACCCTCTAGGGCTCCGTCGGGCACGACTGGGCGGCCCTCACCTTTTGTCTGCCCTGCGCCCTCTGCCAGATGGCGCGGGAGCTGAAGATCCGAGAGTAAGGAAGTTCCCTGTCTTCCCCGTCCTTTTCCACCAGTCTCGCCTCTGGCCTTCTCTGGCCACTCCTGGGAGGGACTGCCTCACCACCCCTGTCCCGCTGCCAGAAATGCACCCACAATAAAAACCTGAAAACCAACTCCGCCTACATCCATTTTGTCCCAGGGTAGGAATCTGGGTGGAGAGAGAGGATTGGTGAGAGAGGTGGGGACACGACAGATGCCTACGTGTGACCCCGCCAGGCAGTGTGTGACTTTGGCAAGTTATCCCTCCCAAACCCCAGGCGCCCTCACCCTAACAAAGTAAAACCACTAACCCTTTAGCTGCTGACTCCCTGCCTGAAGCTGCCTGCATTCTGAAAATAAGCAAAACCAGAAAGTCAGTCTTGGGAGGACGGGGGGCACTGAAGTTCAAAGAAAAAACAGGAGAGCGCCCTTGCTTGTTCCATACCTATGGACTGTTGGCCTGCACACAATTCGAACAGGCGTGGGGGACTTTTGTCTCCAAAGCAGAGAACTTCCAAGCTTAAGGCTCTCTGGAGCTAAAAAGGAATTTTTTTTTCTTTTTTTTTTTGAACGGAGTCTCACTCTGTTGCCCAGGCTGGAGTGCAATGGTGCGATCTCGGCACACTGTAAGCTCCGCCTCCCGGGTTCACTCCATTCTCCTGCCTCAGCCTCCCGAGTAGCTGGGACTAAAGGCGCCCACCACCATGCCCAGCTAATTTTTTTTTTTTTTTTTTGTATTTTTAGTAGAGACAGGGTTTCACCATGTTAGCCAGGTTGGTCTCGATCTCCTGACCTCGTGATCCGCCCGCCTTGGCCTCCCAAAGTGCTGGGATTACAGGCGTGAACCACCACGCCCGGCCTTTTTTTTTTTTGAGACGTAGTTTCGCTGTTGTTCCCTAGGCTGGAGTGCAATGTCGTGATCTCAGCTCACTGCAACCTCCACCTCCTGGGTTCAAGCGATTCTCCTGCTTCAGCCTCCCTAGTAGTTGGGATTACAGGCATGCGCCACCATCCCCAGCTAATTTTGCATTTTTAGTAGAGACGGGGTCTCTCCATGTTGGTCCAGCTGGTCTCGAACTCCTGACCTCAGGTGATCCTCCCGCCTCGGCCTGACAAAGTGCTGGGATTACAGGCATGAGCCACTGCGCCTGGCCTAAAAAGGAATTTTTAGGGACTGTCTACTTCAATCAACCCTCTTTCCTGCAAAAGCAACCAACAGCAGATCAAAAAATGTTCAGGTCTCAAAATTGGACAGACCTGGGATCTAATCTTGACTCCTCACCATTTAGCTGTGTTATCTTAGTGAATTCATAAACCTTTCTGAACCTGATTCCCCCTCTGGGGCTAACAATCCCTAGCATGTCATATGGCTATTGTGAGAACAAGAGATGGAACACAGGGAAAGGCCAAAGTGTGAACTCGAATCACTGTGGGCTGGATGTGGTGGCTCCTGCCTCTAATCTCAATGCTTTGGGAGGGCTGAGGCAGGAGGATCACTTCAGGCCAGGATTTGGAGGCCAACCTCGGCAACACAGCGAGACATCTCTACGAAAATTTTTTTTTTTTTTTTTGAGATGGAGTCTTGCTCTGTTGCCCAGGCTGGAGTGCAGTGGCACGATCTTGGCTCACTGCAAGCTCCGCCTCCCGGGTTCACACCATTCTCCTGCCTCAGCCTCCTGAGTAGCTGGGACTTGTACAGGGGCCCGCCACCACACCCCGCTAATTTTTTGTATTTTTTAGTAGAGACAGGGTTTCACCGTGTTAGCCAGGATGGTCTCGATCTCCTGACCTCGTGATCTGCCCACCTTGGCCTCCCAAAGTGCTGGGATTACAGGCGTGAGCCACCACGCCCGGCCTATTCTAATATTAATATATTACTATTATTTGCTGTTATCTCTCTCTCTCTCTCTCTTTCTGGAGCTGTATCCACTCGTGGAGTGACATCTTCCCTCAGGATATCTAAGAGCCATCTCAAATTTAACATATATAAAACCTAACTGCTGATGTACCCCAACCCCCAAACTGACTCTGCCTAGTCTTTGCCATGCCAGGAAACAGCAAACTCTACCAGTTCCGTTGCTCAGTCACTTTCTCTCTCACCCAATCTGTCAACAAATTCTGCTGGTTCTGCTTTCAGAATATATCCAGAATCTCACCACTTCTCCCCGGTTCTGCTTTCAGAATATATCCAGAATCTCACCACTTCTCCCCGCTCTGCTATCCCGACCTTGTTCCAGCCACTCTCCTCTTCAACACGGACACAGGCCTTCCTCAATGGGCTTCCCACCCTCTCCTACCACTTTAGCCTCTTCCTCCCAGGGGAATCCTGTGAACACCTATGTCAGAGCTCATTCTTTCCAAGCTCAGAATCCTCCCATGGTGCCATCTCTGACAGAGTGGAAGCTTGAGTCCTCACCGTGGTGCAGGGACCTACAGGACATGGCTCTTGTTCCCTCCGTGACCTTGTCTCCCTATCTCCCCTTATTCCTTCTTTGCTCCGACCACATGAATCTTGTTTCTCTGAAATGTCAGGCACACTCCAACTCTGGGCCTTTGCACTGGCTGTTCCTTTGGCCTGGAATGCTCCTCCCTCAAATGTCCCTCTGGCTCACTCCCTAATTTCTGCTCGTTTATCGTCTTACAAGAGAGGCCTTCCCATCCCACCTATGTTAAATAGCAAGTCCCAGACCGGGTGCAGTGGCTCATGCCTGTAATCCCAGCACTTGGGGAGGCCGTGGTGGGTGAATCCCCTGAGATCAGGAGTTCATGACCAGCCTGGCTAACAGAGTGAAACCCTGTCTCTACTAAAAATACAACAATTAGCCAGGCGTGGTGACAGGCACCTGTAATCCCAGCTACTTGGGAGGCTGAGGCAGGAGAATCGTTTGAACCCGGGAGGCGGAGATTGCAGTGAGCTGAGACGGCGCCATTGCACTCCAGCCTGGGCAACAAGAGCGAAACTCCATCTCAAAAAAAAAAAAAAAAAAGCAAAATAGCAAGTGCCAACTCCCTGCTCTCTCACTGCCTTTTCTGATCACTTTCCAGCATGCAGCATCATTTACTTATTATTGGCACCACACTGGCTTATCAGCTCCATGAGGGCAGAGACCTTATTCACTACTCTGTCCCCAGCTCCCAGCACAATGCGGGGCCCATTGTAGGTAATCAGAAGACATCGGCTTAGAAAAGGGAAGCAACTTTGGAGGTAATGTGTGGGGCAACAGAGACAGGCTTGCGTCACAATCTGGCTCGTCTCTTAATTATTATTATTATTTGTTTTTTTTTTTTTTTTTTGAGACAGAGTCTCGCTCTGTCACCCAGGCTGGAGTGCAGTAGCGCGATCTCGGCTCACTGCAAGCTCCGTCTCCCGGGTTCACGCCATTCTCCTGCCTCAGCCTCTCCGAGTAACTGGGACTACAGGCGCCCGCCACCACGCCCGGCTAATTTTTTTGTATTTTTAGTAGAGACGGGGTTTCACCGTGGTATCAATCTCCTGACCTCGTGATCCGCCCGCCTCGGCCTCCCAAAGTGCTGGGATTACAAGCGTGAGCCACCGCTCCCGGCCTTCCTCTCTTAATTAGCCCTGAGTTCTTAGTCAACAGAGCTTTCGAATGGGCAAAATGGAAAACGAAGCTAGCACCTCCCAGTGATGATGTTGGCAAGATAAGATTCACACCAAGCACTCACTCAGCACAGTGCCTGGAGGCCTGTAGGCCCTCCGTAAAATATTCCCTCTATCCCTGAAATCCCCAGGGGGTTGGGAGCCGCACATAGCTAGAACCAGGCATCCAGCCTTCTATGCCCAGACTCTCTCCCACTTCAGCATACGCCACTTACACTCAGGTATGTGCAGGGAGAAGTGATGGCGGAGGGCTGACATGGAGGGAGGAACACGTACCATAGAGCATTTGTGAGAGTCGGAGGGAGCGTGGCTATGCATCCCAGAGAAAAGGCCCAGTCATGGTGCAAATCATCTGCTTAGGAGGCCAAAGTCACAGGATGACTGCTAGGAAGACACTTCACCTGAGAGGTCCACGCATAACACGGAGGAGTCCTAAAGAACCTTAGCTCCTTTCTGCTCATGCAGGAGGAACTCCGTGGCCTCAGGACTCCCTCTCTCAGGGCAGCACATCTCACACTCCTTAGCTCTCTAGTTGGCATATTCTGCATTATCCCTAGCAGAAATTGGCTATTGTTTTTGTTTTTTGAGACAGAGTCTCGCTCTTGTTGCCCAGGCTGGAGTACAGTGGCGCGATCTCGGCTCACTGCAACCTCCACCTCCCGGGTTCAAGTGATTCTCCTGCCTCAGCCTCCTGAGTAGCTGGGATTACAGGCGTTCGCCACCGCACCCAGCTAATTTTTGTACTTTTATTTATTTATTTTTATTTTTATTTATTTTTTGAGACAGAGTCTCGCTCTGTCGCCCAGGCTGGAGTACAGTAGCATAATCTTGGCTCACTGCAACCTCTGCCTCCGGGTTCAAGCAATTCTCCTGCCTCAGCCTCCCGAGTAGCTGAGATTACAGGTGCCCACCACCATGCCCAACTAATTTTTGTATTTTTAATAGAGATGGGGTTTCACCATGTTGGCCAGGCTGGTCTCAAACTCCTGACCTCAGGTGATCCACCTGCCTCAGCCTCCCAAAGTGCTGGGATTACAGGCGTGAGCCACCGCGCCCAGCCGAAAACTCAGCTCTTTTGGACACCCTGCCCCAGTGCCTGCTCTGTGCTGGGACAGCTTTCAGCTATGTCAACCTAATTTAAGGGGTCCTTCCTTGGGAGGTGGAAGAGCCTGGTGGTCAGGCACATGGATCTGAGAGTCAATTGACAGCTGTCATGCAACAGCTAAACCATGTCTATGACCTTTTGTTTTCTCCTCTGCAAAAGGGGATTATGGGTTACTGACCTCATATGATTGCTGGAGAGACCAAATGAAACCACAGCAGTATGTTACCCAAACTGTCCAGCACGTGCTGCTCAGTTCATATAAATGCAAGTTCACGGTTATATCCTGGAGGGTAGGTGCTACTATTAGCTCATAAAGGCAAAACTCACGTGAGGTCAAAGTAACCCCTGGAAATCCCTTAAATTGCCCACAAAGTATGAAGATACCATGTTAAACCTGGGCAATACAGCGAAAACCTGTCTCTACAAAAATACAAAAAAAATTAGCCAGGCCTGGTGGCGTGCATCTGTAGTCCCAGCTACTTAGGAGGCTGAGGTGGGAGGATCACTGGACCCCAGGAGGTTGAAGCTACAGTGCGCCAAGATCACATCACTGCACTCCAGCCTGAGTGACGAAGCAAGAGCATCTCTGAAAAAAAAAGAAAAAGAAAATACAGTGTTATTCCTGGCCCATAATGGAGACTCACACACGCTCTGGGTCCGACACATCGTCCTCCGCCGAGCACCTGATGAAGCAGCCAGCTTGCACTTTGGAGCCGGGTTCTGCAGAAAAGATACATTGTTTAACACACCCAGCAAGATGCCTATGCTGCTGAGGCTGATGGAGAGGACAGAGATCTCTAGCTCCCACCTGGGAGGAATCAGGGATTTTGTTTGCCTAGGTGCATGCCACGTAAAGCAGCTCTCATGATGCTTTCGGTTTTGACTGTTACTCTAATCGAATTAGAGAAAGCTCACTGGGCTGGGCGCGGTGGCTCACGTCTATAATCCCAGCACTTTGGGAAGCCGAGGCGGGCGGATCACGAGGTCAGGAGATCAAGACCATCCTGGCTAACACGGTGAAACCCTATCTCTACTAAAAATACAAAAAATTAGCCGGGCGAGGTGGTGGGCACCTGTAGTCCCAGCTACTTGGGCTGAGGCAAGAGAATGGCGTGAACCCGGGGAGCGGAGCCTGCAGTGAGCCAAGATTGCACCACTGCACTCCAGCCTGGGCGACAGAGCGAGACTCCGTCTCAAAAAAAAAAGAAAAAGAGAAAGCTCATTGTGCTGGGGTCTCATTTCATTCTCGGCCCTGTCTGGTTTGAACCCTTCTATCGGGGCCCAGAATAAAATCTGTGCCTGGGCTAGGCATGGTGGCTCACACCTATAATCCCAGCACTTTGGGATGCCAAGGTGAGAGGATCACTTGAGCTCCAGAATTCAAGACCAGCCTGGGCAACATGGTGAAACCTCATCTCTACCAAAATTAGAAAAATTAGCTGGGTGAGGTGGTACACGTCTGTAGTTCCAGCTACTCGGGAGGCTGAAGTGGGGGGATCGCCTGAGCCCAGGAAGTTGAGGCTTCAGTGAGCAATGATTGCATCACTTCACTCTAGCCTGTCACAGAAAAAGAGACACCCTGTCTCAAAAAAAAAAGGCCAAGTGCAGTGGCTCATGCCTGTAATCCCAGCACTTTGGGAGTCAAGGTGGGCGGACCACTTGAGGTCAGGAGTTTGAGACCAGCCTGGCCAACATGGTGAAACCTTGTCTCCTCTAAAGATAGAAGAAAATTAGCCAGGCATGGTGGCACGTGCCTGTAATCCCAGCTACTTGGGAGGCTGAGGCATGCAAATCACTTGAACCTGGGATATGGAGGTTGCAGTGAGCCAAGATCACACCACTGCACACTAGCCTGGGCAACAGAGTGAGACTCTGTCAGCTCAAAAAGCAAAACAAAACAACAACAAAAAGCCATAGCTGGGACCAATGCAGCCTGTTTTCCCTCCTGAGCCAAACTGGGGTCTCCCTGAGGAAGATCTAGGGAAGAGTCAAAAGCCACCACCCACGTCTGCCCTCAGCGCATCCCTTCTGGGAAACAAGAGCTGTGTATTGGTGTTTATTACGCTTCTGTTGTGGCATACCCTTCCCCCTTCCCCCTTTAAGAGGGGCAGCCAGGAACAAAGCCACCCTGGCTTGGAAGTGGCACCATCGTAAGGGCAATTATCCAAGTTATCCAGCATGTGGGGCTGGGTCAGAGTTGAGACCTAGCCCTGCTGGGACATGTGCAGATGCACTCAGACACCTGGGTCTTCCCCATACTTTTTATTTGTTAATTTCGTCGCCCCCCTCTTCTTCCAATGTGGTCCCCACCACCTCTGACATGCATGCATTGGCAGGGCCTCTCACACTGAGGCTCCACGCGAAGGGAAGATGCAGAGTCCAGTCCCTCCAGGAGCTAGTGATGGAAGTCTTGGGAAAGAAGAGTCCCAAGTTCAAGAAGACAGCTAGGGTAGAAGGGAGGGAGGTCCTCAAAGGGGTAGAGGACAGGAGTCCAAGGAGGTGGCTCAGGTGCGGGGTGGCTCCTCGGGAGAGCCCAGAAATCTTCCAGGCAGCACTGTCTGGAACAGGGCTGTGCACTGACGGTACCGGCATTTTCATCCCCAACCTCAGTGGCCCCCATGCCCACCTGGGGTGGGATCTCAGGCAGAGGTTTTGTCCCCTCTGAGGCTCCCCCACAACACGCCTCTGTTGTTCCAGCTTCGCTGCGTGACCCTGGTCCCCGGTGAGGTAACACCACCGCTGAGCTTTGTCCCTGCAGCCTGGGGGTCCTATTCACCTCTGGGCTGTCTCATGGTGCCATTTGTCTCTTCCCAGCCGCTTCCCTCGCCAGCGCTATCAATCCCCCCACTCAATTTCTGCTGTTGAAATATTCAGTGTTTCTGTATCCCTAGTTGGACCTGAGTGAAGAGATGTCTGAAGGGCATCTCATGTCAAGAACCAGACTCTGATCTTCCTCATATACCCCAGTCTGCCCCATTCAATTAACGACCCCCTCAGCCACCCGCAGTTCAGGCCACAAAGCTAGGGGTCATCGTGGTTTTGTCTCCTCCCTCACCCTGACGTCCACACCATCATTATATTCTTCCACACACAGCCTGCATCTGAGCCAGACTCCCTCATTACCAGCACCCTACTCCAGCCCACCATCCCTGCTGCCCCTCTTGTCCCTCCGGTCCATTCTCCACAGCACAACTGAGTGACCTCTTAAATTGTTTTTTTGAGATGGAGTCTCGCACTGTCACCCAGGTTGGAGTGCAGTGACGCAATCTGAGCTCACTGCAACCTCCGCCTCCCGGGTTCAAGCGATTCTTCTGCCTCAGCCTCCCGAGTAGCTCAGACTACAAGTGTGCACCACCATGCCCAGCTAATTTTTGTATTTTTAGTAGACATGGGGTTTCACCACATTGGCCAAGCTGGTCACGAACTCCTGACCTTGTGATCAGCCCGCCTTGGCCTCCCAAAGTGCTGGGATTATAGGCATGAGCCACCGCGCCTGGCCCTCTTAAATTCTTAAATAGGTACATCGGATCCTGTCACTCCCCTTCATCAAACCATCCAACAGCTTCCCGTTGCCCTGAGAATAAAACCCAAAACCCTATGTGGGGCCCACAAGGCCCTGGGTGATCCAGCCCCTGCCTGTCCCCAGCCTCATCTCCTCACACTTGATCTGGGTCACACTTGCCAGTTTTCTGGTCCTTCCAATAAAAGCCTGCTCCCACCCAGGGCCTCTGCCTTCACTTCTCGAAGCTCTTCCTGTAGCTGGTTCTTCTCAGGCGTTCTCAGTCTAGCTTCTCTGAATGCCCAGCTGACTCACCCCATCGTCCCTCACTGCCACGTCCTCTGGAGGCCTCATGGCGCTTCTCCCTCTCTGAAGCCATCTTACTCGTGTGTGCACATGTGCATGTGTTCATGTGTGTGTGCGTGTGGGGTGTGTGCGTCTGCACTGATTGTCTCTCTTCACTAGAATCTAAGTCCCATGAGATTAGGGAACCTCGTCTCTTGGTTCCTGCTTTGCCCCATGCCTATGACAGTGCCTGACAGAGTAGGTACTCAATAAATAGCTGCTGAATGCCGAACAAAGGAGGCCCCATCTGGGCACCCCTGAGGGAAGGGAGCCAGTGGTCTCCAGGTAGACAGTGTCCAGGGGCCCCCAGGTGGAGGGACCCCAAGTCCAGGGCGGCCCCATCAGGTGACCCAGCTGCTGTGGATGAGGACCCTGGGCACGTCAGAGGGACATGCTGGTGAGGTTGTCCTGGCTCAACAGTCCCTTCCGGCCCACACCAGTCCCATGCCCACTGCCCCCAGCACCCCCACTGCCCCCACAGTACTCGTGCAGCCTGTGCCGCAGTGTGACGAGGGCTGACCCCAGGCAGGCGCCGTTGGGTGCATGGGGCCCGCCAGGCAGCTGGAGCAGCAGTGTGGCCACGCCGGCCATGCCATCTTCCGTGGGCTCGAGGGTGATGGGCCCAGCTCGCAGCCCAGCAGTGGTGGCGGGGATGGCTGGTGGGCAACAGCCCCCTCCCATGGGTCCCCAGGGCCCACCGGCCCCTGTCAGCAGCAGGGGTGCCAGAAAGGGCTCAGAGCGGCGGAAGGCGGGTGGTGGGAGCCCAGCCGGCTTCCAGACGGGGGCCGGGGCAATAGGGTCAGGTGGGAAGCAGACGGTGACCTTGGCGAAGGGGCGGCTGGCCATCTTGGTCATCTCCTGCAAGTGCCGGCGCTGCTCCTGCCGCTGGTCCAGGGCCTGCTTGGCCTTCCAAAGGAGCACACAGAGTGAGAGGAAGAGGAAGAAGCAGGAGAAGAAGACGGAAAAGAAGACAAACAGGTCGATGTGGGCCTGGTCCTGCCGGAAGAAGAGCAGGCCCTGCGAGTCGGCCGAGCCGTTGGCGCCGGGCCCACTTGGGTCTCCCACGCCCAGCAGCAGCAGGTAGAAGCGGCTCGACTTGAGGGCATGGTGCTCGTGTGGGTAGGTGATGACCAGCCGGTCCCGCACGCTGCGGACCACCAGCACTGCTGACGGCTCCGTCACTGTCACGTAGGTAATCAGGCCCCGCGGCCATACCTCCCGTACCCGTGGCTCTGCTGGGGCGCCCGGCCCACTGCTGGCCCCTGCTCCTCCTGGATCCCCGGCCCCCCGGGGCCCACCATCTGCAGGGGGTGGTGGAGGTGGTGGGGGTGGGGGTGGCTGGATGTGTACAGTATGGACGCCAGTGTCAGGGGCCACACGGACCACGAAGGTGTCATAGGAGGTGGAGACATAGAGGTCCACGGCCCCGAAGGTCACGTCCAGCGTCAGGCGGATGTCCACATTGGTGAATTTGGGCTGCACGCCAAAGAGGACAGTGCGGCCGGGGCCTAGTGCCCGGCGCTTGGGCTCATGGAAGCAGTTGGTCTGGGACGTGGGGTCCAGGCAGCACTCCTGCTCCACCGAGATGAGGCGGTAGCACTGCTGGCCGCCCAGCGGACTCCCGTGAAACGATTCCCGGCACTTGGCGCACTGCAGGCAGGGTTAGAGGCAGTGGCTATCAGGGCTGAGCGCGGCGCCAGCCTGTCCCCCAAGCAGCAGTGACCAATACTCTATACCCACTGTTAAGTAGCCATTGCCCTGGGCCTCACCCCCACTGCCCCAGTCACTTCCCTGTGACCCCCCTGGACCTTCTCTGCCACAGTGTAGACCTTGCCAGGACCTGACACTCCAGCACTGCTGCCCCTGGTGCCACCCTAATGACCTGAGCACCCTGATACTGAGGCCTCTGGCACTCTGAGGCACAGCAACGAAGAACGCTGCTGCATTCCGGCTCTACCTCCTTGCTAGCTGTGTGGCCTTGGACTAGTGACTTAACCTCACTGAGCCTGAGCACACAGACTTAACCCATGAGCTCTGCACACAGGGAGTAACCACGGCTCGCTCACAGGACCACTGATCATGTGCATGGCACTTGGCACGGGGTCAGCCAGCCTCGCCTGCCTGCCTGGATGCTTCTATACTGTGCCAGGCGCTCTCCCACCCTGGGGCCTTTGCACTGGCGGACCCTCTGCCTGTATGGTTCTCCTGTCACTTGTCAGCCTGTCAAGCCCCCTTGCCTCCTTCGGGTCTTTGCTCAAGAGGCTCCTTCTCACCTAGGCCTTCCCTGGCCACTGTGTCTACCATTCCCACTCCGCAACAGCCCTAGCCTCCGCTTCCTACTTAACTTTCCTTAGCGCTCATCACTGTCTAACACACGAGCGTCTGACTTGTTTGTTCATTTCTGATGCCTCCATGAGAATGCAAATGCCTAAAGACAGAACATTTGCCTGCTTTGTTCCATACTGTGTCCCCAGCAACCCGCACAGTGCTTGCCATATGCTAGGTGCTCAATGACTGTGTGCTGAATGAATGTGTGGCTGGATGGATAATGGCTATGATTCCTGTGGCTTAGTGGAAACCACTCAAGTTCTGAGATCAGTCCAGGGTCACTCCAGGCTCCAAGCCTAACTGACCACCTGATCTGGAGTGAGATTTTTGTTTTTTTTTTTTGAGACAGAGTCTCGCTCTGTTGCCCAGGCTGGAGTGCAGTGGCGTGATCTCGGCTCACTGCAACCTCTGCCTCCCGGGTTCAAGCGATTCTCCTGCCTCAGCCTCCCGAGTAGCTGGGATTACAGGTGTCTGCCACCACACCCAACTAATTTTTGTATTTTTAGTAGAGAAGGGGTTTCACCATGTTGGCCAGGCTGGTCTCGAACTTCTGACCTCAAGTGATCTGCCCGCCTCAGCCTCTCAAAGTGCTGGCATGAGCCACTGTGCCCAGCTAGGACATTTAATGTCTCTGAATCTGTCTTCCTCTTAAGTCTGTACCCCACTGAGGCCCCAGCACAGTCTTGCAAAACTTTTCATATCTATGCTGTCACCACTGTCTACACGGCACAGCACCCAGCTCTGTGGCAGGCGCTCCTGACATTCTAGTTATTACTGCAATCACTATTAGAACCAAGAGAAAACAGGCGCAGTGGCTTATGCCTGTAATCCCAGTGCTTCGGGAGGCTGAGGCAGGAGTGCCACTTGAGCCCAGGAGTGCGAGACCAGTCTGGGCAACATAGTAAGACCCTCATCTTTAAAAAATTGTTTTTAATTAGCCAGGCATGGTGATGTGTGCCTATAGTTAGTTACTCAGGAGGCTGAGGCAGGAGGATCACTTGAGCTCAGGAGTTCAAGGCTGCAGTGAACTATGATTGTGCCATTATACTCTAGCCTGGGTGACAGAGTAAGCCCTGTGTTAAAAAAAAAAAAAAAAAAAACCCAAAAGCCCGACCAGGCACGGTGGCTCATGCCTATAATCCCAACACTTTGAGAAGCCAAGGTGAGTGGATTGCTTGAGCTCAGGAGTTCAAGACTAGCCTGGGCAACATGGTTAAAACCCCACCTCTACAAAAAAAAATTAGCCAGGTATGATGGCACATGCTTGTAGTCTCAGCTACTCAGGAGGCTGAGGTGGGAGGATGATGGAAACCAGGGAGGCAGAGGTTGCAATGAGCTGAGATTGCACCACTGCACTCTAGCCTGGGTGAAAGAGCCAGACCGTCTCAAAAATAAATACATTAAAAAAAAAGAACCGGCTGGGCGTGGTGGCTCACGCCTGTGATCCCAGCACTTTGGAAGGCCAAGGTGGGCAGATCACAAGGTTAAGAGATCAAGACCATCCTGGCCAACATGGTGAAACCCCGTCTCTACTAAAAATACAAAAATTAGCCAGGCGTGGTGGTGCGTGCCTGTAGTCCCAGCCACTCGGGGGGCTGAGGCAGGAGAATCACTTGAACCTGGGAGGCGGAGGTTGCAGTTAGCTGAGATCACGCCACTGCACTCCAGCCTGGCGACAGAGCGAGACTCCGTCTCAAAAAAAAAAAAAAAAAGAACCAAGAAAAACTGCTACTTCTAAGCAGCCAACAGACCTGGTAGAGGAGGAGGTCTGATTTAATCTCTGAGACTCCCTGGTAAAAGCCAATAGGCCTTTCCCTTATCAAGAAAGCAGAAACTCTGGGCCGGGTGTGGTGGTTCACGCCTGTAATCCCAGCACTTTGGGGGGCCAAGGCAGATGGATTGCCTGAGCTCAGAAGTTTTGAGACTAGCCTGGGCAACATGGTGAAACCCCATCTCTACTAAAATACAGAAAATTAGCCAGGCATGGTGGCATGTGCCTGTAGTCCCAGCTACTCAGGGAGCTGAGGCAGGATAATCACTTGAACCCAGGAGGTGGAGGCTGCCACGAGCAAAGATCACACCACTGCACTCCAGCCTGGGCAACAGAGCAATACTCTGTGTCCAAAAAAAATTAAATTAAATTAAAAATTAAAAAAATAAAATGAAAAAGCAGAAATTCTGGCCCAGGATAGAAATGTTAGGGGTCAGTAAGGCTTGTAAAACTGTTGTCATTTGGGATGGGGTTGCATCTTTGCAGCTATTATGTTTCTATAGATGGGTAAGGGAGACTGAGAGCAAGAGACTTTCTCTTCCCTCTGGGACTAGAGACAGAAGGTGGGTGGGGGGGGTGGTGGGAGCTGCCCTCTGAGGAGGGAGCCTGGGACATCATGGAGGCAAGTCTGGAACACAGCAGCCAGCCAGGTGGCCAGTGCAGGCGCTCCAGAAGCCTCTGTGCAGAAGAAAAAGGGAAACGCACTCGAGAGGAATTTGAATCTGGGTATTAAATGATATGAGATCTCTGCTAGCCTCAGTTCATCAGAGGGGGGCCTGCTAACTGGGAAGAATCTGCCTGAAAATGAAGCCAATGCAGAGAAAAGCAGAGTCAAGACGCAGAGAGACTTCTGATGGCATTGTATGAGCACCTGGATCCAGCCAGTCCTGAAGGCAGATCACAGACCCTCAGTTCTAAGAGTCAATACATTTTCTTTTCTTCTGTTTTTTTTTTTTTTTGTGTGTGTGTGTGTGTGTGTGTGTGTGTGTGTGTGTTTGTTTGTTTGTTTGTTTTTGAGACACAGTCCTGCAGCCTCGACCTCCTGGGCTCAAGCAATCCTCCCACTTCCACCTCCCAAGTAGCTGGGACCACAGATGTGCACCACCATGCCAGGCTAATTTTTAAATATTTTTCAGAGATGGGGTTGCACTATGTGGCCCAGGCTAGCCTTGAACTCCCGGGCTCAAGTGATCCTCCCGCCTCAGCCTCCCAAAGTTCTGGGATTACAGGCATGAGCAACCATGCCCAGCCCATTTTCTTTTTTCGGTTGAGCTACCATGAGATAGATTTTCTGGCATGTGCCACCTTTAGCTGTGACTACCTGTAATGGAGACTGTCTCCCCACCAGTCTGAGAGTCTCCCAGAGGCTCATATCTTGGTCCCCAGCATCACTGCCCAGGGCCTGTAACTGAATGGGGCTCAAGAACAGTCTGTCAAGCTGCACTGGATCCCAAAACCACTGATTCGGATCCCATGTTGTCAGTCCTGCCTGAGCCTGGCTACCTCATCCCAGCCCTGACCTCCATAAGGTGTAGGGCCCTCGGCCCACCGCTAGCTTCTGCAGCCGCACCTGGTACTTGTAGCAGTCTCGACGGTCACTGGGGGAGCTGCCCTGGCATGTGCCCGTCTCTGTGTTATTCTGACAAGGACAGCCCGTCCCATCCTGCTCGTTACATGTGTCCGCGTGGCCATTACACTGGCATCTGGGGAAGAAGTTGAGGGTTACGGAGCCCCCATGGCCTGCAGTGGTCCAGGATGGACACCCCATATGTGAGCTCAACTCTGTGCAACAGGCCAGAAGAGGAAACTAAGGTTCACAGAGGTCAAGCAGTTTGCCCAAGGCCACAAAGCAGTTAAATTGCCATTGGGATTGGAACCCGAGTTGCACAGACTCCAGCACTCACTGAACACTCAGAAAGAAGGAGATGGAAAGGGGAGGTTGTTCCAAGGCCTCTGCCCTCAGCCGCCCCATCTTGTTCTCGATCGGGCCGCTCTGTGGCCTACACTTCAGCACTAGACTTGGAGGTAGGGAGTGGCATCACATTCCAGCTCCTTCCCTACCCCGACCCCAGCCTGGGTGCTCCCTGGGGGTCTCATCCTCTCCTGACTGGGGGTGGAGGACTAAAGAGGGGGTCTGGCTCCAGAGCTACTCCCAGTGAGAAGGGTGGGATCCCCGGCCCCCCATTCCTCTTACTTGGTGCACTTCCCATCCAGGAGGAAGTAGCCCTGCAGGCAGCTGTCGCATTTCTCCCCATAGCTGTTATTCTGGCAGTTCACGCACACAGCCTCATCTTCACTAGGACCCTCTGTCACCCAGTTTTCAATCTGGCCAAGGAAAGACAGTGTGATCACAGAAAGGCATGGACCAGCCACCTCCTCCCTCAGACCCAGGAGTCCAGTTCCCATCCCCTCCCTCCTCAGACCCAGGAGTCCAGGCTCCCACCCCCTCCCCCTTCAGACCCAGGAGGCCAGGCTCCCACCCCCTCCTCCCTCAGACCCAGGCCAGGCTCCCATCCCTTCCTCCCTCGGATCCAGGAGTCCAGGCCCCAGCTCCTCTTCCCTCAGACCCAGGAGTCCAAGACCCCCGCCTCTACTCTCTCAGACCCAGGAATCTAGGCCTCCAGCCCCTCCTCCCTCAGACCCAGGAGCTCCCCAGCCCCTCCTCCTTCAGACCCAGGCATCTGACCCCTCTCTTTCACCTCCTCTGGGTCCAGTGAGTACTTCTTTGGCTCTCCCTCGGACATTGCTAACTCCTTCCTGGAGATGCAGACGTGGCTATTTCCACGACAAAAGGCATGGCAGGGCCGGCAGGTCCCGCCTCCGACAGCTGAACCCACAAACAGCGGGAGGCACTGCTCACAGTGGCTGCCCTGAGAACCCAGGACAGGATAGTTAGAGAGGCTGGAGAGTCACCAGGGGTAGGAGGGTGTGGGGGGCACAGGGGCAGGTTCTGAGAGCCCACGGGAGGGCAATAGAGGCTCGGGTACCTGGTTTGGACAATCTCAGCCTCCCTGGGATTTAGCCCCCGCCTTCCCTTGCACACCTGCAGCCCAAAGTGCTGAGCTCAAAAGCCCTTCTCTCTATTATCTCAAATCCTCCTCCACGTGCCTGTCCTCCTGGCCCAGCACCCACTCCGTCCACTATTCCAGGGCAGACCCTCTGGGATCCAAACCCAGGCAGCATCCCCCAAGTCTCCACACATCTCCCTGGGACAGGGCTCTGGCTTATCTGTCCCTGGCTTATCAGGGCTCAGAATGAGATGCGAGACGCCTGAGCGTGGGATGAAGGCAAGCGAGGGCCTGGGTTCCAGGGTCGGCGGTCTGAGGCCCCGGGCGGCCCACCTTGGTGTGGTTGCGGCAGAGCAGGCAGTGGTCGCGCGCCCCGACACCAGCGCATTCACTGTGGCGGTTGCAGCGGCATTCCGTGGAGCAGTTGCGGCCCACAAAGCCAAAGTGGCAGCGGCAGTGGTCGGGCTCCACGCATGAGCCGTTCACACAGCCCTGGGCGCACACAGGGCGGCACAGCCCTGTCATGCTGCAGGGACAAAGTAGGGCTCAGGGCAGGTGGCCACCCTCCTCGTGGCTTCATGGCCTAGCACCCAACCAACTACCCCACCCTTTTCTCAACTGGTTGCTCATCTCTGCTCTGTCCTGTCAATATCTCCTTTTCAGGATCTAGCCCACCACCCCCTCCAGGCGTAGCCCACAACCCTATCTCCTCTTTTGAGGGTACCCTATTTTCTTTTTTATTTTTTTGTAGAGATGGGGTCTCCCTGTGGACTGGTCTCGAACTCCTGGCATTAAGTGATCCACCTGCCTCGGCCTCCCAAAGTGCTGGGATTACAGGCATCAGCCACTGTGCCTGGCCATTGGGGTACCCTATGAAACTCATTCTTCCCTGCTCAGTCTCACCACTCTTGACCTTCAGGAATCAATCCCACTGCCTTCACGCCTCAAGCTTTCTTTTCTTCTGTGCTGCTTGGCTCTAGGCCTCATCCATTACTGCTCCCCACAGACTCTCCCACCCTAGCCTGTCTGGCCCCCACGCCGCCTGTGGCCTCACTTGTCCATGGTGTAGCCTGTCTTGCAGCTGCACTCATAGCCGTGGGGCTGGTCGTGGCAATTCTGCGTCTCGTTGCAGTCGTGGTGCCCGTTTGCACACTCGTCCTCGGGGGGGCAGGACAGGAAGGCCCAGGAGGCCCCTGGATGCCCACACGTCAGCCCTAGCACCGGGGATATAGCATTTTACCTGGACCTCTGTACCACCTGCCCCAGTTGCCTAGGCCCTCCCTCCTGCCTCCTCTGAGCCCCACCTCTGGGTCTGGCCCAGTATCCCTTTGTTCACTGTATCAGACCCCAGCCAAGGGCCAGCCCCTCTCCCCCCATGCCCAAAGCCCTCTCACCATCACGGGGGCCGCTGAGTCCACCCTCCATGCAGCGGCCACCCCCATCCTGGCCCCCCCAGGCACACCAGCCGCAATGGGGGCGCCGCAGGCACAAGGCGCACTGGGTTGCCTGAGCACAGCCCAGGGAGCAGCTCTCAGGTCCCCGGAGCAGCCGCCCACAGCCTCCGGCCATACATCGCAGGGGCAGGTAGGAAGGGCTCAGACACTGTATGGGGGGGAGGGGATGGGGATGCAGGGAAGAGAGAGATGGGGAAATAAGCTTAAACAAACACATTCTGGGTATCTTCCCAGACCATACCCTCTTTGAGGTCTCACCCCTCCCTGGCCACAGACAGGTAGAGCAAAGTGGACACTAGCTGGGGTCATCATGTTTTCCCTCTCAAGCGTTTGTAACTACACACCAAGGCTGGAAGCCGGGCTGGGGAGGATCTTGAAACTGGAAGGTTGCCTGGCCGCAGTGGCTCACACCTCTAATACCAATACTTTGGGAGGCTACAGTGGGAGGATCACTTGAGCCCAAGAGTTCCAGACCAGCCTGGGCAGCACAGTGAGACACCATCTCTACAAAAAAATAAAAAATTAGCTGGGCGTGGTGGCACACATCTGTAGACCCAGCTACCTGGGGGGCTGAGGTAGAAGGATTTTTTGAGCCCGGGAGGTTGAGGCTGCAATGAGTCACGACTGCACCACTGCACTCCAGCCTGGACAACAGAATAAGACTGTCTCAAAAAAAGAAAATAAACTGGAAGATTGCGCAGACTTGGGTTGAAGGGATTGTTTAGATAAGCAAATGATGATCAAATAAAGAGGGCACAGACAGGCAGGAACAGAGCAGGCTGCAGAAACAGACAGAGATGAGAACCACGTGCCCTAAAGACAGATGGAAAGGCAGCTTTCCAGTCTCTGTCTCCAGTTCCTTGTGAGGCCCTGCTGTACTTTCTACCCTGGGTTCCAACAGGTACCATTGTATTGGTGGAGGGAGTTCCCCTCCTCACTAAGGGCACTTCTGTTTCTTCCAGGTAAAGGAACAATGACAATGATCCCAGAAGGAGACAGAAAAGAGTATCAGGAGTGGGGTTGCAAACCACAGTTTCTTAGAAAAATGTAATCCCAGCACTTCGGGAGGCCGAGGCGGGCAGATCACGAGGTCAAGAGACCAAGACCATCCTGGCTAACATGGTGAAACCCCGTCTCTACTAAAAATAGAAAAAATTAGCCAGGCATGGTGACGGGCACCTGTAGTCCCAGCTACGCAGGAGGCTGAGGCAGGAGAATGGCGTGAACCCAGGAGGCGGAGCTTGCAGTGAACGGAGATCGCGCCACTGCACTCCAGCCTGGACAACAGAGCAAGACTCCGTCTCAAAAAAAAAAAAAAGAAAAGAAAAGGAAAAGAAAAAATGTGGCTGCTGAGGCAAAAAGGCTTCTCCCACCCCATACTGAGAACCTGAGAGTCCTTGGTTAGGGGCTGGGTAGCAACTCACAAGCCATATTTGTATGTCAGGACCCCAAAAATGTGCACAATGAGATTCAGGCTCTTGGGAACTTACCTCAGTATATAAGGCATTTTATTTATTGCTTGGGCCATAAGTGAAGAATAAGAGGAAGGAGGTTAATTTGGGCTGGCTGCCTGAAAGCACTTAGGAAAAGGCAAAGCAACCATGGAATCCTGAAATAGAAAACCCTGACTGCTGTGGCTGGAGCTCGGAGCCCACTGAGGGGCCTGCAAATCACTGAGACTTGCTGAACTGCCAGAGGCAAATTCTCTGCTGGGCTGGGCTTCCAGATCTAAATTTAGGGCACTTGTTGGCAGATGGTGGGACAATCTGGGAGGGGTAGAGAACCCTGAATCCTCAGTCCTGCACAGCACTTTCTGCTGTGATCTCCCTAGTGACCAAATGCAAAGATGCCCAACATCATACACTGCATTTCCTGAGTTCATGGAAAAGGTGTATGAACATAAGTTCTGAGAGCAGGACTCTAGCTCATCTGCTGACATTCCCCCCTGCCTAGCAAACCACCCAGCAGAAAGAAAGTGCTCAATGATAAATTCGCTGAAGAGAGGGAGGGAGGATGACAGGAAGGAGGCAGACCAGAGAAGGAGTGTCTCCGCTGCCTGCTCCAGACTCACAGGTCAAAGCCATTAAAAAGAACAATGCTGGGCCAGGCGTGGTGGCTCACGCCTGTAATCCCAGCACTTTGGGAGGCCGAGGCAGGTGGATCACAAGGTCAGGAGTTCGAGACCAGCCTGGCCAATATGGTGACACCTGGTCTCTACTAAAAATACAAAAATTAGCCAGGTGTGGTGACGTGCACCTGTAGTCCCAGATACTCGGGAGGCTGAGGCAGGATAATCACTTGAACCTGGCAGGTGGAGTCTGCAGTGAGCCAAGATCATGCCACTGCACTACAGCCTGGGCGACAGGGCGAGACTCCATTTCAAAAAAAGAAAAAAAGAACAATGCCGGATGGTTAGAATCAGGCAGCCCTTGAGCCAAATCATAACAGGTCTCACCTGCACGCCTATTATGTTTGATTTGTGTGGTGGAATCTAAGCCAACACTTCTTTTTTTTTTTTAGACAGAGACTCACTCTGTCACTCAGGCTGGAGTACAGTGGCGCGATCTCAGCTCACTGCAACCTCTGCCGCCCAGGTTCAAGCGACTCTCCTGCCTCAGCCTCCCGAGTAGCTGGGATTACAGGCACCTGCCACCATGCCTGGCTAATTTTTGTATTTTTAGTAGAGACAGGGTTTCACCATATTGGTCAAGCTGGTCTTGAACGCCTGACCTCACGATCCACCCACCTCAGCCTCCCAAAGTGATGGGATTACAGGTGTGAGCCACTGCACCTGGCCTAACATTTTTTTTTTTTTTTTTTTTTTT
Source organism: Symphalangus syndactylus (assembly GCF_028878055.3). Classification (NCBI taxonomy): domain Eukaryota; kingdom Metazoa; phylum Chordata; class Mammalia; order Primates; family Hylobatidae; genus Symphalangus; species Symphalangus syndactylus. Next base: position 20,112,290 of record NC_072439.2, read on the forward strand.
TTTAGAGACGGGGTCTCGCTCTGTCACCCAGGCTGGAGTGCAGTGCTGTAATCATGGCTCACTGCAGTCTCAACCTCCCAGGCACAAGTGATCCTCCCACCTCAGCCTCCCAAGTAGCTGGGACTACAGACACACACCACTATGCCTGGCTAATTTTTTTTTTTTTTTTGTAGAGATGAGGGTCTTGCTATGTTGCCCAGGCAGGTCTCAAACTCCTGGCCTCAAGCAATCAATCTGTGTCAGCTTCTTGAAGTGTTGGGATTACAGGCCTGAGCCACCCCACCCAGCTAAGCCATCACTTTAAAGCTAGGAGGTTTCATAGAAAGTCTGGCAAAAGTCCCCTCTCACATTCACATACACCATCAACACTGCGCTCGTCTGGCCCCTGGGGACAGGCTGTGCTCTCCAGTTCACTGGCCCCACCTCTTCCCCTTGCCTCCCTCCTGGCCACTCCCCCATCTCCTTAGCACCCCCAGCTCTTCAGGCATGTGAGAACTTGGCAGGCACCGAGAGGCTGGGGGAATAGCGCATGCCCACAGGACTGTGGGTATGCCTTCTGCTCCCTGGAGCTCCCACAAAGATAAATGATGGAAATCTCAATAATATCCAGGGAGAACCCATACTACCAGTAGGACTCCAGGCTTGGAGACGAGAGGCCTCTGCTTACCACAGACCAAAATCACAGGGACTTCTGCCCTTCTGGCCACATTGAGAGCCCCCATGGGGAACTCCCGCAGCCACCCTCTTGGTGTGTCCCGTACAGTGGAGACTGGGAATCCTCCCAGTGGCAGGACTTGGGTCAGCCAGATTGGCCCTCTCACCACTGCTCATTACAGTAACAATGATCATGATCATTAGCCATTTTTTAGTCCTTCCTGAATGGCAGGCATTCCTCTATGCTCTAAGTAAATTCCCCCCATTTAACTGGTACAACCTCCCTAGGGGACAGGATCTAGTGAAATGATTCCCATTTTAGCAAACTCTCCCTGAGGTCTCGGAGAGGGGAAGTCACTCATCCAAAGTCAAACAGCCAGGAAGTGGCCAAGTTGAAGTCAAACCCAGATCCCACTGACTTCACAGCCTGAGCTTTTGATCGCAAGGCAAACTACCTCCAGGTGAGAGCTAATGTACCACTCCCAGGCAGGGCTCCTGGTCTGTGGGATTCTTGGTCCTCCACACCCTGCCCTCCTGGTCTTGAATTTCCACGAAGTGCTGTTGGTTTCTTTAGTTCACCTCTCAAAATGGCAAGTGTCCCACATCCCTGCACTGTTGTCTATTAGTGTCTGGGTGGTGGCTGGACTGATCACTTAGTTCATGGGTCGTCGGATGGTGAGTAGTTTTGCCTCGAGTGGGTCTTGCATAATCGAGGTATGAATGAGGAGTGGGCTCTGGCTGAGTGACATTGCTTCCACATGTGACAGTGGGAGGTGAATGTGTCTTATCTCCCACTGGGGGGCAGTGGGGTGGGGTGCGAATGCCTTTGTCTGCCACCGCGACAGTTTAATCATGTCAGGTGGAAGCATCTTTGGAATGGAGTTTCCGGAAACAAGAGAGCATGTGCCAGGCAGTCGAAGGGGCGGACTGTCACGGGTACACACATGCCTGCCTAGGCCACACCCACCTTCAGGAATCATCTCTCCACCCCACAGCCTAGGAGAGGCCTAGATCTGACCTGCCACGTTTGAACCACGTGCTCCTAGCCCTCCCTGGCCACATCCCACCACACCAAGGCTGGACATGTAGCTCGTGCACTAAGTCAGAGTTTCTCCTCGAGAATGTGAGCTAACTGACAAACACAGAGATGAACGTGGTCTCTGGAATTAGAAGGCATCTAGACTGGGGGTCAAGGCTGCCATCTGCGGCCATGTGTGTTGACTATCAGGCCAAGAGAAACCGGACAATGGAGAAGTGCGGAGAACAGCTGAGATTACGGGTCGTGGCCTGAGAGCGACAGAGCAGAAACACTTCCTGCTCTCAGAGTCCATCAAATACCCACACTTCCTTGAGGGTAGTGTCTGTTTCTTACAACCAAAAGTTCCATAAGTAGAGAGAGAAAGAGAGAGGAGGGAAGCAGAAAAGGTTTGGGAGGTTGAAGGGAGAAGTATTAAGAGTCATGGATGTGAACCTATGAATTATATCGACAAATTAAAAACAAAAAATTAAATTAAAAATTTTTTAAAGTCATGGAAAGGATGAGGAGACCATGATACCATGGACAAAAGTTGGAGAGGCAGAGGCCAGGGGCTGGGAAAGCGGCACACACAGAAGCATGGCTGGAGGACACAGCAGGGACCCTCATGAGGCAACGAGGGAGGAAAGAGATGGTGGCACGAGAAAGAAGCAGGACTGAGGCTAGAGCCAGGGAGATGGAAGGAGGCGGGTGGAGGAGATGGTGGAAGAAAGGTCCCTGCCAGGGCAGAGAGGAGGGAGACCTGCACAGGCCCTTGCCTAGCACGGTCCTGGCCAGGTGCAGTACCTGCTGCAGGCTGCTGCTCCAGACACAGTGCTGCCAGCCCCCATCCGCTCCCTTAGAGTCCAGACAGGAGGTGCAGTTGGATAGGAGGTGACAAGGGGTGGGGCAGGGCAGTGGGGGTGATGATTCCACCGGCATGGGGGACACATTCAGCAGAGAGTGGCTGAAGCACGTCCAGTCATAGGTGGGCTGCACGGAGAGGATGCGGCGGGTCTCCCCTGGGGGTGGGGCATGGGGATTAGAACCTCAGACCCAGGAGATCACAAGCCCAGCCCCTCCTCCCTCAGACCCAGGAGCTCAGGCCCAGCCCCTCCTCCCTTAAACCCAGGGGTCCAGCCCCAGCCCCTCCTCCCTCAGACCCAAGAGATCAGGCACCCAGCTCCTCCTCCCTCAGACCCAGGAGTCCAGGCCCCAGCCCCTCCTCCCTCAGACCCAGGAGACCAGGCCCCCATCCCCTCCTCCCTCAGACCCAGGAGTCCAGGCCCCAAGACTCCCCTCTCAGGAACTAGGCCCACTGCTCACCCGTCCTCTTGAACTGCCGCGTCCACATGCACTTGCCCTCCCGTGTGCACTGCTCGCAGTCAGCAGCCCCGCACGCAGCCTCGGAGCAGTTCCCTGCCCAGAAGACCTCTCGCTGGTTGATCCGACAATCATTCTCAGAGGTGCAGGACCCATTGCGTCCAATGCAAGCACCTTCGGGGCAGTTGGTACACCACTTACAGCGGGGGGCTGATGCCTGGTGAGGGAAGACAGGCTGGATGAGACCCTCAGCACCCCTCCTGAGCCAGCTGAGAACTCGGTGGTTCCTGAGACCCTGGGGTGGGTGGGACAGCTGACCAGAGTGGAGACCAGGACCTCCCTGCCCTACACCTGCTGCTTCTCAACCCTGCCTTCCCCACCACTCACCTCTCCATCTCCAGGTTGCAGGGTCCGAGGATGGCGGGCCAGGCACTCACTGCAGGTCCGGAGACGTCGACATTCCTCCGGGGAGCGAGGCATTGGGGAGCAGGGGGAGCCCCCACAGCCCAGCCTAAAGGGCATGAGGCCTGGCTCACTCACACCCATCCAGACCCCCTCCTTCTGCCTCCCAGACACTGTCCTGCAGGCCCCCAACGCTGCATCCCAAGCTGGACATAGCACAGGCCTCCTGAGCCTGGCTGTCCCCACCCCCATTTGGTAATAGATGGTCCCACATCCACCTGTCACCCAGGCCGGAGACGCTGGACCACACCCAGGTCCTCCTGCCCATGCAGCCACCAAAGCCTTCTGCCTCCTGGATTTCTCTCTGACCGTCCTCTCCTCCCCACCCCTGCAGCCCCTTGCCCAACCTGGTGCCCACCTGCAGCGTTTCGTCACTCTACCCCTCACAACAGCGCCAGGAATCTCACTGCCCAGGCCTGTCCCTGCCCTGTCCTGCTTAGGCCTTCCATGGCTCCCTGTCCTGCACAATGGGGGTCCACAATCCCTTACCCCAAATCCCAAGAAGTACACACGTTTCAGACTGTTCTGGATTTTAGAAAAGCAGTAGGTGTGCCCACTGTTACACAACACCTCCAGTGAGGTCTGGGGGAAGGAGCACCCCAAAATCAAACCATTAACATTCTTGTAGTAACTGACAACACACCCATCGGGCAAATAAGGTCAACTAATAGCCTCACGTCAGTGAGGGTGACTGGGCAGCGAGGTGAGTCTGTGCTAAGCCTAGGAAAATACTTTCAGTGTCCAGGATGTCTGCATTCCCGGAACCGCAGCTGAGGGGTCTGTGGAGCTGGACAGAGCCAGTGCCTCTGCCAGGCACGGGAAGCCCTTTCTGAGCTGACCCCCTCCAGCTTCCAGTCTCAGCCTCACTTCTGAATCGCTGATGGTCTCAACTCTACCGTTCTTTTAGGGCCCAGTTCAGACCCAGCTCCTCCAGCAAGCATTCTTGCATGAGACCCCAGTCCCAGGCAGGGGTCCCCACTCAGAGCTCCCCCAGCCACCCTGCTTGCAGTGATTCACCCCTTTCCTGAACCAGGCGGTATACTCCTGAGGCCTCCATCCTGGTGTGGCCTAGCACAGGACCCCCATTAGAGGGCTCCACTCCCCACTGCCTATCATGATCGCCATGGTTACCTGTGGGCCTGATCCCCGGACAAGCAGGCCCCATGGCACCAGGTGCAGGCCCCAGACTGGTTACAAGCTTCAGGTGAGGACAGCAGGCGGCAGGGGTCAGGGGGCAGGGTCAGTGCCAGCAGGCGGCCCAGGGCCACTCCCCCGAAGCCCCCAGAGATATACAGGCGGCTCCCGACTGCTGCCACAGCATGGGCCACAGACTCCTCCATTGGGGGCCCCACAGAGGCCGGGCCTGAGGAAAGATGGCGTATTCAGACAGAGAGCAGGAGACTCCAGGAAGAGACCCACACCATGATGCCAGTCAGAGAAGGATGCAGGGAAAGAGGAGAAACACAGGGTCAAAGGACAGCAGAAATAAGGCCAAGTGCGGTGGCTCACGCCTGTGATCCCAACACTTTGGGAGGCTGAGGCAGGAAGACTGCTTGAGCCCAGGAGTTCAAGACCAGCCTGGGCAACATAGAAAGACCCCGTCTCTACAAACAATAAAAAATTAGCTGGGCATGGTGGTGCACACCTGTGGCCCCAGCTACTTGGGAAGCTAAAGTAGGAGGATCACTTGAGCCCAGGAGGTTGTGGCTGCAGTGAGCTGAGATTGCACCACTTAACTCCAGCCTGGGCAACAGAACAAGACCATGTCTCCGATGTGGCGGCTGGACAACTCTCTGAAGGCACTAAATGCCAATGCATTTTTTTTTTTTTTTTTTTTTTGGGAAGGAGTCTTGCTCTGTCACTCAGGCTGCAGCCAATGCATTTTTAAGATGGTTAATTTTATGTTATGTGACTTTCACCTCAATTTTTTTAAATCCTCAAAAAAAACTGAGAAACACAGATATGAAGTAGTCTCTGTCTACCGAATCTGAAAAGACAGATGAAGAGAAAAAGGGAATTAAATCCCAGTACTTTGGGAGGCTGAGGCAGGTGGACTGCTTGGGCCCAGGAGTTCAAGACCAGCCTGGACAACATAGCAAAACCCTGTCTCTACAAAAAAAAAAAAAAAAATTATCCAGGCGTGGTGGCGTGCCTGTAGTCCCAGCTACTTGGGAAGCTAAGGAGGGAGGATCGCTTGCTTGAGCCTGGGAGGCAGAGGCTACAGTGAGCCAAGATAGCATCACTGCACTCCAGCCTGGGCAACACAGTGAGACCCTGTCGCTAATAAAAATAGAAAAAGAGACAAAGGGTCAGAGAGAGAAGCAAAAAGAAAAGGAGACAGACCCAGAAACACACTCACAACAGTGAAATAAAAAGGCAAGTGACAGGCATGCTTCTAAGCTATGAACAGCAAAGACTGGTAGGAAACACCCCCATGTCTAATAGTGGTTGTCTCTAGAGAGGGGGATTATGAGTGTTTTTTTCTTTCCTATTTTACAAATTATATACAGTGAACATTGTTATTTTTACAGTCAGAGTAAAAAATAAACTTCTCTAACAAAAAAAAAGGAAGGAGGGCATCTCCTGGTGTTTAGATAATCCAGAAGGGCGGGAGCTCTGCCAGTGGGTCTGGAGGGGCCCAGTGACTCCAGAGGAGTGGGAGTCCCAGGATGGGGATGGGGTTCCTCCTGGATGTCCCTCAGCCTCCTGGGAGCCACAATGGGGACTTACGGGTGAGGTCGGGCAGAAGCCAGGCATTGCAGTTGACCTGGTAGAGCAGAACGTCGCTGCTGAACTCGTCAGGGTCCGAGCGCCCCCCAAGAACCACCATGGTGTCCCCTAACAGGGCTGAGGCGTGGAAAAGCCGGGGGCGGGGCTGTTGGGGAGACGGGGGGTGGGGGGCAGGATAGCCTGTCAGAGCTGTCCTCTGCTCCCTCTTAGCCCTCCAGCCACCCCTGTACTTCCCTACCTGTCCCCCAACCAGCCCACCCAATCCTAACCTTCCTCAAAGCTCACCTCCTTCAGGTGAGGTGAGATTTCCTCCAGGAAACCTCCTGTACCAGCAAGAGCAGCCCACAGAGCCATCTCCTTCCTGAGTTCCCGGAACCCCCATGACCCAGGCTGCTCCCCAGGAACTTGGCCCAGACCCCTTGAGATGAGCCACGCACATTCCTCATACGATCTCGCTAGTGACAGTGGGGACGTTCTGGGGGTGAGGCTCCTCGAGTCTCTTGCTTCTAGCCCCCTGCCTCCAAGATGGGCTTGGAAACGTGTGGACTGAAACCGCCAGCCTCTCTAACCAGTGCAGACAGGGCTCCCTGCCCTCACACACACATTCTCCTTGGCCTTGAAGGCAGAAAGAGCGGGGAGCCTCTGTCCTGCTTTGTTAGAGTGGAAAAACCCAGGATGGGGAAGGGGCCTGCCAGGGCGACACCAAGACTGAGGGCAGAGCTGGGCAGAACTCATGCCTCTGACCTCCTGGCCTCAGGTTCTCTCCTCCAAATCAGGGATGGAAGCAGGGGAGATGTAGGGGTGTCAGCTCAGTTAGGGAACGTAGAAAGGAGGGGAAACAGGAATCTGGGATGGAGCCAGTCCCTGCGGCACTGGGAAGGAGGCCCCCTCCCTCCTGCCCCATACATCCTTGGGTCTGAGCCTCTTTTCCTGACCTTTGCGCCCTGAGAAGGGGCCAGCAGACTCCAGGTGCGGTCAGGACAGTGCAGGGAGTAGAGCTCGGAGGATGGGGCCGCCAGCTCCACATGGAATCGGAACCCCCCAAACACGTAGAGGGAGTCGGTGGCCTCGTGGTAGACAGCAGAGTGACCATAGAGACCTGGTGAGGGGCAGGGTGACAGGCTGGGGGAGGGGCTGACAACAGCACTGACCCTGCCGACCTCCCGGCCCCCCTGTTCAGTGACCACTCCCTTCCCCGGCCCTGAGACTGGAGGCCTGGGAGCCCCTCTCCACCCATCCCTCTCAGTTGGGTTCGAATGGACAATCATTAGAGACTCTGGGAAAGAGAAGGGAACCCTCAACTGGCAGTAAGTTCTGCCAGGCTCTCGGGAGGGAGACACGGCGTCCAGAATGTCTAGAGGACAATGATCAAAGAAAGGAGGCGAGATCGAGGAAGAACCCCTGAGGAGCAGGGAGCTCAGAGCCTGCGGGCGGGGGATGGCGGCCACATGTGGCCGGGAGTGGGCAGTTAATTGTGGAGTCTAGGAAGGACAGTCAGAGAACCTGAACATTCGAGAGGGTGCCCTGAGAATCTGCATGGGGGCGGGAAAGAGAGGGAGACAGGTGGCCACAGAGCACAGGAGTGGATGGAGAGCCCACAGGAAGCCCAGATGCCCGGGAGGTCCATGGAGGCTGTCCCCTCCCGATCCCCAGCCCCACCTGTGGGGGGTGTCCCACTCTGGGCTCCTGACACCCAGGTGCCGGTTGCCAGCTGGTACTCGAGCAGCTGCTGGTTGAAGCCATTTTCTGGGGAGTAACCACCCACCAGGAGCAGAGACAGGCCTCGGCGGGCAGTAAGGGTGTGACCAGCAACGGCTGGCAGCTCCACGGTCTGGGGGGCCTGAGGGATGGAGGGGCAAGGTCACCGATGGGGCTAGAGGTCAGGGGTCACCTTGTGGGTAGAAGCGAGCCTCAGCCCCCCACAGTCCTCCCTGAAGTACTAAGGAGGGAGTGACCCCCCAGGGGCCAGTCGGACCAGCCTGGGTCCTGGCAGGGGCACAGTGGACCCCTTGGCATTTCCACCTGCTCAAGCCTGGTGTGGCTTTGGGAAGCCCTTGCTCCCCTGGCCTCTCTCTGCTGCTGAGTGAAGCTGTGTCCCAGCCCAGGACTGGCTCAGGACAACAGTGTGACCCAGGATGGCTGAGGAAATTCAAGTCTGGGGCTTCTGTTTCCTCTGGGGGTAGAGCTGGCAGGAGCTACCACAGCTGTCTCTGTCAGGGCCCAGCGTGAGGGCTGGGGAGTGGGCTGGGGAGAGATGCTCACCTTCTCCTGCCGCCATTGCAGGGTGGTGAGGTTGAGGACCCAGAAATCACGGGTGACGCCTCCAGCGGTGAGTCCCCCCAGCAGATACATGGCGCCACGGCCAGCGGGCACATATGCGGCTGCATGGAAGGAGCGGGGCGATGGGCCTGGGCCCCCGTCCTCGGCTCCCGCCAGCATCTGTGTCCACCGCCGCTCACTCACTGAGTACCTAGGGCCAGGGTGCAAAAAAGCAGCCTCATTACAGTCATCCCAGCATCCTTCAAGGTGACCCTGCCTGACAGATGTCCCCACATCCCCTGGGGTGACCTTCCTATGACAGTCCTCTCACCATTCCCTGGGGTAGCACCACCCAAATAAGTACCCTGGTCCCCAAGTGTCCCTGGGTGAGCCTCCTGTGACAAGCGTCCCAGCATCCTTTGGGCTGTGACTCTTAGCATCCCGAGGTGACCTTCTCTTATTTGCAAATCCCACCTGCCCAGGGCAGTCCTCACCTGTACAGGTTTCCCAGCAGCCCCTGGGGCAGGCCCAGGCCCCCAAACATCCACAAGGTGGCATCGGGTCCATCCACCATGGTGTGGCCCAGGCGGTGCAGGAAGCGGCTGGCAGTGTCCTAGGGATGGGTGCGGACGTCGGGGATCAGGCTAGGGTCAGGACAAAGTGCCAGGCCTGGGTGTAGGGGTGGTCCCAGAAGTGGAGGTGGGAGAACGACCTGGGGGCAACCATCCCTAGACAGCGGGTACCCACAACTCACGGCTGAGAGGCGGCTGTCCATGAGGGTCTCCCAGACCAGCTGCCCGCCGTCCAGCTTGGTGGCGCAGTCGGGGCCCCCGAAGCCCTCGGCACAGATGCACACGCCCAGGCTCTGGGGGACGACAAGGGACTCAGGGGAGCCCTGATCACCAGCCCTGTCCCACCAGGCTTGACCTCTCCCACCTGTACCTGGTTACAAGTTCCTGCCCCAGTGTGGGCATTGCAGTTCTCAGGACACAGAGCCATGCGGCAGTGTGGGCCAGCCCAGCCCTGAGGACATCGGCAGAGCCCGGCACCTGCAGCCCCGTCCTGGGGCACGCATTCCTGGGGGACGGGGCAGCTCCCGGGGCCCCCTGACCCACAGCGGGCGGAGCCCACCGAAGCATTGAAGCCCCAGGATGAGGAGCCATTGGCCTCCCAGTGCAGCACGAGCAGCCCTGTGGGGAGAGAGGCCAGAGGCTGGCAGCAAAGCCACGGTCCTGGCCCCTTCCACCCCCAGATGCTGAGAAAACCCAGTGTGACTGGGCAGAGAAGGAAGGCACCATATTATTCATAATCATCGCCAGGATGAACCATTCTGCACCCCCTCCCTCAGCCAACCCATCAAGATTGATCTTCAAGCCTAAATCTCTCACCGACCACTAGCTACTTCCTGGAGCTACTATCCAAGCCCAAGTCCTGTCTTACCTGGACACCGGCACCCATCCCCTACTGGTCCTCCTGGCTGCCTACACTCCCCACTCAGGGTGGCCCAGCGATCCTCAAAACGTGAATTGGGCCGTGTCATCAGCAAGCTCCAAACCTTCCACAACTCCTACTGCCCTTACATGAGACTAGATCTCTTTAGAAAAGATACTGATTTGGGGGTAGGTGGGACAGGAATTATTTGATATGTTAGTATACGTAAAATATGCCTCAGTAAAGTTATATATATATATATATATGCCAGGTGCGGTGGCTTATGTCTGTAATCCCAGCATTTTGGGAGGCCAAGGTGGGCAAATCACTTGAGGTCAGGAGTTCAAGACCAGACTGGCCAACATGGTGAAACCCCATCTCTACTAAAAATACAAAAATTAGCCAGGCATGGTGGCATGCGCCTGTAATCCCAGCTACTCGGGAGGCTGAGGCAAGATAATCGCTGGAGCCCAGGAGGCAGAAGTTGCAGTGAGCTGAGATTGCGCTACTACATTCCTGCCTAGCTGGAAAGAGTGAGTGGTGTGGGGTCCTCACACCAGCCACATTCTATGTGCCCCAGAGACATGTCTCATTCAGCCCTTCTCTCTGCAGACGTAGCTCAGCTGGCGCAATCCTATTTTCCTCTCAACTAAGGACACTGAGGTCCAGAGATGGTGAGGGACTACATCACCCCATAAGCAGCGGCAGAGCTGGGTCCTGAGCCCACTTCAGGTGGTGAGTTCAGGGGCAAGGGATACATAGCCCAGGACTAAGAGGTCCCACTTCCCCTAGCCCCCGTACCAGACAGGGCCTGAACGGTGAGGGGCCTGTCCCGTCGCTGGCCGCAGAAGGCAGCTATGAGGCTGCGGTCCGACTGGACAACACCAGTGTCCAGGAAGCGTGGGAATCCATCAAAGGCCAGGACGTAGCTCAGCTAGAGGGGTGCAGAATCGAGGATTAGGAGACAATGAGGATGAGAATGACCCCTGGGGTCTGGGAGGAGGAGGGGTTCAAGAGGGGACGGCAATCTGAGACTGGAAATGGGCTGTTTGAACATCCAGGGAAGACTGTCAAACTATGGCATAGAGGCCACCACTCCCCTTCCTGTGTCCAAAGTAGACACGGCTCATCTATCAGGCACTCTTGCATTGAGCCCCTTTCTCAACATGCAGCTCCTGGCAGTCAGTACCAATCAGTCAGAGTTGGTGCGCAAGGTGTAACAATTTACCATTCCTGGTCTGGGAATGGGGAGATTGAGGATCTGGAGAACTGGAGATGGGAGCTGAGGAAATAGGAAGCTATCTGGGAAATGGGAGGGTCTGTCTGTGGGTCTAGGAACAAAGTACTGGGAATCTGGGGAGGAGTTTGGGTTTTGAAGGATTAAAAAAACAAAAAAAAAACCCAGCAATACTGGGGTCAGGGGTCTGGGGATGCAGGCTGGGTCAGCGGACATGGTTCTGGCTCATGGGCCTGAACCCTCGTTTCCTCAGTGCTCACCGTGCAGGGGGTGCTGCTGTCGGGGGAGAAGGTGAGGGTGAGTGGGGGACAGAGGGTCCCGGGAGCACAGGGCTGTAGCTCCTCAGTGGCCGAGACAACCCACACACAGTAGGACAGGCCAGGCCCGGCTCTTGCAGCCCCACCACCTGGAGGCAGCAGCCCCCCAAACCGGCGTGAGCCCAGTGCCACTGAGGACACATTGGTGAGGAGGGCGCGACCCCCACACTCTCGGAAGCAGGAACCACCAGCCCTGGGGAGATGGAGAAGAGCCAGTGTCAGACCAGTCCTGCCCCTCCCCACTGTGTCCCCAAGCACACCCTACCCAGCCCTGGCTGGCCCGCTGGCTCACCGGGGATCCCCATAATAGCCTGGGGAGCAGAGCTGGCAGTGGGCACCCTCGGTGTGGTCCTGGCAGAAGCAGAGCCCACTGAGGTTGTCGCAGTGGCCACGGCGTGGGTCTCCGTGCCCGTTGCACTGGCAGGGCCGGCAGCCCCTAGAGCCTGTGGCATTGCCGAAGCTGCCGGGCCGGCATCGTTCGCAGTGCTCCCCCCATGTCCAGTCTGTGGAGGCCCCAGCAGGTGGGACAGAGTCAAGTCAAGGGTGGAAACAGGCCCAGGCCTATTGGCTCAGCTAAACCCTGACCCCACCCGGCTGCTTCAAAGGTGAGAAACCAAGACCCAGATCAGGGGAAACAGCAAGTCCCAAGAGGGGGAACTGAAGCCTAGCCAGAGCGATGGGTGGCACTGAAACCTGTTTGAGTCAGGAACAGGAATGGGGCAGGGGACCTAGAGCTGCATGAGAGGACACTGAGGCCCCCTCCAAGAAGAGCAAACTGGAGCCCCAAGAAGGGAGGAGGCTCCCTGGGTCCAGGCTGGGCCCAGGACGAGGGCTGCTTACCCTGGCACTCGTCGCAGAAGCCAGGGCCCCGCTTGCGGCAGTGGCTGTGGAAGCTGCAGCCACAGTCCCGGGAGCAGCGGGGGGCTGGCGGACCCGGGGCGGGTGTGGGCGGGGGCAGGTCTGATGTCCAGCCCAGGTCACACACGCAGGTAAAGTCCGGGGGGCCGCTGCACACGCCATGGCCACAGTCCTCTAAGCACCTGAGGGGCCGTGTTGGGGGTGGAGAAAGCGCCAGGCAGGCCCAGAGCCCCTAAAGCACCCCATCACCTCCACCCACCATGACACCATCAAAGCCACTGGCTGTTTCCATGGTTTTGGGCTATGTGGGTGACCCTGTCTCCAAGGTAACTCCATGCATCACCACGCCTGTCTCTATAGCAACCACACAGCACCACTGTGAAAACCTCTTTCAACTAGGTCCTCCTCCGCCTCCATGGCAACGCTGAAGACTATGGCCCACAGCCTATGGGTGCCCCATTTCCATGGTAACCAGGGTTACCCTGTCACTCTAACAAGGACCTAGTGTGCAAGGTAAAAACCGCTGGCTAACTGGGGATGCTGGTTCCACAGGAGGGGACCCAGTGCCATGATGGCTTCCTCCCTCCACCTCCATGTGCCCCAGCCTGGGGCAACATCTCCATAGCAACCCCCGCCTCACTCACGTGCGGTTGCAGTGTGAGATGCCATCACCCTGGTAGCCCCGCTGGCAGTGACACTCGTAGCTGAGGGGCGTGTTCAGGCAGGTCGCCCGCGGGTGGCACCGGGCCAGGCCCAGGCGACACTCATCCACGTCAGGACAGCGGGCGTATGCCCAGCGGGCAGGGAGGGCCACGGGAAGCCCCAGGCCCTCCCCCACCCACAGGGAGCAGTTACCCCCACCAAGGGGCCCGGAGAAGTCCCCCTGTAGGCACCTGCAGGGTGGGAGAGTGAAGAAGCGGGGGACAACATAGAAACAGGAGCCATACATAGAAACAATGACAGGGAGAGACAGAGAAACCAGGAGAAGTCGCAGACAAAAACAATTTTGGAAGACAGAAGAGAGACATAGACGGAGATGCAGTGAAAGGGAGAGCGGAGAGACAGAAACAGACAAGGAGAAAGAAAATGAATCGCAGAGACCCGGAAAAGGAGGAAAAATGGAGAAAAACAAGCAGGAGGGTAAAATAAACAACAGAAAAACAGTACGGAAAAGGAAGGTGGCCATGGGATGGGGTCAGGGCAAGAGGGCAGAGAAGCAAAGAGGCCATTAGAATGACCAGTCATGGAGGAAGGACACAGCCGGGCACCCTGCCCACCCGCCTGCCCGGGCTCACCGTCCCAGTGTGGGGTTGTCCTCATTGCCACACCAGCCACACTCGTGGCTCTGCAGACACTCATGGCAGGTCAGGAAGCCATCGCAGCTCCGGCACCGTGGCTCTGAGTGCACACTGCAGGATGGCAGGGGTGGGGGTCAGAGCCCCAGCCCCTTGCCGGTGGGGATCTTCCTCTGTTAGCCCTGCCCCAGGGACCATACCTGTCGTCCCAGCCTCGACAGCCCCCGTGTGGGTACCGGGCCAAGTAGGCAGCAAACAGGAAGCAGGTGTGGGTGGACTGGCACCAGGCGCACTGGCTAGAGTTGGCCAGGCAGTCCTCACAGGTCAGTCGCCTGGGGCGGGGAGCAGGGGGCCAGGTCACTCCACAGCCAGCCCACATCCCTGGGCACATCCACCCACCCACTCCCTGGACCCAGCCGGACTCACTGGCTGCAGAGTGGGGGACACTCCTCTGGACTCTTCAGGGCACCCCGACCCCGGCCCCGCCGGCTGCATGCCGCGTCTCCTTTGCGGTTGGTACTCTGATGCCACTCACAGAAGGGGTCCTGGGGGTCAGTTGGGCAGAGGAGTCAGAACCCCACTCAGCCCTTTCCTTTGGGCTCCCAGTGCCTATCCCAGTGCCTATCCCACCCCCTGCCCCACCCTGCAGACTGTCCCTGTAAGGCCATCTCCCTCCCCAGCTGCCTGCGTCTCTGGACCCCTCCCTTCGGCCACAGACACCCATGGGTCGGCCTGCCCAGCACCCACTGTCTCCTTTGGGCAATAGTGCCCCTTCTGTGTGGTCCGAGTGGGGTTTATTCAATCCTCAGGATCCAGAGGTGGGCAAGGGGCCACATTCCCTCCCCCCAACTCCAGTCATTGGCCCAGGAGCCTGTACGAGGCCCAACCAGAGTCACAGAAGTGCAATTCTGGGACTTCTGTTGAGCTCCTGGATGGTGGTGGGGTGGGGTAGAGAAAGAGGAAGCCTCACTCTGTTTGAGACAGAGCAGGGACTGAGAGCCTGGAGCCTTAACAGCTCCCTTGCCACTCACAAGGAAACAAACCCTCCCAGGGAACAAGAGGAAGCAGGGTGTCGAGGGCTGCCTGACACCTCTTGGAGCTGGCAGGCCTGAAGGCCTACTCCTGGGCTCCAGTGCCTATGCTGAGAAACTCCCCGCTAGTGGAAAAGGATGGAGTTGCATTCTCTGGCCCCTGCATCAGGGAGGATCCTGACTCCCAGATGCCTCTCTCTCCAGCTCCATCTCACCCTCCCCACCAGGCTCTGCAGATCAAGGACCAAAGCCCTTGCTGTTTCCCCCACGCCCCCCAGCAGGGGTTCCCTTGACTGTCCATTGCCTGCTCTGGCTCCATCCACCTTGTGACCTCCCCTGGTGGCCCCACAGGCACCTGGGTGCAGGCGTGGCAGTCCCGATGCTCCTCACAGAGTGGGCAGAGGGTAGGCACCAGCACCAGCAGGGACCCACCAGCCCCGTCATCCCCGCAATGGGCTCCGCCCTGGCGCAGGTGGCAGGTGGCACTGGTCAGGCACCAGCCACAGCCCTGGTCTGCCAAGCAGCCCAGGCAGGAAGAATAGGAGGTGCAGGCCGACGAGCGGTAGGGCTCCAGGAAGAAGAAGGAGATCTCCTGGGGAAGGGGTCACAGGAAGGCAGCAGTCAAGGTCTGGGGCAGGGGTCAGAGTCTGGCGCTAACTGAAAGTAAGGGTTTGCAGCCCAGGTTGAGAACTCAGGCATATAGGAAGTCAGGATTTAGGAAATCAGTAAACAGGTCCAAGGTCTGGAGGAATCTGGAGATTACTATAGGTCAAAGTATGGAGGGCAGAGGTCAGGGTCAGCAGGGTCAAGGGTGAGGAGTCAGAACACAGGGTTCAAAATATGGGATCAGGTCAGGGTCTATGGGCAGAGGTCAGGGGCCACAGGGTTCAAGAGGAGGTCCAGAGTTCAGAGGCCAAGAGTTAAGGAGTCCGAGGCCAGAATCTAGGGATTTCAGAGTTTGTGGCCTGGGGTTCAGAAAGCCCAGGTGATCTGAGGCTGGGGCCTGCGGCTAGGGTTGGAGGTAGGTCCTGGGTACTCACGCTGCCTCCTGGCACACCAGTCCGATCCCACAGCAGAGTTAGCTCACTGTGCCCAGGGCCTGCCGAGCCGTTGAGCTGGCCCCGGATCTCTACTGCATACTTGTGGTCCCGCCCAGGCAGGGGGAAGAGGCGAGCAGACCCAGGGCGCTGCAGCCGCCGCGTCTCCTTCTCCTGATGAGCCACCCAGCGCCCCACCTCCTCCTGGGGTAGGTGTGAGTGATAGGCAGGGGCCTCAGAACCCTTCTCATTCCTTCCTCAGACCCCTGATACCTCCAAATCCACCCTGTACCCCACCCCCTCCTAAGAAGAGGGCCTCAGAGCTCCTTAGATCCTGAGAACCTCTGAGGTGAGACCCCCAGGGACCCTCCTCCTCCTCAGGGGCTTTTTTTTTTTTTTTTTTTGAGACAGGGTCTCATTCCATCACCCAGGCTGGAGTGCAGTGATGCGATCATGGCTCACTGCAGCCTCAACTTCCCAGGTTCAAGTGATCCTCCCACCTCAGCCTCCCAAATAGCTGGGACTACAGGTGCATGCTACCTTGGCCAGCTAATTTTTGTATTTTTTGGAGAGATGATGTCTCGCCACATTTCCCAGGCTAGTCCCAAACTTCTGGGTTCAGGCAATCCACCTGCCCCTACCTCCCAAAGGGCTGGGATTACTGGAATTACCTCCACGCCCGGCCTTCAGGGACCTTTCAAGTCTGACTCAGACCTTCCTCACCTGCTTCAAAGTTTCCCTCAAATTCTGCTCACAATTGAAAACCTCAGCACCCTCCCTCCTCTACTAAAGATCCATTTCCAGCCGGGCACAGTGGCTCACGCCTGTAATCCCAGCACTTTGGGAGGCTGAGGCGGGCGAATCATCTGAGGTCAGGAGTTCCAAACCAGTCTGGCCAACATGATGAAACCCCATCTCTACTTAAAATGCAAAAAAATTAGCCAGGAGTGCTGATGCACATCTGTAATCCCAGCTACTTGGGAGGCTGAGGCAGGAGAATTGCTTGAACCTGGGAGGTGAAGGTAGCAGTGAGCCAAGATCACACCATTGCACCCAGCCTGGACAACAGAGTGAGACTCTGTCTCACACACACACAAAAAATCCATCTCCTGCCTCTAATTTCTCCCCAGTCCTTCCCCAGAACCTTCAAATCACCACAGAGGCCCTATACCACACCCCTAGCTCCCATATTTACTATAAACACCCCCCTGAATGTCCCAGGCGGCCTCACCATGTTCTCTGTGTCAGGGCCACGGGCCATCCGGGCCAGGACGTGTAGGCGCTGGGCCCGCGCCCACACAGCCACATCCTCAGCCCCTGGCCCACCTGGCCCTCCAGGCAGCATTGGGTAGATGAAGCCACGGTACACCAGGGACACATCTGTCTCTGCACTGGGTGTCAGGGTGATGGTCGTGCTGCGGACAATTGAGACCTGTGCCACCAAGGATGGGTGTATGTGTGAGTCCCTTTCTGGACTCACAGGCCACATCAGAGCCAGAAAAGACTGGTCAACCCAACCTTCTTCCTCGTTTTACCAAATGAGAGACTGAGGCGAGGAACAGGGGTTAGGTGGCTTGTCAAAGGTCACTCTGGGAAAAGACGCAAGACCTAAATTCAGACAATAGACGACAGGGTCCCAGAGCCCACCTTCACCCCTGGCCTCTCGCCATTTCCATCTCACATTAAAACTCCAGGACTGGACACTTCAGTGTCTTCTTATCCAATTCCTCACCTTTCCAGCTAAGCACTTCAAAGCTCAGATCTGATATTCAAAGTGGCAGACAAAATGCAAGACTTATTTTCCTGTTGTGTGATTTTGTAATAGCAGAAGAGTGGAACAGTCCAAGTGTTCACCAGTGGAAGGCTATTTAAATAAACTACAAACGTAAATGGAATATTATTATACAACTTAAAAAAAAAAAAAAAAGAAGAATGAAGGCCGGGCACGGCCAGCACTTTGGGAGGCCGAGGCAGGCAGATCACTTGAGGTCAGGAGTTCAAGACCAGCCTGACCAACATGGTGAAACCCCATCTCTACTAAATACAAAAAAATTAGCAGGGAGTGGTAGCATGCACCTGTAATCCCAGCTACTTGGGAGCCTGAGGCAGGAGAATCGCTCAAGCCCGGGAGGCGGAGGTTGCAGTGAGCCAAGATTGCGCCATTGCACTCCAGCCTGGGCAACAAGAGCAAAACTCCGTCTCAAAACATACAAAAAAAATACAAAAACCAGCCAGGCATGGTGGTGCATGCTTATAATCCCAGCTACTTGGGAGGCTGAGGTGGGAAGACCACTTAAGCCCAGGAGGCAGGGTTGCAGTGAGCTGAAATTGCTTGCCACTGCACTCCGGCCTGGGCAATAGAGAGAGACTCCATCTCAAAAAAAAAAAAAAAAAAAAAAAGAATGAGAGTGTTTCTTAAGTTCTGTTATGGGAAGCTTGCCAGGAAGAAAAAAAGGAAGCAGTCGTATAGTGTTCATAGTATATTACTTTTGTGTGAAAGAAAAATGATATGATGTCATGCTTACTTGCATCTGAATAGGTAAATTCTGGAATAAGATCAAAGAAACCCAAATGGATCTTCCAGGGAGGTATAGTGGCCTTAAGTTGCAGCCATGCTGGAGATAGATAATTTTGGAACACTTAAGGGGTGGGGAGTGGGGTAAATGAGAGAGACTGTCCATTTAATGACGTTTTTTCTTTTTCTTTTTTTTCTTTTTTTTTTTTGAGACAGAATCTCTCTCTGTCACCCAGGCTGGAGTGCAGTGGCGCGATCTCAGCTGACCGCAAGCTCCAGCTCCCGGGTTCACGCCATTCTCCTGCCTCAGACTCCTGAGCAGCTGGGACTACAGGCGCTCACCACCACACTCAACTAATTTTTTTTGTATTTTTATTAGAGACAGGGCTTCACTGTGTTAGCCAGGATGGTCTCGCTCTCCTGACCTTGTAATCTGCCTGCCTTGGCCTCACAAAGTGCTGGGATTACCGGCGTGAGCCACCGTGCCCGGCCTTTTATTTATTTATTTATTTTTAATTAAAATGGAGTCTCACTCTGTTGCCCAGGCTGCAATGCAGTGGCATGATCTTGGGTCACTATAACCTCTGCCTCCCAGGCTCAAGAGATTCTCCTCCCGCAGCCTCCCAGGTAGTTGGGACTACAGGCACGCATCACCATGCACAGCTAATTTTTGTATTTTTAGTAGAGATGGGATTTCGCAATGTTGGCCAGGCTGGTCTCGAACTCCTGACCTCAAGTGATCCCCCCACATTAGCCTCCCAAAGTGCTGGGATCACAGGCACCCAACATCACACCCAGCTAATTTTTGTATTTTTAGTGGAGACAGGGTTTCGCCATGTTGGCCAGGCTGGTCTCAAACTCCTGACCTCAAGAGATCTGCCCACCTCAGCCTCCCAAAGTGCTGGAATTACAGGCGTGAGCCACCGTGCCCAGCCCCAATGACTTTTGATATCACTGTGATTTTTGAACCATGTGAACACATGAGCTATTTTTAAAATCAATAAAGAGGCCAGGCGTGGTGGCTCACGCCTGTAATCCCAGAACTTTGGGAGGCTGAGGTGGCGGATCACGAGGTCAGGAGATCAAGACCATGCTGGCTAACACGGTGAAACCCCATCTCTACTAAAAATACAAAAAATTAGCCGGGTGTGGTGGCAAGTGCCTGTAGTTCCAGTTACTCAGCAGGCTGAGGCAGGAGAATCACTTGAACTCGAGAGCTGGAGGTTGCAGTGAGCCAAGATCGTGCCACTGCACTCCAGCCTGGGCGACAGAGAGAGACTCTGTCTCAACAACAACAAAAAATCAATAAAGAGGTACTGTGGAAAAGTTTGGACATTCCTTAATAAGACGAATATGGAATCACCATATACCCCAGCAATTCTGCTCCTAGGTATACGCCACAAGAGTTGAAAACAGATGTTCAAACAAAAACGTGTACACAAGTGCTCATAGCAGCATTATTCACAATACCCAAAAGATGGAAACAGCCCAAATGTCCATCAGCTGACGAATGGATAAACAAAATGTGGTACATCTATACAATGGAATATTACTCAATCATAAAAAGGAACAGAGGTCCTTTCTGAATGAAGTTATAAAATGAATGAGCCTTGAAAACATGCTGAGTCAAAGAGGCCAGACACAAAAGGCCACATATTACAGGCCTCCATGTACATGAAATGTCCAGAACTGGCAAATCCAGAGATGGAAAACAGATTAGTGGCTGCCAGGGACCG
This sequence comes from Symphalangus syndactylus, assembly GCF_028878055.3. Classification (NCBI taxonomy): domain Eukaryota; kingdom Metazoa; phylum Chordata; class Mammalia; order Primates; family Hylobatidae; genus Symphalangus; species Symphalangus syndactylus. The sequence continues at coordinate 20,132,190 of NC_072439.2, forward strand.
GGGGAGAGAGTAGAATAGAGAGTGACTACTTAGTGAGTCCAGGGTTGTCCTCTGGGGTGATGAAAATGTTCTGTAACAAGATAGTGGTGATGGTTGCACAATATTGTAAATGTGCTAAATGTCACTGATGAAAAATTGTATGTGTATTTTACCACGATGCAAAAATTCTTTTTAAAATCTATAAAGAGGCCAGGTGCAGTGGCTCACGCCTGTAATCTCAGCGTTTTGGGAGGCCAAGGCAGGTGGATCATTTAAGGTCAAGAGCTCAAGACCAGCCTGACCAACATGGTGAAACTTTGTCTTCTACTAAAATAAAAAAATTAGCCGGGTGCAGTGGCGGGCGTCTGTAATCTCGGCTACTCAGGAGGCTGACGCAGGAGAATCGCTTGAACCCAGGAGGCAGAGGTTGCAGTGAGCTGAGACTGCGCCACTGCACTTCAGCCTGGGTGACAGAGCAAGACTCCCTCTCAAAAAAATAAAAATAAATAAAAAATAAAGTCCATAAGGAAAATAAGACCCTTGAATGTAAAGACTTTTGGAGTAAACATAAGAGTGATAAAGATGCATTTGAGAAAAAACAAACCCTAGGATCAGGATCATCAACACCCCACCCACGGCCATGCCTCCTACCCACCTTGTCGGGCTGGGAGGTATTGGGCGGCTGCTGGAAGGTGAGCAGGTGCAGGCCAGGCAGGAAGCTCTGGGTGACGCAGGCCTCCAGGGACGTGACAAAGACAGGCGCAGGCCCCCACCAGCCCACAGTGCCTGAGATCTGCTCCCCTCGGCAGCGGGCCTGCTCTGAGAGGACAGGGGGTGGGGGCTGGTGGGTCAGTGTGGAGTGCTCTGGCCCCCTCCCCCCAGCCCACTGCTGCGGACACTCACCAGGCCGAGGGAGGCAGCTCTCATTGTGCACGCACCAGCCCAGGGTGCCGGGTCCCCGCGGAGGGGCTGTGGGGCTGCTGAAGGCCAGGCAGGCCTGGCAGTCACCCAGGAGGCGGCCCAGGCCCAGGCAGCTGGCGGCTGGACACTGCGAGGAGGAGAGGGGAAAGGGCTCACTGTCGACTGGAGCTCAAGAGATCTGGGAAGGAAGGGCTGTGGATACAGGGTCCTGCAATGGAAAGGGCCAAAAAACTGAAGAACGGGGAGTTGACTTGGAATGTGGGAGATCCAGAGGACGGGGGATGCGGGGATGGGGTCAAGGGCTCCAGAGGGTTGGGCTGGGTGGGATAGGCAAAGGTTCAGGGCTCCGCAGTCAGGAATCAGGAAGGAGGATCTTCGGCATGAAAACAAGTCTCTCAGTTGAGGGAAAGTTCTTGTCCACCTGGTTAGGCAGAGGGAGACACTGAGAGCAGGTCTCTGTGCTAGGGAACAAAGGGTCTAGGGCTGTCACTCACAGCCCCCAAGGGGGTCCCAGGAGGGGGTGCAGCTTGGCAGGCTCCTTGGCACCAACTGCATTCTGGGTCCCGGGAGCAGACGCTGTGGTCTGTGTACATGGAGCAGTAGTCCAAGTGGTACTGCAGGAGGCAAGGGGATGGAGGAGGAGGCCTCTCAGACCTGGGCCGGCCTCCCAAGTCCCCACTCACTTTAGCTATCCCAGAGGACCCTGAATGCTCAGCATGCCCATCCATTCCTCCCCCAGGCCCAGGGACTTCTAGCTCCTCTTTCCTCTGCCCCAGGGACCTCCTTCCCTTCTCTCGTGGCCCTAGGGATCCCCACTCCTCCCAGGGATCTCCTCCTGCCTTTCTCCTCACCTGTGGAAACCCTGCTACCTCCTCCCCCAGCCACCCTTTCCCTGTCACCCCGGTGCTCACGTCAGGGGCAGGTGCCTGGAACACAAAGGGGGGCACCTTGTACGCCATCAAGTCCCCACGGGGCCGGCCGCTGTACCCCCCAGCCACCAAGAGGACACTGCCACCAAGCACCGCAGCTACATGTGAGTACCGACCACTGGGAGGCGCTGCTCGGCCTAGGGGAATAGAGACCCCAATGACATTATTAGACCCCCAGCCCCTCCACCACCTCCATGGCTCCTGATTCTCCTGGGCCACAGCCCAGCCTTCTATTCCGGTGGCTGCTTCAACCTCACCTGCCCAAGGACACTCTCCCAGCCCACCTGGCCCTGAACAAGCTGAGCTCCCTCACCCCTACCCAAATCATCTTTCTGATCTTTAGGGTCAGAAAGACTTGGGTTCAAATCCTGGGTCTACCACTTGCTTGGGTTCAAATCGTGGATCAACTACTGACTAGCTGTGTGACCCTGGACAGGAGACTGAACTTCTCTGAGTCTTGGTTTCCTCCTCTATAAAAAGAACCATCATCTCATCCTCAGGGAGCTGGGAGGACTGAAGAATCTGCTGAGCCCCCAGCAGGCTGCCTCTGTCTCCCATTTTTGTCTGTCTAGCACCAGCCTCTCTTCTGGTGATAGCGCCTGATTTTCCTCTGGAAAACCAACCTTTCCCTCTCCCAGTCCATGAGACTTAGGTGGAGTTGTCCCTGGTTCTGGCAGAGGTGAGGCCTTAGCCCAGGCCCATCAGTCTCAGTGACTGGCTCAGGGACGGGTACAGGGCCTGATTCTCAATTCTTGGGGCAAAGACACTCTCTTCTTTCTGGGCATTTTATGGCAGAAGATAATCCACGAGCTGCCTGTGACCATCTACACAAGGCAAGAGACTGAAGTGAACCCAGCTGAAAAATCGAGTGAGAAATGGCTGCTGATGCCGTTGTGTGAGCACCTCGATCCAGCCCAGCCTGAAGACAGCCCCTATAGTTTTCACTCAAGTGAGCCAGGAAATTCTCCTTTTCTTTTTTTTTTTTTTTTTTTTTTTTTGAGACAGAGTCTCACTCTGTCGCCCAGGCTGGAGTACAGTGGCGTGATCTCAGCTCACTGCAAGCTCCGCCTCCCGGGTTCACACCATTATCCTGCCTCAGCCTCCCGAGTAGCTGGGACTACAAGCACCTGCCACCACGCCCAGCTAATTTTTTGTGTTTTTAGTAAAGACAGCGTTTTATTGTGTTAGCCAGGATGGTCTCGATCTCCTGACCTCGTGATCCGCCTGCCTCGGCCTCCCAAAGTGCTGAGATTACAGGCGTGAGCCACCGTGCCCAGACAGAAATTCTCCTTTTTGCTTAAGCCAGCTGGGTTGGGTTTCTGTCAGTTACAGCCAAGAATCCTGACTGACAGGTAAGTGGTCAGTGAATGGTGACTTTCCTACCCTCTTACCGACCTGCATGCACTGTAAACCTGTGGGACTTGGCCCAGGGAATCACAAACTGCGAAGCAGGAAGAGGCCTCCAGAAACATCACACTCCTGACTCCTGCCCAGTGAAGGGGACCAAGGAATAGGCAGACGAGTCCTAGAATGAGGGCCTCAGACACCAGGCCTGAACTTTATTCCTGATGGTCACACAGGGTTCCTCTGGGGCCTTTCCTCCTTCCCATCCCTTAAGTGCTAAGGTTCCTTCCTTACGCCTATCCTCTCCTCTCTCTCCTTTTCAGGGAGGAGGAGTGAACAGATGGGACTCCGGGAAGCCCACATGTCCCCGAAGTGATACGCCCAACTTGTGGGTATAAGCATCTTCTGAAGAGAGGGCCTGTGGCTTTCATCCGATTTCAAAGCAGTGTCTGATCTAATGAAAGTGAAAGGTTTCTCCATATCTCCTCCCTGGTGACCCCTGTGGGCCTGAGACAGGACCCTCACTGCTATAAGAAAGAAAATATGGCTGGGCGTGGTAGCTCACATCTGTAATCCCAGCACTTTGGGAGGCCAGGTCTCACGAGGCTCGCTTGAGGCCAGGAGTTCAACACTAGCCTGGACAACACAGCAAGACCCTATCTCTAAAAAAATTTTTTTTTGTTTAATTAGCCAGGCGTGGTGGTGTGTGCCTGTGGTCACAGCTATTTGGGAGGCTGAGATGGAAGGATGACTTGAGCCTAGGAGCTCAAGACCAGCCTGAGCAACATAGTGAGGCCTCATCTCTAAAAAAAAAAAAAAAATCTGTTTGTTTTTTTTTTTTTTGGAGATGGAGTCTCCCTCTGTTACACAGGCTGGCTGGAGTGCAGTGGCGCGATCTTGGCTCACTGCAACCTCCGCCTCCTGGGTTCAAGCAATTCTCCTGCCTCAGCCTCCTTAGTAGCTGTGACCACAGGCATCCACCACCATGCCAGCTAATTTGTGTATTTTTAGTAGAGCCAGGGTTTCACCATATTGACCAGGCTGGTCTCAAACTCCTGACCTCATGATTTGCCTGCCTTGGCCTCCTAAAGTGCTGGCATTACAGGAATGAGCCACAGCACCTGGACAAAAATTTTGTTTTTAATTAGCTGGCAAGGGTAGCATGGGCCTGTGGTCCCAACTACTTGGGAGGCAGAGGTGGGAGGATTGCTTGAGCCCGGGAGGTCAAGGCTGCAGTGAGCTATGACTGCACCACTGCACTCCAGCTTGGGCAACAGAACAAGACTCTGCCTCTAAAATAGTAACAATAGGCCAGGCGCGGTGGCTCATGCCTGTAATCCCAGAACTTTGGGAGGCCCAGGCAGGCAGATTACTTAAGGTCAGGAGTTCGAGACCAGCCTGGCAAACATGGCAAAACTTCGACTCTACCAAATACACAAAAATTAGCCAGGAGTGGTGGTGCACATCTATAATCCCAGCTACTCAGGAGGCCGAGGCAGGAGAATAGCTTGAACACGGGAGGTGGAGGTTGCAGTGAGCGGAGACTGTGCTACCGCACTCCAGCCTGGGCAACAGAGCAAGACTCCATCTCAAGTAAAATAAAATAAAATAGTAACAACAATAATAATAATGCCTGGCCGGGCATGGTGGCTCATGCTTGTAATCCTAGCACTTTGGGAGGCCCAGGCGGGCAGATCACAAGGTCAACACAGTGAAACCCCATCTCTACTAAAAAAATACAAAAATTAGGCCAGGCGCAGTGGCTCACACCTGTAATCCCAGCACTTTGGGAGGCCGAGGCAGATGGATCACTTGAGGCCAGGAGTTCGAGAACCACCTGGTCAACATGGCAAACCGCATCTCTACTAAAAATACAAAAATTAGCCGGGTGTGGTGGCACACGCATCTAGTCCCAGCTACTCAGAAGGCTGAAGCATAAGAATTGCTTGAACCTCGGATGCAGAGGTTGGAGTGAGCCGAGATCATGCCACTGCACTTCAGTCTGGGCAATAGAGAGAGACTCTGTCTCAAAAATAAATAATAAAAATTTTAAAAAAGGAAGAAAATGTGTGGAGCACTTCACTGGGCATCATTCTTGAAGGATCATCTCAATTTACTCTTACAGCTGTCCAATGGCATAAGTGTTATAATTTTCATTTCACAGATGAGCAAACTGAGACACAGAGATTAAGTAATAGTTTTTGTTTTTGTTTTTGTTTTTTTGAGGACAGAATCTCACTCTGTTGCCCAGGCAGGAGTGCAGTGGTGCGATCTCGGCTCACTGCAACCTCCGCCTCCCAGGTTCAAGCAATTCTCCTGCCTCAGTCTCCCGACTAGCAGGCGCGTGCCACCATGACCGGCTAATTTTTTGTATTTTTAGTAGAGACAGGGTTTCACTATGTTAACCAGGATGGTCTCAAACTCCTGACCTCATGATCCGCCCGCCATGGCATCCTAAAGTGCCGGGATTACAGGTGTGAGCCACTGCGCCTGGCCTTAAGTGATAGTTTTATACAGATTGTTGTTTGGGGATAGCCATGCTGGCTCTGTCACTTATCTACTGTGATCTTGAAAAAGTTGCTGCTAAAGATACTATCAACAGAGCAAAAAAACAATGTACAGAATGTGAGAAAATATTTGCAAACTATGCATCCAACAAAGGTCTAATATCCAGAACCTATAAGGAACTTAAATAAACTAACAAGCAAAAAACAACCCCATTAAAAAGTAGACAAAGGACATGAACAGACATTTTTCAAAAGAAGACATACACATGGCCAATAAGCATATGAAAAAATGCTCAATATCACTAATCATGAGAGAAATGCAAATCAAAACCACAGTGAGACACCATCTCACACCAGTCAGAATGGCTATTATCAAAAAGTCAAAAAATAACACATGCAAGTGAGGTTGCAGATGGGAATGTAAATTAGTTCAGGCATTGTGGAAAGCAGTTTGAAGATTTCTCAAATAACTTAAAACAGAATTACCATTTGACCCAGCAATCTCATTATCAGGTATATACCCCAAGGAATATAAATTGTTCTAACATGTGTATGTTCATCGCAGCACTATTCACAATAGCAAAGACATGGAATCAACCTAAATGCCCATCAATGATAGACTGGATAAAGAAAATGGAGGCCAGGCGCATTGGCTTATGCCTATAATCCCAGAAATTTGGGAGGCCGAGGCAGGTGGATCACCTGAGGTCAGGAGTTTGAGACCAGCCTGGCCAACATGGTGAAACCCCGGCTCTACTAAAAATACAAAACTTAGCCGGGTGTGGTGGTAGGCACCTGTAATCCTATCTACTCAGGAGGCTGAGGCAGGAAAATCGCTTGAACCTGGGAGGTGGAGGTTGCAGTGAGCTGAGATCGCGCCACTGCACTCCAGCCTGGGTGACAAGAGCGAAACTCCATCTCAAAAAAAATATATAGAAAGAAAAAAAAAAGAAAATGTGGTACGTATACATCAAAGAATACTACGTGGCTATAAAAAAGAATGAGATCATGTTCTTTGCATCAGCATGGATGGAGCGGGAAGCCCTTATCCTCAGCAGACTAATACAGGAACAGAAAACCAAATACTGCATGTTCTCACAAGTGCGAGCCAAATATCAAGTGCACATGGACACAAAGAAGGGAACAACAGACACTAGAGGGGCCTACCTGAGGGTTGGAGGAGGGAGAGGATCAAAAAACTACCTACTGGGGCTGGGCGTGGTGGCTCACGCCTGTAATCACAGCACTTTGGGAGGCTGAGGCAGGCGGATCACCTGAGGTCAGGAGTTCGAGACCAGCCTAGCCAACATGGTGAAACCTCGTCTCTACTAAAAATACAAAAAAATTAGCCGGGTATGGTGGCATGCACCTATACTCCCAGCTACTTAGGAGGCTGAGGCAGGAGGTGGAGATTGCAGTGAGCCAAGACTGTGCGACTGCATTCCAGCCTGGGCAGCAGAGTAAGACTCCAACTCAAAAAAAAAAAAAAAATACTGTTGGGTACTAGGCTTAATACCTGGGTGATGAAACAATCAGCACGCCAAATCCCCATGACACACAATTTACCTGTATAATAAACCTGTACTTGTACCTAAATTGAAAGTTAAAAAGGCCAAGCACGGTGGCTCACACGTGTAATCCCAGTACTTTGGGAGGCTGAGGTGGGCAGATCACTTGAGGTCAGGAGTTTGAGACCAGCCTGGCCAACACAATGAAACATTGTCTCTACTAAAAGTACAAAAAAATTAGCCAGGCATGGAGATGCATGCCTATAATCCCAGCTACTCAGGAGACTGACACAGGAAAATCGCTTGAACCTGGGAGGTGGAGGTCGCAGTGAGCTGAGATCACGCTACTGCACTCTAGCCCGGGCGAAGGAGCGAGACTCCCTCTCAAAAAAAAAGAAAGTTAAAAAGAAGGAAAAGTTGCTGCCTCTTAGGCATTTCCCTGGGGCAGCTGGAAACTGGCAAAACCTGGATTGGAACCCACACTGGATATTGCGGTAAGGGCCTCCCATCTCCGTGGTGACGATGCCCTAGTCCCATCTCCATCCCAGGCTTGCCTCCTGAGGCTGGCACCAACTGGCCTGGATGTCAGGCTCACCCTTACGGACTGAGGTGGCTTGAGCCCAGAATCACTATGGAGGGAGGTGGGACCCTCAGGAGCCCCTAGGGAAGAACAGGGACCACTCACCCTCAGGGGTTCCTGGGGGGGCAAGCTCAGCTCCTGACACCCACTGATGGCAGCCAAGGTGGTAGAAGAAGATGCCATCTTCGTAGCACTTTTCCTCCTGGTAATGGGTGTGCACATTGCCCCCTGGGAAAGGAGGAAGGGGCATAGCTGGCAAGCCTAGGGGAGGTGGGGGGACTCCCCTGCAGGGAGCCTCAGCTCAGGGTTGGCTCAGGCCCTCAGCAGGCAGGCAGGCAGGCAGGATTGGGGAGCCTCCTCACCATAGACCACCATGTAATTGCCCAGAACACTGGCTGTGTGGAAGGCTCGCTCCCTTGGGCCCTGAAGCCCATCCCGCCCCTTCAGCGTTGTCCACACACGCCGATCCACGTGGAAAAGCTCAGTGGAGTTCACTCGCACAGAGAACCTACCAAAGGAGAAGTAGGTCAGGGGCTCAGGGCAGGAAGCGTCTCTCTCCCTCCTCCAGGCTCTTAGGAGCCGTGTGATCACCCAGGGATGAGACTGGCCATGACTGACTCTATGTCCCCTCCAAACTAGAAGTTCCCTGTGGGCAGGACCTTGAGTCATCTCTGGGTTACCCGCATAAACTAGCATGGGCTGGACACCAAGCAGGGCTCTGTTGAATGGATACATGGGTGGGAGTGCGTGAGAGGCAATTCACCAAGAGACTGAATAAAACACCAGAGAATGTGTGAGTGGGTGAATGAATGAATGAGTGAATGAAGGAGTAAATAAATACATGAAGGAAGGAGTGACTGAGAGACCACAGGAGTCTGACAGTGGGCAAAGACTCTAAAGACTAAAGGCCTATGGTGTTGAGCTGGGCCTGGCCTGTGGGGCACGGGTTATGGGACAGGTCACTTACCGGGCAGTGGAGGGCCGGTGTCCACCATGGACCAGCAGGGCACGGGAGGGGGCATGGAACACCATGGAGTGGCCGGTGGCAGCAGGGGGCCGTCCGCCTGCCGGAATCACCTGCTCCCAATAGCCCCCGCTGGTGCTGTCAAGGCGGAAACGGAAGAGGCCAGAGGAGAAGAGGTCGTGCTGGGTGCGGCCTCCAGACACATATAGCCAGACATCATCCACCAAGGCAGCTGCGTGACCTGCCAGGCCTGGGGGCCCCGAGGAGCTGGAGGCAGGTGGTGCCAGGAGCTCCCAGTGGCCCCTGCCCAGTGGACTGAAGGCCCACACGTCATTGGTGAGCGAGCCGTCAGCCAGCTCACCACCCATCAGCACCAGGGAGCCGGCCCAGGCCACGGCCACATGGGAGTGACGGGCAGCCTGTGAGGAAGAGACAAGAGACAGAGGTAGAGACACAGCAAGAGAGCCACAGCCAGGCTTAGACAGACAGATGCAGAGCCAGAGAAACATGGAGAGAAGGCGAGATAAAGACAGAGACAAAGAGAAAGGCAGAGACGGGCAGAGAGAGAAAAGAAGAGACAGATTCATAGAAACAGAAATACAATAAGAGAGGGAAGAGGCAAGGAGACAGAGTTAAAGGGACAAATGGCAGAGAGAAACAGACCCAGAGAGATGGAGACACAGAAACGGAGAACACGGAAGCCCAAAAGTCAGACAGACGAAAACAGAGACAGACTGAGCGACAGGAGACACGTGGAAAAATAAGACGCACAAAGGCAGATAAAGGAAGAAGGAGAAGAAAAAAGAAAACCAGAGAGAAAAGGCAGAAACAGGGAGAAGTTGGTTCCTATATCAAGCTGCGGGAAATGGGGGAGCACTGGGTGATAGGGGATCATTCTGGGGGTCCCCGGCTGGGTCTGATTGAGTGGAAAGGCTCCTCCAGGGCAGAGAAGGGGTCCATACCGGGGCAGGACTCAGGTCCCAGGACTCCCAGGTGTTAGCGGAGAAGTTGTATAGGACGAGATCACCCAGGGCGTTGTTGAGGTCCTGGCCTGTGGAGGGGTGGACAGTCTCATGCCCTGGCTATAGGCTGCCGGGCCTCCAGACCCCAGATACTCGCCCCATCTGCTCACCTCCGAAAACTGCCAGCAGCCCCGGCGGGGACAGGAAGGCGCCAGCTGCCCCGATACGGGCAGAGAAGGCAGGGTCCCCGGCACTCACGTTGTGCCACCAGCCAGCCCCCTGGTTCTCCCACAGGTGCAGGTCACAGGCACGTCCCAAGAAGCCAGGCTCACAGCGGCATGGTCCCAGGGGCTGCGGGGAAGGAGACATAAAGGCAGAGATAAGAGAGGGAGAGACAAGGACAGAGAGACAAAGGAGACACAAAGAGAAAAAGAGGCAGAATGAGACAGACAGGGCACAAAGGGAGAGAGAAAAAGACAGACAGGAAGGAGAGGATGGAAAAGGAAAGAGTGAGAGAAAGGGAGACAGAGAGAGACAGGAAGAGGGGAAAGGCAAACTGTCAGACAGAAACAAGAGACAAAGAGACACAACCAGAAGGAAGCAGACAGATGGAAAAAAGAAGACCAACGGAAAAAGGAAAAGACACACAGAGAGAAAGGAGAAAAGACAGAAAGATGGCAGGCGGGGAGAAGACAGCGCAACTGACGTTCAGCCTGGACTGAAAGAGCTCAGATCTGGGGAGGTCAAGTCGGGGAGGGCTCAAAGCGCAATCCAGATTGAAAGCTGGATGTGCACAGCTTCGGTGTAAGGTCAGTGGTGCGAGGCTGGAAGTCATGGCAGGGGGTCCAAGGCCACACAGAGTGGCTGGATGGGAGGACAGAGTTGGGCCTGGCTGGAGGAAGAAGGGTGGTGTTCACAGGTGAGAGTGGGATATAGATGAGAGTGGGATATGCTCAGCAGGGGAGGGCCTGCAGGAGAAGGTGGGGTGGGGTTGGAGTAACAGGTGGGGGGCAAGCTCTGGAAGGAGAAGGAAGTGGGTGTCATGGAAGAGGGTGGGGTGGTGGGGGGAGTTTCATGCAGGAGCAAGGTCAGACCTAGGAGATGGGCATGGAGGGTGTGCTCACGGATCAGGGCCCCAGGGGAAACAGGGCTGGGGACCGGCTCACCGAGGCGCAGGTGCCGTGGCTGCCACAGTAGGCTGAGCACTCCTGCAGGCCACAGTCAGGACCCCCCCAGCCTGGCTCGCAGGCACACACACCCGGTGGCTGGCACTGCCCGTGGCTCCGGCAGCCACCCGGGCACAGGGAGAAGCGGAATGAGGCGTTAAAGCCCAGCAGGTTGTAGTTGGCATCACTGAAGAGGTGCAGCAGCATCTGCGGGCACAAGGTGTGCTGGGTAAGGTGGGCAGGGCCTGGGGATTGTCCTGGGAGGGTGGCCCACTCCTGCCCCCTTCCACCCTGGGGGACCAAGAGCCTCATCTCCTTCCTTTGCCTCTCCCCACCTTCCCTTGTCCCTGTGCTCTGCTCTTGGATGCCCTCTTACTGACTCTCTGTCCCTCCTTTCTTCTTCCATCTCCCTCGGTGTATCTACCCACAGCCCCATCCCCACTAACCTTGCCTGAGGAAGCTTCGATGGGCGGAGGTCGGGTGCTCCCGCTCAGACTGGCAAGCAGCGGCCCTCGCGGGGAGTCACCGTCATACACGAACAGGTAGTCATACGTGCACTCTGTGTCCAGGAAAAGGAAGTCCAGCAGGATCCGGTGCTGGGGGCTTGGGGCTGGAAGGTGAGCACAGAGGGACCAAGCTCTAAAGCGGACCTTCTCCCCACACCTCCCTGCAGCCTCCCACAATTATACACTAAACCCTGCTCCAGGTGATGCTGGGGTCTCAAGGATGAGTCAGACCTGGGCCCTGCCTTGGAGGGGCTCCCAGTCTCATAACCTAGGGCGGTCAAGGGCTGTGACAGCCAGAGGGACAGGAGCCCAGAGAAAGAATCATAATATTCCAGATCTCTAGAAAGGTCACCTGAGATCAGAATGAACACTCCTACCATGCAGATGGGAAAATAAAGTACAGAGAAAACCCCATCCCAGTGGCCACACACAGCAGAATCCACAGTGTTCCTGATGCCTCTCTCTTCCTGTCCATGCCTGAGCTTCAGACATGTCCAGGCTGGAGGGTCAAGGTCATAATCCCAGTGAGAAGAGCACCTCTGTGACAGTCCCCTGGCCCATGCTGAATAGAGCTGCAAGAGAAGAGTCCAGCTTCTTCCCCCAGAACAGAGGCCTAACCTTGGAGCGGCATAGTTCCCCTCTGTCCCCATCCAGAGTCTCACCTCTGCTTATTGTGATGGCTACAAGCACAAACTCTGGAACCAAACTGCCTGAGCTTATGTCTTGGCTCTGCCATCAAATAGCTACCAGCTGTGTGATCATGGCCAAGTAACCCACCCCCCCGATCGGTTTCCTCATCTCTAAAGTGGGAGATAGTGGTACTGTGGTGGAATCAAACTTATAGGCCACTCCTGCCATTGAAAGTTAATTCCCCGCCCCTTATATCTGGGAAGAGCCTTAGTGACTTGCTTGACCAATTAAAACCCAGCAGAAATTCTGAAACTTCCAAGGCTAGATCATAAGAAGACTTGTACCTTTCACCTGGGCCTCATAGAATGCTCCTTCTCAGAACACAGCTGTCATGCTAGGAAAAGCCAAAGCCGGCCAGGCACAGTGGCTCACGCCTGTAATCCCAGCACTTTGGGAGGCCTAGGCGGGCGGATCACGAGGTCAGGAGTTTGAGACCAGCCTAGCCAACATGGCGAAACCCTGTCTCTACTAAAAATACAAAAATTAGCTGGGCGTGGTGGCGGGCACCTGTAATCCCAGCTACTCGGGAGGCTGAGGCAGAAGAATTGCTTGAACCTGGGAGGCAGAGGTTGCGGTGAGCCGAGATTGTGCCATTGCACTCCAGCCTGGAGGATTATAGCGAGGAGGACTATGAGGAGGACTAAGAGTGAGATTTCGTCTCAAAAAAAAAAGCAAAAAAAAGAAAAGCCAAAGCCACAAGAAAAGGCCACACACAGGCACTCCGGCTGACAGTCCCAACTGAGCTTCCAGCTGACAGCCAGCATCAACTGCCAGCCCTGGAAGGGACCTTCCTGGATGTCTAGCCAATGTGAACATTCAGCTGACTGCAGCCCCAGCTGACATCTGACTGCAACCTCATGAGGAGCAATAATGCACACGAAATGGTGACAACGAAGTGGGGTGGGTGGCTCATGCCTGTAATCCCAGCACTTTTGAGAGGCCAGGGTGGGCGGATCACCTGAGGTCAGGAGTTCCAGAACAGCCTGGCCAACGTCGTGAAACCCTGTCTCTACTAAAAGAAAATACAAAAATTAGCCAGGCCTGGTGGTGTGAGTCCCAGCTACTCAGGAGGCTGAGGCAGGAGAACTGCTTGAACCTGGGAGGCAGAGGTTGCAGTGAGCCAAGATCGCACCATTGCACTCCAGCCTGGGCGACAGAGGGGACTCAAAAAAAAAAGAGGCTGGGCGCCATGGGTCACGCCTATAATCCCAGCACTTTGGGAGGCCAAGGTGGGTGAATCGCTTGAGGTCAGGAGTTCGAGACCAGCCTGGTCAACATGGTGAAACCCCGTCTCTACTAAAAATACAAAAAATTAGCTGGATGTGGTGGCACATGCTTGTACTCCCAGCTATTTGGGAGGCTGAGGCAGGAGAATTCTTGAACCCGGGAGGCAGAGGTTACAGTGAGCTGAGATCATGCCATTGCACTCTAGCCTGGGCGAGAAGAGTGAAACTCTGTTTCAAAAAAAAAAAAAAGAAATGCCGACAACAGGGCCCACATATCGTGGTGAGTGCCACTACCCCAACACTGTCACTGTCTTGTTCTCTGCCAGTCCTGGTTCAGGTAGCCTCTCTCATTCCACATTCCACATCCCACATGAGAAGGCTCCTGAACAGGCAGCTCAGGGCAGTCCTCTGGGTGAGGGAAATTAGGCGGCCTAGGCTCTGGCTCTGGCTCTGCCCATGACCAGCTGGAGGACCCTGGGCCAGCCCTTTCCCCCATGACCCTTAGTGAGCCTATCAGGATCGTGGAGACACTCAGCCACCACTGCCAATGGCTTGGGTGATCCTGGGCCAGTTCTATGGGCTCTCTGAGCCTTAGTTTCCATGACTGTAAAATAGGGATAATTTCCCCCACCCACAAAGGCTGGGGTGAACATTCAACGAGGTGACGACTCCAGCCTGCCAGCTTAGAGCCAGGGTGTGTCCTGGCTGCCCGGCCTCATCCTGTCTCACCAGAACCATTGATCCAGCCTCCTCCTTGCCCTGACATGAATCTCTGATCTTCCCAGCTCAACATCTGGCCCCGTCCCTCCACTGCCCCAAAGCCCTGCATGGCTCCCTACCACCCTAGGAGAAAGTCCAGTTCCTTAACCTGCTGTTCAGACCCTCGCTTTGTCTCAAATCACCCCACTGCTTACAGCTCTAATGGGAGCTGGGCCTTTGTACAAGCTTCTCCCTCTGTCTGCAACATATTATCGCTTCCCACCACCAGCCCTCTTCCTGATGCCCTCTAGCTGGGTTAGGTGCCCCCTCTCCAGTGTTCTCACATCCCATTATAACCTTCATTCCCCTGGGCCAGGAACATCTATGTCCAGGTCTGTCTCCCTGCAGCCTACAAGGCCCATAGGGCAGGGCTGGATGTGGGCTTAATTCCCTCTGCAGCATTGCCCAGACCCGGGCTTGGCAAAGGCTCAGGAAATGCTGGATGATGGAATGAAGAAATACACAAAAGAAGGAATACTAAATCTGGAAGCTCTCCCTGAGGCTCTGACCAGAGCCCCCAAGAACATCAGACACAGACCCCACCCATGCTTTGGGGAGCGCAGAAGAACCATTCAGCACGGCCACACAACCAGACCTCCCAGAATCTTACCAGCCTCAACCAAACTATAAAGCTCTGTTCCTGGAATCACAAGTACATCTTTGTTAAGTGCCTGCCGGAGGCCGGCTCACCATCTGCCTCCCCAAGTTCTTCCCTAAGTTGAAGGTCTTCTGTTTCCACCCAACCCCCATACCATTCCAGACAGAAATCAATCCCAAACCCCCTTCTGCTCAAAAGCAGGATGCCTCTTATCCATGGGATGTTATAAGGACTAGGACTGGGCTGGGTGTGGTGGCTCAAGTCTGTAATCCCAGGGCAGATCATTTGAGGCCAGGAGTTTGAGACCAGCCTGGCCGACATAGAGAAACCCCGTCTCTACTAAAAATATAAAAATTAGCCAGGCATGGTGGCAAATGCCTGTAATCCCAGCTACTCAGGAAACCGAGGCACGAGAATCACTTGAACCTGGGAAGCAGAAGCTGCAGTGAGCTGAGATGAAGCCACTGCACTCCAGCCTGGGCAACAGAGCAAAATTCTGTCTCGGAAAAAAGAAGAAAAGTCTAGGACTAGATAAAGCGTGAATATAACACAAAAGTTAGTAGGTTGGTTGTTTATCTTTTTTTTTTTTCCTGAGACAGGGTCTCGCTCTGCTGCCCAGGCTGGAGTATAGCAGTGCAATCTCGGCTCACTGAGACCTCAGCCTCCTAGGCTCAAGGGATCTGCCCACCTCAGCCTCCCCAGTAGCTGGAACTATAGGTACATGCCACCACCTACCATGCCCAGCTAATCTTTTGTAATTTTTTTGCAGAGACAGTGTCTTACCATGTTGTTCAGGCTAGTCTCTAACTCCTGGGCTCAAGTAATCCTTCCATCTCAGATTCCCAAAGTGCTGGGATTACAGGCGTGTGCCACTGCCCCTGGCTGGTTGTTTATTTTATAATAGATAGAGGAAGATGTTGGTTCTTATAGGTAAGAAGTGACAGGCATTGGTAAGAACAGAAGATCATCAAGGGGGGTCTGGAGGTCTCCCAGACTCCCCCCTCACCCCAACATCTACCCAGTTGGTCCCCAAGTCTCATCGGTGAAACTCCACAAACATCCATTGTACTCTCTACACCTCTCCACCCCTCTAAGCCCCTGCCCCAGTTAGGAACTCATCCTCTCTTGTCAGATCAGCTCACCAAGTCTCCAGTCTGCCCCCCACCCAGCCTGAGGGCAATGCCCTACTCCTGCTCAAAACCTCCTGTGGCTCCCCATCAACCCCAAGGGGAAGGCCAGGCTGCTCAGTGTGACATTTAAGGCCCCTCTTCCCCTGCTTCTGGCTCTCATTACCTCCCAGTCAAAAGTGCCATCAGACCAGACAAACCTAGATAGGGATCCTGAAACACTCCATCCACCCTCACGTCTTCATAGAGACTGTTCCCTTTTCCCACTCAATAAACTCCTATGCATGCTTTAGAACCCTGTTTCAGTGGCTCCTCCTCTGTGACCTCCAGCACAGTCCTCTTTCCTCCCTAGGTACATCCACCCCACCCCTCCACTTCCCTTCTTAGCCCTGAGCACTGTCTCAGTGAACACACTGGGGGCTGAATATCTGTGTCCAGTCCCACCATTCCCAACCAGACTGAGACTTTTTTTTCTTTTTTGGAGGTGGAGTCTCGCTCTGTCACCCAGGCTGGAATCACAGGTGTGCGCCACCATGCCGGGCTAATTTTTGTAGTTTTAGTAAGTTTCTTCCTGTTGGCCAGGCTGGTCTCTAACGCCTGACGTCAGGTGATCTGCCCCACTTGGTCTCCCAAAGTGCTGGGATTACAGGCGTGAGCCACTGCACCTGACCTAACCAGTCTGGGACTCTTTAAGGCCAGAGAGTGATTTATATCCAGCACACAGACCCCTTCGCCACACACACACACACACACACACACACACACACACACACACTTCCTATTCTGTTCTCATCCCACTAGCTTGACAGGAATGGCCCCCAAGCTGGGGACAGGTAGACATGCTAACACCAAGAAACATGCCTTCATCCACACCCCACACAGCAGCCAGAGAGATCTTCTAAAACATAAATAAGATCATGTCCTTTCCCTGCTCAAAACCCTTCCATAGCTCCCCAGAGCCCCCAGACAAAGACAAAGCTCCACAGCCTCCCAAGGGAGGCCCTGCATGATCCAGGCTCTGTCACACCTCTGGCCTTTGCCCAGGACCTCCCCTGTCTGGAGGCCAGCTTCTACATCCACTACTCTGTGAGGCCTTCCTGGGCTTCTGCAGGTACTGCCTTTCAACTTCTCTTCCACCCCTGTATTGCCCTCAGGATACAGCTCAAAATCACATAGCCCTACACCTGCTGGCTTCTCCCACCCTGCAGCCTCTGGCTCATTCGTTGTCTTGTATTCTGTGTTTTTGTTTAAGATGGAGTCTCGCTCTGCCGCGCAGACTGGAGCGTAGTGGCCCAATATCGGCTCACTGCAACCTCCAGGTTCAAGCGATTCTTGTGCCTCAGCCTCCTGAGTAGCTGGGACTACAGGCATGTGCCATCACACCCAGCTAATTTTTATATTTTTAGTAGAGATGCTGCCCAGGCTGGTCTCAAACTCCTGACTTCAGGTGATCTGCCGGCCTCGGCCTCCCAAAGTGCTGGGATTACATGCATGAGCCACCATGCCCTGCCAGTATTCTATGTTTTAACACACTGGATTTCTAGTTCATCAAAAGCATCACTCTCCTGCTTCCCCGCCTTTGCACGGCTATTCTTGCCTGGAATGCCCTTCTGCTCCCTCCTACAAATGCCTCTGATCTCAGCTATACCCCAGGTGAAGTCACATGTCTTCACAGAGAAAGAGCCACTGAGGCATGCATAGGAGTTTATTGGGTGGAAAAGGAAAACAAACAGCCTTGGAGTGGGTTTGTCTCTCCCACTGACTGGGAGCCCAGAAGGGTAGGGCTGGGGCCTTTCCTCCCACTCCTGACAGATTCCTATTGGTCCTTTAGGTCTCAGCTTAGACATTGCCTCCTCCAGGAAGCCTCTCTCTGTTCTCCCTGGCCCCAGATCAGGCACTTTCTCTGGGCTCTCCCAGGCCTGTGGGGTTCCTCCATCACAGACCACTCCTGCCTCCCACTATTAATGTGTTCGTCTCCCCAACTAGACTCCAAGACCTAAGTCACTGGGGATTGCTGGAGCTGTCTCAGTCTGGGCTATGTCCAATGGCAAACATAATGTCTAGTACACGAACGACTGAAGAAAAATGCTTTTATTGAAGTACTTTGCAAATAACAACAATAATAATCCTAATGCCATTTATTGAACAGTTGCTATATGCCACACATCAGGCACGTTAAATACCTGTTTTCATTTCATTCCAACAACTCTTATGAGGTGAGTACTGTTGTTATCCCATTTGTGGGGGGAAGGAAACCAAACCTTAGAGAAAGAAAGCCACCTGCTCAAAGTCACAAAGCTAACAATAAGAAGCCAGGCACAGTGGCTCACACCTACAATCCCAACACTTTGGGAAGCTGAGGTGCGAGGATCGTTTGAGCCCAGGAGTTCGGGACTAGCCTGGGCAACATGGTGAGACTCTGTCTCTACACACTCAGTTACTTGGGAGGCTGAGGTGGGAGGATCACTTGAGCCCAGGAGGTCGAGGCTGCAGTAAGTAAATTGTGTTGGTACCATTGCACTCCAGCCTGGGTGACAGAGTGAGGCCCCCATCTCAAGAAAAAAAAAAAAAAAAAGTAGTAGTAGAACCAAATTCAAAGCCAGATGATTGGACCCAGACCCTGAGTTCTTAACAGTTACCCAGAAGACCCAGCACTGATGCTCCTGTCTTGTAATTGTAAATCTGGGTGTAGGTGCATCTCCCCCACCAGACTTGGAGGCCTTCCAGGGCAGGGCCCAGGTTGGCTGCAACCCTGGGTGTCAGGCATTTTAGAGCAAAAGACCTGGACCAGAACCGAGCTCTGGGAATGTGGTGAGTGGATGAATGCACACATGAATGAACTAGCAGCGAATTAGTGAGTGACCCACGCGGCCCCACTCACCCTCGACGAGCCACTCGCAGTTGCCATTGACGCTGTAGTTGCCCGCACCATCCGTCACGAAGCCTGGCGCCTCCCGCAGCACCTGCCGCTGCCCCTTGCAGTCCCCCGCCCGGGCCCCAGGGGACAGCGACCCCAGCACGGCCAAGGCCAAAGCCAGTGCCGTGGCCAGAAGCTTGCCCAGAGCCATCGCCGCCTCCTGCACTGACCCTTAGCGCGGGGACAGGCCGTAAAAACCTGGAGAGGACCCTCTACCCGGGGTGAGGCCCTGCAAATGCGACCTCTATAGGCATAACATGGCCTTGTAGACCGAAGAGGTCCCGGAGACGCAGTCCGGGCGAAGGGAACGGCCACTGCTGACAGGCTGTGGAAGCCGAGGGCTGGGCCCTATAGAGCGATGGAAGGCCCTGTATATGGAGTCATTATGGACGGGGCCGATCCCTAGGGACCGTAGGGGTCCCCTATAGACACGGGCCTCCATAGGGGGCCAATCCCATAAACAGTGTCCAGCATTACAGACTCAGGCTGCTGCAGGCCAAACGGACCTTATAGACGGCTGGGTCCCCAGGGGGCGAAGGGCTCTAAGGCCCGGCAGGAGCCTCCATAGAGGCTGCGGGCAGGGAAAGGCCAGGCTCGGATGGTCCAGGAGAGACTCCTCCAGCCGGGGGCGGGGCGCGAGCGGGTGCCGGGGGCGGAGCCTGTCTTCAGGGGCTCGGGCCTGGACCCCATAGACCCAATCCCTTTGCTCACCCACCCTCGCCTCCCTCCGAAGCCGGATGGGCCAGATCAGAGAGACGAGGGGACGCTTCGGCCAGAGCGGCCGCGGGAAGACCCGCTGTGGGAAGGCGAGGGGGCGGGAGCCGAGCAGCCGCTGTGGGAGGGACGGCTGAGAGGAGGCGAGAAGTTGCAGAGCGGCCGGTCAGAGCGGCCCTGGGAGGACTGCGGAGCGCCCAACCCCCAACCCTCCATAAAGGGACACTTCCGGGGAAATTCCCCGCCCATTTGTTCCCAACCGCATGCGCAGGAGCGTCCTCCTGGAAGGAGAGAAAATTACATATGCGCAGTGCTAAGATCATAACCCAAACTCTGGGTGCCTGTGGTTCAGCAAAGCATGGGCCACTGGAGGGCGCCTCTACCTCTGAGTGAGGAAAGGAAGGCAAAAATAAAGGAGCGGTGCAAGACACTGCTAGATGTTTGAACATCTTCAATGTTCCCACATTCTGGGGCAACATAAAGATCAGGTTATACAGGCCCCTGCCTCCGGTTCCAAATTCCCATTTCACAGATGGACACACTGAGGTCCCAAGCCTGACATAGTTCTGGCTCAGCCCCGCCGCTGAACACCGTCAAGATGCAAAAGAAGCCATGTTATAGATAAAAACGAATCCTTTTTTATTTTGGCAAGAAGGGGGAAAATGTCTTTCTGCCAGGGACCCGAGGGAAGGCCCCCGGAATGGAGATGGGGCAGACGGAGCACGGGTCCGAGGTCACAGATCCGAGGGAGGGTTTCAGGGTCGAGACCAGCATCGCAATATCCATCCCGGGGTCGCAGAGTCCTGGAGAGTCACAGGCAGGGTCCCGGCGGTCACCACGGGTGTTCCGGAGTCCAGCGGGGTCAGAGGTCTCGAAGGGGGCCCGGGGGCCGGAGATCACGGAACAGCGGGAGCCCAGAATCCGGCGCCGCTCGGGGCAGGGGCTGAGGGAGGGGACGGGGAGAGCGGCTCCCGCGGGACCGTTTGGCACAGAGGGGAGGGGGGCGGGACGCAGCGTACCCAACCTGGGCGCGCGGGGTGGGAAGGGTCGGGAAGGCCCGGGATGGCCGAGCTCTCGGGCCGGAATAAAGCAGGGGTCCGGAGCCCGGCCGGGGCCCGGTCATGGCCCAGGGGGCAGGGGTGCTCAGACCGGGGGTGCGGTGCCCCCGGCCGTGTGCATGCTGAAGTATTCGGTGAAGCCGGTGTGCGGCGCCGCCGTCTGGGGCACGAGCGGCTGGTAGGGCGGCATCGGGCCGTCCCAGCCCGGGTCGGCCGCCTTGGGGAACCGAGCGGGAAGTTGGGGGGAGGCTGCGCCCGGCTCGGCCATGGTCACCACGCGGCCCCTCGGGGCCACCGCCGCCGCCACCGCTGTCTCCTCCACCTGCTTCCCGGCCTGGGAGGGGGGTCAGGGTCAGAGGCCGTCCAGGACCCTCGGGGGGCAGATGCGGCCCCGAAGGCCCGTCCCCCTCCCCCGGAGAACCCTTCCACCCCAGGTGTGGACGCACGTGTCAGTCAGGGAAGGACTGGGTGGCGGGGCGC
The DNA here is from genome assembly GCF_028878055.3 of Symphalangus syndactylus. Classification (NCBI taxonomy): domain Eukaryota; kingdom Metazoa; phylum Chordata; class Mammalia; order Primates; family Hylobatidae; genus Symphalangus; species Symphalangus syndactylus. Next base: position 20,153,125 of record NC_072439.2, read on the forward strand.
CTGGGCAGCGGGGCCAGGTACTCGAAGGGCGGCGTTGGGGCGCGCGGGGCGAACTCCGGCGGCGGCCGGGGAGCTGGGGGAGAGCCGCGGAAGGCGGGCGGTGGGGGCAAGGCGCAGGGAGTCTGCGGGGGTATGCGCAACAGCGCGAGGACCCAGTCAGGCAGGGTGGGCGCGGGCGCCAGGGGACGGTCGCGGCGCGGTGTTGGGACGCGGGGAGTGCGAAAGGCAGGGGGAGGGCTCAGGCGCCCGGGCGCTGGGGGCGGCGGCGGGGCCGGGAGCGGGGTCAGGTACTCCAGGGGCGGCGCCAGCAGCTCCTCGGGCGCTGGGGCCGCGGGGCTTACGGAGGTGGCGGGCGGGGGGATGGAGAAGAGCTCCGTGAAGTTGGGCACCGAGTCGCTGATAAACGTCACGTTCCCATAGACGTGCTGCGGGAAGGCCTTGTCAGCGGATTGGCTCCCTCCGGGTCCAGGGACTCCGGCTGATGCGATCTGCGACGTGCGCACGTGGTACGGGAAGTTCTTGTTGGCCGCTGATGGGCGGGTCATGATCTGAGGCCAGGGCCAGGAGCAGGTGTGAGAGGCACTGTCAGGCCGAAGGCTGTCCCCATAAACTCGGGGTCCGAAGGATTCCCTTTCACTTGTCATCCCCCACACTTCCCTGAAGCCATTCACACTGGATTAGGCGCCCCCTGTGGGCTCTCGAAATGCCCTGGACCCTCACCTTTTCCCTTCAACACAACTCAGCCTGTGCTTCCTCCATCAGAGCCCTGATCACTGAGCTGTCACTGATTGGTTAGGGTCAGCGTCCTGCACTGTATGATAGCCACTGGCTGCATGTAACTTAAATTTAATCAAAATAAAATTTAAATTTTGGTCAGTCACACTCCTCACTACACACTCGCTATGCACTACCCACATTCAAGTGCTCAACAGCCACATGTGGTTAGTAGCTCCCATATTGGAAAGTGCAGATAATAGAATATTTTCATGAATACAGAAAGTTCAATTGGACGGCAACTAATAGACTCTAAAATGTCTCGGTGAGGCAGGAACCAGACTCTTCTGTTCCCTACTGCGTCCCTAGTACCTTCTAGAACCATGCCTGGCGCATATAAGCCTTCAATAAATATTGGTGGGTCGGGCGCCATGGCTCACGCCTGTAATCCCAGCACTTGGGGAGGCCGAGGCGGGCGGATCACCTGAGGTCAGGAGTTTGAGACCAGCATGGCCAACATGGTGAAACTCCGTCTCTACTAAAAATACAAAAATTAGCCAGGTGTGGTGGTGCGCCTGTAATCCCAGCTACTTGGGAGGCTAAAGCAGGAGAATTGCTTGAACCCAGGAGGCAGAGGTTGCAGTGAGCCGAGATCATGCCACTGCACTCCAGCCTGGGCGACAGAGCAAGATTCCGTCTCGAAAAAAAAAATTAAAATAAATAAATAAATAAATATTGATGGAATGTAGGGATGTCTGGTACCAGTTAGTCTGATAGGCTGTGAAGGCAGGGACTGGGTGTGACTCCATCGCCATATTTACGGAAGCCTAACACAGCTCCTCTAAGGTTGTACTGAAAAAAATGAACAAGGAGCTGAAAGCAATGAGCATTGGGATACCCAGGTGGAGCTGTGCTGAGCTAACGCGAGCATCCTTAGGAAGGAAGCTGGCTGAGATACAGCAGGAAGGGCGCTGCGCTTGCCATTCTGAACCTGTATCCCACCTCTGGGATCTGTAGCTCACTGAGTATGGGATCTGGGGCATGTTGATTAAACTCCCTGAGCCTCGCTGTGGGGAAAAGGGATTGTAGCGCCTACTTGGAAAGATGAGAGGGTGGAAATGAAAACCACTGGTGCAGAGCCCCGCACATGATGGGTTCTCAGCATTTCTCCTCTTTCTGTCCCTTTCTGATTTCCTGCAGAGCTTCAGGATGGACTGGCCTGCGAAGGTGAGCGAGTCTGTACCTAAGTCAGGCTCTGCGGCAAAGGATGGGGACCTGTCCCCTCCCTCGGTGGCTAGGCCCACTCCCTACACAAGGTTCCCTCAGTAGGGAACAGAAGAGTCTGGTTCCTGCCTCACCGAGACATTTTAGAGTCTATTAGTTGCTGTCCAGTTGAACTTTCTGTATTATGAAAATATTCTATTATCTCTATTGGGTCAGTAGAGACACTGCTCCTGTCCTCCACCCCACCCTATAGCCCCACCTGTCCCAGTCAGAAGCTGGGACACTGGGTCATGCCTGTTTCCCTTTCTGGTTCCCCTTCATTTCAGACCTTATGGTCTGCTGGAGAAGGATAGGGTTCAAAGTATTTGCCTGCCGCCAAAGGCCACGGAGCCCTAGCACGTCACTTTTCCTCTCTGGGCCTTAGCTTCCCCGCTCTATGTAATGGGAACAATGTCAATTATCCACCCTCTCCTGGAGCTGCTCTGCCAATTAAACAAGAGGGCAGGAATAAATGCATATGGATGTTCCTAGAATGAAACAGACTGGTTCAAGACAGGTGCCCAGTGAACAATTGATGAATAAATTAATGAATATTAGAACTGTCGCCAAGAATGTCAGATAGGATGTGAACCAGGGCAAAGAATAGACGTGGTCGGGGCCAGGCGCGGTGGCTCATGCCTGTAATCCCAACACTTTTGGAGGCTGAGGCGGGCGGATCACGAGGTCAGGAGATCGAGACCATCCTGGCTAACATGGTGAAACCCCGTCTCTACTAAAAATACAAAAAGTTTGCTAGGCGTGGTGGCGGCCACCTGTAGTCCCAGCTACTAGGGAGGCTGAGGCAGGAGAATGGCATGAACCCGGGAGGCGGAGGTTGCAGTGAGCCAAGATCGTGCCACTGCACTCCATCCTGGGTGACAGAGCAAGACTCCGTCTCAAAAAAAAAAAAAAAACTTAGCCAGGCATGGTGGCGTGCTCCTGTAGTCCCAGCTACTCCGGAGGCTGAGGCAGGAGAGGAACCTGGGAGGTGGAGGTTGCAGTGAGCCAAGATCACGCCCCTGCACTCCAGCCTAGTGACAGAGCGAGACTCCGTCTCAAAAAAAAAAAAAAAAAAGATGTGGTGCTGTACCCTCCTGATGCCGACCCAGGAGCCCAAAAGCTTCACCCTGTGCCACCCCAGCTGCTTCTTCCTGAACAGTGGCCTGTGATGGCAGAATGTGGGCAGGGGCAGGGGGAGAGTGGAGAGATCAAGGAGGGTGGGGAAGGCAGTGGGGATACAGAAGAGAAATGGAAGAATCTGGGGACACAGGGTCAGGAATGGAAATGGGAAGGGAGGGCAAAAAGAGAGGACGGGGGTTGAGGAAAGAGGCCAGGACACAAAGTGGGAGAAAGGAACGGAAGAAAATGGACATGGGCCTGGCAAGGTGGCTCATGCCTGTAATCCCAGCACTTTCGGAGGCTGAGACGGGTGGATCACCTGAGGTCAGGAGTTCAACACTAACCTGACCAACATGGTAAAACCCCGTCTCTACTAAAAATACAAAAAATTAGCTGCACGTGGTAGTGGGCACCTGTAATCCCAGCTACTTGGGAGGCTGAGGCAGAAGAATCATTTGAACCTGAGAGGCGGAGGTTGCAGGGAGCCGAGATCAAGCCATTGCACTCCAGTCTGGGAGACAGAGTGAGACTCTGTCTCAAAAAAAAAAAAAAAAAAAAACAGAAGAAAATGGACTCTGAGGAGCACAGTAGAGGAGCCTGCAGGAACCAAGCAGGCTCTCAATAAAGGGAGAATGACTAAAAGGAAAATGGATCAAGACCTCAGAACAGGAGGTCCAGCAGATCAGGTGTAGGAGCCTCATGCATCTTCTGCCCTCAGGTCCTCCCCTCCACCCCCGACATATGCCCATCCTCACCAGGAACACGCCATGGGCGTACAAGTGGATCCCCAGCTGGATGCCATTGACAATCTTCTCCCGGGCCCACTTGGGGATGCCGAAATTGGCAATCAGGGCCATGACAGGAACCGCAAAGAACCTGAAGGGGAAGTATTGGGTCAGTAGAGACACTGCTCCTGTCCTCCACCCCACCCTATAGTCCCACCTCCCCTGCCATGTACACACACAGACCCCAGGCAGGTCCCAAACTGGAGGGAAGCCAGTGTGACCTTCAGAAGCCAGAGACTGAAATGGGGCAGGACTGGACTGGGAAATTCTGAGGGGCAAGAACAAGGTTCAATTTAACTCAGTTCCACACCACCCCAAATCCTGGCATCTGATAAGAAATCAATAGATAGGCCGGGCATGGTGGCTCACGCCTACAATCCCAGCACTTTGGGAGGCCAAGGCAGGCAGATCACCTGACGTTGGGAGTTCGAGACCAGCCTGACCAACATGGCGAAACCCCGTCTCTACTAAAAATACAAAATTAGCTGGGTGTGGTGGCATGCACCTGTAATCCCAGCTATTTGGGAGGCTGAAGCAGGGGAATCACTTGAACCCGGGAGGCGGAGGCCGCAGTGAGCGGAGATTATACCACTGCACTCCAGCCTGGGCAACAAGAGCGAAACTCCATCTCAAAAAAAAAAAAAAAAGAAATCAGGCTGGGCACAGTGGCTCATGCCTGTAATCCTAGCACTTTGGGAGGCCAAGGCAGGCGGATCACCTGAGGTCAGGAGTTCCAGACCAGCCTGGCCAATATGTCGGAAACCACATCTCTACTAAAAATACATAAATTAGCTGGGCATGGGGGCATGCGCCTGTAGTCCCAGCTACTTCAGAGGCTGAGGCAGAAGAATCGCTTGAACTCAGGAGGCGGAGGTTGCAGTGAGCTGAGATCGTGCCACTGCACTCCAGCCTGGGCGACAGAGCAAGACTCCGTCTCAAAAAAAAAAATAGATATTTAACGAATGAATGAACCAATGATAATAAGAAGTAAGGACTTATTGCATGCCAGGCCTGTTTCTTAGCATTTGACGTATATAAACTCATTTAACTCTCACAGTGACTCTATGAGGCAGATAAAATTTCCATCCCCATTAAAAGGTGAGGAAACTGAGGCAGAGAGAAGTTAATGGGCTTCTCTGAGGTCACATCATCTATAAGCTTTAGAGCTGGGATCTGAACCTGGATAGTCTGGCTCAGAATCTGCCGACCTTTTTGCTATGTTATGGTGAACAATAATAATTACAATAGTTTTGGGTGTTTTTTTGTTTTGTTTGTTGTTGTTGTTTTTTGTTTGTTTTTGAGATGGAGTCTCACTCTGTTGCCTAGGCTAGAGTACAGGGGCACGATCTCAACTCACTGCAACCTTGGTCTCCCAGGTTCAAGCGATTCTCCTGCTTCAGCTTCCCGAGTAACTGGCAGTACAGGCGTGCACCACCATGCCTGGCTAATTTTTTTGTATTTTTAGTAAAGATGGGGTTTTACCATGTTGGCCAGGCTGGTCTTGAACTCCTGACCTCAAATGATCCACCCATCTTGGCCTCCCAAAGTTCTGGGAGTACAGGCATGAGCCACCCACCGCACCCAGCCTACAATAGTTTTTACCGAACATTTACTATGTGCCAGACACTCGGCCCTCATATAGTGGCCTATGCTTGCTCAAGATATCCCTTTGAGTAGATCCTTTTTTTTTTTTTTTTTGAAGATGGAGTCGTGCTGTGTTGCCCAGGCTGGAATGCAATGACGTGATCTCGGCTCACTGCAACCTCTGCCTCCCAGGTTCAAGCAATTCTCCTGCCTCAGCCTCCTGAGTAGCTGGGATTACAGGTGCCCACCAGCATGCCCAGCTAATTTTTTTATTTTTTGGTACAGATAGGGTTTCACCATGTTGATCATGTTGGTCTCAAACTCCTGATCTCAGGTGATCCACCTGCCTCGGCCTCCCAAAGTGCTGGGATTACAGGCATGAACCACCACGCCCAGCCTGAGGAGATCGTTTTTTTGTTTTCTTTGTTGTTGTTTTTTTTTTTTTTTGAGACAGACTCTCGCTCTGTAGCCCAGGCTGGAGTGCAGTGGCGCGATCTCGGCTCACTGCAAGCTCCGCCTCCTGGGTTCACGCCATTCTCCTGCCTCGGCCTCCCCAGCAGCTGGGACTACAGGCGCATGCTGCCATGGCTGGCTAATTTTTTTGTATTTTTAGTAGAGATGGGGTTTCACCGTGTTAGCCAGGATGGTCTCCATCTCCTGACTTTGTGATCCGCCCACCTCGGCCTCCCAAAGTGCTGGGATTACAGGCGTGAGCCACCGCGCCCAGCGAGATCCTGTTGTTTTATGGGTAAATGTGATGCACTTCTTGTGAAAGTAATTTTTCACAAAGTGAGTAAGTGGCAGATTTTGGGTGACAGCTGCCTGAGTGAAAAGCCCATCTTCCTCACTATGGAGGGTCTGAGATGGGGGGCAACCACTTCTGGGGAGCCCCGAGAGGGAGGCAGGGACAGGCTGGGGCCCACCAATTCTCACCAGAGGGTATAGGCAGCAAAGAAGGGCACATAAAAAGGCTGCTTCTCGGGAAAGTGTCGCAGTGAGACAAGCACAGCATAGCAGAACCACACGTAGGCCGCCACCTGCAGTCCAATGAGCCCGTAGCCGGCCAGCGACTCATACGTGTACAGTACCTGGCCTGGGTCAAAGAACTAGACCCGCAGGAGAGGGTCCATCACAGCCTGGCCTCCTCCCCTCTATTAGGGTCCCCGGACCCCACCCCTGGGCACTTGGGAACAGAGGTACTCGGTCAGAATGCAAGCAACAGGAGAGCCAGGCATGCAGACGGAAGCATATTGAGGTAGACAGAGAGGGTGAAAAAGACAGGAAGAGAATAAATCAGTTACTGTGTGCTCAACACAGGGCTAAACACCTCCCATGTGTTTTTCCATCAGCATCTACTCAGTGAGGTAGGTCTTATTACTGCTCCATTTCACAGAAGAGGAAACTAAGGCTAAGAGGGAAGGCCTTTGGCCAAAGCCATACAGACGATAGAAAGCCTTAGAGGGGATCCATGGGGTAGGTAAGATCCTCCCAATTTTCCAAGAAGAAAATGGGCCCAGAGACAGGGGTCATCACCCAAGGTCAGGCAGCTAGGAAGTGGAAGAGCTGGTGTGGAATCCAGGTCTGTGTGACCCCTGAACTCTTAGTCACGATATTGAGCACAAATGTGACAGACAGTGAGAGACAGAGGGAGAAGAAAGCTGCTGCGGGATGGTGAAGAGGAGGAATCACTTAGACAGATGGGAAAGCAGAAAATCGAAGAGTGGGAGAGAGAGCGAGCCAGCAGGAGCACGATGTGGGCAAGGGCGAGCAGACAGGTCAAGGGGGAGGCAGTGCCAAAAGCAGCGGAAGGCGGGGCCCGGCCAGGGGCCAGTGGGACTCACTTCCGCCTCGTAGATGAGCAGCACCACATGGGTGAGCGTGTACAGGGTCATGTAGACAGACAACTTCACGGAGCCCGCGTGGCTGATGCGGCCCCTGGCGGCAGGCCATGAGGGGAGACAGGAGGGTGGGGGCCGTCAGGGAGGAGGATGCACCAAGCCCCCCAACCCTGCCCCTGCCCTGCTCCCCCACCAGCCGCCCCACGAGCACGCCCTGCCCGGGCACCGTGTCACCGTGAATCCCTTCCCCAGGAGGATGAGCATCAGCAGGAAGATGAGGAAGCTGGAGGAGAAGAGCAGCTTGGCTGGGAGAAGGGAGGAGGGGGCGGCTCAGAGCCAGGCTCAGACCCGATGCCCAACCTGAGCCCTGGGCTCCACCCTCTCCCCACCCGGCTTCATTCTCACCCAAGATCTTCACACTCTCGTTGCCAATGCCATCGGTGGCATATTGACCCCAGTAGATGCAGAAAAACAGGAGGCTCAGGACTGGGGGGAGGATGGGCAGAGAAGAAAGGATAGAAAGCAGCTCTGGGGCATCACTGTCCTCTAGCATTACCATCCAGGCGGTCTGAACCCCACCTCCTCCCTCAGGACTCCAGACCTTCTACCCCGACTCACCTGCTAGGAGAATCTGGAGTCCAGCCCCCAACCCTGCTCCCCAAGGACCCAGGGGTCCAGGTCCCCACCCCCTCCCCACTCAGACCCAGGGGTCCAGGCCCTCCCCCACCTCAGACCCAGGGGTCCAGGCCCCCACCCCCTCCTCCCTTCAGACCCAGGGGCTCAGGCCTCCACCCCCTCCTCACTCAGACCCAGGAGTCCAGGCCCCCAGCCCCTTCTCCCTTGGACCCAGGAGACCAGGCCCCCAGCCCCTCCTCCCCCAGGACCCAGGAGTCCAGGCCCCCAAGCATTCCTCTTAGGCCCAGGTGTCTGGCCCCAAGTGCCTTCTCTTTCAGAACACAAAAGTTGGGACATGGAACCTCACCCTCTACTCCTGCTGCGGCCATGAACATTTTATAAGTTGTGTGCAGCAACTGACGACCTTTCAGCAAATCTAGGAAGCAAGGTAGGGAAAGGCTGTCCACAGGCGGAAAGGGAGAGCAGCTCACCTCCCCCAACCCTGCTCCCTCCTCTCTCCTCCCCCACACCCCAGGTGCCAGACTCACATCCAAAGTAACAAGAGAGGAAGAAGATGAGGATGAAGATGAGGAGGAAGGTCACATCTGTCTCCAGGATCCCTGCCGATTTGGTAGGAGGAGTAAGGTTCATTCAGGTGGATGTCCCCTCAGTGGGCACCCAGCTCTGGTGTCCCACAGAGAGCCTGGTTTCTGGGTCCCCACGTGCTCACCAAACTCATCAGCGGAGAAGTGTCGTGTCCAGAAGGACTTGCCATTGGTGAGGACCATCTCATACTCCAGCTGCAATCCATCACCCTGTGGGGAGTAGGGAGGCCTAAGGGGGGCCCTGGGCAAGTTGGGGGTTGGCAGGAAGACAAAGAGAAGGTGGTCCAGGTGGCCACCCCAGCCCCTTACCCCACACTTGCTGAGCGCAATATACCACCACCTTTCACGCACTGAGCGGAAGCTCCGGCCACTGGAGCAGCTCAGGTAGCGGGTTCCCTCCTCTGATACCACCTGGGGACAAACAAGAAGGCTGAAGCCTGTCCTTGATGCCCCGAAGGCCTCATCCTTCAGCACCTGCCCACTCCCCCAGGCTGAGCCTGCACCTGACAGCCGGACCAGGCATACTGGGTGGTGAGGTTGATGACCTGGTTGTTCTCCGGCCGGATCACTGACTCCTTGGCCAGGCAGTCCTGGGGAAGGCAGGGACAGGGTCACTCCCCCGGCCAGCAACGACCTTCTCCCGTCTCCCCCTATGCCCTCTTCACAGCCCTCACCTTGTCCCCTGCCTTGTACACGGCTGGCCACTGGGATGGGTCGTCAAAATAGAGGAGGATGTTCTGACAGCACTTGGCCTGCAGACCAGAGATGTTGGGGGCCGGGAGCTGGGGCAGCCTGTGCCTTTGGAGGCCAAGGGAAGTACCCAGCCTCAGCATGGCGAGTGTCGGGGGAGACTCACCTCAGGGTAGCGGAAACGGAAGTCCAGTCGGCCGTAATCCGAGAGGAAACAAAATCTTGTCAGGAACACCCAGTCCTGAAAAAGGGGCCCAGTCTGACCCTCTGCTGAGTCCTTCAAGAACTCTTTACTCCATAGACCCCCAACTTTTCTTCCCTACCCCCCAGGGACCTGGCTTCCCAAGTACTAGAAGGAGACCAGGTCATCTCCAAACTCCTTTCCTGATCCCATCACTGTGGGTCCAGGATTCCTGCCGCCCTTATTTTCTCCCTCCATTGCCCCCCAAGTTTCCTTTCAAACACTCCTCCCTGCATTTCCCGGGATCCCCCAGAAAGACCTTAGGGGCCAGATGCTCATCCTGGCCACCTCGTGTCCTGGCCAATATCTAACCCCGTTCCCCCAATATCCACACTCCCCTGCACCCCACCCCGTGCTCCCAAAGACCATCCCGCGCGGGGGAATCTTCCAAACGGCCCCCTCCCGGTCCTGAGCGGGAGTGTGGCGGTGAGCTCGGGGCTCTCTGCTGAGTGAAAAGTGCTGTCCCTTCAGCACCACCTCTGCACCACCCCCCTTCCCAAACTCTGACTCTCCCAACCCGCTCCCCCTCCCCGCTCAGCTCTGACCTCAACGTCCCTCCTACAACCCCCAGGTCTGGCCGCGACCCTACGGCTCCCTTTAGCCTCGACTCTGGCCCAGTCCCCCATCGCCCTCGGCCCCATTCCCTCAAGGCTCCTGGAGTCTTCCAGGAGAGGTGGCAGGGGGCGGGGCGGTACCCGCTCCCCTCGCCTCCCTTGCGTCCCCCTGGGGCCAGCGGCGGCAGAGGAGGGCTCGGCATGCTCACCTCCTTGGAGCTGAGGTTGCCCCTCACGTACTTGGTCCGGGCGCGGGGGGGCAGTGACAGCAGCAGCAGTAGCAGCGGCGGCAGCAGGCGGCGCAGCGCGGGCGCGCGCGGGGGCTCCATTCCGCCCGCTCCGGCCCCGGCTCCGCTCAGGCTCCGGCTCCCGCTCCGGCCCGGCGACGGAGGCGAGAGCGCGCGGGCTGGCCAGCGCGCGCCCCCGATTAAAGGGGCCGCCGGGCGCTGCGCTCCCCGCCCCCTCCTCTAAGAGGGGCCAACCTGACTCCTATCTTCTCCGCGTGGGAGGGGGACGTTCATCCTCTGTCACCCCGCCCCAGCCCTCCCCTCCTGGAGTCCCGTAGATACCTATGGTTTCCTGTGTCCTAAACTGAACTCAGTCTTCCAAAGCCATGCCTCCTCCAGACTGCGTTCTTCGGATCCCCAGACCCATGCTCTGTCCTGGCCTCCCCTTAATGTAGTCCCCAAACTAATTTTTTTTTTTTTTGAGACAGTCTCGCTCTATCACCCAGACTGGAGTGCAGTGGCGCGACCTCAGCTCACTGCAACCTCCACCTCTCAGGTTCAAGCAATTCTCCTGCCTCAGCCTCCTGAGTAGCCGGGATTACAGGCGCCCACCGCCACGCCCGGCTGATTTTTTCGTACTTTTAGTAGAGACAGGGTTTCACCATGTTGGCCAGGCTGGTTTCGAACTCCTAATCTAAAGTGATCTGCTCACCTCGGCCTCCCAGAGTGCTAGGATTACAGGTGTGAGCCACCGTGCCTGGCCAACAAGTCTTTGATTGCCCATCACCACCTCTATTGCAGCCATCCCCAGCTGTGTCCATTCCAGAGTTGCCAGCGTTCTAGATCTGATGCACCCTGCGAAGTGCCCACGGAGGCACAGAGAGGGCAAGCCAGTTGTTACACCACATGGTAGTGGTGGAGGCTTTAGTATAACCACCGTACCCCTCTGCCTGACCATGATCTGTCACTGCTTACCACGCTGTGAAACTGGGTTGCTGTGAGAGACAGAGGTGGTAGTGTGAGATAGCCAAAAGCATGTTTCAGATCCAAGTTGAAATAACTTGCTTGGGTTCATTCAAATCCCAGCCTGGCCCCTACTTTGTCACTTGTCCACCATGAGACCTGGGCCAAGTCATTCAGCCTTGTGATCTCCTAGCCCAGTCCCCTCTACGCGGGTATCAACCCTGTGGTTTCCCAGTGGACAACAGCAAGCCCTAGAAAGGCTTTTCAGAGTAGAGGCCATGCCCTTCACCTTGATTTTCCTGATCAGACTCCAACAAACATTTCTAGCTTCATCCTTCTCCACTGCAGAAAACTGGGGGCTGCTCAAAATACCATTTTTTACAAATTTTCTAAGCGAAGGGGCCAAGCTGGAAATATAAGTGAAACATTTTTAATGGAGAGCGTGGGTCCCACAAAGAGGGGGCCTCTGCTACTTGGCCAGTTGTTGCCAGGAAGGATTGTAATTCTGCTGCCAGGTCCTTTTTTCTTTCTTTCTTTCTGAAAGAAGCCAGAAATGCAATTAAAAAAAAAAAAAAAAAAAAGCAAACTGCCTGGTTTGTAACAGTAGGCAATTTATTCCAACATTTAAAACATATCGTGGGTGAAATTAAAAAAAGCCTGTGGGCCAGATTCAGCCCTGATCTGTCACTCCTGCCCTAAGCCTGCACATACACTGTTCCCTGTGTTCACAGACTAGGAGGTGCTCAAGGGCAGGCCCAGATGTGGCTTACTCTAGGTCCTGGCGTGGCCTAGGGATTTGCTGAGTGAAAATGGCCCTGTACCTGCTATGTACCCTCCTCCAGGACTTGCATATGCTGTTCCCCTTGCCTGAAATGTTCTTTTCCTCAAGTACCAAGTTTCCACCAACCTTGAAAAATACAGGGTTGGCAGGGCATGGTGGCTCATGCCTGTAATTGCAGCTCTTTGGGAGGCCAAGGCAGGAGGATCACTTGAGACCAGGAGTCCGAGATCAGCCTGGCCAACATGGCGAAAACCCATCTCTGCTTAAAATACAAAAATTACCCGTGTATGGTGGCGCATACCTGTAATCCCAGCTCCTTGGGAGGCTGAGGCAGGAGAATCACTTGAACCTGGGTGGCGGAGGTTGCAGTGAGCCAAGATTGTGCCATTGCACTCTAGCCTGGGCAAGAAAACGAGACTCTGTCTCCAAAGAAAGAAAGAATGGAAAGAAAGAAAGAGAGAGAGAGAGAAGGAGAGAGAGAGAGAGAGAAGGAAAGAAAGAGAGAGAAAGAAGGAAAGAAAAAAGAGAGAGAAAGAAGGAAAGAAAAAAGAGAGAGAAAGAAAGAGAAAGAAAGAAAGAAAGAAAGAAAGAAAGAAAGAAAGAAAGAAAGAAAGAAAGAAAGACAAAGCTCTTCTATGAAGAATTCCCTCCTCACTAGGGCAGCCATCACTCCCTCTTTGGACTGCCCCAGCCCCTGCACCTCTCTTGCTCTCCTAGACACAACCATTGGAGCTGGGGTTGTGTGTGCCCACCACCGAACTGGGAGCCTCATGAAGACAAGGCCTTTGTCTCACTCAGTCTGGGGCCCCAGCATTACCAGAGCTCAGGGTCAGCTATACAGTTAGCCACAGTGGGCATATGTGTTGGACTAATTGAAGTCCCAGTTTTCCCCACCATGCTGGCTCCTCAGGCCCTATGAAGGTAACAAGTGACAGTACCTTCCCCTCCATCTTGGACCTAGAACTCAGAGCTAAGAAAAGCTGCTCTTTTGAGTCAGCAACTCACTGAAAATCAAGAGGACCATGAAAAGTACTTTATTGAGGTCACTGGGAGTACAAGATATCTGTCCCCAGCCCTAGCCTCAGCCCCAGCCTCAGCCCCTCCTCAGTACAGTCTCATGGGTGGAAAAGACCAGGCTTCCGGACTGCTCTGGGCCACTACCCAGGAGAGGCTGGGCAGTGGGGAAGGGGAGCTGGGGCTGCAGTCCAGGACAGAGGTTCGGGGTAACAGGGTTGATGAAGGCTGAGGCAGGGGCTGAGGGAGGCCAACCCCCCAGGGCCGAGGAGGGGGTGGCGTGGCTACCAGCCAGATGCTTTTTAACAAGTCAAACGCTGTTGGGGGACCCCAGGCTGTTCCAGATGGCGAAGACAGTGAGGAAAAGTGTGGTGGCCAGGGACCTCTTGGCGGTGCCAGACTCCCCCTGTGCACAGTGGGCATGCTGGAGGTGTAGGGCATGGGGAAGGTGAACTCCTTTGTCCCTTGTTGCTTCCTTTGCCTCCCCTCCTCTGGGACTTGATCAGGGCTATTAATCCAGAAAGGTGTCATCTTTCGCTCAGAGACCCCAGGCTTGGCCCCTGGCACAGAGGAAGGAAGCATAGAGGCCAGCTGAGCTAGAGCCGACAAAGGAATGGGGAGTACAGGGGCAGGAGGGAGGCTCACCTGGCAAGGGTGGCTGGCAGCCCCGAAGCACCAGGGCAAGGTCAGGCACACAACCATGACAGGCCTGCAAGGTGCGCACGATGGCATCCCTGGCATCCTGAATCAGGTTCCTCCGGGGGAAGGCCTGTGGCAAACTCAGCTGACACTGCAGCTCTGCCAGCAGCTGCCCCACACGAGGCAACTCTGGGGAACTGGGTGGGCCTGGGCCCGAACCTCCAGGCACCTGGTTCTCTTTGTCCCTGGACTGTGGGGCTGGTTCCTGGGCCCTGCCTGGGCTTGGGGAGGGCTTGGCGGGGAGTGTGTGGCTGCCTGTCACCAGGGTCCCACTGCTAAGCAGCCTTGCAACATCTAGGGATTTCACCTCGTGGTTGAAGAGACCCCGGTGCTCTCGGCTCAGCCGGCCCTGGGTTATGACCACGAGCTTGGAGGCAGTAGGGACCACAGGTGGATCCTGAATGGTCACAGGAGGATCCTGATGGGCTAATGGCCGGCGGCTGCCCACGAGGGCCTTGTTACGTTCCCGCCTAGTCTTCCGACGACGGACACGACCAGGTTTCTCAGGCTGCTGAAAAGGCTGGGAGACTGGTCCCCGGGTATCCATGGTGTCCTGGAATATAAAGATAGGGTGCCCATCAGCATGCAGATAAGTCAAGAGGAGTAGCAAAATGAATAAGGAGGGCTGGGCGCGGTGGCTTATGCCTGTAATATCAACACTGGGGTAGGCCAAGGCGGGCGGATCACTTTAGGCCAGGAGTTCAAGACCAGCCTAGCCAACATGGCAAAACCCTGTCTTTACTGAAAATACAAAAATTGGCCAGGCACAGTGGCTCACATCTATAATTCTAGTACTTTGGGAGGCCAAGGCAGGCGGATCACTTGAGGTCAGGAGTTCGAGACTAGCCTGGCCAACACAGTGAAACCCTGTCTCTACTAAAAATACAAAAATTAGCCAGACGTGGTGGCATGTACCTGTAATACCAGCTACTTAGGAGGCTGAGGCAGGAGAATCACTTGAACCCAGGAGGTGGAGGTTGCAGTGCGCTAAGATCATGCCATCGCACTCCAGCCTGGGCGACAGAGCAAGACTCCATCTCAAAAAAAAATAAAATTAGCTGGGCGTGGTGGTGCACGCCTGTAAGCCCAGCTACTCAGGAGGCTGAGGCAGGAGGCTGAGGCAGGAGAATCGCTTGAACACAGAAGGCAGAGGTTGCAGTGAGTCAAGATTGTGCCACTGCACTTCAGTCTGGGCAATAGAGTGAGACTCCATCTCAAAAACAAAACAAAACAAAACAAAAAAAACAAGTGAATAGGGAGATGTTTTGGGGTGAGGTGGGAATACTATTTAGAATGATCAGATGAGGCCAGTCATGGTGGCTCAAATCTGTAATCCTAGCACTTTGGGAGGCTGAGGCAGGAGTATCGCTTGAGGCTAGGAATTCAAGACCAACGTGAACAGCAAAGTGAGACCCTCGTCTCTACAAAAAATAAAAATGAAAATTAGCTGGACGATGCCAGGTGCGGTGGCTCGTGCCTGTAATCCCAGCACTTTGGGAGGCCAAGGTGAGCAGATCACTTGAGGCCAGGAGTTCGAGACCAGCCTGGCCAACATGCCGAAACCCTGTCTCTACTAAAAATACAAAAATTAGCTGCATGTGATGGTGCACGCCTGTAATCCCAGCTATTCCGGAGGCTGAGGCAGGAGAATTGCTTGAACCTAGGAGACGGAGGTCACAGTGAGCCGAGATTGCACCACTGCACTCCAACCTGGGCAACAGAGCGAGACTCCGTCTCAAAAAAAAAAAAAATAGCTGGATTCGGTGGCCCACAACTGTAGTCCCAGCTGCTAGGGAAGCTGAGGTGGGAGGATCACTTGAGCCCAGGAGTTGGTTACTCTGAGCTATGATTGCATCACTGTGCCCCAGCCTGGGCAAGACAGTGAGACCTTGTCTCTTAAAAGAGAGAGAGAAGATGAGAGAAAATAAGTGAGCAGAGAGAGATTGGAAAAGGTTTGGTCAGATAAGCAATCACAGGGGTAAGATGAAGTCGAAGGAGTCACAGCTAATGGGAAGATAAGCCAGGAAATAGAGAAAGTCTATTAGGAATAGGGACATGGGGAAACAGTTAAAAGATGGAGGGTAAGCCGGGCGCAGTGGCTCACGCCTGTAATCCCAGCACTTTGGGAGGCCGAGGCGGGCAGATCACCAGGTCAGGAGATCGAGACCATCCTGGCTAACACGGTGAAACCCCGTCTCTACTAAAAATACCAAAAATTAGCCGGGCGCGGTGGCGGGCGCCTGTAGTCCCAACTACTCGGGAGGCTGAGGCAGGAGAATGGCGTGAACCCAGGAGGCGGAGCTTGCAGTCAGCCGAGATCGCGCCACTGCACACTCCAGCCTGGGCGACGGAGCAAGACTACGTCTCAAAAAAAAAAAAAAAAAAAAAAAAGATGGAGGGTGGGGGCCAGGCACAGTGGCTCACGCCTGTAGTCCCAGTACTTTGGGAGGCCGACATGGGTGGATCATTTGAGGTCAGAAGTTCGAGATCAGCCTGTCCAACATGTGAAACCTCGCCTCTACTAAAAATACAAAAATTAGCCGGCGTGGTGGTGAATGCCTGTAATCTCACCTACTCAGGAGGCTGAGACAGGACAATCGCTTGAAATCGGAAGGCGGAGTGAGCCGAGATCGCGCCACTGCACTCCAGCCTGGGGGACACAAGGAGGCTCTGTCTCAATAACAACAACAAAAAAAAGATGGAGGGTGGTGAAGGGGTCATGAGATTGGAGGGATTTGGGGGACCAGAAAGGGATTCCGGACGGAGAAATCCAGGGGTAGACGAGGTACAGGAGAATGCAGAAAGTGGAAAGAGATGGTAGAGAAAGAGAAGCAGGAGAGGGAGAGCAGCAAGAGAAGTCTGGAAAGCCTGAGAAAACCTCGAGAGAACAGAAAGGGAGACAGAGGCGCGATCAGGGACAGGGCGCGATCACAAAGGAAGGGCCTAGGGTAGGAGAGGAAGCATGGTGGCCAGCCGCGGTAGGGCAGGGTGGGCAGAGTGAAGGGAGTGGGGTACGGTTGGTAGGAGCAGGGTGGGGGAAGGGCACCTCTCCCGCCCCAAGGAACCCTGGCCTTCCCACTTCACGTAGCTGTGGGGCGCAATGGCTTCTTTTCCGCGGTGACCCCAGCTCTCGAAGCCACCTGGCGCTGTTCCGAGCCTCGGGCGCCCCCACACGCATGCGCGTGCCCTTTCCATGCCCTTTGACTTCGTGGCTCTGAGAGGACGGAAACCTAGAGGCGCGTGCCAGGGAAGCGCCGGTTATAGCTCCCCCCCTCCCAGCCTCAATTTCAGAAATCTCCCTTTCTTGGTCTTAGCACCTCCCATCTACCAATTGGCTGTGAGGTTCACTAGGTCCGCCCCCTTCCTGAATGCTGATTGGTTCAGATAGCTATCGGCGGTCTTTCGAGGGCTAGTTGAGACCAGGCGTGCCAAGGGGAAGAAGGGTCATGGTAGCCCCCATGCACAGCTGTCCCCCAAGCAGCCACAGACATAATCCCTAGAAAACTTATATAGTTGGCCGGGTGTGGTGGCTCACGTCTGTAATCCCAGCTACTTGGGAGGCAGAGGCAGGAGGATGGCTTGAGCCCAAGAGTTCAAGACCACCCTGGACAACATAGGGGGAGACCCTGACTGCAGAAAATAAATTAGCTTTGGGCGCGGTGGCTCACGCCTGTAATCCTAGCACTTTGGGAGGCCTAGGTGGGCGGATCACGAGGTCAGTAGATCGAGACCATCCTAGCTAACATGGTGAAACCCCGTCTGTACTAAAAATACAAAAAATCAGCCGGGCGTGGTGGCGGGCGCCTGTAGTCCCAACTACTCGGGAGGCTGAGGCAGAAGAATGGCGTGAACCCCGGAGGCAGAGCTTGCAGTGAGCCGAGATGGCACCACTGCACTTCAGCCTGGGCAACAGAGCGAGACTCTGCCTCTAAATAAATAAATAAATAAGCTGGGCGCCGTGGCTCTTGCCTGTGGGCCCAGCTACTTACTTGGGAGGCTGATGCAGGAGGATCGCTTAAGCCTAGGAGGTGGAGGCAGCAGTGAGCCATGATCACGCCCGCCTGAGGGAGAGGGCAAGACCCTGTAAAAGAAAAAAAATTAGGCCAGGCGCAGTGGCTCACGACTGTATATCCAGCGACTCAGCAGGCTGGGGCAGGAGAATTGCTTGAACCTGGGAAGTGGAAGTTGCAGTGAGCCGAGATCACACCACTGCACTCTGGGTGACAGAGTAAGACTCCATCTCAAAAAAAAGTTAGTGTAGTGTTGTGATTCATAGCTAGGCTTGGTTTAAATGCCCAAAATGGCACAACTGGGCTGTGTGACCTTGGAAACGTTTGTAACTGGTCAGACTTAGTTTTCTGACCTGTAAAATTGGGTTGGTAATAAAACTACCTTCCTTATTTGGTTGCTAGAAGGATAAACTAGACCAATATGTCTAACTTGAAATGGGCCTGGTGAATGAAGAATGCCTGGAAGCTTTGTTTCTCACTAAGCTTTTCTTCAGGAACTGCTCCAACTTATCCCCTCAGACTTTATTTTTAAAAATTTTTTTCTTGGTTGGGTATGGTGGCTCATGCCTGTAATCCCAGCACTTTGGGAGGCCAAGGCAGGTAGATCATGAGGTCAGGAGATCGAGACCATCCTGGCTAACACAGTGAAACCTCTTCTCTATTAAAAATACAAAAAATTAGCCAGGTGTGGTGGCACACGCCTGTAGTCCCAGCTACTCAGGAGGCTGAGGCAGGAGAATCACTTGAACCTGGGAGGCAGAGGTTGCAGTGAACCGAGATCACGCCATTGCAGTCCAGCCTAGGCGACAGAGCGAGACTCTATCAAAAAAAAAAAAAATTCTCTCTTATTATATCACTGACTTGAAGGCATAATTATGACTTTTTTCTTTTCTTTTCTTTTTGAGACAGAATTTCAATCTGTCACCCAGGCTGGAGTGCAGTGGCACAATTTCGACTCACCACAACCTCCACCTCCTGGGTTCAAGCGATTCTCCTGCCTCAGCCTCCCAGCAGCTGGGACTACAGGCGCAGACCACCTTGCCCTCTTTGTATTTTTTTTTTTTTTTTTTTGAGACGGAGTCTCGCTCTGTCACCCAGGCTGGAGTGCAGTGGCGCGATCTCGGCTCACTGCAAGCTCCGCCTCCCAGGTTCACGCCATTCTCCTGCCTCAGCCTCTCCGAGTAGCTGGGACTACAGGCGCCCACCACCACGCCCGGCTAATTTTTTTGTATTTTTAGTAGAGACGGGGTTTCACCATGGTCTCGATCTCCTGACCTCGTGATCCGCCCGCCTCGGCCTCCCAAAGTGCTGGGATTACAAGCGTGAGCCACCGCGCCCGGCCTAATCTTTGTATTTTTTAATAGAGACGGGGTTTTGCTATGTTGGTCAGACTGGTCTTGAACTCCTGACGCCAAGTGATCCGCCCACCTCAGCCTCCCAAAGTGCTGGGATTACAGGAGTCAGCCACCATGCCTAGCTGATTATGACTTCTTTTTTGGGGACAGGGACTCACTCTGTCACCCAACCTGGAGTGCAGTGACACAATCATGGCCCACTGCCACCTCATCTCCCAGGCTCAAGCAATCCTCCTGCCTCAGCCTCCCAACTAACTGGGACTACAGGCACTTGCCTTTTTTTTTTTTTGAGACGGTGTCTCGCTCTGTCACCCAGGCTGAAGTGCAGCGGTGCCATCTTGGCTCACTGCAAGCTCCGCCTCTTGGGTTCACGCTATTCTCCTGCCTCAGCCTCCGGAGTAGCTGGGACTACAGGTGCCTGCCACCACACCCAGCTAATTTTTTGTATTTTTAGTAGAGATGGGGTTTCACTGTGTTAGCCAGGATGGTCTCAATCTCCTGACGTGATCTGCCCACCTTGGCCTCCCAAAGTGCTGGGATTACAGGCGTGAGCCACCACGCCCGGCCTTTTTTTTTTTTTTTTTTTAGACAGGGTCTCACTATGTCACCCAGGCTGGTCTCAAACTTCTGAGCTCAAGCGATCCTCGCACCTCAGCCTCCACAGTAGCTGAGACTACAGGCATGCATCACTGCATCTTACTCCCTCAGACTTTGTTTGTTTATTTTTGTAATTAAGACAGAGTCTCGCTGTGTCACCCAAGCTGGGCCACTGTCGCCCAGGCTGGGCTGCAGTGGCGCTATCTCAGCTCACTGCAACCTCTGCCTCCCAGACTCCAGCAATTCTCCTGCCTCAGCCTCCCAAGTAGCTGGGACTACAGGCGTGTGCCACCATGCCTAGCTAATTTTTCTTTTTTTTTTTCTTGTATATTTAGTAGACACACGTTTTTGCCATGTTGGCCAGGCTGCTTGACCTCAAGTGATCCGCCCATGTCAGCCTCCCAAAGTGCTGGGATTACAGGCATGAGCCTCCACGCTGGCCTCCCTCAGACTTTAAAATCAAGCTATTCCACGATATTCCCCATGCCTAATAAGAAAGTGATTACCTGTGTCTTTTCTTTCTGCTTGCCCATTCTTCATTATCTTTCAGATCCGGCTGAGATACTATTCCTAGGAAACCCATAGTCCTCAGAGTCCTTCTCCTCTTCCTCCCCAGAGGTCCCTGTCTCTCCCTCAAACACAACTTTGACACCCCTACACCTCTGTGTCTGGATCTGTCTCCCTAAACACATTGGGACAAGGTCAGGAGCTGACCCACTCATTTACTACTCATTCAGCAAGTTCTTGTGGAATAACCACTGTGTGCCCGGCCCCGTTCCAGGAAAGTGGATTGAAAAGGAACATAAACGGCCAGGCGCGGTGGCTCAAGCCTGTAATCCCAGCACTTTGGGAGGCCGAGGCAGGCGGATCACGAGGTCAGGAGATCGAAACCATCCTGGCTAACACGGTGAAACTCCGTCTCTACTAAAAATACAAAAAATTAGCCGGGCGTGTTGGCGGGCGCCTGTATTCCCAGCTACTCGGAGAGGCTGAGGCAGGAGAATGGCGTGAACCCAGGAGGTGGAGGTTGCGGTGAGCCGAGATCGCGCCACTGCACTCCAGCCTGGGGGGCAGAGAAAGACTCCATCTCAAAAAATAAATAAATAAATAAACACAATGAATAACACTCATCTCTGTTTCGGTATCAATCCACCTCGAAGGAATGAATACATGGGAAGGTCCCACCTGGAGTGGGGCTACAAGAACATGACCAGGACGTTTAACGGGGAGTGAGCCCCCTACCTGGTCCCAGAAAAGAAGGAGATGAGAAAACACTGAGGTCTGAGAATAATTTGGGGCAGCGTTGGGGGAGAGGCGCGACCCTAGGTGGCCTTGGCTGTGGATGTAGGTTTCAGAGCTCAGACACACCCAGTTGGCCTGTGGGTTTAGAGAGGGTGTAGAGGCTGCAGATCTGCAAGATGATCTCCCGGAGGGACGCCAGACTGGACCTGAGCCCTGGAGGCGTCTCTAATTTCCTTTCTCTTTCTGCACCTTCTTCTACCCTCCACGCAGGTCCTATGGTGTCTTGAATGCAAAGATATGTAGTTTATATGTTATGCCACGCGCGCGCACACACACACACGGTGTTTTGAGTAGGGGTGCTGTGATGTCTTGAATACAAAGATATGTACTTTAGATTTCCACACACACACACACACACACACACACACGCACGGTGTTTTGAGTAGGGGAAGCCCACGAGCAGATAGGCTCACTAAAGCCCTGGCGCGGCCTTAGAGTGGCTCTTTAGAACGGAGCCTCGAATTTTTACATTTTGTCATCTTCCTTTTCTGCCCTCCACATCAGTAGAAAATGGGAGCGTCCGCCCCAGCCAGGTGCATTCGAGCCACCCCTTCAAGGGAATACAAGAATGGACTCGTCCACTCGCTCCCCTCCCCCCACCACGTGAATGGGCCACCCACCCCCCGCCCCCGCAACAGTAGGTGGTCCCTTCCGCACATTTCACTCTGTACAGCAAATGGTTTCTTCCCATTTGCTAGACAGAGGGCTAGATTTTCCCCGCCCACTCTCGACTCTTCAGGTAGTTCGCCCCTCCCCGTGACCGGTGGGTGGTTTCTCCCTCCTCCCTGCCTCGGGAGCTGGATGGTCTCGCCTCTCCTTCCCCCAACCCCGTGCTGGGTTCGCGGCCTGGGAGTCAGCGGCCCGAGCGGGAAGCGCCGGGCGAGCCCACTGTGCGGCCGTCGTGGGGGAAGCGAAGGTTCCTGATTCCACCTCCCTCCTAAGTGAAGGTTTCCGTCCCTGGAGAGGAGGCGACGCCCTGTATCGGCCTTCGTCCTCCGCGGGTGTGCTAGCGTTGGGACGGTCCTTTGTTGCCGCGAGGGTTAGGAGTGGGCGTGGCGGAGCCAGCTCCGTCCGGAACACTCCCGGGCCGACCCGACACGCTCATCCTGCAGGAGCTGCGGCGCCAAGATGAGTGGAGAGGAGAACCCAGCCAGCAAGCCCACGCCGGTGCAGGACGTACAGGGCGACGGGCGCTGGATGTCCCTGGTGAGCGTTCCCACCTGGGATATTGAGGAGTCCAGGGTGCGGGGGCGGGGGGTGGCTCAGGAGAACGGCTGGTTTGTGGCACTCTCACTACCTGATTGGGAAACTGAAGGCATGCCGTTGAGGAGGCGCTGCCTAAGGGAGCAGGGCGGGGCGGGCCCTGGAGCGTGCGTGCCATTGACTCCCTTTCGCGCGCTCTCGCAGCACCATCGGTTCGTAGCTGACAGCAAAGATAAGGAACCCGAAGTCGTCTTCATCGGGGACTCCTTGGTCCAGCTCATGCACCAGTGCGAGGTGAGGGCAGTCCCTCTCCCCCTGCCCCATCCAGCCCTGTGCCCATGCTGACACATCTGGACCAGAACCCAGGCCAGGTGGGGTATTATGGGAGTACCCAGATTGGCCTGAGGCAGCCCGAGGCTCTGAGAATCTTGGTGTAAGGTGCAACATTCTATTGAGAAAGAAATGTATGCCTTGGTTTTATCAGATTGGATTTGTGTATAATGTACTAAGAGCTAAAATGAGGCTTTCCTGCCATAGGCTTGCCTAAAGTGAGGCTCTTTCTTGTTTGCTTTAAGTAGTGCGCAGCCCTGTTGGGTTTACACAAAGCTGTAGTCACTTTACAGGAAGTGAAGGTCAACTCTAATGGCACTCCACAAAGAGGACTCAATCATAATAATATCTTTCCACAAAGCATGTCCAACTGTAATGGCTTTCATCAAAATAAGTTTCAGCTGTAATGCCATTGGTTCAATACATGGCTCAAGCAGACTGGATTTTCATAAAGTCAGTCTTGCTTCTATGGGGCTTGGTTTGTTTTGTTGGTTGGTTGGTTTTTGAGACAGGGTCTTGCACTGTCACCCAGGCTGGTGTGCAGTGGTATGATCCCTGTTCACTGCAACCTCTGCCTCCTGGGCTCAAGCGATCCTCCCACCTCAGCCTCCCAAGTAGCTGGGACTACAGGTGCACATCACCATGCACCTGGCTAATTTTTGTAATTTTTGTAGAGATGGGGTTTTGCCCTGTTGCGCAGGTTGGTCTTGAACTCCTGGGCTCAAGCAGTCCGCCCACCTCAGCATGAGCCACAGAGCCTGGGGCTTGGTTTAAGTGAGAGACTCTAGGCAGGGTGTAGTGGCTTACGCCTGTAATCCCAGCACTTTGGGAGGCCAAGGCAGGCGGATGACCTGAGGTCAGGAGTTCGAGACCAGCCTGGCCAACATGGCGAAACCCTGTCTCTACTAAAAATACAAAAATTAGCTGGGCATGGTGGCACATGCCTATAGTCCCAGCTACTTGGGAGGCTGAGGCAGGAGAATCGCCAGAACCTGGGAAGCAGAGATTGCAATGAGCCGAGATCGCACTACCACACTCCAGCCTGGGCGACAAGAGCGAAACTCTGTCTCAAAAAATAAATAGGCCGGGCACCATGGGCTCACGCCTGTAATCCCAACACTTTGAGAGGCTGAGGCGGGTGGATCACCTGAGGTCAGGAGTTTGAGACCAGCCTGGCCCACATGATGAAACCCCATCTCTACTAAAAATACAAAAAATTAGCTGGACATGGTGGCATACGCCTGTAGTCCCAGCTACTCGGGGGGCTGAGACATGAGAATCACTTGAACTAGGGAGGTGGAGGTTGCAGTGAGCCGAGATAGTGCCGCTGCATTCCAGCCTGGGTGACACAGTGAGACTCTGTCTGAAAAATAAAATAACTCTGTCTCAAAAATATAAAATAAAATAAAATAAAATAAGTGAGAGACTAATAGATTTCTATAAAGTGAGGTTCAGCCATGCTGGAGTTTGCTGCAGGTGAAATTTTAAGACTGCTTCCATGAAGTAAGGTTCTTCCATAATGGCATTTGGTTAACACTTGGACAGAGGGGGATGGTCCATGTGGACAGTGCCCTTGTGCCCATACCACTTCTTGCCCATAGATCTGGCGGGAGCTCTTCTCTCCTCTGCATGCACTTAACTTTGGCATCGGTGGTGACGGCACACAGCATGTACTGTGGCGGCTGGAGAATGGGGAGCTGGAACACATCCGGCCCAAGGTGAGCGGAGCTTGGGTGGGGCTCTAAAACATCTTTTGGCTGCCCCCTCACCGCTGCTTCATGTCTCTTTTTCCACAGATTGTGGTGGTCTGGGTGGGCACCAACAACCACGGACACACAGCAGAGCAGGTGACTGGTGGCATCAAGGCCATTGTGCAACTGGTGAATGAGCGACAGCCCCAGGCCCGGGTTGTGGTGCTGGTGAGAGGCTGGGAGGGTGGGAAAGGAAGAATGGCAGTGGTCTGGGACCCCCTCAGATATAGCCACAGTTGGCACGGTTCTAGGCAGCTTGACATAGAGCAGTGGCTTTCAGGCAGAATCTCACGTTGGAGCTTGCTACACCCTTCAGAGTGGCTGTGGTTGAGAATGTGCTCAGAGACCAATTAGCCTTTTTTGCCCAGGGATGGCTTGAGACTTTGGAGGTATTGAAAAACTAAAAAACGGGCCAGGCACGGTGGCTCATGCCTGTACTCCCAGCACTTTGGGAGGCTGAGGCAGGTGGATCACCAGGTCAGGAGATCGAGACCATCCTGGCTAACACAGTGAAACCCCATCTCTACTAAAAATACAAAAAATTAGCCAGGTCTGGTGGCGGGCGCCTGTAGTCCCAGCTACTTGGGAGGCTGAGGCAGGAGAATGGCATGAACCCGGGAGGCAGAGCTTGCAGTGAGCGGAGATCGCGCCACTGTACTCTAGCCTGGGCGACACAGCCAAACTCTGTCTCAAAAAAAAAAAAAAAGAAAAACTCAAAAATGATTGGGCATGGTGGCTCATGCCTGTAATCCCAGCACTTTGAGAAGCCGAGCTGGGAGGATTGCTTGAGCCCAGGAGTTCAAGACCAGCCTGGGATATAGCAAGACATCGTCTCTACTAAAAACTGTTAAAAATTAGCTGGGCATGTCTGGGCGCGGTGGCTCACACCTGTAATCCCAGCACTTTGGGAGACTGAGGCGGGTGGATCACGAGGTCAGGAGATCAAGACCATCCTGGCTAACACGGTGAAACTCCGTTTCTACTAAAAATACAAAAAGAATTAGCCGGGCGTGATGGCGGGCGCCTGTAGTCCCAGCTAACTCGGGAGGCTGAGGCAGGAGAATGGCGTGAACCCAGGAGGCGGAGCTTGCAGTGAGCTGATATTGTGCTATTGCACTCCAGCCTGGGCGACAGAGGGAAACTCCGTCTCAAAACAAAAAAAAAAATTAGTTGGGCATGGGCTGGGCGCAGTGGCTCATGCCTATAATCCCAGCACTTTGGGAGGCCAAGGCGAGCAGATGACCTGAGGTTGGGAGTTCAAGCCTGACCACACGTGGAGAAACCCCATCTCTACTAAAAATACAAAATTAGCTGGGCGTGGTGGCACATGCCTGTAATCCCAGCTCCTTGGGAGGCTAAGGCAGGAGAATCGCTTGAACCCAGGAGGCGGAGGTTGGGGTGAGCCAAGATTGCACCATTGCACTCCATCCGGGGCAACAAGAGCGAAACTCTGTCTCAAAAAAAAAAAAAAAGCCAGGTGCGGTGGCTCACGCCTGTAAACCTGTAATCCCAGCACTTTGGGAGGCCGAAGAGGTAGGATCACGAGGTCAGGAGATCGAGACCATCCTGGCTAACATGGTGAAACCCCATCTCTACTAAAAATACAAAAAATTAGCCGGGTGTGGTGGCAGGTGTCTGTAGTCCCAGCTACTCGGGAGGCTGAGGCAGGAGAATGGCAAGAACCCGGGAGGCGGAGCTTGCAGTGAGCTGAGATTGCGCCATTGCACTCCAGCCGGGCAACAGAGTGAGACTCCATCTCAAAAAAAAAAAAAAAAAAAAAAATTAGCTGGGTATGATGGTGTGCAAAACCTGTAACCCCAGCTACTTGGGAGGTTAAAGGGGAAGGATCACTTGAGCCCAGGAATTCAAGGTAACAGTGAGCTGTGATCATGCTACCGCACTCCAGCCTGGGTGACAGAGACCCTGTCTCACCAGAAAACAAAAGAAAAACCCTCAAAAAACCTTGAATAGGCCAAAAGTTGTCAGGCATTCCTGGGGTAAATCTAGGCTCCGTCACTTGTAGGTAGCTAGGACATTTCCTCTTCTGAAAGGGGATTGATCCCTTGGCATGAGCCATGATGTTGGTATCTTTTATTTATTTATTTATTTTTTTGAGACAGAGTCTTGCTCTGTTGCCCAGGCCAGAGTGCAGTGATGCAATATGGGCTCACTGCAACCTCCTCCTCCTGAGTTCAAGTGATTCTCCTGCCTTAGCCTCCACAGCAGCTGGGACTGCAGGCACGTGCCACCATGCCTGGCTAATTTTTGTATTTTTAGTAGAGATGGGGTTTCACCATGTTGGCCGGGCTGGTCTCAAACTCCTGACCTCAAGTGATCCACCCACCTCAGCCTCCCAAAGTGCTGGGATTACAGGCGTGAGCAACCGCTTTTGGCCTATTTATTTTTTGAGACAGGATCTGGCTCTGTTGCCCAGGCTGGAGTGCGGTGGCATGATCTCAGCTCACTGCAACCTCTGCTTCCAGGGCTCAGGTGGTTCTCCCAAGTCAGCCTCCCGAGTAGTTGGGACTACAGGCACACGCCATCATGTCCCGCTAATTTTTGTGTATGTTTGTTAGAGATGGGGTTTCACCATGTTGCCCAGGTTGGTCTCGAACTCCTGGGCTCAAGCAACCCATCCAGCTCTGCCTCCCATCGTGCTGGGATTACAGGCGTGAGCCACTGGACCTGGCCAATGTCAACATTTTTCTAAGTGATACTTGGAAAGAGGCTAGGCTGGGCGCGGTGGCTCACGCCTGTAATCCCAGCACTTTGGGAGGCTGAGGCGGGCAGATCACGAAGTCAGAAGATCGAGACCATCCTGGCTAATACGATGAAACCCCGTCTCTAATAAAAATACAAAAAATTAGCCGGGCATGGTGGCGGGTGCCTGTAGTCCCAGCTACTTGGGAGGCTGAGGCAGGAGAATGGTGTGAACCCGGGAGGCAGAGCTTGCAGTGAGTCGAGATTGCGCCACTGCACTCCATTCTGGGCGACAGAGCAAGACTCTGTCTCAAAAAAAAAAAAAAAAAAAAAAAAAAAGAAAGAAAAAAGGAAAGAGGCTAAAACCCAGAAGTCTCTTGCTAAATGAGGGCTAGGATGTGATATTTAGGAACTACCCTCCCACCCTCCCCACTTGCCCATCCCTAGTGTTTTCTGCAGCTGGAAACTTCATGGTGGTGGGTGGAGGACAGGTTGGCACAGAGAACAAGATACTCAAATGCTTGTTTCCTTACTACGCCTCGTGTTCCTGCTCAGGGCCTGCTTCCGCGAGGCCAGCATCCCAACCCACTTCGGGAGAAGAACCAACGGGTGAACGAGTTGGTACGGGCGGCACTGGCTGGCCACCCTCGGGCCCACTTCCTAGATGCCGACCCTGGCTTTGTGCACTCAGATGGCACCATCAGCCACCATGACATGTATGATTACCTGCATCTGAGCCGCCTGGGCTACACACCTGTTTGCCGGGCTCTGCACTCCCTGCTTCTGCGTCTGCTGGCCCAAGACCAGGGCCAAGGTGCTCCCCTCCTGGAGCCCGCACCCTAAGCATCCTGCTGCCTTCCCACAACATTAAACTCTCCTTCCTCAGTGTGCTGTTTCCTGCTTTGTGGTCGAACCTGTCTGGGTATCTGGGTACCACCACTAGTCCTTATCCTGATCTGTGACCCTGCAGTTCTGCAAGGTGTTTTTTGTGTGAGACAGGGTCTCTCTCCGTCACCCAGGCTAGAGTACAGTGGTGAGACCACAGCCCACTGCAACTTCAACCTCCCAGGCTCAAGTGATCCACCCACCCTCAGCCTCCTGAATAGCTGGGACTACAAGCATGTGCCACTACGTCCAGCTTATTGTATTTTTTGTAGAGAAGTGGTTTTGCCATGTTGCCCAGGCTGGTCTGACTCCTGAGCTCAAGCAATCCACCTGCCTCGGCCTCCCAGGGTGCTGGCATTACAGACGTGAGCCACCATGCCTGGCCATGGTTCTATTTCTGCCCAGGGCAGGCATCACTGATCCATTAAGGCACTGTGATTCTTGTGGTTAGGTTAATTTCCACTATCACAATAGTGTGCTTCAGGCAGGCGTTACCAGTCAGTAAACACTAGGTAAGACCAGCTTGCCAGCACTATCCTACAGGACCAAGGTCAAGCAAGAATAATGGGAACACAGTGACCCAGTGCATATGCTGTTGCCCTGGCTGGAACTTCCTGGTGCTCCATCTCTAGCTTAGATGCCACTTCTGTGGAGGTGTCCTGACCCTCCCACTCCTAGTTGTCATCCCTCCACACAGGGTGTAGGTATCTTGTCACCTCAGGTGGGCACTGTGTCCCCATGCTGAGCGGGAGGGGTGTCACCCAGGGGAGTTCCTTCAAGCCTGCTTGCAGTGCAGGCCCGGGCCACATGGGGGCAGCAGGGGTCACACTGAGGACCAAGGGTACTCCAGGTAGACTAGGCTCCCTCCCACCCACTGCCACCTCTGGGCTAGGACCTCTTGGGGCCTGTTTCCTGAGTACAAATGACCCCGGAGCCAGTGAGGGTAAACCATCCCAGTGGCATCTTGCCTCAGGCCTTCCTGAAACTCACACAGTCCAATGGCTAAGAACAGGGCTGGCAGGCACTGAGGCTCCCTGAGCACACAGGCTCCTAAACTGGAGAGGGGCCATCTGGTCCACAGCAAGTCAGGGACCTGGCCTGTGTGGTTCCTCTGAAGTTGGGGGCAGTGGTACTGGAATTGTTGCCCCCGCCTCATGGAAAGCCTACCACTCCATGACAACTGAGGACAGTACTGGTACAACCAACAGCCCTCCCTGTTAAGAGCCTGCAGCCACACAGGTGTGTTAAACAGCTTTAATCTCGCTCATTGCGGCTTCTCGGCACAGTAAGAAATATTGCACATGATCAACATGTTTTGTTCTGGGGAAGGGGGCAAGGGCAGGGGGAATCACCTTCTTAGAAAGTACAACCCAAGTTGGGAGGGCAGAGGGGGTGAGGAGAAAACCCTCCCCATGCCTGTGGCAAAGTGCAGGAGCCCCCACCCCCAAACTAACCTGAGTCCAGCCCCTCTGGGGAAAAAAGGGGTGCATGAACTCCCCCTATTCCACAGGCGCCTCCCTGTGGCCCAAGGCCCGCACCACCCTCCAGCTTGCAGCCCTCACAGGAGCCATTTTGCATAAAGTGAAAAGCTCTGAAGGTCACACGCTCCAGGTTATGTACAGGGGCTTGGAGGAGGGAGACTGCCCCTGCAGCCCCTCAGCTGCCCCCCGGCACCGGGAGGGAGCTTCGAGGGAAGGGGGTATTTACAAGAGGAGCAGGCCTCATTCCGCCCCAAACTGGAGAGGACGAAATGGCTTTACCCGGGAGGAGATAACCTTCCTGCCCCCACATACTGTCCATGTCCTGAGGGGGTACCATAAGTCCTGGGATCTTCTCAAGGGTCCCTCACCTGCCTGTGGCAGCTGTGGAGGGACCTGGGGGTGGGGGGGAGGGCTGGGGAGCCCCCTCCCAGCCAGGCTGTCCAGGCCCCGACTCTGGGGGTGGAGGCAGTGGCGGGGCAGACTGGGCCGTGCCAGAGTCCGAGCTGGGTGAGGTGGGGTCAGGCCCCCCCGCGGGGCTGGGAGTGGGGGCAGGGGCAGCAGCGGTGCCAGTGGGGGGCGGTACAGGGAGAGGAGCCTCAGCTCCGGGGGGCTGCTCTGTGGGAGTGGCAGCCTGCATGATCTTCTGGCGCACCTCACGGATCTTCAACTGCAGACAAACCTTGGAGGGGAAGATGTCTGCATAGCGGGCCTGGAAGGCGGCTGTGGCCTGGGCTGGAGACAGAAAAACGGTGGGGAGCACAGGATGAGATGTGCAGGTAAGTCCCACCTGAGTGACCCCAAGACTCAGAGACAGGCTCACCTGACGGGAAGAAGCCATGGTCCTGGAAGAGCTGCATGACCAGGGCCCGGCGCTGGTCCAGGGTGCGCCGCAGGGAGGAGTACGGCACCTTCTCATACTCTAGCTCCCCAAGCACATCCTCGGCTTCTGTACCTGTGCAGGGCACAGGCAGCATGGCAAGGCTGCAGCAGCGGCAGGGCCTTCCTGCCACCGTCTGAGTGCCCACCTGAGCCCTCACTGCATTCTATTTCACAGGGGAGTCAGAGAGGGGTCCCGCCCACAGTCACAGGGCAAATTAGGGGCCTACCAGACTCCAGAACCCACCCCTGATGGGCTGTGCTTCCTCCCAGCCTGGATGGACCCACCCTACCTCTCCCACTCTCTAACCGCCTTCCAGAGACCCACTCCTCTTGCAAGCCCCCAGGCCCCCACGGTTCTGCCCACCACGGCACCTGTACGGTCAAAGGTGAAGATGTCCCCCTCGCACTTGGCACTCTTGGGGGTGTTGGGTTCCGAGCTGCAGCTGGAGCGTCTTCTCATCTTGCGCTTGGGCGAGGTGGGGTCCTCGGGTGCTGAATCCAGGTCTGGCCAAACAGAAGCAGACTCAGTGCAGGTGGCCCCAGTCTGCCCTCCACCTAAGGACCCTGGGTGCCCGATGCTCGCCTACCCGTGGAGTTCTTCCTCTTCTTGCGGTAAGAGCCCAGGATGGCCCGGGGTGAGGTGGCCAGAGACTGCAGGGTGGGGGAGGGCAGCACCTCCTCAGGCCGAAACTCAGGCAGCTCAGCAAAGCGCTCTTCGAAGTCCACTTCTGACAGGACCCTGCTGGAGGGCCGGCAGGGTCACCTCCCCCGCCTCAGCCTGCAGCTGCTCCCACTCCCACCACCCTACACGCTCCACCAAGGCCCCAGCCCATGCTCACTTGTCCACAGAGTCAAAGGTCTTCTTCAGGGGCGGGGGCCGCACCTTCACCTTCTTGCCAGTACCAGCCGCCTCCTTGCGCTCGGGGGTGTCCCCGGCTGCCCGCCCACTGCTGCTCTCGCTGCTGCCACCAGGGGCTACGGCTGGAGCTGGGGCTGGGCTGGGAGGAGTGGGAGGCTCCCCACGATTCTCCAGGCCCTGCCCAGGGACGCGCCAGTCTGAAGATGAGCTGGGGAATTTGCTGGCCTGGGGTGGAGATGGGCAGGGAGATGGAGAACACTGAGCTCAGACTCTGGGGCAAAGGCCAGAAACAAAGAGTTGGATCTGAGCCCGCCCAGGAGACCCCTTGAGAAGGCCGTCACACAGCCTCAGGAAGGCCAAGACAGGGGCCTCAGATGGGAGGGGAGACAACACAGGCAGGCAGAAGGGACAGAGGGGACCCTTTAACCTGAGACACACACAGGCATGGAGGGAAGAGTAGGACAGAAAAGCAGAGACGTCAACGGAGGGGCACAACCGAGTGGCAGTGGAAGCCCCACAGCCTGCAGGCGCTCACCATGGTCTCAGGACCCTTGGCACTGGTCCGCTCCTCAGCAGGTGGGGGCAGTGGGGGGCTGCTCCGGGCCGTGGGAGTCCAGGTCTCTGGCAGGGGTGGAGGGGCTGGTGGTGTGGGCTGCCCCTCAAGCTCAGACTCTGGGGCAGTTGGCTCTCGGACTGGGCCAGGCTCCAGAGGCTGCCGGGGTGCAGGGCCAGGCCGCCCAGAGGCACCTGCCTCAAAGGACCCCACGGGAATGCTGGCGATGGCTGCCTTCACTTTCTGGGGGGCTTTCGGGCTGGGCCGCTGGGCCTTGGGGGCCACTAAGCTGTAGGTCATGGAACCTGCTGGTGGGGAGAAAAGTGTTTGCTGAGCCAGGCCTGACTGGAGCCCATCCCCTGGGTCCCCTAACTCACTCTGCTCTGGGTTGATCTGACACCTACCTGTGGCACTGGGGAAAGGGCTAGTCGGGGCTGGGGTGGCCGTGGCAGGGGCTGACGGGCCCTTGGGCAGAATGGTGGCTGCAGGTGGGGTTGTGCTGGTGGCCACAGTGTAGACCAGGCTTGGGGGGGCCTGGGATGGCTGGGCCAGGGGTGCTGAGGAGGTGGGTGCAGGGCTGCCAGAGTAAAACGCCGTTATGACAGGACCTCCAGGGGCTGCACAGGCAGGCGGCAGCTGGGGACTGGGCACAGGCGACACGCCCACCTGACCGGGAGCCAGCAGTGGGGCTTGGCCTGCTGAGAGACAGAGAAGGAGAAGCAGAAGACCAAGTTAGGGCCTGGACTGCCTCAGCCCCACCCTGGGTCCCCAGCACTGCCTGCCAGGCCGCCCCTCACCTGAGAGCAGGGGCTGCACGAAGGCGGGGCCGCTGGGCCCCAGCGAGGTGAAGCCTAGAGCTACAGAGCTCGTGGGCCCGTACGAGGTGACTGTTCCAGCCTGGCTGGACGCAGGGCTGGTACCCAGGGGCAGCGCGTGCCCGCCCGCTGACTGCACATAGGTGATTCTGCCGCAGGGAGAGGAAATGGGGACGAGTGAGGTAAGCCGGCCCCGCCCCACCCCTTCCCTGGCCTCTGAGTGTGGGCTCAGCTGCAATTACCTGGTAGAGGAGGGCAGCAGGACCTTCTGAGGCTGCGAGGTGGGTCCAGGGAGTGTGGCTGGGCTCAGGGGTGGCACCAGGCCGCTGGGTGTGCTCACAGGCACCGGGGTCAGCTGGATGATCTGTGGGGAAGGGCACCCATAGGGCAGGATGAGCTGTGGCCCCAGACTGGGGCAGGGGAAGACCAAGACCTCAAGTGGGACTCTAAGCAAAAGCAAGGAACACAGAACTTGGGGTGAGAACAGGATGGGCAAGATGACAGTGAGAGGTGGGGACACAGAGAAGGAGTAGGGTACAGACACTGAGAACTTGAGAGAGTCAGGATGCACAGAGACATCACGGAAGATGGCAAGACAGAGAACCAGAGACACGGAAAAGCAGAAAAGACTGAAAGAAAGACAAAGAAATGATGGGATACAGGGGCCAACACCCAGCAGGTGAAGAGAAAGGCAGGCCCTCACCTTGCTGGGGGGCTGGGCACCATTCTGCACAGGTACTGAGAAGGGCGGGCTCACCAGTGGCAGCGGCTGGCCGGCCCCTCCACCCCGCACTGACATGCTAGGGGCGGCCAGGGGCACTAAGACCTTCCCAGGTAGCAGCTGGGCTGAGCCACCCGGGGGCGGGGCCTGCACGGGAGAAACTGACTGGGCTGGAAGTTAAGAGGCAAGAAAGGAAAAGGTTACAAGGGAGCCAAACAGGACTATGGCCCCTCTCCTAGTGCTGCCCGGCCCAGGTCTCACCTTTGGGGGGTGGGGCGGAGGGTACAGACTGCAGGATGGGGATGCCAGGAGTGGGTGCAGTGGCGGCCAGGACTTTGCCGTTGGTGGAAGTGCCCGGTGGGAGGGTGAAACGGATGCTGGTGGTGGGTGCAGGGCCGCTGGGAGCCGCTGCCTTGGTCCCAGGGGCTGGTGCTGGGGCAGGTGCCACCTGAAGCTGCTGGGGCAGCGTGGGCAGGATGTACTGTACCTGGGTGATTCCCCCAGCCTTGCCCAGGGCACCTGGTTGCAGGATGCCCAGGGGTACTGGCCCATTGGGGCCACTCCCAGCACCTGCTCCTGAGCCCGCAGTGGTCCCACCGCCAGGGGCCCCCTGGGCGATGAACTGGACAGCAGGGGGTGCAGGGGCCCCATACCCCGGGGTGCCCACCAGTAGGTTAGTGACAGTGGCAGGCGCCTTCCCCACAGTGCCCAGCAGGGGTCCAGCCACCAAGTGTGGGGCTGGTGAGGTGGCTGCTGCCGACTTCTTGTCCGAATACACTAAGCTGACACCCAGCGGGGAGCCCCCAGGCACCCGAGACCCAGTGCCCATTTCAGTCCTGGCACCTGCTGTGTCATTTGGAGACGCCTCAGCCCGGCCAGAGGAGGGGAAGGGCTTAGAGGCGATGGGCACAGGTGTGCTGCTGACAGGCCGCACCACGTTGGTGACCATGGTGGCAGCAGGACGGGACAGGGGAGCTGCTGGGGCCCCGTAGGCCAGTGATGGGGCGGGGGTGGAGGGCACTCTGGCTCCGCCGCCCTCTTGCTCCTCCTTGTTTGGAGGCAGCACCAGTGTCTGCAGGATGTTTCCTCCTCCGCTGGGAGGGGCTGCGATGACCGAGGGGCCTGGTGGCTCCAGGCCACCCACACTTTCAGGTCTCTTGCGCCGGAAGGTGGCAGGATCCGTTGGGAGGAACCGGGTCGCCTTGGAAGGTGTCGCTGGACCCCCAGCCCCAGGGGGTGGGGGCCGTAGGGGGCCCGCTGTGCTGCCCTGACCAGACTCCTGGGCCTTGAAAGTTCCTGAGCCCAGTGAGAAGGAGGTGGCTGCCGAGGCTGAGGAGGAAGCAGGCGAGGACGCAGAGGAGGATGGGGCGGAACCATAGCCTTTGCCAAAGCCTACAGGAGGATCCGGGGGCCCTGGGGGCTCAGGGTCCAGTGGGGGGCGGCAGTGGGTAAAGGAGGAACGGATCACAGGTGAAAACACCTTCCGACCAAAGCCCTGCATGAAAGGAAGGGAGACACCCCAGCTCAGGACACTCCGACACCTCAATAGCAGCCCCCTAGCCATGCCCATCCAGCCTGTCAGCCAGGCCAGCCTAGGGCTGCATCCCTGCCAACTGAAGGCCTCAATTCATCCTGGCTGTGACCCAACTCCCCACGAGGCAAGCAGCTTGCCCTCTCTGGACCTTAATCTCCCCCTCTCAAGCACCCGGGAGAAACAGACATTCCCGTGGCTTAGGAGGGAGTGTGATGGGACAGCACCGTGACCCAAGCCCTCACCTTGTTGCCCTCTGGGTCCTCCCCAGAGCTGTCCCCACTCTCGCTGTCGGTCACCCGCTCCTTGCACTTGAGATCAATGTCGGTGGTGCCGAAGCCATCGTCAGCTGAGGGAGTGGAGGGAACAGTATGGGGAAGGGGCTAGATGCAAGGGGACCCAGGAGGAACAGTCTGGAGCCTGGATCTCAGCTCTGCTCCAAACCGGCAGAGAGTGCTGTCCAGGAAGGCTACTCCTCAGCCCAGGGCTGTGCCCACATGCCCAGTGCCCAGTGCGGGAGCCTATGAGCCTGCAGGAAAGAGCCCCTAATACTGCACCTGAAGATCTGGTCACACCCTTGTCCTCCAGATTTCCTGCAGGGCTGGGGGCTTCCTGAGGGCAGGGCTGGGTTTATTCAGCAGGGCCTGAACTGGCCACATGCAACCAAAAACCAAGTGGAAAAGAAACCAAAGGGGCCTAGGGGCCTGGATCCAAGTTCTGCCCACCCTCTGAGCCTTGGCTTGCTGGGTCCTGGGCAAGATTCTGGGCCCTGCAATGCTCACCAATGACATCATCATCCCCTTCCTCCTCACAGATGACCATGCGCTCCTCATCACTTGTCATGTCCTCACTGGCCGCACGCTGAGAACGAGAAGCTCGGGTGGGCAGCAGCGGCGGCCGCCCAGTGGCCGCCAAGGCACCTCCCTCACCAGGGGCTGCAAAGGGTCCTGGAGCTCCATACTGGGTAGAAGGCTTTGGGCCAGAGTACGATGCAGGGCCAGACACCATCTGCAGGATAGGTGGCAGGGAGGGTTCAGCGGGGCTGCTGCCTTGGACAGGCTCCCTGCCCACCCCCCAGGGGGCCTGCACCCCAGACCTGCGTCAGTTCCTGTAGCGCCTGACTGTCTACTTCTCCGCCGTCCAGGCTGTGTACCCCACTGTGGGAGAAAGCTCGGGGCCGGGCTGAGCCAGGTCCCCCAACTGTGTGTAGCCGTTCTGCTCCACAGGAGCTGCTCCCCGGAGCCTTGGTGTCTGAGCTCAGGAGTGTCTGGGCTGCAACGGACAGGAGCTCAGAGGACACTGTAAAGTGGAGGAGGGAGCTATGACAGTCAGTACGCCTGTCACCAGCACCTAGACTGGCCCAACAACCCATAGATATTTCTAGGTACTAGGCAGAAGCAGGCTGGAATTTCTGGGCCACTTGGTGAAAAAAAAAAAAAAAAACACCACCCACCACCAGTCCAGCATCTCCTTCCTGCTGATTCCTGCCCTCTGGGGTTGCAGCAGGCCCATTCCCTGGGGGACAGCCCTCCTGAAAGTAAGGAGGCCTGGAGAGAGGTTCACGTGGTGCTGGCTAGCCAACCGCTGGCCTGAACCTCGGTTCCCTCATCTCAAAGAGGAAGTAACTAGTGTCCCCACTCTCATAGAAGTGCATATCCATAGGAACTATCCATCTATCCTCACAGAACTGCCATACCCATAGGCTCACTCCAAAAATGTGCCCCAGAACATCGCCAGGCACACCAGACACCCTCAGTAAGTGGAAGCAGCCCATCAGGGGTGTTTGTGAGCTGCAGTGGCTCCAACTATGGTGTTGGGGGCCAGCCAAACTGGGGTTTACATTCTAGCTCTGTCACTTGCTTGTTTATGACTTTAAGCAAGTGATTTTGCCTCTCTGAACCTCAGTTTTTTCTTCTAGAAATAGAATGGGGTTTTGTAGACTAGAGCTTATATTCCCTGTAGTGCCTGGCACATAGTAAACACTCATTAAACAACAGTTGATAATGAGATTGCTGTTTGGGAATCTTAGTATCTGTCCGGATCTCCCTGGCTCCTTCACATGAATCAACTGCCGGTTCCTTTACGGATAAGGGTAGCCAAATAAAAGCGATACAGCAGAGAGGAGCTGCTGGGGCAGGGGAGGAGCAAGCAAGGGGGTAGCTGGTGGCTCTCGGGGAGGAAGGTGGCAGGGTGGGAGAACCAAGGGGCTGACTAACCCCCAGGGGCAGCAGCAGTGCCCGTCTCCGACATGCTCCGCTCCCGCGTCTCCTTGTGCCCTCCTGCCAGCCCCAGGCTCGTGGGCTTGGCCTCTGAGCTGGACTTCTTTCGGTCCTTGTTGCACCACTTCCAATCTGGGTGGGCCTTGAAGTGGGCCTCCTTCACCTGGCAGGAGAGGGCAGGGCAACCCTTCACTCACCCACCCCACCAGAAGAAGCTGGGAGGAGCCAAGAGGCAGCTGCATTACCTGGAAGGCCAGGTCGTGGTACTTCTGCTTCTCCTTGGGCCCCAGGGCGTACCACCACTCGCCCAGGATCTTGCTGACGGTCCGGTTGTCCTGGTTGGGATGACGCTGGTGGACCAGGGCCCGGTGCCGCTTGCTGAAGATCATGAAGGCATTCATGGGCCGCCGGATGTGGTCCTTCTCCCGCTGCATTAAACACAGCCCAGAGCGGGACAGTTAGGACCAGGGAGACAGGTGTGGGTGGCCACAGGGTGAGCACGGGACAGGCAGGGATAAAGTACCTTGTTGGGGCTGCGCCCATCCTTCTCAGAAGATGAGTCCCGTTCCTTGGGTAGGGCACTGAGGGACTGGGTCCGACGTTTTCCGGGCGGTAGAGGCAACTGGATCTCAGGAGACATGATGGAGAGGAAGCTGCGGCAGGGCAGCAGGGACAGTGAGGGCCATGTCTCTGGCCATCCCACCCTCAAGTCCCAGGC
This sequence comes from Symphalangus syndactylus, assembly GCF_028878055.3. Taxonomy (NCBI): domain Eukaryota; kingdom Metazoa; phylum Chordata; class Mammalia; order Primates; family Hylobatidae; genus Symphalangus; species Symphalangus syndactylus. Next base: position 20,190,726 of record NC_072439.2, read on the forward strand.
CTCAGGGAACTCACGCATCATCATGATCACTCTCTGTCTCACTGTCCAGCCGGGGCTCTCCTGGGGGGCCGGGGGCCTCCTCCTCTGTGGTGGGAGGCGGACCCTTACCAGGTTCCACCACCCCCAAAGGGTGTGGGGGTCCAGGTCCTGGGCTCTCAGGGCATGTGGCTCCAGGGGGCCGCCCAGGGTCAGCACTCCCTGTCCCACCTGGTGGCCGTTCATGAGCAACAGCTGCCGACTCAGCAGGTTCTGGGGACACAGAGGTAGATCAGAGGGCTCCTAGGCCACCTGGACCCCACACCCTTGCCTGCCCCCAGTCCCCCCTAGCCCTCACCTTTGCTCTGGTTGGAGGCCACTGGGTGGCTGGCAGGTTGCTGGGCCTCGCTCGGCTGCACGGAGGGGTCAGGCTGGCTGGGTGCCAGGAAGGGGACTAAGGAGTGCCAGGGGAACACAGCCACAGAGCGAGGTTCCACATTCGTCCACACTGTGGAAAGGAGCCAGGTGAATGTGCAGCAGGAGGGCCTGGCCCCAACCCCAACTCAAGCTCTTCCCCACCCTAGATGAGGTAGCCCCACCCCTTTTGTCTACCCCCCACCCCCAACACCAGAGCCTCTTGGACTCGTCCATGCAACGTCACTCAGGAAAAACTCCTCCCTGAAAGGTTTCTAGATTTATAAAAAAGAAAACAGAAGCGGGGAAGGGAAATAGTACTCACGCCCCACTCCTCCCCCCACCAATCTACACCAGCCCTGCCACCAGGGACCAGGCCAGAGGAACGATTTGCTCCTGTCACAAACCAGGTCATGCTTGGCTGCCATCCCACACTCCCAAGGCCCCAGACCTCTACGGGCTGGGACCCCCCACCTCCGTCATGCCACATTCCCAGCAGCCCAGTCGCCACCCAACACAGCCTCTCACCTTGGCCTCATGCTCTCTTTCCCTTTCCTGAGGCTTACGGCCCCACGTCCCCTCCCCTCCAACTCTCCGTTCACTACCCACAGGCTGTGGGGTCTCTTACAACTGTGGCGTGGGAGAGGTCCTGCTCCTTGCCTTCCTCCCCCACCACAAACAGAGTGCCAGACCTGCCCTTCCTGGCTGGGCACAGGTGGCTCCAGCAGCTCTCTCCTTTGCCCCCACAAAGACAATGCACCATCCACAAATCGGCCTCCCAGCCTCCCTCGCCATCAGCTCCTCGGCTTATCTGTAGTCCAGGGTCCAGCCCCCTTGCCCAAAACAGGGGAGGGTGTGGTAAACTCCTTGGAAGAAAAACCACGGACAATGGGCCAGAAGACAGAATTGTAACAAGTCTCTACCCAGAGAGGGCACAAGTGCCAGGTGTTTCCTTGAGGATATGCACAGGAAGATGCTTCCTCACCAAGAGGCTGGTCCCAGGGGTCCAACCTTCAGCCCCAAGAGGTGGGTGGTGGAAGAGCAAGCCCTAGGCTGGGACCTACCCCTGGCTGGACTTTTGGGGAGGGCCTAGGATACGAGTGGGCTTCCCCTCGCACTGCCTGGCTCCCTGGGGGAAGTGGAACCAGCAGAGGAGAGAGGCCCCTGCTCGGGGAAGATGAAGAAGGGAGGAGGGAACCGCCCTAGCCCTGCTCTCCATCATTCCAGGCCTTCCCTTGATCCAGATCAACCTGACCTGAGGTGACCTCCCCATGCCTTCAGAAGCCTGGACAGGGGGGAGCTCTGTGCGAGGCACTGGCCTCGAGACCTGATTCTGTGAGGGGCTGACAAAGGAAAAAGTAGACCTCAGGAAACAAGGGACTGGGATCACGAAGACAGCACTGAAGAGCACTCAAGACTACGATGACCCTGTCCCTTACCCCTGAAAACCCGCTGGGCCCTCCAACCCCATATAAAAGCCTCCAGGGACTTAGATCTGTGTCTCTCTTTGCAAAGATCTTTCCCATCAGGGCCTCCTCCTTTCTGGGGGGTGGGGAAAAGGGACCCAGCAGACAATGGAGGGCAGTCCTTTGGTCCTGCTCCCTCCTGAACCCCTCCCCAGTGCACAACCCTCCAGGTTCTTAGGTGTCGCGCTCTCTGCAAACTACACCACACACACTGCAGCCCGTCACTCTGATCTCAGCGAACAGTGCCTCACTCGCTTCCTGAGCCCTGTCCTGAGCCCCACTACCCAATCCAAGCCTCCTCCCCTAGGACCAGCAGGTCTCGTGCTGTTCCTATTCTACCCCATGCTCCAGAGCCAATTACTCTGCACCCCTCACCTTTCTATTACAGCCGACCTGTGCCATCCCATCACTTTAACATCACAGCTGTCCCCAGATACGCCCCACTCCGCTACACTCCCACCTGCCATCACTAACCACTCGGCCCGGCCGAGCTCCGTAACTTTCCCCGTCATCCCTTTACTCTGCCTCTACTGTTCTCTCCCCTACTATACCCCCATCACCGTTACTCCGCACTTAGCACCCCGACACCTTGACCCCTGCAGTCCCAGGGCCCAGGCGCTACTGACCGAACATGCCGAGGCCACGGGAGGCCGCGCTGGACGCGGGCATCAGGGGCCTGTGGGCGGAATACATGGTCCGGCGCAGGGGGGACCCGGCAGGGGCTCGCACCTCCTCAGCGGCCGACGCCGCTCCGCCCGCAGCCCGCTCCTCGGCCGTCGCCGCTTGGGCCCGGGGGGAGCGGGAGGCCGTCGCCGCATGCCCCCCCCCGCCGCCCCCCTCCGGCCGCCCCACGCGGGGGTCTCCGCCGGGCGCGCCTGCGCACAGCGCCGCCTGCCTCCCGCCGCCCGGGGGGCGGGGGAGGTCAGCGCGCACCGGTCCCGCCCCGCCCCCCGGCGCGCGCGGGGGCCGTCACGGGGCGCGCGGCACGGGGGCCATCGGCGCCGCCCCCTCCCTCTCCCTCCTCCCTCGCGGAGTCCGGCGGGCGGGGCAGGCGGGGCAGGCGGGGCGGGGCGCGGCGCGCGTGCGCGGGGGCGGCCCCCTCCCTTCCCCGCTCGCTGGCTCGCTCGCTCGCTCCCTCCCTCCCTCGCAGCTCCGGCGGGTAACGGCTCTGGCCCCGCGCGCCCCGGCTGCCGGCGCCGCTGCCCCGCCTTTCCGGGCCCCGGGCCCGAGGCTCAGCGCCGGGTCGACCTCCGGCCCCGGGCGGGCAGACGGACCAGCGTGCGTGCGTCCGTGCGCTCCGAGCGAGCCCCGCGCCGAACCACCGCCGCCTCCCCGCCCCGCCACTACTACGCGCTCCCCTCCCCCCGCCGCGCCTCCCCCCGCCCCTTCCCCGCTTCCCCCGCGGCCTTCCGCGCAAGCCCGGCCCCCCGCGAGTGAGCCCATTGGCTGCCGCCGCCGCGCGCGGGTCAGGCCCCGCCGCGCCCGCCCCCATTGGCCGCCCCGGGGGAACGTCAGTCATATGCAAATAAGGGCAGGGCGGGGCGGGCTCCTGTTGGCCCCGAGCCGGCCGGGGGCGGGGCCGCGGTAGGAGGGTGGCAGGGAGGGCGCACTGCAGTAAAGGCACCGAGCCAGGGGGGCGGTTCGGGGCGCCGCGCTGCGGAGGTCCCAGGGTTGTGCGTGGTGCTGTTGTGTGTCCAGTCCACGCGAGGAACACGCTCACGCGCGGCTCGGCCCGCCTCCCGCACACCCGCCTGGGCGCGCCTGGCCCCGCTGGGCAGACAAACTGCGCGTAGGGCTGGGCGAGGCATCCTGAGCCCTCACCTACTCACACTCACACTCCTCACAGACATACACAGATACACTTTCGTGCCACACCCATTATCTCCTACACACCCCACGGGCACATATGCCCTCTGTCTTACACCCACACTGTCACACCTCACATACCTGCTCACACATAAGTACAACCTCACATGCTCACGGTCCATCGCTCCCCACCCACCATCGTGCATTCACCCGTCCTGTTCACATCACCCATCTCATCCATGCCCTGTCACACATGCCTCGCCAAGCCGCATCCTCATCACACCCCCACCAGCCCACATGAATCATGCAAACAGACAACATGTCAAACAGGAGGAACTCAGCATAGCCCTGCTTGTCCACTACACACACTCCACACCCCTCCCACACAACCACACACTCCTCCGTCACACACACAGCCTTCCTAGCACTCACAAAGCGCCTCCTATCCCCAGTGCACACTCAGCTCTCACAGACACCATCATACCGACCCCACCCTCTATATAATCCTACCCTAATGGGCGCTACCTGCTTCAGTACGCAGGCCCATCAGGTATACAGAGCTCAGTGGCCACTGCCATCATTCAGCCACCCACCCTGACACTCATTGGCCACTCTGGACCCTCTATCTAGCAGCATAAGGCAGGGAACCACAGAGCACACCATGGATGGCCCCACCACATTACTCTGCCAGCCACCCACTAACCCCCACCCCCCCAGAAAAAAAAGGGCCAGGAAGAAAGGAAACTAACACTTACTGGGGCTGCTGTGTGCTGGGAGCTTGTATGTATTATCTGGTTCATTGAATCCTCACAGCCACCTAGGGAGGTATGCTTTATTACACCCATTGTTCAGGTGAGAAAATGAGCCTCAGAGATTGAATAAATTGTGGCAAGATCATGCAGTCAAGATGTACCAGCCCAGAGCTCCAACTCAAGTGCTGTTTCCATTACTCAAGGCTTAACCTCAGGGTGGACCCAGGGAGGGAACTCCAAACAGAGGCTGGGGAATATAGTTAGACAATGATACAGAGCCACGTGGACCACAGAAAGGTGAGGGGGCTCACACGAAGACACAGGCAAGGATGTGGAGCCCATCTGGTAGAGACCCAGAGGCCCTGGATCACCCAAGAGGGGCCCTGGGGCCATACCCGGTAAAGGCACAGGACTGGGGTTACACACTTGGGCACGTAAAGGTTGCACAGGCTCAGATGGACCAAGACTGGGCTCTTACACAGGCTGGATGGTCGACAGGAGCGGACGAGCCCTTTCCCCAACCTGCCTCATCCACTGACAGAGCTGAAGGAATGGAGAGGGGGCAAAAACTGGGTAACCTGAGCCCAAAAGGGAAGGGAAGGTCTGTAGCCCTCTGACCTCCAGAGACTGCAGGGCCAGACACTTGGCTGTGAGCCTGGAGGGGCAACCAGAGGGACTATTAGGTGACTGCCCCCTCCTTCCTATGCAGCCCCAGACTCAGACCCTCCATTACCTCACTGCCCCAGGGACTGCAATGTGAGGCACGAATTGAGGCTGAAATCAATGTGGCCCGCTATCTCCCCACCACTGCCCCCACCACTGCCCCCTCCTCTCCCCACCGGTGAGTGAGTCACCTACTGGCAAGTTAACCCCTTCTCTACTGCAATACAGTCCAAGGACAGAGCTCAGAGGAGCTCTGCCCCGCAGATCCCCCACTTCTGTTGGTTGAGAAAAAGAGCCAGGCATGGCACAGGAGGGAAAGAGGGCCCCACACATCTGGGAGGGGTGCACATCTGGTAGAAGACACAGTGCCCACGGAGGAGAGATGGGAAGAGGCCCCTTGCGGGGCAGGGTACAACCAAGTGGGGGCCTAGCCTGGCAGGGAGGGGCGGGAATCCGGGCGGGAAGGGCCCCCCTGCCCTGGGCGCTGGGCCAGCCCTATACTTAGCTTCTATTGTTCAGGGTGGAGGAACCCTGGGTGGGGGTGGATTAGGAGCAGAGGGGAGGGAGCAGGTCCTATCCCTAGACAGCTCCCTCTCTTTTGCCATCCCCAACCCTAACTGGGGTCTCCCTAGTTGGAAAAAGGTACTGAGCACGACTGTGATGGCAGCCACCCCCCTGCACCAACCCCTAACCAACTCCACAGAAGGACTGCCCCTAAACAGCCCCCACGGTGCCACCACACCCAGGCCTGGGGACAGGGAACCCAGACGAAGACATCAACAGCCACCCGGGCAGGCGGTACAGGCTGAGGCCTGCCCAGAGGCCCGGGGCCAGCAGCCAGGGATGCTGACAGACTGAGGGACAGGCAGACGCGCACTCTAAACTCACGGGGCCCATTTATTGAGCCCGCTAGGCACCGCACCCCTGCCGGCCGCCTGCGGCTCCCCACCCTGCTCTCCAGGCCCGGGTCCCCGCCTCAGCTCACCACCCCGGTGTCCCCAGCTCCCCTCACCCGCTTTCCACATACACACCCACCCACCCACCCCGGGCGGCGTCGGCGACGGCCAGGGTTGCCTGGGGAACGAGCCCAGGATTGGGCTGGCGCGGCTCGGCAAGGATGGGGGGCTAAAAATAGCGCTAGGGTGAGTCAGTGTGAGTGGGGCTGGGGTGGGCAGGGGGACCAGGAGGAAAAGACAGACTGGGGAGAGTGTGTGGGGGATGGTCCCCAGGGATTGGGAGATGGGTGGGATGCGGGAGTGGGGGTATTGAGAGACGTGGGTTTGGGGAAGGGAAGGTGCGGGGGCGGGAAAGGGGTGTACAGGCGCTGGGGCTGGGAGGGTTGGTCGGCGCGGGCTGAGGGAGGCGCCAAGGCCCGAGCAGAGGAGGGGGCGCCGCCCTGCGTTCCCTCCCCTCCCCGCGCTCACGAGATTTTCCACTCGCCGGCTGGCCCCCAGCCAACCCCCGGCAGGCCCCACAAAGCTGCTTTGTGCAGGGAGGGCGGGTGGGTGCCCGGCCGGCCTGACACCCACGCGGGCCGCGGCGGGGCGCCGGCCAGCTGGCACCCGAGCTGTCTGCGGTGGGAGGGAGGGTCCCCCACCCAGCTCGAGGACGCGGCCGCGTAGGGGTTAATCGCTCAGAGGCGGAGAAGCAGGTCTCGGCCAATCAGCGGTCAACGGGCGAGACGGCAGCCAATGGGAAGGACGGAGGCCCGACACAGGAGGCCTGCACCCAGGGGCGCGCGGGAACCCACACCCCTGGGTGCCAGCGGGGGCTGGGCGCGGCCCTCGCTGGGTGCCAGTCCGCTTCTACACAGCCCCCGAAGCACCCGGTTTCCCTGACTACTTCGCAAGAAACAGGCTCATAGGGGGGATAGCATCTTGCAGCCGCGAGGTGGCACGGCCGGGATTTGAACCCAGATCTATCTGGCTTCACAATCAGTTTTTCCGCCGAAATAGGGGGACGGGAGTTCCTGCCCGGGCCCTCGTGGGGAGCGGGAACAGGGAATAGGGTGGGGGTGAAGGAGGCGGCGCGGCGGGCTAGGGTCCAGCCGCCTGCGGTGCAGCCGCTGCCGCCGGTGGTAATGGGAGCCAGACGCCGTCGCCGCCGCTAATGCGCCTCCCTCCCGGCCACTAATGGAGCCATTAATACCCGGGCGCCGGGGGCTCCGGGACGTACCCCCCAACCCCCTCTACCGCGCATGCGCGCGCCTGCTATCCCACCGCCGCCTGCCGCCCCACCGCCGCCTGCCGCCAGGAGGCAGCCTGAGGCCTCGCAGCTCCTGGTGCTGGGGGCTGCTAAGCTGGGGGAGCTGGGGTCTCTTCTACAAAGTCACCAAGACTCCTGCAACTTCACAAGCTCTTCCTCCTCTCCTCCTCTTCCCCAAGCCATCTTCTTCCCAACTCCTGCCTTTCCAGGGCGGTCGCCAGGGGTCTCTGACACCTAGATCCAACATTTTCCCTCCCCTGCTCTAAATGCCTTCTTGGTTCTTTACTGGCCCGCGTAGAGCCCCAGCTTCTCAGCCTGGCATTCAGGCTGGGCCTGTCGTCCACGGCACCCTTCTGCTAAGCCTGGACTCTGGTGTCAGCTCCAGCCTCAACTAGCCACTCGGAGTTCATGCACGTTCACTCCTCCTGGTCTTTGCTCAGGCAGCTGTTTCAGGTGGAATTGCCTTTTCCTTTCTTTGACTACTCTGAAATCTACTCATTCCTCATACTTCAGCTCAAATGTCACCTCCAATGAGAAACCTACCTGATCCTCCCTTATCAGCCCCCATGAACCACTGAGTTGTCCCTGCCCCCTGGCTTCCCCAGACTCAGTACCTCCCTGGGCTCATCCTTGCCTGTGCCTGCATCCACATCTGCCTTCCTCACCCACTTGCCCCAGGACTGCTCAGCCCTGGGCCTGGCAGAGGGATGAGGAGGGAGCTGGCTCCTGCTGGTGGAGATAGGGTTCACTGTTTGAGACAAAATGGAAATTATGGTGGGCACTACCTGGATCTGGGGAGTCAGGAGACCCAGGGTTAACCCCTTTGGCCCCTCTTTTTCCCCACCTGCCCAAGCATAGTTGGTAGGTACTGCCTGGTCTCTGAGGCCCTACACATTGCGATGCACTATATCTGGGACTCGTTTCAATGAAGCTGGCATCAAATGAAAGGCAAGGGGTAACGGGGGAGATAGGATGACCTGGGTCATGCCCTCTGGCAGGTGGGTGGGCACAGAAGCTTCTTTCCTGCCGCCCCCTACAGCTGGATCTCCTAGCTTGGTCCACACAGCCCCCACTTTCCTGCCTGTCTTGGGAACAGGTGCTTGGATGGTGGATGGGTCTGCAGGATGGATGTCAGCACATCTCAGCAGATTTCAGGGACAGTAGTAGGCAGTTAATTTGTCAAAGAGCATGGGGGGCTCCCTGGCCTGGACAACCTCCCAACACTCCCCAAGAAGGAAGTAGGAGACCTGGTGCTTGGCAACTGTCCACTGTCTTAAAAGAACAGAACACCTGATATGCACAGGGTGGGGCTGGGAGGCTGGCATGGGGGCAGCAAGTCCATCTAAAGAGTGGGAGTAGGAGGGCCAAAGAGAGGCCAAGGCTGGCCCAGAGACACAGGATGCCAAGAATGGCAGCCACAACAGAAAGAGGGTGGGCTGAAAGCTCAGACAAGGACTGAAGTCCAGAGAGGGACAAACCCAGGAAGACATAGGGAGCCCCCAGACTCAAAGAAGAGTCAGACAGACAGAAGTCCAAAGAGAGACACATGTATAGACCTAGAGATAAGAGACCAGAGAGAGATATAGGAAGCCAAGGATAAGACAGACAGACAGAGCCAGACCGCCAGACAGAGGCCCAGGAGAAGGCGCAACGCCTATCAACAAGGGGAAGCCAGGCAGGAAGCTGGGAGCTGGGAGGGAGGCCATACCAGGAATGGGGCTGAGACATCTGGCCTCCTGGACTGGGGCTGCAGGCCCTGGGGCGGGATCCTCTCCTGGGGAGCAGGCGGGAAGATTCAGAGGGAGGTGGCAACGGCAGCTGGCTGGCCATGCCATGCGCAGAATGTGGAGAATGCCAGCCGCCTGCCCCAGCAAGTCCTCCAGCGGAAGCAAATGCCTGGCTGGGGGCAGGAGCAGGCAGGCTGCCCTGGGCCGCCCCCTCACACCTGCTGCCCTCTGATGGAGGGTCAGGCCCTGGCACGGGCCAGCAGAAGGGACCAAGCCTGCAACCTCACTATACCACTGAACACGGTCTGCCCTATCTGGGCCCCGTGGGGAGAAGGCTCCAAGCTGCCTACCTCCCAAGGGCTTAGGGAGGCCTCTGGGAGAAGAATGAAAGGGCCGGCTGTTCAGGAACCTGAAGGCAGCCTGGATACCTCAGCATGGGTGTTGTTAGGGAGGCGCTCCTCAGAACTGCCAGGATAGGCACTGGACAAGTTATGACAACCAGGTGGCCCCCAGCAAGGGGCCTCCCTTCTCTGATCCTCAGTCTACCCCTGGACAACAGGCCTGGCAATCTGCTTCACAGCATCAGGTGGAGCTGATGAAACGGCCCCAAGCCCGGGGTTAGGCACACAGTCTTCACTCAGTAGAGTAGGTATTATTGTTATCATTGTTATTATTGAAAGTGCTTAAGGGCCTGGGATCTGGAGCCAGACAGTCTGAGTTCAAATCTCGGCTCTCGACAGCTGGGTGCGGTGACTCATGCCTGTAATCCCAGCACTTTGGGAGGCCAAGGTAAGAGGATCACCTGAGGTCAGGAGTTGAAGACCAGCCTGGCCAACATGGTGAAACCTCAGCTCTACTAAAAATACAAAAATTAGCCGGGCATGGTGGCGCACTCCTGTAATCCCAGCTACTCAGGAGGCTGAGGCGGGAGAATCACTTGAACCCAGGAGGCGGAGGTTGCAATGAGCCAGGATTTCGCTACTGCACTGCAGCCTGGGTGACAGAGCCAGACTCTGTCTCAGAATCCTGGCTCTCTCTCTTCCTAGCTGGGGGACCCTGGGCAAGTCACTTAGCCTCTCAGGCTATGGTTTCCTCCTCTGTCCAATGGAACTAATAATCATGGTACCAGCCTGGGGCATTGTGAGGATTCAGGGAGTAAAGGCTCAGCAGGACTCATTGAAGTGTGCCAGGCATGTGCATCACCAGTGCTGCTCGGTGAGTTATTATTACTGCCACTTTTGGTAGTGAGAGTCCCACAGTCCAGAGGTTGGGAGATGACTCAAGGCTCTCATCCTGCCCCTCACTGGCTGGCTGGCCTCAATCAAGACTCTCCATTTGTCAGGCCTCACTTTTCCTCATCTGGAAAATGGTAGCAAGAGCCCTGCTGGGCCTACTCTGGTAAGCCTCAGCATCCCCTGCACCAGAGCCATTCCTCCCCACACAGCAGGAGTGGCCACATGAGACAATGCTGTAGGGGCCATGTTGGGGGTTGTGGGCATATGGAGGGGTGAAGGGTAGGGGAGTGGTTAGAGACCCTCTGATTTAGTTTCTTCATTGCCTAAGGACAGAAATCCCTGCTGTGAAATTTTGCTTGTATCACCTATAACAACAAATGTAAAAAATGTTGGCGTCAGGGTGAAACACACAGCTCACAGCCTCAGTTCTGTACATGAGCATGAAGGGCAGGCATAGCCCGTGTCCCTGTGCCCTGTCCCTAGGGACTGGCCTGGGCTGGAGCCCCAAAAGGGCAGGGCCAGGCCAGTGCTCCTTCCTGAAAGGGCTCCTGCCCCAGCCCAAGCCACAGCGGCTCCTACCCACATCCACACCCAGCCTCCTTCCTCCCTGGTCTCCCTGCTTCTGGCCTCAGAGACTCAAACACACCCTCTATGGTGCAGCAGTGGTTGAATCTGCTCAAAACCTTCCATGGCTCCCTAGTACCCTCAGGATGCAGTTCATAATGATCTTACTTAAGAGTCCTCTCTCATCTGACCCTTGCTCACCAATCCAGCCACACATCCCCAACACCCACCCGCCATCTAGAGCCTTTGACTTTGCAGATTCAACATCTTACAGATATCTGCTTTTGCCTTAAGGCCTTTGCACAAACTCTTTCCTCTGCCTGAAGATCCTTCCTGCCTACACTGCCGAGCTCACATCTGCACACCCTTCAGGTTTCAGTTCATAGGTATCTGGCCCTTCTTCCAAGAAGCAGAGCCATGACTTCTCAGGCTGGACAGGCATCTTCTCTGGGCTCCCACAGCCTCCTGGCTTCCTCCACCCCATCCCTGACCACCCCAGACTGTTACTGTCTAGGGAGGAGTCTGTCTTTTCCAGAGGCTGTGAGCCCTGTGTAAGTAGGGCTGTGTCCTCAGCACCATCCAGTACAAGGCCAGGCCCAGCACAGGGCCAGGCCCTGAATCAACAGTAGATTAATAAATAAATAAAAATAAATAAGGCCGGGTGCAGTGGCTCACACCTGTAATCCCAGCATTTTGGGAGGCCAAGACAGGAAGATTGCTTGAGCCCAGGAATTCGAGACCAACCTGGGCAATATAGCGAGACCTCATCTCTATAAAAATAAAAAAATACATACATAAATAAACAAATAAGAAAGAAATGCTAGGAAGGAGCTTCTGACAGGTCTGTCACCCTCTCTGTGTTGCTCCTACAAGGCCCAGCCTGGCCTAGGTCTGTGGCTGTCCAGCACCATCTCAGAAATGCCACTCTCCCACCCCCAGCCTCAGCTCTCCAGCCACCCTGGCCTTCCCTCTCCCCCTCCTAGGCTGTGCTCCTTCCGGCCTCAGGGCTGTCCCATCGCCCTCCTCCCAGGAGGCTCTTCCGCCCCACGGTTGCAAGTTCCCACTCATCCTTCAACTCCTAGCTTACACGCCCTGGCCTCAGGGCAGCCAGGCTAGATTCACACCTGGAGGAGTGCCCAGCACACCCCTGCTGCCTTCCATGGCCGTGCCTGTGATGTTTACTGGACACAGTGGTAAAGATGAGGGCTCCAGTCCTGGTCCTGCCACCTCCTGGGAAGGACCTGTTAGAGCCTCCATCTGCCCATCTGTAATCCAGCACTATGACCACGTGGTCACGGGCCAGCCTGCCTGGTTTGGGGGCTGCTCCAGGATTTACTAGCCATGTAACCCTGGGCTAATTATGACCCTGGCCTTAGTCTCCTCTAAAGAAGCATAATCATAGCACTTTCCCATTAGGGTGGGTGTGGAAGCTAAAATGAGCTAATATTTGAAAAGGGTCTTTAGAAGAGGGGGTACATGGTAAGCGCTCTATGAGGTGGATGTGAAAATTTGGCAAGCTCACCTACATGCAGTGCTTACCATGGCAATGCCCTCGCCCAGTCCCCCAAGACATGGAAGCTGTTGCCACAATTATTCTCTTATCCCATCAGCTCCATGGAGACCTGACTCAGTCTGCACTCAATAAAGGTTTGCTGACTGATAGACCTCTTGAGACCACATTCACTGACAGGAGACCTCTGGAAACGGTGCCTTGAGCCTTTAAAGTCCAATCCCTTTCCTGACATGTGAATTCCATCTGCAACATGTGTGCAGAGAGGAGGCCGGCCTCCCCTTGAAGCCCTCCCAAGGTGAGGAGCTCACCTCTCGAGAGTTCGGCTTGCAAGAGGCCCTCTACGAGGTGAGCCTGGCGCAGCCCATCCACTTCCACCTCTTACCTGTTCCAGGCCGGCCCATGATGACTTCCTTCTTGGGGGCAGGGTGGCTGGTATAGCTGCTGGGCACCAAAACGGGCAACAGGGCAGCAGGTGAGGGGTGGAAGGCCACAGGCTGAAAGGGTGAAGAAGCCAGGCCAAAGGTGGGCATCGGCTGGGCCACGGCAGTTGGTGCAGCTGGAGGCACGGTGATGGGCACGGGGGCTGGCAGAGGTGGGGGCAGGCCAGGCTTCCCACTGGCCACCCCAGGGGGCACTGGGGTCTCACGGCAGCCCCGCCCAGGTCCCCCAGCCCGCACCTCACCAGCAGTGCCCACCTCGCCAGGGAATTTGGAGGGCAGTGGCACATCAGGATTGCGGACAATAACAGGTGAGTCCCGCTGCACGGCAGGCACCCTGCGCACAGAGGGCCCTGGATCCGAGGTCAGGCCGGCAGGTGGGGGCAACAGCAGCAATGGTGAGGGCTGGCGGGAGCGAGAGAAGGGCACAGCAGGGGACACAGCCCGGAAGCCAGCCGGCGTGGAGGGTGTAGGTGTGTGGGACACTGAGTCCACACCAGAGTCTAAGCTGTCACTCTTGGGAAAGTCTGGGGCGGCTCCTCCACCCCCTGCGCCAGGGGCCCCCAAGGCCCCTGGGTGCGGCAACAGCTCTGTCTTCCGTCGCCCAGGGCTGATGGGCACGGTGAAGGTCAGGTTGGTCTGGAAGGTGGGTAGGATTCCAGAGGAGTGGCGCTCTCGGGGGGCAGGTGGCGGTGGATGGGGGCCCAGGTCTGGTGGCGTCAGCACACCTGCCTTAGGGGTGCTGGCACTCAGGTGGCGACTGCGGACTGCAGTGCGCTGGATGACTGGCGAGGCATTGATGGGGCTGAAGTTGGCAGGGCGGAAGCCGAAGAGTGGCGAGGGTGAGGGTGACGGGGCTGGCGAGAAGGGCGATTGAGTGGAGACAGGTGAGAAGGAGGGTGTGCCTGATCGCGAGCTGCCCAGCGACACCAGCATCACGGCCGCCTCACACTCGTCGAACTCAAAGCGTGACAAGTCAGCAGGGGCCACCAGGCGTGGCCGTGAGTCTCCACGAGCCGCCACACTGCTGGCCTCACTGTCCCTCGACGTCTCATCACCCCAGTCAAACTCCGTGCTGCCCTCACGGGCTGCCACGGCTGCGGGCCGGCCCGCCCCCCCGGGCCCACTGTCTGCCAGGCCCTCCATCTCTTTGGTTCGCATGGACAGGTGGCGTGAGCAGTAGCCTCGCCGCTGTGACTCCTTCATGCAGCCATCTCGCGAGCACAGCCGGCGCCACTGCTTGCCGTTGAACTTCTTTCGTATTCCGCTGGGTGTGCAGACCACATCGCCCTTCTTGTACTTCTGTTGGGCGGCTGTCAGTGGTGTGCGGGCCCGGGCTGCCGGTGCTGTCCCCTTTTCCAGGGAGGCCACGCTGCTGCTGCGGCTGCCGCCCTGGCTCCCCTCCTGGCAGGGTGAGGGCTGCTCGCCAGGGCGGCCAGGGCCCACAAAGGCTGGAGACTTGGGTGGCGGCGACAGGAGCTGGGGTGGGGGCAGTGGGAGCAGGGCTGGGGTACCCAGGGCTGGGGGGTGCTTCTCCTCGCCCTCCTCACAGTGAGTACCCAGGTTGCCACCAAAGCTGATCTTAGAGACCTCAGCGTCCTCAGGCTGTTTGGGGTCCAGGGCAGCGGGGCAGGGTGGCAGGGTGGCCCCAGGCTCCGCCTGCTCTTCCTCAGGGCCTGTAGGGGGCTTCCTCAGCATGGTCTCAGGTTCCCAGGGGGGGCGCAGCAGGCGTAGGCTGGAGCGGGCTACCCACACGGCCTCCTCTGGCTCACGGTGCAGTGGCTGTGGGGGCTGCGGGAGGCTGCCTGGTGGGCCTGGCTGGGAACTGGGGCCAGGGCTGAGACGGACCTTGTAGGCAGCTGGCTTGGTGGCCACCTCTACCACCACGCCTTCCCGATAGGCAGCCACGCCGGGCTCCACACAGGTACACACAGCTGTGCCCACCACCAGGGCACCTGGTGGGGGTGTGGCATCCAAAACTACATCCACACCAGCGCCTGGCACCCCCTCATAGAAAGTCAGGGCTCGGTCACCAGGGAACTGCACGCCCAGGTCTTGGCTTCGGCGCACCTGGCGCACCACAGCCGGCAGGAAGAGGCCGTCACCACGCCGAGCCAGCACCCGCTGGGACCGCAGCTGCCGCAGGTCATAGCTGCCACTGGTGCTGCCAGGGGGCCAGGGGCCTGGACCACAAGCCTCAGCCGGCTCATCCTCCAGGTCCGCCGAGTGCTCGCTGGCTGTGTCAGTGGAGGAGGAACGAGTGGAGGTGGGTGGCCGTGGAGGCACCCCCAGGCCACTGGCCTCCTCAGGGGTCCGCACCCGCTCTTCAGGGGCCCCAGCCACCCCACTGCTGCCAGCTCCGTGCTCCTCCACATATTTCTTCTTGGGCGCTCGAGACTTGAACGTGGCTGTCTTGCGGCTGAGTGAGGGCTCCCAGCGGCCTGCCTCCCCATCCCCTTTGGGGTCCTCTGCTGGGCCTGGAGCCGGGTCGCCAGGGTGCAGCTCCAGTGGAGGACCTTCAGCCCCAGGGCCCCGCTCAGCCTCCTCCTCCTCTCCTTCCTCAGCCTCTTCGGGCCCGGGCTGCGGTTGCGGCTGCTGTGCCTCGTCGTCCTCCTCCTCTGGCTTGTCACCCTCCCCAGCCCCTCGCCGCCTCAGAGCCTTGGCCCTGGTGGCTGGGGGGGACTTGCTGCCACTGCCAGGACCTGAAAGGCCAGTGCATGCCTTCTTCATTGGCTTCATTTTTGTCCACCTGCAGGGTGGGACAGCACATGGGGATTACGCAGAGCAACTCAGGAACCCCCCCAGAGCCAGTGTACCCTAAGATTTCCCACTTGCTGAGTCTACTGTCTCCATCTCACCATCCCCAAGGCCTCCTCTCTGGCTGCCCTCAACTCATGTGATACCCCAGTCAGCACCAGGCACAGGTGAGCACCTGAGTCCCCTGAGTATACACACGCTGGCTCCTTGGAGAACATTCACAGACACCTGCTGGCTCTGCAGAGGACACAGAGCACATGCTTTGAACGCCCCAAGGGGACATCAAAAGCACTAATGGTTCACACCTATGGAGCACTCCCTGTGTCCTGAACTCCATGCTAAGCTTGCCTTTATTAACCCGTTTCATCCTCACAACAGCCCTAAAAGCAGGTGCTACTATCGGCCTCATTTCACACCTGAGGAAACCGAGCCACAAAAAGATAAGGCAACTTGTCCAAGATCATCCAGGTGGGAAACAGCAGCGCTAGGGTCTGAACCCAGGCTCTCCGGCTCCAGAGTCCGTGCTCCTGACCATTTCAGTGTGCTGCCTGTCACATGATCCAGAGGGCACATTTACTCGCACTGTCACCATGCAGAGAGTACATGCACTCAGACACACACACACATGCACAAGCACCAAGTCACAAAAAGGGTGGTGACTGAGCTGTGATATGAGCCTCTCTCCACCCCCCCACCCTCCCTCCACCCCTCTGGGCAGCCTGGCATGGCCAGGCATTGTGGGAAGAAGTGGGCAGCTGAGAGTCCCGAGGGACGGCTGCCCACTCTGCTCTGCACCCCAGGGCTGCCAGGTACAGCCATCTCCCCAGATCCTGGCAGGGAGCAGGCAGGGGCATGTCTGGGGCAAGAGCTCATACCCAGCACTGCCACGGGGCCGTGCATGAGCACACGCACGCGCACAAACACACACACACGCACACACACGCACAGAAGCACGCACACGTCATCACACAGTGGGACACAGAGCTACACCCCAGGGTTTCTCTGTCCCACTGGATGGGAGCCTGCTCCTCCCCCCACAGCACCCAGCGTGATACCCGCAAGCCCAGCCCCCCTCTTCTTGCCTGCATGCATCTCCGCCCTGGCTGGGCTGGCTCTGGCAGGGTGGCTGAGTCGGCTAGCCCCCCGCAGGCCCCCAAATATGCCCTCCAACTCCAAGTGGGGATAGGTGGGATAAGGTCAAAGAAAGCAGGACAAGCCCAACAGGCCAACCTCACCCACTTCCTGAACAGTCATTACTGCCCGCCCCCTTTCAAGCTGCCCTGAGAAAAGAAAAGGGGAAAAAACTTTACTCTGAAGTGACTAAGAGAACCTGAGAGGCCAAAACAGAGGCCTCTAGGAGGGTTGGGGGGCCCAGAACCATAAGCCAAACACAGTGAGAGGCAACCCCTACTCAGTCTTCCGGCTACTGGGGGACCCTTGACCTCATGCTCTCTCACTAGGGGCCTGCTCCTCCTGTGGACCCTGGAGTCCCAGGCCTGCCCTTTCTTGGGCCAATCCTGGGGTCCTCACAGGCAGAGCCTGGAGGGCGCCCCGGGGCTGGCACCCAAATGCCCAGAAGTTGGGCAGCCATCACCACCTAATACCCACTGACCCACTAGACTACAATATGTTGGGGACTGAGATCTGGCTCCAGCTTTTTCTAAACACAAACCTTTGCATACACCACCCAGGGCCTACAATCATGCCGCCTGGCCCCCCTAGACCTTGCTGCCTGGCCCAGCCTCTCTTCACCCCAGAGCTGCTTTCTTTCCCCTAGGGCCTACTCTCTTCCTGTCCACCCTGTCTGAATAACTCCCACCCAAGCCCCGGGGGCCCTCACCTTCCTCAGATCTGAGTAGTAACTCCCGGAGCCCAGGCCAGCCCAGACCCTGGCTCTTTGGGGTCTCATACCCTCTGTTCCCATTAGCCCTCCTGGCACCAGCTTCTCTGACACTCTCTCTCCCATCCTGTCACTACCTCTATTTCTACCTCTCTGTTAAAATGCCCTAGGCCCCCTCCTGTCACCCCCTCCTTGTCACCCCCATTTATCTCTGTCACCTATTCCTCCCAGTCACTCTCCTGTCAGCCATCTCTGGACCTGTCACCTTCTCTCCCCATCACCTCTCCTTGTCACACTCTCCAACTCTGTCCCCTCCCTCTCCCTGTCACCCTGATCTAGTCCTGTCACCCCTCCATTCCTGTTACCCTTCTTTGCCCACCACCCCCTCCCCCAGTTACCCTTTTTCTGTCAAACCCCCACCACTTCCTCCACTCCCTCCTCCCTTCCCACCATTCCGCCCACCCCTTTCCCCCTGTACCCCCTCCCCGTCCCTGCCACCTGTCCCTTCTCGGCCCCCAGCCCCCCGGACCCCCCTTTCCTGTGTCAGCCCTGGCCCCGCCCCTCACCTTGGGCTCGGCAGGGTTTCGGGGCGGGGGGCCGTGGCCCCGGCTCGGTCCGGTCCGGTCCCTCCCCGCCCCCCCTCCGGCTCTCCCTCTCGATTCTCCCTTTTTTTTTTACTCCAACACACAAAATGGTGAATGGACCTGCAACAGCTGGAGCAGCCAGCCAATCAGCGATCACAACCCCGCTGACCGGCGCCAGCCTAGACCAATAGATATCCGCAGACTGGTCGGCTCCGCCTCTCGGCGACGAGCGACGCTCGCGACGACCAATTGGGCCCATCGGGCAGCGCTAGGGGGCGGGGCCAAAGTCCAAGACCGGCCTCCCTCCGGGACCGACACCATCCTGAGCCTACGACTGCCGGATCTGCCTAGGGCCCTACCCTACAACAAGTGAAGGACACCAGCCGTGTCCAATTGCAGGCCGTCTTAGTTCCAAATGACAAATACAGTACCCAGTCGCCATGCAGCCTAGGCCGGAACCCAGCCTCTGTGAGGGACAGTAGCCAATGAAATGAAACGAGGAGGGGCTAAGGGACACGTTGTCCAATGGGCGGAGGTAGAAGGCGTGGCCCGAACGTTTGTTGACTGGCTAGTCGCAATTCCTGCTGGGAATCGTAGTCTTCTCACGTCTTCGGCCCATAGCCGACAGTACAAGGCAGACTACAACTCCCATGTGACAGAGTGCCTGGAGCACTAAAGAACCCCGGCGAGGAGAAAAAGTCGAAAAGGGCAGTTCGTCGTGAGTCTCACTGGACGCCAGGAGTATCTTAGACCCAGGGCCCCGACTCACCCGTATTCCTGGCTCTGGCGTCGCCGGTGGCTCCTCTCAGTGGCAGCGGTAGCGGCACGAGGGGGAGGTGCAAGGAGCAGCCAACCGCCACCCGTGAGCCCCGCAGCCAATCAGCAGCGGCCGGGGCGGTGCAATGACCTCACCGGTTCTACTCTCTTACCCCTCCCCCACGTGGTTGTTGCTGCCGGTAGACGGAGTAGGGAAGTTTTGGTTGGGGGAGGGGAGGAGAACCAGTGATGTCACCTTTCCCCTTCTTGATTGGCTGCCTGGTGGCAGGGACTACGACCAATTGACGGTCTCGGAAAGTCTGGCGCGGCCCCGCGGAAAGCCCTGTTGCCACCGGGCGGGGAGAGAACGCGCGCTTGTGGGGTGTCGCGCGCTGCAGTATGGGCAACGCGCGCGGCCTGGGGCCCGGGGGACAGGTCACCTCCTCCAAGAGTTTGACATTTAGGACAGCGCAATTTGACAGCCCACTAGGCTTTGGGGCAGGGGGCCGAGATGAGGAAATGCAGCGCTTCTTAGGGCTTCGCACTGCATTACGTGGAGAGCTACACTTTGTGGGTGTACGCCCCTGGCGGAGGCAGAGTTTTAAAGATCCCAGGGGTAGGGGATTATCACACTGGAGTGGAGGAGGACAGGGAGATGCCCTGTTTGTAGTAGGTGCCTGCTGTCCAGATACGGGTTTACCCAGGTGTGAACCTGTCTGCAATGCATCTATGCCCTCCACTTTGTATTCACCCTGGTCCGAGGCTAATGGGAAGCAATATGGGTATGCTGGCCGCAGGGAGGCTTTCTTTTGCCTGTGACAGGTTCGAATTCCACACTGGAATTCACACCACTTGTGAGGAAACTGCATCCAGTCTATTGCAAGTCATCCTGTCCATGAAACACTCAAACTACGTGTGAAAGAATGTGCTAGGGCATAGAGCTGGTTCGTAGCATAGAAGAAATATTAGTTGTCCAATGGGGTTCATGGAATATGAAGGATATTCACATCTATGAGAAAGTCCCACTGTTCACAAATTATTTGTCTTGAGATTGGGGGAAATTCACTGTCCACAAGGAGTTCAGACTTGGAAGGAATCTTATAACCTACACTGTTATATTTTTATTATTGTTTTTTTTCCCCCGAGACAGAGTCTTGCTCTGTCGCCCAGACTTGAGTGCAATGTCGCAACCTCGGCTCACTGCAACCTCTGCCTCCTGGGTTCAAGTGTTTCTCCTGTCTAAGCCTCCTGAGTAGCTGGGATTACAGGCACACAACACCACACCCGGCTAATTTTTGTATTTTTAGTAGACACGGGGTTTCACCATGTTAGTCAGGATGGTCTTGAACTCCTGACCTCGTGATCCGCCCACCTTGGCCTCCCAAAGTACTGGGATTACAGGCGTGAGCCACCCTGCCCAGCCCTGTTATATTATTTATACAATCTTAAACTATCATACTACTAGTACTACTGTAATATAATTTTATTTATTTATTTATTTATTTATTTATTTATTTATTTATTTATCTGAGACGGAGTCTCGCTCTGTTGCCCAGGCCAGAGTGCAGTGGCGCGATCTCGGCTCACTGCACACTCCGCCTCCCAGGTTCACGCCTCAGCCTCCTGAGTAGCTGGGACTACGGTCTCCCGCCACTGCACCCGGCTAATTTTTTGTATTTTTAGTAGAGACAGGGTTTCACTGTGTTAGCCAGGATGGTCTCGATCTCCTGACCTCGTGATCTGCACGCCTCGGCCTCCCAGAGTGCTGGGATTACAGGCATGAGCCACCGCGTCCGGCCTATTTATTTATTTTTAATTAAATTTATTTTTTTTTTGAGACGGAGTCTTGCTTTATCACCCAGGCTGGAGTGCAGTGGCGCGATCTCAGCTCACTGCAACCTGTGCCTCGTGGGTTCAAGCGATTCTCCTGCCTTAGCTTCCTGAGTAGCTGGGATTACAGGCACATGCAACCATTCCTGGTTAATTTTTGTATTTTTAGTAGAGACGGGGTTTCACCATTTTGGTCAGGCTGGTCTCGAACTCCTGACCTCATGACCCGCCCACCTCGGCCTCCCAAAGTGCTGGGATTACAGGCATGAGCCACTGCACCTGGCCTAATTTTATTTATTTTTATTTTATTATTATTTTTTTTTCAGACAGGGTCTTACTCTGTCGCCCAGGCTGGAGTGCAGTGGCAGCATCATAGCTCACTGCAACCTTGAATGCCTGGGCTCAAGCGATCCTCCTGCCTCAGCCTCCTGAGTAGCTGGGACCACAGGCATGCACCACCATGCCCTGCTATTTTTTTTTTTTTTGTAGAGATGGAGTCTCACTATGTTGTCCAGGCTGGTCTCCAATTTCTAGCCTCAAGCCATCCTTCCATCTTGGCCTCCCAAAGTGCTGGGATTATAAGCATAAGCCACTGCATCTAGCCTTTAATGTAATCCTAAAAGACAATTCATCCTTCCATATTGGGTGGACCTGGAGTTGAGGGAGGTTTGACAAAGCAGTTTATATTGTGCACATTGGGTAGATGCTGAATCTGGGGGAAATCTACACTCAAGAGAGTGCACACTCACTGCCTTTGTAGGTAGCCCCATGGGGAGTGGTTCATGGTATCACAAAAGGGGTTCACAGCAGCCACAGAAAGTTCTCCATGCATGGAGATGTGCCCTGTCTGTGTTAACTTTGTCATCAGTAACGAAAGAGATTACACTGTCTGTGGGGAGGCTCATAAGGGACAGAGGTTCACATTGCCCGTGGGAGCTTACATTATGTTTGGGGGAGATTTTTATTGATTAGGGTAGGGTTTCGTGTTCCACAGTCCGTTTGCATCAGGAGTGAGGGAGAATTAGACTTTTAGCAGAGAGGTGTGTACTCTGCATGAGGGAACTCACTTGGCCTAGGGAGCCTGCTGCAGTGAAAGGAGGTCTCGACTGTCAGTTTAGGATGTTCTCTGGCTGTAGTAAATTTATAATGTCCATGTAGGGATCCCCCCTGCTTACAAGAGTTATACCATGTTGGGATGCTGAGAAGGCAGATCACTTGAGGTCAGGAGTTCAAGACCAGCCTGGCCAACATGGTGAAACCCCATCTCTACTAAAAATACAAAAATTCGGCTGGGTGTGATGGCTCATGCCTGTACTCCCAGCACTTTGGGAGGCCGAGGCGGGTGGATCACCTGAGATCAGGAGTTTGAGACCAGCCTGGCCAATATGGTAAAACCCTGTCTCTACTAAAAATACCACAAAAATTAGCCAGGCATGGTGATGGATGCCTGTAATCCCAACTACTCGGGAGGCAGAGGCAAGAGAATCGCTTGAGCCCAGGAGACAGAGGTGGCAGTGAGCTGAGATTGCGCCATTGCACTCCAGCCTGAGCAACAGAACAAGACTGTGTCTCCAAAAAATAAAAATACGGGCTAGGCACGGTGGCTCATGCCTGTACTCCCAGCGTTTTGGGAGGCCAAGGCGGGCGGATCACGAGGTCAGGAGATCGAGACCATCCTGGCTAACACAGTGAAACCCCGTCTCTATTAAAAATACAAAAAAATTAGCCAGGTGTGGTGGTACGTGCCTGTAGTGGGCAACAGAGTGAGACTCCATCTCAAAAAAAAGAAGAAATGGCCGGGTGCGGTGGCTCACGCCTGTAATCCTGGCACTTTGGGAGGCCGAGGCGGGTGAATCACCTGAGGTCAGGAGTTTGAGACCAGCCTGGCCAACATGGAGAAACCCCATCTCTACTAAAAATACAAAAATTAGCCAGGCGTGGTGGCAAGCGCCTATAATCCCAGCTACTTGGGCGGCTGAGGCGGGAGAATCGCTTGAACCTGGAAGGTGGTGGTTGCAGTGAGCCAAGATCGTGCGACAAAGCGAGACTCTGCCTCAAAAAAAAAAAAAAAAAAAAAAGAAAGAAAGAAATTATACTGCCTTGATAACAACTCACAAGCAGATTGTGTGGGGGCACAAATTGGTTTTTTGTTTGTTAGTTAGTTTGTTTGTTTTGAGACAGTCTTGCTCTGTTGGCCAGCAGTGGTAATATCTCACCTCACTGCAGCCTCCGCCTCCCGGGTTTAAGCGATTCTCATGCCTCAGCTTCCCAAGTAGTTGAGATTACAGGCGCACGTCACCACACCTGGCTAATTTTTTTGTATTTTTAATAGACACAGGGTTTCACCATGTTGGCCAGGCTGGTCTCAAACTCCTGACCTTAAGTGATCCAGTCACCTCAGCCTCCCAAAGTGCTGGGATTACAGGCATGAGCCACTGCGCGTGACCCACAAATTATTTATATGCTATCTCGCCATCTATATGAGAGACTCACAATGCATTTGAGGGTCTCACTTTCTACATTGGGGCTCGCACTGTATGTGGGGGTTTATTAGTTATGGACATTGCACCATTTGTATGGATTCATATTTTTTGTGGGTTGGACCAGGTGAATGTGCACTCAGTTCACTTGGACTTCAGCAAATACATATTATCAGCCTATTCTCTTTTTTTTTTTTTTTTTTTTTGAGACAGAGTCTCGCTCTGTTGCCCAGACTGGAATGCAGTGGCATGATCTCGGTCCACTGCAATGTCTGTCTCCTGGGATCAATCAATTCTCCTGCCTTAACCTCCCGAGTAGCTGGGACTACAGGTGCATGCCACCATGCCCGGCTAATTTTTTGTATTTTTAGTAGAGATGGGGTTTCACTGTGTTAGCCAGGATGGTCTCCATCTCGGGACCTCAAGATCCGCCCGCCTCGGCCTCCCAAAGTGCTGAGATTATAGACATGAGCCACCGTGCCCAGCCAATATTACAAACCTATTCTATGACACTCACTGGTCTAGGCGCTGGTGACAAGGCAGTGAAAAATACAGACTGAATCCAGCTTGGCTCAGTGGCTCAGGCCTGTAATTCCAACACTTTGGGAGGACGAGGCAGGTGGATCACTTGAGGTCCGGAGTTTGAGACCAGCCTGACCTGTAATCCCAGCTACTCAGGAGGCTGAGGCGGGAGAATTGCTTGAACCCGGGAGGCAGAGGTTGCAGTGAACCAAGATCGCTCCAGTGCACTCCAGCCTGGGCAACACAACAAGAACGAAACTCTGTCTCAGAAAAATATAAATAAATAAATAAATAAATAATAAATAAATAAATAAATAAATACAAACATAAAATAAGCTGGATACAATGCCTCCTGCTTGTAATCCCAGCACTTTGGGAGGCTAAGGTGGGAGGATCACTTGAGTCTAGGAGTTTGAGACCAGACTGAGCAACATAGTGAAACCCCGTGTCAACAAAAAAATACAAAAAAAAATTAGCCAGGAGTGGCCGGGCATGGTGACTCATGCCTGTAATCCCAGCACTTTGGGAGGCCGAGGCGGGCAGATCACAAGGTCAGGAGTTTGAGACCAGCCTGGCCAATATGGTGGAACCCCGCCTCTACTAAAATTACAAAAATTAGTCGGGCATGGTGGCGGGCGCCTGTAGTCCCAGCTACTCAGGAGGCTGAGGCAGGAGAATCCCTTGAATCCGGGAGGCAGAGGTTGCAGTGAGCTGAGATAGCGCCATTGCACTGCAGCCTGGCGACAGAGCGAGACTCCGTCTCAAAAAAAAAAAAAAAAAATTAGCCAGGAGTGGTGGCATGTGACTTGGTCCCAGTTACTTGGGAGGCTGAGGTAGGAAGATGGCTTGAGCCTGGCAGGCGGAGGTTGCAGTGAGCAGAGATGGCGTCACCGCACTCCACCCTGGGCAACAGAGCCAAACTCTATCTCAAAAAAAGAAAGAAAAAAGTAGCTGATTCTAGAATAGTCAAAGGTAGAGCTGGTGGAAATTCCCTTCAGATTGGATATCGGATGAGAGAAAGGGGGCAAGGATGACTCCAAGGTATTCAGCCTGAACAGCCAGCAAAATGGAATTGCAATTTCCTGAGATGGGGAAGCTTGTGGGGGCAGCAGTTTGGGGGAGTTCAGGAAGACCATTTTTGATTTGGCAAGCTTGAGAAATCCAAATAGACACGCTGGTGAGGTAGTTGGATGTGCCAGATTGGAGTCCAGGGGAGAGTTGAGATCGAGATAGAAATGCGGGTGGAGGCTGGGCGCGGTGGTTCACAGCTGTAATCCCAACACTATTGGGAGGCTGAGGTGGGAGCATCACTTGAGCCCAGGAGTTCAAGACCAGTCTGGCCAACATAGTAAGATCCCCATCTCTCCAAAAAGATACAAAAATTAGCCAGGTGTGGTGGTGCACAGCTGTAGTCTCAGCTGCTCAGGTGGCTGAGGTGGGAGGATCACCTGAGCCTAAGGATGTCAAGGCTGCTGTGAGCTGTGATCGCACCACTGCACTCCAGCCGGACGACAGAGTGAGACCCTGTCAAGAAGGAAAAAGAGGAAAGAGAGAAAGAGAGAGAGATCAGAGACGAGAGAGAGAGAGAGAGAGAGAGAAGGAGAGAAGAGACAGATAAACAAACCAATAAATAAATAAATAAATGTGGGTGTAATCAGCATAGAGATGGCATCTCCACCATGGGACTGGTGGAGGTTATCGAGGGAACGAGTCTAGACAGGAGAAAAGAGGGATCTGAGCCCTGGTGCCTTCAGCATCTTCGGTCAGGGAGAAGAAAAAGAGTGATACTCTAAGGGGGTGACATTCTGTTTAGAGGTGGTCACACTGTTTATGGTGGCTATACCATATGAGATGAGTCATACTATTCATTTTTTAAATTTTTGTTTTGTTTTAATAGAGAACACTGCAACAGGGTTTTGCAGAGGGGGAGAGATTGGACTCAATCCCCTGCATCACACTATTTTTTTTTCTTAAGAAACAAGGTTAGGCTGGGTGCGGTGGCTCAAGCCTGTAATCCCAGCACTTTGGGAGGCCGAGGCAGGCGGATCACGAGGTCAGGAGATCGAGACCATCCTGGCTAACACAGTGAAACCCCGTCTCTACTAAAAATACAAAAAATTAGCCGGGCATGTTGGCGGGCGCCTGTAGTCCCAGCTACTTGGGAGGCTGAGGCAAGAGAATGGCGTGAACCCAGGAGGCGGAGCTTGCAGTGAGCCGAGATCGCGCCACTGCACTCCAGCCTGGGGGACAGAGAAAGACTCCGTCTCAAAAAAAAAAAAAAAAAAGAAAAGAAACAGGGTTTTGGCCGGGCGTGGTGGCTCACGCCTGTAATCTCAGCACTTTGGGAGGCTGAGGCGGGCGGATCACGACGTCAGGAGTTCAAGACCAGCCTGTCCAACAGGGTGAAACCCCGTCTCTACTAAAAATACAAAAATTAGCCTGGCGCAGTGGCGGGCACCTGTAATCCCAGCTATTCGGGAGGCTGAGGCAGAAGAATAGCTTGAACCCGGGAGGTGGTGGTTGCAGTGAGCCAAGATTGCGCCAGTGCACTCCAGCCTGGGCGATAGAGCAAGACTCTGTCTTGGGGGAAAAAAAACAACAGGGTTTTCAGCCGGGCGTGGTGGCGGGTACTTGTAATCCCAGCTACTTGGAAGGCTGAGGGAGCAGAACTCCTTGAACCCAAGAGGCGGAGGTGGCAGTGAGCCGAGATCGTGCCACCGCACTCCAGCCTGGGCGACAAGAGCGAAATTCCACCTCAAAAAATAAATAAATAAATAAATAAAAAATGAAAAATCTGGGTGTGGTGGCTCAGGCCTGTAATCTCAGCACTTCAGGAGGCCAAAGAGGGTGGTTACCTGAGGTCAGGAGTTTGAGACCAGCCTGGCAACATGGTGAAACCCTGCCTCTACTAAAAATACAAAAACAAATTAGCCGGGCGTGGTGGTGTGCGCCTGTAATCCTAGCTACTTGGGAGTCTGAGGCAGGAGAATCACTTGAACCCAATCTCAGCTCACTGCAACATCTGCCTCCTGGGTTCAAGCAATTCTCCTGCCTCAGCCTTCCGAGTAGCTGGGGTTACAGGCACCCGACACCACGTCCAGCTAATTTTTGTAGTTTTAGTAGAGACGGGGGTTTCACCATGTTGGCCAGGCTGGACTTGAACTCCTGACCTCAGGTGATCCACCCGCCCACCTCAGCCTCCCAAAGTGCTGGGATTACAGGCATGAGCCACCGCATCTGGCCAATATTTCACCATCTCTGCCATCTCTGGGGGTGGCTATCAGTGTTGATAAAGCAATTGGAGTCACATAGGCCACTGAAAGGTTACAATATCCATGGACACGTTTGCAGAAACCACCAAACTTATGAGGCCCAGGCGACATTTTCACGAGGGACTTTCACTCTCTGCGGATCGTTCAGATTCTCCCATGAGGGATGCCGATCATCCGTGATCGTGTTTCATAGAAACAGTGAGTTTGAGCCATCCATCTGGGTCAGAGTGAGATTATGATATTAATACACAATTTCACACTGTCAGTGCTGTATGCTTTATTTTTTTAAATTTTATTTTTAAGAGAAAAGGTCCCTTAACACCTAGGTGATGGGTTGATAGGTGCAGTAAACCACCATGATGCACGTTTACCTATGTAACAAACCTGCACGTCCTGCACAGGTATCCCAGAACTTAAAATAAAAATTAAAAAAAAAAAGAAGAAAAAGAAAACATAAGCCTGGGCTGCCCTTTGGACACCACGGACACAGATCTGCCAATAAGAACCATCCTCCCGGCCAGGCTTGGAGGCTCGTGCCTGTAATCCCAGCTCTTTGGGAGGCCGAGGTGGGCGGATCACCTGAGGTCAGGAGTTCGAGACCAGCCTGGCCAACATGGAGAAACCCCATCTCTACTAAAAACACAAAATTAGCCGGGCGTGGTGGCACATGCTTGTAATCCAGGCTACTCGGGAGGCTGAGGCAGAATTGCTTGAACCCGGGAGGGAGAGGTTGCAGTGAGCTGAGATCCTGCCACTGCACTCCATCCTAGGTGACAGACGGAGACTCCATCTCAAATAAATAAATAAATAAATAAATAAATAAATAAATAAATTTTTTGTAGAGAGAGTCTCACTGTGTTGCCCGGGCTGGTCTTGAACTCCTGGCCTCATGAAATTCTCCTGCTTCGGCCTCCCAAAGTGCTGGGATTACATGTGTCAGACACAAACTACAGCCAGCCTGTTTATTGCTGTTCACTCTAACTGTTGTTACAGTTGGAGTCTGTAGGGTAGAGTGCTCTTGTTATCCACGGGGCATAGAGTTCATTCTGCTAATAATTATTAACAGTATTTATTGCATACTTACTTCGCATCTCTGATTTTTCTTTTTTTCTTTTTTTTTTTTTAAGACGGAGTATCACCCTGTCACTCAGGCTGGAGTGCAATGGCATGATCTCGGCTCACTGCAACCTCCGCCTCCCTGGTTCAAATGATTCTCCTACCTTAGCCTCCTGAGTAGCTGGGATTACAGGTGCCAGCCGCCACGCCCAGCTAATTTTTTTTTTTTTTTTTTTTTTTGAGACGGAGTCTTGCTCTGTCGCCCAGGCTGGAGTGCAGTGGCACAATCTCGGCTCACTGCAAGCTCCGCCTCCCGGGTTCACGCCATTCTCCTGCCTCAGCCTCTCCGAGTAGCTGGGACTACAGGCGCCCACCACCACGCCCGGCTAATTTTTTTTTTTGGTATTTTTAGTAGAGATGGGGTTTCACCGTGGTCTCGATCTCCTGACCTTGTGATCCGCCCGCCTTGGCCTCCCAAAGTGCTGGGATTACAAGCGTGAGCCACCGCGCCCGGCCTGTGTTTTTAATAGAGACGGGGTTTCACCATGTTGGCCAGGCTGGTCTGGAACTCCTGACCTCAGGTGATCCACCTGCCTCGGTCTCCCAAAGTGCTGGGATTACAGGCGTGAGCCACCTCGCCTGGCCACATCTCTGATTTTTCACAGTAACTTGATCATGTAGGATCTATTAACACCTCCATTTTACAGATGAGGAAAATTGAGGCTCAAAGAGGTGAACTTGGCCGGGCGCTGTGGCTCACACCTGTAATCCCAGCACTTTGGGAGGCTGAGGTGGGCGAATCACGAGGTCAGGAGATCGAGACCATCCTGGCTAACACGGTGAAACTCTGTCTCTACTAAAAATACAGAAAATTAGTTGGGTGCGATGGGGGGCACCTGTAATCCCAGCTACTCGGGAAGCTGAGGCAGGAGAGTGGCGTGAACCTGGGAGGCGGAGCTTGCAGTGAGCTGAGATAGGGCCACTGCAGTCCGGCCTGGGCAAAAGAGCCAGACTCCATCTCAAAAAAAAAAAAAAAAAAAAAAAAAAAAAAAAAAAAAAAAAAGAGGTGAACTTGGCTAGGCAGGGTGACTCACACCTGTAATTCCAGCACTCTGGGAGGCCAAGGTGGGCGGATCGTTTGAGCCCAGGAGTTGGAGCCTATCCTGGTCAACACAGAGAGACCCCAACTCCACAAAAAATAAAAAAAAATTAGCTGGATTGGCTGGGCACGGTGGCTCACGCCTGTAATCCCAGCACTTTGGGATGCTGAGGCGGGTGGATCATCTGAGGTCAGGAGTTCGAGACCAGCCTGACCAACATGGAAAAACCCCATCTCTACTAAAAATACAAATTAGCTGGGCGTGATGGCGCATGCCTGTAATCCTAGCTACTCGGGAGGCTGAGGCAGGAGAATCGCTTGAACCCGGGAGACAGAGGTTGCGATGTGCCAAGATGGTGCCATTGCACTCCAGCCTGGGCAATGAGAGCAAAACTCCGTCTCTCAAAAAAAAAAAAAAAAAAATAGCTGGGCATGGTGGTGGGCGCTTGTAATTCCAACTACTCAGGAGGCTGAGACAGGAAAATCGCTTGAACCAGAGAGGCAGAGGTTGCAGTGAGCCAAGATCGTGCCATTGCACTTACAGCCTAGGTGACAAGAGCAAAATTCCATCTCAAAAAAAAAAAAAAAGTAACTGGGCATGGTGGCATGTGTCTGTAGTCCCAGCTACTCAGGAGGCTTAAGTGGGAGAACTGCTTGAGGCAGGGAAGTCGAGGCTGTAGTGAGCCATTATTGTGCCACTGCAATCCAGCCTGGGCAACACAGTGAGACCCCCGTCTCAAAAAAAAAAAAAAAAAAAAAAGAGGTGAACTGAGTTCACTTGCATTGTCAGAGACAAGAAGTAGCAAAGGTTGGGTGTAACGGCCAGGTGTGGTGGCTCACGCCTGTAATCCCCACAGTTTGGGAGGCCGAGGTGGGCGGATCATGAGGTCAGGAGATTGAGACCATCCTGGCTAACGGGGTGAAACCCTGCCTGTACTAAAAATACAAAAGATTAGCCGGGCGTGGTGGCAGGCGCCAGTAGTCCCAGCTACTTGGGAGGCTGAGGCAGCAGAATGGCGTGAACCCGGGAGGCGGAGCTTGCAGTGAGCCGAAATCGCGCCACTGCACACTCCAGCCTGGGCGACAGAGTGAGACTCCGTCGCAAAAAAAAAAAAAAAAAAAAAAAAAGGTTGGGTGTAACTCAGATCTCTGTCTTGCTGGTGGGAGGGTAGGGGTCACTGGGTTTGTTACTGATGTGTTATCTTTTTTTTTGTTTGTTTGTTTTGAAACTGAGTTTCGCTTTTGTTGCCCAGGCTGGACTGCAATGGCGCGATCTCGGCTCACCGCAACCCCCGCCTCCCGGGTTCAAGCGATTCTACCTTAGCCTCCCGAGTAGCTAGGACTACAGACATGCGCCACCAAGCCCAGCTAATTTTTTGTATTTTTAGTAGAGACAGGGTTTATCCATGTTGGTCAGGCTGGTCTCGAACTACCGACCCCAGGTGATCCACCCGCCTCGGCCTCCCAAAGCGCTGGGATTACAGGCGTGAGCCACCGCTCCTGGCCTTTTTATTTATTTATTTTTAGACGGAGTTTTGCTGTTACCCAGGGTGGAGTGCAGCGGAGCGATCTCAGCTTATTACAGCCTCCGCCTCCTGGATTCAAGCGATCCTCCTGGATTCAAGCGATCCTCCTGGGTTCAAGCGATTCTCCTGCCTCAGCCTCCTGAGTAGCCGGGATTACAGGCGTGCCACCACGCCTGGCAAATTTCTGTATTTTTTTTTTTTTTTTTTTTTGAGACGGAGTCTCGCTCTGTCACCCAGGCTGGCGTGCAAGTGGCGCGATCTCGGCTCACTGCAAGCTCCACCTCCCGGGTTCACGCCATTCTCCTGCCTCAGCCTCTCCGAGTAGCTGGGACTACAGGCGCCCGCCACCACGCCTGGCTAATTTTTTGTATTTTTAGTAGAGACAGGGTTTCACCGTGGTCTCGATCTCCTGACCTCGTGATCCGCCCGCCTCGGCCTCCCAAAGTGCTGGGATTACAAGCGTGAGCCACCGCGCCCGGCCAAATTTCTGTATTTTTAGTAGAGATGGGGTTTCACCATATTGGCCATGCTGGTCTGGAACTTCTGACCTGAAGTGATTTCCCGCCTCGGCTCCCAAAGTGCTAGGATTACAGGCGTGTGCCACTAGGCCGGGCCCTGATGTAGTATCTTTGAAAATCTGCATTTTTTTTTTGGAGGGGGTAGTAAAAGAGGTAATAAATAATGGTAAATGGTAAACGTGGTGGTTTGGAATTGGTTAGATCTGGGTTCGAATCTTAGTTCCAATACTTCCTGGCTGTAAGATTTAGTGGACTGATTTTCCCTCAGAGAGCATCACTTTATCTGTAAATGGGGATAACAGCAGTAATTCCCCTCGTTGGGATTTTGTGAGGATTAAATGAGAAGATGCCCCTGACAATGCTTGGCCCGGTGCCTGGCACATCATGAACACTCGGAATTCGGGAGCTGTTATTCGAACAATGATGATGATTATTATTGCTGGACCACACTGCTCCCAGAGGGTTACAATATCCGTGGGGGAGCTGTACTGTCCGTAGGCAAGGTTACATAATTCCCGAGGGTTGTGGGGGAAAGCTTCCCTGGAGCCCTTGGTCTCCCCAAGGAGGAGGCCTGAGACTTTTTTTTTGAGGCACTGGTGAGGAGCCTGTCTAAGGCGGACTAGGTACCCCGCAAGCGAGGAGGCTGGGATTGAAGCCCTGGGTACCGGGAGCCTGAGCTCCGCAGGCCTTCCCTGTCTGTGAGTTTTCTGTGTCTCCCCGCCCATCTTCTGGATTCGTGCCCCACCCAGCCCCCCCAACTCCCGCCCGCCACCCATACGCCCCTCCTTTGGAACCTCAGAGTCTTTTTTGTGACCCTGTTTCCAGACTATGCCTGTGAATATTGCTTCTCTTTGGCCTCTACCCTGCTGCCGGCTGCTGGGCTCCATCAGATTTGCACTGTGATTTCCTGTTTCCCAGAGCCTCAGGCTTCATCCTTCCCTCCCGGCTGAGGCAGAGAACGGAGACTTAACACTTCTCTACGCTCTGGCTTTCGATCTTAAGCCCTGTCTTCCTCTCTCCTGGCGACCCTCAGTGCCCCTTGGGAGCACATTTGTTCAGACTTTGGTCGCCCCCTCGTATCCTGGCCCCGCCTCCGGAACCCCCGGTCCTGGGAGTGGAGGTGGGGGGACCTCCGGCGCCAGCCCTATCCCCGGGACAGCTGCAGCCTGGGGACGGTGGTGGTGGGGGCTTCCAAACGCATTCTCTCTGGTCACTTCCTCCCCAGCTGGACTGGGGCTATCAGGAAAGCCAGGACCCCATCCCCACAGGAGCGGAGGGCACAGCCGCCTCCCCATTTCCGATGCTGGGAAATGCATCCCACCCATTCCACCCCACCCCTGGACAGCTGCCCCCATTCAGGCTCAGGGTTGGGGGGTTGGGTACAACCAAGCTGGGAAATGCTGTGGTCTTCATCATCCTCTAAGGTCCTGACCCCGCCCCTCTGCAGAGAAGATTCTGCACCCTCCCCACAAAAGTTTCTGACCCCCGCTTTCTCGGAAGGGACCCCCGTTTTCCCATACAGGCTCCAAAAGAAACTCTGGAGCCCGCAGTGGGCAGGAGAGGAGGAGGGGCAGCAGGTAGCGAGTGCCGAGGACTTAAGTTAGCTGCAGACTCGGAGCCTCTGACTAGGGTCATGACCCGCGGGACCCCATCCCACCCCCACCCCCTCCTTCCTCCCTCCCCCGCCGCGCGGCCCCTTTAAGCCCAGAGCCGGCCGGTCCTCAGTGGCTGCGCGCCGACGAGCGTGTGTGTGAGTGCGCGGGGAGGGGGCGGGCGCAGTGTCTCCATGGCGACGCGGCGGTGACGTCGCCGGCCGGGGGGCGTGGGCGTCCCGGCCCCGGAGTGCGATATTAACCCGGGAGGCGGCGGCGGGGAGGGGAGAGGCTCTGAGAGGCGAGGCCGGGTGAGGCGGCGAGGGCGGCCCGACGGGCGCGGGACGGGACGGGGCAGCGCGGGCGCCGGGAGCCGCGGCCCGGAGTCGGGGCGCTTCGCCCTGGGCCCCCCAGCATGAAGACCCCGGCGGACACAGGTGGGGGCGGGGGCAGCACGTGTGGGGGAGACTTGTTGCCCCGGGAAACCGAACGGAGAAACTTTGGGGGGGCCGAAGGGGTCCGGGGGAGCCCGAGTGATCCCCAGTTCTGGGGGACCCCTCAAGCACTGGAGACCTGTTGCTTCTCGTGGCGCGAGCGGGGTTGCTGCCTGGGACCCCCGATTCCTGGCTCCGGGCGGAGTGGTGTGGGTGCTGCGGGTCTTGGTCCTGTATCCCTACCGGGACCCCGCAGGCCGGGCTCTCCCCCACCCCCGGGATCACGGGGGTGGCGGGGTCCTTCCTCTCCGCTCTTGTCACGTTGCACTCTGGGGGCCGGGACGTGTGCGGGGCGGGGGGGGCTCGTCCACCGGGCCCGCTATCCCTGGTTCTGCGCTGCGCGGTCCGGCTGGTGACCTTCACGGCGGCGCGTGCCCTGCACCAGGTTAGCGGGGGATACGGGATGGCCTCTAGGAGGAGGGCGTGAGTGGGGAGCCCGGGACTCAGGGTCCTGGCTGCGCCGCCCCTCCCCCGCCCGCCTCTGTCTGCTCCTCGCTCCCCCGCCCTCGCCGAGTCGCAAAGTTCCAAAGCGCAGCCCGAACGTTCGAAAAAGGAACTTTTTGTTTCCGACCTTAGAACGCGCGGCTTTAAGGTGGCTCCGGGGAGACCTGGGTACCCTCCTCCCGCGCCACCGGGGGCCAGGAGTTGAGGAGTGTGGGGAAGGTGGGGGGAGACGCAGAGGCTCCCCCCTCGCCCCCCCTCCCGGATCCACCTCTTCTCTTTCAGCGGGCCGTCTCTTCCCTCCGCCCCTCTCTTCCCCGCCAACTTGCTCCTCCTTAAGGGGCCAAGGTTACCCTCCCCCTCGGTCGGCGGGCGGGGGGCAGCGGGATTAACCCCCCTCCCACTCGGACTTTTCCCTCTCCCCTCCCCCGCCGCCCCCGGGCTCGCGCGGGCTGGACTTTGCGCCCGAGCGCGCAGGGGGAGGGGTCCCAGCCGCCCCCTGCCCGTCTACCCCGTCGGAATCCGGCCCGGGGCGGGGACGGGGGAGGGGGAAGGGGGCCGGGCGCCGCTGTTCAAACTTGTTTCCTTCCCCCGGCGGCGGCGGCGGCGGCTCGGGCTCCTGTGTGCGGGTGTGTGCCCCGACCGGCCCACCCACCCCACCCCATCCCCACCCCATTCCCACCCCATTCCCATCCCCATCCCCCTGCCCGCCGGGTGGGGGCGGCTTAATCTTAAAGGGCTCCGAGCTGGGCTCCGGCGCCAGGGGATTGGGACCGGGACCGAGGAGGGGCCCTGGGGGTGGGGCCGGGGTGCGGAGTGCGGTAGGGTCAGTCACGTGCGTCCCACACACTCCCCCGGCTTCCACTCGCTCCCGGGCGGCTGGGCCCTGGGGGCAGCAGGAGCCTACCCTCGCCCAAGGAGGAGGCCGAGGCGCCCAGACAACCTCGCGTCATCTTCCCTCCCTGCTACCGGCCTTGGCCTGATAGGATCCGCGGGTCGCTTCCCCAACCCTGTCGGGGGGTCGAACAGTGTGTGGGTTCTCCGGCTGGGGGAGGGGAGGGGCGGGAGGCCTAGAATGGCCTCCGATCGGTGCATCTTTCCCGTCTGCCTCCTGGCCTGCCGCTCCGCACCTCTCCATCCAGTCCTCCATCCCGGCCCCTCTCTCTGCCGTGGCTGTTTCCCACTTCCTGTTTTCTTCCCGGCTCTGGCGCCATACAGGGCCGCCTGGAGTGGGGGAGGTGGTGGGGCCCCCCCAGGAGGCCGGCGTGTTCTTCCTCTACCACCACTCCTCCCTTCCGACGCTCATACTCCCTTAAAAAAAGTTTGGGCCGTCATGTGAGGTTGGGGGGTGCCCAGGAGTTTTGTCCCCCCAGGCTTGCATAGTCTGTCTGGGAGAATCCCTACCCCGCCTCTATGGGACCCAGGTGTGCTTCTGGGACCTCGCCATCCCAGTCCTTGCTGTCTGTCTGCTGCCACTTCTGCACTCTGTCTCGCAGTCTCCTGAACCCCTCTCTCCATGTGCCTGCTCTGTCCCTGCCTCACTGGCCCGCATGTTCCCGAGGTCCCGCACCCCCAAGCTTCCTCCGTGCAGGTCTGGTGTTTCCCTGTTTTAAGCACGTGGACGCATACACAGCACACTCACACATGCTCCCCTTGCCCGTGCCTGGCTCCTGGCTCCAAGGCCTGGGGAACAGAGCCCCATTGAGACACCCTGACGTCACCCCTTCTTCATTCTCCCCCCCAAAGCTGGGAACAGGCCCTCATGTATGCTGTGTCCGATGAGGAAAGCCGCCGTTGGGGTGGGCCTGGGAGTGGGGAAGGGTCCCTGCCAGAAGTGGGAGCCAGGGTCCAGGCCCTGGAGGAGGGGTTGCTCAGGGAAGGGGTTTAACAAGGGGGTCTGGGATAGCTCCCAGAATGCGGCTTGAGGCCTTTCCAGAGCCCCCCCACCTCCTTTCCGAGTTCCCTTTGTGTTGCATGTAGTCTCTCTCACTCCCTCTCTTCTGCAAAGTTTATTTTTAGCCTCCTGCTCCCCCGCTCCCAGGACTGTCGCTGCACACACGTTGCCTGGTTACCGGGACACGGAGGCTGGGGCGGGTGGGCTGGGAAGGGTGGCTTTAATTTTGGGGGGAGGGTGGAAGTCAGTACATCCCCCACCCCCAGATTGATGTCTCAGGGGCTTCGCCCCCCTTCTAGGTCTAGAGCCAGATTGGGGCTGAGGTGGAAGTAGCATGGAGCTTGGTTCCCTGAGAGGGACCGGGAGCTTTTTGGAGGGGATGTGAGGGTCCATGAAGCTGGTGGCTGGGTCACCTAGGTTCCAAAGGACCCTGGGCCTTGCAAGAGACCTTGTGATCTGGATTCTCTAGAAGGGTGAGGATAATGGGGTGAACACCTAGATTCCCAAGAGAGCGATGGGGCTCTGGGGTCTCTGGAAGGGGTTGTCAAAGGCTGTCACTTTTAAATGGAGCAGGGGCTGGGTGCTGGTCTGTGAACAGCCGGAGGTCATATCCCTGGCACCCTGAGGGGCTGGTGGAAGGCTGGGCTATATCTGAATGGGGCAGGGACTCCGGGGGTTATGCAGTACTGCAGCCCAGTCTGGGCAGGAGTTGGGGGCCTGGGTACCTGTGGGAGACAGCTCTGGATTTGGAGGGGGTGGTCCCTGTGGGAGCAGGAACTACTGATTCCCTGGGTCCCCAAGGGGAAGGATCCCCTGTTGGATTCCAGACTTGGGTGGAGTCTTTGAGGGTGAATGTGTTGCCCGGAGGCCTTGTTGGTACCTGCTTGAGCTGGGGCCAAGGGAGGCGGATTGACCCCTCCAGCCTGACTGGATTTGGGAGCCGCCCATCTTTAGCCGGCCACCTTGGCCTTCTCTCTCTAGTGGCACCAGAGCCCCTGCCCTGCCTCCCCCCTCCTTCCTTTCCTCCCCTTTCCCTCCTCCCACCCCTCCATTACCGGCTGCCTGGTGCTGAATTATTGATGGCCCCTGATTACCCGGGGGTTTGGGAAATGACAACAACCACAGCCCCCCCACCCCCCACCCCAGGCTGCCCACCTCCTCCAGAGACCAGCCAGCCCACCACCAACCTCTACCCAAGGTTAATGCTGGGGGTGGGCAGGCAGGTGGGCAGGGAAGGAGCTGAAGATGAGAAGGCAGAAGTGGGAAGAGGGTGACAGCTCCAGGGTGCCTGCTCAAGCTCCAGGCCTGGGCTGGGCCCTCCAGCCAGGTGGGGCCTGGATGCCTGGGTCTGGGGAGGGCAGTGTAGCTCAGAGGGTCCAGGGCTTGGGGGGGGGCCTCTCAGACAGTCTGGGTTTCACTCTCCAGGGAAGACAGAAGCCTCTGTGTGTGCAAGCGCTGACCTCATCGGCAACCAGTCACCCCACCCCTCCTGGTCCTTTTAAGAAAAAAAAAAAAAAAAAAAAAAAAATCTTCCTCTCAGGTCTTAGGGTGGGAGTAGGGGCTCTGTTGGATCTTTGGAGGAGACAGTGCATGTTTCTAAGGAGGACGTCGGAGGAGCTGGGGTGGTGCAGCTGGCTCTGAATGGGAGTGGGGGTAAGCTGGGGGGCTGCACCCCAACCCGGCTGCCCACGTGTGCCCCTTCCTGCCCCTCCCCCACTGGCAGCCCTGCCCGCCAGCCTGGCTTGGTGCCTGGCCCCCTGGCACTGGCCCCGGGACCCACCGCCGACGGTTTCCTGTTTCTCCCGGTGTCGCTGGAGCAGGCTCCAGCTTCCCCTCCCCCCAGCTCCTGTCTAGCCCCTCACATGCAGACAGACAGACACACACTGTCTTCTCTTAAATCAGATCTTGACTTGGCTGAGGTGATACAGATTTCCCCATGTTGAAGGCAGGGCAGAGGTGGACCCTGGGATGGGACCGAGAGCCCTGGACTTGGCATCCTGACCCTAGGCCACTCCCTGCCTCCCGTCCCCAGGGTTTGCCTTCCCAGATTGGGCCTACAAGCCAGAGTCGTCCCCTGGCTCGAGGCAGATCCAGCTGTGGCACTTTATCCTGGAGCTGCTGCGGAAGGAGGAGTACCAGGGCGTCATTGCCTGGCAGGGGGACTACGGGGAATTCGTCATCAAAGACCCTGATGAGGTGGCCCGGCTGTGGGGCGTCCGAAAGTGCAAGCCCCAGATGAATTACGACAAGCTGAGCCGGGCCCTGCGGTGAGGACGGGCTGGGGACCCCTGAGCACATGTGGACTGCCCTCACTGGTTGCACAGCCCCTTGCCTGTGGGACAAGCATTGGGTCTGACCCCTGGCTTTGCCAAATCCTAGCTGTGTGACCTTGGGCCACTCCCAGCCCTTCCCTGAGCCCTTTGGTAACACAGACATTTCCTGAGGAGAGAATACAGTCACCAGTGGATCCTCTAGTCCTGCCTTAGACGTGAGGAGAGAGCTGGTACCCACCCTCTGGGCACTTGATTTGTCTTCTGTGGCCCACGTTCCTCAGTTGGCCTTTGGGAACCACACCTAAGTGTGTGTTAAGGTGTGGAGTCTAGACCTGGATCCCACGTACCTGACTTTCCCAATGGCATTTCTGTACCCACAGTTATTACTATAACAAGCGCATTCTGCACAAGACCAAGGGGAAACGGTTCACCTACAAGTTCAATTTCAACAAACTGGTGCTGGTCAATTACCCTTTCATTGATGTGGGGTTGGCTGGTGAGTACCAGGGATGGTTAGTGTGGAGAGGGTCTACATGCTCCTTCAGGCTAGGCCAGGGGCCTTGACACTGTCTCCCTTCTGCCAGGGGGTGCGGTGCCCCAGAGTGCCCCGCCAGTGCCGTCGGGCGGTAGCCACTTCCGCTTCCCTCCCTCAACGCCCTCCGAGGTGCTGTCCCCCACCGAGGATCCCCGCTCACCACCGGCCTGCTCTTCATCTTCATCTTCCCTCTTCTCGGCTGTGGTGGCCCGCCGCCTGGGCCGAGGCTCAGTCAGTGACTGTAGTGATGGCACGTCAGAGCTGGAGGAACCGCTGGGAGAGGATCCCCGGGCCCGACCACCCGGCCCTCCGGATCTGGGTGCCTTCCGAGGGCCCCCACTGGCCCGCCTGCCCCATGACCCTGGTGTCTTCCGTGTCTATCCCCGGCCTCGGGGTGGCCCTGAACCCCTCAGCCCCTTCCCTGTGTCGCCTCTGGCTGGGCCTGGATCCCTGCTGCCCCCTCAGCTCTCCCCGGCTCTGCCCATGACGCCCACCCACCTGGCCTACACTCCCTCGCCCACGCTGAGCCCGATGTACCCCAGTGGTGGCGGGGGGCCCAGTGGCTCAGGGGGAGGCTCCCACTTCTCCTTCAGCCCTGAGGACATGAAACGGTACCTGCAGGCCCACACCCAAAGCGTTTACAACTACCACCTCAGTCCCCGCGCCTTCCTGCACTACCCCGGGCTGGTGGTGCCCCAGCCCCAGCGCCCTGACAAGTGCCCGCTGCCGCCCATGGCACCCGAGACCCCACCAGTCCCCTCCTCGGCCTCGTCATCCTCTTCTTCTTCTTCCTCCCCATTCAAGTTTAAACTCCAGCCGCCCCCACTCGGACGCCGGCAGCGGGCAGCTGGGGAGAAGGCCCCAGCTGGTGCTGACAAGAGTGGTGGCGGCGCAGGCGGGCTGGCCGAGGGGGCAGGGGCGCTAGCCCCACCGCCCCCGCCACCACAGATCAAGGTGGAGCCCATCTCGGAAGGCGAGTCGGAGGAGGTGGAGGTGACTGACATCAGTGATGAGGATGAGGAAGACGGGGAGGTGTTCAAGACACCCCGTGCCCCACCTGCACCCCCCAAGCCTGAGCCCGGCGAGGCACCCGGGGCATCCCAGTGCATGCCCCTCAAGCTACGCTTTAAGCGGCGCTGGAGTGAAGACTGTCGCCTGGAAGGGGGTGGGGGCCCCACTGGGGGCTTTGAGGATGAGGGTGAGGACAAGAAGGTGCGTGGGGAGGGGCCTGGGGAGGCTGGGGGGCCCCTCACCCCAAGGCGGGTGAGCTCTGACCTCCAGCATGCCACGGCCCAGCTCTCCCTGGAGCACCGAGACTCCTGAGGGCTGTGGGCAGGGGACCTGTGTGCCCCCCACCCCCCATGCTTCTTTTGCTGCCTTAAGCCCCCTGTCCCCTGGAGGTGAGGGCAGCTCTCTTGTCTCTTCCCTGCCTCCTCCCTTTTCCCTCCCCACATTTTGTATAAAACTTTAATTTCTTTTTTTTAAATGGTGGGGGTGGGTGGGTGCCCAGGGCTAGGGGCTGTTCCCTGTCTCTGTGGGTTTCTGAGCTCTGGGCAAAGTGGTGGTAGGGGGAGGGAGGGGGAAGTTAAGGAGGCCGCCTCCATTCTGGGGAATTTATATTTGAATTGAGGCTTTGGCCTTAACACCCAGGAACTTTTTTTATTACAATCGCTTAGGAAGTAAAGCCTTGTCTCCCTCCCTGTTCTCTGCCTCTTGTACCCCTCTGACCCACCCGCTCTGCCCCACTCCCAACCCTCAGCCCCAGCCCTGCCTGCCCTGCCCCTCCAGGGGGCCATGAGTGCCTAGGTTTCTCATACCCCACAAGGTCACAGCAGGGGAGGGAGGGACAATTTTATGATGAACCAAAAATTCCACGTGTTGGGGGGTGGGGGGCGGAGGAGGGTGAGGGGTGCCGCCCATGGGCCACAAATCTCTACAAGTGCCTGCTATCCCTCTCCCACTCCCCACCCCAGCACCGGTCCAACCCCTTCATCCCCAGCTGCTCCTAGGATTGGCCCATGGGCAGGTGGGTGGGGGGATGGGAAACCAAACTGGAAGCCCCCTCTGCCTCCTAGCTGGGGCCTCTGGGGTGGGGTGGGGGGCTGTGGTCAAGCCTTATTCTGTATTGGGGACTGAGGGTGGGGGGAGTAGAGGGGCCACTGGAGAATGTATTCAAAACAATAAAACTTTGGACCTTTGGATGTGGTGATCAATGTCCTAGGTGCTGGGTGCAGCCCCCTGAGGGCCACAGCTTTTTCTTGATTCTGAAGGAGGGGCCCCAGCCTGGCTGCTAGTGGGTCTGTGGCCAGATCAGTATAGAGGGCCTAACCCTAATCAGAATGGGCCAAATCCAGGCCTGGGAAACCGTCCCCTGACCTCAGAGGCACATGAGCCCCAGAACTTGATGATAGTGGTCTCGGGTATGCCCCGGCTTCATGTGACTGCTCCCCTGTTGCATGGGGACCTTGTCCTTGAAAGATCTTCCCACTGTTTTTTGCCGCAACCCCACTGCCCTTGCTCTTCTGATTGCCTGGATGCCCTCCCACTTGTGGCTAGGAATTCTTCCCACACCCCAGGTCCCCAGTGAAGACCAGGAGCTCACTTTTACACTGTCCCTCGCACCCTGCCCACACCCCTCTTGTTGCTCTGAGTTCAGCTGGGAGTCCTTTGGAGAACAGCCTGTGGTGTCTCCTGAAATGTAGACCTTGCAAGGTAACTTGGTGATCTTCAGGTCCAGCTATGGGAACACCCCCAGCCAGCATGCAGCCAAGGGACTGGCTCACTAGTCATCGATGCTGTTGACCTACTGTGTGTCCAATACTTAAGAGCTGCAGTGTTGTAGCTCTTTCAGTATCCAGTAAGGTAGGGGCAACCAGTGCTGCTAAGTGACTTGCCCAGGGCCCTATGGCTGAGCCAGGACTTCAAAGCCCACGTTCTTTCAACAACTCCTGACTTTTCCTTCCTAACAAACACCAAGATAGTTGGATCTAGATCAGGCTTTCAGGATCAGAGGATTTGAGATGAGCTCATAAAGCTAGAAGCTGAGATTGGAGATCTTGAATCAGGGATGAAAGAATTAGGAGGAATAATCCAGGCTGGAAGTGCCCTTAGAGACAAGTCCTGTCTCTTTCATGCAGGTGAGGTGCCTGAGGCCCAGAAAGGGGAAGGGGTTTCCCCAAGGCCACACAGCTGCTAAGAGATGGAGTGGCAATTGAGGGCTTGTTGGACTGGCTTCGCCATGAAACTCCACCCTGTGCAACCCTGAGGGGGAAGGAACGTTGACTGGCAACTGCTACCCACTCGCACTTCATTTCATGCCAGCCAGGGTGGGTGGTCCCAGATGATGTCGGTTGGCAGGGAAGAGAGGATCCAGGGCTAGGATACTGGCAGGAAACCGAGGCTCCTGAGGCGGCCTGCGGGAAACTGCTCCCTCTCCTGGGTGATGTAAGTCATTCCCTGGGGTGGGGGCCACTGGGCTATTTCTGGAAGCTGGGATGAGACATGTCTCCTGGCAACATAGTTGCAGCTGAGTTGGTGGTGGTGGGGTGATGGAGAAGGGGATGTTGTCACTCGGGAGGAGAGGACCCTAACTACTGGCCTCAGCCCCTGAACCCAGTGTCTTCAAAGCACCTCTAACCACATCTAATATGGAATCATAAGTGCTCAGCTCAGCTCCCTAACTGCTGTCCAGGTCAGACCACAGCCCTACCAGACTAGTTGCCCCAGATTCTGGCTGTGTAGGATGTCACAGGTGGCATTTGGTCTTGAAAACTCCAGCGGCTCCTCTAACCTTTAATCGCCCACCTAAATCTATTAGCTGGCTCGAAATGTTGCTGCAAGAAGACACCCTTGGTCACATCCATATCCTCTGGGATCCTTGCTTCCAAGTAGAAAGCCCTTTACAGATGCTCTCAAGGCACTTCACATATTAATTAATCCCATCAGAGACCTCCCTGCTTTGTACCTGTAGCCCCAGTACCTCCACAGACCCTCAACCCCCTTCCCGATGCTTCTCAACCATCCCTCACCCCTTCAGGTCGCTCAGAGATCCCCTTGGTCACCAGTAATTTCTGTCTTCCATAGACCTTTTTTTTTTTTCTTTTTTTCAAAACAGAGTCTCACTCTGTTGCCCAGGGTGGAGTGCAGTGGTGCAATCTCAGCCCACTGCAACCTCAGCCTCCCAGGTTCAAGTGATTCTTGTGCCTCAGCTTCCCGAGTAGCTGGGATTACAGGCGTGGGCCAGCACGCCCGGCTAATTTTTTTTGTGTTTTTAGTAGAGACGGGGTTTCCTCCATGTTGGCCAGGCGGGTCTCGAACTTCTGACTGACCTCAAGTGATCCACGGCCTTGACCTCACAAAGTGCTGGGATTACAAGCGTAAGCCATCGCGTCCACCCACCCATAGAACTGTTAGCAGACACCCTAAGTCCCCTCAGGCTTCTCCACTGGTCCCCAGTAATTATCCTCAGTCACTAAGCTCATCAAAGACCCCTTCACTGCTCCACGGACTCCTCTTAGCCCTTCTAGACACCCATAGGCCTCTCTGAGACGTTTACAACCCTTCCTGGCATCCCTCTATGAACATTCTCACCCTCTACAAACATCCTGATAGATTTCAGACCGTCACCCTCAAACTCCCACGGACCCCAATCCCCTTGTGGCGGTTGCTCACATGCAGCGGCGCATGCCCCACGGGTTCTGGCGGTTAAGTAACCCTCGCTATCCTGCCCCATGTCGCCGCCCTTTTGAGCCGTCTTGGTCCTGAGTTGGAATCCCTAGGCCAAGGGGCTTGACTGAAATTTTTACTTTTTGACTTAGAGCTGCCATCAGAGGGCAGCAGGCACCATTTGGCTGGGAAACTGCAACTCCCAGAAACGCCCGCGCCAAGCCGCGCCGTGGTACAGCCTCCTGCTTTGTGAAGGAAGCGGAAGTGTGGCCGCACTTTGCCTTCTGGGTAATGTAGTCTCAGGCTTTGACGCTACCGTCCCCCGCAGTTGTGTCCGCGGGAAATTGCAGTCAGGAAAAAACTGAGTGGACAGAACTTTCTTCTGGTTTCAGAAAGGACGGGACAGTTAGTATAAACACAAGCTCGGATTAACGTGAAGTCCAGAGACTCCATTTCCCACCATTCCAGGAGGCGAGAGGGGCTGAGAACGCTTTCATTCTACTTCTAAGTATTTCCGGGGGAGGAAGACACACACACACACACACACACACACACACACACACACACACACACACGAACTCTGTTTCCCGGGGGAGGAAGAGACACACACACACACACACACACACACACACGAACTCTGTTTCCCAGCGCCCTTTGGGGGCTACTCTCCTTCGGGTATTAATCGATAAATAGGACGACTCACTGAGTACACAAAACCTGAGGCTACTCTTTGCAGCTTCCTTACTTTTGGCTTTCCGGGATCCTGTAATTTACGAAGCGGAGGACGCTAAACACAGAGTGGGAGGCCCGGTGCCGTGGCTCAAGCCTGAAATACCAGCACGTTGGAGGCTAAGGTAGAATCGCTTGAGCCCAGGAGTTGGAGACCAGCCTGGGCAACATGGCGAAGCCCACCCCTCTACCCCCCCACCACCCCAAAAACCAAACCAAACCAAATTAGCCGGGCGTGATGCTGCAAGCCTGTAGTCCCACCTACATGGGAGGCTTAGGTGGGGGGATTGCTTGAGCCTG
Source organism: Symphalangus syndactylus (assembly GCF_028878055.3). Classification (NCBI taxonomy): domain Eukaryota; kingdom Metazoa; phylum Chordata; class Mammalia; order Primates; family Hylobatidae; genus Symphalangus; species Symphalangus syndactylus. Next base: position 20,234,647 of record NC_072439.2, read on the forward strand.
GGAGTTCGAGGCTGCAGTGACCTATGATTGCGCCACTGCCCGCCGGTCTGGGCGACAGAGCGAGACCCTGTCTCAAACAAACCAAAAACTGAAAACTGAATGGGGGTTCAAGACAGATTTTTTTTTTTTTTTTGAGAAGGAGTCTCACTCTTGTTGCCCAGGCTGGAGTGCAGTGGCGCGATCTCGGCTCACTGCAACCTACGCCTCCCGGGTTCAAGCGATTCTCCTGCTTCAGCCTCCTGAGTAGCTGGTATTTCAGGCGCCCGCCACCACGCCCGGCTAATTTTTGTACTTTTAGTAGAGACGGGGTTTCGCTATGTTGGCCAGGCTGGTCTCAAACTCCTGACCTCGGATGATCCGCCAGCCTCGGCCTCCCAAAGTGCTGAGATTACAGGCATGAGCTACCGGCGCCCAGCCTGAGCCACAGCGCCCGGCACAGAAATTATATTTCCGTCTTTTTAATGCTCCATTCAGCTTCCTGGTGCGAACCACATTGCTAGGAAAAGCTAGACTGTATCCGAAGACTAGTTAGTGTTCTGAGAAACCGCCGGGAACTTTGTTTCCCGAATCTTTGCAGAGTTGCGGTTAGAGAGGGGACATTTTTTCTTTCCTGATCTATGGTCACCTGGAACTTAAAGGTGCTTGGCTCCATTTTCCAGCAGTCCTTGATCGACCTCGGCTCTTTCTTAAAGAAGGACCTGGCGGCGAGGAAGGAGGCGCTGAAACACTTTTAAGTCTCTCCAGGGAACTGCCGCAGTCTCTAACCTTTCGTTCACACGCGCCTGATGGTGGCCATTGGACTCCGCTTCCCGGCAAGCCTCCGCAGACTGGCCTCACAAAGGGTCAGGTCTGGACTATTCCCTAGCGTGCTTGGAGCTCATGGGCGATCCCGCCCCCTCAGTCAATGGGGAGGATGCCTCGAACTCCATTTCCCAGAACACACCAAGGCTCGCTGTGGCAACTGCACTGAAGCCTTGGTGCTGACTACACTTCCCAGCAGGGACTGCGGCCTAGCGTACCTGGGAAGAGGACCGCGAAACCTGCTCCATTTCCTCGCCCATCTCCGGAACTGCAGTATCCACTTGGGGCTTAAAAACCACCTGAGACTCCATTTCCCGGCGTGCTTTAAAAATCGCTTTACACCTGCAATGCGGTGAGGGCGTGGCGACGACTCCATTTCCCGGCTTTCCTCACGGCCCGAGATCCGCAGGTTCACGCGCGCCGACTCAATTTCCCAGAGCGCACCGGGCTCTGGGACGCATACACAGCCAGTAGACTGAGTGAGTGGACTCCGTTTCCCAGCGTGCATCAGGCTCTCTGCTTCCCAAAGTGCTTCAGGGCTCCCCGTCGTACAGTCGGCTGACAGATTACCCTGAACTCCATTTCCCGACGTACAGCGCGACCCGTCATTCCCGCGGTCTACTCTGAGGCTTTTGTGGACTTCATTTCCCGGCGTGCCACGCGGCTCTCCGTGCGGGCCGAGGGCGGTGACGGCGGCGCGGACGACAGCCGGACTGCATCTCCCGGCGTGCCCCGCGGCGGGCGCTGGGCCGGAGCCGGAGCCCAAGCCCGAGCGGCGCGGCCTGGAAGAGGCCAGAGCCCGGGGGAGGCGGCGGCAGCGGCGGCGGCTGGGGCAGCCCGGGCAGCCCGAGCCCCGCGGCCTGGGCCTGTGCTCGGCGCCATGAGCGGCGGCGGGCCTTCGGGAGGCGGCCCTGGGGGCTCGGGCAGGGCGCGGACCAGCTCGTTCGCGGAGCCAGGCGGCGGAGGCGGAGGCGGCGGCGGCGGCCCCGGAGGCTCGGCCTCCGGCCCAGGCGGCACCGGCGGCGGAAAGGCATCTGTCGGGGCCATGGGTGGGGGCGTCGGGGCCTCGAGTTCCGGGGGTGGACCCGGCGGCAGCGGCGGAGGAGGCAGCGGAGGCCCCGGCGCAGGCACTAGCTTCCCGCCGCCCGGGGTGAAGCTGGGCCGTGAGTACTAGTGGCGCCCGTGTAGGGTGGTGATCAGGGTTCCCAAAGCTCCTCAGACATCCATCAGATTCTTTCATATGCTTAGATAGGAGCTCGAGGTCACTGTGTCTCCCCATACCGGGGATCTGAGCCCTCTTCCTCCCAGGAAAAGGGGTCTTCGGGTTACCATCTCTTGGAGATCAGAATTACTCTTGGATCAGAATTACTAACACTCAAAGAAACAGGGGTTACAAGTCCCTGTTCTTCCATTATTGAGGTCTTGGGTCCTTGAGCCTTAAGAACAGGTATCTGACGTTGCTATTTATTATAATATTGGATCAGAGGTCACAGTCGCTTGCAAATGGGGATCTGGGGTTATTTTCTCCTAAGAGAACAAGAATAAGACCAACCCCGAAAAAGAGGGATCTGCATTCGCTGTCCTTCAGAAGATGGGGATTTGGAGCGAATATCACTTAGAAGCAGGGCTTTGAGGTTACTGTGTTGTGTCCCCAAAGAATAGGGCCAGGCTTTCCAAACCTGGTACTCAGATCATCTTCCCCATTAAAACGAAGACCTGGCATCATTACCCACCCTAAATCTTGCTGAGCTGTACCCCCAATGGTGAGAATTAATAGTTATTGCTTCTTAGATATAAAGACATTGGGAGTCAGCATATCCTTCAAACCAAGTCCATAGTCCATGTTTTAAAATACATGGCTTCGTGTGTCTCCTTTAACAAAAATGGAATGGAGCAGGGTAGGTCACAGTTGCCTGTAGAATATGGATCTAAGGTTATACTTGTTTAGTAATTGTTCTAAGGTATGGTATCATTGGCTCTGAAAAAAAAAAGAAAGTGATGTAGGGTTATCTCCCTCTGAAAGAACATGTCACTTGGCCCCTCAAAATGGATTTGGTGGCCGGGCGTGGTGGCACACGCCTGTAATCCCAGCACTTTGGGAGGCTGAGGCGGGCGGATCACCTGAGGTCAGGAGTTCCAGACCAGCCTGGCCAACTGGTGGAACCCTGTCTCTACTAAAAATACAAAAAATTAGCTGGGCGTGGTGGCGGGCGCCTGTAATCCCAGCTACTCGGGAGGCTGAGGCAGGAGAATCGCTTGAACCCAGCAGGCGGAGGTTGCAGTGAGCCGAGATTGTGCCACTGCACTCCAGCCGGGCGAGAGCGAAACTATGTCTAAAAAAAAAAAAAATGGGTTTGGTTCATCAGTTACTCAAAGGGGTCACTATCCTCTAATGGCACCAAGGTTTGCTACCATTCAAATAATGGGAATTGGGAATTATAGCTTTCCTTCAAAGGACTGAGGCTGGAATAGCCCCTTGATAATAAAGGTCAGGTTCATCATTCTCATAACTTGGTGCTTGTCCATTAGGGACCACCCACATATAGGGAGGGGTCTGGGTCTCTGGACTACTCAGATGAAGAGGTCAGGTCAGTGTTTTCTTTCTAACCTCAAAGTACCAAAAAGTGAGGGTCAGGGCACTGGTACATATAGCAGGAGAGGACATTCATTTCTGTCACCAAGAACCAGTGAAGTTACCGGCTCTACTGGGGAGGACTTAGAGGTCAGTATCCTCTAGGCTGTGAGAGAGGTTAGTGCTTTCCTAAAGTAGGAGTACCTCAGGGTTACTGCTCCCTGAAGTGGAAGAGGCTCGGTCAAGCTTTCTCCAAATAGGAGCGGCCAGAGGGCAGTAGATCCAGAGTAGATGGAGTCAACATCTGATGTCTCCCAGTACCAAGATGGACCAGTGATCTGTTGCTTCCTAGAAGTAGAAATTTGGGGTTGCCAACCCTTGAAGCAGAGAGATTTAAGTATCAATATCCTCCCATGTGGAGGGGAGCAGGACTTAAGGTTCCCAGAAAGGAAGAGGGGAAAAGTCACTGGGAAGGTCCCAGCATCCACCTTTCCTCAAAGAGGAGGATGGGACAAAGAGGTCCCCAACGAGCTTCCTGCAGAGATTTCCCTTCCTCCCACAGCCCCAGGATGGGGTGATGCACAGACAGGATGGGTCAGTGGATCGTGTATCCCCTTTGTTCTCCAGGTGACAGCGGGAAGGTGACCACAGTGGTAGCCACTCTAGGCCAAGGCCCAGAGCGCTCCCAAGAGGTGGCTTACACGGACATCAAAGTGATTGGCAATGGCTCATTTGGGGTCGTGTACCAGGCACGGCTGGCAGAGACCAGGGAACTGGTCGCCATCAAGAAGGTTCTCCAGGACAAGAGGTTCAAGGTAGCTTGGGCGGGATGGGGACAGGGAGGTTTGGGGACTGGGTGTGACTGGTGGGAGAACCCCAGCCAGAGAGCTGGAGGCTTGGGTTTCAGAGCCATGGGCCAGAAGAGAAAGGGGGGAAAAGAGGAAATGAGACCGTGGAAGATGGGAAATGTGGATCCCAGGAGAGCCCAGAGCTTTTACTGGGCATTTGCTCAATGTAAGTGCTTAATAAGCAAATTCTTGTTTAATTTACATAAAGATTCTCTGAGGGTAGGTACTGTGGTTATACCCATTCTAAGTGTAAGCTAAGTTTAAAAGCAGGGAAACAAACTCAGATAAGAGGATTGTCTGAGGCCACAGAGCAAGTGCCCCAGTCAAGGCTGGAATCTGATTTCCAAACCCTCTACCTTAACCATTTGGTTACACTTCTTCCCAGGAGAGAAAGGGACCTAGCAGGGCTAGCGCAGGTGGTTCTGAAGGTCACGCTCTTCCCAGGTGTTTGGCCAGTGCAGGATGGAATGGAGGTGCCCTGTGAGCTAGGAGAGGCTCAGGGAACTAGAAGCAGATGGAGGAAGTGGAAGTTGAGGAATAATTGGTGTTTAAGGGCCTGGCATTTGGAACTTAGGCTAGTCTGGATGTAGGAGAACTGAGCCTAGACTGGAAAGGAACCAGACCAGGGCCTGGGTCTTGGCAGGGAGGGCCCTTGGGCAGGAGGAGCTCCAGGGTGTCAGAATTTGATTGGAGTTGAGTTCCAGAAGTAAGAGGGATGTAGGGGCAGGGAGTTCCTAGGCCTCACTGAGGAATAGAGAATGGGGAAGAATGCTGAGACCGCATTCTGGGAAGAGTCCGATGCCTGGAGTCTGGGACTCAGGATCCTAGATAGAGTTCAAGGACCCAGATGCTTCCACGGGACCAGAGTGAGCTGGATGGCCACTACCTGTCTGTTGTTGCTTGTGCCAGGTAGGGGGGCAAGCCTCACGTGCCCACACCTGATTTTTTTTTCTTTTCTTTTTTTTTTTGAGATAGAGTCTTACTCTGTCACCCAGGCTGGAGTGCAGTGGCACAATCTTGGCCCGCTGCAACCTCTGCCTCCCGGCTTCAAGCGATTTTCGTGCCTCAACCACCTGAGTAGCTGGGATTGCAGGTGTAGGCCACTATGCCCGGCTAATTTTTTCTTTTTTGTATTTTTAATAGAGACAGGGTTTTGCCATGTTGGCCAGGCTGGTCTCGAACTCCTGACCTCAAGTAATCCGCCCCTGCCTTGACCTCCCAAAGTGCTGGTATTACAGGCATGAGCCAGCATACTCAGCCCTGATTTTTCAAGACAAACTGAAAACTGGATTTAGATGTGAAATCTTTTTTTTTTTTTGAGACGGAATCTCATGCTGTCGCCCAGGCTGGAGTGCGGTGGCGCGATCTCAGGTCACTGCAACTTCCGCCTCCTGGGTTCAAGTGATTCTTCTGCCTCAGCCTCCCTAGTAGCTAGGACTACAGGTGTGTGCCACCACTCTCGGCTAATTTTTTGTATTTCTAGTAGGGATGGGGTTTCACCATGTTAGCCAGGATGGTCTCTATTTTTTTTTTTTTTTTTTTTTTTTAAGACAGAATCTCGTTCTGTCACCAAGGCTGGAGTGCAGTGGTGTGATCTCGGCTCACTGCAACCTCTGCCTCCTAGGTTCAAGCGCTGCAACCTCTGCCTCCTGGGTTCAAGCAATTCTTGTAGCTCATCCACCTGAGTAGTTGGAATCACAGGCGTGCACCACCATGCCCAGCTAATTTTTTTGTATTTTTAGTAGAGATGGGGTTTTGCCATGTTGGCCAGGCTGGTCTCGAACTCCTGGCCTCAAGTGATTTCCCTGCCTTGGCTTCCCAAAGTGCTGGGATTACAGGTGTGAGCCACCATGCCCAGCTGTTTTTTATTTTATTTTATTTTTATTTTAAGGCTGGGTATGGTAGCTCACGCCTATAATCCTTGAACTTTGAGAGCCCGAGACAGGAGGATTGCTTGAGACTAGGAGTTCAAAACCAACCTCACCAACACAGCCAGGTTCTTTTTTTTTTTAAAAAAAATAATAAATTTTATATTATCTTTTTTATTTTATTTATTTATTTATTATTATTATTTTTTGAGACGGAGTCTGTCACCCAGGCTGGAGTGCAGTGGCGCGATCTCAGCTCACTGCAAGCTCTGCCTCCTGGGTTCTCGCCATTCTCCTGCCTCAGCCTCCCGAGTAGCTGGGACTACAGGCGCCTGCCACCACGCCCGGCTAATTTTTTTTGTATTTGTAGTAGAGACGGGGTTTCACCATGTTAACCAGGATGGTCTCAATCTCCTGACCCCGTGATACGCCCACCTCAGCCTCCCAAAGTGCTGGGATTACAGACGTGAGCCACCGTGCCTGGTCCCGGCCTATCCTTTTTAAAACTTTATTTTGGAAAAAAAAATCAGAAGGTGCCATTTGATTTTTACATGTCAGCAATAAGTTGAAAATTTTTTTTTTTTTTAAAGTGGGGTGGCTGGGTGCGGTGCCTCACGCCTGTAATCCCAGCACTTTGGGAGGTTGAGGCCTGTGGATCATGACATCAGGGAGGCCGAGGCGGGCGGATCACGAGGTCAGGAGATTGAGACCATCCTGGCTAACGTGGTGAAACCCCATCTCTACTACAAATACAAAAATTAAGCTGGGCGTGGTGGTGCATGCCTGTAATCCCAGCTACTTGGAAGGCTGAGGCAGGAGAATCGCTTGAACCAGGGAGGCAGAGGTTGCAGTGAGCCGATATCGAGCCACTGCATGCCAGCCTGGCAACAGAGCAAGATTCTGTCTCAAAAAAAAAAAAAAAAAAAAAAAAAAAAATGGGGTGAAGAAAACACATCTGTGGCCTGGGTTTAACCTGTAGGCTTCCAGCTCATGTGGGAGGGGAATAGTCTGGAGACAAGGAATTGGGGGATACTCTAGGGGACCTGGGAGCTGGGACACAGGGAGTAGCTGCCTGGCTGTTGTTGGGAGTGAGTGTGAGTAGGGAGGGGCAGCTGAGAGACTTGGTCGTATTCTGAGACTCTCCCTTTGCCCTCAAGAACCGAGAGCTGCAGATCATGCGTAAGCTGGACCACTGCAATATTGTGAGGCTGAGATACTTTTTCTACTCCAGTGGCGAGAAGGTGAGACCTCGAGGTGGTGGTGGTGGGGGGTTGCTCCAGCCATTTTCCTGCCTGCCTGCCTTTCCCCCACTGCTCCGTGCACACCTTCCTTCCCCCTCCTCACTCTTCTCACAGTGCCTCACACATCTCCTTTGCTCCCTGCAGAAAGACGAGCTTTACCTAAATCTGGTGCTGGAATATGTGCCCGAGACAGTGTACCGGGTGGCCCGCCACTTCACCAAGGCCAAGTTGACCATCCCTATCCTCTATGTCAAGGTAGGCTGGCAGGTGGGCTGCTGGGACCCAGGCCCACAAAGCCAGGGGCTCTGGAGCCTCCCGCCTTTTATGGGATCCCTCATCTGCCAAGTTTATGTTGGTTTTTGGACGCCCCATGTCCCCTGCTGTTGTTCCCATAACCCCCAGAGATGGAGCTGGCCTAACACGGGAAGGCCAAGGCAGGCAAGGCCTGACTGAATCAGGAAGGCAGCCTGACCTGGGGCTGCAGAGGCTGCCAGGTACTTGCTCAGGTCCATACAGGGAATCCAGTGGCACCAGAGATATGGGAGTTAGCTCAGGATAAGGGGGCGGTGGGGACCAGGACTGCACAGAGACAGCTGCTGAGGCCAGAGTTTGGGCCTTTAGAGCCTTGGCTGGAGGTAGGTGGGAAGGAGTTAGGGTCGGAGGAAGGTTAGCATCCACAGAGCCAGGAATGCATCTCTGTCCATCGTCTGTGCAGGCTCCTTCCCCAGTGCCTGGCATCGTGCCCTGGGTGTTACAGACCTTCAGGAGGTGTTTGAATGAATGAATGAATGAATGATTGCAGCCCAGGGATGATGTGGCGAACAGGCTGGAGCAGCCTACTGCATTGGTAGGAGGTGGGTGGGTTTGTTTGCTGGAGGTCACTTGGGACCCAGCTGCTGCTCCTGCTGGCTTTACATACCCAAGTGTGCGTGAGCTGATGTGGGCTCTACCAGTGGTTGTGGCTGTTGGACCTCACTTCCCAGGGGGGAGCTCTCTGGTTTGGTGAATCTGTCCTGTGGCTGCCTGCATACGGGGCCCAGGGCTGAGGAATTCCAGAGGCACCACTGACTGCCACCCAGGCCTTGCCCTTGAAGAGCTCTCAGTTTGGTAGGGTAGAAAGACATCATCACAGAAAACTATTAAATGAACTAGCTGCTGCCATACCAGAAGGAGCACAGGGAATTCTGGAAATGGAGGAAGCACCCAGCCTGGTTTGTGGGTAAGAAGGATCAAGGAAGGCTTCCTGGAGGAGACCAAGCACAGGGCAAGGAAGTGGCATCTTTGGCCGAGGGGAGCTGGAATAAAAGGAAGGGGGCCTAGGAAGCAGCCATGTCAGGACCTGGTCTGTCTAGGCCCTGGGGGATGCAGCAGTGACTGAAACTCAAAATCCTGCTCTCCTGCTACTTCTGTTCTAGTCAGTGGGAGGGAGAGTGGCAGGAAAATGGAGCTGGAGAGGGGGCAGGCTCAGGGGTGGTTTTGATTGTTGGATTCAGGAGCCAGTGGTTTTGGTGAGGGGGAAGCTGAGTGCCTCGCTCCCTAGCCTGTTTTATGACAACCTCCCGACGTATCTTACTCATCAGGCTTCTGCCATGGGTTGTGATTAAAGCAGTGGTTCTCAGAGTGTGGTCCGGGGACCAGCATCAGTGCTGGAGAGCTTGTTGTAAATGCCTCATTCAGAACCCACTGATCAGAAACTCTGAGAGTGGGGCCCAAGAGTCCCTGTTTTTTTGTTTTTTTTTGAGACAGGGTCTCACTCTGTCACCCAGTCTGGAGTGCAGTGGTGTGATCTTGGCTCACTGCAACCTCTGCCTCCTGAGTTCAAGTGATTCTCCTGCCTCAGCCTCCCGAGTAGCTGGGATTACAGGTGCGCACCACCATAACCGGCTAATTTTTTTTTTTTTTTGAGACAGAGTCTCGCTGTCGCCCAGGCTGGAGTGCAATGGCTCGATCTCGGCTCACTGCAGGCTCCGCCCCCCAGGGTTCACGCCATTCTCCTGCCTCAGCCTCCGGAGTAGCTGGGACTACAGGCGCCCGCCACCTCGCCCGGCTAATTTTTTGTATTTTTAGTAGAGACAGGGTTTCACTGTGTTAGCCAGGATGGTCTCGATCTCCTGACCTCGTGATCTGCCCGCCTCGGCCTCCCAAAGTGCTGGGATTACAGGCGTGAGCCACCGCGCCCAGCCAATTTTTGTATTTTTAGTAGAGACGGGATCTCAACATGTTGGCGAGGCTGGTCTTGGCCTCCCAAAATACTGGGATTACAGGCGTGACCCACCACGCCCAGCCAGTAGTCCCTGTTTTAACAAGTCCTCCAAGTGATTGTGGTGCACATTAAGAGAACCAAGGATGGCCGGGCATGGTGGCTCACGCTTGTAATCCCAGCACTTTGGGAGGCCGAGGCGGGCGGATCACGAGGTCAGGAGATCGAGACCACGGTGAAACCCCGTCTCTACTAAAAATACAAAAAATTAGCCGGGCGTGGTGGCGGGCGCCTGTAGTCCCAGCTACTCGGAGAGGCTGAGGCAGGAGAATGGCGTGAACCCGGGAGGCGGAGCTTGCAGTGAGCCGAGATTGCGCCACTGCACTCCAGCCTGGGCGACAGAGCGAGACTCCGTCTCAAAAAAAAAAAAAAAAAAAAAAAAAGAGAACCAAGGGTTTCAAATGGGTTTGCCCAAAGCTGTGGGGGCAGCAGGGAGAGTGGGCCTGGAAGGGCTCTTCAGGCCAAGCTGGTGGGGTAGTGGTGCTGTATGGGGAAAGCTGGGCTAAAGTTCTGCTATCCTGTGCCTGCCCCAGGTGTACATGTACCAGCTCTTCCGCAGCTTGGCCTACATCCACTCCCAGGGCGTGTGTCACCGTGACATCAAGCCCCAGAACCTGCTGGTGGACCCTGACACTGCTGTCCTCAAGCTCTGCGATTTTGGCAGGTGGGCCTGGGGCATATTGGGTGGCTGAAGAGGCAGGGAGGACCCCAACCCTTGCCTCATGTGTACCCCTGCCCATCTCTTCCCACAGTGCAAAGCAGTTGGTCCGAGGGGAGCCCAATGTCTCCTACATCTGTTCTCGCTACTACCGGGCCCCAGAGCTCATCTTTGGAGCCACTGATTACACCTCATCCATCGGTCAGAGTTATGGGAGGGTGGCGGGGGGGAGTGGCAATCTGGGAAGTTTTGGAGTTTTCTGTGTGCTGTATGCCAAGCTTGGTGATGAAAGCTTAACTTCTGTTCTTGTATCCAGTCCTCACAAACTTAGGAGGCTGATGCTGTTGAATGCTCATTTTACAGATGAGCTTAGAGCTGTGAGGCCGCCTGCCCGCACTGGCACCACTGGGACTGGGCAGGGCTGGGATTTGAAAGCTGACCTGACTCCAGAGTCCATACCAGCTCTGGAACCTCCCTGTCAGCCCTCTGTTCTCAGCTAGGGGGAAGGGCTGCCGGAGACCTTGGGGGAACCGGGAATCAAGGCTTTGCCACCATGAAGGTGCAACTTGCTCCCAGGGCCTCTGTGTCCTTCCCTGTTTGTGGGGACAACTGCCATTTTCCAGGCATGAGGGGAAGGCTGAATTGAGGGAATGGGCATGAGAGTTTGAAAGGGCACCTTCCACAGCAGCATGACGAACTGTGGAGTTCTTAGGTATGAACTCATGCTGTGGGGGTCAAGGTACAAAGCAGGGAGGGGTGAGACTGCCAGGCTGCAGCTCTTCTCATGGGCAGGATAGAGGTTGGAACAAGAGGAAGGCAGTCCAGGATTTAAGGCTGTACCTTCCTGTGGCCCAAAGAACATGGGTGCCTTTTGGCAGGTTTGGGCCTAATTTGGTCTGTCGTCCAAGGCTAGCGGGAGAGGAGCTCATTGGGGTTCTTAGCAGAGAGAGGAACTGAGGGCTGGAAACACACCTAGACGAGAGAATGCAGCAAAGGCAGGGTCAAGGTCAGGCCCATGTTTCTAAGCTGCATGTGACCTTGGGCCAGGTGCTTTGTCTTTGAGAAAACGGGGCTCCTGACACTCTTAGGATGGCCATGAGAAATAAAAGCACTGGGAGGTTGGTGGCCCTACTCACCTAGCCCTGACGCTCCCTCCATTTCCCCTCAGATGTTTGGTCAGCTGGCTGTGTACTGGCGGAGCTCCTCCTGGGCCAGCCCATCTTCCCTGGGGACAGTGGGGTGGACCAGCTGGTGGAGATCATCAAGGTGAGGGGCGCAGCTGGGGTGGGTAGGGGGTGGGGCTGAGGGATGGGGCCCTTGTCTCAGACCCCTTCCTCTCTTTACAGGTGCTGGGAACACCAACCCGGGAACAAATCCGAGAGATGAACCCCAACTACACGGAGTTCAAGTTCCCTCAGATTAAAGCTCACCCCTGGACAAAGGTGGGGCAGGGCTAGGGGCTCAGGGCAGTATGGCTGAGAGCTGGAGCTGGTCCCCCTCAGAGGTCAACTGTTCTGTGGACCTAGCCTCAGAATCATGGCTTGGGAGGATTTGAAGTTATCCAGGGATCAATAACTTCCATCCGCTTTCAAAGTTTATGGCATTTTAAAAGTTGAGAACCCACAAGTAAATTCGAGATTCCAATTTTTATGGCGGGTCAGCAGGGCTCATATAGTCCCAGACCTGGGCTGGCTGCTTACCCGATACAAACTGACCTCTCCTTAGTGGTTGGGCCTTAGTTTCTTCATTTGGAAGGTGGGGGTGTGGGAAGCAGCCAGTCATAACTTGCCGCAGGCACTGTGGCAGTGAGATAACAGGAGTACGCCAGTGTCCAGGGCATCTCACCCTCATGACCCCTGCACCCATCCCTCAGGTGTTCAAATCTCGAACGCCGCCAGAGGCCATCGCGCTCTGCTCTAGCCTGCTGGAGTACACCCCGTCCTCAAGGCTCTCCCCACTAGAGGCCTGTGCGCACAGCTTCTTTGATGAACTGCGATGTCTGGGAACCCAGCTCCCTAACAACCGCCCACTTCCCCCTCTCTTCAACTTCAGTGCTGGTGGTGAGGGCATAGCCCGGGATCTGGGGAGTAGGGCGGGGTGGGCGGGCATCGAAAGATTGTGAAGAGCTTGGTGTTGAAGCAGGAGTAGGGAGCTAAGGGCAGAGTACAAGGCAGGCCTGGGGCTCAGGAAAGATGACTCTCAGATTCAGGGGGAATCGAACCTGCTTCAGTTGTGCTTTACTGTGATCTGCCTCGTGCTAAGCTTTTTCTGGTTTTTCATTGAGAGAGGTCTGTGGCTGAAAGTGTCCACAAACAACTGGCCTTCCCAATAGCTGGGTTCCCATTTGGTGCCCATCATAACCCTGCTGTAGTCTACCCTGACTGGCATGTCAATTCCTGTTTCTAGAACTCTCCATCCAACCGTCTCTCAACGCCATTCTCATCCCTCCTCACTTGAGGTCCCCAGCGGGCACTACCACCCTCACCCAGTCCTCACAAGGTAAGTGGGGACCATCTGCTGGGGGTTAAAGTATCTCTCAGCCTGGGGAGGGTGGGGCTGTTCGCTCAGTGGCTTGGTTTCCTGAATGTATTTTTAAATCGTTGACATTTTGATGGCATAGGAAGCACATCTTACAACATGTGAATGACCACCTTTAGAGGGCATTCTTGCATACAAATGTTTAAATGTGTTTAATGCCAATGGGAAAGCCAGAGAAATAACATTTGGCCTGAACACAAACAAAAAGTTGAATTCGTTGCCCAAGTTTTTTTTTTTTTTTTTTTTTTTTTTTTTTGGTGGTAGAGTTTCACTCGCCACCTAGGCTGCAGTGCAGTGGCTTGATCTCGGCTCACTGCAATCTCTACCTCCTGGGCTCAGGCGATTCTCCTGCCTCAGCCTCCGAGTAGCTGGGATTACAGACGCACACCACTATGTCTGGCTAATTTTTGTATTTTTACTAGAGATGAGGTTTCACCATGTTGGCCAGACTGGTCTTGAACTTAGGTGATTTTCCCGCTTGGCCTCCTAAAGTGCTGGGATTAACAGGCATGAGCCACTGCACCTGGCCATGTTGCCCACGTTTAAAAATGGGGCTATTTTGTGTAAAAATTCAGATTTCCTGTTTCTCTTGGGGAAGAAAATCAGATTGGGCAGCAATGAGCCCGCCCATCCTACTGACAGTAGACAGTCGGCGCCCTTTATATTTTTTAGACGGAGTCTTGCTCTGTCACCCAGGCTGGAGTGTAGTGGCACAATCTCGGCTCACTGCAACTTCTGCCTCCTGGGTTCAAGTGATTCTCCTGCCTCAGCCTCCCAAGTACCTGAGATTACACGCACATACCACCATGCCTGGCTTATTTCTGTATTTTGAGTAGAGATGGAGTTTCACCATGTTGGCCAGGCTGGTCTCGAACTGCTGACCTTGTGATCTGCCCACCTTGGCCTCCCAAAGTGCTAGGATTACAGGCATGAGCCACTGTGCCCAGCCCAGCCACCCCCTTATATGGAGCCCGGCACTCTGGTGTGTTACTCAGTTACTATCCTGGCCCTTTAGCACTTGAGTTTGCAACCCTTCACCTAAAGTAACAGCTTGTAACTTTTAATGTGGCATCTATGACAAGAGAATTCCTACTTTTGGGTTGGGCGAAGGGGTGTTTGAAAGGCAAAGGCTTAACTCTGCTCCTTCCCTCCCTCCCTCCAGCTTTAACTGAGACTCCAACCAGCTCAGACTGGCAGTCGACCGATGCCACACCTACCCTCACTAACTCCTCCTGAGGGCCCCACCAACCACCCTTCCACTTCCATCTGGGAGCCCCAAGAGGGGCTGGGAAGGGGGGCCATAGCCCATCAAGCTCCTGCCCTGGCTGGGCCCCTAGACTAGAGGGCAGAGGTAAATGAGTCCCTGTCCCCACCTCCAGTCCCTCCCTAACCAGCCTCACCCCTGTGGTGGGCTTTTTAAGAGGATTTTAACTGGTTGTGGGGAGGGAAGAGAAGGACAGGGTGTTGGGGGGATGAGGACCTCCTACCCCCTTGGCCCCCTCCCCTCCCCCAGACCTCCACCTCCTCCAAACCCCCTCCCCTCCTGTGTCCCTTGTAAATAGAACCAGCCCAGCCCGTCTCCTCTTCCCTTCCCTGGCCCCTGGGTGTAAATAGATTGTTATAATTTTTTTCTTAAAGAAAACGTCGATTCGCACCGTCCAACCTGGCCCCGCCCCTCCTACAGCTGTAACTCCCCTCCTGTCCTCTGCCCCCAAGGTCTACTCCCTCCTCACCCCACCCTGGAGGGCCAGGGGAGTGGAGAGAGCTCCTGATGTCTTAGTTTCCACAGTAAGGTTTGCCTGTGTACAGACCTCCGTTCAATAAATTATTGGCATGAAAACCTGCTTTCTGTCTGGCTGCCTGTTTCCACTGAGGTGGTGGGGGCTCCTGCGGGGGGGACTGTTCTGGGACAGGAGTGAGCTGCATCTCAGGCAGAGGGCTGTCCGAAGGCCCTGGCTCAGGTGCTCAACCTTCTCGCACCGTGGCTTTCTCTGCATGTGTGGTGATGAGCTCCATCTGGGTTATCTGCTGTAGAGGCCTAGGAGGAGCCTGCTCCATGACCCAGCATAAATCATCTGCTTCTGCTTAGAGAGGGAGGGATTAACCTCCCAGTAACTGGTGAGCCAATTGGGGATCAGAGAGGGGAAGGCCATGGAGCTTAAGTGACAGAGTCAGGACTTGAACAATGGGCTGTCTGTCTTAGTCCAAGCTGCCTGCTGCTCTAGGGTCTGGGGGCACATGAGATGATGAGGAGTCACTCAGGCCAAAACTTGGCCTGCTTGTAGACTCTTTGTTGGGTGGCCATGGCTGGAGGCGGAACCCTAGAAGATTCCAAGCCTTCATTTCCAAGTCTTAAACAGGACACCTACCTGGCCCCCCTCTTAGGGATGTTGGGAAGTGACAACCCTGTAAAGGTGGGGGCAGAGAACTTGACTTTTATCCTCACTTAAAACATGCTGGGCCAGATAGTGGGGCATGGGCTGAAGGAAATGTTATCTCCTCCACATGGCACCAAGCAGTGAGTGTGACCAGGACACCCCAGAGGCGGAAGAGGGCCTGGGGAGGAGCAATGGGTATGCCCCCTACTGGATTCCACTGGTGAACAAAAAGGGAGGAGTTTCAAATGTCCCAGATAGAGTGAAGGGACTGTTCCTGTGGGGTCTGGGCTCTCCAGTTTGCTCACTCCACTCCAGGCGCATCTTTTCACTGCCTGGGATAGGACAGACCCTGCCCCTTCCTTGCTCAACACCACCCGGATTTCGCCTGGTTTGTAGTATGAATGAATGAATATACAGAGCAAGCCGATTGATAAGGGGGAGGATGGCCGTTCTGGGTGAGGGGCAGACCTTGGGATCCTGGGGACACCTTCCTCCCTGCTACTCACGTGGTCAGCCATGAAGTCACTGAGGTGTCCCTCACCCTCCTACCACCCCATGACCCCTTCCCAGGTCCGGCCCTGTCTTCTGCTGGGCCATCTTTAGCTTCCCACTCACCCCACTTTGAGCCCAGATCTAACACCCAATTACAACCCTCCTCCAACTCGCAACTACTCAGCCCAGCTTTCAAGACCTTCCAAAGTCTAGGCCTCCCTCCTGGACAATCCCATCCTCAACTGCATTCTGCCTCCCCTGCCTGAGCACCCTGGGCTGCAGGGGCCTGGGAGGAGCCTATCAGGAATCACCTGCATCTGCTTAGGGAGAGAAAGACTATTATGGCCGGGCTCGGTGGCACACACCTGTAATCCTAGCACTTAGGGAGGCCAAGGCGGGCAGATCACCTGAGGTCAGGAGTTTGAGACCAGCCTGGCCAACATGGCGAAACCCCGTCTCTACTAAAATACAAAAATTAGCTGGGTGCAGTGGTGGGCGCCTGTAATCCCAGCTATTAGGGAAACTGAGGCAGGAGAATCGCTTGAGCCTGGAAGGTGGAGGTTGCAGTGAGCTGGGACTGCACCACTGTGCTCCAGCCTGGGCGACAGAGCAAGACTCCATCTCAATCAATCAATCAATCAATGGAGAGAAAGACTATTATCCTAGGTAACCTCTGAACAAGGTGGGAATCTTCCTGCTCCCAAGACCTTTGATGTTTTGAGGCCCCCTCAAATCCCAACAGCTCTGACACTGGTTTACTTTTCCTCTAGTTAGAATGAATCTTCCTCTGATCCCCTACCCCTGCACAAGTTTCAAGTCTTAATCACTCAGAATAGTATGGGTTACAAATGTGGGCCGAAGGGGCCTCCCGTACTCAAATCTCACAATGTCTCTGCCTAGCTGTGAAACCTTGGGCAAATCTCTGTCCTTAGTTTTTTTTTTCCTTTTTTTTTTTTAAGTGACAGGGTCTTGCACTGTTGCCCAGGCTGGAGTGCAGTGGTGTGAACACAGCTCACTGCAGCCTCAATCTCCCCCATATCAAGCAATCCTGCCTCTGCCTCAGCCTCCAGAGTAGCTGGGAATACTGGTGTGCACCACCATGCTCGGCCAATCATTTTTATTTTTAATAGAGACAAAGTCTCTCTCTCTCTTGCCCAGGTCTTGAACTCTTGAGCTCAAGTGATCCTCCTGCCTTAGCCTCCCAAAGCACTCGGATTACAGGCATGTGCCACCAGGCCTGGCTAACTTTTAATTTTTGTAGAGATGAGGTCTTGCTATTGCCCAGGCTGGTCTCGAACTCCTGGCCTTAAGTGATCCTCCTGCTTCAGTCTCCCGAAGCACTGGGATTGCAAGCGTGAACCACTGCACCTGGCCAGTTTATTTTTATTTATTTATTTTTTTTGAGACGGAGTCGCACTCTGTTGCCCAGGCTGGAGTGCAGTGGTGCGATCTCGGTGCACTGCAAGCTCCGCCTCCCGGGTTCACGCCATTCTCCTGCCTTAGCCTCCCGAGCATCTGGCCACCACAGGCGCCCGCCACCACTCCTGGCTAATTTTTCGTATTTTTAGTAGAGACTGGGTTTCACCATGTTAGCCAGGATGGTCTCGATCTCCTGACCTCGTTATCTGCCCGCCTCGGCCTCCCAAAGTGCTGGGATTACAGGCATGAGCCACCGTGCCCAGCCACCAGTTTTAAAAATCTACACAACAGGGATAATATGAAATCTATGTCATAAGCCTGTTGGGATCATAGTACACATACAGTGGTAAGTGTGGCGCTTGCCTCGGCTAGGCAGTCAGATAACTGGATGGTCTCCAAATACACCAAGAGCTCACCCTCTTGCAGTGCTGTCTGCCTGGAATGTTCTTTTCCTCTTTCACTACCAGATTCCTACTTTTCCTTCAGGGACTGCCTTCTCTAGGAAATCCTTAACTCCTGATCTCCCACCATGGAGGTCTGTTTCCTGGGATCCCACTGTCCCTACATATCCCCATCACAGCCCTGAGAAGCCTTAGGCCTGACTCATCTCTGCCTCCAGCATCACCCAGTATGGGAGGAGGGAGGCCTTAGGACACACAGGCTGAATGAATCAATGAGACACACTCAGGGAGCAAGCTATCTGTACTTGTGTGTTTCTCCTACCAGACTGTGCACGCCTCCTGTGGGCAGAGCCTGTGCTGACTTGTTCCTGGGTCTCCAGCATCACCCAGTCTGGAGCTGAGGACCTGGGTACCTACAGATTTCCTTCCACACTGTCAGAATTGAGATGAGGGAAGCCCAGAGAAATCAAGTATCCTCCTCCACCAGGCAGAGCAAAGTCCTGGGTGCCCAAAATCCAGGGAAGGCAAGGGCTAGGGGTACAAGCAGAGGATCTGAAGAGGTATATGAGAGTGGCCAGCACAGACCTGGCACAAGCTTGGTGCTCAGTGAAGGTTACCTGATGTTGCTGGGCACCAGGGTGATGCAGTGCAAAGGGCCTTGGCCAACCCGCTTTGCAGCGTAGCTGGGTGACCTGGTACAGATCACATCGCATCTCAGAGCTTCAGTTTCCCCTCAGGCAGAGAAAGATGACAAGAGAAGCCTGGAAGGGTAGTTCTGGGGAGTCAGTGGGTAAAAGAGGCCAGGGTGGATCCTGGCACACGGTGGGTATCAGACCAGTTTGCCAGAGGAGGTCCTCTCTCCCCAGAGGTACCCACACTGGCTGTTGCAACCAAACCCTTTTGTTATTGCTTTTCAGCAGCGTCACACGAAGGCCGTGTCCAACTGCAAGAGCCCGCCTGCTTCACTGGCCCCCAGTGCAGCCTGGCACAGCTGCAGGGTGTCCTCAAGAGCCAGCGGCTGGGATGTCTCAATGATGGCAATCGTCTCCCCCAGCTCTGTGCACATGATAGTCTGTTGAGGCTCGGGGGGTGGGGGTGGGGCAGGAGGTGGTGATCTGGGAGGCTGTAACGTCAAAGTCCGAGCTCGGGCATGGACCCGCTGATGCAGTCGCAAGCCTGCCATGGCGCGGAACCAGCGGCCACAAGTCCCGCAGTAGTAGGGACTCTTGTTGTAGAGACCAGTGATGGGGAGGCGGGGGGCGCGGGCAAAGGCGACTGGCCGCAAGTGCAACCGCCGGTGCTGCTGCAGGTTGGAGCTCTGTGTGAAGCGCTTGCCACAGTCCAGGCATTGGTAGGGACGTGCGCCCGTGTGGGTCAGCTGGTGGCGGCTGAGGTTGGCCAAAGAAGCAAAGGTCTTGCCACATGAGTGGCACTGGAAGGGCCTCTCGCCCGTGTGTGTCCGCAGGTGGTTGCGCACGTGGATCAGCTTCTTGAAGCCCTTGCCACAAACCCCACAGCGGTGACGCCGTTCAGGGGGCCCGTGTACTGCACGCCGGTGCCGTGACAGCCGGGAAGCTGAGGCAAAGGACTTGGAGCACTGTGGGCAGGGCAGCTGGGCAGGTGGGGCAGGGGGTGGTGGTGGAGGGGTGGGCTCCGCTGGAGCTGGGGGAGCTGTTGCTCCTGTGGGAGGTGCCCCGCTTTTGCCCGCGTGAGTGCGCCGGTGGTAGAGGAACTTGGTCATGTTGCTGAATGTCTTGCCACAACGACAGCGATGCAATGGGTTGGCAGTGTGGGCCCGCCGGTGGGCCACCAATGTGAGTTCTGTGCCGAAGCCGCGGCCACAGTCTACACAGAGGTAGCGGGCTTCCCCGCGGTGCAGCCGCAAGTGCTGTTCGAGCGACGCTGCTTTCTTGAAGACCTTGGAACAGGTCGTACACTCGTGTGTGCCACCAACATGGGCCCGCCCATGAGCCTGCAGCCGGTTGGCGGAGCTGAAACTGCGCTGACACTGGCTGCAGTGGAAGGGGTGGGTGGCAGATGCCGGGCTGTGAGACGTTTGCCGGTGTTGCCGGCGAGCCCCTGCTGAGGGCTGGTGCTGGGGACAGTCCCCGCAGCCCTGAGCCCAGCCAGCTGTGGACTCATCACCTCCCACAGCATCATTACCGACCTCTGCCATGGCCTCCTCATCCTCCGTCTCTTCATCATCTTCTTCATCCTCTTCGTCGTCCTCCTCCTCCTCCTCCAACCCATTGCGTTCTTCTTTCTCTAGGGAGTCAAAGTGGGTGCCCTGATGCTCCAAGAACTCCTCAGGGGTGGCGCAGAGGGTAGAACACTCAGGACACTCATAGGGCTCCATCTTGACTTCAGATGGGGGAGAAGGTGGAGGCAGTGGTGTTGGGGGAGGCAAAGGAGGTGGCACTGGTGGCTCAGCTACCGTGGCAGAAAGGTGTTGGGCCTTTCGATGAGCCACCCACAGCTCGGGCGAGGGGAACAGCTCCTGGCAATCCCAGCACTGGTATTGGATCTGGTTTGCAGACTCCCGGAGGTGGGCATCCTGGTGGGCCAGGAGCTCACCAGGGGAGAGGATGAGCTGGCTGCATTCACCACACTGGAAGGGCCCCTCAGCGCCTGGCACCAGCTCTGGCTCCAGGCCAACATTCTGTGTGGTCAGTGCCTCCTCCTCTGAGACAGCAAGCATGTGCTGCTCCTGGTGTGAGAGGACTTCCTCCAGTGTGTTATAGAGGCTGCCACACTCAGAGCACATGAACTGGTGATGCTGGAAGAAGAGGGATGAGGCAAGGGCCTCCCCTGGTGTCATCTCAGTCACTTCTGTTGACATCTCCATCATCTCCCCCAACATAGGTGTTGACAGCTCCACTGTCCCTGGTGACATCTGTGTTGGCATCTCGGCCACCTCAGCCACCACCTCTGCCATTGTGGGGAAGGCAGTGCCTGGAGAAAGAGGGGCAGGAGCCAGTGAGACAGCAGGAAGCCGAGGGGAGGTGGAGTTCTCTTGCCCATCCCACTACTCACCAGCCTCTATCGCTCAGGAAGTCTTAATCCAGTGTTTCTGCCTCAGTCGTCCATGATCCCATGTCTCTGAAGCCTACACACACCCCATGGCAGCCTGCAGGAGACAAACAGAACTCAGCCCAGCCTCTTTTTTTTTTTTTTCTGAGACAGAGACTTGGTTTGTCGCCCAAGCTGGAGCGCAGTGGCACAATCTTGGCTCACTGCAACCTCTCGCTGCTGGGTTCAAGCTATTCTCGTGCCTCAGCCTCTTGAGTGGCCGGGACTACAGGGGAGTGCCACCATGCCTGGCTAATTTTTTTATTTTATTTTTTTTTAGTAGAGACAAGGTTTCACCATGTTGGCCAGGCTGGTCTCGAACTCCTGACCTCAGGTGATCCACCCGCCTTGGCCTCCCAAAGTGCTGGGATTACAGGTGTGAGCCACCACCCTGGCCAACAGCCAGCCCGGCCTCTTTTTTTTTTTTTTGAGATGGAGTCTTGCTCTGTTGCCAGGGTAGAGAACAGTGGCACAATCTTGGCTCACTACAACCTCCACCTCCCAGGTTCAAGTGATTTTCCTGTCTCAGCCTCCCGAGTAGCTGGGACTACAGGTGTGCGCCACCATGCCCAGCTAATTTTTGTATTTTTAGTAGAGACGGGGGTTTCACCATGTTGGCCAGGATGGTCTCGATCTCTTGACCTCGTGATCCGCCTGCCTTGGCCTCCCAAAATGCTGGGATTACAGGCGTGAGCCACCTCGCCCGGCCCAGCCAGCCTGGCCTCTTTATTGAGAGGGCCAGGCATACCTTTTCTGAGAATACCATAACCTTTGCCTGCGTGCGGCTTCCTCTTTGTGCAACACTTTTCCTCTGCCTCTTACATATACACACACAGATACACCCAAGTGTTTAAAAACACAGGCCCTGGAACCAGACTGCCCTTGGCTTGAATCTGAGCTCTACCACTTACTTCCTCTGAGATTGTCTTCTTACCTGTAAAATGGGGCTAAAAGTAGTACTGACACAAAGTCCCTGGTACTTGAAAAGGTCAGCTGTAACCCTGTGTAGTTCTCCAGAAGTATTGTTTTTGGACCCTAAGTCTTTGATGTTGCTATTCCCTCTGCCAAGAAACTTCTCTCCTCTTTTTGTCTGACAAAATCTTACTCAGCACCTTTTGTGAAGCATTCTCTGACATCTCTACATCCTCAGGGTTCCTATGGTATCCTGTGCCACCTCTATCATGGCAAATATCATGAGTTTGGGGTGGCACCTCATTGTTCCTCACTGGACTGAGAGTTTGTGCGTCTGATTCATTGTGGAGGCTCCAGTCAGCAACAAAACCTCTGAGCAGGGACAGCAATTTTAACTTTCAAACTTCCCTCTATATGCCCCATCTTCCCTTCCACGTATGTGGGCTCAACCCCACCCAGGCCCCTTCACACAGCAGGGACTCAGAGTACACTCAGCAAATGACTGCCTCCCTCCCAGGCCTAGCAGCTAATCTTATGAATTCAAACCCACCTTCTTTACCTCTTTTTCACCTAATCTATTAGTGCCAGAGGGCAGGTGGAGTATAGTTTACAGCCTTGCATATAGAAGTTGCTCATATTGCTGAGCACAGTGGCTCATGCCTGTAATCCCAGCACTTTGGGAGGCCAAGACAGACAATCACAAGGTCAAGAGATCTAGACCACGCTGGCCAACATGGTGAAACCCCGTCTCTACTAAAAAAAAAAAAAAAAATTAGCTGAGCGTGGTGGTGCACGCCTGTAATCCCAGCTACTTGGGAGGCTGAGGCAGGAGAATGGCTTGAACCCGGGAGGTGGAGGTTGCAGTGAGCCGAGATTGCGCCACTGCACTCCAGCCTGGAGACAGAGTGAGACTCTGTCTCAAGGAGGAAAAAAAAAAAAAAAAAAAAGTTGCTCATATTAAGCACCTAGACGGTAGCAGTTTAGCCTGTACATTACTGAAGTATGTCCAGTACCAAGAACAATGTCTAGCACACAGTACTTATTTAGTGACTGAGAAATGCTCCCAGGCCAGGTGTGGTGGCTCACATCTGCAATCCTAGCACTTTGGGAGGCTGAGGTGGTTTGATCACTTGAACCCAGGAGGTCGAGGCTGCAGTGAGCCTCCCTTGGGAAGTGAGACCTTGGGAGTTTTTTTTTTTTTTTTCTCTTTTTGAGACAGGTTCTCACTCTGTTGCCCAAGCTGCAGTGCAGTGGTGCAATCTTGGCTCACTGAGGCCTCCACCTCCTGGACTCAGGTGATCCTCCTGCCACAGCCTCTTGAGTAGCTGGGACCACAAGTATCTGCCACCATGCCTGGCAAATTTTTATTTTTATTTATTTTATTTTACTTTTTTTTGAGACAGAGTTTCTCTCTTTTTGCTCAGGCTGGAGTGCAGTGGCACGATCTCGGCTCACTGCAACCTCCGCCTCTTGGGTCCAAGCGATTCTCCAGCCTCGGTCTCCCGAGTAGCTGGAACTACAGGCATTCACCACCACGCCTGGATAATTTTTGTATTTTTAGTAGAGATGGGGTTTCATCATGTTGCCCAGGCTGGTCTTCAACTCCTGACCTCAAAAGATCCACCCACCATGGTCTCCCAAAGTGCTGGGATTACAGGCGTGAGCCACCGCACCTGGCCCCTAGCTAATTTTTAAATTATTTGTAGAGAGAAGGTCTCCCTATGTTGCCCAGGCTGGTCTCAAACTACTGAGCTCAAGCAATCCTCCCACCTAGGCCTCCCAAAGCGCTGGAATTACAGGTGTGAGCCACTGCTTGGCCAACCCTGAGTTTAACTGTCCCTGTGCACAGTCCATTTCTACCAGACCAACTTTCCCATTAGACTGTGAATTCCCAAAATACACAGCCCAGTACAGGGCCCTGCTTTCAGTTAATGCCCAATAAATACTCCTTGAGTAAATTATTCACTAAAGGACCTGGAGCTAAGCTTTCCTTATCTACTATTCCAATCCCCTTCCTAATTTTTGAGTTGCCAGGCCCCTGCACACAACAGCCATTCCATAAAGGATCTTCCTGGAAGTAGGCAACCAGGGACCCGAGAGTTCCATTTTTCCTTGATTACAGCCCCATTTCCAACAGAGAACTCCCCTAGGGCGAGGCCCAGTGCCTACTGCAAAGCTTGCACAACGCAGGTACCTAATAAATGTCTACGAGGTGGCCCGGAAGACTTGAAATTTGCCCTTTTCTCGTCTACTATTCTTTCTCCCACTCTTGAATTGTGAACTACTTAGGGAAGGTATGGGGGGTTTTTCACACAGATTATCAGTAAGTCTTTCCAGGAAGGAACCCACTAGGGCCCTGGAAATTCAACTTTCCCGCTTTACAACGCTTTTCTCCTACCAGACTCATCTCCTCGGCAGGGTGAGAGCTCGCAGCAGTGGGTGGTGGGCGAGTTCCAGCTTAGGCTCCCGCACACTAAAGGAGCCCCAAGGCACACAGGAAGGAGCACTCTCCTTCCAGCCCGCGCCGCTCCCGCCCTAGCGCAGGCCCCAAGGCTCTCCGATCCCTGCAGACCCCTTAGTTTTCCTTCCGCCCTCTCCGTCCGCCCAACGCTCTCTTCCCCGTCCAGCCCCGCGCGGCGCCCTCACCCGTTTCTCTTATCTCCTGCAGCCCCTGCCGCTCTTGACACAGACCCTCGGCTCCAGGCGTGTGGGACCCCTCACTATCCACACCTCCCATTGGGCGGTGCCCTTACCCGTAGCGGCCAATCAGAGCCCGCAGCGCAGGGCACGCGACCTTGCGCCTGCGTGTTGCCACTCAGGCGGGGCTCCGGGAGTTATCCACGCACACATCTGCGCCCTGTGGGCGGGGCTCAGGGCAAGGAGACGCGCCTGCGCAGTTCTCCGGGTCACTCCCGGGCTAAGCGTCGGAAAGTTCTGTAGAGAAATGCCGGCAACCTTTGGTGAGCGTTGGGCCCATGGAGTGAACTGGGCGGCGGGAGACCTTGACAGAGATGTCATTTAAAAGCTGAAGAGACGGAGCATTTCTGAGAGTACAGCTTTAGAGCCCGACACACTTGGAGTTACTCTCCTCTCCGGGCCTCTGTTTCACTGGTGTGAAATGAGCTTGAGTCACAGCCACCTCAAAGGTTGTTTAGGGGATTGGATGATATCACACATGCACAGCGCTTATATACTGTAGGCGCCCACTACAACCCACTTAGCAAGACAGAATCCTTCAGTTTGTTAAATTGCTTTCCTATTCTTCCTACTCTTCGTTTGATTTAATGACAGTCACTTACCAGGCGCCCCTGTGAGTTTAGCCCAGGACTATGCTTCCGTAGCTTACCATTGGCATCCATTTGTTTCACAAGTAGGGAAACTGAGGCCCAGAGAGGGGAAGGGATTTCTTAGGGGGGTTGTTTGTTTATTTGAGACGGAGTCTCGCTCTGTCGCCCAGACTGGAGTGCAGTGGCACGATCTTGGCTCACCGCAACCTCCGCCTCCCGGGTTCAACCGATTCTCCTGCCTCAGCCTCCCGAGTAGTTGGGATTACAGGTGCCCACCACCACGCCCGGCTAATGTTTGTATTTTTAGTAGAGACGGGGTTTTGCCATGTTGGTCAAGCTGTTCTCGAACTCCTGATCTCAGGTGATCCACCTGCCTCGGCCTCCCAAATTGCTGAGATTACAGGCCTGAACCACCGCGTCCAATCTTGTTTGTTTGTTTGAGACAGAGTTTTGCTCTTGTTGCCCAGACTGGAGTGCAATGGTGCGATCTCGGCTCACGGCAACCTCCACCTCCAGGGTTCAAGCGATTCTCCTGCGTCAGCCTCCCGAGTAGCGGGGATTACAGGCATGCGTCAGTCACCACGCCCGGCTAATTTTGTATTTTTAGTAGAGATGGGGTTTTTCCATGTTGGTCAGACTGGTCTCAAACTCCCGACCTCAGGTGATCCGCCCGCCTCGGCCTCCCAAAGTGCTGGGATTACAGGCGTGAGCCACCGCACCCGGTGTTTGTTTCTTGAGACAAAGTATCGCCCTGTGGCCCAGGCTGGAGTGCAGTGGCACTATCTCTGCTCACTGCTCCCTGGTTCAAGCGATTCTCTTGCCTCAGCCTCCCAAGTAGTTGGGATTTCAGGTGCGTGCCACCACGCCCGGCTAAGAACAGACAGGGTTTCACCATGTTGGCCAGGCTGGTCTCGAACTCCTGGTCTCGTGTGATACGCCCACCTCGGCCTCCCAAAGTGCTGGAATTACAGATGTGAGCTACCGCGCCCAGCGATTCTTTTGAATTCACTGCTACAACTCAGGCAGAGCCAGTACTGGGCCAGTGCTAGGCAGGACCCAGGTCTCCCGATTTCCAAGAGGAGTTAATTGCGGGGATGGGAACACGTCCAGGGAGGGGACTTGTCTCAAGCACATGCAGGCCCTGACCTTGAGTCACCTAAGTGGGGGGCGTGGCGACCGTCACACCCAAGGCCCCGCGGTAAGGGGACACGCATACACCGCAGCCTAGACTCCCTGACAGACCCTCTCTAGTTGCTGCAAGTTAGGGAGTGGGTATCTGGGCGACCCTGGAGGACAGAGATTGGAAGGGGTTACGGAGGGGCCGTTTTGGCTCTGGGTGGAGACGTCTGTGATGGGGGTCGTGATGGACGCCATCGAGATGTACACAGTCGGAATGGAGGGTTCTGTTGCCGCTTGGAAGGAGGTATCCGTTCTGAACGTGAGATGAGGGAATTCTGGTTTTGATCAGGGGAAGGAACTTACAGACTGCGGGGGTGGGGGGGGGCGGGATTTCCATTTGGGATCATGAGACAGCACAGTTGAGATGTAGATCCCTGGTTGTCACTAGAAGTGAGGGACAATCTAATGGAGGAGTGCCCAGGACCAAATCATATAAGGCCTGGGAGTTACTGGGAGACGGAAAAGTAGTGATTGTGTTACTTTGCCACGGGCAACTAGGGGCAGTGGTGACGTGGGCGTCTAGCTCGTGATCAGGAGGGGGCTGTAGTTTATCAGATGAGTAGTTACAACTACTCGTGACGTGGCGCTACATGGCCCCGGTGGCTTGAGTCACGGGCGGGAAGTAGAGACCTGGAACCGGGTACCAGATACAGCCCCAGCTGCGGCGTGCTCTCGCTCTGCGCAAGCGCAGCACTCACGAACCAAGTCGCTTCGGTTGGGGGCAGGTCTAGCAGCCCATGAAGGGCGGGGCTTGGAGGCCTCGTTCTGCGCATGCGCTTAAGGGGCGTGGCGGTCGCACCTGCGCGAGTTGGGGGAAGGAGGAGGGGCGAGGTGACGCAGGCGTAATAATAGAGAAGGTGCCAGAAAGATCCAAAACAAGTGGCTGCGGCCGTCGCCCAGGAGTCACCGGACGCCAGAATCTGGTGAGGATCCAGAGAGGCCTAATGGTGACTGGTGGCGGGTAGACAGAACCACCTGGGCTCTGGGGAGCGGGCGGGGCCGCCCTTGCAGGGCGAGGCGGGGGTCGGGTTCGGACGGTACCACCTGTGTGGAGCGAAGGGGCTGCTTGGGTCGCTGCTCTGTGTAGGGGGCAGAGGGTCACTTTCGGGCGGTACCACTTGCATAGAGCCGGGGGACTCATCAGACGGTACCACTGGACGGAGCAAAGGGGCTCGTCTGGGCAGTCCTACCCAGAGTCAGGGGCAGTCAGTCAGCAGGGAGCCCCGGGGTGGGCCCCGAGGCTTGTTTGGGCCGCATCGTTTGGTCAGGTCCGGAGGCGAGCTCCGAACGTAGCACGGTGGGGGGTGGGGGGCAGAAGCCGAGCGGGCTCCGGCGTCCCGACCTGTTCTTAGGGGACCTCGGGCGGGACCATTCCTTCCCGGGGGAGGGGGAGGCCGAGGCGGTTGTGGGTGCGGGAGCGGCCCCGCCCGGCGCGACTGGGCGGGGGAGACGCGCTGGCGGTGTGGGGTTCCGGCCTCCGCGTCGCTGACCACTGCCCCTTCCCCGCTGTGTGGGTTCTAGGCCGGGTTCTGAGCTTGTTCCGCCTCCCTCCCCCGGGAATGGCGCTATCCGGGTCGACCCCGGCCCCGTGCTGGGAGGAGGATGAGTGCCTGGACTACTACGGGATGCTGTCGCTTCACCGTATGTTCGAGGTGGTGGGCGGGCAACTGACCGAGTGCGAGTTGGAGCTCCTGGCCTTTCTGCTGGATGAAGCTCCTGGCGCCGCCGGAGGCTTAGCCCGGGCCCGCAGCGGCCTAGAGCTCCTGCTGGAGCTGGAGCGCCGCGGGCAGTGCGACGAGAGCAACCTGCGGCTGCTGGGGCAACTCCTGCGCGTGCTGGCCCGCCACGACCTGCTGCCGCACCTGGCGCGCAAGCGGCGCCGGCCAGGTACGGTTGAATGGGAGGGTGTCACACTTCCTGGGAGGAAAGGGCCTGGCTCCCGCTGGGCCTCCCTGGTGCCCTGATACGGACAGTGCCATATCAGGCAGCTTATGTCCCATTCTACCACTCTCTCTTCCCACAATATCAATGAGCAACATAAAAGGAAGAAAGCATGGCTTTGGGAATTTGGCCACATCAGTGATGATGATTTTGGCCACTGTTTACAGAGGGCTTGTTTCATGTCAGGCACAGCTGTCAGCCCTTCATATGAACTAGTGCCTTATAGTCTCCCAGTAATCCCACAAGGAAGTCCTGTTACTGTCTTCACTGTAACCGGGAAAATAACAAGTTCAGAGAAGTTAAGCAGTTTGCATGTATAATAACACTCATGTTTGCTGGGCCTGGGGGATACAGGATGATGGAGCTGACAAGGTGTTTGTTCCATGAAGTTTAAGTTTAGTGGGGCAATCAGATAATAAGACAGAGAACTTATTTTTAGATGCTGTTGTAGGAAGACTAAAAGTAATGGAATAGAGAGAGTCAGGAGAGCAGCAAGGTGAAGGGAGGCTTTGCCCTGAGGCTGCACTGCCAGCCATGCATAGACCCCAGGGGAGAAAATCCCAGGGAGCATCCAAGGCCTGAGGTGGGAATGAGTTTGGCATCATCAGAGGCCAGTGTGGCAGGAGCAGAGGGGACCCAAGCTAGGGAAGAGAGGGAGGTAGGAAGTTTTGTCATGAAGGGGCTTGCAGAGAACGTAGCTGGGAAGTGTGGGAGCCAGGATTCAAACCCAGCCAACTTGTCCCCAGAGTTGATGCCCTGAATCCTTGTGAAGGAAGTGCCCCTGGAGGATAGCAGTCTTGAGGTGAGAAGCTGGGAGGGGTTCAGGCTGCCAGTAGCCCTGTGCATGCATAGACCAAGCCTTTGTCTGGGTTACTAAAGCGGCAGTGGCTAGTTTGGGGAAGGGGGATTATGGCTTTCCCTGGCCCAGAGTAAGCCCACAGGATTTAGATAAGCAGGAGAAGGACAGCTCTAGGGAAGAGCTGACAGCATTTTTCGATATCTATGTCTGAAGATCACGCTCTAGGAGAGAAGGTTTTGGGGAGCCTGCACAGAGGCCTGCTTACTCCTTGGGGAGAGCTGGGGGCAGTTGATGCCAGGGCAAAGGGCCATTACAGGGACCCTTACCATGACTATCAACAGAATAACCTTGACAGTTTGAGCTGCCGTAGACGTGGGTTAGATTGCCCCAAGTCGTGATGAGTTCTCTCTCTTAGGAGGCATCTGAGCAACCTCTGCAGGAGGTGTTTGAGAATGAGTGGGTATTTGGGCTCTGACTTCTGGGGAACTTAGGCACCTCGTGGTGCAGGCATTCTTCCAGGGGTGGGAATTAGGGCCAGGAGGCTGAATACTTCTTCCCATTCTTCTCTTCCTCTAGTGTCTCCAGAACGCTATAGCTATGGCACCTCCAGCTCTTCAAAGAGGACAGAGGGTAGCTGCCGTCGCCGTCGGCAGTCAAGCAGTTCTGCAAATTCTCAGCAGGGTCAGTGGGAGACAGGTGAGCCCAGCTGGGTGGGTGTAATGGCAGCATCCCTCCTTTCCTTATGAACTGTGCCCATCAAGGAAGGGGCCTGAGGGGTTATTCTGTCTCATTTTCGCTGTGTGTGTGTGTAGATATGTATGTGTGTGTTTTCATTGCTACAGATACTCTGTTCTGAAGCAACATACGGAATTGTTGCACATAGTTTTGTGTTTCGTTTAAATGGTATTACATTGTGGGTATTACTCTGCACCTGGCTGTCTTTGCTAGATGTGTCTGAGATTTATTCATGCTGAGTGTCTCTAATTATTTTATTTTAATTGCCATGCTCCAGTTAACTTATTTATTCTCACCACCCCCAGTTTTTGTTTTTTTCTGTTTGGTTTTTTCAAGATAGGGGCTTGGTCTGTCACCCAGGCTGGAGTGCAGTGGCGAAATCATAGCTCTGTGCGGCCTTGAACTCCTGGGCTCAAGCTATCCTCCCACCTCAGCCTCTCAAGTAGCTAGAACTACAGGGGCATGCCACCATGCCTGGCTAATTTTTTCATCCTTTTTTTTCTTTGGAGACAGAGTCTCGCTGTGTCCCCCAGGTTGGAGTGCAGTGGCGCGATCTCAGCTCACTGCAAGCTCCGCCTCCTGGGTTCACGCCATTCTCCTGCCTCAGCCTCCCGAGTAGCTGGGACTACAGGCGCCTGCCAACACGCCCGGCTAATTTTTTGTATTTTTAGTAGAAATGGGGTTTCACCGTGTTAGCCAAGATGGTCTCGATCTCCTGACCTCGTGATCCACCCGTCTCGGCCTCCCAAAGTGCTGGGATTACAGGCGTGAGTCACCGCGCCCGGCCAATTTTTTCATCCTTCATAGAGATGAGGTCTCCCTCTTGTTGTCCAGGCTGGTCTTGAACTCCTAGCCTTAAGCAGTCCTCCCACCTCAGCGTCCCAAAGTGCTGGATTACAGACATGAGCCATCATGCCCAGCCACTTCTAGTTGTTGTTTTGAGGCAGAATCTCTGTCACTCAGGCTGGGGTGCAGTGGTGCAATCTCGGCTCACTGCAACCTCTGCCACCCAGATTCAAGCAGTTCTCCTGCCTCAGCCTCCCAAGTAGCTGGAACTACAGGCTCATTTTTTTTGTATTTTTAGTAGAGGTGAGGTTTCACCATGTTGCCCAAGCTGGTCTCGAACTCGTGGCCTCAAGAGATCCGCCCACCTGGGCCTCCCAAAGTGTTGGGATTACAGGTGTGAGCCACTGTGCCCTGGCCACCCCTCTTTTTTTTTTGTTATGTGAAATTTCAAACATAGAAGTTGAAAAATTAGTACAGTTAACATCTTCCACTTAGGTTCAGTAATTGTTAAGATTTTGCTACTTCTGCTTTATTTGTATACGTAATTCTGGATTTTTTATTGAACCCTTTGAAAGTAAATTACAGACATCAGGATGCTTTACCCCTAAATTAGGCATCCATGGAGAATGAGGATATTCTCCTGTACCACTTTAAGACTATTATACCTAAGAAAATAAACACGAATTCTCTGGTATTCTAATGGTCCATTTTCAAAAATCCCCAGATTGTGGGACCGTTCAGAATCTATTCATAGTTGAGTTGGTATGCATTCAGTTGTTATGTCTCCTTAGTCTCCTGCCATAGCACAGAAACTGCCCCTACACCGCATACCTTTTTCTTTTTCCTGTAACATTGATTTATTCACCCTAGCAGGCCGGTTGTTTTGTAGAATGTCCTGATTGTTTATCTGTCTGTTT
Source organism: Symphalangus syndactylus (assembly GCF_028878055.3). NCBI lineage: Eukaryota > Metazoa > Chordata > Mammalia > Primates > Hylobatidae > Symphalangus > Symphalangus syndactylus. Next base: position 20,265,748 of record NC_072439.2, read on the forward strand.
TTTTCCTGATGGAGTCATTTAACTTGTCCCTCTTTCCCTTACATTTCTTGTTAAATGGGAATTGTGTCTGAGGCTTGGTTAGATTCAGTTTATACGTTTTTAGCAGGAATAATCCTTGGTTGCTGCCATCTAGTTCATATTGGAGTACATCCCCAGGCATGTACGGCCTGTCTTTTCCGATGTGGGAAAGTTTGGTCACTTGGTTAAGGGGATATCTGCCATGTTTGTCCATTGTGAAGGGACATTTAGTTCTCATGGTTAGTAAACAGTCTATGGGGTGATACTTTGGCATGTCCTGTTCCCTAATAGCCATTTACTTAGTGGGTTTCACATCTATGAGCTTTGCCTGAACCAGTTATCACATTGGTGTTTGCAAAATGGATTTTTCTAATTCTTTTTCTTTTTTCTTTCTCTTTCAAGAGGTATTCCCCCAATGCCCCTTTGAGTTTGAGTGTCACTATAGACCCATACACTATTTACTGACTTGTTACAGTCAGTCAGTCTTCCTGCGGTTTCAATTGGCTAGCCTCTTGTGTCTTCTTCATGTGTTTGTATCATTCTTTGTGTGCTTCCTGCTTTGTGGCACTGCAAGATGTCCTGGGCTCACTTTGAACTTTCCCTTCCGTACCCTAGAATCAGCTGTTTTTCAAGGAAGCTGTGCTATTTAGAGACCAAAACATGGGTGCTGAGTGTGTATATTGTTTCTAGGTTCTTTCAGTGAACAGTGTTAGAGACTTGACTTTTCGAAAAGTTTCTGTTAGTATTTTAAATTTAAGATTAACATCATAGCCATGTTTGGTGGCTCATGCCTGTAATCTTAGTGCTTTGTGTGGCTGCGGCAGGAGGATTGCCTGAGGCCAGGAGTTCGAGATCAGCCTGGGCAACATAGTGAGACCCTGTATCTAAAAAGATAAAAAACCTGGCCGGGTGCAGTGGCTCACACCTGTAGCCCCAGCAGTTTGGGAGGCTAAGGCGGGCGGACTGCTTCAGCCCAGGTGTTTGAGACCAGCCTGGGCAACATGGCAAAACCTTGTCTCTATAAAAAATACAAAATAAAAATTAGCCTGGCATGGTGATGCGCGCGTGTAGTCTCAGCTATTCAGGAGGCTGAGGTAGGAGGATTGCTTGAGTCGGGGAGGTGGAGGTTGCAGTGAGCTGAGATCACGCCACTGCACTCCAGTCTGGATGGCAGAGCAAGACCCTGTCTCAGAGAAAAAAAAAAAAAGAGCCGGGTGTGGTGGCATGCCACTGGACTCCAGCCTGGGCAACAGAACGAGACCCCGACTCTAAACAAAGAAAAACATTACAAAGACTTTTTTTTGAGATGGAGTCTCGCTCTGTCACCCAGGCTGGAGTACAGTGGCGCCATGTCAGCTCACTGCAACCTCTGCCTCCCAGGTTCAAGCGAACCTCCTGCCTCAGCCTCCCGAGTAGCCGGGACTACAGGCAGACACCACCATACCCAGCTAATTTTTGTATTTTTAGTAGGGACGCGGTTTCACCATGTTGGCCAGGCTAGTCTCCAACTCCTGACCTCAGGTGACCTGCTTGCCTCAGCCTCCCAAAGTGCTGGGATTATAGGTGTGAGCCACTGCTTCCAGCCTGACTTTTTAATTTTTTATTTATTATTATTATTTTTGAGAAAGAGTTTCACTTTTGTTGCCCAGGCTGGAGTGCAATGGCACAATCTCAGCTCACCGCAACCTCCGCCTCCCGGGTTCAAACGATTCTCCTGCCTCAGCCTCCTGAGTAGCTGGGATTACAGGCATGTGCCACCACGCCCGACTAATTTTGTATTTTTAGTGGAGACAGGGTTTCTCCATGTTGGTCAGGCTGGTCTCGAACTCCCGCCTTTGGGTGATCCGCCTGCCTCGGCCCCCCAAAGTGCTGGGATTACAGGTGTGAGCCACCGCGCCCAGTCCAGCCAGACTTTTTTATACTGAAAGTCTTTCCTCTTAATAACATTGAGATGTGGATTTGTTTGATTTATTTTACAATAGTAATTAAATAGCATCAAAATAACAAAGTCAGTATGACTGCTGATTGTATCTAGTGAATGAAACATAGATTTTATTTGTGTTTCTTGTTCTCTGAGCATATCCCATTGAAGATTTTACAGTCAGAATGTTCTTCAAGTTACCTGAATAATTCTTTCATCTGAGTATTCATGTTACCAATTATGTATACAATCCCCTCCCTCCCTCCTTCCCTCCCTCCCTTCCTTCCTTCCTTCCTTTTCTTCTCCCTTCTCCCTTCTCCCTTCGAGGGTCTAGCTCTGTTTCCCAGGCTGGAGTCCAGTGGTGCAAACACTGCTTTCTGCAGCCTAGATCTCCTGGGCTCAAGCAGTCTTCCCACCTCAGCCTCCCAAGTAGCTGGGACTACAGGCACGTGCCACCACACCCAGCTGATTTTTTTTTTTTTTTTTTTTTTTTTAATAGAGACGGGTTTTTCCATGTTGCCTGGATTCTAGGTTGGTCTTGAACTCCTGGGCTGTAGGCTGGGATTACACACATGAACCACAACATCCGACCAGGTTCATTTTCTTCTGTTTGTGTTTAATTTTTTTTTTTTTTTTTGAGACAGGGTCTCACACTGTCACCCAGGCTGGAGTGCAGTGGCATAATCTCGGCTCACTGCAGCCTACAGCTCCTGGGTTCAAGCGATTCTCCTGCCTCAGCTTCCCCAGTAGCTGGGATTACAGGTAGGCACCACCTCGCCCAGCTGATTTTTGTATTTTTAGTAGAGATGGGGTTTCACCATGTTGGTCAAACTGGTCTCGAACTCCTGATCTCAAGTGATCCACCCATCTCGGCCTTCCAAAAGTGCTGGGATTGTAGGCGGGAGCCACCCCGTGCCTGGCCTATTTGTGTTAATTTTATGGTTTATTTCTTTTTAACTTTTTAAATGTGTAAGTCAGTTACATGAGTCAAAAGTCAAAACTAAAGTGTGGGGCCGGGCTTGGTGACTCAGTGACCATAATGCCAGTACTTTGCGACGCTGAGGTGGGTGGATCACTTGAGGTCAGGAGTTCGAGACCAGCCTGGCCAACATGGTGAAACCCATCTCTACTTAAAATACAAAAAATTATGCTGGGCGCGGTGGCTCACGCTTGTAATCCCAGCACTTTGGGAGGCCGAGGCGGGCGGATCACGAGGTCAGGAGATCGAGACCACGGTGAAACCCCGTCTCTACTAAAAATACAAAAAAATTAGCCGGGCGTAGTGGCGGGCGCCTGTAGTCCCAGCTACTCGGAGAGGCTGAGGCAGGAGAATGGCGTGAACCTGGGAGGCGGAGCTTGCAGTGAGCCAAGATCGCGCCACTGCACTCCAGCCTGGGCGACAGAGTGAGACTCCGTCTCAAAAAAAAAAAAAAAAAAAAAAATTAGCCGGTTGTCATGGCAGGCACCTGTAATCCCAGCTACTTGGGAACTTCAGGCAAGAGAATTGCTTGAACCCGGGAGAGTCAAGCCAAGATTGCGCCACTGCACTCCAGCCTGGGCAACAAGAGCGAAACTCGGTCTCAAAAAAAAAAAAAAAAAAGTATGAAAAGTGTTTTTAGACATGTCATTTCTACTGTTGGGCGCCCCTCACCCCCAATTCATTCATTTCTAGTCTGTGCTTCTAGTGTTTCATTTTGCAAATATATATAATCTTAATTTCCCTCTTTATGCAAAGTACAGCACACTGTAGACACTTATTTTGTATCTTGCTTTATTTCCTTCAACAGTCTATCCTGGAGATCTCCCTGTATTCCTGTTTCTTCTTGCCAGATATGTTGTTCTCAGGTTTTCATCATGATAAACAATGCCCTGGTGGCAGTTGTCGTGTTTGTCTCCTGGTGTAAGTGTGCAGGGATTTCTCTAGGGTCACATCACACCTGGAGTGGGCCTGCTGCAGCGTGGTGGGGTGTACTCATCTGCCCTTCTAGATGATGCTAGATGGTACTCTTCATCCTTTAGACACGGTCACTGAAGAAGGGAGGCAGAGTGGCTCACTCAGGGGCTCAGCACCGAGAACACCTTGAGTTCTTTTCCAGTCATACACCTGGGCACTCTAGCTGTCATCCTGGTCCTCAACTTGCCCCATTGTTTTCTCCTCAGGCTCTCCACCAACCAAGCGGCAGCGGCGGAGTCGGGGCCGGCCCAGTGGTGGTGCCAGACGGCGGCGGAGAGGGGCCCCAGCCGCACCCCAGCAGCAGCCAGAGCCCGCCAGACCTTCCTCCGAAGGCAAAGTGACCTGTGGTAGGTGTCTGTAGGCCTTGGCAATACATGTAGAGTGCCCCAGGCGGGCTGCAGAGGGTGGGAGAAATGAGCATTTTTCTGGGGGATGTGACACACTTGGCAGATGGGTGTCAGCTCTCGGTCACCACAGTGGAATTCTTGTCCTTTCTCTTGCCATCTTGCCTGTCTATATCCGGTCCATCGTTGAAGGATCAGATCTTGTGCCACCTCCTTCAGGAAGCCTTTCCTGACAGCCCCCTACCCTAGTTTCATTTGTGTATTCAGCAAACATCTGCCGGGGTTTACTTACTCAGACATTTCTTGTGCAGTGGCAGCATATCACGGTAAAAAAACAACGATCCTGGATCAGGCTGCCTGATTTACATCATGGTCTTGGCACTTAAATAAGTTGTCCGACCTCAGGCCAGTAATTGAACCTCTCTTCCTCAGTTTCTTTTTTTGTCTTTTCTTTTTTTTTTTAGAGACGCCATCTCCCTCTGTCTCCTAGGCTGGAGTGCAGCGGTGTGATCTTGGCTTACTGCAACCTCCGCCTCCCAGGTTCAAGCAGTTCTCTTGCCTCAGCCTCCCAGGTAGCTGGGATTACTGGCACTCACTGCCACGCCCAGCTAATTTTTGTATTTTTAGTTAGTAGAGATGGGTTTCACCATGTTGGCCAGGCTGGTCTTGACTCCTGACCTCAAGTGATCCACCCGCCTCAGCCTTCCAAAGTTTTGGAATTACAGGCGTGAGCCACCGCACCCAGCCATCCACCTCAGTTTCCACATCTGTAAAGTGAGGCTGATAATCGCCTCCCTCTTTGGATTGTTGTGAGAAAACAAATTTACCCACAGTATGCCTGGAGCAGTACCCAACCCGGCACACGCTGTACGAGGGTTTATTGTTCTCACTGTTGCTGTGCAGTGTGCCTGGGGCAGGAGTGCTGCAGCGAGGTTCCCTGCTCTTGTGGAGCTGACCTAGTCAGGTGACCAGTGAAACTGAAGATCATTTTAGATAATGATAAGTGCCACCAAGAGAGGGTGGGAGCAGGTGGAGGAGCCAGGCTGGGGCCGGAGCAGCTGGGCCTGGCGGGCCACGGCAGGGATGAAAGTTTGGATTTTATTCCATGCGCCAGGCACTGTCAATGGGTTTTGAGCAGGAGGGTGACGTGATGTGATACCTCTTCAAAGAACTCTAACTCCATCTGGAAAATCAGTTAAGAAGCAAGGTAGGCCGGGCGCGGTGGCTCACGCTTGTAATCCCAGCACTTTGGGAGGCCGAGGCGGGCGGATCACGAGGTCAGGAGATCGAGACCACGGTGAAACTCCGTCTCTACTAAAAATACAAAAAATTAGCTAGGTATGGTGGCGGACGCCTGTAGTCCCAGCTACTCGGAGAGGCTGAGGCAGGAGAATGGCGTGAACCCGGGAGGAGGAGCTTGCAGTGAGCCAAGATCGTGCCACTGCACTCCAGCCTGGGTGACAGAGCCAGACTCCGTCTCAAAAAAAAAAAAAAAGAAGCAAGGTAGGGTTTTCAAAGTGTTTAGGATGCACTGGGCTTCTAGTAGGTGCTCTGCTAGGCGTGTGTTAAGTAGATTAAATTAATCGCTTGAAGAGGCTGTGAGGTCTGTGGAGAGGGACTGGGCAGAGGTCTGGCCTGGGGGTCGTGTTGGAGAGGGTGGGGAGAAGTGACCTAGGAAATAAGGGCACTGGCCATAGGGCTGACTGTAGACATGGTGGGTTGGGTGGGTTGGGGGCTCTGCTATGAGACTACTTTGACCTTGCCCTTGAGAAATTCCAGTTGGTCCTGTGGCGAGGACACAGCCATGAGCACCCCCTCAACTGTAGTACTCCTTTCTGTAGTTGGGCAAGCTTGGGAAACACAGAAGGGATCAAATATGGTCTTCGAGCTCTCAGGCTGCAGGGAAGACAGATGAGGGAAGTGGCAGCCAGGCTGGTGTGACAGGTGGCATGGGTATTGTGAGTGCAGGGGCTCTGGGGTGTGCAGGGAGTCTCCTGGCCAGCCCCAGTTTCCTTGTGGAGGTGCCATGTCTAGAACAAGCTCAAGGAAGCTGGAAGAGGAGCTGGGAAGGGTGATCCTGGCAGAGTGACTCATGTGTGCAGTGTCCCCAGTTGGATGTGGTCAGGGCCGAGTCTGTCTGGAGCAGAGGCTTTGTAGGTGGGAGCAGGGAGAGATGAGGCAGGCAGGGGGCCTTGAAGGTTTGGATTTTATTTCAGGGGGTGGTGGGTGGGAGAGCCATGGAAGGGTTTGTTAATTCCTTCATCCAGTTTTTATTAGTGAGCATCATCTCTATGCCAAGCACTGTTCCAGGCACGGAGGGCACAGAATTGGACGAGGTGAAGAAAGTCCTGAGCCTCCAGGAGTTTACTTTATAGTGGGCAAGACAGATAACTCGAAAATAAGCCAGCGTAGCAGATGGCATCAGCTAGTGACAAGTGCCCTAATGAAACGTGAGGCCGGGGGTGGTGCTGAGCCCCTGCAAAGGGCTGAGGCTGCTGAGAGAGGAGAGGAGGCACCTGGGGGGAGCGGAAGGGTTCAGTGGAGGAGGCCAGTGTGGAAGCTGGAGGTCAGAAGACCAAGTTGGAGCTGGTGAGATGCTGGCGTGTCCCATCTTCCAGGAGACCTTGGCCTGGGGGTGCTTCCTTCTGCCGTCTGCAGAGCTTTCTCTAGCCCACAAAGCACACACACCTGCCCCCTCCTGGTGCCCATGATGGCCCTCCAGGGAGTGGGTATCATGCCCGCTTTGTAGATGAGGCAGCAGATACCTGTGCTGGGTGCTGTCGGAAGGAACAGACCTAGAGAGCCAGCCCTGGGTCCTCAGGCAGCTATGTGAGCTTGCGGGGCAGGGTTTGAGGGGGTGGTTGCCTAGTGGTGACTCCCCCTCGAATCAGCCAGTAATTCCCAGAGCCACCAGGCTGGCTGGGCAGGTGAGGGAGTCATTGCCTCAAGGAAGACAGGAACAGGCCAAGGGAGGCTTCAGGTCTCTTTCCTGAGGCAAGGAGGTTGTTAACCAGGGCTTGGCTAGGTCTTGATGGGAGATGGGTGAGCAGGTCTGACTGCTGACTCACCAGGCAGGGTGGGGCTGGAGTGAGGCTCTCCCCATCTGGGCTCCTGTTTTTCCCTCTGAAAAATGGGATGGCTTACTTTTAGAGAGGCCGAATGTCAGAGGTGGAAGGAGGCCTGATTGAAGAAGAGGCCTGCTATTCTTGACCCCTCCTCACCTGTGATACCTGTGACCCCCAGCCAGCTTCCCTCCATTGAGGGATAGAACTAGACAAACTCCCGACTGCCTGAGACAGTGAGGAAGGGCACCTTGGTAGTCCTAGGCTTGGACACAGGACATCTGAGCAACCATGTGCCTCTCAGGGTCTGTGGTGGGCACTACTCACTTGGCCCTGAATTCTCAAGACAGCCATTGAGGTGGGATGACATCTTGCAAAGAAAGGCATGCCCAGGGAAAGGCGGTCACTAGTCTGAGTGGCAGGGGGCAGAGCGCGGCTGAAACTTGGGTTTGTTTATTTCATATGTATTTATAGGGTATTTACTATATGCTAGGTCAGCAGGGATGGGAGACCCTGCCCTCACTGAGCTTGTGTTGTGGCGGGAGAAAGCCAAGAGAGAGATTTCAGATGTCGGGGGAAGGGTATTCCCGATGGAGAGGACAGCGGGAGCACAGGTCCAAGTGGGATGTGCCAGTGCTCAAGGGCAGCGTGGAGGATGGCAAGGAAACTGGCAGGAATGGAGGAGTAGGGTGGAGACCCCTAGGAAGTGAGAGCAGGAGAGGGAACCAGGGCAGATCCTGCAGGGCCTGGGCTTTGCTTTTTTTTTTTAATTGTGGAAAGCAGTTGAGGGATTTGAATGACAGGATCAGCTTTGCTTCCCCCCTGCAATTTTTTTTTTTTTTTTTTTTTTTTTTTTTAAATTATGAGACGGTCTCCATCGCCCAGGCTGGAGCACAGTGGCGCAGTCTCAGCTCACTACAGCCTCCGCTTCCCAGGTCAAGTGATTCTCCAGCCTCAGCCTCCTGAGTAGCTGGAACTACAAGCGTGACCCAGCATGCCTGGCTAATTTCTGTGTGTTTTTTTAGAGGCAGGGTCTTGCCCTGTTGCCCAGGCTAGTCTCGAACTCCTGAGCTCAAAGCAATTCACGTGCCTTGGCCTCCCAAAGTGCTGGGATTACAGGCATGAGCCACCGCCTGGCCCCTGCGATTTTTTCTATAGAAAATATACCAAAGTGGATGGACTAGCTTCAGCCATTGTCAACTCATGGCTGATCTCATCTTAGGATAATTAGGAATTTTGGAGTCAATTCTGTTTGCCCTATGATCTCATCTGTAGATGTTTCACTGTGAATCTTGAAAAGAGGTTTTTTTTTTTTTTTTTGAGATGGAGTTTTGCTGTTGTTGCCCAGGCTGGAGTGCAATGATGCGATCTCAGCTCACCGCAACCTCTGCCTCCCAGGTTGAAGCGATTCTCCTGCCTCAGCCTCCCGAGTAGCTAGGATTACAGGCATGTGCTACCACACCCGGCTAATTTTGTATTTTTAGTAGATAGGGTTTCTCCGTGTTGGTCAGGCTGGTCTCGAACTCCTGACCTCAGGTGATCCACCCACCTGGGCCTCCCAAAGTGTTGGGATTACAGGTGTGAGCCACTGTGGCTGGCCAAAGATAAAAATAGGGTTTCACACCAAAAAAGATTAGTAACTCCTTACTATCAAGTATCTGATTAGTGCTCAGATTTTCAGTTGTCTCATAAATGTAGGTTCTCTGAAGTCTCTCCTTTCCCCTACCATCTCTCTTTCTCTGCCTTGCTTTGTATTTTTCTAAAGCAGTTGTCCTGTAGCATTTCCCGAAGACTGGATTTTGCTGACTGTATCCTGCAGTAGGGTTGATTCAGTTTCTTCTACCCTGTCTTTTGTATTTCCTGAAGATGGATAGTGGGGTCTGGAGAGGCTTGATCAGATTCTGGTTTGATGTTTTGTTTTCCTCAGTCCCACTTCTGAGGGTGTGTTGTGCCTCTCCATCAGGAAGCAGGTGATGGCTGCTTATCCCTCTCTGGAGTTGGAGGCAGCTTCTCCTCATTGCCTCAATTCAGTAGGAGTTGAACTCAGTAGGAGTTGAAAAACTTTCCATTTGACATGATGATGCTGGCTTTGTTGTGGAGAAGAGACGAGGGAGGCAAGCCAAGATGCTGGGAGGGTTCCCACCATTGTCCAGAGGGGGCTGGTGCTGGTCCTGGTGTGGTGGCGGGGCAGGGGTGGGGTCTCTCCACTAAAGCACATTGGCTGCCTCTCTCCAGCAAGGCTGGAAGCATCTCCCAGTATTGTGGGAGCACAGGTCCTCTTTTTCCCCAGCCCATCTGTGTTAGTTCATTTTTGTGTTGCTATAAAGAAATACCTGAGACTGTGTAATTTGTAAAGAAAAGAGATTTACTTGGCTCACGGTTCTGCAGGCTGTACAAGAAGCATGGTGCCAGCATCTGCTTCTGTTGAGGACCACTGGAAGCTTCCACTCATGGTGGAAGGCCAAGGGGAGCAGGCTTGTCACATGGTGAGAGGTGGGGGGTGGGGGAGCTGCCACACTGTTAACCAGCTCTCACGGGAAATATCAGAGCAAGAACTCACTCATCACCAAGGGATTCATGAGGGACCCAGCCCCATGATCCAACACCTTCCACGAGGTCCCACCTACAATGTTGGAGTCACATTTCAACATGAGATTTGAAGAGAACACACATCCAAACCTTATCACCACCCAGCTAGGAACTCTTAGAGGGAAGACTTTTTTTTTTTTTGAGACGGAGTCTCGCTCTGTCACCCAGGCTGGAGTGCAGTGGCGCAATCTCGGCTCACTGCGAGCTCCGCCTTCCGGGTTCACGCCATTCTCCTGCCTCAGCCTCTCCGAGTAGCTGGGACTACAGGCGCCCGCCACCACGCCCGGCTAATTTTTTGTATTTTTAGTAGAGACGGGGTTTCACCGTGGTCTCGATCTCCTGACCTCGTGATCCGCCTGCCTCAGCCTCCCAAAGTGCTGGGATTACAAGCGTCAGCCACCGCGCCCGGCAGAGGGAAGACTTGAGTGAGGTTCATCTCTGGGCTCCCAGGCGCACCCAGCCCAGGGCCCTGGTCCCCCACTGAGAAGCCCATTTCACTTGATGTCCTATTTGCCCCAGAAGAGAGACTGGTGAGGTGGGGATGGGGGACAAGAGGGTGCTGGGCCCACCTGAGTGCAGGAAGCAGGAGCAGCTCTTCTCTCTGGGAAGGCATGGCACCTGCCCCCTGCCCTCCCAGGGACAGGGCACTTTTCCCCACAGCTGCCAAAATGGAAAAGATGCAGCCAGCTCCCGGTCCAGCGCACATGATGCTGGGTGCTCTTCCCGCCTACCACCTCAGGGCCACACTGGACAGTTCCTCCACTTCTCTCTATGTCTACTGCTCCCATCGCGGACAGCCACTTGTGACCCTTCCCCCGCCTGCTGCCCTGGCCCTGTTTCTACCCACCTGCCACTTCACAGCACAGCTGGAGTCGCCCCTAAGTCGGCAGGTCCTGCCTCCTGTCCCCTCTGCATGCCTGGCCTTCCTGGCCTCCCCTCTTTCATTTCATTGAGCGTTGAATTCTCACAGTAGCCCCACGTGGGCAGGTGTTAGGGGGAGCCTTGTTTTACACAGGAGGCCACCGAGGTGCAGAGAGGTGTGGTCACTTCCAGACGCCCTAGAATCTTGAGTCTGCTGGCGATTGGGATTGAGATCAGCCTCCCTGACCTGGCTGCCCGTTCTCCCTTAGTGCCCTTCTCCCCTCCACATTCCTGCCACACCGGCCCCTCAGCCTGTGCAGGCCTGAAGTTCATTTTCTCTCTGGACTTCCATGAATGCTCATCTCTCCTGAGAATGCCATTCTTTTTTTCTCTCCTGTTTTTCTTTCTAAACCTACTTGTCCTCCTTCACGTTTACTTCAGATGTCATTTCCTAGAGAGATTCTCTCTAATCCTTTCAATCTAAACTATAACTCGCCCTAATTTTCTCTGCTGGCCCTCAGGGTGTCTTTTAGTTGTGTATTTGATGTGTATGGTTCTGTGTGAGGTAGCAAACAGGATAGAGGTAGTTAAGAGCTCGGACGCTGGAGCCATACACTTGAGGTAAAATTCCAGCTCTGCCATTTCCTGTCTGGTGGCCTTAGGCAGGTGACTCAACCTGTGTGCCTCAATTTCCCCATCTGCAGAAAAGGGATAATAACAGCATCACCTCATAAGGTTGTGGGGACAATCAAAGGGGTCAGCAGATGTGAAGTATGTAGTACCGTGCCAGCCCATAGTAAAAGCTATATGCAGGTGTCACCTGTTGTGATTATTTTGGGGAGGGGTAAAGCATGTGATTGGGTGCTAAGGGTAGAGCAGAGGCTCGGAGAAACCTCGCCTTCTCCTGTTGCCTGGTGGCACCTCCCTGTCTTTTCCCTGTGCACCATGATCATGTTTTCCAGCTCAGAGGTGGGAGTGTGGCCTGCTGAAGGATTTGCTCGTCTGTAAATGAGGCTGGTGAAAGTGCTCTGAGGATTAGGTGGGCTGAGAGAGGAAAGCCCTTGAGTAGAGCCTGGCTTGCGAGGAGTGCTTCCTAACTGTGGGTTACATGTCTCCCCATCCCACTTGTGGCAAGGCCCTCGTGTCACCCTAGCATGCCTGGCATTCATAAAATATCTGTTGAATAAGAGATTGAATGGGGGCACGGAGATCTGCTCTGGCCTTGTCCCTGTCCTCTGTCCACTCTGACATGGTGGGGGCTCTGGGTAGATTGAGAATTTACACCAGAGGTCCATGCTGGGGAGAAGGACGAGCTGAGAGAGGATTCAACTGGGTGGGATGTGGGGGTCCCATGAGCTGAGCCTTGGCAAGTGTTCTGGATGGAGGAGGTGGACAGGTCATTTTGTAAGTAAGGCTGTTGTTGGGAACATTTTCTTGTGACTGGAGTGCAGGGTATGGGGGGACATGGCATGGATTGGAGGAGTCCAGGGAGGAGGTTGGCTTAGGGACCCATGAGAGAGAGGTGAAGGCCTGGGTGAGGGCCATGGTGGGGTAGGGAGTTGGATGTCGAAATTACAGTTCCTGTTTCTGGGAGCCTTCTTTGTCGTAGGGCTGTGAGCAAGCATTTTATGAGTTGCCTCATTTAATCCTTGTGACTTCAATGTGCACCAGGGACCTCTTGTTTGTTTGTGTTTCAGATGGGGAAACAGGCTCAGAGAGGTAAGGTCACATGCCCAAGGCCCCACAGCTTAGAGAGTGGCAGAGCTGGGACTCACCTCAAGGTCTGTTGGACTCTGCCACCTGGCCCTGCCTCTGTGGCCAACCACTCCTGGGTGGCCTGGAACAGGTGCTGCTCCTCCCAGCCCCCTGCTCTCCCACCCACATTGATTGAGGTCATGGCCAGTTGCTTACTGGAGTCAAGGATGCAGTCAAGGATCTAGTCCTCTGGATAGAGATAGCTGGGCCTGAATGCTGTGGGAGGGCCTGGGGGCTGAGGTTGGGCAGGCTTCCCTGGGCGTTGAGTGGAGAGGATGGGGTTCCCCTAGAGCCAGAAAGAGGAAGGGTTTGGGGTGGGAGGAGGAAGTGGGCAGGGCTGCGAAGTTGTCTTGGAGAGCAGGGGCCCTGCATTCTCCTTTCTGCTCTGTGGCTGACATGGTCTATGAAAGTTGAAGGGAGCCACAGCATGAGACATTCCCTCCCAGAGCCTTGTTTCCTCATCTGTCAAGTGGGCTGAAGGTGGCCCCTGCCCCACAGGGCTGATTCTACTGCATCCCCAAGGGTCAGGCAATTGGCCTATCAGAGGGTTAGTGGCCATTCTTGGAGCACCCCTTGGACACTGTGCAGTGCTAGCTTGTTCCTTTCTATCCATTGCTGTCTTTTTAATCCTCTTAATGGCTCCTCAGTAGGAATTGTCCCCTTGTTTAGGCAGGAACCCATGCTCAGAGAGGTTGTGACTTGTCACAGGTCACACTGCTGAAGGCTCCTGTGTGGGAATCCACTTCATTGATTGAGGAGCCTACTCTCAGGGACATAGGAGGTTAAATGACCTCTGTCAGGCACTGCCATTGTCTGGCCGTGTGACCTTAGGTGAGTCACTTCACTTCTCTTGGCCTCCATTTATTCATCTGTAAGTTGGGGGTAATAATAGGACCTGTCCCACAGGGTCATTTATAGGTTAAATGAGTTTCTGTGATTCAAGCACTTGATGTAGCGCCCGGCAGATAGTCGGCACTCTGTAAGTGTTGGCTTCTGCTATTTCTGGCTCACAGCTCATCCTCAGGACAGCCTCACTGGGTGTGTAGAGAGAGCGGGTACTGTCACTAGCCCAAGTGATGGGTAGGAATTCAGAAATCCTGGAAGAGAGGTGGTATGCGAAGTTCATGATTACAGGATAGCCTCAGAAGTCCAGTGTCGTGTCCCCTTTACACAGCTGCCACCTCATTTGGGCAGATGTGGGGAGAGTTGTGACAGAAACCAACTCAAACTGGCATCAGCAAAAAGGGGAGTTGAGTGTAGCTGAAAATCCAGCTACGATTGTGGGCTCATGTGATGACCTCAGGAATCTTCTCTCCGGGGCTGGCCCTGTGTAGGCTTCCTTCTCTCCTCTTGGCACAGTGGCCCCCAGCAGCTCTGGGCTTCCAACCCATCATCTTAGCAGCTCTGTGGCAAGAGAGTACCTGACTCCCAGTAGAGCCAGCACAGGTCCAGCGGCAAGCCTCCCGGGCCTGGTCAGGACCCTGCGCCTCCGCAGTGCTAGCTCAGGTGGATGGGAGGGATGGGGATGTGGTTGGCACCATGTGAATCTCATTGTTTGGGGGCAGGGTATGAGGCTGGTTGCCTAAAGGCAAGTCCATTAGTTCATGCATTAGTTCTTCACAAATACTTATTGAGCACCTACTATGTGTTTTTGTTACACAAGTGAACAAAACACAAAAACCCTTCCTTCCTGTCATCTGTCACTCCACACTGAGTGTAGAGACAGATGATGAGCAGATAGTAACTGACAGAGGAGGTTAGAAGGTGATAAGTGCCTTGGACAAAAATGGAGCAGGGTGTGGGACCTGGCGTGCTGCAGAGAGGGCTGGGTGGGTGGTTACAGTTGTAAATAGGTTGGCCTAGGTGGGCCTTGTTGGCAAGGTGGCTTTTGAGCAAAGACCTGCAGGAAGAGAGGGAGCAAGTGTGCAGATCCAGGGAAAGAGCACCCCTGGCGGGGGAGAGGCTTGTTGGAGCAGTGAGGAGGTGGTGGGGCTGGAGAAGAGGAGGATGTACTTGGTCAGGGAACCCCACAGAGTCGGGGAGGCTGTGTCAGGACTAGGGTGTGGCTACCGGAAGGGGGTGGAGGGAGAAGGCTGGAGGGAGGAAGGGTGACGTTCCCCATAAGCAGTGTGTCTAGTGTTGGCCCCCTCCCTGACAAATCCCTCCTTCCCCTGCAGACATCCGGCTCCGGGTTCGAGCAGAGTACTGTGAGCATGGGCCAGCCTTGGAGCAGGGCGTGGCATCCCGGCGGCCCCAGGCGCTGGCGCGGCAGCTGGACGTGTTTGGGCAGGCCACCGCAGTGCTGCGCTCAAGGGACCTGGGCTCCGTGGTTTGTGACATCAAGTTCTCAGAGCTCTCCTATCTGGACGCCTTCTGGGGCGATTACCTGAGTGGCGCCCTGCTGCAGGCCCTGCGGGGCGTGTTCCTGACTGAGGCCCTGCGAGAGGCTGTGGGCCGGGAGGCCGTTCGCCTGCTGGTCAGTGTGGATGAGGCTGACTATGAGGCTGGCCGGCGCCGCCTATTGCTGATGGAGGAGGAAGGGGGGCGGCGCCCGACAGAGGCCTCCTGATCCAGGACTGGCAGGATTGATCCCACCTCCGAGTCTCCGGGCCACCTTCTCCTGGGAGGACGACCATCTCTACCCCTAGAGGACTGTCACTAGCATCTTTGAGGACTGCGACAGGACCAGGACAGCAGGCCCCTTGACAGCCCCTCCCACAGGATGTGGGCTCTGAGGCCTAAACCATTTCCAGCTGTTTCCTTCCCAAACTCCTCCTACCCCCAGGTGTGCTCACTTAGCCTCTGGAGGCGGGGGCTGGGCCTGTATCTCAGAAGGGAGGGGCACAGCCACACACTCACCAAAGGCCCCCCTGCGCGTTGTATCTCTGATCTTGGGCTATCTGCACTCTCACAGGTGCACCCACTCGCTCATGCTCGCACTGCCCCTGCTGAGATCTTCCCTGGGCCTCTGCCCTGGCCTGCTTCCCAGCACACACTTCTTTGGCCTAAGGGCTTCTCTCTCAGGACCTCTAATTTGACCACACCCAACCTGGGCTTCAGTCACACACCAGTGGGCACTGGAGCTGGGGTGCACATGGGGCCTGCTCACCTTGCCCACACATCTCCAGCCAGCCAGGGCCCTGCCCAGCTTCAATTTACAGACCTGACTCTCCTCACCTTCCCCCTGCTGCCCAGAGCTGAACATAGACTTGCACTTGGACTCTCACCTGGGGTGTCACATGGGAGTGTGGCAGCATCAGACCAAGGCCTACTATTGCACATGGGGCCAAAACCAATAAACAGCCGCCTTCTTAGAAAGGGAATGCAAAGGCTTCGGGGGTGATGGAAAAGACCTTTTACAAATGATACCAATTAAACTGCCCTGGAAAGGGCATAGGTGGGCATCGGCCTCTCTAGGACTCTTTATTTATTATTTAATTTAAATTTTTAGAGTTGAGAGTCTTGCTATGTTGTCCAGGCCAGCCTCAAATTCCTGGGCTCAAGCGATCCTCCTGCCTCAGCCTCCCAAGTAGCTGGTACTACAGGTGCCCATCACCATGCCCAGCTTTTGGACCTCAGTGGGCTGGGAGAAGGAGTGTTCTTGGCCCAGTGTCAGGGGCTGGAGCATGGGCAGGATGCTGGACCATATGCCAGCTGATAAACACATGCTTGTCTTCCCCTCTGGGCGTCAGTCTTGTCCTCTGTCAAAGGAAGAAATAGAATACTGCTTCAGAGTCAGAAACTCTTCCAACCATGTTCACACGTGCTTTGCTCCTGTATGTCCTTCGGGACCCCAGGATTTTTTTTTTTTTTGAGGCGGAGTCTCGCTCTTTTGCCCAGGCTGGAGTGCAGTGGTGTGATCTCAGCTCACTGCAAGCTGTGCCTCCCAGGTTCACGCCATTCTCCTGCCTCAGCCTCCCGAGTAGCTGGGACTACAGGCGCCCGCCACCACGCCCGGCTAATTTTTTGTATTTTTAGTAGAGACGGGGTTTCACCGTGTTAGCCAGGATGGTCTTGATCTCCTGACCTCGTGATCCGCCCGCCTCAGCCTCCCAAAGTGCTGGGATTATAGGTGTGAGCTACTGCCCCTGGCCACTCCCAGGATTTTTAATTTGTTCAGTGAGGTGGGCCAGCTACACCCAAGGCTGATGGAGCGCCTAAGCTTTGGAAATTGAAGAGATAGGCAGCCAGGGGTTCTCTGCCTGGAATTTGTCTCCAAGTGGCTCCCCACTGGTCACATCTTCTGGACATTCACATTCTCTTCACCTGGGTCTCTGTTCTTTCTGAGGCCAAACACTTCCTCCTGCTGTTCTGTGGCTCCAGCTGAGGTTGTGGCCTTCTGCCCTTCCCCCACCCCTCATGTAAGGGCTCAGGAACTCAAGTTTCTCTTACTCAATACTCAGGGTTTTCCTTCCTCAGGGGTGGGGAGTTGGGGGTAGGGTGGCTGGGATTTCCAAGGCTGCCTTTCTTGCAGGGAGGGTTGCCCATGCCCACACCTTGTAGGCTGTCCTGGAACTTTGACCCGTCTTGATGTGCAGGAGGGGAGTGGCAAAGTCTAGTTGTGAGTCCTATCCAGGAGCCAAGGCCTGGTCGAGCCAGCTGCTGTGTGATCCCAGGTTCTGCTTTGACCCTCTCTGGGAGGAAGCTGAGTTCCACTGGACACCTACTCAAGATCTATTTAGCACCCAGCCACCCTGTGGGATTTTAAACCCATGTTTGATGTGAAATGGACTGAGAGGGGGCAGGTGATTTACCTGAGGGGTGGGAGCATTGAAATGGAGAGTACCTTAGTGACAGCAGTTAGGTGGGGAATGAGGTGGGGATTGCACTCCCTTGCCCTGACCCTTCCATTTTCATGACCTAAGGCTGAGGCTGTCCTCTAGGTGGGGTTACCTGTGTTTGGGCTCCCAATTACTGGGCTAAATTCTAGGACCTGCCATTCCTTTGAGCCCCTAGCCCCTGGCTTCTCTCTTGACCTCATTTGAATACGGGTCCCACCTCAAGGCTGGACACATTTCGGGCTCTGCCCCTGCTTCCGTTCCATGTTATTGGCCCCGCCCCATTCTCTGGGTCACCTCCCCCCTAACCCTGTTCGGCCCCAGACGCCCTCTGGCCAGCACGTGCCTGCCAGAAGTCAGGAGGGCCAACCTCGAGGCTGAAGGGATCTGCGCTGGCGCAGTGCACTTGGCGGGAACCGTGAGGCAGAGGCTCGCGCCTCCAGAGCCTCCCTGAGCGCATGCGCCATGGGGCTCCCCTGAGCTAGTCAAGAGTGCGGGCGAGGCGTGAGGGGTGAGAGACAGACCCTCGGGGCCCAGAAGTGGGTCAGATCCGAGCCCGGAGGACAACCCAGGGAGCTTCGGGGGTAGAGAAACAGGATCGTGTGGGGACAGGGTGTGCGGCCACGGGAGATCGGAGCCCATGGGAGATGTGGGAGGCCGGCGTGGCCCCACGGAGGAGCAGAACCTTGGGTTGGCCCATGCGGGCTGAGGAGTTCAACAGAGTGACGGGGCATTCCGGGCAGGGGACATCCTTTGCTGGAATTTTTCGGCCCTTGCGAAGGCCTTGGGACGTGCCTGAATGGGATGTAGTCAGACGGACAGAGTCAAAGGTAAGTGGAAACGTGCCACCGCCACCCATTCGAGGGTCAGCAGCCATCGTCCCCATGTTTTTCTGCGTGGGGAGCAGGCACAGGTGGGGACACAGGCCCGGAACCCGACAGTTACACACAAGGAGGTCATGTGAGACAGGCCCAGCAAATGGCCCACAGGTCCTTGAGGGGACTGTGGCCTGGGTGCTGGCTCTGGAGGGCGCCTGCATGATGCAGACACAGCAGGTCAGAGCCCAGAGGATGCTGAGGGCACCGGTGGTGCTTAGAATGGTGCTTACCACCGCTACCGCCCAAATATGTTTAGTTGTGAAATAACATTCTGAAAAGTGCAGGACAGAAACGAACAGTTCATATTACGTGAGGTCAGGAGATTGAGACCAGCCTGACCAACATGGTGAAACCCTGTCTCTACTAAAAATACAAAAATTAGCCGAGTGTGGTGGCACATGCCTGTAATCCCAACTGCCAGGGAGTCTGAAGCAGAAGGATCTCTTGAACCTGGGAGGCAGAGGTTGCAGTGAGCCGAGATCGCGCCACTGAAGTCCAGCCTGGGCAACAGAGTGAGACCCTGTCTCAAAAAAAAAAAAAAAAAAAAAGGAAGGGGAGGGAGGGAAGAAGAAAGGCAGAAAGGGAGAAAGGGAGGAAGGGAGGGAGGGAAGGTGGAAGGAAGGAAAAAAGGAACGAGGGAAGGAAGAAAGGGAGGGAGGGAAGGAGGAAGGAAGGGAGGGAGGGAAGAATGGGAGGGAGGGGGCCAGGCACGGTGGCTCATGCGTGTAATCCCAGCACTTTGGGAGCCCGAGGAGGGGCAGATCACGCGGTCAGGAGATCAAGACCATCCTAGGTAATACTGGGAAACTCCGTCTCTATTAAAAATACAAAAAATTAGCCTGGTGTGGTGGCGGGCGCCTGTAGTCCCAGGTACTGGGGAGGCTAAGGCAGGAGAATGGCGTGAACCCAGGAGGCAGAGCTTGCAGTGAGCTGAGATCACACCACTGCACTCCAGCCTGGGTGACAGAGCGAGACTCCATCTCAAAAAAAAAAAAAAAAAAAAAAGAAGGAGGGAGGGAAGGAAGGGAAGGAAATGAAGGAGGGAGCCTCCCTCCTTTCCTGTGCTACCCATGCCAAGAAATACATTAGCAGCAGGGACGCTGGGGGACATCAGGGAGCCACCCGCCCACCTCTCTGTCATGCTCTCCTCCCTCCCTTCCTCCATCCCCCCTCCCTCGCTCCCTTCGGTCCTCCCTCCCTTCGTTCCTCCCTCCCTCCCTTCTTCCCTCCCTCCCTTCCTTCCTCCCTCCCTTCCTTCCTCCCTCCCTCCCTCCTTCATTTCCTTCCCCTTCCTTTCTTCCCTCCTTCCCTTCCTTCCTCCTTCCCTCCCTCCCTTTCTTCCTTCCTTCCTTCTTTCCACCTTCCCTCCCTCTCTTCCTTCCTCCCTTTCTCCCTTTCTGCCTTTCTTCCTCCCTCCGTCTCCTTCCTGCCTTTTTTTTTTTTTGAGACAGGGTCTCACTCTGTTGCCCAGGCTGGGCTTCAGTGGCGTGATCTCGGCTCACTGCAACCTCCGCCTCCCAGGTTCAAGAGATCCTTCTGCTTCAGACTCCCTGGTAGTTGGGATTGCAGGCATGTGCCACCACGCCTGGCTAATTTTTATATTTTTAGTAGAGACGGGGTTTCACCACGTTGGCCAGGCTGGTCTCGAACTCCTGACCTCAGGTGATCCGCCAGCCTTGGCCTCCCAAAGTGCTGGGATTACAGGCATGAGCCGCAGCACCCAACCTCTTCCTTTCTTTCTTCCTCCCTTTCTTCCTTCCTTCTTTTCTTCCTTCCTTCCTCTCTCCCTCACTTTCTTCCTTCATTTCTTTCTTCCTCTTTGTCTTTTTCTTTTGCTTCTTTCAACAGGGTCTTGCTCTGTCACCTAGAATGGAGTGCAGTGGCACGATCACAACTCACTGTAACCTCAAACTCCTGGGCTCAAGCGATTCACCTCAGCCTCTTGAGTAGCTGGGACTACAGGCATGCACCACCACACCTGGCTAATTTTTTTTCTGTTTTGTAGAGACAGGGTCTCACTATGTTGCCCAGGCTGGTCTTGAACTCCTGGGCTCAAGCGATCCGCCTCAGCCTCCTAAAGTGCTGGGATTACAGACATGAGCCACCGCCTTGCTTTTCTTCAATTTTCTAGTTTTTCATCACTCAGTGATAGAGTTAATTTTATCTCTTCTTGAACATAATATAAATGGAAACATACCATATGTTTGCTGTTGTGTCTGGTTTCCTTTACCCAGCGTTGTGTTTGTGAGATTCTTCTATGTTCTGCTTATCTGTAGTTGACTCATTTTTATTGGTGTATCATGGTACTCCATTGTATGAATGTACACACTGAGTTCATGCACTGAACTGTTGATGGACATTTGGGTTGTTTCCAGTTCCAGTTTGAGGCTATTATGAATAGTTCATAGGCTGCTATGAACATTCTTGTGCATGGTTTTTGGTGAACAAATGCTTATGTTTCTTTTTTTTTTTTTTTTTTTGAGACGGAGTCTCGCTCTGTCACCCAGGCTGGAGTGCATTGGCACAATCTCGGCTCACTGCAAGCTCTGCCTCCCGGGTTCACGCCATTCTCCTGCCTCAGCCTCTCCGAGTAGCTGGGACTACAGGTGCCCGCCACCACGCCCGGCTAATTTTTTTTTATATTTTTTAGTAGAGACAGGGTTTCACCATGGTCTCGATCTCCTGACCTCGTGATCCGCCCGCCTCGGCCTCCCAAAGTGCTGGGATTACAAGCGTGAGCCACTGCGCCTGGCTTATGTTTCTATAGGGATATACCTGGAAATAGAATTGCTGGACATAGGTATGGGCATGCATGGGTTTGGCTGTCTATACTGTTTCTTGTAACTGCTATAACAAATTATCATAAACATGCTGGCTTAACACAATATAAATGTATTTTCTCACAGTTCAGGAAGCCAGAAATCTAAAACCAGTTCCACTAGACTGAAATCAAGGCGCCAGCAGGACTGCACTCCCTCCTGAGGCTTAGGAGAGAATGTTTTCCTTGCCTATCCCAGCTTCTGGTAGCTACCACCATCCCTTGGCTTGTGGCAGCATCACTCCAGTCTCTGCTTCTGTGATGCCTTCTCCTCTTCTGTCTGTGTCAAATCTTCCTCTGCCTCCCTCTTAGAAGGGTATATATGATTGCTTTAAGGGCCCACCCAAATAATCCAGGATAATCTCTTCATTTCACAATCTTTAATTACATCTGCAAAGTCCTTTTTGCCATTTAAGGTAACATTCACAGGTTCCAGAGCTTCAGTCTGGACTTCTTTTGCAGGAAATTTTTCTTTTTTTTTTTTTTTTTTTTGAGATGGAGTCTTGCTCTGTCGCCCAGGTTGGAGTGCAGTGGCGCAATCTTGGCTCACTGCAAGCTCTGCCTCCTGCTATTCTCCTGCCTCAGCCTCCTGAGTAGCTGGGACTACAGGCGCCCGCCACCACGCCCGGCTATTTTTTTTGTATTTTAGTAGAGACGGGGTTTCACTGTGTTAGCCAGGATAGTCTTGATCTCCTGACCTCGTGATCCGCCCGCCTCGGCCTCCCAAAGTGCTGGGATTACAGGCGTGAGCCACCGTGCCCGGCTTTTGCAGGAAATTTTTCTGCACACTACACCCTCCAACAATTTTTCTGAAGTGTCAGTACCAGTTTACTCTCCCACCAGCACTGAAATGAGAGCTCTCTTTGCTTCACATTGTCACCAATACTATGTGTTGTCAGATGCTTTAATTTTGCTGATCTGATGGATGTGTAGCAGTTTATCATTGTGGTTTACTTTTCTTCTTCCTAATAATTAAATTCTGCTCTTTCTTGAATGAGGAGTAGGAGGTCTTTGAGTGTATAGAGTGGTTGAGGGTATTCCAGGTAGATGGAATAGGATGTATGGAGGTCTCAGGAAATATTTGTTTAAATTGAATAAGAGGTTTAAAAGAAGCATTATGTTACTTAAAGTAAAGAGAATTATTGTTACCAAGGGTAAATAAGATGCAGAGGTAGACTTTTCTGTTTCCCTCAAACACCAAGTCATTCAACAAACATTTACTAACTTAAACACCTGTCCTAGGTACTACAAGATGAGTTAGATCCAACCCCACCCTTGATAAACTCTGGCTTAGTAGGGAACATGATCACTGGGGACATCTCAAAGGGATGTAAGAGGGACTGTGGCAGTCAGATGAGGAAGACACCAACTCTAACCTGGCTTCACAGGACCCAGATTTCCTTGAGGCTTATGTCCTCAGGTTCCACCATCCTCTGTCCCACTTCCCTATTGACATCTGTTGACTCCCTGGTCACTTCACCTCGTTCCTGAAGACTAGCACCTGCTCACAGACTTCCTCTCCACCCCAACCCATGCTCTCCTGCTGGGATATTTAACTGTCCCTGATAATCCATCCTCGTAATGATCTAGCCTCACAGTCTCTTTCCACTTCATCTCTGGTGACCTTCATCCCACTTTAGTCATCCACTCCCATGACCACACCTTGGATTTAGTCATTACCCGGAAGTGTAACATACATAGTGAACATTTACGGAGCACTTATACCACATGCCAGGCACTTTGCCAAATGCTTTACATGTGTTTACCCCTGACACAAACCTGGAAGGCTGGTGTTGGTATCCTTGTTTTACAGATGAGGATATACACTCAGGAAGGTGAAGTCACTTGCCTGGGTAACACATTTAGTAAAATGGCAGAGTCGGGATTCTAACACGTGACTTTCTGAGTTCCAAATAAAAAATTCCTGATTTTAACCACAACCCAGTTCAAAATCCAGCATCCTGCTCTCTGATCCCAGCACCTGCCTTTCAGGTCTGACAGCCCCTCACTGCCATCACACTTGTGGCGTCAACTCAAAGAGAGCTCTACTCCCTTGATCCCTCTGTTTTCTGCCAGTCTGCCAGACCCCTCCTGGCTTCTCTCCCTTCCTTGCCCAGCCAGAGTCTCATATTGGACCATCTGAGCTCTTTCACTAGCTCTCTAATAGTCAAGGTCCCAGCAGGAAACAGAAGGCACCGCAGCTGGGATTTTGAAGATAATTTAATGAAGGAACTCTTTGCAGAGGTGTGGGCAGGGTTGAGGTAACCAACAAGGAAGGTGAAGGCAGCAGGAAGCTGTGACCACCCTTAGGTCTGAAGGAGTGAGGAAAGGAATGGTATTACTGGAGTGCCGTGAGAGTCATGGAACATGCCTGGGAGGAGCTGGAGTTGTGCAGGGGCACAGCCACTGCCAGAACCAAGGTGCTGACACAGAGCTGGGGATTGGAGAAGAAGTATCCAGAATGCTTTCTTTTTCTGTTCTCTGATGCCCTGCTGGTGCTTCTCTTAGGGAGGAACCTAATTAGAGAGCAAGGGGGGGTCCAATGATGCCACCCATATGGGTAGAGAAGGATGGAGGGTGGACCTGGAGGGCAAATGGAAAATGACCAGCATATGCTCTCAATTCCCTTACAATCCTACAACCCTAGCCTTCTTTTTTTTTTTTTTGAAACTGAGTCTCGCTCTGTCACCCAGGCTGGAGTGTAGAGTGCAGTGGCGCCATCTCAGCTCACCACAACCTCCACCTCTTGGGTTCACGTGATTCTTGTGCCTCAGCCTTCCAAGTAGCTGGGATCACAGGTGTCCACTGATTCCCCATTTTTTAGGTTACACACTTAACCAGACCTATGCTAAAATCCACTTCACCGTTATATCTATAGGTGTTAATTTAACCTTTTTCCCACAGAACTTCCTTGGCCTACCTGGTATGCCTCGACGTTACTCCGACTATCCTGATGCATATACCGCATGAAATATTGTCTCATCCTTAGGCTAATTTATCTCACTAACAGCATTCATACTAATAATCTTTATAATTTTTGTATTTTTAATAGAGTCGGGGTTTCACCATCTTGGCCAGGCTGGTCTCGAATTCCTGACCTCAAGTGATCAGCCTGCCTCGGCCTCACAAAGTGCTGAGATTACAGGTGTGAGCCATCATGCCTAGCCGCTTATACCCCCAGCCTTCTGCCTCATCTGCCAGCATATCCCTAACTGTGGTCCAGGTGGTAGAACTTGGCTCAGGGAAAAATGGTGGCAGAGAGCACATATAGGTGTCACTCAAACTTCTTATCCAGCCCCCTCTCTCACTTACCCTTCTCCCTTGAGCATCCCTACAACCCTACCCTTTCAGTCTCAACAAATAAAATTGAGGCAAATGGACCATGATTTCCTTCAGCTTGTTATCAAACCTATATGTAGGTTTTTATGCGTCTATATACACACATATATATAACGATTTTTTTTAAACAAATGAAACAACTCTTCATGTAGCCGCACCCATATTTATTTCACTTCTCCAGGCTCTGTTCTGGTCCCCTCTCCACCTATGTATTGCTCATCCCAGCATGACTCCCAGCATGACTCTTACTCCATCTTTCTTCCCTTCCCTGTTTCTACACCTTCCCTCTTCTCTGTCCTCCTTCTTAACCTATAGATACATCCACGTTTCTACCACCTTAGAAACTAACTAAAAGAAAAAAACTCACTAGGTGCAGTGGCTCGTGCCTGTAATCCCAGCACTTTGAGAGGCCGAGGCAGGAGGATTGCTTGAACCAAGAGTTCGAGACCAGAATGGGTAACATAGTGAGACCCTGTCTCTGCTAAAAATAAAAAAATTAGCCAAGTGTGGTGGTGTGCACCTGTTGTGGTCCCAGCTACTCAGGAGGCTGAGGGAGGAGGATTGCTGGAGCCTGGGAGATTGAGACTACAGTGAGCCATGATCCCACCACTGTACTCCAGCCTGGGTGGCAGAGTGAGACCCTATCTCAAAAACAAAGAAACAAAACAAACTGCCCCCAACTCCCCACTCAAAAAAACCTCTACCTTCCTCCAGGCTATGCTCCCCTCGTGCTTGTCCTTCATTGTCCTCCTCATCTCATCCCAAATTCTTGAAAGGACAAGTATGAGTTAGGGTTCTTTGGCTGCAACAACAGAGACCGACTCTTACTAACTTAAAGCAAGGTAGATATTTATTAGAAGGAGATTAAGATGGCACTCACAACAGAGGGAGAGACTGAAGAAGCAGCCTTCAGAAAAGACTAGAACCAAGGCAGTAGCAGGGATTGAAGTAACAGGAAGGAATGGCAGCTTCCTCAGGGCCCTGGGTACAGCATAAATCAGCTGCAATCAGATTTGGGGCCTCCTGTCACATAAGCTCATGATTCAAATTCCAGGGAGAACTTCTGACTGGTGCAGCTTGAGTCATGTGGCCTCCCATGTCTCCCCTTGGCCTGTGGACAGCTGAGTGCCCTGACAGTCTCATGGAAGCATATCCAGTAGGACGTGGGTAATGGTTACTCAGTGAAAAGTCAGGGAGCTATTACAGAGGATGGCGAAATGGATGCTGGGTGGGCAGAAACATTGGTATCCATTCCTGCTTACCAGCCCTGGCCTTCACCTCGCATTTGAGTCACAACTCACTAAAACCACTCACATTGAGCTTGTTAAGGACTTTCTCTTGCCAAATCCAAGGGTATTTTTCATCTTTATCTAAAGCTTTAACTCCATCGACCAGTACCTCTCTTTTAGAAATCTTTCCTCCCTTGGCTTCTGCATATTAAATCAACCCAAAACTCACTTCCTTCCTTCCTTCCTTCTCTCTTCTCTCCTCTCTCCCTCCCTTCCTTCCTCTCTCCCTCTTTCTTTCTTTCTCTTTCTCTTTCTTTCTTTCTTTCTTTCTTTCTTTCTTTCTTTCTTTCTTTCTTTCCTTCCTTCCTTCCTTCCTTCCTTCCTTCCTTCTTTCTTTCTTTCTCTTTCTCTCTCTCCCTCCCTTTCTTTTTTTCTTCGTCTCTCTTTTTCTTTTTCTTTCTCTTTCTTTCCTTTCTTTCTTTCCTTCCCTCCCTTCCATCCTTCCTCCCTCCCTCCCTTCCTTCCTGCCTCCCTCCCTCCCTTCCTTCGTTTTTCCCTCCCTTCCTTCGTTTTTCCCTCCCTCTCTCCCTCTCTGTCTTTCTTTCATTTTCTTTCTTTTCTTTTTTTTTTTTTTTTTTTTGAGACGATATCTCTCTGTTGTCCCCCAGGCTGGAATGCAATGGCACAATCTCGGCTCACTGCAACCTTCGCCTCCCGGGTTCAAGCAATTCTCCTGCCTCAGCCTCCCGAGTAGCTGGGATTACAGGCGCCTGCCACCACGCCCGGCTAATTTTTGTATTTTTAGTAGAGATGGGATTTCACCATGTTGGCCAGACTGGTCTTGAACTCTTGACCTCAGGTGATCCACCCGCCTCGGCCTCCCAAAGTGCTGGGATTACAGGCCACCACACTCGGCCCTTTTTTTTTTTTTTTTTTTTTTGAGACAGGGTCTCACTCTGTCACCCAGGTTGGAGTGCAGTGGCACCATTTCAGCTCACTGCAACCTCTGCCTCCCAGACTTAGGTGATCCTCCCACCTCAGCCTCCTGAGTGGCTGGGACCACAGGCATGCACCACCACGCCTGGCTAATTTTTTGTATTTTTGGTAGAGACAGGGTTTCACCATGTTGCCCAGGCTGGTCTTGAACTCCTGAGCTCAAACGATCTGCCTGCCTTGGTCTCCAAAAGTGCCGGGATTATAGGCATGAGCCACTGCACCAGGCCATAGTCTTTTATAACCTAATCTCAGAAGTAATATCCCATCACTTTTGCCACATTCTATTCATGAGAAGTGAGTCACTTTTGAAATGAAATATAGAATGATTTAAAAAAATAAGTGTGTCAAAAGGTTCAGCCCACGTTTAAGCAGAGGGCACCACACAAGAGCATGAGTATCAGGAGGCAGGGGTCACTGGGACCTCCTAGGGGCGGCCTACCACAGCCTGCATAATGAAGCAGGCTCACGGTTCTCTTCTCTTCTCCCTGACAGCTTCTTCTGTGGTCCATTTAGGGACTCCAGTTCTCTGCCCACCTGGCTTTTTTTTTTTTTTTTTTTTTTTTTTTTTTTTTTTTGTGATGGAGTCTTGCTCTGTCATCCAGATGGGAATGCAATGGCATGATCTCGGCTCACTGCAACCTCCACCTCTGGGTTCAAGCTATTCTCCCTACCTCAGCCTCCCAAGTAGCTTGGATTACAGGTGCCCACCACCATGCCCAGCTAATTTTTGTAGTTTTAGTAGAGATGGGGTTTCACCATGTTTGCCAGGCTGATCTCAAACTCCTGATCTCAGGTGATCTGCCCACCTCGGCCTCCCAAAGTGCTAGGATTACAGGCTTGAGCCACCTCACCTGGCCTGTTTTTTTTGTTTTGTTTTGTTTTTTGAGACAGAGGAGTCTCAGCTAGGCTGGAGTGCAATGGCACAATCTCAGCTCACTGTAGCCTCCACCTCCTGGGTTCAAGTGATTCTCCTGTTTCAGCTTCCCGAGTAACTGGGATTACAGGCACTCTCCACCACGCGCAACTAATTTTTTGTATTTTTAGTAGAGACGGGGTTTTGCCATGTTGGCCAGGCTGGTCTTGAACTCCTGACCTCAGGTGAGCTGCCCGCCTCGGCCTCCCAAAATGCTAGGATTACAGGCGTGAACCACCGCACCTGACCTCTGCCCAGCTTTGAAATGTGGCACTTCTCCTGGGCTCTTTTCTGGGCTTAGAGCTCTTCACATTTGGCGTATTCTTCCTGAGGGACATCATCGACTCGTGATTTCAGCTATCAACTCTATGCTAATGATGTCCAAATCTTCAGCCCAGAGACCTCTCTCCATGACACTACACACAACTGTATCCCAATATAGACTGAAGAACTAATATAACTCTTTTCTGGATCCAGGACATGTCCCATAGGCACCTCAGATATAAGAGGTTCAAGAAAGAACTTTGTTGAATAAGTTCTGTGCCTCCTCCTATTTTTTCCTGTCTAAATGAATGGCACCTCCATCCATCCAGGCATCCAAGTGAGAAATGTGGGCATCATCCTTGGCACCACCCTCTCCCTGACCCTCATATCCAAACATAAAGCCCTGCTGACTTGAGTTACCTCCGGGTTTTTTAAACCTGTTGCCTCCTTCATGTCCCTGATACCAATGTCAATACTGGCCATTAGCATCTCTTGCCTAGGCTATTGCAATAGCTTCCTGGTTTTTCCTGCTTTCATTCTTGTCCCCTCAGATTCATATTCTCAAAAATGCAAAGCTGCTCTTGATGAAAACCCGTCAGCGGCTCCCCATGGCCTCCTAGATCAAAAGATACTTAATGATTGGTCCCCATCTAGCCTTTCCAGCAGCGTTTTTCTCTTATGGTTTATGCTTTAGCAATCCCAACTGCCTCCCTGCACACAACCTACTCTTCCTCACCTGTGTGCTCTTGTTCATGCTTCCCTCCAATTTTAATGACCCCTTCAGAAGGACTATTTCCCCTTTAAAATTCTTTTTTTTGTTTTTGTTTTTGTTTTTGTTTGAGATGGAGTCTCGCTCTGTCACCCAGGCTGGAGTGCAGTGGCGCAATCTCGGTTCACTGCTGCCTCCTGGGTTCACACCATTCTCCTGCTTCAGCCTCCCAAGTAGCTGGGACTATCGACACCCGCCACCACGCCCAGCTAATTTTTTTTTGTATTTTTAGTAGAGACAGGGTTTCACCATGTTAGCCAGGATGGTCTCAATCTCCTGACTTCATGATCCACCCGCCTTGGCCTCCCAGTCCCGTTTAAAATTCAAGAAAATGCTGGGTGTAGTTGTGCGCACCTACAGTCCCAGCTACTGGGGCGGCCGAGGCAGGAGGATAACATGAGCCCAGGAGTTCAAGTGTGCAGTGAGCCATAATAGTGCCACTGCACTCCAACCTGGGCAACAGAGTGAAACATCATCTCAAAAATAAGTAAAATTCAATTTTCTCAGTCTAGTTTTGTGTCCTAGCACACTATAGTGTTGTGATTTATATATGCATTTGTGTCCCTTACTGGACCGTGAGCTTTCTTGATGGCAGGAATTGCGTCCTATTCTCCTTTGCGTCCCCAGTACCTTCTATGGGGATCATACAAGTATAGGTACTCAAGCCATGTGTATTGGATGGATGGACGGATGAACTGGAGGTTTACATTAACGTATGATTTATAAGTTGGTTCTTGGAGTCAAATAGAAGTTAGCCAGGGGGACAAGAGTGAGAAAGGCATTCCAGTTAGAGGGAACTGCAAGTACAAAGGCCAGGAGGTTAAGGGAGGCAGATTCAAGGAAGTGGAGGTGGTTTGGTGTGGTTGGAGTATAGGATGCATAGTGGTGCTCCCTGGAGAGGGAGGGGAGCCAGTTACTGTGAAGGGTCTGAAAAGCTGACTAAGGAGTTTGGCTTTTGTCCTGTGTGCAACAGGAAGTAAGAGTTTGAAGCAGGGGAGTGATTTGATCAGAGCCATATTGTAGAACCATTACCCCAGTAGCCAGTGTGGAGGATAGACTAGAAAGGAGACAAGAGGGGAGACTGGGAGGCCAGGTAGTAAGGAGATTCATGGGCCAAGCAGGAGATGTGGAGGTCTAAACTAGGACACTGGGAACAGGGAAGAGAGGAGGAGATGGATTTGAGAAATACTCGGTTGAACTCTATGAAATTCCCGTTTTGTAAGAAAAAGCTGGGTGATATTGTCAATTTCATATGGTTTAAAATTTTAATATTAATGAAGTAAATGAACTGGATGGGATTTCAAGCCTGATTGGATGTGAATATGAGGAAGAGGAAGGTGTCAAGGACAGGGACAATTTTTCTGACTTCAATCCTAGATTGGATGGAGTATCACCATGGGGAGTGGGAACCAAGGTCTAGGGGCATGGTAGAGAAGATGACATGATTAGATTAGACATGTTGATTTTGAGGTATTTTTGGAACCTCTAGGAGGTGGCTGGGTATCCTGATGTGAAGCTTAGGAGAGAGGGCTAAACTGGAGACAAATTTAGGGATTACCAGCATAGAGAAAGCAGTTGTGGGAGGGGATGATTCACCCTGGGAGAGCAGCCCAGACAGAGCTGGAGAACCAAGAGAATGAGGTTTCTTAGATGCCAAGAGGATTTTGAAAAGATATTTGTGGCTGCATGCTGCAGAGGAGAGTCAGATAGGACTGGAAAGTGCTCGTTGGATTTAGCAAGGAGGAGACTGTTAGGGACAGGGGTGTGTCTTGGGGGGCAGTAGTGGGAGTGGCTTGGACTGGCCTCTGGAAGGGCAGGCTGGGCCTGGACTTGGAAGTGTCCCTTCATCCTTAGTAATGCATCACTTCAGCCACCAGGGGGCAGTGGCCACATGGAATCCAGGTTGGAGGGATTCACTGGGGCCCATAAACTCTCGGAGATGTGGGCAGGGTTGGGGGACAGGTCCAGAGCAGAGGCCGTTTCCTAATGGAGAGAGACATCCCCATGTGAAAAGAGCAGGGGCCGGGCGCGGTGGCTCACGCTTGTAATCCCAGCACTTTGGGAGGCAGAGGCGGGCGGATCACGAGATCAGGAGATCGAGACCACGGTGAAACCCCGTCTCAACTAAAAATAAAAAAAAAAAAAAAAAAAAAAAATTAGCCGGGCGTGTGTCGGGCGCCTGTAGTCCCAGCTACTCCGAGAGGCTGAGGCAGGAGAATGGCGTGAACCTGGGAGGCGGAGCTTGCAGTGAGCCGAGATCGCGCCACTGCACTCCAACCTGGGTGACAGAGCGAGACACCGTCTCAAA
The DNA here is from genome assembly GCF_028878055.3 of Symphalangus syndactylus. Taxonomy (NCBI): domain Eukaryota; kingdom Metazoa; phylum Chordata; class Mammalia; order Primates; family Hylobatidae; genus Symphalangus; species Symphalangus syndactylus. Next base: position 20,296,544 of record NC_072439.2, read on the forward strand.
AAAAAAAAAAAAAAAAAAAAAAAAAAAAAAAAAAGAAAAGAGCAGGGAGGAAGTTCTGGGAAGGGCAGCGGGAAGGAGACCTTTCTGTGGGGCAGACAGGAGGCCAATTAGAAATCCCCAGTCTTGGCCCAGAGCGGTGGCTCATGCCTGTAATCTTAGCACTTTGAGAGATCAATGCCAGTAGATCACTTAAGCTGAGGAGTTCGAGACCAGGCCGTGCAGCATGGCAAAAACCTGTCTCTACCACAAAATACAAAAATTAGCAGGGTGTGGTGGTGCACGCCTGTCATCCCAGCTACTCAGGAGGTTGAGGCAGGAGAAGGTCGAGGTGGCAGTGAGTTGTGATTGTGCCACTGCACTCCAGCCTGGATGACAGATGGAGGAGACCCTGTCTCAAACAAAACAAAACAAAACAAAACAAACAAACAAACAAAATCCCCAGTTGTGTCTCGTAGTTTCCTTCTCTCTGGGCTTTTTCAGGTGCAGGTGGGTTGTATTCAACACGGTACTTTGAATAGCCATGGGTTTGTATTTTGAACCCTGATTTTCCTTGCTCTCACTTCTTGATAGTTTTACTCTGCATTCTGTGTTCAAAACATAGTGAACTTTTTTCAGTTTTCACCTGCTTCCATGTGAAAGCTTTTCTTCCATGGGAACGCTTTCTCCATCTTGCCTCCTGTTTATCCTTCAGGTCTTAGGCATCACCTCTTCTCAGAAGCCTTCCCTCACTGCCCCGTCCACCTCCTCTTGGCTCCCATAGAGCCCTATCTTGAGTCTTGAATATTCTGGCTGGTAATAATTTATTTATTTATTTGCAATCAGCTTTATTGTGATATAATTTGCATGCAATAAAATTCACCAGTTGTAAATGTACAGTTTAATGAGTTTACACACACACGCAGGTGTGTAACCACCACCACAATCATGTTACAAAACATTTCCATTACCCCAAAAAGTTCCCTCCGGCGCCTTTGCTGTCAGTCTCCTCCTTCCACTCCAGCCCTTTTCAACCACTCATTTGCTTTTCTGTCACAGTAGTTTTGCTGTCTAGAATTTCATGTAAATGGAATCCTACAGTGTGTGGTCTTCTGCATCTCTCACTTTGGTTTTGAGTTACTTCTGTGTTGCTGTGTGTATCAGTAACTGTGTATTTATTGTTCATTCCCTCCCGCCCCAACAACTTCAGATGAGGGTCTCTGTGAGGGCAGAGTTGTGTCTCATTTGCATTTGTTTCTTCAGCTTACAGCATAGTGCTAGTTCATGATAGTATTCAGTACGCATGTCTTAAATGGAACCAAACTGAATGCTTGGGGAGAGTCAGCCTGGGAGAGCTTCTGAACCCGGGTGTGCATAAGGCAGGACCCATCTGCAAAATGCCTCATGGCCTTTTCATCCCACTCCGGCTGCTCCTCCATTTACTTTGGCTGGTTCTGCTCAGCAGGCCCTCATTTGTCTGCCCTTCTCTAACCTGCTTCCCTTCACCTGGTCTTCAATTCCCCGCTTGTGGTCTCAGGGCCCTGCTCTATTGCCTGCTGCAGCCTCCTCTTGGTCTTTGGAAGTCTTCACACCACCGAGCCCTGGCCTCTCTGAGCCTGCGAGTCTCTCCACTCCTCCTCCTGCCTGTCCCAGGACCCTACCCACTTCAGATGACTCCACATCTCAGTCCAGCTCTGCATACCTCTCTCTCTCTGCCTCCGGGTCCCTCTCTCTGGGCCCCTTCTAGGATGATGGAGACAGCTGGCTGCCCCATCCTAGGGAGCTAGGTTGTGATTCCTCTTCCTTTCTCTCTTTTGTTTCACCTTCATCCTCTGACTCAAACACCTTACCATAGGAGGCCACTGGGGCAACCTCTAAATTTCATTCAGACCAGAAAAGCCTCTGTCTGTTTCTTATTTCTTTCCCTTGGGTCTTTATCTCCTTCTCCCATCTCCTTTCTCCTCTCCCCTGTCCCCTTCACTCTTCCTGATACCCTCACTCTGCTCTGCTTACCATTCACCTCCCTTCCTCCTTCTAGCTTCCTCTTTTCTCTCACACCAATTCTCCTCCTGTCCTTGTTTTCTTCCTTCCTCCCCCACCACATCTCCCTCTGCCTGTGTCCTCAGGGCCTCCTCCCTTCCTTCCATACATCCAGTTCCAGTTCCAGGTCTCTCTGTCTCTCTCTCTCTGTTTTTTGAGACAGAGTCTTGCTCTATCACCCAGGGCAGTGCAGTGGCACAATCTTGGCTTACTGCAACCTCTGCTTCCCTGGTTCAAGTGATTCTTGTGCCTCAGCCTCCTGAATAAGAGGTCTCTTCTTTTCGCCCCTTCTCCTTGCACCACTTTTTTCCTTCTCCCCAGTTTCTTCCCTTCCTGCTTTGTGTGCCTTCGTTTCCCTTATCTTACACTCTTTATCCTCAGAGATTGTAAGGGAGCCCCAAGACTTGTAACCAAGACACCAAGATGTACACACACGCACACACATGGCCACAGATGCGTGAACAAATGTTTCATTAATGAGCAAATGCATCTATCTAAAGGTATGTTCAAGGCCGGGAGTGTTGGCTCACGCCTGTAATCCCAGCACTTTGGGAGGCCGAAGTGGGTGGACCACCAGGTCAGGAGTTTGACCAACATGGTGAAACCCCGTCTCTACAAAAACATACAAAAAGTAGCTGGGCATGGTGGCGTGCGCCTGTAATCCCAGCTACTCAGGAGGCTGAGGCGGGAGAATAGCTTGAACCCGGGAGGCAGAGGTTGCAGAGAGCCGAGATTGTGCCACTGCAGTCCAGCCTGAGTGACAAAGCAAGGCTCTGTCTCTAAATAAATAAATAAATAAATAAATGTATGTTCAGACGCACGCACGCAATTAAGGGCATCCATAGCTTGCAATGTTTTGTACTTAGTATACATCAGATACTATTATTTGTATACATGTTTCTGAAAGATGAACAGGCAGAATGAGGAGGGAATAAGAGCTGAGCTCATTCATACAGGAAGAGCCAGGTACATGCACACCTGTACCCAGAGATGGCCCTCACTCAGACATGCACACACACACATTCCTCAGAGGAATTTGGTACTTCTGGAATTAGGCTATTTCGGAAGCAGAGAGAGCACACATGTTTTTGCTGTGTTGTGTGCAGTGTATGGTGTACATCTTTGCATGTGCCTGGTGTGTATACATGTGCTGCATCAGCCTTTGTGGAATCATGACTCGGGGCTGGGTGGAGCCCTAGAAATCAGTTAGGACAACGTGCACGTGTGGATTGCTTGAGTCTCCTATTGGATCTGACTTTTGTAAGTCCGTGAGGGATGTCAGCTTCTGCTTAATATGGATATTCTGGATAATTAAGGTACCAATCATGCATAGGTTGTGGACCACAGACTCTTAACATACTGGCAAGTAAGCATATGATATGGACTTAGCACATATCAAACCAAGTTTTTTGGATCCTTAAAATTGGTGCTTTAGCCTGGGGAACATATGGAGACCTCATCTCTGCTAAAAAAAAAAAAAATAATAATAGATGGGTGTGGTGGTGCATGCCTGTAGTCCCAGCTACTTGGGAGGCTGAGGCAAGAAGGGATTGCTTGAGCCCAGGAGTTTGAGGCTGCAGTGAGCCATGATCACGCTGCTGCACTGCAGCCTGGGTGACAGAGGGAGACCCTGTCTCCAAACAAACAAACAAACAAACAAACATTGGTGCTGTGTGCTTAGTGTATACTCACTGTATACACAATTATTATGTACTCGGTCATTCTTAGGAAGGATGACCCCCGCACCCCACCCATGTACTGGTCCTTGTAGGTGCCAGGGCCAAGGCAGAGAACAGGACATCCTTGGTCTCTGCCCTGTCCCTGCTTCCCTTCTAGTACTCAGGCTGTCCATAGCTCCTCTTGGGTCTATTGTACACGTACAGATGGAGGGACCTGGGAATCTGCTGGGTAGATTCATTGCAGGGTCCAGTATTCCTTATTGCTCCCTCCAGAATGGATAATGTGTGGGTTGTCATTATATACATCCTTTTTTGAGTTCTCTCCTCACACATAATGGATATGGGACCCCATGTGCCTTTGTATGCAAGCGGAGTGGATGTTTCTTATGTTCAGTTTTGTTATGTGCCTTTGTGGGTCACCAGAACCTGCTCATGCGTGTCTCTTATGTTCACACTAGCTAAGTCTATATAGTTGGTGTGCCAGCTTTGTAGGCATGGGGGATGGGGTACTTCCTGCATTCATTTGTGTTGTGCCCACACAGTATGTGTCCCAGGGAGGCTGCTTGGTAGGTGGCTATGGGGTGGTTCCGTGTCCACTATGTTCATGCCCTGTAGGCCCATGCGCCTAGTTTGTGTGCAGTTGGAGTGGGCGTTTCCTGTATTTATTTGTGTTGTGAACACACTGTGTGGATCCCAGGAGTCTGCTCTGTATGGGGGTATTAAGTGGTCCCATATCCATTATGCATCTGCTGCATAAGACCCATATACCTACTTTGTATGGACAGAGGGTAGTATTCCTTGCATTTATTTGTGTTGTGCACACAGTGCGGGTCCCAGGAGGCTGCTCCGTACAGGGAGTAGTAGGTAGTTTTGTGTCTATTATGCACGCGCTGCACAGGTCCTGGGTACTTACTTTGTACGCCCACGGGGTAGGTGTTTCCTGTATTTATTTATGTTACGCACTTCCAGAGTAGGTCTCGGGAGCATTCTCCGTACACGTGGGCAGTTGGTGATTCTTGTGTTTCTCACACACACGAGGGTCCCGCGTGTCCACTCAGTACGCACGGGGTAGCCTTGCTGGTAACAAAGCGAAGGGCGGCTGCAGCTGCTAAGCCAAGACCGCGCAGCGCGTGCCTGCGTCCTCCTCCTCCTCCTCCTCCCTTTCCCTCCCTGCCTTCCCCCTCCTGTTCCCTCCCTCTCACACCCCCTCCCAGGTCTGGGTACCACTTGCAACCCTATCCTCCTCTTTGCACCACTGCGCCACCGCCAGCAGGGGGCGGGAGCCATGCACCCTCCCAAGACCCTGTGCCCACCTTCCCCTGGTCGGAGCCCCTTCACCCTTGGCCTTCCTTTCCTTCCTCCCTGTCTCCAAGCCATAATGTGCCTGGCACAGGGGAGGTGCTTGGTGACCGGGCACTGCCCTCCTCTCTTTCCTCCCCTCCTCTCCCTTCCCTACACCTCTCCTTTCTGCTGTTCTTCCCTCCCCTCCTGTCTGCCCTTTCTCCCTTGGTGCTTCCCTGGACCCTCTTGTCACCTTCCTACTTTCTGCTCTCACCCCAGCCTGTCCCTTCCTCCTTTACTTGGACTCTGTCTCTTTGCCCCCCATCCCCAACCTCGTCTACCAGATCTCATTCTCTATTTCTGACTCTCCATTTGTCTCTTCTTGTCTCTGTCTCGCATCTCTCTGTGGATCTCTGTCCAACTGAAAGCCTCTTCCAGTGCCTTTCTCCATCTCACTGTGTCTCTCTCTGTGTGTCTCCTGAGGTTTCTCTGTTCCTGTCACTTTCTTGCAGTCTCTGTCCATGTCTCTGCATTTCTCTGCCTCACTTTGACTCTCTGGGTCTCGTCTTTGCTTTCTTTCTCTCACCGTCTCTGTATTTCTTTTCATCTCTTTTTATGTCTTGATCTCTGTTTGTCTCTTTGCACATTTCTTTCTGTCTCTGTTTCTTAGGTTCTCTCTCAGAATCCCTATGTATATTTCTCTGTGTTTCTGTCTACATCTTCTTGTTTGACTCTGTCTCCTTGTTTGACTCTCTCTGTGTGCCTTTTTCTCTGTCTCAGTCTCAGTCTCTGTATCTTTTGGTCTCTGTCAGTGTCTGTCTTTCTGACTTTGCATCTCTCCATCTCTGTTTCTCTGTCTCTTTCAACGGCTCTTTCTTAATCTCTGTCTGTTTCCGCAGGTCTATCTCTCTTACCTCTGTGTGTGTCTGCCTCTGTCTCTATGTCTTCCTATCTCTGTATCTCTGCAACACTGCCTTACATCTTCATTTGTCTCTCTTTGCATGTAGCTTTCTCCTATCTCTGATTTGTGCATATCTGTCTCTCTTATTTCTGTGTCTCTCTCTTTGTGAATTAGTCTCTTTCTCTCCCCATATATATTTTTTCACTATTTCCCTGTCTCTGTGTGTCTACTCTGTGGCTGTCTTTCTGACTCTGCATCTCTCTCTCTCTGCATGGACCTTTCTCCTTATCTCTTTGTCTCTGGGTGTCTCTGTGGTTCTTGGTGCCCCTTTGTGTCCCCATCTGCTCCCTCCTCCCTCCTCTCCCCCCACTCTGTCCCTGTGTCTCTATATTTCTGTATGTCTCTGGACATCTCTCTGCCTCTACGAGTCTCTCTCTCTGCCTCCATGTCCCTTATACTTCCTGCCCTCTCCCTTCTCCTTTTCCTCTTTGTCTCTGGGTGTCTCTTTGAGTCTCTGGCTTTTAGGGCCTCTCCCTGACTTTGAGTCCCCTGTGCTCCCCACCCTTCTCTGTCTCTTTTCTCTCTATGTGTCCCTGTGTCTATTTGTTTCTGTATGTCTCTGTGTCTCTCTGTGTCTCTGAGCATCTCTCTGCCTCTAGGAGTCTTTCTCTGCCTCTGCATCTTCTGTGCTTCCTGTCCTGTCTCCTCTCTCTTTTTTCTCTATCTCTGGGTGTCTCTGTGTCTCTGAGTATCTCTGTTAGTCTCTGGACCTCAGGGTCTCCCCATACCTTTGAATCCCTCTCTGCTCCCTGCCCCTCGCCCTTACCCCTCTGTCTCTTACTGTGTGTCCGTGTGTCTCTGTGTCTCTCAGTATCTCTGTGGGTCTCTGTCGGTCTCAAGGATTCTCCTTGTCTCTGTGTCCCCTTCTATTCCTACCCCACTCCTCTATCTCTGTGTCTCTGTTTCTGCATATGTCTGCGTGTCTCCGTCTCTGTGTCTCTCTGTGTCTCTGTGGGTCTCGGGCCTCTCCCTGCCTCCGTGTCCCCTGCGCTCCCCGCCCTCTCCCTCTTCCTCTCTCCCCCCTCGCTCTCTGGCTCGCGCTCTCTCTCTGAGCATCCTTGGGCCCGGGGTTGCCATGGGGACAAGGTGGGAGCCGGGGATGGCGCGCGCCTGGGCTCGCGCCGGCAGCTCAGGCGAGGAGCAGCGGCCAGAGCAGCGCCAGCAGCAGGCAGCGAGCGGGCGCGGGAGCGGGAGCGGGAGCGGGGGTAGCGTTGGCGGCGGCGGCTCCTCCTCGGCCATCCCCTCGGAGCCGTGCAGCTGACGCGCATGGCGAAGACAGCGGCGCCTACCGATGGGAGCAGCGGTAAGGCAAGGCGGCGCGGCGCAGCCGGGCGGGCGGGCGGCGGGCAGCCTCCTCCTCTCCCCAGCTCGCCTGCGCGCCCGCCCGCCTGCCCTCCCTTCCTCCCTCTCCCCTCGCAGCCCCTGCCCGCCCGCCCGCCCGCGCCGCGCTCGCCCTTCCATTTAAAAATCTTTAAAACTTTGCATATTAATATCTGCGCTTTGCATAATCTGACCCGCGCTTTATTGATTGCAAGAAGCTTAATGCAGCCGGCTCGGCCTATTGCAGAGAGCTCTCCGGGCGGGAGCCGGGCGGGCGCCGCTCACTCCGCACCGCTCTCCGGCTGCCAGCCGCCGCCGCGGCCCCGGCCCTCTTGCCTCCCTCTCGGCGCCCGGCGCCGGGGCTTTGCCCCCTGGCTGGGTATTTTTATTATTTGGGGATGGGGGGGTCAGCTTGCTCTCGGTGGCAGTGAGGGAACCAAAGGAGAGGTGTACGTGGGGGCGGGGGGAAGGGATGGGAAGAAATGGGGACGGAGAGGAGGTGAAGAGGGAGAGGAAAAAGGGAGAAGGGGCAAGAAGGATGGGAAAAGGAGAGGCGTGGAGGGGGAAGCAGTAGAGAGAGGAGAGGGGAGACGGCTGAGGACGGAGCTGAAAGGACGGAGGAGCGGAGGAGCGAGAGCCGAGGCAGAGGAGAAAGGAGGGAGGCAAGATCGCAGACTAGAGAAAGAGCCTGACGGCCGCAGAGCTGAGGAAAGAGGCAGGCAGTGGGCGCTTCGCCGCTGCTGCCCCCAGGCCAAAAAATAAAGAAAAAGAAAAAGAAAAAAAATACCAATAAAAAGACGATGAAAATAAAACACATCGCAACCAGGGCCACTGAACACAAAAAGGAGCGAGGACAGAGAAGAGAGGCGAGGTGGCATCTGCTCCCGGCTGGCTGCGGCGCTTCGGAGAGGCTCCCCGGGCTGGGCGGGACCCCCATTTTGACCCTGCATTTGAGGAAGGGGCGACTGTGGAGAAAATGAGGCGAGAGGGGGTCAGGGCTGGTGGCGGTTCCGCCTGTTTTTTTTTTTTTTTCTTCTCTCTCTCCTTTCCTGGGGGTGTGGGGGCCGGTTTAGTATGATGATGGTGAGGATATTGGTCGGTGATGCTGTCTGAAGCTCTGAAGCAAGCAGGGTGCATGGGGGGGAGAGGTAAGAGGGCACAGGGAACGAGAAAGGGCTGGGGGGTGGGAATGAGGGGTGAGAGAAAGGAACGGGGTGCCTTGGACAGCAGAAACGGTGAGAAATAGGAAAAAGCAGCCGGGATGGGGCACTCAGAGGCGGTGGCATCTCAGGCAGGAGGAGAGGTGGAAAACGGAGCTCCAGGGCCCCAGAGTGGGGTTGGGGAGACGTGGTGCACCCCTCAGCTCTCTGGACAAAGTCTGTAACTTGGGGAACCCCTTCGGCTGCCTCCTGCCTCTTTGCTCTCTTTCTCTTTTCATGTCCTTTCTCAGCTCCTTTATTTCCATCTCCTTTACTGTTTTTTCTTTCTCACTGTTTTCCAGTTTCTCTGTCTCTTCCTCCTCTCAATAAAAGCTCTTTCTCTTCCTCCCCACCCCTTAGTTTTTCTTTTTCTACCTCCCTTATCTCCACCTCCTTCCCTTCTTTTTTCTCCCTTTTTTCCCTTCCCCCTTCCCCCTTTCTTTTATTCTTCCCTTCCTGCCACTCATTTCCCCTGTTGCCAGCTCTTTCTACCCCCTCCCTCAGTTTCATTTATTCATCACTCTTGCTGCTCTGGCCTTCAACAGGGTGCCAGGGAAAGGGGCTCCATGCAAAGGCAGGAATCCCCAACTTCCTACCAGAGCCTAACCCCTGTTCTGAAACCCCATGTATTTCTACCCTCTTTTTTACCCTGAGCGGGGGTTTGGGTCTGTCCCCTGGGTTCTAGCGCCACCCCCTACTTCCTTGTGGTCTCCTGAAGTCCTGCTGGATGCTCACTGGGGCTCTGGGAGGGGGAGGGGAAGATCTTAAGTGAGGGCTCATGGCTGTGGACTCAGCCCCACTGAGAAGGGTGTGGACAGAGAAGAAAATGACATGGATGCCTAGCGGGAAGTGAAAACGGGAGGAAATTGGGGCGGAGGTCCATCTGAGAGAGTCCAGGTAAAAGATCCTGAGAGAAAGCCTTTGGCCTGATGACCACTCCCCACTTTCTGCCTCCTTCCTGGGGCCTGTGGAGTTGGGGAGTAGGTCCTGGATTTAGAGAAAGACCCAATCAGCCGCTTCGCTCAGTAGCTTTTAGTCTCTTGCCATCTTGTCAGGTGGATTTGTCCTTCCACCCCCCAGGATATAAGGGGAAGGTATAGAGTCAGTGCGCAGTGGGGGGCTGGTGTGTACAGAGTCAGACCATGATGGCAGCATGCATGTGTATAAGGCCTGCATGCGTGGCAAGATGTGTTCAGGAAGGACTAACTATGTGTGCTGGGCCTGGAAGCCTTGGCAGAGTGAGGAGCCAAAGGTGTAGAATCGTGACATGCGTTTTCAGTGGGGGTTCGGGTACTGGGGGTCCCCATCATGGGTGACATATGTGCAGAAGGGAGTCAGTGTGTATTTGTACTGATCTCTCCCTTGTCTTGATGTTTATGTACCACTCGCTATGTGTGCATTCAGGAGGCCGTCTTTGGCTCTGTGCATGGAAGCCGTCCACGCGTGTGCAGGCCCGTGTGCCGAGTCTGGCTTCAGCAGTGGACACGTGACACTTTGTATGTGCAGCATGCTTGGAGTGGAGGCTCTGTATATGGGTACTAGGTCTGAACATAGTGTGTGCACACAAGGGTGCACATCAAAAAGTGTCACATATGTGAAAGTACCATTTCTGCATGGAGATATTATTATTGTTATTGCTCGGGGTCTCTGTGTGTCCTGGGGAAGAGGGAGGGTGGGTTTGTGAAGCAGGGTCTGGGTAGAGTGATGAGAGATGTGTGAGTGCACAGAGGTCGCCGGCGTATGGCTGAGTTTGACAGCATGCTTGCACAGCAACCTTGAAGCTGGGTTCAAGAAAACAAAACAAGAAAAGATCCCCTCTCCCCGCAGTCTATCAGCCCATGAAAACCTTCCCTGGACCTTCTGTAGTAACAGAGTGTCCCATGTCAGGGGGTGACAAGCAGGCCAGGAGTAAAGCAGATCAGGGCCATAGGCAGCATCTCCAGTTGCTGATAATGTGATTCCACATCTACTTCCTGATTTATGGGTAATGCTGGACAGAGGCCCATCCTTGCCGTTAGAGAGGTCCAGACCCCCATTTCCCTGAGGCTGTGCTGGCATGTGCTGGTGAACCCTGTGGCAGGTTGCAATGTCATCTTTGGGGGTCTTGGTTGCCCTCACTTCCCTCTGCTAGTCTTTGCAGGGAAAATGGAAGGTGTCTGTGTCAGGGCCGTAGTAGGGAAAGAACTCAGTCACAGTGTGTGGGTATGCACACACCTGTACCCATGCTGTGTGTGTAGAGGTTGTTAGCCTATACGTCCTAGACAGCATGCTGGCCAGGTTTTTTTTTTTTTTTTTTTTTTTTTCCAGCAAGTCCATCAGTGGCCACTCCAGGCCACCTCCATTCTAGTTCATATACACTCCCTTCTTGTATGCAGGGCCCATAGGCCAGAACTTCTTCCTCCACCAATGTGACAGCCAAGTAAGGCCCCCAACCTTAGCACCCCACTGGGTAGAGCTTTTCATAGCCCTGGTGCATAATCATAATGTGTAGAGGCATAACTTGCAATGAGGGGAGCAGGGACAGATGGCCACACCAGGGGCTACTTGGACATCGATGACAGCAAGGGAGAAGTTTCCATCTCTGGCATGTGCTGGTTAATTTCCGAGATATTTCAGGATGGAGGTGGTTGAGAAACCCAAGTGTGAAGAGTTGTTAGAAGACAGAGTGGGTGTAAGGACTCCTCAGACTGATGTCTATTCCTCCTTCTAAATATATGTCACTCATCATTTTTCCCTTGGGCTCAACACCTCCTGATCTAATAATGATAATGACAATGATGTCCCTTATACCCACTTCGCTCTCACAGCAGCCCCAATGGTATCCCTCTCACAAATGAGAATTCTGAGGCCCACATCATTTGCTCAGCCTGTCAGCAACCATGCTGGCGCTAGAACCAAGGTCCTCCTCATACTGAGCCTTGTCTGTCCTTATAGGTCTGCCCTATCCCATTAGCTGTCCCAGCGCCATTTCATTTCACTGGCTCTGCCTCTTCCCCCACTTCCTCCCTGCCCCCTGAGATGTCCATCCACAGACCTGTCACCCAGGACCTGTCGGGTGGATGGATGCCTTATGTGGTTCAGTGAGGGCTGTAAGGACCTGGGTCTCACTTTATATCCTGAAGGGAGAGCCAGCAAATGAGCATGGTTGAGCTCATTCCGTCAGTGATGGTTTGGGGCTGGGCCTGTTCAAAGACAGGGATTTGCATGAGCTTATGGTCCCCCCTACCCCTTTTGGTGAGCCCTGTGTCACCTTTTCAAATCCACATGGTGGCCTTGGGAGGCAGGTGCATTTTCCCTCACTCAGTCACCACCCCAACTTCATTAGATCCTCGGGACAGGCAGCTTTCCCAGTTCTGACGCATTCGGAAGGAGGCTGAAGGTGGTGGCTCCACATACAAGGTCCCTGCATTCAATAGGTATTTATTGAGTGGTGTGAATCACTGAACAAATAAAGTCCAGTGAGTTCCCTGAGGTAATCGGGCAACGGTGGTATGATCACTCCTTAACCTGAAAATGATCGCTAGGCACTGACCATGGGCCAATACAGGCCTAGACTCTGAAGCAGAACAAATCCCAGCCTTAGACAGGATTCTGGGCGCCTGGACTATGAGCACAAAGGGAGTTTCCAGGTCATTAGGAATCTGGAGAATGAGGATGGTGTGGGTTTAGACAGGGAGGTGAGTCTTTGAGGATGCTTAGACACTGAGAAAAGCAGGCTGGTGGGAGGGCATAAAGATGGCAGAGGGAGAAAGCAGCCCAGGTTGGAGGTGTAGTCTAAGAGTAGAGGTTGGCACAATGTTGCAAGGCCCTGTCTGTGGAGGCTCAGCTGCTGCTCTTAAGAAGTTGGAACTTGATCTGGCTGGCAGTGGGGAGCTATCATGCCTGCAATCACACACACATACACATATACACGTGCATCTCGTGACGACGTACTTTGGACAATACGGACTTGTCTGTGAGCACGAGTGTGCTTGTGCACACACACACAAGGACCTTTATTCTGGCATCCATTCAGGGTCTCTCTCACAGAAACCAACAAGGTTGGGGGGCTACTTTAGTCCACACTCTCAGGATCCTATAATGTGCAGGGCTGTGGCCCACACACACAAGTATAACAGCAGACTGGGGACCCTCCCCCACCCGGGGTGCAGACTCATGTGGCATTCACAGACTTAATCCGCTGCAGTGAGGCCAGGGAGGCAGCATCTGTCACTTTCACAAACACAAGCAACGGAGTCTGAGAGAGGCACATTCCACTTGCTCACAACTGCTTGAGAAACAGACGCCTGTACTGCACTGCCCCCCATGCCCAAAACAGACATGGCCCCTCATGGCCCCCCACGCCAAGCCCAGGCCAATACACCAAGTCACTCCTGCATTAAAGTGCACACACACACACACACACGAAGCGCAGCCCCTGACATTCCATCTCCCCACATGTACAACCATATACTCAGGCACTCTGACTTTAAGCACAGCTGCTGACTCCCTATCCCCTTATTCACACACAGACACAGACACACACACATACACACACACACTCGTTTTGACTTAAAGCACAGCTATAGCTATCCCACCACCCACACACATATACCTACAAGCGGACTTCCACACATACTCAAACACACAGCCTCACAATCCACCAGAACCACTGTGGCCAGCGGTCATTGAAGAATGACAGCCTGAGCAGCGTGCTGAGGGGAGGGTCGCCCTGAGGCATGGGCTGAGGGTCATACAACAGGGTACATCGGAATCCCTTGAGGAAAAGGTCAGGCCGACCCCAAAAGGGTTCCATTGGTCCGGACGGTTCTGCCAGGTAAGGGAGATTCAACAAATGCAGGCCAGAGGCAGGAGCCGACTAATGGCCGAGGCCGCTGATGGCCGAGATGGCTGGTCAGCGAGGAGGGGAGGCTCGACAATTGATGTGACTCAGAGCTGGACAAATGATGGTGCATTTGGCTGAAGGTGGCTGGGGGGCCCATGACCAGAGACCAGGCAGCCATTCTCGCCTCAGCGGGGAAAGGGCCAGATCGGGCTCTGTTGCAGCAGGGTGGGTTTCCCAGCCTGGCTCCACCATGCATCCTGCCTGCCGTGTGTGTCTTGGGGTCTTTGTATGTGTGCATGTTTGTGTGCATGTGTGTTCATACATTTATCTGCAGTTGTCAGCATGTGCCTACCTTCGTAGAACTTTGTGTCTTTGGGACTCTTGGTGTGTATCTATGTATGTGCCTTTGTGTGTGTGTTTGCTTGTGCATATATGTGTACATGCCCTCCCACAAAGTGTTCAGGGACCTTTCTTGTTGGACTCTGTGCATTTTTGGGTCTGTGTGTGTGTTTGCATCTATTGAATGTGTAGAAACCTTTCTTACTGTGAGACGCTATGCACTCTTGAGCATTTTTTTTTTTTTTTTGGCGTTGGGTTGAAGGTTGGGGTGGGGAAGAAGCGATGGGTCTGGCTCTGCACTCTGAGCTTTCCATGCGTCTGGTGGCCCATGAGGCTGTCTTTGTGCATCTGTTTGAGCCTCTGTCTAGGTGTCGGCGGGTGTGAGCTTGTGTGCTTGCCTGTTTCAGAGTTTGAATATCTGTGTGTCCACAGCAGCATCTCCCTCTGTGTTTGAATATCTGTGTGTCCACAGCATGGATGTGGGTGGAGTGGGCCAGACCAGGATGAGGGGGGCATCTCCCTGAATCTCATCAGACCTCTGGAGGGGGTCACACAATCCATGCTGAGCCCGGCTGGGACCAAGCAGCACGGCACAGTGCAGACCACCCCTCCTCCTCCTTTTCCCCCCATGACCTTTGAGCACAGCAGCCCCAAATACATATTTATCAGAGGGGCTGTGGGGACCAGCCCCTCCCCCACCACTCCCCTCAGGGCCCAGCCTGCCTGGCTGTGGAGAAATTAACCTTGTGACACAGGAGCTCGCTGACACCCCGGCCCCCTCCCCATCTGCAAGGCACATATGAGCAAGGGTGTGTGTGTGAGAGAGAGAGATAGAGAAAAGGTACTCATCCAGACTGAGAAGGCAGCAGCAGCTAGGGGAAGAAAGACACACAGGTACACACGCACATGTGTTTGTATCACCCCTGACACACACACACACACACACACGCACACACGCACTCACTCGCCAAACTAGAGAGGCCACATGTCTTGAACAGATGCGCAAGGCAAATACTGAAATACATAAGCATGCAGACACATGCAATGATCCTGCAAGAGACATACACAGATTCTGAAACACATGGTAGCCATGTGCACCCTTGGGTCCTGGGACCCAGGTACCCATACTTTTGGTCAGAGATTCTCTAAGAAAATTCGTAGATGCTAAACCCTGCAGATGCACATAGACATTTGTATATTTGTCCACAGAGATGCCAAAATGGACACACCAGGTTTGGAAACAGGGATAAACACATACTTAGACACAGGTATGAAAACCCAGATGTCTGTGCAGGCACGTAGGTGCTGAGACCTCTCAGAGCAAGACAAACACCAAAACACCAGGGTGCTCCTCGTGTGGAGATTCGTTTTTCCATAGAAAATGTACGAATAGAAATACTAAAACATGGCAGCATCCCAGCCTATATGCCTGTGGGTGCACACAGGCCACGTTCAGAAATCCCACAGGGAGGCCACACGTGGTGACCGAAAGGGCCATGCCCTGAGTTATAGTACACAAACACCCCCCAGGCTAGCCTCATCCCCTTAAAGCGAAACAAAATAGGTAGATGTTCAAGTATGAAAATGGGAATGGAATTAATTAACTCATTACATAGGTACTGAGCCTCTATAGGAGTCAGGCCCTGCCTTAGAAGCTGAGGAAACAGTGGTTTACAAGATAGACCTGGGCCTTGCTCTCTAAGAGCTCCAAGCCCACAGGACTGGCACTGATCAGACCTCAGTGTATAGTTAGTTATAAATACATCTGGTAAGGAGAGGAAAAAGGGGCTATAGGAGGGCATCATGGAAGAACCTGGTTTAGATTGGTGGGCTAGGTGTAACATCTCTGAGGAAGTGACATTTAAGCTTGACATCAGGCACAACACACAGATTCTAAATGTGTACACATATCCCTCCTGAAACTCACAGAGGCCACACAGGCATAAATAATGCAGCACTCAGATGTCCCTACCCTTACCCCAGTATGCTGCACTTTTCCCTCTAGAAAACTCCTCTGGCATGTCCCTAGGTGGGAAATGGGATCCCTTCGCCTGGGGCCCAGATTCTGGGCTCTGGATGAGGTGCACAAAACATTCTGGGGCAGTGCTGAGAAGGGAGCCCAGGAGGATTCACCAAGGAGGAGACGTGGAGAGGGTGATAAGGTGCAGAGAAGAAGGAAGGCAGAAGACTGTCTAAATGGAGGTGCTTGCCTGGGCAAGGGCATGGACATGTGAACAAGCCTAGACTGTTCTCAGCAATCATGTGAGGCCCAGGGTCACAGGACCTTCAGGAGGACTGAGAGGAGACTTTACATGACTGGGAAGTGCTGTGAGGCTTGGGATTTATTCAGGGCGTGCCACATAACCACAAAACAGTTTCGAGAAGGGACTAGACAGGGCGTGTGAGCCAGCTACCAAGTCTGATCTCTCTGAGCCTCGTGTGGGGGCAGGACAGGATGGGTAGCCCCTGGAGGAAGGGATCCAGTGAGCAGGCCACCAGTCACAAGGACTTCTGCTCTACCTGTCCAGTTTGGGAACCCTGGTCAAGGCCTGGTGAGGGAGGTGGTACAGAACTACCATCCGCTTGCTCCCAGCCCCATATCTTGGCCACTGCTATGACTTGCCCCCAAATGGAGATTTGCTAGGGAATGGGGGTCAGGAGCTATAGTCCCCCTTAGTTTCTACTGACATTCTATTGATTTCTGAGCCTCCTGTGGCCAGGCCTGAGCTGCATGCCCGGTCACCCAGATGAGGCAGATCTTTCCGTGTTCTAGAGTAGTCCTCAGTCTGGGGAGGTTGACCCTGACAAAGCCCTGTCAAGGGGCTCCGAGGGCTTACTAAGGGCTTCTTGGGCTTGTTCTTGGAGAATGAATGGGTCAGAAGGCCCCATAGGCAATATGGGCAATGGGTGAGGATGGAGCCTGGTTTTGTGAGGGTGAGACCAACCCTCACCTGCCACAGAGAGAGCCTGTCATTTCTCCCATCATGCTTAGAACATCTTTCTTGGCCTGCAAACCCTGCATGAGCTAGCACCTGTCTGTCTATTCAGCTTTTACTCCCTCCCTCCTGGCTCTGGAAGCTCAAGCCATTCTGGCCTTCTTGCTGTTCCTTAAACCTTGTTCCTGACCCAGGGCCTTTGCACTTGCGTTCCGTTTGCCAGGAAAGCTCTCAAAATCTACCTTCTCTGATAGGCTTTTCCTTTATGTTTAAAATAGCAGCTTTTTTTGGGGGGGTTGGGGGGGGGACAGAGTCTTGCTCTGTTGTCCAGGCTGGAGTGCAATGGTGTGATCTCAGCCCACTGCAACCTCTGCCTCCCAGGTTCAAGCGATTCTCGTGCCTCAGCCTCTTGAGTAGCTGGGACTACAGGCATGCGCCACCACGATCACCTAATTTTTGTATTTTTGTAGAGACGGGGTTTCATCATGTTGGCCAGGCTGGTCTTGAACTCCTGACTTCAGGTGATCTGCCCGCCACGGCCTCCGAAAGTGCTGGGATTACAGGCATGAGCCACTGCGCCTGGCCAATAGCAGCATCTTGTAAGCCACTTTCTCCCTGCTTTATTTTCCTTCTTAGCTCTTAAATATATTTTCTTGTCTATCATATCTCTTCCTCCACTAGAAGGTGGATTCCACGACGGCAGGGACTTTATGTTGTTCATAGTTGTATCCCTAGTGTGTAGCACAGTGCCCAGAACACGATAAGTGCTCATTGAATGTTTTGTCAAATGAACTGAAGCCGGATCCCCTGTCACCTACTTGCCCAATATATCGCCTACTTGCCCAATATAATGGAGGTAGACGTCTGCTGTGTCAGACAAGGGTGGCAGAGCTCACCTTCAGGGGGCTGCACTTACCAGTGCTGGAGGGGTACATTGGCAAGTGAGTGTACCTCCTACCTGAGCCTCAGAGCAGCCAGACTCCAAAACCATCATCATCCTGGGCCTGTATGCTCCCATCCTGCACCCTCATCTCCCTCATGACACTCCCTTCACTCCAACCAACTCCTCCTTACTCCCATTGTCAGATCTGCTCACCCCCCGACACACGCCGCTGCCCTTCCCCTCCTTCACCTCCAGCATACACTCTGATGGCCCCCGCCCCCAGACACAAAGGAGGGGAGACCACAGACTGTGGAGTCAGACACACCCGGCTTTGAGTCACATCACTCCTTTTAAGCCTCGAGTTTCCTTGTCGGCAAAATAAGGTTTTTGTCGGGATGAAGAGCAGTGGCACGTGTGATGATGACGCTAATAATAGCTGCTATTTATTGAGTGCCTGCCAGGTGTTAGGCATTGTGCGAGGTGCTTTGAACTTTTTTTTTGTTGTTCATTTTAAAAAATGGAGGAAAAAAAAAAACTCTGAGCATAGAGTGTCCCCAGAGCATGAGACCTGGTGCCCAGTGCTGTGAATGACAAAAGTGAACATAGTCCATCTGCACGGAGCTTACTATTCCAGTGTGTGCACACACATACCCAAAGTGTCACACCAGTCACGTGATGGGGAGCTTGTGCTCCTGTACTCGATGCTTTTCTGCAGAAGCCCCAAGAGATAGTTTGGGGGCCATTGCAGCAGCAACTCTCAGAGATAAGGGGCCATCCCCAGCCATCCTTAATTCCCCTTTACCAACCTAATGAGAGCTCTCATTGTTCATATCTGGATTGCAGGGCCCAGCATGGGATCTGGCCTAGAATTGGCCTCAGGAAGTGCTTACTGAATGAATGAATGAATGAACAAAGTAATATATTTAGCTGAGTGTCTTCATTGCATTTGTTCATTTGCTCAGGTTACCAAGACATACCTTCTCCCTTCCCTACCCACCACCTTCACTTACTACTCACAGCATTTGTGGCTGCTGATGGTAATAGTATTAATTTCTCCCACTCATTGCCCCTTTTTTGTGTGTCAGGCCTTTTGCTGAGTTCCCTATAAGCATGGGCTTGTTGGCTTCTCACACCAGCAAAATGAGGCAGCTGTTATTATTATCTTCATGCTATGTTTGAGCAAACTGAGGCTCAGAGAGGTGAAGTGACTTGCCCAGGGCCACACAGTGAGGAAGTGGCCGACCCCATGTTTACCCACTGTGCTCTTCTGCCCCACAGAAGCGCACATTATCTCAGGAGTCTGCATGTACACTTGTTCTTGCACTTGTCCCCCTCCCAGTAGTTGGGTGGCACTACCTTGATCCAGGAGCCCAGAGCCCCAGCTTCTGGTCCCAGCTGTGTCATGACCAGTTGAGTAGCTCTGGGAAAATCCCTTTCCTCCCTCTGAGTCTTCGTTTTCCCTCCAGCAGTTCTTTCTGTCTGTAAGCCCTCAGCTGGTTTCCTGAAGAGGGGACAGGGGACTGTATTTGGCTTGGTACTACCCCGCCCACTCTATTGAGAGCCAGAGGAGCGAGCTCTTCTCCATTCAGCAGACTTCAAATTCATTCACATTCTTGAGGGCACTGAACTCTCCTGGGTTTGGACATAAGGGAAGACATAAGGCAAGCCTGGCTGGGAAAGGAAGAGGGGAGCAGAGAAGCAGCACTCGTGGTGCCTCCACTGAGTACCTAGCCACAGTTTGTCAATTACAGACAAATGATGTAACACATGTTCATTGTAGAAATAACAGAAAACACAGAAATTCAATGAGATGAGAAGAAAATGACCATAATAATCTAGTTAAATGAACAATAAAAAGGACATTACCTTTTGCTATCTTTTTTTTTTTTTTTTTTGAGATAGCCTGTCACCCAGGCTGGAGTGCAGTGGAGAGATCTCAGCTCACTGCAGCCTCTACCTCTGAGGCTTAAGTGATCCTCCCATCTTAGCCCCCCGAGTAGCTGAGACTATAGGTATGCGCCACCACACCCAGCTAATTTTTGTATTTTTTGTAGAGACAGAGTCTTGCTATGTTGCCCAGGCTGGTCTTGAACTCCTGGGCTCAAGGGATCCGCCCACCTCGGCCTCCCAAAGTGCTGGGATTACAGATGGTGAGCACCCTGACTGTCTGTCTTAGCTTTTTTTTTTCTCTCCAAAGGAGACTATACCTATGAGTTTACCCAAATAATTTATTAAAATTTAGATACCTGGGACCCAAACTCAGATTTTTTTTTTTTTTTTTTGAGACAGAGTCTCGCACTGTCACCTGAGCTGAAGTGCAATGACATGATCTCGGCTCACTGCAACCTCTGCCTCCCAGGTTCAAGTGATCTTCTGCCTCAGCCTCCCGAGTAGCTGGGATAACAGGTGTCCGCCGCCATGCCTAGCTAATTTTTTGTATTTTTAGTAGAGATGGGGTTTCAAACTCCTGACCTCAGGTGATCTGCCTGCCTTGGCCTCCCAAAGTGTTGGGATTACAGGCATGAGCCACTGTGCCTGGCCTTTTTTTTGAGACAGACTGTCACTCTGTCATCCAGGCTGGAATGCAGTGGCGCGATCTCAGCTCACTGCAACCTCTGCCTCCTGGGTTCAAGAGATTCTCTTGCCTCAGCCTCCTGAGTAGCTGGGATTACAGGCGCACCACCACACCTGGCTAATTTTTGTATTTTTAGTACAGATGGAGTTTCACCATGTTGGCCAGACTGGTCCAAACTCAGAATTCTGATTTCTATTCCAAATTTATTTATTTTTGGTGGGGGGAACCATCTGGATGTATATTTTGTAAAAACGGGATGATATGCTACATACTTGTTTATAACTTGCCTTTTCTTCTTCCTAACAACAGATTATGAACACGGTTTCCTTGTCAATGATTTTATTTCATGGTATGAGCTGAGAGAAGTGTAAAAAAAAATTTATTTCAAGCATGTTTTCAAGAACTCTACAGTCCTTCTTTGGCCACTATACTATCATTTATTATACCAGTCCCCACTCATAGGATATCTAGGTTGGTTTTTGATTTCCCCTATTATAATTATCCCCAGTTAACAAATGAAGATATTGAGGCTCGGATGTGAAGTCTCATGTGTGAAAAGCTAAGGCACAGTCAGAGGGGAGCCGGGGACCACTTGGGTGCCAGCAACAGTCCCTGGCCTCCCTCAGGGAGGGACTGAGGGACCCTGAGAGGAGAGAGAAGCCTGGGTAGAGGAAGGCCCCAAGACACAAGACATGTGCCGTGTCAGCGGGGGCCCTTGAGGAGGAGACCACCCTCTTCCAGGCCCCAGAGCCAGGCATGATGCTGGCCTAAGTCCTGCCCACTCAGGCTTCCCTCATCCCTTCCGCTGCCCCCCTCCCTGAGCCCACTCCCGCCTGCTCCATCCTTGCCAGCTTATCAATAGGTTAAGTGGTCAGGTCAGCGATATTGACCATTTGATTAGGACCTTGTCAGATCAATCCCTGGCTCATCTCGTGGGCCTCCTCCCCTGCCCACACACTCCCTCCTGTTCTTCTGCTCCAGGGAGCAGGTGGCCACAGAAGCCTCTGCTCTCCCAACACAGCACCCCAGAACCGGGAGCCCCATGGCCCTTTGTGGGTCATTCCTGGTCCTCTCTTTAGGTGCCCAGTTCCTGTACCTTCTCCTTGCATCCACCTCTCTTGCTCATAGTCATTAGATCTTGTTTGCTGTATGTCCCCTGCCCCTCAGAGTCCAATCAGATAGAGCTGCCCCCACTTGGCTGAGTGACCTTGAGCAAGTGACTTTACCTCTCTGAGCCTCCATTTTCCGCAGCAGTGTCATGGGATGACACTCGCCGAACAAATGCGAGATGCTGAGAGATCACACCTGCAGAGCAATGACCCACCCCTGGTGCATGACCAGCGCTCAGGAAATACCAGTACTGATGTGTCTGTGAGTGCCAGTGTTTCCATTTGTCCATCGGTGGGGTTGTATATGGGCATTCTGTGTCTGTGGGGGCAAGTGCCATCATCATTCTTAGGCCTGTCCCAAGCCCTGGCTTGGGGTCATTCCCTGTGCTGGGCAATGCTTCGGACCCGCAAAGGAGCCAGGCCCTGCCCTGCCCTCAGGGAGCTCACAGTCTGCCATGTACATGGCAAACTGACCCCAGGACACAGCAAACCATTATATACACCGGCTGTGAGGAGACTTGAGGGGCTAGGACCAAACCCTGAGCTCACTTTCTCTCTGTGAACACTGGAATCTACCCTTTATGTGCACAGCTGCAGGAAATGTAGGCTTTGAAGTCAGACACATCAGGTTCAAATTCTGGCTCCCGCTCTTCCTGTGCCTGGTAACTGTGGGCCAGCTGCTGCCCCTCTCTGTTCCTCAGAGTCCCCATCTGTACAATGGGAGAAGACATCTTCTAAATAGCTCCCAGTCTTAAGGCACTGCTGGGAATACAGCTCCCAGATCCCATGGACTGTCTCTCTACTTGGAGGTGTTGTCTGCTTGGGAGAGGGATCCTCTCCCCTCTGTCGGAGGGCATATTGGGGTTTGGGAACCCGGGAGATAGGATGAGAGTTGGAAGCAGATATGCCAGGGATGGTGCTGCCTATGGGCACCACAGCCCCAGGTAGCAGAGGGCAGGGAGACTGAAGTGTGGGCCCTACTGGAGGGAAGCCCAAGGTGGGGGCACTGCCTAGGGGAAGACCCCAGCCCTAAGGCGCTGTCTGACTCTGGCCCCCCCGAGACCTGGGGATTCCCTCACCCGCCCCACCATCACTTACACCAATATTGACGGTTAATGCCATGTCGCCACCGTGTTCAACACTCAGCGCGGCTAATTGTTTTGACTGGGAATCGGCAAGGCGATTAAACGCCATCGATTTTGCCCTGCGCGCTGCATCGATTTTTAAATTTCCTATTGATCCCGGCCCTAAATCTCCTTAACCAAGACCTCACTGTGGAGATGACAGCCGCTGATTAGCTCCAGGGCGGGGGCTGGGGGGAAGCAGCCCCTCAGCGGGGAGCAACCCCAGCTCCTCCCTCCCCTCAGGGACCAGGGGTTCTGGTCCCCTTCTGCCCCTGAAGATGAAGGCCCAGGGAGAGACAGGACAGATGGAGGAGGAGGAAGTGGGGAGACCCTTGGCCCTTTTTACCCCCCTTTTGCTTCTTGCTTGGGCTTTTCCCTGGTCTCTCTGCCGCTGCTCCCTTTATTCCTCTCTGTCTATGTCTCCCCATCTTTTCTCTTTCTCTCTCCCCCTCCTTCTCAGTCTGTCTTTTTCTTTCTCCTCCTCCTCCTCTTGAACTCTGGTGTCTCCCTTAATTCCTCACTCCTCCTTTCTGCAGGGCTGTGGAGAGGCTCAGCAAACCCTCTTTGGGGATGGGCCTCCTGACGTCTTGCCTACTTCTCTGTTCTCTCCATCTTGTACACAGGAGGTAGAAGGACCTTTCCAAAGGCAAACTGGATTGTATCCCTCTCCCTGTCTGACGAAGCCCTGGCTGCTTGGACCAGGCACTTGACGCCCTGCAGGGAGCAGCCCCTGCAATCTGGAAGTCTCGTCTTTCCGCATTTCTCTTACCGAACCCTGGACAGGCAAAGTCCTGGCATTCTCGTTCCTTGCACCTGGTTCTTTCTCTGACTAAAATTTGTCTTCCAGGTTTGGCTTGGGTGTTGTTTCCTCCGTAAGTCTTCTGTGATCTCACCCAGGATGGCTGCAGCACCCTCTGCTTACCCCAGCATGTTGGCATTGGCTCTTCCTTCTGTCTCCTCAACTTGCCTGTGAGCCCCGTAATAGAACAGAGACCTTGTCTAATTCATCTCTGTCCCCTGCCACACTTGATTCAGAGCCAGAGAAATCTCAATATTTGTTGATGAACTAAATGCACAAATGAATGGACAAATGTACAAGTCAGAAATATCATTATGACTTTTATTTTTAATCTCTCCACAGCACATAGGAACTTAATAATGAGTAACCTTTTCAAATTTCTTTCTCATTTGATCCTCCTAGCAGTCCTTTGAGATACACTGTTTAATCACTTGATTCCTCCGTCCACCCATCCATTCACTCCGTCATCCGTTATGCACTAATTGAGCATCTCAAATTTGCCAGGCCTTCTGCCAAAAACAAAAGCTGCAAGACACAGTTACAGTCCCTGCAATTTCAGAAGCTTCCAGTCTGATGGGAAAAACGGATGTTCCACAGTGGCAGGCACTGGTATGCCCATTTATGAGATGGAGACACTGAGGCTCAGAGGCCAGAAGTGACCACTGAAGGCAACAAGTGGCTTACTGGAGCTGAGTCCCAGGCACCTGACTCCACAGTTCACCAACTGCAGCTCCTGATGATGTGACAGGAGGAGGGTTCCTCCACTGGAGGAGTGCATCATCCTGCATGACGATGGGACGAATTCTCCGGGATGTTGACAGCATTCTCCTCTCTCTCCAGGTTCTCGACTGGACCGGGTTGGTGGCCTGAATGTATTAGCTTCACTGCGTCTGCCCAAGAGGTAAGGACCACGGCCTTAGAGTTTTGCTTATTGATGCACCTTCTGTTTTCTCACAGAAGTCTCTGCTTTCCCATCCTCGTCTCTGGCCTCACCCTGGGTGTGTTGCTGCCCTTCTCCACTCTGCCCACCCAGAGGTTAGAATCTGACTGCTTTGTTTTCACCCTCCATGCATCCTGCGGCTTTCGGGCCAAACCAGTGGTTCTTGGTGTTGGTGACTGTGAGTGTTTCTGCTGATGAGTGTTAGGGCTCAGTAGGAGAGAGATGGGGGTAACTCGGTGGCTCAGATCACAGCTTTGGGGTCAAGCACGTCTATGTTCGAATCTCTTTTCCTGACTTCCAGGGACTTGGGAAAGTTGGAGCTTCCATTTCCTTGTCTGTAAATGGGAATACTAATAGAACCCACCTTAAGTGCCATCCTGAGAGCAAGAGGAGATAGAGGAAGAAGAGACAGGTGGCTGAGTGATCCTGGGCATGGCTCAGTTTCCCCATCTGTCAAAGGAAGGTAATTAATAGCATTTACCACACGGAGGTGGCGTGAAGATGAAAGTACTTATTCCTTGAAATCGTGTAGCTGCAAGAAGTGGGAGCTCAAAATATGGCTGGAAGCGTTCCCCTGAACAAAGAAGGTTTTATGAAGCCCCTCCCTGAAGCCCACTGAGACTCCCAGGTAGAAGCCTTAGTTCTCCTGTTGCTTACCTCTGTGGGAAGCAGGGGCTCTGGCCATTTGCCCTGGTGTTTGCTCCAGCTTGCTTGGTGAGCCCCTGGCAATGAGCATCTGGGGAGGAGGGTGGACAGGGCTTCTGGGGTGGGACAGCCCTCTACTGCCACCCCTATTCCCACCAGAGAAGCTTAACCCACAGGTCTCAGGACCCCGGGGAGGCGTCTGGGTGCCCTTGTAGGACTCCTGGGTAGGAATCCTTTGCTGTACCAGGAATCACAGACTCATTTTAAGAAGCAGATGGAAGCTGTAGCCCAGGGTTTGCAACCCAGCATTGTAGGGACTGTGATGGACTGAAAAATGCATGGGGTGGGGGACTGCTTTTTAGCTCCACTGACTGTTCTCATGCACAGATGCAACCCTGACTTGCCAGGGTTTCTGATTTTTCAAGAGAAGCCAGAAACCCAGACTTGTGTGTGAAGTCTTCCAATCTTTAAATGTTAGCAACCAAGGCAAAACTTCCAAAATCTCCTCGTGGTCCAAACCACATATTTCAGGCAACCTTTGGCCCATAGATACCTAGTTTCAGGACAGTATAGAGCTTCTCCCAGGAAAACACATACCTACATTTACCCAGTTGTGCTACCCTTTGGGATGATCACAGACCCCCTGAAGTTCATTCATGGACCCCTATTATCGCTGAGAGTATTCGTTCCAGGATGTGTCATTTCTCTAGAGTGCTTTCTCCAGGGAACCGAAGTTACAGCTTTTCCAGGAATCCTCACATCCTCGAAAAGAGAGTCAAGGAGTTTCCAGGTTGCAGAATTAGTTTGGGAGCTAGAGACTGACTTTGAGGAATGTCTGAAAGTTGGGCTGAAGTAACAGAGGGGTTTAATTATGTTTCCAGTTGGTAGAGGTCACAGTTAGGTCTATGATTTCAGTTATTTGCCTTCAAATATCCATGATTTCATGGACATATGGGTGACTGACTTGGTAACATGTAACAGGGCTGGTACATTCCAGTGAGGAAACTGATATTTATTAGGGGCCACCTTTGTGCGAGGGCCTGTTCTGGGCACTTTGCTTTTAATCCTCACTGCAACCCTGTGAAGTGGGTGTTGGCACCTGTTACAAGAGAAAGGAACTGAGGCACACAGCATGAAGGCAACTTGCCTAAGGCCACCCAACATGTAAGCAGTAGAGTTAGAATTTGAATCTGGGTTTGCCTGACCTTAAAGCTCCCATTCTTTTACCTCACCAAAACCCACCATTGTTTTTGGTATCTCCACAGTGTGGCAAAGTTTTGCACTTTGGGAGTGAATTTGATTTCGGAGACCACCTGAAGTCTGATTTAGCGGCAGCTCTGATGAATTTAGCAATGATAATATTGGGGCCACTTGATGGTTTTTCAATAGAAACTAGAGACGATTATACACTAGAGAGACGCTTTGCTGATGGAGTTTGTAAATTGGCCTTGAAGGCTGTTGTCAAAATATCAGATGGTTCAAGAAAAAGTTCAGCCTCCTGAGGAGACATCTTTGAAGGAAGCCATACTCTTTAAGGTGTATAGTTTTGTTATGAAACAACAACTACAATAAACATCACCCCCACCTGCTCTGTCTTTCCTTTATAGCCACACTTGGAAGGTGAGTGATGCCCCAAACATGTCTGGAGGCCTCCTCAATGCTCTGCGTGGGAGCTGGAGCCCCAGGATGAGCGAGAGACCCCCTCCCAGCCCTGGGGTCATGGTCGCCTCTGCTGCCCATGGTCCCATGTGACTCCCCCTCCTCCTCTCCCTTCTGGCCCTTCCTCCAAATCTCCTCCCACCCATGCCAGGGCCTTCTCTCCACTCTGGGTTGGCTTTACTTCTCTACCTCCTCAGCTCCCCATCTAAGGCTCCTCAACTCTGAGGGCCTTTCTTGACCCCTGGGCTGGATGATGCCTCCTTTTCCCTCCTGAGCACTATCACCATATCTGATTATATTCTATATGGTTAATGTCTGCCCTCAGAAGCCTCTGGGCGAGGGGACCTCTCTGTTTGTCTAACACGTCTGTCTACACTCAGTCCCTGGCACAGTGTAAGTGCTCAGCAAGCATGAGTTGAATGAATAAATAAGTGAGCAAACAGACACATAAACCCAGATCCATCCATTTATTCCTTCAGCCAACATTTTCTGGGATTCCTTGTGTGCTAGGCCTCGTGCCACCATCTGGAGATGCAGAGAGGCGGGAGACCCATGTGGCCTTTGAGGGGCTTTCAGGCTGGTGGGGGCTCAGGCACAGACACCACCAACCTGAACCAGGGGACTGCAGGATGCCGGGTTAGGGGAGAGAGGGATACACTGGCCAGCCTAGGGGGGCCTCAGGAAGTCTTTGGGGGTAAGGAAAGAACTCCTGAAAGGTAAGGAGAAGCCGAGGGCTAAGTTACGTTTCGGGTGGATGGGAAGGGGTGTGGACTGACTGGGCTCCTACTCACTATTGGGGACTGTGGATGCTGGCCTGGCCTCAGAGTCCTTACAGCCAGCTACAGTCCCCTGGGTATCTGGTGCCCTCCAAGTGCCAGGGCAGGAGCAGGGCTGTGGTACCACTTTGTCTCTCCTTCCCTTCTGTCCTTCCATCCTTCCACAAAAAGACACAACGGCCTTCAATGTGGAGCGGTCCCAGGGTCACAGAGATAACCCAGACATAAGCAGCAGGGATGTGCCCCAGGGTGCTCGCACACCCTGAGGGGAGTCCTGAATGCCTCGGAAGCAGAAGCTTCGCTCTAGGTGAGCGGCTTTCATCTTGGGTCTGGTGAGGTGATGTGGAAGGAACAGAATTCAAGGCTGCATGAGGAGGGTGTTTAGCTGCACATGAGGACATTCTCCCATGGCCAAGAGTGTAGGTGTGGCAGGGGGCTGCCCTGGGATCGGAGGCGCAGGCCTTAAGGGCAGTTCAGGTTCTGCAGACAAGCAAGAAAAGCCAGGGCGCGGTGTCAGGGACTTGTCCACATGACCCAGGCCCAGTCTGCCTCCTTCTGAATTGCACCCCTGGGGGCTTTGGCTAGGGGAATAGGGTGTGTGCTGTTCCAGATGCAGCTTGAAGGATGGCTGGGCTGGGACAGCTTTAGTATAGAGGCAGCTCTGGGATGCTGGTGGGCTATGGCTGTGGGGTGGGACCCATAGGGTGGTCTGTAAATGGCAGCTGTGTGATCTGGGTGGTGGGCAAGGGCACTACTTGCTGGATGTGGAGTCCAGATGTGAGGGTCTGTTTACCATTCGGGGGTGCTGGGAGGTGGCAAGAGATTGCTTGATCCTTTTGGCTGCCTGTGCTCTGTCACTGGGTGGGTGGAAACAGCTGTGGACTGGGAATATTTGTCAGCCATGGGGTGGGATTATAGATGTGTAGGAGGTAAAAATGGCTTGCATCTCTGAGCTAGTTCGGGGACCAGTGGGTCCCTGGAATCCCTGACAATCCCACAGCAAATGAAGGTCAACTACCCACCATCCTAGTAAGCATGGAGCCCCAGGTGCTGAGAGCAGGCACTTGGCTCTGACTTCAGATAGAGAGACATTCCTCAGGGCTCTTCGAAGCAGTGGTGAGGGCTGGTAGGCAGAGAGAAGGCCTCAGAGAACGACCCTGGGTGTTTTCAGCTGCGCTTGTTTGGAAATCTTGATGCGCGCCCCACCCCCACCCCGCAGTTGTTGGGCTCATGCTGCCCTGCCAGGTCTCTGCTCCTGGCTTTCCTTCCTTTCCACTTCCTCTCCCTTTGGCTCCAGCCCCAGCATCGTTTTTCTTCCTTTTCTTGGTCTTCATTATGTGTCTTGGCCTCTCCATTCCTCGCTGGTCACCTCCTTTTTTTCTGAGCTGGATCTCTGTGTTGAGTGTTGCCTGTGGGTTGAGTCTTAGCTTTTGTCTCCAGAGAGAGCCACACTGAGATCTGGAGATTGGGGAGATCCAGAGATCTGGCCTAGTGTGGGTGCGAGGCGGGGGAGGAAAGAGAGGAGGATAAAAGGTTATCGAGGGAAAAACAAGAAAGGAAGTATTCACCCACTCCTGGCACTCCAGGACAGCTTCTGAGGTCCTTTACACGGTGATCCACCCTTGCTTTTCTCAAACTTTCAAGCAATCCTCCTGCCTCAGCCTCTCATGTAGCTAGGACTACAGGCCTTGTGCCCAACCTTGCTTTTCTTGGGAACGAGGTGGATAGGAGGGCCAGAGGGATTGTCTAAGAAAGGGGAATCCAGAATACACCAGATGGGAGTGGAGGGGGAGGGAGACCCAGAGAGCAAGCATCTCATGACAGAGAAACACAGAGAGGGGAACGGAGCAACAGAGAGGAGCAAAGAGGAAGAGGGAACAGCAGAAAAGTCAGAGGCAGGAAAGCAGAGTGAGGGACTCAGAGACAGAAAGGAACAGAGAGAAAGAGAGGGCGCGTGCATGCGAGCTGAGCGCGTGAGAGTGCATCAGAGAAAGATGAAGGCAGCCGGGCTGAAGGCAGGGGACAATGAGAAAGAAAAAACAGTGCGGGGCAGCTGCAGCTGAGGCAGGTGGGCAGGACTGTGGGGCAGGAAGGAAGGACCTCACAGCTGGCCCCCCACCCCCCAGGCTGGCCATGCCTGGCAGAGTACGAGGAAATTGGCAACGGCCCTGGTGTGTGTGGACTGTGTGTGGAGGGTGAGGTGGCGGTGTGTGGTAAGGAGGGATGTACTGCTCTCCCTGCCCCTGTGATCAGGTCCCAGTCGGCTCTGGCTGGTCCCTGAAACTACCTGAGATCATCCCTGTCCATTCATCCTTTCCCTTCCCCACCCTGGCTCACAGGGGCCCAGAGGAACGTGGAAAAGGCTTGAGCATCCCTGACTTCTGGCCTGGGGAATGGGGAGAAAGGTGTGTGTGTGTGTGTGTGTGTGTGTGTGTGAGAGAGAGAGAGAGAGAGAGAGAGATCACTTTGGATGTGATCCCCTTTCAGTTTCTCTCTAGCTTTGCCATCTCAGAGTCTCTAGTGCGTTACCAACTCCCCTCCACCACTATCTGCCGTCTGCCTTTTATCTCTCTGGTCTCCTTTCTGTCTCTCACTCTCACTCAGCCTTTCTGTTCCTCTCTGTGCATCGCCCCCTTTCTAGTTCTCCCTGCCTCTGGCCCCCGTTCTCTCTTTATCTGCGTCTTCTCTCTGTGTGGCTCCATCACTGGGTTTTCTGCTCTGTTGTGTGCTCTTTCTCTGTTTTTCTCTCTCTGTCTCTCCGGCCTCTGTCTCTGTGTCTCTGTCATGCTCTCTGCATTTGCCCTTCCTCTGCTCTTTTTCTCTGCCTTTGCCTCCTGATTTTGGTGTCTGTGTCCCTTCTGGTCTCTTTCATCTTCTGTCTCTGCTTCTCTGTGCATCTCTCTGCGTGTCCCTCTGTCTCTCACTCTGCCGTTCTCTTTCTCTTGTCGTCTCTCGGGGTCTCTGGCTGTCCATCCCTGCCTCTGTGTGTGTCTCTCTCGCTCCCCCTCCCTGGCCCCCCCTTTTTTTCCTGTTTCTAACACCCACACTCACATCTTACCTCTGGAGTAATTGCTTTTGTCTGGGTTGGACTGGACTTGTGGTGGGGGGAGGGTGGGGGGAGCGGGTGGCGCTGGGGGGGTTGGGAGGGACGGAGGTCGCTTGGTGGAGTTGAGGTGGCATCCACCAAAGCAGGGGTGTTGAGGAGCAGAGGTGCAGCCTGCCCAAGGTGCTGGGGGGGGGGCAGGGGCCTGGGCCCATCCTGGCAGGGGTCTGGGGTCTCTGGCAGGGAAGGGAAAGAAGTCAGGCAGGCCCTGACATTGGGATTTGGAGATGATGTAGTGATAAAACGGGCTAGCCAGTGTCTCCGTGGCAGCCCCTGCTGCCTCGCCATCCTCCCCCACTCAGAGACTCGGGGTTGTAGCCTCAACACACACACATCGTGCCGTGTACACTGAGTCACCGTGACACACACAGGGACACACCCAGAGCCTCCAGCCCACTTGTGGAAACACACTCGACCATCGGCACACAGGGACACACAGCATCACATAGACACACAGAGAAACTGCATGGACTCTCCGACACTCATGAGGAGAACGTGCTTCCAGTACACACAGAGACCACCGCACAGATCCCTGAAGCAGACGCAGCTGCCCACAGGCACAGGCACAGATCCACACGGGACCCATGGAGGCTCACGCACAGCAGCATCTGTGCTCAGACACACTCTGGCAGGGGCACGCACACGCCAACATGCACAGGCTTCCCAGAGCACATGGGAACACATAGCTACCCCATTAACTGGGGACAGAGGAGATTCCTGAGGTGCTCCTGGGATACATCCCCAGGGGACAGACAGAGACTTAGGGATACCCAGGGTCAGGGAAACACTCATGGAAGTGCATACACAGCCACCCAGTGCTCCTGGGGACACATCCATGAACTCATGTTCACACACAGACATGACTCAGGGGCCAAGACGCTCGGGTATGTGCAGTCCCAGAGTACCCCAGCAGAGCCTGAGGACACATGCACACCTGCGTCCATGGCAGCTCGCACACCACAGACCTCTCGCTGGAACCTCCTGTCCGAAGCCGCACAAGCCTCCCACCCCTACCACACATGTGCAGGCCAGACCCTGGGGTGAGGCCAAGGCAATTTCTACCCATAGGGACCCAAAGGCAGGGCAGCCGGCAGCTCTGGGGGTGGGCGCAGGCTGGCCTGAGGGTTCGCCCCACTGTTCTTTGTGTCCATTCACCGTAGCCTACTCCAGCACCCCCCCAGACCTTCCCCTGCCTCATGGGCTCAGGACAGTGTCTCTCTGGACCCACAGGTGCCCCCTGCCCACCTCCCAGAGTTCTGTCCGTCACACACCTTCAAAGGGCCCCATCTTCCTGAGCTGCTCCCAGTTGAGGGGATGCCTGCTTTCTCCCAGGGGGCTTGTCCCTCAATTTATCCCAGCCCCCTTACCTGAAACTGTGGCCCCCATCCCCATCTGCTTCCTTGCCCACTCCCATACTCACCCCCTCTCCCGGCTGTCCAAGCTCTCAGCCTCCCTAAGCTCTCCTGCTGTAGGGGAGTGGTGGGGGGTGCCCGGCCCCTCAGAGGCCTGGGTAAGGGGTACATGATGGTGGGGGACGTGGGTGCGGCTCCGGGAAAAGGAAGCAAGGCAAGCAAGGGATAGAGAGAGAGGCAGAGGCAGGCAGCCAGCCAGCCGGCTTTATATCCCTGCCGTATTGATCCACCATGTCACAGCCCCGGTCGATAGCCAGCCGAGAAAGAGAGAGGGAGAGAAGGGAGGGGAGGTTTGGGGGAGGGCAGCCGGGACCCCTATAGTCCTCGGCCCATCTGGGGCCTTCTTGGCAGGCTGTGGGGGCATGTGTGAGCCCATCCCACCCCCTCCAAAAGAGGCCCGCCTTATTCTCCCCTCTTCCTCTTGGCTGCGGCCCTCTCCCCGAGAGCCACCTCAGCCTTCATAGGAGAATTTAAGCACAGAAGATCTGCCTGTTTCCTTCTGTCTCTTTGGAGGCTCCTTATTCCTGTGGGCATGGGGGCTCACAGCTGTTCATTGCCTCAGCTACACTTTGCGCCCCACAGTCGGGCTGGGTGGATGGGAGGCCCTGACGCAGTGTCATAGGTGGATTGTGACCAACCAGAGTGTGAATCCTCCTCCTTCACTGTGGCCATGGGCAAAAGGGGAAAACTGTCTGAAGGCCTCTTCCCCAGCCACCGCTAGCCAGGTACTCAGGAGCACCCTGTCTATGTTGGTTTCCTGCCCTTTCTGACGGACGTTAAGTTTCTTCCCACAGCTGTACCAGGCCAGTGCTCAAGGTCACATTTAGACTTTTTCTCTTCTGACTTCCTCCCCTGCCCACTGGCTTAAGAGAACGCTTAGCCTCACTTTTTCCTCAGCCTCCTCTTCCCTCTCCATAGAACCCTCTACCATCTGCCCCCACCAAACCTCCCCTGACCTGGGTGGGGAAGGGCAGGAAAGGAAGATGTCTTCCCTTAGTAGGAAGAGAAGTGAGGGGAGAGACTCTGAGACAGCGCTGAGAACCCTGGGCCTGGGCTGTCTCCCCTCTCCGGGCCTCAGTTTCCCCCCACCCCATCTGACCCTGCCCAAGCTGGAAGGTCTGTATGGCTCTGGGATCCGTAGGGATTGGTACAGATGGGAGGCAGGGCCATCCGGAGGGTGAGAGCAGGGCAGAGGGGTGCCTCTTGCCCCTCCCTCAGCCAGGACTGCCCGGGTCCCAGGTGCGTCCCCCCAGCCCCCAACTCCCCAGGGCTCCAGTTCTTTGTCTGTCCAGATCCTCCTCTCCTCCCAGCCCAGCCTCCGAGAGGTTGAGGAATCACCTTAGCCTTGACCCGAAGGGGAGGGCAGAGGAGGGGCAGGCGGCCCCCACCCTGCCTTCTGCCCATGGCCATCCCCTCAACCCCTCTCCTCCCTGCTTCCCTGAGTACCAGGCCACCCCGCCAGCGTCAGGCCGATGCTCCCTTTGTTAGGAAGGGGGAGGGGAAAGAGACAAGCTGAGGGGACGTGGCCTGACCCCCGACCTCTCCCCCTCCCTCCTCCCATCTGGGTCCCCAGGGGCTCAGAGCCCCCTTGACGGACAGTTCTGACCATCAGCCAAATGGCTCCAGGAGCGAACAGGGGGCCAGGTAGGGGGGAGGGGAGGAAGGCCTGGCCAGGGCCCTCAGCCCACCATGGATGTGTGTGTGGGTGCTCTGAGGTTGGAAGGAGGCCCCTTGGAGGGGTGGCAAGGGGAGATGGGCACCCACAGAGGACAGGCTCTAGGAGGAGCCTGGTTGGATTGGGGGATACAGAAGCAAAGTGGGGCTCATCCCAGAGCCAGCAGTTCTGGGCACCCTGTGGATAGGGGCCTGGCCCAGGCAGATGCCCCCACCCCGCCCCCACCCGGCCTGCGGCATTGGGAGTGCAGTGAGTTTTAAAAAAAATTAAAAGAAAAAAAAACAGGAGCAGGAGAAGCTGGGGGAAAAATATATAAGAAAAAATATAATAAGAACTAAGCGGTGGCTGCAGGAGAGAGAAAGGGCAGGAGGCAGGGAGGGGGGTGCAGGGGGGAGGGCGGCTCGGGCCCTGGTCGCTGCGAAGGCCGGCCGCCGGCCTCTGCGCTGAGCCCTCCGCGTCCCCCCTGCCGGCCCCCTCCAGCCCCGATCGATCCAGTTTCTTGGCAATAAAGCATTTTTATTGTCAGCTGCCCTGAATGCCAAATGTGAGCCTGGCCCTGCTCCCCCCACAACCTGCTTCCTCACCACCCCTCCCCCAGCCCTCTCCACCCCCTCCCCTGCCATTTCCCCCACCGCAGGATCAGCATCGTCCATCACCAAGACGCCCTCCTCTTCCTCCTCATCCATGTCAGCTGCAGTGCCCGCACATCTTCAATAATCCACCAAGCCCTCCACCCCCCATCTAGGCCTCTGTGCTCCCTTCCCTAACCCCAAACCTGCAGAGGAGCAGAAAGGTGGCCATGGGATGGGTAGTCTTGGGGGGCACAGGGATGGGTAGGAGGAGGTACAGGAGGGTGTTGGGGTCACCAGGCAGTGAAATGATGGCCACAGGTTGAGGGAGGCATTGGCCAAAGTCAGGATAGCCAAAGCCTGTCCCTCAGCAGCCAGCAGGGGACAAGAACAGGTAGGGTGTCTGGAGACCAGGCACTGGAGAGGGGAGACAGACTGCAGCCCCTCTGCCCCTGGTTACAGCACTTCAGCTCTCGGTCCCCCAGGGCCTGTCTCTGCCCCTTCCACACTGAACTTGACCCTTCTCTTTGGGAGGCAGCTGGGTGCAGGAAAAGAGAGAGGGCCGGGAGCTGGACACCTTCCCATGCGTCAGTCTCAGCTCTGCCCAGAGCAGCCCCTTCAGGGATGGGGATGACACCACACACCCTGCCGGACTGCTGGTGTGAGGGGCAGAGGAGAGGGTGTTGGGAAGCAATTTACAGAAGGCCCTTGTGGCCCCACCTCTGCTTGCTCTTCCCCCTCCCTCCCTCTTTCTTTTCTCTCCTGTTTTCTTTGTCTCTCTTTCTGCTGTTCTCTGTCTCTGCCTCTTTATCTGCATCTTCCTGTCTCTGTCTCTCTGTTTGACTCTGACTCTCTTTCCTTTATTGCTGCCTCTCCCTCCAGGGATTTAAAAACCTCCATACACTTCTCTGTTCTACCTTGATAGTCCCCAGTTACTCTTTACCTACACCCCTCTTTTCTCTGCCCTGCTGCATGCTTTTCACTCTATCTTTTTCTACCCTGCCTGTGCCCCACATCCCTTGTCTAGCCCCATCTCTCTTGGTTCATCTCCCCTCCCACAGCCATAGAGAGAAGCGGAGGCTCGGGTCCTTGGAACATCAGCAGAACACGCAGAAAAAGGGTCTTAAGCCCCTCTTCTTTCTCTTGGCAGTGTCAGTGTCTAGGGGAGTTCAAACAAGTCTACACTCGCAGAGATGGAGCTGGGAACTGAGGGGTGGGGCCCGTCTGTCTGCCACAGACGCGCTGTGTGGCTTTGCTCAAGTCATGCTGGCCCTGAGCCTTGCTTTCCCCTGAAAAGCGAGCTTCTCCAAGGGTGTTTACGGCCTCCCCTGTGGATTATGTTGCCTTGAAAGCCCAGGGTCCTCTGTCTCCTAGGGAGGCAGTTGAGGGCAGGATCTTCAGGCTGGGGAACATGGTTGCCCCTCCTCTCACCTTCTCATGGTGGTTTGGGAAGGTGAAGCTGCAGATGTAGGCAGGTCTAGGGTGCCAAGATTTTTCCTCTTGGTCTGGGCGGGAGCGAAGCCCGACCAGGGTCATGCTTTAAGGAATATGGAGTGTGGATTCAAGACGCCTGGGTCCATGTCCATTGTCAGCTCCCCAGAGCAGGGGCCGTGACATCACTGGTCCCTGGTTCATTGCTTGCCACACAGATGGGGTTCAAGGGACATTTGTGGAGCAAGTGAGAAGAACCTGTGCAACAGTAGAGGCTGGGGCGGGGTGGGGTGGTGAGGAGCAAGTCCTGAGTGGGAGGCACAGCTGGAGGAGCAGAGGGATTCAGACATCTTTGGGCTGAATTGAGGGGAAGTTGACAGATGGGGGCATTTGGAGGAGGAGGAGGATCTCAGGATGACCCTGGGTGTCC
This sequence comes from Symphalangus syndactylus, assembly GCF_028878055.3. Taxonomy (NCBI): domain Eukaryota; kingdom Metazoa; phylum Chordata; class Mammalia; order Primates; family Hylobatidae; genus Symphalangus; species Symphalangus syndactylus. Next base: position 20,332,230 of record NC_072439.2, read on the forward strand.
TTTCCAAGCCTCTCTCCTTCACCGAGGACCAGTCACCTCCACCCGACACCAACAAGCTCTACATTAGTGCAGCTTTCACAGTTCCCCACCTCTGGCCTCACAGCTACCTGGTTTGAGGAGGGGAGTGAGGATCTCTGTGTTAGAGAGATCCCTCTGATGTGGGAAGACGGCATTTGTGTTTCAAAGTCGTGTACAGACCCACGTATTTATCCACATGCTGTATGCTTGCTTATGCTGAAACAGTGCTTACTTTTCACCAGTTATGGATTTTTTGGCATTACCGCCAAACAAAAGTTTTCCAATTAGTACAAGGCCTTCCTAATAGAAGACAGAAAGGTCCCTCTGGGCCATGTGGGAAAGGCCAGGGTGTGAGCACAAGAACCAGGCGTCAGCTGGGGCAGGGCTGGGTGGGTCTTGGGATGGAGATGAGGTTGGCAGGATCAACTGAGGAGTATGAGATTCAGGCCAAGGCCAAGAAACCTGGAAAGAGGTGAAGGCTTTGGGGGTGAAGGATGAAGAGGGGGCAAGAGATCAGGGGATGCTTCTGCAATGACCATTTCGCCACCTCCCTGGCTGCCTGAGGAAGGGCCCCTGGACAGGGGCTGCTCTTTGGAGTTCAGAACATATCCAGGTTTCCCACTGCCTGCCTTGAGAAGGCAATTGGGCACAGATTTGGGAGTCCCTTTCCATCTGGCTCCGACTGCCCCTTCTGTGAGTCCTCTCTGACTGACTGCTAGCCTCTTATCATCCTTCGCTCATGCTGTTCCCTCACTGGAAGCAGAACAATTCTGGCAGCTGCTTATGGACTGCCTTCTGTGTGTCAGGCCCTCAACCTGTGTTCCTGCTGACCTCCGACCACCCTAGGCTGCAGGCATTTTCATTATTCCCACTTTGCAGATGGGGACATTGAGGCTCAGAGAAGGGAAGTGACTTGCCCAAGGTCTGTAGCCAGTGAGAGGCAGAGGCAGGACTGTGATTCTGGCTGGCCCTCTGAATTGGTTCCATTCATGTTTGTCAAGAGCCCACTGCTAGGAGTCAAGCTCTGTTGGAGATGCTCGGGAAACTTGCCTGCCTCGGTGTGAGGGGTACAAATCCCGGCTCTTCCATGGACTCACCATGACACCCTGGGAAGGGGGCTCCTCCTGTCTGAGCCTTATTTCCTCCTCTGGGTCATAACTACTACCTCATAGGGGTCAGGAAAAGGGGAAATACAAAACTCAGTGTCACCTGACAAATGGCCATGCCCTTTCCTGTTGCTCTTCTCCTCTCTGACTCCTGCCCATCCTCTAGGTTCCAGGTCTTTTAAGCTTTTATATTTGTAGAGGATTTTTTCCCAACGCACTGTCAATATTCATTGACTATTTGGATCCTCACCACTACCTTGTAAAGGAGGAATTATTATCTTGAGTTTACAGAAGTGGAAACTGAGGCTTTGAAGACTTAAGTACTCTGCCTCAGGTGCTTGTCCCTATGCAGGATCCATTTAAGTCATTCATTCCACCTGTCTGTTGAGCACCCACTGTGTGCCCAGCGTTTGTTGGGCACTAAAGATGTAGCAGGCAGCAGAACCAGCACAGCGTACTTTCATGGAGTTGACAACTAGAGAAGATGCAGATCTTTAAGTGTAAATGTCAATCAAATACAAAATCAGAAACTGATAAGTCCATCCCAAAGAATAGACTAGAATAGGGAGCCAGGAGAGAGGGCAAGGTATTTAAGCCAAACCTTAAAAGACGAGTAGGATTTAATGGGGCAAAAAGCACAGGAACAGTGTTCCAGGCAGAGGGAATGGCACATGCAAAGGGCCTGCGGTTGCAAAGAGCATGGTTTAAAGAACAGAGAGGAGACAGCATGGCTTGGAGCAGGGTAGGCAAAGAGGAGAGTGATGGGGGAAGACGTGAGAGGTGTCAGCAGGGGTGAGATGACGTAGGACTTTATAGGTTGGGTTAAGGCGATTGAGTTTTATTCCCAAATGCATGGGAAGCCCCTGGAGAATCTTAAGCAAGGGAGTGAGACCACCTGGTTACGTTTTAGAAAGACCCTCTATGGGGGCCAGGGGGAGACGAGACTATCTGAGACAGGCATGGAGGAAGGGACACCTTCGGGGAGGAGACCACTGAAGTCACTCAGGCCAGAGGTGGTGGTGGCCTGGACTGCAGTGGGAGGAGTGGAGGAACCAGAGAGCACTTTTGGAATTGGTGACAATATCAAGGCTCAAAGAAGTGGAGAGCAGAGAGTGAGAGTCTGACCCTTCCAAACCTGAGCTTTTCCTCTTGCCAGGTCAGGTGCTACTTTTTCCCTAGGAGGCTGTGGGAAGCTTCCATGAGGCAGGTGCCTGGGTTGCTTCTATTTAATGTTCTCCATGTGAACCCTAAAGTGCCTGGTTGGCACTGAGAAGTTTGTTGCCAGAATGGGATCTTGCACAGATGTGAATGAGGGGCCTTCCCTTAGGAGACTCCACGGAGGAGGTGAGCACTGAGTAAGGTGGTGTAGGGAGCGAGTAGATTTGAAGGTGTTGGCTCCCCTCAAAGCTGGTCTTTGTGTATGAGCTTGGAGAATCTGCTAGGGCCCACAAAGTGGAGTTGGGGAGCATTGTGCAATCTGCATCCCAGAGTTGTTGTGACTCAAGGTGGGCAGGTGATGTGAAGGCACTCAGTGAATGGTTCATATTGGCAGAAGGCCATAACTGGGGACAGGGATGGGAGATACATGGATGTCTCAGACAGCAAAGCCCAGGTCCAGGGCCAGTGTTTCTGCTGATCCAATGGGACAAGGTGGGCAAGGGTTTGAGGGAGAGGAAGAGAACAGTGGATGGCAATGTGGACTTTGGAGTCCAGCTGCCTGGGTGCCAATCCTGGTTCCATCTGTGTCTCCAGCCAAATGATTTAACTTTGCTGCGCATCAGTGTTTTCCTCTGTAAAATGGGGATGTTAACAATGCCTTTTTGTAGAGTATTGAGAAGATTCAGTGAGAAAATGCTTCTAAATATTAATAGTAGTTGGAGGGCCTCTCTTTAACGTGTCTAAAGCAGAACTCTTTTTTTCTTTTTTCTTTTTTTTTTTTTGAGACGGAGTCTCACTCTGTCTCCCAGGCTGCAGTGCAGTGGCGCAATCTCGGCTCATTGCAAGCTCCACCTCCTGGGAAGCAGAACTCTTTTTTTCTGAGACAGAGTCTCGCTTTGTCACCCAGGCTGGAGTGCAATGGCGCAATCTCAGCTCACTGCAACTTCTGCCTCCCGGGTTTAAGTGATTCTCCTGCCTCAGCCTCCCGAGTAGCTGGGATTACAGGTGTGTGCCACCATGCCCAGCTAATTTTGGTATTTTTAGTAGAGACAGGTTTCACTATGTTGGTCAGGCTGGTCTCGAACTCCTGACCTCAAGCAATCCACCCGCCTTGGCCTCCCAGAGTGCTGGGATTACAGGCATGAGCCACTGCGCCCGGCCTAAAGCAGAACTCTTGATTCCCTTTCCCAAGCTTTTCCAGGAGCTTGTGTCCATCTCAGTAAATGGTTGTCACAACAACAACCTAGACTTCTTCCTTGATCCCTCACTTTCCTTCAAATGTCCAGAGCTCGGAGTTTGCTTTAACGATGACAGGCACTGTGTCTCATGTGATCTGGGCCAATACAGTTCTGTTAAGTTAAACTCCTCTGAATCAATGTAGAGCACCTTCTGTAGGCAGGGCCCTCTGTGGATGCTGCTCAGGGTCTGCACAGTCCTGAGAGAGGCACAGAGAGGTTGAGTGGCTTGCTCAAATTCGCACAGCTAGGACTCAGCAGTCTTTGCAGAGGCTGAGAGAGGCCAAGGCCACTTCTAATTCTTGAGCCTCCTAGTGTACTAAGAACGAAGGAATACTGAAATGGATTTACAGACCTGTGCTTTTAGCAATGACAACAATAAAATACCACATTAACTGATATTTATAAGGTCATTTCAAGATTTATAAAGTAGAAAATACACATCTTGTTTTAATTTCATCCCCTCAGGAATGTGACACATGGGCCAAGTGACACATAGGCCACACCTAGCCCTGCAGCTGGGACCTAACTACCTATTTATGTGACTCCAAAGTTGACACCTTTTCAGCCATCCTCAGTTGCTTTTGCAGAAATGCAAGAGGCCCAGGATCTCACAGACTTTGGAGGAAGAGAAATGTGCATGTGATCAGTGTAACAGCAAGGCCTGGGGCAAGGGGAGCTGGGCTCTGGAATCGGCCTGCCCACAACTGACTCTGGGCAAGTCCTTGCCCTCTCTGACCCACCTTGGGGTGCTCCTCTGAAAAGGGGGTGGATAATAACAGCCCCTACTTTAGTGGATTGTTGGGAAGATGCCAAAAGATGATGCAAGGAATGCATGTAACATATGCCTGCACAGAGCAGGTGCCATGTAGCTGCTCTTGTTACTTAGTAGAATAGTGGGATAGTCTAGGGGCCTGGGACATTGAGGCTTGAGAGCTCCTCAGGAGCATGGCCAAGCTGAGCCACCCTGTGTCCCCAGCTCCTGGCACAAGGTCTGGCACAGTGGGCCCTCCCTGAAGATGTGGAACTGAATCGTGTGGAAGAGGCTCTTGCCCAGGCTGAGCAGGAGTGGAGCACCAGGGAAGGACAGGGGAGCTGAGTGGAGGGCCTGGCCTTTGCCTTCTTCTCCCGCCTTGTGAGGCCAGGTGGGTGCTCCCATTAGCTCCCTTTTGCAGGGTGTGGAGGTCATTGCCCCTTTGTCAGCTTCTTCTTCAATAAATCAATACCAAGCACCTCCTGGGTTGCAGGTGCTGGAGACACAGCAGTGAACAGGACAGACATAGGCTAGTATGATTATTATCATGGTTCTAATCTGAATGGTGAATGTGGGTTCACATTAACTCATTATTAAAAGTAAGTAAAACAGTAAGTGAATGGATAGAGAAAGAGGGCTCTGTCCAGCCCAGTGATGGGAGTATGCCGTGAACTAAGGATTATGATTAATCCAATTTTGTGCACCTGGGATCCTTCTAAAAGACAGGATGAGACACACATGCTCCTTGTGCTGGCATAGACGTTCAGTTTGGGGGAAAAGAGGTAATAAATAAGCACGTGACACGAGGCTTGATGGTGAGACAGCAAAAAGTGCTAGAAGAAAGTGCAACCTGGTAGAGGACATAGTGATGAGAAGTGCCATGTGAGGCAGGATGTCAAAAGGCCTCTCTGTGGAGGGGGTGTTTAAGTGTAATTCTGGAATAAGTAAGGGGACGAGCCTTAGGAACACCCGGGAAGGACTGCACCGGGCAGGAGGAAAGGCAAGAGCAAAAGTCCTGAGACAAGAAGAAGCGCGGGTGTGGATTGCAAGAACAGAAAGGCAGACAGCTTGGAGGAAGTGAGTGAAGGGGGTGGGGAGAGAGGAGTTGAGGCAGGCAGGGGCCCTTCAGAATGAGGCATCTTGAAGCTGGCTCGCTTCGCTGGCCTTCTCAGGGGCCTCCCAGGCTTGGGTCGTTAGTACCCTGGACAGCGGCCTTGGCCCTCCCGAGCGCTTGCCGTGATGGGTGCTCCCTACTGAACACACAACTTATATTAAGTCTGTTTCTGGGCAGTGAAATGGGGATAGGGAAACAGATGATATCGCAATGATTGGCCGCTGCCCACAGGAAGCGCACAGTCATTGGACAAGACGTTAATGTACAGTTTAATGAATTTTTTCTTTTTTTTGAGGCAGCATCTTGCTCTTTTGCCCAGGGTGGAGTGCAGCAGTGTGATCTCGGCTCACTGCAACCTCCACCCCCCAGGTTCAAGCCTCAGCCTCCTGAGTAGCTGGGATTACAAGCATGCACTACCACACCCAGCTAATTTTTTTGTATTTTTAGCAGAGACAGGATTTCACTATGTTGGCCAGGCTGGTCTCAAACTCCTGGCCTCAAGTGATCCAGCCTCAGTCTCCCAAAGTGCTGAGATTACAGGCATGAACCACCACACCTAGCCAGTTTAATGAATCTTGATTGAGTGAACATCTGTGCATTCACCACTTGGGTGGAGATGTCAAAGGCACCCAGAAACCCCACCCCGTGTGTCCCTTTCCAAACATACTCCTTCCTCTCTGCTGGAGGTAACTACAATTCTCACTTTTGACATAACCATTTATTTGATTTTCTACATGTGTATCATTTAATATGTTCTAATTTTACTTAAAAAAATGAGTACAGGCCAGGCACAGTGGCTCATGCCTATAACCCCAGCACGTAGGAGACTGAGGAGGGAGGATCACTTGAGCCCAGGAGTTCAAGACCAGCCCATACAACATGTTGAAATCCTGTCTCTACCAAAATGTACAAAAATTAGCCGGGTGTGGTAGCATGTGCCTGTGGTCCCAGCTACTCAGAAGGCTGAGGTAGGAGGATTGCTTGCTGGGAGGTGGCGGTTGCAGTAAGCTGAGATCGCACCACTGCACTCCAGCCTGGTCAACAGAGTGTGACAACCCTGTCTCAAAAACAAAAACAAAAACAAACAAAAAACCCCCCAAACCCCAAACCCCCACCAAAAAACAAGTACAGTCTCATTATTAAAACTAAAGTGATGGCCGGGCATGGTGGCTCATGCCTGTAATCCCAGCACTTTGGGAGGCTGAGGCAGGAGGATCACAAGGTCAGGAGATTGAGACTATCCTGGCTAACACAGTGAAACCCCATCTCTACTGAAAATACAAAAAATTAGCCTGGTGTGGTGGCATGTGCCTGTAATCCCAGCTACTCGGGAGGCTGAGGCAGGAGAATCCCTTGAACCCAGGAGGCAGAGGTTGCAGTGAGCCAAGATCATGCCACTGCACTCCAGCCTGGGTGACAGAGTGAGACTGTCTCAAAACAAACAAACAAGCCAAAACTGAAGTTATTACAAAAGAGTTTATAATTAATTACCTTCCAGACCATTTTTTTCTGCATTTGCTTAATACTTGTGCACCCATAGAAAAGATATAGTTTTTAACAATAGATGTATATGTTTTACATCAATGATATCAAATTGTATAAATTGTTCTGCAACTTGCTTTTTCACTCAGCAGTGTCTTGGAGAACTTTTCATGTCTGCGTCCATAGATCAGTCTCATTCTCTTTCATAACTGCATAGTATTCCTGAGTATGAATGTATTATAATTTACTTAGCCACTGTCCTATCAGTGGCATCTAGACTGTTTCTTATTTTTCTCAACCTCAAATCTTGATGTAGTTAGTGAACATGTTTGTTCTTAGGGCATGGTGGCAAGTATTATATTTAAGATTAATTAAGTTCCTGGCCAGGCGTGGTGGCTCTTGCCTGTAATCCCAGCACTTTGGGAGGCCAAGGCAGGCGGATCACTTGAGGTTGGGAGTTCGAGACCAGCCTGACCAACATGGAGAAACCCCATCTCTACTAAAAATACAAAATTAGCTGGGCGTGGTGGCACATGCCTGTAATCCCAGCTACTCGGGAGGCTGAGGCAAGAGAATCGCTTGAACTCAGGAGGCAGAGATTGCAGTGAGCCGAGATTGTGCCATTGCACTCCAGCCTGGGCAACAAGAGCAAGACACTGTCTCAAAAAAAAAAAAAAAAAAAAAAAGGTTAATTAAGTTCCTGTCAGCCAATGTTACTGCCCCCATTTCACAGATGAGGAGCCTGAGGCTGAGAGAGGGAAGTCACCTGCCCAGGGTCACACAGCAAATGAATGGAGGAACCAGATTCCAAACCCTCATCTGATTGACTCCCAAACTAGTCATTATGTGCACCTGTATAGATGGTTAACCATCTGCAGGGCAGTTGTCCTCACCCAACAAACATTCCTGGAGGCTCGGCTAAATGCAGGCCCAGTGCTAGGTGCTGAGTCTACAAGAACATGTCAAACTGAGCCCTCTTCTCAAGGAGCTCAGAGTCTGTAGGGACAGCCTCATTGGGAAGTGATTCAGTGCAGTACAATTAGTGCTAAAGCCCAGGGATACTGCCTGGAGCTGTGGCAAGACTGAGGTCAGGGAAGGCTTCCAGAGAGAGGAGATTTGAGCAGAGGCTGGTGTGTACAGAATTTGTGGCAGACAAAGCAGGCCTGAGGGATGGTAGGGGAGCCCAAGTTACTGAACAGAGGAGAAGGGTGAGCTCTGAGGGTGAGATAGCTGAGGAGGTTGAAAGGCACCATATCCACTTGGGTTTGGAGAGCCAGCCTTGGATTTTATTCTGTGGACCATGGGTGCCTGGAAGGATTTACTGATTCAACAAGTAAGGTTCAAGCATCAACTATATGTCAGGCACTGTTAAAGCACCAAGAATACCACAGTGAACAAGACAGAAAAGGACACCTGTCTTCAGAAAGCTTACATTTTAGAGGGTGAAAGAGACAGTAAAGCAAATAGGCGGCAATTGAATTTCAGAGTGCTCTGAAGGAAATAAAACTGGGAATGGAGCAGAGCGTGACTAGGGAGGGTTTCTCTGAGGATTGGCCTTTGAGCAGAGTCTTGAAGGATGAGAGGAAGGGGAGGAGGTGGTGAACAGCATTCAAGGGGGCTGGCAAGGTTGAAGGCCCCATACTGGGGACAAATTAGCTTCCTCCAGTGTGGCTGGGGTATGGTACTCCCGTGGCCAGTGGGGAAGTCCTGTAGGGCCCTGGAGGCCACAGTAAGGGTACTGCGTTTGTCCTAGGGGCAGCAGGACCGGAGGGCTCTGGACCAAGGCCATGGGCTCTTGCTTTTCAGCCTTTGGACAGCTCCCTGCGCTGGGGTGACAGCGGCAGCCTCTGAGCCTGCAGAGTTGGTGCTGCACCAGTGGGAGCTAGAGAACAGGAAGTGCACATGTGGACTGTGGAAAGCCTGGGGGCAGCAGCAGGGGGCTGGGGGCTCCTCGGTCAAGGTAGGAGCCTCATTGAGGAAGACCCAGGGCCAGGCGCCTGCTCCCACAGGTCATTCAGAGACCGTGGTGAGCACATGGCAGTGGATGCCAAGGGATCCTGTTCCCGGAGGATCTGCAGTCTGAGTGAGACTCACACAAGCCAGGTTGAGGAGCAGTGAGCTCAACAAAACAGCTGAAGCACAAGCTTTGGGGTCAACAAGCCTCTGGGTTCACCCCAGCCTCATTGTGTGACTGTGGGCCTCAGCGTCCTCATCTTTAAAGTGAGGATGATAATGGTCTCTCCCTCATAAGATGACAGTGAGGAGTAAGTGAGTTGCTGAGTATACCCAGCCAGGGCCTCCTTAGAGTAGGTTGGCCATGCTTTACCTCCCTATTTGTCAGGGGCCAGTTGAGCCGTCAGTCTATCTCACCTGTTCTTGTTTCTTTCAACCTATAGAATGTTAGAGCTGGGGCCGGGCCACGGTGGCTCATGCCTGTAATTCCAGCACTTTGGGAGGCTGAGGTGGGTGGATCACTTGAGGTCAGGAGTTTGAGATCAGCCTGGCCAACATGGTGAAACCCTATCTCTACTAAAAATACAAAAATTAGCTGGGCACGGTGGCGCATGGTTGTAGTCCCAGCTACTCAGGAGGCTGAGGCAAGAGAATCACTTGAACCCAGGAGGTGGAGGTTGCAGTGAGCCAAATAAAATAAAATAAAATAAAAGAATGTTCAAGCTGGAAGAAGTCTTAGAGTGCTTCTCCAGCCCATCTCAGACATATATCTGGGGAAACTGAGGTCCAGGGAGTTCAAGGGGCTGGCCCTAGGTCACTAGAGGGCAAATTTCAGAACAAGGACTGGTTGGTCTTCTTTTATTTGTTTGTTTGTTTTTGAGAGACAGAGTCTCGCTCTGTCACCCAGGCTGAAGTAGAGTGGCGTGATCTCGGCTCACTGCAATCTCCGCCTCCTGGGTTCAAGCTATTCTCCTGCCTCAGTTTCTCAAGTAGCTGGGACTACAGGCATGCGCCATCATGCCCAGCTAATTTTTGTATTTTTTAGTAGAGATGGGGTTTCACTATATGTTAGCCAGGCTGGTCTTGAACTCCTGACCTCAGGTGATCCACCCTCATCGACCTCGCAAAGTGCTGGGATTACAGGTATGAGCCACCACACCTGGCCAGTTAGTCTTCTTTTATCTTCTTTGAGCCACATCACAGTGCTTCTTTTCTTACATGAGGCGAACTGGGAATTCTGGTGGATGCGGAAAATTGGCTGTGGTGGGGAGATATGATGAGGAATGTTTGTGTCCATGTGAATTTGTTAAGCATCCACAGACCTTACTTCTTGGAAGATGCTGCTTCCTGACTTTCCCCCTGGAACTGACCCAAGTGTCTTCCCTCTGCATCCCTTCTCATTGTCTTTCAGTGATGGCCTCGCATCCACCCAGCCACCCCAGCCCAGCACCCACTTGTCATATCCTGTTCCTGTAGACTCCAGCTTAAATATGTATCCTCATCCTAATCCTCATGGCTCCTTTCTCCCCTGCTGCCTTGGACCAGTGTCCCAGCCTCCCCACTGGTCATCCTGTCTCCAGATTCCATGCTACCAGCTTGTCCCCGAATTTGTCCCCAGTAGAACTTCCTTACACAGAATGCTTCTGTGCAGAAGCCTTCCACCTGCAACTTCAAATCCAACCTCAAAGGAACTTGAGGACAAACTTGGGAAAGCCGAGTTTGTCCCCACCTTGGGGTCTTCAACCTTGGCAACCCCCTTGAATGCTGTTTCCCACCTCCTGCCCTTCCTCTCATCCTTCAGGACCTCAGGTCCTACCCTGATCTTTCTTACCTGAGCTTAAGCTCTTCCACCTGCCCCAATCTTCTGTGGCAGGAAAGATACTTTAATGTACCTGGACCTCATTCTTGACTTCTCCATGACTCCCATGCCCCACATTCAGCCAATCACCAATTATTGCTTCCTGTCATCATCACCTGATAGTGATGTGGAACTCATCAGCTTCCTCATGCTGACCCCCACACCCCATCCTCTGGTTCTTCACTGCGGCCTTCAAAGCAGCCAGGATTGTCACAAAAGTGTTCATAGAACCATGCCACTCCCCTGCTTGAAACCTTCTCAGGTGTCCCACTGTTCTTGAAGTCCCAAATTCTTACCTTGGCCTGCAAGGCCCTGTGCAGTCTGGCCCTGGCCGCCTCTCCACCTCACACCTCGTCTCCTATCTTCTCTTCTTTGTTCACTCTGCTCCAGCTCTATAGGCCTCCTTTCCGATCCTGGAATTGCCACACTGTTTGCTGCCATGGGGCCATTGCCTCCTCTGTTCCCATTGCCTGGAGTGTCTTCCGTCACATTCTTTGCCTCGAGAATACTGTGTCTAATTGCTATGTAAATGTCACTTCCTTGGGACAGTTTTCTGCAACATGCCATCCTTTGTTTACATCCGGTATCCTCCTTCTACTTTTTTTAAGAGTCAGGGTCTCTCTCTGTCACCCAGGCTGGAGTGCAGTGGCATGATCGTAGCTCACTGCAGCCTCGACCTCAAGCAATCTTCCCACCTCAGCCTCTCGAGTAGCTGGGACTACAGATGCTCACCACCACACCCAGCTAAGTTAAAACAATTTTTTTTGTAGAGATGGGGTCTCGATATGTTGTCCAGACTGGTCTCAAACTCCTGGTGTCAAGCGACTCTCCCACCTCAGCCTCTCAGAGTGCCAGGATTACAGGTGTGAGCCACCATGCCCAGCCCCTCCTCTACCTATTCTTGAAATCACTTTTCCTAACTTAGAATTACATATTTATTTGATGGCTTTTTATTTTTTATTTAATTTATTTATTTATTTATTTTAGAGATTGAATCTTGCTCTGTCACTCAGGCTGGAGTGCAGTGGCGCCATCATAGCTCATTGCAGCCTTGAACTCCTGGGCTCAAGTGATCCTCCTGCTTTACCCTCCAGAGGAGCTGGGACTACAGGGGTATGCCACCACGCCCTGCTAGTTGATAACTTTTAAAAATTATTTCTCCCCCAAAGACTATAAGCTCTATGGGTTGCTTTTAACCACTGTATTCTCTGAGCTTAGCAATGGCTTGGCATATAATAGCATTTATTGGATATTTATTGAGTGATAAATTACCAAGGTATTTTTATCCACTCTAGTCTTCCTCTCAGACTATTAGCTCCTTGAGGTCAGATTTTAGATCTAGCTCACCTCTGGGTTCTCAGCTCTTGGCACAGGGCTTGGCACTGAGGGACATGAGGAAATGTTTGAATTGAAGGAAATGGGGAAGGGTTGGCCCACCTTCAGCCAGGAGCTGATGGGATCAGGAGTCCAGTGCATTGCCGAATATCAAGAACTGACTCGAAGGCTGTGGGCGTTGGGCTGTGAGCTGCAGAGGTATTCCAGCGTTGCTGACTGGACAAGGAGTGGCTGGCTGTTGCTGTTGTCTCCTGAAGGATGGGGAGCATTTTATGCCTCCAAGAAGGAGCTCCATGGCTCAGTACAGAGAGATCAAGCTGTCAGGGGTACAGACCTGGGCTTAAATCCTGACTCCACCACTCATGCTGTGTGACTTGGGGCAGGAGACTTCACCTTTCTGAGGCTCAATTTGTTAGTAAAATGAGGATGATAGCAGACCTTTACCTCCTCAGACTGTCATGAGGACTTAGCAATAATGTATTGGTTCAAATAGCACAGAGTAGGCCGGGCGCAGTGGCTCACGATTGTAATCTCAGCACTTTGGGAGGCTGAAGCGGGTGGATGGCTTTGAGCCCAGGAGTTCTGAGACGAGCCTGGGCAACACGGCAAAAACCATGTCTCTACTAAAAATGCAAAACTAGCTGGGTGTGGTGGTGCACGCCTGTGGTCCCAGCTATCTGGGAGGCTGAGGTGGGAGGATGGCATGAGCCTGGGAGGCAGAGTTTGCAGTGAGCCAAGATCGTGCCACTGCACTCCAGCCTGAGTGACAGAGCCAGACAGTCTCAAAAAAAAAAAAAAAAAAGGAAAGCATAGACAGCAATGCTGTGGTGGCTGCTGCTGATAATGAAGACAAAGAGGAAGATATATTTTAAGTCCCTGAATGCTGGATACTCCTAAACAGAACTTGACTTTGACTTAGGGCTGCTGGAGAAGCAAAGGGGCACTTCGGGTCTAGAGGGCAAAGCAGGTGTGTAAACAGGAAATAGGCTTGAGGTCATGTCTGTAATCCCAGCACTTTGGGAGGCTGAGGTGGGTGGATCACATGATCTCAGGAGTTTGGCCAACATGGTGAAACCCCATCTCTCCTAAAAATACAAAAATTAGCCTGGCCTGGTGGTGTGCACCTGTAATCCCGGCTACTCGGGAGGCTGAGGAGGCATGAGATGCGCTTGAACCCAGGAGGCAGAGGTTGCAGTGAGCCGGGATTGTGCCATTGCACTCCAGCCTGAGCGACAGAGTGAGACTGTCTCAAAGAAAAAAAAAAAGAGCCTGGACTTTAAAAATAAAGCTAAAGCTTAATTTAATTTTTTTAAAAAGGGGAAATAGGCTTCAGCCTAGAAGCCAGGAAAGTGGGCAAGAGTGGCAAGCAGTATCTAGGGTGGGCCAGAGCTGAGGCTGGGCATGGTTTGAGGGTCTCTGAGGCCCACTGGGGAACCACATGGCCCTGCAGCAGGAGCAGACACACATCTCTTTGTGTATGTGTTTGTCTGCCACCCCTATCATCCTGTTTTCCTACTTCTTTGGGTCCCTAAGTTAGCTTTCCCTAACCCCCCAGAGGCTGCCCCTGGCCCGGGTGCTGCTGAAGCCCCGTGTGCTTAGATGCAGCAAGGAGACTGGGCAGAGGGAGGTGGGTATCATTGAGTCTTGGGCCCAAGTTCATCTCCTGGCCCAGCCATGGACTCAGAGTATGGCCTGAGGCTTGGTCTCCCTGTCTCCTGCCAAACTAGGGGTCTGAGGGGCCTCTCTGAGCTCCCACATGCTACAGCCCTACAGATGAGGGCAGTGCCTATGGGGAAAGAACCCTTGGGTTCCCTCACAGAGCAAGGATGATGCTGGGGGCTGAGTAGAGAGATCGCCAAAGCAGCAGGCATTCAGAGACAGGCTGGGGAACTGAGCCACAGAGAGGGTCCCCAGGGGTGGCCAAGAGGAAGAGGCCATGGCTGGGGGGCCCTGAGGGGTGAAGAATCTCGCTCTGCTGTCCCTGGTGGGCTGGCTGCTCCCCCTCACCACTCCCCGCCGGGCCCCCGGGGGACCTCGCTCTAATAATGTATTTGATCGACTCGCCGGCCGCGTACAAGCGATTATTGTCTTGTCGGGAGTCAAACGTATCGATCCGGCGAGAAATATGAGCGGAGCAATGGGGCCCGCGTGTCAGTTACCAGCCCCGCTGGCCCTGGGGAGCCCCCTACGTCTCCTTTAATTACCGCTCAGCCCTGAGCCCAGCCTGGCCTCCCCTGTGCTGCCTCCCTCCCAGCTCCCTGCACCTCAAGTGGCCCCCACTGCTCCCCAGCTCCCATGCCCTACCTGCCTCGCTCAGCATGGCTCGAGGACTCTTCTGTAGCAACGAGGCCACCATCTCCCCCTGCCTGAGCCTCCCCGTTCCAGCTGCCAGTTTGTTCCAAACTCTGCCCCTCTATCCTCTCTCAGGCAGGCCCATCCTCCTTCAAGATCCCTTCACCAGGCCCAGCTCTGGTCTGAGGCACTGAGAATGGAGCCAGCACCGGAGGCGAGAGGTGTGGGGTCGTTTCATCTTTCAGGGAGCGTATACAGCCTTCCCTGGCTGCAGGACTGAGCTGCAGACCTGGCCACACTGGAAGTGGGTGGTCCTTCTCTGCTGGCTCTAGGGGGCTGGAATGGGGTCACATCCAAAAGCGTGCTCCTGACATGGATGATGTTGAATCTGTCCAGAGTGGAGCATAAGGGTGGCTGGTGAGGTTTTGCACCCCCCCATAATGTCCTATAGCCCCATTTCCAAGCCCCACAAAACAAATCCTAACTGAAAACAAAGCTTATTGCGTAAATGTCGCTTTGAGACAAGGCTCCAGTATACACCGCCACCAGGCTGCTGTTGGGAAGACCCTCATGTATAGAAATCCTGTGGCCAGTTGCTGTGTGGTCTGTGGATCTCCTCTGTGAAATGCCCTTTACAATACACGATGCTGTGGAGTGTAGATGCCGGGCAATGGTCCCCTCTCGTGTGCATATATGAGAACTGCCAGTCCTTCCTGTTGTGCCCACCTGCCTGCCTGGGCGTGTCTGGGTGCACAGGGCACGTGTGCAGTCAGGGGAAGGCACTCCTGTAGTTCTGCCTGTAGTATGCCCTTTCTGAGTGTGCCCGTGTGTGAGTGGGTACGAGTGGCCAGGAAGTATGCTTGGGCCCATATGTGTAGAAGTGCCCTTGTGCCCATGGGTCCATGTGAGGGAGTAGAGGAGGTATCAGTATATGGGAGTGACTATCGTCAGCAGGGATGGCTGGTGTTGGGGCCCGTGCACATAGATGTGTTCATGCACGTCTATATGTGCACACGTGTGTGTGTGTGTGAAGTGCTGGCGTCCATCTGTAGAAATACTTGTGTGTGTGAGGGTGAGTCCAGGCGTCTGTGCATGCACCTGTAGTTTAGGGGGCCTCCCAGCCATGGGGCGCAGGATGTCCTGCGGGGCCCAGGCGGGCATGTGGGGTGTCTGGAGACGCCAGGCAGCCCCACAGCCTCAGACCTCGGGCACCAAGAGGAAGAGGGCAGCGGACTCAGGCGCGCCTTTGTCTGAGCTGCGGTGCGCCGGGAGTCCTGCGCCTTTGTGTGACCCTCGCAGGTGTGCGCGCGGGGGTGTTGGGAGGGTGTTGGGGAGGAGAGCGGAGGGAGGGGCTCCCTCCTCCGCAGCCGGCCCCGCCCTCCGGCCCATTGGCTGGGCGCTGCCGCCCTCTGGTGGGCGCGGAAGGAAGCGCTGAACTGGGAGCGCCGCAGCGCGAAAAGCCAGCCGGCAGCCCGGGGACCTGGTGCTCCCCTCCACCGGAGCCGCCTCGGACGCCCACATTTGACCGGCGACTTATTGTAGCCCCAGGCCAAGTCCCCGACCCACCGTCCCCACTACCACTGCCCACGGGCACCACTTCCTCTCAATGGTGGCACCCAACAGCTCACCTGCAGATAGGCGCAGGGCTTGCTTGATCTTCCCTGCCGCGGCGTGCTTTTAAGCTTCAACGCTGCTTGGCTCTGGGCCCTTGGAAAAGCTACTGCTCACCTCTCTGATCCTCAGTCTTTTCATCCGTAAAATGGGGCAAGTAAAAGTGACCACCACATTGGAGATGGCACCTGTCAAGAGTGAGGCACAGCGTCAGGCATCCGCAAAGCCCTCTCTCCAATAAGCTGCTGGCTAGTGTTTTATTGTTGTTACTGTTGTGGACCCACCTTCTCTCCCAGACCCCCATTCCCTGTCCCAGATTTGTTTGCCTCCATGGGGGCGATAGAAGTCGGGGGGCAACTGTTGCAGGCACCTCTTGGATCGCAGCTGTAGGAGTCGGCTCTTCTAGCCTGCTTATCCTCTGCCCCACTAGCCCCCACCCCCCCAACACACACACATGATTTGGGGTGGGCTGGGCTGCCGGGGCGGGCCTGTGGGTCAGGGTATTTTCCCTTCTCAAGGGGGCGGACCGGCCCTGTGGTTTCCTCCCTGAGTGACTTCCGGCAGGGAGGGCTCGGCCCCCAGAGAGGGTGGGGAGATGACACAGTTGTTCCCCCAGCCCTGGCGGGGCGGGCAGCATGGTTCACTCCAGCATGGGGGCTCCAGGTAAGGGGGCTGGTGCCTGCGCCACTGCTCAGAGGACAGGCAGCACATTTAGGTTTGCTCTGCGGGCCCTCCCTGCCCCTCCTCCTCAGCCGTCTCCATTGTCCTTCTCCTCTGTACTCCAGCAACTCCCTCTCTCCCATGCCGGGTCCCCCCAACCCCCACAGCTCCTCTTTGCCCTCCCTTTCCACATCAGGCACCGGAACTTCCAACCCATTCTCTTCTCTGTTGCCCTGTTCCGAAGGGTCTGGGGATGGGAGGGAGGGAGCTGGGTGTTGGTAGCGGGCCCTCATGTGGAGAACCAGTGGGGTGGGTGACATGGGCGATCCTTGGATAAGGGCTGCAAAGGGGTTGGAATGCCAAGTTGCTGGACTTGGAGGATGTCATTCCCTTTTGAGTGTGTGTGCGCACATCTGGTACAGGTGTGCATGTGCATGTGTGTGTGCAGTAGTTCTGAGTGCTCTGAGTGGGACTGCTGTGTGCTTGTGAGTGTAGGGGGCTGTTGTGTGTGGCATTGTGGGGTGATGATTGCCTGGCTCACTTCTTCACTTCATTCACCTCAGATGTCACCTCCTTGGGGCAGCCTTCCCTGACCTCCCCATCTAAACTGGCACCGATCCTGTCACTCGCAGTCCCCTCACCCTGCTTTATCTTTTCTTCACGGCACTTATCACTGCTGGGAATTTCGTTATGTGTTTGTTTGTGTGCTTATTAAATGCCTTCTCCACCAAATGTCAGTTGGCTGAGTGAACATTGCGCGCCAGGCACTGTACAAGGTGATTTATAGCTGTTGGCTCATTTAGTAGAATGTGTACATGTCTGTATGGTGATGGCTATCACTCAGCAGTGTTGATGGGAGTCTTAAATGAGGTAATACATGTAGCATGCTTAGCACAGTGCCTGGAACATGGCAAGCACTCAGCCCTTCATGCCTGTTTCATTTGTGGCCGTGTAGGCATGACCATGGGCATGAGTCTTGGTTTGGTGGTGTGTGCTGTCCTATATGTGCCATTGTGTGCGGGCACCCCTGTGTCCTCCACCAACATGTATCTATTGAGTAGTTCTGTGTTGGGTGTTTGAAGTACAGTGGAAAGGGTAGCTCAGGTCTGTCCTCCTGGAGCTCCCGGTTTATTGGAGAAGACAGACCTGTCACCAATGACAGCACAGACAGGTCAGGGCTGGGATGAGGGAGGTCCAGTTAGAGGGATCAGGGCTGGGATGGGGGACGCCCAGGCAGAGGGGTCAGGGCTGGGATGGGGGAGGCCCAGGCAGAAGGGTCAGGGCTGGGGTGGGGGGCACAGGCAGAGGGGTCAGGGCTGGGGTGGGGGGCACAGGCAGAGGGGTCAGGGCTGGGGTGGGGGGCACAGGCAGAGGGGTCAGGGCTGGGATGGGGGGCACAGGCAGAGGGGTCAGGGCTGGGATGGGGGGCACAGGCAGAGGGGTCAGGGCTGGGATGGGGGGCACAGGCAGAGGGGTCAGGGCTGGGACGGGGGGCACAGGCAGAGGGGTCAGGGCTGGGATGGGGGGCACAGGCAGAGGGGTCAGGGCTGGGATGGGGGACACAGGCAGAGGGGTCAGGGCTGGGATGGGGGGCACAGGCAGAGGGGTCGGGGTGGGATGGGGGGACAAAGGTAGAGGGATTGGGGCTGGGATGAGGGAGGCCCAGGCAGAAGGGTCAGGGCCAGTATGGGGGGCACAGGCAGAGGGGTCAGGGCTGGGATGGGGGGACATAGGTAGAGGGGTTGGGGCTGGGATGGGGAGGCCCAGGCAGAGGAGTCAGGGCTGGGATAGGGGACATAGGTAGAGGGGTTGGGCCAGGACGGGGAGGTATTAGGGGATTGTAGGAGCCCTGAAAACATGTGATTTAGTTGGTAGAGTATCAAGGAGGGCTTCCTGGAGGAAGGGGGTGTCTGAGCAGGGATACGAAGAATGAATGGGTATGGGCAAGCAAAGGTGGTGAGGAGAGGGGTGGGATGAAGGGAATACTACTTGCAGGGTGACGTGTTTATTTGTTGAGGTGACTGTGTATGCAACTGTGTATATGTATGTGTGTCCATACAGTATAGACACAGAGATCCAAGGTGTCTGCTCCCACTGACTCATTCCTCTCTGGGGTTAAATGGGGACCTCAGAGGTGCTGGGCAGTAGGCTAAACCCTTTACTTGGGATTTCTCACAGAACAGCCCAGTCTGGGAAGACTGGGGTGAATTTTCCCTGCCTGGACATGAATTAATACACTGTGTGGCTGTGGGCAGATCACTCACCCTGCCTGATCTCAGACTCCACACCTGTGAACTGGATTCAGAGGTCAGCCCTGGCCATCTTCCAGGATGAGGTGACTCTGGGTGTATGTGTGTGCACTTGTGCGTGTGTATGTGACTCTGTGTGAGCATGTGCATGTCTGGGTGTGTACCTCTGGCTGGACTGATGTGACTTGGTGTGAGAACGTGTGTAAGTACATGTGTGTGTACACATGTCTGAGTCTGTGAGTGACTGGGTGTAGTATGTAGGGGGAGGGTGTGTGTCTATCTGTGTTCAACTCCGGGTGTGTGAGTTTGTGTACTTCTTGTGTGTGTCTGGCTGGCTGTGTGTCACTCAGTGTGAGAGTGTGTGTAGGTGCATGTGTGTACACACGTCTGGGTGTGTGTTTTGCATATATACCCATGGCATCATATCTGGGCATGTGTCGTATCTGCAAACCTGTTCACATTCCTGTCTGGAATTTGTGCACCTCTGTTTCTTGTAGTGTGTTGGCTGGGGCTTTGCCTGGCTGTGGCCATGGGGTGTGTACTGTTGGCAGCTCTTGCCTGCTGTCAGTGCAGCTGTGGGGCCACCTCTCTTGTTGTGTCTGCTGCCCGTATCTCCATCCCTCCCTCCTGACAGCTCAGAAATGTTCACTCCCTTGAGGCCACCCAGGGACAGCTGTGGGGTGGGGAGGGGTGAGGTGCTGCTTCTGGGGAGGACGGGGGCTCGGCCAGCTGGGCCCACAGAGGTTCCTGGCAGCACCAACCTGCCCACAGGGGCTCCCAGGCCATACCTCTAATTGAAGCAGGCTGCGGAGGCAGGGGACCCAGGGGACAGGACAAGTGGGGCCAGGAGGGGTGAGGGGCAGTCCTTGGGCCCTCTATATTTAGCCCCATTTTCGGTAAGTGCTAACGAGAAGCTGGCCTAAGTCTGCTAAAACTGGCGGGGGGAAATGCAGAGGAGAAGTGAAAGTCCGGGGAGGGAGGAGTGGGAGGGCGGACAGGACCCAGAGTCCCAGGCCTGGGGCAGTCGGGCAAGCGAGTGTGAGCTCAGGGCTGGGCAGCCCTGATGGAGGGGGCTCTGACCTGAGGAAGGTGGGATTCAAGGGGCAACATGGCTCCAAGGGGCCTGGTAGGGCTATGCATTGCTTTTTCTCTTTCAGTTCCCCTAAAATATTACACATTACCTATGATGAGGGGTGGGAATAGCCATACATAACCAACCAATTTTTTGTGTGTGAATGAGGCTTTGAGAGGGGCTTCTGAAGGTGCCAGGGGATGGAGCACATTAGAATCACCGGGAGGGGGCTAGGTGCGGTGGCTCATACCTGTAATCCCAGCACTTTGGGAGGCCGAGGTGGGCGGATCACTTGAGGTCAGGAGTTCAAGACCAGCCTGCCCAACATGGCAAAACCCCGTCTCTAATAAAAATACAAAAATTAGCCGGGCATGGTGATGCATGCCTGTAATTGCAGCTACTCGGGAGGCTGAGGCAGGAGAATCGCTTGAACCCAGGAGGCAAAGGTTGCAGTGAGCCGAGATCATACCATTGCACTCCAGCCTGGGTGACAGAGTGAGACTCCGTCTAAAAAAAAAAAAAAAGAATCACCTGGAGGGGCTTTTAAATATCTGGATGCCCAACCAAGTCACACCCTGTACCACTGAAATCAGAGAGTCTAGGGTGGGAACAGGCATCAATATTTCTGTAGAGCTGAGTGACAGGCGATGGGCATCTCTGCCTGGGCTGAGGCTGAGGCTGAGGCTGAGCCATTTGATGGACCCTCCAAGTCCATGATTGCCGGTGCCCTGGAGTCCCTGTTAAGGCGTCATTTGGCTTTTAGTCCACGGTGGAAATGGAGCTCCCTGTTCATTCCTGGTAGAAATGATCTGACCCTTCTCTCAGATTGAGCTCTGATAGGGGAGGTGAAAAGAGAAAGGACAAAGGGCAGCAGTTGGCCATTTTGTTGTGGCCCAGCCAAGTGTGGGGCAGGGAGTATGCAGGGATATGTAGGAGTGGTGGGGAGAATTTAGGGAGCATAAGGGTAACAGAATGGTGAAAATTTTCTCTCAAACCACTCCTGTCTTTCCAGCCGTGGTCCCTGCAGAGGAAATCTTACCTTAAAGATTTAAGTTAGGGTTTCTTGGGGATGTTGGGTGACAGTAGAGATAGGGGTTTGTTTTAGACAGGATTGGGCCCTGGTCAGTTAGGGGATTCTTTAATGCATTCATTCATTCCAAAGACATACTCCTAGGCCTATGCAGCAATGACTCCAGCCTGGGCTCCTGAGGAGCCCACAGTTGGGGTGAAGGTCTCTGTCCGGGATGATCAGGATGTGATGGAGAACAGTACAGGGGCAGTGAAGCCCAGAGGAGAGAGACCTGACCATCTGGGGAATCAGGGAGTACTTCACAGAGGAGGTGACATTTGAGCTGGACCTTAAAGAGGAGCAAGAGTTTGCCAGTAGAGAAGGAAAGCGTCACCCAAGTGGGAGACGAGCAGAGGCAAAGGCCTGGGGGAGGGAGATCAGGACCTTGGGGCCACTGATCCACATGTCTTCTGCTGGGCAGTGGTTAGGAACCTGAGATCAGACCTGCCCTTGAAAAATTCCTAGTCTGATAGGGGAGACATACTGGGGCCCGGCTAGCTACAGTCAGCCTCTAAGACAGTGACAAGGGAAGGTGCTAGGGTATGGGGAGCTGGAGAGAGACCTGGCTGGGAGCTGGGGGCATCAAGATGGTGGTTTCATAGAAAACAGAGCTTATGGCCGGGCGTGGTGGCTCACGCCTGTAATCCCAGCACTTTGGGAGGCTGAGGCGGGCAGATCATGAGGTCAGGAGATTGAGACCATCCTGGCTAACACAGTGAAACCCCTTCTCTACCAAATATACAAAAATTAGCCAGTCGTGGTGGCGTGCACCTGTAATCCCAGCTATTTGGGAGCCTGAGGCAGGGAATTGCTTGAACCCGGGAGACCTCCGGAGCTTGCAGTGAGCCGAGATCCCACCACTGCACTCCAGCCTGGGCAACATAGCGAGACTCCATCTCAAAAAAAAAGAAAAAGAAAAGAAAACAGAGCTTATGCTGGGTTCTGAAGGATGAGTCGGGGGTCGCCAAGTGGACAGATTGGGGAGCAGTGTTCCAGGCAGAGGGAACAGCCCATGCCAAGGCCTCAGGAAATGTTTTAAATGGCAGAGTGCAGGCGTGGTGGCTCACGCCTGTAATCCCAGAACTTTGGGAGGCCAAGGCATGAGGATCATTTGAGCCCACAAGTCTGAGATCAGCCTGGGCCCATTTTTTTTAAGGAGACCCGTCTCTATAAAAAAAATGTTTTTTTTTTTTTTAATTAGCTGGATGTGGTGGTGCACACCTGTAGTCCCAGCTACTCAGGAGGCTGGGACGGGAGGATAGCTTGACCCCAAGAGGTCGAGGCTACAGTGAGCTGTGATTGTGCCACTGCATTCCACGCTGGCCGACAGAGCAAGACTCTTGTCTCAAAAAATAAATAAAATAAAATAAATAGCAGGGAGACAGTAGGAGAGGGGTGGGAAGTAGTAGGAAACACAGACTGCTGCGGAGAGGGACAGTCAGCAGTTACAACCTGTTCTGGGCTTGTGATGCTGGGGACCCAGTGATGAGTCAGACCAGGCCTGTCGCATTGGTCTTGTGGGGAAGGGACCTGGACACAGACAGCCACAACTGGGGGCTCGGGGATGGGACAGCAGGAGGGCAGGGGCTGTGACAGGCTGTCTTAGTTTGCTAGGGCTTCCACAGCAAAGTACCACAGACTAGGTGGCTGAAATAAGAGAAATTCATTCTCACAATTATGGAGGCTGTAAGTTAGAGACGAGGATGTCAGCAGGGTTGGTCTCTTCCAAGGCCTCCCCTTGGCTTGTGGTCGGCTGGTCTTCTCCTGGGTCTTCATATGGTCTTCCCTCTGTTCCCGTCTGTGACCTAATTCCCTCTTTTTCTTCTTCTTCTTTTTTATTTTTATTTTTTTGAGACGGAGTCTTGCTCTGTCACTCAGGCTGTAGTGCAGTGGCGCGATCTCGGCTGCCTGCAACCTCTGCCTCCCGGGTTCAAGCGATTCTCCTACCTCAGCCTCCTGAGTAGCTGGGATTACAGGCACACATCACCACGCCTGGCTGATTTTTGTATTTTTAGTAGAGGTAGGATTTCACATTGTTGGTCAGGCTGATCTCGAACTCCTGAACTGGTGATCTGCCCACCTCGGCCTCCCAAAGTGCTGGGATTACAGGCATGAGCCACCGCGCCCGGCCCCCTCTTCTTATAAGGATGCCAGTCAGATTGCAGTAATGTCCACCCTAATGACCTTATTTTACCTTAATTACGTCTTTAAAGACCCTATCTCCAAATACAATTACATTTTGAGGTACCAGGAATTAGGACTTCAGTGTATGAATTTTGGGAGATGCAACTTAGCCCATAGCAGAGGCTAAAGATGCGTGTGGACTTCCTGGGCTGGCAATGGGGTCTGAGGCTGCCCTGATCTGTGGGCGGGAGAGGGATGCCCAGCTAGGTGGGAGTGTAGAACCTGCACAGCCTGCTGTCAAGAAGACCCCCAAGCAGGGGGAGATGCTCGACATGGTGAAGAGCACTGTGCATGAGCTGCAAGAGAAGAGTGGTACAGGGTGGTGGGCCAGCCCCTGGAGGCCAGGCCCCTCAGCCTGGTTGTTTATTTCTCCAGGAGATAGGGAGGAGCCAGGAAAGGATTGCCCTGAGGCAATGTGGAGCTCTGCTGGAGGGAAGGGGGCCAGAGGAGGCTGAGGCTGCAGTTTTAGGGATGCTAGGAGGGGTGGGATTTAGGACCAGGTTAGAGTTAGTGGTTGCCTGAAGTAGGGCTAAGGTCTGGGTGAATTAGAGCTAGGATCAGACAGGATTCCTGCTTTTACTGCTCCAAAGTCAGGACACACTTGCCGCCCAGCTCCCTTCTTGTCCTTCTTATATCTTGTATCAGTAGCCATTTAATGCCCTGTCCCCAGGGCCAGGAAACAGGACCTGAACTCTGGTAGCATCCTGGGCACCCAGTCTCCACCCCCACCCTCAACAGTCTACATCTTTTTTTTTTTTTGAGACAGAGTCTTGCTTTGTTATCCAAGCTGGAGTGCAGTGGTGCAATCACGGCTCACTGTAGCCTCAACCTCCTGGGCTCAAGCGACCTTCCCATCTCAGCCTACTGAGTAGCTGGGACTGTAGGTGCCCACCACCATCATGCCCGGCCAACTTTTTTATTTTTTGGAGAGACGAGGATTTCACTATGTTGCCCAGGCTGGTCTCAAACTCCTGGCCTCAGGTGATCTACTTGCCTCGGTGCAGTGTGCATCTTAATGGGACTGTGTGCTGGCTTTTTGCTTTTTAGCTTTTAAATGTTTTCTTGCTTGTGTATATAACATAATGTATATACAGTAAAGTGCTCAAATTTTAAGTGTATAGCTTGATGAATTTTTGCATATGTAAGGACCCTGTAACCACCAAACAAGATCCTTTCTCACTTGCTGCAGGCTTCCTCATGCCCTTTCCCAGTCAGTACCCCCAAGGTGCTCACTCATCTGACCGTGATCATCTGCTATCAGCTTGCCTGTTTTTGAATTTCCTGTAATTGGAATCATAAATTATGTCTGCCTTTGTGTTTGGCATCTTTCATTCAGCCTCTTGTCTCCAAGCTTCGGCCATGTGTATGAAGCAGGAGTTTGTTCTTTTTCATTACTGTGGCGTATTTCATTGTATGGACATACCGCATTTTGTTTATCCATTCACCCGTTGATGGCCCCTTAGGCTGTTTCCAGTTTGGGGCCATTATGAAAAGACTGCAGAAGAATTATGCCCATGTCCTTTGATGGGCAGGACACATGTTTCTTTTGGGCAGATACCCAGGAGTGGACGTGCTGCATCTTAGGGGGAGGGCATCTTTTCCGCTTTTCTGAATGGTGCTTGTATCAATTTACACTCCCACCAGCAATGCACGACCTGTCTTTTTAATTAGGAATTTAAAACTCAAGCAGCATTTCACATTGAATAATCCTCAATTGCAAGATTTCTAGACTTTTTTTTTTTTTTTTTGCAGTTACTGAGTTCTTCCTATTTCCTATCCCTTACTTTAGCTCCATTTTTTTTTTTTTTTTGAGACAGGGTCTCACTCTGTCACCCGGGCTGGAGTGCAGTGGTGCAGTCGCAGCTCACTGTATCCTTGACCTCCTGGATTCAAGCGATTCTCCTGCCTCAGCCTCCCCAATAGCTGGGACTACAGGTGCATGCCATCGTGCCCAGCTAATTTTTGTGTCTTTAGTAGACATGGGGTTTCTCCATGTTGCCTAGGCTGGTCTTGAACTCCTGGGTTCAAGAGATCTGGCTGCGTCAGTCTCTCAAAGTGCTGGGATTGCAGGCGTGAACCACTGTGCCTGGCCTAGCTGTCTTCTTTAAGTATCTTGGTGCAGAGCACACTAGAGTTGGACAGCTCCTTTAGTAGGAGTGGGGTCATGGTTTAGGTAGGGATTTTGGAGTGAGTTGTGGGAAGAGTTTGGATCAGGGACAGGGTCGCAGAACAGTTGGGAGTCAAGGTCAGATGAAGGACTTGAACCATCTGGGCACAACTTGGGATTCAAGGTAAGTGGACTAAGGATGGATCAGGCTGAAGCCCAGATTTGTCCTGGGGTATAGGACCAGGAAGGGTTGGATTCAGTTTCAGGATGAGCTTCGGCGAGGGAACTGTTGGAGATGAGATGGCTGGAAGTCAGGACTGGGGGACATTAGACTAGAGTGGATCCGATTAGAAGTAGGAGCCCTGGAGTCATGAAGACCAGGGGTCCAATCAGGGCACATCTACTGTCTTGCTGTGCTTTTGGGGAGGTGACATCCCTTCTTGGAGCCTCAGTTTCCTCCTCTGTAAAACAGGGTAATATTAGCACTAACCGCTAATGTGAGTTGTGAGTCATATCTAGCTCTGTGCTTGGCACTGGTGAGCACTCGCCTTTCTGTGAAAAGTATCAGAGCGCTTTGAGGACAGGCATTTGTCTCCGTGGGTTTATGTGCTTGCTGCTTGCCACCCTCCCTTGGCCGCCTCCTTTCATTTCCTGGGTCTAGGGAGCTATAGATTGGGGTTGTATTACAGGGGTGGACTTGAGACTGCAGTTGGGGTTCAAGCGTGAAGTCCCAGATCAGGTTTAGATTGGAGGACAAGCTCAGGCGTAGAGCCAGATGGAGCTCGGGTTACAGAGGATCAGGTTGGGTCTGCTAGGCCGGTGTGCTAAACCTAGGAACAAAGTCCAGGTGGGAGTGAGATGTGGACGGGGAAAGTGGTGGGGTGGGAAGAGGGCCAGAGGGCGGCTGAATCACACACACTCAGAGATCTGACAACTGCCTCCTTTGGGGATGCTGCAGCCCCATAACATCTCCGAGGCCCCACTCAGAGTGGAAAACATGTCTCACCCGAAACCTGGTAGGGCAGGACGGGAGCCTGGGCGGCCCGCCCCAGGAGGAGGCCCAAGCCTGCTCTCCCTCCTTTGGGACGTCACCAGCTTCCTCCTGGGCAGCTGATACCTTCTCATGACCACCTTCCACCTCCTGCCCTGCCCTTTGCTGCACTGTGGGTAACACCCCTGTGTCACTTTCTGGAGGGGTAAAAGGATAAGGCAAGATCCCCCAAGGCCTGAGGGCCGTGTCTCATCTTGCCAGAGGAGGGCAGAGGCCCGGAATGGGGGACATGTCTCTTGGGAAGAGACACTTCCAAGGTGGCTGGGGGTAAGGGGGGAATTTGGGGGAAAGGCTTGGGGAGTGTGGTGGAATGGGGGCCCGAGAGCCCTCCTGGCTTCCCCTCCTTCACCCCACTTCCATTCCTCCTCTGTCCCCAGAAATAAGAATGTCTAAGCCCCTGGAGGCCGAGAAGCAAGGTCTGGACTCCCCATCAGAGCACACAGGTGGGTAGGCAGGGAGCAGGGGGCAGGGGTCACTGTGGGCAGGGGAAGTGGGGCAGATGGGAAGAGAGCTGGGAGGGGACAGGTGTGGTGGGGGTGGCTGATGACAACACATCCTTTCCCTCTCTTTGCAGACACCGAAAGAAATGGACCAGACACTAATCATCAGGTTAGGAGGGAGTGGATAAGTGGGAGGAGGTGGGAAGGAATGGGGAGAGGGATTCAGAGGGGGCTCTGTGCCGCCTGTGGTAGGAGGGCAGGGAGCGGGGGTGGTCAGAAGCTGCTTCACTCACTATTCCCATCCCCTTGCTCCTACTTTCTCTTTGCAGAACCCCCAAAATAAGACCTCCCCATTCTCCGTGTCCCCAACTGGCCCCAGCACAAAGGTAAGCACCTGTCGGAACAGCCAGGGAAGCGGGCAGCGCTTGGAAGAGGGTCCTCAGGAGACCTGCCTCAGTCCAAGGGCTGAGAGAGCATTGAGGCTTGGTACCTTGGTAACGAGGTTCCTCCCGCCCCTTCTCACTCTTGGGCTCCCACCCCAGGCCTGTGACTCACGCAGGCTCCTTCCCCTTCCCTAGGGGGTGGGGGTGGCCAGGGAAATCCCCCCCAGAGCCCCAGGGCGATGAACAACAGGAAGCCAAAGGCCCGCCCCCATCCCAACTTCCCTGACCCAACAGGGGCCTGCACCACCGCCTGTCCCCCAATATACACATTTAGCGGCCAGCTGAGGTGGGGGTGGGGGGGCTGGCACCAGTTGAGGATAACTGTAGGAACACAGGAGAGAATGACAGGGAGGCTGGAAGCAGCCAGGCAGTGCAAATTCCACATCCAGATGGGGCCCTGTGCCTGGCATTCTGGGCTTCTTGGGGTTGCCTGGGCTCCAATCTCCACCCTCCAGCTTGGTCCAGGGGTAGCAGGCAGGTCCAGAGGCTTGAAGGTAGCACTGGAGGTGGGGGCAGAGAAGGTGTGAGCAGGACTCCAGACCCTGACCAGCGGTGGCTGAGGGATGGGGTGGGAGGCTGGGAACTGCTCCCCACCCTGCTACAGCTTTGCTCTGTGACCATGGGAAAGTCACTTCCCCTCTCTGGGCCTCTCAGTTTCCTCTTCAGTATCATTGGTCGGGGGGAGGGGGCAGTCGGATGGGATGGCCTCTGTGGTTGCCTCCATGTCTGGTGTACCCCCATGCCACCATGAGAGGAGAGGACAAAAGTGCTTTGTGAGCAGGTGTCCTGCTTCTGTGCTGAGCGCTTTGAACGGGGGTCTAGGGGAGACAGGCTCTCGATCTTGACCTCCTTGACCCTCTGATGGCAGGTTTGGCTATTGCCTTAGCCCTCAGAGCACAGCGTGTATCCATTGCTCCCCACCCTGTCCTCAGTTGAATCAGATATTTGCAGTCTGTTCTCAAACTGGCAGCAGGCTTCCTTCTTTTGGGGATGCCAGTGGGACGAAGGGAATGAAGGTTTCTCCCTCCCCTTCCTGGCCTCGGGCTCTGTCCACAACTTGCCCTATACGCCCTGTTTCTCTGGACTTTGCCTCTCAACTTCTCTCCATCTCTTCTGTGTCAGTCTTTCCCTAACTGAAGTGATTCATGTGCTCCTATCACGGTCTCAGGCATAAGACCACTGTGTGCAACTATTTACATAATAATTTTGTTAATTGGCTCAATTTTTTTTTAAAAAAAACACCCTATTATGGAAAATGTGAAGTGGATACAGAAATAGAAGGGTATAATGAAAATAAACCCCCTAGATACCCATCAATCAGCTTCAACAATTACCAACTCATGAACTGGCTTGCTTTTCAACAGCTTTTTAAATAAATGTTTTTTAAATGGAAATTTCACAAATGGAAAACCAGAATCACTTGCCACGGAAATAAATACGATGATTATTAAAATTTACCCAGAGTCTCTTGTGTGCCGAAGGGTCCTAACCTCAGAAGCCTGTTCTCTGCTTATTAAAAAAGGAGATTAGGGCTCGGCATGGTGGCTCACGCCTGTATTCCCAACAGTTTGGGAGACAAAGAGGGCAGATCACCTGAGGTCAGGAGCTTGAGACCAGCCTGGCCAACACGGTGAAACTTCGACTCTACTAAAAATACAAAAATTAGCCGGGCATGGTGGTGAGTGCCTGTAATCCCAGCTACTTGGTAGGCTGAGGCATTGTGGAGAATTGCTTGTGCCCAGGAGGTAGAGGTTGCAGTGAGCCGAGATTGCACCACTGCACTCCAGCCTGGGAAACAGAGCAAGACTCCAGCTCAAAAAAAAAAAAAAGGAGATTAAGCCAGATGCAGTGGCTCAAGCCTGTAGTCCTAACACTTTGGGAGGCCAAGGTGGGTAGATCGCTTGAGCCCGGGAGTTCAAGACCAGCCTGGGCAACATAGTGAGACCCTGTCTCTACAGAAAATACAAAAATTAGCTGGGTATGCACGCCTGTAGTCTCAGCTACTTGAGACAGAGGCAGGAGGATCACTTGAGTCTGGGAAGTTGAGGCTACAGTGAGTCCTGATGGCGCCACTGCACTCCAGCTTGGGTGACAGAGCAAGACCCTGTCTCAAAAAAATAAAATTAAATTAAAATAAAAGTGGAGATTAGCTAGTATTGGAGAGATGGTAAAGACATTCAAGCACCAATCAGAGACTTTAAGATAACCAGAAACAATGAAAAAGCACTGAAAAGGGAATAGTGTGCTCACCATGGCATTCAACTTTTTTTTTAAACTTTTATTTATTTTTTTTTGAGACAGAGTCTCACACTGTCACCCGGGCTGGAGTGCAATGGCGTGATCTCGGCTCACTGCAACCTCCACCTCCCGGGTTCAAGCGATTTTTGAGGCGGAGTCTCACTCTGTCGCCCAGGCTGGAGTGCGGTGGCGCCATCTCGGCTCACTGCACCTCTGCCTCCCGGGTTCAAGTGATTCTCTTGCCTTAGCCTCCCAATTAGCTGGGATTACAGATGTGTGCCACCATGCCTGGCTAATTTTTGTATTTTAGTAGAGATGGGGTTTCACCATGTTGGCCAGGCTGGTCTCGAACTCCTGACCTCAAGTGATCCTCCCGCCTCGGCTCCCAAAGTGCTGGGATTAAGGGGTGAGCCACCACGCTCAGCCTATTTTTAAAAAAACTTTGTATTAAAATATGATACACATTAAAAACACACACAGATCTTCAATGTATGACTCTGTGAACTTTCAGAAACTTAGCACACCCATGTCACTAGCACCAGATCAAGAAGCAGAGCACGACCAGCCTTCCAGAGGCCCTTAATGTCCCTACCAGGGATAGCCGCTACCCTGACTTCTCATACTCAGTGTCATGTCATGCTGCATCTCTGCAGCGCTTTTTTTTAACCTCCCTCTCTCTCTCTTTTTTTTTTTTTTTTTTAAGAGACGGTGTCTCACTCTGTTGCCCAGGCTAGTCTCAAACTCCTGGCCTCAAGCAATCCTCCTGCCTCAGCCTCCCAAAATGCTAGGATTACAGGCATGAGCCACCACACTTGGCGTCTGTAGCTCTTAAACTTTCTAATACTTATATTCCATAATTTGGGACATGCCATTCACTATCTATTGTGTGGCCTTTCCTTGGCCTCTGTTTGTCTCTGTCCACATTTCAAATATCACCCCCCTGCCAACACACTGAGTCATTTTGCCCAAGTTGCTTTCCCTCTCTGGACTGCCTTTTACAAAATGGTGTTGGGCTGTCAGGCTGAAGGATGATCCCACTGTCCACTTTAGGCCTGAGGGTGTGTGATCCATCAGGCCATGCCTTCTCCCACCACTGTGTGTGCTTTAGCCAACAGGCCTTTCAGCCAACAACTGCTGTTGTCTGGCTTTTTACCTAGGAGCAGAGGAAGCCAGGGTGGCTCTATGATGGTCTGTTCTGTGTGTATGGTGAAAGATGTGTCCATATCATATTCAGAGAGACATGGAGAGGCTTGGCAGACTTCGGGGTGGAGGCTGAAGCCTGGCATTTCCTGGGCCACATCTGGCTTGTCCACAATGCAGGACAAATGCTGTGCTTTGCTTATTCTGCCAGTATTTTTGTTCTAGATTTTGAAAAGAGTGGCCAGCAGGAGCCGAGTAGGAGCCAGATAAGACTTCCACTTAGGCAGGCGCTCTCACCAGCCCACCTCCATCCACCCCTACTCCTATCATTCATTTGTGCCCATTTCTGTGAGCATCTGAGTTTGTAGCCCAGGTTCCAAGATGGTGGTTTTTCTTAGTACCTGAAAACCTTTTCTTCCAACAAAGTCTTACTTCATTGGACAAATAAAGGATGCACCTGGCTAGGTGCAGTGGCTTGTGCCTGTAATTCTAGCATTTTGGGAGGCCAAGGCAGGAGGATTGCTTGAGCCTAGGAGTTCAAGACCAGCCTGGGCAACATAGTGATACCCTGTCTCTACAGAAAAATTTAAAAATTAGCCAGGTGTGGTGGCGGGCACCTGTAGTTTCAGCTGCTCGGGAGGCTGAGGTGGGAGGATTGCTTGAGCCTGGGAGGTAGAAGCTGCAGTGAGCTGTGATCATGCCACTGCACTTCAGCTTGGGCAACAGAGCGAGACCTTGTCTCAAAAACAAAAAGAAAAAAAAAAGCAAGAGGGATGCACCTCTACGTGATACAGATGAAGGGTGTGGGACCCAGAACCTGCTTATTTGACCTCCCAGGTGCCCAGTGGGTGTATTTCCCTTTTTTTTTTTTTTTTTTTTTAGAAATGGGGTTTCACCATGTTGGCCAGGCTGGTTTCGAACTCCTGACCTCAAGTGATCCGCCCGCCTCGACCTCCCAAAATGCTAGGGTTACAGGTATGAGCCACCGTGCCCAGCCACCATTTTCCATTTTACAGTCAGGGAAACTGACTCTCAGGAGGGGAAAAGCGCTCTGCAAAGGGGACTTCTCCTGTAGGGAGTTTGGGTGCAGGTGTTGTGTTAGCCCTATCTGATTGATGAGGAAACTGAGGCCAGAGGAGTGGTTTGAAGCTCCCAGCGGTCAGTGCAGGACCACAGGCTGCACCCTCATGTCCACACCCCCGTCTGCCCCTGCTGTGCCAGCCTGATTGCCATTGCCACACATGTGCCCTCTCTTTGGTTCACAGGTGGGCATTCTCTCTGGCCTCCACTTAACATTCTGGGGTCCCGGACCCTGCCTCTCTCCCCCCCAGATCAAGGCTGAAGACCCCAGTGGCGATTCAGCCCCAGCAGCACCCCTGCCCCCCCAGCCGGCCCAGCCTCATCTGCCCCAGGCCCAACTCATGTTGACGGGCAGCCAGCTAGCTGGGGTAAGTACCCAGGGAAGGATGGGGACGAGGAGACAAACCAGCCACCCCTCATCTGTTATAGGGCTAGTGGATGAACTGTTCCACCAAGGCCATGGCCACTCTTTCACACCTGCCTCTTGCCCTCTTCTGTCCTCCAGGAGGTCTTGTCCCCTTACTTGCTTGGCTTAGGCACTAACCCCTCTCTGCCTTCTCTGCTCCTCTTCAACCCCCTGCTCCGATTCCTGCTGTCCCCGACACCCCACAGCTCACGGCACTGATGCCAGCTCAGCAGCAGCTCCTCCTGCAGCAAGCCCAGGCCCAGCTCCTGGCCGCCGCCGTGCAGCAGTCCAGTGCCGCCGCTGCCGCTAACGCCGCTGCCGCCGCCGCCGCCTCCGCCTCCTCCTCTACTTCCTCCTCCTCCTCCTCCTCTGCCTCCTCCTCGACCTCACAGCCCCCAGCCTCCTCTGGGGGGGGTGACCTGCCACCACCACAGCCTGCCAGCCAGCCCCCTGGGACCCCACAGCTCACCTTGTCCCAACCCATCCAGCTTACAGCACAGGTAAGGGCAGCCACTGGGGACCAGGCTCCCTGCAGTGAAGGACATGCAGAAACAGTGAGTGTGTGGGAAGGGGCTGACTGGTCCACATGGACTGTTCTGACCACCAGCCACATTCCAGGCAGTTCCTAGCAACCCTAGGAAGCTTTGGGAGATATTGCTGTCCCATCTTACAGAGAGGTAAAGTGAGGCTCACAGGGAGGAATATCCCACATCATAATCCTCCCTCTGGTGGTGTGTCGGGGGCAGTGCTTCCTATGCATCTTGCTGGGAGTTCACAGCCTCCTGGGAGGTTGAGATTGTTGTCCTCAACTTACAGGTAAGGAAACCAGGAGTCACTCCCGTGAATGGTACCATGTGGGTACAAAACAAAAGGTTGATAATAAGAATGAGTGCCCTACCCTCATCGTGTCCCCTGGTGCATCCAACAAGATGCTCTTTCAAAAAAGGGGCCCGTGATCTATGAGTTGGGAGGTTCTGCATCACCTCCCTGACCCTGGAGCTTTTGCTCTTCCATAGTTAATCATGAATTAGTGGCTGTCTCAGTTTCCTAGGGCTGTCATAACGTAATACCATAAACTGGGTGGCTTAAGGCAACAGAAACATATTGTCTCCAACCACAAGTCCAAACTCAAGGTGTCGGCAGGGCTGTGCTCTCTCTGAAGGCTCCCAGGGAGAATCTGTCCTTGCCTCTTCTGGCTTCCGATGGTGCTGTCAATCCTTGGTGTTCCATAGCTTAGTAGATGGCTCACTCCGATCTCTGCCTCCTCTGTCGTCATATGGCCATCTTCTCTCTGTGCACCTGTCTGTGTATTCAAATTTTTCTGTCTTGTAGGGACACTAGTCATTAGTTTAGGGCCCACCCCAATGACCTCATTTTAACTTGATTACATCTGCAACCCTATTTCCAAATAAGGTCACATTTACAGGTACCAGGAGTGAGGGCTTCCACATATCTTTTTGGGGACACAATTTAACCCCTAACAGTGGCCAATAGAGTTCCCATAAGGACAGCCAGGGGAGCAGAGTGGGAGCTGAGTAGGCTTCCTCTTCCGAAGGGCAGCTGTCTCCAGCCCACTCCTGTCCACCCCTTCCCACATCACCCATTCATGTTGTCTGTCTGGTTTTCATAAGCCTTAGAGCTGTGGCCAAGTTTCAGGGCAGTGAAGGTCGTGGGAAGCCCTACAGCAAAGCCACCTGTTTAACTTCCCTTAGCCTAGCGTTTCCCTCAGTGACTGCTCCACAAAAGGCTTTTCTCTCACTCTGTCCAACCACTTCCACAGAACCCTAGATACAGATGCTGTCCACGCAGGGAGCTGTCCAGCCCTGGTGAGGCTGTTCCCTTGATACAGTTCACCCCAATAATGGCCCATTCCATTATTGACCAATGCTCCCATTTGGGACTTTCCTTAACACTGAGCTGTTAACCTGCCTTCTTAGAACTTCCTTCCACTGGGCCTGGTTCTGTGGAGACACTCTGTAAACTGGGCCCACGGCTCTGTGATGGCTCTTGTAGATGTAGCCTTGTTTTTTTTTTTTTTTTTTTTTGAGATGAGGTCTTGCTTTGTTGCCCAGGCTGGAGAGCAGTGGCGTGATTATGGCTCACTGCAGCCTCAACCTCTTTGGGCTCAAGTAATCCTCCCACCTCAGCCTCCTGAGTAGTTGGGACTACGAGTGCATGCCACCACACCCAGCCAATTTTTTTATATATACATATTTTTTGTAGAGACGGGTTTTGCCATGTTGCCCAGACTGGTCTTGAACTCCTGAGCTCAAGCGATCTGCCCGCCTTGGCTTCTCAAAGTGTGGGATTATAGGCATGAGCCACGGTGTCCGGCCCAGACGTAGCCTTTCAATACCTGGTTCTCCAAGTAACAGTAACTTAGTCTGTTGGGTGCCACCTTTGTTCCAGCACCATGCCAGTGATGGCCTCTTTGCTCCCATGAATCCTCCCCAAAGCTGAGGCTCCAAGGGGTAAAGTGACCTGCCCCAGATTATTCTGTAAGCAAGAGTGGCAGAGCCGGCCTGGAAGTCCAGAGCTCTAACCACATGATCCGCGGCTGCTGCTTTTAGCTGTCCTTCACGGAACATGGTTTCTAGCCCCTCCCACCCCGGCCACCAGAGACTCCAGCAGCAGGTGTTCCATTTGCCTTGTAGCATAGACAGCCCTTTACTGAGCAACGCCAAGGGCTTGGGGCTCTTCACTGGGGCTGGGCTCTTTTGCATCTCAGTGGCCCTGCTCTTGTTCTCTCTTTTCCTGGGAAGTCTGCTCCCTTCCTTTACCTGGACAGTTCCTCTTTATCTAAGCCCCAGCCCAGGAGTCCACACCTCTAGGAAGTCATGATGACTTCCCTCCCTCCAGCTGTGCCTGAATCTGACCGAGGAAATATCAGTTGAAGGAACAAAGACTAGAGGATAGAAGGCGGAACAGGGCAGCCTAGCGCAGACCCAGCCAGGCCACCACCTCTGTGAGCAGCAGGCATTCTTGCCTATGTACTCCTACAGCCACCTCTCCCAGCTCCCCAGGGACCCAGCAGCAGCAAGCTAAGCCTCTACCACCTGCTGTCCAGCCTAGGCCCTGATTGTCAAGGTCTCCTTAAACCCCTCCTCCTTTTCTCTCACTCCTCCTTCCCCAGCTTCCCTCAGCTCTGATCTTTCCCTTTCTGTCCTCAACAAGTGCAAAGCTGGGCCAAGTTTGTTTTCTGGGAATTCTTTCTCACAAACTGACTTGCCCTTTGATGTTATTTCTACAACAGCACCTCTTACAGGCACCATGCTGGGCCCAGGCTGCAGAGGGACCAGCTCTTCCTGACTTACCTACCCACTGCTCCAGCCTTCCCTGGCTCCTAGGCTTGGATGGCTCTCCCGGGCCGCATCTCATGCCCTCCACCCCCCAGTCCACTTCTCATGCCTGCTAAGCTCTGATCCTGCAGTCATTCCACAAACATTTCCTGGCCTCCTGTGTGTCAGGCCATGGCAGGAAGCTGAAGACTTAGGAGTGAGTCACAGCCATCCTTGCCCCTGAGGGGCTCCCCATCCTGCAGTAGAGCAAGCACATCAGTGAGCCACTAAGAAATGTTTCACTTGAAAGATACTAAGAAGCCCAGGAAAGAGAGTAAAAAACACTCATAAATGCTATCCCTTTGAAATTATATAAAGTACCAAGGAAAAGCCCCCTTTCCAGCCCTCTGATGTCAGCTTCCAAAGTAATGCTGGTTAAACAGTTTGGCAGGATCCTTCCCTGCAATCTCCTAGCTTGTACAGACGAAGGGGCAATTATAGTACAGTTTTATAATTTGTCTGTCCATTACTCAGTGTGATGCCTTCTACCGAGGGGGCTGTGTGGATATTTACCGAATCAATGAGGGATGTTTTGCGGCAGATTTTCAATCAAGGATAGGAAAGATATCTCTCCAAGGAAGTATTTCAGAATGTCTGGGGTAGGGGCAGGCATTGATTGAAAACTTACGTTAACAGTTAAAACATCATTTTGTATTGGAGAAGAGGGGGAAAAATTCCTATTTTCCTAATAGGACCATGGCAATAAAGCTTGACAAAATCTTTTAGGCTGCTAGGACCTAGCAAGTGAAAGTTTCCCAAAGAAACCAACTGAGTGTGATGGGAATGGGGGAAGAGAAATGTAATGTGTGTCTGATGGAATCAGGACCCACATCTGTCCAGGCTTTCAGGAGGAGGTGGGATCTGAACTCAGGGGAATGGGAAGGAGTTTGCTGGGAAGGGGCTTCCAGGCTGTGGGAATGGCAAGTGCAAAGTGAGAAAACAGGGCAGGCTGTAGTGGCACAAATAGGGATGGATGAGCTGGGAGGGAGGAGCCAAAGCCCAAGTCCAGGTGGCTGAAGAACACTCAGGAATATTTGGCTCAGATCACTGAAAAGGCCTGGTCTGGAATATCAGGCCCAGCTCCAGGGGTCTGTCTCCCTGTTTCGTTGTAGGGCAGGTAAAATGGGTGTCAGCATTTCCAGACTTGTAGCTATCCTGCCCAGGGAGATAAAATATGTCCTCTGGGCCAGGCGGGGTGGCTCAGGCCTGTAATTCCAGCACTCTGGGAGGCCGAGGTGGGCGGATCACTTGAGGTCAGGAGTTCAAGACCAGTCTGGCCAACATGGTAAAACCCCGTCTCTACTAAAAGTACAAAAATTAGCCGGCCATGGTGGCATGCGCATGTAATCCTAGCTACTTGGGTGGCTGAGGCAAGAGAATTGCTTGAACCCAGAAGGTGGAGGCTGCAATGGGCCAAGATTGTGCCATTGCACTCCAGCCTGGGCAACAGAGTGAGACTCTGTCTCAATAAAACAAACAAAAACACGTCCCCTGGCTAGATTTGTGTCCTTGCCCTCGACCCCAGAGAAGGCAAGGTCAGCCCTACCTGGACCTCGTGACTTGAGGATGGGAAAGTGTAACCCCTGAAAGAGATGGGTTCTGCTGCTTGAATAAGTTGAAGAAGGGGCAGTGGGTACCAGGCCAGTCAAAACTGCCCACCTGGAGGTGTGTGGTCAGTTCATCCACAGGGCCTTGGAGTCCAGGAGCCTGGCCCAGGCATGCCAGTTGTTCCCACTGGTTCCTGGGTTGGGATCTGCTGTTGCCTGTCTGTCCTGGAATTTTAGCATAAGGTAGCATGTGATGTAACATGCAGTCCATATGTAGGTATTTTTTTCTCCCTGTTGAATCGTTCTCTGTTTGTGGTGTTCTGCCCTGATCTCCACAACTTCCTGGGTTCCATGTCACAGGGCCAGCTGCTGGGGGTCCAGAGAAGAACCCACACTGGAGAACGGCCACTCCTCTGCCCCTACTCCCATCTTTAGAACTTGCCCTAGTGGAGTGACTGTACTAATCGTAGAATGGACTGCAGGGGATAGGAGTAGAAACGAGAGCCCAGTAGGAAGTCCTTGAAGGCATACAGATGGGACATGAGGGTGGCTTGAGCCAGGAGGGTGAGGATGGGGGTCCTGGTTGCTATTTTGTATTGATTGGATAGGTCAAGGATGACTCCTAGGATTTTGGCTTCAGCAGCTCGGTGGTAATGACGTGGTTTCCTGAGTTAGGGAAGATGGGAGGAATGGGATGTTTTGGAAGGCTGGGGTAGAGAGCCAGCAGTTTCATTTTGGACGTGTTAGGGTTTGAAGAGTCTATTAATCATCCACATGGGAACACCAACTAAGTAGATGCATATTTGAGGCTGAAGCTCAGCAGAGTATGTGGGCAGGAGCTGGAAGTTGTTAGTTGTCAGGAAGAGAATAAATTTGGCCAGGCACAGTGGCGTATGCCTATAATCGCAACACTTTAGGAGGCCAAAGCAGGAGGACGGCTTGAGGCGAGTTCAAGACTAGCCTGGGCAACATAGAGAGACCCCATATCTTAAAAAAATATATATTAGGCGGAGCTTGCAGTGAGCCGAGATTGTGCCACTGCACTCCAGCCTGGGCGACAGAGCGAGACTCCGTCTCAAAAAAAAAAAAAAAAAAAATATATATATATATATATATATATTAACCAGGTGTGGTGATGCATGCCCATAGCCCCCAAGCTACTTGAGAGGCTGAGGCAGGAGGATCGCTTGAGCATGGGAGGTCAAGATGGCAGTGAGCTGTGATTGCACCATGACACTCCAGCCTGGGAGATAGAGTAAGACCCTGTCTCCAAAGAAAGAGAGAAAGAAAGAAAAGGAAGGAAGGATAGATGGACAGATAGAAGGAAGGAAGGACTCAGCCAGATTGGGTTCCCACCCTCAAGAGCTCACATTCAAGTGTGGTGACATGAGGTGGGCAATGGTAGCAAATGCTCATTTTGAGGGATATGTTGTAATTTCCAAAATGCTTTCTAGATAATATTACTCAGGCCTCAGAACAACCCAGTGAAGAATTAGACATTATTATCCCCATTTTACAGATAAGAAAACTGAGGCCCTGAGAGAGAAATGACTCAGTCATAATGACTGCCATTTATGAAGGACCAATTAAGTGAAGAGGAATCAGGCTAAACCATTCTACACATATTGTCTCATTTAATTCCTTTAACAGCTCCATGAAGTAAGACTTATTGTGGTGTCACCTGAGGAAACTGAGGCTTAAAGAGGGTAAGGAACGGCCTGAGGTGTGTGAGGGGCAGTCAGGATTCTGGGCTCCAAGGCCCAGGTCTCTCCATAACAACTTGCATCGTGATCCTGGACAGTTAAGGAGGCTGAGGCCCAGAGGGAAAGTGGCTTCCCCCAGGCACACAGCAAGAAGCAGGTGAGAGGGCTAAGGCTCAAACCCCCGAGTTTCCAAGCTGGAAGGAACCCTTGCACCCCACTAGTCTAACCTTCCCCTAGGTTAGGCATTTCCTTGTCACTGTTGTTGCCAGGTGGGGATTTTCACCCAGGTGGCTTCCATGGCAGGCACCCACTCCCTTCCCAGGCAGTGTGTCCCACCACCAGACAGACTGAGATTACTCAGAGTGTCAGAAAGCCTGACCTCATTTTAATTTTAAGTTTTATTTTATTTATGTAGTTATTCATTTTTTTAGAGACGAGGTCTTGCTCTATCGCCATCATAACTCACTGCAGTGAGGTGCGGTGGCGCCATCATAACTCACTGCAACCTCGACCTCCTGGCTGAAGCATTCCTCCCACCTCAGCCTCCTGAGCAGCTGAGACTACAGGCACGCGCCATCATATCTGGATAAGTAAAAAAAAAAAAAGTTTGTGGAGATGGGGTTTCACTATGTTGCCCAGCTGGTCTTGAACTTCTGGCCTCAAGTGATCCTCCCACCTCAGCCTCCCAAAGTGCAGGGATTATAAGCATGAGTCACTGCATCCAGCTGAGTTTTATTTTATTTTTAAGTAGCAAATAATCATTGTATATATTTATGGGGTACAATATGATGTTTTGATACAGGTATATATTGTAGAATGATCAAATCAGGCTAATTAGCATACCTATCACCTCAAATATTTATCATTTCTTCGTGGTGAAAACATTTAAAGTACTCTTCTTGCCAGACACAGTGGCGCAGTGTAATCCCAGCTACTTGGGAGTCTGAAGCGGGAGGGTGGCCTGAGCCCAGGAGTTCAAGGCTGCAGTGAGCTATAATCACGCACTGCACTCCAGCCTGGGTAACAGCAAGACCCTGTCTCTTAAAAAACAAAAACAAAAACTAAAACTGAAACTCTCTCTTTGATATTTTGAAATATACAGTACATTATTAGCAGTAGTCACTGTGCAGTAGAACACCAGAATGTATTCCTGTTATCTCACTGAAACTCTGTGTCCATTCTCCGCCTTCCCTTTCCCCATCCATCCTCCCCTCCTCATTTTGAACACAATCTATCACGATATAGTTTACATAGTTCCCAGACCCCACTCCTTCCTGTTCTCCCCTACTCTGGACTTCACTTGTCTTAGAAAGGAAAGATCCAGAACTGGTCACAATTTGCCATATCAGGGATGGCAAAGTAATGTCAACTCATGTGCCAACACCCTTCCAGTCATAGTGGCTGCCAGAGCTTGTGTGGAGGCCCCTAATGGGGGTGCGAGAGGCCATGGGGGATGGGCCGTCTGGCCTGTGCACTGGAGTGAGGTGCAGCACCTGGGCCGTTGCAGCCGGCCAGCTCTGGGGCCCAGCCTTCTCAAGTTCACTGTCATGGCTTTCTCTTCCCCCCCAGGTGGAACTGAGCCCTGGTGGGAAAGTGGGCAATTCACCCATGTATCCTGTAATCCACATATCGATCTTTCTGCCCCCAGTCATAGCCAAAGTCCCAGCTATGGCAAAGTACTGCCAGTCTGTCCTGAGGTTTCACCTCATTCATTCATTGAAAATGTATTGATCACCTATGAGGCTCCTGCATAGGTGATCAAAATACAGCAATGAGCAAGAATCGGTACCGTCCCTTCTCAGCTTTCACAGGCATGCTAGCTCTTGTGCTAGGTTTCCTTAAAGCTTAGGGACAGAGCAGCTGATCCACGAAATATGCCAGCCAAGGTCTTTTCTCTGGCCTGTCTCCACTTACTATAACTTCTCCACCCTCTGACTTGTGTGCTCTGACCCGTGTGCTCTGACTCGGACGTAACACTCCCTCAAGTGGCTTCAGATGGCCATGCTGCTGCTGGATTGTGGAGAAATGGCGCCTCCTGCCGGCTTACCCTAGTCCTGAGCCAACTTACTGTTCCTGTTCACCCAGAATCTTATCTTCTCTCCTTTCTTTCATTTTTTTTTTCTTTGTTTTATTTTGAGACAGGGTCTCGCTGTGTCACCCAGGCTGGAGTGCAGTGGCGTGACCATGGCTCACTGCAGCCTCGACCACCTAGGGTCAGGCCATCCTCCCACCTCAGTCTCCCGAGTAGCTGGGACTACAGGCACGTGCCACCATGCCCGGATTTTTTATAGAGACCCCGTCATGTTGCCCAGACTGGTCTGGAACTCCTGGGCTCAAGCATTCCACCTGTCTCAGCCTCCCAAAGTGCTGGAACCATAGGTGTGAGCCATCATGCCCCACCATCTTTCTCCCCTTCTTTCATTCCTTTAGTTGGCAAATATTTAGTGAATATCACCATGCCCAAGTGCCTTTCTGGGGGAGGATATAGCAGGGAATGAGGTAGATAAGTCTGTGCCCTCTTGGAGCTGACACCCGCTGTAATTGGGGAGATAGGCAGGAAGCAGATAATTGCTATGAAGGAAAGAAAAGAGCGTAATAGAGAGTGTTGGAGGAAAAGGAAGACTTCATAAGAGCATGTGGCCAGAGAAGGCCTCTCTGAGGAGGGGGCGTTTGATGGAGACTTAAATGATGAGGAGGGACCACCTCTGTGTAGCTCTAGAAAGGGTATAGCAAAGGTACTGAGGTGGGGACTTCTTTGTGGGTTCAGTAACAGGAAGGAGACCAGTGGGGCTGGATCAGAGTTAGGGAGTTAGAGTTGTGTGAGGCAAGGACTCCTTCCTTGCCTCTCCTAGGCAAGCGGGGGTGGTGGGCAGGCCATGCAGGGCCATGGCCTGGATCTGGATTATACCACAAATGTGATGAAAATCAGTAGAGGCCTTATGGCTTAATTTATATTTTAGAACAGGGACTTGGACTCCATAGACCACCCCTAGAAGAGTGTGTGCATAGAATTCAGAGTCCGTGAACTTGGATGGGAAAAAAATTACATCTCAATTTTTACTATCTTCTGACCAAACCATAGCATGTCCCTCTATCATGAACATAGACAACAGACAACAGTAGTATTAGCTGTACTCAGACTTTGCCACCAAGAGAATGCACGCAGATTTTCAAATTCTCTTATAGTTGTTGCAGATCTCTCAAAATACTGTTTTCACTCATGATTGCTTTGAAATTACAGTAGTCATCAGATCTATTGCTGGATCTTGTTACTTAATGTGCTAATAAAGAAACCCATAAATGATTATATGACCACTCAAAATATGTTTCATGACTATATTTTTTAAAATTTTAATTAATTTTTTTTTGAGACGGAGTCTCACTCTGTTGCTCAGCTGGAGTGCAGTGGCGTGATCTCAGCTCACTGAAACCTCTGCCTCCTGGGTTCAAGTGATTCTCCTTCCTCAGCCTCCTGTGTAGCTGCAACTACAGGTGCCCGCCACCACACCTGGCTAATTTTTGTCTGTATTTTTTGGTAGAGATGGGGTTTCACCATGTTGGCCAGGCTGGTCTCGAACTCCTGACCTCAAGTGATTCGCCCGCCTTGGCCTCCCAAAATGCTGGGATTACAGGCATTAGCCATCGCACCCAGCCAAATTTTAATTAATTAATTTAATTTTATTTTATTTTATTTTGTTTTTTGGAGACGGGTGTCTCCCTTTGTTGCTTAGGCTTCAGTGCCATGGTGTGTTCATAGCATACTGCCACCTCAAACTCTTGGGTTCAAGGGATCCTCCCACCTCAGCATCCCGAGTAGCTGGGACCACAGGCATGCACCACCATGCCTGGCTAATTTTCCTTCTCCTTCTTCTCCTTCTCCTCCTCCTCCTCCTCCCCTCCTCCCCCTCCTCCCCCTCCTCCCCCTCCTCCCCCTCCTCCCCCTCCTCCCCCTCCTTCCTCTCCTCCCCTCCCCCTCCTCCCCTTCCTCCCCCTCCCCCTCCTCGTCCTCCTCCCCCTCCCCCTCCTTGTCCTCCTCCCCTCCTTCTCCCCCCCTCCCCCTCCCCCTCCCCCTCCTTCTCCTCCTCCTCCTCCTCTTCTTCCTCCTCCTCTTCCTCCTCCTTCTCCTCCTCCTCCTCCTCCTTCTTTTTTTTTTTTTTTTTTTTTATAGAGACAGGCTCTTGCCATCTTGCCTAGGCTGGTCTCAAACTCTTGGGCTCAAAAGATTCTCACATCTAGCCTCCCAAAGTGCTGGAATTATAGGCATGAGCCACTGTGTCCAGCTAGTTTTTATTTTAGATTCAGGGATACATGTGTAGGTATGTTACAAGGGTTATATTGCATGGATGCTGAGATTTGGGGTATAATTTTTCCTGTCACCCAGATAGTGAACATAGTACCCAGTAGGAAGTTTTTCAGCCCTTGCCCTCCTCCCTCCCTTTGGAGTCCCTAGTGATGATGACTATAATTCTATGTGATTGATTTCATTTGAAATTCTATATATCTGGCTGGGCATGGTGGCTCACACCTGTGACCCCAGTACTTTGAGAGGACGAGGTGGGTGGATCATCTGAGGTTGGGAGTTTGAGACCAGCCTAGCCAACACGGTGAAACCCCTTCTCTACTAAAAATACAAAAATTAGCTGGGCATGGGCATGGTGGGTGCCCTGTAGCCTCAGCTACTTGGAAGTCTGAGGCAGGATAATTGCTTGAACCCGGGAGGCAGAGGTTGCAGTGAGCCAAGATGGAGCCACTGTACTCCAGCCACGGTGACAGAGGGAGACTCCATCTCGTCTCAAAAAAAGAAAGAAACAGAGAGAGAGAAGGGAAAGAAAGAAAAGAAAGAAAAAGAAAGAAAGAAAGAAAAGGAAGAAAAAGAAAGAAAGAAAAAGAAAGAAAGAAAGAAAGAAAGAGAAAGAAAGAAAGAAAGATCTCATATATCATATGTTATGTGTTTTTAATTCTGAGAAGAGGGCAATGGGTTTTTTTTTTTTTTCGGATGCTGAAGAATTCAGGGCACAAAAATGTTTAGAACTCTATTGTTTTAGACCCCTCTCTGCCTGCCTGGGGGCGAATGGATGGTCTGGGGTAGAAGGATGGTGGTTTGGACCAGGACATTCACTGTGGACAGGAAGAGATGTAGAGGGAACTGGGAGGACTTGCAGATGGATTGGATGGATGGGGAGAGGAAGAGAAGGAGGGATTAAGGCTGACCCCTAAGTCTCTGGTCTGAGAAACTAGACAGGGATGTGGTTAAATGTTTCCCATCTGAACTTCTCACCATGAGACCTTCTGCAAACTGGGATGCACTTTCCCCATTCTTTCCTCTCTCTGATGATTCAGAATGAAACCCACAGACACCTCCCTAGGCTTCTGGAGGAAAGGGGAATTTTCACTGAGAGTCATGCTAGGGCTTCACAGTTGATCCACATCTGGAGGGAGGTGACCATGGAGGTGTTACTGGGCTGGGGTAGCTAGGAAAGGGAAGGCAGGGTGGACATTGTTTCACAGGATAGAGTGCTAGGACTTCAGAACCCTTAAGCTAGATTCTGAGATGATTAGCAGCAAGAGTGAGAGAGGTCAGGAGCACAGGAGTACCCAGCCCACTGCCATACGCGGAATAAGCAGAGGCACCCCCAGGGGGTCAGGGAATAGCGCTGAGCTGTCGAAAAGCAGGGATGTTGATCAGCAGTGACTGTTTGGGGGGGTGTGGGTGAGACACTGGGATATTTATTTACTCAGGCCAGGTACGTGTTTCAAATCCCAGAGGTATGGATGGATTTACAGTGTGGCCTTCTGGTATGGTTTTCCAGACATCAGCTATGCATACCCAAGCAAATATCCAGATATATTCTTTTTTTGTGTGTGTGACACAATCAGTACCACCTCATACCCTCTGTTCTGCCTCTTGAGCTTTCCACTCAGCAGGACATCCTGCAGATTGTTCCATATCAGGACACAAAGAGACTCCTCATTCTTGTTGATGACTGCATAGTATTCCACTGTAGAGCTCTACCCTCATTCATCCAACCCGTCCTGTCTTGCTGCATGCTCAGCTACCTTCTACTCTTTTGCCAGAATGCCACTTGTTGCTAGGAATAGCCTTCTAGAGAGGTAATTTTTCACCTCTCTAGAAGGCTATTCCCAGCCTTCTAGAGTGAGAATAGATAAATTT
This sequence comes from Symphalangus syndactylus, assembly GCF_028878055.3. NCBI lineage: Eukaryota > Metazoa > Chordata > Mammalia > Primates > Hylobatidae > Symphalangus > Symphalangus syndactylus. The sequence goes on from NC_072439.2 coordinate 20,377,045, forward strand.
CTAGCAGTGGAATGGCTGAGTTGAAGGCTGTGTGCAGTTGTAATTTTGACAGACATTGCCAAATCACCCTCTCACCAGCATGTATAAGAATGTGTGTTTCCCCACACTCCCCAATGTAGTATTACACACTATTTTTATATTTGGTGATCTGAGAGGTAAAAATGATATCTCAGTGCAATTGCAGTCGTGTTTATCTTATTGCAAGTCAATCTATTTCCATCCAGAGCTGTTCACATTTATTTCACTGGGCACTCTCCAGACCTGTCTGTCAGCCACATTACTACTGGGTTGTCAGTTTTTTACTTATGGATTTGTAATCACTATTTTTTTCTTCTTCTTTTTTAATTATATAGAGTTATTTGCAAAATCACTCTTTGTATATTAAAGAAATGAGCCCCTTCTGGGCTGGGCGGGGTGGCTCACGCCTGTAATCCCAGCACTTTGGGAGGACTAAGTGGGCGGATCACAAGGTCAGGAGATCGAGACCATCTTGGCTAACATGGTGAAACCCTGTCTCTACTAAAAATACAAAAAAATTAGCCAGGCGTGGTGGCGGGCGCCTGTAGTCCCAGCTACTTGGGAGGCTGAGGCAGGAGAATGGCATGAACCCAGGAGGCGGAGCTTGCAGTGAGCCGAGATGGTGCCACTGCACTCCAGACTGGGCAACAGAGCGAGACTCCATCTCAAAAAAAAAAAAGAAAGAAATGAGCCCCTTCTGTTGAATTGCTTATATATTTTCCCAGTTTGTTCACTTCTTGGCACATCAAATTGGTCTTTAGAATAATAGCATTGGGAAGAATTGAGGGGCATGTGCCAACCCCCACAATTTCCCAGAAGGAAAAAAATTGTAAGTGACATGTTATAGCTTTCAACTCTACATAAAATTTGCCAAGTAAATGATGAAGCATCAGTCTTGGTTCATTAACATATCTATGTGGAACACCTACTGGGTGCCAGGTGCTGTTCTAGGCACCGAGGATACAGCGATGACTGAAACAGTCAAGATCATGCTCTCATGGAGCTGATGTTCCAGTGAGAGGGGCATGTCATGAATAAGTAAACAGGAGGAGCGATGCCTGGAGATGGTGATAAGCCTTCTGAGGGAGATGAAATGGGGTGATAAGGGGAGGCCGGGCCGGGGGCTGGTGTAGACTGGGTGGTCAGAGGGCACCTCTGAGAGGGTGACTTTGTGTTAGGACCCAGGCATTAGTGTCAGAAGTAGAACTGCCCAGTAGAGGGAACAGCATGTGTAAAGGCCCTGAGGCAGGAACATGCTTGGTGCATTTGAAAAAAAAAAAACAGAAAAGGGCTAAATGGCTGGAGCACAGCCAAGGAGGGAGAGGGCGGTGGGAGATGAGCACAGGCCTCAGTATAAAGGGACTTGTAGGCAGGTGAGGGGTTTTGTTTGCATTGTTGAGGGCTATGAGAAGCCATTGGATTGTGTGTGTAAGGCGGTTTTGCTTTTTCTTTCAGAAATGTTTAAACGTAAAAGTAGAGAATTATGTCATACTCTTCACCAAGCTCAATAGATGTCAACATTTTGCCAGTCCTATTGGCAAATAGGATTTCATCTAAACTCACTTTTTTTGGTGGGTGGAGGATTGGATTTTTTTTCCTCTCCCTCTTTCCCTACCTCATCCCCCCTTTTTTCCCTTTATTTTACTTTATTTTTTACTCACCACTATACAAACAAGATTTTTTTTTTTTTTGAGATGGGGGTCTCACTATGTTGCCCAGGCTGGTCTTGGACTCCTGGCCTCAAGCAGTCCTCCTGCCTCAACCACCCAAGGTGCTGGGATTACAAGCACATACCACTGTGCCTGGCCCTGTCTTAAAAAATACTTTTATTAAAATATAATGCATATATAAAGGTGCACAAATCATAGGTATACAGCTATGAGCACTCCCATGGAACTGGTACCCAGATCTAGAAATAATGTGGCCAGCTCCCAGAAGCCCCCTGGTGTCCCTTTTCAGTCTTTACTCCCCAAACTTCAACCATTAGAATCGTACAGGATGTTCTCTGTCATGACTAGCTCTCTCACTGATTATGTTTGGGAAGTCTATGTTGTGGCATGTAACCGTGACTTGTGGACTGCTCATTCTCGTTGCTGTAGCTTCCACTGAAACAGTTTCTTACCCATTCTACTGTCGTGCGCGCTTGGGCTATCTTCAAGTCCTGCCTATTTCAGATGGTCCACGTGAACATTGTAGTACACGTCTTGTGGTAAACACATACACATGTATGGTGGGTTACATGCAGGAGTGGAGTTGCTGGGTCATAAGGGTGGTGTATGTTCAGCTTTCTTATTATTTATTTATTTATTTATTTATTTTAGATGGAGTCTCGCACTGTTGCCCGAGCTGGAGTGCAGTGGAGCAATCTGAACTCACTGCAACCTCCGCCTCCCAGCTTCAAGCGATTCTCCTGCCTCAGCCTCCCAAGCAGCTGGGATTAGAGGCGCCCACCACCACGCCCAGCTAATTTTTTGTATTTTTAGTAGAGATGGGGCTCCACTATGTTGGCCAGGCTGGTCTCAAACTGCTGACCTCGTGATCCTCCCGCCTCGGCCTCCCAAAGTGCTGGGATTACAGGCATGAGCCACCAAGCCCGGCCAGCTTTCTTAGATAGCGCCTATATTAGTTTGCTAGGGCTGCCAAAACAAAGAACCACAAACTGGGTGACTTGAGAGAAATATATTGCCTGACAATTCTGGAGGGTGGAAGTCAGAAATCAAGCTGTCAGCAGGGTTGTGAGGGAAGGATCTGTCCCTTCTGAGGGCTGTGAGGGAGAGATCTGTTTAGGCCTCTCTCCTTGGCTTGCAGGTGGCTGTCTTTTCCCTGTGTCTCTTCACATCATCTTCCTGTTATCCATGTCTATGTCCAAATTTGACCTTTTTATAAGGACACAAGTCATATAGGATTACAGCCCACCCTAATGACCTCATTTTAACTTGATCATCTGCCAAAGACCCTATCTCCAAATAAGGTTAATCTCTGAGGTTCTGGGGGTTAGGATTCCAACATATCTTTTTGGGGGGTGGCAGGGAGTCGGGGGAGACACTGCAACCTATAACAGTGCTAAAGAGCTTCCCGAAGTGGTTGTACTAATTTACACTACTTGCTGGAGTATTTTAAAGCTAATTCCAGACATGAAATCATTTGCCTTGGGAGGGTTTTTTGTTTGTTTGTTTTGTTTTTTGAGACAGAGTCTTGCTCTGTCACCCAGGCTGGAGTGCAGAGACACAGTGGCATGATCTCAGCCCATTGCAATCTCCGCCTCTGGGTTCAAGCGATTCTCCTGCCTCAGCCTCCCTAGTAGCTGGGACTACAAGTGTGTGCCACCACGCCTGGCTAATTGTTTGTATTTTTAGTAGAGACAGGGTTTCACTGTGTTAGCCAGGATGGTCTCGATCTCCTGACCTCGTGATCTGCCTGCCTCGGCCTCCCAAATTGCTGGGATTACAGGTGTGAGCCACCGTGCCTGGTCAGGAGTATTTTTAAAGGAGGAAAGACCTGGTCTGGTTTACAATTTTATTATTTATTTATTTATTTATTTATTTATTTATTTATTTTTGAGACAGAGTCTCGCTCTGTCATCCAGGTTGGAGTGAAGGGGCGTGATCTCAGCTCACTGCAACTTATGCCTCCCAGGTTCAAGCAATTCTCCTGCATCAGCCTCTGGAGTAGCTGGGACTACAGGCGTGTACCACCACACCAGGCTAATTTTGTATTTTTAGTAGAGATGGGATTTTGCCATGTTGGCCAGGCTGGTCTTAAACGCCTGGCCTCAGGTGTGTCCGCCTGCCTCGGCCTCCCAAATTGCTGGGATTACAGGCATGAGTCACCACACCCAGCCTGGCTTACATTTTTAAATGATTCTATTTGTTCTGCGGAAATGTTAAAACAAGGCAAATATTTCATCAAGAAAGAAAGGGTAGCCGGGAGCGGTGGCTCACGCCTGTAATCCCAGCACTTTGGGAGGCCGAGGCGGGCAGATCACGAGGTCAGGAGATTGAGACCATCCTGGCTATCATGGTGAAACCGTCTCTACTAAAAATACAAAAAATTAGCCGGGCGTGGTGGCAGGCACCTGTAGTCCCAGCTACTCGGGAGGCTGATGCAGGAGAATGGCGTGAACCCGGGAGGCGGAGCTTGTAGTGAGCTGAGATCACGCCACTGCACTCCAGCCTGGGCAACAGAGCAAGACTCTGTCTCAAAAAAAAAAAAAAAGAAAGAAAGAAAGGGTAAATAAAGAGTGAGCCCTCCCAGGACTGCCCAGTTGGGACTCTCTGGTACCCCATGGTAGAAGCCTCTGGGTGCCCTTAGCTCAGGGATGCCATTCAGAGTCCGAGGGGATGATCCCTCACTGCCCAGTGCCAAATCGCCATGTGGAGCCGCTTCCTGGTTTCAGCCCCTCAGGGTTCAGGTGATGCAGAGAGGATGAAACCCAGCCAGGACTCAGGCTGTCTTTCTGTCCACCCCGCTCCCTGCCAGGACATACAGCAGCTCCTCCAGCTCCAGCAGCTGGTGCTTGTGCCAGGCCACCACCTCCAGCCACCTGCTCAGTTCCTGCTACCGCAGGCCCAGCAGAGCCAGCCAGGTAAGGCCCCCACCCCAGATGGCCTCTCTGATGCCTCCACAGAACTTCCTCACCTTCCCCTCCCCCTCACCCTGTGTGTTTCCCCTTGTCTCTCCAGGCCTGCTACCGACACCAAATCTATTCCAGCTACCTCAGCAAACCCAGGGAGCTCTTCTGACCTCCCAGCCCCGGGCCGGGCTTCCCACACAGGTGAGACTGTCCATTGAGTGCACCAGGCCAGGCCAGCAGCAAGGCCTGCTGAAAGCTGGGTAAACGGGGGCGGGGGGTGAGTGAGAGTCTCCTTTCCATTTGACCCAGCCACACTCTGCCAGTGATTTGCTGTGAGACCTCAGGCAAGCCCATCTCCCTGTTTGGGTCAGCCTCTTCCTCTATAGAATGACGGGAGCTGGCCCAGACAAATGGTTCTTAACCCTTTCAAGCACATGGGCTCCTTTGAGAATATGATGAAAGATTTAGATCTGATCCCCATTCCCCCAAAATGCTCATGTGTAAAAACACACAAAATTGCAGGGGGTTGTGAGCCTTTAGGTTACAAATGCCTCGGGCCTCTTCCAGCACTGCAACAGAGGATTCTCTGAACAAGGCATTCGTTAGGTAATTATTTCACATCCACTTCCCAGACTGGAGACCGAAAACAAGGCCCACAGGTGTCTTTTATTTGGCTGTTGTCAACTAAATTCCCAGAAAGCACCACATTTCCAGCTCCTCTTGATAAACCAGAAAATCTGGTAGGGCTGTAACTGTGTCTATGTGGTGGCTTGGCGCAGTGAGCAGTTGGCTTGGCCACTGGAAGGAGCAGAGGCCCCTTAGGGTGCCAGCTCTCCAGGCCACCTTGGCACCTGGACCCCAAGGCCTTTCTTTCAGTTTGCTGCCTGAGTTCTAGACTTTAATGATAATTTTCACTACCTTTAAATGAATTTCAAAGTTTTTTTCTACCCATTTTTTTATAGCCCTTTAAAAAAATATATGTGAACTATTTCAAGACTGACTGAAGAGATTAGAGACTAATACAGGTCTTAACTGCAGTTCTGAAATCCCAAATGCTCAGAAAGTCAAATTGTTCTTGCACCATTGGCATGAGAACTCGTTTGACTGCAAAACCTGCCCTGCCAGGATATAAGCCAGTGTATGACTTTTCTTTGTCCCTCTTGGTATGGCATTTTTGCTGCTGCAAAACTGTTACTGTATCTGATTATGGAGTAATATCCTTGACCCTGGTCGGGGGGGGCAGGCCACATTATCTATGATATACATCCTATGTAGGCTTTCTTTTTTTCTGTTTTTTTTTTTTTTTTTTTTTTTGAGATGGAGTCTTGCTGTGTTGCCCAGGCTGGAGTGCAGCGGCTCAATATCAGTTCACTGCACCCTCTGCCTCCCAGGTTCAAGCGATTCTCCTGCCTCAGCCTCCCAAGTAGCTGGGATTACAGGCATGCACCACCACACCCAGCTAATTTTTGTATTTTTAGTAGAGATGGGGTTTCACCATGTTGGCCAGGCTGGTCTTGAACTCCTGACTTCAGGTGATCCACCTGCCTCAGACTCCTAAAGTGCTGGGATTACAGGCATGAGCCACTGTGCCTGGCTGCCTATGTAGGTTTTCTGAAAACTGAAACAGGCACGGTGGTGCATGCCTATATTCTCAGCTCCTTGTGAACCTGAGGCAAGAGGATCACTTGAGCCTAGGAGTTTGAGGCCAGCCTGGGCAACATAGCGAGACTGGTCTCTAAAACAACAACAAAACCTGAGAGGGGTGAGAATAGGTGGATGATGAGAAATTACTTAATGGAGGCCGGGTGTGGTGGCTCACGCTTGTAATCCCAGCATTTTGGGAGGCCGAGGCAGGCGGATCACAAGGTCAGGAGATAGAGACCACGGTGAAACCCCGTCTCTACTAAAAATACAAAAAAATTAGCCGGGCGTGGTGGTGGGCGCCTGTAGTCCCAGCTACTCGGAGAGGCTGAGGCAGGAGAATGGCGTGAACCCGGGAGGCGGAGCTTGCAGTGAGTCGAGATCACGCCACTGCACTCCAGCCTGGGCGACAGAGCCAGACTCCGTCTCAAAAAAAAAAAAAAAAAAAAAAAAAAAAGCAAAAAACAATAAAAAAGAAATTACTTAATGGGTACAATGTACACTGTTTGGGTGATGGATACACTAAAAGCCTACGCCTCATCACTACCCAATACATTTGTGTAACAAAATTGCACTTGTACCTCTTAACATTTTGTTTTTTGTTTGAGACAGGGTCTTACTCTGTCACCCAGGCTGGAGTGCAGTGGTGTGATCACAGCTTACTGCAGCCCCAGCCTCCTGGGCTCAAGTGAAGTAGTCCCCATCCCTCCTGAGTAGCTGATACTACAGTCACACCCCACATGCTTGGTTAATTTTTAAAATTTTTGTAGAGATAGGGTTTCACCATGTTGCCCAGGCTAGTCTCAAATTCCTGTGCTCAAGCGATCCTCCCACTTTGGCTTCCTAAAGTATTGGGATTACAGGTGTGAGCTATTGCACCCGGCTGTCCTTAAATTTATACAAAAAAAAAGGTGGGGCACAGTGGTCACCCCTGTAATCCCAGCACTTTGGGAGGCCAAAGCAGGTGGATCACCTGAGGTCAGGAGTTCAAGACCAGCCTGACCAACATGAAGAAACCCCATCTCTACTAAAAATACAAAATTAGCCAGGTGTGGTGGCGTATGCCTATAATCCCAGCTACTTGGGAGGCTGAGGCAGGAGAATCACTTGAACCCAGGAGGCAGAGGTTATGATGAGCCAAGATCACACCATTGCATTCCAGCCTAGGCAACAAGGGTGAAACTCCATCTCAAAAAAAAAAAAAAAAAAAAAAAAAAATTCCTAAACATCTGCCCCAGCATTTTGGAGAATAATGGATCAAGGACCTGAGTGACAAACATCCCTGTACCCACCACCTGCTTCATATCCTTTATTTTTAGGGCAATGAAGAATCCCAGATAGAGCTGTTGCTTTTTTGTAAATCTCCCTAATTGCCCTCCCAGTCCTTTTTTTTTTTTTTTAACTTTTACTTTATTTGCAATCTACTCATTGCTTAGGACTTAATTTCTTAAGAGCTGTTTTAGATTCACAGCAAAACTGAGTGGAAGATATAGAGATATCCCATCTATCTCTGCCCCACACATGCACAGCTTCCCGCATTATCTACATCCCCAACCAGAGTGGTACAAGTGTAACAGCTGATGAACCTACATTGACACATCACTATTACCCAAAGTTCATAGTTGACATTAGGATTCACTCTTGGCATTGTACAGTCCATGGGTCTGCACGACCTACTCATTTTTAACCCGATTCTCTCAACAGCCCCATTGGGTAGACAGAACGGCAATGATTGTTCCCATCCTGCAGAGGGGGAAAGTGAGGCCTAGGCTAAGCAGTGATTTGGTGGCAGGGCCAGTCCTTGATTCCCAGGTTGAGATGAGGATGAACCACTGCCTCCGGCTCCAGGGAAACAGCCCTGGCACCAAAAGCTGGCTGCCCCTTCTGGGAGTTTGCAGGCGTGAAGGGACAGTGCAGAGAGTCCCAGGCAATGAGGAAACCCATGTAGGGCAGCAGAGTCGGACCTTTAAAGGGATTAACAGTGCATGTGGAGGGACCTTTAAAGGGATTGACAGTGCTTGTGGAGGAAGGCGGGGGGAGTCTGCAGGCGGCGGATGGAACGCAGGGGCGAAGAGGGCGGGAGGAGGACTGTGCACCCATCGCTGAGCCCCATCCTGGTCCTCCGCCCTGCATCCCACCCACCTGCCCACCCCACCAGGCCGTGACCCGCCCTACGCTGCCCGACCCGCACCTCTCGCACCCGCAGCCCCCTAAATGCTTGGAGCCACCATCCCACCCCGAAGAGCCCAGTGATCTGGAGGAGCTGGAGCAATTCGCCCGCACCTTCAAGCAACGCCGCATCAAGCTGGGCTTCACGCAGGTCTGGAGGCACCTTGCAGGCTGGGCGGTGGGCGTGGGGGCGTGGCCAGTTGATAGAGGCCGCGAGGGGCGTGGCCAGTGGGTGGGCGGAGTGGGCCCAGTGCCGGAAGGCCCCACCCTGACCTCCGCCCCTTCCCCGCCCCACTGGCCCAGGGTGATGTAGGCCTAGCCATGGGCAAGCTCTACGGCAACGACTTCAGCCAGACGACCATTTCCCGCTTCGAGGCCCTCAACCTGAGCTTCAAGAACATGTGCAAACTCAAGCCCCTCCTGGAGAAGTGGCTCAACGACGCAGGTGGGACTAGGCTGGGGTTCCCGCGTAGGGGGCGGGCAGTGGCCGGTGGCCGCGGGAGGCGCCTTCTCATGCTCATGTCTCCCCCGGCGTACAGAGACTATGTCTGTGGACTCAAGCCTGCCCAGCCCCAACCAGCTGAGCAGCCCCAGCCTGGGTTTCGACGGGCTGCCCGGCCGGAGACGCAAGAAGAGGACCAGCATCGAGACAAACGTCCGCTTCGCCTTAGAGAAGAGTTTTCTAGCGGTGAGGCCCCCCTCTCCTGGGTGGCCCTCACCTGAGGGGTGGCGGGCTGTGGGCCCCGGGCTAACGAGTCCTCTGCCTGCAGAACCAGAAGCCTACCTCAGAGGAGATCCTGCTGATCGCCGAGCAGCTGCACATGGAGAAGGAAGTGATCCGCGTCTGGTTCTGCAACCGGCGCCAGAAGGAGAAACGCATCAACCCCTGCAGTGCAGCCCCCATGCTGCCCAGCCCGGGGAAGCCGGCCAGCTACAGCCCCCATATGGTACCAAGAGCCCACCTGGGGGGTGGGAGACCACAGAGCTCCGCAGGCACCTGTGTGAAGCCCACCCTGCCTGGTTGTCCACAGAGCCTAGAACAGAGGCAAGAAGAGTCACTCTTGGAGACAGGCCATCATGTAGATGGGCACAGTCACACAGGGACAGTTTCCAGGGAACTGTGGTCTTAGGTGGGGGATACAAGCACCCCTAGATACGCACCGACATAGCCAGACACAGAGTTGTCACAGTGCCATAGCTACACAGGAAGGGATATATGTCCTGGGACGTGGTCCAGGTTAGAACACACAGGCTCACAACCACACGGAGGCAGGGAGAGGCACTTATTTGCCATTCAGGGAAATTGTCACACCCATGGGCGTACTCTCAGGTCCATAGCTATACACAGGCCCACTTGATATCAGACACAGCTGGGACATCCTTTATCCCATCCCTTTATTTCCATTTCTGGAAAGAGCTGTGATGCTCCAGAGAGGAGCCCCCACCCCCACTGGTGTGAAGGAGGCACTGTCTGAACTGAGTTCTAAAGGACACGGGAGAGTTAGCCAGCCACAAGAAGGCAAAGAGCCTTCCTGGACCAGTGTGTACTAAGGCCTAGAAGCCAGGGTGTGCCCAGCCCAATTTGAGAAACTCCAGTGCAATTTAGTATGGTTGGTGCTGCAGTTTATATGAATGAGGTTGCGGAAGGAATGGGGGCATGTACCCCAAGTTTTACAGTGAAGAGCTGGAACTTGAACCATGGGCAGTGAGGAGGTAAGGAGTGGTTTTGAGCTGGGGAAGGAGAGAGTTACATTTAGTGAGGTTTCTGGGGCTGATGCAAAGGTGAGACTGGAGGTGGGGCGGCCAAGAAGGAAGCTGGTGGATGGTCCCAGAAAATCAAGTAATATGACATCTCAACACCCTGATGCAAAGATATGCATCCATTTAGCCTCGCACTTTAGATCCGCTCTTTCCCTGCCTGGGTCACTTTCAACAGTCTCTCCTGCATTGCTTGCCAACCCCACTGGTAAAAGGGTGGTGTTTGCTTGTCCAGGGAAAAGAGTTTTAGTTTTGCAGAACCAACAATAGCAGGAGCATGTAGAGCAGCCACTCTTCCGGTGCAGTCACTTTGGACAAGACGCAACCCTGCAGAGACTAGCCAGATGGGGCGGTGTCAGAAGAGAGGTGGGGAGTGTTCTCAATGGAGAATTAGCCCTTCCTGCTTGTGGCTCAGGATCAGCTAGGGCAAGTGTGAAGAAAGCACATGGAATAATACAAATGCAGCCTTGTGCCAAAGCCCCCTGCCCCCATCCTGGGACAGAGGAGTGGGGTCCTGCAGGAAGCATCACAGGGGCTGCTGGCAGACAGTGGCTAACCATACCTCCTTTCTTCTCTCCTCAGGTCACACCCCAAGGGGGCGCGGGGACCTTACCGATGTCCCAAGCTTCCAGCAGTCTGAGCACAACAGGTCAGGGAGGGCAGAAAATGGTGAGGGGGGACTGGGAGGATGTGGCACAGGCTGGAGCCTGAGGTTCCCAAGTGGCTCTGGGTGTCCATGGGCCTCAAGACTGGGCCCGGGGAGTGTGGGTGGGGGAATGGGAGAGACAGTGGGAAGAGGGCAGGACTCACCCCTCCTCTGCAGGAGCAACTCAGCTTTAATCTGCTTTACGATTTCCTATGAGAAAAGCATGGGCCTGGTAAAAGGTGAGGCACTTGAGTTTTGTGCCTGGCCTCTGTCATTTTTAAGCTGTGTGAATTCCAGTGCTTACTTTATCCTTCTAAGCCTCAGTTTTTATAAAATTATTATGAATGTGTAATACGTAAAAAGATATAAATACATGTATGTAAGAGTGTATGTGTATGTACACATACACACATACATGCATACATACATAGTCTTGTACCCAGAGTTCCCCTCCCTCTTCCTGCGACACAGCAGGTTTATATGTATGGTTATACACCATATATATAATAATAATATAAAATTGGCTGGGTGTAGTGGCTCATGCCTATAATCCCAGCTCTTTGGGAGGCCAAGGCAGGCAGATCACCTGAGATCAGGAGTTCGAGACTAGCCTGGCCAACATGGGAAGCCCTGTCTCTACTAAAAATACAAAAATTATCTGGGCGTGGTGGCGTGTGTCTGTAATCCCAGCTACTCGGGAAGCTGAGGCAGGAGAATCACTTGAATCCGGAAGGAGGAGGTTGCAGTGAACTGAGATCACACCACTGCACTCTAGCCTGGTGACAGAGTGAGATTCCATCTCAAAAAAAAAAAAAAATATATATATACACACACACACACATAATATACATATATACATAATATATATACACATAATATATATATATATACACATAAAACAACATATTGCCCCTCCCCAGGCTAGAAAATAGTAAGTGGAGATTTATAAAGTAGTAAGTGCTTGCCTGGCACTGTACTAAGCTCTTTCTAAACTGCATTGACTGACTTAATTCTCAAACTCATTTTATGAGATAGGTTCTATTATTATCCCCATTTTCCAGGCAAGGGATCTGAAGGTCAGAGAGGTTAAGGCGCTCACCCAAGGGCACTGCTGGGATGAGACAGAGCCACGAGTTTCTACCCCAGCAGTCTGGCTGAGTCTGGGCCCTCAGCCCCTGCCAGGTTGCCCATCCTTCGGCTGTGGCAGTGTGCCTGGCACCCTTCGCCCCTCCCCAGCCCCTAGAGGGAGCCATAGGGCTTTGTCTCCTGGGCGTCCCCGTTTCTAGTCGGTAAAAAAGTGGTTCGTGGCAGGGAGTCTAGAGTGCCAGGGCTCAGCAGGAAGCAGCTGCTCTGACTTCCATTGTTATAACAGGGGTCACCATGGCAGAGGCACAGGGAAATGACTCTGGGAAGAGAGGGCAGGGAGGTCTAAGGCTGTTCTGACTGAGGAGATGCTGCGTGAGCTGGGCGGGAGGACAAGTAGGAGCTGACCCCAGGTTCCTCAGTGGGGGACGAGTGGAAGCTGAAGACCCCATCTTTCTGTCTCTCTCTGGCAGTTACTACCTTATCCTCAGCTGTGGGGACGCTCCACCCCAGCCGGACAGCTGGAGGGGGTGGGGGCGGGGGCGGGGCTGCGCCCCCCCTCAATTCCATCCCCTCTGTCACTCCCCCACCCCCGGCCACCACCAACAGCACAAACCCCAGCCCTCAAGGCACCCACTCGGCTATCGGCTTGTCAGGCCTGAACCCCAGCACGGGGTAAGTGGGTGTAGGTGGGAAGCTGTGGGGAGAAGCAGGGTTGCTGCTGCTTCTAGGGTGGGGAGCTGCACCCCAGTTATGTTGGCAGGTCCCTGCCCCTGCTAATGCCTCTGCTTTGCCTCTTGCAGAAGCACAATGGTGGGGTTGAGCTCCGGGCTGAGTCCAGCCCTCATGAGCAACAACCCTTTGGCCACTATCCAAGGTGCGTGCTGCCTCATGTCACACCCATCGTCACCAGCCCTATCCTCTGGGGCCTCGAGCCCTGCCATTGCTGCTCCAGCCATGCCATCCCGCCCCTGCTCACTGCATTGCTTGCCTCTTCATACCCATCTCACCTTTGGGGAAGGTGTGAGGGGTGCTGATGGGGGTCAGTGGGACCGATGGGGAGATGGGGGGCACTCTGGGCAGGACGCTGGAAGGCAAAGGTCTCCCCTGGCCCGGCGTGCCCCCAGCCCAGCCTCTCTCTCTCCCTGCCAGCCCTGGCCTCTGGTGGAACCCTGCCCCTTACCAGCCTTGATGGCAGCGGGAATCTGGTGCTGGGGGCAGCCGGCGCAGCCCCGGGGAGCCCCGGCCTGGTGACCTCGCCGCTCTTCTTGAACCATGCTGGGCTGCCCCTGCTCAGCACCCCACCTGGTGTGGGCCTGGTCTCAGCAGCGGCTGCGGCCGTGGCAGCCTCCATCTCCAGCAAGTCTCCTGGCCTGTCCTCCTCATCCTCTTCATCCTCATCCTCCTCCTCCTCCTCCTCCACTTGCAGCGACACGGCAGCACAGACCCCTGGAGGTCCCGGGGGGCCCGAGGCAGGGTCCAAACCTGAGTGAGGGCCAGCCATGCCTCCCCTCCCATTCCTCTGATCCCTGCCTTGGTCCCTTGCCTGGGAAGAGGGCGAGGAGGCCAGTGGTGGGGACACAGAGGGTCCTCGGAGCAGGAGTGACAAGGGAGGAAAGACCAAAAAAACAAACCAACCAAAAAAAAAAAAAAAAAAAAAGAAAGAAACTAACCAACAAAAGAGAAAACCAAAAATAATCACAACAGAAACCAGCTGCCCCAAAGGAACCAGAGGTGAAAAACAAACAAACAAAAAACCAAAACCAAACCAAAAAAAAAAAAAAAAAAACCCACAAAATCAAACAAACCAAAAAACCAGTCGCGAGCCAGACCTCAGTGTGCTCACCCTCACTGCTACGACGCCAAATAAAAACCCCAGCCAGGGGCGGAGAAGCCTCCAGCAGGTCAGACCTCATGCCACCGAGCCCTGGCTGTGGGACCAACCCCCAACCCTGCCTCCCCCGTGGGGGCTACAGAAGGAAAAAGAGAAGATGCCAGCTTCTTAGTTCCGGCCCCCAGCCCTGGGCCAGCGAAGACAGGGCACAGCCTGTGCAGATGGGCTGGGGCTTAGCACCACCCACCAAATGTTCTTTTCCAGAAGGTGAAAGAGAAAGGGCCTGAACAACCTTACACCAAATATTCAGTAGCTTCATCCAAAGGATGTACAGAATTTTTAGCATTGTACTCAACAGAATGTGTCCCTACCATGTGTCCCCTTCTCCCCTGGCCCCCAGCTCTCCCCACCTGGGCAGGGGGTCTTGCTTTAACCTCCTCCCTCCCCCCAGCCAGGGGAGAGTTCAAGGGAAGGCCTGCGGACAACTTTTCATCCCCTGTTCCTCCCTCTTTTCCCCTTTGAAGGGTAGGCTAGGCCATTTTGCCAAGTTCTAGCTCTCACAAGTCCCTCCTCAACCCTGTCACCCTCCTCTGCTCTGGAATAGACTCCCTCCCCAGCCTGTGGGAAGGTGGAAGTTTCAGGCAAGAGGGGATGAAGACATTCAGTTGAGGGCATTCAGTTGTCTTTTTCCATCCTGTCTGTTTCCCTGAAAAAAAAAAAATTCATATTCCAGTGCCTATCCGTGGGATCCTTCACGTTCTTTGACATTAACCAGAAACCAAAAAGAGAACTCACCTCGCTTTTCCCACCCTGTGCCCCTCTGGTACTGGCGAATGCCTCTCCCTCCCCCCACATGCACACACGCACACACCCCAGTGGTGGGGTTCCTCAAGATGGCATCCCCATCAGGGTCCATGTGGTGGGGACAGTGCCACAGCCTGTGGTCCCCATCTGAGAGGGCGTGGTGGTGGCCACCACTCCCAGGAGACCTCTACAAGTCTTGGCTGGACCCTGTGTTTGACCAGCCCCGGACACGTCTCCACTGACGACGGACAGAGGAGAGACACCACTGGGAGCCACCCTGCCCTCCTGCTATTGTGGAGGCCAACAAAGTTTTGAACCAAAAACCAAAAAAACAGAAACAAACAAACAATAAATTTAAACTAGAAAAAAAGAATTTATATATATATATACGTATATATATATATATATATAAAAGGGAAAGAAGATGAGGACTCTTCAAGAATAAGACGGAACCGCGAGGCGGAGCCAAGCCCCTGCACCGGCGGTCCAGGCCCTTGTTTCCCAAGGCGGACGGAAGGACGGATGCTTCTTTCTCTTCACAAATACCTCATGGACGTCGTCTTTGGGAAAGCCGGAGGGGGCGGCTGGGGCAGGGCCTGTCCCTCGGCCAGGGCAGATGGAAGCGGGTGGGCGGGGCTGAGAGAGGGTGTCAGGGACAGGGGTGAAGAGCCCCAAACTCCCCTCCCAAATCAACTGAAAAAGCTTTAAAAAAAAGACAGGAAAGAAAGGAGTAAGAAAGCAAAAAGAACAGATGAAGGAAAACTTAACAACTTTTGGGTGGTTTGATTCCTCCTTTGATTTCTTTTTCGGTTCTCTTTTGTCTGACCTCTCTCCTCCCCCCCTTCCTCTCTCCTCTCCTCCTTCCTATCTCCTCTCTCTCCCTTTGCTCTCCTCTCTCCTCTCTCAATCTTGTTCTTTCTGGGTCTCTCCTCAAACCAAAGTGTTGCAGTGAAGGACACGAGCCATTGAAATCAGGGTGGGGCCTGATAGCCGTAGTGTGGCCCCCGCCCCTCGTTGGGCAGGAGCAGAGAGAGGGGAGAGCCCTGAGACCGCAGGGCTTTGGCCTGGGCAGCTTCCACTTTCTGCCGGACACTCTGAGGAGAGGCAGATGGAGCTCCAGGCCTCAGCGTTCTCTTTTTTCCTTGTCTCCCTTCTCCCACCTGGGAAATGAAACTGTTGGGCTGGGCGACGGAGGCAGCAGACACTCGGCCATTGCAGGGGCCTCTGGGTGCCTTGTCCGGGCAGTGGTGAAGTAGCCGCCCCTCCCACCCCTGGCACGATGGGGCCTGGCACCTCGTCTACCCATCCTCGCCGGAATGTAAGCATCTCTGCTGAACGACTCCCTGCCCTTACCCTACCTCTGAGTTTGTCCATGTTTATTTCCTGAAGAGAGAAGGGACTGGCAAGAGGGCTTGGGCCCCAGCCCAAGGGTGGAGAGGGGCCCAAGGGCTCCTGACCAAATAGGAAGGACATTTGAGCAGAGCAAAATGAAAGGAATTACAACCAAAAACCCCCTCCGAGAAGACAGGCAGCATGGAAGGCATGGTGGAGATGACTCAAACAAAAACTATGATTCTAGACCAAAAAGGAAAAAAAAAAAAAGGAAAGAAAATCCAGGACTCACCACCACCCACTTCATCCTGCTTCCTCCCCATCAAGTCCCACCACCTGGGACCTCTCCCCACCCCAGTATGTGGGAGTGGGGTAAAGAGGAGAGGAGGAGCATGGGGCAGATGCCCTGACGTTGGTGGAGGGACCCCTGTGCAGCCGGGGGTGCTGCGGACCCTCCCCATCCAACCCTCACGCCTAGGAAAAGAAAAACAAGAAAAAAGAAAATTCCTGGGAGGGGGAAAAATAACCAAATCCCAAGCTTTAACTACAGCTGTGAAACCAAATATTGGGAAGGGGGTAGGAGGGAGGGAGGGGCAGGTGAGCCCCAGGTCTCCCCGCTGGGCCCCCCTCCCCCGAGGACTCGAGATAAGGCACCAAATACCTCATAGAACTTTAATGTTAAAAAAAGGAAACCAAATATCGTTGGCTGGGGGCCAGCCAGGGCAAGGGGCTGGGGGCTGGAGGGAGCCAAGGTTGGGAAGGTGATGGGGGAATTCATGCCCCCCACCCCCATCTGCCCCTTCCACTCTGGTCCCCTGTCTCGACTCCGGGAAACAAAACTATCTCATCGTTTTTATTTTGTGGTCTGTACAGAGCCTGTGTCCGTGTGTCTGTGTGTGAGCGAGAGAGTTGGAGGGCTGGGGAGCTTTATGTGGGGGATGGGCAGGGAAACCCCAGGCTAGGCTATGGGCTAGGTTAGATGTCCAAGGTTGGGGGCCAAGGGCCTGGGCTAGAAAGAGAGATGAGTGGGTTGGAGCAGTGGGGAGCCCTCTGAATTTCTCTTCTCCCCAACCCTGACCTCCTACTTAAGGGAGGGACAGAGACTGGGTCTATCCTAATGGTGGGCCTTTTCATTGTGCCAAAAAAAAAAAAATTGATGCCAGTAACTAAACCACCTCTCTCTGTTCTCTTCTGGGGGGTGGGGTGGGTGTGTGTGTGGGGGTGGGTAGGGATGGGGAACCCAAGCCCCAATAGGAGTTGGGGCTGAGATCAGGAGGAGGGGAAGGATATGAGTTTTCTATCCATCTCCCTGGAGAAGGCCATGACGGGCTCTCCAAGCCCTGGGGAGATCTGGCAAGGGACTAGCCAAGTCAGGGTGACCTGTTGACCTGACTAGTTTTTCTAACCCACCCGAATACCAGGGTGCCTCTCTCTTCCTCTAGCCCAGGGTAGGGGGACCTGAGTGAGAGAGTGAGACAGACAGCAAGATTGAGACACACGGGCCCCCACTGGTCTCTGAGTGGGAAAGGCAAGTGCGAGAGATAAAGGCCTCCAAGAGAAAAAAGAAACAAACCAAAGATTTAACCATTAAAAAAAAAAAAAACCCACAGACAACTCCGCTACCTTTTTGTATGTTGGAAAAAAAAGTGAAAAAAATTTAAAAATAAAAATTAAAAAAAACCACAAAAACTCCAAGCCGCAGGTCCTTCATGCGGTTTAAACTTTGACCTCAGCAGTCTCCAAAGCAAGACGACGATGACAAAGGCGGAAACAAAGAAAAAATAATGTATATTTTTAAGTATTTGTCCTTGAATTGTTAGCTCCTTGTTAAACAAACAAAAGGAGAGAAAAATCCAGAGAGAAGTGTTGCTGGGACGGAGACAACTATTTACTATGTCTGTGACCCCTCCCTTCTGCCACCCTCCCCTTCCTCTCTTTCCTGTCCTCTAACCTTGCTGCCCCTCCCCCAACACGTCCCCCAAACCCAGGGGCTATTTATTTATTTATATAATTGCAGGGTGACTGGGGGCCTCTCTCGGCAACTCGTAGAGGGCCTTTGGATAATGGCAGGGTGGGGAAAGGGCGAGAAGTCTTTGGGAAGAACAGGGGCCCAAACTTTCAACTCCTTTCTGGCCTCTTGTCCCACTGCTGCCACCATCACCTTCCAAATCCAGGGCTGCACTAGGGCAAGGTGACCACCCTACTTCGTAAAGACCTGATTGGCCCAGCCCGTTCTGGTGTGGGTGTCTTTCACTGCCCAGAATGACCAGGTTGGAGTTCGGGTGGGTGAAGTTGGAGGGGGTGGCAAGTACAAGGCAAGGGTGCCCAAGAACCGGCATCCAGAAATCAGCCCTGGAGTAGACCTGCCTTTCCTCCATCCTCACCAAGTTAGCCTCCCTTTCAGTTCCGTCTGACCCCTGTGTTGGTAGCCCCTTCCTTCCCTTCCTGTACCCCCACCCTGTCTCTTCTCGTGGTAGCGGGTTAGCGTTTCAGTGTTCTTAACTCCAATCTGCTTGTTCATTGTACAATGTGCTTCTTTTAAGGCCCCATTTTTGTAACTTGAGTGTGTCATTCATCGGAACAACAAACATCAAAAAATAAAAAATTAAAAACTGTACAGAGAGAAATGATGCCTGCTCTCCCTTGGTCTCCTCTCTGTCCTGGGAAGAGTGGTGAAGAAATCAGGGTGTGGGGTTGGAGATCTGTATGCTGGGGAGGCGAGGGTTTTACTTCTGTTCCAATAGTGAATGTTCAGTCTGGGCAACATAGAACTCTTCTCTAAAACAGCCCCAAAAACTCAACTGGGCATGGTGGCGTGTGCTTGTTGTCTAGTCCTAGCTACTTGGGAGACTGAGGTGGGAGGATTTCTTGAGCCCAGGATGTTGAGGCCGCAATGAACCGTGATCGTGCCACTGCACTCTAGTCTGGGTAACAGAGAGAGACCTTGTCTAAAAAACAAAAACAAAAACAAAATTAAATTTTAAAAAACAGTAAATGTTTGGAAGTAAAACCTGCACAAACGTTCTTGCCAAAGAACCAAGTCTTTGAATTTAGGATGAATTCCTATTTCTGAATTCAAATCTCAGTTCTGCCATTTTATAAATATATGACCTTCAATATGTGAGCTTCTGTGTCCTCATCTGTAAATAAGGGACAATACTGACCTCACAAGGTTGTAGGATGATGGTCTAAGTAAAGTGCTTAGGACTGAGCTCCAGCACACTGTCTTCAATAAATGAGAACTATGAGAAAGCCAGGAAACCAGCAAATACCTCTCCATTTCCATCCCTGGATGCTTCCCCAGAGGACTAAAGAGACTCTTTAAAACCAGAGTTTCAATTAACACATTAAAAAGTTTCAACCTCACAAATAGTCAAATAAATTAACAGAAGAGTTATATGTCATTTTTTCACATCACCAAAAAAAATGCAAAAAAAAACCCCCAAAAACAAACAAAAAAAACGCCGGGTGCGGTGGCTCACGCCTGTAATCCCAACACTTTGGGAGGCCAAAGCTGGCGGATCACCTGAAGTCAGGAGTTCAAGATCAACCTGGCCAACATGGTGAAACCCCGTCTCTACTAAAAATACAAAAATTAGCCGGACGCGGTGGCGCACGCCTGTAATCCCAGCTACTCAGGAGGCTGAGGCTGGAGAATAGCTTGAATCCGGGAGGTGGAAGTCGCAGTGAGCCGAGATCGCGTCACTGCACTCCAGACCAGGCGACAGAGCGAGACTCCATCTCAAAAAAAAAAAAAAAAAAGAGCCGGGTGCAGTGGCTCACGCCTGTAATCCCAGCACTTTGGGAGGCCGAGGCGGGTGGATCACGAGGTCAGGAGATTGAGACCATCCTGGCTAACACGGTGAAACCCTGTCTCTATTAAAAATACAAAAAATTAGCCGGCCATGGTGGCAGGCGCCTGTGGTCCCAGCTACTCAGGAAGCTGAGGCAGGAGAATGGCGTGAACCCGGAGTCAGAGCTTGCAGTGAGCTGAGATTGTGCCACTGCACTCCAGCCTGCGCGACAGAGCAAGACTCCGTCTCAAAAACAAAGAAAAAAAAAACAAAAAAACCAGGCTATGTGTGGTGGCTCATGCCTGTAACCCTAGAATTTAGGAGGCCAAGGCAGGAAGAAACCTTGAGCCCAGGAGTTTGACACCAGCCTGGGCAACACAGTGAGACCCCATCCTTACAAAAATTGAACAAAATTGGGCCGGGTGTGGTGGCTCACGCCTGGAATCCCAGCACTTTGGGAGGCCAAGGCGGGTGGATCATTAGGTCAGGACTTCGAGATCAGCCTGGCCAATATGGTGAAACCCTGTCTGTACTAAAACTACAAAAATTAGCCGGGCATGGTGGTGTGCGCCTGTAGTCCCAGCTGCTTGGGAGGCTGAGGCACAAGAATCACTTGAACCTGGAAGGTGGAGGTTGCAGTGAGCCAAGATTGTGCCACTGCACTCCAGCCTGGGTGACAGAGTGAGACTCTGTCTCAAAAAGAAAAAAAAATGAACACAATTAACTGGGCATGATGGTGTGCATCTGTGGTCCCAGCTACTCGGAAGGCTGAGGTGGATCTCTTGAGCCCAGGAGGCCAAGGCTGCAGTGAGCTATGATCGCACCACTACACTCCAGCCTGGGTGGTGACAGCGCAAGACCCTGTCTCAAACCAACCAACCAGAGTTGATTTTGAAGTTTTCTGGTGGTACAATGTACACACCAACCCCCTTCCTTTTTAGAGCAACATTAACTCTTACTCAAATTATTGTGCCATCTGTTATTCGGCAGTAGCAACAGCTTCTGCAGGCCGTCAAGCCATGGACTGATCCCTAAGACCTCACCACTGAAAAGCATAAGTGGTATTAATGAAAATGCACTGGAAGGCTGGGCGTGGTGGCTCATGCCTATAATCCCAGCACTTTGGGAGGCCCAGGCCGGCGAATCACTTGAGGCCAGGAGTTCAAGACTAGCCTGGCCAACATGGTGAAGCCCCATTCTACTAAAAATACAAAAATTGGCCGGGCGCAGTGGCTCACGCCTGTAATCCCAGCACTTTGGGAGGTGGAGGTGGGCGGATCACGAGGTCAGGAGATGGAGACCATCCTGGCTAACACCGTGAAACCCCGTCTCTACTAAAAATACAAAAAATTAGCCGGGCGAGGTGGCGGGCGCCTGTAGTCCCAGCTACGCGGAGGCTGAGGCAGGAGAATGGCGTGAACCCCAGGGGGCAGAGCCTGCAGTGAGCCGAGATCGCGCCACTGCACTCCAGCCCGGGTGAAAGAGCAAGACTCCTTCTCAAAAAAAAGAAAAATAAAAATAAATGAAAATAAAAAAACAAAAATTAGCTGGGCATGGTAGTGCACACCTGTAATCCCAGCTACTTGGGCAGCTGAGGCACAAGAATCACTTGAAGCTGGGAGGTAGAGGTTGCAGTGAGCTGAGATCATGCCACTGCACTCCAGCCTGGGTGACAGAGCGAGACTCCATCTCAGGGAAAAAAAAAAGCTGTTGCGTTTCCTCAGCACTGTTCCATCCTCTAATGTATGCTTGGCACACAGGTGCTGGGATACTGCAAAGTCGATAGTGAGGGTTGGGGGAATCGAGGCACAGGAAAAAGGAATAGAGTGAAAGATAGGTTTCATATTTAGTAAGACAAAAAGTGTCAGCATTGCAGTGTTTTGGCAAGACAAAGAAAGCAAAGCTCCTCAACTCAAAACAAGTCAGTAGGGATGGGGCATAAGAATAGTACATGGAGGAAGATCATTTGGTTCAGGCCCATCTTCAAGGTGGCACAGTCAGAACCAAACAGAACCCAAGACCCCATCTCTACAAAATAAATTAGCCAGACGTGGTGATGCTCGCCTGTCCTTCCAGCTACTTGGGAGGCTGAGGCAGGAGGATCACTTCAGCCTAGGAGGTTGAGGCTGCAGTGAGCCGTGATCGTGCAACTGCATTCCAGCCTGGGTGACAGAGCGAGACTCTGAAAAACAGAAAAAAACAGACCAGGTGTGGTGCCTCATGCCTCTAATCCCAGCACTTTGGGAGGCCGAAATGGGATGATCCCTAGAGGCCAGGACTTTGAGACCAGCCTGGCCAACACAGCAAGACCCCCTTTTTAATAAAAAGATAAAAATAAAACCTAACACAAGAAGAGAAAACCAAACACCACATGTTCTCACTCTTAAGTGGAAGCTGAACAATGAGAACATGTGGACACAGGGAGGGGAGCATCACACACCAGGGCCTGTCAGAGGGTGGAGGGCTAGGGAGGGATAGCATTAGGAGAAATACATAATGCAGATGACAGGTTGATGGGTACAGCAAACTACTATGGCATGTGTATACCTATGTAACAAACCTGCATGTTCTGCACATGTACCCCAGAACTTAATTTAAAAAAAAAAGAATACTCCAAATCCTAGGATTTAGAACTATATATATGTACATAAACATTAAAATCTATGTTTATATATGTCTATAGAGTAAAACAAACTATAAAAAAACTTTATATATACATATATGTATATTATTTACTGTATCTATTGTGTAATTTATATACATATAACAGGTAAGATATACACATACACACACACATGCACATAACCTACTGATTATGTATTTTTTTGTATAAACAGAACCCTAACTAATACATTAACTTTTCAAATGTTATGTCATTTATTTTACAAGAACAATTATTAGAATTTGTTTTAGGCCAGACATGGTGGCTCATGCCTGTAATCCCAGCACTTTGGGAGGCTGAGGCGGATGGATCACCTGAGGTCAGGAGTTCCAGACCAGCCCAACCAACATGGTGACACCCCATCTCTACTAAAAATACAAAAAACTAGCCTGGCATGGTGGTGCGCACCTCTAATCCCAGCTACCTGGGAGGGTGAGGCAGAATTGCTTGAACCCAGGAGGTGGAGGTTGCAGTGAGCCAAGATCGTGCCATTGCACTCCAGCCTGGATGACAGTGAGACCCTGTCTTAAAAAAAAAAAAAGAGTTCTTTCAGGCCGGGCACAGTGGCTCATGCCTGTAATCCCAGCACTTTGGGAGGCTGAGGTGGGTGGATCACCTGAGGTCAGGAGTTCGAGACCAGCCTGGCCAACATGGTGAAACCCCGTCTCTACTGAAAATGCAAAAATTTAGCCGGGTGTGGTGGCACGCACCTGTAATCCCAGCTACTTGGGAGGCTGAGGCAGGAGAAACGCTTGAACCTGGGAGGTGGAGGTTGCAGTGAGCAGAGATCACACCACTGCACTCCAGCCTGCGTGGCAAAGACTCCATTTCAAAAAAAAAAAAGAGTTCAACAGAAGGATCTGGAATAATCTTTGGGGAGAGGGGGGTCTCAGAAGCAAGGCTAGCACAGCAGCCTAGCATCCCACCAGTCACATACTCCCATCTTGTCTCCACTACCCTCCCCAAAGTATGCAGAAGGCAACAGAGTGGAGAGAAAAGCATATGGGTGATTAAACCAAATGAAATGCAGTCAGGCTTAAATTCAAGCTCTGCCCTGCCTAGATTGAATCTGACCTTGGGCAAGTCATCTCAATGCTTTTGACTGGAGATTCCTTCCCTGCAAAATGTTCTCAGGTAATCAGTGTGAATATTATTCAGTTATATAGTACTTGAGACTAACTAGATGTTCAAACATTGGCTAGCCATCCCAACAATCCGTCTCCCACAATAAAAATCTGTTGGCTGAGCCAAAGTCCAACTCCAGGGGAATTCAAGTCACCACCTCTCATGAAGCTTCCTACGTCCAGACACATATTCAGAATCTCCTTTAATTCCACAGCTCTAGAGATCATGCCTACCTGCATTTGCTCTTGGGGATCAATGAGAAAATCAGATGGCTTGGGAGACAAGGTCCACATCAGGCCAGGAGTCAGGGACAGGGGTGTAAGAATCTGATTTCTCTGAAAGTTCCTGCCACCAGTACAAACACTCTTGAGCTTTTCCACAGAGCCATGGGGCCTCTAGTGGCAAGAGAGCCAAGCTACCTCCATCTAGCAGTAAAGTGAAGGCCCTGCTCCGAGAGCCATGCCCATGAACACCAGGTCATTCTCTTTAGCCCAGCAAATGTTTACTGAGCTCCTACTACCCCTACTACCTGCCAGGCCCACTTCTGGGTGTTGGTGACGCAGCCATGAGGTAAGACCCATGACTCCCAAATTCCACTCTATACACTGCTGGCAACTGTCTTTATTGACGGTTTCATTTTTGGGGTCACCAGTGCTGAGGTGGAAGGTGGGGCACCTTTATGTGTGTCAAAGACCCCACAGCACCCCCCTCACGAGAGAATAAATCCAATTTAGAACTTACAAGGTGGTG
Source organism: Symphalangus syndactylus (assembly GCF_028878055.3). NCBI lineage: Eukaryota > Metazoa > Chordata > Mammalia > Primates > Hylobatidae > Symphalangus > Symphalangus syndactylus. The sequence goes on from NC_072439.2 coordinate 20,401,234, forward strand.
GGGATGGGAAGAGGAAGGGACACAGTATGTACAGACGCTAAGGGGGATGCTGGAGGGCCTTCAGCAACAGGGCATGGAGGTGCCAAAGAGGAAGTCGGGCAGAGTCAGCCACTGATCTGGACCCCCTCAGCCTCGGCCAGAGGGTAGATCTCAATAGCTTCCACCAGGGGCAGCGCCTCCACAGCAGTCTCCATCACGGCCAGGCCAACGGCAGCCTCCGCCTCTGCCAGCTGCTGCCGCACAGCTGCCTGATGCTGCTGCTGATGGGTCTTGCGGTGCTTCCAGAGGTTGGAGAAGGAGCGGTAGCTCTTGCCACAGTCAGGGCAGGAGTAGGGTCGTTCGCCTGTGTGGATGCGGCGATGTTCTGCCAGGCGCATGGAGATGGCAAAGGCCTTGCCACACACTTCACAGGCAAAGGGCCGCTCACCTGTGTGCAGGCGCCGGTGGTCCTTCAGGTGGGTACTCTGACGGAATGCTTTGCCACAGTCTGGACATGGGTATGGCCGCTCACCTGTGTGGATGCGCCGGTGCACCTGCAGTGACGTCTCTGTGCTGAACAGCTTCTTGCACTCGCTGCACTCTAGACCCCGGCGGCGGGCAGGGGCCGCAGGGGATGCTGTAGCAGTGCCTCCAAGGGCTGCTGGAGAAGCAACTGGTGCACGAGTGGCCCGTGGGGCTCGAGGGGCAGGGGGCTCCTTAGCCAGGACCTCTCCAGGCCCAGCAGCTGCATGGGCTGCCTCGTGTGCCTGCAGTCGAGCAGCTGAGCCCACTTTCTTGCCACAGGTACCACACTCAAAGCGCCGTGGGGCCTGGGCAGCAGCGGCTGCACAGCGGTGCTCCCGGAGCCGCAGTGAGGAGGGGAAGGCAGCCCCACAGGATGGGCAGCGGTGGGGCTGGCGCCCGGCATGGACCACGAGCTGATGCACCTCCAGCAGCCGGCGCAGCAAGAAGGAGCGGGGGCACTCGCGACATTTGTAGGGGTATTCACCTGTGTGATGGTAGCGGTGCATGAGCAGGCGGTAAGGACGGTGAAAACGCACCCCACATTCCTGGCAGCGGTAGGGGAAGTGCTGGGCATGCACCAAGCGATGCTGCCTCAGCGTGGAGCTTTGTGTGAAAGCCTTGCCACAGTCCCCACACCGGTAGGGCCGCTCTCCTGTGTGTGTGAGCCGGTGGCGGGCCAGGTTGGCAGGTGAGTTGAAGGGCTTGGAGCAGTCAGGGCAGGGGAAGGGCCGCTCCCCTGTGTGCGTGCGCAGGTGGTTACGCACGTGAGACTTCTTCTTGAACATCTTGCCACAAATGCTGCATTTATGGCGCCGCTCCAGCCGGTGCACAAAACGTTGGTGCCGGGTCAGCTGCAAGGCCTTTCCAAATTCACGGCTGCACAGGAGGCAGCGGTAGGTGCCTGGGACAGCGGGCCCTGCTGAGGTCTCCTCAGACACAGGGGGCTCAGGGGCCTCTGGCTCTCCAGTCTCTGCTGGGGCTGGCTCAGGGAAACCAATGACAGGTTCCTCTGGTGGGACTGGTGTTGTGGGCAGAGGGACACCCCCTACCCCATGAGTACGCCGGTGATAAAGGAACTTGGTAAGGTTGACAAAGGTCTTTCCACACGGACATGAATGCAGAGGATTCGGGGTGTGGGCTCGCCGGTGGGCCAGGAGGAGGGCCTCTGTGCCAAAAGCCAGGCCACAGTCTACACACAGGAAGTGTGACTCGCTGCTGTGGTCTCCAAGGTGCTGGTCCAGACTGGAAGGGCTGGGGAAGACACGACTGCACAGGGGGCACTTAAAGACACCCTCCCGGTGACTCCGCAGGTGCTGCTGTAGCTGGTGGGGTGAGAGAAAGAGCTGGTCACAGGCTGAGCAGAAGAGCTCCTGTGAGGCTGCCCCGCCTGCTTCTCCACTGTTGTTCCTCCGGGCCCTGCGCCCCCGGCGATCCCGCCCAATGGCTTCACCATTGCGCAGCTCGTAACTGTGGTCAGAAGCTGGCAAGGGGTCAGGCTGAGACACAGGCACCTCTGCAGGTGATAAGGCCTGCACCTCCTGCTGTAAGGCAGGCTCCTGAGACTCGGGGACAGGAGCAGGGAAGTGAGTGGCCTGGTGCTCCAGGAAATCCGCCGGCAGCTGGAAGAGCTGGGAGCACTCAGAGCACTTGTAGAGGAGCAGCTCCACCTCAGTCACCACCTCAGTGGTGGTGGCAGCGGCAGACGGGACAGTCGCCCCTTCCCCACCCTCTTCTGCCTTTCGGTATGAGTGCTCCACAGCCACTCGGGCCTGGCCCACGGGAGGCCCTAGAACAACTGGGGACCCCAGGACAACAGGGGCAGGAGCCTTGGTGGGTGTGGCTCGGAGGTGCGTCTGCCGGTGGTTCAGCCAGAGCTCCTGGCTGGCAAAGAGAGCCTTGCAATCCACACACTCGTAGTGGATGGTGCTGGAGCTCAGGGGTGGTGCCTTAGGTGGTGGCTCAGCTGGCACTGCCTCCTGGGGTGCCATCATCTTCAGGTGCAACTCCTGGTGCTCCAGGAGCTGGCTAGGTGACATCAGCAGTTGACCGCACTCCAGACACTGGTACTGGCTCTCCTGCACAAGGGTCTGATAGAGGCCCGTGCCTAAACCTGTGTCTGTGGCCACAGTGACTCCGGGGTCAGCCACGCCCACCAGCTCAAAGTGCTGCTGGGGCACGTGGGAGTTTTGGTGCATGAGCACCTCTTCCAGGGATCCATAGAGCTGGTTGCACTCAGAGCAGACATAGCGGTGCTCAATGTACAGGACTGTCTCCTCTGATTCCTCAGTCATGGCGGCAGCAAGGCCCTGGGCTGGAAGAGGGGACAGTGGGGACAAACCAGTTAGGTCACCGATTCCTCAGCTCTTCCCTTTATCACTCTCCACTCTTAATACTTTAGATCTACGCCCCCTTAAGTTCTTTCTTCGATTTTTAAAATTCTGCCTCCCTCCCAATAATCCTTCCTCCCCTCAGCATAACAAACACCAAACACAAATCTCCCAGGCAGTCCCTTCCCCAGGAATTTACCCACAGTCTCACCTCTGTATCAACTTGCATCAAACTCCACCCACCAGATCCTTGTAACCTGTCCAGTCCCTTCATCTCCCACACCTCACAGCAGGCCCCACAGTTCCGCCCAACACATGGGAACTTCCACTCAGACCTCTTTCCACTGACTCCTTTTCTTAGCAACTCACCTCACCCCATTCCTCTCCAAGGTACCCAACTGAAACCCCATATAGGCCTTCCCCACCTGCTTCTCCCAGCCACACCCCTCCCATGGCCTCTGCTCCTTCTCCCAGGTTCTCAGACTTTTTACACTCAGACCACTCAAACTGCCCAATGCCTCACCACTCCACTTTCAGCACTGTACACGGTGCCACCCCTCCCCTTTACACACAACCCCTGCTACCCACCAACTCTTCCTCGGGTGCCCAGATTCCTCATGGCAAACTATATCCCTTCCCCCCAAATTTTCTCACACTGGCCTAACCCATCTCCACACCCAGACTTTGCCCACCTTAACCACTTCATGATACCCAGCCCTGTTTAATTACTTAACCTCTTCTACATATCAAGGGCCTCTCCTACAACCCTAACCCCCTATCCAAAATACCCAGACCCATTTTCACAAAAGCCTACACCTCCTTGCTTCGGACCTAGGCCCTTCCACCACCCTAACTCCTGTCTCCAGGGTATCTATCCACTCTTTACATTCATCACCTCTTCTTTGTACCAAGACCAAATCCACAATTCTAATCCCCTCTGAGATACCCAGATCCCCTCTTCCCATTGATTTAAACCCTTCCTGTTCATACACAGCCACTCATTCAGGGACGCCCATACCCTCATTTCATATCAACCTATGCCTCTCTTGCAAACAGACCCCCCCTCAAATCCATCTCAGGAATATCCAGATCCTCCTCCACATTATTAACCTAATCTTTTTTAATTTGCTAAAAGACCCAACCCACCCTAACCTATTCTAGCGATGCTCAGACCCTCCTCTTCGTAGCAACATAACTCCTCTTCTTTGTGTAAAGATCCACACACACACTAACCCATTCCAGGGATATCCAGACCATCTTTCACAATGGCTTAAGCTCCTTTTACACACACCCCTCCTGCTGCCCAAACCCCCTTTAGGGATACCCGGACCTCCTATTCTCATACAGAACCCCCATCACCACCCTAATCCAGCACAGACCCCTCTTCCTCACACTCAAGCCCCTCTCACCAGCCTCCTACTCTGGGGGTACTCAGACCCCCCAACGTCTTAGCAACCTCTCAGTCTCATTCCAGGAATTCCCAGGCACCCCTCACTTTAGCACACAGATCTCTCCCACCCTACTTCCTCCCCTTCCAATAACCAAATCCCATCTTCACCTTGGCCTAATTACCTGTACTTAAAAAAGACTACCTTCCCCAGCTCATTCCAGGGACACCCAGACACCCTTTTAAAATACACCTAACCCTTCTTTGTACAAAGACCCCTCTCCACGCATTCCAAGGGTACCCAACCTCCTGACACATTGGTTTAAGGCCTCTTCACATTAATTTAACCTCATCCATTACAACTGGACCCCCCTCCTTAGCTCTAAACCGCTCCCTTGGGGATATCGATTTCCTAATATCTTTTCACACCAAAACCCCTCTCACTGCCCCAATTCTTTCCAGAACAACTAGATATTTTCCCCCTCCATTAACTTAATTATCTTTCTCACGCCCTAAGCCCCTCACTGGGCACCCAAGTGTCGTCTAACCGGCCCAGCCCCTTCGTCCTGGACTTGCCACACCACCAAGTCCTTTACCCCAAACCCTGGGGAGCCGCGGAGCCCTCCTGGGACAGCTGTGAGGCCTCCCCTTCCCGCCCAGGTGCCCCGCCAAAGCCCCGCCCCTCCTCACTCAGCCCCGCACGCGACTCCAGGACCCTTCCCCACCCGCCGCTCCAGCCCGGCCCCCGCCTGGCTGCCAGCGCGCCCGGTCGGCCGTTGGTGCCGCTCCGCCCTAACTGCCCGGCGCGCACCCCCTCAGGCCCTCAGTGCGCAGGCGGCCTGGCGAGTGGAGGCCGCGGCGGCAGGGAGCGCAGCCCGGCCGGCCTCCGCGCGCCCGCTCGCGCTCACCTGCTTCCGCCGTCTCGCACGCCCCGGGCCCGGGCCCGGGCCACGGCTCCCCTTGCACGGCCACCCTAACGCTGCGCCCGCTCTAGCTCTCGCCGTCGACTCTCGCCTGCTCCGTAGCCTCGCTCTCGCCCCCAGCTACCCTCAGCAACGCCCCTCCCACCTTCCTCCTCGGCCGCCGCATGGACGGCCGGACGCAACCAATCACCGCCCGCTCGGGCCCTGCTGTTCGGCCAATCGACGTTCACGTCTCTGAGGCTTGGGCCAATAGTGAGGAGCGTCGAGATTCCCCTCAGCGCCCAACCAATCTTTTAGCGACGTTCCCTCACCGGTCAGCCCTCGGGTGGATAGTGCCCGCCCCTTTAATCCTCCCTAGAGGATGCTCCTCCTCCTCCTCGACTCCGCCTCCGACGGCTCCAGAGGGGAACTCTGAGCGGAAGGCAGCGCGATGACGTCAGGCGGCGGAGCGCGGCCTCAGGCGCCATCTTGGGGACGCCGTGAGGGAGTCAGCGTTGGGCACAGGGAGAGGGTGAAGAGTCTGGGAAATTGAGGCACGCGGCACCTTGAGGGCTGGAGCGGGGGAATGGAGGCACAGGAACCTTTGTGGTTTCCCCGAGGGTCAGAGGGAGAAAGTGAAACCACTTAGCGCGATGGGGAGAGGGCAAACTGCATGCAGCACCAGTCACATGGAGAGAGAAAAGGGAAACCAAGGCTCCAGACTCATTTTATTAAAAGGAGGGGAATGAAGGCAACAGGAAGAAACAGGGAGACCGAGGGGACTTTTGGGAGGTGGAGAGAGGAGAAATGTCAGAGGGGAAGCAAAGAGCGAGGATATGGAGAAAAAGAAGCAGGGACAGACAATTTCATTGGAAGAAATAGGGAATGTGGTGGGTAGAGGACCTGAAGGACAATCGGGGTGAGACCCTGAAGGAAGTGAGCCGGTAGCGGGCGGACTCCACTTCACCTCCTTCCGGGGTGACTCTGACCCTTAACATCTCGAGAGTGGGGTCCCATGTGTCCAAGGGGCTCTGGCCATTCCTGCTCACCTGGTTCCTGCGCCCCTCAGGGCCTTGGGAGGGAGTTGCCCCAGTACTATTAGAAACGTTTCCAGGCTGGGCGTGGTGGCTCACGCCTGTAATCCCGACATTTTGGGAGGCTGAGGCGGGTTCATCACTTGAAGTCAGGCATTCGAGACCCACCTGGCCAACCTGGTGAAACTACCATCTTTACTAAAAATACAAAAAATTAGCTGGGCATGGTGGCTCGTCCCTGTAACCCCAGCAACTTGGGAGGCTGAGGCATGAGATTTGATTGCACCCAGGAGGCCGAGGATGCAGTGAGCCGAGATCACGCCACTGCACTCCAGCCTGGGCGACAGAGCAAGACTCCATCTAAAAGAAAAAAAGAAACGTTTCCAGACCTACTCCTTGAACCCAAGCACAGAGGAGTTTCAATTTCTCGGATGAGGAAACTGACTCTCAGAATTGTATTATTTATTTACCTACCTGATGCCAAAAGCCACTATGGGATGCGTCTCACAGTGAGACCCGGGGCCAATTCTATGGCCATTTGGTCACTAGATGTCCTAACCTTCTCATGGATTAAATTCCCTAACACCAGGCATGTGTAGTTAAAACAGATTCCCGGATTGGAATCCTGGTTCTAGGGCAAGTCAACTGTCCTGAGCCCAAGTTTCTAATCTGTGAAATGGGGCTAATAACAGCCCATCTCATGTGAGGCACAGAGTAAAAGACATCTAGGAGTTATTTTATTTTATTTATGAGACAGAGTCTTGCTCTGTCGCCCAGGCTGGAGTGCAGTGGCGCGATCTCGGCTCACTGCAACCTCCGCCTCCCAGGTTCAAGCGATTCTCCTGCATCAGCCTCTTGAGTACCTGTGACTACAGGCGCTCGCCACCACGCCTGGCTAATTTTTGTATTTTGAGTAGAGATGGGGCTTCACCGTGTTGGCCAGGATGGTCTTAATCTCCTGACCTCGTGATCCACCTGCCTTGGCTTCCCAAAGTGCTGGAATTACAGGTGTGAGCCACTGCACCTGGCCTATTTTTTTAATTTAATTTAATTTTTTATTTTTTTTGAGAGGGAGTCTCTGTCACCCACCGTCGAGGCTGGAGTACAGTGGCACGATCTCAGCTCACTGCAACCTCCGCCTCCTGGGTTCAAGTGATTCTCATGTCTAAGCCTCCTGAGTAGCGTAGAGACGGGGTTTTGCCATGTTGGCCAGGCTGGTCTCGAGCTCCTGACCTCAGATGATCCACCCCCCCGGCCTTGGCCTCTCTAAGTGTTGGGATTACAGGCTTGAGCCACTGCACCCAGCCCCTAATTTTTTTTTTTTTTTTTGGGGGACAGTCAGTAGTGTGATCTCAGCTAACTGCAACCTCTGCCTCCCAGGCTCAAGCAATTTTCAGCCTCCTGAGTAGCTGGGATTATAGGCATACATCGCCATGCCCGGCTAATTTTTCATAGTTTTTGGTAGAGATGGGTTTTTGCCACATTGGCCAGGCTGGTCTCGAACTCTTGGCCTCAAGTTGATCTGTCTACCTCGACCTCCCAAAGTGCTGGGATTATAGGCATGAGCCACCAAGCCCGGGTTTTTTGTTTTGTTTTATTTTGTTTTGTTTTTGTAGAGATAGGGTCTCACTATGTTGCCCAGGCTGGTCTCAGAACTCCTGGGCTCAAGCCATCGTCCTGCCTTGGCCTCCCAAAATGGTGGGATTACATGTATGAGCCACTGTGTCTGGCCAGTTGTTATTTTTATTAGTATCTCCAGGAACTTAATAATAATAACTAACATCTCTTGAGTGTATTATGACGTGCTAGGTATTATGCTCAATGCTTACATGCATTACTCAGTTTAATCCTCTCAACAACACTATGAGAGAGAAACTGTCATGCTGACTCTACAAAACATCGAGGCCCAGAGAAGTAACTAGTCGTAGTTCCCATAGTTAGAAAGAGTCAGGATTCCAACCCAGGAGTTGACCTTAAGGTCTCCATTCTTGGCCCCCAGGCTCACCTGCCTGGCAGGCAGGAAGTTCAAGTGGTTGCATGTTGAAGGGATGAATGTAAGAAGTGGAGGAAAGAGTTGGTGGAGATTAGTGAGCTAAAGCTAGGCTCGGCCTGCTCTGAAGCAGTCTGGGTTTGCCCTTAGGGCAAAATCACCTGGGGTAGGTGCCAGAGAAGTGGAAGCCATGCTCAGTTTTTGACAGGCTGTGTGACCTTGGGCAGATTCTTGCTCCTGCTGAAACCTCCTTTTCCCCACTTCAAAATCTGAGGATCAGGCTGGGTGCGGTGGGTCACGCCTGTAATCCCAACACTTTGGGAGACCGAGGCGGGCTGATCACCTGATGTCAGGAGTTCAAGACCAGCCTGACCAACATGGAGAAACTCCGTCTTTACTAAAAATACAAAATTAGTTGGGCATGGTGGTGCATGCCTGTAATCCCAGCTACTCGGGAGGCTGGGGCTAGAGAATCACTTGAACCCCGGAGGTGGAGGTTGCAGTGAGCCAGGATTGTGCCATTGCACTCCAACCTGGGCAACAAGAGCGAAACTCCATCTCAAAAAAAAAAAAAAGAAAAGAAAGAAAGAAAAAAGAAAAGAAAAATACTGGCCGGGCACGGTGGCTCACGCCTGTAATCCCAGCACTTTGGGAGGCCGAGGCAGGCAGATCACGAAGTCAGGAGATTGAGACCATCCTGGCTAACATGGGGAAACCTCGTCTCTACTAAAAATACAAAAAAAATTAGCGGGCGCCTGTAGTACCAGCTACTCGGGAGCCTGAGGCAGGAGAATGGTGTGAACCTGGTAGGCGGAGCTTGTGGTGAGCCGAGATCATGCCACTACACTCCAGTCTGGGCAACAGAGCGAGACTCCATCTCAAAAAAAAAAAAAAATCTGAGGTTCCGGGTAACTTCTCAGGCCTTTTGCTTGGACTTCTCAACTTGATTTGGGTTGTGCGGGTCTCTTTTCTCCAGATCATATAGGAATAAGCTGAGGCCTGGACCAGTCTTTCTGGAGGTGGTAGCACAGGACTGGCTAGGATTTCTGGGACAGGTTGAATTTAGAGGGGATGATGGTTTTTTTTTTTTTTTTGGAGATGGAGTCTCGCTCTGTCTCCCATGCTGGAGTGCAGTGGCATGATCATAGCTCACAGCAACTTCTGCCTCCTAGGTTTAAGCAATTCTCGTGCCTCAGCCTCCCAAGTAGCTGGGACTAAAGGAGTGTGCCACCGGGCCTGGCTAATTTTTGTATTTTTAGTAGTGCCGGGGTTTGCCATGTTGGCCAGGCTGGTCTTGATCTCCCAACCTTAGGTGGTCCACCTGCTTCAGCCTTCCAAAGTGCTGGGATTACAGGAATGAGTCACTGCCCTGGTCAAAAGGATGGTGTTCTGTGTTGAGGTCCTTCATAAGCAAAGTCCCAGAGGCAGGTGTGAATCTGGGCTTTTAGGCCTGGCTGGAGTTGAGTGTGGGTGTTTGAGGGGCGTGTGTAGATGTTGACCAAGTGGGGTAAGGAGGTGTGTGCAAAGTTGGTGGTCCTTCAGTGTCAGATATATGTGTCAGATGTGTGTCCAGCATGCCCCACATGCCAGCTTGCAGAGGGCTTCCTGTGCTAGGCTGGCATGTGGTCCAGGAGTTGCCATGTGCCAGCTGTGTGTTCGAGGCATGTGGTCACATGTGCAGTGGGCCGCACGTGAGTGTGTCAGTGTCTCCTCCCCATCACGAGCATCGGGGGTGGTGGTGAGTCACGGGCTCAGCCTTCGGCGCCAACTGTCATGTTTCTTCCCCCCAAATTTCACCCCCCACCCAGCCATGCACCACCCACCCCCACTCCAAGATCTGTGTCGCTTCTCTCTTCCATCCCCCTGCCCTGCTCAGCTCCTTCTGAGAGACTGCAGAATGTTCCCTGGGAAGGAGTCTTCCACTTCTGGCTCTGCCTTCCAGCTCCCTGTCCTTGTCCCATCCACCTTTCCCACTGCCTCTCTTCTCCTGCGACTAGAGAATGAGGGCCCCTTCTCTCCACCCACTCATCTCTGTGGGTCCCAAGGATTTCTCTGTGCACTACAGGGAATTCCCATACTCACCACCCATCCCTTCACCTCTATAGGAGCTATTTATATTGGGTGAGGCTTGCCCTGCATCTCCAGGCTGGCATCTCCTGCCTCAGTGGCTCTCTTGTGTCTATCAGCCACATCCTTGTCTTTTTGGTCCCCTGGTGTCTGTAGGCCTCCCTTGTTTCTGTGACCTTCTTTGGCTCTCCTTGGCTCTCTCCCTGCCCTATGGACCACTCCCCATATCTGAGGAGTGCTGTCTGTTTCCAGGGGCCTGTCTCTTATGTCTCTGGCTTCTCCCCTGTTTTCCTTCGCAGGAGGTCTCTATGTCCACATTACTGCCCCTTGTCTCCGAGGTCCTTTTGCTTGTCTCTGTAGGCTGCTCCCTTGTCTCCATAGGCCTTTCTTTCTTATCCCTGGGCTTTTCCTGTCCTTGTCCTTGTGGGGTTTGTGGGTCTTGGCCCACTTCTCTGGACAGTCTTGACGGCTGTCTCTCTTCTCTTCATTTCTCTTCGTCTCTGTAGCCCTCTCCCCGGGTCTCCTTGCCTCTCATCTCTGTGGGCTCCTGTGCCCAGGGCTGCCTGGGTAGGGCGGTGGCATGGTGTGGTAGAGGGGGTGGCTCGGGGGTGGGCCCTCCATCCAGTGCAGCTCCTTCTTCTCATCAGCATTCTCCTTGCAGGGGGGCCCCCAGTCCCAACCAATACAGGCTCCCCCTCCCCCGACTCCCCTCCCTACTCGCTCTCTGCCTGCCTCCCTCCCTTCCTCCTGCCCGCCCTCCTCCCTGCCTCCCTCCCTCCCTCTTCTCTCTCCCCCAACCACTCCCCCCCACTCCCCCCACCCCCCCCCTCCCCCCCGCGCTCCAGGACCCAGCTCAGGCGGCAGGCAGGCGGGCAGGCAGGCGGCGGCCTCGGAGGGGAGACTGAGCGGTGACGGCAGCAGTGGCGGCAGCCAGCGGCGGGGAGGCAGGCCCAGCCGGGGACTGGAGCCGGCGGCGGCTTCTTCTCACAGGGGACCAGGAGTCTGTGGCCAGGCCCTTCCACTGAGGCCCAGCACCGGGAGCCCCTGGGACACCCCACCCTCCTCCGCCTTTCTCTTCCACCTGCTCCTCTCCATCCTCCTCTCCCTCCTCCCTATCTCTCCACCTCATTTGCTCCTTCTCGGCCTCCCCGGGTCTCCCAGCTCTCCATCCTCCCCAGCCCTCCACTCCCGGGCTCTCCCTGCCCCCAGCATGCTTTTCCCCTGGGGGCTGAGGGCTTGAGGACTCCAGGGCCCTTGCCTCAACCAGGGCAGGGTCCAGGCTCCAGGGGGGAGGGGGAAAGGGGGCAGCCCCCTCCCCCAGCAGGCCCTCCCCTCCCCCACTTCTCCTGATGGCCGGCTTCCTTTTCTCCACCCAGTCCTCGCCCCCTGTGGCCCCCCCAGGCCGGCCTGGCTAGGGGAGGGGGCGGGGGCCCTTTCCCGGGCCAGCTTCCCCCTCCCCCGGCTTTGCCTGTGGCCCCCCCTTCTGTTTTCACCTTCCTTTCCTCCTTTCTTCCCTCCTTCCCCTCCATTTGCTCCTTCCCCCTCTCCTCTCTCCCCTTCTCTCCTCCATTTTCTCCTTTCCCCTTCCTCCCCTCCCCGGCCCGCCCTCTCCTCTTCCACCTGTCCTTCCTCCCTGCTCCTGTGGAGCCACCGTTTTGGATTAGTTGGGGGCCACCGCCGGCGGCGGGGGAGGGGGCCCTGTGGACTGCCCTCTCCCCCCGCCCAGCCCCAGCCCCACCGCCACCCAGCGCCAGAGCACCTCCCGCTGTCGGTCCTCGGGCCTCGAGGGAGCCCAGCCCTCCGTCCCACCAGGATCCGTGAGTGTCTGCAGGGCGGGGATTGGGCTGGGTTCTGGGTCCTGGAAGGCTAGGCTTGGTGCCGCCTGGCAGGGGGGCACCACATTCTCCCAGTTCTCCAGACTGGCAAGTACCTTCCCCCACTAGGGGCCTGCTCTGTACCCTCCATCTCCTCAGCGTCCATTCACCTCGACCTCTTCTCACCCCTTCTTCTGGGTACAGAGCTCACTGCCGCCCCCGGCCCTCCAGCTTTCTGGGGTGCTACGGGGCTGACTGCTCTTACTCGGGCTCTCACTTACCCCGGGCCCCTGGCATATCCATGCCCCTGCTGTCTCCAAGCCTCCGTCCTGGTCCCAGACTGGCTCTTTCTGTTCCTCTGAGCCTCATCCTCTGCCTGCGGTGGGCCCTGGCCCTGTCCCCATCCCATCCAGTCTCTATCTCCTGGAGATGTCTTTCTGCTTTTGAGCCCCCATTTCCTGTGTCTCTTGGGCCCCTCTCTGACTCTGCCCAACTTCTCTCTTTGCTGTTAGCCCAGGTTGCTCTCTGCATGTCTCTGTTTAGATCTCTCTCTCTGTCAGAACTCCTCCACCCTGGCTTCCCTCTTTCCAAGTCTCCCTCGGCGGGTCTCTTTCCACTTCTCTTTCCATTCTGTGCCTCCGCTCACCTGTCCTCCTCCCTCTCTCTGCCTCTGAGCTTGGAGGCTGTCTTCCCTCTGTCACTTTTCCACCTCCTTCCCCCAGATCCACTCTGGGTGCCCGGCTCCTCTCTCCCTCCCTCCTCAGCTGCTGCCCCACTGCTCCATGGTCCATGCTGACTTCTCCTGGCTGGTCTGGCTCTTTCCACTCCCATTCTCTCTCCCCACTTCTGTGTTACCTCCCGTGGCCTTTCTGCTCCCATTCCTCTCCATGTCTGGGGGCTTTCGGGCCCCAGGATCTCCTGCTCCCCCACATGGCATTCCTGAGTGTCTTGGGGTGGCTATGCCTCTGTGGGTCTGGCTTCTCCTGCAGTCGATTGCCCTGTCCCTGCCTGTGCCCTTCTAGTGCACTCACTCCATCTCCCCACCTCAGTTTCCCTCCGTGACTCCCCCTTTCTCTCTCCCAGGTGCTTTTCCCCCTTGCCCCTTCCTCTTCTATGGGCCTGCCATGCAGCTCTGACATACTGTCTCTCTTTCCGACTGGCCCTCTCTCTTTGTAGAGTTTGGCCATTTCTCTCCTTCTCCCAAGTCTTGTACCTGCTGCTATTTCTTTATCTCCCTTTGCCTTCTCCCTCACCCTGTGTGCCTTCGCTGGCCCTCCTTGCCTCTCACCTTTGCTGATGTCTCTCCTGTGCCCACTGTTGCTCAGCTCTCTGCTGGGTTTTGACCTTTATCTGGCTTTGCCCAGTCCCTGGGGCTATGAGTCCCGGGCCTGCCTGACACCCTACCTGCCCTGTCTCTATCTCCTTTGGTGTCTCGCTTCTAGGCTGTGTCTGTCTCTTGCTCTCTCACTTAGCCTCAGTTCCTACTTCTTGGGCTGTCTTTCTATGTGTATCTCTGTGTCCACCTGCTGCCCCTCAACCCTGTCTTTCTCTGTCTGCTCCCACCTTTGGCTGCCACCTGTGGGTCCCTGTCCTTCTGCCCCATCTCTCCCTCGGTTTTTCTGTGCTTTGTCCTCTGCTCCCTTATTTGCCCCAGGAGTCCCTGGCATTTCAGGATGACCCACTCCACTCCTGCCTCTCTCCTAGCCCCGCCCTTCACACTCCTCCCACTGTGAGTGCTCCTTCCAGGTCTCCCAGCATCCCTTGCGCCTCCATCCTTGACAAGCCTTCACCTTAATCTACATTATAGTTTGCAGTCCCCAGCCTGTCCAGCATGCCCTCCCACCCAGCACTCTTTCCTTCTCAGAGGCCTTGAGGGCAGTGACTTGCTCAAGATCACTCAGTGAGTTGGGGGCAGAGCTGGGACTGATCCCTGGCCTAGGTTTTCCAGGCCACTTGAGATAGTGAGAAGGACTTGTGCCTCTATCTTTCCCTGGAAATTCTCATTCCACAGTTTCACCAGCTCAAGCTGTTCTTCCATGGGGACTGAGTGGGGTTCAGTGTCCAGGCCCACTTCACGGCATTGTGGCCCCCCACAGTAACCCTACTCCATGGAAACCCAAGCATCCCTTCCCTTGGGGCACAGCCCTCGGCCAGCGGGAGCGGAGCTGTGCATCTGGCCAAACTCCTTGCCCAGTGGCTGCCCTGCAGAAAGTCGGGGTGCCTAGAGGAATCCCTGACTCCTTAGGGGTGGAGAGTTGTGAAGAGCAAAGATGCACCATCTCCCCCTTTACTTCTGCTTCCCAGCAGGGTGGGGGGCAACGGTATGGCACCCACTTCTGGCAGGCAGCTCACTCCCTGCCTTACTAACTCCTCCCTTCCAGCTCTTCCTGCTTGTATCTGAGACAGTTCCTATCTTTTCTCCATCCTCTGTCTCTCTCTTCCTGTGTCTTGCCTGTGCCTTGGTTTCCCCCTCTCCAGCCTGCCCCTCTTTCTTCCGCTCCCTGCTCTGTCCTTTCTTTATCTTGCCTCCTCATCCTCCTGTCTCTTCCCTCTTTCTCCCTCCTAGTCCTCTCCCTACCTCTCTGTAACTCTCCTCTTTTCTCTCCATTTCTACCCCCATTTTCCTGTTGTCTTGTCCTTCTCTTCCCTTGTATTTCTATCTATTTTGTCCTTTCTCCCTTTCTGAGTCTCTCTGTCTTTCCCTTCTCTAAGCCTCTCTTTCTCTGTTTCCTCCCTTCTCTCTCTTTGCTTTTTTTTTTTTTTTTTTTTGCCCTTTTACTGCTCTGGATCCATTCATCTGTGGGGTTCTGTATGTGCCTCTCTCTGTTTTTCTCCACCTCTCCATCTCCCCTGAAGTTTCCTAACTCCCAGATACTCTCCCCTCCAGACCTCAGATGTCCAGGCCTCTCTCCCCATGGGATTGTGGGAACCGGGGACATCAGGAAAGTGGCAAGTGAGGCCTGGGATGGGGTTGCCTAGCAACCACCGCATCCTCTCCAGCCGGTTTCTGTTGCCTAGTAACGGCTGCCTGCCCAGAGACAGGGGCGGGACTGGGTGGGGGGTGGCACTTCCTGGTTTCCTATTAGGGTGGGGCTGGTCCCAGGAATTCACTCCTACCTGAGAACCTTGCACGCCTCCCTCCTGTTTTGGTAGCTGTGCCCATCCTCTCTCTTGCAGCCTGTCCCACTCAGCGCCTGAGCACTGTGACCTCCGCTCTGGTAGTGCCCCTCTGAGCTGAGCTTCCTTTCTCGCAATGCCCTCAGTATTGCCAGCTTCTAAACAGAGCAGGACTCTGCAGAGCTGTGAACTGCTTGCCAACAATGTCCCCAAAGCTTCTGTGACCACCCCATCTAGCAGGCCTCCAAGGGGTTCCATCCCACCACATAGTAATCTCCCCCTGGGCTGGGGGGTCTCCCTGCAGGTGGCGAGTGGGGGCCGCGGCAGCTGCGTCCCCATGAGGAGGGGAGGAAGATGCCGGCTGAGCTGCTGCTGCTGCTGATTGTTGCCTTCGCCAGCCCCAGCTGCCAGGTGCTCTCATCACTGCGCATGGGTGAGGCCCTCCCACACCCTGCCCCTGCATCCCCAGAGACCCTCCTGTCAGGCCCTGGGGCTCCTCTGGGGACCCAGGCATGCCAGTCCCTCAGGACCCAGGTCTCAGCTCTCTTCAGCAGCAAGGAGTCCCAGCCTCCGGTTCCTCCTTCCCCCAGGACCCAGGAGTCCAGACCCCTAGCTCCCACAAACCTCAGATCCAGGTGTCTAGACCCCTGGTCCCTATACCCACCTCACCCTAGAGCCCTGGAGTCCAAGACCACAGCCCCCTCCTTCCTCAGGACTCAGGAGTCTGGTCCCCAACCCCTGTGTCCCCTCAGCTGCAATCCTGGATGATCAGACAGTGTGTGGCCGCGGTGAGCGTCTGGCCTTGGCCCTGGCCCGGGAGCAGATCAACGGGATCATCGAGGTCCCAGCCAAGGCCCGAGTGGAAGTAGACATCTTTGAGCTGCAGCGGGATAGCCAGTACGAGACCACGGACACCAGTGAGCGGGGCCATGGGGGCGTGGGGTGAGGCAGGGCAGGTTGGTGGCCCTCAGTCCATCCCTCTACCCCGGCCTCTGGCCTGGCCTTGTCCTCTTCTAGCTTCATCTTCCTCCTTTCTTTGTGTTGGTATCTGCCTTCTTCCCAGACATGGCTGCTGCTGGGCCTGGGGATTGGAGAAGAGGGAGAGCATAAGCCCCAGTTCTGCTCTGGAGGAGTGCGGGGCGGCGTTGAAAAGATAAGCCCTGGCCGGGCGCGGTGGCTCACGCTTGTAATCCCAGCACTTTGGGAGGCTGAGGCGGGCGGATCACGAGGTCAGGAGATCCAGACCACAGTGAAACCCCGTCTCTACTAAAAATACAAAAAAATTAGCCAGGCGTGGTGGCGGGCGCCTGTAGTCCCAGCTACTCGGAGAGGCTGAGGCAGGAGAATGGCATGAACCCGGGAGGCGGAGCTCGCAGTGAGCCAAGATTGCGCCACTGCACTCCAGCCTGGGCGACATAGCGAGATTCCGTGTCAAAAAAAAAAAAAAAAAAAAAAGATAAGCCCTATTATCCCAGCTGGCTGGGGATGCTTGTTAGCCCCCAGAGCTTAATAACAAGCCCCAGGCATTGAGGGCAGGAGGCTTGGGCGAGGGTCAGCAAAGGCATTCTGGAGAAGGCTAGTCTGGAGCTGGGCTCTGAAAGGTGAACAGGATGTAGAAAGAGTGGCGTGGCTGCAAGCACGGCCGGCCACATCACTGGGGTGTGGAAGTGTCTATGGAATACTGATGGGCTGAATATGCAAAGGTGTCACTTGAACAGATGTGCTGGAGTTAGACCTTTGGGAGATGCTGCCTTAAAAGCATGTTTTAGACAGGTTTCTTTCTTGCAGGCCTTATCAGAGGCTTTATGGTGTTCGTGTATGTTTCAGATCTCTAAGAGGGAGAATGGGGTATGGCGTTTCACAGGCCTTTTTGGCTGATGTGGCACAGAGTACAACTTGGGAGAAGCTGGGATGGAGGGTGAGGAGGCAGATGGCATTCCAGGCATGTGCCTTGAGTCTGGAGATGGGGTGGGGATCAGGGTGGGAGCAGAGGGAAGTATTTGGAGCCAAGGAATGGGAGGGTGTGGGGTTGAGCCCATCCTGAATCCACCGGGATTCAGGACATATTTGGAGAGATTGTGAGAGACTTCAGAGCTAAGTGTGACAGGGCAGTAGGAAGAGAGGCTGTGCAGATTGTCAGGCTGGCTCAAGGAGGCTACAGTGCCAGGGTGAAAGATGCCGCCTTCACCCACAGGCACTGAGAAGCCATTGATAGGTCTATACCAAGGAGTGAGGCTTCTGGAAAGAGAATCTGGAGCCTGGATTTGGGTGATGAGTGAGGACTCTGGTATATGTCTGAGTTGAGAGTCCTAAACTAGGGCAGGGGCCAAGGGGTTGAAGAGAAGGGGATAGATGTGAGAAGTCTGAGGACAAAGAAGAGACAGGACGTGGTGACTAACTGGCTGTCAGGAGAGAGATTGAAGGCAAGGACCATTTCCAGGCATCTGGTCTGTGTGAATGATGGGGCCCTCACCAGTGTGGAAGGTCCAGAAGGAGGCAGTTTGGAGGAAATGAGGTGTTCAGTTATGATGCCTTTAGTTAGAGGTGGCAGAAACCAAACTCAGCCTGGTTTAAGGAAAAAAGAGAACTTATTAGCTCATGTCACTAAAAGACCTAAGGACAAATTTCAGGCATGGCTGAATCCAGGTGTTCAAACGATGGCCTAGGATTGTTTCAGGCATGGCTGGATTCAGGCATTCAGATGACATCCTGGGAATCTCTCTATGTCTTTACCTCTGAGGCCTGCTTTCCTCTGAGTTGGCTTCATTTTCAGAAATGCTCTCTCAACTGATGGTGAGATGGCCCCAGCAGCGCCAAGCTTACATCTCACCAGTTTAGCAAACCCAGCGATAATTGTAGCAAAAGACCTGGGGAAGGTGCTCCATGGTCTGATTTGTACCCGTATGTATCTCTGAACCAGTTGCCATGGCTAGAAGAATGGAGTTCTGTGACTCCCCAAGGCCTGCATCAGGTGCCAGTCAATCCTGGGAACCCTGGACTGAAGGGTGGGGATAGTTCCCCCAGGAGAAGTTAGGGTTCTGCCATGAGAACAGGCACTGGACAAGGAAAAACAGCAGCTTTCCACCTCCCAGTCTTGAGACACACATGTGTCCAGGGAGGAAGAGAGCAGAAGAAAGACTTGGAAGTAAGTGCGGCGGGAGAGTGGTGTTTGGAGTATGGGAAGGCTCCAGGGGATCTGGGCTGTGGGGTCAGGGGAGGAGGTGGTGAGTGCACTGTGGGTTGTGGCATGGCTGAAAAGGTTGAGAACAACAGCGGCTGAGGGACTAGGCACAGGCTTTGTAGGCAGAGGAGGCCCCTGGTGTCTCTTTCTCTTCATCCCTTCCTTTGATCTCCCTTGGCCTGACCTGTCCCTCTGTTGCTATGTCCTCATCTCTCTCCGTCTCATGCCCCCTCATGTTCACTTGTTGGGTGGGGTCAGAGACTGGCCTTCTGGGTCCCGGATGGCACAAGAGGATCAGGCAGTTGCCAGTGTCTGATCCTCTCCTGGGCCATGGCGGCTCCCTGAGGGATGGGCAAGGAGAGGAGGCAGGGGGTCCCTGACTCTGCGGTCTCTTCCCCTTCTCACGCAGTGTGTCAGATCTTACCCAAAGGGGTTGTGTCTGTGCTCGGGCCCTCCTCCAGCCCAGCATCTGCCTCCACCGTGAGCCATATCTGTGGAGAGAAGGAGGTGAGGTGGGGAGTGTGGGCCGGGGCTTTGTGGGGAGCGGGTCCCTGGGAGGCGAGGGCTGGGCGGAGAAGCAGGATGGAGGCCAAAGTTTCCTCTCTGTCCAGATCCCCCACATCAAGGTGGGTCCCGAGGAGACACCCCGCCTTCAGTACCTTCGCTTCGCATCTGTCAGCCTGTACCCCAGTAACGAGGACGTCAGCTTGGCGGTCTCCCGAATCCTCAAGTCCTTCAACTACCCCTCGGCCAGCCTTATCTGCGCCAAGGCTGAGTGTGAGGGAGAACTGGATGTTTTGTTTTCTGTTCCCCCAGACACCCCCTTCCCAAGAGATCTGGTGTCCTACATAGTGGTTCACTGCCCCCTAGTTAGAACCCTGGGGCACCCAGGCACCAGGCTCTTCTCCCATCTTCAGAAACCAAGGCCTCTGGTTCCACAGACCCCTTCTCTCCCCAAAGAGATCCATTTAGTCCCCAGATGGTGACTAAGCACTTGCCACGTCAAGGCCCTCTGCTAGGCCCTGGGCGTGGTCGCTGGGTGCTTGGAACTCCGGTTCTAGTGGAGGTCATTGGTCATTGAGCTGTTGTGATACAGAGTGGTACTTGTGCTGGGAGGAGGCACACGGAGCCTCTGGTATCACATAGGAGGGATCCTAATCCATCTGGGAGGTTCAGAGCCTGTGTCTATAAGAAGGAGACATCCAAGCTGAACCTGAAGGGTATGGGAAGAAAGAGGGAACAGGTTCTAAGCAGAGAGTGTGGCAGGGGCAGAGGTAGAGGGCCCAGGGAGCACAGCCTTTCAAGAGGCTTGCTGATACTCCCAGTGGCTGAAATGTGGGAACAACGAAGCAAGAGATGATGGGAGCCATGGGAAGTCCCCACACAGGGCAGGGTGAGGGGACAGGGTCAGATTCGTGTTCTAGGAAGAGCCCTATGGCTGCAATGTAGAGCACAGGCTGGAGAGTGACAAGAGGGGTGGCAAGGAGACAAGCAAAAGGCAGGGGAGAGGCGACACTGGTCTGGGCCCAGGTGGTGGCAGTTGGAATGAGGGGGCCAGCGTGATGTGAGAGGCAGTGAGGGAAATAAGAGGGTGGGGCTAGGGATGGTGCGAGGCCTCTGCCGAGGAGGAACACGATCCATCAGGGGCACACGTTGGGCATGGTGTGTCTTTGAGACATTCATGTGAGATGTCTGGTAGGCTGGTGGATTTGTGGGTATGGAGCTTGAGGCAAGGAAGGACTGTGCTCCATAGCCTCTAGAAGGAATTCCTCCTTCAAGAAGTATTTATTGGGCCAGATGTGGTGGCCCATGCCTGTAATCCCAGCACTTTGCGAGGCCAAGGTGGGAGGATGGCTTGAGGCCAGGAGTTCAAGACCAGTCTGGGCAACATGGCGAGACCCCATCTCTTAAAAAAAAGGTATTTATTGAGCACCTGCTCTGTGCTAGGCTCTGCTTTTGGTATTAGGGGTCAGCTGTGGGTGAAGTAGTCCAAGTACATTCTGATGAGAGTACTTGGGCAAAAAACACTGCAAATAAGTGCATTACATGGTTAGAAGTAGTGAGTTCTATGGAAAAGTAGAAATGACTTATGAAGAATGGTGTGGTGTGGGCGTGGGGTGCAACTTTAAATGAAATGGTGGGCGAGGGCCTCATTGAGAAGGTGACGTTGGAGTAGAGACCTGGAGGAGGGGAAGGAGGGAGCCATGTAAGGATGTGAGAGAAGAGGGTTCCAGGCCAAGGGAACAGCCAGCGTGAAGGCCGCAGGACAGGAACAAGATTGTGGTGTGTGCAGAACAGCAAGGAGGTGGTGTGGCTCAAGCCCAGAGAGTGAGTGATGGGAAGAGGAGGTGCTGTGGGCTGGGTGGTTAAAAAAAAAAGGAATTTATTGAGCAGCTGCTATGTGCCAGGCCTAGCTCTTGATATTAGGCTATTAGGGATTGGTCTCTAGTGTCTCAGTGAGGCCCCCGCCCACCATTTCATTTAAAGTCGCATCGCACACCCACACTAGACTCCCAGTCTTCATAACTCATTTCTGCTTTAACATAGAACTCATTACTTCTAACCATGTAATGCACTTATTTGTGGTGTTTGTTGTACAACTCGTCCCCTCATCCTGTACCTAGTCTACTTCACTCATGGCTGACCCCCAATACCAAGAGCGGAGCCTGGCACAGAGCACATGCTCAACAAGTACGTTTTTTTTTTAAAGAAATGGTGTCTCACTATATTGGCCAGGCTGGTCTTGAACTCCCACAGTCTGGGCAGTAACAGGGGGGTGAGATGGACAGATTGTGTGGGGCTTTGGAGGCTGTGAGGACTTCGGCCTCTAGGACTCTGACTGAACTGGGAAGCCATTTGAGGGTTTGGGGCGGAGGAGGAGCACATCTGACCCACATCATTCTGGCTGCTGTGTAGGGAACAGACTTGGGGCAGGCTTGGGGATTGCAGCAGGCAGGAGTTGGTGGTGGCTCAGGGCAGGGTGGTGACAGTGGCACGGGGTGAGGGGATCTGATGTGTTTGGAAGGGAGGGCCTTGATGGATTGGGTGTGAAAGAGAGGAAGCCAGAGTTTTGGCCTGAGCGACTGGCACACTGGAGATGCTGTTCACCAACATGGGGAAGCCGTGGTGGTTGAGCAAGGAGATTAAGCATGAGATGCCTGTCAGACACCCCAGTGAGGGGTCAGGAAGGTGACAGAGACAGGAATCTGGAGTTCTAGGCAGAAGTCTAGGTTGGGATTTTAATTGGGGAGGGCCCAGGCTTCAGGTCCCCAAGCCCACTACCCCATGGGACCCAGCTGCCCCATGTCCTTGCACACACTCCAGTCCTCTGCCCAGCTGCCCCATGTTGAGGAGGAGGGAGTGTCTACGCCATGCCTGGGTACCCGGAAGGGCTCCAACCCAAGGCCCCACCCCTCCCTCAGGCCTGCTGCGATTGGAGGAACTAGTGCGTGGCTTCCTCATCTCCAAGGAGACGCTGTCAGTGAGGATGTTGGATGACAGCCAGGACCCCACGCCACTGCTCAAGGAGATCCGTGATGACAAGGTGTCCACCATCATCATCGACGCCAACGCCTCCATCTCCCACCTCATCCTCCGTAAGGTGAGGCCCCACCTCTGATTTCCCAAAGAACTGGGGCCAGAAACTTGGGGTGACTGAGCAAGTCACCCAATGCCCATGGGCCTCAGGAGTCAAAAGGGGGCTTCAAGACCTTCTTCTTGCATGAAGATGATAATTGTAAAGTTTGTCTCTTAGCCTGCCTGCTTCCTGGTTGTGTGGTCCTGGGCAGTCACTCCATCTCCCTGTGAATAGTCCCTGCTCGGTGGGTTGTGAGGGTTAATGAATGAGGCCAAGGAACAGCCAGCGTTAAGGGTGAAGGACAGGAGCAAGACTCTGGTGTGTGCAGAACAGCAAGGAGATGGCGTGGCTCAAGCCCAGAGAGTGAATGATGGGGAGAGGAGGGGCTGTGGGCAGGGACAGGTAAAGTATGCAGGGCAGTGCCTGGCCCAGAGTCAGATCTGATTACATCGTAGCTCTGAAGGATTTTTAAACATTTTTATTGAGCTCTGTGTTAAGGTGTTTTTGCTTGTATTTTTTTCTTTTTTTTTTTTGGGGGATGGAGTCTTGCTCTGTCACCGAGGCTGGAGAGCAGTGGTGCAATCTTGGCTCACTGCAACCTCCATTTCTCAGGTTCAAGCGATTCTACTGTGTCAGCCTCCCAAGTAGCTGGGACTATAGGCACCTGCCACCACACTCGGCTAATTTTTGTATTTTTAGTAGAGACGGGGTTTCACCATATTGGCCAGGATGGTTTTGAACTCCTAACCTCGTGATCTGCCTGCCTCAGCCTCCCAAAGTGCTGGAGTTACAGGCGTGAGCCACCGCACCCGGCCAGTAACCAAATTTGTATTGTTTATTTTTCTCTATTTTTTTTTTTTTTAATTAAAACCATATGTCAGCCAGGTGCAGGGGCTCATGCCTGTAATCCCAGCACTTTGGGAGTCCAAGGTGGGCAGATCATGAGGTCAGGAGTTCGAGACCATCCTGGGTAACACGGTGAAACCCCATCTCTACTAAAAATACAAAAGAATTAGCCGGGCTTGGTGGTGGGTACCTGTAGTCCCAGCTACTCGGGAGGCTGAGGCAGGAGAATCGCTTGAACCCGGGAGGTGGAGCTTGCAGTGAGCTGAGATTGCACCACTGGACTCCAGCCTGGGTGACGGAGGAAGACCCCATCTCAAAAACAAACAAACAAGCAAACCCATTTATCACTGCTGACTGTAGCCCACAGGAAATGTGAACAGAATCCACTGGGTTCTTGAGACAGGATGGCTTAAGGAGGAGGTTTCAGGTTTGGGAGGCAGGCAGGCCTGGGCTAGGATCCCGGCCTCTCCCGTGCCAGCCGTGTGAACAGTTGTCTCTTCCCTCTCCAAGCCTGCCCTTCCCTGACACCCACGTGATGAGAGCCCAACTCCTGCCACACAGGAAATGCAAGCTGGTGCCCTTTAATGTTATAATTCTCGTGGGGGGACAGACTTGGGTGCTTCTGGCAGGAAGAATTTTTCTAGCTTTGTTTTCCTCGAGGACTATGAGAAAAGGGTCTCAAGAATGAATCTTGACATTCGAACTGGCTGCTATTATTGCAAAGCACTTTTAAAGATTGCAGGGAATCGATTTTCTGACCTTATACCTGGGCTGAGCCCTACACATTAGCAGCCCAACCTTGGCTTTTGGAGAGTGTAGGGCTTAAAATTAAGGCTTTCCTCTCTGCTGGGCCTGGTGGCTCACACCTGTAATCCCAGCACCATGGGAAGCCAAGGCAGGAGGATTGCTTGAGGCCAGGAGCTTGGGACCATGGCAAGACCCCATCTCTACAGAAAACCAATTTTTAAAAAATTAGCTGGGTATTGTGGTGCATGCCTATGATTCCAGGTACTCAGGAGCTGAGGTGGGAGGATCACTTGAGCCTGAGAGGTCAAGGCTTCAGTGAGCTATGATCCCACCACTGCACTCCAGCCTGAGTAACAGAGCAAGATCCTGTCTTTAAAAAAAAAAAAGATAATTCCTCTTCCTGCCCTATTTCTGAGGCTTCTTCTTGCCTATCTCCAGAAGGAAATCTTCTAAGTGCCTTCATGAGAGATGGGGCATTTGGGGGTCCTATTCTCTCCTCTAGCAAAATCTCCGTCCCACCTGGGACAGCAGTCAGCATGGCGGGACACCAGGGACTAAGGCCTCCCTCTGCCCCCACTTGTCTCCTCCTCCCTGTCTGTCTATCTCTGAGCATTTCTTACTTTACTGTGTTTCCCATGAGGTGTCTTCTCACCAGGCCTGTCTGTAAATCTCTCTTCTTCTCTTGAGTCCTCCCCATCTCTGCCTGTGGGTCTCTGTCTCTCACTCTGCCTCTTTGCCTCCTGTGTTTTCCAGGCCTCGGAACTGGGAATGACCTCAGCGTTTTACAAGTACATCCTCACCACCATGGTGCGTATGCCCTCTGGCCCCTCTCTGCCCCAGCTGCTCTCCCATCACAGCTGTCCCACTTAGGGCTCGGCCCCAGGCCTCACCACCTCTTCCTGGTCCCAGGACTTCCCCATCCTGCATCTGGACGGTATTGTGGAGGACTCCTCCAACATCCTGGGCTTCTCCATGTTCAACACGTCCCACCCCTTCTACCCTGAGTTTGTCCGAAGCCTCAACATGTCCTGGAGGGAGAACTGTGAAGCCAGCACCTACCCGGGCCCTGCGGTGAGCACACAGATACCCAGTCACACCCAGAGACACTCTGTGCACAGATGCTTCTGGGTTGCCCTTTTAGACCTCACTCAGATCATGCTCAGAACCCTCTCGCCCTCCCTGAGGCCTCGTGGTGTGGCCTTGTGACACATTGGGCCCATGTCCTCCTCTCTCTCTACCTCCTACACCATTCTGGCCACACCAGCTCCTTGAGGTGCCTCTGATGCCCCAAGCAGGTGCACCTCAGGGCCTCTGCACACCCTCTTCCCCCTGCTTCCCCTGCACTTTCCGAGAGAAGCAGCAGCTTGTTCCCCATCACTAGGACATTGCTCCAGTGTCCCCTCAGGTATAAGATTTTTCCTTCCTCCTCCTGTTTAAAAAATGGTAAACTTGACCCAGTGCGGTGGCTCACACCTGTAATCCCAGCACTTTGGGGGGCCGAGGCAGGCGAATCACCTGAGGTCAGGAATTCAAGACCAGCCTGGCCAACATGGTGAAACCCCATCTCTACAAAAGTACAAAAATTAGCTGGGCATGATGGCGGATGCCTGTAATCCAGCTACTTGGGAGGCTGAGGCGGAAGAATCACTTGAACCTGGGAGGCGGAGGTTGCAGTGAGCTGAGATTGTGCCATTGCACTCCAGCCTGAGAGAGAGAGCAAGACTCTGTCTCAGAAAAAAAAAAAAAAAAGGTAAATTGGCCAGGCATGGTGGCTTATACTTGTAATCCCAGCACTTTGGGAGGCTGAGGCAGGAGGATCACTTTAGTCCAGGAGTTCGAGATCAGCCTGGCCAACATGGTGAAATCCTGTCTCTACTAAAAATACAAATGTTAACTGGGTGTGGTGGCGCGTGCCTGTAATCCCAGCTACTTGGGTGGCTGAGGCACAAGAGTCGCTTGAACCTGGGAGATAGAAGAGTTGCAGTGAGCCAAGATTGTGCCACTGCACTCCAGCCTGGGTGACAGAGCAAGACTCTGTCTCAAAAGAAAAAAAAAAAAGGTAAACTACCTACTTTTTCACCTCTCCCTGGCTTGTCTTTTTCCATAGCACTTATATTTGCTTATTTCATCACGATGTGGCTTACTGTATATTAGACTTACGTAGATATATGGATTTGAGGACTGTAAGTTCCATGAGGACAGGGGGTTCTGTTTATTTTGTTCACCATTGTATCCCCAGCACTTAAAACAGCCTAGCTCATAACAGGTGTCTGATAATAGGTGTTGAATAAATACCAGCATACAAAAGATGCATATTTATGTGTATTTGTTTGCAGACATCTACTCAGATACCAAGACACCAAGACACTTCTACGCGCAGAGTGCACGTGGACACCAAGCTGTCCAGTCAGATGGGTCCACACGGGGACATCACACACCCCAACACAGAGGCACATTTGTGTGTACCCCTGTGCACATCTACATAACACAGATACTCAGACCTTCACACTAACATAGCTGGGGCACACCCTAACAAGCACACACAGACACCGTGGTTGTGTCACAGATTGGGGGCCAGAGTGTATGGGACGCTAACTGTGTGCCAGGCACTGTTCTGAGTGCTTTACAGGCGTTGTGTCACTGGATCCCCGTAACAGCACATGAAAGTAGAGATTACTATTATCCTCATTTTACAGAGAAGGAAACTGAGGTTCAGGGAGGAATGAGGACTTAGCCCTGTCACAGAATGAGAAAATAGCAGAGCCGGGCCTCTAGCTCTGAGCCACCTGCCTCCCAGGCCTGAGACCAACCATTATACGCTCCTGTCTCTCTGACACCACACCCACGCTGCGTATAGATGAATGGGCATGGTCATCCAGCCCCACTCATGTAAACGTGCCCCAGACACACTCAGACGGGAACTATGGCCATCTTCCCCGGCCTGCATCACCCAGATTCCCAGACATACCTGCCCATGCAGGTGACACAGCTGGCTATCCAGGCACCCTCTGAGAGACACATGGCCACACACAGTCTGGGAGACCTACGCCCACCAAGACACGGGAAGCACACACACCGCTGTCAATTCCACTTCCCAAGAAAGACACCAGAGCCACTTCCTCACTCCTGACCCACCCAGTTTCCCATTCCTGGGGAGAGGGAAGTTATTTGAGGGCTTGAGGGTGGCAGCTCAGGGACCTTTGGGGATCCCCTGGCTAAGCAGTCTCTTATTCATCCCACCCCCACCTCTGTCCCACCGCAGCTGTCAGCTGCCCTGATGTTTGACGCCGTGCACGTGGTGGTGAGCGCTGTCCGAGAGCTGAACCGCAGCCAGGAGATCGGCGTGAAGCCGCTGGCCTGTACGTCGGCCAACATTTGGCCCCACGGGACCAGCCTCATGAACTACCTGCGCATGGTGAGCCCGAGCGGGGGTGAGTGGAGGAGGCAGGGCACGACCACCTCAGGTGGGAGCACTCACTGTGTCCACCCTGTGGCCCTCTGCCCTCCCCGCTCTTCCCACCGTACCCACTACCTCCCCTGTCCACTCCTGGCTGTTGCTGCCTATCTGGGTTGCTCTCTCTCTCTCTTTCTGAGTCTTGCCCTCTTCATGCGTTTTGTCCCATCTCCCCTTGCTTCCTTGCATGTTATCTTGCTCTTTTGACTGTGATCTTCCTCTTCTCTCTCTTGTCCCCTCCACCCCGGTCTGTCTTTGCCTTTCTCTGTGGATGTCTCACCACGCTGGGCCTTCCCTGCCCATCTCTGGGCCCCTGCACCCTCCCTTTGCCCCGCCTCCCCACCCTGCCAGGTAGAGTATGATGGGCTGACCGGGCGGGTCGAGTTCAACAGCAAAGGGCAGAGAACCAACTACACCCTGCGCATCCTAGAAAAGTCCCGGCAGGGCCACCGTGAGGTGAGCGACCCAGGGCGACGCCAGAGCACTGCTGGGGTGAGGGTGGGGGTGGGCCCAGAGGCTGCCATGACCTCGGGAAGGGCCTGAGCTGACAGCACCCTCTCTGCCCCCTAGATTGGGGTGTGGTACTCTAACCGCACCCTGGCCATGAATGCCACCACCCTGGACATCAACCTATCGCAGACACTGGCCAACAAGACCTTGGTGGTCACAACCATCCTGGTGAGTGGCCCTAGACGGGGGGCCTGGGAGTGGTAAGTGAAGGGGCCTGAACGCTGGGCCTTCCCTGGCGCTGCCCTTAGCCCAGTCCTAGCTCCCACCATGAGGTGGAGAGATGCATTGGCTGGCACAGCACACAGGCCAGTGGGGGCTGGGATTCCTGCACCCAGCAACTCCAGGTTGTCAACAAGGCGCTACCATCCTAAACGCTGCCAGAGCAGGGAGGGAGCAGACTGCCCTCAGGGCCAGATTTAACCCAGCTCTTTGCACAGTATCTGGCCCTGGTCAATCCTGATGAATCATGATTGCCAGAACAGTTGTTTTGCCACCCTTGCCAACAACATGTACCAACAGTGCCAACTCAGTGTCCATCTTGAAGTTGTGGAAACTGAGGCTCAGAGAGGGGAGGAGACTTGCCCAGGGTCACACAGCAAGTACCCAGCACAGCCAGGACTAGAAGCTATGTCTCTAATCCTTCAGAGCCTGAGTCTTGACCTCTGTGTTCTGAAGCTCCAGACCTCTCAGTACCCAAGCACCAGACAGGGACGTTGTCCTGTAGCCCTGGGGGTGCCACTCCTGCATTTCACTAAATCAGAGGCAGAGGGGCCTTTGTATGTCAACTATTTATTGAGCACCTGTTCTGCACCCGGCACTGTGCTAGGCCCTTTCCAAGCATCATTCTTTTTTTTTTTTTTGAGACGGAGTCTCGCTCTGTCACCCAGGCTGGAGTTCGGTGGCTCGATCTCGGCTCACTGCAAGCTCCGCCTCCCAGGTTCACGCCATTCTCCTGCCTCAGCCTCTCCGAGTAGCTGGGACTACAGGCACCCGCCACCACGCCCGGCTAATTTTTTTGTATTTTTAGTAGAGACGGGGTTTCACCGTGGTCTCGATCTCCTGACCTCGTGATCCGCCCGCCTCGGCCTCCCAAAGTGCTGAGATTACAAGCGTGAGCCACCGCGCCTGGCCTCCAAGCATCATTCTTTAGACCTCATGGCTACCCTTGTGAGCTTCGTCTTATTTCCCCCTTTTGAGGGTAAGGAAGCAGGTCACACGGTGAGTCCCCAGCAGAGCTGAGTGTCAGGCTCGGAGCTGGTGCCCTCTCTGCTGTACCATGCTGCCTCCTGCCAGGCACAGTGGGCTTCCGGTGCCTTAGAAGGTCAGGGAGGGGGTGATGCACAGGGCCTGACGAGCAGGAGGCTTCCCCAAGCAGCTGGCCTGGAGGCTGGACATGACAGGCAGCCATGCTCTTCACAGTGGCCAAGTCTGCGGCCTGTCAGCACTCATTGTTACTGAGGGAGCCACTCAGTAACTCTGAGCTGTGTCAGCTATTAGCTGTGGATGCTGACATTCAGAGAGGGTTACAAGAGGGTTTTTTTGTTTTTGTTTTTGTTTTTTTTGAGATGGAGTCTCGCTCTGTCACCCAGGCTGGAATGCAGTGGCACGATCTCGGCTCACTGCAAGCTCCACCTCCCAGGTTCATGCCATTCTCCTGCCTCAGCCTCCAGAGTAGCTGGGACTACAGGCCCCCGCCACCGCGCCTGGCTAATTTTTTGTATTTTTTAGTAGAGACGGGGGTTTCACTGTGTTAGCCAGGATGGTCTCGATCTCCTGACCTTGTAGATCCGCCCGCCTCGGCCTCCCAAAGTGCTGGGATTACAGGCTTGAGCCACCGCGCCCGGCCACAAGAGGGTTTTGCAGGATGTTAGAGGGTCACCTAAAGCAGTGAGTCGCAGATCGGTTCCCTCGGTCCCTAGGGAACTCCTGATTTAAAATGGACCTCGAGTCCCTCTGGAGCAGGGCCAGTGATCCTGTTGTGGAGGGACAGATGGCCTGCAGACAGGAAACCAGACACCTCCTAACAGCCTCCCCAGGGGGCCCTGGGGGCTTGGCTAGGAGCAGTCAGACCCTCTGTGCTGTGGTGTGCGGTCAATCCCTAAAGCCTCCTGGAGGCAGAAGAGTTGAGGGCATTGGTGGGGAACAGGGTGCAGAGGTCAGGGAGGGGAGGTGAGGAGAGCTGAGCCATGACCCTGGGAGCTTCAAGTGTCTTCTTCACTGTCCTCCCTGCTTCTCCTCAAGGCCTGGGAGCTTGTATTTTTCTTCCCTTCCTGATGTTCACCCATCTCTTGATGGGTTGATTCACTTATTCATTCCATAAATGTTTACCAAAGCTGTATGGTGCTGCCCCTTACATTCTAGAAGCACAGATATGAGTCAGGTGCTCTTGGGTGGCATTGGGAGGCAGTCCCAGTCTGACGGAGGAGATAGACCTGGGCACAGTCATTCCCACAATGAGGGACTCCCAAAGAAAGGAGGGACTGAGTCAGCTTTAGGAGGCTGGAGGAAGGCTTCCTGGCAGAGGTGGCATTAGATGGGGTTGCATAGGAGTTGGGTGCCCAGAAAATATCCCAGGCAGCAGAAGCGGCAGGAGGGGCAGGAGCTGGGGTTTTGGGAGGTGTTTGTCGGATTGAACAGGGAGGCAACAGCCTCTGTGTACACAGCCTGACAAGCCCCATTCATTTGCTGGTATTGCCTGACATGGGTTTCTGGGCAAGATCTGTGTCAGGCACTTGGAGATTCAGATGTGACTCAAACTGGGTGCCTAGGGCAAGATGTGGGTTAGAACTTGTCTCATTCGCTGCTCTATTCCCAGGGCCTAGAGCTGTGACTGATACCAGCAAGTATAGAGGGTTGTGGTGAGTGATGGGACAGAGGCAGCCTAGGGGCTGCGGGGCAGCAGGTGGGGAAGGGGCTCTGAAGGACTCAGTTGTCCTGTGCTTTACCTTGGAGAGAGAGTGTTAAGCAGGAAGGGGCGGGGCCAGATCTGGAGTCAGGAAAGCTCCTTGTTGGCCCATGAGGGATGCTGCTAGGGATTAGAGGTGGTCCAGGTGTGGGAGCAAGGGCCTCTGGTGATGGGGTGCAGGCTGGCGCTGCCCCTGGGGCAGGCTCAGGGATCTCGTGCTGAGACAGGATGGGCTGGCGCTGAGATGGAGAGAGGCCCCATGGGGAAGCTGGGGGTGCACAAGTCCCACAGAGTTGAGGCTGTGCATAGGCCTGCCCTCCTCAGCCCCTGGTCTCGCCCTGGTCTTGGAGAATTTCTCAGGGCACCCAGGCGGTCCTGAGGATTCCCTTCATTGAGCTGAGATGCCTCATTCTGCCCGTTGGTGACTAGTGTGGCAGTTAAGAGTAGTCTTTCTGCTGCAGATCCTCCGCTCTTATTAGTTCAAGTCACTTAACTCCAGTCTCCATTGCTTTATCTGTAAAACGGGTCTGCGTCTTGCCTTGAGGGGCAGTGGGAGGATCACATGAGCTAAGAAGGCCCTTGCAGTGCCCAAGGTACGCGTGAGAGCACCTCCCTCCCTCCGTCCCTCTCCTGAGCTTGTGGTTCATGGCTTTGAGCGTTGTGCCAAGCCCTGTGCTCATGTGACCCAATCTTCACAGAAGCCCTGATTTTCAGATGAAGAAACTCAGGCATAGGAGGGTTAAATGACGTGCCCGAGGTCACCCAGCTAGAAGGCAGCAGAGCCCACATGCCTGTCTTTTGCACCACGTTGCCTCTATTATTTTTTAATATTTTTTTTTGAGACAGAGTCTTGCTCTGTCACCCAGGCTGGAGTGCGTGGCACGATCTCAGCTCACTGCAAGCTCCGCCTCCCAGGTTCACACCATTCTCCTGCCTCAGCCTCACGAGTAGCTGGGACTACAGGCGCCCGTCACCACGCCCGGCTATTTTTTTGTATTTTTAGTAGAGATAGGGTTTCACTGTGTTAGCCAGGATGATCTCGATCTGACCTCGTGATCCACCTGTCTCGGCCTCCCAAAGTGCTGGGATTACAGGGGTGAGCCACCATGCCAGGCCACATTGCCTCTATTATTTCTACTTCTTTCTGAGCCCTCAGGGCTGTGTCCTGAGCCTGGCAATGCCATCTACACACTGTGTGCCCCTAGCAGGTCTCTCTAGCCTCAGTTTCCTCCTTTAAAGTGAGGGGATTAAAGTATTCCTAGCAGTCTGGGCATGGTGGTTCACACCTGTAACCCCAGCACTTTGGGAGATGGAGGCAGGAGGATCACTTGGGCCCATGAGTTCGAGACCAGCCTGGGAAACATGGCGAAACCCCATCTCTACTAAAAATATAAAAACTAGCTGGGTGTGGTGGTGCGTGCCTTTAATCCCAGCTACTTGGGAGGCTGAGGCAGGAGGATTACTTGAACCCGGGAGGTTGAGGCTGCAGTGAGCCCAGATCATACCACTGCCAGGGCGACAGAGTAAGACCCTGTCTAAAAATAATAATAATAATAATAAATAAATACGTAAATAAAATATTCATAGCAGAGTGAGGAGATTGGACTAGATCAGTGTTGTTTAAACTATACTCCAGGAAATCCTGGACAAGGATTTGGATCCCAGGTTCATGAAAGGGTCCAAGCAATCAGCTTGTAAGGAATGTTCTAGAACCTACCCTACTTTAATTTTTTGTTTTTACTTTCCAGAGATTTTCATTGAAGCATAACACACATACAGAAACATGCACTAATAGTGTTACTTCTCACTGAAGTTTCAAAAACTGAACACACCTGTGTAATCAACCAGCTGTCCCCAACCCAAAGCCTCTCCATGCCCTTCCAATCACTAATCCTCCAAGGCTAACCCCCATCTCAGCTTCCGTCACCACAGATCAGCTTTGCCCGCCCTTGAACCCCATACAAATGGCATCCTACTGCGGGTTCTCTCTTGAGACTGGCTTCGTCTGGCAACATTATGAGTTTCATCTGTGTCATTGCAAGTAGTGTAGTCTCGTTGTATGTTGAATGTACTGCAATTTCCTGATTCATCAAATCTAGATGGATGTTTGTTTCTGGCTTTTTGCTGTAAAGAACTGCTAGGAAGGTTCTCTTCCATGCCTTTTGGTGAGCATGTACTGGTCTTTCTGTTGGGTGTGTTCCAGTTGCTGGGTGGCAGGGTGTTTGTTCCAGCTTTAGCAGGTATTGTAAAAGTGTCTTCCAAAGTGGTTGAACCACTTTCACTTTCATTCCCAGCGGCAGCTAATGAATGAAAATTCCACTTGCTCCTCTTTTTGTCAGTGGTGAGTGTATAAAGGTACCAACCATATATGGTGGTTTTCATTTGCATTTCCCTGATGATCAGGGAGGGAGAACACCTTTTTGTGTTTATTGGCTATTTGATTTTTCTTTGTTTTTGTTTTTTGAGAGAGGGTCTTGCTCTGTTACCCAGGCTGGAGTGCAGTGGCCCAGTCATAGCTCACTGCAGCTTCAACCTCCAGGCTCAAGCGCTTCTCCTTTCTCAGCCTCCTGAGTAGCTGGGACCACAGACATGCACCACCACACCCAGCTAATTAAAAACAATTTTTTTTAATTGACAGGGTTTTACCATGTTGCCCAGCCTGGTCTTGGACTCCTGGGCTCAAGGGATCCACCCACCTTGGCCTCCTACAGTGCTGGGATTACAGGCATGAGCCACCGCACTTGGCCCTTTATTGGCTATTTGGAAATCCTCATTTGCAAGGTTCCTATTCATGTCTTTTTCTATTTAAAAAAAAATGGGATATATGACCTTTTTATTGATTTGTGAGTTTTTTTAAATTATTTATTTATTTATTTATTTTTTGAGACAGAGTCTCGCTCTGTCGCCCAGGCTGGAGGGCAGTGGTGCAATCTCGGCTCACTGCAAGCTCTGCCTCCCCGGTTCACGCCATTCTCCTGCCTCAGCCTCCCAAGTAGCTGGGACTACAGGCGACCACCACCACGCCTGGCTAATTTTTTGTACTTTTAGTAGAGACAGGGTTTCACTGTGTTAGCCAGGATGGTCTCCATCTCCTGACCTCGTGATCCACCCGCCTCAGCCTCCCAAAGTGCTGGGATTACAGGTGTGAGCCATTGCGCCCGGCCTGATTTGTGAGTTATTTATACATTCTTGGGTACAAGTCATTTGTCTGATGTATATATTGCAAATGTCCTGTCCCCCTTTGTGGCTTACCTTTTCATTCTCAGTAGTATATTTTGGATAAAAGGATTTGATTTTTAATTTTACTAAAGTTCTCTTCATCAGCTTTTTTCCTTTATGGTTAATGATTTTAGAATTTAATAATTCCGTGTATACCCCTATATCATGAAGATATTCTACTATTTGTGTTCT
The DNA here is from genome assembly GCF_028878055.3 of Symphalangus syndactylus. Taxonomy (NCBI): domain Eukaryota; kingdom Metazoa; phylum Chordata; class Mammalia; order Primates; family Hylobatidae; genus Symphalangus; species Symphalangus syndactylus. The sequence continues at coordinate 20,435,007 of NC_072439.2, forward strand.
AAAAACTTAATAATTTTGCCTTTTACATTTGGGTCTGCCATCCTCCTGAAATTGATTTTTATGTAGCATGTGAGGTAGGGGAGTCAAAATACATTTTTTTTTTTTTTTTTTTTGAGACAGAGTCTCACTCTGTTGCCCAGGATGGAATGTAGTAGCGTGCAATCTTGGCTAACTGCAACCTCCACCTCCTGGGTTCAAGTGATTCTCCTGTCTCAGCCTCCCGAGTAGCTGGGATTACAGGCACCCACCACTACGCCTGGCTGATTTTTGTATTTTTAGTAGAGATAGGGGTTTCACCATATTGGCCAGGCTGGTCTTGAACTCCTGACCTCAAGTGATCCACCTGCCTCAGCCTCCCAAAGTGCTAGGATTACAGGCATGAGCCACCACACTTGGCTAGAATACATTTTTTTCCACATGGATATTTAATTCAGCAGCACCATGTATTATAACAATAATTCTTCCCCCTTCAGGACAGTTTTACCTTTGTCACAAATCAATATCCATTTATATGTGGGTTTCCAAGCACTCCATTCTATTGTCTATTTGTCTATCTTTGTTCTAGTACTGCAGTGTCTTAAATACCATAGCCTTAAATTAAGTGTTAATATTTGACAGGGTAAACCCCCAGTTTTGCTTTTCTTCTTTAGGATTACTTTGGTTCTTCTTGACTCTTTGCATTTCTTTTTATTTTTTTATAAGTCATTTTTATTGAGACGGGGTCTTCCTATATTGCCCAGACTGGTCTTGAACTCCTGGGCTCAAGTGATCCTCCCTCCTTGGCCTCTCAAAGTGCTGGGACTACAGGCGTGAACCATGCATGTTCATACACACTTAAATATCATACTTCAATTTAAAAAAAAATTGTTACACTGGGGAAGGGGGCTGAGCGTGGTGGCTCATGCCTGTAATCCCAGCACTTTGGGAGGCTGGGGTGGGCAGATCACTTGAGCTCAGGAGTTCGAGACCAGCCTGGGTGACATGATGAAACCCTGTCTCTACAAAAATACAAAAATTAGCCAGGCTTAGTGGCATGCACCTGTGGTCCCAGCTACTCCGGAGGCTGAGGTGGGAGAATCACTTGAGCCCAGGAGGCGGAGGTTCTAGTGAGCCGAGATCACACCACTACACTCCAGCTTGGGTGACAGAGCAAGACTGTGTCTCAAAAATAAGTAAATAAAATTGGGGAAGGGACAGAAGTTAATACAAACCTACATAAAATAGAATTCAAAGAGTATAAGGTAGGTGAGGAGTGAAAAATCAGTTTCCTTCCTTCCCTGGGTCTCTCATTTTCTTTTTTCAGAGGCCACCATCCTCCCAGAAATGTCTATGCATATACAAGCACATCCTTGCTCTTTCTTTAACAAAGAGTAGCATATTGTACACGTTGTTCTGTAGCTTGTTTTTTTCCTCCTAATATATCTTGTAGACCTTGCTATTTTAGTGGTTGCCTGGGATTCTTTTATGACATTGATAATCTTTTTAACTTGGCCCAAATTAGGTTGTTTCAGTCTTTGTTCTCACTACAAGCAATGCTGCACTGACTTTCTTGGACCTGTGTTTTTGATGCACAGCCATTTGTAGGGTAAATTCTTAGAACTGGACTTAGCAGTATCTCATTGTCTGGCTGCAGTGTTGGGCTTCTGCATAAGATTCTTTTTGAAGTCTGAAGACCCTGGATTTGAGGCTCCTTGAGGACCCTTCTGTTCTGATAGTCTGTGGCTCTAAGTTGAGTCCTAGATTACGGTTATCTAATTTTGAGTTCTATTCACAGGCCCCAGTCTCTTTTTGTCTCTCTAAGCCCAGACCCCAGTCCTGAGACCCTGAACCTAGGTTCCTCAGTCTTGGGTTTAGAGATCAGCTTGGCATAATGGAAGGAACAGGGTTCAGAGTGCACAGTGACTGGTTTGTGAAGTCCGGCTCTGCCCCATCTCCCTTCCCACTGCCCTGCTTCAGCTGGGTGGCCTTGGGCTAGATGCTTTACCTCTCTGAGCCTTGGTTCTATCCTCTATATGTCAAGGGGGCTGTATGGGAGCCAGGCCCTTGTCTCTAGGATTCTCAATTTCTGATTCTCCAGCTTTGATACCCAACCTGGATCCCTCATCTCTCTCTGACTTCTCCCGTATCCACTGTCTGATTCTGTCCACTTGAGCTCAGTCTAGCACAGGGCTTAAGAGTGGAGCTTTGGAATCAAACCAACTTGTCCTTCTCAGCCACTTACTACTTCACTTTTCTGGACCTCAGCGTCCTCATCTCTAAAAGAGACGTAATAATACCGCCATCCCACGCTGACAGAATTGCTGTCACACAGCAAGCCCACAAGAAATGCTGGCTGCTGCCGCTATTATTAGTATTATCTCACATTCTTGTTCCCAGTTCCACAATTTTGGTTCTGGAAAGGCAGTTTAATAGAGAATCACTGATTGCCCTCCATTCCATCACCCTGTAGCTGTAGGGCTCTTGGGGTCCTGGAGTCCAGAGCCTATGACCTGGCCACATAGTAGGAGATCCTATTACTGTGTGACAAACCACCCAGAACCCAGAAACTGAAACAATAGCAGTTGATTGTTTTGCATGATTCCATGGGTCAACTCAGTGGTTCTTTGGCTGGTCTCACTTGGGCACACTGTGGCAGCATTCAGCTGGTGTCCAGATTGGACTGGAAAGTGCACAATGGCTGTGGATGCTGGCTGTTGGCTGGCATACCTTGGTTCACTCACCCTCCAGCAGGCCAGCCTGGGCTTCCTTAAATGGGGGCTGATCTGAAGGCTGAGACTCTGGAATTCACACAGCATCACTTCTGCCACATCCAGTTGGCCAAAACAAGTCATAAGGTCAGCTCAGACCAAGAAGTCTGAACCCAGGGAGAAATGGACCCCATCTGTTGCTGGAAGAAGCAGCACAATATTGTGGCCACATCTACCATGGGGCTCAGTAATAGTGTGTTGAATGAATGAGAGGTGACAGAGGTCACTTGACCACTTTGAGCCTCCGTGTCCACATGTGTAAAAGGAATCTACTTATGCCCATTTCAATGTAAAGTCACCATGAGGCATTAAAATGATGTCATCGAGAGAATGCACAGCACAGGTTCTCAATACACAATAACCATTGTGGATATTTTATTTTATTTTATTTTTGAGAGAGTCTCGCTCCATCTCCCAGGCTGGCCTGCAGTGGCGCAATCTCGGCTCACTGCAACCTGAGCCTCTGGGACTCTACCCCAGTCTCCCGAGTAGCTGAGACTACAGGTGCACACCAGCACGCCTGGCTAATTTTTGTATTTTTCATAGAGACGGGGTTTTGCCATGTTGCCTAGGCTGGTCTTGAACTCCCGGGCTCAAGCCATCCACTTGCCTTGGCCTCCCAAAGTGTTAGAATTACAGGCTTGAGGTACTACACCTGGCTCATTGTGTATATTTTAACCAAAGCTCTTTCCTGGCTCTTCCCTAAGTCCTTTTGTTCATTATTCCAAAGTGACATTGTACAAACAGCCATTTAGACAATAACTGTGTCCAGATAAGTTTCCCATTTGTTACCATCATCACATGCCTTGTTTTCCTAGCATTTGGACCATTCTTTCTGCTTTTGTGTTTCTTTGGCACAATGGGGTCAGTAAAGTTTGCTCAAACCCCTCAGAAATAAGCATCAATGTGGCAAACTGACTGTAGGTCAGAGATTGCAAACTAGAAACTGTGTTTGTTTTGGCCTGCAGAACATTTAATAATAATTGATATTAGAATTTGAATTGGTTGCTGTATTAGTTCATTTTCACACTGCTGTAAAGAACTGCCCGAGACTCGGTAATTTGTAAAGGAAAGAGGTTTAATTGACTCACAGGTTCAGCATGGCTGGGGAGGCCTTGGGAAATTTACAATCACAGTGGAAGGCGAAGGGGAAGCAAGGCACCTTCTTCACAAGGCAGCAGGAGAGAGATGTGCCAAGTGAAGGGGGAAGAGCCCGTTATAAAACCGTCAGATCTCGTGAGAACTCACTATCACTAGAAGAGCATGGGGGAAACCGCCCCCCTGATTCAGTTACCTCCAACTGGTCTCTCCCTTGACACATAGGGATTATGGGGATTACAATTCAAGGTGAGATTTGGGTGGGGACACAAAGCCTAACCATATCAGTTACTAACATGTATTTTATTTTATTTTAGAGACAGAGTTGCTCAGTTGCTCAGGCTGGAGTGCAGTGGTACAGTCATAGCTCACTGCAGCCTCAAACTCAGGCTCAAGCAATCCTCCCACCTCAGCCTTCCAAAGCAGTGGGATTTCAGGCATGGGAGTTGCTAACATTTATAACCAGGAGATTTTACAAAACAATCTTAGGTTTCCAAATTCTCTCAACATTGCACCATCTGGGCCAGGCGCGGTGGCTCACATCTGTAATCCCAGCACTTTGGGAGGCCGAGGTGGGTGGATCACTTGAGGTCAGGAGTTCAAGACCAGCCTGGCCAACATGGTGAAACCCCATCTCTACTAAAAATACAAAAACAAAATTGGGCGGGCGTGGTGGCAGGCACCTGTAATCCAAGCTACTTGGGGTGGGTAAGGCAGAAGAATCGCTTAAACCCAGGAGGTGGAGGTTGCAGTGAGTTGAGATTGCGCCACTGCACTCTAGCCTGGGTGACAGAGGGAGACTCTGTCTCAAAAAAAAAAAAAAAAATTGCACCATCTGTCATCTTCAGCCTGCCTGCCTCATGGGGAATTGGGCTGGAGCTAAACCCTGGTGAGGGAATACCCTCTTTAACCCATTAGTGGCTCATGAAGTTGGTTTGGTGAGTCATTACCGGCCATGTGGAAAGATGAAGTATAGCAGAATAGAAAATATCAGTGTATTGCCCATAGTTACTAGGGCAAGGACTGTTTTGTGGAATTAAGTCTAGTTACGTGTATACATGTGTGGGTGACTTGGGTTGCAGGGTAAAATATATCTTTTACTGTGAATTGTAATAAGAAATCTGAAAGCCCCTGATCCACTTTGGCACAAGCTCTACCCAGTCTGACTCACTCTGAAGTTACCTCCTCCCTCGTACACATTTGAGCTTGGGACCAATGAGCGTCAGGTTGGCTGCTGGAGATTAAAATGGCTCCCTGCAATCTGCTAGGGACTGGCAGTGCCCATGTGTTTTTCCCTGGCTTTCAGGTCTATTCCCCACTCTGAGCATTTGTAAGTGAGAAATGTGTACTATGAATAAATCATCCCTGCTCAGCAAGCAGATTCCTGCTCTACCTACCTGGTCCGGGCTCCAGGATCCGCAACCCAGCCCCTAGACACCCAGCCTCTGACCCCTGCTTTCTTCTGCCCACCAGGAGAACCCGTACGTCATGCGCCGGCCCAACTTCCAGGCCCTGTCGGGGAACGAACGCTTCGAGGGCTTCTGCGTGGACATGCTGCGGGAGCTGGCCGAGCTGCTGCGCTTCCGCTACCGCCTGCGGTTGGTGGAGGATGGGCTGTACGGGGCGCCCGAGCCCAACGGCTCCTGGACGGGCATGGTTGGCGAGCTCATCAACCGGGTACGGCTGGGCTGGGGCTGGGGAAGAGGCATGGACCCGGCAAGTGAGGGAGGGCGGGCAGCTGGGCAGCCAGTCGAACCTTAGAAGCAGCCTGGCCGGTGGCAGAAGAGGAAGGAGCCATGAAGGGCCCCTCACACCACCTCACTGATGTTACGCTGTATGCCTGTGCCTGGTGGGTGCCATGGGATGGGACAGAGGAGGAGAGGTGGTACAGGCATCACCACCTGTGTCCTGCTTTGCCAAATGCCCCTTTCATGCCACCTTGGATTAGTCGGTGTGCAAAGATTTGTTAAGTGAATGAAAGCGACATGGAGTGGGGAGCAGGAAAAGGTCAGAGGAGGTCAAAGTCTTCCTGCAGGAGGCAGGGCTGTGAGCAGGGAGCACACCTCACCTTGTGCTATGCCCAGCACCTGCTAGGGAGGGCCTGGCACATCATGGACCTGGAGGGCTGCATGTAGAACTCATAGATTCATCTATTCAGTGGGTGTTTATTGAGCACCTACTATGTGCCTTGCCTCTTGCTGGGCATGGGATCCCATTGTGAGCACAGTGGATCTGGACCCTGCCCCCAAGAGCTTAAAGTCTCTTTGGGGTGCAAGACAGTGAATGACCACAGCACAGAGCCATCTGGGCTGTGATGGGGGAGCTCAGAGGAGGGGCCCAGAGGAGGTTCCTGACCCAGTCAGGCACCCCAGGAGGGCTTCCCAGAAAAGATGATACCCAAACTGATTCCCAAAGGTCATGAAGGAGTTAGCAAGGTGAAGGGAGTATGGGAGAAGGGGAGTGTATTTGGAGCAGGGGAAATAGCATCTACAAAGATGGGGTGATACCAGGGAGTGGGGTGCATTGGAGGAACCAGCGGGGCCTGAGTGTGGGCAGAATTTAGTTGCAGCTGAGGAGGGATGGAAGGGAGGGCCATGGGAGGTGGCAGGCAAGGGTGCAGTGGAAAGAATCTTTGGGTGTCAGACAATCCTAGATTTGAATCCTTAAGTGTCATTTCTCTTCTCTGAACCTCAGTTTTCCCCTCCGTAAGATGGGGATAACAATACCTTGCAGGTCTATAGTGAGGGCTACGGGACATGGGGACAAGTACCTCACACATTGCTTGGCAGATACTAGGGGACTGAAATGTAGTTCCTCTTTTTATTCCAGATGGGAGAAACTATGGGTGCAACTGCCCAGAGGCAGGACTGTGCCCTGGGAGATAAGTAGGCCCCTGATTAGGACACTCCCAGAGCTGTGTGCAGACCAAGGGGCTGTGGCCAGAGATGGCCAGGACGGCCTTGACGTTAGACTTGACTGAGCTCATCAGAGATTCTCACCCTCCTCTCTCTCATGCCAGAATTTACAGCATCCAACCCCCTGAACATCACCAGGGAAGACACGAGAGGGCCACTTTGCTTAACAAGGACGTTTATCCCTTAGGGCACTGACTTTCAAAAGTTATTTTGACAGCAGAATTTTTTTTCCGATTGCAAACTCTCTCAGAACCCTGGGCAAGAGCAGAGCTGCTCTGGTGAAGGCAGAGATGGGGGGGCCTCCCACCCCACCCCACAGGCAGGCCCCGAGGTGCTGCCCCATAAAGCTGCCAGCTGGTTTGAAAACTTCTGCCCCAGGGTGAGTTTTAAGGTCAGGGTGAATTTTATTATTATTATTATTTTATTTATTTATTTATTTATTTATTTATTTATTTATTTTGGAGACAGAGTCTCCTCTGTTGCCCAGGCTGGAGTGCAATGGCACGATCTATGCTCACAGCAATCTCTGCCTCCCTGCAACCTCCACCTCCTGGGTTCAAGCGATTCTCCTGCCTCGGCCTCCCGAGTAGCTGGGATTACAGGTGCGCCACCATGCCTGGCTGATTTTTGTATTTTTTGGAACAACAGGGTTTCGTCATGCTGGCCAGGCTGGTCTTGAACTCCTGGCCTCAAGTGATCTGCCCACCTCACCTCCCAAGTGCTAGGATTACAAATATGAGACACAGCACCCAGCCCAGGGTGAATTTTAAAGCCTGAAGCCCAAAGAGGCCCCAGGTGAGACAGGAGATGAGAAGCCCCAGAGCTGACAGCTCTATGCCCACCTGAGGGCGCAGGCTTCCTTGTGACCTGTTTCCACAGCCTGGTCTTTAGTCACGTAGGCTCAGACATATTCTTTCGTCTGGTATCCCAGAAATAAGCAGGCTCCAAGGGAGTAGCCCTGCACCTGAAGTCACTCTAAACTGGATGCCCTTTTCTCACCAACAGAGAAGTCTGGAACAGTCCTTATTTACAGCTGTCTGACCTTTCTGTCTCAGGGCCTACTCAGTAGGGTGGGTGAGAGGGTTTGGGGCCTGAGGCCAGCAAAGTGTGGCAGCTGAGCGCGTCTGTGGTTGGCTGTTTGAATCTTAGTTCTGCTGTACACTGGTTATGTGGCTTTGGGCAAGTGCTTAACATTTCTTTAGGTTGTAGTTTGTTCAACTGTAAAATTGGGGAATAACAGCCCTTTAGCACATAGGGTTGTTTTGAAGAACAACATGCAATGAAGAACTTAGAACAGGGCCTGGCGCATAGTGGGTGCTGTATGCATGTGTCCTTTTTTTTTCCTTTGAGACTGGGTCTCTCTCTGTCGCCCAGGCTGGAGCGCAGTAGTGCAATCACAGCTCACTGCAGCCTCAACCTCCTGGGCTCAAGCGATCCTCCCACCTCAGCCTCCTGAGTTGCTGGGACTATAGGCATATGCCACAATGCCCAGGTAATTTTTGTGTTTTTTGTAGAGATGGGGTCTGGCCCTGTTGTCTAGGCTGGTCTTGAACTCCTGGGCTTAAGCAATCCTCCCACCTCAGCCTTCCAAAGTGCTGGGATTATACTATTTTTATTATTGTTATTATTCATACCAGCATGGCCAGCACATACATAGATTTGTGTGTTCATCCATTTTCCATTCAGCCAGTATTTGTTGAGTGCCTACTGTATACCAAGCCCTGTGCTATACCCTGGGGATACCATGGTGAACAAGCCCTATGTGCTCTTACTGAGTGGGCTAAAGGGTTTGGGCCTCAGCAGAAAGCCCATGGGACGCCCTTGAAGAGTTTTATTTGTTTCTGTTTTTGTTTTGAGATGGACTCTCGCTCTGCTGCCCAGGCACGCTGGAGTGCCGTGGGGTGATCTTGGCTCACTGCAACCTCTGCCTCCTGGGTTCAAATGATTCTCCTGCCTCAGCCTCCTGAGTAGCTGGGACTACAGGCGCATGCCACCACACCTGGCTAATTTTTGTATTTTTAGTAGAGATAGGTTTCGCCACATTGGCCAGGCTGGTCTCAAACTCCTGAACTCAGGTGATCCACCCACCTCAGCCTTCCAGAGTGCTGGGATTACAGGCGTGAGCCACCATGCCCGGCCACCCTTGAAGGGTTTCGATCTGGCTCAAGTGAATTGGCCCCCGGGTTGGGGGAAGCAGTGGTAACAGGAAGACCAGTGAGGAGATAAGGAATGAGCTGGTGGGCCTCAGGCAGGAGAACGTCAGAGCTAGAGACTAGGGGAAGGGCTAAAGAGCACCAGGGCTTGGTGACTGCCTAGGGTGGGGCATGCAGGAGAGGACAGGAGGGAGAGCATTCCTCCTGTGTCTGGCTTGGGCATCTGGGTGATGGCAATGACATTTACAAGGAGAACACTGGAGGAGGAGCTGGCGCATGAAGGATAGGCGGGGCTTGGCCTTGCCCTGCTGTGGGATAGCTGAGTGTGCCGAGCTGCACAGGAATAGTCACCACCATCATCACAACAGCAGCAGCTGTCATTTGTTGATTTCACATCATGTGCAAGGAACTTTTCAAGTGTTACTTAACATAATTCTCATAGCAGTCCTTCATGGCCTGAGGATCACTGCCCAGTGTGAGATCTGGTGTCCCTGATGCACAGGGCTGTAGCCAGGTGTGTCTGACTTAAGGCCCGTGCCCTTTCCAGCCCTCCAGCCAGGAACTTGGGAAGCTCAGAGTACACTGATGGAGTGGCACGCTGTGCCAGGCCCTTGTCTGAGCTTTCTGACTGGTCTCCATCCTTGACTCCTCATGGCCACCCAATGAGGGAGGGACTGGTATTAGCCCCGTTTTCTCAAGTGTACAGTGAGGCACCAAGGTTTCATGTCCAGGCCACACAGCTAGTGACCGGGAGAACCAAGGTGGCACCCCACCAGAGTGAGTGACTTCCAGATGGAAGACAGCCTGGGGCACCATTTTTTCCACCCAGTGGCCATGGCTGACATTGGCCTTCCCCCTGCCATCACTGCCATGGTGTGAATTCAGGTCCCACCCCTTTCATCAGCCTCCTTACTGGCCTCCTGGCTTCGAGTCTCTCCACTTCCCAGCTTGTCCTCCGGTAGAACCTTTCTACAGTGTGAGTCTGATCTGTCACTTGTATGCTTTAACTGAAGCCCCTGAGGCCCTCAGGATAAAGCTTAGCCTTCAAGGGCAAAGAATATCTTAGGTCAGGATCCCAGGAAGCTGACTCTGAGACGGAGATGTAGAGGCAGGAGGTGTGATGGCGCGCCCCTGGAAACCTGCCCTGTGCCGGAGGGAAGGAAGCAGGCTTGGGCAGAGGAGTTGAGCTGCGCTGCAGTCACAACTGGGCCTTAGCCGTCCCACAGGCGGCTCTGGAGCTGAGCTGGCTGTCAAGGACCTCCCCCTGTGGTAAGATGCCAGGCCTTTAAGTACCCACTGATATGTCACTGGACGTGGGCTGCTCTTGGGGAGAGTCAGGACTTTGGGCGAGGGGACGCTCTTTCACTAACAGAGCTGAGAGCCATCAGCCACCTACACCCTGGGCAGCTGAGGCAATGAGTGCCCCATTCCTGAAACAGAGTCTGGGTAGCCACCATGGAGTCCACTATAGCAGTGCACTGGTTAGGAGCCAGAAGGAGCCAGCGTCAGGTCCCCAGTGCTCCCACATGATCCCTGGAAAGCCACTTATCTCTGAAGGTCAGTCACTCCTCTTGAAAAGGGGCTAATGTTACCTCCCTCACAGAGGGTTTTTGTTTGTTTGTTTGTTTGTTTGTTTTTGAGACAGAGTCTCACTCTGTCACCCAGGCTGGAGTGCAGTGGCGTGATCTTGGCTCACTGCAACCTCTGCCTCCAGGGTTCAAGCGATTTTCCCGCCTCAGCCTCCTAAGTAGCTGGGATAATAGGCAAGCACCACAATGCCCGGCTATTTTTGTATTTTTAGTGGAGACGGGGTTTCGCCATGTTGGCCAGGCTGGTCTCGAACTCCTGACCTCAAGTCATCTGTCCGCCTTGGCCTCCCAAAGTGCTAGGATTACAGGCATGAGCTACTGCACCCAGCCAGTGAGTTTTGAGGTGATTAAATGAGAGCGCATTTGCACAGAGCCTGGCACATGCCTGGCTCACATGTGGTCACTACTACTACATACCTTTCTTGAGGCGGTCTGTATGTGAGTGTGGTTAGAAGCATGGGCTTTGGAGTCGGCTAACCCTGGATTCAAATCTGGACTTACTCCTTACTGGCTTTGTGACCTGCAGGCAGGTGGCTGCCCCCTCTGAGCCTCAGTGTCCCTTTAAATGGGGAGTGGTGACCCCCTAACTTGGAGGGGTATTACAGGGGACAGATGAGATCAGCACAGGTCATAGATGTTGTCATGACCAAGACGATACCCACCCACCTCACCTGTGGCCTCCACACCCTGGGGATGGGAGCCTTGTCTACTTAGCTATGTCCCCAGCTCAGGGCCTGACAAACGGCAGTTTTCCAGTAAATTAGTGTTGAATGGGCAATTGACTGATTCTATCAAGGAGTCTTTAGAAATGTCATCCCCAGTTCTCTTCATCTGATAGAAGATGCACACACACACCGGGCATGGTGGCTCACGCCTGTAATCCCAGTACTTTGGGAGACTGAGGTGGGCAGATCACTTGAGGTCAGGAGTTCGAGGCCAGCCTGGCCAACATGGTGACACTCCATCTCTACTAAAAATACAAAAATTAGCCGGGCATGGTGGTGCGTGCCTGTAATCCCAGCTACTCAGGAGGCTGAGGCAGGAGAATCGCTTAAACCCGGGAGGCAGAGGTTGCAGTGAGCCGAGATCACACCACTGCACTTCAGCCTGGGCGACAGAGCTAGACTCAGCCTCAAAAAAAAAAAAAAAAAAAAAAGAATTAAAGAAAGAAGATGCGCACACACACACACACACACACACCCAGCAGTTTTTCTTCAGCTGAGCACATAGTGGTGGATTTCAACTTTCCTGCTTACATTTCTTTCTTTCTTTTTTTTTTTTTTTTTTTTTGAGACGGAGTCTTGCTGTGTCGCCCAGGCTGGAGTGCAGTGGCGCAATCTCGGCTCACTGCAAGCTCCGCCTCCCGGGTTCACGCCATTCTCCTGCCTCAGCCTCTCCGAGTAGCTGGGACTACAGGCGCCCGCCACCACGCCCGGCTAATTTTTTTGTATTTTTAGTAGAGACGGGGTTTCACCGTGGTCTCGATCTCCTGACCTTGTAATCAGCCCACCTCGGCCTCCCAAAGTGCTGAGATTACAAGCGTGAGCCACTGCGCCCGTCCTCCTGCTTACATTTCTTACCTGACCCTGTCTCCTGGGGGGTTGCATCAAGTCCTCTAGATTGCATTTTCAAGTGACATGTAGTATTTGTCTTCCAATTCTAAAATGTTTACTCATTGTGAAAAACACACGTCCAGGCATGGTGGCTCACACCTGTAGTTCTAGTGCTTTGGGAAGCTGAGGCAGGAGGGTCACTTAAGGCCAGGAGTTTGAGACCAGCCTGGGCAACATGGTGAAACCCCATCTCTACAAAAAATTTAAAAAATTAGCATAGTGGCACACACCTGTATTCTCAGCTACTTGGGAGGAGGCTTGAGATGAGAGGATTGCTTGAGCCCAGGAGTTCAAGGCCACAGTGAGCTATGATTGTGCCACTGCATTCCAACCTGGGTAACAGAGTGAGACCCCATTTCTAAAACAGAACAAAACAAAACAAAACATAGGTTGGTACAGAGAAGGAAAATACTGCAGAATACCTGTTTTTATGCTTATTTGTTATTTGGAAATTTTACATATGTTGTGTTTCAGGTTATAAAACACTGTTTATACTAAGTATAATCCCATTTTGCACAAAAATAGTGGGTATATCTGCATCAAAAAATTATAAACAGGTCAGATGCAGTGGCTCATGCCTGTAATCCCAGCACTTTGGGAGGCCAAAGTGGGAGGATCGCTTGAGCCCAGGAGTTCAAGACCAACGTTGGCAACATGGTGAAACCCTATCTCTACAAAAATTGAAAAAAATTAGCCAAGTGTGGTGGCATGTGCCTGTAGTCCCAGCTACTCAGGAGGCTGGGAGGTGGGAGGATCACCTGAGTCTGGGAGGTTGAGGCTGCAGTGAGCCATGATTGCACCACTGCACTCCAGCCTGGGCGACAGAGTGAGACCCTGTTTTAAAAAAATAGGCTGGGCACGGTGGCTCACATCTGTAATCCCAGCACTTTGGGAGGCCAAGGCGAGCAGATCACCCGAGGTCAGGAGTTCGAGACCAGCCTGGCCAACATGGTGAAACCCCATCTCTACTAAAAGTACAAAAAAATTAGCCAAGCATAGTGGTGTGCACCTGTAATCCCAGCTACTCAGGAGGCTGAGGCAGGAGAATCGCTTGAACCTGGGAGGCGGAGGTTGAGCTGAGCTGAGTGAGGTTGAGGTGAGGTTGAGCTGAGGTTGAACTGAGGTGAGGTTGAGGCTGAGTTGAGCTGAGGTTGAGTGAGCTGAGATTGTGCCACTGCATTCCAGCCTGGGCGACAAGAGTGAGACTCTGTCTCGAAAATGAAAATAAATAAATAAAGTCCATTTCATTAAAAAAATTTTACATTATACTGTGTTTCCGGTTATAAAACATATTTGTATTAAGTATAATCCTATTTTGCACAACAATAGCAAGTATATATGCATTAAAAAGCATTTTTGCATACCATCAGAAATTTTCATAAGCAATTATTTGAGAAGGAACTCCTTTATTTTCTGTTTATATATGTAATACTAAATGATAAAATATCAAATGGTACAAATAGCAGAAACACTGGATATACATGATGGTCTCACACCTCAGAGACCATACTCGTCCAACTCATTTTCTGCAAATTCATTAATACAGGTACATCTTTAAATTTCTTAATTTTTTTGAGACAGAGTCTGGCTCTGTTGCCCAGGCTGGAGTGCAGTGGCACGATCTTGGCTCACTGCAACCTCCACCTCCCAGGTTCAAGTAATTCTTCTGCCTCAGTCTCCCAAGTAGGTGGGATTACAGGCACCTGCCACCATGCCCGGCTAATTTTTTTGTATTGTTTAGTAGAGACGGGGGTTTCACCATGTTGGCCGGGCTGGTCTCGACTCCTGACCTCAGGTGATTTGCTCGCCTTGGCCTCCCAGGGTGCTGGGATTACAGGCGTGAGCCACCATGCCTGGCCTAAATTTCTTAAATTTTTATTTTTGCAAAAATGATATCCTGCTATACTTGCTGCTGTGTAGTTTGCTTTTTTTACTTATAACTTGGCCATCTTCCCATGTTAGTACACATAGATCTGCCTCATCTTTAAAAACAGCTACATTTAGGCCAGGCACAGTGACTCACGCCTATAATCCCAGCACTTTGGGAGGCCGAGGCGGGGGGATCACTTGAGGTTGGGAATTTGAGACCAGCCTGACCAACATGGAGAAACCCCATCTCTACTGAAAATACAAAAAATTAGCTGGATGTGGTGGCGCATGCCTGTAATCCCAGCTACTCAGGGGGCTGAGGCAGGAGAATTGCTTGAACCTGGGAGGCAGAGGTTGCGGTGAGCCGAGATGGTGCCATTGCACTCCAGCCTGGGCAACAAGAGCGAAACAAAAACAAAACCAAACCAGCTACATTTAGTCATTCACTTACTGAACAGCTATTGAGCAACTATTCTGCGCCCACTCCCTCCCGGCCACTAGGGGGCAGCAGTGTAATGAGCAGATGTGCTCCTTGTCCCCTCCTTCCCCCCCACGCCCCCACTGCTGATGTTCTAGTGGGGGAAACTGACAGCGGATATATTAATATCATGTTAGGTGAAGCAAGGTAAGGAGATAAAAGTGTCTGGTGCGTGGATGCTGTTTTAGACAAGGTGGTTGGATAACGTTTGAGAAGAGACCTGAAAGGGTTGGGGAATACAGTCCTGAGAAGACCCACCAGAGAGGGTTTCATGAGGGCAGAAGTTTGACTATTTTCCTCACTTCTGCATCCCCAGCGCCTAGAACCATCTGACACCCAGCTGGTGCGCAGTAAATAATTGCCGAGTGAAAGGATGGATCTGGGGAAGAGTGTTTTCCAAGTAGAGAGCCCATATGTATAAAGACTTCAGGGGAAAAGTGTGGTTGAGGGGAAAAAGTGAGGGGCAGAGAGATCCGAGAGCAGGGCCCACATCACAGGGCCTCACAGTCACTGCTAAGGAGTGTGGCTGTAATTTTTTTTATTATTTTTTAGTTTTTGAAACAGGGTCTTTCTCTGTCACCCGGGCTGGAGTGCAGTGGTGCAGTGCAGTGGTGCCATCTTGGCTCACTGCAACATCAGCCTCCCAGGCTCAAGCAATCCTCCCACCTCAGCTTTTCCAGTAGCTGGGATTACAGGCACGCTCCACCACGCCTGGCTAATTTTTGTATTTTTGTAGAGGCAGGGTTTTGCCATGTTGGCCAGGCTGGTCTTGAACTCCTCGGCTCAAGCAATCTACCTGCCTCGACCTCCAGAAGTGCTGAGATTACAGGTGTAAGCCACCATGCCTGGCCTTGGCTGTTATTTTTATTGTGCTGCAGAGCCACTGGAAAGTTTTAAGCAAGGAATGTGCCATGATATTTTATTTTATTTATTTTATTGTGAGACAGAGTCTCACTGTGTAGCCCAGGCTGGAGTGCAGTGGCACGACCACAGCTCACTGCGACCTCCACCTCCTGGGTTCAAACAATTCCTGTGCCTCAGCCACCCAAGTAGCTGGGATTACAGGCGCACACCACCATGCCTGGCTAATTTTTATATTTTTAATAGAGATGGCGTTTTGCCTTGTTTCCATGCTGGTCTTGAACTCCTTGCCTCAAATGATCCATCTCCCTTGGCCCCCCCAAAGTGCTGGGATTACAAGCATTAGCCACCGTGCCCAGCCTGATCAATTTTTTTTCTCCTTTTTATCGAGGTGAAATTTATGTCACATAAAAATAACCACTTTAAGGAGTGCAATTCAGTGGCATTTAGTACATTCACAGTGTTGTGTAATCACTACTGCTCTCTAGCTCCAAAACATTTTCATAACCTCCCAGAAAACTCATACCCATTAAGCAGTCGCTCCCCATTCCCTCCCTGCCACCCCAACCCCTGGCAACCACCCATCTTTCTGTCTCCATGGGTTTACCTATTGCAAATATTTCACATAAATGGAATCATCCAATATGCAGTCTTTGTGTATGGCTTCTTTCACTTGACATGATGTTTCCAACTTTTCAAAGTTCATCCACATCATGGCATATACCAGTACTGCATTCCCTTTTTTTTTTTTTTTTTTTGAGACGGAGTCTCGCTCTCTCACCCAGGCTGGAGTGCAGTGGCATGATCTTGGTTCACTGCAGCCTCCACCTCCTGAGTTCAAACAGTTCTCCTGCCTCAGCTTCCTGAGTAACTGGGACTACGGGCACACGCCACGACACCCGGCAAATTTTTGTATTTTTAGTAGAGACAGGCTTTCACCATGTTGGCCAGGATGGTCTCGATCTCCTGACCGCGTGATCCACCCACCTCACCCTCCCAGAGTGCTGGGATTACAGGCATGAGCCACTGCGCCTGGCCTGCATTCGTTTTTATGGCTGAATAATATTTCATTGTATGCATAGACCAGCAGGATCTAATTTTTAAATCATTTAAAAATGATTGCATTGGCTGCTGTCTTGAGGACCACCTTAGTGGGACAAGAGTAGAAACTGAATGGTCCATTTAGGAGGCTGTTGGAGGGTGTGGATGAGAGAAGATGTTGCCTTGGTTTAAGTGGCAGCTGTGTCAGGCGTGCAGCCAGCTTGGATGTGCATAAGAGGAAGAGAGGAATCGGGGTGACTATGGGGTTTGGCCAGGGCAGCTGGCGAATGGCGAGGCCAGTTTCCACTATAAGGAGGACGTGGGAGGAGCAGTTTGCTGGGGCCGGGAAACAAGAGTTTTCCCTGGGCACGGATCATTTGAGATGCCTGCTTAAAATTCAAGTGAGGATATAAGGATTCCATTGTGTGGCTCAGCATGAATTATTTACCATATCCCCTATTGATGGCTATTTGGATGGCTTCCAGTTTTGCTAGCATAGCCAGTGTCACGATAAACTTGGCCCGTGGATTTGTGGGAGTGTTCCTGAGGGATACATTCCAAGAAGTGAAAGTGCTGGGTCAAAGGGTATGAATTTTTTCTAAGTGTATACTGCCAAATGGCTGTTCAAAAAGGCTTCACCAATTTATATTCCTACCAAAAGTGCATGAGAATGTGAAATTTCCCATACTCTTGCCAACAGTCAGTGTTATCAGTCTTTAAAATAAAATCTTTGCCCATCTCAAAGGCCAAATATAATATCATTGTTTTAACCTAAACAGAATGTTACTTGGCCGCATACTAGTAATTCCATGTGGATGTACCATAATTTATTTAGCCATTTTTCATAACTAGTTGTTTCCAGGTGTTTTTATTGTTTGTGCTCTTATAAATAACCATTAACAAACATCTTTTTCTATTTTTGAGATTGATGTCTCACTCAGTTGCCCACGCTTGAGTGCTGTGGTGCCATCACAGCTCACTGCAGCCTCAACCTCCCCAGGCTCAGGTGCTCCTTCCACCTCAGCCTCCTGAGTAGCTGGGACTACAGGTGTGCACCACCATGCCTGGCTAATTGTTTTGTATTTTGTTGCCCAGGCTGGTCTTGAGTTCCTGGGCTCAAGTGGTTCATCCATTTTGGCCTCCCAAAGTGTTAGGATTACAGGCATGGGTCGTCGCACCTGGCCAACAAGCATCTTTATGCACAAAAGGTTTGCCTGCATTGCAGCCTATTTTGTTAGGATTGGTTCTCTGAACAGAGTAACTGGGTGGAAGAAGACCCTTTTTGTGGCTTTTGTGATATTTTGTTGAATTATTTTCCAGAAAGACTACAACAGTTTCTATATAGGCTCCTTCTCAGCATTGAGTGTTTTTATCGGCTTTTAGCTATTTAGACAACTCCCTGTCATTTTCATGGATGGCGCATCATTTTGATTTTTCCTGCTTTGACTGGTAGACCACACAGTGGGACTTATGTGGTCAAGTGATTGATGGAATCTGAGCCCAGGTTAACTCAGAAGGGGCCTGATGGGGCCATGACCCCACCCTGTGTTTTCCCAGTTCCTGGCTGTATAACTGGAATAGACACACATGGTAGCTGGCAGAATCCCACGTTGGCGCACTGACCCATGGAATCAGGGCCATTATGGTAGAAAGAGCCATGTGGAAGGTCCTAGAACTCCCTGTCTTTCCCAGAATAGTAATTCAAAGGCAATTCTCTATCCTTTGTGGAAATTGTGGAGATTAGTGTCACCATTAACAGCTTGGAAGAAGCAGGGGTAGTGATCCCATCTACATTCAGCTGGCCTGTTTGGCCTGTACAGAAGGCAGATGGATTTTGGAAGAATGACTTTGGATTATTGTCAACGTGATCGGGGTGACTCCAATTGCAGTTGCTGTCCCAAATGAAGTTTCTCTACTGGAGCAAGTCAGCACAGCCCTTGGCAGCTGGTGTGAGCTACTAACCTAGCAGATGCTTTTTTCTCCATACCAATTTCCAAGGGCTACCAGAAGGCAAGGTTCACATCTTCACAGTCTTGCTCAGTGTGACATCAACTTTCCCACTTTCTGACCTGATTTAGGCTACAAAGAACTTGAACTCTACAGTCCACATAGCCTCACACTACTCCCCTACATTGACAACATTATGCTGATCAGATCTGATGAGCAGGAAGTAGTTGAGTAAGTGCGGCTGGCATTAAACCTGGCAGATGGCAGTCTGACAGGGTCCAGTCTGGGTACAAAACAGCACCGGTTGCCAGACACAGTGGCTCATGCCTGTAATCCTAGCACTTTGGAAGGCTGAGGCAGGAGGATTGCTTGAGCTCAGGAGTTCAAGACCAGCCTTGGCAACATAGCAGGACCTTGTTTCTACTAAACGTTAAAAAAAAAAAAAAATTAGCTGGGCATGGCGCATGCCTATAGTCACAGCTACTTGGACGACTGAGGTGGGAGGATCACTTTAGCCTGGGAGTTCGAGACTACGGTGAGCTATGATCACGCTGCTGGACTCCAGCCTGGGCGAGAGGGCAAGACCCTGCCTCAAAAACAAAAACAAAACCCGGGCTGGGCACGGTGGCTCACACCTGTAATACCAGCACTTTGGGAGGCTGAGGTGGGTGGATCACCTGGCCAACACAGTGAAACCCCATCTCTACTAAAAATACAAAAATTAGCCAGACACAGCGGCACGCACCTGTAATCCCAGCTACTCAGGAAGCTGAGGCACAAGAATCGCTTGAACCCAGGAGGCAGAGGTTGCAGTGAGCCGAGATCGTGCCACTGCACTCCAGCCTGGGCGACAGCGAGACTCTGTCTCAAAAAAAGCCAAAACCAAAAACAAAACAAAACCCAGCTCCATTTACTTGAATAGAATCATATCAGGTATTTGAACAGAGAGTATTTAGTATAAAGAATTGTTAACTAAATGTAAAATTGTCAACCAGCTAACTTAAGGGGTAAAAAGAAAACTAAGAGGTCATGGCAGTAGCAATGGCAGAAAGCAGCTACCACCCTTAGTCCTTAAGGGACAAGGAGAAGAGTTTGAAAGATGAAAACTTAGAAGCTTAGAGGTGGGGCCCCACAGAGCTGAGACTTAGACTGCTGAGGAGGGGGTGCTGTTTGGTTGATGCTGTGACATTTGGTGGACTTTTTGGATTTTGGTGGCAACTCATACCACATTGGGATGTGCTACTTCAATCCATTTACTTTCCATACACCCCATAAGGCTTTTCATTTGGAGTGAGGTCCAGAGCGTCAAAGACTCTGCAGCCAGTCCAGGCTGCATGTGAGCTGATCTGCCACCTGGGCCAGATGTAACCAGCAGATTGGGAGATTCATTCGCAAAGTATTGATGGCAAATAGGAATGCTGTATGGAGCCTTGAGCAAGCACCACTGGCTAGCTCATGGTGCAGACCTCTACGGTTTTTTTGTTTGTTTTGAGACGAAGTCTCACTCTTGTCCTCCAGGCTGGAGTGCAGTAGCGTGATCTCGGCTCACTGCAACCTCAGCCTCCCAAGTAGCTGGGATTACACAGGCACCTGCTACCAGGCCTGGCTAATTTTTGTATTTTTAGTAGAGACGGGGTTTCACCATGTTGGCTAGGCTGTTCTCAAATGCCTATGCTCAGTTAATTCTTAAAAGTTTTTGTAGCAGCCAGGCTCAGTGGCTCACGCCTGTAATCCCAGCACTGTGGGAGGCTGAGGAGGGCGGATCACGAGGTCAGGAGATTGAGACCATCCTGGCCAACGTGGTGAAACGCCATCTCTACTAAAAAGACAAAAATTAGCTGGGCATGGTGGCACACACCTGTAGTCCCAGCTACTCGGAAGGCTGAGGCAGGAGAATTGCTTGAACCCAGGAGGCAGAGGTTGCAGTGAGCTGAGATCGTGCCACTGCACTCTAGGCCAGCTACAGAGCAAGACTCTGTCTCAGAAAAAAAAAAATTTTGTAGAGACAGAGTCTCACTGTGTTGCCCAGGCTAGTCTCGAATTCCTGGGCTCAAGCAATCCTCTTTCTTTGGCTTCTCAAAGTGCTGAGGTTATAGGCATGGGCCACTGCACTGACCTAGCCAGCTTTTTCTGGCCAGAGTGTAAGTATTTTCAGCTTTGAGGCCTTACTGTCACAACTCCTTAGCTCTTCTGTTGTATGGAAAGTAGTCATGGACAATACAGTGGGCGTGGCTGTGTTCCACTAAAACTTGATGTACAAAGGCAGGCAGATGGGCTGGACTTGGCCCAAGGGCCATAGCTTTCCCACCTCTCACTCTCAAGTGTCATGGAGGTATCATGGCAGGAAGTGGCCACATCCCTAGTTCTGAATGAAGAAAGGGAAGAGCTGAAACTCTTGGAAACTTAGAGGAAGGGCTCTGTGGAGCTGAAAGTCAGACCCTGGGGAGAGGTGCCTGCAACTGGCACTGGGTTCTGGAGAGAGGCTGGATGAGATGGGTTTGTAGATGTTGGGAAGCTGCACACCAGATTCATCTGCTGCCAGGAGAAGAAACGATGCTGCCTGAGGGGGCGGAAGGTGGCTGGTGTGGGAGAGGAGACAGGAAGGAGCAATCTCTCCTCCCTCCTCAGTCTGGCAACCTCCCTCTAGCGCCCCTTACTGGCAGAGCCTGGCAGGGTGCAGCAGGCAAAGCAGGAATATGGTTTGCACAGAACAGGGTATACAGGATGGGTTGGGAGCTGAGGGACTATCACAAGTGCTTTGATTGGCTTTGGGCATTTAGATGACACCCCCCCATCATTACAGGTGACTTATCATTCAAATTCTTCCTGAATTCATTTCGGAGATTAAATAACTGTGAGGGAGCCCATCAGGGTAGGGGCTAGAGGGTATATATCAGGGTGGGGAAGTCATCTCTAAGAAATAGGTCTTTTACCATACATGGTGGCTCACGCCTGTAATCCTAGCTCTTTGGGAAGCCAAAGTGGGAGGATTGCTTGAGCCAAGGAGTTCAAGACCAGCCTGGGCAACATAGTGAGACCCCCATCTCTACAAAAAATGAAAAAATTAGCCAGGCGAGGTGGCATACACCTGTAGTCCCAGCTACTGAGGAGGTTGAGGTGTAAGAGAATCGCTTGAGCCCGAGTTTGAGGCTGCAGTGAGCCATTTTCACACCACTGCACTCCAGCCTGGGTGACAGAGCAAAACCCTGTCTCAAAAACAAAAACAAATAAATAAGCCTTTCTTTTAGAAATGAAAAGTGAGTAGGAGGAGGGAAGGGGGCTCCAAAGGCTCTGGGAGGAGCCTAGGAGGAACTTGCAGCATTTAGGATCCTTCCATCCCACCTTCAGATGAGACCCAAATCTCACTGTGTCTCTCCACCACCAGTGCTGCCACTCAGTCCTGCCCCCAGCACCGTGATGGGCATCTGCAGTTGGCTCCCTGGTTCCCACATCCACTCTTGTGCCTGCGGTCTGATAATGTCACCCTCTGTTCACACCTTCCTATATGACATCCTCATGCAATGTCCTCTATTGCCCAAGGTGCAGAATCCAGTTACCTTACTGTGGCCCGCAAGGCCCTGCCAGGCTCTGGGCCCCACTCTGCTGCCTTTCCTGCCCCTCCTATTCTGCTCCAGCCTTGCTGGATGCTGCAAGTCTCTTCCCACCCTAGGGACTGAACCCACTGATACCTCAGCCTGGAACCTTCCCCCCTAGGTCTTCTCCTGCCTTTTCTGCACTTCCTTCGTGTTGCTATTCAAATAAGACCCCCATTGCAACAGTGGGGAGCAGATCCAAAACAGCATCTCCCTCCAGTCTCTATCTTGCTGCCTGCTTGATTTTTCATCACAGCACTTGTCACTACCTGACATTGTATGTTTCTATTCACTACCATATCCCCAAAGCTAGAATTGTGCTGGGCTAGTGGAGGGCGCTCTGCAAATATTTGTCAGGCAGGTAAATAAATGAAATAATGAACAAATGGAAAGGGCAGTGTGCCTGCAATGTGGGACACAGGGCAAGATGGTAGGGGGTGAGGCTGTGGGGGCTGGATGGTGTGGGATGTTTTGGGGCCAGGTGTAAGACAGGGTCTCATAAGGGGAACAGGTGTGGCACATAGTCTTATTGGGGTGATAGGTGTGGTCAGGGCCTCACTGGGCCGGGTGAGGCGTTTGGATGACAGTTTAAGAACAAGGTGGCCGGATGTGGTGGCTCATGCCTGTAATCCCAGCACTTTGGGAGGCTGAGGCAGGTGGATCACCTGAGGTCAGGAGTTCAAGACCAGCCTGGGCAACATGGCGAAACCCCATCTCTACTAAAATACAAAAATTAGCTGGGCATGGTGGCATTCACCTGTAATCCTAGCTACTCGGGAGGCTGAGGCAGGATAATTGCTTGAGCCCGGGAGGTGGAGGTTGCACTGAGCCATGACTGCACCACTGCACTCCAGCCTGGGTGACAAGTAAGACTCCGTCTCCAAAAAAAATAATAATAATAATAAATAGGGCCGGGTGCGGTGGCTCATGCCTGTAATCCCAGCACTTTGGGAGGCTGAGGCAGGCCGGTTACCTGAGGTCAGGAGTTCGAGACCAACCTGGCCAACATGGTGAAACCCCATCTCTACTAAAAATAAAATATTAGCCGGGTGTGGTGGCATCTGCCTGTAGTCCCAGCTACTCGGGAGACTGAGGCAGGAGAATCGCTGAAACCCAGGAGGCAGAGGTTGGGCTACAGAGCAAGACTTGGTCTCAAAAAAAAAAAAAACATAGTAATAATAAAAAGAACAAGGTGCCGTGTCTCATGCCTGTAATCCAAGCACTTTGGGAGGCTGAGGCAGGAGGATCACTTGAGCCCAGCATTTCGAGACCAGCCTGGGGAACATAGCCAGACCCTGGTCTTTCTAAGAAATAAATAAAATTAGTCAGGCATAGTGGCTCGCACCTGTGGTCCCAGCTACTCAGGAGGCTGAGGTGGGAGGATCACTCGAGGAGTTTGCAGTGACTTATGATTGCACCACTGCGTTCCAGCCTAGTTAACAAAGCAAGATACTGTCCCTAAAAATAAAAATACAAACAGGCAGAGTCATTGCAGAATTTATTTATTTATTTTTAGTTTTAGTAGAGATGGGGTCTTGCTACATTACCCTGGCTGATCTTGAACTCTTGGCTCAAGCAATCCTCCTGACGGCCTCCCAAAGTGCTGAGTTAACAGGCATGAGCCACTGTGCCCAGCCCATTGCAGAATCTAAGCAGGGGAATACTGTGACCAGACTGTCATATGTTGGGATCTCTGGGGCTGCAGGCTGTGTGTCCTGGGAGGCAGAGACGAGCTATTCAGTCAGAGATGGTAGCCTGGGCGGGTGTGGGCGGTGGAGGCAGAGGGCAGTGACTCCGTTCCAGAGGTGTTTAGGGGTCAAAATCAGGGGGCTTGAGGATGGGTGCAGTGAGGGGTGAGGGAGAGGCTGTGTACAGGACAACCCCCATGCTTCTGCCTGGGATGGTGCTGGTTAGAAGATTGGATGTGGAGCAGTGTCAGGGAGAGGTGGAGGCTGCTGCTGCCGCCATATTGGCCAGAGGTTCAAGGACTCACTGATTCCTCCCATCAGTCAGCCCTCATTTCTTGAACTCCCTGGGATCCAGGGAGGAGTCACTCACCTGGGCCTGACCTCAGACACCCCCAGCCGTGGAGGGACCAGGGCAGCAGGCAGATAAAGCCCCTAGGAGGGGAGTGGTTCCGAATCCAGGGGTCAACTGTGGCAAGAGGCTTAGTTTCTGTGCCTCAGTTTCCTCATGCGTAAAATGGTAGAAATGGAGGTCCCTCTGCATTGGGGACCAAACAGGCTACTCTGGGGAAAACCCTGGGACAGTGGCTGCACGGGGTAAGTGCTGTGTGCGTGCAAGTGTCTGATTGCGTGAGGTTTCATTGTGGCACCAGAGAAGGAGAGGTCTCTGCATCTGGGAGGGCCCCAGAGGAAGCAGCAACATTCCTGGGTTTCAGCGGAGGAGGATGGGACATGAGACACAGCAGATCCTGCTCTAAGCTGGCCCCTGAGCAGTGCCAGAAACACATGACATGTCCAGCTGGCCTTGCTGCTGAAACGCCTGTGGTTTAGCAGCAGAGGCAGAGAAGAGACAGATATTTTCCAAATTGAGCGAGTTGTTGAGATCAAGTGGTGTCTAGGGAGTGGGGGTCCATGAATGGCTTCCCAGAGGAGTGAAGGTGTGAGGAGCCCTGGAAGGATGGATGGGATCCAGCTCTACAGAGTGGACAGACGCCTCAGGCATAGCCAGAAAGAAGCTAGCACGAGAGAAGGGTGGCAAGTGGCCCAGGAACGGGGTGGGGGAGCTGTCGGCTGCCTGGAATGCCAGTCAGAGAGGCTGTACTCAGTCAAACCCGAGCAGGATCTGTTGGGAACCTGCTCTCTGCGGGCTCCAGGCTGCCTCACTGAGCCAGACAGGCAAGGAACCTGTAATGGAGTGAAGACAGCCTATTACCAAGCACCTGAGCAAGGCCATCTCCAGTTGTGCTAAGAACAGGGCGATGGGGCCAGGCGCGGTGGTTCACGCCTGTAATCCCAACACTTTGGAAGGCTGAGGTGGGCAGGTCACCTGAGGTCAGGAGTTCGAGACCAGCCTGACCAATAGGGTGAAACCCCATCTCTACAAAAAATACAAAAATTAGCCGGGCATGGTGGCATGCCCCTGTAATCCCAGCTACTCGGGAGGCTGAGGCAGGAGAACCGCTTAAACCCAGGAGGCAGAAATTGCAGTAACCTGAGATTGTGCCACTGCACTTCAGCCTGGGTGACAGAGTGAGACTCCATCTCAAAAAAAAAAAGGGGGGGGCCATGGGGAATGTGAGAGAGGATCCTAGGGTGGGAGTGAGGTGGGGTCTGGAGGCTGCTTTGGGGAGGGCTGAAGGGCTGGGTGTGATGGGAGCCTGGAATGGGGAAGAAGAGCTTGGGGGAGAGCATGTGCAAAGGCCCTGAGGCGGGTGTGAGCCTGCTGCATTGAGGAAAAAACAGGCCATCATGGCTGGAGCAGAGCTGGCAAGACAGAAGATATGAGGGGAGGCTGGCAGAGCAGCTGAGCCCTAGGTCGCCAGGGCCTCTTGGCCATGAGAAGGTTTTGTCTTAGGTGCTGGGGGAAGCCATGGCAGGTTTTAAACAGGAGACTGTCCTCTTGGCTTATATGTGAGGAATGGACTGGGAGGTTATGAGTGGCGGTAGGGGGCGCTGATGAGGCGGCCAGTGCTGTAGTCAGGAGTGAGATACCAGTGGCCCAGGCCCGGGTGGTGGAGTTGTAGAGAAATGGACAGATCTGAGCAGTGTTTCAGGAGCAGAGCCACTGTCCTCGCCCGGCCCAGCAAGAGGCAGGTGTTTGGCCCGAGGCATGGCCCCAGGAATGAGTGAGGAGAAGGCCAGTGTGGGAACAAAAGATGGGGGGCCCTTAGGCTTTCAGGAGGAAGTGGGGTCCTGAGCGCCTGGCCCCAGGATCGGAGCCCACCTGGAAGGCCATTGCTTCCTCCTCTCTGAAATGAGGATGTGGCCACCATGCAGGACCTTGCTAGGACAGGCCCCCAGTGGGTGCTTAAAATAACTGGAGTCCTGTATTAGCTGTGATGATTCCTACGACAATTCACGTATTAGTCATAAAAGTGGCAAGTGTACAACAAAGGGGATAGAAGCTCCCTATGCTCAACACCCAGGAATTCCCAGAGAGATTCTCCGAATCCACATTCTGGGCCCCTGCCACACCGCCGCCTCTGGATGATGCTTCAGGGCTGTGCTGTCTCACTCTGCTCCTCAGTTATATTGAGGCTGGTGCCATCTCTCCTGTACCCGGCTTTAGCTGTTTAGCCTGTGCCATCTCCCTCTCTGCTTGGGGTCATCTCTGGGGTCTGTGTCCTTTCTCCCGGACCCTGGATTTCACAGTGGGCCTGTCTGCTGTGTCTTTGACCGTGGATTTTGTTTTCAGCCTGTGCCACCTCTACCTACCTCGTGGTTATCATTTGTGCCTGTGCCATCTCTCACCAACCTTGGGTTTGTATCTGGGTCCTGTGCCATCTATTTCTGACTCCAGGTGAAGTTTTGGGCCTGGACCATCTCTCCTTCATCCAGGGTTGTGCTTTGGTACCAGTGTCGTCTCCTGACCAGGATGCTGTTTGGGGCTTGTGCCCTATCTCCCTGACTATACACTGGGCTGGGGCCTGGGTTATGTCTCCACTGGCTGTGGACACATGCCGACCTGCACCCTTCCTCCCCACCTGGGGTCATTTCTAGGCCCTACATCCTCTCTCCCTGCTCTGTGTTCTGTCCGGGCCTGTATTATCTCGAGTGCTGTCAGTCTCAGCCCCTTCAGGACCTTGGCTCTTTTATGGCCCTAGGGAGAAGTTGCTGCTTGAATTGGAGTTTGGGGAACCCCTCCATCTCCAGCCCTTGATGCTGGGGCGCAGTTGAGGCCTAGGGGACGGAGTCAGTGTGCCTGGAGACGTGAGATGATGAGGATGGACATGCGATGAGGGTCCAGTTTCAGGCCCAAGGTGGGCTCCTGGAGTCAGTCCATGCTCCTGGCCCCTTCCCCTCCCTACCTCTCTCTCTCTCGCCTCCCTCAGTTGCTCACTGTCTGTGCATTTCTCTAACTGTCCACTTCTGTCTTCCCCTGTGCCCCCCTCCACCCCCGCCTGGCTTCCCCTCCAGCAGAAGGCAGACCTGGCTGTGGCCGCCTTCACCATCACAGCTGAGCGGGAGAAGGTCATCGACTTTTCCAAGCCCTTTATGACCTTGGGGATCAGCATCCTCTACCGAGTGCACATGGTATGGTTCCCCTGGAGACCATGGGCTGCTTGCCTGGCATGGAGGCTCAGGGGCTGCGAGTGGGAGCCAGACTCCCCCAGGACCTCAGATGGGCCGGTCAGGCTTCCAAGTCCCTGGTAGGGCAGGGGCTGGGTGTGAGGCTTAGGCCAGGGGTGGCTCCGGGTTTCACTCCCTCTCCCCACAGGGCCGCAAGCCTGGCTACTTCTCCTTCCTGGACCCCTTCTCCCCTGCTGTGTGGCTCTTCATGCTTCTTGCCTATCTGGCTGTCAGCTGCGTCCTGTTTCTGGCTGCCAGGTGAGTCCACTGCCTACTGGGAAGGAAGGGGCTGGAGGAGGCACGAGCCGAGGCCTCTGGGACCGACCTGCCTCTTCTCTCTCGGAACTGTCCTTGGCCTTCCCTTTGGGGCCTCGGATTCCCTGCACTCTCTGTTCTCAATTTTGTACCCTGTGTCTGAGTCTCATTCTTCCCCTTGTGGCTCTGACTGTGCTCTGTGGTTCTCTGTTCAGGTCTCTCCCCTTCCCGCCTCTCCCTTTTTTGCCTCCTCCCTTCTCTATTTCTCTCTGTGCATCTCTGTGTCTCTCTCTGCCTCTTCTATCTCCATCTCTGTGCATCTCTGTCTGCCTTTCCTCTGTGTGCTTCTGTCCATTTCGCTCCTTTTTCCATCTCTCCCCCTTTCTTCTGATCACCGTGACTTTACCTTTTTCCTTTGCTTCTCTCCTTTTCCTCCCCACCTGGGCTCTGGGCCCCATCCACCCGCTGCACGTCTCTCCACAGGCTGAGCCCCTACGAGTGGTATAACCCGCACCCGTGCCTGCGGGCACGCCCCCACATCCTGGAGAACCAGTACACGCTGGGCAACAGCCTGTGGTTTCCCGTGGGGGGCTTCATGCAGCAGGGCTCGGAGATCATGCCCCGGGCACTGTCCACGCGCTGTGTCAGCGGAGTCTGGTGAGAAGCTTTCTATTTGCCTCTGCCCGGGGCGGGGGAGGGACCCATCCGAGGCCTGGATGGGGTTGGGGCTGTGGCATCTCCTGGCAGATTTGATTCCCTGTTTTCCCTTGCAGAGCTATGTGACGAGGAATGGGGTGGGGAGAGCTGAGCTCCAGCTCTGCCGCTCACTGGCTGTGTGAGCTTGGCCAGACCGCACCCCTCCCTTTGCCTCAGTGACCTTCCCTGAAAGATGGGGAGAAAGATGCCCACATCTCAGGGTTGTGAGGATTCAGTGAGGCTGCTATGGAAGAGCGCTCTGTGAGCCCGACAGCCTTGTGTGGGTGGGGGGGTACAATCGTAACAGGATCAGTGTCACTGTCTTGGACATTGCCCTGGTCATCACAGGGACATAGAATCTCCGCACCAGGACAGCCTTCACTGCCTAGATGTTTTCTCGAAGTCCCACAGGGACCCAGTATCTCAGACAGAACTTTTTTGCCCCTGTCCCAAGCCCCAAGAAACTACATGTCAGACGGCAGACACCCACAGCTTGTGGTGTCTGGCCCACAGGTTTGTTACTGTTGTTGCTTTTGTTGTTATTTTGAGAGAGTCTCCCTCTGTCACCCAGGCTGGAGTGCGGTGGCACCATCTCAGCTCACTGAAGCCTCCACTTCGCAGGCTCAAGCGATTCTCCTGCCCTTTTTTTTTTTTTTTTTTGAGACAGAGTCTCGCTCTCTTGCCAGGTTGGAGTGCAATGGCATGATCTTGGCTCGCTGCAACTTCTGCTTCCCGGGTTCAAGCGATTCCCCTGCCCCAGCCTCCTAAGTAGCTGGGACTACAGGCACGCACTACCACACCCGGCTAGCTTTTTGTATTTTAGTAGAGACAGGATTTCACCATGTTGGCCAGGATGGTCTCGAACTCCTGACCTTGCGATCCACCTGCCTTGGCGTCCCAAAGTGCTGGAATTATAGGCATGAGCCACCGCGCCCGGCACACCTGGCTAACTTTTGTATTTTTAGTAGAGACAGGGTTTCACCATGTTGGCCAGGCTGGTCTTGAACTCCTGACATCAAGTGATCTGCCCGCCTCGGCCT
Organism: Symphalangus syndactylus; assembly: GCF_028878055.3. Classification (NCBI taxonomy): domain Eukaryota; kingdom Metazoa; phylum Chordata; class Mammalia; order Primates; family Hylobatidae; genus Symphalangus; species Symphalangus syndactylus. The sequence goes on from NC_072439.2 coordinate 20,464,157, forward strand.
CCCAAAGTGCTGGGATCACAGGTGTGAGCTACTGTGCCCAGCCTTGGCCCACAGTTTTAAGAAACTGGGAATTGGATGCCAACACTTGGAGCAAATTCACTCACAAATTTAGATTTCTTGCTTTCCTTGAAACTCGGGGAGATCTGGCAGTGCTTGGCTGGCATTCCTGCCTGGTGTCACAGTCTGCTCCCGTCCACCCCCATTCCCACTGCCCACTGCAGTCGCCTGCTGGCCTGGCCTCCGTAAGCATACGCGTTTGCTACCTTTGGCTTTAAATAGCAGCTGGACTTGGTTGCTGTTCCTGCAGTTCTTCTCACCTCCTGTTCCTCACGAGAACCATGGAGAGCCAAGGAGAATGCTTGCAACAGGGAATATGCTCCCTGTTTATGGATTAGGAGACTGAGACCCAGAGAGAAGGAGTAGCTTGCTAAAGACTGTGTAGTCAGTTAGAGGCAGGGCCGGGCTGGGGCCAGGACCAGGCTCCTTCCCCCATGCCAGTGGGCCCTCAGCACTGTCCAAGCTCAGCCTAGCCCTCAAGGCCCTTGGGAGCCTCTCCAGGGCAACCCCAGGTATCTGGCCTTCTTGAGGAACACTTCTTCCTCACCTCCCAACCACAGGATTCACTCATCCATGGTCATTCTTTTACAGGAAAAGAGTCTTGATCCAGACCCCAAGAGAGGGGTCTTGGATCTCCCACAAGCAAAAATTCAGGGCAAGTCCATAAAGTGAAAGCATGTTAATTTAAAAAGTAAAGGAATAAAAGAATAGCTACTCCAATTGCGTGAACTCAGGAGGCAGAGGTTGTGGTGAGCTGAGATCTCCCCACTGCACTCCAGCCTGGGCAACAGAGCAAGACTCTGTCTCGATAAATAAATAAATAAAAGAATGACTACTCCAAAGACAGAGCAGCCTTGAGGGCTGCTGTTTGCCCATTTTTATGGTTATTTCTCGATGACATGCTAAACAAGGGGTGGATTATTCATGCCTCCCCCTTTTAGACCATATAGGGTAACTTCCTGATGTTGCCATGGCATTTGTAAACTGTCATGGCGCTGGTGGGAGTGTAGCAGTGAGGACGACTGGAGGTCACTCTCGTGGCCATCTTAGTTTTGGTGGGTTTTAGTTGGCTTCTTTACCGCAACCCCTTTTATCAGCAAGGTTTTTATGACCTGTATCTTGTGCCAACCTCCTATCTCATCCTGTGACTTAGAATGCCTTAACCGTCTGGGAATGCAGCCCAGTAGGTTTCAGCCTCATTTTACCCAGCTCCTATTCAAGATGGAGTTGCTCTGGTTCACATGCCTCTAACAATTTCACAGATGCCTGTTGAGCCTGTCCATGTGCCAGGCACTCAGGTGAGGAATCAGCCCCATTCCTGCCCTGGAGAGGCAGAGGAGCTGAGAATAAACAAATAAACAGATAAATCAACACTGGACATCCTGTTTTATTCAAAGAATAGGTCCCAAAGATATTATTTATTTGTGCCTTTTTCAATTCAAGACTAACCTTAATAGGTGGCAGGTTTTTCCTTCTCCTAACTAAGTGGAACTAACTGCGGTATGGCAGGCATTAGCAATTCACTTGGTCCACTGACTTGGACACTTGCTAGTCTTGATGGCTTTTTAAAACGGTTTTGGATGGGCATCATTTCAAATGATACCCCTGTAGAGGATTGTTTGAGCCCGGGATGTTGAGGCTACAGTGAGCTGTGATCGTGCCATGGCACTCCAGCCTGGATGACAGAGTGAGACCGTCTCAAATGAAAAAAAAAAAAAAAAAAAAAAGAACAAAACCCTAAAAAACCCAGTGAAAGCCCTATTTGTTTCCTATTGCTACTGCAAAAAATTACCACCAATTTGGTGGCTTAAAACAATACACATTTATTCTCCTATAGTTCTGGAGGTCAGAAGTCTGAAATAGATCTCAATGGGGTAAAATCAAGTTCCTGGCAGGGCTAGTTCCTTCTGGAGGCTCCAGGGGGAGAATCTGTTTCCTTACCTTTTCCAGTGTTTAGAAGCCACTTGCATTCCTTGGTTTGTGGCCCCTTCCTCCATCTTCAGATCCAGCAGCATAGGATCCACAAATCTCTCTCTCTAACTTCCTTCTTCCACTCATAAGGACCCTTGTGGTTCCTTTGGGCCTTCCTGGATAATCCAGAGTAATCCCCCCATATCCAGATCCTTAACTTAATCACAGCTGCAAAGTCCCTTTTGCTGAATAAGGTCACATCTTCACATGTTCCGGGGATTAGGATAGAGACTTCTTTGGTGCTGGTAGATGGGGCCTATTCTGCCGGCCACACAGTCCAAGTGAAATGTACTAATATTTTCCATATAATGATTTTGCAGATGCACATAAAATGTGCTATTGAGGAACCAAACAGGATACAGTAACAGAACAGTAGAGCATGGGAGCAGTCAGAGAAGGGTCCCCTGAGGAGGTGAACTGGGTTGAGTCCTAAAGGCAGAAACAGAGTCATCCATGCCAAGGAGAGGGAGGAGCATTTTAGACAGAGGGAGAGGGCCAGGTGTGTGAGGTGCTGAGAGGGCGCCCAGGAGACCTGCCGTGACAAATCTAGTGGCGTCCTCACAGGAGGGTTGGGGGATACCAGTGGCCTTGTCTCTGCCAGCCACTGCTTCTGCCGCCCAGCCAGGGGCCCTCTTCCTGAGGGTCACACTCTCTAGCCAGCTGTTTTCTGCCCCTTCCCATCGCTGTCACCCGGACAGCCCCCACTCATGTTTCCTCCCTCATCGGAGCCTTTGGCCCTGGGGCCCACTCTCTTCTGCACCCAAAGTCCTCCCACACATTCACTCATTCAGCAGATGTTTGAGAATCTTCAGATGTGATGTAGCACCATGACTCAGCAGGCCAGTCCCCGCCCTCATGGGACTCAGGGTCCAGTGTAGGGGTGGGATTTGCTGCCATCACCCTCGAGGACTTGGCTGGTAGCTGACCTGCAGCAGCCTGGCCAGAGCCCACTACCTGGGCCCCTCCTCTCCAGGGCCCCCTCAGCCCACAGCATCATGCAGCCACACCTGAGGGCTTGTCACTATTCAGGACAGCTCTGCCTCAGGAGTTAATGTTTCTTTCCCCCCCCCCCTTTTTTTTGAGACAGGGTCTTGCTCTGTCACTCAGGCTGGAGTGCTGTGGCACGATCTCGGCTCACTGCAACCTCCGCCTCCCGGGTTCAAGTGATTCTCTTGCCACAGCCTCCCAAGTAGCTGGGATTACAGGTGTGCACCACCTTGCTTCACTAATTTTTGTATTTTTAGTAAAGATGGGGTGTTGCCATGTTGGCCAGGATGATCTCTAACTCCTGACCTCAAGTGATCCACTCACTTAGGTCGGCCTCCCAAAGTGCTGGGATTACAGGTGTGAGCCACGGCACCTGGCTGAGAATCAACATTTCTTTATTTGTTTTCTTTTCTTTTTTTTCTGAGACAGAGTCTCACTCTGTCGCCCAGTGTGGAGTGCGGTGGTGCGATCTCGGCCCACTGCAAGCTCCGCCTCCTGGGTCCACGCCATTCTCCTGCCTCAGCCTCCCGAGTAGCTGGGACTACGGGTGCCTGCCACCATGCCCAGCTAATTTTTTTTGTGTGTGTATTTTTAGTAAAGACGGGGTTTCACCATGTTAGCCAGGGTGGTCTCAATCTCCTGACTTCGTGATCCACCCGCCTTGGCCTCCCAGAGTGCAGGGATTACAGGCGTGAGCCACCATGCCTGGCCAGGAGTCAATATTTCTAAGGTTTCACTCTGACCATGGCCCCCATCCCTCTCGACTCTCCCTTGGTCACTTGGTGCGATGAGTCTTCTGACCTCCCTCTTCCCATTCTCTGAGCCCTGCCTGCTTTCACTCATCCATCTCCAGGTGGTTCCTAGGCTGTCTCTGCAGCCATTGTCCTCAACTTTTCCCCAGGTCCTCCTTTCCTCACACCCTCTTGGCCAGAAAACCACAAAACCTCAGATCTAGCCAGTAGCTTGGCTTTGCCTGCCTTCCCCCAACCCCAGCTGCACCAGGGGCACATGCAACCCCTTATCCATGCCTCCAGTCTGTCTTACCTCCAGGCAGCATTCGCCCAGTTAGCCACCCTTCTAGAAACTCTCTTCTTGCTTCTAGGCTCTGTGTCCTCCTGGTTTCCTCCAACCTCTCTGGTCCTGTTTCATTTGCTGTGGGTTCCTTTTGCCTTTGCCACCCCTCAAATGGGGCTTCTCGCTTACACCAGTGAGTTTTCAGTACTTGCAGACCCAACACTCTCTTTTTATAACAAATATTTTTTAATACGTCCTTTTCCACACTGAGCTGAAATTCAAGGGTAATATATCTTCCTACACACATAATTTGCAAAAAATCAATATAACGCCCTAATTGCAATATGAAGGAGAAAAAGCAGGGAAGTGACTTCTAATAAAATAATATTCTGGCAATACACAAATGCCTGGGTGTGGCTACACCAGAAGACAGAATGCGACAGTCGGCGCCTGCTTAGAATGAGTAAGTGGCATGATGAGAAGTAAGATCATTTAACAGAATTATGTTGCCACTTGATATCTGACACATCAAAATAGTTGACAAATGAGTATGTTTGTGTAAATACAAGTCACTGTGAACGTGATGATTTGCTAATGCAGCTGGTGCAAGGGTCTTGACTTGGGTCTCGAGTTCGAGTGGAGTTGCTGTCAGAGATAGATGATTTCCTCCAACAGTGAGCAGCTCTCAACAAAGTTCCAAACAAAACAGCATCCAGTCATCCCTCGATTAAAACAAGAGGTGCATTTCTGGAGATTTTGGTTTATATTATAATCATGCAAAAAAAATACTTGGGTTTTTAATGTACCAAGGAGTTAGGCTCAGATAATCACAGAACAGGTATTCCCCGTTGTTCAGACCAGGCCTCGAATTATCCGGCTGTCCTACTCTAACCACCAGCGGCCCACACTTTACCAAACACCTCCCAGGGTGCCCTCCCCGCCAGAGACCACTGTTCCATACACCTTGTCAGGGGCCATCTCATCTGCTGCTGGACTTTCCATGCTATGCGCATACTGACACTTCCGAAGTCATCTCAAGACCCCTCCATGTGTCCAGCCCCCTGGGATTGCTCCTCTTGGGAGCCCAACAGGCATCTCCAAACTCACCTTGTGCAAAACAGAGCTCATGTCTTTACTCCCAAATCTGACTCCCAGTCTGTGTTCCCTCTGCTGCCTTAGTGGCCCCATCACCACCACCAGTCATCCACACTGTGTCCTCAGGGGCTGGAGGGTGCCCGGTTTGTACTGGGCACTGAGTAATTTTTGTTGTTGTTGTTTTGTTTTTATTTTTTTATTTTTGAGACGGAGTTTTGCTCTTGTTGCCCAGGCTAGAGTGCAGTGGCACGATCTCAGCTCACTGCAACCTCCACCTTCCGGGTTCAAGCGATTCTCCTGGCTCAGCCTCCCGAGTAGCTGGGATTACAGGTGCCAGCCACCACGTCTGGCTAACTTTTTGTAGTTTTAGTAGAGACAGGGTTTCATCATGTTGGCCAGGCTGGTCTTAAACTCCTGACCTCAGATGATCTACCCACCTTGGCCTTCCAAAGTGCTGGGATACAGGGGTGAGCCACTGTGCCTGGCCAGATAATTTTGTTTTGCATGAATGGCAGCATTGACCTGTAAGATGGGTTTGGAGAGACTTGGTTTCTGGAGAGGTTGAGTCAGACCCTGGGTCTTTGTGTCTTGGGGTTTTGGTTTTATTTTGCAGGAGGCTGTTTAATTCATCTCTCTCTATCAAGCCCTCACTCCATCCCCATCCCAGTGCCTAGCATAGCTTTGCACATGTGTTCTGCAGAGGACAGCTGCTGTTTTCATTATTACATGCTGTGAATGTGAGGGTGGGAGGTCTGGGAGGCCTTTTTCAGCATCTCCTCTGCCTTCAGGCCCCTCAGATCTATATGGTCTACAGGGACCCTGGCCATTCTTACTTGCCAGGAGGGAGGACAGAGGGGGCCACGGTAAGACAAGCGGTTGCTCCGGGGTCCTGCAGCCAGTCTGGTGGGAGTCTATTCTCCCAGGTCGGTCCTGTGTCACCAAGACAATGAGAGCAAACACTTGCATAGCACTTGCTGTGTGCCAGATGAACTCAGTCACTCTTCACAAAACCCAGTGAGGAAGGGCCTACAATTTTACTAACTTCACAGGTGAGGAAACTGCAGCACAATTCCAAGGTCACACAGCAAGGCAGTGATGGAGAAGACAGGATTTGGGGATTTTCCAGAGATCTTTCTGTGATTGATTTCTAATTTAGCTTCATTGTGGTCAGAGAACATTCTCTAGAGGACTTCAATCCTTTTAAATTTATTGAGACTTGCTTTAGAGCTCAGCATATGGTCTGTCCTGGTAAATGTTCTATGTGGAGTTGCATTGAATGTGTTTCTGCTGTTGGTGGGTGCAGTGTTCTATAGGGGTTAATTGGGGCCAGTAGGTTGATCATGTTATTCAAGTCTTCTCTATCCTTACTGATTTTCTACTTGTTCCATCAATTATTGAGAGGAGTTTTGAAATCTCACCCTGTAATTGCAGGAAATGTATCTGTTTCTCTTCAATTCTATCCATTTTTGCCTCATGCATGTTGAAGCTTTGTAATTAGGCACACAAATGTTTAGGACGTTATGTCCTCTAGGTGAATTGACCCGTGTCATTATATAATGTCTCTCCTTATTCCTGGTAACATTCCTTGTTCTGAAGTTAACTTTATTTGATACTAATATAGGCACTCTGGCTTTCTTATGCTTAATGTTTGCATAGCATATCTTTTCCCCATTCTTTTACTCTCGACCCATCTAGATGATTATATTTAAAGAGCATTCCTTTTCTTTTCTTTTAAATAGAGATAGGGTCTCATTTTGTTGCCCAGGCAGGTCTTGAACTCCTGGGCTCAAGTGATCCTCCCATCTTGGCCTCCCAAAGTGCTGGGATTACAGCTATGAGCCACCACACCTGACCGAGTGTGTGGTGAGTATTGGGGAGTGCAATGGTGTCATCTCAGCTCACTGCAACCTCCACCTCCTGGGTTCAGGTGATTCTCCTGCCTCAGCCTCCCAAGTAGCTGAGACTACAGGTTCATGCCACCACACCCAGCTAATTTTTATATTTTTAGTAGAGGCAGGGTTTCACCATGTTGGCGAGGCTGGTCTCGAACTCCTGACCTCAAGTAATCCACCTGCCTCTGCCTCCCAAAGTGCCGGGATTACAGGCATGAGCCACCATGTCCATCCCCAAGTGTGTTTGTTATAAACAGTATATACTTAGGACTTGGAGCAAGGTTTGGCCAACTTTTTCTGCATTGGGCCAAATAGTAAATTTTTTTTTTTTTTTTTGAGATGGAGTTTTGACCTATTGCCTAGGCTAGAGTGCAGTGCACTCAACTCAACCTCTGCCTCCCGGGTTCAAGCAGTTCTCCTGCCTCAGCCTCCCAAGTAGCTGGGACTACAAGCGCACGCCAGCACGCCTGGCTAATTTTTTGTATTTTAGTAGAGATGGGGTTTCACCATGTTGCCCAGGCTGATCTTGAACTCTGGAGCTGAGGCAATCCACCCGCCTCGGCCTCCCAAAGTGCTGGGATTACAGGTGTGAGCCACCATGTCTGGCCAGTAATTTTTCTTTTAAATTTTATTTATATGTAATAGTTGTACATATTTTTGGGAGTACAGGTGATTTTTTTTTTCTTTTTTTGAGATGGAGCCTTGCTCTGTCACTCAGACTGGAGTGCAGTAGTGTGATCACGGGTCACTGCAGCCTCAACCTCCCAGGCTCAAGTGATCCTCCCACTTTAGCCTCCTGTGTATCTGGGATCACAGGCGTGCGCCACCACACCCAGCTAAATTTTTTTATTTTTGGTAGAGATGAAGTCTCACTGTGTTGCCCAGGCTGGTCTCAAACTCTTGGGCTCAAGCAGTCCTCCCACCTCAGCATCCTGAAATGCTGGGATCAGGGTAATTGGGAAATCCATCACCTCAAACATTTATATTTTCTCTAAGTAAAGATGTTTTTAAATCTTTATCTTTATTCTTATTTTTTTAGAGAGGGTCTTGCTTTGTCTCTAGGCTGGAGTGCTGTGTGTTTATAGCTCCCTACAGCCTCAAACTCCTGGGCTCAAGGGATCTTCCTGCCTCAGCCTACTGAATAGCTAGGACTACATGCCTGGCTAATTTTTTATTATTTTCATTTTTTTTTTTTTGTAGAAAGTTCTTACTTTGTTGCCCAGGCTGGTCTTGAACTCCTGGCCTCAAGCGATCTTCCTGCCTCAGTCTCCCAAAGTGCTGGGATTACAGGCATGAGCCACTGCTCTGGCCCTAAGTAAATATTTTGGACTTTGTTGGTCATATGGTCTTTGTTCCAGCTAGTCAATCTTCCATTGTAGTATAGAAGCTGTTGTAGATGATACATTAAATGAATGAGTGTGGCTGTGTTCCAATAAAACTTTATTTATGGATACTGACACTGAAATTTGAATTTTATATAAGTCATGTGTCATAAAATATTCCTTTTTTTTTTTTTGAGGCAGTATCTCACTCTGTTGCCCAGGCTGGAGTACAGTGGTACAATCTTGGCTCACTGCAGCCTCAACCTCCCAGGCTTAAGGAATCCCCCCACCTCAGCCTCTTGAGTAGCTGGAACCACAGGCACGTGCCACCAAATCTGGCTTTTTGTAGAGATAGGGTTTCACCATGTTGCCCAGGCTGGTCTCAATTCCTGGGCCCAACCTTGGCCTCCCAAAGTGCTCGGATTATATGTGTGAGCCACTGCGCCCAGCCTGTTCTTCTGATTTCATCTTAACCATTTAAAAATGTGAAAACCAGCCAGGTGTGGTGGCTCACGTCTGTAATCCTAGCACTTTGGGAGGCCAATGCGGGCAGATTGCCTGAGCTCAGGGGTTCTAGACCTGCCTGGGCAACAAGATGAAACCCCTTCTCTACCAAAATACAAAAAATTAGCCAGGCGTGGCTGTGTGCACCTGTAGTCCCAGCTACTTGGGAGGCTGAGGCAGGAGAATTGCTTGAACCTGGGAGGCAGAGGTTGCAGTGAGCTGAGATCGTGCCACTGCACTCCAGCCTGGGCAACAGAGAGAGACCTTGTCTCTAAATAAATAAATACACACATACATGTATATACACATATATACATATACATACATGTATATACACATATATACATACATGTATATACACATATATACACACATGTATATACACATATATACATACATGTTTATATACATATATACATATACATATATGTATATGTAAAAACCATTCTTAGCTTATGGGGCTGTACAAAAATAGACAGCAGGCCAGATTTGGCCTGTGGGCCATAGTTAGCCAGCCGCTGGTTCAAACCACTTACCCTTAATGTAATTACTGATATGGTTAGGTTTAAATCTACCAACCTGCTATTTGTTCCATCTGTTCTTTGTTCCCTTTTTCCTCTTTTTCTACCTTTAGGGGGTTTACTGGGACTTTTCTTTTCTTTTCTTTTTGAGACAGGGTCTCACTCTGTCACCCACGCTGGAGTGCAGTGGCATGAACACGACTCCTGGGCTCAAGCCATCCTCCTGCCTCAGCCTCCTGTGTAGCTAGGACCATAGGTGCGCTCTAACATGCCCAGCTAATTTTTAAAATGTTTTGTAGAGACGGGATCTCACTTCATTGCCCAGGCTGGTCTCAAACTCCTGAGCTCAAGCAATTTGCCCACCTTGGCCTCCCAAAGTGATGGAATTACAGCGTGAGCCAGTGTGCCTGGCCTGTTGGGATTTTTAAGATTCTGCTTATCTCTACTCTTGACTTGTTAACTATACTTCTTTGTTTTATTTTTCTTAGTGGTTTTCTGGGTTTGCAATATGGATCTTTAATTTATTACAAAATACTTTTTTTTTTGAGACGGAGTCTCGCTCTGTTGCCCAGGCTGGAGTGCAGTGGCGTGATCTCGGCTCACTGTAAGCTCCGCCTTCTGGGTTCATGCCATTCTTCTGCCTCAGCCTCCCAAGTAGCTGGGACTACAGGCGCCCGCCACAATGCCTGGCTAATTTTTTTGTATCTTTAGTAGAGATGGGGTTTCACCATGTTAGCCAGGATGGTCTCGATCTCCTGACCTCGTGATCCACCTGCCTCGGCCTCCCAAAGTGCTGGGATTACAGGCGTGAGCCACCATGCCCAGCCACAAAATACTATCAAGTAACATTATACCATTTCACATAAGATATAAGACCTTGACAACATGATATGTTCCTCTCACCCTCCTGTCCTTTGAGCTCTGCATATCTTACGAACCCCACAATACATTAGGGGTGTGTGTGTGTGTGTGTGTGTGTTAGTAAATGCAGCTGGGTGTGGTGGCTCAAGCCTGTAATCCCAACACTTTGGAAGGCCGAGGCAGGAGGATTCCTTGAACCCAGGAGTCCAACACCAGCCTGGGCAACATAGCGACACCTCATCTCTACAAAAACTGAGAAACATTAGCCAGGCATGGTGATGCATGCCTGTGGTCCCAGCTATGTGGGAGGCTGAGGTGGGAGAACTGTTTGGTTCCAGGAGGTTGAGGCTGCAGTGAGCTGTGTTCACGCCCCTCCACCCCAGAGCAAGACCCTGTCTCAAAAACAAAACAAAACCACTAAATGCTTCGTAAGGAAATTTGAAAGTGAGGAATATATCTTTTATATTTACCCACAAATCTACCATTTGAAGAGAGTGCCCTTCACCCCTTCCGGTACATCCACGTTTCTATCTGGTGTTGTGTTTCTTTTACCTGCAGAACTTCCTTTAATATTTCTTGCTGTGCGGTCTGCTGGCAATTAATTCTTCCAGCCTTGGTTTTGTATGAAAAATGTGTTAGTGTGTCTTCTTTGAGGGATATTTTTGCCTGCTGTGGAATTCTAGGTTGACAGTTTGTTTTGATTTTTCTTTCAGCATGTTGCATCGTCTTTGGGCTTGCACACTCTCTGACAAGAAGTCGACTGGCACTGTTATCTTTGATTCTCTGAATGTAATATGTTTCCCCCCTTCTAGCTGCTTTTAAGATGTTTTCTGTTTATTGCTGGTTTTCAGCAATTGATTATAATGTGTCTTGGTGCGTTTTATAAATATGTGTGTTTAGCCTACCTGGGGTTTATGGAGCTTACATCTGCAAGTTTATGGTTTTCATCAAATTTGAAAAGTTGTAAGCCATTACTTCATCAGACTTTTTTTCGGTTATCCCTTTCTCTCCTCTCTTTCTGGAACTCCAGTCGCATAGGTAAAGCCACTTATTTCTCAGGCCATTGAGGCTCTGTGCTCATTTTCATCACTTTTTCCTTTCTGTGCTTTATTTTGGATAGATTCTATTGCAGTCTTCAAATTCTCTAATCTTTTTTTTTTTTTTTTTTTTTTTTTTTGAGATGGAGTTCCACTGTTGTTGCCCAGGCTGGAGTGCAGTGGCGTGATCTCAGCTCACAGCAACCTCCACCTCCTGGGTTCAGGCAGTTCTCCTGCCTCAGCCTCCCAAGTAGCTGGGATTACAGGCATGCGCCACCACGCTTGGCTAATTTTGTATTTTTAGTGAGACGGGATTTCTCCATGTTGGTCAGACTGGTCTAGAACCCCTGAGCTCAGGCAATCCGCCCACGTCGGCCTCCCAAAGTGCTAGAATTACAGGCGTGAGCCACCGTGCCTGGCTTTTTTTTTTTTTTTTTTTTTGAGACAAAGTCTTACTCTGTTGCCCAGGCTGGAGTGCGGTGGCACAATCTGAGCTTACTGCAACCTCGGCCTCCCAGGTTCAGGCAATTCTGCTGCCTCAGTCTCCTGAGTAACTGGGATTACAGGCATGCACCACCACACTTGGCTAATTTTTGTATTTCTAGTAGAGACGGGTTTTCGCCATGTTAGTCAGGCTGATCGCAAACTCCTGAACTCAGGTTATCCTCCCTCCTTGGCCTCCCAAAGTGCTGGGATTACAGGCGTGAGCCACCGCGCCCAGCCTTTTTTTTTTTTTTTAAAGATAAGGTCTCAGCCTGGCCAACATGGCGAAACCCCGTCTCTATGAAAAATACAAAAATTAGCTGGGCATGGTGGCGGGTGCCTGTAATCCCAGCTATTCAGGAGGCTGAGGCAGGAGAATCAGTTGAACCCGGGAGGCGGAGGTTGCAGTGAGCCGAGATCGCACCATTGCACTCCAGCTTCAGCTTGGGACAGAGCGAGACTCCATCTCAAAAAAATAAATAAATAAATAAAATTAAAAAATAAAGATAAGGTCTCACTTAGTCGTTCAGACTAGAGTGCAGTGACAACCAGGCTCACTGTAGCCTTAAACTCCTGGCCTCAAGTGATCCTCCCACCTCAGCCTCTCAAGTTGCTGGGACTATAGGCAGGCACCACCACACCCGTCTAATTTTTTTATTTTTCTGTAGAGACAGGGTCTGGCTATGTTGACCAGGCTTATCTCAAAGTCCCAGCCTCAACTGATCCTCCCACCTCGGCCTCCCAGTGTGCTAGGATTACAGGCATGAGCTACTATGCCTGGCCCAAATTCCCTCATCTTTTCTGCTGCCAGTGTCTAATCTGTGTAATCTCTTTCAGTAAAATTTTTCTTTCAGATGTGTGTATATCATTCTCTAAAAGTTCTGTTCACTTCTTTTTTATGTCTTCTGTTCCTTTCATTACGTTTATGTTTTTCTTTATACTCTTGAGCATTCTGAATATATTTATGATAGCTGTTTTCATGTCCTTGTCTGCTAATTCCATCATCATCTATGTCAATTCTGGGTCTGTTGCAATTGAGTGATTTTTCTCTTGGTTTTAGGTCACATTTTCCTGCACCTTTGTTTACCTGGTCCTTTTTTTTTTTTTTTTTTGAGACAAGAGTCTTGCTTTGTTGCTCAGGCCAGAGTGCAGTGGTGATCTCAGTTCACTGCAACCTCCACCTCCTGGATTCCAGCGATTCTCGTGCCTCAGCCTCCCAAGTAGCTGGGATCACAGGTGTGTGCTATCACACCCAGCTAATTTCTGTATTTTTAGTAGAGACGGGGTATTGCCATGTTGGCCAGGTTGCCCTTGAACTCCTGGCCTCAAGCAATCCGCCCACCTCAGCCTCCTAAAATGCTGGGATTACAGGTGTGAGCCACTGTGCCCAACCTTGTCTTTTTAAAAAAAATTACGTAATAGGCTGGGCACAGTGGCTCATGCCTGTAATCCCAGCACCTTGGGTGGGCGAGGTGGGCAGATCACCTGAGGTCAGGAGTTCAAGGCCAACCTGCCAACGTGGTGAAACCCCATCTCTACTAAAAATACAAACATTAGTCAGGCGTGCTGGCAGGTGCCTGTAATCCCAACTACTCAGGAAGCTAAGGCGGGAGAATCACTTGAAGCTGGGAGTGGCCAAGATCACACCACTGCACTCCAGCCTGGGTGACAGAGTGAGACTCTGTCTCAAAAAAAAAAAAAAAAAAAAAAAAAAAAAAAAAAAAAAAAAATTACATAACAGACATTGTTTACATTGCTGAATGTATTTCTTTAAAGAGTATTAGAGACTTTTTCTGGAATCTAGATAAGTTACTTGTGAATTACTTTGATACTTCTAGGCCTGTTTTTAAGCTCTTTTAGTGCAGCTTTAGCATTGCCTTTATTCTAGGGCTAACTTAATCCTATTTCTAGTATGTTACACTTTTGAGTCTCTACTGAATGTCTCATGTATTCAATGAAATCTTTCTACTCTGGCTGCAGGGAGCTCAAAAGACTCTCAGCCCTGTGTGAACTCTAAGAATTGTTCTCTCCTTGAAAGTTGCTCTTGTCCAGCCCCACAGAGTTTCACCCCATGCATGCATAGATTGATATTCAGCCAAAGACTCAAGGGGACCACCGGTTTCTGAACCCTCTATCTCTTTGCAGCTCCCTCCTCTCAGGCACTCTATCCCCCAAATTCCAGCCGTCTTGGCCTGCCTGATCACCAGTCTCTGTCTCTGCAACTCAGCAGGATTGCTGGGCTGTTTGGGCTTCCCTTCCTGTAAATTAAATCCAGCCAAGCAGCCTGGACAATGATAAGAATCATTTTGTTTCTCTTCTCAGGGATCACAGTCCTATGATGTCTGTTGTCCTATGTCTTTAAATAGTTTCCTGGCCGGGCGTGGTCACTCACACCTGTAATCCCAGCACTTTGGGAGGCTGAGGCAAGTGGATCAACTGAGGTCAGGAGTTCGAGACCAGCCTGGCCAACATGGCGAAACCCCGTCTCTGCTAAAAATACAAAAATTAGCTGGGCGTGATGGCAGGCACCTGTAATCTCAGCTACTCGGGAGGCTGAGGCAGGAGAATCACTTGAACCCCAAAGGTAGAGGTTGCAGTGAGCTGAGATCGTGCCACTGCACTCCATCCTGGCCGACAGAGCAAGATCTGTCTCAAAAAAAAAAAGAAAAAAGTTTCCTGTATTCTGTCCAGCTCTTTAGCTGTTTATGGTGGGAGGGTATTTCCAGACCATCTTACTCTTTTATATCTGGAAGTAGAAGTCTCCGGATGCAATATTTACAACCAGGAAGTCTGGCTTCAGAATTCACACTCCCCGCTTCTGCACCCAGCAGTCACTGAGCCTTCCGGATGCTGGGGTCACTTGGGAGGGGCACCACCAATAGGGGGCATGGCTACAGGGGCCGGTCAGCGGGGGTGACTCCAGCCCGTGGCTCACCCCTCCCACCCTTCAGGTGGGCCTTCACCTTGATCATCATCTCCTCCTACACGGCCAACCTGGCCGCCTTCCTCACCGTGCAGCGCATGGAGGTGCCTGTGGAGTCGGCCGATGACCTGGCAGATCAGACCAACATCGAGTATGGCACCATCCACGCCGGCTCCACCATGACCTTCTTCCAGGTGGGACCACCAGAACCTCTCAGTTGTGGTGTTGGGATCCCTGCCATGCAAAGCAGCTCAGGATGGGTCTGGGCAGGGTCTCCTGGGTCACAGGGACTGATTGTCAGTGACAGCCCGGAGGCTGGGGAGCAGAAAACACACTTGCGCTGTCATGGGGCTCGCAGCTGGCTGGCTAGGGAACTGGGGAATGAGGGCAGGGAGGCATATGTGGTATCAAATGTCATATGGGCCAAATGGGATCAAGGAGGCTGCCGGAAGGGTCGGGACCAGGAATATGGGCTGACAGAGAGAAGGGAAGGCCCTTCAAGGTGAAAAGTGCTTGATCTTTTGTATTTTGGGGTGGTGGGAAGGAAAGAAAAGGAAAGCAAGCTTGGCAGGGAGGTCCTAGTGGTCTAAAGGAGGCCTGAGTTGGGCAGGGGCCACTGGCTAGAGGGTTAAGGGGGAGGAGGTGGAGGTGCACTCACCGGGCCCCCAGGTGGGTGGTGGGTGCGGCAGCTGTGGGGATGACTTGGACCTGGCCTGGACAGTTTGTCCGTCTCATCTCTCTCCTCTGCCTATGGCTCTTTCTGTCTTCCTTTGATCACCTTGCATTCTCCTGGATTGAGGGAGACTTCCTAGAGGATGAGAAGGGCTCGGGGAAAGGAATTGGCTGGAAAGACCCTCCCGTCTTCCCCTTGTGCTCCCCCTGCCCAGAATTCACGGTACCAAACGTACCAGCGCATGTGGAACTACATGCAGTCAAAGCAGCCCAGCGTGTTCGTCAAGAGCACAGAAGAGGGCATTGCCCGCGTCCTCAACTCCCGCTACGCCTTCCTGCTCGAGTCCACCATGAACGAGTACCACCGGCGCCTCAACTGCAACCTCACCCAGATCGGGGGACTCCTCGACACCAAGGGCTACGGCATCGGCATGCCGCTGGGTATGGCACAGCGCGGTGTGGAACACAGCAGGGCCACGGGCATCCGAAACTACTGTGAGCAGGCCCAGGACCGGGCCAGGCACCCCCGAGGCAGGCTGGGTGTGTTGCATGTGGCCTCCTGGCTGTATGCTCTTGGGCAGGCAACATCACCATCCTGAGCCTCTACACCCCCAACCTGCAAAACCAGGCCTAGCAGCAATTCAGCCCTCCCAGAGCTGTTGGGAGAATTCAGTGAAACTGTGTGTACAATTCAGTATATGTGGGTGGTGGGTCTTGCTGTCTTCCCCCAAGGGCCCTGTGGGGGTGAGGACCTGGTCTTATTTGTTTCCTATTTCTTGCGTAAAACCTATAGCCTGGCTCAGAGCAGGTGCTGAAAAATGCTTGTAAGATGGATGGGAAGGATGGAAGGATCTGGTAGGGAGACTTGCATGTGCCTATTTATATTTCAGGACATGTTTGGTGTTTTTTTTTTGAGACGGAGTCTTGCTCTGTCGCCCGCCTTGGCCTCCCAAAGTGTTGGGATTACAGGTATGAGCCACCTCGCATGGCCCAGGACATGTTTTTCCAGGACTCAGTGCTGGAACTCACGACCAAATTGTCACCAAATTTTGGCATTTTGGCTTTTAAAATCATCTATGTACTGATGACACCTGTATTAGTTATCTATTACTGCATAGCAAATTGCCCCAGATCTTAGCAGCTTTGTAGGTGAGTCGGTGCCAGGGAAGCAGTGTAGCTTGGTGCTTGGAGGACAGGCTCAGGAGTCACACCGACCTGGATTCAAATCCCAGTTCCAGCTGGCCACTGTGGTTTATGCCTATAATCCCAGTGCTTTGGGAGGCCAAGCCGGAAGGATCACTTGAACCTAAGAGTTTGAGACCAGCTTGGGCAATATAGCAAGACTCTGTCTCTACAAAAAATTAAAAAATTAGCCAGGTGTGGTATGCACCTGTAGTCTCAGCTACAGGCTGAAGTAGGAGGATCGCTTGAGCCCAGGAAGTGGAGGTAGCAGTGAACAATGATCATGCCACTATATGCCAGCCTGGGTAACCAAGTGAGATTCTGTCAAAAGAAAGAAAGAAAGAAAGAAATCTCAGTTTCCTCCCTGACTCAGTGCACAGCCTTAAGCAAGTGTATCACTTTCGTTATTCAGAAACATTGCCTCAGGTGGGATACCTGCCCCACAGGATCATCATAAGACCTGAATAAACCCAGGGTGTGGCACACAGTTGGTGCCTGGTAGATATTAACCACTTTCACCTGCCCGTGTCTCTGGTTCTGTGGTAGTTGGTCAGGAAGTATCTTAGTAAATGAAGAAATAAGTATAGAGTAGGGTGTGTGGGGTGTTGAAGCCCAAGGATGGCTTAAGGGCAGGACCTGAGGATGGGGAGGAGAGGTGGTCCAGGGAGAGGTGTGGATGGGGATTCGTCTGGTGTCCTACTGCATGCCAAGTCCCGCACTGGATGCTAGGATACCCTGGTGGGGCTGCAGACGACAGATGATAAACACATAGCCATATAATACAGTGTTAGGTGGTGACAGCTGCTCCAAAGTAAATTAAAGGGAAGACACTGACAGGGAGTGGGGCACTTGGTGCCATTTTAAATAAAGTCATCAGAATAGACTCCCTGGGGAGCCAGCATGTGCACAGAGACCTGGATGAAGTGCGGAGAGGGACATTCCAGGCAGAGACAAAGGTCCTAAGACGGGACTGTGTGTGATGGATTCGGGGAGCAGCCAGGAGGCTGATGGGGCTGGAGCTGAGAGCCGTGGGGGTGAGGGTGTCTGAGAGTGGCCGAGGGTAGCAGCTTGCAACAGGAAGCCACGGAGAGTCCTGAGCACAGGAAAGGCATGGCCTCTGACTCTTTCTAACACTCTCTCTGGCTGCTGTGTTGAGAGGAGACTGGGCGGGGGGTGAGGAGAGGCCACAGGGAAGACCCCGGGCACATGGTGGAGGTGGGGGAAGGCCGTGGTGAGGGCACAGTTTGGGGTTTGGGGCGGGCAGGGCTGCAGGGCCCCGATGGCTGGTCCAGCCCCTTGTGTGCCCGCCCAGGCTCCCCGTTCCGGGATGAGATCACACTGGCCATCCTGCAGCTTCAGGAGAACAACCGGCTGGAGATCCTGAAGCGCAAGTGGTGGGAGGGGAGCCGGTGCCCCAAGGAGGAGGACCATCGAGCTAAAGGTCAGCTCCCGCGTGTGGTGTCCCCTTCCCACAGCCCCCTCCCAGCCCCCCTCCCACACAACCCCGACTCCGTGGCTCCCCAACTCCCTTCGCCCCCCAGGTTTGGGCATGGAGAACATTGGTGGCATTTTTGTCGTGCTCATCTGTGGCCTCATCATTGCTGTCTTCGTGGCGGTCATGGAATTCATATGGTCCACACGGAGGTCAGCAGAGTCCGAGGAGGTGAGGAGGCTGGGGGCGGGGGTGGGCAGGAACAGGGACCCCCAGGGGCTGAGGTGTGTGAAGATTGTGGCATTGGGAGCCATACCTGGAGGGTGGTGGGGATCGCGAGAAGGGGGCGGAGGAATGCAGGAGGTGGGGAAGTAAGAGAGCTGATGGGGCCAGAGAATCAGCGTGTGAGGAAGAACAGGAGGGAAAGTAGGCACAGGGAGCGATGAGGATGCAGGGAGAGGAGGTGAGGGACAGGATGTGGGGAGCCACAGAGGCAGAAAAGCAAGAAGAAATAAGAAGAGAAACAGGGCCAAGTGCAGTGGCTCACACCTGTAATCCCAGCACTTTGGGAGGCCAAGGTGGGCGGATCACCCGAGGTCAGGAGTTCAAGATCAGCCTGGCCAACATGGTGAAACCCCATCTTTACTAAAAATACAAAAATTAGCTGGGCGTGGTGGTGCACGCCTGTAATCCCAGCTACTCGGGAGGCTGAGATGGGAGGATAGCTTGAACTCGGGAGGTGGAGATTGCATTAAGCTGAGATCGCACCACTGCACTCCAGCCTGGGTGACAGAGGGCACCGGAAGAGGACACAGCCCTGGACTGGTCCCACACTGTGTTCAGGAGGGCTGCTTCTGTGTGCCTGGGGGCCGCCCAGCCACACCCCTGCATTTCCAGACCCATTCGTGCTCTTGCACCCCTGGACTGCTGGTTCCCTGCTTCCCCTCTCTCTGTCAGCCTCTAGCCCTTCCTCCCCACATCCAGTGGCTGGCCTTACATCTACTCCCCAGACCTCGGCTCTGCATCCAGCTGCCTGCCAGTGTTCTGCACTTGGCCCAAGGACTCCTCTGAAGGAGCCATCCATGCTGCTAGTAAAGGTGCCCTCCACCTGTGCCCAGGTTGCCTTCCCAAGGACATCCCTCCAGCAAGTCTGTCCTTTCCTCCTGCAGCATCAGTTGTCCTCTCTTTATTGGATTCAGGCCACCAGCATACAAATATGCTGTCGTTTCTCCAGTCTTAAAGAAACCCTCTCCTGACCTCACTTTCCCTCCCAGCCACCGCCCACTTTCTCCCCTTCTCTTTACAGCCTTGGCAGTGGTGGAGGGTCTCCCTGATGCTTCCAGTTTCTTCTTTCCTCCCATTTCCTCTTGCCCCCACTCTAGTCTGGCATCTGTCCCTGCCACTCCACCAAAGCCACTCTTGTCACCAGCAACTTCCATGTCTGAAATCCCCGGTCTCAGGCCTCATCTATATGAGGTAGCAATGGGCTTTGGCACAGCCAGTCACTCTCAATCCTCAAAGCCTCTTCTTCCTCTTCTCCCACCTCTCCGGTCACTCCTTCCCAGGCTCCCTCGTTGGGTTCCTCTTTCTCCCCAGGCTCTGTTTGTTGTGGGGCTCCAGGGCTCGGTCCTTAGACTGCTTCTCTTCTCGGTCTTTCTCCACTCCTACAGTGATCCCACCAGCCAAATGGCTCTTAAGACCCCCTATGTGCTGGTGACTCTTGTGTTAGTTATCTATACTATCACAACAAATGACCTTAACAGCTTTTAAAAAGCCAGCTTCCATTGGTTCACAGTTTCTGTGGGTCCAGAGCCTGGGAGCAGCTTAGCTGGATGTTTCTGGCTGCCATGGGTCTCTGATGAGGTCATAGTCATGTCTTTTGGCCAGACTGCTGTGGTCTGAAGGCTCAACAAAGGGTGGAGGGTTCCGTTCTAAGATGGCTCACTGTCCCAAATGTCCCCATGGGATTTTAGTTTCTGGAGGTGGCCAAGTGACAACATGGAGAGACCAATTTCATTGAAAGATGATTTTTGCCCAGGTGTGGTGGCTCACGCCTGTAATCCAAGCACTTTGGGAGGCTGAGAAGGGCAGATCACGTGAGGCCAGGAGTTCAAGACCAGCATGGCCAACATGGTGAAACCCTGTCTCTACTGAAAACACAAACATTAGCCAGCCGTGGTGGTGCACATCTGTAGTCCCAACTACTCAGGAGGCTGAGACAGGAGAATTACTTGAATCCGGGAGGTGGAGGTTGCAGTGAGCCAAGATTGCACCACTGCCCTCCAGCCTGGGTGACAGAGTGAGACTGTCTCAAAAAGAAACAGAAAGAAAAATGATTTTTATTCCTTAACATTTCCCAGGAGAAGGGGAGACAGCTTACGATTGACCAGTTTGGATAATGTCAGTGGACTCTGGGCTATAGGGGCTGTCGCTACTTATCTGGTACCTGGCTCTGGGTTGATTTAGGCAAGGAAGAATATTGGCTTGGTATGTGAGAGTTAGGTAAAGGGGAAGGTTGGGGGTATAGACTCGGGATTGGTTGGTTTGCACATGAAAGGCAGCTGAGCCCTCTGCTATCTCTAAGGCTTGGCTAGTTCTGAGAGGGGTAGTCTCTCCCCAGCCTGCAAGATGTTTAAGTGTCAAAACATCCTAAGACACAGAAAATAAAAAACATGATGAATACACTCACATGGCAGTTGGCAGGAGGCCTCAGTTCCTCAAACAAGGACCTCTCCAAGGACTGCTTGAGTGTCCTCACACCATGGCAGCTGAGATCCCCCAGGGCAAGTGATCAGAGAGAGCAAGGCGGAAGCAGAATGTGCAATGGCCAAGCCTTATTCTGTTGGTCACACAGACCAGCTCTGATACAGTGTCAGAGGGGATTACACGGGCATGGACGCGGGAGGTGGGATCTTGAAGGCTGCCTGCCTTAACCCACAAATATGTGCCTCCCCTGAAGCCAAGGTCTGCAACTTCAGCTCCACACTTGGTATCTCCACTTGGATATCTGATAGGTGTGCACGTGATGCAATGTGTCCAACATTGGGCTTCTGTCCACCTGTGAGGCAATTTGGTCCTTCCAGTTGCTCAGGCCAAAATATTGGAGTTTTCTTTCACTATTCTCTCTCTTCCATGCCCCGTATCTGATCTCTTAGCAGATCCTATTGGCTGCACCTTCAGAATATGTCCAGAATCCAGCCCCTTCTCAGGTCGCTCTGGTCCAGCCACCCCCATCTCCTGCTGGGTTATTGTCATAGCTTCCTCCATGGGCTCCCTGCTCTTGCTTTGGCCTCCCTACAGTCTGTTCTCAACACAGCTCCAGAGCAATCCTATGAAAACACAGCACTCCTCTACCTACAGCTCTCCAATGATTCCCGTCTGACTCTTCCATTCTGATTTTCAAAATGAAAGCCAAAAATCCTTCCAGTGGTTTATGGGCCTTACCAGAGCTGGCCGCCACTGCTCCTTTGACCTCATTTCCCTGTCTTCCCTGTGCACGCCACACTCCAGCCACGCTGACCTGCTTGCAGTGCCTCAGACGTGCCAAGTCACTCCCACCTGGGCACTTCGGCCCTGCCCGGTTATCTGTCCAGCACGCTGGCCTCCCAGATCTCCGCGTGGCTCACCCTGTCTTTATTTAAGGATCCTTCTCTCAGTGAGGTCTTCCTTGACTGTCCTGTCTCAGAATTCATTGTCACTCCCTACCCATACACCTTAGGCCTCTTCTCGATTTTCTTTCTTTCCAAAGCACTCACCACGCCTAACACACTACATACATGTCTGTTATCTCCTGTCTCTGCACACTTGAGCATAACCTCCACGAGGGCTGGGACTTCTGTCTGTTTCCTTCTTTGCCATATCCCCAGTGCCCAGAACAGTTCCGGGCACACAGCAGGCCACAGGTAAATATGCCTTGCAATAATGAACGCATAGATGAAGGGCAGAGGATGGGAAATCAGGAGGGAAGAACTGGAGAAAATTTAGAGACAGTAAAAAGACCAGAGGAAAGAGAGGAGCTTAGGTGGAAGGTGAAGGGCAGATTGAGGAACAAATGCAGAGAAGAATGGAGACATTGAAGATAAGTGGGGAGAGGTGGAGAGGGGAGGCAGAAAACACGGGAAAGATAAAGGGAAGAGAAGTGGGAAGGGAAGCGAGGGCAGAAGGAAGAAAGACCCAGGCGAGGAGAGGAGGAGGAGGAGTGGGATGTGGAGAGGGACTGGGGGAGGCGGGAGGCGGACTGTGCCGGGACGGTGACCGCCAGCGCCGCCCCCAGGTGTCGGTGTGCCAGGAGATGCTGCAGGAGCTGCGCCACGCCGTTTCTTGCCGCAAGACGTCGCGTTCCCGCCGGCGCCGACGCCCGGGCGGCCCGAGCCGGGCCCTGCTGTCACTGCGTGCGGTCCGCGAGATGCGCCTCAGCAACGGCAAGCTCTACTCGGCCGGCGCGGGCGGGGATGCGGCCGGCGCGCACGGGGGCCCGCAGCGCCTCCTGGACGACCCGGGGCCCCCCAGCGGAGCCCGACCCGCCGCCCCCACCCCCTGCACCCACGTGCGCGTCTGCCAGGAGTGCCGGCGCATCCAGGCGCTGCGGGCCTCGGGGGCTGGCGCGCCTCCGCGTGGCCTGGGCGCCCCCGCCGAAGCCACCAGCCCGCCCCGGCCGCGACCTGGCCCCGCCGGCCCCCGGGAGCTGGCGGAGCACGAGTGACTACGGGCGGGGCTGTGCGGGCGCCCGGACTGACCGCAGGGACGGGGCCCGCCCCAGGCCCCAGCAGTCTCCGCTCCCGCAGCGGGCGCGGGACAGGACTTGTGCGCCGGCGCCCCGGACGCCGCGATTTTGCCTTTGGTTCCCGGTGAAGTCCGAGGCCCGGCTCTGGAGCCCGCCTGCGCCCCCCAGTGGACTCGCGAGAGGGTGCTGCGGGCGAGAAGGGCGCAGGAACCGAGGACTCCAGGGGCTGGGGACTTCGGGGGCCGCTCTGGGAAGCGGAAAGCAGTCAGCGGAGAGGACCCCATTCTGGGACTGCTCAGGCTCCCCAAGGCTTGACGCAGCCCCCCACGCTTCTGGAGGTGGGGAGGGCCTCTGGACAGATGGGTGTCCCCTGGTGCCCCTCCACTCTTCTTTTCCTCTCTTTTTTGGGGGGAGAAACCTCGGAATTTCTATGAGACCTCCCCCAGGGAGGGGGTCAGTTGGGCCCTCATCCCTCCCCTTGCCACATCTCAGCCCCTGTTGGAATAAAAAAAAGAACAAAACCCCAGAACTGGGGATACCATCTCTCATTTCCTGGGGGTGTGAGGGCTTTGGAGGCTTGGGTCCCCGGGGCACCTGCTGAGAACCAGAGTGAGCCTCGATGGTTACTTCCGTGTTCTCTCCACCCTCAGCCCTGCCCACAGGCTGCAGGCCAGCCCGGGTCCCAGCAGCTGGCCCCTCTCCACTGACCTTCTCTCAGGACAGAGGGAGGCTGCAACAGAGACCCTGAGACAGATGGAGAGATGCAGGGATCTGGAGACGCGGAGACACCGGAAGCGGAGACACAGAAAGACAGAAAGCAGATGGGGGTGGGGGAGGGGAGGGCCAGTGAGCTGTTGAGTGTGGCCGTGCCTGGGGTGGCGAGTGTGTGCCTGGGCCGGGGTGTTTCAGTGACGTTGTGATCGTGTGTGCACGCATCCGCGAGGCCATCTTCAACTGTCTGTGACTGTGACCCCGTGTTTCTGTTGAAAATGTACCCCCCCAGTCCCCAAGAGAGGAAGTGAGGAATCCTAGTAGACTGGGGGTGGGCGGGCGGGCAGGAGTGGGAGAGGCTGAAGGGCTGATGGCGCAGGAGAAAGGTGGGTCCGCCTTCTGTCCCCGCCCTCCCTCGCCCCGCTGGAGGTTTCTGTGGAAACTGCAGCTGAGGAAGGACGAGTGAAGGTCACACAGCAAGAGTCAAAACGAGGCCGAGCAGAAAGGGAGAGATGGAGGGATGGCGAGAGACAGAGATGGGGAGAGACAACGAAGGGGGCAGAGTGGGCGGGAGGAGGATGGGAAGAGAGAGCTAGAGGACACAGAGCCGGCGAGACAGGGAGAAAGGCTGGGTGAGGTGAGAGAAGACTGGAGAAAGAATAGAGGGCTGAGACCAGAGGTGAAGTGGGAGGCTAAGAGACACCCGGAGTTGGGGTGAGAGACAGGAAGCCATAAAAAACTAAATGGAGCTTGGAGGGGGCTGGAACGGAGAGGAAAGCCTGACTGGAAGGGTCCTAGAGAGAGCGAGGCTGGGCCCGTCCCCGGGCGGCGGCCCAGGGCTTGGGAGCTGTCCGTTCAGCACCCAGTTGGCCAGCCTGAGCCCAGCGCGCCCGACTTCCCTCCAGGGCCCGCCTGCCCTGCGTAGTCCCGGCAGGCTGGCCACACCCTGGGAGACCCCTCCCCGCACACAGCGACCCCCGTCGCCACCCTTCCCCTTCTGCGTCTCAGACCCTGGTTGAGTGCCCCTCGGACAGGTGTGGGGGCGGGCACCAGCCTCTCTCTGTTGTCTTGCATCTCTGTCTCCACGTCTCTTACTCCAATCAATGTCTCTGCCCTTGGGCTGGACTCTCTGTCGAGGTGACTAGAACATGATTACAGACATTTCTGGTTTCTCCCCCTTCTCTGTCCCAATGCCTCGAGGCCAATTCCCTCTGGGGTCTTCCCCATTTCTGAGTCCCCGGTCCCCTACCAGGTTTCTGCTCAGAGTCTCCCCCTGGCCTTTATCTCTGAGTCTCCCTAGTTTACCAAGCCTGTCTCTGCCTGGCTGTCTACATCCCTCTGTCTCTGTCACCTTCACTGAACTCTTCCGTTGCTCTGTCTCCGTGTTCTCATCTCTGCGTCTGCCAATCTCTCTCTCTGTCTTTTTCAATCTGTCTGTATCTGCCTCTCTCTGGTTCTGGGCTGCCTGTCTGTTTTTCCCCCTGTGTCTCTCCTTCCGCCTCTCACATCTAGCTCCCCTATCCCCCTTTATCCCTGTGACCTTCCCAGGTCTTTCCCTCTCACCGTCCCCCCACTTCTGCAAAGCCTCACCGGGAGCACGATGCACAGTCATCAGTCTCATCAGGCTCGTGCCTGAGGAGAGAGTGCATGAGAGGGGACGTGAGCTTGTGTCTGAGGTGGGATGGGAAGGGTTCGAGGCCTCCCCCGGCCCAGCTGGAGAGCAAGAGCAGACAGAGCCTAGAATCTCCTGGAATCCAGGCCTCCCCCACCTCCCCAGGCTTCTCCATCTCCCCAATCCCATTCTCGATGGTCCAGGCCCATGCCTCTAGGCCAAGGTGTCAAGAGAAGGAAAGGAGGATATGTTGATAGGTTCTTCCTCCCCCAGGAAGAGGGCAGAGTTGGGGAGGGGGCATCTGGGGGCGAGGCATCTGGGTTAAAAGACCGTGGCTCCTCCCCCTTTCCCAGTCTCCATGGCAACAGCCCAGTCTGCAGGCCCAACCTCCTTTGCTGCAGAAGCAGCCTCCCTGTTACCATGGCAACAGAGGACAGCGAGAAAGATGGGGACGGGTCAGAGGACAGGATTGGGATGGGGCTCTGGGCACTGGGGAAAGCCTCCATTCACTCTCTGGCCCTGTCTCTTCCCATATGCTGTGGCTCTGAATCTCTGTTTCTGTGCCTCTCTCTGGCCTTCAGCCTTTCACACATTTCCCTGCACCAGGTCCTCGACCTTCACCCACCCACCCTCATACACCAAGCTCACTCCCTGTCCCTTGCCTGTGTCCCCCACATCTCCTATCCCACAGGTGGAGAGGATACCCACATTCTGAGAAAGCTACAAGGTCAAATGCTGTCTGTCTCTCTCTCTCTCTTCCACTGCTACCATCCCCAGGGACAGTCTGGGGTGTTCCTCATAGAATAAAGTGGTGTTGGAGTGAGTGGGGAGACCTCAACTTCTTGGGCTCCAGTGGGGTGGCTGATGGGGTGTTGTGTGTTGGCAGCAGGCCTGGGGTGTGGGTGCCGGCTGTGCGTCTGTGTGTGTAGATATACTGTGACGAGGTCTGTGTGTCATGTGGGTGAGGGCATTGGGGTATGTTTGGAGGTGCAACAAAGATGTCTGCGATAGCGCTGCAATAACGTGATGTGTGTATGTGTGGGAGGTGTGTGGGTGTCGCGTGACTTGTGTTTGAATTATTGTGCTATGTGTAAGTGTGTGCACCTTTTTGTCTCATTCACAGCACTGGCAACTTTGCACCGTGGGCCGTTGCTCATGCCCAGACACACTGGGGAGCAGTGTGTGTGAGGATGTGTGCGACACTGTGGGATCATGCAACTATGTCCACAAAGGCTGATGTAGTGTGTCTGGAGGCAGTGTGGCCTGTGCGTGTGTGATGGTGCTGAGTGCAGGTGTGTGTTGGTTTATGGGTTGCACGATGTGGGTTTCCATGTGAGATGGTGGGAGGTCAGGTGTGGTAGAGTGTGTGATGTGTGAGTCTGTGGTTTTTCTGAGTGTCCGTGTTAGTCTGCACAGCACTTTGTGGCTGTGATTGTGATTCTCTTGTGATGTGATGGGTGTGTAAGGTGTGTGCCCTATGTGTGTTTCACTCCTATATGTTTGAGACTCTGTGTGTGATGGGGTGGTGGTGTGTGTGTGAGGGTACATGCTGGCGTGTGGTGGAATATGAGTGCAACCCTGTGGTGTGTGCGTGTCCCCAGCATCTGGGCTATCAGTGTGATGGTCCTGTGTAACTGTGACGCTGGGCATTTTCTGGGCCCCCTGGGGCCGTCCTCCACCGTGTTGTGTCTCCCGTGTACCCTGTGTGGTTGTGGCTCATTGGATAGCTCAGGCGTAGTGGGGGGGGCACCCACAGTGAGGGAATCTCAGGGCTCCTCCCCCCAGCACCCCTCCTCAATTGCAGGGCCTTTCTTGCTCTCGTGTTCCCCTCCAACTTCCCCTCCTACAGGGCCCTCTCCCTGAACAGCACTACCCCCCACCGTCTCCAGGGGCCCTGGTGCCACACTGCAGTGATTCACCGGGCTTTCCTCCCACCCCGTGTCACTACCCGCCCCCCTCCCCCAGCGTACCCTTCTCGGTGGTGGCACACCCCCACAATGAGGATTTCCGGGGTTCTCTTTCCCTGAGCGCCCCTCCTTGGAGGCCCTACTACATATTGAGGGGTCTCCAAGTCCCCTGTTGCGGGGGTCTCTGGGAATACCCCCACCCCCGCAGCGCTCCCCCTTGGCGGCCGCGCCGCCACTTTGCGGAGCCCAGGGGGAGGACAGCTGCAGTACCAGGGGCGGGGCCGCGGGCCGTCCGTCAGCACGGCGGCGCCCCTGATTGGCCAGCGCCGCCCCCCTCCCGCGGACGCGGGCATATGAGGAGGCGGAGGCGGCGGCCGCCGCAGCCTCTGTGCGGTGGGACCGACGGACGGACGGACGGACGGACTCGCGCACCGACCGAGGCGCGGGCGCTGCAGAGGCCCCCAGCCCAAGCCTGCGCCTGAGCCCGCCCCGAGGTCCCCGCCCCGTCCGCCCGGCTCTCTCCCCGCGGAGCCGCCAAGATGGGGGTAGGTGCTGGGCCGGCTGGGCGCCACTTCCGTGTGACATTGTGGGGCCGGTGACATTGGGTGTGCGCGGCGGTCGGGGGCACCGGGACCCCTGCGCTGCGGAGCCAGGCCTGCGAGACCCGGGGAGCCGCTTACCCGGCCAATCCATGTGGTCGTGGGGCTGCTACGAATGTGTGCGCGGGGCCGCAGGGGGCGGCGGGGGGTCTGTGGCGCACGTTGGCATGGCTTTGTGTGCGGGGATCCGCGAGGTTGTGAGCCAGCCCTCAGCATCTCCGCCTGACCTTGTGCGGTTGCATGTGCACGGTTGCATGTGCGTATGAGAGCTGCTGGCACTGTCAGGCCCTGGCAGCCAGTGTGTGGGCCCCGTGGTGTCTGAAAGTCTGCGATCGCGTCTGGGTGTGTCTGTGAGAGCTGGTGTTAGTGCGTCTGGGGTTATTGAGGCCCCCCTGCTTCCCTGGCAGGGTGCGGATAGGTCCAGGCTATGGGATGGACACCAGATGACCTCTCTTTCTCCTTCCAGGCCTGGATGGGGGGGCTCCGCAGTGTGTGTGTGTGTGTGTGTGTGTGCGCGCGTGTAGGCTCCGCAGTGTCGCAGCCTGGGGCTGCAGTGTGTGTGTGTGCAGCCCCTCATGTAGGGGAGCAGGCATGGGAAGCTGGGAGGAGGAGAGGAACAGGAGAGCCACGGTGGGGAGACTGAGTGCACAGCTGAGGGTGTGCGTGTGCAACTGTGTAGTGGGGAGCGTGCATGCCTGGCTGTGTCCTTGCCTCTGTGTCCGTGTGTCCGTGTGTCCTTGTCTGTCTGTGAGTCTCTCCAGCAGATGCCGCCTCCCTCCCTGGCTGACCACCTGACCCTTGCTGCAGCCCTGGATTCCTCCCTGTGTGTCTGGGGCGGGGCTGAAGGGAGGGGGAATCAGGAGAGGAGGGGGTGGGTGGGGGTAGGTGGGATGAAGAGGGCGGGAGAGGCCAGTGGAGGGAGAACAGAAGGGCTGGGGAGAAAGATGGCGGATAAAGGCTGATGGGCCCAGGGATGGAGGTGGGGGATGGGGCTGCAGATCTGTGGGGTGGGGCAGGCTGGGCCGGGGGGCTGGGAAGGAGGATAGGGTTGGGGCAGGACTAGGGGACAGAAGGGAGAAAGGGGTAGTCAGTGATAGCTGTCAGGTAAGTGGGATGGAGGGAGAGAAGCTGTGGATGGATTGGGAGAAGACTGATGCTAAAAGCCCTAGAGAAGGAAGTTAGAGGGAGGTGGTCTTAGGAAAAGGAGTGAGGACAAGAGGAGAAATGAAGGCAGCTTAGACATGGGAAGGAAAGACAGAGACACATGGAAAGACAGAGATGCTCTGAAAGAGACAGAGAAAGAGACATGGACATAGAGACAAAGAGACAGAGACAAGCAGAGAGACATGGCTGAGACACATGGAGAGACATTGAGAGAGAAAATGAGAAACTGAGGCTCAGAGGAAGAGACACAAGAACAGATATTTCCTATCTAGCAGCAACCACAGTCAGCCTGAGGGACAGGAAGAGGAGGCAGAGGGCAAAGGGGGAGGTCAAGGGAGGGACGGCCAGAGATGTGGGCCAGGTCCCCTGCAGGGGGGAGGGGAGCCCGGCCCAGGCGCAGAGGCTGCAGGAGCTGGCACCAGATCAGGGAGAGGCGGACAGCATGGAAAATGGCAAGGAGCTGCAGAGGCGGCCACAGCGAGACAGGCGTGGCCCCCACCCTTGGAGGTGCTCCCGCCCCGCAGCGCGCCCATCTGGGCCTCCTGCCTTGACTGGGAAAGCCTCAGCTCTGCACTCCAACAGATGGGAGCCCGCCCCCCAAGGGGGTCTGGTTATGGCAAGGGCAAGCAGGAGCCAAGGCCAGGGCCAGGGCCAGGGTGAGCCAGGAGTCCCAGGCTCCCGGTCCCTCCTCCCTCAGACCAGGAGTCCAGGCCCCAGCCCCTCCTCCCTCAGATCCAGGAGTCCAGGCCCCAGCCCCTCCTCCCTCAGACCCAAGGGTCCAGGCCCAGCCCTTCCTCCCTCAGACCCAAGGGTCCAGGCCCAGCCCCTCCTCCCTCAGACCCAGGATTCCAGGCCCAGCCCCTCCTCCCTCAGACCCAGGAGTCCAGACCCCTGCCCCTCCTCCCTCAGACCCAGGGGTCCAGGACCCCAGCCTCCCTCAGGATCTGAGAGTCTGGCCCAGCCCTTAGCTTTTATGGAGCCCCGAGCATCAGCACCCAGCCTTCAACTAAGGTTTCTGGGTTGGCAGCTGATTTTCTCCCTCTCTCTCTCCTGACCCCCATCTCACCCCTCTTCTGGCCTCCTGCACAGGACTTGACCCCAGGCCTTTGTAGCTCCACATCTCTCCATCTCTCTATGTCTCTCCATCCTGGGTCTACCCCATCGGGCAAAGCTGAGGCCCCCCCGGCACTGCAGGGGAGTATGAAAGATGGTCTCCTCGTCCCCCAAGCCTCTGTGCCTCCGCGTCTGAGACGCAGTGCTGCTGCAGGGCTGGCGTGGGGCCAAGCCTCCTTCCCACCCCCTGCACCCCTTCTTGAGGCTCCCAGATTTCCAGGCTGCTGCCCCTCCCTGCACACCCCCACCCTCCGACTCAGCCTCTGGGTCTGGGGGCAGACAGCAGGCAGCTCAGGCCCTCTACAAGGTCACGAGGAGATTAGCGCTGAGCCGCGCTGAGCCTCCGATCCCAGCTTGGCCCTGGGCCTGCAGGACCTGTCAGCGGCCCTCGCAGCACCCAGCCTCGCCCCACCCCTCCCACCAGCCTCGGACACTGCCCTCCCCATCCGCCCAGGCTCCCAAACTGGAACTTCAGGCACTCACACCACGCGCAGCTCAAGCCAGGACTAGGGCTTCTGCCTCTCACTCTCCTGCTCTGTCCTCCAGGAACCTGGCCATACCCAGCCTCTGTTAAGGACACTCCATGGGCCCCACACACGGGAGATCCCAGAGAGAGACAGAGACAGGGAGACAGAGACAGAGATAGAGGAAGGTACCAGAGGGAGACAGTGAGAGAGACAGAGACAGAGAGAGGCAGATTCCAGAGACAGAGAGAGGAGATCTCAGAGAGACAGAAATAGAGAATAAGATCCCAGAGAGAAAGTGAGAGAAAGAGACAGAGAGAGAGAGGAAGATCCCAGAGACAGACAGCGAAAGAGAGAGGAAGATCCTACAAAAAGAGACAGATATATATATATACACACACACACACACACACATATATATATATATGGAGAAAGAGAGAGATTGAGGAGAGCCCAGAGATAGACAGTGGGAGAAAGAGACAGAGATAGAGAGGAAAATTCCAGGATGAGGCAGTGAGAGAGAGAAAGAGAATGAGAGATATATGGGGAAGGAGGGGGACAGAAGATTCGAGAGAGACAGGGAGAGAGAGAGAGGAGATCTTAGTGACAGTGAGAGAGAAAGAGAGATTCAGAGATAGAGAGGAGATCCCAGAGAGAGAGAGACAGAGATAGGCAGATCCCAGAGAGAGATATTAGAGAGACAGAGAGAGAGACAGAGAGAGGTTGAAAACAGGAAAAGAGACAGGTAGGGAGAGATGTGAGCATCCCAGAGGAGACAGCTTGAGAGATGAAGATAGAGACACAGTGACAGAGAGAGACAGGCTGAAAGATGGAAAAAGAGACAGAAAGTACTGATCCTTGAGACGCCAACTCAGAGGGAAAAAAGAACCCAGAGAGACAGAAACTCAGCCAGACCTGGGGAGACACAGCCAAGAGATGGAGACAGACATCATGCAAGACAGAGAGACAGAAAGAACCAGAGATCAGAGAGAGACAAAATCATAGAAAGACACATGCAGAGAGACCCAGAGACTGGGGTCAGGATAGAGAATGACAGAGACAACATAAATAGATCAGAGCGATAGAGAGAGAGACAGAGAGAGCTATCAAGAGAGAGAAACAGCCTTGCAAAGACAGAGATACAGAGATGGAGAGATAGAGACAGGAGACAGAGAGATGATGAAACAAAGCAATAAGACCAAGAGCCACAAACAGACCTGGAGATACACATCAAGGGAGACAGACAGAGGAGAAAGAGATAGAGATACAGATGGAGACATAGAAAAGACAGATACGAGGCTGGGCGCGGTGGCTCACGCCTGTAATCCCAGCACCTTGGGAGGCCGAGACAGGCGGATCACGAGGTCAGATCTCGACCATCCTGGCTAACACAGTGAAACCCTGTCTCTACTAAAAATACAAAAAAATTAGCTGCACGTGGTGGCGGGTGCCTGTAGTCCCAGCTACTCAGGAGGCTGAGGCAGGAGAATGGCGTGAACCCGGGAGGCGGAGCTTGCAGTGAGCTGAGATCGCGCCACTGCACTCCAGCCTTGGCGACTAAGCGAGACTCCATCTCAAAAAAAAAAAAAAAGACAGATACGTAGGAAGGTTGGACAGGGCCAGGGAGAGGGAAGAAGAGACAGAAGCGAGTTAAAATGTCACATAGAGGTGGGGCACGGTGGCTCATTCCTGTAATCCCAACAGTTTGGGAGGCTAAAGCAGGAGGATCACTTGAGTCCAAGAGTTAGAGACCAGCCTGGGCAGTATAGTGAGACCCCATCTCTAGAAAAAAATTAAAAATTAGCCAGGCATGGTGGCACACACCTGTAGTCCCGGCTACACAGGAGGCAGAGGTGGGAGGATCACCTGAGCCTCAGAAGTCGAGGCTGCAGTGAGCTGTGATCGCCGCACTCCAGCCTGGGCATCAGAGCAAGATATTGTTTCAAAAAACGAAAACAAAGTCACATAGACACAGAACACAGAAGGGGAGAGACCCACAAAGATGGGCACAGAAACAGAGAGAGACAGAAACACAGGCAGAAGCCAGACAGGGACCTTCAGGGACAGAGACTCAGAGACACACAGAACCAGAGACAGGGAAGCCAATCAGAGCAGATGAGACTCACGAGGCCTGAGAGTCACCAGAGGCAGAAGGGAGGTGAAGTCACCCAGAGGCGCTGGGAGACACAGGGAGACCCCGAGAGGCAGACAGAGACCCCCACCCAGAGATGCAGGGGCACCGGCCAGGAGGATAGCCGGGGCACGGAGGGCCGGTGTCCCCCTGGAACCCCTTCTCGCCCGCAGTCTGGTGGCTCTGACAGCTATCGTATCGCCACCTCGCAGGACAAGAAAGATGACAAGGGCTCGCCCAAGAAGAACAAAGGCAAGGAGCGCCGGGACCTGGATGACCTCAAGAAGGAGGTGGCTATGGTAAGTCCCGTCCTCTGCCCGCACACCCTCCCAGAGAACCTTGCCAGTTCCTGGCTGGCCTAGGCACTCACCGTCTCCCCCAAACTCCTGTTCCTCAGACAGAGCACAAGATGTCAGTGGAAGAGGTCTGCCGGAAATACAACACAGACTGTGTGCAGGTGCGGCTGGGCTGTGGGCTGGGACCCTGGGAACTAGGGAGGAGGAGCTGGGGGCTAGGACTCCTGGATCTGAGGGAGGAGGGGCTGGGGTCTGGACCCCTGGAACTGAGGGAGGAGGGACTGGGGCCTGGACGCCTGGAACTGAGGGAGGAGGGGCTGGGGGCCTGGATTCCTGGGTCTGAGGGAGGAGGGGCTGGGGGCCTGGACTGCTGAGTCTGAAGGAGGAGGGACTGGGGGCCTGGACCCCTGGGTCTGAGGGAGGAAAGGCTGGGGCCTAGATTCCTGGGTCTGAGGGAGGAGGGGCTGGGGGCCTGGATTCCTGGGCCTGAGGGAGGAGTGGCTGAGGCCTGGACCCCTGGGTCTGAGGGAGGAGGGGCTGGGGGCCTGGACTCCTGAGCCTGAGGGAGGAGGGGCTGGGGCTGGTGTCTTAAGTTCTGGGGGTCTGGTGAAGGCCTGGGGTGCCACCACGGTTGCCCAGGGAGGGTTCTGTGTGAGTCCTCTGTCCCTCAGGGTTTGACCCACAGCAAAGCTCAGGAGATCCTGGCCCGGGATGGGCCTAATGCGCTCACGCCACCGCCTACCACACCAGAGTGGGTCAAGTTTTGCCGGCAGCTCTTTGGGGGCTTCTCCATCCTGCTATGGATCGGGGCCATCCTCTGCTTCCTGGCCTACGGCATCCAGGCGGGCACCGAGGATGACCCTTCTGGTGACAATGTGAGTGCCTGGACCCTGCCCTGCGCAAGGCCCTGCACATTTATTTACGGACACCGCACTCCAACTTCTTCCCATCCCTCCAGGCTTTTCACAGCCCACTCTCCCCCTTTTTCCCATCTAACTCACAATCACCCAGCAAGAGAACCAGATCAAATACAAGGCAAACTGAGGCTCAGAAAAGCCAGGTAACTTGTCCAAGTCCCCATAGCAGGACGTGTGAGCCGGGGCTCTGTCCCAAGGCTGTGTGACCTCAGTGGCCTTGAGAACAGACACCAGCAGGTGGTCATGGCTTGACAGATACCCAGAGTGAGTGTCACATAGAGACCCAGGCACACCCCGCTGCTGATACATCTGGGCCCATCCCCATAACACAGGGACACATTCAAGATAGAGTCTCAGATCCCATGCGCGTAACACAGACCCACACACTGGTCACACAGAGATGCTCACCTGGGTAGGTGTGTGTGCACACACACGCATGTGCATGGAGGGTCAATGCAGATGCCACACCAGGATGTGGATTCAAACATGGCCACCTAATTCAGAAACAGACACAGACTCAGACATACACTGACAGAGAAACTCACACACACACTGATGCACACACACACACACACACACAGCAATGCAGGCATAACCTGGTGACAGAGAGACATGAGAGTCAGGCACAGAGAGTGTCCTCAGATATTCAAATCTAAACAGTCTCAGACATAAGCTCTCACAGAGAGGCAGAGCTGGAGACATAGAGACAGAGATCCACACACAGAGAACCAAAGAAGCTGCCTTGTAGAACGTGAAGTCAGGCATGCAGCCAGTCAGACAGACACAGCGACAGACAGCCGCATCCCAGACTCAACACGTGCAGGAGGACAGACACACACACAAAATAGATGGCCAGATCGGGCATGGTGGCTCACGCCTGTCATCCCAGCACCTTGGGAGGCCAAGGCAGGAGGGTAACTTGAGACCAGGAGTTCCAGAAGCCTGAGTAACATACCCAGACAGACCCAGTCTCTAAAAAAATACAAAAAATAGCCGGGCCTAGTGGTGCACACCTGTAGTCCTAGCTACTCCGGAGGCTGAGGTGGGAGGATTGCTTGAATCTGGGAGGTTGAGGCTACAGTGAGCTGAGATTGCGCCACTGTACTCCAGCCTAGGCAGCAGAGCGAGACCCTGTCTCAAAAAAAAAAAAAAAAAAAGGGCTAGGAACGGTGGCTCACGCCTGTAATCCCAGCACTTTGGGAGGCCAAGGTGGCGGATCACAAGGTCAGGAGATCAAGACCATCCTAGCCAACATGGTGAAACCCCATCTCTACTAAAAATACACAAAGTTAGCCGGGTGTCGTGGCACGCGCCTGTAGTCCCAGCTACTCAGGAGGCTGAGGCAGGAGGATCGCTTGAACCAGGAGGCGGAGATCGCAGTGAGCCGAGATCATGCCATTGCACTCTAGCCTGGGCGACAGAGTGAGACACTGTCTCAAAAAAAAAAAAAAAAAAAAAAAATCGACAGACCCTTAGATTCAAACACAACCGTTACAGAAAGAGGGACTGAAGCACAAACAGGAGAGACTCAGACACACCAACCCTCATAACCAACCTGGGGTCAGACACACAAATACAGACTCCCATTGACACAAAGCTCCCTTCCCAGACTCCAGGCGAGCAGGGATTGGTGGGGAGTGGCTTGGGCGGCTCCTGATCAACATCCCCACATCTCCCCACAGCTGTATCTAGGCATTGTGCTGGCGGCCGTGGTGATCATCACTGGCTGCTTCTCCTACTACCAGGAGGCCAAGAGCTCCAAGATCATGGAGTCCTTCAAGAACATGGTGCCACAGGTAAAGGGTGCCCGGCAAGGGGCCATATGGGGGTGTTAGTGTATGGGCTAGGGGCCGGGCCCAATGACCCCCAGGCAGAGGGAGTCTGGGAGGTGACATTACTCCATCCCACCTCAGCAAGCCCTGGTGATCCGGGAAGGTGAGAAGATGCAGGTGAATGCTGAGGAGGTGGTGGTCGGGGACCTGGTGGAGATCAAGGGTGGAGACCGAGTGCCAGCTGACCTGCGGATCATCTCAGCCCATGGCTGCAAGGTGGGCCTGGGCCTGGGCCTGGGGCCCGGCTTTACCCTCCCTCGGGCTGCCCAGGAGCCCAGGCCCAGCCCCAGCCCCTCCTCTCTCAGACCCAGGGGTCCAGACCCAGCCCTTCCCCCCACAGACTCAGGAGTCCAGGTCCCAGCCCCTCCTCCCTCAGACCCAAGAGTCCAGGCCCCCAGGCCCTCCTCCCTCAGACCCAGGAGTTTAGATCTTGGGCCCCCTCCTCACCCAACAGTCAGGAGTCCAGGCCCAGCCCTAACCTTTCGGAGATCCTTAGGGATCCTAGGCCTTGGCCAGCAGCCCTGTGCCTTCCCCACCTTCAAGATCCCAGACTCTGGCCTCCCACACACCACTCGTCCACTGGGCATCCAGGCTTCTAGCTGTGATCTCCAGGCACATAGGCTTCAGCCCCAAGCCCTCTGCACAAATACCCTCCTGTCCCAGGCCCTGGACTGAACCCTCTCTCTGCTGCACCTACCCCCAGGTGGACAACTCCTCCCTGACTGGCGAATCCGAGCCCCAGACTCGCTCTCCCGACTGCACGCATGACAACCCCTTGGAGACTCGGAACATCACCTTCTTTTCCACCAACTGTGTGGAAGGTGAGGCGGGTGCAGAGAAGACACACAGCTGGGGCAGACACAGGGACGTGTCCCAGGAGGTCAGGGCCTCCAGAACCTCCCTGAGCCACCCCACCTCAGCCTAACCCCTCTGGCCTGCAGGCACGGCTCGGGGCGTGGTCGTGGCCACGGGCGATCGCACTGTCATGGGCCGCATCGCCACCCTGGCATCAGGGCTGGAGGTGGGCAAGACGCCCATCGCCATCGAGATTGAGCACTTCATCCAGCTCATCACCGGCGTGGCTGTCTTCCTGGGTGTCTCCTTCTTCATCCTCTCCCTCATTCTCGGATACACCTGGCTTGAGGCTGTCATCTTCCTCATCGGCATCATCGTGGCCAATGTCCCAGAGGGTCTGCTGGCCACTGTCACTGTAAGGCCAGGCTCCTGGGTCTGGGCGGGGAGGGCCTGCGGGTCTGGGCTCCTGGGTCTGAGGGAGGAGGGGCTGGGGTCCTGGACCCCTGAGTCCGAGGGAGGAGGGGCTGGAGGCCTGGACTCGTGTGTCTGGGGGATGAGGGGCTGGGGTCTGGACCCCTGGGGTCGGAGAAGGGGCTGGGGGCCTGGATCACAGTGTTCTTCTGAAAGACAACTTGGGCCTGACTCAGAGGGCCTCATTAACAAAGCAAACAATCAAAGAAAGAAACAAACGAAAATCTTGAGAAACACTGGCAAGCTGTAAAGAGCCAACAATCCTATTGCTTGTTAAGTTTAATTACAAAATTAAGAAGTGCATGCTCATGATGAAAAGTCGAAGAGTACATCAAGTTAAAAAATAAAATAATGAGGCTGGGCGCAGTGGCTCACACTGTAATCCCAGCACTTTGGGAGGCCGAGGTGGGCAGATCACCTGAGGTCAGGAGTTCAAGACCAGCCTGGCCAACATAGTGAAACCCTGTCTCTACTGAAAATACAAAATTAGTGGGGCATGGTGGCGCATGCCTGTAATCCCAGCTACTCAGGAGGCTGAGGCAGGAGAATCGCTTGAACCCAGGAGCCAAGATCGCGCCATTGCACTCCAGCCTGGGCAACAAGAGTGAAACTCCGCCTCAAAAATAAATAAATAAATAAATAAATAATAAATAAATAAAGTAAAATAATAAGCCTGGTGCAGTGGCTCGTGCCTTTAATCCCAACAGTTTGGGAGGCTGAGGCAGGAGGACTGCTTGAGGTCAGGAGTTTGAGACCAGCCTGGACAACATAGTGAGACCCCATCTCTACAAAAAATGTAAAGGCCAGGTGCAGTGGCTCATGCCTGTAGTCCCAAGACTTTGGGAGGCCGAAGGGGGCAGATCACCTGAGGTCAGGAGTTCGAGACCAGACTGGCCAACATGGCAAAACCCCGTCTCTACTAAAAGTACAAAAATTAGCCAGGCGTGGTGGCAGGTGCCTGTAATCCCAGCTACTCAGGAGGCTGAGACAGGAGAATAGCTTGAACCCAGGAGGCAGAGGTTGTAGTGAGCCAAGATCGTGCCACTGCACTCCAGCCTGGGCGACAAGAGCGAGATTCTGTCTTAAAAAAAAAAAAAAAAAAATTTAAAAATTAGCCAGGGTGGTGGTACATGTCTGTAGTTCCAGCTACTCGGGAGGCTGACCCGGGAGGTTGAGGCTGTAGTGAGCCATGATTGCGCCACTGCACTCTAGCCTGTGTGACAGAGGGAGACTACATCTCCAGAAAATAATAATAATAATAATTATTATTATTTTTAAAAAGTTTTCCTCTGGCTGCTTTGCTGCTAGCTTCACCCCAGAAGTCCGTTCTCTGTGAGGTTCCCCTTGACAGCTGTGAGCATATTGACTAAATGCTGTCTTCAAGGTGCATGGCAGAGACTATCCTAGAAATACGATTCTCCTCTTTCATTCTTTGACTTAATGTTTTATGCGAAGTTTTCCATATCAGGGCCGGGCAGGGTGGCTCACGCCTGTAATCCCAGCACTTTGGGAATCCGAGGTGGGTGGATCACTTGAGGTCAGGAGTTCAAGACCAGCCTGGCAAACACGGCAAAACTCCATCTCTACTAAAAATACAAAAATTAGCCAGGCATGATGGTGGGCACCTGTAATCCCAGCTACTCAGGAGACTGAGGCACGAGAACTGCTTGAACCTGGGAGGTGGAGGTTGCAGTGAGCTGAGATCGAGCCACTGCACTCCAGCCTGGGCGACAGAGCAAGACTGTGTCTCAAAAAAAAAAAAAAAAAAGTTTACTGTTTTCCGCATTAGCTATGTTGAATGCTACCCTATGTCAAATGGATTTTCATATGCAAAGGATTAAGCATATTGTGAACATATAGTCTGATGATTTGGGGCAAACTGAACACAATTACGTCAGCTGCAACGAGACTGCGTCTCTCTGAAGCCCCCTCAAGACCTTATTTAGCCCCTGCCCCCTAACCCAAGGGTAACCCCTAATCTGGCTGCTAACAGCATAGATTAACTTTGCCTGTGTTCAAACTTCGTATTAATGGAATAATTCAGTATGAACTCATTTCTGGCTCTTTTTGGCTGAACATGTTTTTGACATTCACCCATGCAGGTGCAGGCAGCAGTAATGTATTTGTTTTTATCAATGTTAGTATTCCATTGTCCACAATTTATCTTTTCTGCTGTTAGTGGACATCTGAGTAGTTTGCAGTTTTGGACAATTTTTTTTTTTTTGAGTCAGAGTCTCACTCTGTTGCCCAGACTGGAGTGCAGTGTCATGATTTCAGATCACTGCAACCTCTGCCTCCTGGGTTCAAGGGATTCTCGTGCCTCAGCTTCCCAAGTAGCTGGAATTACAGGCGTGTACCACCATGCCCTGCTAATTTTTGTATTTTTAGTAGGGATGGGGTTTCACCATGTTAGCCAGGCTGGTCTCGAACTCCTGATCTCAAGTGATGCGCCTACCTTGGCCTCCCAAAGTGCTGGGATTACAGGCGTGAGCCACCGCGTCTGGCCTGGACAATATTTTAAGACAGAGTCTCGCTCTGTTGCCCGGGCTGGAGTGCAGTGGTGCCACTGTAGCTCACTGCAGCCTTGAATTCCTGGGCTCAAGCGATCCTCCTGCCTCGGCTTCCCAAGTAGCTAAGACTACGGGTTCGTAACATCATGCCTGGCTAATTGAAAAAAAAAAAAATCTCTAGAGATGAAGTCTCACTGTGTTGCCCAGGCTAGTCTCAAACTCCTGGGCTCACGC
This sequence comes from Symphalangus syndactylus, assembly GCF_028878055.3. NCBI lineage: Eukaryota > Metazoa > Chordata > Mammalia > Primates > Hylobatidae > Symphalangus > Symphalangus syndactylus. The sequence continues at coordinate 20,503,589 of NC_072439.2, forward strand.
AATCCTTGCGCCTTGGTCTCCCAAAGTGCTGGGATTACAGGCGTGAGCTGTTTTGCGCTATTATGCGTGTGGCTGCTATGAGCATTTGAGTCCCTGTCTTTGGGTGTCTCTGCCCTGTTTCTGTTGGTCTGAACTTGGGGGTGGCATTGCTGGGTTCTGCCTCATTCTTTTCCAGGCCCTCAGGATTCTCTGGGGGCTGGGCAGCTGGGCTGTGGCCCTCGTGTCACTCATCCAACCCTGCCGCCGGGCTTGTCCCTGTAACTTGCCTGCCCTTGCTCGTCCTCCAGGTGTGCCTGACGTTGACTGCCAAGCGCATGGCCCGGAAGAACTGCCTGGTGAAGAACCTAGAGGCTGTAGAAACCCTGGGCTCCACGTCCACCATCTGCTCGGACAAGACAGGGACCCTCACTCAGAACCGCATGACGGTCGCCCACATGTGGTTTGACAACCAGATCCACGAGGCTGACACCACTGAGGACCAGTCAGGTGAGCGCAGGCCCCAGGTGAGGACCATGAGGGCCTGGCTCCAGGAGTCCGTGGCCCTCACACGTGCCTCCCCCAGGGACCTCATTTGACAAGAGTTCACACACCTGGGTGGCCCTGTCTCACATCGCCGGGCTCTGCAATCGCGCTGTCTTCAAGGGCGGTCAGGACAACATCCCTGTGCTCAAGGTGGGTTCAGCTGCTGGCCTCACCTTGGCCATGCCTGTGTCCTCCCCTCAGCTGCCCCTGGTCTGACAACTCTTTCTCCCTGCAGAGGGATGTGGCCGGGGATGCCTCTGAGTCTGCCCTGCTCAAGTGCATCGAGCTGTCCTCTGGCTCCGTGAAGCTGATGCGTGAACGCAACAAGAAAGTGGCTGAGATTCCCTTCAATTCCACCAACAAATACCAGGTACTCTGGGCTTTCCGGGAGAGCCAGCCTGGACCTCAGGTTCCTTATGATGCCTGTAAAGAGGTGTCATAGAGCCTTGATTTTCCCATCTGTAAAATGGGAATGATAATACCCACCTGGTGGGGAGAGGAACAGGGAAAGCTTGAGAGAGGGAGCCAGATGTCTGTTGGAGTGAGACGCTGAGGAGTAAAGATCTTCCTGCAGGCCAGGCGTGGTGGCTCACGCCTCTAACACCAGAACTTTGGGAGGCTGAGGTGGGAGGATCACTTGAGGCCAGGAGTTCGAGACCAGCCTGGGCAAAATGGCAAAACCCCATCTGTACGAAATTTTTTTTTTAATTAGCCAGGTGTGGTGGTATGTGCCTGTGGTCTCAGCGATTTGGGAGTCTGAGGCAGGAGGATTGCCTGAGCCGGGGAGGTTGGGGCTGCAGAGAGCCTACATCATGCACTGCACTCCAGCCTGGGTGACAGAGCAAGACCCTGACTCAAAAAAAAAAAAAAAGTTTTCCTACAGCAGAGAGTGGGAACAAGCAGGAGACCTCTTGGGGCAGAGCAGCAACTTTAAATTATTCAGCAAACTTTTTTTTTTTTTGAGACAGTTTCGCTCTGTCACTCAGGCTGGAGTGAAGTGGCACCATCTCAGCTCACTGCAAGCTCCGCCTCCCAGGTTCACACCATTCTCCTGCCTCAGCCTCCAGAGTAGCTGGGACTACAGGCACCCCCCACCACACCCAGCTAATTTTTGTATTTTTAGTAGAGACGGGGTTTCACCGTGTTAGCCAGGATGGTCTTGATCTCCTGACCTCCTGAGCTGCCTGCCTCAGCCTCCCAAAGTGCTGGGATTACAGGCATGAGCCACCGCGCCTGGCCTCAGTAAACTTTTTTTTGAGATGGAGTCTCGCTCTGTCGCCCAGGCTGGAAGGCAGTGGTGTGATCTTGGCTCACTGCAACCTCTGCCTCTGGGTTCAAGTGATTCTTGTATCTCAGCCTCCCGAGTAGCTGGAATTAGAGGCGTGCACCACCACGCCCAGCTAGTTTTTGTATTTTTAGTATTGATAGGGTTTCACCATGTTGGCCAGGCTGGTCTTGAACTCCTGACCTCAAGTGATCCACCCACCTCGGCCTCCCAAAGTGCTGGGATTACAGGCATAAGCCATCATGCCTGGCCCATTCAGTATACATTTTTTGAGCAGCCACCACATGTTAGGCCCTGTTTTGGGTGCTGTGTGTACACACAGTAGTGAGTGACATGGTGAAGTCCGCCATCTCTGAGACTTACGCTCTGGTTCTAGAAGACAGACAATAACAAAGGCATGAGGAGGTAATCGTAGTGGTTGTGGTGCTGAGGGAGGGAGCCCTGCAGGTGTCTGGGGGAAGAACGCTCTGGTAGCTGGCATAGCCTGTGCAAAGGCCCAGAGGCGGGAGTGTGCTGATGCATCTGAACACCAGCCAGCCAGCCAGTGCGGAGGGGCTGGGAGCCAGGGAGCGTGGTGGGAGTGGTGGGTGCTGGCCAGATCCTGTCAGGCCCCATGGGCATGGAGAGGACTTGGCTGTGACTCTGAGGAGCACACAAGCCTCCAGGGGGCTCTGAGCCAAAGAGAGACAGGAGTTGACTCAGAGCTTTTAAAATAACTTTATTAAGATATAATTAACATACCATAGCTCGTCCCTCTAAGTGTATAATTTAATAGTTTTAGTATATTCGCAGATATAGGCAGCCGTCCACATAGTCAATTTTAGAGCATTTTCATCACCTCCAAAAAGAAACCCCGCATCTCTCAGCTGTCACCCGCCCCCTCCTCCCCCACACTCCCAGCCCTAAGCAACCACTAACCTACTTTCTGTCCATATGGATTTGCCTATTCTGGACATTTCATAAAAATGGAAGCATACAGCTGGGCGTGGTGGCGCATGCCTGTAATCCCAGCACTTTGGGAGACCAAGGCAGGAGGATTGCTTGAACTCAGGAGATTGAGACCAGCGTGGGCAACATAGGGAGAGCACGTCTTTATAAAAAATTAGCCAGGCATGGTGGTGTGGACCTGTGGTCCCAGCTACGTGGGAGACTGAAGTGGGAGGATTGCATGAGCCTGGGAGGTCAAGGCTGCAGTGAGCTGTGATCTCGCCACTGTTGTCCAGCCTGGGTGAGAGGGTGAGACCGTGTCTTAAAAAAAAAACAGGGTAGAGGGGAGGGGAGCGCAGGCGCGGTGGCTTACGCCTGTTATCCCAGCACTGAGAGGCTGAGGACAGCAGATCACTTGAGGCCAGGAGGCCAGGAGTTCAAGACCAGCCTGGCCAACATGGCAAAATCCCGTCTCTACTAAAAATACAAAAGTTAGCTGAGTTTGGTGGTGGTGCCTGTAATCCCAAGCTACTCTGGAGGCTGAGGCAGGAGAATCGCTTGAACCCAGGAGGTGGAGGTTGCAGTGAGCTGAGATCACGCCACTGCACTCCAGCCTGGGCGACAGAGTGAGACTCAGTCTCAAAAAAAAAAAAAAAAAAAAAGAAAAGAAAAGAAAAAGAAATATCCATGAGATAGACAGAAGCAGACAGGAATGAGCAGGGGTCTCTGTGAGAGAGTGTCCCCTCTGGGGGAGCCCTGGTGTGGGTCTATCCTGGCACCCCTGGCTCTGGATGGGGGACAGGATGGGGCAGGGAGCTTTCTGGTGTCTGTGTGGCTCAGGCACGCCACCCTCTGCTCGGTCCCCAGCTCTCCATCCATGAGACCGAGGACCCCAACGACAACCGATACCTGCTGGTGATGAAGGGTGCCCCCGAGCGCATCCTGGACCGCTGCTCCACCATCCTGCTACAGGGCAAGGAGCAGCCTCTGGACGAGGAGATGAAGGAGGCCTTCCAGAACGCCTACCTCGAGCTCGGCGGCCTGGGCGAGCGCGTGCTTGGTGCGAGGCTGCCGGGCAGGCTCTTGGGTCCCTAGAGGGCAAGGAGGGTTGTGATGCTGCCCAAAGCCTGGCTCAGCCCAGGGCCTCCCAGAATGCACTGTAAATGAATGAATGAGTGAATGAATGAATGAATGGATGGATGGATGAGAGGGGAAGGCATCCTAGGAAATGAATGCTGACCGGCCGTCTTGCTGATGGGGAGATGGAATGCGGGCAATGCAGACATCTAGGGGCGTGGGGCGGAGGTTCCCAGGCTGGAACCCTCACACCCCAACCCTTCCCTGCCACCAGGTTTCTGCCATTATTACCTGCCCGAGGAGCAGTTCCCCAAGGGCTTTGCCTTCGACTGTGATGACGTGAACTTCACCACAGACAACCTCTGCTTCGTGGGCCTCATGTCCATGATTGACCCGCCACGGGCAGCCGTCCCTGACGCAGTGGGCAAGTGTCGCAGTGCAGGCATCAAGGTGTGGCTTGGGGTGGCTGGGGGAGGCAAGGCCAGGTGTGGGGCGGGAGAGGCCATCCCTAAAAATCAATGCCTGCAGGTCATCATGGTCACCGGCGATCACCCCATCACGGCCAAGGCCATTGCCAAGGGCGTGGGCATCATCTCTGAGGGCAACGAGACTGTGGAGGACATCGCCGCCCGGCTCAACATTCCCGTCAGCCAGGTTAACCCCCGGTGAGCCACCCATCCCAGCCAGGGCCCTGGACGTCCCTCTAGGGTGTTGATACAGGCGGACCGCTTCCCCCCAACCTCCCTCTGCACTGCCCGTCCCATTCTTTCTGGGACTCCTCCATGGACCAAGCCCTGGGTCTGGCCCTCCCTCTGGTGTGGGGACATTGCAGCCACAGAGGTAGCCAGGCATAGGTTTGCATCCCAGCCTTTCTTTTCTTTTCTTTCTTTCTTTATTTTTGAGATGGAGTCTTGCTGTCACCCAGGCTGGTGTGGAGTGGGGCAATCTCAGCTCACTGCAGCCTCCGCCTCCCGGGTTCAAGCAATTATCTGCCTCAGCCTCTTGAGTAGCTGGGATTACAGGGGCCTTCCACCATGCCCCGCTAATGTTTTTTTTTGTTTGTTTTGTTTTGTATTTTTAGTAGAGACGCGGTTTCACTATGTTGGCCAGGCTGATCTCGAACTCCTGACCTCAGGTGATCCACCCGCCTCGGCCTCCCAAAGTGCTGGGATTACAGGCGTGAGCCACCACGCCCGGCCTGCATCCCAGCTTTTACTGCTCACAAGCTGTGTGACATTGGGCAAGTCCTTTAGCATCCATGAACTTCAGTTTGCCCATCTCTAAAATGGGCTACTAATAACTCCTATCTCAGAGGATTCAGTAGAATCCAGTCCTTCTGTGTCTGTCTCTCTTTTTTCCTGTCTGTCTGTCTTTGTCTCTTTTCTGTTCTGTTTTTCTGACTTCTTCGACTTTCCCAACCTCATGCCTATCTCTGACTCTGCCTCCCTTCTGCTTGTCCACGGTATCTCCGTTCCTCTGAATCCACTGCCCCTTGGCCAGGCGCAGTGGCTCACACTTGTAATCCCAGCGCTTTGGGAGGCCGAGGTGGGTGGATCACTCGAGGTCAGGAGCTCGAGAGCAGCCTGGCCAACATGGCAAAGCCCCATCTCCACTAAAAATTTAAAAAAATTACCCAGGCATGGTGGTGGGCGCCTGTAATCCTAGCTACTAGGGAGGCTGAGACAGGAGAATCGCTTGAACCCAGGAAGCAGAGATTGCAGTGAGCCGAGATCGCGCCACTGCACTCCAGCCTGGGTGACAGAGCGAGACTCCATCTCAAAAATAAATAAATAAATAAATCCACTGCCCCGAAGTCCTTCCGCAGGTCTGCCTGCATGCCCTGCTGCAGTAGCCCCCTTCTCCCCTGCTTCCCCCAGAGGCCTCCTCCCCCAGCCCCTGGTCCTCTGGCTCTCCTGGTTGTGGAGCTGGCCCCTCTGTTTCTCTGTCCTTCAGGATCACTTTGCCACTCCTCACACACCCTGACCTCAGCCATCGCCCTCTCTGCTCTTCCCAGGGATGCCAAGGCCTGCGTGATCCACGGCACCGACCTCAAGGACTTCACTTCCGAGCAAATCGACGAGATCCTGCAGAATCACACGGAGATCGTCTTCGCCCGCACGTCCCCCCAGCAGAAGCTCATCATTGTGGAGGGCTGTCAGAGACAGGTGGGCTGTGCTCCCGCAGAGGAGGGGACGGGGCCTTGACTCCTGGGTCCTCACTGAGGCCAGGGGCTGGATTCTTGGGTCTGAGGGAGGAGGGGCTGGGGGCCTGGACTCCTGGGTCTGAGGGAGGAGGGTCTGGGGGTCTGGACCCCTGGGTCTGAGGGAGGAAGGTCTGGGGTCTGGACCCCTGGGTCTGAGGGAGGAGGGTCTGGGGGCCTGGACCCCTGGGTCTGAGGGAGGAAGGTCTGGGGGCCTGAACTCCTAGGTCTGAGGGGAAGAGGAGGTTGGGGACCTGAACTTCTAGGTCTGAAGGAGGACGGGGCTGGGGTCTTGGGCTTCTGGATCTGAGGGAGGGGACTCTGGGGCCTGGCCTCTGGGTGTCATCCTTACCCTCTCTCCCTCCAGGGTGCAATTGTGGCTGTGACCGGGGATGGCGTGAACGACTCCCCCGCTCTGAAGAAGGCCGACATTGGGGTGGCCATGGGCATCGCTGGCTCTGACGTCTCCAAGCAGGCAGCCGACATGATCCTGCTGGACGACAACTTTGCCTCCATCGTCACAGGGGTGGAGGAGGGTGAGTTGGCCAGGGGTGGCCCTGGAGACCACGGTCACTACCGGAGGCCTGAGACCAGCAAGGGGAACTGGCTAGGGCTGCAGAGGGATGTGTAGCAGAGACCACAGCTCTCCTGGCCCTGGAGGAGCTTGAGCCTGTCCTTTTCTGTCTTCTTCTCTTGTGGGGTCGGGAGCTCCCCTGGGCAGGACTGAGCTGACACACTTCAGGGTCCCTACATCATCCAGTCCAGGCCCCATCTGGTGGGTGAAGCTGACTTGGAGGCTTTTTAAAGATATTCTTAGCCAGGCGTGGTGGCTCACACCTGTAATCCCAGCACTTTGGGAGGCCGAGGCAGGCGGATCATGAGGTCAGGAGATCGAGACCATCCTGGCTAACACGGTGAAACCCCATCTACTAAAAATACAAAAAATTAGCCGGGCATTGTGGCGGGTGCCTGTAGTCCCAGCTACTCGGGAGGCTGAGGCAGGAGAATGGAGTGAACCCAGGAGGTGGAGCTTGCAGTGAGCCGAGATCACGCCACTGTACTCCAGCCTGGGGGACAGAGCGAGACTCTGTCTCAAAAAAAAAAAAAAAAAAAAAATTCTCAAGCCCAACCAGGGGGAAGCCAGGGACCCTGGGGGAGACAGGTGGGCCCCCTCAGGGGGCCCCTCTGCCAGCCTGGGCTGGGGGTCAAGGGAGCTTCCCAGAGTGGACAGGGATGGCTGAGCCAAGTCAGGGGCCATGCGGTGACGTCCACATAGACTAGTGCCAGGGAGTCTCAGGCAGAGGAACTGGTACACAGGCAAGGCGGTATGAGGGGCTGGGTCTGAGGCTGGTGTTGCTGCTGAGGTGGGGGCTGCAGAGCCGACAGGCACCACCTCCTGACAGGTCTGGACGAGGCCACAGAAGGGCTGGTTCACATTCAGATTTATTCTGATCATCAAATTAATTCATGATAGTTATAAACAAATGCAGAAAAGCATTCAAGAAAAAAGTGGAATCACCCATAACCTCGCCATCCAGAAATAATCACGGTTCATGCCTTGGTGGATTTTCTTCCAATTTCTCTCTCCTATTTGAAATGTCTCTGGTGTAAAAAGTAGTTCATGGTAAAAGAGAATTCAAACAGCAAAGCTGAGCCCAGAGTAACAGATTAAATGTCCTCAGCCCTTGTCTCCTATATCCCGGAGGAAACCATGGTTAACACCTTCTTATCCCCCCAAGAGACATCTTTTTTTTGGGGGGGGAGGGGGCGGGGATAGGGTCTCAATCTGTCACCTAGGATGGAGTGCAGTGGCACAATCATGGCTCACTGCAGCCTCTACCTCCTGGACTTAATCAATCCTCCTGCCTCAGGCCCCTAAGTAGCTGTGACTACAGGTATGCATCACCACACCTGGTTGATTTTTAAGATTTTGTACAGATGGGGTTTCGCCATGTTGCCCAGGCTAGTCTTTTTTTTTTTTTTTTTTTGAGACAGAGTCTTGCTCTGTCACCCAGGCTGGAGTGCAGTGGCGCGATCTCGGCTCACTGTAAACTTCACCTCCTGGGTTCAAGCGATTCTCCTGCTTCAGCCTCCTGAGTAGCTAGAATTACAGGTGCATACCACCACACCAGGCTAATTTTTGTATTTTTAGTACAGATGGGGTTTCAACATGTTAGCCAGGCTGGTCTTGATCTCCTGACCTGAAGTGATCCCCGCACCTCGGCCTCCCAAAGTGCTGGGATTGCAGGGGTGAGCCACCTCGCCCAGCCAGGTCTTCAACTCCTGGGCTCAGGCAATCCTCCCACCTTGGCCTCCCAATTTGCTGGGATTACAGGCATGAGCCACCATGCCTGGCCTCCCCAAGACATCTATGCATACACAGTACACACACTGCCTCAGATACAGCCGTCCGCTCCTTCTGAATCTTGTGCATCATGCTGGAAGCTTGGGAGGCAGCTGTGAGCAGAGCAGACACCATCCCTGTTCTCCTGGGGCTGGAGAGACAGCCTTAAACAAGTTAACAGATACGTAATTACAAATTGTGATATATGCCCCGAAGAAAGCAGGAAAGCAGGCCACTGTGATAGATCATAGTGAGGGTCCTGCCCAGATGGGGTGGACAGGAAAGGCCTCTCTGAAGTGAGAGAAGAAATATCTAACTTCTGTCAGGGGCCAGGCATGGGGGCTCACGCCTATAATCCCAGCACCTTGGGAGACCAAGGTGGGAGGATCGCTTGAGCCCAGGAGTTCAAGACCCACCTGTACAACAAATTAAGACCTCAAAGATAAAAAAATTTTAAAAATTAGCAGGGCGTAGTGGCACACACCTGTGGTCTCAACGACTCGGGAGGCTAAGGCAGGAGGATCACTTGAGCCTGGGTGGTCGAGGCTGCCGTGAGCTATGATGGTGCCACTGCACTCCAGCCTGGGAGATAGAGCAAGATCCGAGACCCTGTCTCAAACAAACAAACAAACAAAATAACTTCCATCAGGGGGCATTCCAGATATACCCAAAAGTAGAGCAAAGGCACAGTGGGCCCCTGCGCCTCCATCCCAGCTGCAGCGGCAATCAGTGCACCGCACACCTTGTTTCTTCCCCACCCCCTGGAACACACACTGGATTATGCTGATGCACATTTAAGTCATCATTTCATCCATAAATATTTTAGGATGAGAAATCCCTAGTTTGTGGAGAAGAGCACAATGCAGGGAATGAGAATATCAGGTGGGAGCGGCCCAGGCTCTTATTGCTATGCAAGAGCCATCAAAGCAATCAAAGCAGCCACACCACAGGCAGCCTGCTTCTCCTTCCCTTCCCTCCCTCCCTTCCTTCCTCCCTCCCTCCCTCCCTCCCTCTCTCCCTTCTTTCCTCCCTTCCTCCCTTCCTTCCTTCCTCCCTTCCTTCCTTCCCCTTCCTTTGTTCCCATCCCCTCCCTTCCCTTTTTTTGATGGAGTCTTGCTCTGTTGCCAGGCTGGAGTGCAGTGGCGTGATGTTGGCTCACTGCAACCTCCACCTCCCAGCTTCAAGCGATTCTTCTGCCTCAGCCTCCCACATAGCTGGAACTACAGGCACGCACCACCACACCCAGCTAATTTTTTGTGTGTTAGTAGAGACGGGGTTTCACCATGTTGGCCAGGATGGTCTCGATCTCCTGACCTCGTGATCCACCCACCTCGGCCTCCCAAAGTGCTGGGATTACACGTGTGAGCCACCGTGCCGGCCTGTTCTTTCTTAACGATTGACCTCATTGTTCATGGGCTAATCTTTTTACTTATTTATTTATTTAGAGACAAGGTCTCACTCTGTTGCCCAGGCTGGAGCGCAGTGCTGCAATCATCAGTCACTGCAACCTTGACCTCCTCAAGTGATCCTCCCACCTCAGCCTCCCAAGCAGCTGTGACCACAGGCTCGAGCCACCGTGCCTGGCTAATGTTTATTTTATTGAGATGGAGTCTTGCTCTGTTGCCCAGGCTGGAGTGCAATGGCACAATCTTGGCTCACTGCAACGTCTGCCTCCCAGGTTCAAATGATTCTCCTGCCTCAGCCTCCCAAGTAGCTGGGGTTACAGGTGCCCACCACCACGCCCAGCTAATTTTTGTATTTTTAGTAGAGACAGGGTTTCACCATGTTGGCCAGGCTGGTCGCGAACTCTTGATCTCAGGCAATCCTCCTGCTTCAGCCTCCCAAAATGTTGGGATTACAGGCACGAGTCACAGCGCTTGGCCTGGGTTAATCTTTATTTTGTTTACTTTAGACACCCTGTACTGGTTGAATATTTATTGAGATATGGCATGCATACAGTGAGTTGGGCATATTATATCTCAATAAAATATTCAACCAGACAGGGTGTATAAATTTTTACACATGTACACAGCCATGCAACCACCAGACCCCAGTCAAGATAGAGAACCGTTCCAGCCCCCTATTTAGGTTTTGTCTGCTGCCCTTCCAGTCTATATCCCTCCTCCTAGACATAACCGTTATCCTGACTCTTAGCCCAGAGACGGGTGCTGAGCCTGCTCCAGTTGGAGTTGGATGCTAAGAATGCTTTTGTGTCTGGCTCGTGTCACTCAGCACGGGATCCAATGTCCAGCTGCAGAGTTGTGTCCATAGCTCGCCCCTTCTTGCTGTGTAGTATTTGACTGCGTGGATGTACCGTGGTTTATTCATCCCTCACCTGTTGATGGACATGGGGTTGACTCTGGCTTTTGGCTCTGATGAGTGGCGCTATGGTGAACATTCCCATACTTGCTTTTTGCTGGGCATAAACAGTCCTCCTCTCTTTTGGGTATAAAACCTAGGAGTCAGATTACTCGGTCGATGGGGTGGGGGATGTTTGATAGAAACTCCGAAACCATCTTCCAAAGTGGTTATTTCAAGAATGTTTCGACAAAGGCGATGTGGTTGGATGTTTATGTGGAAAGGTAGGTGGGTGAGGGGCCAGGTGTGGAGACTTAGGCCTGTAATCCCAGCACTTTGGGAGGCCGAGATGGAATCACAGCCCAGAAATTAGAGACAAGCCTAGGAAAAGTGGTGAGACTCTGTCTCTACTAAAAATACAAAAATTAGCTGGACGTGGTGGTGCGTGCCTGTAGTCTCAGCTACATGGGAGGCTGAGGCAGGAGGATCACTTGAGCCTGGGAGTCGAGGTTGCAGTGAGCTGTGATCGTGCCACTGCACTGCAGCCTGGGCAACAGAGTGAGACCCTGTCCCAAAAAGAAAAAAAAATGGTGGGTGGGCTGGGGGGGTAGAAAAGGACACTGGACAGGCCGGGTGTGGTGGCTCACGCCTGTAATCCCAGCACTTCGGGAGGCTGAGGAGGGCGGATCAAGAGGTCAGGAGATTGAGACCATGCTGGCTAACACAGTGAAACCGTCTCTACTAAAAATACAGAAAAATTAGCCGCGCATGGTGGCGGGCGCCTGTAGTCCCAGCTACTCGGGAGGCTGAGGCAGGAGAATGTAGTGAACCCGGAAGGCGGAGCTTGCAGTGAGTCGAGATGGCGCCACTGCACTCCGGCCTGGGTGACAGAACAAGACTCCGTCTCAAAAAAAAAAAAAAGACACTGGATGGGGGCAGAGGAGGGGCAGAGGGAGTGGGGCTCCCTGGCATGGGCGCCTGCTCTGAGCCTGCCCGTGCCACAGGCCGCCTGATCTTCGACAACCTAAAGAAGTCCATCGCCTACACCCTGACCAGCAACATCCCAGAGATCACGCCCTTCCTGCTGTTCATCATGGCCAACATCCCGCTGCCCCTGGGCACCATCACCATCCTCTGCATCGATCTGGGCACCGACATGGTGAGCCCTGGCAGCCACCCTTGGGGCCCAGGAGGGTGGAGTCCTCCCCTCCCCGGCTCACCTGGCCTCCTCCGCCCAGGTCCCTGCCATCTCACTGGCGTACGAGGCTGCTGAAAGCGACATCATGAAGAGACAGCCCAGGAACCCGCGGACGGACAAGTTGGTCAATGAGAGACTCATCAGCATGGCCTATGGGCAGATCGGTGAGGCACCGGGGACTCCATCTCCTTACTGCCCAGTGCTGGGCCTAGAGCGGTGCCTAGCCCACTGTGGGTGCTTGGGACCCTGGCGTTGACTCAGGGTAGCAGACGTGGACAGGACCAACCAGTGAGCTATCTGAGGGTGGGGTCTGCACCCCATCCTTCTCCACCTCCTCCTCTCTGCTGCTGATGTGTGCAGAGCCCCAGAGGAGTGGAGCAGCCACGCTTGGGGGCTGTCCTAGCAAGCAGAGACTTCATGGCGGTGGTCCCAGGCCCAGGGAGGTCATTCTTGCATAGGGAGCTCAAGCGGCGGATCCCCCAAGAATTCATGATGTTTAGGTGGCCTGGGTCAGGTGGAAGAGGGGCTCCGGGTTATCCCTCTGTGAGAGCCCCCTCTCCAAAGCCCCTGTCCCAGGTGGCCCACCCATCTCAGGGCCTCACCACCAAGTGAGACCTCAGGTCACCCTCTGGGAACCAGTGTCCAGATAACAGGGCCAGGAGGGCATACTCCCCTCTCCAAGGAGGCCTCTGGGCCCTCTGAGGTGCCCTGGGCTGGCTGCCGGCCCCAACCTGAGCCTCTCCTCTGCATCCTCTCTCCTCCTTCCAGGAATGATCCAGGCTCTTGGTGGCTTCTTCTCTTACTTTGTGATCCTGGCAGAAAATGGCTTCTTGCCTGGCAACCTGGTGGGCATCCGGCTGAACTGGGATGACCGCACAGTCAATGACCTGGAGGACAGTTACGGGCAGCAGTGGGTGAGTGGGGGAGGGTGCTGTGTCCCTGCCCACCATAAGATCCCCGGGGCGAGCTGTTCCAGCCATGCACGGCCACTTCCTACGATGGCCCCTCAGTCTCCCATGGCAGCGTCAAGGCCTTTGCTGGGCACCTGGGGCTTCCTGGATGCCCTTGGCCCAGCCCGTCTGGAGCCTTGTGTCCCACTACCTAAGCTCTCTGCCCTGCCAGGCCTTCTTCCCCACCTCTGTCTGTCCCTTCAAAGCTCAGCTGCTGTCTGTCCTCCTTGGGAGGCCCACAGGGTCCTTATCCTCCTCCCTGGCCCCTGGTGGACGGTGAGATCACCATTAACCTTTCTCCTTCCTTGTACATCTCCTGACTCCTCCCTCGGGACTATGAGCCCGCAGAAGGAAGACACACCTGAGGCCCTGGGGACCCCATGCAGGATGGGGTGGGGCAAAGAGCACCGGAATGTCGGTGTGGCGGCTAGGGCTGCAGTGCCACCAACTGACGTCCCGTGCCCTGGTCACCGCTCCTGCAGACATACGAGCAGAGGAAGGTGGTGGAGTTCACCTGCCACACGGCCTTCTTTGTGAGCATCGTAGTCGTCCAGTGGGCCGATCTGATCATCTGCAAGACCCGGAGGAACTCGGTCTTCCAGCAGGGCATGAAGTGAGGGCCAGGGGCACATGGTGATTGTACAGCCATCTGTCCTGTCCAAGTGTCTGTCTGTCTATCTGTCTGTGTACTTCCTCTTGTGTCCTTGCTTTGGTTTTTTGTGGCTTTGTTGAGGCAGGGTCTCACTCTGTCACCCAGACTGGAGTTCAGTGGTGTAATCATAGCTCACTGCAGGCTCGACCTCCTGGGCCCAAGTGACCCTCCCACCTCAGCCTCCTGAGTAGCTGAGACTACCAGCGTGCACCATCATATACGGCTATTATTTATTTATTTATTTATTTAGAGACAGAGTCTTGCTCTGTTGCCCAGGCTGGAGTGCAGTGGCACAATCTCGGCTCACTGCAACCTCCGCCTCCCGGGTTCAAGCGATTCTCGTGCCTCAGCCTCCCAAATAGCTGGGATTACAGGTGTGCACCACCGGGCTCAGCTAATTTTTTGTATTTTTAGTAGAGTTTCGCCATGTTGCCCAGGCTGGTCTCAAACTCCTGAGCTCAGGCAATCCTCCTGCCTCAGCCTCCCAGAGTGCTGGGATTACAGGCGTGAGCCACCATGCCCAGCCCGTTTTGGGTTTTGCCACTGTACTGATTTTCTCTCAAGGGGTCCTGTGTGTCCTAGATTCTCTCTCAGCCTCTGTGTGTGTGGCAGAGGTGCCCCTGGCCTTTTCTTTTTATACCAGTGCCTCTCTGTGTCTGTCCCTCTCTGTGTCTGTCTTTGTGTCTGTCCCTGTCTCTATGTCTGTCCCTCTCTGTGTCTGTCCCTGTATTTTGTCTCTTTCTGTGTCACCATCACTCTGCCTCTATCTTTGTCTCTCTCTGTTGGGGCATGTCTCTCCATCTCTGTCTCTCCCTACGTCTCTGCCTCTCTGTCTCTGTGTCTGTGCTGCTGTCTCTGGGTGTCTGCACTGTGCCTCCCCCTGTCTCTGTGGGGTGGCAGGTGCAGGGTGGGTGCTCTCTGGGCCCAGCCCTGCCCTTCTGTGCCTCCAGGAACAAGATCCTGATCTTCGGGCTGTTTGAGGAGACGGCCCTGGCTGCCTTCCTGTCCTACTGCCCCGGCATGGACGTGGCCCTGCGCATGTACCCTCTCAAGTGAGTGCCCCGCTGTCCCCAGCCCTGCCCACGCCAGCGCCTGCCACGGAGCCTTCCCTTAGACTCAGCCTGAACCTCAGGCCCCACCTCCCCTGGTGTCCCCACTGCAGTCCCCATTCTGATGCCCCCGAGCCTCCCCCATGGGCTGCTCCCACCACGGTTACTCCGCAGACCCCAGGCCCCAGCCCCGCCCAGGGCACCCTCCACCTGTGAGCACGAAGGATCCTGGCAGACTGCCCCACTGCGTCCCCTCCTGTCCCCTGAAGCTCTGCCTCTCGTTAGGGCCCCGCACTCAAGCCCTCCTGCTCTCCCCTCCGCAGGCCCAGCTGGTGGTTCTGTGCCTTCCCCTACAGTTTCCTCATCTTCGTCTACGATGAAATCCGCAAACTCATCCTGCGCAGGAACCCAGGGGGTGAGGGGGCTCGGCAAGGCAGCCGAGGAGGGCGGGGGGCAGCAGGGTCTCAGGAAGCTGGTCCCAGGCTCCCCTCGCCCTGCTGGATGGCTCTGCCACCTGGTTCCCACTCTTCTGTCTCTTCCCATCTCTCCAGGCCCCCGATCTGTCTTCTCACGGGTCTCTGTCTGTGTGGTCTCCTTGTCTCTCTCCCTCTCTGTCCCTCTCTCTGCTGGGCGGCTCGCCTTCCCTGTCTCTCTCCATCTCTTACTCAGTCTCTTTCTTTCCTTCTTTGTCTCTCCAGGTTGGGTGGAGAAGGAAACCTACTACTGACCTCAGCCCCACCACATCGCCCATCTCTTCCCCGTCCCCCAGGCCCAGGACCACCCCTGCCAGTCCCCCCAATTTTGTATTCTGGGGGGAGGAGCCCTCTCTCCCCGTGGCCCCACCTTGGCCCCCACCCCCTCCACTATCTCCTGCTGCCCCCACTCTGGCTGGCTTCTCTCCCCTGCCCCAAGCCTCTCTCCTCTCTCTTTTCTGTGTCAGTTTCTCTCCCTCTCCTCACCCCTCTATCCATTCCTCCGGCCCCAGCCACCTCCCTGGGCTCTTTTTTACTCCCCTTCAGCCCCCCGGCTGATGCCATCTCTGGTTCTGGACAATTATCAAATATATCAGTGGGGAGAGAGAAGCGGTGTGTGTGTCGTGCCTGCTTTCTGGACTGCGGCTGGGACAGTGTCCCTTCTGCTGGGGCACGCTGCCAGGAGATTCTCGAAACGCCAGGAACTTAAGCCTGGCA
Source organism: Symphalangus syndactylus (assembly GCF_028878055.3). Lineage (NCBI taxonomy): Eukaryota > Metazoa > Chordata > Mammalia > Primates > Hylobatidae > Symphalangus > Symphalangus syndactylus. The sequence goes on from NC_072439.2 coordinate 20,519,281, forward strand.
CTGGCTTGGAAGTCACGGAATCTCAGAACCATCTAATCACGGAGTTTTCAACTCCATGAAAGTCAGAGCAGCTTGAATTCACCAGGCGATGGCATTGTGGAATCAGAACAGGGAGAGGGAGGGAAGCAGACGTGGGATGGTGACTGGGAGCCTCTCCTATAGGAGTAGGACCCAGGGGACACAATGACGATGATGATGGTGATGACAGTGATTCACTGAGTGCCCGCTATGTGCTCTGCCCACTTCTAAGCACTCTGCACAAGGTGCGCATTAAATGTGCAGAGGAGAAGTGATTTGCACACAGCTAAGAAGAGACAAATCTGGGATTTGAACCAAGGCTGTCCAAGGTTCTAGGTCACTACGCTATTCTTTTTATTGAGATAAACTTTCATACAGTGAAGTGCACACATCTTAAGGGTACAGCTCAATGATTTTAAAAATTGCATCTGCAGGCCAAGCGCGGTGGCTCCCGCCTGTAATCCCAGCAGTTTGGGAGGCCCAGGCGGGCAGGTCACTTGAGGTCAGGAGTATGAGACCAGCCTGGCCAACATGGCGAAACCCCATCTCTACTAAAAATACAAAAAAAAAAAAGGTGGGCGCAAGTGGCTCACGCCTGTAATCCCAGCACTTTGGGAGGTCGAGACGGGCAGATCACAAGGTCAGGAGATCGAGACTATCCTGACTAACACGGTGAAACCCCGTCTCCACTAAAAATTCATAAAAATTAGCCGGGCGTGGCGGTACACACCTGTAATCCCAGCTACTTGGGAAGCTGAGGCAGGATAATGGCGTGAACCCATGAGGCGGAGCTTGCAGTGAGCCAAGATCCCACTACTGCACTCCAGCCTGGGTGACAAAGTGAGACTCCGTCTCAAAAAAAAAAAAAAAAAAAAAAATCAGCTGGGCATGATGGTGCATGCCTGTAATCCCAGCTACTCGGAAGGCTGAAGCAGGAGAATTGCTTGAACCCGGAGGCAGAGGTTGCAGTGATCCGAGATCATGCCACTGCACTCCAGCCTGGGCGACAGCGAGACTCCGTCACAAAAAAAAAAAAAAAAGTTGCATCTGCAAAGCTACCACCCACATCAAGGCATAGAACCTCTCCCTCCACCCAGAAAGTTCACTGGAACTCTCCAGTCGCCTCCCCTCCAGAGGCAAGAGCTGATCTGGTTTCTGTCACCACACATCAGTTGTGCCTGTTCTTGAGCTTCATACAAATGAAATCTTACAGCGTGTGATCTCTGTGTCTGGCTCCTTGTTCTCAGCATTATGTCTATAGGAGTCATCCATATTGTCACCTGTATCTGTGGCCCCTTCCTTTGCATTCCATTGTGGGACTATAACACAATTTGTCTATTCTCCTGTTGGGAGACTTAGGGGTTTCCAGTTTGGGGCTATTACAATTGGTGCTGCTAGGGACAGGAACATTCTAGTCATGTCTTTTTTTTTTTTGGAAATGGAGTCTTGCTTTGTTGCCCAGGCTAGAGTGCAGTGGCACCATCTCAGCTCACTGCAACCTTCACCTCCCGGGTTCAAGCGATTCTCCTGCCTCAGCCTCCCAAGTAGCTGGGATTACAGGCACCTGCCACCACGCCCAGCTAGTTTTTGTATTTTTATTAGAGACTGGGTTTTGCCATGTTGGCTAGGCTGGTCTCAAACTCCTGACCTCAAGTGATCCGCCCACCAACATTGTGAAACGCCGTCTCTACTAAAAATACAAAAACTAGCTGGGCGTGGTGCATGTGCTTTTAATCCCAGCTACTCACAGGGCTGAGGCAGGAGAATCACTGGAACCTGGGAGGTGGAGGTTGCAGTGAGCCGAGGTCATGCCACTGCACTTCAGCCTGGGTGACAGAGTGAGACCCCATCTAAAAAGACAAACAAAAAACAGGCAGGCATGGTAGCTCACGCCTGTAATCCCAGCACTTTGGGAGGCTGAGGCAGGCAGATCACCTGAGGTCGGGAGCTCGAGACCAGCCTGACCAACATGGAGAAACCCCGTCTCTACTAAAAATGCAAAATTAGCCGGGCGTGGTGGCACACTCCTCTAATCCCAGCTACTTTGGAGGCTAGGGCAGGAGAATTGCATGAACCCGGAAGGTGGAGGTTCCAGTGAGCTGAGATCGTGCCTTTGCACTCCAGCCTGGGCAACAAGAGTGAAATTCCGTCTCAAAAAGAAAAAAAAAAAAAGTGATCCACCCACCTCAGCCTCCTAAAGTGCTGAGATTACAGGCACGAGCCACTGCGCCTGGCCCTCTAGTTATATCTTTTTTTTTTTTTAAGACGGAATCTCGCTGCATCACCAGGCTAGAGTGCAGTGGCACAATCTCGGCTCACTGCATTCTCTGCCTCCAGGGTTCAAGTGATTCCCCTGCCTCAGCCTCCCGAGTAGCTGGGGCTACAGGCATGCACCACCACGCCCAGCTAATTTTTGTGCTTTTAGTAGAGATGGGGTTTCACCATGTTGGTCAGGCTGGTCTCGAACTCCTGACCTCGTGATCCGCCCGCCTCAGCCTCCCAAAATGCTGGGATTACAGGCCTGAGCCACCGTGCCCAGCCCTCTAGTTGTGTCTTTTAATGACAGATGTGCACTCTGTTGGGTACGCGCGTGCCTGGGAGCGGAATTGCTGGTTCGTGGGATAGACCATGTTTAGCTTTCATGGATGTTGCCAGACCCTTTCCAAAGTTCGCGTGCCATACTGCATCCAACAGTGTAAGGAAGCAGCAGCTGCTCCACATCCCCCTCCACTGGGAATTGTCAGTCCTTTTCATTTTTGCCACCTTGGTGGGGCAGTGAATCCATTTCCCTCGAGGCAGCCTTCCTATCACAGCTCAGGGAGGCAAGTCAGAGGAGGGGCTGGGGCCAGGCCTGGGCCTGCCCGCCTCCCAATGCCAGTGTCGCAGTGGCCAGGATGCTGAGAGCGAGTGTGAGTGGGTGAGTGTGCAAGTGCATGTACACACCCACTGCACAAGACAAAGGCTGAGGGAGAAACTCCCCAATCTGAGGGGGAAAGGCAGTTGAAGGGCAGGGGCCATGTGCGCTGGACATCCCTGGTGACCCCAGGGTACAGCCTGGTCCTCGTAGGGGCTACATGAGCCCAGACCTCTCCTAGGAAACCCACACATACTGTATTATTTTTCTGGTGCAGGGGAAGAGACGCTTCCATAGACAGGTGGGCAGACTGAGGCCCAGAGACAGGAGGGCCTTCCTTGAGGTCACACAGCAGGAACAGTGACCCACATTTCTGGCTGAATGTGCTAAGGTCTTCCTGCTTTCCCAGCACCACTTCCTTGGGGATCCCAGGAGGGAGGGAGGAGGCCTCAGGCTGGAGGGACCCATTTTTTTTTTTTTTTTTTTTAGATAGGGTCTCGTTCTGTCGCCCAGGCTGGAGTACAGTGGCACAATCTCAGCTCACTGCAACCTCTGCCTCCTGGGTTCAAGCGATTCTTTTGACTCAGCTTCCCGAGTAGCTGGGATTACAGACATGCACCATCGCGCCGAGCTAATATATATATATTTTTTTGTATGTTTAGTAAAGATGGGGTTTCACCATGTTGGCAGCCGGCTGGTCTCGAACTCCTGGCCTTAAGTGATCCGTCCACCTTGGCCTCCCAAAGTGCTGAGGTTACAGGCGTGAGCCACACTTGGCCTGGGACTCACAATCTTCTCAGATGCCCCTTCATCTCCCAGCACACCAACCCCCGACCCCCTAATTCAGGGCCTACCTGCCAAAGGCCCCTTCTCTCAGGGACCCCATTTCTCACCATCTCATGATGTCTCTGCCTCAGGCCCTCCTCTCCCACATTGCCCCTGTGTCCAGGCCCCATCTCCTGAAATTCCCTTATTCAAAGTGCGCCCCACCATCCCACTCCTAGGGCCCCTCCTGCAATGTCCTTGCCCCTCAGGCTCCACTGTCCCCCTCCCCGTCTCTCACCATGGCCCGCACTGTTCGACACCTCCAGGCCTCTGCCTCTATGTTCTCTGCTCAGAACAAAGATCGGTGGGTTTTAGAATGAAATTGCTTTCATTCAGTTCCTATAAGGAAACCCAACAGCTCTCATAACAAAAGTCCATCCTGGATCTCCCACAGCCGGCCATGGAAGAGGCAGCTGGAGCTCTGTCCCAATTCTATTCCCCGAGCTCTGTCTTTCCGTGGAGGTTCTTCCAAGGGTTACCTCTGCTGCTCTGGCCCTTTGAATTCAGATGCTGCTCCCCTATTCCTGCTCGGAGCTAATTGTGCAATTGCACTCCTCCTTTGGTGTTTTGTTTTGTTTTGTTTTGTTTCTGAGACAGGGTCTCGCTCTGTCGCCCAGGCTGGAGTGCAATGGCACGCTCTTGGCTCACTGCAACCTCCGCCTCTTGGGTTCAAGCAATTATTCTGCCTCAGTCTCCCGAGTAGCTGGGATTACAGGCATGTGTATTTTTTTTTAGTAGAGATGGGCTTTTGCCTTTGTTGGCCAGGCTGGTGTTGAACTCCTGACCTCAAGTGATCCACCCTCCTGGGCCTCCCCTAAGTGCTGGGATTACAAGCGTGAGCCACCACGCCCAGCCCCACAGTCCTTTCATTTTCAAGTTTGAATCCTAGTTAGAAAACCTGATTCCAGGCCAGGTGTGATGGGTCACGCCTGTAATCCCAGCACTTTGGGAGGCTGAGGTGGGCAGATCACAAGGTCAGAGTTTGAGACCAGCCTGACCAACATGGTGAAACCCCGTCTCTACTAAAAATACAAAAATTAGCCGGGCGTGGTGGTGCACACCTGTAATCCCAGCTACTCAGGAGGCTGAGGCCGGAGAATCGCTTGAACCCGGGAGGCGGAGGTTGCAGTGAGCAGACATTGTGCCACTGTACTCCAGCCTGAGCAACAGAGTGAAACTCCATCTCAAAAAAAAAAAAAAAAAAATGAAAAGAAAACCTGATTCCAGTAAAAGCCTGGGGGTGACAAAGAGGAAATAAACAGTAACTAGCCAATCTGATCTTCAAAGTGTAACTCTTCCATCTTCAGTGTGGAGCCCTTGCAAAGGGCTTCCCTGCCTATTGCGCCACCAGCCCCTTGGACAGGGCCATCTTCCTCCCACCTCCTGGGAACGCCTTCCAGCAGGCCTCAAAGCACAAACCCTAAAGTGCTGTAAATCTTGGAAGACAAGAGCTGGGCCTAAAAGAGTAACTTGGGGCCAGGCACGGTGGCTCACGCCTGTAATCCCAGCACTTTGGGAGGCCGAGGCGGGCGAATCACAAAGTCAGGAGTTCGAGACCAGCCTGGCCAACATGGTGAAACCCCATCTTTACTAAAAATACAAAAAATTAGCTGGGCATAGTGCCGGGCGCCTGTAATCCCAGCTACTCGGGAGGCTGAGGCAGGAGAATCGCTTGAATCCAGGAGGAGGCGGAGGTTGCATTGAGCCAAGATTGTGCCACTGCACTCCAGCCCTGGCGACAGAGTGAGACTCCGTCTCAAAAAAAAAAAAAGAGTCACTTGAACCTGGGCATGGTGGCTCACACCTGTAATCCCAACACTTGGGAAGGCCAAGGCAGAAGGATCGCTTGAGTCCACGAGTTTGAGACCTACTGGGCCAACACAGCAAAATCCCTTATCTACTTAAAAAAAAAATTCAAAAAAAAAAAGGTCACCTGGTTATCCCATATAGATATTCTCCTTCCAGCCCCACCCAGCTGCTTTGGAAAATTGGGATCTCAGTCTGCTTAAGGGAGCCCAGGCTTCCCTATACTTCCACACACATTTCTTGAGGCCGTGTTCTGGTTCACTCCATTAGAATTCAATTAGAATTCCAGCCCTGTGGGCCAGGCACAATGGCTCACGCCTGTAATCCCAGCACTTTGAGAGGCCGAGACAGGAAGATCACGAGGTCAGGAGTACGAGACCAGCCTGGCCAACATGGTGAAACCCCGTCTCTACTAAAAAAATGCAAAAATTAGCTGGGCGCGGCCGGGCGCGGTGGCTCACGCTTGTAATCCCAGCATTTTGGGAGGCCGAGGCGGGCGGATCACGAGGTCAGGAGATCGAGACCACGGTGAAACCCCGTCTCTACTAAAAAATACAAAAAATTAGCCGGGCGTGGTGGCGGGCGCCTGTAGTCCCTGCTACTCTGAGAGGCTGAGGCAGGAGAATGGCGTGAACCCGGGAGGCGGAGCTTGCAGTGAGCCGAGATTGCGCCACTGCACTCCAGCCTGGGTGACAGAGCGAGACTCCGTCTCAAAAAAAAAAAAAAAAAAAAAAAAATTAGCTGGGCGTGGTGGCGGGCGCATGTAATCCCAGCTACTCTGGAGGCTTAAGCAGGAAAATCGCTTGAACCCAGGAGGCAGAGGTTGCAGTGAGCCAAGATTGCGCCATTGCACTCCAGCCTGGGCAACAAGAGCGAGACTCCATTTCAAAAAAGCCCACAAAACTTGTCAACCTTTTCTCTTTCCCAACTTCACTCCCTCCTGTCCAAAGGTGTGTGTGGCGGGGGTCGGAGGTGTCCCTAGCCCCAACTCATTCATCTTTGGGACTCCACAAGGTGGGGCAGGGGGCAACCTCAGATACCCCTCCAGCAACCATGGCCCCCTCACTAGCCTCAATCTCTTGAGGAAGGAATCAATTCCCACAAATTATCTAAATATTTCTACTCAAAATGTAGTCCATGGACCAGGGGCAGCAGCATCACCTGGGAACTCAGAAATGGAAATTATGGGCTCCAGCCCAGACTTGCTGAATGAAAACATCTGGGCTAGGGCCCAGGAATCTGTTTTAGCAAGCCCTCCAGGTGTTTTTTTAATGCCCTCCAGAGTCAGAACGACAGCTCTGCACGGTCCCCATTGTGCCCTCCCTGGGAGAGTACACAACGCCCGCTTCTGCCGTTAGAGTTCCCATAACGCCCTCGCTCCTGACAGCCCACCTGCACCCTCCTGAAACTACAACTCCCATAATACCCAGAGGCGCGCGCCGTCACGTTCTGGGATTATATCTCCCAAGGTGTCTTGCGAGTCAGGCCGCCATCATGGCTCCCATCCTCTTAGTCACCGTCAGGACTACAACTCCCACAATACTCGGCGGCAGAACTACAGTCCCCAGCTGCTCCCGAGCTGCGCCACGTCGACTCCGCTGGGTGGGGCCGGCCTCGGGCGGGGCTGGCGGGGTCTTCAGGGTACCCGGCTGGTTACAGCAGCTCTACCCTTCACGACGCAGACATGGCAGCCCAGAAGGACCAGCAGAAAGATGCCGAGGCGGAAGGGCTGAGCGCCACGTGAGCGAGCTGGTTCTAGGCCCTCGGACCCGAGACCCCGGAGTCCGGGCCCCCGGCCCCCTCCTCCCTCGAGAGCCTGGAGTCCCAGCCCCGAGACGCAGAAGTGTTGGCCCCGGTCTCCTCTAATGGGACCCTGGAGTCTGGGCCCCTAGCCCCCTCCCTGCCTGCGGTCCAGAAATCTGGGGTCCCGGGAGGGAGTCCAGGCCCCCTTAGTCCCCTTCTTTTGCGGGGGTCTGGGGCTCCATCCCGGTCCACCACTGACCCGGCCCTACCCCCCGCAGGACCCTGCTGCCGAAGCTGATTCCCTCCGGTGCAGGCCGGGAGTGGCTGGAGCGGCGCCGCGCGACCATCCGGCCCTGGAGCACCTTCGTGGACCAGCAGCGCTTCTCACGGCCCCGCAACCTGGGCGAGCTGTGCCAGCGCCTCGTACGCAACGTGGAGTACTACCAGAGCAACTATGTGTTCGTGTTCCTGGGCCTCATCCTGTACTGCGTGTGAGTGCCTTCTGGGCCCCGCACCCGCACTAGCTCCGACCGGCTGGACCCCTCCTCTCATCGCTCAGGTCCCGCCCTTCACTGCCCGGTCCCTCCTCTCACCGCCCGGGCCCCGCTCCTACCGCTCAGGCCCCTCCTCTCACCGGCCAGGCCCCGCCCCCAAGGATTGGCTCTGCTAGACTACCTTGTCACCAAAGGGCCAAGTCCCCTACCCCACCATCACCCTGGCCAGGATGCAGTGTGACTAAATGTCACCTGGCCCTCCCTGGTCTCCAGGATGTAGCTTGCCGCCGGTGGAGAAGGCCAGGGCCGCCTGGCTGGCCCAGCCCCAGCTGCCTAACCGCTGCCTCCCTGCACCCCTCCTCCAGGGTGACGTCCCCTATGTTGCTGGTGGCCCTGGCTGTCTTTTTCGGCGCCTGTTACATTCTCTATCTGCGCACCTTGCAGTCCAAGCTTGTGCTCTTTGGTGAGAAACCCCCTGCCCAGATGAATCCTTGGTCCCTCAAATCTTGGTCTTTTGGAATGCAGACCTCAGACCCCAAATCCAAGTCCTTCAAAACCCAAGTCCGCCCAAGCCTAGATGTACACTAGATCCCCCAAACCTGATCCCTTAAAATCTCAGACACAACCGATCCTTCCATCGATTCTCAGCCCCCTCAAATTGCTATTCCTCAAACCCAGGCTCCACCTGGCTGCTGTGCCTTAAACCTACTCCTCTTCAAACCACATGACTCCTCCCCTCTCTCTCCTCCCCTTGCCGCTCTCTGCGGCCAGCATCAGCTGCAGGTGCCCACACTGGACAGCAGGTGGCGACCTTACACTGGCCTAGATCTGTTGCCGTTTCTTTTCCTGCTTTCTGGGATGTGACCAGAAAGAACTTGGAACTTAGAGAGGGAAGCCGAGGAGTATGTTTCATGTGGTTCCCAGACTAGTACCAAGGACCACTGGGAAAACAAAATGCCAGGGGAAATTCCCCCCAGGGGAAAATCAAGGTTTGGAGTGGGGTCAGGGAGTTGGGATTGGACAGTCAGGTAGACCTGAACGCCAGGCTCTTCAGGGGCCTGCAAGTTATGTGCTTGACAGGCTGGGGTGGAGGGAGCGCCTGAAGCACAGGCACGACTTGGCTTCAGCTGATCACCATCATCAGAGCATGCAGACCCCATCCCTGAGACTTCTATGAGAAGCCAGAAGTTGGTATTTTTATGTGAAATCGTTCACTTTGCCAGCCACAAATCACATCCTTGCAAAACATCTCAAAAAACACATCCACAGGTCAGATTTGGCCCTCGGGCCACCAGTTTGAGACCCCTGGTCTGCTCGAGGGTTGCAGCAGGAGAGCCCTAGTCTAGGGAGCAGGAAGCCGGGATCCCAGGACCTTCCTGGAGGATGTGGGGCAGAGGGCAGAGGGTGGGGCTGAGGCAGGCGAGGATGGTGTGCTGTGTTCTTTTTTGTTTTGTTTTTTTTTTTGAGACGGAATCTTGCTCTGTCGCCCAGGCTGGAGTGCAGTGGCGTGATCTCGGCTCACTGCAAGCTCCGCCTCCCGGGTTCACGCCATTCTCCTGCCTCAGCCTCTCCGAGTAGCTGGGACTACAGGCGCCCGCCACCACGCCCGGCTAATTTTTTTGTATTTTTAGTAGAGACGGGGTTTCACCGTGGTCTCGATCTCCTGACCTCGTGATCCGCCCGCCTCGGCCTCCCAAAGTGCTGGGATTACAGGCGTGAGCCACCGCGCCCGGCCTGGTGTGCTGTGTTCTGGAGGGCAGTGAGGACAGCAGGGGAACAGGGTGACCCCAGGACCTGGAGGGCCTTGGCATGAGGAGTTTGGATTCGATCCCGCAGACCTGGAGCTTGTACGGATTGTTGGGGGGCAGCAGGGGTTACTCTGGGAGAGGGCATGGAGGGTCGGAACAGCGTCCCAATGCCATCTGCCCCCAGGCCGAGAGGTGAGCCCAGCGCATCAGTACGCTCTGGCTGGAGGCATCTCCTTCCCCTTCTTCTGGCTGGCTGGTGCGGGCTCAGCTGTCTTCTGGGTGCTGGGTGAGTACAGAGTCTGAGCAGCTGGGGTGGATGGTGGGGTCCAGGCGCAGGAGCGTGGCCCTGAGCTGCCGGCTTTCCTGCAGGAGCCACCCTGGTGGTCATCGGCTCCCACGCTGCCTTCCACCAGATTGAGGCTGTGGACGGGGAGGAGCTGCAGATGGAACCCGTGTGAGGTGTCTTCTGGGACCTGCCGGCCTCCCGGGCCAGCTGCCCCACCCCTGCCTACTCCTGTCCTGCACGGCCCTGCTGCTCGGGCCCACAGCGCCGTCCCATCACAAGCCCAGGGAGGGAGCCCACCTTTGAAAATAAAGCTGTTACGGGTGTCATTCAGGAACTATTCCCCCAGCATCTTCTGTGGGTCTCTATGAGTGGAGCTGGGAATACTGCACAGACCAGGGTTGGGGTGGAACCTGGAGTGTGGGCAAGGTGATAAACAAGATAAACAGATAAAATATTATGGGATGCCCAATGGTGGTGAGTGTTGAGGAGGAGAAAAGAGTTGAGAAGGACAGTGTGCCGGGGGTCCCTGAGACTACCCCCAGATTTGATGGTTCTCTAGGACTCGAGAATCAGAGAGCACCCCAGGTTTGATGGTTCTCTAGAACCTGGGAATCAGAGAGCACCCCAGGTTTGATGGTTCTCTAGGAGTCAGGACTCAGTATGCAATTGCACTCACAGCTCTGATTTGCTCTCAAAGGATATGGAGCCAAGTCAGCCAAAAGAAAAGGTGCATAGAGTGAACTTAGAAACCAGGCATGCACTTCCAGATGCCACATCTCATTCCTCCAGCACTGGTCATGGCGACATGTGTGAAATGTCAGCCAGAGACACTCTGATCCTAGTCTTAGCGCCCTCGGTTTCATGGGGGCAGCTACAAGAGCACCTTCTCTCCAACACATACCAAAATGCCAGGCTCCCAGAAAGAAGGCCTGTGCCTGCACAAACAGCCTAGATAGATGCAGCGAGCCACTCTATCAGGAAGTGATAAGACACCCCCCACTGACACCCAAGTTCCCAGCCAAGGACCAACTGTGCACCCAGGCCTGTCTAAGGACAGCAGTCTGGGGTGGAGCCTTCCAGGTCAACTCTTTTCTGCACAGAGAAAGTTCGGGAGTGAGTTGTGGGTTAAAGAGGGTGACCAGAAAAGGCCTCCCTGATGTGACATTCACCAAAGACCTAAACTGAGAGAGGGAGCAGCCAAGATCCTTTGGAGGAAGAATAATTGGGGCAGAGGAAGCCACAGGGGCATAGCCCGAGAGATGGCAGCAGCCAGGAGGCTCGAGGGCAGCCAGGAGGCGGGCGTAGCTGGGGCAGATAAGCGAGGGGGACAGTGGGGGAGGCCAGGGAGCCTTGTGGGCCACGGTGAGGGCTTTGGGTTTTACTCTGCTTGAGATGAAAGTTTGCTTTTGTGAGATGGGTTTTGCTTTGTTTCCTAGGCTGGTCTCAAATTCCTGGGCTCAATCGATTCTCCCCCTGCAGCCTCCCAAAGTGCTGGGACTACTGGTGTATCCAGCCCAGTTTGCTTCTTGCCTTTTCTTTTTTGAGACAGGGTCTTACTTTATGGCCCAGGCTGGAGTGCAGTGGCGTGGCCACTGCTTACTGCAGCATCTACCTCTTGGGCTCAAGTGATCCTCCCACCTCAGCCTCCTGAGCAGCTGGGACCACAGGTGCACGCCACCACACCCAGCTAATTTTTTTTTAACTTTTCATTAGACAGGGTCTCACTATGTTGCCTGGCCTGGTTTCAAACTCCTGGGCTGAAGCAATCCTCCTGCCTCAGCCTCTCAAAGTTCTGGGATTACAGGCATGAGCCACGGTGCCGGGTCCAGTTTGCCTTTCATCATGAGGTGGAGACTGCCACGTGGTAGCAGTAACAAAAGAGAAACACACTTGGGAGGGAAAGTGCCAGGCAGATGAAGACAAGGGAGGTGGCCCAGAGGGCCTAAGAAGTGACTTGATTTTTTATTTTTATTTATTTGTTTATTTTTTTGAGATGGAATCTCTCTCTGTCACCCATGCTGGAGTGCAATGGTGCGATCTCGGCTCACTGTAACCTCCACTTCCCAGATTCAAGCTACTCTCCTGCCTCAGCCTCCTAAGTAGCTGGGATTACAGGTGCCCACCAACACGCCTAATTTTTGTATTTTTAGTTTTATTTTTTAATTTTTTTGAGACGGAGTTTCGCTCTTGTTGCCCATGCTGGAGTGCAATGGCGTGATCTCGGCTCACTGCAACCTCCACCTCCCGGGTTCAAGTGATTCTCCTGGCCTCAAGTGATCTGCCTGCCTCAGCCTCCCAAATGTGCTGGGATTACAGGTGTGAGCCACCATGCCCAGCCTATAAAAATTATTAATGAGATATTTTACTCCTTTTTCATACTAAATCTTCGAAGTCTGGTGTGCCTTTCACACACATAGCATGTCTCAGTTTGGACCAGCCGTGTTTGAGGCAGCCACGTGGCTGGCCACCATATCTGACAGGAGAATTCCAGAACAACATTGGGCATCAGTGGGCTCTGGGTGAGCATCTGCTGCATCAACGATGAGTGGGTGAGTTTTGCTGAGGAGACAGGAGGTTGGAGAGGCTCGGGGGCTGCATCCCTGAGGCCTTGGCACTCGCTGTCCCTCTCCTTGGGAAACTCCACCCACAGCTCTTCTTGTGTCTCCTCAGAGAGCCCTCCCAGACCACCCCTATCTAAAGTAATTGGCTGGGCGCGGTGGCTCACACATGTAATCCCAGCACTTTGGGAGGCCAAGACAGGTGGATCACCTGAGGTCAGGAGTTCGAGACCAGCCTGGGCAACACAGTGAAACCCCGTCTCTACTAAAAATACAAAAAAATTGGCCAGGCATGGTGACGGTCGACTGTAATCCCAGCTGCTTGGGAGGCTGAGGCAGAGAATTGCTTGAATCCAGGGGGCAGAGGTTGCAGTGAGCCGAGATTGCACCACTGCACTCCAGCCTAGGTAACAGAGCAGGACTCCATCTCAGAAAAAAAAAAAAAAAAGTACAAAAATTAACCGGACGTGGTGGCACACACCTGTAATCCCAGCTACTTGGGAGGTTAAGGCAGGAGAATTGTTTGAACCCGGGAGGCAGAGGTTGCAGTGAGCCGAGATTGCGCCACTGCACTCCAGCCTGGGCGACAGAGCGAGACTCCGTCTCAAAAAAAAAAAAAATAATAATAATAATTTTTATGTTGATTATGTGTATTGGAAGGATAATTTTTTTTTTTTTTTTTTTTTTTTTTTTTTGAGACGGAGTCTCGCTCTGTCGCCCAGGCTGGAGTGCAGTGGCGCAGTCTCGGCTCACTGCAAGCTCCGCCTCCCGGGTTCACGCCATTCTCCTGCCTCAGCCTCTCCCAGTAGCTGGGACTACAGGCGCCCGCCACCATGCCCAGCTAATTTTTTGTATTTTTAGTAGAGACGGGGTTTCACCGTGGTCTCGATCTCCTGACCTCGTGATCCGCCCGCCTCGGCCTCCCAAAGTGCTGGGATTACAAGCGTGAGCCACCGCGCCCGGCCTGGAAGGATAATGTATTGATATACTAGATTAAATTATTATTCATTTCACCTTTTGTTTTTTACTTTTAAAAACATGATTAAGAGGCCGGGCACGGTGGCTCACGCCTGTAATAGCAGCACTTTGGGAGGCCGAGGAGGGCGGATCACGAGGTCAGGAGATCGAGACCATCCTGGCTAACACAGTGAACCCCGTCTCTACTAAAAATACAAAAAATTAGCCGGGCGTGGTGGCGGGCGCCTGTAGTCGCAGCTACTCGGCGGGAGAATGGCGTGAACCTGGGAGGTGGAGCTTGCAGTGAGCCAAGATCACACCACTGCACTCCAGCCTGGGCGACAGAGCAAGACTCCATCTCAAGAAAAGGGAAAAAAAAACAAAAAAAACCATGATTAAGGCTGGGCACCATGGCTCATGCCTGTATAATCCTAACACCTTGGGAAGCCAAGGTGGGAGGATTGCATGAGCCCAAGAGTTTGAGACCAGCCTGGATAACACAACAAGACCCCCATCTCTGCAAAAAAGTTAAACAGTTATTTGGGCATGGTAGTCCCAGCTACTTGAGAGGCTGAGGTGGGAGGATCACTTGAGCCCAGGAGTTCAGTGCTACAGTGAGCCATCACTATGCCACTGCATTCAGCCTGGGCAACACAGAGAGACCCCATCTCTAAAAAAAAAAAAAAAAAAAAACAAGAGTTGCTGGGTGTGGTGGCTCATGCCTATAATCCCAGCACTTTGGGAAGCCAAGGTGGGTGGACTGCATGAGCTCAAAACTTCGAGACCAGCCTGGGCAACATGGCAACACCCTGTCTCTACAAAAAATACAAAAATTAGCCAGGTGTGGGGGCACATGCCTGTGGTCCCAGCTACTTGGGAGGCAGAGGTGGGAGGATTGCTTGAGCCCAGGAGGTCAAGGCTGCAGTGGGCCAAGATTACACCACCACTGCACTCCAGCCTGGGTGACAGACTGAGACCCTGTCTCAAAAAAAAGATGGGGGTGGGGGGTGCACAGATTAAATAGAAAATTGCAAGTTAGCCCGGGCATGATGGCTCATGCCTGTAATCCTAGTACTTTGGGAGGCCGAGGCGGGCGGATCACCTGAGGTCAGGAGATTGAGACCAGCCTGGCCAACATGGCGAAACCCCGTCTCTACTAAAAATACAAAAATTAGCCCGGCATGGTGGCACGTGCCTGTAATCCCAGCTACTTGGGAGGCTGAGGCAGGAGAACAGCTTGAACCTGGGGGGATGGAAGTTGCAGTGATCCAAGGTCACACCAGTGCACTCCAATCTGGGCAACAGGGAGACTCCCTCTCAAAAAACAAAAAAAGAAAAAAGAAAGAAAATTGCAAGTCACCTCTGTGGCTTATATTGTGTTTTATTGGACACACTGACTTAGATGCTGGGGAAATGGCAGTGCTGGAAACAGACAAGGCCCTGCCATCTGGGAGCTCACATTCCGTAGGAGATGTGCAGGAAACACAGATAGAACCACCAACAATCAGGACACTCAGAAAGGGGTAAACGCTCCAGAGCCAAACAAACTGGAGAGCTGCTCAGTGGGCAGGGCCTTGCTGGGGACTGAGGGGCCACTTGCCCCTTGGTGCAGGTCTCAGGGAAGAGTGTTGGAGCCAGAGGGAACAGCAAGTGCAGAGGCCCTGAGGTCAGATCTGCTCAATAACAGGGTGGTGCTCCTGGTCAGCCCCAGAGACCATGCTGGGGAGGATACTGGGGGCCAGATCGCACAGGACCTGTGGTAAGGTCTTTGGATTTTGCCTTAAAATGTGAAACTATATAAGGACATTGAACAGGGAAGAGTCAGGATCAGGTGTGACTGTTAGAAATATCCCTCTGGAGGCCGGGCACGGTGGCTCACACCTGTAATCCCAGCACTTTGGGAGGCTGAGGTGGGAGGATCGCTTGAGCCCATGAGTTTGAGACCAGCCTGAGTAACATGGCGAAACCCCGTCTTTACTAAAAATACAAAAATTAGCCGGGCGTGGTGGCACACACCTGTGGTCCCAGCTACTCAGGAGGCTGAGGTGGGAGAATCACCTGAGCACAGAAGGCAGAGACTTCAGTGGGCAGAGATCATGCCACTGCACTCCAGCCTGGGCAACCAGAGTGAGACCCTGTCTCAAAAAAAAAGAGAAAAGGAAAAGAGAGGAGAGGGGAAAAGAGAAGGGAAAATTAAAGAAAAGGAGAGGAGGGAAGGGGAGGGGAAGGGAAGGGAGGGGAGGGGAAGGGTGGGGAGGAGAGGGTTATCCCTCTGAGGTTGTCTGGCGGATGGGCTGGAGGTAGTGAGACCAGGGAGGATGATCCTAGCTGGGGAAGATGGGGCAGGGAAGTGGGGTGAAGAGGTGGGACAGGGAAGAGAGATTCAGGAGGTTGAAGGACGAAGGACAGGTCTTGGTGGCTGACTTGCGTGGGAGGTGAGTGGGAGGAAGCAAGAAGACCCCCAGCTTCAGGCTTCCCACAAGATGGGAAGACCGGGGGTGGGAGGTGGGAGCCTGGGTGTCTTGAAGCCACACAGGAGTGCACTTCCAGAATCTGCCACCAGAGGGCGGACAAGTGCTTCCGCCAGAGAGGGAGCTAGAGATGGACTCATCCTGGGGGACCAGGCAGGGTGGGGACCTGTGGTGCCCCTGGCCAAGCCAGGTCACCTCAGCCTACTCAGAGGCCAGGGGCCAGGCTTCCAATCCCAATTTTGGAGTAGCAGAGGGTGTTTGTTGACCGCAATGCCAGTATTCCCCAGGGGAGACTGAGTGTCCGTGCCCATGTCGGTGGGTGGACGCTAGGTCCGGTCTACATTGCTGGGTTTGCAGTGAATATGGTCGAGATGCTTTGCTTGGAGGCTACTGATGCCAAAGACCCAAGCACTCAGTTCTGAGATCACTGAGGCAGCAGGCTAGAGCTGCAGGTCGGGGAGGTTGGTACTCAGGCCAAAGGCCTATTCTGAAGGCAACTGGCTACAGGTCTCAAATTCTGGTGTTGAGTTATTGAGATGCTGAGACCAGAAGCTTCCATCTGGGGTGATCAAGACTAGGGTCCCAGGGCCAGAGGTGGTGGTTCATGCCTGTAATTCCAGCACTTTGGAAGGCCAAGACGCTTGAGCCCAGGAGTTCAAGATCAGCCTGGGCAACATAGTGAGACTCCATCAAAAAAATGAAAACCCGGCAAGTTGGGAGGTTGAGGCAGGCGGATCATGAGGTTAGGAGTTTGAGACCAGCCTGGCCAACATGATGAAACCTGCCTCTACTAAAAAAAAAAAAAAAAAATTATCCGGGCGTGGTGGCGCACGCTTGTAATCCCAGCTACTCGGGAGGCTGAGGCAGGAGAATGGCTTGAACCCAGGAGGTGGAGGTTGCAGTGATCCGCGTTCGCGCCATTGCACTCCAGCCTGGGCGAAAGAGCAAGACTCTGTCTCGAGAAAAAAATAAATAAATAAATAAAAATAAAAACAAAAAAACTAGAGTACCATTTCTCTGTCTCTCCTGAACAACCTTGAGATTCGAGGTTTGGTTTGGGTAGGAGAAATTGGAGGGCTTGCTGTCTCATCAAGGGGACAGAGCCCAAAGGTCTTGTCTATTTTGGTGACAGTCTGGGATCCAGCTGGCTGGTTGGAAGTGACAGATTGGGAATCTGGTTGTTTTGTTTGGTGGTATAGCCTGGGGTCCAGTTTCTGATTTGGGGTAACAGTAACTGGAGATCTGTTTGGGAGGCTGAGGTGGGAGGATTGCTTGAAGCCAGGAGTTTGAAAGCAGCTTGGGTAAAAAAATGAGGTCCCATCTCTACAAAAAAAAAAAAAATGAAAAAATTAGCTGGGCATGGTGGTGCATGCCTGTGGTCCCAGCTACTTGGGAGGCTGAGACAGGAGGGTCACTTGAGTCCAAGAGTTTGACGCTGCAGTGAGCTAGGATCATACGCTGCGCTCCAGCCTGGGAAACCCTGTCTTTAAAAAAGAAAATGGGTTCAGTTCTCAATTTTTTTTTTTTTTTGAAACAGAGTCTCGCTCTGTCGCCCAGGCTGGAGTGCAGTAGCGCGATCTCCGCTCACTGCAACCTCCGCCTTCTGGTTTCACGCCATTCTCCTGCCTCAGCCTCCCAAGTAGCTGGGACTATAGGCGCCCACCACCACGCCCAGCTAATTTTTTGTATTTTTAGTAGAGATGGGGTTTCACCATGTTAGCCAGGATGGTCTCAATCTCCTGACCTCATGATCTGCCTGCCTCGGTCTCCCAAAGTGCTGGGATTACAGGCATGAACCACCATGCCCAGCCCAGTTCTCTATAAGTGACAGATTAGGGACTTGCCTCTGGTTGGGGTGACAGGAACCAGTTGTTGGAGGTGGCAGACACTAATGTTCCTGTCTAGGTTGGGGCGATGGGGGCTGAGATTCTAAGGTCTGTTTTGGGGTGATAGACTGGGTTCTGATTGTCTAGTTTCTCATGACCAGGACTGGGACTTCTGGCACCTCCTTAGGGGTATTGGATATAGAGTCTTGGCTCTTTTGAGGTGACACTGGGTTGAGACTGAAATTTAAGGTTTGGGGTACCAGACTGAGGGTTTGATGACCAGTTTAGAACAACAGTAACTGGGGATCTGGTGAACTCCACTGTGGTATCTGATACTGGAGGTCTGGTTATCTCACTTTGGTGCCAGAGGCCACCAGTCCAATTACCTGGGTGGAGTTACAGAGGCCAAAAGACTGGCCAACTAATTTTGGCTGAAGACCAAAGCCCTGGGGGTCAGGGCCTTGGCTTGGAGTGGAAGACCTGGGGTGACCAGTTGGGGGGGTCAGGGCCTTGGCTTGGGGTGGAAGACCTGGGGTGACCACTTGGCTAGTTTGAGGCTGCAGCCATTATAGGTCTGGTTGCCTAGTTGGGGTAACAGACGGGGATCTGGTTGGATAGTATGGAATGCTGGAGATTGGGGTTCCAGATGTCCAGTTTGGGACAACAGAAGTGGGGGTTAGCCTGGGAAACAGCAAGACCCTGTCTCAATAAAAAATAAAAATAAATCAACCAGGCCTGGTGGTGCGTGCCTGTAGTCCCAGCTACTTGGGGAAGCTGAGGTGGGAGGATCATGTGAGCCCAGGAGGTCCAGGCTGCAGTGGGTTATGATCGCACCACTGCACTCCAGCCTGGGTAAAAGAATGAGACTCTTGTCTTGAAAAAGAAAAAAAAATAAAAAATAAACAGAAGTGGGGGTTTCTTTGCCTAGATTGGGGTGGCAGAATCAGGGGGTTCTGGTTTCTAATTTTGTGGGATTAAGACTGGGATCCCAGGACCTAGCCTGGGGCACAGAGACTGGGAAGTTGAATTCGGGGTGACAGGGGCTAGGAGGTTAGCTGCCTAGTTTGTAATGACAGATATTAGGGATCAGTTGTCCAGGGTGGGATGAAATGATAGGGGGTTCCAGGGTCTAGTTTAGGGTGGCATAGAATGGATGTTAGCTTGTCTCATTTGGCATGAGTGGGACGAGGGGTCTGGTCGTCTAGTTTAGGAGACAGACTGGATGGAGCCTGGTCGACCAGATGAAGAAGATGGGACTGTGGGCCCAGGTCTGTAGTCTGAGGTCACATTTTATGCAACGTGTTGCTCAACGTGGAGTGACAGAGCCTAGAAGCCTAGAAGTACAATTGTGCCGTTTGGGGTGGCAGTGTCTGGGGGTTGGTTGTCTAGGACTGTGAGACAGAGACTGGGTCCCAGGGCGATGTATTCAGGGTAACAGAGATGGAGCATTTGGTTTTATAGTTTTGTGGGGAGGAAACAGAGACCAGGGAACATGTGACCTCATAGACTCTGGAGGTCCAGTTGCCTAGTTTTGTGGGACAGAGGTTAGGATCCCTGGGTATATTTGGGGTGACAGAGACTGGGGTCTGGTTGTCTAGTGTTGAGTGACAGAAACTGGGGGTGCCAAGCAGTATTTGGGGCAAAGAAACTAGGGCTAGGTTGTCTAGTTTTACAGGACAGAGATGGGTCCCAGAGTATATGTGGGTGACAGAGACTGGGGATCTGGTTGTCTGCTTTTGGGAGACGGACTGGGGACCCTGCATGTATTTTGGGTAACAGAAATGGGGTCTGGTTGTATAGGTTATTATACAGAGATCATTGTCCCAGTACATTTGTGGGGTGACAGACTAGCTTGCTAATTTAATTTAATTTTTTTTTTTTTTTTTTTTTTTTTTTCTTTGAGACGGAGTCTTTCTTTGTCCCCCAGGCTGGAGTGCAGTGGCGCGATCTCGGCTCACTGCAAGCTCCGCCTCCCGGGTTCACGCCATTCTCCTGCCTCAGCCTCCCGAGTAGCTGGGACTACAGGCGCCCGCCAACACGCCCGGCTAATTTTTTGTATTTTTAGTAGAGACAGGGTTTCACCGTGTTAGCCAGGATGGTCTCGATCTCCTGACCTCGTGATCCGCCCGCCTCGGCCAATTTTTTTTTATTTATTTTTTTGAGCTGGAGTCTCGTTCTGTCAACAGGCTGGAGTGCAGTGGCGCGATCTCGGCTCACTGCAACCTCTGCCTCCAGGGTTCAAGCAATTCTCCTGCCTCAGCCTCCTGGGTAGCTGGGACTACAGGCATGCACCACCACACCTGGCTAATTTTTTGTATTTTTAGTAGAGATGGGGTTTCACCATGTTGGCCAGGATGGAGTCGATCTTCTGACCTCGTGATCCGCCTGCCTTGGCCTCCCAAAGTGCTGGGATTACAGGTGTGAGCCACCGTGCCTGGCCTTATTTTATTTTTTTGACAGAGTCTCACTCTGTCACCCAGGCTGGAGTGCAGTGGTGTGATCTCAGGTCACTGCAACCTCCACCCTCCTGGGTTCAAGCGATTCTCCTGCTTCAGCTTCTCAAGTAGCTGGAATTACAGGCACCCACCACAACGCCCGGCTAATTTTGTACTTTTAGCAGAGACGAGGTTTCACCATGTTGATCAGGCTGGTCTCAGACTTCTGACCTCAAGTGACCTGCCTGCCTCGGCCTCCCAAAGTGCTGGGACTACAGGCCTGAGCCACCACGCCTGGCCTATTTTATTTTATTTCATTTTTGAGACAGGGTCTTACTCTGTTGCCCAAGCTGGAGTGAGGTAGCACGATCATGGCTCACTGTGGCCTTGACCTCCCCGGGCTCAAGTCCCACCTAGGCCTCCTGGGACTACAGGCACGTGCCACCATGCCCAGCTAATTTATTTTGTTTTGTGTTGTTGTGATAGAGACAGGGTCCCACTATGTTGCCTAGGCTGATCTCAAACTCCCTGGGCTCTATCGCTTCTCGGCCTTTTGGCTAAGATCAAGTGTAGTATCAAACTCCCTGGGCTCATCCACTTGCCAATTAGTGGTGACAATTTAGGTCTTGTCTTATCTTGATGTGCCAGACATTACTCATCCATGTCATGTTTGGGGTGACAGAGACTACTGGTCTTGCTTTCTAGTTTGGGGTGACAGTGACTGGGGTCCTTTTGTCCAGGTTGAGCTGACAAAATTGAGCTGACAGTGATTGGGGCTCAGTTGTCCATTTAGGGGAGGCAGAGACTGGGATCAGTGGTCTAGTTTGGGGTGATAAGACCGGAAGTCAAGGCCCTGCCTCGGGGTAACAGAGATGGAGATACAGTTTCCCAGTTCAGGATGGCAGAGACTGCCTCGTTTGAGGGACAGAGACTCGGGGCTTAGTTGCGCAGCTGGAGGGATGAGGCTGAGGGGTGCCTGTTTTGGCTTGGGGCGGCAGGAGCTGTCATTTCAGTCCTCTAGCCTGGGGCGCAGAGTCCAGGGTGCTGGTCCCTTCTAAACATGGCTGAGCCTGAGAGTGCTGATGCCTGAATGTTCCTGGGACAACTGAGTCAAGGGTTTCCTGTACTCAGGTGTGGGGTCTCTGAGTGAGTGTGGCCAGCGGTGTGGAGCTTTGTGTGAAGGTCACTGAAGCTGGGAGTCTGGGTATTTGGAATGGAGGTGTCAAGAGGTCAGGGCCCCAGGACTCAGGACCCACTGGAGGAGTGCTTCATGTCTGTGACATGGAGGGCCAGTGTTTTCAAAGCACCTCCACACCTGTGGGTGGCAGTGATAGAGACCCCTGGGGGAAGATGGAGACTGGGGCTCTAATGGCTGGCCTAGGGGTCGCTGTGGCTGGGGCACAGGTATCCTTGGGATCTCTGGCCCTGGAGACCCACTGCCCTTTACTGAACACAAGAGGATCCTGTGGGTCTAAAGCCTAGTCTGGGCCGGGTGCGGTGGCTCACGCTTGTAATCCCAGCACTTTGGGAGGCTGAGGCAGGTAGATCGCCTGAGGTCAGGAGTTTGAGACCAGCCTGGCCAACGTGGTGAAACCCCATCTCTACTAAAAATACAAAAATTAGCTGGGGTGTGGTGTGCGCCTGCAATCCCAGCTACTTGGGAGGCTGAGGCAGGAGATTCGCTTGAACCTGGGAGGTGGAGGTTGCAGTGAACCAACATTGCACCACTGCACTCCAGCCTGGGCAACAGAGCGAGACTCCATCTCCAAAAAAAAAAATAAAATAAAATAAAATAAATAAAAATAAACCAGCTGGGCTGTAGTCCCAGCTAGTCCCGCCAAGGCAGGAGGATCCCTTGACGGCAGGAGTTCAAGACTAGCCTGGGCAACATAGTGAGACCCCAGCTCTAAAACAAAAAACAAAAAAATTAGCTGGGCAGGTGGCAACTGCCTGCAGTCCCAGCTATTCAGGAGGCTCAGGGAGGACCTCTTGATCCCAGGAGTTTGAGGCTGCAGTGAGCCATGATTGCACCATGATTGCACTCCAGCCTGGGTGACAGAGCAAGACCCTATCTCAAAAAAAAAAAAACCCTAGTTTGGGGGCAAATGGTTGGTTGTGGTAGTCAAGATGCATTGTTTATGGGTGACTAACACTGAGGACTCAGATTTTCACTTTGAAACGATGGATGCTGGGGCTCAAGATCCTGAATTTGGAGTGCCTGGAATTCCTCCTGCCCAGTTCTGGGCGCGTGTGAGCCCTTGTTCCTGTTTTGGGACACCCAACGCCCGGCTCTAGATGTCTGCAGTTGTGTGGCTTCGTCACTGAGGCCAGGGACGGGGGCTACTGACGCCCACATTAGTGACGACAGTGGGGGCCTACTGTCTAGATTAGAAGTGACTTCCTGCAGCATTTCACCTGTCATGTTTGGGGCGAGTCAGTTCAGAGACTCAGGTGTCAAGTCTAGGGTGACTGGTTTTGAGGTTTAGCGGTGACCGAGGTTGGCAGCCCACATGTTGATTTGGGGGTCCTACTGATTACCTTAGGGCTGACTGAAGTTTGGAGCTCACTTGCCTAGTTTGGGGGTCACTGAGCCTGGGTGCCCCAGGCCCTAGTTTTGGGGACGTCTGAGACTGGGAGGCCATATGCAAAGTGTGTGGGTGGGTGGCTGTGGAGCTCAGATGCCTATTTTGAGAGTGACTTTTTGTGGTTTTGCTGACCTTGAGGCCCTGAAGGTTAATTTAGGGGTGAGTGAAACTATGGGCCTGTATTCTTTTTTTTTTTTTTTTTTGGAAATGGAGTCTCACTCTGTCCCCCAGGTTGGAGTGCAGTGGCGCGATCTTGGCTCACTGCAACCTCTGCCTCCCCGGTTCAAACAATTCTCCTGCCTCAGCCTCCCAAGTAGCTGGGACTACAGGCGCACGCTGCTACACCCAGCTAATTTTTTTGTATTTTAGTAGAGACGGGGTTTCACTGTGTTGCCCAGGCTGGTCTCAAACTCTTGAGCTTAGGCAATCCGCCCGCCTTGGCCTCCCAAAGTGCTAGGATTACAGGCGTGGGCCACCATGCCCGGCCGGTGGGCCTGTATTCTAATCTGGGAACAAATTAAGGCTGGGACCCTAAATCTAA
The DNA here is from genome assembly GCF_028878055.3 of Symphalangus syndactylus. Taxonomy (NCBI): domain Eukaryota; kingdom Metazoa; phylum Chordata; class Mammalia; order Primates; family Hylobatidae; genus Symphalangus; species Symphalangus syndactylus. Next base: position 20,542,428 of record NC_072439.2, read on the forward strand.
AATAGAGGTGACTTAGCATGATGTTCAGTTAGGGGGTTCTGAGGCTGGGGGTGTGGTTCAGAGCCCAAGTTTGGGGCTCAAATCCAAAATGCCTTAGATTGTGGGTAGTTGTGGCAAAACATTCAGATGTCTAGTGCAGGGGTGTATAATCCTGGCTGCCTAGATGTTGAGGTTGGGATGACCATTTGAGAGCCTGAACATCAATCTGGGGTGACAGCTGGGGCCCAGATGTCCCTCAGCAGATCCAGTGCCAAGCTGGGGTTGTGTCATCAGATGCCTCCTGGGAGTGTCACTCTCATGTATGAGAAGCCCATCTTTGGGAGGTTAAGAGAAGGCAATCAGATGTCTGGTTTGAGGGCTACTAGTTATGAGTTCCTAACATTTATATACAATTTAGGGCTCACTGAGTCACAAGACCTACTTGCCAGGGTTTGTGGTTCTTTGTACCTAGTTTGGGGTGATGGAGTTTGGGGTGTTGTTCCTTTTTTTTTTTTGAGACAGAGTCTTGCTCTGTCACCCAGGCTAGAGTGCAGTGGTGTGATCTCGGCTCACTGCAACCTCTGCCTCCCAGGTTCAAGCCATTCTTGTGCCTCAGCCTCCTGAGTAGCTGGGATTACAGGCACCCACCACAATGCCCAACTAATTTTTGTATTTTTAGTAGAGACAGGGTTTCGCCATGTTGGCCAGGCTGGTCTTGAACTCCTGACCTCAAGTGATCCGCCCACCTGGCCTCCCAAAGTGCTAGGATTACAGGTGTGAGCCACCGTGCCCGGCCCTGGGTGTTGTTCCTTAGTGTGGGAATGTCTGAGGATAATCACCCAGATACCTAGTTAGGGGTGACTGACACAGAGACTCAGATCCTCGGGGAGGCTCAATTACAATACACATCTGAGCTTTCACCCCCACTCATAAGAGTTAGAGACACAACCCCAGCTTGGCACTGGATCTGCTGAGGGACATCTGGGCCCCAGCTGTCACCCCAGATTGATGTTCAGGCTCTCAGATGGTCATCCCAACCTCAACATCTGGGCAGCCGGGATTATACACCCCTGCACTAGACATCTGAATGTTTTGCCACAAGAGTTAGAGACCATACCTGTTGTCCCAGTTACTTGGGAGGCTGAGGCAGGAGGATCACTTGAGCCTGGGAGGTTGAGGCTACAGTAAGCTGAGATCATGCCACTCCAGCTCCAGCCTGGGCAATAGAGCAAGACCCTGTCTTAAAAAAAAAGCCTGTATTAGGAGTGGCTTAAATTGTTTGTTTTTTTTTTTTGACAGAGTCTCGCTCACTCTGTCGCCCAGGCTGGAGTACAGTGGCGCGATCTCGGCTCATAGGAAGCTCCACCTCCCGGGTTCACGCCATTCTCCTGCCTGAACCTTCCGAGTAGTTGGGATTACAGGCGCCTGCCATCACGCCTGGCTAATTTTTTTTTTTTTTTTTTGTATTTTTAGTAGAGACAGGGTTTCACCGTGTTAACCAGGATGGTCTCAACCTCCTGACCTCATGATCCGCACGCCTCGGCCTCCCAAAGTGCTAGGATTACAGGTGTGAGCCACTTTGCCTGGCCCCCACCCTTTTTTTTTTTTTTTTTTTTTTCGGAAGAGGTCTCACTGTCGCCCAGACTGGAGTGCAGTGGTATCATCATAGCTCACTACAGCCTTGATCTCTCAAACTCAAGCAATCCTCCCGCTTCAGCCTCCTGAGTAGCTGGGATTAAGCCGTGCACTACCACGCCTAGCTATTTTATCTTTTGTAGAGATGAGGTCTTGGTATGCTACTCAGGCTGGCCTGCAACTCCTGGGCTCAAGGGATCCTCCTGCTTCGGCCTCCCAAAGTGCTGGGATTACAGGTGTAAACCACCGCGTCCGGCCTATTCTTGTCTGTTACCAGGTCCCTTAACATAGATTGAGGGCCCACCCCAGCAACTCAGGATAATCCCATCTCAAGATCCTTCATTTAATTGCATCTGAATAGACTCTTCCTGTAAGGTCACATTAGCAGGTTCTGGGGTTAGGATGTGGACATACTTTTTGGGGCGCCACCATCCAACCTACTGTGAGGGTGTTTGAGGCAGGTACTCTAAATCCCAAATTCAGGTCTCTCTGATTATGAGCTTCTCGGTGTTTGGATTAGGAAGACTGACCTTGAGGGTCAGCTCCACATACCTGATTTGGGGGTTCTTGACTTGCCTACTTCTGGGGGTAACAGCCTATGGCGTGCTTAGTGTAGGGTGACTGAAGTTTGGGGACAAGAGGGGTAGTTTGGAGATCTGAGCTTCAGTGCCACAGAGTCCTCCTAACTTTGGGGGTGTCTGAGGTTGGGAGGCTAGATGCTGAGTTCGTGGGGTAACTTAGAGGGGTCTCTAACTCTTATGAGTGGGGGTGAAAGCTCAGATGTGTATTGTAAGGGCAGGTGATGCTGGAATTCCAGGTGCCAAGTTGGGGGGCTTATAAAGCTGCTTGTTGACCGGGAGTGGTGGCTCATACCTGTTGTCCCAGTTACTTGGGAGGCTGAGGCAGGAGGATCACTTGAGCCTGGGAGGTTGAGGCTACAGTAAGCTGAGATCATGCCACTCCAGCTCCAGCCTGGGCAAGAGAGCAAGACCCTGTCTTAAAAAAAAAAAAAAAAAAGGCCAGGCGCAGTGGCTCACGCCTGTAGTCCCAGCACTTTGGGAGGCCGAGGCGGGCAGATCACCAGGTCAGGAGATCGAGACCATCATGGCTAACACGGTGAAACCCCATCTCTACTAAAAATACAAAAAAATAGCCAGGTGTCACGGTGGCTCACACCTGTGATCCCAGCACTTTGGGAGGCTGAGGCAGGCAGATCATGAGGTCAGGAGATCGAGACCATCCTGGCTAACACAGTGAAACCCTGTCTCTACTAAAAATACAAAAAAATTAGCCAGGTGTGGTGGTGGGCACCTGTAGTCCCAGCTATTCGGGAGGCTGAGGCAGGAGAATGGCGTGAACCCAGAAGGCAGAGCTTGCAGTGAGCCGAGATCACGCCACTGCACTCCAGCCTGGGCTACAGAGCGAGACTCCGTCTCAAAAATAAATATATAAATAAATAAATAGCCAGGCATGGTGGTGGGCACCTGTAGTCCCAGCTGCTCAGGAGGCTGAGGCAGGACAATAGCGTGAACCCAGGAGGCGGAGATTGCAGTGAGCTGAGATGGCGCCGCTGCATTACAGCCTGGGCGACAGGGAGACTCCGTCTCAAAAAAAAAAAAAAAAAAAAAAAAAAAAAAAAAAAGGTGGTTGGTCCACATGCATAGGTTAGGGTGACCAATGAGTCTGGACACAAGGTTTAGGGGTGATGCTACGTAGAGACCTACATGACTAGTGTTAAGGTGACTTGCTGGGGCATTTCTGAGGTTCCTTGGTTTAGTGGAAACTGAGTCTGGGGAGCCAGATGTCTAGTTTGGGGGAGCCTTAGGGTTGGTGAGGCCCAGATCCTCATTTTGACTTGAGTCTGAGGATCCAGTTGTCACGTTTGGGGTTGCCCAGTTTAAGGGTGTCTGAATTTCAGTCCCATTTTCTAGTTCGTATGTGTTGAGAATGGGGTCACATGCTGAGTGGGTGATAGCAGCTGGGGCCTATTTTTGTAGATCGTGGGTGGTGTATCTTGGGGTCCTGATGAGGTTCAATGAGGAAAGTCTAGTTTAGGTGTGCCAAATGTGGGGCCCCAACGTCTAACTTGGGAGTGACAGTATGGGGGAATAAATGCCTAGTTTGGGGGGGCTTGTGGTTACTGATGCTTATTTTGGGGTGATTGAGCTAAGGTCCATTTCCCTTATTCTCTGTCTTGGGCTGGAGGACTTGTTTGGGGGTGAATGGAGCTGGGCCCCAGAATCCTCATTTTGGGGTGTCTGGGGCTAGGCTGGGTTATCACCTTCTGTGTTTGTGAGTCCAGGTAGCCATTCACTCGGCCTGGGGTGATCCAGGCCCATGTCTAGCTCTGATCCCAGGGGTCTTCAGTCCATGTGAGGGCTTCAGAGGGAGGGTAGGGGTTCGAAGTCCTGGTTTGTGGGTATCTAGATGCCTCCTTTAGGGAATCTCAGACTAGGGTCCTGAGGTCCTAGGGATCTAGTCCCAGGGGCTGGGGGAGCCAACCCCAGTGCTACCCCCCAAGGCTAGGCCTCTCCTGGGGGTGTTCGGGGAGGCAGTCCATTTGTGGGTGACCGACTTGGGGGAATAGGTGGTCCTGGTGGGGACTGATCGGGGCTAGGCGTGGTGGGGGTGGGGGCGCTGCTGCGCGGAGCCGGCTGAGCCCCCGGGGCTGGCTGCAGCGGGGGTTCCCGCGGGAAGCGGAGCGCGGCGGGGCAGCCGTCGGCGGGAGGGCGAGCGCCGGAGTGACAGGAGAGGAAGAAAAATGGGCCGAGAAATCAGAGTGGACGCGCGGGGGGCGCGAGTCCGGGAGCCGGCGGCGGCGGCGGCGACGGGCGGGGTCCGTGCTCTCTGCCTCGGGGGACGCCGCCCCCTCGCCTTCCCGAATCCCCGCCCTTGGAGGCCGGGGCCGGCGATCCGACCCCCTCCCCTAATTCCAATCCTGCACCCTCTCCCAGCCACTCCCGCCTTGTTCCAGTCCCGCCACTCCCATCTTCCAGGTCCCCTCTCGCGTCCCCGACGGCCCCCTCCCGCTTTCTCTTTTCCTTCGGGGACTTCTATTCACGTTCTCCGCGTTCCGAGCCCTCCCCGCCGCATTCTCCTGCCCACTCCGCCTGCGTTCTAGCTGAGCCACCCACGTTCTAAACTGGCTCTGCGACCGAACCCCGTTCCCCTCCATTCCCTGAGCCCCCTCCCCTTTCCTGAATCTGTCCCTGCCTTCCAGTCGTCTTTTCTCAGCAGCCCCCGGGATCCCCCCCACGTCCCCTCCAAAGGTTTTAAGCGGAAATGGGGCGCGCGGCGGCGGGGGAGGGGCGGGGCGGGGGCGGCGGCCAATGGAGCGGGAAGCAGGACAAATGAGGCCCGGCCCGCGCGGCCGACAGGCCCCTCCATCTTCCCATTAGCGCCTAATGGCCCCCCCGCCGCCGCCTGATGAAGATTTATCGGCCCCGGAACCCCCGCCCCTCCGCCCCCGGGCTCCCCGCGCCCGCCAGGCCTCGCCCCGCCCCCGCCCGCGCGGACACCTGATGAAGCCGTCACCGCGGGGGAAGGGGGCGCCCGAGATGTCTCTCGGCCGAGACCCGACGAGACAGGCGCGCAGAGACGCCGAGGGGCGGCGAGGAGAAAGTTCCGGGGCCGCGGAGTCGGGGTCCTCGAGACGGAGTGGAGGGGAGGGTCTGACCCGCAGCCGAGGAAGCTCCCAACTGTGAATCCAACCCTAGTGCTGTGTCCAAGAGTCCGGCGCGGGTGGGAGAGGGGGGCGGCTGCCCCGAAGGACCAGGCAGGGTTTTCAGGCATCCGAGGGAGGTTAGAGGTGGGGGCCCGGAAGCCGGGTCCTGCGACAGAAGTGGACTCCCGACCAAGCTGGGACCAGGAGGGGCGGGGACCTGGACTCAGGGGTCTGAGGGAGGAAGCTGTGGGGTGGCCCGGACTCCTGGGTGTGACGGAGGAGGGAGGGGCGGGAGGCCTGGACTCCTGGGTCTGAGGGAGGAGGGGCTGGGGGCCTGGACTCCTGGGTCTGAGGGAGGAGGGGCTGGGGGCCTGGACCCCTGGGTCTGGGAGAGGAAGGTCTAGGGGCCTGGACTCCTGGGTCTGAGGGAGGAGGGGCTGGAGGCCTGGACTCCTGGGTCTGAGGGAGGAGGGGCTGGGGGCCTGGACTCCTGGGTCTGAGGGAAGAGACTGCTGGGGCCTGGATTCCTGGGCCTAATGGAGGAGGGGCTGGGAGCCTGGACTAGGTCTTGGGGGAAGAGGAAGCTGGGGTTTTAGACTCCTGGGTCTGAGGGAGGAGGGGCTGGGGCCTGGAATCTGGGGCCTGGGGGAAGGAGGAGGCTGGGAGCCTCCACTCCTGGGCTCTAGGCCGGGAGCTTGGCTCTGGGGGGCTGGGTTGGGAGGCCCCTGATTGATTTCTGTTTACTGGCTGTCCCCGCAGGCGGAAGAGCGAATCGCGCCCCATCCATCAACAGGCTCGCAGCCTCCCTAATAAAAACATTTTACTCCTAAATGATCTCGAACTAATTAACTCAAAGTGTTAATTAAAGTTTGCGCAGACAGCATTGTCATCAGGGAGGGCGGTGGATCCATCTTCCTGAGAAAGAGACAGGGTTTGGGGGGGCTCCCATCCCCCTCACTGCTGAGCCCTGTCCACTGCTCCGCCCTGTGGCCTCCAACCTCCCCTGGGGGCTCTCCGCATCTGTCCCCACTCTCAAGCTCTTCTCTGAGCTCTTCACTGGTCTGGCTCTCCCATCTCTCACTGTCAGCCTGTCTCTGAGTTTCTGTGTCTCTGTCTCTTGCCAGAATGCTGCGTCCCCAGGGTTTCCACCTCCGGCTCATGTGGTGCTTTTATGTGTCTATGCGTTGGGGTTATGTGTGTGGACCACGTATATGTGTCAGAGTTTGTATGGGACACACATCTATGTCAGAGGAGATGCATGGTGGCTTGTGTGTGCACATGTGTGTTTGAACCCGGGGTGTATGTGTTAAGAGTTTGCATGGGCACAGGCATGTATGAGCCCAGAGCTGTATATGTGTCTGAACATGTGGTCCATACAGAAAGGCAGGCTGTGGGACCCGACCCGGTGTCCCTCAGATAGTGTTTGAGGACCTCTAGGGGCCCCTTGCTTGGCAGGCCAGGCAGGAGCAGGGGCTGTAGGTGCACTGGGTGGGCAAGGGACCAAGCTCAAGTTCACTGGGCCCCTCTCCCCTTCCCCCCTCTCCTATAGTCCACCGCCGGCAGGGCCAGGGAGCCCAGGCCAGGACAGGCCACCAGGCCATGGGCACTGGTGGGGTGGCTGGCTGGGCGGCCCCAGTGTGAGCTCATATATCAGGGCTGACAGGCTCCAAAAGCCCCGGAATTAAAACCTAAATCGAATATTGATCACCCGCTCCGGCCGTGGCGCCCACGACGCCCCCCCCAGCTCCCTCGTGCTTGCTCCCTGCTCCCTGGTTCTCAGGCGTCACCGCTGTCCTGTCTCTCTGTCTTTCTTGCCTCCTCTCTCCCCAGCTTCTCCACACCCAGGCCTTCCTCTAGTGGCCCCAGCAGGTGCCCCCTCAGGCAGAGACAGAGACAGAGGCTGAGAGAGACACAGGGACATGCAGATGCAGAAAAGAGACCCAGACACAGAAATAGTTCAACACAGACCTGCAGACAGACCCAGAGCAGGCAACACACAGACAGACAGACAGACACAGCACACAGTCATCCACAGCCACACCCCAAAAGTCACACTGATACTCACACACACCACACAAAAATGCTGCCCACAGGACGCACATACAGATAGTGCCAGACAGACAGGCAGGCAGACAGATACCCAGAGGCCCACAGAGTTACCGTCACACGCAGGGTCACTGAGACCTGAGTGTAGTGACACAGGGACAATTGCAAAGCAAGTTACACCATGGGCAGAGTGAGACAGAAGATACACAGTCATATATGCAGGCAGACACAGAGACACACTGAGCTCCCGAATGGCAGGGAACACACTCCCTGTCTGCCCATTTGCACTGATCCTGACACAGCGGCCACCTCCCTCTGACTCAGCCCCCAGACACCACCCCCACTCTTGGATCAAGAACCCAGAAAGCCCCGCTGCATGGGGAGGAGGCTCCTAGACCTCATCCCCCAAATCTGAGCAGCCCCTTCCATGTCCCAAAGGTCCGGGCTGGTTCAGGAAGGTAGCTGGAGAGATGGACCCCAGAGAGGGCAAGGATTCCCCAGCCAGAGAGGGACAGGGACAGGGACAGGGCCAAAGTCATGCTGTCCAGGGAAGGCCCAGGGATCCAGGGTTCTAGTCTCTGAGACCACCTGTAGGATTGAGGCGAGACAGTGGGAATAACTTCCCCAGACCACTAGGGCTGGGGCTCCCCAGAGTGAGCAGGGGTGCTGCCCCACCCCCACCCCCACCCTGAGGCTTCCCGGCTGGGGCGGGCAGCATCGGAGGCGGGTGGTGGCGGCTGCCTGGGAGAAGATGAATCTTTCATGAGTGATTTGCGGCCGCCTCTTCTCGTCCCGTGTTGTTTAATGTTTCAATTTGGGCGAAAGCAAAACATTCAATCAGGCGGATTAAGTGCGTAATGCGTCTCATCGCTCAATCTGTCGCCTCCGCCGGGCAGCCCACCGGGTGGGGGGGGGAGGCTGGGAGGGGGTGGCAGGCAGAGACCCCGGCCAGGGGAGCCTGTTCCCCAGCACCTCTCCTAGGCTTTGCCACACGGAGCCCCTCAGCCTGGAATCCCCGCCGGGCTCCAGGCTCCCCCCACATACCGCTCTCTGCTTCATCTCCGGGTGTCCACTTGGCTTGGGGAGCCCTGATTTCTCCGCATCCCTCTGTCTCTCTGTGTGTGACCACCTCTCTCTCTCTCTGTCCACCTCTTTCTTCTGGGTGTGTCTGCTGTTCCCTCCGATGTCCGTCTGTCTCTCCGTGAGTGCCTGCCCTTGTCCCTGTCCACCTGTCCTCTTCGCTGCCTGTTCTCTGGGTTTTCTCCCTCCTTTAGACCTAGCCCCCGTCCCTCTGTCACTGTCCATCTGTCCATATGGCTCCCGCCCTGTCTCTTCTACTGTCTGTACCCAGGTCTCGCCAGCCCACCTCTGTCTGTCCAAGAGTCTCTCTGTCACCCTCACCCTCTGCCTGCCGTCTGCTGCAGACCCCCTGTGTCCTCCAGTCCATCTCCAGTTCTAGCCCCGAAGTCACTCCCCGGTCTCTCTCTTTCTTCTCCACCAAGGTCTGAGTCCTCAATCCTGTTGGCCTGACCCCAGCCCACTTCTCTATTCATCTTTGTCCCTGTCTGTGTCTGCCTGTCTGTCCACCCATCTCCTCCTTCTCTCTTCCCTCCTCTCTCTCTCCCTCTCCCCTGTCTCTGCTCCCACTTGGGTCAGTGCCTCTGGCTTCCCTCCTTGACCTGTCAGTTCCCTGTCCCTGGTCTGGCCTAATCTCCATGTCCACTAGGGGGCAGCAGGCGCAGGCTTTTCTGGAGGGGAGGCTGCCGATGGCACAGGGGCTTCCCAGCCAGCCCTGTTACTTACTTGTCTGCTGACCATCCTGTCCATGGGGTGTCCCAGCCCCACCCCCTCCTCCCTCAGACCCAGGAATCCAGGGCCCCACCCCTCCTCCCTCAGGCCCAGGGGTCCAGGCCCCCAGCCCCTCCTCCCTCAGACCCAGGAGTCCAGGCCCCCAGCCCCTCCTCCCTCAGACCCAGGAGTCCAGGCCCCCAGCCCCTCCTCCCTCAGACCCAGGAGTCCAGGCCCCCAGCCCCTCCTCCCTCAGACCCAGGAGTCCAGGACCCCACCACCACCCTCCCTCAAACTCAGGAGTCCAGGTCCTCAGGCCCTCCTCCCTCAGACCAGGAGTCCAGGCCCCCAGGCCCTCCTCCCTCAGACCCAGGAGTCCAGGCCCCCAGCCCCTCCTCCCTCAGACTCAGTGGGTCCAGGCCCCAGCCCCTCCTCCCTCAGACCCAGGAGCCCAGGATCTGAGACCATCCTCCCTCAGACCCAGGAGTACAGGTCCTGGGTCATCTTCTCTCTCAGAACCCAGGGGTCCTATCCTCTACCCGCCTCCTCTCTCTTCCTCCCAGGCAGCCTGTGACCTGCTCAGGGATAAATGGAGATTTCAGCTGGGGACTGACAGGCACTAACCAGAAATGTTGTCACCATTGCCTGCTGCTGAGACCCAAGGGGCTGGGAGACCAGGTACCCATAGCATGTGCAGGCACACGGACAGGGACACGAACAGATCGTGTGTGTGTGTGTGTGTGTGTGTGTGTGTCCAGGAAACACAAATGTAATGGGATATGGGATTCAGTCAACATGCAAGGACACACACAGACACCAGCCAGCACACATGCACACCAGAACTCAGGGACACACACACACACACACACTCACACTCACACACACACACACACACACTCACACACACACATACACACACGCCGAGCTTCTCCCCATTCAGGGCAACTGACTTTGGGGACAGCATAGGTAGGACAGGAGGGTCTCCCCAAACTCTCATCTCCAGATCTGCCCTCAGCCCCAACCCCTCAGCCTTTGCCCTTCTCCTGGCACCCTTGCCCCTTCCTCCCCACTTCCTGGCAGGTTCTCAGCCTCTTGGCCCCTCTCCTACCCTCTGCCCCCCACCCCTCCACTCTGCCTCTCTGGCCTCTCCTCTGCCAGGCTCGCTTTTCTCTGTTGCTCATGCTCCCCACACCCTTCAGCCCCTCTCCCCAATTCCCTAAGTTCCTGTTTCTTAGCCTCTCACTTCTGTGTGTCTGTCTGTCTGTCATCAGTTTCTGCTGCCCAGTCCTCCATCTGTCTTTTTCTCTGAATTGTCTTTGTCCATTTCTTTGCTCCTCTGTAGCCAGTTAGTAACATCTGGGGTTTTCTCTCTGAGCCACTCTGAATTTTTCTCTCTGTAGCCCTTTCTTAGGGTGTCTCTGCTCTCTGAGTCTCTCTGAATGTCTCTGTCAGTCCCTGTGTCTCTCTATAACTCTAGGCTTTGCAGTCTTCAAGTTTCTCTCCATGTCTCTGCATCTCTGCATCTCTCTTCTCTCTCCCATCTCTCTCACTGTTTCTCTCTGTCTCCCTGTCTCTGTCTCTCTGTCCATCCATCTCTCTCTCTCCCAGCCCCTCCCTCCCTCCCCCTCTCTCCCTCTCTGTCTCACTCTTCGCCTCTCTTTTCTCTCTCAAGTGTTTTCAATTTTATTCTGAGTGGAATTAACTACCCCTGATGTCAAATTGCCGCCGAAATCGATAATAATATCTTTACAAAAGAGGATATTCTTCTCTCGGAGAACGGCCTCTGAAAAATGGAAAATTTAGTCGAAATTGATTCATTACTTGACACTTTATAGAACGGCTGCGTATTGATCGCACCTGTCATGTCCCATCTCCCCTAATCGAAGCTGAAGGCCGGCTCCGATGCCTGCTATTTTTCATAATTCCACCGCAGCCGACAGCTCCACAAACACCACCGCTCGCTCAGCCTCCGCCTCCCCGGGCCGGCCGCCACTGCGCGCCCTCGGCCTGGCCCTGGCCCCGCCGGCCGCACTGCACGGCCGTCCCTCCGTCCATCTGCTCACCAATTCTGCAGACGCCCTGTGTCCGTCCTCCCCTCCTTCCTGGCCACTCTCCCCTTCTGTCTGTCTGTCCCTCCTGCCCCAGCCCCGAGCCCTAAGTCTGTCTGTCTGTCCTTTTCTTGGACCAGCCCCCACATCTGTCCCCAGTCTTCCAACACCCTCGCCCATCCTTTCCCTCACCCTTGTCTGTCTGTCTGAATTCCCGCCCCCAGGCACACGCCCTGGCTGGCTGCCTCCCCCTGCTCTCCTGGCTCCCATCTGTCCTGTGTCTGTCCATCTGCCCTCCTTGCACCTTGTTTGTCCCAGGCCTTCATCCTTCTACCTTCCAGGCCCCTCTCAGTCCATCTTCTCCTACCCGGGATAGGGGGTGGGGAGAGGGAGGGGTGGTCATGCTGTTTGTTTGCACCCCTCTCCCAGCTGACTGGACTCCCCCATTCCCTCTGCTCTCCCCGACATCCACAGCAGCGTGGCTTGGCCCAGCTCCAGCCCCGGCTCCCCTGGGACTCCCCGTCTTTCTCCCTAGCCCCTCTCTGCCTGGTTTCTCCTCACCTCCCTCCCTCCCTCCTCTCTTTAACGTCCTCTCCCTGCCTCCCTCCTCCCCCTCCCTCCCTCCCTGCCTCCTCCCCAGGCCCTGTGGGCTAGGCTTTGCCCTCAGCAGGGACCCAGAGATGAATCAGGCACAGGCCCTGCCCACAGGGAGCCTCAAGCCCCGAGGGATCGGGGATGGTGGGCAGTCACACTGGGCCAGAGGACACAGTGGTAGGGTGGGCCCTGCTCTGGGAGGACGCAGCGCCGTGTAGGCAGGGCGCTTGTCTGCGAAAGCTCCTAGTCTAATACGGAGGCAGGGGGGAGGGCAGGGCGGCCTGGTGGTTAAGAACACAGACCCCTCGGCCAGGCTGCTTGGCTCCAGGTCCCCTTCAATGCTAACTAGCTGTGTGACAGTCAGCAAGTGATCCTGTGCCTCAGTTTCCTCATCAGTAAAGTGGGGGTGACGCTTATAACAGCATCTACCTTTTAGAGTTGTGCCATGAGACTTGCTTGAATTAATCTGTGTATAGAGTTTAGGCCAGTGCCGGGCACCAGGCAAATCCCATTAAATGGTCCTTGTCATGACTATTGACATGCTGGGATTTGGGCCCCATTCAACCTCCCCCACCCACACCACCCCTACCTCCCCTTTTGCTCTTGTGGTTCCGGGAGGGCTGCAATGGTGGGGAGGGAGTTGAGATGGAATCTTGGGGTGGGGGGCTCCTGGTTTCACCCTCTGTCACCTTTAGTGCTTTCAGCTGCACCAGCAGGCATCTTTGTTAAAAGCAATCTCGAGAGAGCCGACAGCCCTCACGGAGGGGTCCTCTTGCTCTTGGGGGTTTCAAGAGTCTAGCGGATATTATAGACCCCAGAGGTATGCTCTCTCCTTCATGGGTAATAAATTCAGTCCACTGGGTGTTAGAAGCTGGTGAGGGTATTCTCCTGCTCCCTCTCTCTCTGTCTCCCCCTCTCCTAGGGGGCATTAAACACCCTGAGGGCGTCCTCTCTCAGTAGGGTATTAACTACAGTCTTCTGCTGCTGCAGCCTCCCTGGGGATGTTAAGTACAGCTTAATGATCCCCCTCCTGTGAGATGCTTCCTTCAGCCAAGTAGGCAGTGTTGGCAACACTGCTAACGAGGGAACGTGTGCCCCTGCCGGCCGTGGGGGTGCTGTGCAGTGAGGGGTCTCTTTCACTGAGCACCTACTATGTGCTTTACACAGCACTGCACGCTGTGGTCTCCTTCTCACGAATCCTCTCGAACCCTAGGACTCAGAGAGGGAGCATAAATTACCCCAAAATGCACAGCCCCCACAGTTGTTCCAGAAATCAAGATGGTGTCTTCTGGGGGTGGGGGGTGCTGAGGGTGTTCTAAACAGTCAGACGGGTGCTGTTCCCATTCCTACCAGTGTGTGGGATGCACAGGGCAATGGATCCTGGCCCCCCTATCCCGGCCCCAAGAGCATCAGAGCTCTCCTTGGGGGGATCCTCCCCACCCTCTGATTGGGCATTGCAAGCCCCTCAAAGGTGTTAACATTACAGTCCGGGTGTTTCTGACACCTGGGGACGTTTTCCTGTCTCCCAGAGGGGCGTGGTTTAGAGATAAAGTCTTAAAGCCCCATTGACTGATGGTCTTTACTATCTTAAGGGTGTCCCTCACATTCCAAAGATGTTCTATTTTCCAGTAGGGTGTCGTGTATGGTGTGATAAACTGTATCTCTCCAGAGGATGTCCTACCTTACTGAAGGGTGTTATCTACAGTCAATTGAGCTCTTTCGGCTTAGAAGGTGTTCTGTCCCTCTTCACAGGGGTTTAATGGTCATGAAATGCATTCCAGTTGGTGTACTTGAAGCCTTGATGGTGTCCCAGCTCTCTTGAAGGGTGTAGCCAAGGAGTCGTATCTACCCAGAGGGTGTCACCTTTCTCCCAAAGGGTGTCCTGTGTGGGAGGAGTCCTGCCCTACAGAGGGTGTTCCGGAACCTCCTCCTTGGCTTTCAGAGCCAGGCACTGGGCAGGTAGAGGGGGGATGCTCTCTGTAGTGTGCTGGCTGTTACAGATACACTCAGAGATAGACACAGATACACATACACAGACCTGCCATCTATACACGCGGCACACACGTGCGTACCGTAATACAGGAAGTGGGAACACACGACCCATACATGGAGACATTCAGGCACACGCACAGAAACATATGCACACTGTAGCTGGTGACCTGTGTTCAAGTAGGCTGTGGACAGTCCCGGGGCTGTTATGGACACCCAGAGGACCATGGCTCTGGGGAAAAGGGTCGTAAATGGAGCCCAGTGAAGCCTGTTGGCTCCTTGAAAGAATGTTCCCTTTCAGACAAGTGAAGGTACAGGCAAGTGAAGGAATTCTTGTTTTCTGGCAAAATTCTTAATATTTTTAATGAGATTATTCGGAAGCAGCAAGCTCACAGCAAATGCGTGTTTACTTGGTACTTGGTGCGGTACCAGCTGTGCTCCACGTGCCCTGCGATTTAACCCTCCCAACCACTCTAGGAGGGAGGTCATTATTGTCCCATTTTGCAGATGAGCAAACTTGAGGCTCCGGACGTTTAGCGACTTGCCTGAGTGAGTGGTGAGCGGGAGTGAGGCTGAACCCTGTCAGGCAGGGCTGAAGTTCTCCTCTAGCCTCTCAGCACCTCGGTCTCAGCACCTGGGCGCTGGTGGGGTTGGTGAGATCCCACAGAGCTGTCCTGGCCCCCGTATATCCACCTGGGGACTGCTGTGTTGCCGTGAGGCCTATTTTCCCCTCTGGGAGTAGGAGCCTCCAGGGGCTGCCCAGGTGAGAGCTGCCTTTCCCCAGAGAAGGTGGTGTGGGGCTTGGCGGGGTGGAGCCTGACCTGGGAATGGGAAATAAATGTCGGGGGGTTGGGGAGTGGAAGCAGGAGAGAGGGCAGGGTGAGGGGCAAGGGGCGAAGGGCAAGGGGCAAGGGAGGGGATAGGAGGGTAGACAGTGAGGGTGAGGGTCAGGTTGGGCCAGGAGGTCCGGCCGGGAGCTGAACTGTGGGTATGACCTGCCCTGAGGCTGGTCGATATTGACTTGTTATTTCAATGGGAGCAGATCCGGCTGGGCGGGGCCCTTCCCTGTCACTGCAGGTGTGCGTGTGTATGCCTGTGACCTTGTGGGCGTGTGAAGGGGAGTGTCAGTGTGCCAGCCCTGGGTTCTGCCTATGTGTCAGTGAGGGCTTGTGTGTCCAGGCTGTGTGTTGGGAGTGGAGTGTGGCTGTGTGTCACTGTGCATCTGGGTGTCTTTGTGTCCAGTTTGTGGGTCAGTGGATCAGGGAGTGGCTGTGGGTTGGGGAAGGTGTGGTGTGCAGGCTGTGTTTGTGCATATGTTTCTCTATGTGTGCCTGAATGGCTCCGTGTGCGGGTTGTGTTTCCACTTCCTGTATTACCCTACGCATGTGTGTGCTGCGTATACAGATGGCAGGTCTGTGTATGTGTGTCTCTGTCTCTCTGTAGGGTTGTGTGTCCCTGAGTGTGTGTTTGCACTGTCTTATTGTATCCATATGTCCCTCTGTCCGTGTGTCTCCTATCCAGGCTGCGTGTGTGCGGGTCCGTGTTCCAGTCCCGGTCCAGGTTTGCGTGTCCAGCAGGGGTCCTGGCCGCATCGTCGCTACCTCCACCTCGCGCCTGTCCGTTTGTCCGCGCGTCCTCCTGGGGAGGAGCGCGGCGGAGGGGAAGGGAAGGGGAGAGGAGGGGGGTCTCTCCACCTCTCCACCCACCCCCGCCCCACCCCCACTCCCTCAGTCCCGGGATCGAACCTTATTTAGAGTCGCGATTCGACATCTGTTTTCAAATTTGATCAGCTCTGAACTTTATTTTCCGAGTTTGAGGAAAATTATATTCCATCGATCGCGCCCCCGCCCCCTCCCCCGCGCCGCCGCCGCCGCCTCCATATATCTGCGAGTCGAGCCCGGCCGGGCGGCCGCGAGGGCGGGAGGCGCGCGGCGCGCAGAGGAGTGGAGGGAGGAGGAGGAGGAAGAGGAGGAAGAGGAGAAGGCGCAGGAGGCAGGGCCGCTCCGCGCCCCCAGCCGGCCAGGCTGTCCGGGCGCGCGCCAGCCCGCGCTCGCTGAGCTGAGCTCCCGCCCGGGGCTCCGTCCTCAGCTCTCCGCGTCTCTGCTCTCTTTGCGCCTCTATCTCGCTGTCTCCCTCCCTCTCTGCATCTCCCCGTCTCTGCTCGTCTCCCCGTCTCTGTCTCCCTGGCTGTCTCTCCGTCTCTGAGTCTCTCCTGTCCCGGCGTCTCAGAGACTCCCTCTCCTCGTCCTCTGGGTCTCTGCCTTCCTGGGGCTCCGGGCATCTCCCCCCACCCCGCCCCTCGCCCCGGTGCCCCCTCCCCAGGACGCCGCGGGGGCCATGGCTGCGGGATCCGAACTTTAAACACTTCTCCCCGGACCGGAGCGGATGCGCAAAGCCCAGAAAGTGAGTGAGCGCCGCGGGCCGGCGCAGGGGCGGGGAGGGGGCGGGGATTCCCGCCCGAGGAGGGGGCGGGCGCGGGAGTGGTCCCGGGAGGCCTGAGAAGCTGGGCCTCCGAGCCCGTGGAGGGGTAGGCGGATGGGGTCATCCGCCCCGGCTGTCGGGGGCAGGTGGGGCAGCGCCCAACTCTGGGAAGGTGGGAGGTGGGTAGCGCTAGAGGTGCGGCCTCGGGACAGGGGTGCGAGATTTGGGGGCGGGGAGGGAGAGCGAGTGAGAGCCACGGAGATGGGGTCTGCAAGAGACTGGACTGAAAAATCTGAAAACGGGGATTGGTGGCCGACCTGAAGGTGGATTTGGATGTTTGGGGCTGAGGAGTCTGGATATTTGGGGCTAGATTCTGAGTGGGGTTTAGAGGTCAGGGCTGAGGGCTTGAATATTTGGGACCTAGGGGCTCAAAGCCAAGAGACTGGAAACTTGGGGCGGAAGATCTAGATATCTGAGGTTGGGAGCTGACTGGGGCTGGGAGTCAGGACTGGGGGTGTGGATATCTGGGACTGGGGGTCAGCATAGGAGTTTGAACTTGAGGGGGCCAGAAGTCTGGATTTGGAGTTGGAGTTCAAAGCTAAGGGTCTGCTAATTTGGATCTGGATATCTGGGGTCTTATATTTGGTATGAGGGGTCACAGGGTCTGTGGGAAGGACATTTGGGCCAATTCTGGGGTCTGCACACTTCGGGGCAGGGAGTACAGGCCTGGCCCTGACCTTCGTGGGGCCGGGGCTCTCTGGGACACCCTTTCTATCTATCATTCCACCACTGTCGCAGGGCCCTGCTGGGCTACTTCTGTTATCTCTCCCCTGGCTGGGTCTCTCCTCACTGTCTCTCTGTCTCTGTCTCTCACAGCATCTCTGTGTCCACCTCTAACTCTCCCAGGATCTGTCTCTCTATCTCTGTCTCTCGCAGCATCTCTCTCTTCCTTTTTGGGTCCAACTCTTAGACTCTCTCTAAATCTCTGTGCTTATCTTTCCCTGTGTCTCTTCCTCTCTCAACATCTCTGTCTTTCTATCTCTCTCTGCCTCTCTCTGTCTCTTACTGTCTCTCCGTCTCTGTCTCTCCCGGCATCTCTGTCTCTGTCTCCCCCTCGCTGGTTTCCGCTCAGATTAAGCCGGGGACCTAATTCCAGGCCCAGGATCGAATTTTCTGGCAACAAAGGGAAATAGCGAATCGATCGGTCGCTCCGGAGATTAAGAGACAAGCGGCGCGCGGATCTATCACGGCTAAACGGCCCCCCCGCCCGCTCCCTCCGCCCGGCCGGCCCGCCGAGGCCCAGACGCGCTCCGCATCGCCAAGCAGCCTCAGGAGCCCTGGCTGCCCGGCAGGCCGGCAGCCTGGGCCTTGCCCAGCCCAGAGCTAACTCTGTGCCCCGCCCAGGGCCAGAGCCATGGGAGGGACCCGAGAGCCAGAACTTGCTCCCCAGGGAGGGGAGGACAGGGGAGCGAGAGAAATCGAGGCGGCAGACCATCTGGCAGAGTCACACTGTACCCACCTGTGGCCTCAGGTAACTAACCTTTCACTCACACCTGTCAATGCACCTGTCACATCCATGTTCCCCCTTCAACTCCCCAAATCTGGACTTCCAGGTAACATCGATCTCCTCATACCTGCCTGCACACAACACCTGTCCTCCATACCTGTTCCCTTCATCTGCCCTGGAGGTAACACCTATTTCCTCTCACCTGCACCTTCAGATAACACTCGTCCCCCTCACACCTGCCCTTAAGATGTCTGATCTCTCAGGGAGCATATGTCCCCTCTTACCTGCCCCTCCAGGTAACACCTGTTCTCTAAAATCTGCCCCTTCCACTGGAATCCCTGCATTTTATCTCATTTCATGCCACACTGGCCCCTTCCTACCTGTCCATGAGCCATCCCACCTGTCCCCTAAAGCTCCAAACTCACCTGTTCCTCACACATTCATATTTCTTCACCTCTTCCTCCTCTCAAGCAGTACCACACGTGCACACACTCACACACACATTCCTTCCTTTGCACACACTCACACGTGCAACCTGCTAACCTGTCCCCTCAGGTAAGGCCTGCCCCCGCCAGTCCCCAGCCTCCTGGCCCTCACCCATCCACCTCTGTGATAGTGTTGCACCTCCTTAACCACCCCAACACCTGCCCCTCCAGAAGAGCTCGCCACACACAGGTCACCTAAGAGCACACCTGCCGCTCACACCCCTCTCTACCTGTACCTGACTTCCAAGGTACACTGACTTCCAAGGATTCTCCCGTACCTGTCTTTCCTACTTGTCATTTCGGGTTACTCATCACAGACAACAGAAGCACCTTCCCCACCTGTGTCCTAACCCCAAGCACCACCTGATCACCAACCCACACACTGGTACCCTCCTCGTGGCCTTCCCTGCCATCATGCCTTCCTCCAAGCCCTTGTCCCCTCAGAGTTTCCCTGTCCCACCTGTACACTTGCTCACCTGTGTCTCACTCCTTCTTGCACTGTCTTTGCCTCTCCTGGTCTCTCACTGTCTCTCACTTTACACATTACTTTACACACACACGTTTGGGGCAGGAGTCTGTCCTTGGCCACAGGTATCTGTGTCACCTGTATACCTGTTTTCCCACACCTGTCCCTCGGGTACTCTCTATCCACCTCTCTTCTTTCCCATATACCTAATTTCCCATGTTTCTCTCTCTCTTTTGCTGCACAAGGTCACACCAGTAACCCCCTACACCTGCCGTTCCTCACCTGTTTATCCCGGGGAATCTTCTGCCCTGGTAACACATTCAATCATTTCCTCAGCAAACAAGTACCGAGGCTTCAACACCCCCTACGCATACCCCCACTTAATCTCTCTTTGCTTCACATCTCTTCAGCTGCATCTAGGGGACACCTTCTCCTGGAAACAGCCCTGTCCCACAGACATGCACCTGGTTCCCCACACTCCAGCCACCTCTCTCCTTTTCCTCCCCACAAACATCCATGTGACCGGAGTCCCTTTGCACCTTTTGCAAGCATTGTGAACCCACTGCACACCTCTGCCCCATTCTCTGCTATGTTCACTTTCCCTACCTGTCCCTGCAGCCTGTCACCCCCACACCTTTAGGAAGAAACCTTCAGATCTCTCACACCTGCCTCCAACCTGCTTCTCTCCAGAAACACCGGTCCCCTTTCCTAGCACGTGTCTCTGACCAGCTGTCTCCTCGAGGAGCGCCTTCCTCCGCATGCATAACACCTGTAGCATGTGTTAGACACATGTGTCACCTGTTCCCAGCCACCCCCACACCTGCTCCCTGCACTGCACGGCATCTTAAATCCGAGGTTCTCTGACTTCAATGTGCATCAGAAACACCTGGTCCAGGTATCGCTCTCTGAGTAGCAGGTGCTTGTAATGTGTGCCCCACCTGTTCCACCACATAACACCTGCCCTCCCCATATATACTGATGGCGATGACAAGAATGAGAATGAGGGTGAGGGTGATGGTGACGGCAGCTCCCGATTACTAAGGCCACCATCCATCTCTGTGACAGACACTAAGTTCTTCACACCCATTGTCTCATTTGTCCTCACAGGACCCTCATGAGGCAGGCACTTGCCTCTTGTCCCCATTTTACAGAGAAGGAAACTGAGTCCAGAGAGTTTCTTTGAGGTCCCAGAAACAGGTAGATGTTAGAGATTTGAGTCAAATCAAGGCTGTCTGACTTCAGAGACTGCCCTCCTAGCCATTCAGGTGTCCTTGCCTCCCCCATCTGCCCCTCAGGTGACCTCCTCCCTCCACAGACACACCTATCCACCTAGGGACTTTGGTGACACTTGCTTCTCCATTACCTCCCAACCCCACCTCCCCTACACTCCAGGCTCACTTTCTCACCCTCCATTGACTCCTGGGGCTAAGGCTGTCATTCCACATGCTCACCCCCACCTCCCCCACAAGCTGTTTGGGGCCAGCACAGCCCCCTCCCAGGGCACCACCACCTCCCCAGACACACCCCCAGCACAGCCCCCTCCCAGCACACCCCCGCCTCCCCAGGCACACCCCTGCCTCCCACACCACCCCTCCCTGCATGCTGGCCTTTCCTTTCCTCCCACCCTCACTTTCATTTCCTTTCTCCATTTCCACCTTTGCCACCACCTGCCCCTATCTCCTTGTCCCTGTCCATGTCTGCCTGTCTGATTCTGAGTCTCTCTGTCTCTCTTGGTTTCTGGCCTCTCCACCCCTCTGTCCCGCCCTGTCTTTTTGTCTCTGTCTCTCTTTGTTCTCTGTATTTCTCTGGTTGTCTTTGTGTCTGTTTCTATCCATACAGGGTCTTTACAGCTCTCTGACTCTCTCTCAGTTTCTCCATATCCTGGACTCTGTATCTGTCTCCTTGTCTCATCTCTTTCCTCCTTTTCTGTCTCTGGCCCTTGCTCTGTCCTCTGACAGTACAAATATTGGGGGCCTGGAGTCATACTGACCTGCATTCAAGTCCAGGCTCACCTCACCCGTGTGGGACTTTGGCCAAGTTACTTTTCCTGTCAGAACCTCAGTTTCCACATCTGTGAAATGGGCATCCATCATGGCAGTTCCTACCTCACAGGTGGTGGTGAGGATGGGGTGCTGAGGGAAGCAAAAGGCCTGGGTCAGAGGGGGCGCTGAACTTCCCTCTGTGGGCTCCCCCAGCCCCCTCCCGCCTCTTCCCTAGGCTGCCCCTCACATTCCCTTCACCTGGCTGTCAGTGGGAGTGAGTGTGTGCAGGGTGGAGAATGGAGGGAGAGATGGGCAGAGGCATCCCCGCCAGCCAGCCCAGGCCTGGGCATGGGACCCGGTGTGGGGCTGGGGACAGGGATCGATCCGCCTCGGCGGCAGTGCGCGGGCCAGGATTGCATCTTGTCACAATAATTTATTGCTCTCATCCCGTCTGATCGATGGCGCTGAATTAGCACCGCGCCTGATGCCCCTGGAGCCCTGAGTACCGCCCCCCAGAACGGCTGGACCCCGGCCCTTGTGGGATCCCTGGTGGCCCGGCACCCAGCTCCAGCCTCAGCCTGCCCAGGCCCCGCCCCTCACCCTAGCCCTCAGGCCTGCCCCACTGCCTCCAGTCCCTCGTCCCTCGGAGTCTCTCTCCGGTTCCCAGTTCTCTGCCCGTCTCCTGGGACTTTGACCCCATTTCTGTGTTCCTCCTTTTCTCTGACCCTGGATCACCCACTTCTCCCCATTTTTGTCCTCAGTTCCTTGTCATCTGATTCCCTGTCCCTGTCTGCTCCCACTTCTCAGTCCCATCCATCTGCCCCTCTAGCTCTCGGCTCCATCCCTATTTCCCCAGCCCTCTGACCCTGTCTCTTTGCCCTCCTCATTTCTGTCCCTTGATCTCCTGCTTTCTGTTCCTTTGATCTGCTATCTCTGTCTCTCTGATTCCCTGCTGAGCACAATTTAATCTGGATTCCACCTCAACGTCATTTCCTCAGTACGCTCTTGGTGCCAAGCCCCGGGGCTCTGTCGGGATGCCTGAGCCCTGGCTCTTGGTGGTTGCCATCTAGAAGGACTCTGGGTCTCTGGGCTCCCTGAGTAGCTGGTTCTGGTGTACACCACACCCCGCTTCAGCTCTCTGCCCCCACCCCTCCAGCATCACCAAATAACAGTCATTTCCCTACTGTCTGTCACTCTGATAGAGGGGTGGGGCCCGGTGTGGAGTGAGGCTGAGGGTGGAGGTAGGATGAAGGCAAAGGTGGGGAAGGGGCGGCAGTTGGGGATGAGGACCAGGAGGAGAGGTAGAGGATGGAGCTGGGGTCTGGGTGGGGTGGGGCCTGGTGGAGGTGAGGAGGAGGGGTAGGGTGGGCTTTGAAGTTGGGGTGGGTCAGACTCCCAGGGGACACCAACCTCCTAGGACCGAAGAAGGGCGGGGTGGGGCGGAGGACGAGGAATCCACACCTTAGATCTGCCCGCCACCGGGCCCACACCTGAGCCTTCTGTTCCCACCTCCAGGGCCGGGCTTGCCTGCATCCCTCTCCTGCCTCTGCCCTAATCCCTCAATTTTCCGCATCTCTGCCCCCTCCTCTCCTTCCTCCCAACCCAGGGTCTCCGGTGCGGCCCTCGCTCTCCCCTCTCCCGTGACCTACAGCTTTCTAATCTACTTTGTCTCAGCCTCTCTGGTTCACTCCTTCTGCCGTGTTTCCCCACCTCGGATCTCCCCCCGCCTGTCTCTCTATCTCTGTCTCTGTCTTCTCTCTGCGTGTGCATGTGGCTACCAGTCCGCTTCCTGTTTCTGTGGGACCCATCCTTGTCCTCTGTGTCTCTTTCTGCCTCTGTGCCTTCCCCCGTGGGGTTCCCGCCTATCCCCCTCCATCTCCCTCCGTGTCTCACTCCTGTTTCCTCTCAGTTCTCCAGTTCTCCACCCCCTCGGTCTCTCTTCCTCCCTGCATGTCTCCCCTTGTCTGTGCCCCCGACCTCAGCCTCCAGCTCCTCCATGTCTCTGGGTCTCTGAGGGGAGGCGGGGTCCACGAGTGAGGTCGGGGAGCAGCCAGATCGCCCTCCGCCTCGAGGTGGCGCCTCCGCCCTCCCTCTCCCCTCCCCCAGAGCTGTTTGGTAGGCGGGGTGCGTGGCACTGCGGCTCCCACCTCCCGGGGGACGCTCCCTCGCCACCCCTCAACTGACACCATTCGGAGCGCTGTCCGCAGCCCCAGGGACATCGTGCAGAAACTGAGACTCAGGGAGAGAGACAGAGATGCAGAGACACACAGGGCCCGAGGCAGAGACAGAGACAGAGAGGGAGAGACAGAGGGAGGGGAATGTGGGTCTCCACCCCTGCCCTCACCCGCAGGCCTCTCTGTCTCTGGCCTGGAGCCTCCCCACCTCTCAAGCGAGGGTAGCAGACACACCTTCCCCAGCCTGGGAAGCCAGTGCCATGTCTGTCTGCCATTCTGTCCCTGTGTGTGTCCTGCACAGTGCAGTCGAGGCAGAAGACCATGTGTGTGTGTGCGCACTTGCACATGACTGTGTGACTTGTGTCACAGTGTCTGTGAATGTGACCTGTTAGACATGCGTGTTCCTGGGCACAGGTGACTAAGTATGGGTGCTGAGTGGAGCCACACATGTCCTGTCTGTGAGCGCGTCACGTCTGTGAGTGCGTAACATCTGGGTGTGTCCTGTCTGTGAGTGCATCATGTCTGTGTGTCATGTCTGTGAGCGTGTCATGTCTGTGTGTCACATCTGAGCGCGTCACATCCAGGTGTGTCATGTCTGTGAGTGTGTCATGTCTGTGAGCGTGACATTCTGAGCGTGTCACATCTGTGAGTGCATCACATCTGGGCATGTCCTGTGAGTGCATCATGTCTGTGAGCATGTCATGTCTGTGAGTGCGTCACGTCTGGCTGGACGTGTCATGTCTGTGAGTGCGTCATGTCTGGGCGTGTCATGTCTGTGAGTGCGTCACGTCTGGACGTGTCATGTCTGTGAGTGTGTCACGTCTGGGCGTGTCATGTCTGTGAGTGCGTCACGGCTGGGCGTGTCATGTCTGTGAGCATGTCGTGTCTGTGCATCACATCTGTGAGCGCGTCACATCTGAGTGCGTCACATCCAGGTGTGTCATGTCTGTGAGTGCATGTCTGTGAATGCGTCATGTCTGTGAGTGCGTCACATCTGGGCGTGTCATGTCTGTGAGCGTGTCATGTCTGTGAGTGCGTCATGTCTGTGAGCGCGTCATGTCTGTGAGCGTGTCATGTCTGTGAGTGTGTCATGTCTGTGAGCGTGTCATGTCTGTGTGACGTGTGTGGTGCTCAGCTGCGTCTGGTGCGACCGTCCAAAGCTCTGGAGTTGTGCCGTGTCTGGTGTTTTCACATGGTGTGGCTGTGTAGGGTGGGCCTCAGGGACCTGGGGCAGCTCTTATCTCTGAGGGCAAGATGAGGGGGCTCAGTCTCAGAGAAACAGGGTAGAAGGACCGAGTGAGTGCGACCCTGAGAGGACCCCGGCAGCTGGGCTGGTCAGTGTGGGTGTGAGGGACACAGCTGAGGAAGAGCCCCCAAAATCTTGTGTGTCACAGACCAGCTGTGTATTTGTGTGGCACTGTGTTGGTGTTCAGGGGTTGCTGTTGTGTCTCTGAGCTTGTGGGCTTGTGTCTGAGTCTGGGTTCAGATGTGGACGTGTGTGTGTGTGTGTGTGTGCGCGTGCGCACGCACGTGCATGGTAATTTGTAGGAGCTGATTGTACCAGTTTGAGTGTTGGTTCTTAACAATTGAGTGAGGGATACTGTGTGTCCAGCCCTAAAGAGCACTGATGACTGTTTGTGTATGTTTGATTGTGTATGTTTGTGTGGTTGCATGTTTATGTGTGGCTGTTGGATGGCGCATGTGTGTGCAACTTGTGTGAACTTGTGCCAAAGTCTATGTGTGAAGCTGTGTTTCTGGTGTCACCCTGTGTGCTTCTGTGTGTTTTCTGTGGGTCTGTGTGTTAAGGGTGACTGTGATTTTGTGTGTGTCCATGTGGAGATTACAAGGTGTGGTACTGAGAGAAGTAGTAAGCTGCGAGTGGTGTGTAAGTGTGGTGTGTGGTATGTGGGTGATGTGTGTGGTATGTGTGTTGTGTGTGGCATGTGGTGTGTAATGTGTGTGGGTGTGTGTATGAAGTGTTGTGTATGTGGTGTGATGTATAGTGTCTGTGGTATGGTGTGTATGTGATGTGTGTGGTGTGTGTGTGTGTGGTGTGTGTGTATGTGATGTGTGTGGTGTGTGTGTGTGGTGTGTGTGTGTGGTGTGTGGTGTGCATGTGGTGTGTATGGTTAGTGTATGTGGTGTGTATGATGTGTGTGTTGTGTGTGTGTGTAATGGGTAGTGTATGTGGTGTGTGTGGTGGATATGCAGTGTGTGGTGTGTCTGATGGGTAGTGTAGCGTGTGTGGTGTATGCGAGAGTGATGTGGTGTGTGTGTATGGTGTGTGTGCAGTGTGTGGTATGTGTGTGGTGGATGTGGTATATGTGGTGTGGATGTGGTGTGGATGTGGTGTGTGTGTGTGGGGTGTGTGTGGTGTGTCTGTGATGGGTAGTGTATGTAGTGTGTGTGGTGTATGCGAGGGGTACTGATGTGGTGTGTGTGTATGGTGAGTGTATGGTGTGTGTGTGTATGTGGTGTGTGTGGTGCGTGTGTGGTGTATTTATGTGTGTGTGTGGTGTGTGTGATGTGATGTGTGTGGTGTATGTGTGGTGTATATGGTGTGTGTGTGGTGTATATGGTGTGTACCGTGTGTGTGTATGTGCTGTGTGGGGCTAGGTGTGTGTGTGGTGGGGGTGTGTATGTATGGTGTGTTTGTGGTGTGCGTATGTGGTATGTGTGGTATATGTGTGGTGTATACGTGTGGGGTATGTGTACACCCCAGGCACAAAGGCACCCCCAACCAGGGTCAGGCCAGAGCATTTTATGTGGGCAGTGTGGGAATGGGGGTGGCGTCCGGGATGAGGGGGGGCACGCCCATGCAGGAAACCCCACATCACCCCTGAACCCTCTCCTCTCCAAGTCAGGCACAGGGTCTGCTGGTGCCTGTCGAGGGCCGTCCCCTGAGCCTGCCCTGTGTACACATGGACGTGGCCGTAGTCTGGACAGACAGGTGTGTGGGCACATACACACAGTGTGTGACCACAGGGAGCCGGCTTCGTGCACCTAGATGGGACAGGGTGTTGGGGGCTCGTTTGTGTGGCGACAGATGGGTGGGGCTGGCAGCTGGCCCATGGCTGGGGCTGTGCATGGTGTGTGTGTGTGCCTACTAGTGGGCGTCACTGTGGGTCTCTACTGTGTGCACAGATGTGTCCTACATGGGCGTGTGGCATAAGGAGGGATATGTCCCCAGATTGTGCCTGAACGTGTGGCCATGAGTGGGTGCAGTCGGGGTGTGTGTGTGCATGCGCGCGTGTGCTTTGGGGCACAGCGTGTGCATGCGGGGGCGGCGGTGGGAGAAGGGTCTTGGGCCGCGTCTCTCTCCTCTTTAGACAGAGCCCCGGAGAAGATATGAAATTTAAAAAAAAAAATCAATTTTCATTCCACTTGTGCAGATTGTGTTAAGGGGAGGTGGGGATGGGGGGGCCTGGGTGAGGGATGAAGGGGCTGGTGGGGGGGGTGCGAGGCCCGAGGCGGCTCCCGAGGCGGCCGGCGCAGCTTAGAGAAATCAAAACAACTGGTTAAACCCCAGCCCCGGGAAGGGGGGCGGGGTGATGGGGGGTTAGGAGACAGAGGCAGAGAGAGATGACAGAGAGCCCAGAGACAGAGAGGGACAGAGACAGAGAGAGACACCCAGAGAGAGAGATGGGGGAAACAGACACACTCAGAGATGGAGATATTTAGAAAGACAGGCAGGCCAATATGAGCAGCAAAGACCCTCAGTGACAGAGACAGACAGAAAGACGCACCGACACCTGAAGGGGCTGAGAGACCAAGAGACCTGTGTCTCAAGAGACAGTCACAGAAGCAGGTCTGAGACAAGGGCACGTGTCACATATGTGCACACACACACACACACGCACCCATGCAGAGACACGCTCGGGAAGTTCACAGACGGAGGGACAGGCAGACAGATGGGGATGGTGGGAGCAGGAGTGGCAGGGGCCTTGGGTTGGGGTCATCTCCGAGTGCCCACCCCTACCCAGTGTGTCTGGGTGTGTTTGTGTGTACCTCTGCAGGGGCCGCTGTGTGGGTCCTATGGGTCCGTGATCTTGGTGTGTGTGTGTGATTGTGACTGTGTCTGTGAATGGGTGTGTGTGTGGCCGTGTGTGTTGGCTGTCTGGGTTGGTGCTGGTGTGTGTATCTCTACGGCTCCATGAGTGACCAAGTGCATATGTATGCACTCGAGGGTCGGTGGTGCTTGGTTGTGTGACTGTGTCTGTTTCTGTGTGCTGTTGTCTCAGTGTGTGCTGTGTGCTTGGGAATCTGGGTTTCTGTATTTGATTGCGAGCCTCAGTGTGTGATTATGTGTCTACACAGTGTGTCTAGGATTTGTGATTGTGTGTCTTTGTTTCTGTGTGAAATTGAATTGGTGTGTGTCATGTGTGTATTTGCGTAAAATTGTGTGTCTGTTTCTGTGCGTCTGTGACTATGCTGATGTGTGTGTGTGACTGTGTGACAGTGTTGGTGTGTGACTTTACTGACACATGCATCTGTGTGATGTGGGTTGTGTGTGGCAGCAGTGGTATGCGTTGCTTTGTTGGTGTGTGTCTGTGATGTGTGGGACGTGGTGCTGTGTGTGACTTTGTTGACGTGGGCTCATGCAGTGTGTGGTGTGTGATGGTGTGTGTGTGGCTGTGCTGGTGTGTGCATCTGTGCGATGTGTGCTGTGTGGGACGTGGTGGTGTGCGTGCCTGGGTTGGTGTGTGGGTCTGTGCGGTTGTGCTTGGCAGGGAGAGAAGGGAGGAGGGCCTTCGCCTGCCCAGCGCCTCTGCACACCGCTTCGCTCACATGCGCACACACATTCGGTGCCATGGCTGCGGGCGGTAGAGATGGGGGGCGAAGGGGGGGTGGAGGAAGCAAAATAAAATTAAAAATTAAAGCTTGCCTGGAGTCCCCATCCGCACCGCGCCGGCCGGCGGGGAGGGGCGGGGGGTTGTGGCTACTCCCCCTCTACAGCCACTGGGGCTGAAGCCGTTTGTCCATCTGTCCGGCCGTCCTGCCAGGCCCTGTTCGGCCCTGCAGCCCCAGGCCCCGCAGGCCGCGCTCCCTCCATCAGTCGATCAGCGATCAATGGGGCCAGGGGGGTGCCAGGGGCAGGGTGAGATCAAAGGGACCCCAAGAGACAGACACCGGGACAGAAACAGAGACAGAGACATGGAGATGGAGACATGGAGACAGAGACACAGAGGCAGGGAGATGGGGCATGGAGACAGACAGATGAGACAGAGATGGGGGACATGGGGACAGGACAGGGACTTGAGGAGGAGGAGATATGGAGACGTGGAGACAGAGACAGGGGTGTGGAGACCCCAGACATCAAAACAGAGCCATGCGGAGACCCAGAGACATGGGGACACAGAGACATGGGGACACAGAAGTGGAGACGACGTGGGAACCAAGAGACAGGGAGGCGTGGAGACCCAGAGATGGGAGAGAGAGACGGATCGAGATAGGGTGGCAGAGGCAATGGGCAAGGGCAAGGGGTCCAGGTCCCCGTGGGGCCTGACACAGGACCAAGGCTGGGCACAGAGACGAGGAGAAGTGGCCACAGAGACCGCGAGATGGCAGAGACGAGTGTGAGACATGGCGGGGGGAGTGTGGGAGCAGGGCCCGGAGCGCCGATCCCACGGCTCCTCGTTATAACGTGTCCGGAGGAGGCGGCGGGGAGTTGAAAGCGTCGGGAAGAGAAATCAAAACCAACACGGAAATGAGAGGGGCCAATAGGGGGTGGGGGCGGGGGGAGGAAGGAGGGGGACCCTGAGAGGCAGAGAAAGCGGGAGGTGGGAGAGCGATGGGTGGGGGAGAGGTGTGGGGGAGTGGGGCTGCTGGAGAGAGGCGGGACAGGGAAAGGGTGGGGGCAGAGACAGAAGTGACAGAGATGGTGGAGGGGGAGGGAGAGACAGAGACAGAGATAGTGGAAGGGGAGGGAGAGACAGAGACAGAGATGGTGGAGGGGGAGGGAGAGACAGAGACAGAGATGGTGGAGGGGGAGGGAGAGACAGAGACAGAGATGGTGGAGGGGGAGGGAGGGACAGAGACGGTGGAAAGGGAGGGAGAGACAGAGATGGTGGAAAGGGAAGGAAAGACGGATAGCAGAGATGGGGAGAAAGTCATAGGGAGACAGAGATGGACACACTGGGAAGATGGAGAGACAGACGGAAAAGAAGCAGGGGTGGGAGATGGAGAAACAGGAAAGAGACTGAGGGGTGGAAGAGGAGATGGAGAGAGAGGGAGAGGGCAGTGAGGTGGGGAGAGAGACCCCTTTGGTGGAGGAGAGAGACAGAAATGGAAGGGAGATGGTGGGGGGAGATGGAAGGGAGAAGAGACCAAGTGACGGGGAGAGACAGAGATGGAGAGGGAGAGATACCGAGATGGGGCAGATGGAGAAAGACGGAGAGACAGATGTGGGAACAGAGGGGGCCTGGGACAGGGGAGGCTCCAGGAGGCAGATGGGAGGTGGGGGCATCTGGGGTTGGGGCCTCTGTGGGGAGACCGGGCGAGTCTGAGAGGACATGGGGTGTCTGAAAAGTCTTGTCCAGTGTTCAGGGGGTAGGCGGGGCTCACAGGGGAACACAGTGTGGGCTGCCAGGGTCTGAGGGGTTTCTGGCGGGGCGGCGGGGGGGCACACGGGAGCAGCGCGGAGTATCAGGGTGTCTAAGAGGAGTGGGTTTTTGAGAGCATCTGGGGGGGCTCCAGGAAGAAGATGCTCCAGAGGTGGGGTCTGAGGGTGGCAGTGAGGGGCTGAAGTGCCTGAGGGGAGGAGCGCCAGGGCAGCGTGTGTCTGCGGAGGGGTGTGAGAGGGAGTGGATTCCAAGGGTGTGTGTGTGGAGGGGAGGCGCTGTAAGAGGGGGAAAGGTGCAGGGAGACTGGAGTGAGGAGGGGATGGAGTATCTTAGGGGCGTAAGATATCTAGGGAGAGGGAGTGTCTGAGGGAGGGGGTCTGACAGGGGAGGCAGATGTGAGGGGAAGGGGTGTCTGAGGAGGGAGGCAGATCCAGGTGGCAGGGGTCTTCAGGGTGAGCAGCAGGTCTGGGGTCTGTGGACGCCTCCTGCAGGGCGCTGGGGGCTGCCCTGTGGGACAGAGGACTGGAGGAGGGGGTGCTGGGCCTGCCCCCCTGCAGCCCGTCCTGGGCCGCTGCCGGTCAGGGCTGCGCCTGGGCTGGAAGAGCCCGCCTGGGGGTCGTCCGGGTGGGGTGGGCGTGGGGACAAGTTATAGAACAAGATAAATCTGGGGCAGCCAGAGAGAGAGACAGAGGGAGACTCAGAGACGCAGGGACCGACCGACCCGGGAGGTCAGGCGGGAGAGCCGGGACGGGAAGACGGCAGCAGAGACGGTGCGGGGCGCGAGCGGCAGGCGGGCGTGAGAGCCAGCGAGTGTGAGAGCGTGAGCGAGTGGCGGGGAGTGGGGAGGGAGGCTGGGAGCGGCGTAGTTAGTGATGGAGGCACCGAGTGAGGAGGAGGCTGCGGGAGGAGAGGCTGGGAGGGAAGGAACGGGGGTCTCGGGCCGGCAGCGGCTGAGGACAGAGCGGTGCCTGCGGGAGGGAGTGGGCAGGAGGGATTGCGGGGAGAGGGTGTCAGGCTGGGGTGGGGACCTGGGAGAGGGGAAAGCCCCGGGCAGCGCCCCGCTGGCTGACCTGTGTCTGTCTCTCCTGCCCACCCCGTCCCCGTGTGTCCCTCCCGGCCTCTGCAGGGCCGGCTCCGCCATGGACTGTAGCTGCGTCTCCGACCTTCTCTTCGCCCCGCCTGCCCTGCCGGCTCTCTGGACCCCCGGTAACTGGCCCGGACCTCCCCCACCCCTTCCCTCACCCTTCAGGCCTCCCCAGTGAGCCGCATCGCCCTTCTCTCCGTGTCTCCACGTGTCTCACTCTAGTCCGTGGGTCCTTCTCTCTCAGTCTTGGTCAGAGTCCCCCAAATCAAACCCCTTCTGAGAAACTTGGCTAAAAACTTCGCAGCCAGATTCCCCTGCCCCCTGCCTGCTGGGATATGTGGGTCTTCTGGGAGGGTACGGAGGTGAGTGAGGGGTGAGGACAGAGGGGCCCGAGGCCCAGGCATCCCTGCCACGCACGTCTCAGCCTGCTCCCATGCAGGACCTGCGGGGAAAGAGCAGGGACTGGGCTGCAGGGGGCACTAGGCCAGGCATGGATGGACAGATAGACAGACGGCACTGCCCAGTCAGGGGGACGTGCAGGCACAACCTGGCCAGACCGAGACCCAGGAGAGAGGACAGCTTGCTCAGAGTGGAGGCTTGGAACTGGGGGTGGTGGATGGTGAAGCTGGTCAGACCCCATGCTGATGTGCAGTGGGAGGGGTGTGGGTATGTGTGTGTGTGAGAGAGAGACAGAGACAGAGACTCTGTCCTTGGTTATTTGGGGTCTCATTTCAGAGTGTGTCCCTGTGTCGCACTTCAGTGTTTCTAGAAGGGGTCACACTGGGAGAATGTCTGCACAGCCTGTCTTTGTGTGAGCTTGTGTATTTGCTTGTACGTGCACATCTGAGGCTACTTGAGTGTCTCTGGGCTAGGCGTGTCTGCATTTTGGGATGGGGGTGTCTGCCGACTGTGCCTCTGCCTGAGTGGGGTGAGGAGCCTTTGCCTGTTTCTTGCGGTCTGTCTCGTGGTGTGTGGCGTTCCGAATGGATGTCTTGGTGCATTTGGGGCTGTGGGGGGGATGCATCCCTGGGCCTCTGTGTTGGGGGCTGTGTCTGGTTTTCAGCATAGGGTCCATGTGCACGAGTGAATTCTGAGGGTTTTTCTGTCACATGTGTGTGTCTGCCTACTGAGTTTGGGGGTCCTCTCTCTAGCTGTGCCTGTGCCTCATAGGTACGACATATATGAGGGTGTGCATTCGAGGACAGATGGAGTATTGAGGCTGGGTGTCCCATTGTCACCTTGGGGTCCTGTGGGTGTGTCTGTGATACAGTTGCCTCCCCAGTAGGATGTGTTCTGGGTATGGAATAGGTCAGAGCTGGTGTCTGGATCCAGCCCTGTCATGGGAGGTGAGAAAGAGCCCAAAATGAATTGAGATACAAATTCTCCCTCAAGGAGACTGCCTGGAGCTCCCCGGCCTTCAGGCCGGGAGGCACAAGCACCCACTTTTCTACACCAGGCAGCCTGGGTGGGACCCTGTACCCCCTTGCCTTCCACCTCTGAAGTTCTAAACCAGAGAGGGTAAGGACCTGCCCGTAATCACACAGCAAGTGGACACGGCGATGCTGGTGTCCCCTGCCCAGGCGCACAGCAGTCTCCTCTCTCCCGCACTGCTGCCAGCTTTTTATGGACTCACTCTGCCTTCTATTTTCATGCCTGGGTCTGGGGTCTCTGAGGAGGGGGAAGGGGACAGAGGATGTGGCATAGGAGTGAACACAGAAATTGGACCCAGGGCTTGGGGCCTTCTGCATGGGAGGTGAGATTTCAGGGTGCCCAGCTCCTGGGGGTATGTGGACAGTGGAGTACCCCTCTCTGCATGCGAGACGTGATGCTGAGTCGGGGGTGTCAGTGCTGACACGTGGGTGCCTCTGTGTGCGGGTTTGAGTAGTTGCTCTACTGACATGCTGCCACCCTGTGTGTCTGGGGACATGGATATCTTGGTGCTGTGTTCACCGTCTCCATCGTACAGTGTGTTCTTTGGGCATTTGGCGTCCTGTGTGTGTCTTGTCATGCATTTGTGTTGTTAGTAAGTCCTAGTCTTGAGATGTGTAATTGTGTGTTGTGATAGGTGTGCACTGTGGGGTTGTTGAGATGACGTGACCTTGAGTCTTGTGCAGCCTGTGTCTGCCATGTCAGCCTTGGTGGCCCCCAGCATGAGTGTGGCACTCCGGTGTCCCTGTGTCCCAGTGTGGCTGTGTGTCTCAGGCAAGTGAACTGATGTCTGTGTGACATGTCTTCCGTGGGCATGTGTGTGTCCACACGCACACACACACCCTGTTCTGGACTGCTCTTGGATGGACATGGGCATGGATATGGGGTGGAGGGGACACAGGGACGGGAAAGGTACAAATACACAGGCAGGTACAGCTATACACAGAGCCCCAGCCTGGATATGCCAGGATGGGTCAGTGGGGGACTCTGGGGAATGTCGAAAGGTGGAGCAGGGGACAGGGAATGGGGAACAGAGACAGCAAGAGCTGGGGGCACTGCAGGGTACAAGAGACCAGAGACCTCCTGGCTAGCTGGGGGCAGTGAGAGGACTAACGCTGTTGGAGGCGGGTGCCCCTCCCTCCCATTCCTCCTCACTGTCATGGGTGCAGGAAGCCAGTCCCTCCCAACTCTACCTCTGGATGCTGAGCCTGGGGGAGCTATGCCAAGGTAGGGGATCAGACTGGTACCAACCCACAGTCCCTGGATGACTGGGTTCTTGCCCTTATTTGGATAATTTGGGGACCAGACACCAGGGGAGGAGGTTTGGAGAGTGGGAACCAGGTCCCTAAAGATGCCTGAGGCTGGAGGAGAACTAGATGCCTCCCAGGTTACTGAGTCCAGTAAGACCCAGAGCCCTGGACGTGGCATCCTGACCCCAGCCCACTCCCTGCCTCCCATCCCCAGGGTTTGCCTTCCCGGATTGGGCCTACAAGCCAGAGTCATCCCCTGGCTCAAGGCAGATCCAGCTGTGGCACTTTATCCTGGAGCTGCTGCAGAAGGAAGAGTACCAGGGCGTCATCGCCTGGCAGGGGGACTACGGGGAATTCGTCATCAAAGACCCCGATGAGGTGGCCCGGCTGTGGGGTATTCGCAAATGCAAGCCCCACATGAATTACGACAAGCTGAGCCGGGCCCTGCGGTGAGGAAGGGCTCGGGGCTGGATCCCACCTTGTCCTTTTCCCCCCACTGTCCCTCTGGTGCCCCCTCTGCATCCTGGGGCAGGTTCCTGCTGGATCCCACAAGGCACAGGGCTGTGTGTGAGTAGCCACCATCGCTACTTGTGAGTGGAAGGGAGGCAAGGAGGAAGGACCCCTAAACCTGGGCTTTGGAGTCTCGCAGGGCAGGGTCCCCGCTCCTGCCTCATCCCTTCCTTGCCCTGTGATCCCCGTTAAGGGACTTCTGTGAGCCTCAGTTTCCCCAAGTTCTAGTGCTCTGTGCACCATGCCTGGGACAGCATATGCATTAAGCATACGCATTAAGATACCCCAGATCCTGCCCCAGGGCTCCCCCTGCACCTCCCCAACACCACCGCTCTCCCCACAGTTACTACTACAACAAGCGGATTCTCCACAAGACCAAAGGGAAGAGGTTCACCTACAAGTTCAACTTCAGCAAAGTCGTGCTTGTCAATTACCCGCTGCTGGACATGGCGGCAGCTGCCACTGGCTCCCCACTCTTGCTGACCCCCAGTCCCTTTGGGGGGGCCCCAGGGCCAGATGCTCCTCCCCTCACCCCTGAGGTGAGTCTGGGTACTGGGGTCCTGGAACCAAGGCACTTGGTGCCCACTCTGGGGAGGGGACAGTCTGAGCAGGGCGGCTTCCCCCACTCCCTCTCTAGACCCTGCAAACTCTGTTCTCTGCCCCACGCCTGGGAGAGCCAGGGGCCCGGACACCCCTGTTCACCTCCGAGACAGATAAACTGCGTCTGGACAGCCCTTTCCCGTTCCTGGGCTCTGGTAAGAGCCTGGAGGTTCTGGGGTGCTGGGGGCATGGTGGGAGAAGCTGCAGGCTTGAGGGAAGAGGATGAGAAAAGAGACGGGGAAGGGGGCCCAGAGCCAGGCTGTAGGGTGTGTGTGTGTGTGTGTGTGTGTGTGTGTGTGTGTGTGTAAAACCCAGAAAAGGATGTGACATGAGGGAGGGGAAATGAGGGGCACAAGGGCTTTCAGGGGTGCCTAAGGAATGGGAAGACAAGTGGGGGAGTGGGAGGAGATGGAGTTGGGGGAAGCTGTGTGGGGGGTAAGATGCCATGTAGGAGTGATGCGGGGAGATGGGGTGGGATATGGCAGGAAGGCAGCCCCCTTTACTGGTCCCCAGGCAGGCAGGCGCCCCAGCCTGACCTACCCCTGTGCCCCCCAGGTGCCACCAGCTATTCCAAGCCCCCTGGCCTGCTGGGTCCTTATGGCCGCGCCTTCCCTGAGTACCCCTGGAACTTTAACCCGTACCTCACGGGCCCCTTCCCCAAGCTGCCTCCCTCTCTCTACCCCCCGCACTTCTACCCCAACCCTCTGGCCAGTTCCCTGGGCCACCTGCCCTCGGCAGGGGCAGGGGGAGGCCCCACAGCCGCGCCCCTGCTGGCCTCGACAGGGGAGGGCCTGGGCCCCGAGCGCCCCTCGGGCCTGGCAGCGGCCCCTCGCCTGGCGCTGCCGGGGACTGGGGGTCCAGAGGCTGCCCTTGGTGGGAAGGAGGACAGCGACTCGGAGCTGGAGATCACCGACGTCAGCGGCTGCAGCTCTGACAGCGAGGGCGATGAGGGTCTCCCGGGGCCCCCCAAGGCAAAGGCGGGCAAAGGGGGGGCCGGCAGCTGAGCCGGCAGGGGGCAATAGATTCTGCTGAGGCAGGGACCAGGGCGGCTGCCCGTCTGCCCTTGATGCCTGGCCCAAGGCCCAGGACCAGCCCTCAGCACCTCCCGGGTCTGGGCACGTTGCTGCCCCAGTCTCCTTCCCCAGCCCCAGAGTGGGGGTCTCACTTCCCCCTCCACAGAGGACAGAGGGAATGTGATGGCCTCCAGCCTCCTCCCCAGGCTCCAGTTTGAGGGGGGTCCCCGCCTGGCCCCACTCCCAAAGTGCAATATGGCGCCCAGCCTTCCCTGCCCGCCCACCCGTGCTATGCCCCGAGTGTTTGTGTGGCCGTGTCTCCAAACCCCCTGTGCTGGCCCCAGTCCTGACACCCCCCCACATAGGCCCCCCTGGGGACAGGGAGCTCAGAGCAATAACCCCGCCCCCAGCCCCCACCCAGGAGGGGCCCCCTCCCCACCAGCTCCCCATGATCCCGACAGTCACCTCCAGAGAGTTTTACTACAGAAATAAAAGAACAGAGAGTGAGACTCGGGGTGCCCAGTGCTGAGCATGGGGGATCGGGGGTGGGAGCTGGAGGGTGGTGTCAGGGAGATGCCTCATACCCATTGTGTGTGCAGAGTGCCTGGGGAGTAACGGTTCAAACAAAGAAATGAATGAATGAACGAATGAATGAACAACTGGAGGGAGGTGCGGAGGCACAGACCCAGGAAGTCAACGCCAGACAGTCACAGAGAGTTCCAGACACCACGCCAGGCCCCACCCCGCCATCACACACACAGATCTCTTCTTAGATAATATATATTAAAAAATAAACCTCCAATTCGGGGTATAAAAACAGAGCGAAGGCACTTGGGGGTGGGGGGTGGAGGGGTGGCCCCCACAGGCAATACTGAGATGGCCCGGGTCACCGTGGTGCCCTCCGGAATGAAGCCCTGAGTCCCCCAAGCAGAGGGCAGGAGGGAGAGATGGCCGAGGCTCATGCGGGGCCAGTAACCCCAGCTGGGCCCCTTCCAGGTGTGGCCCACAGCTCCCTCTCCTCAGGCCCTCGGGGTGTGAGATGCTGCGGCAGCTGTGTGGGTGGGGGTGGTCCCTCACGTCCTCTCCCCCATTCCTCTCCTTCTTGCAAAAGGCCTGGGGGATGTAGGAGAAGAGGGGAGACGGGGAGAGATGGAGGGAGAGACAGGGCGAGACAGACACAGAGACAAGACAGGTAGAGTAGAGAGAGAAGGGAAGGTGGAGAGAGGCAGGTGGGCACAGAGACAGAGAAACAGATTATCAGAAACAGAGACACAGAGATGAGAAACACAGGTGGAGTAGGGAGATTCAGAAAAGACAAAGAGGGAGATGGACAGAAGGGGCTGTAGGGATGCGAGCTCTGGAGGGGGACCCTCCTTTCAGGACAGCGCCCTGGCCCCCAGGTCCCCCACTCACCTTCCTGGGTGGGAACCTCAAGTGCAGCCAGGCTGGGGGACAGAGTTCCCCCCAAGCTGAGACAGGAGGGGTCTCAGGCGGCAAAATTCCTCCTCCAACTCCTGGTGGGGTGGGGGTCATGGATGAGGGGGGCCCCTTCCTTCCCCGGCCCACTCAGGGCACCCCTGGCCCGCCCCGCCCCACCTCCAGCTGCTTCATGGTCTCCTCCAAGCTGAGCAGGTTCTCCTGGATTTCCTGGGTCCGTGCTGGGCTCAGGGGGCCGCCCCCTGGGACCCCATCCCCATCTCGAGGAGGCCCCGCCCCACTGTCTTCCTCCGCCGGAAACAGAAGCTGCTTCAGGGACAGCACTGGCCAGGGGCAAGGGGGGCGGAGTCAGGAGACCAGGGGGCTGGGCTGGGATCTGGGATGGGGGATTCCGAAGGGGATGTGTAGGGGCTGGAGGTGAGAGTGGGTGCCAGGCAAGGCTGAGCAGATGGGGTTTGGGCATCCAAAGGGAGGTGAAGAAGTGAGGCTGGGTTTAGGGTTGGGACAGGGCAGGAAGGTACTGAAGACAGAGATGTGTTCAGGAAGAGGCTGAATATAGAGTCAAGGAAGGGATGGTGGCTGCAGAAGAGGGACGTGGGCACCCAGGACAGTGGTGCAAGCCGGGTGGGTTTGGAGCATTTGTTTTCTGGCAGCTGGGCATAAGGAAATTTTTGACGGGGAGAGCCTTGTTCTAGTTGGAACAGAGGCACTGTTTGGGCTGGTGGCCACCCTGGAGGGGCAGGGCTGGGCTACCTTTCCGAAGGGCCGTGGCAGCGAGCTGGCCCTCGGGGCCTGGTCTGCAGAAGGGCAGGAGGTCACTGAGGATTCTCTCTGTCCGGGCTGGGTGGGGGAACAGGGAGGGAGCTCACATCCTGCCGGGCCTCCTGTGGATGCCTCTCTTCACCCGGCAGCCCCAACCCGGCCCCTCACCCAGCATCCCTCTGGTCTCACCATCAGCCGGAGATGTCTCTCGGCCACCATTGCCGTTCTCAGAGCTGCTGAGGAGGGGTTCTCGGGTGCTGAGGGGAGGAAGTGCTGGGTGACCCCACACCCCTGGCCCTGGGGGGCCGCAGGGGCAGGGAGACAGAGAACTGGAGGTGGGGAGGCAGGGAGGTCCAGAGACAGAGACAGAGGTCGAGGCCGGGAGACAGGGAGACAGAGAGGCCCAGACAATGGAAGACACAGAGGCCTGGAGACAGGAGACAGACGGGGCAGTGGTGGGGTCGGCACACGCGCACACACACACACATGCATGCACACGCTCTCACACATGCACACACATGCATACACACACACCATATACGCACACACATGCACATGCACACATGCATGCATACACACACTATACATGCACGCAGTCACATACTTGCGTAGACACACATGTATGCACACACATGCATTCACACATGTGCATGCTCACACAGAGCTGGTTCTGGAGTTGTAGAGGGAAGCCTGCCCCGCCTTCCGGCCCCACTCCCTGAACCTCCAGCTCTCTCCATGGCCCTCCCTCACCTGCTCGGGCTGGGCCGGGGCTTAGGGCGAGAGGCAGGGGCAGGGACTTTCAGGGATCCGGCAGTCTCAGTGATGAGGGCACACCAGCTGGGGAGAAAGGCCAAACCCCTGGGCAGTCAGAGCCCCCAGACCCTATGCCGGGGCCTCCCCACAGCCCTCCTGTCCCCGGGAACCCAGAGACCTGGGTGTCCTCAACCCACACTCACAACTCAGACCCCCCCTCACTTTTTCCGCTCCGACACAGTCTGTGCCACCAGCTCGTATATCTGGGCCTCCTGGTCCCAGGTAAAAAGGACGTAGAAGGCTTTGTGATCTGCAGGGAGAGGGGGAGATGGGGCTCAGAGCCCAGGTCCCCCCAGTGCCTGCCCCTCCCTGAGCACAAGCTGGAGAAGTCACCCACAGTGGTGGTGCTCTCAGGGCTCCCATGGCTCAACTTGCCACTCACTGTCTGCTAATATCCAGGGCCCGATGTGTCCTCCCGAGCCCCACCTCTCACACCTCCTTATGGAATCAGGCAAGTACCCTGGCTTACCTAACAAAACCCCTCCAGCCACTCCCACCCTTCAGCCGCTTCCAGTGTTTGTGGCCCTGGTGAAACTTCCTAGCAGTGTGTTTACAAATCCCTCCTCACTGGGCTCCTGGCCTTTCTTCTCGTTGTTTACACAAGACACGCCTCTGTGCAAACACCTGCAGCAGTTCCTACCTCACTTATAAACCCACTGAGCCTGGCCCTGCCCTGCCCACCTCCACCCACTTCTCAACCTCTTTGCTAGAATGCTGGCTCCCTGGCTCTCTAGAGGGTTCTGCTCCCCACTCCACAGGCAGCTCTGCCCAAAAGAGACACCCTCTGGCCGGTGCCATGCAGTGGCTACGCTCACCGGTGGCCACCTCGCGGGTCATGGCGGAGGTGAGCCGCAGCACGGGCCGCAGCATGGTCTTGCCGTCAGGCGTGGGCGTCAGTGTCCGGCTATGGGACTTGAGCAGCAGCCGCTCATCCTGGCGCTGGAGCAGCAGCAGCAGGTCGTCCAGCAGCAGCACATGCACCTCTACGGGGTGAGCAGTGCTCACACGGCGTGCCCCCATGCAACCCCCTCCCCGCCCCTGGCTCGCTGCCCCCACACCCTGCACTAGGCAGCTGCCCTGGCACTCACCCACAGCCTTGTCCTTAGTCACCCGCCACGTCAGTGGGCCCTCGTGGACCAATTTCTTCTTGGTGATGTCCAGGTTCTGGGGCAGGAGGGGGTGATGGTTCGTGCAGGTTGGCAGGGGGTGATTGGGGTTGGTGGGGAGAGGAAGGGCAGGGCAGTGACCGGGATGACCACAGGCTGGGGATCATGGGATTGGCATGAGGTGGGGGCCAGAGCTCTCGCTTCCTGGGTGTATTATGGGATGGGCAGGGCAGGCTGGGGGCTGTATCACAGAATCCCCTGGGCCAAGGAGTAGGGGGTCAGGGGAGGCAGGAGGGTACGGTCACACCTTGAACTCGCTCAGCATGGGGTCGCTGCTCTGCCGAAGGTGGGACAAGTCCAGGCGCCGTTGATAGTCCTTGAGCCTCTGGGGCAGAGACGGGAGCGTTA
This sequence comes from Symphalangus syndactylus, assembly GCF_028878055.3. Classification (NCBI taxonomy): domain Eukaryota; kingdom Metazoa; phylum Chordata; class Mammalia; order Primates; family Hylobatidae; genus Symphalangus; species Symphalangus syndactylus. The sequence continues at coordinate 20,582,180 of NC_072439.2, forward strand.
TGGGACAAGCTAAGTGCTGGGGCTGACCTGCAGTGACCCACATTGGTAAGATGAGAGCCAAGACCAACTTCTGATGGGGGCAAGCTGAGGGTTGGGTCTGACCTCCAATGACCCTGAGAGGGAGGTGCTGAGGGCCAAGCCAACCCCTGGACACACACTGACCCTTGAGGGAGACAAGCCAAGGGGTGGGGTGTGACTTCTGGACAGGCTGAGGTAGGGTCCGCCCCCTGCTCTCACACCACCCACTGTCCCGGGTGTGGCGCCAGCCCAGGCTCACCAGCAGGTCCTCCATGTCACGCACGGCTTGGTTGACATGGTGTAGAATTTCCCGGCAGCACTCGGCTGCCAGCTCCACTTTCTCCCGTTCCGTGGGCTCTTCTGCAGGCAAGGGAGAGAGCAGCTCTGGTGAACCCCTGCCCTGGAGGCTCCAGATTGGGCAGCCAAGGTTAGACAAAGGACAGCTGGCCGGGCATGGTGGCTCACGCCTGTAATCCAAGCACTTTGGGAGGCTGAGGTGGGAGGATCGCTTGAGACCAGGAGTTCAAAGCCAGCCTGGGCAACATGGTGAGACCCCGTCTCTAAAAAAAACTAAAAAAATTAGCTGGGCATGGTGGTGTGCCCTTGGGGTCCCAGCTACTCAGGGAGCTGAGGATGGCTAGATCCTGGGAGGTTGAGGCTGCAGTGAACTGTGATGGTATCACTGATGAAAATGAGTGAGGAAAAAAATGTAAAAAAAAAAAAGAGGAGAGCCGAGGCCCAGAGAGCTGGGCCTGCGGTACCTGTGTTCTGCCCGATGCTCTGCAGGAGCAGGGGGTACTTGGTCAGCCGCTGCATCTCCGTAGGGATCATGTCCTTCAGCTGCAGGCGGCGGCACCGCGGGCGGCTCTCAGCTTCCTGTGGGAAACGTGCTGGCGTTGCGATGGCCCAGGCTTTGGGCTCACCCCAGGGCGCAGGCACCTAGGAGTCTGGGTCTCCAGGCCCCTCCTCCCTGGGAAGCTGGAGTCCAGACCCCACCTCACCTGCACGAAGGCACAGAACCGAGGGTCCTTGCGTTGCTTGGCTTTGAGCTGCTCTAAGGCAAACGACTGGCGGCTGCAGAAGCGGGAGGAGATTTTCTGGAACCAGGAGCCCTCAGCACCATCAAACTACAGCGAGATTCAGGCCAGGCAGGTGTCTCAGTGGGGATGGGCAAGAACAGGGACTAAAGTACGACAGGCTGGAAGCCCAGACCCTGGGACTGGAGTAGGGTGGGCTCAGGACCCGCCCTGGGCCTGGATTCCAGGTGTCTAGCTGGGAGGAGTGGGAGGGCTGGGCATCTCACCCGGGCCAGCAGCACATCCCCGATCTCCTCGATGAGGTAGCCACTCTCTTGCCTCCGCTTCATCAGGCGATCGAGGAACAGGGCTGTGGGGGTAGGAGGAAAGGGGTGCTCCACCAGGGCCTGGAAGATGCTGTGCGGGGCCTGCTGCGGTGTGGTGGGGGTAGGGCTGCAGGTGTGTCTGTGTCTGATCCTCGGGACCAGATGGCGTATCTGCCCCCACCCCATGTGAACCCTGGGGTTCCCGAGCAGGTTGAACCCAGGGCTAGAACAGAGCTGCCCGTGGGGCAGTGGGGTACACAGAGGGACCCTGGCTCTGTACTCACAATGCACCTCGATGAGCTCATCCAGGCTGGGGAAGATGTTCTGCAGCTCCTCCAAGGAGAAGAAGAGGCATTCCGCCATGGGCTGGAAGAAGAGGTCGTGCAGCACCCGCAGCATGCGCACGTGGGCCGCCTCTGTCACCAGCAGCTCTGCAGGGCCACCAAAGCAGGAAGCACGTTGGGGAGGGTGCAGACTAGGGGGCATGACCTCATGGGCAGGCTAGAGGAATGAGGCAGAGCAGGGAGGAAAGCTTCCTAGAAGTTGGCGGGAAAAAACTCTCTCTGGCTAGCCATGGTGGTTCACACTTGTAATCCCAGCACTTTGGGAGGCCGAGGCAGGAGGAATGCTTGAACCCAGGAGTCTGAGATCAGCCTGGGCAACATGGTGAAAGCCTGTTTCTACCAAAAATTTAAAAAAGAAAAAAAATTAGCCCAGGCGTGTTGGTGTGTGCCTGTAGTCCCAGCTACTTGGGAGGCTCAAGTGGGAGAATCCCTTGATTCCAGGAGGTTGAGGCTGCAGTGAGCTATGATGGCATTACTGCACCCCAGCTCAGGCAACAGAGCGAGACCTTGTCTAAAAACAAAACAGCTGGGCACAGTGGCTCATGCCTATAATCCCAGCATTTTGGGAGGCCGAGGCAGGTGGATCACAAGGTCAGGAGTTCGAGACCAGCCTGGCCAACATGGTGAAACCCCATCTCCACTAAAAAAAAAAAAAAAAAAAAAAATTAGCCAAGTGTGGGGGCGGGCTCTTGTAGTCCCAGCTACTCAGGAGGCTGAGGCAGGAAAATCGCTTGAACCCGGGAGGCGGAGGTTGCAGTGAGCCGAGATCACACCACTGCACTCCAGCCTGGTGACAGAGTGAGACTCCGTCTCAAAAAAACAAAACAAAACAAACAAATAAAAAAAAAAACCTCTCCGGGTGGAGTCATTTGCCCTCTTAAATAGCCACTGAGGGACCAGGTGCAGTGGCTCACGCCTGTAATCCCAGCACTTTGGGAGGCTGAGGTGGGCAGGTCACGAGGTCAAGAGATCGAGACCATCCTGGCCAACATGGTGAAACCCCATCTCTACTAAAAATACAAAAATTAGCCGGGAGTGGTGGCGGGCACCTGTAGTTCCAGCTACTCGGGAGGCTGAGGCAGGACAATCGCTTGAACCTGGGAGGCGGAGGTTGCAGTGAGCCGTGATCGCACCACTGCACTCCAGCCTAGGCGACAGAGTGAGATCGTCTCAAAAAAAAAAAAAAAAGCCAGTGAGGATTCCTCAACCCACTGCCTTTCCCTTTTTGCTGTGGCAGCCGGCCAGAGTGACCAATGGTCCCCATTTTCCTGCCTGGGCTTTCAGTGATAAAACTGTGAATATCCTGAGCAAATGGGGACAAGCTAGTCATCCCACCCGCCAGCAAGCTTGCAGCTGTGTTTAGTGTCTAACCATCAAGCCACATTATACAGTGGTTGACAGCCTCAGATCCAGGGACCCCTACATCCCCAGAGGGCATATGTGTGAGTTTCAGGGGCCCTAGGAGTCCCCTGAGACTAAAAGCATGATTTTGTATATTATGCATATTCTTTCTGGGGAAAGAAATTGCTATCCTGTCGAACGTGACAGTCACCAGCCACATACAACTCTTTACATTTTCGTTAACTGAAATGAAATTTTAAGTCAGTGCTCAGTTGTATTTAGTGCTTTTTTTTTTTTGAGACAGAGTCTTGCTCTGTCACCTAGATTGGAGTGTGGTGGACTGATCTGGGTTCATTACAACCTCTACCTCCTGCCTCCTGGGTTCAAGCAATTCTCCTGGCTTACCCTCCCGAGTATCTGGGATTACAGGCATGCACCACCATGCTCGGCTAATTTTTGTATGTTTAGTAGAGACGGGGTTTCACCATGTTGGCCAGGGTGGTCTCGAACTCCTGACCTCAAGTGATCTGCCCACCTCGGCTTCCCAAAGTGCTGGGATCACAGGCGTGAGCCACTGTGCCCGGCCTAGTGCATTTCAAGTGCTCACCAGCCATAGGTGGCCGGTGGTCCCCATGGTGAGCAGTACAAATAAAGCACATTTCCATCTTCCAGAAAGTCCTAATGGATAGCACATGTTCATTTTTTTTTTTTTAATTTTTTATCATGTCCTTAGAAGGATCTGTGACCCAAAAAGTACTCAACTACCCTAAAATTTTTGAATAGGTATCTTTTTTACGATGAAGTCATCTGTAAATAAGCTTTCAATCAAGTCCAAAAACTTTCTCTTGGGCCAGGCACAGTGGCTCATGCCTGTAATCCCAGCACTTTGGGAGGCTGAGGTGGGGGGATCACCTGAGGTCGGGAGTTCAAGACCAGCCTGACCAACATGGAGAAACCCCGTCTCTACTAAAAATACAAAATTAGCTGGGCATGGTGGCACATGCCTGTAATCCCAGCTACTCAGGAGGCTGAGGCAGGAGAATCACTTGAACCCGGGAGGCGGAGGTTGTGGTGAGCCGAGATCATGCCATTGCACTCCAGCCTGGGCAAAAAGAGCAAAACTCTGTCTTAAAAAAAAAAAAAAAAAGCTTTCTTTTTGCCACCAACCTTCCCAGCCACCACACAATTAGCACAGGAAAAAAGGAAAAAGACAAAAATGATACACTCATCATGTCTCCATGCAGAAGCAAGCACTGCTAATATACTCATCATTCTGCCAAACTTTCCCGTGTGGGGGATCTTTTCTCCCCTAAGCAATTAAGATCAAACTAGTAACAACAATCTCATTAAAATGCTCTTCCTTGACTGGGCCTGGTGGCTCACACTTGTAATCCCAGAACTTTGGGAGGCTGAGGTAGGAGGATCACTTGAGCCCAAGAGTTCAAAACCAGCCTGGCCAACATGGCGAAACCCCATCTCTACAAAGAATACAAAAATTAGCCAGGCATGGTGGTGCATGCCTGTGGTCCCAGCTACTCGGGAGGCTGAGGTGGGAGGATCAGTTGAGCCTGGGAGGGTAAGGCTGCAGTGAGCCGTGATTGTGCCACTGCACTCCAGCCTGGGAGACCGACTGAGACTCTGCCTCAAATAAAAATAAAAAAAAAAAATAAAATAAAATGCTCTTCCTCTGTGCCCAGCACTAGGCTAAACATTTCACACAAATCATCCCATCTTCATGACAATATCTGAGGTAGGAACTATTAATGCCCACATTTCACAAGTGAGGAAATAAAGGCTTACACCAGAAATGCAGTGTTCTTAACATCGACACTGTCTTGCACTACTAGAAAGTTTTGGAAATGTCCCTTCCACAGGGGCATTCACATTCCATCAAAATGCTCTGTGTTGAAACAATCTGAACTTGGAACAAGAGGGAATTTGAAGCTGCCTTCAAGTTCTCCCTATGGTAAATAACACCAAGATGAACATCTCTCGGCGCCTGTCTTTGCCTTTGCCAGAGCTGGACTGTGTCCTTGGCCACAGTGGGGTGACGGGGGCAGTACTCACCGCTGATGACCTCCTGCCGCTTCACCTGGCTCTTGGGCAGGCTGTGCAGGGTGTCTGGGGGGACGAGTTCCCGCCAGCCGGGAGGCTCTTCTGGTTCAAGCTCCAGTCCCGACCGCCCCGGCTCCCCCTCATCTCCAGGCTCGGGGCTGTGGACAGAGGCCTTGTTAGGGCCCCAGCTTGGGCCATCCCAAGAAGCAGCCTTCAACCTCTTAGAGCATTCAACCCTGGTCAATGGCCTTGGCATTCGATGCCCCCAGGGTGGCCCGTGCAGCAGACCAGGTCTCTAGATGAGACCACACTAGAGTCCCCAGATCTCTAGAAGCATTCTACCCCCTCCTCCTCCAAGGTCTGTGACCACAGTTGGCCTCAATGACCTGTCTCCAACGCCCATTCCTCTGTGACTCTGACAACAATCCCTCCCTGATTCTCCAGGCTGCCTTAGTGGATGGGGGAAGGGAGAGGGTTGACATACGTGGCTCGTCGGGCAGGGCCAAGCACTGCCGTGGCGGAACTGGGGTCCATGTCCACGTCGCTCCGGGAGCGGCCCCCACCCCGGCCCTTAGCCCCGAGGCTGCCCCGGGAAGGCCGGCGGCGGTCACTCACCCGCAGGCTCTCTGAGCGCCCCAGACGCCCTGATAGCCTGGACCCCGAGGCCAAGGACAGAGTCAGGCAGAGGCCGGGGACAGAGACAAGGAGAGACCAAGACAAGAACAGAGACAAAGAGAAACCAGGACAGGGACAGAGACGGGGAGAGACCAGGACAGGGACAGAGACGGGGAGAGACCAGGACAGGGACAGAGATGGGGAGAGACCAGGACAGGGACAGAGACGGGGAGAGACCAGGACAGGGACAGAGATGGGGAGAGACCAGGACAGGGACAGAGACGGGGAGAGACCAGGACAGGGACAGAGACGGGGAGAGACCAGGACCGGGGCAGAGACGGGGAGAGACCAGGACAGGGACAGAGACGGGGAGAGACCAGGACCGGGGCAGAGACGGGGAGAGACCAGGACAGGGACAGAGACGGGGAGAGACCAGGACCGGGGCAGGGGTGACCAGGACAGGGATCAAACATGCAACAGAAGAGAGAGGAGAGAGTCAGAGGAGTGGTGGGATTTTAGGGGCACTGGGGTAGTGGGGGGTGTCGGGGGAGGGTGGATACTGAAATTTGATGAGGGAAGGGATGGGGAACCCAGGATGGAGCATAGGACTGACCCCCTCCCTTCCCTGAGGCAGGGGGATGGCAACAGAGGGGGTGTTTATGGGGTGGGGAGGATTTCCATACTTAGCTCTTCAACTGGGAGGGTGATGTCCCCACCCACCCCTCACAGGGAGTGAAGGGGAGGGAGTGGCCATGGGGAGAGGGGAGGGGCTGGGAGAAATGGGGGAGGGGCTAGCCCTTCCCCCGCCCAGGGCCCAGGCACCCACCTCTTCCACCTTCTGGGGAGAGAGGGGCACAGGGTCAGAGGTGGGCCCAGATGGAACCCGACCCACCTCCCCGCACCCACCAAAGGGTCCCCAAAGCAGCGGCACAAGGACGGGCAGGAGGCAGAGCCTGCCCCCCCCAGCTGTAAGGGGGACAGGGCCCCCGGGGCACAGAGCAGAGGGGTGGGGGGTTGAGGGACGGGCACCAGGAGGCAGGAGCGAGGCGGGGGGTGGGGGGCAGGGGGCAGGGAGGCTTGAAAGAGAAGGGGAGGAAGGGCTGAAAAAATGAAAAGTGGCAGGGAGATCGGAGGGGGATGGAAGGTAGGGAAAGAAAACCCAGGTGAGAGAGGAGGGGGGAGGTAAGAGAGGAGGGGGGAGGTGAGAGGGGAGGGGGGAGGTGAGAGGGGAGGGGGGAGGTGAAAGGGGAGGGGGGAGGTGAGAGGGGACAGGGGAGGTCGGCGGGGGGGGGAGATGAGAGGGGAGTGGGGAGGTGAGAGAGGAGGGGGAAATAAAGGAGATGGAAGGAGTGGTGGAGAGGAAGGGAGGAGGAGAAAGATTAGTGAAAAAAGGAAGGAGAGGAAGGAGGAGAGGAAAAAGGAAGGATAAAAGGAAAGGGGGGCAATGAGGAAGCAGGAGGGAGATGACAAAAGGAAAGAAGAAGAAGGGAGAGGAATGGCGAGACCCAGAGAGCAGCAGAGGAGCAGCGGGAGAGACAGCCTGGGACAGGCAGGCGCAGAAGGCAGCGGCGACCCTGCACCCACCCACCAGCACCCAGTAAGCCACGCCCCCCGCCCCTGCACCCCAGTCTGGGCACCTCTCGGTTTCAGCCCCGTCATCGGTACTCTCTGGGGGCGCCAGGGCCTCCAGGCTCATTGGGCCCTGCGGGGATGAGTCCCCCAGCTCCAGGGGGGCGTCGGCACCTGTGGGGTGGAGGGAGCAGGGCTGGCTGGAAGGCCTCTGAGGCCACGAGACGCACACTCTGGGGACCTGGAAATGTGGGGGCTAAAGCTACCCAGTGCCCGGCAGACACCACACGGCTGCTGTGTACTTCAGCACAGGATAGACAGACGTTAAGACCTCTGAGAACACGGCCACTAGGGGCAGGAGCATGAAGATGCAACAGAAGTGGGTGCCCCTGTGTGTCCTGGGTGGATGGGGACCCCAGGCCTAGCAAATAGGTCACAAACATCTCTCCCACCCAACCAGACTGCAGCCCCCTGAGGTTGGGAGGGCCCTGGATTCCATGCTGCCTCCACGTCCATTCATCCTCCCCACCCTCTCATACCCCTTTAGAGAAAAGGAAACAGAGGCTAAGAAAGGGGAGTCATATCCAAGACACTAAATAAACACAAGCAGTCAGCAGAGCCGGTGCGTGAGCCCTGGCCTGGCCATGCAGAGATCCAAGGGCGTGAGGTCACACCGGTGTAAGGACGAGATCCAAGGGCCTGAGGCCACAGAGGTGTAAGGATGGTGAGGGATGAAGCTCATGGGGCTGGCGGCCTCCCCACCTAGGGGGCCAGCAATGCAGCTCAGAGGGTGGACTGGTCATGTACTCAGGGAAGGTTCTGGAAAATGAAGGGCTGATGGAAAACGTAGTCCAAGGGGGTGGGAGACACAGCACCAGCAGAGAGGTCAGAGCCTGGGAGGAAAGCTGTGGAAAGGGCAAACTGAGGGAAGGGGGAAGTTATGAATGACAGTGGTGACCAGGAGCAGGGAGGAGTGAACGCTGAGAGCAAAGGGGAGGTGTTGCTGGGGAATGGCTTCTATCTGGGGGTGCCAAGGGGGCAGGCAGCACCCCCACCCTGGATCCCCGGGCCTCATGGAGCCCTGGTCCAGGAAACTCTCACCTGGTTCCCGGTCTGGGCTGTCCAGGGACAGAGGGTGCAGAGAGACTCCAGGGGTGTCCTGCCCAGGAGCCCCGACATTCCGGTCCCGAGAGGGCATCCCCAGGCCTCCCTTCCGGTCTGTAGCACCTGGCTTCTCGGCTGGGGAGACAGTGAGGGAGAAAGAGGGAGATAAGAGAACAGTAATTCAAATCCACAACCGCCGGGGGATGCAAGAGGCTGTGCTCAGGCCCTTCCCCACCATGACAAGGAGCCCCTTCCTCCCTCAGACCCAGGACCCCCCATCCCCTCCTCCCTCTGACCCAGGAGTCCAGGCCCCAGGCCTTCCTCCCTCAGACCCAGGAACTCCCCCATCCCGTCCACCCTCAGACCCAGGGGTCCAGGCCCCAGCTCCTCCTCCCTCAGACCCAGGGGTCCAGGCCCCAGCCCCTCCTCCCTCAGACCCAGGGGTCCAGGCCCAGCCCCTCCTCCCTCAGACCCAGGGGTCCAGGCCCAGCCCCTCCTCCCTCAGACCCAGGGGTCCAGGTCCAGCCCTTCCTCCCTCAGACCTAAGAGTCCGAGCCTGAGCCCCTCCTCCCTCAGACCCAGGGGTCCAGGCCCCAGCCCCTCCTCCCTCAGACCCAGGGGTCCAGGTCCCAGCCCCTCTTCCCTCAGACCCAGGGGTCCAGGCCCCAGCCCCTCCTCCCTCAGACCCAGGGGTCCAGGCCCCAGCCCCTCTTCCCTCAGACCCAGGGGTCCAGGTCCCAGCCCCTCCTCCCTCAGACCCAGGAGTCCAGGTCCCAGCCCCTCCTCCCTCAGACCCAGGAGTCCAGGCCCCCAGCCCCTCCTCCCTCAGACCCAGGGGTCCAGGCCCCAGCCCCTCTTCCCTCAGACCCAGGGGTCCAGGTCCCAGCCCCTCCTCCCTCAGACCCAGGAGTCCAGGTCCCAGCCCCTCCTCCCTCAGACCCAGGAGTCCAGGTCCCAGCCCCTCCTCCCTCAGACCCAGGAGTCCAGGCCCCCAGCCCCTCTTCCCTCAGACCCAGGAGTCCAGGTCCCAGCCCCTCTTCCCTCAGACCCAGGAGTCCAGGTCCCCAGCCCTCTCCCACACAGGCCCCCAGTATGGATGCTCTGGCTACAGGTCCATTACCATCAACCTCTGCTTTGAGGTGTCGAAAATCTGGAACTGAAACGAGAGAGAATGAGACAGTAAGTGGGAACAGCTGGAGAAGACAGGGGAGGGCACAGGCCAGAGCCGCCTTACCCTGGGGCTCTCCCCGGTTCCAGCGGGCGGCATCCAGGATGCTGCTCAGCCCCTTCTTGGTCTTGGCAGGCTCGTCCGACCGCCGGTTCCCCATCACCTGCGAGGGGAGGAAGACCAGGCTGAGCATCTCTGAGATGACAACAAAGCAGAATTTGACGCTGGGTGTCCAGAGTCATGAGGCTCCCAGGGCGTCTCTGGAGAGGAAAGGGTCAGGACGGGGCACTGAGGGAAGCACCTTTTTCCGGAAGAAGTTCCTCCCCGACTTCTTGTCTCCACTCTTGGTCCGCACCCCAAGATGGCGCATGTACAGGCCAATGGCATTGACCACGGCAGCACTGTAGGGAGGGGACAGTGAGGGCTCAACACACACACACACACACACACACACACACACACACAGTCCCTAGAGGCAGAGGCCTGGCCTTCCCATCCTGACCCCACAACTACTTCCTGTGAGACTCTGAGGAGAGATGAGAGGGTTCAAAAGGACAGGGACAAGGGCTGTTACCCAATGCCCAGGACCCAGGTGTCCAGGCCCCCAGCCTCCTCCTCCCTCGGACCCAGGCGTCCAGGCCCCCAGCCTCCTCCTCCCTCAGACCCAGGAATCCAGGCCCCCAGGCCCCTCCTCCCTCAAACTCAGGAAGCTGCACGCCTCTCCCTGCCGCCCTCCCTGCCCCCCTCACCTCTTTTCTTCGTCGGTAGAGATGGTATGTCTGTAGGAAGAAGAGAGATGTTTGTGACATATTTGCTAGGCCTGGGATCCCCACCTACCCAGGATACATCTCAGGGTTGCTGTCCTGGGATAGGCAGGGGGAAGAGAGACAGAGAGGGGACACTGCAGAAGGGATGGGGAAGGACCGTCACAAGAGGGAGGGAGGTCTCTCATCCAGGAGGATGGGATCCAAGTGCCCGATCATGGACAAGACCCAGAAATGACAAGGGAACCCCAAAGCTGGAAAGGGAAGACTTGGATCCAAGGTGAGTTAAAACACTAGGGCAGAGGAAGACCCCCAGTGCCAAGAAATGAACTCTGACCCTGAAGAGGGAACCTGCAAGCAGGATGGAACATGCCAGAGGTAGCATGGGTGCCCTGGCGCTGGGGAGGGGTGACGCTCCAACCAGGGCTGGCCCACTCACTGCATCTCCTCCAGGTGCATGAGCAGCCGCTCCGCCACGTGCCGCTCCCGGGCCTCGTAGCTGGCTCGGTCCCGCCCAACCCAAGCCTCCAGCTGGGCCAGCTCCTGCTCCCAGGGCGTCATGCCCATGAGCCGCTTGGAGCGGAAGTCCTCCAGCTGCCGGCCCACGGCTGCCTGCTGGCTTTGCACCACCTCCTGCACGAACCGCCGCTGGACATCCTCGGAGATGAGGTCAGCCCTAGTGCGGTCTGTAGGGACACACATGGGGGCCAGGGTCCAGCTCCCTGGTGGTTTGGATCACGGTCCCCACCCACCCTTGGACTCTGATAGCCATACTTCCTGAGGCCGCTGCCAAGAAGGAATGAATGAATCTCGGCTGTCCGAGCAGAGCATGGGAGTGTGGCCTCCCTCCCCTTGGCCTCCTGGGAGGTGTGGTCCCCGCTAGACAACTCTCCCTCATCCCATCCTTCTCCTTACCAAGTTCAAAGGCGACGTTGGGAGGGACCGGCACCCGCAGAACCTGCTCAAGAGAGAGAATGGGGTGAAGAGGAGGACTTCGTGTGCTGAGATGCAGGCCGGGAGGACTGCCAGGAACCCTGGTCTAAGCGAGGGTGCTGGGGAAGGCCTGGGTCAGCAGCTGCCCTCAGGGCAGAGGTTGGGGACTGCATGGTGACTCTGCAGGCCCAAACAGGGATTGCGGGGTTGGGGCAGCTTGAAGGTCTCTCACCGCTGTCTTCTCCAGGAAGCTGTGGTAGAAGTCCAGGAAGGCCTTCTTGGCCTCCTTGGGGCCCAGTGAGCCCAGCATGTCAGCATGCAGACAGCAAAGCTGGGGGAGACACACAGCATGACTCTCCGCTCCCTCACCCTGCCTCAAACCACACTCTCCCTTTGAAAAGGGCCTTTCCGGCCAGGCGCGGTGGCTCACGCCTGTAATCCCAGCACTTTGGGAGGCCAAGGCGGGCGGATCACGAGGAGATCGAGACCATCCTGGCTGACACAGTGAAACCCCGTCTCTACTAAAAATACAAAAAATTAGCCGGGTGAGGTGGCGGGCACCTGTAGTCCCAGCTACTCGGGAGGCTGAGGCAGGAGAATGGCGTGAAGCCCGGGGAGCAGAGCCTGCAGTGAGCCGAGATCACACCACTGCACTCCAGCCTGGGCGACAGCGAGACTCTGTCTCAAAAAAAAAAAAAAAAAAAATGAAAAGGGCCTTTCCTATCTCCTGACCACCCCATGGCTGTAGGACTCAGCTGCCACCTCCCCTGGGAAGCACTCCCTGACCTCCACCCCTAAAGCCAGGCCCTGGGTTCCCCTGCAGGCTCCCTGGGGCCGCCATGAGCATTTTCTAATTTTCCATCCCGTGCTATGGTTCTTTGTGGTTCTTCATCATGGTCTCCTCTCGGCAATAATGACAACTACTACTACTGTCTATACTGACGGCTTAGTGTATACCAGACGCTGCTCTACACCCTCTACATGCATTAATGTGTTCAATCATGGGGACTGTCATTATCCCCATTTTACAGATGAGAAAACGGAGCTCAAGAAGTTTATTCAAGCTTAGTCGCACAGCTAGGCCGGGCACGGTGGCTCACACCTGTAATCCCAGCACTTTGGGAGGCCAAGGCGGGTGGATCACATGAGGTCAGGAATTTGTGACCAGCCTGGCCAACATGGCGAAATCCTGTCTCTACTAAAAATAAAAAAAACAGGCCGGGCGCGGTGGCCCAAGCCCGTAATCCCAGCACTTTGGGAGGCCGAGGCGGGCAGATCAAGAGGTCAGGAGATCAAGACCATCCTGGCTAACACAGTGAAACCCCATCTCTACTAAAAATACAAAAAATTAGCCGGGCGTGTTGGCAGGCGCCTGTAATCCCAGCTACTTGGGAGGCTGAGGCAGGAGAATGGCGTGAACCCGGGAGGCGGAGCTTGCAGTGAGCCAAGATCGCGCCACTGCACTCCAGCCTGGGCAACAGAGCGAGACTCCATCTCAAAAAAAAAAAAAAAAAAAAAAATTAGCCGAGTGTGGTGGTGGGCTCCTGTAATCCCAGCTACTCGGGAGGTTGAGGCAAGGAGAACTGCTTGAACCCAGGAGATGGAGGCTGCAGTGAGTGGAGACTGTGCCACTGCACTCCAATCTGGTTGACATAGAGTGAGACTGTTTCATAAATAAATAAATAAATAAATAAAACCCAAAATCACACAGCTACTAAGTGGCAAAGTTAGGATTCGAATCCAGGCAGCCTGTCTCCACTACACTCCACTTCCTGGAAAGCCTGTGAGCAGCTTAAGGGTTTATGTGTGTTGAGGGGTGTTGTGGGTTGATCCATCTGTGTCCCAGATGGTGCCTTGTGCATATTGAGGGCTTGGAAAGAACAGGTGGACAAGTGGGGCTAACTCTGTCATCCGTCAAGCATTTCCTGAGTGCCAGCCCCTGTGCTGGGTGACAGTGGGGACTCCAACCTGTCCTGGCTCCTGGGGGCTCTCATCTGGGAAATGAACTCACTCCAATGGGAGTGGGACTTTTTCTCCTTTTTCTTTTTTGAGATGGAGTCTCGCTCTGTCACCCAGGCTGAGGTGCAGTGGCGCGATCTCAGCTCACTGCAACCTCCTCCTGGGTTCAAGCGATTCTCCTGCCTCAACCTCTGGAGTAGCTTGGATTACAGGTGTCTATCACCATGCCTGGCTAATTTTTTTTTTTTCGCCTAGGCTGGAGTGCAGTGGTGCAATCTCGGCTCATCGCAACCTCCACTTCCCAAGTTCAAGTGATTCTCCTGCCTCAGCCTCCCGAGTAGCTGGGATCACAGGCGTGTACCACTGTGCCCAGCTAATTGTCGTATTGTAGTAGAGATGGGATTTCACCATGTTGGCCAGGCTGGTCTTGAACTCCTGACGTCAAGTGATCCACCTGCCTCAGCCTCCCAAAGTGCTGGGATTATAGGCATGAGCCACTGCGCCTGGCCAATTTTCATATTTTTAGTAGAGACGGGGTTTTACCATGTTGGCCAGGCTGGTCTCGAACTCCTGATCTCAAGTGATCTACCCACCTCAGCCTCCCAAAGTTCTGGGATTATAGGTGTGAGCCACTGTGCCCAGCCCCACCTTTTTTTTTTTTCAAGACAGGGTCTCACTCTGTCGCCCAGGCTGGAGTGCAGTGGTGCAATCACTGTAGCCTTGACCTCCTGGGCTCAAGCTATCCTCCTGCCTCAGCCTCCCAAAGCGTTGGGACTACAGTCATGAACCACCAGGCCCGGTCCTCCTTCTCCACTTTCAACAGTTTTAACAAATCTATATCGACTCTCCACACCCCCCAAATACAGCAAAATTCTAAGAGAGGCCAACAGGAAGCAGCCCAGGGGACCACAGCTATCTCTGATCGGCTCCCCACAAGCTGATGAGGTGAGGGAGCTATGCGAGGATAAACTTCAAAATGCCCAGAGGCCGCCGGGGTCACCTCAGGCAAGTCCCTGACCCTCTCTAGGCCTCAGTTGCCACATCTGTAAAAGACCATGGTAGTCAGCACGATCCCTGGGCTGATTGTCCACGATCTGGTGTTCTAGAAACCCCAAGGCTTGAATGGGGGACCCCCTTGCTCAGAGGGCCAGAGTCTCCATGCACGTGCTTGTGGGGGGAGCCACTCTTCCGGAAAGATAATGTAGACGGGGAAAGACTGAAATTTCCTAATTTTCTGCAATATCTGATGCTTTGGCGTCAGGATGACCAGCCTCTGGTCTTGCAGCTGACATGTTCTTCTTTCCGCATGCCTCGGGCACTTCTCCCCACTCTTTCTACGGATTTCCTCGTTTTCTAGAGGGATCCACTATGCACGTCCATATGGTACAGGGCCCTGACTGTCCCCAACTCCTATCCTGTGCTGGGCTGGACTGGGTCTTCTTGGGATGAGACCCTTGTCTACAGATCCCCTGCCAGCCAGCACTGTGGCCTCTCCCTTTCTAAATCACCTGCTGGGTTTTCTAGACTCTGCGGGTGTGTCTGGATGGCATGGTTGTCCATCCACATCTCCCAGGTATCTTCTGCCTCATCCGGAGGCTTCTGGATCCACAACCGTTTGGTCTCCCTTGTGAGCTGTGTGTGGTGGTTTTCTTGTTTCCAGATCAGCGCCTGCTGTGCACCCTAGACCTGGGATGGCTAACAGCTTCTTTCTCCCAAGCATCAACCCTGAATGACTGCGTGCTGGCATCTGCCGAGAAGGCTTTGGAGAGGATTCGGTCCCCCAGAGTCCACAGAAGGGCGCTGCCACAGGCTGATGGGGAGCACTGATACAGGCACAGAGTGGGATGGGATGTGGTTTCTGCCAGGCTGCTGGACTCTGTGGCTCTGGGGGGTCCTGCCGTGTGTACCCTGCCCACTGCACACTGAGATCTACCCTGGGCACCTGTAAGCCTGTTGAGGTCACGTGGCATGCTTTCTGGCTCTTGTCTAAGGCATTCTCTCTTTCTAGATCTAGCACTCTGTGGTCTAGATCTGCTTTTCCAGACCCTCCTGGCACTAGCTCGCTGGGTTTTTTTATTTTTTTTATTTTTTGAGACGGAGTCTCGCTCTGTCGCCCAGGCTGGAGTGCAGTGGCGCAATCTCGGCTCACTGCAAGCTTCGCCTTCCGGGTTCACGCCATTCTCCTGCCTCAGCCTCTCCGAGTAGCTGGGACTACAGGCGCCCGCCACCACGTCCGGCTAATTTTTTGTATTTTTATTAGAGACGGGGTTTCACCATGGTCTCGATCTCCTGACCTCATGATCCGCCCGCCTCGGCCTCCCAAAGTGCTGGGATTACAAGCGTGAGCCACCGAGCCCGGCCTTGCTCGCTGGTTTAATTCGCCAAAAGCTGTGCCTGTCCCAGCCCCACCCCTCCCTGTGCCCACCCAGCCCTGCCCTCACCAGGGGTCCTGGCTCAAACTGCAGGGCCACGTGCTGCAGGAGGGCCATGAGGTGGGCTGGGCGCCGCTTCACCTGCTCCAGGCTCTGGAACTGGCTGTTTTGCTCTTCTGAGTTCTGGGGGTGCAGGCAGGGGTGAGTACAATGGGGAGAAGAGGAGGGGCCTTAGGGTTGACCCTACCCATTCCTGGCACTTCACAAGGGATCCAAGCCAGGGTTAGCTCCTGGGAAGTGGGGAGTGGTGACAGTGTCCACAAAATAATGCTGACAGCAAGGGCAGGTGGTCAGGGAGAATGGATGAGACTTAATGTTATAATGGTAGATGATGAGGACAGAAATTAGGAGAGAAGAAATTGGGGTCCATGCTGGGGGAGGAGAGAGCAATGATAAGAAATGGGGTTAAGAGTAAGAAGGGTGGGCATCTATGCTGCTGTGTGGGCTCTGAGTATGGGGTCGGCGAGGTGAGGAAGGAGGTACCAGAGAGATGAGAGGATGAGACAGACCGTGGGAAGAGGCCAAGAAGACAGCATCTGCGGGTGGGAGGGGACCCGGGGCAGGACACTGAGCCTGGGACAGAGCTTTTCCACCCTATCTCCCACTCACCGTCTCCAGCTCGTTCTCAAAATCCTCATCCTCAGCCCCGATGATGCTGACGGGAACCAGGCCAGGCCGGGAGGGGCCGGGGGAGGCCTGTGGAAGGGGAGGGCGGCTTCAGTCCACAGGACTCCCCACCCACAGCCCCAGAGTCCCCTCACCCCTTGCTCTGTCCACTCACCGCCCCTCGGGCCACGTCTTCCATCTCCCTGGGCTCTGCAGGGCTGGGGGAAGAGGAGGGGCCGCGGTTAGGAGGGTGGGAGGAGGCGGCCCAGGGTGGTTACTCACAGATTCCTGGCCCAGGTGTGAAGGTGAGTAAACAGCCTCCCCCATCCCAGCCTCCGCAGCTCAATGGGGCCTCTGTGTGGCCACAAAGAGCCCTTCAGAGACCCGCCAGGGGGCGGGAGCCCAGGGACGGGAGCCTGCGGGGGCAGGCATTGGAGGCTCAGGAGCCTGGGTCCATGGGAAGGCTGAGTCTGACAGCCTGCAATCTGGGGTCCCTAATGCCCTAATGGAAGAGGGGGCTGGGGGCCTGGACTCCCAGGTTGGAGGGACTAGGGGCCTGGGGGCTAATTCCTGAGGGCACAGCCTAGAGGCAAGCGGGGATGGGAGGGTTAGAGGAGAGGTGGGAGAGAAGTGGGGTACAGGGGTCTCCTCTGGTCTGTGACAGGCCTGGGGCAGGATGTGGCCTTGGAACCCACCAGCCCCACTTCCTGTGACAGGAAGTCACAATGGCAAACCCCCAAGCCCCAACTCTCTACATAAGAAAACAAAACTCAGAACCCTCCTCCCTCAGGGACCGGGAGTCCCCAAACCCAGCAGGTTCTTCTTTCCCCCAGGGACCTCATCTCTTCCCAGGCTTCCAGTCCCGGAAAACAAGTGGTGGGGCCTCAGACAGCCCATCTCCAAGGTGCGTCTGTCCCCTCTACCCTACATGCGGCTTGGTCTGTCCGCAGCCAGCTCTCCTTGGCTGTCTGTCCCTTGAATCTGTCTCATGTCTTGGTCTCTTTTCACCCTGTTTCTTGATTTTTCTCTTTCCCTTCCTCCAGAACTGTCTCATTTTCCCCACCATCCCTGCCTCCCCTCCCTCCATCTCTCCCTCTCAGCGGTGACACCCCCTTTCTGCCTCTGTAGCTCCGTCTGTCCTGTCCCTGTCTCTGTGTGTCTGTCCTCCCACATCTGGTTTCTGCAGCCACCATCCTCACACCTCTCTGAGTCACGATCTCATGTGCTGTCTCTCATCTCTCTCCATCCCTTTTTCTCCCCCATCTCTTGCTGTCTTTCCCATCTTTGTCTCTCCTTGAGTCTCCACTTCTCTCTGAGTCTTTCCACCGACATCTTCTGTGTCCTTAATTAGTCTGACTAATGCCACGGAGCTCGTGTCAGGCGGGAAGGAGCTGTGGAAAGAGGGGTGGGGTGGACCAGTGGCGGGGCTCCCCACGGCCCAAAGCTATTTATAACCCAAGCCAGCAGAGACCCGCCCTTCTCCTGCTTTATGGGCCTCCTCCCTAGCTCCCCAGTAAATGGTAACCAGGATTTTGATGATTAAACAATGATGCTTTCTGGAGTGTCCAAATGCCACCCTGTGGGTCCACCTGGGGAAGGCATCATTTTTATTATTTCCCACAAAGTGTATTTGTCCAATATCTAAGCTTGGGCAATTCAAGATTCAAGTACTGTTAAACATTCACTTTAATAAATTTGCGAACTGGCCAGGCGGGGTGGTTCATGCCTATAATCCCAGCACTTTGGGAGGCCAAGGTGGGAAGATCGCTTGAGCTCAGGAGTTTGAGACCAGCCTGGGCAACACAGTGAGACCCTGTCTCACTATGAAACATGACCACGGATGTGGAGGGTGCATGCTCATCCCACTCAGAGGTAGAAATGCTCAACTGAGGCAGGGAGATTTTAAAAAGGCAAAGAGAGGATACTCATTATCTCTGCAAGTGCTTGGTGCCAGGTCTGGAACTGTGCACTTGCCAAGTTCTTATCTCCTTATTCCTTATCACAATAATAATGAAATGACAGCTGACACATAAGAGACACTTAGTATGTGCCAGGCATGGCATCGCTGGTTTACAGGTAATAACTCATTTAATCCTCTCGGTGACTCCAAGAGATCATTATTATTCTCATCTCCATTTAACAAAGAAGGAAACTGAGGCACAGCTCATAAGAGGCAGAACCAGGACTCAGACCTAGGCAGTCAGGCTACAGAGTTTATGCATTTAAAATAAACTGCATGTGGTGGACGCAGTGGCTCACACCTATAATCCCAGCACTTTGGGAGACCAAGGCAGGTGGATCACTTGAGCTCAGGAGTTCGAGACCAGCCTGGCTAACATGGTGAAACCCCCATCTCTACAAAAGATAGCCAGGTGTGGTGGTTCATGCCTGTAGTCCCAGCTACTTGGGAGGCTAAGATGAGAGGATCGCTTGAGCCCAGGAGGCAGAGGTTGCGGTGAGCCAAGATTGTGCCACTGCCCTCCAGCCTGGGCGACAGAGTGAGACCTTGTCTTAAAATAAAATAGGTCAGGCGCGGTGGCTCTCGCCTGTAATCCCAGCACTTTGGGAGACCAAGGCGGGCGGATCACGAAGTCAAGAGATCGACACCATCCTGGCCAACATAGTGAAAACCTGTCTCTACTAAAAATACCAAAATTAGCTGGACGTGGTGGCGCGAGCCTGTAGTCCCAGCTACTCGGGAGGCTGAGGCAGGAGAATCCCTTGAATCCGGGAGGTGGAGGTTGCAGTGAGCTGAGATCGCGCCACTGCACTCCAGCCTGGTGACAGAAGTGAAACTTCGCCTCAAAAATAAATAAATAAGACAAAATAAAACAGAAAGCATTGCTTTCAGAGCATGGGGAGCCCCCACCCTACCCTTCGGAAACTAAAATCTGAACCAAAGCTCTGAGACACATCACATCTTCTTATGGATGCCTGGAAAAGTCACGGGTATGTGGTCACTATGGCCTAGGCAGGAGTGCATGTTGGATACGGCTGCTCCACAGATGCCTGGGGGTTGGAGATGATGGAGGCGAGGAGTGTCGCCTGTTTAGGAGGAGGGGTTTGGGCGAGTCCCACAAAGGCTGGAGAATTATAGGTGAAGCTGTCAGAGAATAGATGGATCTATAGGCAACTGACAAGGCCTGGGGGGTCCAGCAGAGGGAGCACTGCGTGCATGGGGCGCTGGGGGGTTACGGCTGGTTTAGAAGGTCCATGGGTTGGGGGGCTACATGGGTGTTGAGTTCTATGGAGGGCTCAGGGTCTTTAAGGTGTTCAGCAGGTGACTCAGGGTCTCCAAGAACTTCTGGGAGCCTTAAAGAACCTAAAAGAGTCCTTGTAATGTGTAACTCCCCAGATTCTATTTGACACACAGTGGGTCTAAAGAATCCAGGGATCACACAGGATCACGATTCTATAGGGACAGCTGCCAGTCTGTGGAACCTCTGGAGACCTAAAAGGGGCTCAGAATTCCATAGGGGTGCGTGGTGGATCCCGAGACCCATGGTCTATAGAGCCCCGGATTCTAGGGGATGCCACCGATCTATGAGGACCCCACGTCTATAAGAAGCCAGTTCTCCATGGGGGGGCTGGCAGGAACCTGGAGGGTCTGTAAGACTTTATAATCTATACGGAATGTGGCGGGTCTACACGAGACCCAAATCTTACATGGACGTGGCGGGTCTTACGCGGGCCCTAAATCCTACGGGGGACGTGGCAGTGTGCACGGCCAGGGATGCCAGGGAGGACGTGCAGAGTCAGGGTCTGACACCCGCTGGGGACCGCGTCCCTCACCTGCTCCAGGTGGAAAGAGAAGCCACCGCCGCTACCGGAACCGAAGCTTCCGCGCGCCGGCTCCGCACTCTCCCCACCCCTGCCGCCGCGTCGCTCTAGCCACCCTGAGTCCACCTTTGCGGCCAGCTCCACTCCTCCTGCCAGCCGCTCTAGCCCGGCTCCTGCCGGGCTCCGGCCCCGACGACTCTACTCCTCCCGCCGGCCGCTCTAGCGCTGCACTGCGCCACGCAAGCCAGACAGGGCCGCTCTGGCCTGTCTTGGAGGGCCGGCGTTTCCGTATCTCGACTGCCCCCGTCACTCCCCGGGCCCCGCCCCGCACCCGGAGGTGCAGATGGGTCCCACTCCTCCCGAGTTCGATCCGATATCTCCTAGTCACCCCGGCGCTGAGCACTCGGACCGCGGACTGGGTCTCCCGGTCCTATTAGTCTCCCCACTTAGGGGACCCGCTGAATTTCCAACGCTCGTACATCAATCCCCTCCGTCCCCCACCCCCACCCCCCTTCCTTTGGAACTGGAAAAGCTTGAGTTCCAGCACAACTTTCCCTCTGACATGCAATGTAATCTGCAAAAAGTAACGACTTGTCTGCAGGCCTCAGTCTTCCCATCTGTACAATGGGAGAAGGCCTCCAGCTCTCTCCCTACACCTGTCTCCCACGGTATAATTAATGACCTAGAAAAGAGCTTTCCGAAAACTCAAATGCACTCTGCAACTTTCAGCTTCACAGCGGCCCTCGTCGTTGTTGTTATTGTTGTTTTCCTTCTTTAGGTGGCCCTAAAGCATGCGGGGGTTGGAGGATGGCGCTTTGCGGAAAGCACGTGCGAGTTCAAATCCCAACTCCGCACTGTCTCACGATGTGCTTTCCCGGGGACGAGTCGGTTTGGCTCCCCGGGCCTCAGTTTCCCCACCCGTACAATGGGAGTGATCGTCCGTCCTCCACTGAGCAGGTGGGAGGCCTCGGCCCCGGCCTCACACCGTTCGTCCCCACCTATGGGGCACTCGTCAAGTGTGAGTTCTCCCCTCTTTGCGCCCTTTGACAGATGGGAAAACTGAGGCCCGAGGAGGGGCGGCCGCTGGTTCCGTGGGGTCCGAAGAGCGCCCCTCCGCTGCCGGCAGCGCCCCAGCCCCTCCCTCCTCCTCCCCACTTCCCCCAGCAGCCGAGGGGAGGAGGCCGGGCGGGGCCGGGGACCGAGTACCTGGTGTCCGCGCGGAGGTGACCGGCGGGGCGCCCGAGGTCGGGCTCGGCGATCCCGGGCCCTGGGTCCCGGCTCCCGCTTCCTGGCTCTGGCGGGGCAGGAAGTCGGGGCGTTTTTCCGGAGGCCCCCGCCCCGCCGCCCCTCCCCGCTTCCTGCCCTCGCCCCGCGCCCGCCCGGCACCTCCGCTTCCTTCCCCTTCTCGCCGCTTGCCCGCCCCTCGTTTCCCCGCTGCGCCCGGGTCCCTGCGGGCACCGGCCCCGCCCTGGGCGCGCCAGAGCTCTCCCCGGCTTTGTCCATCGGTCCGTCCGCCGGGCGCGGGCCCCGCGGGGCTCGCATCTCCCGGTTGGGGTCACCTCCCCGGAGGTGCTGGGGGCAAGCCCTGCTCCCCTTGCGCCCTAGACCAAGCCACGACCTCCCCGGCTTTCCGCGTCTGTGGTTCTCTTGGTCTTGCGCCCTTCCTTCGCCTCTGTGGGTGTGCTCCCGCCTGCGTCTGCGTCCCCTTCTCTGTCCCTCTGTCTTTCTCTACTGGGGTCTTTCCCTCCTTGGCCTCCACCTCTCCTCTCTGTCCCTCCATCACTTTCTCCCCGAAAGCCCTTCTCTGCCCTCTCCAGCTCTCGCTGTATCTTTCTGCATCTCCGTCTCAGTCTCTGTCATTTCCCCAGCTGTTGCTGTGCCTGGGCCTCTTCGTGCCCATTTTCAGTTGCCCCTTCTCCCTTCTGTCTCTTCCTTTCCTTCTCGCTCTGTCTCTGTCCCTCTTTCTCTCCACGTCCCTGTCTCCCGGATTCCCAGGGACTCATCATCTCTTCCTTAACTTGCTCGTCCCCTTCATGATCCTTGGGTCTCAGCCTCTCTCCCTTTCTCAGGATATCCGTGTCTCTGTGCCTCTCTGTCATTGCCCCTGGATCTCCCTGCTATCCCCAGGTTAGGACCACAGGCCCTCCAAAATGCCCCTTCTGTAAGTCAACCCATCGGGAAAAGGCTGCAGTCTGAATTCTGTACTAGCCCCAACCCACAAGATAGTCCCTGTGTTTCCAAGGCTCAAATATGCATAAAGTGGCTCACGCCTGTAATCCCAGCACTTTGGGAGGCCGAAGCATGGTGGATCACTTGAGGTCAGGAGTTCGAGACCAGCCCGGCCAACATGGCGAAACCCTGTCTCTACTAAAACAAAAATTAGCTGGGCGTGGTGGCACATGCCTGTCATCCCAGCTACTCAGGAGCCTGAGGTACAAGAATCGCTTGAGGTGGAGGTTGAAGTGGGCTGAGATTGCGCCACTGCACTCCAGCCTGGGAGACAGAGTCACATTCTGCCTCAAAAAAAAAAAAAAAAAAAAAAAAAGCGGCCAGGCATGGTGGCAGGCGCCTGCAATCCCAGCACTTTGGGAGGCCAAGGCGGGTGGATCACCTGAGGTCAGGGGTTCAAGACCAGCCTGGCCAACATGGTGAAACCCTGCCTCTACTAAAAATACAAAAATTAGCTGGGCGTGGTGGCAGGTGCCTGTAATCCCAGCTACTTGGGAGGCTGAGGCAGGAGAATTGCTTGAACCGAGGAGGCAGAGGTGAGGCCGTGCAAAGAGGGCCAAACCAGTCCTTCAGTTGGTCTGGTGACCTTCCCAAGAGACATCTTGTTCTCCCAGGAGGGCAGCCCAGACTGGCTACCTGGTCCCAGGTGTGGGGAGTGAGCAGGGAGTGGCTTGGGCTGGGACACCTGGGTCTGAGGGACATGTGGGAGAGGCGGTTCCCATAAGATCCACGACTCCTGCCAAGGTCTGCAGTTGGGAAGAATTTATTATCACTAAGTGGCCCTGACAGATCAGGGAGGAGGGGGTGACACTAATGAGGCTGCTACAATCAGCTCCCCTAGAGGCAGCGATTAAGGGCTCATTACCCGCTGGGGTGAGGGGAGCCTGGGAAAGGCAGCAGGGGGGGGATTAGGTTAGGAGGTCGGGCAGTTTAGAGGGAAGAAGAGTGGGACAGCCCCGGGGCAGTCCAAGGAGGCCTGGCCTGGAGAAGAGCGAGGTTACCCTCCCACCCCCCACTGGGGAATATGACTAAGGAAGCCGCCAGGAGGGCTGAAGGGAGAATGTCCCAGGGAAGTGAGCTGAGACACTGGAGCCGGGTGCACAGCAGGCGGGGGCAGCCTGGCAGGAGTAGGGGTGTCACGGCTTCTCCAGCTGGACATCTCCTATGTTGAGGCTGCCCACATCCTGGTAGGTGCCCTGGAGGCCCCGGGAGATGTCCTCATACATGGAGCAGTCGTCCAGGTTCAGGCCCTGGGGTGGAAATGAGGCAGCGAACATCAGCACCCTGACACCTGGGGTCCCTGTCCCCAGCCACCCCCAGAGGGAACACCCCCACCCCTAATACAACTGCCCCTACCCCATCCCCACCCTTCACTCACTTCATAGAGGTTTTCATCTTCATATTCATCCCCGGTATCCAACCCGAGCTTCTCATTCTGCCATCGTTTCTGTGGGGGTGGGTGGGGTGGGTGCCTCAGTGAGCAGGGGGAGGTGAATATCTTTCAGACCTTCCTGGATACTAGGAAGTACTTTTCCAGGAAGGGTAAGAGATGTCCCCAAGGCCACATACTGGTTACGTAGCAGTTCTGAGTCTACAACCAGTGTCCTTCCTTCCTTCCTTCTTTCCTTCCTTCCTTCCTTCCTCCTTCCTTCCTTCCCTCCTTCCTTCCTTCCCTCCTTCCTTCCTTCCTTCCCTTCCTTCCCTTCCTTCCCTTCCTTCCCTCCCTCCTTCTCTCCCTCTCTCCTTCTCTCTCTCTCTCTCTCTTTCTTTCTTCTCCCTCAGTTGCCCAGGCTGGCATGCTGTGGCAACATCATATTTCACTGCAGCCTTGAACTCCTGGGCTTAAGCAATCCTCCCACCTCAGCCTCCTGAGTAGCTGGGACTAGGTGTGCACCACCATGCCTGGCTAATTTTTTTTTAAGACTTTTTTTTTGTGTGTGTGTAGAAATAGGGTCTTGCTGTGTTGCCCAGGCTGGTCTCAAACTTGTGGCCTCAAGTGATCCTCTTGCCTCGGCCTCCCAAGCTAGCGTCTTCTTGACTCTCCACTCCCTTACTATTCTGCATGAATAGTAACAATAACAGTCACACTTTCTGTAGTGCCTAAGGAGAGGCTGGTACAGATCAGAGATTCTGGGAGGACTCCAGGCCCCACCTTCCCTGGTCTTGGCTACACCTGGATGGTAACCACACTCCTGGGTGAGGGCAGGAAGGGAGTGAGGACACTCTTAGGGAGAAGAATGAGACTCTTTTTGGGGGGAGGTGGATGTGAGGACAGCCCAGAAGGGGAAACTAAATTGAAGACACCCCCTGGGCCCAGTGCCAGTTCAAGTCCCTTCTTTATATTCATTCATTTAACTTCCACAGCCCCTATGTGGTGGGTGCTTTCATTCTCCCAGGTTTTGGATGGGGAACCTCAGGCTCTAGAGGGCTACCTAGGCATTGGGGGTCCCTCGGCCCAGGCCCTCGCCCAGCTGACTCGGGGGTCTGATGGGGCTCACCCTGAACAGCAGCAGCGTCCCAGGCACCACCGCGCAGAACAGGAGGATGATCCCCTCGGCTGTGATGATTCGGTTCTTGGTGCCCTCCCCCATGTCCAGGAAGGGCCTGGGGGGTGGCTCTGCAAGGAGGTGGTATGGCTCAGAGCCCTGGCCCCTCTTGCCCTCCCTAGCCTCCTGGCCCCGCCCACCTCCTGCAAGGCCCCAGACCCCCCAGACCCCCCACTCTGCAGAGGAGAATGTCCGTCCCTCTGTCCAAGCCGGTTTGAAACCCACAATGAAGGTACTGGCTCTATCCCCACTTCAAAGATAAACCGAGTGCCCCCAGCGGGAGAGTGGGAGTAGGGGCCAGGGCTGGGCCACTCACGGCGCACGCGGAGGTAGGTGCCGCAGGACTGCCGGTATGTCTTGTTGCCCTCCTGGACCCGGCACACGTATATGCCCCCATGGCTCTTGTTCACATTCTGGATGATCAGCGTACCATTGAGGTCCTCGCCCGGGCCCAAGAACTCAGGGGGCCACGTGTAGTTGCCATGGAGGACGCGCCACCAGGTGACCTTGGCGTTCTTGCTGCCATTGTGCAAGCATTGGAAGTGGGCGTCTTCCCCCAGGCTCACCATCAATGATGTTGGGCCCCCGTGCACCCACAGGGCCTGGCACCCAGGGCCTGTGGAGAGACAGGGTGGGTGGGTCAGGGACTGGGGATGGCGACACATTCCCCCAGCCCTGGCCCCTGCAGCTCCAGCACTCCTGGGAAGAGGGTGAGGACACACCTGGGTGGGGAGGGGAAGAGGGTGAGGACACACCTGGGTGGGGAGGGGAGGAGGGTGAGGACTCTCCTGGGTGGGGAGGGAGAGGGAGAGCCCCTGACAGGGGCTGATGCATGCTGGGGAGAGGGTGGATGCGTGAAAGTGAAGAAGCCCCTGGGAAGGAGAGAGGACATACCTGGTTGGGGTGGGTGACGACACCCTGGGGGAGGAGAATGAGACTCCCTGGGATGGTAAGACCCCTGGGAGGCCCTTCTCACCTCCGCAGTGCCATCTCTTGCCCCTCTCCCGCATACCCACTTTGTACTCTGGCCCTGTGAACTCTCTGGATTTTGGATGTTTGTTCCAGGCACTGGAGGACCGCTGTCCAGACAGCTCCTTCCAGAGGCAGTGCAGGCGTCCCCTCCTCCCGCAGCCTTCCCGGTCCATTTTTGCACCCCAGCCTCAGCCAGGCCCTGCACCTGGCGCTTTTTCTTGTGTAATCATTCACAGAACCCTAGAAGTAGGTTCTCTCCTTAGCCCCATTTTACAGGACGGATGGCTGAGGCCCTGGGAGGGCAGGTGGGTTGCCAGCATCAGCAGGCAGTCAGGAGTGGCACTGGGTTGAAACTCTTGGCTCCCTGGCCTCTCCCTGCCTGGGCTGAGGAGCCAGTCTGTGGCCTGCCCTGGCCTGTGACCCTGTGCCCGGCCCTCATTCTCTGTAAGTTGTATGTGTCAACCTAGGGGTCAGGGGTGAGTTCAGTCCTTGGGCTGGGCTGCTGGTGAGCGAAGGGGCTCAGAGTGGGGTGGAGACTAGGGGTGTCTCTGAGTGCGACCAGGCGGCTCAGGCTGGCTGCGGTGTCCAATCCGGGCTCCTCTGGGAAGCCCCAGCTCTCAGCCAGGCCTCCCACATGGCCCGCCCCCTCTTCTGGAGGTAGGCGGAGGAGGGAAGTGGGGAAGTGAGGAAGAGAGAAGGAGGAAGAGGTGGGGAGAGGGGCCAAGCACCCTCATCGTCACGGGCTTAAGACTCAAACGTGAACTCCAATCCTTGCTCCCCGTGTCCCCTTGGGTGGGGAACCTTTTTCTCTGAACTCCTGGGTTATCATGACCACAGCCCCGGCCAGCTGTCCTTGAGCAGGTGAGGGGGAGTCCATGAGACACCCATTCCCCCAGTGCTGAGAAGGGACTCCCAACACAGAGAGGCACCTGAGGTTTAAGGCAGAGAAAGCTTTTTCTCCCCTTGACAGACGCTGAATGCTGCTACCCCTAAGTCCCCTTCCTGGTGCTCAGTCAAGAGCAACTTTAGTTCCTTATTTTGGCCTGCGGGGAGCAGGAGGTCGGGGAGGTGACTCTTGCTCCTGCCTCCCTCCGTGAGGCTGTGGACGCCCCTTCTCCTTCACTGGGCTCCCTCCAGCCCCACCTTGGCCCATCTTGACACAGATAAGATTTCTATAGGCATCTTCCCTGGCTCCCCTATCCTTGCCTCCTATTCCCCTTTCCCTGAGCCCTCTTCCCTCTGCCTGTGCCCTCTCTGCAGCCTCCACAGCTTTCCCCACCTCCCGCCAGTTCCTGCCCTTTGGCCACATACCCAGGTAGGCAGCAGACAGCAGGAAGAGGAGGAAGATGGTGGCAGGCAGAGCTTGGAGGACTCCTGGACCCCCAGGCATCTTCTCCCAGTGGGTTGGTTAGTTTGAGTTGCAGCAGTCCCAGGGTACCAGATCCCTACCCCAAACCCCACCCTACTTCCTGCCCAGCCCCCCGGAGATGGGCTCCAGTGGCCCTCGCTACTGGGCCCTTTGCTTGTTGGGTCTGGGGACAGCCCCTGCCGGGTATGCTTCAGGCTGTCAGTGGAGAGGAAGTGCTCCCTGCACCTGTGGCGGCCGCAATTCCCCTGAGAGGTGGCTGCTTGGGTGGGGGAAGAGGCTGGTTCCAGGGCTGGCTCGTCACTGCTGTGCCTTCGGAAGGAAGCCTAGGGAACCTGAGTCCTGGGCATGTGTCATGGGCAGGTGATGGTTCTGAGCGTGACCTCTCCCCCTGCCTGGACTTGGGCAAACCTTGTCCCTTCCCTGACCCCATTTCCTTGCTTCTTGAGATTAGAAACAAGGACTTGCATGCACAGAAATGGCCCATAGTAGGCGCTCAGTAAATGTTAGTCACTATAAATGCTCATGAATAAATAAGGCAGGCTGACCTGTGGCTGACTACCCTTGTGACTAGATGGGCACTTTGATCCTTTGAAGCTTGACATTTTTCATCTGTGAGATGAGGACCAGAATGTCTCCCTGTCTCATTATGTGACACGAGATGGTCTTCCTGGTATTCAAGGAGTTAGAGCCACGATCAGCTCTTTATTGGAATACTTTTTTAAAAAAACAGGCCAGCTATGGTGGCTTACGCCTGTAATCTCAGCACTTTGGGAGGCTGAGGCAGGAGAATCACCTGAGGTCAAGAGTTTGAGACCAGCCTGGCCAACATGGTGAAACCGCATCTCTACTAAAAATACAAAATTAGCCAGATGTTGTGGCACACGCCTATTATCCCAGCTACTCAGGAGGCTGAGGCAGGACACTCAGTTGAATCCAGGAGGTGGAGGTTGCAGTGAGCCGAGATCACACCATTATACTCCAGCCTGGGTGACAAGAGCGAAACTCTGTCTCTAATAATAATAATAATAACATATATTTTTCTTCTTTTTTTTTTTAGAGGGATGGGATCTTGCTCTATTGCCCAGGCTGGTCTTGAACTCCTGGCCTCAAGCAATCTTCCTGCCTCGGCTTCCCAAAGTGCTGGGATTACAGGCATGTGCCACTGCGCACAGCCAGAAGTTGTTTTATATTGACCTGCCATGACTAGCAAGGTAGGCCATCCCCCATTTTACAGAGGGGGAAACCAAGGCCAGAGAGGGGAGGTTGTCACTTGCTGGTGTCATACAGTCTAGGGGTGGTGGACAGAGATTCAAAGTCGTCTTTGTGTTGCTCCCAGTTTCCTTTGAGCATGTCTGGTAGGAGGGAAATGAAGTCTGAGTGGGGAGGGTGGAGTTGCTGAGATATTTGTGAGCAGTTAGGGGACCCTCACACACATATACAAGGGGATATATAAAATAAATTTATTGCAGGGAGATTTTTGGTAGCAAACATTGAGAAGCAAATGAAAAGTCCCTTCATGGAAGAATGGGTGCATTACACTGTGGCAAAGTGAGCCGACAGAATGCTACAGAATAGGGGAAGGTGTCATAAGGCTATCTCAGAAACAGCACAAACATCAGAAAAAATATCATAGCATGATACAGTTGACTTGTTTTCAAAAGGCATCCACTGCTTAGGGACACACGTTTATAGCAGAGGTGTAGACCCGTGCAGGGGAGTGGCAAACGCCCAGTTCCTGGGAGGGGTTACCTCTGGGGGACGCCAGGGTTGGGTCTGGGGAGGGACACACAAACACACAGAGAGTTCATCTTGTCTTGGTTTTATTTCCTGTGTTACTTTTTTTTTTTTTTTTTTTTTTTTTTTGAGACAGAGTCTCGCTTTGTTATCCAGGCTGAAGTGCAGTGGTGTGATCTTGGCTCATTGCAACCTCCGCCTCCCAGGTTCAAGTGATTCTCCTGCCTCAGCCTCCCGAGTAGCTGGGATTACAGGCAGCCATCACCATGCCTGGCTATATTTTTGTATTTTTAGTAGAGACCTGGTTTCACCATGTTGGGCAGGCTGGTCTCGCACTCCTGACCTCAGGTAATCCACCCACCCCAGCCTCCCAAAGTGCTGGGATTACAGGCGGGAGCCACCATGGCTGCCCCCCACCCCCCCGCCTTTTTTTCTTTTGAGATAGGGCCTCTCTCTGTCGCCAAGGCTGCTGTGCAGTGGCACGATCATAACCTCAAACTCCTGGACTCAAGTGATTCTCTTGCCTCAGCTTCCCAAGTAGCTGGGATTACAGGTGCACACCACCATGCCTGGCTATTTTTAATTTTTTTTTTTCTTTTGAGACAGAGTCTCACTGTGTAGCCCAGGCTGGAGTGCGATGGTGTGATCTCGGCTCACTGCAACCTCTGCCTCCCGGGTTCAAGTGATTCTCCTGCCTCAGCCTCCCAGGTTCAAGTGATTCTCCTGCCTCAGCCTCCCGAGTAGCTGGGACTACAGGCACATGCCAACATGCCCGGCTAATTTTTTGTATTTTTTTAGTACAGACGGGGTTTCACCGTGTTAACCAGGATGGTCTCCATCTCCTGACCTCATGATCCACTCGCCTCGGCCTCCCAAAGTGCTGGGATTACAGGCATGAGCCACCGCGCCCGGCCTATTTTTTAAATTTTTTATAAAGATGGGGTCTCACTGTGTTGCCCAGGCTGGTCTGGAACTCCTGACCTCAAGTGATTCTCCCGGCTTGGCCTCCTGAAGTGCTGGGATTATAGGCACTGCACCCTGCCCTGCCTGTGTTACTTAAACTGGGTTGTGCTTCATAGGTTTTTCTTACATTATGAATACTGAATACTAAATACTTGCATGCCTGAAGTATTTCAGATTTTTTTTTTTTGAGATGGAGTCTTGCTCTCTTGCCCAGGCTGAAGTGCAGTGGTGGCACAATCTTGGCTCACTGCAACCTCCGCCTCCTGGGTTCAAGCTGCTCTCCTGTCTCAGCCTCCCAAGTAGCTGGAATTACAGGTGTGCACCACCATGCCCAGCCAATTTTTTTTTTTTTTGTATTTTTAATAGACACAGGGTTTCACCATGTTGGCCAGGCTGGTCTCGAACTTTTTTTTTTCAGACGGTGTTTCACTCTTGTTGCCCAGACTGGAGTACAATGGTGCAATCTCGGCTCACTGTGACCTCCACCTCCTGCATTCAAGCGATTCTCCTGCCTCAGCCTCCTGAGTAGCTGGTATTACAGGCACCTGCCACCACGTCCAGCTAATTTTTGTATTTTTTGGTAGAGACAGGGTTCCACCATATTGGCCAGGCTGGTCTTGAACTTCTGACCTCAGGCGATCCACCTGCCTCGGCCTCTCCAAGTGTTGGTATTACAGGTGTGAGCCACCACTCCAGGCCAAGGTCTCGAACTCTTGACCTCAAGTGATCTGCCCACCTCTGCCTCCTAGAGTGCAGAATTTTTAAAAAGTGCAATTGCCAGCCTGGCGTGGTGGCTCACGCCTGTAATCCCAGCATTTTGGGAGGCTGAGGCAGGAGGATCACAAGGTCAGGAGATTGAGACCATCCTGGCTAACACAGTGAAACCCCGTCTCTACTAAAAATACAAAAATTAGCTGGGCGTGGTGGCGGGCGCCTGTAGTCCCAGCTGCTGGGGAGGCTGAGGCAGGAGAATGGCGTGAACCTGGGAGGCGGAGCTTGCAGTAAGATCATGCCACTGCACTCCAGCCTGGGTGACAGAGCGAGAATGTCTCAAAAAAAAAAAAAAAAAAAAAGTGCAATTGCCATCCACGCAGAAGAGCCTGGGCCTCAAGAGCCCAGGATTCTTTTACATCTCAGTCCTTCCAACTGACTGGTCATCTGAAACTGTTTCTTCTCCTGTAACATGGGTACAAACCCCCCACTTGGTAAGACTGTAAGAATACTCTGCAGTGCATTTGACACAGTATCTAGGACAGTTCTGTAGCCCTGGGGACCAGGACCCCAGGTGTTCTGCTGGGGTCACTAGCCCCTCTGCACTTCAACTCCCCGTTATGACCCCCTCCCAGGAATAAGCCTGACTCCAGACGTGGAAGCCCTGGGAATTCACCTTCAAGAGCCTTCGGTGGCTGAGCCTCTTTCTCGGCCCTCTACTGCCCCCCAGTGGCTGGAGCGGCGTGGCTGCAGGATTGCAGGCCTGCTCCGCACACCTCCACCTTGCTTCCTACCTGGGACGCACAGTGCCTGCTGCTGCGCAAACCGGACGCTTGGCATTGAGTTCTCATGTCAACTCTGGGAAATGTTTTCATCTTTAATGGTCAAAAGAGGAAACTAGAGCCCAGAATGGGGAGTGACTGGCCTGCAGCTAGAGTGCAACCCTTTGGGCCTCTTTTCTGAGGCACAGAGCCCTTGGAGTGGCTAGGTCCAGGATGCAGCTGGGTTGCTTGGGTTCAAACGATGGCTCCAGCTGAGGGACATCTGGCAAGCTACCCAGCCTATGGCTTAACTTTAACTACCTCCAAAGCCCTTTTCGGCACTTACTTCACAGAGTTGCTGAGTGTAAACAACGGTGCTTTTAACATTTTTATTTAGTTTCTTTTTTTGAAATGGAGTCTTGCTCTGTTGCCCAGGCTGGAGTGCAGTGGTGCGATCTCTGCTCACTGCAACTTCCACTTCCCGGATTCAATTGATTCTCCTGCCTCAGCCTCTTGAGTAGCCGGGACTACAGGCGTGCATCTATGCCCAGCTAACTTATTTTTTGTATTTATTTATTTAGAGATGGAGTTTCACTCCTGTTGCCCAGGCTGGATTGCAATTGCTTGATCTCAGCCCACTGCAACCTCCACCTCCCGAGTTCAAGCGATTCTCCTGCCTCAGCCTCCCGAGTAGCTGAGATTACAGGCACGCAGCACCACGCCCAACTAATTTTGTATTGTTAGTAGAGATGGGGTTTCTCCATGTTGGTCAGGCTGTTCTCAAGCTCCCAACCTCAGGTGATCAGCCTGTCTCGGCCTCCCAAAGTGCTGAGATTACAGGTGTGAGCCACTGTGCCTGGCCGATACTTCTTAAACTCTTATGCCTTACATTTGGGGACTGCCAACTGTCCGGCAGCGGAGCTACTCAGAGCCAAGGCTCTCCATGGCATCTTGTCCAGTCTCTCAGGAGTTAGCAGGGTTACACACGAGGAGACGAAGGCTCAGAGGGTAAGGCGCACAGGGTTACATGGGATTAGGGGCAGAGTTGTGATTTAAACTTAAGTAGTTTGAACTTCAAAACCCAGGCTCGCCCCTTTCCAGGAAATGGGTCAGATCCCAGGAATAATTTGGATAGGGGCATCCTGGGAGATATTGGCCAAACCAGTTTAGTCTTCCCAACTGGGAGGGACATCTGGTCACAGTGGGCTCTAAGAGGTTCTTTCCTGGCTTGCCCCCCCAGGGGTCGGACAGCTGCCCACTGGGCACCATTTGGATCTCCCAGCCTGACCAGGTGCCCAATCATGGGCAGAGGCCACATCCCACTTACCGTGCAAGACTGCCAAGGTTGCACAGCCCCTGTGTGCCCGCTCTGGGAACTGAACTTCTGCACAGGGATCTGCTTCCACTGGCTTCCTGCCACTGCCACTCTGTGGGCCCAAGACCGCTCAGATGCGGAGTGAAGGCTCAAGGACCATCCAGGACGTGCAGGCCCAGGAAAGTTAGTGTGCAGTCAGCACAGGTCAGTTTGCTGTGGAGGCTCCCTGGTGGTCTGTCCTTTTCTACCTTCCGGGGAAGAGCATGAACCCTGGGCCCTCTTGCTTTACTCCAGCGGAAGCCACCTCTGCAGCCCAGGCCCAGCTGAGGTCACAGCTCACACAGCCACCCTTTCGTTTCTCACTTTCTGACAATTGCAAAGACAGGATGTGGGGGAGTGAGACACAACGGCCCCTGGGTCCTTCCTCCAAACCCAGATGGGAACTGTTTGAACTGGGAAGGCCCTACTGGCTGCTGGGTACACAGCCACCCAATCACTCTGGGCCCCCTCACCCAAGGGAAGGGAGGAAGCGCCTCTTCCTTATGCCCCTGAAGAAAAATCAAGAGACCCAAACCAGACCAGGCGCAGTGGCTCACACCCGTAATCCTAGCACTTTGGGAGGCTGAGGCAGGAGAATCACTTGAACCCAGAAGGCGGAGATGGCAGTGAGCCGAGATGGCGCCACTGCACTCCAGCCTGGGCGACACAGCGAGACTCAAAAAAGAGACCCAGACCAGGATTACGAATGAGGCAATTTATTAACCCAGCATGGTTTGTTCTAATGCTTCTTGTTGGCAGCTGCCACCTGTGGGAAAAGATGGAAGAATAAAAGTTGGTCAAGGGGGTCTCTGCTGGGGCACTTTCTAACAGCTACCTACTACCCACCAGAGGTGGGCACCCTCATTTGTGGTTTCAAATGCATCTATCTCATCTAACTCTCACTGTGGGTATTCTCCCATTTTATAGACGTGGAAACTGGGTCTCAAGGGAGTGGCCCGGCAGTGGCTCACACCTTTAATCCCAGCACTCTGGAAAGCCGAGGCAGGTGGATCACCTGAGGTCAAGAGTTCGAGACCAGCCTGACCAATATGGCGAAACCCTGTCTCTACTAAAAATATAAAAACTAGCCAGGTGTAGTGGTGTATGCCTGTAGTCCCAGCTACTCGGGAGGCTGAAGACAGGAGAATTGCTTGAACCCGGGTGGCAGAGGTTGCAGTGAGCCGAGATTGCGCCACTGCACTCCAGCCTGGGAGACAGCAAGACTGTCTCAAAAAGAAAAGAGAAGGGAGTGGCAGAGTGGAGTCCAAATTCCGCCCACTGCCGTGTAAGAAGGCCAACATCCAACCACCAGCAATGATGTGTGCGCCAAGCCCCACTCTGCCTGGAAGAGCTTTCTCCTTCCAGGCCACCCCCAACTCCTAGAGGGCTGACACCTTCCACATTCTTTTGTGACACTAGACTGACTAAATGCTCCAAGGCTCCTAGGAGGCCTGAGTCAGTGATACAGAATTGAGTTCATGCCAGGCCCTGGGTGCTCCTGCTGTACTACAGCTCACCTCACTACCATACTTGAGGTGGCCAAGGGTAGATTTTGGCCACAGGGAGGCCAAGACAGGAGACTGTGGCACCAGGGCTGTGGCCACTCTGCCCCGGTTGTCGGCCAGCCAGGATCTGAATGGAGACCTGGGTTCTGAACCAGCCCCCCTCCCTTATCTCCACCTCTCCCAAGCAGCCCATGTGATGCTCAGTACGCATGAGGACTCAGGGGAAATATCGCAGGCTGACCTGGGGAGGGGGAGTCATCTGTGGGTACAGCTATGTGCTCCACGGATAGATGCCCAGTGGCACCTGGGCTGGAGTTCCCTCCAAATTTTTCTTTCTTTTTTTTGAGACGGAGTTTCGCTCTTGTTGCTCAGGCTGGGGTGCAATGGCGTGATCTCGGCTCACTGCAACCTCCGCCTCCCGGGTTCAAGCAATTCTTGTGCCTCAGCCTCCCGAGTAGCTGTGATTACAGGCATGCGCCACCATGCCCAGCTAATTTTGTATTTTTAGTAGAGACAGGGTTTCTCCATGTTGGTCAGAATGGTCTTGAACTCCTGACCTCAGATAATTCGCCTGCCTCGGCCTCCCAAAGTGCTGGGATTACAGGGGTGAGACAGCACAGCCCGCCTGCCTCCAAATTTCTAAGCAGCCCCAGCAGGAAGTCAGTCAGAACTGTTCTTTCTCCTGTCCCTGGGCAGCCCTCCTCTGACCCCACCAGCACCCTGGGCTGTGCCCTTCAGAGAAGGAAAGAAGTCTATCTGACAAAGCATGGGCTTTGGAAATGCTTGGGCAGTGACTAAGCGACCCAGCCCCGCCCCAAACACAGGCCTCACCTGTCCGGCGATTCTGTCCAGATCTCTCTGTCCCTGAGGTGTCAGTTTGCGGCCCCTGTGGGGAGGGAAGGGTCGTGTAGGCCCCAGTGAGCACAGGTCCTGTTCTCAGCCCCTTCCCTCCCGGTTGTGAGCCAG
Source organism: Symphalangus syndactylus (assembly GCF_028878055.3). NCBI lineage: Eukaryota > Metazoa > Chordata > Mammalia > Primates > Hylobatidae > Symphalangus > Symphalangus syndactylus. Next base: position 20,617,320 of record NC_072439.2, read on the forward strand.
GCTTCTCAAGAAGCCACCTGCCGCCAGCCAAGTCCCAGTGAGGGCCCTAGTCAGGTGCATTCTAATGAGCTGGGGGCAGTAGTGGGAGCCCCCCTGGGAGCTGACGGGGTGTCGTTTGTGCAAGCATTAGATCAAAAGCCCCGAAAAATCAATTGGGAAAAGTTAACAAGCAGGCTAATGAAAGCAGACAGTCGCTAAATTACCTTCCTGGAGCCTGGGCTAGTCAGCCAGAGAGGTCGGGGTGAGGCCCCTTGCTGTTCGCTTTTCTGCAGAATCCCCTCCTGCCTGCCTCTGATAGGAGAGGCCTGAGGGGCTGGGCAGACTACGCAGGACCATTCGTTGGGGAAGTGATGACCGGGCCCCAAGGCTGCTCCATCAATGCAGCCCTCCCTACTCTGCTTACCCATCTTGGTCCTTTTCCACCATTTTCAGCCCCTCCAGGGCTTGGAGGACCCGGCGGGCCACACTCTTGGAGCCTCGGCTGAAGTGGCTGGGCATGACGCCGTTTCTCTGACGTCCCCCATAGATCTTGGTCATGGAGCCAACCCCAGCGCCACCCCGGAGGTACAGGTGCCGCGCTGTGGAAGCTGGGGGTAGTGTGAGAGGGAGATTTAAGGGTCTTGATCAAGGTCTCAAGTAAACAATTCCTTGTGTGTAAACAGCTAATTCTCACTGTTTTATCAGAAGGGAAACTGAAAACACACACTAACACCCAGAAACTGACAGCCCCCTCTCCTCACCCACCCCCCGGCTACCTCTTCCTCGACAAGCAGCCGTGCACCCTGGGTGGGCACTCCCACCATCCAGGGCCAACTTATTTAGTGGTTACTGTCCCAGCAGCACTGCTGTTGAATTGAACCTGAGGTTATGTAGGGGTGGAGCCTAGCTGTGACCATCTCCACGGGCCCCAGAGAAGCAGGAGTGAAGGGACCTATCGCCACTCTCTGGGCCACTTCAGTCTGGAGAGCTCAGGATAACAAGGGCAGGGCAGACACTCTGTGCAGTGGATGCCCCCGGCTTGGAATGTGTACCAGCCCCTCTGCGGACACAGGGAAGGCTGGGTTGGGCAAGTCTCTGGTCCACCCCAGCCAGCCTCCTTGCCTGCAAAAAAAGGTCCGTAAAATTCAGTCGAGACACCAGCCTCCCCAGAAACGCTTGCACGCTTCTATTAACTGGAGCACACATCTGCCAGGCCCCGTGCCAAGTGCTTTTCAATCTCTCCACCCTGCTTCACCTGAGGGCCCGGAGGTTACTGTGAGGACTCAACGTTGTGTGTCAAGTGCTACTCTCCTTTAAAGAGTGAAATCGAGGTGCCAGAAGGTACTCACTGGCTCCATGTCACACAGCTCTGAAGGCACTGCCCTGTCCTGCCACTGTGATGGCACTGGGGCCCACATGCAGGAAGCACCCAGATTTCAGCCATCACATGGTCCTGCCTAGCTCTGGAGCTCAGAGCAGAGTCTGGTTTGTTCCTGGGACCCAGAGATCAGCAAGTCGGTCTGAGTCTGCTCAAGTGACTTCTTTCCTCTAGTTCTAAAGATCAAGTGGGGAAATTGGGGGTTCTTCCATAATTGCCAAGTGCGAGGCAGTATTCTGTGTGGGGTGGGCTGCTTCTGCCCAGAAACAGTTCTTGTATACCGCTTGTTCCCAGCCCCCTCCTGCCCTGAGATCAGGTCCAGATACAGCCAGCCCTCCATATCCACAGACTCAACCAAGGGTGGATCAAAAATATTCAGGTGAAAAAAAACTACGATTCAAAACAGTGTAACAATTACTTACACGTATTAGTGCTTTTTTTTTTTTCTTAAAAAACAAAAAAAGGCCTCATTCTGTCACCCAGGCTGGAGTGCTGTGGTGTGATCATAGCTCACTGCAGCCTCTAACTCCTGGGCTTAAGCAATCCTCTTGCCTCAGCCTCTTAAGCAGCTGGGACTGTAAGTATGTGCCATGTCTGGCCTGTATTAATCTATAAGTAATCTACAGATGATTTAAAATATATGGGATCAGGCCGGGCACAGTGGCTCATGCCTGTAATCCCAGCACTTTGGGAGGCTGAGGCGGGAGAACCACCTGAGGTCAGGAGTTCAAGACCAGCCTGGCCAACATGGTGAAACCCCATCTCCACTGAAATTACAAGACAATCAGCCAGGTGTGGTGGCACAACCCCTGTAACCCCAGCTACTTGGGAGGCTGAAGCAGGAGAATCACTTGAGCCTGGGAGGCAGAGGATGCAGTTCGCCAAGATCATACCACTGCACTCCAGCCTGTGTGACAGAGTGAGACTCTGTCTCTAAAGTAAAACATCTACATAGGATATATGCGAATATTATACCTTTTTTTTTTTTTGAGACAGGGCATCATTCTGTCACCCAGGCTGGAGTGCAGTGATAACAGCTCACTGCAGCTTTGACCTCCTGAATAGTTGGGACTACAGGTGCAAGCCACCACGCCCAGCTAATTTTTGAAGAGACCCAGTTTTGCCATGTTGCTCTGGCTGAACTCCTGGAGTGAAGTGATCCACCCATCTGGCCTCCCAAAGTGCTAGGATTACAGGTGTGTGCCACTGTGCCAGCCCCGATGTTTTTTTTTTTTGAGACGGAGTCTCGCTCTGTTGCCCAGGCTGGAGTGCAGTGGCGCAATCTCGGCTCACTGCAAGCTCTGCCTCCCGGCTTCATGCCATTCTCCTGCCTCAGCCTCCCAAGTAGCTGGGACTACAGGTGGCTGCCACCACGCCTGTCTAATTTTTTTGTATTTTTAGTAGAGATGGGATTTCACTGTGTTAGCCAGGATGGTCTCGATCTCCTGACCTCGTGATCTGCCTGCCTCAGCCTCCCAAAGTGCTGGGATTACAGGCGTGAGCCACCCTGCCCGGCCTCTGGCCCTGACATTACACCATTTTATAATAAGGGTGAGCATCTGTGGACTTGGGTATTGGGGTTCATCCTGGAACCAATGCCCAGCTGATACTGTACAACCATGCTCCGCTGGGGGCCGAGAGTACAGCCCTGCTGTTGTCTCACTACCTCTGGCATCTGCTCACTTTAAAATCCCCACCTCACTCCAGGCCCTACCCCCTACGCCACTGCCTGGTAATAAGTGCCCATAACCAGGACCAATAGACAGAGTCACTTGGTATAAGCCACCCCCCCACAATCTTTCTGCCAGAGAGTGACATCACTGGAAACCTCCACCCTTTCAGACCAGCTCAAATGCCCAGCAGCTGCTGCCATCCCTCTGGGCCCTGTAGCTGGCTGTGCCCTGGGGATCTGGGTGGAGACCTGCTCTCCCATTTGAACTACAGTACCCAGGACTGGGGAAAGCAGGACAGCTTTTCCTGTTACCTTGCTTTATTTTTTTTTGAGACGGAACGGAGTCTTGCTCTGTCGCCCAGGCTGGAGTGCAGTGGCACCACCTGGGCTCACTGCAAGCTCCGCCTCCCGGGTTCACGCCATTCTCCTACCTCAGCCTCCTGAGTAGCTGGGACTACAGGCGCCCGCCACCATGCCCGGTTAATTTTTTTTTTTATTTTTAGTAGAGACGGGGTTTCACCGTGTTAGCCAGGATGGTCTCGATCTCCTGACCTCGTGATCCGCCTGCCTCGGCCTCCCAAAGTGCTGGGATTACAGGCATGAGCCACCGTGCCCGGCCCGTTATCTTGCTTTTTAAGAGTAAGGCACACACTCCTAAGCGCAGAAATGCCCAAAGCAGCTGTGCACCAGAAATGGGACACTCAGCCTCAGTCTTGTTGGGTTGGGACCAGCGCCCAGAGCGGTCAGACAGGGGCTTGAATCCCGACACCGTTCCTCCTCAGGAGGGACACAGGACCCACCTATCCTCCAGGTGGTTTGTGCTGTGGTACTTAAGGAGACACTTTACTTAAACCTTGAGCACAGTGACTGGTAGAGAACAAGCTCTCATAAAGCCTATTAGGTTTTTTTTTTTTTTTTTTTTGAGACAGAGTCTCACTCTGTTGCACAGGCTGGAGTGCAGTGGTGCGATCTCAGGCTCACTGCAACCTCTGCCTCCGGGGTTCAAGCAATTCTATCTCAGCCTCCCGAGTAGCTGGGACTACAGGCGCCTGCCACCACGCCCAGCTAATTTTTGTATTTTTAGTAGAGACAGGGTTTCACCACATTGGTCAGGATGGTCTCAAACTCCTGACCTCAGGTGATCTGCCTGCCTCTGCCTCCCAAAGGCCTATTCGGTTCTTTAACGGAGGCTTACATTTTTCTTAAGGCTGTATAAAAACCTTTTGGCATGGAGAACCTTGGTCAGACACTACAAGCTCCTCCCTTGCTATCCCAGTTCATGCTAATTATTTTTTTCTGACCCACTAGAAGGGAAAGGAAGGATTATTAACTTCACAAATTGGAAAATGTAAGAGTTGAAATACTGCGTTCTATTCTATTAAAACACTGACCTTTTTCCTTACTCCCTAGAGACCCAGGTTCCAGCCCCAGCTTTTGATGTGGAGCTGCACAAATCCAGGCCACCCTATCTGGCACTCATGAGGGCCAATTGCGAGCAAGCTGCTGTCACAAATGGGTTCTCCTCCAGTTCTTCCATGCTAGAGGCCTGCTCCTCTGCTGTGTGCATTCTTGGGATGGCAACCCACTCCTCTCAGGAACCCCTGTTCAGGAATCACCCCCTACCTGGAACTGTAAAGGAGGCCACCCCTCTCCACTCTACTGTGAGTTCACGGTCAAGGGAGAGCAGCTGTGTTCCTGCTAGACCGAGAGGAAGGGTCCCTCTGGACTTGAGCATGGGGCAGACCAACCAAGCACGGCTTCTTAGGAGTCATCGCAGCTCAGCGAAGTCCAGACTGGTGGTCCCGTCCCGACCTAGAGTCAAAGGCAGGGAAGAACTCCCCCAGCACACTCTAGCTGACCCTTCTCTGCCAAACTTGTTAAGAAACCACTTTCCTGACCTTGATTCATCCCTTAACTCATTTCTGTGACACCTCCCAGTCTCATTCTTTCTACTGTCACAGCACAAGTGGGTGCCCAGCCCCACGCAGGAGCCAGAGATGGAGCAGCCTCCAACCTACAAGAAGTGTTTCCAGACATCCCAATTCAGCAGCTGCTTTCAGACGCACACCAGGACACCAAACTAGATTCCCACATCTCTATCTTCAGCAGGTCCTTTAGAGAATTAAGACAGCAAGACGCTTGTCCAGCCGGGTGCGGGAGCTCACGCCTGTAATCCCAGGACTTTGGGAGGCCGAGGCGGGCGGATCATGAGGTCAAGAGATCAAGAGCATTCCAGCCAACATGGTGAAACCCTGTCTCTACTAAAAATACAAAAATTAGCTGGGTGTGGTGGCGGGCGCCTGTAGTCCCCAGCTACTTGGGAGGCTGAGGCAGGAGAATTGCTTGACCCGGGAGGCAGAGGTTGCAGTTAGCTGAGACAGCACCACTGTACTCCAGCCTGGTGACAGAACAAGACTCTGTCTTAAAAAAAAAAAAAAAAAAAAAAAAAAAAGCCTGTCTAGGGCTACCCTGCACCACCCCCTTCATAAAGACCCATGGCGGCCATCCCTTGAACATCCAGTGAGAGCAAGTCTTTGCGGGTTCTTCCTCTACCTTGCCCTGCCCCTACACCACTGCCTTGGGACTGTTACTCCTACAGCTCTGCTCCATTTCCAGACCACCCTCAGGAGGGCCCCATCTTCTGCCATGGGCCTCTTTACCCCCAAACCCCAGGATTAAGACCTGTCTACTTCACACTCATTCCTACAGGTCTCCACAATTTGGCCCTGCTCAGCAGGGCCTCAGCTTTAGCACACTTTAGCCTCAAATCTGAGGGGGCAAAATAGGCCAGACTCTTATGAGTAGAAAAAAAGGCAATATAGCAGGGAACCTAGTTTTGGACAGAGCCACCCTGCCAAGCCCTCCCAGGGTGACTTGCAGCAAGTCACTTCGCCTGTCTGCACCACAGCTTTCTCTTTGGTAAAACAGATCACTCCCATGACTAGTATAAGCTGACTGCCAAACTGGGCGGAACATGTTAAACTCTAGAATAGAGGCTGGTAAACTTTGCCTGTAATCCCAGTGCTTTGGGAGGTTGAGGCGGGAGGACCGCTTGAGCTTGGGAGTTCAACATAGTGAGACTCCATCTCTACAAATAAAAAAAATTAGCTAGGCATGGTGGCTGACAGGCACCTGTAGTCCCAGCTACTTAGTAGGGTGGGGCAGGAGCATCACTTGAGCCCAGGAGGCTACAGTGAGCTATAACTGTGCCACTGCACTCCAACCTGGGTGACAGGGCTAGACCCTGTCTGTGAAAATAAATAATAAAGGGTCAGGTAGGAAATATTTCAGGCTTTGCAGTCTACAGCTTCTGCCACAACTACAACTCTGCCCTTGTGTATGTAGATACATGGGGGTGGCTATATCCCAACGAAAGTATACACAACAGGCCTCTGGTCTACCACACAACCATCCTAGGCTGCTAGGGCAGCTGGGCAAGTGAGGTGTAAAAGAGGCCTTTGGGGTACTCCAAGTGACAGAGACCAGTAGGCAGGCAGAAGATGCACATCCTGCTTGAGGTTTCCAGGCAGGGCCACTGTCAGCTGCAAGGGACCACAGCAACTCTACCATGACCAGCAGATGCAACTAGGTTTATTATCCAAGGTCTTAATCCCATCTCGTTAATCCCTCCCCATGCAAAAAAAAAAAAAAAGGTACAAGACACATACACTCCTACTTTGGAGGTATTTAGTATGTGCAGAATGTGTCTTCACCCCAGCAAATGAGAAAGGCTATGAAATTATTTTTCCTAATCCTAGATCCAAAGCTGCTCTGACCTACTGACCCTTGAGGCACTGTCAAAGCAAGATGGGGGGACAGGTGGAGGGGATATGTAAATTCCAGGCCTTGTCATTGATGTGTGCCCAGGGAAGTCAGCTTCTCTTCATCCGCCCCATTTTCTGTCTAAAACAAACGGTGGGTAGGTGATATGCCAGCAACCCTACCCACCTCAGCAAGTTCATCTTTCAGTCCTCAGAGGCCGGGGCTGAGTATTATGCTGGTCCTCTGTGCTCACTCCATGGCCTGAAAGAGTGGGCCCCAATAGACATTTGAGGCACAAGTGTACCACAGATCTACAAAATGCTTCATATTCTGAAGGGCCAAGCAACCTGTACCAAGGCCAACTCTTTTCAGGGTCATTGAGGAGTTTTGCCAATTTCCAAACCCTGCTTCCCACCTACCTCTTATCTGGGGACAAGTTGTGGTCAGGATGGAGACCCCACTTCACAGAGATAAGGTTTAAGATTGGAGAGGCTGAGGCCCCTTAGTGAAGGTCCGTGCTAAAGCTGCCACCTTGACATAACACGGCACTGCCACCGCCCACCCTGTTAGGTTTTCCTGAGAGTGAAGATTTAGTGAGTACTGAAATGTCAAGACACATGAGAACTAACACTAGTCAGGGACTGTAACTAAATTATCATTGGAAGATCGAAAAGAGACGGAGCTGGCACGAGGCTGCAAGGTGTCCATAAGGTCGGAAATTGAGATTTAAAGCAGGGACTGACCTGGCTAGATCTCCAACCATTTAGTTAGAAACAACCTGTCAGAGACATGGAGAAGGCTAACTTGATGATCTGAGCAATAGTAAAAATAACTGACTTTTTCCTGAATAACTACTACGCAACAGACACGTTCTAAACACTCTGCTTTAAATTCATTCAATCCTCGCGATACTCTCGTACTGGTACAATAATTAGTCCCATTTTGGGGATGAGAAAGTGGAGGCACAGGCAGGTTAACCAACTTGCCAGAGGTCACACAGCCAGACGTAAAAGATGGATCCAAACCCAGGGAGTCTGCCTCCATGTATATAGAAAGGATTAAACCATCTGTAAGCAAAATATGAACATTCACCTGTCTCTGGTTTCCCCTGAAGCTCAAAGCCACAGGTCCTCCTCTCACAAAGCTCTTAGAATGTAATAAAAACTTGGAGTATCAAGTTATTGAATGTCACATCACACACGGCAAGTGGTGACACAACCAAGGGTTTCTCTCTCTCTCGGGGAAGGAAAAAGCTCAGAGGAGACACGGAAATATGGTTTGGGCCAGGGGTCACCCAGCTCCCCACTCTCCAGCCAAAGACCTAAGTTCCTCACCAGCTCGCGTGTAGAACCAGTTCTCATCGTAGGGAGCAAGCTCTTTGTGCTTGGCCAGCTTGACGGTGTCCACCCATTCGGGGACTTTCAGCTTTCCGGACCTAAGACCGAAACATGGGAAAAGCACGATCCAGTCATCTCCACAAACTACCCCACATCCCAAATGCCCTCCCCTCAACATAACTATGATGTGCCCAGAGTACAGAGAGGCTGGAACCGGAACACAAGCCAGGCCTCAAGCTGAAAGGAGCCACGGAGGCCCCAAACAAGTCTCCCCTGCCAGGACCGGCAAACACTGGGGCTCAGACGGGCAGGCCAAGGCGACAGCCTCCACACGTTTTGAACCTCAATCCCCAAACTCACTTTTTGAGGAAGGCTGCCAGAGCTCTGACGAACTCCTGCTGGTTCACGTCTTTTACAGTAACTCCAGGCATCTGCGGGAGAAAGTCAAGCAAGTGAACACAGGCCTGGCGGAGACGACTGCCAAGGGCACGGACCCCATCCCAACCCTTTCGCTCCAACGCATCCTAAACCGGGGTACACCCGTTACTTCCCACGGCCCCTTCAACGCCGGGCTCCGGCTCCTGCGGGTTCGAAGGAGCTCACCGACGCCCACGGCCTCTCTGGATCGCACTAATACAGCCTGGCCCCCGAGTGTGAGGATCCTGCGCGACCCCACTCCCCAGCCCCGGGACTCCGGACGCCCCACGCACCCCACCGCTGCCCCCCAGGGCCCACGCTCGCTTCCCGGACGGCGCTGACCGGGCATGTCCGGGCCTGCCGCTCGCACGTGGCCGCGGCTCCAGGGGGCGGGACGGGCCTGCGCCGGGCACCTCGGAGCCCTCAGGCACGCGCTCTGAGGCTTCGGCGTCCGGCCCTGCCGCCTCGCGCCCAGTCCAACTCGGAGCCCTCGCTTACCGTGCGGCCTCCGCGCTGCCAGCCAGGGGAAAGGGAGCGACGGGGTTTCCCGGGCGCACAAGTCGGGCGTCGGGCCTCGCGAGAGTTCCGAAAGCTCGCGAGAAAGAGGGTAGAAGCTGAGGCTCCGCCTCTCTCAGGGCGAAAGTGGCTTCGTCCCCGCCTAGATGGGAGGATGTCTAGTGAGGGGTGGAAAGGTAAAGGGGCCAAGGTGTCGGGCGTGGAGGCCTGGGTTTCCTCCCGCCTTTTCTTCTCCCGAAGTGTAATAGAAAAAGGATAGAGAGCTCCTGTTCGGAGCTGGGGGAACTTGGCTTCGTTTGCGTCGTTCGTGGCTGGAAGGAACAGTGGTGGAGAAGACTATGATGGCGAAAGTACGGGGCAGGTTGGGTGGGCCACAGCTGGCGCCCTCCGGCCAAACAACCCCTTTTCCGGGTGGAAGTGGCTGTTTTCTGGCCGGAAGTGGGAGTAGTAAGGGCGGAACTGTGACAGGGAACCTAGGGGAAGGGCGAGGAAGAAATGTGGCTATCATCTTCCGTCCTTCACCGCCAGGAGTCGCGAGAGCGGGAGACGGAAGCCCCACCCTTCTCAGGGCGGAAGTTGCTTCAGCACAGCCGGGGCGAGCGAAAAGGGAATGAGGCGCTGGAGGAGGGGAGGAGATAAAGGCGGGACAAAACGGCAGAGGCGGGACCTTAGCAGAAGTTAGTTCAGCTCTGCCTTCTAGCGTCGGAGTCTGTTCGCTCAGCCCTTACTTTGCCAGTTTAGATTTACCTGCCCTGCTGACCTGTGTAGGTTTAGGCAGTCCATTTGCCCTCTCAGGGCTTGTCTCACCATTAAAAAAAAAAAAAAAAATGAGATCCCCGTTTGCCCATTTAAAGTGGCTGCTCTGGTTCATGGCGCGTCACATGCTCTAAAAAATATTTTTTGAGTGCCTGCTCTGTGCCAGGCACAGGTAAATATTATTTGGACATTTATCATGTGGCTGTTACTGTAGTGTTACATGCATGATCTCTTTTAATCCTTACAAGGCCCAACAACTAAATAACATGTGGTCCAATAAAATTATGTTAACTTGTTGCAAAAAGGAAACACTGAAATGTGTGTAGCTATTTTCTTATGTTGGAAAGACTGAGAATCTAAAACATCAGAGCAAATATTAGAATTTTACCCCACACTGATACTGTGGCTGCAAAATGTGTTAATTATTAATAAGTCAAGACTCGTATCTGTGAGAAAAGTTAAAACCAACCATGCTTCTAGCATAAGATCATATATTTAAATCAAGGTTTTACATTCATGTAGAATGTTGTTGAAACCTATCTCATACTGTTTCTAAAACTTGAGAAAATATTTTCGTTATCTCAATTATTTTTCCAGAACCAACACATACATATTTCCATATGTACTCAAAGTGGGTAATATATGCATGTCTAACTGGAAATCTCCATGTACTTGGGTAATTTATATTCACTTTTTACAATTTAATTAATTAATTATTATCTAATTTTTTTTTTGAGTTAGAGTCTCGCTCTGTCGCCCAGGCCGGAGTGCAATGAGGTGATCTGGGTTCACTGCAACCTCCGCCTCCCGGGTTCAAGCGATTCTCTGGCCTCAGGCTCCCAAGTAGCTGGGATTACAGGTGCCTGCCACCACACCTGGCTGATTTTTGTATTTTTATAGTGACGGGTTTTCACCATGTTGGCCAGGCTGGTCTTGAACTCCTGACCTCAGGTGATCCACCTGCGTCGGCCTCCCAAAGTGCTAGGATTACAGGTGTGAGCCACTGTGCCTGGCCCCCACTTTTAATAATTTCTAATACCAGTTCTGAATCATTTACACGTAATTCATTTGAGTCATTTCATTAAATTAAATTTTTTTTTTAAAGCTCTCCAGAGGAACTCTGGAGTGCCTGACCAAAGGAAGAGACAGGGTGAATATAGGATTTTGGGAAGAGTGAAGCTTAGGTAAAATTTATATAAAGCAGAGTTTTGATGGACATAAGGCAAAGCAGGCATGTATTTATGCAATGGAGCTAACATCATTCCTGGGCTAGGAGCAGACGCAGGATTCTGTTTCCTTGGACATTAGAAAGTTTAGATAAATGTACAATGTTGTCTCTAAAAACTGCGTCTCTGAAGCTCTCACCTGAGTTGGAGATCATGACTGCTTCTCTGTGTCAAAGTGACTTAGACTTTCCAGGTAAGAATGAGATGTCCCATTTTCACTATTCTTACGATTTTAAAGATTTTTTAAAATTCTGGCAGTCTGTGATTTTAGAGAACACAGTTTCTCAGCACTGTGTCCCTGCTGTTAATTTTTGTACATGTTAGTTTTTACAGGTTCATAATTGACAACTCTGTGAGGTGGTTATAGACCAGTCAGCTGAGCCTTAGAGTCAAGTCATTTGTCCAGGGTCACATAAGGTTAAAGCCTGAGCTCGGATTTGAAGCCACAACTGAAGATACTCAAGCTCTTGCAATAAACTTTTTTTTTTTTTTTTTTTTTTTTTGAGACGGAGTCTCATTCTGTCACCCAGGCTGGAGTGCAGTGGTGTGATCTCGGCTCATGCAAGCTCCGCCTCCCGGGTTCACGCCGTTCTCCTACCTCAGCCTGTCGAGTAGCTGGGACTACAGGTGCCCACCACCACGCCTGGCTAATTTTTTGTATTTTTAGTAGAGATGGGGTTTCATCGTGTTAGCCAGGATGGTCTTGATCTCCTGACCTTGTGATCCACCCGCCTCGGCCTCCCAAAGTGCTGGGATTACAGGCTCACGCCTGTAAATTTAGTGGAAAGTACAGAATTCCCATATTCCCCATGCCGACACACGGAGATGGCCTCCCTTTCTATCAACATTCCACACCAGAGTGGTACCTTTGCTACAATCAAGGAACATAATATTATTACCCAAAGTCCGCAGTTTACATCAGTGTTCACTCTTGTTGTATGTTCTGCAAGTTTTGGCAAATGTGTAATGACACGTATCCACCATTACAGTTTCATAGAGAATAGTTTCATTGCCCTAAACAACACACGTTCATCCCTCCATCCCTCCAACCCGACAACCAATTATCATTTTATCATTTTATTGTCATCACAATTTTGCCTTTTTCCAGAATGTCATATAATTGGAATCATACATTTGGATTGGCTTCTTTCAGTTAGTAAGGCATTTAAGGTTCCACCATATCTTTTTTTTGGCGGGGTGGAGGGGAGGGGGAGGCAGACAGGGTCCTGCTCTGGAGTGCAGTGGCACTGGAGTGCTGGGATTACAGGCGTGAGCCACCGTGCCCAGCCTCAATAAACTCTTTAAACACAGTTTTTTTTTTGTTTTTTTTTTTTTGAGAAGGAGTCTCGCCCTTTCACCCAGGCTGGAGTGCAGTGGTGCGATCTCGGCTCACTGCAGGCTCCGCCCCCCGGGGTTCACGCCATTCTCCTGCCTCAGCCTCCCGCGTAGCTGGGACTACAGGCGCCCGCCACCTCGCCCGGCTATTTTTTTGTATTTTTAGTAGAGACGGGGTTTCACCGTATTAGCCAGGATGGTCTCGATCTCCTGACCTCGTGATCCGCCCGCCTCGGCCTCCCGAAGTGCTGGGATTACAGGCGTGAGCCACCGCGCCCGGCCTAAACACAGTTTTAACAATGGGTTGAGGCTGTAGTACCTACAAACAGTGGGATGTTATTCAGCACTAAGAAGAAATGAGCTGGCTGGGAGCAGTGGCTCACGCCTGTAATCTCAGCACTTTGGGAGGCTGAGATGGGCGGATTGCCTGAGTTTAGGAGTTCTTGACCAGCCTGGGCAACACGGTGAAACCCCCTCTCTACTAAAATACAAAAAATTAGCCAAGAGTGGCGGCGTGTGCCTGTAGTCCCAGCTACTCCGGAAACTGAGGCAGAAGAATCGCTTGAACCCGGGAGGCGGAAGTTGCAGTGAGCTGAGATCGCGCCACGGCACTCCAGCCTGGGTGACAGAGCGAGACTCCGTTTCAAAAAAAAGAAGCTATCAAGCCATGAAAACTATGGTGGATTTGGGAGGCCGAGGTGGGTGGATCACTTGAGGTCAGGAGTTAGAGACCAGCCTGGCCAACATGATGAAATCCCATCTGTACTAAAAAAAATACAAAAATTAGCTGGGTGTGGTGGTGCATGCCTGTAATCCCAGCTACTCAGGAAGATGAGGCACGAGAATCGCTTGAACCTGGGAGGCGGAGGTTGCAGTGAGCCAAGTGCTCTGCACTCCAGCGCCACTGCACTCCAGAGCAGGACCCTGTCTGCCTCCCCCTCCCCTCCACCCCGCCAAAAAAAAGATATGGTGGAACCTTAAATGCCTTACTAACTGAAAGAAGCCAATCCAAATGTATGATTCCAACTATATGACATTCTGGAAAAAGGCAAAATTGTGATGACAATAAAATGATAAAATGATAATTGGTTGTCAGGTTGGAAGGATGGAGGGATGAACGTGTGTTGTTTAGGGCAATGAAACTATTCTCTATGAAACTGTAATGGTGGATACGTGTCATTACACATTTGCCAAAACTTGCAGAACATACAACAAGAGTGAACACTGATGTAAACTGTGGACTTTGGGTGATAATATTGTGTTCCTTGATTGTAACAAAGGTACCACTCTGGTGTGGAATGTTGATAGAAAGGGAGGCCATCCCCGTGTGTCGGCATGGGGAATATGGGAATTCTGTACTTTCCACTAAATTTTGCTATGAACATATATAATATATATACGTATTCATATGTATATGTATATGTGTGTATGTATGTGTGTTGCATATATACAAACACACACACACAGATATATGAGACAGTCTTGCTCTGTCACCCAGGCTGGAGTGCAGTGGTATAATCATGGCTCACTGCAGCCTCGACCTTCTGGGCTCAAGCTATTCTCCCACCTCAGCCTCCTGAGTAGCTGGGACTACAGGTGCATGCCACCATGCCTGGCTAAATTTTGTATTTTTTGCAGAAAGGGGGTTTTGCCACGTTGCCCAGGCTGGTCTCGAACTTCTGAGCTCAAGCAATCCTCCCACCTTGGCCTCCCAAAGTTCTGGGATTAGAGGTGTAAGCCACTGCATCTGGCCCCTGAAGTTTTTTTTTTTGCTGGGTACCGTGGCTCACAACTCTAATCCCAAAATAATAATAATAAAAAAAATACACACACACAAACAAAACAACTCTAATCCCAGCACTTTGGGAGGCTGAGGCAGGAGGATCGCTTGAGCTCAGACATTCAAGTCCAGCCTGGGCAACATAGTGAGACACTGTCTCCACAAAAAATAAAAATTAGCCTCACATGGAGGTGTATGCCTGTAGTCCCAGCTACTCAGGAGGCTGAGGCTGGAGGGTCACTTGAGCCTGGGAGGTTGAGGCTGCAGTGAGCCATGACTGTGCCACTGTACTCCAGCTTGGGTGACGGAGACTGTCTTAGAAAAAATGGTTTGAGGTCAGAAAGTTCATGTTTTGATGAGGAGAGGGGCAGCATTGTAGTGTGTTAACTCAGTAGGAAAATATAATTCCTAAGGAATCAGAATGTATTTTACTCAGTCATTTCTTCTGAGCTCCCAGGGAGGAGCTGCAGGCAGGCCCTGTGCTCTGAGAGTGCTTATTCTCTGAGGTGGAGACATAGGTGGACATAGATAGGCACAGCTTAGGGTGATCGGGACTATGAAGTAGGGACCAGTGGCCCCTTGGGAACATAGGGAACTCTGCCTGAGAGGCTTAACGTATTATTTTGAGTTGGATGAAAAGGATGAACCTTGCTTTTGTGAAGAGTTCAGGATCTTGTGAAGGCCCATGCAGGGTAGGGGTTAAAGGACTGTATTTATGCAAATGTGTTAGGGCTGCAAAGCCAGCTACACAATGGAACAGGGGTGCAGAATGAGGCCTATGTGGACCAAGCAATGAGGGTCTGCGTATAGGCTGGATGGGGATAAGTGTATGATGTCAGTTCTACATTGGACTAGAATTGAGGTCAGGAGGGGAGCAAGTTAACGTAGGGCTGAAGTGAAAGGAGCATGGATTCCCAAAGGGCAGAACGTGAAATAATCTCCTGAAATAAAACCTGGGTGGCTGTGGGAAGGAGTCTTGTGAGGAGAGAGAGGAACAGGGATGGTGCTTCATATTTGGGACTTCATTGGTTAAGTCTGCAGATTGCCAAGAGGGTACACAAAGAAGGTTTAGAAGGGAGATGATTTACTTAGTACTTTATTGGATCATGGCAATACCTTTCCCTACCTGGCACTGGGAAGTGGGAAAGGGGGCAGTGTAGGAAACAGTGCTCACAATCTATTATCTGTAATCTCTCAGAGCCGAGAAGAGGCCAGGAGCCTACTGGCTCCCCACAATCACAGGTGAAGAGTGCTGCACTTGAACAGGCAACAACTTAGGAGCATGAGCAACTCTTAAATCTGCTCTTTTCCCTAAGACTGACATCTGCAGAAGCTCTGGCCCTTTCCTTCAGGCATTAATGGGGGACCCTAATGAGTTGAAAGATAAAGTTGGCCTGGCCAGTGGTGTGGAAAGCCTTGCCCAGGCCGGGTCCTGAAGGAGAGGTGGGCTGCAGAGAAATGAGAAGGGCCTGTAAAGAGGGGTCTGCTCTCTAGTCTACTCCTTCCCCCAATCTCCATCACTTCCTCTTTTCCTCCCCTTTTCATGCCATCCTTTAACCCCAAATTATACTTTCTCTTTTACCCTTCTCAGCTCTGTGACCTTGGTGTACAGAGGACCCTTGGTCAGTGCTGAGTAGCAGTCTCAGCCACGTTGCATGTTGCAGTGCTTCCTTTCTCTGTGACTTTGTGGCCTTGGTCATCTGTCATTAGGAAAGCATGGCACACCAAGTCTTAGGCAGGTCTATTAAGGAGCAATCATATATCTAAGTTATAGCTAAGGGGAGGGAAGAAGAGTGTGAAGCCGACTTTGGTCTCCTGATATCTCAGTACCTCCTGAGAAGCGCTGCAGGTTTCTTATTCTGTAATCTGTTAGGGAGGAGAAGAAACCCACCCTCTCAAAATCCCAAACAAGAAAGAACAAGTTGTAATTGGATGTCATCACCATCAATCATTTTGAGTAAAACAAGGGGTATAGGTAACATCAGGAAAAAGAATGAGTGATCAAGCACATCCCTTGAGCCCCTTCTAAGGATGGGAATGGGAAGGGGGTCTCCAGATCTTCACGTCTTTGGAATAGCTCATCAGGTTTTCCTATGTACCGAATGGTTCAAGGAGAAGGACTTGACACCAGAGGACTGAGAAACAAATGCAGGTAAGATCTTATTCTTAATGATATCTTGAGGAGAAAAATAAAATACTTGTTTGAAAAACTCTTTATTTGTATCTGTCTTCTGGAGTCCTGATTGGGGAAAGGAGTGGTGCATCTTTCATTCTATGCTTTTATTTATTTATTTTTATAGAGACAGGTTCTCCCCGTGTTACTCAGGCTGGTCTCAAACTCCTGGGCTCAAGCGATCCTCCTGCCTTGGCCTCCCAAAGTGCTGGGATTACAGGTATGAGCTACCACACCCCGCCCAGTGCTTTATAAACATTATTAACTAATTTGGAGCCTGGCAAAGAGAAGAAACCCTCCTCTGATATCTGCCTAGAAATTTCCCCTAAAACACTTGGACAAGTCACTTTACCTCTTTAAGTTTGTTTCTTCACTTGTAAAATGGGAACCATCATGCATAACTTCCAGGGTTGCTGTGAGGATATGTGAATCAAATAGAGTGGGCACTCAATAAATGGTAATAAATTGTTTCTTAACCTTTAATGGATCCTTTGAAACTTGGACACATGAACCTCCCTAGCTGAGGAAAAACTTGTGATAAAGACTAACTTGATTCTTTCTATTCTGGTTAGCCTCAATTTCCCCATCTGGAAAATGTATCAAATTGGTATTCCATTGGCCAAAGCTAGCCTGAAAATATGTTTTATTTGGCACGTATAGAATTTAAAGAAGAAAAGTGAGCCAACCTTTGAAAATTAAGATGTTTTACATGGAAATCTAGTTTTCCAGTTTCTCTCAAAAAAATCAGAAGATGGAGCAACACTGAGTTCACATTCCTGCCTGGCAGTAATCTGCTAGGGCCAAAAGGAGGCTGCTCCTTAGGCAAGGCATCCATTCTCAGTTTGCCAGGGTCCATCTGGCCTTCTTTACTCATTTATTTGATCTGCTCAGCCCTGTAGGCATTTCAATTTGTAGCCCCTCTAGACAGCTGGAAACTGTCTATGCCTGGCACAGAGCGGGCAATTAATCAGTGAATCCCCCACTATTTCTTTACATCATTTTTTTCTTATTTGGACAAAGAAAAAAATCCAAGTTTGTGTTTATCTATGGTAGCTATTGGATAACTGATTTTTCACTTTGAGAAGTGAATTGAACAAGTCCTTTCTGTCAGTAGGATAGACTAGGTTAGGCTGTGGTAACAATCCCCAAATCTCAGTGGCTTAAAACAACAAAGGTTTATTTCTTGCTTACTCACACAAACCTAGACACAAAATGAAAACACTCTCCTGTTTTCACATGCATGGAGACAGACATGAGTGCATAGGTATGCACAGAATCATGGAATCCTGGGATGTAAACTCATGCAAACACGTTTATAGATACTGGTCAGCTTAAATAGCACAACTCTGTCTTTACTGGGGATTTCAAGAGATCCCAGGACCCAAGAAGGGTACAAGAATATCCACCGTCAGCCAAGGAAATGCCCACACTACCAAAGGAACTGAAAGCTAATGAAGCCCCTGAAAGCTTAAAAAAACAAACAAAAAAGCCCGAAGCTTGTACTACATTAAATTCCATGCATAAATCCCTAAGTAAGACACTAAATATACAGTGCCAGCAGGCTGTCACCTCCCTGCCACAGCAAGACAGCCTCCATCTCCAGGTTTCTAGCTCAGGAGGGAGATGGACCCCAGACGGCCAATATGCAGAGCAACGGAGGGGGCTGGGCTGGGTCGAAGACAGGGGCCCACAGACTGGAATCCTCTTCCTCCAGCAGGAGCTACAGGCAAGAAAAAAGGGATAGGATCAGGTCACACCCATTTTTCCTTCTAGCAACCCCCTCTTTTTACCAAATCCAATCCAGGCCTCATCATTGTTCTGGATTATTTCACAGACCTCCTTGCTAATTTTCCCACCTCCAGTCTTGCCTCCTCCAAACCCTCCATCAAAGCCATCCACTTGTCTTTCTAAAGCTCAGGGTCTCTGAATTTGTCCTTGCTTAGTTCAGAAACGTTCCCTGGCTTCCCTTCACGTACAGTTGCTGGTGTAGACACCTAAGCCTGGCATGCCGGATCTCCAGCATCAGAAGCCTCTCTAGCCTCCTCTCCCTCTGTTCTAGCAGTTCCTCCAGGCCAGTTTGCCCGATCCACTGTTTGGACAAGAGAATTCGCAGCTTTCCCTGTCTGTCCCCCTAGGTGTTTCTCACTCTTCAAGGTTCCTCCAGTCTTCTCCAGGTTTGTCACTGAGCCTTGTGAAGGCATCCAGGTTCCCCAACTAGAATGGAAGCTCCTTGAAGGCACTTATCAGACCTCCTCCCAGGCCAGACCCCACTTCAGACTTCAGCAGGCAGCCTGGGTCCAGAAATAGAGCATTGGGTTCCCTGCCATTGTCTCACTATATACCCTTGGGCAAGTCCCTGCCTTTCTCAGTGCCCCACTTTCCTTGATATCAAGAAATTTGCTGTCGAGTGCCAAACTGATAAAATGGATTCACTGAATAACTCTCAACTGCAATCCCAGGGACCAGGCTGAGGAGCTTGGGGTCCTGGGCCTGAAGATGTTCAACCTGTCGACCCCCTCATCTCCTTGGTTAGTCCCTGTGTACTTCAGTGACCTCCATTTCCCAGCCATCCCTATCCCATCCTCTCCTTTCATGGCCCACCTGGTGGGCCACAGGGGTGAAGCAGGGAGATCCAGGCAGGGTTGGGGGGCACAGAAGGGGTCACACGAGGAGCCTGGGATGAATCTTTCAGCCCCACGAGGGCTTCAGCTGCCTCTTGCTGCAGCTGCTGCTCTGAGGGGCCAGATGTCTGGGCCAGGCGAGAGGCTCCAGAGGCCTGCAAGGGAAAGGGAGACAAGCAGACTGGGAACCCCCGCTTCTGCCCACCCTCTAAGTGTTCCTCAGCCCCTGCTTCCTTCAGTTTCCTGCTTTTCCCTTCCCCAGGCTCAACCTCCTCCCAGGGCCCTAGATCCCACTTCTTTCCCAGGACCTGTGGCTGTAGCTGAAGAGGGTCTGGGGTGCCACAGGGCTGGAGTATCAGAGTTGAGTGTCTAGAAACAAGGAGAGAAGATGCCAGGGTGGTTAAACAGATGAACAGACATGCACACATTGAAAGAGGGGCAGGATTTTGCCGTGTTTTGATCTGGGAATCTGAGAGCCTGCTGGGCCATTAAGCTGTGTCTTATTTTGTTTTCATTAAAGTAAAAATCCTTGCCAGCTTTTTCCTCCCAGGGCTACTGTGAGGATTATGGGAAATCACTAGTGTCTTTTTTTTTTTTTTTTTTTTTTTGAGACAGGGTCTTGCTCTGTCACCTAGGCTGGAGTGCAGTGGCGGTGTGATCATAGCTCACCATAAGCTTGAACTCCTGGGCCTACACCATCTTCCCACCTCAGCCTCCTAAGTAGCCAGGAAAACAGGTGTGCACCACCATTCCTGGCTGTTTTAATTTTTTTGTAGAGACGAGGTCTCGCTCAGTTACTCAGGTGGTCTCAAACTCTTGGCCTCAAGCAATCCTCCCACCTCAGCCTCCCAAAGTGTTGGAATTACAGGTGTGAGCCACCAGGCCCCACCTGATGTCAGTTTTTAAAAAAACACCTAGAAGACTGGGATTACTGTCCCTGCCCTATCAGAGTTTGGGTCCCAT
Source organism: Symphalangus syndactylus (assembly GCF_028878055.3). Classification (NCBI taxonomy): domain Eukaryota; kingdom Metazoa; phylum Chordata; class Mammalia; order Primates; family Hylobatidae; genus Symphalangus; species Symphalangus syndactylus. The sequence continues at coordinate 20,637,235 of NC_072439.2, forward strand.
TCCCCCAGTCCCCCAGTCCCCATAGAACTTGAAGGAGAGCTTGGCTCACCTTTGGGAAGCTTTCCCTAACGGTCTCTGGCCCCTCTCCTGGGTCTCTGAGGCTCTCACCACCACTGCCCCACCCCCATATCAGCAGGCAATCTCACCCCATCAAATCTGTCTAAGCAGATATAACAGCTACCATTAAAGAGTCTGTGCTAGGTCTATTCCATACATTATTGTTAATTCTTACAACAACCAGCGAGGTAAGTAATAGTGTCTCCAATTTACTGATAGAAAAACAGGCTCAGAGAGGTAAAGATAATTGTCCAAAGCATCACAGCTAGGAAATGGCAGTACTAGGAGAGCTCTGCCTTGCCTATTAGTCAGAGACCTTTTCATCTTCATTATCCACTGTGGTTGGACACAGCACAGGCTTAGGCTCATGATACACATCCTTCTCTCCCTACTCACGTGCGGGGCTGGCTAGGGGGCCCTTGGGGCTCTCCAGAAAGAGGAGCTGTCAGTACTTGGTGAGATCCCGGGCAGGTGGTGAAGGGCACATGAGTGGGCAGCTGGAGGGAGGTGCTAGGGTCAAAGCCTAATAAGAATAAAAGAATGCAAAATGTATAGGGGTCAAGGTCATAGTTTCTTTCCTCCCTCTCCCCACCTGTGCTTTCTTCCTCTTCCCTCTCCAATATGTGGCAGATTGGCACTTAAATATCTGTTGAATGAATGTTGTATTATCATCTTACCAGGGAAGGGAGGCAGAGAGACAGCAGGTTCTTGGTACAGCAGGTGGCACACCACTGGTGGTGGCATGGAGAAGCCTGGAGGCAGCCAGTGTCCAGGGACCCAAGGGCCAGGAGGCACTGGAGTCCAGGACAAGGGCAAGGCTTCCGGGGGACGGCTGAGCAGCAGAGGCCCACAGGAGTTCTGCAGGGGCAGAGGGCATAGGCTGGAGTTGGGCACAAGGCTGGAGAAGGATTGACTGTATTCTGGGATGCAGGCAGAACCCCAAAACTTTGGAGCCGGGAGGCCCTTGTTTTTCCCTCATTTTGCCTAAAGAAGAGCAGTGATTTGACCAGATTACATAGCAAACCAGGGCTGGGGCTAGAACCCAGGTGTTGAGGGCACAGAAGAAAGGGTCTGGGTAGGAACTAGGGTGGGGGACACTTTCTCAGGCCCCAGCCTCTCTTTACCTTTCCAGGGGGTGTCGGTGCCAGCAGGACTGCCCCACGGGGGGTCTGAGGCCGGGGTGCTATGTTCTCCTTTCCAGCTGTGAAGGACCAGGGAGAGCTCTAATGAGCCCTTTCTCCTGACTCCTATCCTACCCCAACCCCAGACAGTTCTCATCTCCCCTATCTAGCCCATTTTTTTTTTTTTCGAGATGGAGTCTTCCTCTGTCGCCCAGGCTGGAGTGCAGTGGCGCGATCTTGGCTCACTACAACCTTTGCCTCCTGGGTTCAAGTGATTCTCCTGTCTCAGCTTCCCGAGTAGCTGGGACTACAGGCGCGCACCACCAAGCCCAGCTAATTTTTGTATTTTTAGTAGAGACAGGGTTTCACCATGTTGGCCAGGATGGCTTCGATCTCTTGACCTCATGGTCTGCCTGCCTCAGCCTCCCAAAGTGCTGGGATTACAGGTGTGAGCCACTGCGCCCAGCCTCTAGCCCATTTTTGACCCACAGAACTTGCTGCATTCTCTCAACACTGGGACAGCCGAGGCCGAGGGAGTAGAAACCCTTAGTTCAAGGTCGCACACCAATTCAGCAGCAGGAATGGGCCTCTTTTTCCCATATCTGCCTCCTATACCCAAACTCCTGCCCCATCGCTGGTCAGAGACACTCACAGGGGACCTGTGGTTGAGTGGTTCCCTTTCTGAAGTGGTTGGGAGCTTTGGGAGAGGCTTTCTCTCTCCTCATCAGGTCCTTCTTTAGCTGCGCCTCCTGCTGCCTACGCAAGGCCACCTGGGCAGCCATGACCCTGCGGCGCTCCCTAAAAGTGGGGAGTTGCGAGTCAAAGGTCAGCCACCCTTTGGAGGAGGCTCATCCTCCTGCCCTCCCAGACCTCATACTCACAGGATGAGGACACATTTGTGACACTCGCAAGCCTGGAAGAGGCAGAGCCGCTTGTGGCCCTTGACGTGGGCGGTGACACCGTGGTTGCGGCAGCGGGCGCAGGTTGGAGAGCGGCTGATGGCTCTCCTGGGGATCAGCTCTGTGCTCTGGGGGTCTCTGGTCTCATCCTGGGGGGCAGAGTCTAAGGGGCAGTTGTAGCCAGCAGGCATGTCACTGAGTTCCATGGATCTAGGGGCAGGAGTGGAGGGTGAGCATAGCCAGGTGGGCCCGCCCCTAACAACTCTCCTACCCTGGAGACCACACCTGCAGGTCTCCATCCTGCCCCTTTTAGACCCCACCCTGATCCTGGCTTCTTCCCCAGCTTTCTCCCCTCTTTACCCCATCACCTTTCTCAGGTATCTTCCTTCAGAAACCCCTCTCCTCTTCCTCTTCTGTGTTCTTTCTTTCTTTCTTTTTTTTTTTTTTTTTTGAGATGGAGTCTCACTCTGTCTCCCAGGCTGGAGTGCAGTGGCACGATCTTGGCTCACTGCAACCTCCACCTCCCAGGTTCAAGCGATTCTCCTACCTCAGCCTCCTGAGTAGCTGGGATTACAGGCATGAGCCACCATGTCTGGCCTTTTTTTTTTTTTTTTTTTTTTTTTTTTTAATATGTTTAGGAGAGATGGGGTTTCACCATGTTGGCCAGGCTGGTCTCGAACTCCTGGCCTCAAGTGATCTGCCCGTCTCAGCCTCCCAAAATGCTGGAATTACAGCCATGAGCCACTGCATCCGTCCCCCCTTTTATTAAATTTAAAAATTTTTAGGCCTGGCGCGGTGGCTCAAGCCTGTAATCCCAGCACTTTGGGAGGCCAAGGTGGGTGGATCACGAGGTCAGGAGATCGAGACCATCCTGGCTAGCACGGTGAAACCCTGTCTCTACTAAAATACAAAAAATTAGCCGGGCGTGGTGGCGGGTGCCTGTAGTCCGAGCTACTCAGGAGGCTGAGGCAGGAGGATGGCATGAACCCAGGAGGTGGAGCTGGCAGTGAGCCGTGATCACACCACTGCACTCTAGCCTGGGTGACAGAGCGAGACTGTCTCAAAAAAAAAAATTAAATTGTTTATTTTTATTTTTATAGAGACAAGGTCTCATTATGTTTCCCAGGCTGGTCTCGAACTCCTGGGCTCAAGCAATCCTCCTGCCTTGGCCTCCCACAGTGCTAGGATCAGAGGCATGAGCCGCTGAGCCTGGCATTCTGTATTCTTTCAATTCAAACATTCTTTTCTTTCAATCCAAACACCTTCCCACCCACACACACATCCTAGGTTCCAACCTACTCATGTCCTCACATACCCCTTCAGCAAGTCCTACACCCCCTTTTCACAAGCACCCTGTTCCATCCCAACAGTGTTTCCTGGCATCCTCTTCAACAATGCTCACCCCACTATCATACATTTATCCAATGTCTACCAGTAGTTTTATGCCTCTTTCAATTCTTAGTTCAATTTCAATTCTTAGTCTCATCTATGCCCTGCAAAGCAACTGCCTCCTTGCATTCCTTCAGTCTTATTTTGTTCTTGTACCCCTTTAAATCAGAACCCTCTCTTGCACTCCCAATAATTACCTTATTCTCATGGATTCCCTGCTCCACTTTCTTTTTTTTTTATTGACAGGGTCTCACTCTGTTGCCCAGGCTGGAGCGCAGCGGCGTGATCATGGCTCACTGCAGCCTCCACCTCCTGAGCTCAAGCAATCCTCCTGCTGCAGCCTCCCCAGTAGCTGGGACCACAGGCTGGAGCCACTGCGCTTGGCTCCCCTGTCCCACTTTCTTTCTTTCTTTTTGATTTGAGATGGAGTCTCGCTCTGTAGCCCAGGCTGTAATGCAGTGGTGCAATTCCGGCTCACTGCAACCTCCACCTCCTGGGTTCAAGCAATTCTCCTGCCTCAGCCTCCCGAGTATCTGGGATTACAGGCCTGTGCCACCACGCCCGTCTAAATTTGTATTTTTTTTTTTTTTTTTTGAGACAGAGTCTGGCTCTGTCCCCCAAGCTGGGGTGCAGTGGCACCATCTCGGCTCACTGCAAGCTCCGCCTCCTGGGTTCACGCCATTCTCCTGCCTCAGCCTCCCGAGTAGCTGGGACTACAGGCGCCCGCCACCACGCCCTGCTAATTTTTTTTTTTTTTGTATTTTTAGTAGAGACAGGGTTTCACTATGTTGGCCAGGATGGTCTCGAACTCCTGACCTCGTGATCCGCCCACCTCGGCCTCCCAAAGTGCTAGGATTACAGGCTTGAGCCACCGCGCCCGGCCTAATTTTTGTATTTTTAGTAGAGATGGGGTTTCACCATGTTGGCCAGGCTGGTCTTGAACTCCTGACCTCAAGTGACCTGCCTGCTTCGGCCTCCCAAAGTGTTGGGATTACAGGCATGAGCCACCGCACCCGCCACCTGCCCCACTTTCAAGTTACTTTCCTTCACTCCTTCATTCATTCCACAAATGGTTACTGAGCCCCTGTCATGTGCTAGGTCCTGATCTGGGCCAAAAACCTCCTCGGGGCACTAACGTCTCTCTTGCACTCACACGTTATTCAGGTTTTTGTGTAAACTCGTGAAGTCGCTGTGTCCAGCGCTTCCTGCTCCTGTGCCCACCACCAACAATTAATTTCATGCAGGTCCCCCTCCCCCCTTCCCGTGCCCCAGGGAGCGAGTGGGGAACCGGCCCGCGAGGCAGGGAATGGGAGAGGGGGCGCGAGGGCGGGAGGGGTGCGAGGGTGAGGCGAGGGGATGCCTGGGGTAAGGAGTCCGGCTAAGAGGGAGGAGGACGGAAAGGCAGGAGGGGCTGTGTTCGTGCAGCTAGTTCACGGTTACCACAGCCTCCAATGGAGTCAGATTCAGTCAAGAAGACGTTCAAAGACACTGCGAGAAAGTGGCCAGAGGAACTGCCAAGCTCGCGCTGCTTTTCTTACCCTGTCTCACAAGGACCAATGAACTTCAAGCATCGCCTCTCTCAGCCGAGGCGGACTACCAATGCGGTTTGTGATCCTGAACTGATGTCCCGCCCCTTCCCTTCTGCCAGCTTCTTGGCGCACAAGACTATCAGTCCCACCAATAGCGCTTCGAGTTGAGTCTCGCGCCACCCCTGCCTCTCCCTCCGCGTGTCCTGCCTGCCCAGACTGTCTTTCCCCTTTCGAGGCAGGTGGCCAATGGGGCGTCGAGTACCCGTTCTTGGACCGAGGCTGGCCCCGCCCCCCAGGAACGGCCCTCCTGGCCCCGCCCCTGGGGCCTTGACCAAGCCCGGTCTGTGCTCGGGTTTCTGGCCTTGGCCTTACCTCGACTTCGCCAGTGGCTTGTTTTTGCTGCGTGGACGCCCGCGTTTTCTATTATGTCTCTTCCGGTGCCCCACAACTCCTGAGCTACCCTTCTTTTATGCGTTCCCCCCCAGCCCTGTGATTACCGGGTTGCTTACCGGGCCCTCCTTCCTCAGATTGTACCCCTTTCCTTGTGTCTCTTCCTGTCTTTGTGTCGGTTGTGATTTTCCTAATCTCTGATTTTCCCTTTCTCTCGGACCCTCTCCCTCTTCGGACCCATTTTCTCCCGTGCTTCATGCCGATAGCCTGGCCCTTTCCCCGCTTCCTTTGCTATCCGGGACGCCTCTAGTTTTTCTGAATTTCCGGCTGGCTCCACACTCCGCGTTCATCTTCCTCAAGAGTTCACCCCTCTGGGGGCTCCTCTGTGTAATCGTCGCCTTCTCTGGGTATCTCTGTGAGCTCCGTCTCACGCCATCCCGCCATCTTCTCTGCCTTGGCCCCTTTTCTCTGTGCAGCCAGCTCTGTGTCCTTTTCTTTCCCCCCTCTAAAATCGACTCCTCTTCTCCCTGAGAGCCCCGCCTTTGTGCCCCACTACTCATTTTCCTACGCCTCCCTCTCTCTGCTGGTCCTCTGTCTCCCTGCAAGGTTCCATTCCATCAATTTGTCTTTTGTAGAGGTGGCATCCCCTCTGACTACTGCTCCATCCTTTTTTTTGTTTTCTTGAGGATTTCATTTCAATCTTTTCTGGTTGCGTCTCCACTTGTACTCGGCTTGTTGGGTCCAGTTGTTCTGCATCTCAGGCTGGCGTGTGCCATCTTCTCTGATTGGCCTAATCCCCGCCACTCCCGTGAGATCCGTTGTCAGCCTTCGTTTCTCTTTCCTGTGTCCCAGCTTTTCTGCCGGTCTTGGCACCTTTCTTGGCCACAGATTTCTGGGTTACAGAGCATGTGTGTCTGAGGCATTGCAGGCAGAAAAGGGTGGCCGACGTGACCTCTAGCTGGACTGCTGGGCAGGGGAGCTGTCCTAGATAAAATTGGAAAGGTTGGGTGGCGCTTATCTGGGGTGGGGTGGGGTGTGGTCGGGGGAGACTTAAAGGCCAGCTAAGGAGGTTGAACTTGATCCTTTAGGTAGTGGAAAGAGAGTGAGAGGAAGTGTGTGTGGGAGGGAGGGATGGTGGTGGAGGAACGGGGTAACCAACAATTATAAAGAGCTTAGCATTTGCCTAATACTTATGGTAATAATTTTATTGATCTTCGCAATGACCCTATGAGATGTATTATACTCCATTTTATAAACAAGGTAGTAGGCTCTGAGTTCAACAAATTGGACAGCTAGTAAATGAAGGGGTAAAGATTCCAACCTGGGTCTCTGAGGCCAAGGTCAGTGATCTTTGTACCCCCTCCTACACTGTTACTTTCCACCAATTCCCCACTTTCATTCCCTAACCTTCTTACAGGCAATTCTAAGGTGGTTAATACGTATCTTTTGGTTTGTGTGTGTGTTCTCCCAGGATGTGTGTAGTTTTTTTTTTTTTAGAGATGGGGTTTTGCCATATTGGCCAGGCTGGTCCAGAACTCCTGGCCTGAAGTGATCTGCCTGCCTTGGCCTCCCAAAGTGCTGGGATCACAGGCATGAGTGACCACACCTGACCTCTGTTTGAGTTTTTAATTTATGCAAGTGATATTATGTTATATACTATTTACAATAATCAGCACTGTGATTTTACAATCTATCCATGTACACATTCTGTCATTCTGTCATCATGTGTACATTTTTTTGTTGTTGTTGTTGTTTGGACGGAGTTTCACTCTTATTGCCCAGGCTGGAGTGCAATGGTGTGATCTTGGCGTACTGCACCCTCCACCTCCTGGGTTCAAGCGATTCTCCTGCTGCCACAGCACCTTGAGTAGCCGGAATTACAGGCTCCCACCACCACACTCGACTAATTTTTGTATTTTTAGTAGAGTCAGGGTTTTGCCATGTTGACCAGCTTGGTCTTGAACTCCTGACCTCAGGTGATTGGCCCGCCTCAGCCTCCCGAAGTGCTGGGATTACAGGCATGAGCCATCGCACCCTGCCTCACATCCTGTGTGCATCTAATCAACTGCTTCCAACTCCTGCGTGACATTCCATAGCATACATCCCCAGCATGTTTTGCATTCACTTGGTCTCAGAGAGGGAAGCTCCCATTGTCTCAACCTACCATCACCACAATAATGCTGCATTCGCTGGGCATGGGAGCTCATGCCTGTAATCCCAGCACTTTGGGAGGCTGAGGTGGGTGGATTACTTGAGCCCAGGAGTTTAATAACAGCTGGGGTAACATGGAAAAACCCCATCTCTACAAAGCTGGGTGTGTTGGCGCACACCTGTAGTCCCAGCTATTTGGGTGGCCGAGGTGAGAGGATTGCTTGAGCCTGGCAGGTGGGGGCTGCAGTAAGCACAGATGCCCTCCAGCCTGGGCAACAGAGCGAGACCCTGTCTCAGAAAAAAAAAAGCTGCATTATTGTGCATGTTCCTTTGTAGATGAAGGTGGACATTTTTGTAATACCTATGTAGGGTATACTAGAAATGGGTATTCATAAACCCAATTTGACCATGTAGTGTCAGACCCCTGCAATGCTGCTTTGGGCCTGAGATCCTGGTCAGAACTCTCAACTCCTCTGTTTCTCAGAGTCCAGAAATAGTGTTTTATTCCCCAACCCTCCAAATAACCCCATGAGCATCAGGGGCCAAGGGTTACTTTATCCCCACATACCTGCCAACACTTGTCTTTTCCCAGCTTTCTGATCCTTACCAGTCTGATAGATGTACAATTTGACAGATTGTATTTCCCTGGTTATTGCTGGGTTTGTGCATTTCTTCACTGTTTGTATTTATTTATTTATTTATTTATTTATTTATTTGAGACAGGGTCTTGTTCTGTTGCCCAGGCTGGAGTGCAGTGGTGTGATCTCGGCTCACTGCAACCTCTGGCTTCCGGGTTCAAGTGATCCTCCCACCTCAGCCTCCCTAGTAGCTGGGACTGTAGGCATGCACCACCATGCCTGGCTAATTTTTGTATTTTTAGTAGAGACAGTGTTTCACCTTGTTGGCCAGGCTGGTCTCAAACTCCTGAGCTTGTGATTTGAGGCAAAAGCAATCCTTCAACATTAGCCTCCTGAATAACTGGGACTACAGGCACTCCCATGCTTGGCTAATTTTTAAACTTTTTTTTTTTGGTATAGACAAAGTGTTGCCAAGGCTGGTCTCAAATTGCTGACCTCAAGCAGTCCTTGTGGCTCAGCCTCCCAAAGCACTGGAATTACCGGCATGAGCCACTGTGTTGCCCAGGCTAGTCTTGAACTCCTGACCTCAAGGGATCCTCCTGGCTCAGCCTCCCAAAGCACTGGGATTAGAGGCATGAGCCACTGTGCCGGCCTGCATCTTCTCCTTTGATCAGATTTGCCAGCGAACTACCTAAATCTTTTCATAGAATGGATCTTTTACGCTTTTTTTTTTTTTCTTTTTCGGGAGAACGGGGTCTCGCTATATTGCCCAGGCAGGTCTCGAACTCCTGGGCTCAAGCTATCCTCCCGCCTCTTGCCTCCCTGAGAGCTGGGATTACAGGCGTGAGCCACCGCGCCCGGCCGAATGGATCTTTTTTGTAATAATTGTTGTTGTTTATTATTTCATTGATTTCTGCTGTCATCCTTATTTCCATTCTTTTTTGGGTAGGAGAGAATTGCTTTGTTGCTCCTTATACGATTTCTTGAACTAATTCATGAATATATTTATTTTTTAATGCTTCATATTTCCTGGTACATGTATTTAAAAGTATACATTTACTTCTAAATACTGCTTTAACTGTGTCTCAAATTTTGATGTATATATTTTATTTTATTTATTTATTTATTTTTTTGAGACGGAGTTTCGCTCTGTCGCCCAGGCTGGAGTGCAGTGTTGCAATCTTGGCTCACTGCAAGCTCTGCCTCCCGGGTTCACACCATTCTCCTGCCTTAGCCTCCCGAGTAGCTGGGACTACAGGCGTCCGCGACCATGCCTAGCTAATTTTTTGTGTTTTTAGAGATGGGGTTTCACCGTGTTAGCCAGGATGGTCTTGATCTCCTGACCTCATGATCCGCCTGCCTCGGCCTCCCAAAGTGCTGGGATTACAGGCGTGAGCCACTGCGCCCGGCCGTATATATTTTAAAAACCCTTTAATTTTGAAATGATTATTGGCTCACAGGAAGTTGCAAAAGTGGTACATAGAGTCCCTTGGATCCTTCCTCCAGTTTCCCTGTAGGGGCATCTTATATAACCATAGTATATGAGCAGGAAATTGACATTTGTACAATACTGTTTGTACAGTCATAGCTCACTGCAACCTCCATCCCTGGGGCTCAAATGGTCCTCCCACCTCAGCCTCCCAAGTAGCTGGGACCACAGGTGCATGCCACCACGCCTGGCCAATTTTTGTATTTTTTGTAGAGATGGCATTTTGTCGTGATGCCTGGACTGGTGTACAGTACTCCTACCTAGACTTCAGACCTTATTCAGTTTTCAGCAGATTTTACATGCACTTATGTGTGTGTGTGTGTGTATGTGTCTGTCTGTCTGTGTCTATGTCTGTGTGTGTTATGTAGTATGTTTATTATTATTGAGTTCTAAATACCTTTTTTTTTTTGAAATGGAGTCTCACTCTGTTGCCCAGGCTGGAGTGCAGTGGCGCGATCTCAGTTCACTGCAACCTCTGCCTCCTGGGTTCAAGCGATTCTCGTGCTTCAGCCTCCTGAGTAGCTGGGACTATAGGCTCGTGCCACCACCCCTGGCTAATTTATATTTTTTAATAGAGATGGGGTTTTACTATTTTGGCAGGCTGGTCTTGGACTCCTGACCTCAGGTGATCCACCTGCCTTAGCCTCCCAGACTGATGGGATTACAGGCGTGAGCCACTGCTCCTGACCTCAGTTTTAAATACTTTTAAATTTCCATGTTGAACTAAGGGTTATTTAGTGATATGTTAACACACACACACACACACACAGACACACACACACACGAGTTTGAAACATCTATTTGTTTCTCCGATCTCATTGCCTCTGGCTGGAGAACAGCCTGCATTATCAATAAGTCAGGATTCTCTGCTCAGCACCTTGTCCAATGGGAGGACCTAAGTGGGAGAGAGAGAGTCCTGCTTTGAGAAGCTAACATGGTGGGTGGTGCAGGTTAGACTGGAGGGCAGAGAGTGGAGATGGGAAGACCCGTGACCCAGAAGGTCTGAGGGAGCCTATGTCCTAGAAGCTGACGCAATCAACTTTCTGCTCCAGAAACAGTGACCCAGAGACAGGTGGACAAAGAATTTGGGGACTGACGGGAACTGAGCTTGGGATCCAGACTGAAACTGATTCCAGACTGACCTCTAGCACCCAAGACCCGGACACAGGGCCATGGGACCCCAGCATTTGAGACTTGTGCAGCTGTTCTGCCTCCTAGGGGCCATCTCCACTTTGCCTCGTATGTCCTGTGGGGCTAGATGCTATAAGACCCAGAAAGGTGGGAGGCTGGATTCATGTCACTGGTGGAAGGAGGGCTGGGTATCTAGGTTTCACTGGGGACAGGACCTATGGGGGCTGAAATCTTGGTTGGCAGTTCAAGGGCTCAGAAGGTGATGTGAGGGGCCAATGACTGGGAGAGCATTCTCTTTTTAGGGGCTGGAGCTCTTTTATGCTATGAAGCAACAGCCTCAAGATTCAGAGCTGTTGCTTTCCATAACTGGAAGTGGCTTCTGATGAGGAACATGGTGTGTAAGCTGCAAGAGGGCTGCGAGGAGACGCTAGTGTTCATTGAGACAGGTGAAGCAGTCTAAGTTTGATCCATTTCGTTTTGGTTCCTCTTCTGACCCCCAGCTCCACTCCCAGCACCGAGGGACTCTAGATTGGAATTCCACATAGTTACTATAGATATATGTATATAATTGTTTTTTGAGATGGGGGAGTCTTACTATGTTGCCCAGGCTGGTCTCAAACTCCTGAGCTCAAGCGATTTGCCCACCTTGGCCTCCCAAAGTGTCAGGATTACAGGCATGAGCCACTGTGCCTGGCCATCATTTATGTTCTGGATAATGTCAGGACACTGGCAGGAGAGGGGCAGGGCCCCACTGGTTGTGGGGTGGGCTGGATAAGTGGGTAGAATGGAGGTGGACAGATCCCTGGAGGAGGGCACAAGGGAGAGAGGAGCAAGGGGCTGGGGGTGTCCTGCAGTGGAAGAATGAGGAGATCCAGATGGAGACCCCAGCATCTGAGCCCTGTGCAGCTGCATTGAGTGGACACAGGGCTTGGGGAGGGCGGCAAAGATTGTGACAGGCAGGGTGGGTGCAGAAAGAGCTGGGGGGAGGGAGGACTCTGGGTGAGGCCAGTGACACTGATCCAAGCTCTCTCAATCCTCTGTTCCTCAGGGACTGCAAGAGGAGTCGTGGGCTTTAAAGGCTGCAGCTCATCTTCGTCTTACCCCGCGCAAATCTCCTACCTTGTCTCCCCACCTGGAGTGTCCATTGCCTCGTACAGTCGCGTCTGCCGGTCTTATCTCTGCAACAACCTCACCAATTTGGAGCCTTTTGTGAAACTCAAGGCCAGCGCTCCTAAGTCTATCATATCTGCATCCCGTAGCTGCCCGACCTGTGTGGGCGAGCACATGAAGGATTGCCTCCCAAATTTTGTCACCACTAATCCTTGCCCCTTGGCTGCTTCTACGTGTTACAGTTCCACCTTAAAATTTCAGGCAGGTGAGAAGAGACGAATTTTGTTTATCAAATGCCTACTCTATGCCAGGCATTGTCCAGCACCTTCACATCTCAGAGAAGCTGGTGGGATCCAGAGATGGGATTGGGGTTGCAAGGGACAGGGCACATGAATTCCAAGGAGGAAGGGGAAGGCGCCTGGTGCCTAAGTCTCTCATGGGAGAGCAGGTGTTCTGGTTTGTGAGGGGCCTCTGGGAAGAAGGCAGGGGTCTTTTTTTTTTTTTTTTTTTGAGATGGAGTCTTGCTCTGTTGCCCAGGCTGGAGTGCAGTGGTCTGATCTCGGCTCACTGCAACCTCTGCCTCCCAGGTTCAAGTGATTCTCATACCCCAGCCTCCTAAGTAGCTGGGATTACAGGTGCATGCCACCATGTCTGGCTAATTTTTGTATTTTTAAGGGAGATGGGGTTTTGCCGTGTTGGCCAGGCTAGTCTCGAACTCCTGGCCTCAAGTTCTCAAGTGATCCACCTGCCTTGGCCTCCCAAAGTGCTGGGATTACAGGTGTGAGCCACTGTGCCTGGCTGAAGGCAGGCCTCTTGAGTCTTGAAAGTGTTCCTGACTTCCCCCTCTCTTCCTTACAGGGTTTCTCAATACCACCTTCCTCCTCATGGGGTGTGCTCGTGAACATAACCAGCTTTTAGCGGATTTTCATCATATCGGGAGCATCAAAGTGACTGAGGTCCTCAACATCTTAGAGAAGTCTCAGATTGTTGATGCAGTATCCTCCAGGCAAGGTCCTGCTTGGGGTGTCTTCTTAGGCCTCCTGTTTGCCTTCAGGGACTGACCATCTAGCTGCACCTGACAAGCACCCAGACTCTTTCACATAACAAATAAAATAGCAGAGTTCCCTTTGTGCATTGTCCTGTGGTCCATGAGAGTGCAGAGGTGAGGAAGGTGTGAGGAAGGCCAAGCATGTTTAGGGAAGTGGGGACCCAGGAAGAGGAGCCTGGCAAAGTGACAGTGTCCTGTCCAGCAACTGGGGGAGCTGAAATATTCCTTTTCTCCTTCCCCTTCCTCTGGAGGCTTGAGCTCCAGCCTGGGTTCAGCTACTGATCAGGGTCTGATTTCCAAGACCCTGGCCAAATCTCTCCCTTTTTATGGGCCTCAGTTTCCTCCTCTTTAAAAGGAAGGGTCTTATGAGTTAGAGAAGAGTCTCCTCAGGCCAATTCTTTTTTTTTTTTTTCCTTTTTTTGAGATGGGGGTCTGTCTCACTTTGTTGCCTGGTCTGGTCTCGAATCTTTGGCCTCAACTGATCCTCCTGCCTCAGCCTCCCCAGTAGCTGGGATTTTACATGGGAGCTACTGTGTTTGCCCACCAGGGTGATTATTATCTGGGATTACTTACTGAGTATCTACTATGTATGCCAGACACTGTGCTAGTATCTGTGCTAGTGTTTTACATACAGGGTATCATTTAATCCTCACAAGACCTTAGTGAGGCAGCTTTTATCTCTATTTTGCAAAGAAGAAACTAGCTCTAGGAGGTGAAACCTGCTCAAAGTAGCGTCTTCCTTACCTCCCCTGCAGATTTCTGTCCCTGCTGAGGGAATTTCATTGAGAGATTTGGAGACCTGAGATTATTTTATCTGCTCAGTAGTTTTTTTTTTTTTTTTTTTTTGATAAGTTGGCAAATAGGGAAGAGAGAGGAAAGGGCAGGGCTGGGGTGGTTGTTTTTCACCCGGAGTTCTGGTTCTGGGTTCCTAGGAAAGGAGAACAGTGTGATTCTTTTCTCTGGCCATAAGGGGGCAGCAGATACACTCACCTTGCAACTTCATGCCTTTTTAAGTTGAGTGAATGAGTGTGTGTGTGTGTGTGTGTGTGAGAGAGTTTGTGTGTTTAGGGGTGGGAAGTAGGGAATGGAGAGTCTCTGTGTCAGGCCATTTATGTGTGGGAGGTCAGTTCAATTCTCTCCACTATCTTGTGAGGTTTAGAGGCAGCGACGTAGGGTACCTTTACTGTGGGTTAGGTATTTTCTGTGCATTACCTCATTCATCCTTACTACAACCTTATTAAATAGATGTCGTCACTTCTGTATTTGCATTTTACAGGCGAGGACCCAGGCTTAACTCCTCAAGGCCACGGAGCCCACCTTTGTTAGTAGCTTGAGCAAGTGGGGTCTGAAGCACAGGTGCCTGCACCTGGCTTCAGAAGTGGGACTGGCATGAGGTTTCGGTTACCATGGACCTCTGTGACCTCCATGACCAATCTAGGTTCTGGAAGGGGTGGTTGGGGAGCTAGAATAGTCATAGCAAGTGGAGCAGGGCTGGGTGGAGACCAGCGAGCCTATGACAAGAGGCTTTAGGTCATAGAGGGAGGTTTTATTAGATGAGTTTTATCGGTGGGCTTCGCCCACCTCTTCCTGACATCTGACCAGCTGGGCTATTAGTTTTAGAAGGCTGAGCTGAGGCCTGGGTGGGCCAAGACATACTTCCACAGATTGTCTTCATCCCACTAGCCAAGGTGGTTGAGGACATCAATGACCTTCACAGGGAATTGACAAGTCACAAGGAAATGGTGTCCTAGGTGTCGCAAATGGATGGCTTAATCCTGATACCAGGGACAAGACATATTTACTACATACAAAGGGTTATATGTAACAAAAATACTGGATGTGGAGTGTGATTTAACAAACCCCATGGACTCATCACCTAGCCCAAGAAATGGAGCATCAGGAGTAACTTGCTTTTTACCTGTGTTCTTTTCCCCATCCACTCCTTTGCCTCCTCCCATGAGGAGGCAATATTTTATTTAGTTTGGCTTGGATTGGATTTTTATATACTTTGATCATGTATGTATTATACATTTAAACAATAAATATTGTTTAGATTTGCCTGGTTTTGAGCTCTGTAAAAATGGTATCATATGTAGTTTTCTGGAACTTGCTTTTTATTTTTATTATTGTTATTTTTAGAGACAGGGTCTTGCTGTATCACCCAGGCTGGAACTTAGTGACAGGATCATGGCTCACCGCAGCCTTGACCTCCCAGGCTCAAATGATCCTCTCATTTCAGCCTCCCGAGTAGCTGGGACTACGTGCATGTGCCACCACACTCCGCTAATTTTTTAAATTTTTAGTAGAGACAAGGTCTTGCTATGTTGCCCAGGCTTGGAACTTGCTTTTAAACAACTCATCATTTTGTTTCTAACATTCACCCATGTTCCCGTGTGGGACTTTGTTCTTCCATTTTCTCTGTTGTACTACATCCTACTGTGCTATTGTATCACAATTGATCTACTCTCTGTCAATTATGTGTGGATTTCTTCCCCAGTTTTTGGATACTCTGGCTATTGCTGCTATGAATATTCTTATGCATGTCCTCTTGTACATGTCTTGTACATATGTGTAAGAATTTCTCATAGGTATACACCCAGGAGTACAATTGCTGGCTGTGGGGTTTGTTCAGCTTTGGGAGTAAATGCCAAATTGTTTTCCAAAATGATTGTAGCAGTTATACATTACTGGTGAGTGGGTAAAGAATTTTTGTTGATATACATGCCCTTCAACTTTTCACTCTTAAAAATTTTTGCCACTCTGTTGGGTATGAAATGATATCTCATTATGGTCTGAATTTGTATTTTCCTGGTTACTAAGTAGGTTGAGCTTCTTTTCATACGTGCATTGACTGTGCTGCTTTTGTAAAATGACCATTTTGGTGGGGGTTCTATTGTTCTATAGGGTTATCTTTTTCTTCTTGATATGTAAGCTTTCTTTTATATCTTATATATTATATACTAACTCTTTGTTAGATTATTTGTCTTCATTCCTTATGGTATTTTTTTTTTTTTTTTTTTTTTTTTGAGACAGAGTTTCGCTCTTGTTGCCCAGGCTGGAGTGCAATGGCGCAGTCTCGGCTCACTGCAACCTCTGCCTCCCGGGTTCATGTGATTCTCCTGCCTCAGCCTCCCGAGTAGCTGGGATTACAGGCATGCGCCACCACGCCCAGCAATTTTGTATTTTTAGTAGACACAGGGTTTCTCCATGTTGTTCAGGCTGGTCTCAAACTCCCGACCTCAGGTGATCCGCCCACCTCGGCCTCCAAAGTGCTGGGATTACAGGCATGAGCCACCGTGCCTGTCCTGTCAATTTTTTAAGGTCGTTAATATTTTTCAATAAAGTTAAAAAGTTTTCTGTATTAGGATTTGGCACATCTTTTGTTATATTTAGTCTAAAATAATCTGTAGTATTTATTGTTATTATAAATGGTGTCTCTTAAAAGTTATATTTTCTATTTGTTTCTAACTTATAGACATGAAATTTATTTATTTATTTATTTATTTTTAGACAGAGTCTCACTCTGTCACCTAGGCTGGAGTGCAGTGGTGTGATCTCGGCTCACTGCAACCTCTGCTTTCTGGTTTCAAATGATTCTTGTGCCTCAGCCTTCCGAGTAGCTGGGACTACAGGCACGAGCCACTATGTCTGGCTAATTTTTTGCATTTTAGTAGAGACAGGGTTTCACCATGTTGGCCAGGCTGGTCTCGAACTCCTGAGCTCAGGTAATCCACCCACTTTGGCTTCCCAGAATGCTAGAATTACAGGCGTGAGCCACCATGCCTGGTCGCAATTGATTTTTGTATAGTATATTGATCTTAAAGCCAGGCATCTTTCTAGACTCTTTTATAACTTCTAATAATTTGTTTGTAGGCTTTTTTTAGGTTTTCTGGGCAGATAATAATAACCTGTTAATAACAACAGCTGGCCTGGGGTGGTGGCTTACACCTGTACAAAAATAAAAATTAACTCAGTGTGGTGGCGTGTGCCTGTACTCCCAGCTATTTGGGAGGCTGAGGTGAGAGAATCACATGAGCCTAGGAGTTCAAGGCTACAGTGAGCTATGATCATGCCAGTGCATTCCAGCATGGGTGACAGAGCAAGGCCCTGTTTCTAAAAATAATAAAAAAAAATACTGACAGCTGATCTGTGTTGGCTAGGCCATCCCAGTACAATATTGACAATGCTGGGCATCCTTGGATTATTCTTTGTTAAAAAATATATTTTGTAGAGCTGGTATCTTGCTATGTTGCCCAGGCTGGTCTTGAACTCTTGTCCTCAAGTGATTCTCCTGCCTTCCCCTCCCAAAGTACTGAGATTACAGGTGCCTGCCCTGCCCGACCCCTTGGATTCTTCTTCTTCTTTTTTTTTTTTTTTTTTTTTTGAGACAGTCTCTCTGTTGCCCAGGCTGGAGTGCAATGGTGTGATCTCAGCTCACTGCAACCTCTGCCTTCTGGGTTCAAGCAATTCCCATGCCCCAGCCTCCTGAGTACCTGGGACTACAGGCACCTGCCACCACACCTGGCTAATTTCTGTTTGTTTGTTTATTTTTTTTTTATTTGAGATGGAGTCTCACTCAGTCACCCAGGCTGGAGCACAGTGGCACAATCTTGGCTCACTGCAGCCTCTGCCTCCTGGGTTCTAGCAATTCTTGTGTCTCAGCCTCCCGAGTAGCTGGGATTACAGGTAGGTGTCACTATGCCTGGCTGATTTTTGTGTTTTTAGTAAAGATGGGGTTTCACCATGTTGGCCAGGCTGATCTTGAACTCCTGACCTCAAGTGATCCGCGCACCTTGGCCTCCCAAAGTGCTGGGATTACAGGTGTGAGCCATCACAACCAGCCTTAACTTTTGTATTTTTAGTAGAGATGAGGTTTCGCCATGTTGGCCAGGCATGTCTTGAACTTCTGACCTTAAGTGATCCGCTCACCTCAGCCTCCCAAAGTGTTGGGATTACAGGCATGAACCATTGTGCTTGGCCCTCTTGGATTACCCTTGATTTTCAGCAGAATGCTGCCATTTTCCTATTAACAATGATTTTTTTTTGGTTGCTGTTTTTTTGCTTTCTCTTTTGGGGTTAGGGGGATAGATGTGCTTTAGCAGAGTAAGGAAGTTCTCTTCTATCCTAGTGTAATATTTTTAAGAAATGGACGGCAAATGTTACTAGTTTTTTTTGTAGAGACAGGGTCTTGCTGTGTTGCCCAGGCTGGTCTCAAACTTTTGGCCTCAAGCAATCCTCCTGCCTCAGCCTCCCCAAATGCTGGAATTACAGGCATTAGCCCCCACACCCAGCTCAGGAAATATTATTACATGATTTTTCTGCATCTATTGAGATAGTCATGAGTTTTCCCTTTATTCTCTTAATATGGCAAGTAATATATACTTTAAAATACTTAAAAAATTGATACATTACTTATATATAGAAAAGTGCATAGATTATAAATGTATTGTTTGCTGCCTTTTCAAAAATTGAACACACCCAGGTTCAATAGTAGCTAGATCAGGAAACAAAACCTTCCCAGCACCCTAGAGGCTCCCTCATACCCCCTTCCACTTATAGATTTCTTTTTTTCTTTTTTTTTAAAAAAGACATTTATTCAGTGTCACGATCAGACTATTACATTTAGCAATCAACAGCATTGATGCAAAAAAAAAATCTACATTAAAACTCTTTGTTGGAATGCTTTACATTTTCCACAGAACAGAGACTAAAATAACCTGTTTTACAATTAGTTGCAAATACAGTCCACGAGTTTTTTGCCCATACACACGAGTATTTGTCTAAAACATGTCTTCTTTGTAGCAGCTAGGCCCTGCCACCACTGTGCTTGGCTGAGTTCACAAATCTGTTGTAACTTGTAGCTTCCCTGTCACTTCTCTGGCTCTCCTCTCCTGCTAAGCTTTGTTTCCTAATTAAAATCTTCTGCCACTGTCATAGCTACTGCTGCTACTGGAACCGCCATAGCCACCTTGATTTCGTGGTTTGGCAAATATTGGCCTCCACCACTATAGGGGCCAGAGCTTCTGCCTCCAAAGTTTCCTTTCTTCATGGGTCCAAAATTTGAAAACTAATTGTTGTAATTGCCAAAATCATTGTAGCTTCCACTATGTCCAAAGTTGCTTCCATCATTACCAAATCCGTTATAGCCATCCCCAATGCCACCATATCCACCACCAACAAGGCTGCCACCAAAGCCACCATGACCACTGAAGTTTCCTCCATGACCAAAGTTGTCATTCCCACCAAAACCACCTCCATGACCACCACCAAAATTTCCAGAACTGCTTTGATCTCTTTGGCTGGATGAAGCACTAGGCATCTCTTGCTTTGATAGGGCTTCTCTAATTTCACAGTTTTGGCCATTCACTGTATAGTATTTCTGAATGATAATCTTACCCACGGAGTCATGGTGATCAAAGGTTACAAAGGCAAAGCCCCTTTTCTTGCCACTGCCTCGGTCAGTCATGATTTCAGTCACTTCAATTTTTCCATACTGTTCTAAAAATGGTCTCTGCCTTCAGGAGGCTCAAGTCTAACCAGGGAGATGACATCCACTTCGTAAAACCTAGAGATATGAGTGCAGTCATCTCTTGAAGTGGCAGGAGTGCGGGGTGACTGAGAGGGACTTGGCCGGGTGGAACTTGAGCTGGAGGTGGGGGAGGATTTGGGTTGACAGAGGGCAGAGAGGAGGGCCATGCAGAGCAGGGGTGTGTTGTAGGAGAGGTGCCCCTGGAGCTCATTGGATGGGGATCTTAGAGGACAGGAGCTGTTTGTGTTCATTTTTGTATTGCCTGAACTTACACAGGGCCTGACACTTTGGGAGTATTCTATAAATGACTGTTGAATGGAATGATGGTTTGTAACCTGTTAACTTGTCCTGATGTGTTAGAAAGTGTGCAAAAGTGAAGCCCATTAGCAGAAAGAAAATCTTACTGAAAAATGATCCCATGTATGCATATAGCCTGGTGCGGCCACTGTACTTAGGCTGCTGAGTTCTGCATCAGTCCACACCGAGGCCACCGCAGGGGCCGGGAGCTCCTCCTCAGACCTCCCTCCGGGTGCCTCGGTCTCTTTACCCCCTGTTCTTTCAGGTCCTGCTCCCTGTCAATTCACTCCATCTGGTTTCCCCTCCATGCACTTGGGGTGGGTGTTGCAACCTGTGTCTCATCGGGGGGGCTTCGGGTCCCTCAGTTCCATTGATTAAAACATCCCCAAGACAAATGGACTTTCCTCTTGCTAACATGACAACTTCTTATAATGCATCTTGAGAACATTATCTGTGTCAAGAGTCTCTCTGATGTACAGAGGCCCTCCCTCCCCCAGGAAGGAGGTCAGAGGAAGTTAGGAGAAAACACCACCCTGCCTGGGTTACT
The DNA here is from genome assembly GCF_028878055.3 of Symphalangus syndactylus. Lineage (NCBI taxonomy): Eukaryota > Metazoa > Chordata > Mammalia > Primates > Hylobatidae > Symphalangus > Symphalangus syndactylus. Next base: position 20,657,500 of record NC_072439.2, read on the forward strand.
TATTTCCCTATTCTACAGTGTACTTGGTAGACTTTCAAAAATATTTGTTGACTTTGTCCATGATCCACACAGCTCTCATATAGTCATTTATTCACACACACACATTCAGTGAGGCTTTGAGCACCTAGTGTGTGCCTGGTATTTGCTAGATGGGGGATGCTGAGATCAGGTGTGCTGCTGTCTCTGAGGAGCTCTCACTATACAGTGGCACCTAGGGTGACCGAATCCACCTGCTCCACTTTACAGACATGGAAATTAAAGTGCAGGGAAGTTATAAGATTAGTTCAATGTCACAAAGTCACTGGCCTCAAAGTTACCGGAATAAATCAAGTTTCCTGACTTCGTGGATTTTCTGTTAGTGTGCAGCCACCTGGCTGCTGCAGGTGCAGACATGTGAGCTCCAATAGGAGAGAGGACGCTCAGAGTGAAGTGGGAGCCCTGAGCACCCTGGATTAGCCAGGAGGACATGTCGGGTTCAGCTGTGACTGCACAAAGGACTATGGGGGACATTTGCATTGTCTTTTTCACTTTGAGCTTGAAATGACGAAATCTCAGCTCAGAAATGATCCCATGTATGCGTGGAACCTGGTGAGAAAACCAAGAGTGGGAGATTTTTCACAGGTGAGATGGGTCGGAGAAGCCTGTGCTGACATCTGTCACGGTGTTTCTCACTGAATGGTAATGGTCTGACTTTGAGTGGGTTTCATCCATAGCCTGGAGCTCTGTGAGGCAGGGACCGGGTGTGATTCACCTTTGTCTCTCCAGTGACAGTACACAGCAGGCTCCGATAAATATTTCTTACAAAATAAAACTGAATAAAAAGTAGACACCTGCACAGGTGTAGGATGACTGAGCAGCAGCAGAAGCAGGAAAAGTCAGCGTCCCCAGATCAGCTGACAGCAGGTTCAGCTTCTAGATGGGGGTGAGGTGCCAGAATGGGGATGGGGGTCCTGTGGCTCTGTTGCTCTGGGGAACACCCCTAGGATTCGGAGCGTCTGCTGTGGTTGCTGCACTTCACTCGTCCGTGGGAAAGGGACCGGAGGGCGTGGTACTTCACGTGACCCCACGTGGGAAACCACCAAGGGAATTTGGGATGGGTGGCACATATTTTTTTTTTACCCAATATTTGAAGGTGGGTTGTACAAAGAAGTGTTAGACTTATTTCAGCCTATGGAGGACACAGGACAAGGATTGGTGAGTGCGAATCACACATATTTTGGCTCAGGATGTGAAAGAACTGTCACAGTAAAGTAAGTTTCCTTGGGGAATTACCCGTTTACTGGCAGAATTCAGGCTGAGGCTGATGTTGTGGCCTGGCGCGGTGGCTCACGCCTGTAATCCCAGCATTTTGGAAGGCTGAGGCGGCGGATCATTTGAGGTCCGGAGTTCAAGACCAGCCTGGCCAACATGGTGAAACCCTGTCTCTACTAAAATTACAAAAATTAGCCAGGCATGGTGGAATGCGCCTGTAATCCAAGCTACTCGGGTGGCTGAGGCAGGAGAATCGCTTAAACCCAGGAGGCAGAAGTTGCAGTGAGTAGAGATCACGCCGAGATCACGCCAAGATCGCGCCACTGCACTCCAGCCTGGGGGACAGAACGAGACTCCGTCTCCAGAAAAAAAAAAAAAAAAGAGAAAAGAAAAGAAAAGACCCATTACAATGATTTTTAAGGTTACAAGGGCAGAACTTGGCTTGGAACCGCTTCTCACTGATCACATATTGTTATAAAAACTGTTTTTTGCAATGGGTCATTGCTCTGTGATGCAGGCTGAGCTCTCTCTGACAGTCACTTCCAGTCTTTGTGGGCGGTTATGGTTCTCTTACCTCATCTGTGACTTGGACTTCACCTCCTACATCCTGCCCGCTCCAGCCCCATCCCCTCCACGACTGGTGAGACCGCTAAGAGTTAAGTGCATTTACTGATGATGGTCACAAGGTGGCAGCACAGCCTTTCTGGTGTTTTCTAAATCCTCTACCTGGATGTGGGTGAGTCTAAGAGGCTGTTTTAAGAAAAGGTCACAAATGAGGCGGAGGTAAATGTTATTTTCCTTCTTTCTCCTGTAAGGTGACGGAGTTCGGATGACTGTGAAATCATTGCATTTTAGAACTGGAAGACACTTCAGAAAACTGCTTCACAATCTTTAATGTGCTCACAGATCCCCCAAAGATCTTGTTTAAATACAGATTCTGATCCTTCTGGTGGGGTCTGAGATTCTGCATTTCTAAGGAGCTTTTGGACATGTCGTTGCTGTTGGTTGGTGGGCCGCACTTTGAGTAGCAAGGGTTGAGGGTCATTTAGACATTAATTCTCACTGCACCTGATTATAGATGAAGAGAGACTGAACTGCACAGAAAGAATGTAACTTGCCTCACCCTGCCATGCCCTTACTGCATGACTTCTTGTATTTAAACCCACAGCTTTAGCCTCTCCGACTAGTTCTTGCTCCATGCATCACGTGGTCCTGTCACTGTTGTTGGCAGCATCTCTCTAGCTTAGGAATCCAGACTCCCCTTTTCACCACCTTCTTTGTTCTTGGCTCAAGGTTTCACTTTGGCTGCTTCTGCCCTCTCAAAACCTTCAGTGGCTTTTCTGTAATCAGATCAAGTTTGAACGTCTGTCTAGTGTTCATTTCTCTGCAACATATGATCCCCGTTTAGCAAGCTTACCTAACTTCCCTGTTTTAAAATGGTTTCTTTCTGCTTCAGCTCTCCCTGCTCCTTCCTGTTCCCTACACATAGCCTGTCCATGTCTCTCCGTGGTAGTGGTGGTGGCATGGGTTCCGGTGTTAGACTTACTGAGGTTCTAATCCCACATCCACCAACAACCTTGGCAAGTTACTTCCCCTTTCTGAGGATCAGTATCCTCCTTGTGAAATATCCCCATATCGTGTGTGAGAAGAGTAAATAAAATAACATCTGCAAACCCACTCTTATTCCTGGGACCCTCTTCAAAACTAGCATCTCCACTGGGGCCTGTGTGCATCTTTGTGCATCTAGAGTGGTGCAAAGTGTGCATCTTTGCATGCGTTGTGTATTTCTATCACATGATTCATAATTTCCTTCCCGTCAGTGGCAATTAGGAGCTCATCTCAGGCTTAGGATAGTAAAATTCTAAGGCATGTGTTTTCACTACAATAAAGGTCCCTCTGAGGTCTGAGGAGGAAATCGGCCAGGAGTCCTGGATGCTTTACTTAGGTTCCCTTGGCTTCTGTTTCTCTTTGTGTCTGCTTTCCTAAGCCTGAATCTTTCAGGGCCTAACCCAAATCCTTCCTGTTTTGTGAAATCTTCAACCATTTTTGACCCAGTTGATTCCACCCTTCTGTAACTTATTTCATCCATGTATTGGCATTTAATTATGTGCCAGCCCTCCCAGTGAGACCCCCATAGAGAGGCTGGAAGGGTACTGGCTGTGTGAGAATTGAAGGTTGAGTGAGTTCTTTTCTTACTACTCCCTGAGTGTTAGAGCTGCTTTCTTTTTTTTCTTTTTTTTTTTTTTTTTTTTGAGACAGGGTCTCACTCTATCGCCCAGGCTGGAATGCAGTGGCATGATCTTGGCTCACTGCAAACTCCGCCTCCCAGGTTCAAGTGAGTCTCCTGCCTCAGCCTCCCAAGTAGCTGGGATTACAGGTGCCTGCCACCATGCCCGGCTAATTTTTGTATTTTTAGCAGAGATGGGGTTTCACCATGTTGACCAGGCTGGTCTTGAACTCGTGACCTCAGATGATCCGCCTGCCTCAGCCTCCCAAAGTGCTGGGATTATAGGCGTCAGACACTGCACTTGACCCTGCCTTCTCTTTTTTTCCAGCTATTGCCAGCAGCAGTTCCTCCTGCACCAGCAGCACCAGACCATGGCAGGCATGTGAATACCTTAGGGATTGCTCTTGTCAGGGTCCTTCCTGCCTCTGGGTTTTGGTTACAGTGGCATTTTTTTGGCATGTTATCAGATGGCCCCTCTAAGGAGGGGACTGATGATATCTCCTTATAAAAACCTCAGGATGATAACTCTAAGGAAGTTAAGCACAGTATCCTCTTGCTTAAACAGCCGGGTGACAGGAGATGTGTACATTTTCCTATTTTATGCAATTTATAACAGTCTTTATTCTCTTACTTCAAAAGAAATTAAGGACAAAGGACCAAGTGGCGAGGACAGGGTTGTTTAGGGGAGGTCATGTATCTCCGATGTGGATTTTGTGAATTTTTCATTCAATTATACCCAGAAGTGTGCATCTTGGCATATGTGGTCATATATTTCCATGACATAATTCATAATTCCCTTCCCGTCAGCGGCAATCAGGAGTTCACGTCAGGCTTGTGATAGTAAAATTATATGGTGTGGGCCAGGCGCCCTGGCTCATGTCTGTAATCCCAGCACTTTGGGAGGCCGAGGCCCACCGATCATGAGGTCAGGAGATCGAGACCATCCTGGCTAACATGGTGAAACCCCGTCTCTACTAAAAATACAAAAAATTGGCCAGGCATGGTGGCAGGAGCCTGTAGTCCCAGCTACTCGGGAGGCTGAGGCAGGAGAATGGTGTGAACCCGGTAGGCGGAGCTTGCAGTGAGCCAAGATCGCACCACTGCACTCCAGCCTGGGCAACACAGAGAGACTCCGTGTCAAAAAAAAAAAAAAAAAATTATATGGTGTGTGCTTTCACTACAATACAGGTTTCTCTGAGGTCTGGAGAGAAAATAGTCCAGAAGGGCTGGACACTTTTCTTGGTGTCCTGCCTCTCTCTCTCTCTCTTTTTTCTTTTTTTTGAGACAGGGTCTTTCTCTGTCACCCAGGCTGGAGCACAGTGGCGCAGTCTTGGCTCACTGCAGCCTCAACCTCCTGGGTTTGAATGATCCTCCCACCCCAGCCTCCCAAGTAACTGGGACTACAGCCATGTACTACCATGCTTGGCCAATTTTTTTTTTTTTTTTTTTGTAAAGATGGGGTTTCACCATGTTGCCCAGGCTGGTCTTGAACATCTGAGCTCAAGTTATTTGCCTACCTTGACCTCCCAAAGTGCGGGGATTACAGGCATGAGCCACCGCACCTGGCCCTGCATTCTCTTTTTATTGGATAGCAGTCTACTCACCCATCATTTTCTCAGTTAGGAGATTTTTTTGCCCTCCTATTCCCCTATCATGGGTCCATGCCAAATATTGTGTCTGGAACTGGATGTTAGGCCCAAGGAATGGCTTCTTAGCTGATTTCCAGGATTCTAATCTTCATGGTGTAAGCTGTAGTTGCTGGTTAGAGTCACCTATATGGCATTTAAAACTTACCAGTGCCTGTGTGTTCCCCTAAGAGAATCTGATCTGATTGGTACATCATGTGGCCCAAGTATTGGTCACTTACAAATGCTTCCAAAGAAAATAGCCATTTTACAGTGGGGGAACTTTAGCCCAGTGCTCAAAGTTAATGTCTCCAGTAATCAGAGATACTGACATCTTAGAACATCCTAATATGATGGATGGAGAAGGTGCAGCATCACCTCTGTGGTGTTCTTGTCTAACGTGTACAACCTAAGTTTAATCATGAGTAAAAAATAAGAGCCCAAACTGAGGGTCATTCTACAAAATAACTCCAATACTCTTCAAAAATGTTAAGGTCATGAAGGCAAAAGAAATTCTGAGGAACTGTCCCAGTTTAAAGGAGACTGAGAGGATAAAAAATGAGATGCAATGTGTGATCTTGGATTGGATCCTGGTCTAGAAAGAGGACATTAGTGGGGAGATAGAGGAGATTTCAATAAGGTCTGCAGATTCATTCATTGTACAATGTCAGTGACTAATGTATTTATTTTATTTTTTAAATTTAAATTTAATTTAATTTATTTTTTGAGACAGAGTTTTGATCTTGTTGCCCAGGCTGGAGTGTAATGGCATGATCTCGGCTCATTGCAACCTCTGCCTCCCGGGTTCAAGTGATTCTCCTGCCTCAACCTCCCAAGTAGCTGGGATTATAGGCATGTGCCACCACACCCAGCTAATTTTGTATTTTTAGTAGACATGGGGTTTCTCCATGTTGGTCAGGCTGGTCTCGAACTCCCCACCTCAGGTGATCTTCCCACCTCGGCCTCCCAAAGTGCCGAGACTACAGACGTGTGCTACTGTGCCCGGCCCATCTTTTGATTTTAATGATTGCACTGTGGTTATCTAAAACAATATTTGGGGAAATTGAGTGAAAAGTATATGGGGACTCCATTTTTGGAACATTTTTGGAAGTGTGAAATTGTTTCAAAATGAAAAATTTAGAAAAAGAAAAAAGGTTGTAGATAATTCTGTTAAGTCATCAGAGTTCAGAACCGTGTCTCTAAATTATCTTGCCTAACACTGTTGTAACCAAGTACCCCTATTTTTCTAGAGGTGGCTTAATCTTTTTTATTGTTTTAACAGAAATAATGATTTCATTTCTCCTAACCCCACACAGTTACTGACCAATGGGTAGTGTCCTGATTTGGGTCAGGACCATCCTAGGAGCAAAAGCTGCTTGTAACATTGGCCCTGCTTGCAGGGATAGGTATATCCCTCTGGTGTGGAGCTTCCTGATACTATAACCTGTGTATAAAAATACAAGGCACGCTTTCCCAGAGACCGTCTAGACCTCACACCATAATGCTCCAACCAATATAATCTATAAGTCCGGGTACTCATAAATATTTCCAACTCCAGGTAGATTAGTTTCATTCTGATGCTCAATGACTATACCCCCTTTCAGCAAAAAGTACTCAGAACAAATATGGCACCCAGATCCCATAAAGATAAAAATAAAGCTTGGCAGTGGAAAATGGTAACTGAGTACCCCCATTTTTCTAGAGGTGGTTTAATTATTTTTTTCCTCCCTCTGTCTGCTGTCTCATTTCCCTGGCTACCCATTTCCTACTTAGCCCTTCAGAAATGCATATATAACCTTCCACCTCCCCCATCACCAGACATTCCCTACAGGGCAAGTTCCTCTAGCTATGTGCTCCATGATGAATCTCTCAAGAGTTGACAGTCCATTAGTGGACCAGAGAATACCTGCCATGGAACTTTCACCTCCAGAGGGTTGCCTCAGAGCTTCCATCCTGGGTCACCTCAGAACTTACACCCACTAGGGGGACATGTCAGAAGCATGCCCACTTGGCCATTTTTACAACTTACTTCTGTCCAGGAAGGCACCATCTCAACTGCCCGGTAGATAACTGCCCAGTAGCAGGGGAACGCTTGTTCTTGCTCATTTTATCCTTTACCTTCTAAAAATGCCTGCTTTCTGCTCCAAAGGTGGAGCAGCACATTTAAAGGCAGAATGCTTTGTGCTCCTTCCTCCAAGCTAGCTTTAGAATAAATTCACTTTTTTTTTTTGTATCGGACCTCACTCATGTTGATGGGACTCTACATGCAGCATGCGACTAACCTGGTTTTCGTTACACTGGTTTTTGGTTACACTGTCAGAGTAATCTTCCTGGAAATGCTATTTGTCATGTTACTGAGCTTCTCAAAGCTTTCCAGTGACTCCTATCATCCATAGGATGAAGTTCCAATTCCTTAGGCTGCCATTCAAAGGCCCCATAACACAGCCCCAGTCTACTCCCTTGGTCTGTGTAGAAAGACTTGATCCCCATTTTATGTTTTCATGTCTGAACTTATTCTAATTCTTTCACTCCTTCCCACAATACCTTCAACTGTCTTCTCAGCCTCCCGAGCTGTTCTTTGTCCTAAGGCTTATTTCGGACCCTGGCTCTTCATTGAGGACTGTATGGTTCTTTTTGTTAGAAGCAGTTATTCTGTCTTTCTTTCAATTCATATAGGCTCAATCGCTCTGCAGTGAAACATGACCTTTAGATTCAGAAATATGTGAGTCGGAATCCTGGTTCCACCTTTGACCAATTCTGAGGTAAAGGACAAGTTAATTGATGTCTTGGGATAGGGGGATAATAGCGCCTACTTAAAGCGTCATTGGGGGCATTAGATAAGGTGGAAATATAAAGGTTCCAGCATGTAGCAGGTTCCTTCCCCATCACTTTTGTAGCTCAGTGCTCCCCAAAGCTACTGTGGGTTGTGCAGAGGCTCTTATCAACATTTTCTGGAGAGCCTTTAAAAAATATTTGTTCCTGGTTATCATTAAAATGAGAGACACTCTTGAACTGAATTGAATGCTTGGGGCTTTAAGGAGTTCAACTGAGATTTTTTTTCCCCTGGAAAACAACTCAGTAAATACATGATCTGTGGACAGAGGAATGTAACCCAATAGGGGAGAAGGAAGGGTCAGTGGGTTTCTAAATAGGAAAAAGCTGTGATGCCTTCCACACCCATCCCTTTGACCTCAGCGGAACAGCATCGAGGAAGTATGGCCCTTTTTTTTTTTTGAGATGGAGTCTCGCTCTGTCGCCTAGGCTGGAGTGCAGTGGCGTGATCTTGGCTCATGCAAGCTCCGCCTCTCGGGTTCACGCCATTCTCCTGCCTCAGCCTGTCGAGTAGCTGGGACTACAGGCACCCGCCACCATGCCTGGCTAATTTTTTGTATTTTTAATAGAGATGGGGTTTCACCGTGTTAGCCAGGATGGTCTTGATCTCCTGACCTCGTGATCCACCCGCCTTGGCCTCCCAAAGTGCTGAGATTACAGATGTGAGCCACCGCACCCAGCCCCTTGACTCTTAAAATTCTGTAAAGGAAAGTAAAAATCTCAGGACTGTCAAACTCATTACACCAAAGGGATAGTTCAGTCTGGAGGCTGAGTCATGTGACTCCACCATCTTTTCCCCAGATGATCAACTGTTATTACACAACCTGTGTCAAAGCATTGTACATTAGCCAAACCCCCACAGGAAGGCAAAAAGACCTCGGACATCTCTGGGTGACTATCCTCACAGATTGTTCTTTACTGGCATTGGAACTTTTCAAGATGTATATCCTCCATAAAACAAAGACAAAGCGGCCGGATGCGGTGGCTCATGCCTGTAATCCCAGCACTTTGGGAGGCTGAGACGGGCGTATCACGAGGTCAGAAGATCGAGACCATCCTGGCTAACGTGGTGAAACCCTGTCTCTACTAAAAAAATACAAAAAAATTAGCTGGGCATAGTCGTGGGCGCCTGTAGTCCCAGCTACTCGGAAGGCTGAGGCAGGAGAATGGCGTGAACCTGGGAGACGGAGCTTGCAGTGAGCCGAGATCGCAGCACTGCACTCCAGCCTGGGCGACTGAGCGAGACTCTGTCTCAAAACAAAGAACAAAAACCAAAAAAAAAAACAACAACAAGGACAAAGCAATTGTAACGATAGGTGTGCAAGCTAAATCTAGCTTCTAAAACTAAAGCCTGTTAGATTTCACAATGATAGTGCTTATATTTCCAAGTACAGAAGAAAGACTAGATGAGACCAATTATTCTTCCCTCTACTTGTCTCTTCCTATCTCCCTTCTCCACTTTAAGCAGATGTATAAGTATCAGGCCTCCTGAAAATCTCTTCAAAGATGAGACAAGCTATGGAGCGTTTTTATGACTTATGTTTTTCCAGGGCGTGCCCTCAAGCTCTGGTTTAATAAATGGACTCAGACACTTGCCCCAGTCACTCATTTTGGTTAACATTTTGGTGACCATGAAGGAACCCTCTGAGTGGAGCTAATTAGCCCTTTAGGCCTGCAGCGATACTCCTGTTTATGCTTGGTACCAACTATCAAGCTTTAGCTTTGAGATTTTGTGACTTTCTGAGGATCAGATGCTACTCCGTCTTGAGGTCCCTGCTCTCCCCAGTTGATTGTTTGAGATCTGAGTTTTGTTTTGCCATGAAACTCCTTTACTCTTGGAGCTTTGCTCACTTCCCATAAGGAAGGTGAGTTTTCTTCTCCTGTGCCAATGGAGAGCAGCCTTCAGCTCGGTCCCCTCCCAGGTAAGGAGCTGGGTTGGGGTTTTGTTTTAGCATTTGATAGCTGCAGGTTAAGGTTTATTGCTAGTTGACTCTAACCTTTCTCTCTCTTTTTTTCTTTTTTTTTTTTTGAGATGGAGTCTCACTCTGTGGCCCAGGTTGGAGTACAGTGGCATGATCTCGGCTCACTGCAACCTCTGCCTCCCGGGCTCATGCCATTCTCCTGCCTCAGCCTCCCGGGTAGCTGGGACTACAGGCGCCCGCCACCACGCCCGGCTAATTTTTTGCATTTTTAGTAGAGACGGAGTTTCACCGTGTTAGCCAGGATGCTCTCGATCTCCTCACCTTGTGATCCGCCCGCCTCGGCCTCCCAAAGTGCTGGGATTACAGGCGTGAGCCACTGCGCCCGGCCGGCTCTAACCTCTCTTTATGCTTAGAGTTTTCAACAGTACGTAATTTGTGCAATCACTTGTTGTGTTTTTTATTTTTGTCATTCTTCCTTTGGATTTGACCAACTGTTGACCCTGCATAGTGTCCAAAACACCTTCCAACTTGGTCAAATCCAGCAGAAGCTCTACATATGGTGAACCGTCCTCAAAATTGTCTAAAACCCCTGCAACTGCAGAACACCAAGTTAAACCTCTAGAAACATGTGTCAGCTGAAGGAAATAAGATGTTTAACCCAAAATATATTTTTTGACCTATTTTGAGATGTCTGTCGGAGGGCCAGCAAGCAGAAGTGGCCCTGCAAAGCTGTCTTTCATGAGATAATTGGCATCTGTAGAGAATCCCTATTAATACAGGCAGCCTTTCTCTTGTCTGGATCCAGGAAAAATGAACTGAGCCTGATACCTTAAAGATCTGAAATAAATATTTACCATCTACTCTTTCTGGGAGCTGCTACCTGTGAAGTTTCATCTACATAACAAGACCATCTTTGTTAGCTGAGCCTTCTCCTTTCTCCCTCCCGTAACCTGTCTTGCTACTAAAACCCGATGTACAACCATAACCTGTTTTTGGCCATGACGGAATCCAGGAAGATGATCAGCTAGCAAAAGGGTAAGAATTTATTTCCAGTGAGGCTCCTGGCTTCTCTTTCTCTGTGCAATCTGGTCAAGCAGACAATAAAAATCACCATTTCCTCTGGAAAATTTTGGTTAATCCGAGAAGATTTGTGTAGGACTAGCCTTGATGTAGTGACTCCGCTGTACTTTTTGGTACATTTTTGTGTATCAAAACTAACGTTTTCAAAATTTTCTTCCGTTTTTCTGACTTGGAATCATTAGAAATTAAAACAGTGCTTTTTCCTAAAGCCCTGCAACCTGAAGCTAGACAATTTAAGTAAACTTCTGGAGAAAACACGGCATTATATATCAACAACCTTCATGCTTGCTGATGTGTGGACTACTGAAAAGGCTCAGTTGTACACCTGATTCAGACTACAATCCAGAGGAATCTGCCACTGGAATTTGAAGATGCTTCAGAGACTCTAAAAAAAGAAAACAAACAAAAAAAAACTAGCCTATAGTCTGCTCCACATATTACAAGTGAGCCAACATATAACTGAAAGGGTTAGAGTGATGATTGCCTAAAGAATTGCTTTAGTTGGAGAGGCAGCTGTGTAGCTTGAATAGGGTTCCAGGATTACTTTCCCTTTGTTTTTGACTTTGGTCTTTTTCTAATGAACTTCATGCCCTTCTCTATGGAACACAATGTCCTAAGAATGAACCTTCCTAGTGATGTAGGATCAGACGAAACATACAGCCAAAATCTCATTTTGAAGAACAGGTGCAGTGGCTTATGCCTGTAATCCTTGAACTTTGGGATGCCAAGGCGGGTTGACTACTTGAGCTCAGGAGTTCAAGACCAACTTGGGCAACAGGGTGAAACCTCGTCTCCACAAAAAAATACAATAACAACAACCAAAAAAAATGTAGCCAGGTGTGGTGGCATGTGCCTGTAGTCACAGCTACTTGGGAGGCTGAGGTGGGAGGATCGCTTGAGCCTTGGAAGTGGAGTTTGCAGTGAGCTGAGATTGTGCCACTGCACTCCAGCTCAGCTACCTGGGTGACAGAGAAAGACTCTGTCTCAAAAAAAAAAAAAAGGGAGGGGGGTAAATGTAAAGGGGAAAAAAATCTCAGAACCCCCAAACTCTTTATGCCAAAGGGAAGTTCAACCTGGAGACTGAGTCATGCAACACCATGATCATTTCCTAAAATGAATAGCTATTACTACACGACCTTGTGTCAAGGCATTGTACATTAGTCAGACCTCCATGGGAAGGTGAAAAGGCCTCAGGCATCTCTGGATAACTGCCCTCACAAATTGTTCTTTGATGACCTCAAAACCTTTTTATTTTTTATTTTTTTGAGATGGAGTCTCGCTCTGTTGCCCAGGCTGGAGTGCAGTGGTGTGGTCTCGGCTCACTGCAAGCTCTGCCTCCCAGGTTCACGCCATTCTCCTGCCTCAGCCTCCTGAGTAGCTGGGACTACAGGCCCCTGCCACCATGCCCGGCTATTTTTCCTTTTTTTTGTATTTTTAGTAGAGATGGGGTTTCCCATGTTAGCCAGGATGGTCTCGATCTCCTGACCTTGTGATCTGCATGCCTCAGCCTCCCAAAGTGCTGAGATTATAGGCGTGAGCCAGCACGCCCAGCTTCAAAACCTTTTAAGATGTATATTCTCCCATAAAACAAGAACATGTCGATTGTAACTTTAGTTCTGCAATCTAAGTCTAGTTCCTAAGAATAAAGCCTGTTATATTTCAGACTGATAATACTTATCTTTCCAGGTACAGAACAAAGGCAAGATTAATCATTCTTCTGCCTACCCCACCTCTTCCTATCTGCCTTCCCCACTTTAAGGAAATGTATAAACACCTGGCCTCGGCCGGGTGCAGTGGCTCATGCTTGTAATCCCAGCACTTTGGGAGGCCAAAGTGGGTGGATCACTTGAGGTGAGGAGTTCGAGACCAGCCTGACCAACGTGGTGAAACCCTGTTTCTACTAAAAATACAAAAATTAGCCAGGTGTTGTGGCACATGCCTGTAATCCCAGCTACTTGGGGGGCTGAGGCAGGAGAATTGCTTGAACCTGGGAGTTGGAGCTTGCAGTGAGCCGAGATCATGCCACTGCACTCCAGCCTAAGAGACAGAGTGAGACTCCATCTCAAAAAAAAAAAACCAAACAAAAAAAAACCTGGTCTCCTGAAAACCACTTCAGAGAGAATGCAAGCCACAGAGGTTTTCTAGGACTCATGTTTTCCCAGGGCGTGCCCTCAAGCTCTGGCTTAATAAACCTCAGTTGATTCAGACCCTTGCCTCAGTCACTCATTTTGATTAATTACCATGAGTCCCACACAGGTCTTCACGAATCCACTTTCTGCCCAGGTGATGTGTACCTAGGTGAGTCAGACGCCCATAAGTTAAACATTCTTCTCCCTTTTTAGCTCCTCCACCCTGACCACTCAGTGCTATGTGCTCTGCTCTGGCCACAGCTCCCAGGTGGTTAGTATTGATCTAAGAAAGCAAGGGCAGGAGGGGCAGGCTGAGAAGGAAGATAGAGGCCACCAGGCATGGAAAGAGACAGGTGGGGCTCTCATTATTCAAAGGCCATACTCTGGGTGTGTTTCATGACTGCTTCTGGATTTGAAATCTTCTCCTCTTTGGGACCATTCCAGGAAGTCACCCTCCTCCTACTTCCTTCTCATTACACTTTCTGTCCCTAGCGTACCTCATTTGTGGCCAGGGAATGGCTGTGTAAGTAGTTGACAATTGAGTAAAAATGACTTTTTATGTGATTGGGAACCTGGCCCTGTTTTCTTCCAAAAGAGACTGAATTTCATAAAAGCCAGGTTTTATGCAGATCTGAGCAGTTGTGAGTGTGGTGTTAGGGAACAGGTGCATAAGTGAAGGGTGAGACAGAAAACAAAATGCTGGCTGTTTGTCAAATCCTAAAAGTAGAGGGGGCAAAAATTATGGAAGGTGGATGTCATTCAGGAGACCTTGGAAATCTTAGGGTGTCTTCTTCCCAGATAAAGTGGAGGATGAGGTTAAATCAGTTGGGTGACACTGGGTACACTACTTCACTTCTCTGCCTCAGTTTTACAAATCTGTAAAAATGGGGATGGTGGCACTCAGGATGTTTTGTGAGGACTGTAGCTAGCTGGAAAGCTCTTAGGATAGTGCCTGGTGCACAGTGAGTGCTGCATCAGTGTCAGCTATTATAATTATGGGAATAGGCAAAGGTGCCACCCTGGCCATCCAGCATGGGAGGTATTTTCCAGCCAGAGTCCTGGCAGTCCACCTGGTGATGAAGATGGTTAAGGAGGAAGTTTAACTTCCAGGAGTGGAAGTACTGGGGAGGAGTAACTCATGCTCAACATTCTGTGAAAATACATTTATCCAACAGCAGGAATATGCGGAGTGAATGTGGCTTCTGTGGTAATTATCGTCTCCTGGTTGGGGAGCATCTAAGAATGTGTTGTAGGCTCAAATGGTTTTTCCAAAAGCCAAGCCTAAAAACAGGCTCCGAGGTGCCTTGCAAATTAGCATTCCTTTTGCCAAAAAAAGGCATTGATTTTTTTTAATGGAAAGCATTCATCTTGCTAAAAAAAAAATCCCTTCTTGTGGCCTAGGTCATTAGTTTTGTCTCTGTGCTATCCTAGATTATAAGGTATAAAGAGAAAGACTAAAGAAGAATGAATAAGGAAGTGCACGTATAAATTAACAGGGCAGAATTGGGACGGGTATGTGTAAGTTAAGGGGACGTATGTATAAATTTTTTTTTTTTTGAGACAGAATTTCACTCTTTGTTGCACAGGCTGGAGTGCAGTGGCGTGATCTTGGCTCACTGCAACCTTTGCTTCCCGGGCTCAAGCAATTCTCCTGTCTCAGCCTCCCAAGTAGCTGGGATTACAGGCACCCTCCACCACGCCTGGCTAATTTTTGTATTTTTAGTAGAGACGGGGTTTTACTCTGTTGACCAGGCTGTTCTCGAACTCCTGACCTCAGATGATCTGCCCGCCTCGGCCTCCCAAAGTGCTGGGATTACAGGCGTGAGCCATTGCGCCCAACCACATGTACACATTTTATGTGAACATAAAAAGGACCTCTTGTTCTAAACAGACCTCTCCATATAAATAACGTGGGCTTTCTTGAGTAGATAGCAGACTCCATCACAAGAACATTCCAGCAGAATCATGAGAGAATGGGTAGTTGGCTTCTTTGCTAACTGGTAGGGTAGACTGTGTAAGTTGCTGAAGAGAAAGAAGATGAAAGGGCAGATGGGTGAGTTTGAAAGAAATGGGATGTTGAAAGAACGGGATGTTGAAAGGAAGAGACTGAAAGGAATGTTTACTGAGGGCTCATCAGGTACCAGGCTCTGTGTCTAGTACCTTAATTTACTCTTGCACTGTCATTTTCTGATGCAATAAGTGTCATCCTTGTGCTGCAAATGAGAAGAGACCGTGGGAGGTGAAGTGAGTGGTCCAGGATCATCCAGGCAGTTCATAGCAGAGCTGGTGTGTTTCACCTTGAAGTTTGTGCTCTGGCCTGTGATTCAGACAGAAGGAAGGCAAAGCAAATTTTTGTTGTGGGTGATATTTATGAAAGTTACTTGTGTTAGGCAGAATAATGACCTCCTAAAAATGTCCACATCCTAATCCCTGGAACATGTGCGTGTTACTTTATTTGGCAAAAAGACTTTGCAAATAAGATAAAGTTAAGGATCTTGAGATGGGGGGTTATTCTGGATAATCTGCGTGGGCTCAGTGTAATCAGAAGGGCCCTTGTAAGTGAAAGAGGAAGGCAGGAGGGTCGGGGTGAGAATGATGCAGCCAGAGAGACTCCACTGGCTGTCGCTGGCTGTGAACCCACATCAAGAGACAGAATTACAACAAATTTAGTTATAGATCTAATTGGCTTTTATTTGTGATTTATGAATTAAAGCAGCTCCACTCTACAAGTACAGAGATAGCTCCCCCTGGGCAATATAATACAAGAACAGTGGGTTTTGTCAAATCGGAACAAGGAAACAGAACCGCAGAAATAAATACCTTGGTTAACATCAGATTACTTCAGGTTACTTTTTTGTAAAAGTTAAAGTAGAGGGGACTTCTGTATTATGCTAACGCAAGTAGACTGGAATCTCCTGTGTTCTTTTTTTTAAATTGGTTTTAATTTTTTTTTTAATTGGATCTATCTGCTTCCTTAACATTTCAGTTGGAGTATGTAGCATTTAGCACCACTGGCTCTACATGCTCACCTAGGTGAGAGTGTGACCAAATCTTAAAGCATTAGTGCTATTATCAGTTACCACCATTTGGGGCTTTTATCCTTCATAGGTTATGATGGTCTCCTGATGACACATTTCTTTGAGTTTTGTAATTCCAGCCAAAGAAAGACCATGCACTATTTGATGGCTGGCTGCATGCAAACATTTAAAGCTTTTAGAGAATACACTACACCAGGGAGTATGACTGCTAGTATGATTATTAGGAGGGTAATACCAAGAGTTGGACTATGCACCTTAGGCAAGATGCAAACCAACTAAAATATAATAAAGAATGAGCCAGATGAGTGTAGCCATTTTAACCAAGCAGCACATTTGTTAATTTCTACAACTTAGTCTCAGTGATACCCATTGTATTTAGCCATGTTCAACAAGAAGTGTCAGAAACTGCACGGACTCCTCCCTGTTCAGCTGGTAGGGAGCAATTCTATTATTTGGCATTGCATGGCTGGGTTAAATTAAAATAGGTAGTGAGAACAGGTGAGTCTAGAAGTCCAACTCTGAAAAGGACCACTGTACATTTGAACACAGTTGTGTTAAAGATGCTGCTAATGTCAGCCATTGGGTGGACTAAAGGATCTCTTATTTTATGTAAAATGTTGGGATCGACAAGATAGATCTGACACTCTGTTAAGTTACCCCTGAAGCTACTTCTTGTGAAATACTAATGACAGCATTATCCTGCCAAGTGAAAGAGGCAGGCATAAGCAAGGACAAATTAAAAGGGGGTGAGAGCCTTATCATGATGAGGAGTCTTGTTTTGACATCTGGGGAAAAGTTGTCCATAGTGTGAAGTCGTCAATTTCTCACCATGGTTTGCAGTTTGACCGTCTTTAGTTAGGTGAATTCTCTGAGTGGCACACACCTCAGGCATGAGGGTTTTCCCTTTAAATTTTCATTGAGTTGTCCATCTCCAGCACACAGGGCTTCAGGAACAGAGTAGACCTTGTTTTTAGTGGTTCCATGGGATAAAATGGGATTGGAGGAGCTAGAAGAATTCAGGATCTGGTCCAATCTACAGGTGGATAATGAAAACTAAAAAACAATAAGCAGAGCTGTGGTGTCATAACGGGTGTACTATAGTTTTTTTCAACATAATTTTTCTCTTCATAGGCATTTCTATTTCTACCAAAGATAATCCCGGTAAGACATATTTGTTTTCCAAATAAGTTTAGTCTCATCAAACTTGGCCTCATTCTTTATATAAGTGCAACAGGAGTAGCAGTTGACCACATAGTCTTTTTTTTTTTTTTCCTTTTGAGACGGAGTCTCGCCCTGTTGCCCAGGTTGGAGTGCAGCTCACTGCAACCTCTGCCTCCCAGGTTCAAGCGATTCTCCTTGAATAGGAGTATAGGCCTACATATAGGCCTATGTATCCACATGAATAGTATAGGCCTATGTATGCACTCCTAGGCTGGAGTGCAGCTCACTGCAGCTTCCCCCTCCCAGGTGGAAGAGACCCACCTCCCAGGTGGGTCAAGAGATCGAGACCATCCTGGCTAACACAGTGAAACCCCGTCTCTACTAAAAACACAAAAAATTAGCCGGACATGGTGGCGGGCACCTGTAGTCCCAGCTACTCAGGAGGCTGAGGCAGGAGAATGGCGTGAACCCAGGAGGCGGAGCTTGCAGTGAGCCGAGATCGATTCTCGATCTCTTGACCTCGTGATCCGCCCGCCTTGGCCTCCCAAAGGGCTGGGATTACAGGCGTGAGCCACTGTGCCTGGCCCTCTTTGGCTCCTTAAGTAGGTGAGTGAACTAGATTTTAGGAAGGTAATGAGGCAGTCATATGCCAGAAAGATTCCAACCTTAAAACAAGGAGTCAAGCAGGATATTGAAGAATTATTGAGGTTTATGGGAATGGAGAGACTGACACAAGTGAGAGATGTTGAAAAAGGATTAAGAGGCTTTGACAATGTACTGACTCTAGAAACAAATGAGCAGAGGCTGGGGATAATTATATCTAGGAGACAGTGGGGTACAGGGAGCATGAAGACCAGGAAAAAAAGAGACCTGCAGGAATTAGTGCTGAGAAGCAGGAGTTTAGGGACAGAAGGAGGGGATCCAGTCCCAGATATAAGTGAAGAAGTTTTTTCCCTCTCCCAAGCATGGTGGTCAGCCCTGCAGGAAACATGACAAGAGGAAAGGCCATCATACCTGCCAGTCTTCCTGAAATACCAAAAATACACCAGGGCTGCTATATCAGAGCCACCCTGGCCAGCACTCCAATCATGATGCCGACAGTGGCCACAGCTGAGAGGACGGGAGCACTTCCTTGTGGGAAGAAAAGAGAAGGAATGAAGGTGATGTTATTCTACAGTGGGGTCCCCAAGAACTAGCTGTCAACATGAAGCAGTCTTGACTTGTTCCTTCAAGGAATACACTAGTTTTGTGGGAAAGTTGCAATTTTTTTTCTCTCTTACCACCTTTGTAGGTTGGTGATCAGTCTTCTGTCAATTTCATCCTGTTCTTTCTGCACTCAGACATTTTTGAAGGCTTTGAAAATTTGAGAAAGTCTGATTGCTATTTTTGCATGTCATTAGAACTTTCTATACTTTTATGGTTGCATCTTTTTCTCAGTGTCTCAGTTGTGGCAGCCATAAATAAGAGCCTGTTGGATCTCTATGGCGGGGACTTGATTGACAGAAGGCCCAGGCTAGTGCATTCTGAATTTACCATGTTCTTTGCACAGAGAACTCACTTCTCATGGGCTCCCACCAGGGGAAAGAAAGCAAGCCCAGGTCTGTGAGACCCTGCTTCACTCTCATGGGTGAGGGGTTCAAGGACTCCCCATCGGTCTTGGGGAAACTCAGAACTGCACTGCTATCTAAAACTTCCCTCCTTCTCTTTCTCCTTCTCAGGAATCAGATCTGCATCGTGGTCTGAGGGCTCTCTTAGGCTCTCCTCTCACTGCTGCTCCATTTTCCCTCATGGCTGTTTTCCCCAGTGAATTATCTTGCACCTCTAATCCCATCTTGGCTGCATCTCGGTGGATGAAAGCTAACATACCAGGCTTGATTCTTTGCACTGTTTTTCCTCTCTCCCATGTTTAGCCAGTAACCATGTCCTAGTGGGTTTCCATTTGGTGCTTAGCCCTCACCGGTCAACTCAGTGTGATGGTTAATGCTATGTTAGCTACTGTTGAGGGGCACGTCCTAGCTACCAGGCCCTGTGCTACGTACTTTACCTGTATCTCATTTGATTTATACAGTAACCCTCTTGGGTAGACATTATTTCCATTTTACAGATGAAAAGACAGAGGCGTAGAGTGATGAAGAAACTTATCAAAAGTCACATGGTTAGCGACAAGTGGATTTCGAATTGGACTCTAGGACTACCTGACTTCAGGGTTAATGGTAACAGTAGTAATAATAATAGCTAATATTTGTGAAGCTTTTCTTTGTGTGTGGCATTTTGCTGAAGGCTTAATCAAATATTACATTAAATCTTCAGAACAATACTATGAAACAGGCACTGTTATTTCAATTTTCATTTTTTCCACCCATTTCTTAGCGATGAGAATTATTGCAATTTTCAGTTGAAGAATTGAAGGCTCAGAGAAGTTAAGAATCTTGTACAAGAAATTGATAGTGGTAAATACTTACATTAAAGTAAAGAGAGACCTCAAATCGACAACCCAACTTTACAAATTCAGGATATAGAAAAAGAACAAAATCAACCCAAATATAGTGAATGAAGGAAACAATAAGAGTTATAATTGAAATAAATAAAACGGAGGCTAGAAAAACAATAAAGGGAGTCAATGAAACCAAAAGTTAGTCCTTCAAAACGGATCAACAAAATTGACAATCATTTACTAGGTTGACTAAGAAAAAAAGAGAAGATTCAAATTACTAAAATCAGAAATGAAAATGGGGGCATGGTGGCTCACACCTGTAATTCCAGCACCCTGGTAGGTCAAAGGAAGATGGTTGCCTGAGGTCAGAAGGTCATGACCAGCCTATGCAACATAGGGCGACACAGTCTCTACAATTTTTTTTTTTTAAGCTAGCCAGGCATGATGGCACATGCCCGTAGTCCCAGCTACTCAGGAGGCTGAGGTAGGAGGATCACATGAGCCCTGGGGGTTGAGCCTGCAAGTAAGCTATGATCAAGCCACTGCACTCCAGCTTGGGTTGGGTTACAGAGTGAGACCTACTCTCAAAAAAATTGATGACATTGCTACCAATTCTACAGAAATAATAAAGATTAAAAGAGTGCAGTAAATAATTGTATGCCAACAAATTGGACAACCTAGATGAAACGGACAAATTCCTGGAAAACACAAAAAAATCTGAATAGACCTATAATTAGTAATAAGATTTAGTCAATAAAAGCATTTGACAAAATTCAACATTCTTTTATAAATAAAAACACTCTGTAAATGGAAGGAAACCACCTCAACATAACAGAGGGATACTCAATGGAGAAAGACTGAAAGCTTTCCCCGTAAGACCAGGAATAAGACAAGGATGCCTGCTTTCACCACTTCTCTTCAACATAATATTTAAAGTCCTAGCTGGAGAAATTAGGCAACAAACAAACAAACATCCAAATTGGAAAGAAGTAAAATTATCTCTGTTCACAGATAACTTAAACTTATATGTAGAAATCTCTACAGGTTTGGAGTTGTTGCTGGTGACGGAGGGCTTGGGCAGCTCCGCTGTGCAGATAACAGAGAGAAGATTGCCCTGTGTGGCACTTTTGATTCCTCTGCAGGCATCGTTCAATCAGAGTTGGCATCTCCCACCCCTCAGCCCACCCAAGTCCTTAAGATCCCAGGGCAGGTGTGTGTGTCAGAAGATGGATGCACGAGGATTTGAGGGCTCAGAGATCATGAGGCCACCTGCTTTGTGTGGGGGGGAAGCACAGACTTTCTCAAATGTGAATAAGACAGAAGCATTGAGTCTTGGGCAGATACAGGACTGAGAGCCACAGCCTCTGGCACCTCTCCTGTTTCTTCCCTGACTGGCTGACTGCCTGGTCTTTTGGGGTACTCACCTGGAACATGCAGGTGCTATTTCTTTCACCTGCACAGTCCCACACCACCCAGCCAAGGTGTGTTTTTTTCTGAGGCTTTGCTATTTAAGGACATCCTGGAGATGGGTGACGATGGGGATGGGGGTTTGAGCAGGAGACCAGAAGCAAGTCTAGAGGTGAGTTCAGGGGTCAGGCTGTGGGTCACAGGTGGGCAGCTCTGCCCAGGAGTTTGATGGGAGCAGAGTTTCATTTTGGGAGGAAGAAAAGAGTTCTGTGGGTGGATGGCAGTGATGGTAGCAGAACAACGGGAATGTGTTTAATACTACGGACCTGCACACGTGGAAGGGTTAAAAAGGTAAGTCCTATATTAGATATATAGTGGCTGGTAGTCTTATCCTCTCTATAAATACACACTTTTTGGCACTGCCCCTTCCCTGCCATGCAGAGTCCCCATGGCTGAATCTCCCTATGTCTCCAAGTGTGCGTCACTTGCTGTCCTCTGTGCTGTGTCCCATGTGCTGTGCCCACAGCCTTATATAGTCAGTGACTTCAGAGCCAGGACACAGCTCAGCAGTCTGTCCTGAGGCTCCATGTCTTCCCATTTTCCTGCAGCCTGATCCAGGGGAGGCTTTGGTGTCAATTAGCAGCTTGATTTAGCCTGATTCAGGACAGACACCTGGGCACCTTCTCCATATGCCCCAGTTCCACCTTAGGTGGCTTCAGGGTAGGGTCAGTCAGTCACTGGGGGCGCTGGGAGCAGAGATGGGGGCAGAGTCTGAGCTGCTCCTGCATCATCCAAGGGGCTTCCTCTTCTCATTTAAGGAAAAAGTGTGAGCTCATTTCAAAGCCTCCTTGTCCCTTGTAGCTTATGGAGTAGGTAAAAGAAGACAAAGAAGTGACAGAAAGGGAATTGTTGGTGACAGAGAGCAGCAACTTGACCCTGAGGACCCTTCCTCCTTTTTTCTCTGTGAAGCCGCTTTCACTACACAGGGCTCAGGGCTGAGGGAGCCCCCTCCTCTCATTCCAGGATGGACCCAAAGTCAGACATGAGAAATCAAAAAACAAAAAACAAAAAAACAAGGGGAAAAGAGTCTGCAGAGGTGAATTGGGAGGGTTCAGGGGAGAATTTGGGATTTGCTTGTGCCCCTTGGACACAGGTTGGGAAAGAAAATTTCTTCCTGGCTCTTCTCTGAGAGCCAGACTCCACCTGAAAATGTGATGCTAGTGCTTCATGGATCCACTTACCAGAGACTGTGATCGTCGTGACTGTGGTCCTATTGAGGCCAGTGGCTGAGTTATGGGCTTGGCACATATAGGATCCGCTATTATTCACAGTGATGTTGGGGATAAAGAGCTCTTGTGTGGATTGCTGGAACGTCCCATTGATAAACCAAGAGTACTGTGCAGGTGGGTTAGAGGCTGCGTGGCAGGAGAGGTTCAGATTTTCCCCTGGATGGTAATTGGCCTTTGAGGGGGAAATGGTGGGGGCATCCGGACCATCTGGAGGAAAGAGAATAAAGCCACAGGTGATGTTGTCAGAGGGAAGCATAAGTTCCTGGCCTGTGGAAGGGCCACAGTGTCCCCCTGAGCCATGTCACAACCCTGAAGTCTCAACCAAACTCCCGCTATGTCCCCCGAGACAAAGTCTGAGACATTCACCTGTTTCTCCCGTCAGAAAATGTGAACCCCGAGCCTTAAGGACATCCTGGAGATGAGTGATGATGGGAATGGGTGTTTGAGCAGAAGTAGCACAGGAGACAGTCCCTCCCCTCCCATTCTTGGTCAAGGCCTGGGCTGCCCAGGTTTGCTTGGGGCAGGAAGTCATGGCCAGCCTGGGTTAGGGTCTGAGTCCTTAGACCTGAGAGGGACTGAGAGACCTGGCCTCTGGCTGTGTGGATTTGGGCTGGCAGCCTGGGCCATAGAGGAACAGAATATACTCACAGAGGACATTCAGGGTGACTGGGTCACTGCGGTTCACACTCACTGGGTTCTGTATTTCACATTCATAGGATCCTGCATCATTCCTTTTGACGCTGAGTAGAGTGAGGGTCCTGTTGCCATTGGACAGCTGCAGCCTGGGACTGACCGGGAGGCTTTGACCATTTACCCACCACAGGTAGGTTGTGTCCTGAACCTCAGGTTCACAGGTGAAGGCTACAACATCCTTGTCCTCCACGGGTTTGGAGTTGTTGCTGGAGATGGAGGGCTTGGGCAGCTCCGCTGTGCAGAAAACAGAGAGAAGATTGCCCTGTGTGGCGCCTTTGATTCCTCCACAGGAATCTTTCAATCAGAGTTGGCATCTCTCATCTCTCAGCCCCCTTGAGTCCTTAAAAGCCCACGGCAGGTGTGTGTGTCACACAACAGATGCATGATGATCCGAGGGCTGAGATTGTGTGAGACCACCTGCTCTGTGTGGGAGAAGCACAGTCTTTCTCAAGTGTGAATTGAGCAGCAGCATTGGGTCATGGAGAGACACAGAACCCGGGGTCACAGCCCCTTGTGCTTCTCCTGGTTTCTCCCTGACCAGCTGCCTGCCTGGCTTCCCTTGGGGTCCTCACCTGAAACATTCAGGTGCTGGGTCTTTTCAAGCTTTAGTCCTACTTTGCCCCCCTGGCTGTATTTTCTGTGTGGCTTCCTTTTCTAAGGACATTCTAGAGATGGGTGATGATGGGACTTCTTATTGTCCTTAAACCCCAAGGATACTGTGCGGCCTGGCCTGGGATTGGATGTTTCAGCAGAAATAACACAGGGGACACCAGGGGCAAGCCTGGAGGTCAGTCCAGTCATCAGGCAGTGGAACCACAAGGTGGGGCAGTTTTTCCCAGGTGTTTAATAATGACTGACTTGAGCCTGTGACCCCTAAAGATAGAGCAGAATTCAGAGAATGATCTAGAAGACAGTGAGGGGGACAGGCAGAAGCTGCCTGAATTTAACAGCGGAGCCATGTTCCTTTTCTTTGGCCTTTACTGTTTCTTCTCCCTCTGCGGAGGGCAGGTGAGGACCCTGTGGCTCTCTCTATAAATACATGTGGATGTTTGCAAATGCACAGCTGAGTGGTGGAAAGGGGGAGCATGAAATCCTGCAAATCTGACTCTCAAGGACCATGTGTGTTTGACAGATATGAGACAGAAATTTGAGAAGAAGTTTTGCAAATATTTTCTCCCATTGGACATTATGCTAAATGCAATAAGTCACTCACAGGACAGATACTGTAAGGCTCCACTTATGTGAGGTCCCTAGAGTGGTCACACTCATGGAATCAGAGTAGAACCATGGTTGCCAGGGGTTGGGAGAGGCAGAATGGGGAGTTAGTCAATGGGTGTGCACTTTCAGTTACACAGGATGAAGTTCTAGAGATTTGCTGTACAGCTTGGTACCTATAGTTCATACGGATTGAGTATCACTTACACATAAGGCTTAGGACCAAAAGTGTTTTGGATTTCTGACTGTTTTTGGATTTTTGAATATTTGCAGTAGACTTACCCATTTAACATCCTAAATCTGAAAGCCCAGAATCCAAAATGCTCCAGTGAGCATTTCGTTTCAGCATCACTTTAGTGGTCAAAAAGTGTTGGATTTGGGAGCATTTCAGATTTTGGATTATTGGATGTGGGATGCTTGACCTGTAGTGCTGTAATTTGCTTTGAAAAATTTGTCAGGAGTTTAGACCTCATGTTATGTTCTGAATATAGTACAAAACAAAAGAAATTTGGGGGAAACATTTAATTTTTTCCGTAAGTGGAGATTGTTACTAATGGCCTAAAGATCGAAGATCAATGGCTGGAAGTAGTATTTTTCTTGATAACATACTAAGGTTTAGGTGTGCTGTGAATTCCAGCAGGATCATATTGTCCTCAAATGAAGATGCTGAAATTGGTTTGAAATTAGCAGCTCCCTGAGTAGAGGCACATGAGTCCTCTTAGGAGGATAGAACCAGTAGGAGAGGAAGTCTTAGGTGTGTGTCAGTTACATAAAGGAAGGAACGATGCCAAATTAGAAGCAACGTGTGTTATGTTAGTAAATTTAGAAAGAGCTCCCTGCCCGTAATTCCTGTGCAGTTAGGCAAATAGGGAAGGAGCCCAAAACAGTCATGTGAAATGCTTTCTTCCTTTCCTGTTAACCTCAGAAAACACCATGAGAGTTTAAGTTCATCTAAACTGGGCAGAGTCTATGTGAGACTCCAGTGGCTGGTGCACTTCTCAGTCCAAGGGACCCCACTTTATGACAATGGCGTCATCATGAGGACACAGTAGTGTATGTGGAATGAGCAGCAAACCCATCAGACAGCACCTGCCTGGCCAGCTGCACCTGGGGAAGGTCCTGGGGAATGACTGGAAGATGTGAGCCTCACACCAGGATGAGGACGGAAGTCAACGGGTGAAATTAGCCTCTGGGCCTTGGGGAAAGCAGACTTGTCATCCTGCCTCTGACTCCCTGGTGAGTCAGTAGAAACTGTATGGAGGAGTCGCTTGTCCCTGTCCCGTGGCCTGTTCCACATGTCGGCCTCACTGGAAGAAAGAGCCCTGGATGGGGACACAGTGGAAGCTCGTTCTCCTGTTGACTTGGGGACATTGGCTAGTGATGGAGCCTGGCAGGGGCGGCTGCTTCGGCTGATTTCTGTGCCTTCCCTGTTACCTGGGAGGTGGGCCAGTACACAGTGTGAGCGGGAAGGGAACAGGACAGCCAGCCTTGTTAGAGAGGTTTTCTGGGGAAGGCCTAAGGGTGGAGGAAGCTGTGCAGGGCAGGGCATCCCAGCTAGAATGAAAGGGGAGGAAAATGAGGGACATAGAGGAGCAGAAAGAGCCAGAGATACCCATGGCAGTGAGCAGTGGGGGCTACAGTGACCTCAGAGACCTCAGGGACCTGGAGCCTCTTGGCTGCCCCAGACCAGGACCAGGGAGACCTGAAAACCCTCTAATGACCAAGGAACCCCAGAGTCACATGAGATGGGGTAGGTTTAGGGACAGGGGTTGAGAGGGATGGAACATGGGTGTCAGTCCTTGAGGGACAAGAAACAGGTGTGGCCAAAACCTCATAGGATTCTGCATCCAGGAGCTGGTCTCTAAAGAGATTATGGATCCTTTTTTCATTCCTTCTTCCTTTCTTCCCTTCTTCACGAGAGAACTCCTGAGCGAGCGTGTGTCTCACTTTGCGCCTGTGCTGGTGCAGGGCGTGAGTGGGGAGAGAAAGCAAAGTCCTCTCCTTTATCCTCCCATGGGAGTGACACCAACACATCGGGAAACACAGGATTTCAGGTGCAATGAGGGGACTGTGGATCGAAGGGAGAGGCCTGGACAATCCCAGCACTGACTCTGTTATTTGAGGCAGGTGATTTAGTTCTAGAGTAAAACTGATTAATTCTCTGTTTGCTTCTTACTTTCCAGACCAGAACCTCCACTTCTGAGCTGCGGATGCACAAGACAAAAGGAAGTGAACCCATGACTGGTCTCAGGTCTGCAGAGGCCTAACAGCAAACAGCCCCATCCACCCCCAGTTGAGGAGAGGAGGGGGCTGTGGCTGCAGACAGACCTCACGTGACTTCAATCTGCCACCTATGGCCTGTTTGACCCTTGTTAGTGACTGTCTCCCTGTCCCTCAATTTCCTTTCAATAAGTAGGATAAGTGCTATTTGGCTGTGAGGTTGTTTGTGAATTAACCTCAAAATATTTACAATTACTTGATCTCAGCTCTGCACGGAGGAGCTGCTCAAATGAACAGCATCTGTGATTATTTGCTTCCAAGACAGAGGGTTCTGGGCCTGATCCCTGGTGGACATGGAGCTGCCAGGAGCATCCTCTCTTCTCTGTTCCTCCCCTTGGGGACTCTGAACTTCCCAGGGAGTAACCTATGTCTCCCAGGGCAGTGGGCTCACGCACTAGTAATTTTTTCCATCTGTCCTTTCCATGCTGAGCCTCAAGTGAAGGAGGAGGCCCTATCCTCAGCTAGATGACGCTCCGGGTGCTCGGCCCTGCCTGGTGACCAACTCCAGGAGTCATGGCCCTTGGATAGCTCACATCCTTGCTCCCAGCCAGCCCTGCTCAAGAGGCCGCCACACAGCCCTGGCACAGACTCTCCAGGATCACCTGGAATCAGGAACCAGGGACGGGGCTTTGTACAGGGGCTCAGTTCTGGGAAGAGTTGAGCTTCTCTCTGAGGATCCCAGGGGGCCCTTCACAGGCCAGGCCTTGACCCAGTTCTCCAGGGTCTTTCTCAGGGTCAGGTCCATGGGGAGACAATGGGGTGCTTGTCTGACACTGACCTCGCCCTGCTGAGTACCCCCATCAGACTGTCCTTCCTCTGCAGCGAGTGTCTGCAGGGTCTGGATCCAGGAAAGGAATTCTGATCTGTGGAAGTTTGCCTCCCCCGTGTGTGTCCTGCACTAAATGTCCAAACCCTAACACAGGATGTAATGCAGAGAGGGCCAGAGGCACAGCCCAGGCCTGACAATCCCGTATGTGGGAAGTACAACTGACCCCCAATACCCAGAGGTCATGGGGAAGTACTCACGGTATACATGGAACTGTCCAGTTGCTTCTTCATTCACAAGATCTGACTTTATGACTTGTAGGGTGTAGGATCCTGTGTCATTCTGGGTGACGTTCTGGATCAGCAGGGATGCATTGGGGTATATTGTCTCTCGACCACTGTATGCGGGCCCTGGGGTAGCTCGTGCAGTTTCTATTGCATATGCTACGATTAGACGGTTGCCATCCACTCTCTCCCCTTTGTACCAGCTGTAACCAATACGATTCTGGGGCAGATTGCGGGCGAGTAGAAGAACCTCCTTCCCCTCTGCAACATTGAATGGCGTGGATTCAATAGTGAGCTGGGCAGTGGTGGGCGGGTTCCAGAAGGTTAGAAGTGAGGCTAGGAGAGAGGAGAGAGTATCGGTCAATATTGGGACCTATGCATTAGGGTGGAAAAACGGGGCCCTGGGTCCTGAGCAGGTCTCTTCACCCCTCCACCTTGGAGCGTGTGTGTGTGTGTGTGTCCGTCCTACTGGGTCAAAGTCAGCAGTGTGACACCCGCATTCCTTCAGCACCTCTGACCTTAGCATTCCCCTGTGTGGAATGCTCTTCCCCAGGGGTCTGCATGGCTCCCTCCCCACTGGCCTCAAGTCCTGCTCACATCAGGGCACCTTAGGGAGACCCCTCCCCTGACACCTCCTCTAGAGACCCTGGGTCTTTTCTTTTTGACCTTTCCCTGCTCTGTTCCTTCCAGGGCTCTTGTCAACACCTGACCTCACATTCTAGATCTCTTTGCGTGTGTGTTTTCCTCTTCATGACAGCATGAGCTCTGTGATGACTGAGACTTGTCTGATGCTTGTTGTATGCCATTGACTAAAATTGATTGCAAATACTTGTGGATGAGTTAATGAGTGTACCTGGTGGTTATTTTTCAACTTCTGATTGGTGAGTAAGGCCAGCGTTTTGTGCCCTCGTTATATTTTTATTTGGAGTGTCACCCTGATGCAGTTCTGATTTCTATCATTTTTCTCTTTTTTCAAATTGTAGTGACAAATGATGATTAACTTGGAAAACATGATCAATTGATTTTCCTCCCTTTTTATTTCAATCCCAGTTTAGTGTGACTTCCCTGTTGTGACCCCTGTCCCTCTCTGGTGTTCTGCTTCCTCAGGCTTCAACAGAAGCCCTCTGTCCCCTCTCAGAGACTTGTTTTCCCCAGGAGACCCTAGCCAGTCTCTGTGCTCCCTCCTCCCATCCATTCCCAGGGAGTCCTCCCCTCACCTGTGAGCAGGACCTCCTTCCAGGGGATATGCACTCTGCAGGGAGGGGCTGAGGGGAGCCCCATGGTCTCTGCTGTCTTCTCTGTCCTCCTCTGTGTAGAGGAGTTTGAGCTCCAGGAATGCTGTAGTCAGGGCTGCTGTGACTGTTGGCTCCGCTGTCCTTCCTCCTTCTGTGCTGAGCCTCCTCTCAGGGCAGGAGCATTTCCCAGGGTCACATGGGTCATGGGTGTGGTCTCTGTTCAGGAATCCTCTATCCCCTCCCCTCTCTTTTCTGTCTCTTTTGTCCCTCCTCTTCTTCCTCTTCCGTTTATATTCGGTTCCCCAGAAGACACCCTGAGAAGCAAGCTTGTTTGGACCCCCGTTCCATAACAGGATGACCCGCCCTCCCCAGCACGGACCTCTGCTGTGTCTGGGCCTTTGGTCTGTCAGCACCACACAGAGAGTCCCTGGGGTCCTCAAACCTGGTGTTATTTTCTCCGTGACAGAGAAACCCCTCTATGTGTGCAGGATGTTTCTACTGTTCTCACATGTCTGAGAAGGTTGAATTTCCTCCCAGCAAGGAGGTCACAGAGATGTTTGGGGTCCTAGGAGTGGACACATCTAGGGCTAAAGCCCGGGTCTAAGATTCTGAGTTGTTCTTTCTGCAGTGCTATGTGACCCTAATTTCCTGGGAGTAACTGAGAATGAAGCTGCATGGTGCTGTAGTGTTATGTCATCCACGCCCCAGATGCTTCTAGACCAATTTTATGATTTTCTCTACAGCTTTACCACCTTTATTATTATTTACTTCATACTTTTTTGTAATTAAATTTAGTTTACAAAACATCCTTGTCTTAGCAGGGCTCGGTGGCTCACACCTGTGATCTCAGCTACTCAAGAGGTTGAGGTGAGAGGATGGCTTGAGGCCAGGAGCTGAAGACAAAATATTTTTGTCTTACGCAATGTTGTCCATGAAATTAGAGATTTGATGTGTGCTTAATTTTTTTCCTATCATGCATTAAAATAAACACAGTTAAACTTAAAGTTTATTTATGTTTCACCTAAAATCAGTCTTGGGAAACGCTTATATAGTGGCATAAGCGTGGAATTTATATCCAGGTAGACTTGGGCTCAGCTACTGGCTCTGTCACTTAACTATGTTGACTTGACAAGTCACTTGGCTTCTGTGATTCTTGATTCCCTGATTTGTGAAAGGAGGATGGTAAAATCCACCCTCCAGAGTTGTTGGGAATAAGTGAGCTGCTGTGGGAGCCCAGTGCCCAGGCAGGTGTTGAGTACGTGATGGTTATCATTGTGGTTATTGCTGTAGAATTCTGGTTATTTTCCAAAGAGAGTGTCTGCTGGAATATCGGGCTTGTGGCTTTCTGCTGACGTGCATGTGTGAAGAAGTTACTTTCGCTTTTTAGGACTTGTGCATCTGTCACTGTTTTTGTTTCCCAGTTCTACTACCTATTTTCTCTGTGATATTGGTCAGGTTGTCTAACTTTTCTGTGCCTCATTTACCTAATTTGTGAAATGTGGGTTACAGTACACTAGTGTGCGTGTGTTATTTCCCAGCTCCGACCACTAGAGGGCACAGAAGCACCGGCACCTACTAGCAATGGGCATATGGGCGCCCACGGTCTGCAAACATCATTTTCCCATGAAAGGAACCAGGGGTCCCTGGAGAAATAGCTGATCCAGGGCTGGGCAAGAAAGCACAAGAGGAGCCTTGTGGGGCCAGAAGTAAACATTTTGTGGGGCCAGAAGTAAGGAACTGCTTGAAAAATGATGGGGTTGTGTCAAAAGTCACAGAAACCAACTAGAAGGAGCTCGCAATGGCCAAATTTTGGACAATATCAGCGACATAATAAATAATGCCAGCCACTGGGAGCGGTGGTTTACGCTTTGGCACTTTGGCAGGCCGAGATGGGCGGATCACTTGAGGTCAGGAGATCGAGACCAGCCTGGCCAACACGGCGAAACTACGTCTCTATTAAAAACATGAAAATTAGCTAGGTGTGGTGGCAGGGACCAATAGTTCCAGCTACTAGGGAGGCTGAGGCAGGAGAGTAGCTTGAATCCAGGAGGCAGAGGTTGCAGTGAGCCGAGATCGCGCCACTGCACTCTAGCCTGGGCAACAGAGCAAGACTCCATCTCAAAAAAAAAAAATAAAAAGGGATATAAAATAAGATTAGATTTTGAGATTTATTTTGGGAATGGAGGAGCTATTATTTCTTCCAGCCACTAAGTAGCTCGGACTCAGGCCCGCATTACAAACTTTACTTGGCTGGGAAACAAAGCTAGAGCCCAGCGCCACCCCCGAGGTGGTTTGTGATGGCGCCCCCTGGCGGCGCAGCGAGCTTCCCCCAGTTCCTCACCCTAGTGTTTTAGGAGCGACTTGAGAAATTCCACTTAGTCCATTTATTGAACCCTTTCTAGGTCACACTGCGGTTCATCTAATCTTCACAACAAGTCTGTGTGAACAGTGGTATTTATTCATCTTAAGACAATAAAAAGTCTAAAAAAAGTGAAGCAACTTGTCCAGGGTTGCAAAGGGAGTGACAGAACCAGGATTTGGATCTAGGCCCCCCTGACTTCCAGGCTGAGGGTAGATGCCTAGATGAGTGTAAACGTGTGGCCAGGTGGAGAACTATTGGTATAAAGCAATGGTTGTCGACTGGGGGTGGTTTCCCTCAAGAAGACATTTGGCAATATCTAGAAATATTTTTTGCTTTCATGAAGGAAGAGGGTGCTTGGGGGAGAGGGAAGGCTGCTATTGGCATGTAGTGGAGAGAGGGCATGTGGATGCTGCTGAACATCTCACAATGCACAGAACAGCCCTCACCACAAGGAATTGTTCAGCCCAGATGTCAGTAGAGCTGCTCTGAAGCCCTGGTTTGATTTAGAAACCTGAGGACGCATTCGTGCGGTTAGCTAATGTTTGCTGAGGGCTGAGCTGGATAGCACGAGGGTTATGGAAACAGTGCACCAGTCTGTGCTGCCAAGGAGGCTGCAGCCTCGAAGGGCAGTGGGTGGAGGCAGGAGAGACACAGGAAGGTCTTCAATATAAGGCAGCAGATAAGTGCAAGAAGACAGAGTCCAGTAGGGCTAAGCCAGCTCTCAGGACGGAGAGCGATTGTCTGGGTGTGGGAGGAGCTGAGCACTTGCCTGGCCTGTGGGAAGATGGTTTTTGAGTTGAGTGTATCAGCAAAGTTGAACTGGTGGGAAAACACAAGCTCTGTTCAGGGAAGGGCAAACAGTCTAGTTTGGGTTGAGAGAGAGTAATTTTTAGTGAGTGGAGGGGGTTGCACTGGAAACGGAGGTTGGGGCTAGAGCTTTTAGTCTAGGCTGAGGACTCTAGCTTGGGTGTCTGTCATAGTGATGGAAAAACCTTTCCTTCCTGAATGGTGGTTTAGGCCCCAGGGCTATGGTGCTCAGCAGCTTCCAGAGTGCTCTCTCTACAAAGCAAGGAACATTGGAAATTGGAGTGGAGAAGGCTGAACGTCTCCTGATTTTAGGACCAAGTTGATGCTGAGTATGTAACAAAGCTGTTTCACCTCGAAGTGGCCCTTGGGGAGATGGTGCTCCCAAGTGGAAATATACACGGGGCTAAGCTGTCTTCTGCATGATTTCTTTGCAAAGGGCTTGGCCACTTTGGTTGTAGTGAAAACTGGAGCAGATTAGAAAGCCTTAGCCAAAGGTCTGCTACCCAAATGGTGCACTGTTGCAGCAGGGCTTGGTGTGGCTAAAGCTTCAAATATGGACACTACCCGGTGATAGGATTTTCTTCCGTTTATTAGCTACCACCGAATAGCATTAAAATATGTCATGCTTGGTGCACTCTAAAGAATATAAAGAATATAAAGAATACGAGCAAAGTTTGAGATCTGACTGAGCAACATAGTGAGACTTTGACTCCAAAAAAAAAAAAAAGGAAAAACTAGGCAGGCAGACTGGTGCACACTTCTAGCCCTACTTACTTGGAAGACTGAGGCAGGAAGACTGCTTGAGCCCAGGAGTTTAAGCTGTAATGAGCTATGATTGCACCATTGTACTCCAAGCTTGGGCGACAGCGTAAGATCCTGTCTTAAAAAAAAAAAAAGAATATAAGCAAAGAGTTCCTTATCTTTTATGAATATATGGTTGCCTTCAATACCTTCCCACTACTGCCACCAAGTTTGATCCTGGGGAAATGCATTACTCTTCTGGAAAAGGCTTAGGGGTGAAGGCATGGGAGCAAATATTTGTTAAACCAGTATGTACATATGTATATATCTGCCAGCTGTAGCTGCAGACACTTTCACATACAATATCTCATTTAACCCTCACAACACTGGGTGTAAGTACAGTTTGCTCCTTTCAGTAAATGAGGAAACTGGCACTGAAAAAGGCTCACTTGCTCCCAATCCCTGTAGCTGAAAGGGCTACATTTTGATGCACCTGTGGCCTGTTTTGCTCCATTTCCTCCCCCTGTTTTCCCCTTCATAGACCGTCTTCTTTACCTGGATTCGGGCTGCTAGAGACCGTGGACATCAGCATTGGTGGCAGCAACAGGAGGAGGGAAGAGACTAGAATTTTTATTGTGACTGTCAGTGGAGCTGTACGTCGCTTGAAGAGTGTATGAAAGGTTCCCAGTTGGAAGCTCCTGACCTCTGGGGATGGCTCAGCCTGGCGGTCTGTGGTATAGTCCCAGGGCAGTGTTCCTATTTGAGGGCGAGAACAGGTGAGGCGACGCTGTCTTGCTGTTAGGTAACAGATTAGACCATGTGCTTTACTGGAATCTGGGAAGTGAAACTGGTCAAACAAAAGAAATTCAGCATTCTTAAGAACAAAAGAAGGTGACTGATAACTTGGCAGCCGTGCCAGTTCTCTCCTGTACTCCTTCCAGCCTTCCCACACCCTAATGCCTCATGGTTTCTTCCTCAAGTCTTTTTTCTCATTTGAATTTTCTTGTACCTTTCAGTGACCTTCTGTATCTGAGTATTTGGCAGGAAAATGGGTGTTACGTGTTGGTGGAGGAGACGTTGACAAGGTCTGTTTCCCCTCTGTGCT
The DNA here is from genome assembly GCF_028878055.3 of Symphalangus syndactylus. Taxonomy (NCBI): domain Eukaryota; kingdom Metazoa; phylum Chordata; class Mammalia; order Primates; family Hylobatidae; genus Symphalangus; species Symphalangus syndactylus. The sequence goes on from NC_072439.2 coordinate 20,691,383, forward strand.
CCTGCTCCCATCCTTGGCAAAATATCGGCAATAGTAGTGTTGTTGCCTGGGAAGTTGCCCTGTCCTCTCTCTGTTCACAATTCCCTCCAATTCTGCAGCCACGTAAGGTTGCAGCAGAGCAGGATCCAGGACAAGAGGCAGCTCCCCTGCCCAGAACACCGCCCCTGGAGCAGTGGGTGACACCAGGCCTCCTTGTGTGTCCATCGGGAAGGTGGCCATGGCTTAGTTGTTCTGGTCTAAAGGGGAGGGAACTGGGTTGGGGGAAGAGACCCCCAGAGCTGCAGGTCCCAGAGGGTTTGAGAAACAGGAGCCATAGGAGGGAAGGAGCCCTGAGGTGTGTTTGCCCAGCTGCTGGGGCGCCTGGCTCCAGCACTTGTTTGGAAATGGCCCCGGGCAAAAGAAGAAAGGTAATAATACTTGAAGTTAACATTAGGGGCATAGAATATCAGCACTCACTAAACTTGACATTTATTTGAGACTTTAGGAAATGTGCTCGAAGGAAGAGGAGAGGCTGGGCTTGAATGCTGGGTGATACTCATGGGGGCTGAAGGGAAGGCTAACAAGGGAGCCCTCCCTGGAAGCCTCCAGGCAGGAGTGAGAGCAGGGAGTGTGACTTTGTTTCCCTGAAAAGAGGGAAGAGGCAAGGCATGAGTCAAAGCCCTTTGATTTTTGTTTGACTGTTCTTCTCTCTCTGTGTTTTCAACTTATCCCAGCCTGTCGACTGAAGCAGAGTTGATTGTGGACTTTGCTACTGCAGGATTTATAAAGCACTGCAGGGGCCAGGGACTGTGCTAGGCAGTGGAGCCTGTGTCCAAGTTGAAGGCTCAGGGTGGGCCTAAGATTGTTCTGATGCAAATCACTGATGTGGCTTCTTTCTGGAAAATTCTAAAAATGGTCTCTGCCTTCAGGAGGCTCAAGCCTAACCAGGGAGATGACATCCACTTCATAAAGCCTAGAGATATGAGTGCAGTCATCTCTAGAAGTGGCAGGAGTGCAGGGGGACTGAGAGGGACTTGGTCGGGTGGAACTTGAGCTGGAGGTGGGGGAGGATTTGGGTTGGTGGAGGGCAGAGAGGAGGGCCATGCAGAGCAGGGGTGTGTTGTAGGAGAGGTGCCCCTGGAGCTCACTGGATGGGGATCTTAGAGGACAGGAGCTGTTTGTGTTCATTTTCGTATTGCCTGAACTCACACAGGGCCTGACACTTTGGGAATATTCTATAAATGACTGTTGAATGGAATGATGGTTTTGTAGCCCATTAACTGGGCCTGATGTATTAGAAAGTGTGCGAAAATGCAGCCCATTAGCAGAAAGAAAATCTTACTGAAAAAATGATCCCATGTACAAATGGAGCCTGGTGCGGCCACTTTACTTAGGCTGCTGAGTTCTGCATCAGTCCACACCGAGGTCACCGCAGGGGCCGGGAGCTCCTCCTCAGACCTTCCTCCGGGTGCCTCAGTCTCTTTACCCCCTGTTCTCCCAGGTCCTGCTCCCTGTCAATTCACTCCATCTGGTTTCCCCTCCATGCACTTGGGGTGGGTGTTGCAACCTGTGTCTCATCGGGGGGGCTTCGGGTCCCTCAGTTCCATTGATTAAAACATCCCCAAGACAAATGGACTTTCCTCTTGTTAACATGACAACTTCTTATAACGCATCTCAAGAACATTATCTGTGTCAAGAGTCTCTCTGATGTACAGAGGCCCTCCCTCCCCCAGGAAGGAGGTCAGGGGAAGTTAGGAGAAAACACCACCCTGCCTGGGTTACTTATTTTCCTATTCTACAGTGTACTTGGTAGACTTTCAAAAATATTTGTTGACTTTGTCCATGATCCACATGGCTCTCATATAGTCATTTATTTACACATACACATTCAGTGAGGCTTTGAGCGCCTAGTGTGTGCCTGGTATTTGCTAGATGGGGGATGCTGAGATCAGGTGTGCTGCTGTCTCTCAGGAGCTCTCACTATATAGCTGCAGCTACGGTGACCGGATCCACCTGCTCCACTTACAGACGTGGAAATTCAAGTGCAGGCAAGTTATAGAAGTAGTTCAGTGTCACAAGGTCACTGGCCTCAAAGTTACAGGAGTAAATCAAGTTTTCTGACTTGCTGGATTTTCTATTAGTGTGTAGCCACCTGGCTGCTGCAGGTGCAGACGTGGTGAGCTCCGATAGGAGAGAGGACGTTATGATTCTCTTACCTCATCTGTGACTTGGACTTCACCTCCTACACTCTGCCGGCTCCAGCCCCATCCCCTCCACAACTGGTGAGACCGCTAAGAGTTAAGTGCATTTCCTGATGATAGTCACAAGGTGGCAGCACTGCCTCTCTGGTGTTTTCTAAAACCTCTACCCGGATGTGGGCGAGTCTAAGAGGCTGTTAGGATTAAGAAAAGGTCACGAACGAGGTAAAATGTAAATGCCATTTTCCTTCTTTCTCCTGTGAGGTGACAAAGTTCAGATGAGTGTGAAATCATTGCATTTTAGAACTGGAAGACATTTCAGAGAACTGCTTCACAATCTTTAACGTGCTCACAGGTCCCCCCAAGTTCTTGTTAAAATACAGATTCTGATCCTTCTGGTGGGGTCTGAGATTCTGCATTTCTAAGGAGTTTTTGGACATGTTGTTGCTGCTGGTTGGTGGGCCACACTTTGAGTAGCAAGGGTTGAGGGTCATTTAGACATTAATTCTCACTCCATGTGATTTATAGATGAAGAGAGACCAAACTGCAGAGAGAGAATATAACTTGCCCTCCATAGCCATGCCCTTACTTTATGACTTTTTGCATTTAAACCCAGGGCTTCAGCTTCTCCATCCAATTCTTTCTCCACGCATCTCATGGCTCCTTCACTGTTGTTGGCAGCATCTCTTTAGCTTAGGAACCCAGAGCCCCATTTTCACACCCTCTTTTGTCTTGTCTTTTCTGTAATCAGAAGATCAAGTTCACACGTCTGTCTAGTGTTCATGCCTCTGCAACATATGATCCCCGTTTAGCAAGCTTACCTAACTTCCCTGTTTTAAAATGGTTTCTTTCTGCTTTAACTCTCTCTGCTCCTACCTGTTCCCTACACATACCCTGTTCAGGGCTCTCGGTGGCAGTGGTGGTGGCATGGGCTCCGGTGTTAGACTCACTGAGGTTCTAATCCCACATCCACCAACAACCTTGGCAAGTTACTTCCCCTTTCTGAAGACGAGAATCCTCCTTGTGAAATATCCCCATATGGTGTTTGAGAAGAGTAAATAAAATAACATCTGCAAACCCACTCTTCTTCCTGGGACCCTTTTCAAAACTAGCATCTCTGGTGGGGCCTGTGTGCATCTTTGTGCATCTAGAGTGGTGCAAAGTGTGCATCTTTGCATGCGTTGTGTATTTCTATCATATGATTCATAATTTCTGTCCCATCTGTGCAATTAGGAGCTCATCTCAGGCTTAGGATAGTAAATGTATATGACATTTACTTTCACTATGATAAAGGCCTCTCTGAAGTCTGAATAGAAAATTGGCCAGGAAGGCTAGATGCTTTTCTTAGGCTTCTGTTTCTCTTTGTCTCTGCTTTCTTAAGGCTGAGTCTTTCACGGCCTAACCCAAATCCTTCTGGTTTTGTGAAATCTTCAACCATTTCTGACCCAGTTGATCCCGCCCTTCTGTAAATTATTTTACCCATGTATTGGCATTTAATTATGTACCAGTCCTCCCAGTGAGGCCCCACAGGGAGGCTGGAACGGTGTTGGCTGTGTGAGAATTGAAGGTGAACTGAGTGAGTTCTTTTCTTACTACCCCCTGACTGTTAGAGCTGCTGTCCCTTTTTTTTTTTCAGCTATTGCCAGCAGCAGTTCTTCCCGCACCAGCTGCACCAGACCCTGGCAGGCAAGTGAATACCTTAGGGATTGTACTTGTCAGGGTCTTTCCTGCCTCTGGGTTTTGGTGAAATTGGCATTTCCTTTTGCATGTTATTAGACGGTCCCTCTGAGAAGGGGATTGATGGTATTCCTTTATGGAGAACCCGAGATAATAACTCTAGGGAAGTTGAGCACAGAGTCCTCTTGCTTAAACAGCCAGGTGACAGGAGATTGGTACACTTTCCTATTTTGTGAAATTTACAACAGTCTTTGTTCTCTTACTTCAGAAGAGATTAAGCAAAGGACCAAGTGGGGAGGGCGGGGTGGTTTAGGGGAGGTCTTGTACCTCTGACGTGGATTTTGTGAATTTTTCATTCAACTGTACCCGGAAGTGTGCCTCTCTGCATATGTGGCCATATATTTCTATCATATGATTTATAATTTTCTTCTTCTTAGTGGCAATTAGGAGTTCACATCAGGCTTATGATAGTAAAATTTTATGGTGTGTGCTTTCTCTACAATACAGGTTTCTCTATAGTCTGGAGAGAAAATACTCCAGAAGGGCTGGACACCTTACTTAGCATTTTGCCTTCTCTCTCTCTCTCTCTCTCTTTTTTTTTTTTTTTTTGAGACAGGGTCTTGCTCTGTTGCCCAGGCTGGAGCACAGTGGTGCAATCATGGCTCACTGCAGCCTCAACCTCCTGGACCCAAGTGATCTTCCCACCCCAGCTTCCCAAAGTACAGGCACGTACTACCTATTCCTGGCTACATATATATATATATATATATATATATATTTTTTTTTTTTTTTTTTTTGTAGAAATGGGGTTTCACCATGTTGCCCAGGCTGGTCTTGAACGCCTGAGCTCAAGTTATCTGGCTGCCTTGATCTCTCAAAGTGCTGGGATTACAGTCATAAGCCACCACACCTGGCCCTGCCCTCTCTTTTTATTGGACGGCAATCTACTCACCCATCATTTACCCAATCAGGAGATTTTTGGCCTTCCATTCCCCTATCATGGGCTCATGCCAAATATTGTGTCCGGAACTGGATGTTAGGCCCAAGGAATGGCTTCTTGACTGATTTCCAGGATTCTAATCTTCACTGTCTAAGTTGTGGGTTTCCAATTCTGGATGCTGGTTAGAGTCACCTGTAGGGCATTTAAAACCTACCAACGCCTGTGCCTTTTCCCAGGAGTGTCTGATTTGATTGGTCCATAGAGTGGCCTGGGGTATTGGTCACTTAAAAATGCTTCCAAAGAAAATAGCCATTTTACTGTGGAGGAACTTTAGCCCAGTGCTCAAAGTTATCGTCTCCAGTAATCAGAGATATCGACATCTTAGGGCATCTTAATACGATGCATGGAGAAGGCGCAGCATCACATCTATGCTATTCTTGCCAAAAGTGCATAATCTGAGTTTAATCAGGAGAAAATATTAGAAAAGCCCAAACTGAGGGCCATGCTACAAAATAACTCCGATACTTTCCATAAATGTTAAGGTCATGAAGGCAAAAGAAATTCTGAGGAACAGTCCCAGATTAAGGGAGACTGAGAGGACAGAACAATGAGATGCAATGTGTGATCCTGGATTGGATCCTGGTCTAGAAAGACGACATCACTGGGAAGATAGAAGGGATTTGAATAAGGTCTGCAATTTATTTACTGTACAACGTCAGTGATCATTTATTGATTTTAATGTTTGCACTGTGGTTATCTAAAACAGTATTTGGGGAAGTTGAGTGAAAAATATATGGGGACTCTATTTTTGGAACATTTTTGAAAGTCTGAAATTATTTCAAAATAAGAAATTTAAAAAAAGAAAAAAAAAAGATGACAGCTTCCAGATAATTCTAAGTTGCCAGAGTTCAGAACCACTTCTCCGTTATCTTGCTTAAGACTGTTGTAACCGAGTACCCCTATTTTTCTAGAGGTGGCCTAATTTTTAAAATTATTTTAACAGAAATAATTATTTTAGTTCTCATAGCCCCACATTGCTGCTACACCAATGGGCAGTGTCCTGATTTGGGTCAGGACCATCCTAGTGGCAAAAGCTGCTTTTAACATTGGCCCTGCTTGCTGTTTTGGAGCTTCCTGCTTTTACATCCTCTATATAAAAATATAAAGCAGGCTCTCCCAGAGACCTTCTAGACTTCATATCATAATGCTCCAACCTATATCATCTATAAGCCTGGATACTTATAAATATTTTAACTCCAAGTAAATTGGTTCCATTCCGCTGTCCAATGACTATGCCCCCTTTCAGCAAAAAGTAGGCAGAACATATGTGCCACCCATATCCCATAAAGATAAAATAAAGCTTGGCAGTGGAAAATTGTAACTGAGTACCTCTATTTTCCTAGAGATGGTTTAATTATTTCCCTCTGTCTCTTTTCTCATTTTTCCAGCACCCCATTTCCTACTTAGTCCTTCAGAAATGTATATATAACCTTTCACCTCCCCCATCACCAGACACTCCCTAAGGGGCAAGTTCTTCTAGATAGGTGCCCCATGACGGGCCTCTTCTCAAGAGTTGACAGTTGATCAGCAGACCATAGCATACCTGCCATGGACCTTTCATCTTTAGGGGATTGCCTTAGAACTTCCATCCTGGGCCACGTCGGAACTCACACACTTTCGGAGGGCACGTCGGAAGCATATCCACTTGACTGTTTTTATAACTTACTTCTGTCCAGGAAAGTGCCAACTCAGCTGCCCAGGAGACAGCTGCCCGGTAGCAGGAGGACCGGCAGTTATCTACTTCTCATTTCCTCTTTTGCTCACTTGTTGGTCATTCTTGCTCATTTCCTCTCTTACCTTATAAAAATATCTGCTTTTTGCTCCAAAGGTGAAGCAGCACATTTAAAGGCAGAATGCTTTGTGCCCCTTCCTCAAAGCTAGCTTTGGAATAAAGTTACTTTTTTGTATCAGACCTTGCTTTTTTTTTTTTTTTTTTTTTTGAGACGGAACCTCGCTCTGTCGTCCAGGCTGGAGTGCGGTGGCGCGATCTCGGCTCACTGCAAGCTCCACCTCCTAGGTTCACGCCATTCTCCCGCCTCAGCCTCCCGAGTAGCTAGGACTACCGGTGCCCGCCAACTCTCCTGGCTAATTTTTTGTATTTTTTAGTAGAAACGGGTTTTTACCGTGTTAGCCAGGATGGTCTCGATCTCCTGACCTCATGATCCACCCACCTCGGCCTCCCAAAGTGCTGGGATTACAGGCCTGAGCCACCGTGCCCGGCCCAGACCTTGCTTTTGTTAATGGGACTCTACATGCAGCCTGCAACGAATCTGCTTTTTGGTTACACTGTCAGAGTAATCTTCCTGGAAATGCTGTTTGTCATGCCTCTGACCTTTTCAAAGCTTTCCAGTGACTCCTATCATCCATAGGATGAAGTTCCAATTCCTTAGGCTGCCATTCGAAGGCCCCATAACACAGCCCCAGTCTACTCCCTTGGTCTGTGTAGAAAGACTTGACCCACATTTTATGTTTTCATGTCTGAACTTATTCTAATTCTTTCACTCCTTCCCACAATACCTTCAACTGTCTTCTCAGCCTCCTGAGCTGTTCTTTGTCCTAAGGCCCATTTCAGACCCTGACTCTTCATTGAAGCCTGTGTGGTTATTTCTGTTAGAATCTGTCTTTCTTTGAATTCATGTAGGCTCAATCGCCCTGCAGTGAAACATGACCTTTAGATTCAGAAATATGTGAGTCGGAATCCTGGTTCCACTTTTGACCAATTCTGAGGTAAAGGACTCAGATTGATGTCTTGGGATAGGGAGATATTAGTGCCTACTTAAAGCATCATTGGGGACATTAGATAAGGTGGAAATATAAAGGTCCCAGCACGTAGCAGGTTCCTTCCCCATCACTTTTGTAGCTCAGTGCTCCCCAAAGCTACTGTGCGTTGTGCAGAGGCTCTTATCACAGTTTTCTGGAGAGCGTTTTAAAAATATTTGTGCCTGGTCATCATTAAAACGAGAGACACTCTTGAACTGAATTGAATGCTTGGGGCTTTAAAGAGTTCAGTTGAGATTTTTTTTCCCTTGGAAAACAACTCAGTAAATACATGATCTGTGGACAGAGGAATGTAACCCAATAGGGGAGAAGGAAGGGACAATGGATTTCTAAATGGGAGAAAGGTGTGATGCCTTCCACACCCATCCCTTTGACCTCAGTCAGACAGCATCAAGGAAGTACAACTCCTAAAATTATGTAAGGGAAAATAAAAATCTCAGGACTGTCACACTCATTACACCAAAGGGATAGCTCAGTCTGGAGACTGAGTCACATAATGCCACCATCTTTTTTCCAGATGAACAACGGTTACTACACAACCTTGTGTCACAGCATTGTACGTTAGCCAGACCCCCACAAGAAGGTGAAAAGGTCTCAGGCATCTCTAGATGGCTGCCTTCACAAATTGTTCTTTGCTGGCCTTGAAACCTTTCAAGATGTATATCCTTCCACAAAACAAGAACATGTCAATAGTAACTTTAGGTTTGCAATCTAAGATTTCACACTGATAATGCTTGGCTATCCAAGAAGAAAGACAAGATGAGACCAATCATTCTTTCCTCTACTTGTATCTTCCTACCTGCCTTCCCCCCTTTAAGGAGAAGTGTAAGTACTAGGCCTCCTGAAAGCCTCTTCAAAGACAACACAAGCCACAGATGGTTTCTATGACTTATGTTTTTCCAGAGTGCACCATCAAGCTCTGGCTCAGTAAACCTCAATGGACTAAGACACTTGCTTGCCTCAGTCAATCATTTTGGTTAACATTTGGTGACCATGAAGGGATCCTCTGAGTGGAGCTTAGCCCCTTAGGCCTGCAGCAATTCTCCTGTTTACTCTAAGTACTAACTATCGAGCTTTAGCTCTGACCAAATGTGTGACTTTCCAAGGACTGGATCCTACTCCCTCTTGAGGTCCCTGCTCCCCCCAATTTTTTGTTTGAGATCCGAGTTTTGTTTTGCCATGGAACTCCATGGAGCTTTGCTACTCATGGAGCTTTGCTACTCATGGAGCTTTGCTCATTTCCTATAAGGAAGGTGAGTTTCCTTCTCCTGTGACAATGGAGAGCAGCCTTCAGCTTGGTTCCCTCTCAGATAAAGAGCTGGGTTGTGGTTTTGTTTTAAAATGTGGTAGCTGCAGGTTAAAGTTTATTAGTCGGCTTTAATCTCTCCTCATGCTTACAGTGTTCAACAGTATGTAATATGTAAAGTGCAATCACTTTTTGTGCTTTTGGTTTTTGTCATTCTTCCTTTGACTTTGTCCAACTCTTGGCCCTGTCTAGTGTCCAAAGCACCTTCCAACTTGGTCAAATCCAGCAGGAGCTCTACATTATGGTTAGCTGGCCTCAAAATTGGCTAAAACCCCTGCAACTGCAGAACATCAAGTTCTGCCTCTAGGAATCACCTGTCAGTTGAAGGAAATAAGAATACTGTACCCAAAAATATATTTTTTGACATATTTTGAGATGTCTGTCAGAGGGCCAGCAGGCAGAAGTGGCCCTGCAAAACTGTCTTTCACGGGAAAATTGGCATCTGTAGAGAATCCCCATTAATACAGGCAGGCTTTCTCTTGTCTGGATCTGGGAAAAATGAACTGAGCCTGATACCTTAAAGACCTGAATGAAATATTTACCATCTATTCTCTCTGAGGGCTGCTACCTGTGAGGTTTCATCTATATAACAAGACCATCTTTGTTAGCCAAACTTCCTCCTTTCTCCCTCCCATAACCTGTCTTGCTACTTAAACCTGATTTACCCCCATAACCTGTTTTTGGCCATGCAGGAATCCAGGAAAATGATCAACCACCAAAAGGGTAGACTTTATTATCAGCGAGGTTCCTGGCTTCTCCCTGTGCAATCTGGTCAAGCAGACAGGAAAAATCAGTTTTCTCTGCAAAATTTTGGTTAATGGGAGAAGATTTGTGTATGACTAGCCTGAGTGCAGAGATTGTGGTGTAGTATTTGGTGCATTTTCCCATATGAATATTTATGTTGTTTAATCCGTTTCCTTCCAGAAATAGTCTTTTCCTCTGTCTCTTTCATTCTGTGTTGCTTATAAAGAAGGGTACCAAATAAAATTCCCTCTCATCTTGTTTTATGTCCTTGAAGGCTTGATTTGTCACCAAGTGGGAGCACTTACTCTTGGTCCCCACCATCTGGGAGGTGTGATTTTTGAGTCACATCAGGTGATCAGCCTGAGAATGACTGGGACCTGAGATTTTTTTGCTTTGCTTTGTTTGTTCCAAATGAGTTGAACTCCCAGGATGATTTGTTATAAGAAGTCCCATCTATAAGGGGTTTTTGTTGTCCCAACCCTTGTTGCCTGGTTAGTGCTATGGAAACAAAAGTCTTTTGCTGTCCTGTTCTATTCCTGGGAGTGAATATTTTATTTTGTTGGGGGGACAGATCTTTGGGATTGCTTCATCGCTGAAGAAACTGCTGGATTGAGTAATTATTGGGATCAGTACACCACTGGAATTTCTAATTGCTAATGGCCAGAAGATGGATCCTTTAAATTGGACTTCTACATTAAAAAAAGACTTTGGAGATCTTTTATTTTAAATAGGTGATGGAAAGATAAAATTAAAAGAAAAAGACACATCATAGTGTTGTGGCTAGCTTTAAAAATTCTCTAGAGTAAATTACAAAAATTTGACCTAAAACAAAGTTAAAATATTTTGTAAGCTGAAACTGCTTGCTATAGATCTCCTGAGAAAATACGAATAAAAGGCACTCCACCTTCTCTTCTAATAGTTAAGATTCTGTGCTTTAACTACTGCAGCTTGGGTTTAATTCTAGTCAGGAAACTAGTCCCTTTTGGTTTTATATTTCTGTGATTTTTGACTTTTTTGGGGGAGTACTCATTCACTTTTTTTCTTTTTTTTTTGAGGCGGAGTCTCACTCTGTTGCCCAGGCTGGAGTGCAGTGGCAAGATCTCCGCTCACTGCAAGCTCTGCTTCCCGGGTTCACGCCATTCTCCTGCCTCAGCCTCCCGAGTAGCTGGGACTACAGGTGCCCACCACCACTCCCGGCTAATTTTTTGTATTTTTAGTAGAGACAGGGTTTCACTGTGTTAGTCAGGATGGTCTCGATCTCCTGACCTTGTGATCTGCCTGCCTCGGCCTCCCAAAGTGCTGGGATTACAGGCGTGAGCCACCACGCTTGGCTCATTCATCTCTTTGGATATGCCTTGTACATCCTTGGTTAAGTCACAACCCTGGTTAAGCCTTATTAGTTTTAATTGGGAGGGCACCTTAGGTTAAAAAAAAATTCAAAAACCAGAAATAGCAGTTGTTTGTCCCAGCTAAAATCTGATAACAAGAAAAAGAAACAAAAAAACCTAAAAGATTTTTTTTTAAAAAAAAAAAACTTCTGTTTTCCCTCATGAAGCCTCAGGAATTTTTTTTTTTTATTTTTTTATTTTTTTATTTTTATTTTTTTTTAGAAGGAGTCTCGCTCTTTCACCCAGGCTGGAGTGCAGTGGCGCAATCTCAGCTCACTGCAGACTCCGTCCCCCGGGGTTCACGCCATTCTCCTGCCTCAGCCTCCTGCGTAGCTGGGACTACAGGCGCCCGCCACCTCGCCCGGCTAATTTTTTTGTATTTTTTAGTAGAGACGGAGTTTCACTGTGTTAGCCAGGATGGTCTCGATCTCCTGACCTCGTGATCTGCCTGCCTTGGCCTCCCAAAGTGCTGGGATTACAGGCGTGAGCCACCGCGCCCAGCCGAAGCCTCAGGAATTTTAAGTGACCAGATTTCTCTCAGGTCTAACACTCTGCTCTTTTCTGTTGTGTCATCTGATGTTTTTGGCTTCTGGAGGCATCAGAGATTACACCGTACTCTAAAAATACTTGGCCTTGTGTGTGTGATGGCTGCTGGGTCAGGGGTGAGAGCTACAGTTTTGGAGATGACTGACAGTGGTTACAATAAATAATTATTACTTCAGAAGGCTACTCATTTCTTTGCATGTTCAGATAAGAAAGACACGGTTTAAACAATTAGAAAAATGCCTTTGTAGCAAAGTACACTGTGGAAGGGTTGTACAGCATGGTCCTTTTTGCATTTTCCTTTTTTGGGGAACCTGGGGTTCAGTGGAATCCTTAATGTTTAAAGATCTAAATGCTCCGCTTTCCGACTGTGCCCACTTTTCCCATATTTAAATTATTAGGCCCCGCAAACTGCAAATACTTTGTTGGCCCTGCAGGGCGCCATCTTGAGCTCAGTGGTCCAGTTGGAAAACACACCCTCAATCAAGAGTGACCTGTCTAAAGAAAATAAATCTCCTCATAAAATCCTAAGGTAAATATCTATCATTTTGTGTTACCTTGGTGTCTATTTTTTTCCTAAGCTAATTAACACAGGTGGCATCTTTTTTTTTTTCCTTTTTTAAAAATTATACTTTAAGTTCTAGGGTACGTATGCACAACGTGCAGGTTTGTTACATATGTATACATGTGCCATGTTGGTGTGCTGCACCCGTTAACTTGTCATTTACATTAGGTATATCTCCTAATGCTATCCCTTTCTCCTACCCCCACCCCATGACAGGCTCCGGTGTGTGATGTTCCCCACCCTGTGTCCAAGTGTTCTCATTGTTCAATTCCCACCTATGAGTGAGAACATGCAGCGTTTGGTTTTCTATCCTTGCAATAGTTTGCTCAGAATGACCGTTTCCAGCTTCATCCATGTCCCTGCGAAGGACATTAACTCATCCTTTTTTATGGCTGTATAGTATTCCATGGTATATACGTGTATATGGCATCTATTTTTAATGTTCCTTGAACACACCTACATTCCTCAAAAAGGCTTAAATTCTTTCTCAGTGGTTTGAGGTGTAAATTTGTTACCCATTTTATCTCAAAACTTGGTGAGGACTTCTCCAGATAAATGTTAACCACTTCCATTTCCAAAGGTACAATTTGAATCCAACTGCTCTTTTAAACTAGTGAGTTCTATTGGTCCCATGGGTAAAGTTCTAAAATCAAAACTCTAAAGTCTTTGTGTTTGTCTCTATCTTTATGTGTATGTGTGTATGTTAAATGTTGTGTCAAGGTATATATATGTCAGTACATATGTTTATATGTTGTCTACACATGGTATCAAATTAATATAAAGACAAATGAGTAATCATACATTAAACAAATAAACCTAAATGCTTTTCAAGTTCATGTGATTTTAGCAATCTTTGGTAAACAAGAATTGTTTCAGAATTGTTGGTAAAAGCAAGTAGAAACGTCTTCAGCATTTAATGTAGACATTTTTGCCTGGGTCTATTGGACAGACAGGCTTATACTGTCTCTAATAGATGTTTTAAAGTCATAAAATTGTTGCTTTTATTAATATATTATATATATAAAATATGTACAATATATATAAAACAATAATTATATATAAATTAAGCAAGTTATATATATTACATATTTATATAGTAAATTGCTTAATTTGTCTGTGAGTTTATGTCTTTGGATACAAAGGACCATGATGAGGACTGCGGGCAATACCTGGCCTATCTCCCAGCTGTGCCTCTTGCCCATGCTGAGCGAGATTAGGCCCTCCAGGCATGATCATCACAGATCTGTCATTTGTCCTGCATTCATTCTACATCTGGTACATAGTCAAAATTGCTTTCTTCCTATGTTTTTCACTGAAAATAAGGGTGTCTAAGTGTTAACAATGTAATTAATGTAGGTATTTAGACTGCTAGATATGAGAGAAACAACTCTATAACAAAGTGTATAAGGAAAGTTAGGATGTGTTTTTGGTCAAACAAAATGTATAAGAAGTGATAAAAATATAATATTTGTTAAAGGAAGAGTAGTTTTGTCTGGTTTAGAGCTTTTTAAGGATTATTTTAAATTGAAGGAATAAAAAGAATGATGGGTAATACTGAATGGAGTCAGAAAGTTGGAGAAAGAAAGAGAATGAACAAAATGATAAAAGGTTATAAAATTTCTTATGGAAATCTTACATTGTAGTCAAAACTGATACAAATTAAATAGATTTGTTTATAAGGTTTTATTAAAATTAGCTTCAGCATTAATAATACATTAAAACAAAGGTAGCATTTGTTTTTATTTCTTTTAAACAAGATTTTCATGTAGCATTAATAGGAGATAGTAAAATTTTTTTGTTCACCTTTTGAGAAAAAAGCGGGGGGAGAGAGAGATTCAGTTTGCCTCATGATGTTTTTATGAAGCCTTATGATTCTTTGGGAAATAAAATCTCCTATCAGAGTACATTTTTGTCAAAGAATGAAAATTTTTGCTGGTCAGGCATGGTGGTTCATGCTTATAATCCTAGCACTTTGGGAGGCCGAGGCAGGGAGATGGCGGGAGTACAGGAGTTTAAGATCAGCCTGGGCCACAAATAAAGACTCTGTCTCTACAAAAAAACAACAACAATAACAAAATTAGCAAGGTGTGGTGGCATGCACCTGTGGTCCCATCTACTCAGGTGGCTGGGTTGGGAGAATTGCGTAAGCCCTGAATGTCAAGGCTGCAGTGAGGTATGATGGTGCCACTGCACTCCATCCTGCCTGGGTGACAGAGCGAGACCCTGACTCAATAAATAAATAAATAAATAAATAAATAAATAAATAAATAAATAAAAATAAAGATTTTTCCTCTTAAAATTTTTGAATTATCACTTTGGCTAAATTAATAACTATTATTTTACAGTGACCTATGACCAATTTTGAACAAGTGTCTTAAACCTTTGATATTTGACAAACTTTCCAAAATCAAAATTTCAGGCCAAGTATAAGACAAAAACTTATTTTGCAAATAATTTGGGTCCTACTATAATTTGCCTGTGGTAAAAATGGAGAACTGGAGGGAGAAAACATGTTTCAGAAGAAACTACAGTACAGCTGTTATTAAATTCTGGTGTTGCTCATTGTTTTTGAGTTTTGTTATTTCCTTACAATTTGTACTGAATCCTGAATTCTTTCCTGGCTACATGTCTTGAAACTAACATTTTCAAATTTTTCTTCCATTTTTCTGACTTGGAATCATTAGAAATTAAAACTGTGCTTTTTCCTAAAGCCCTGCAATCTGAAGCTAGACAACTTAAGTGAATTTCAGGAGAAATTACAAATTATGTATCAAAAACTTTTGTGCCTGCTGATATGTGGACTACTCAAAAGGTTCACTTCAACACCTAATTCAAACTCCAATCCAGAGAAATCTGCTACTGCAATTTCAAGGTTCTTCAGAGGCTCTAGAAAAACTAGTCTACAGACTGCTCCAGATATTACAATCGAGCCAACATACAACTGAAATGGTTAGGGTGATGATTGCTCAAAGAATTGCTTTAATTGAAGAGGCAGCTGTGTAGCCCAAATAGGGCTCCACAATTACTTTCCTTTCGTTCCTGTAACTTGGCTTTGGTCCTTTGCTGATGCAACTTCACCCCATTCTCCATGAGACACAGCTTCCTAGGAATGAGCTTTCCTAGTGATGTAGGATCAGATGAAACATACAGCCACAAACTCATATCTTCTGTAATGCTTTCTCTGAAAGATTCTGAGGAATAGGGGTTGGCCAGGTGCAGCGACTCATGCCTGTAATCCTAGCACTTTGGGAGGCCTCAGTGGGTGGATCACTTGAGCTCAGGAGTTCAAGACCAGCCTGGGCAACATGGTGAAACCCTGTCTCTACAAAAAATACACACACACGCACACACACACACATTAGTTGAGTGTGGTGGCATGGGCCTGTAGTCCCAGATACTACTTGGGAGGCTGAGGTAGGAGGATTGCTTGAGCCTGGGACGTGGAGGTTGCAGTGAGCCATGATCACACCACTACACTCCGGCCTGGGTGACAGTGAGACCCCGCCTCAAAAAAAAAAAAAAAAAAAAAAAGAGAATAGCAGGTCATGTAGCAGGTAAATGTAAAGAGAAAGAAAAACTTCAGGTCCCTCTTTAGGTCAAAGGGAAAGTTAAGATTTGAGACTGAGTCATGCAACATCATCATCATTTCCCCAGATGGATCGCTGTTACTATAAAACCTTGTGTCAAAACATTGTACATTAACCAGACCTCTATAGGAAGGCAAAAGGCCTTAGGTATTTCTGGATGACTGCCCTCACAAATTGTTCTTTGCTGGCCTTAAAACTTTTAAGATGTATATCCTCCCATATAACAAGGACATGTCGATTGTGTCTTCAGTGCTGAAATCTAAGTCTGGTTCCTAAGGCTTTAGTCTTAGTCCTCAGAATTTCAGGCTGATAATGCTTATCTTTCTAGGCACAGAACAAAGACAAGAACAATCATTCTTCCACCTACCCGCCTCTTCCTACCTGCCTTCCCCCCTTTAAGGCTTCCCGAAAACCTCTTCAGAGAGAACAGAAGCCACAGAGGTTTTCTGTGACTTGTGTTTTCCTAGGGCGTATCCTCAAGGTCTGGCTCAATAAACAATTAATTTAGACACTTGCCTCAGTCACTCATTTTGGATAACCACCATGAGTTCTGCACAGCCCTTCACTAAACCATTTCCCGCCCAGGTGATGTGTACCTAGGTGAGTCAGGTCTCCATAAGTCAAACACTCTTCTCCCTTTTCAGCTCCTCCACCCCACCACTCAGTGCTGTGTGCACTGGTCTGGCCCCAATTCCAAGCTATTAGTATCAGTTTAATAAAGCAAGGCCAGGTGGGGCAGGCTGAGAAGGAAGTCAGAGGCCACCAGCCATGGAAAGAGGCAGGTGGGGCTGTCATTGCTCAGAGCCCTCACACTCTGGGTGTGTTTTATGACTGTTTCTGGATTTGAAATCTTCTCTTTGTGACCATTCTAGGAACTCATACTTTTCCTATTTCCTTCTCATTACACTTACTGTTCGTAGTATACCTCATTTATGGCCAGGGAATGGCTGTGCAAATAGTTGACAATAGAGTACAAATGACTTTTTATGATGACTGGGAACCTGGCCCTATTTTTTCCTCAAAAAGATCGAAGTTCGTAAAAGCTAGTTTTTATGCAGGGCTGTGCAGTTGTGAGTGTGGCATTAGGGAACAGGTGCTTCAGTGAAGGGTGAGACAGAAAACGAAATGCTGGCTGTTTGTGAAGTCCTGAGAGTAGAGGGGGCAAAAATCATTCTGGAAGGTGGATGTTATTCAGGATAACTTGGAAATCTTAGGGTGTCCTCTTCCCAGATAAAGTGGAGGATGAGGTTAAATGAGTTGGGTGACACTGGGTACATTACTTCACATCTCTGCCTCAGTTTTTTTTTTAATCAGTAAAAATGGGGATGATAACACTCAGGATTTTTTGGCGAGGACTGTAGCTAGCTAGAAAGCTCTCAGGATAGTGCCTGGTGCATAGTGAGTGCTGCACCAGTGTGAGCTATTATAATTATGGGAATAGGCAAAGGTGCCACCTTGGGCATGGAAGGTGGGGAGGTATTTCCCAGCCATAGTCCTCGCAGGCCAGCTGGAGATGAAGATGGTGAAGGGGGAGGCTTAACCTCCAGGAGTTGAAGGATTGGGGAACAGTAATTCATGCACCACATTCTGTGAAAATGCAGCAGGCATACTAAGAGTGGATGTGGCTTCTGTCACAGTTATTACCTCCTGGGATCTAGAATGTGTCCTAGAGTGAAATGATTTTTCTTTTTCTTTTTTTGTCTTTTGAGATGGAGTCTCACTCTGTTGCCCAGGCTGGAGTGCAGTGGTGCAATCTCGGCTCACTGCAAGCTCCACCTCCCCGGTTCACGCCATTCTCCTGCCCCAGCCTCCCGAGTAGCTGGGACTACAGGCGTCCGCCACCATGCCTGGCTAATTTTTTGTATTTTTAGTAGAGATGGGGTTTCACTGTGTTAGCCAGGATGGTCTCGATCTCCTGACCTCATGATCCGCCCACTTTGGCCTCCCAAAGTACTGGGATTACAGGCGTGAGCCACCGTGCCCAGCCAGAGTCAAATGATTTCTCTAAAAGCCAAGCCTAGAAACAGGTTTCAGGAGAGCCTTGCAAATTAGCATTCATTAAGCCAAAAGAAAGCATTCATCTTTTTAAAGGAAAGCATTCATCTTGCTAAAGGAATCCTCTCTTTTGGCCCAGCTCATTATTTTTGTCTCTGTACTACCCAAATTTATAAGGTGTAAAGAGAAAGACTGAAGAAGAGTGAAATAAGAAAGTGCATGTATAAATTAACAGGGCAGAATTGGGACTGGTATGTGTAAATTAAGAGGAAACATGAATAGGTTTTACGTGAACATAAAAAGGACTTGTTTTAACCAGACCTCTCCATATAAATAATGTGGGCTGTCTCCCGTGGATAACAGACTTCATCACAAAAATGTTCCAGCAGAATCACGAGAGAATGGGAAGTGTGGCTTCTTTGCTAACTGGCAGCTTAGACTGAGTAAGTCACTGAAGAGAAAGGAGATGAAGGAGCAGATGGATGAGGGTGACAGAAATAGGATGGTGAAAGGAAAGCACTGAAAGGAATGTTTACCGAGGGCTCATCGGGTAACAGGCTCTGTAACTAATGCCTTACACATCTTAATTTACCCTTTCATGTAAATTTTCTTATGCAGTAAGAATCACCCTTGTGCTTCAGATGAGAAGAGGCTGAGGGAGGTGAAGTGAGTGGTCCAGGGTCATCAGGCCAGTTCACAGCAGAGCTGGTGTGTTTCACCTTAAACTTTGTGCACAGACAGAAAAGTGAGACACAGAAGGCAGGCAAAGCAAACTTTTGTTGTGGGTGAAGTTTATAAAAGGTACCTGTGTTGGGCAGAATAATGGCCTCCTAAAAATATCCACATCCTAATCCCTGGAGCCAGTGCATAACACTTTTATTTGGCAAAAAGACTTTCCAGATGTGATGAGGTTAAGAATCTTGAGATGGTGAGGTTATTCTGGACTATCTGGGTGGGCTCAGTGTAATCAGAAGGGTCCTTGTAAGTGAACGAGGAAGGTAGGAGGGTCAGGGTGAGAATGATGCAGCCTGAGAGACCGCTGGCCATCACTGGCTGTGAACCCATATCAAAAGACAAAATTACAACAGCTTTAGTTATAAATCTAATTGGCTTTTATTTGGGATTTATAATTTGGGGCAGGTCCTACTTTACAAATACAGTGATATCTCCCCTTTGGCAATACAATAACAGAACAGTGGGTTTTGTCAAATTTGAACAAGAAAAGAGAGCAGTAGAAATAAATATATTGGTTAACATCAGGTTAATTCAGGTTACTTTTTTATAAAAATTAAAGCAAAGGGGACCTCCTTATTGTGTTAATTCAAGTAGATTGGAATCTCCTTTTCTTTTTTTTTTTTTGAGGTGGAGTCTCACTCTGTCATCCAGGGTGTAGTGCAGTGGTGCAATCTCAGCTCACTGCAACCTTCACCTCCCAAGTTCAAGTGATTCTTCTGCCTCAGCCTCCTGAGTAGCTGGGATTACAGGGCATGTGCCACCACACCCAGCTAATTTTTGTATTTTTAGTAGAGACGGGGTTTCATCATGTTGGTCAGGCTGGTCTCAAACTCCTGACCTTGTGATCCGCCTGCCTCGCCCTCCTAAAGTGCTGGGATTATAGGTGTTAGCCACCGTGCCTGGCCTTTTTATTTTCTAGTTATTTTATTTTTTATTTTTATTTTTTTAAATTGGTCTGTTTTGGGATCTATCTGCTTTCTTAAAATTTCAGTTGGAGTATGTAACATTTAGCATCAGTGGCCCTATTTGGAGTCTCTATGCTCTCATTTAGGTGAGAGTGTGACCAAAACTTAAAGCACTGATATTACTTTTAGCTACCATCATTTTGGGCTTCCATCATTCATAGGTTATGATGTCCTCCTGATCACACATTCCTTTGAGTTTTGTCATTCCAGCCAAAGAGAGACCATTTGACATTCGATGGATAGCTGCATGCAAACATTTAAAGCTTTTAGAGATTACAGCACACCAGGGAGACTACTACTGTGACTATCAGGAGAGTAATACCAAGAGTTTGGACTATGCACCTTAGGCAAGATGCAAACCAACTAAAATGGAATAAAGAATGAGCCAGATGAGTCTACCCATTTTAACCAAGCAGCATGTTTGTTAATTTCTGCAACTGAGTCTCTATAATACCCATTGTATTTATCTATGTGCAACAAGAAGTGTCAGAAACAGCACAGGTTCCTTCCTGTTCAGCTAGTAGGTAGCAATTCTATTATCTGGCATCTCATGGCTGGGTTACATTAAAACAGGGAGTGAGAACAGGTGAGTCTAGAAGTGTAACTTTAAAAGGGACCACCGTACATTTGAACAAACAATTGTATTAAAGACGCTGCTAATGTCAGCCGTTGAGTGGACTAAAGGATCTCTTATGTAAAAATTTGGTAGTGATATCATAGATCTGATACTCTGTTAAGCTACCCTCAGAAGATTCTTCCTGTGAAATTCAAATTACGTCATTATCCTGCCAAGCGAAAGAGGCAGGCATGAGCAAGGACAAATTGAGAGGGGTAGGAGCCTCATCCTAGTGGGAAGTCTTGTTCTGACATCTTGGGAAAAGCTGTCTACAGTGTGAAGGTGTCAATTTCTTGCCCTGGTTTGCAGTTTCAGTGTCTCTAGGTATAGTGTTGAACATATTGGTGAGCTCTGAGTGGCCCGCACCTTAGGCATGAGTGTTTTCCCATGAAATATACATTGAGTTATCCATCTGTAGCTTATAGAGCTTCAGGAACAGAGCAGACTTTGTTCTTAGTGATTCCATGGTAGAAAATGGGATTGAAGAAAGTGGAAGAATTCACGGTCCACTCTAGTCTACAGGTGGATAATAAAAACTCAATAACAATGTACAAAGTGACAGTCTCCTAACAGTTGTACTATAGTTTTTTTTTTTTCAACACAATTTCTCTCCATAGGCATCTCTATTTCTACCAAAGATAATCCCAATAAGATAAATTTGTTTTCAAAATAAATTTATTTTCATCAGACTTGGCCTCATTCTTTTCATAACTGCAGCAAGAGTAGTGACTGACCACACAGACTTTTTTTTTTTTTTGACAGAGTCTTGCTTTGTTGCCCAGGCTGGAGTGCAGTGGCATGATCTCGGCTCACTGCAAGCTCTGCCTCCTGGGTTCATGCCATTCTCCTGCCTCAGCCTCCCGAGTAGCTGGGACTACAGGCGCCCGCCACCACGCCCGGCTAACTTTTTTGTATTTTTAGTAGAGACGGGGTTTCACTGTGTTAGCCAGGATGATCTCGATCTCCTGACCTTGTGATCCGCCTGCCTCCGCTTCTCAAAGTGCTGGGATTACAGGTGTGAGCCACCGTGCCCGGCCCACACAGACTTTTTTAAAGTTGCTTTGCTGGAAGTTTTTATAAGGAATCTCAGATTAAACTTTTAGAAGTTTAATTGACACTAGGAAGCCAAACCAAGGCTGACTTCAGACTTTGTTTGTAGTACCTATGGGTTTATTGCCTATGGGTTTATATCCTCAAATATGACATTCTAGTCAAAGTCTTGGTAATATAACCAATGTTTTCAAATGTATTCTGTTATACAAAGAGCAGATTTTTATTGAACTTGTGCAATAACTATATTACCATACAATATAAATATTCATGAATAGTTTCCCAAGTCTGGAGCGATCACATAGGGAGAAAATGTAAATGTCTCAATTTTTGTTCACAAAAGTGTATTTTATCAAATTGCTGTAAGCTGTGGATAGCTTAAAAGAAAAAAAGTTTCCTGAAATCTGGGAAACAAGACATTTAAAAATCAGCAAAATTTCAAATTAAAAATTATGAAAATATTATCCTCATTAGTTCATTTAGTCCCATGAAATTAATTATTTTCTCTGCTTGATCTTGGTGGACAGTTTCATGAAGCTGTCAGTTTGTTCGTTAAAGTTTTGGAAATTCTCAGACAGTGCAGTGGTATCAGAAACTTGTATTCAAGAGTACAGGTCAGAGTCTTGTCTTGTCTTTTCTATCTTTCTTTTTTTTTTTTTTGTGATGGATTCTTGCTCTGTTGCCAGGCTGGAGTGCAGTGGTGCGATCTGGGCTCACTGCAATCTCCACCTCCCAGGTTCAAGTGATTCTCCTGCCTCAGCGTCCCGAGTAACTGGGACTACAGGTGCACGCCACCAAGCCCAGCTCATTTTTGTATTTTTAGTAGAGATGGGGTTTCACCATGTTGGCTAGGATGGTCTCGATCTCTGGTCAGTCTTTTCTATAAATATCCTTGGTAAAGAAGCAATTTTAGACTGTAGTTGTTGCAAATGCTTTAAGGAAGAATCGAAACAACTATCTGTGAATGACAAAGATTTAAAATGAGTACGGTTAAAAATCTGATGATAATTTATTATAATAAGAACACAACTCACATAGAAATTTAGTTACTTCTGTGGCATATGACATTATGGCTGATAACCTATTAGATTTCTAGAATTTCTTATGTAACTTTTGGAACACATCAATAACATACTCATAAATATAACTTAGAGAAGGTTCAACATCACTAATGATTTGACAATGCTTCCCATATAATTTAACATATCAAATAAGGTGGCCTTTCCATTTAGCTTCTGTTTCTCAACTAGATTCCTAAGTTCCTGGTGGAGCCCATTAATGAACAGGGCCAACAAAGTGTAGGCCTACGTATGTTGAAAAACTCCATAGGCAATTCTTTTTTTTTTTTTTTTTTTTTGAGATGGAGTCTTGCTCTGTCGCCCAGGCTGGAGTGCAGTGGCACGATCTCAGCTCACTGCAATCTCCGCCTCCTAGGTTCAAGCGATTCTCCTGCCTCAGCCTTCTGAGTAACTGGAATTACAGGCATGTGCCACCATGCCCAGCTGATTTTTTTGTATTTTTAGTAGAGAGGGGGTTTCACCATGTTGGTCGGGCTGGTCTCAAACTCCTGATCCGCCCGCCTTGGCCTCCCATAGTGCTGGGATTATAGGCATGAGCCACTGTGCCCGGCCAGAAAAACTCCATAGGCAATTCTAATACTCCTAGCTGAAAGTCATGGGTTCAGCCCGAAGTCCTACCTATTTAGAACAGGGTTTCTCCATCCTGGCTACACATTAGTAGCATCTGGGGAGGCTTAAAAATTACGAATGCCTGGGTCCCACTCCAGACCCATAAATCAGAATTTATGGGTGGGACTTAAGTATCCATTTTATAAAATGTTTCTGAGTGATTCCAATGTGTAGCTATATTTTCCATCAGATTTCTCTGATTTCTTGTGACGTTCACTCCTTTCTATTTTGGTATTATGATTATTTTTCAGGTTTTGTCTCCTGCCATAGAATTAAGGACCTTGCCTTCTTCATTTCTGTATCTGTTATGAACACATGAATTGGTTATCAGGAAAAGGTTCTCAGCCATAGGCAGGTTGTGTCCCGAGCTTAAGACTCACGTGTTAATGCTACAGTCTTTGTTCTTCATGAGGTCAGAAGTTGCTTGTGATGAAGGGTGTGGGTAACTCCACAGTGCAGACGGTGGAAGGAGGTCACCCTGTTTGACATGTTTTTAGGTGTAACATTGGAACTAAGAATTCTATGTACATGTGGGGTGGAGAGGCAGGGATGTGTAGGGAGACAGATCTATTAGGATGATGGAATTATATAAGGGAGTGGTGGTAAAGGAAGTGAAAAAGATTAGTAAAGAGAAGAAATGTGAACTTATCTAACAGACCACAGTAGGCCCCTGTGTCTTCTTGAGTAGGCGAGTGAACTAGATTTCAGAAAGGTAATGAGGCAGTCATATGCAAGAAAGATTTCAAAGACTGGCAACAAGGGGTCAAGCAGGACTTTGAGCAGTTGTTGAGGTTTATGGGAATGGAGAGAATGACACAAGTGAGAGGTGTTAAAAAAGGACCAAGAGGCTTTGATAATGTATTGAATCTGGGAAACAAATGAGCAGAGGCTGGAGATAATTATGTCTGAGAGACAGTGGGGTACAGGGAGCATGCAGACCAGGGAAGAAGAGACCTGCAGGAATTAGTGCTGAGAAGCAGGAGCTTGGGGGTAGGAGGAGGAGATCCAGTCCCAGATACGGGTGAAGAAGTCCTTTCCCTCTCCCAAGCATGGCAGTCAGCACTGCAGGAAACAGAACAAGAGGAAAGGCCGTTATACCTACCGGTCTTCCTGAAATGCAGAAACTACACCAGGGCTGCTATATCAGAGCAACCCCAACCAGCACTCCAATCATGATGCCGACAGTGGCCCCAGCTGAGAGACCAGGAGAACTTCCAGATGCTGAATCGTCTGTCGTGGAAAGAAAAGAGAAAGAAGGAATGTGATGTCATTTTACAGTGGGGTGCCCCAGGTTCCAGCTCTTAGCATGAAGTAGTCTCTACTTGTTCCTTCGAGGAATGCATTAGTTTTGTGGGAAGGTTGCAACTTTTTCTCTCTCACTGCGTTTCTAGTTGGTGATCAGTCTTCTGTCAATTCCACCCTGGCCTTTCTGCACTCAGATATTTCTGAAGGCTTTGAAATTTGAGAAAGACTGATTGCTGTTTTTGCATGTCATTAGAACTTTCTATCTTTTCATGGTTGCATCTTTTTCTCAGTGTCTCAGTTGTGGTAGGCATAAATAAGAGTCTGTTAGGTCTCTATGGCAGGGACTTGATTGGCAGAAGGCCCAGGCTAGTGCATTCTGTATTTACTAAATCTGTTACACAGAGAACTCGCTTCTTATGGGCTCCCAACAGGGGAATGAAAAGCCCAGTTCTGGGGGACTCTGCTTCTCTCTCACGGGTGAGGGCTTGAGGACGCCCCACCAGCCTTGTGGAAACTCTGAGAACTGCATCACTATCTAAAACTCTCCTCTTTCTCCTTCTCAGGAATCAGATCTGCATCGTGGACTGAAGGCTCTCTTAGGCTCCTCCCACTTCTACTCCACTTTTCCTCGTGGTGATTTTCCCCAGTAAATTATCTTGCACCTCTAATTCCATCTTGGCTGAATCTCAGTGGATGAAAACTAACATACCAGGCTTGATTCTTTGCACTTAACTTTTTTTCTCTCCCCCATTTTTAGCCAGTAACCATGTCCTAGTGGGTTTCCATTTGGGGCTTAGCTCTCATCAGACAACTCAGGGTGATGATTAATGCTATGTTAGCTACTGTAAATGCTTTTCTGGCATCTCATTTGATCCACACAATAACCCTGTTGGGTAGGCATGATTTCCATTTTACAGATGAAATGATAGAGGCTTGGAGTGGTGAAAAAACTTATCCAAAGTCATATAATTAGTGAGAAGTGGGTCTAGGATTTGGCTCTAGAACTGCCTAACTTCAAGCTAATAATAACAGTGGTGATAATAGCAGCTAATATTTATGAAGTTTCCCTCTGTGTGTGGCATTTTGCTGAAGGCTTAATCGGATATTACATTAAATCTTTAAAACAATACTATTAAATAGTCACTCTTATTGCAATTTTCATTTTTCCCTCCATTTCCTGGTGATGAGAATTATTACAATTTTCAGTTGAAGAATTGAAGGCTCAGAGAAGTTAAGAATCTTGGGTGGGAAATTTAAAATGGTAAATACATTAAAAATAGAGATCTCAAATCAACAACCTAACTTTACAACTTCAGGATATAGGAAAAGAACCACCTCAAACCACAGATAGTACATGAAGGAAATCATAAGGATTAGAATTGAAATAAATAAAATGGAAAATTGAAAAACAATAGAAGGAATCAATGAAACCAAAAGTTGGTTCTTCAAAAAAGATCAACAAAATTGACAGTCATTTATTAGATTGATGAAGAAAAAAGAGAGAAGATTCAAATTACTAAAATCAGAAATGAAAATGGAGTCATGGTGGCTCACACATTTAATCCCAGCACCTTGGGAGACTTAAGCAGGAGGACTGCTTGAGGTCAGGAGGTTGACACCAGCCTAGGCAACATAGGGAGACACAGTCTGTACAAAATTTCTTAAAAAAAACTATCCAGGCATGGTGGCACATATCTGTAGTCCCAGCTTCTCAAGAGGCTGGGGTAGGAGATCACTTGAGCCTTGGAGGTTGAGGCTGCAGTAAGCTATGATGGCACCACGGCACTCTAGCTTGGTCTGGGCTGCAGAGTGAGACCTTGTCTCTTAAAAAAAAAGGGAAAAAAAAAAAAGAAAATGGAGATATTGCTGCCAATGCTACAAATTCTACAGAAATATTCAGGACTACAAGAATGCTATGAATAATTGTATGCCAACAAACTGTTGAATAACCTAGATGAAATGGACAAATTCCTGGAAACACAAAACAATTTAATAGACTTATAATTAGATAGAACCAATAAAAGCATTTGACAAAAATCACCATTCTTTCATAAGAAAAACACTCTAATTATGAATGGAAGGAAACCACCTCAGCATAATAAAGGCAACGTGTGAAAAGCCCAACGCTAACACGATACTCAATGGAGAAAGACTGAAAGCTTTCCCTGTAAGACTAGGAACAAGACAAGAATGCTTCCTTTTGCCATGTCTATTCAACATAGTATTAGAAGTCCTAGCCAGAGAAATTAGGCAAGAAAAAAAAAGACATCCAAATTGGAAAGAAGAAGTAAAATGATCTCTGTTCTCAGATAACTTGGACTTATATGTAGAAAACCCTGAAGATTAAAAAAACTTGTTAGAGTTAATAAATAAATTCAGTAATGTTGCAGGATACAAAATCAACATGCAAACATCAGTTGTACTTCTACACATTAACAATGAACAATCTAAAAGGAAATTAAGAAAAAATTTCCAATTCACATTAACATAAAATAGTATAAAATAGTTAGAAATAAGTTTAGAGGTGAAAGGATTGTACCCTGAAAACTATAAAACACTGCTGAAGGAAATTAAAGACAACATCAATAGATGGAAAGACATTTCTTTTTTCATGGATGGGAAGTCTCAATATTGTTAAGAGGGCAATACTACCCAAAGTGAGCTGCAGGTTCAATGCAATTCATACCAGAGTCCCAGTGACATTTTTTGCAGAAATAGAAAAACATATCCTAAAATTCATATGGAATCTCAGGACTCTAAATAGCCAAACAACCTGGAAAATAAAGAATGAAGCTAGAGGACTCACACTTCCTGATTTCAGCATTTGCTATAAAGGCACAGTAATCAATACAGTATGGTACTGGCATAAAGGAAGATATTGAAACCAAAGGAATAGAATATAGAGCCCAGAAAGAAATGCTTGCACATATGGCCAAATGATTTTTGATAAGGGTGCCAAGACCATTTAATGGGGAAAGGACAGTCTTTTCAACAAATGATACGGGGAAAGCTGAATATCCATGCATAAGAACAAGTTGAATCTTTGCCTGACAACATATATGAAAATGAACCTAAAATGATCGAAGACCTAAATGTAAGAGTGAAAAGTATAAAACTCTGAGAAGAAACCATATGGAAAAAAGCTTAATGACATTTAATTTCACAGTGATTTCTTGGTTATAACAACAAATATGCAACAAGAGAAAAAAACGGGTAAACTGGACTTCATGAAAACTAAAACCATGTTTTTTTTTTTTTGATGGAGTCTCGCCCTGGCTGGAGTGCAGTGGTGCGATCTCAGCTCACTGTAAGCTCTGCCTCCCGGGTTCATGCAATTCTCCTGCCTCAGCCTCCCGAGTAGCTGGGACTACAGGTGCCCACCACCACACCCAGCTAATTTTTTTGTATTTTTAGTAGAGACGGGGTTTCACTGTGTTAGCCAGGATGGTCTTGATCTCCTGACCTTGTGATTCACCTGCCTTGGCCTCCCAAAGTGCTGAGATTACAGGCCTGGCCACCGCACGGGGCCTCGAAAATTAAAAAATTTATATATGAAAGAACATTATCAAGAAAGTGAAAAGGCAATCTATGAAATGGGAAAAATATTTGCAAATCATATATCTGATAAGGGATTAATTTCCACAATATATAAAGAACTATCACAAATCAACAAACACAAAAATCCAAAATCCCAATTAATAAATGGACAAAGGACTAAAGTAGAGATTTCTCCTAGGAAGATATACAAATGGCCAACAAGCACATGCAAATATGCTCAGCATCACTAACACTTAGAGATATGCAAATCAAAGCCACAATGATACTCCGCCTCACACACATCGGGATGGCCACGAAACAATAAGTGTTTTCAAGGAGGTGGAGAAATTGGAACTCTAGTGCACTGCTGATAGAAATGTGAAATATTAGCTACTGTGGAAAATGGTGTGGTGGTTCCTCAAAAAATTAAATAAATAATTAACATTTGAGGCTGGGCATGGTGGCTCACGCCTGTAATCCCAGCACTTTGGGAGGCCAAGGTGGGCGGATCATGAGGTCAGGAGATCGAGACCATCCTGGCTAACACTGTGAAACCCCGTCTCTACTAAAAATAAAAATAAAAAATGTAGCCAGGCATGGTGGCAGGCACCTGTAGTCCCAGCTACTCGGGAGGCTGAGGCAGGAGAATGGCGTGAACACGGGAGGAGGAACCTGCAGTGAGCCGAGATTGCGCCACTGCACTCCAGCCTGGTTGACAGAGCGAGACTCCATCTCAAAAAAAAAAAAAAAAGAATTAACATTTG
Source organism: Symphalangus syndactylus (assembly GCF_028878055.3). Taxonomy (NCBI): domain Eukaryota; kingdom Metazoa; phylum Chordata; class Mammalia; order Primates; family Hylobatidae; genus Symphalangus; species Symphalangus syndactylus. The sequence continues at coordinate 20,719,743 of NC_072439.2, forward strand.
ATCCACCAGTTCCATTTCTGGACATACACCAAAAAGAACTGAAGGCAGTGATTTGAACAGATAATTGTACACTGACATTCACAGCAGCATTGCTCACAATAGCCAAAAGGTGGAAACAACTGAAAAGTCCATTGAAAGATAAGTGGATAGAAAAATGAGGTGTATCCGTACAATGGAATGTTCTTCAATCTTAACAAGGAAGAAAATTGTGATACATGGTGCAAAATGGACGAACCTTGAAGACATTACCCTAAGTGAAATAGGGCAGACACAAAAGGACAATTATTATATAATTCCATTTATGTAAGATCGTTAGAATAGTTGATTACCTAGAGACAGAAAGTAGAATGGAAGTTACCGGAGTTTAGGGGGAGAAGGAGTTACTGTTTATTGGGTACAGAGGTTTAGTATGGTAAGATGAAAAAGTTCTGGAAATGGATAGTGTGATGTGATGGTTAGACAAGAGTATAAAGAGACTTGATTTATTTTTTCCTTTTTTTTTTTGTGATACAGTCTCACTCTGTCACAATCTGGCGCAATCTCGGCTCACTGCAACCTCTGCCACCCAGGTTCGAGCGATTCTCCGGCCTCAGCCTCCAGAGTAGCTGGGATTACAGGCACCCACCACCATGCCTAGCTATTTTTTTTTTTTTCCTGTATCTTGAACTCCTGACCTCAGGTGATCCATTCCCTTTGGCCTCCCAAAGTGCTGGGATTACAGAGATGAGCCACCACACTGGGCAATATACTTGATTGATATTTATGCTGTTTCACTTAATTGTACACTTAGAAATGGTTAATGGTAAGTTTTATGTTAGATATATATAGTGGCTGGTAGTCTTACCCTCTCTATAAACACACACTTTTTGGCACTGCCTGTTCCCTCCCATGCAGAGCCCCTGTGGCTGAATCTCTCTATTTCTCCAAGTGTGTGTCACTCACTTTCCTCTGCTGTGTCCTCTGTGCTGTGTCCACGGTCCACAGCCTCATACAGCCGGTGACTTCAGAGCCAGGACACAGCTCAGGAGTCTGTCCCGAGGCTCCCTCTTTTCCCATTTCCCTGCAACCTGACCCAAGGGAGGCTCTGCTGTGGATTGGCAGCTTGATTTAGCCAGATTCAGAACAGGCCACCTGGACACCTTCTCCACATGCCCCAGTCCCACCCAAAGTGGAGCCAGGGCAGAGCCAGTCACCGGGTGAGCTGGGCGTAGAGCAGGGAGCAGAGTCTGAGCTGCTCCTGCCTCATCCAAGGGGCTTCCTCCTCTCATCTGGGGAAAAAGTGTGGGCTGGTTTCAAAGCCTCCTTGTTCCTTGTAGCTCATAGGGTATAGGTGAAAAAACACAAAGAGGTGACAGAAAGGGACATATTGGTGATAGGAGCAACTCGACCTTAAGGACCCTTCTTTCTCCTGGACTATGAAGTCTCTTTCACTATTGGGGGCCTTCTGGGGCTAAGGGAGCCCCCTCCCCATATTCCAGGCTGGACGCGAGGTCAGCCATGAGATATCAGAGAAGCCGGGGAGGAGAGAGTCAGCCGAGATGGAGTGAGGGGGCTCAGGATAGAATTTGAGATTTCCTTGTGCCCATGGAACACAGACTGGGAAATAAAATGTCTTCTTGGCTCTTTTGTGAGAACCAGATAGACTCCACCCCAGAACATGATGCCGATGCTCCAGGGAGCCACTTACCAGAGACCGTGATGCTCTTGACTATGGAATTATTGCGGCCAGTAGCCAAGTTAGAGACAAAACAGGCATAGGCCCCGTTATTATTTGACGTGATTTGGGAGATAAAGAGAACTTGTGTGTGTTGCTGCGGTATCCCATTGATACGCCAAGAATACTTCGGGGATGGGTTAGAGGCCGAGTGGCAGGAGAGGCTGAGGTTTGCTCCCGAATGGTAAGACGAGTCTGGGGGGGAAATGATGGGGGTGTCCGGGCCATCTGGAACAAAGAGAACAAAGCCACAGGTGATGTCATTAGAGGAAAGGGGAAGCTCCTGCTTGTAGAAGGGCCACAGTGTCCCTCTAAGTCCTGTCCCAATCCTGTGTTAAAAAGTCCAAACCAGCCAGGCGCAGTGGCTCACGCCTGTAATCCCAGCACTTTGGGAGGCCGAGGCGGGCAGATCAGGAGTTCGAGATCAGCCTGACCAACATGGTGAAACCCCGTTTCTACTAAAAATACAAAAAAAATTAGCTGGGCATGGTGGCACGTGTCTGTAATCCCAGTTACTCGGGAGGCTGAGGCAGGAGAATGGCGTGAACCCGGGAGGTGGAGCTTGCAGTGAGCCGAGATCGCGCCACTGCACTCCAGCCTGGGTGACAGAGCGAGACTCTGTCTCAAAAAAAAAAAAAAGTCCAAACCATAACCCTCATGTCCACTGAGTCTGGGTCTGAGACATTCACCTGTTTGTCCCATCATAGGCTGTGGACCCTGAGCCTCCCAGAACAGGAGCAGCCCCTCCCCTCCTATTCTTGGCCCAGGCTGAGGTTGCCCAAGTTTTCCTGGGGCAGGAAGTTATGGCCAGCCTGGGTGTCCAAGGGTGGGGGTCTGCCTCTTTGGACCTGAGGAGAACTGAGAGTCTGGCCTCTGGCTGTGTGGATTTGGGTTGGAAACCAGGGCCACAGAGGAACAGAAGATACTCACAGAAGACATTCAGGATGACTGGGTCACTGAAGTTCGCACTCACTGAGTTTTGGATTTCACATTCATAGGCTCCTGCGTCATTCCTTGTGACACTGAGTAGAGTGAGGGTCCTGTTGCCATTGGAGAGCTGCAGCCTGGGACTGACCGGGAGGCTCTGATTGTTTACCCACCACAGGTAGGTTGTGTCCTGAGCCTCAGGTTCACAGGTTAAGACTACAGCATCCTTGTCCTCTATGGGGTTGGAGTTGCTGCTGGTGATGTTGGGCTTGGGCAGCTCCGCTGTGCAGATAACAGAGAGAAGATTGCCCTGTGTGGCACTTCTGATTCCTCACAGGCATCTTTCAACCAGAGTTGGCAACTCCCACCCTTCAACCCACCTGAGTCCTTAAAGCCCACGGCAGGTGTGTGTATCACAAGACAGATGCACGATGATCTGAGGGTTCAGAGACTGTAAGCCCGGCTGCTTTGTGTGGGGGAAGCACAGACTTTCTCAAGTGTGAATTGGGCAGCAGCGTTGAGTTGTGGACAGACCCAGGACTGGGAGTCACAGCCCCCAGCACCTCCTTTGGTTCTTCCCTGATGGCTGACAGCCTGGCCAACCTGGGGACTTGTGGGTGCTGAATCCCGTTCAGCTGCACAGTCCCACACCACCCAACCATGGGGTGTTTTCTCTGAGCCTTTTGTTTCAAGGCTATCCTGGAGATGGGTGATGATGGGGATGGGTGTTTGAGCAGAAATAGCTCAGGAGACCAGGAGCAAGTCTAGAGGTGAGTTCAGGGGTCAGGCTGTGGGCCACAGGTGGGCAGCTCTGCCGAAGAGTTTGATGGGAACAGAGTTTCATTTTAGGAAGAAGAAAAGAGTTCTGTGGGTGGATGGTGATGATGGTAGCAGAATAATGGGAATATATTTAATACTACTAAACTGCATACATAGAAAGGTTAAAATGGTATCTTATGTTAGATATATATAGTGGCTGGTAGTCTTACCCTCTCTATAAATACACACTTTTTGGCACTGCCCCTTCCCTGCCATGCCAAGTCCCCATGGGTGAATCTCTGTGTGTCTCCAAGTGTGTGCCACTCACTGTCTTCTGTGCTGTGTCCCATGTCCTGTGCCCACAATCTTATACAGCCGGTGACTTCAGACTCCAGGATACAGCTCAGGAGTCTGCCCCGAGGCTCCCTCTCTTCTTATTTCCCTTCAGCCTGTCCCTGGGAAGGCTTGGCTTCAACTGGCAGCTTGACTTAGCCAGATTCAGGACAGGCCACCTGAGCACCTTCTCCGCTTGCCTGGGTCCCACCCCAGGTGAAGTCAGGGCAGGGCCAGTCACCGGGGGAGCCCGGAGTGGAGCCGGGAGCAGAGTCTGAGCTGCTCCTCCCTCATTCAAGGGGCGTCCTCCTCTCATTTGGGGAAAAAGTATGAGCTTGTTTCAAAGCCTCAGATGTTCCTTGTAGCTCATGGATTAGGTAAAAGAACACAAAGTGGTGTCAGAAAGGGACATATTGGTGACAGAGAGGAGCAACTTGGCCTTGAGGACCCTTCTTGCTTCCCCCTCTATGACGCCACTTCCACTACATAGGGCTCGGGGCTGAGGAAGCCCCCTCCCCACATTTCTCAGGGTGGACACAAGGTCAGCCATGAGAAATCAGAAAAACAAGGGGAGAGTGTCTGTAGAGACAAATTGGGAGTGCTCAGGATTGAATCTGGGATTGCTTGTGCCCATTGGATGCATACTGGGAAAGAAAATTTCTTCCTGGCTCTTTTCTGAAAGCCAGACAGATTCCACTCCAGAACCTATTGCTAATGGTCTAGGGATCCACTTACCAGAGACTGTGATTGTCTTGACTGCAGTCCTGTTGTGGCCACTGGCCGGGTTATTGGCATGGCAGGTATAGGGTCCGCTATTCTTCTCAGTGATGTTGGAGATAAAGAGCTCTTGTGTGTATTGCTGGAGGTTCCCATCAATCAGCCAAGAATACTGTGCAGGTGGGTTAGAGGCTGCGTGGCAGGAGAGGCTGAGGCTTACCCCTGGACGATAATAGGTGTATGAGGGGGAAATGGTGGGGCCGTCTGGGCCATCTGGAGCAAAGAGAATAGAGCCACAGGTGATGTCATCAGAGGGAAAGGGAAGCTCCTGGTCTGTGAAAGGGCCACAGTGTCCCCCTGAGCCAAGTCACAATCCTGAAGTCCCAACCAAACCTCTAGTGTATCCACTTAGCCAGAGTCTGAGACATTCATCTGTTTCTCCCATCACCAGCTGTGGAACCCGAGCGTTACAGGACAGGAGCAGCCCCTCCCCTCCTATTCTTGGTCAGGACTGGGCCTGCATGGATTTGCTGGGGGTAGGGCCAGCCTGGAAGTCCAGGGGTAAAGGTCTCTGTCCTTGGGCCTGAGAGGGACTGAGAGGCCTGGACTTTGGCTGTGTGGATTTGGGCTGGCAGCCTGGGCCACAGAGGAACAGAAGATACTCACAGAGGACATTCAGGGTGACTGGGTCACTGCGGTCAACACTTAATTCGTTCTGGATTCCACACTCATAGGGTCCTACATCATTCCTTGTGACACTGAGTAGAGTGAGGGTCCTGTTGTCATTGGACAGCTGCAGCCTGGGACTGACGGGGAGGCTCTGATTGTTTACCCACCACAGGTAGGTTGTGTTCTGAATCTCAGGTTCACAGGTTAAGGCTACAGCATCCTCATCCTCCACGGGGTTGGAGTTGTTGCTGGTGATGAAAGGTTTGGGTGGCTGTGCTGTGCAGATAACAGAGAGAAGATTGCCCTGTGTGGCACCTCTGATTCCTCCATAGGCATCTATCAATCAGAGTTGGCATCTCCCACCCCTCAGCCCAACTGAGTCCTTTAAAGCTCATGGCAGGTGTGTGTGCGTCACAAGACAGATGCACAATGATCTGAGGGCTCAGAGACCATGAGGCCAGATGTTTTGTGTGGGAGAAGCACAGACTTTCTCAAGTGTGAATTGGGCAGTAGTGTTGGGTTATGGACAGACACAGGGCTGGGGGTCACAGCTCCCAGCACTTCTGGTCCTTTCTTGACCAGCTGGCTGCCTGGCCCATTGAGGTTCACCTGGAATTGGAAGGAGCTGAGTTTCTTCCAGCTGCACAGTTCCACACCACCCAGCCAAGGTGTGTTTGCTCTGAGGCTTTGCTATTTAAGGACATCCTAGAGATAGGTGATGATGGGGATGGATGTTTGAGCAGAAATAGCGCAAGACTAGGAGCACGTCTAGAGGTGACAAGTCAGGGGTCAGACTGTGGGCCACAGGTGGGGCAGCTCTGCCCAGGAGTTTGATGGGAACAGTTTCATTTTGGGAGGAAGAAAAGCGTTCTGTGGGTAGATGGTGGTGATGGTAGCAGAACAAGGGGAATATATTTAATACCACTGAACTGCACGTGTAGAAAAGTTAAGATGGTAAGTCTATGTTAGATACGTACTGTTACCCTCTGTATAAATACACTATTTTTGGCACTGCCATTCCCTGCCATGCTGAGCCCCTGTGGTGAATCTCCTGATTTCTCCAAGTGTGGGTCACTTGCTGTCCCTTGTGCTGTGTCCCATGTGCTGTGCCCACAGCCTCATATAGCTGGTGACATCAGAGCCAGGACACAGCTCAGGAGTCTGCCCTGAGGCTCCCTCTCTTTCCATTTTCCTGCAGCCTGACTGGGACGAAGGGAAGCTTTGGTATTGATTGGCAGCTTGATTTAGCCGAATTCAGGACAGACCACCCGGGCTCCTTCTCCACACACCCGGTTCCCACCCAGGTGGAGTCAGGCAAGGCCAGTCACCCAGGGGAGCCCAGAGCAGAGCAGGGAGCAGTCTGAACTGTGTCTCCCTCACCCAAGGGGCTTCCTTCTCTCATTTGGGAAAAAAGTATGAGCTTGTTTCAAAGCCTTGAATGTTCCTTGCAGCTCATGGAGTGGGCAAAAGAACACAAAGAGGTGACAGAAAGGGACAGACTGGTGACAGAGAGAAGCAACTTGACCTTGAGAACCCTTGCTCCTTCCCGCTCTGTGAAGCTTCCTCCACTACACAGGGCTCTGGGGCTGAGGGAGCCTCCTCCCACATTCCAGGCTGGACCCGGGGTCAGCCATGAGAAATCAGAGACACACTGGGGAGGTTCAGTGGGAGAATCTTGGATTTGCTTGTGCCCACTGGACACAGGCTGGGATAGAAAATTTCTTCTTGGTTCTTCTTTGAAAACCAGACAGACTCCACCTCAAAACGTGATGTCAGTGTTTCGTGGATCCACTTACCAGAGACTGTGATCGTCGTGACTGTGGTCCTATTGAGGCCAGTGGCTGAGTTATGGGCTTGGCACGCATAGGATCCGCTATTATTCACAGTGATGTTGGGGATAAAGAGCTCTTGTGTGGATTGCTGGAACGTCCCATTGACAAACCAAGAGTACTGTGCAGGTGGGTTAGAGGCTGCGTGGCAGGAGAGGTTCAGATTTTCCCCTGATCTGTAAGATGTGTTTAGAGGGGAAATGGTGGGGGCATCCGGACCATCTGGAGCAAACAAAATAAAGCCACAGGTGATGTTGTCAGAGGGAAGTGGAAGTTCCTGGTCTATGGAAGGACCACAGTGTCCCTCTAAGCTGAACCACAATCCTAAAGTCTCAACCAAACCCCTCTTGTATCTACTGAGCCTGAGTCTGAGATATTCACCTGTTTCTCCCATCATAGGGTGTGGATCCTGAGCCTCCCAGGACAGGAGCAGCCCCTCCCCTCCTATTCTTGGTCAAGACTTGGTCTGCCCAGGTTTTTCTGGGGCAGAAAGTCACAGGCAGTCTGGATGTCCAGGGGTGAGGGTCTGTGTACTTGAACCCGAGAGGGACTGAGAAATCCTGCCTCTGGCCCTGTGGATTTGGGCTGGCAGCCTGGGCCAGAGAGGAGCAGAGATACTCACAGAGGACATTCAGGATGACTGCGTCACTGTGCCTGGCACTCACTGGGTTCTGGGTTTCACATTGATAGATTGCTGTGTCATTTCTTGTGACATTGAATAGAGTGAGGGTCCTGTTGCCATTGGAGAGCTGCAGCCTGGGACTGACCGGGAGGCTCTGATTGTTTACCCACCACAGGTAGGTTGTGTCCTGAGTCCCAGGTTCACAGGTTAAGGCCACAGCATCCTTGTCCTCCACGGGGTTGGAGTTGTTGCTGGTGATGGAGGGCTTGGGCAGCTCCGCTGTGCAGATAACAGAGAGAAGATTGCCCTGTGTGGCACCTTTGATTCCTCACAGGCATCTTTCAATCAGAGTTGGCACCTCCCACCTCTCAGCCCACCTGAGTCCTTAAAAGCCCAAGGTGGGTGTGTGTGTCACAAGACAGATGCATGATGATCTGAGAGCTCAGAGACTGTGAGGCTGCATGCTGGGTGTGGGAGAAGCACAGACTTTCTCAAGTGTGAACTGAGCAGCAGCGTTGGGCTGTGGACAGACACAGGACTGGGGGTTCACAGCTCCTGGTGCCTCTCCTGGTCCCTCCCTGACCAGCTGACTACCTGGCCCACTGTAGGGTCCTCACCTGGAACGTTCAAGTGCTGGGTCCCTTCCACCTTCCATCCTACTTTGTTTCCCTAGGTGTATTTTTTCTGTGGTTTCCCTTTGCAAGGACGTCTTAGAAATGGATGGTGATGGGTTTTCGCTTTGTGCTTAAACCCTGTACATATTGTGCAGCTTGGCCTGGGACTGGATGTTTCAGCAGAAATAACACAGGGGACACCAGAGGCAAGCCTGGAGGTCAGTTCAGTCATCAGGCAGTGGAGGCACAAGGTGGGGCAGTTTTTCCCGGGTGTTTGATGATGACTGACTTGAGCCAGAGTCCCCCTAAAGATAGAGTGGAGTCCAGGGAATGATCTAGAACTTGAGGTGACAGTCAGGAGCTGCCCAGATTTAACAGCAGAACCATATGTATGTTCTTTGTCTTTGGTCTTTTTTTTGTTTGTTTGTTTTTTGAGATGGAGTCTTGCTGTGTTGGCCAGGCACGATCTCGGTTCACTGCAACCTCTGCCTCCCGGGTTCAAGCAATTCTCCTGTCTCAGCCTCCCGAGTAGCTGGCACTGCAGGCGCCCACCACCATGCCCAGCTAAATTTTGTATTTTTAGTAGAGATGAGGTTTCACCATATTGGTCAGTCTGGTCTTGAACTTCTGACCTCAGGTGATCCGCCCACCTCGGCCTCCCAAAGTGCTGGGATTACAGGCATGAGCCCCTGAGCCCGGCCTGTCTTTGGTCTTTAATGCCTCTTCTCCCCTTGCCGAGGGCAGGCGAGGATGCTGTGGATCTCTCCATAAATACACGTGGACCTCTCCATAAATACACGTGGACATTTGCAAATGCAGAACTGACTGGTGGAAAAGGGGGAGCATGAACTGCTGGAAATCTGGCCCTCAAGGACCATGTGTGTTTGACAGTTATGAGACAGAACTTTGAGAAGAAGTTTCGCAATTATTTTCTCCCATTGGACATTATGCTAAGTGAAATAAGCCACTCACAGGGCAGATACTGTAGGATTCCACCTATATGAGGTCCTTAGAGTAGTCACACTTGTGGAATCAGAGAGTAGAATGGTGGTTGTCAGGGCTTGGGAGTGGGGGGAATGGAGAGTTGTTCATGGGTCTGCAGTTTCAGTTATGCACGATGAGGAGGTTCTAGGGATCTGCTCTTCAGCTTGGTGCCTATAGTTCATACAGATTGAGTATCTCTTATGCGTAAGGCTTAGGACTAAAAGTGTTTTGGATTTCTGACTGTTTTTGAGTTTTGAATATTTGCAGTAGACTTAGCAGTTTAGCATCCCAAATCTGAAAATATGGAATCCAGAGTGCTCCAGTGAGCTTTTCTTTTTTCTTTTCTTTTCTTTCTTTTTCTTTTTTTTTTTTCTGAGATGGAGTCTCGCTCTGTTGCCAGGCTGGAGTGCAGTTGCACGATCTCGGCTCACTGCAACCTCTGCCTCCCGGGTTCAAGTGATTCTCCTGCCTCAGCCTCCAAAGTAGCTGAGACTATAGGCGTGTGCCACCACGCCCAGCTAATTTTTGTATTTTTAGTAGAGACTGGGTTTCACCATGTTGGCCAGGATGGTCTTGATCTCTTGACTTCGTGATCCGCCTGCCTTGGCATCCCGAAGCGCTGGGATTACAGGCGTGAGCCACTGTGCCTGGCCTTCAGTGAGCATTTCTTTTGAGAATCATGTCAGTGGTCAAGAAATGTTGGATTTTGGAGCATTTCAGATTTTGGATTTTCGGATTTGGGATACTCAACCTGTAATACTACAATTTGCCCTTAAAAATTTGTCAGGAGTTTAGATCTCATGTTATTTTCTGACTATAGTTAAAAAAAGTGAAAGACATTTGGGGGAAACATTCAATTTTTTCCATAAGTGGAAATTCTTATTAATGGCCTAAAGATCTAAGATCAATTGCTGGAAGTAGTACTTCTTTTAATATTATACTAAGGTTTAGGCCTGCTCTGAATTCCAGAGGGATCACATTATGCTCAAAGGAAGATGCCGAAGGTGGTTTGAAATCAGTGACTCCCTGAATAGAGAGAGGGATGTGAGTCCTGTTAAGAGGACAGAACTGGTCAGAGAGGAACTCTTAGGTGGGTCAATTACATAAAGGGAGAAATGATGCCAAATTAGGAGAAGCGATGTGTGTGATGTCAGTAAATTTAGAAAGCGCTCTCTGCCCCTAGTTCCTGTGCAGAGTTAGGCAAAAAGAGGAGAAGCCTCAAAACAGGCATGTGAAAGATTTTCTTCCTCTCCTATCAACCTCAGAAAACACAACTAGAGTTTAAGTTTGTATAACTGGGCAGAGTCTAAGTGAGACTCCAGTGGCTGGTTCACGTCTCAGTCCAAGGGACTCCACCTTATGACAATGGCATCATCATGAGGACACAGGTGTATGTGGAATGGGCAGCAAACCCATCAGACAGCACCTGCCTGGCCAGCTCCACCTGAGGGAGGTCCCAGGATCCACTGAAGGATGTGAGCCCCACACCAGGATGAAGATGGGGTAGGTAGTGAAATGGGTGAAATCAGCATGTGGGCTTTGGGCACTGCAGACCTGTCCTGCCTCTGACCCCCTGGTGAGTCAGTGTAGGGAGTGGGTGGAGGAGTTGCTCATCCCTGTCCTACTGCCTGTTCCGTGTGTTGACCTCATGGAGGTAAAGAGCCCTGGGCGGGTACACAGCGGAAGCTCATTCTCCTGGTGACCTGTTGACGTTGGCTTGTGATGGAGCCTGGCAGGGGCGGCTGCTCCAGCTGATTTCTGTGCCTTCCCTATTGCCTGGGAAGTGGGCCAGGACACAGTGTGAGTGGCAAGAAAACAGCACAGCCAGCCTTGTTCAAGGGAGTGTCTGGGGAAGGCCTAAGAGTGGAGGAAGATGTTCAGGGATGGGCATCTCAGCTGGAATGAAGAGGGAGGAAGACGAGGAACATGGAGGAAGAGAAGAGAGTCAGAAATGCCCATGGCAATGAGCCATGCGGGGTATAGTGACCTCAGAGACCCCAGGACCAGGAGTCCCTTGGCTGTCCCGACCAGGACCAGGGAGCCTTGAAAACCCTCCCATGGCCAAGGAACCCCAGAGTCACATGAGATAGGGTGGCTTTTGGGACAGGGAGTCAGAGGAATTGTACATGGATCTTAGCCCCTGATGGACAGGGAACAGCTGTGGTCAGAACCTCCTAGGATTCTGCATCCAGGATCCAATCTCTGTAGAGGTTATGGATCATTCCTTCAATCATTCCCTCCTTTATGAGAGAGCTACTGAGCAAGCGTGTGTCTCACTTTGGGCCTCTGTTGGCGCAGGGTGTGAGTGGGGAGAGAAAGCAAAGCCCTTTCCTTTATCCTCCCATGGGAGTGACACTGACACATCGGGAAACACAGGATTCGCGGTCCAGTGAGGGGGCTGTGGATCTCAGGGAGAGGCCTGGGCAATCCCGGCACTGACCCTGACTGTTGAGGTGATTTAGTTCTAGAGTAAAACTGATTAGTTCTCCATTTATTTCTCACTCTCCAGACCAGAATCTCCACTTCTGAGCTGTGGACGCCCAAGACAAAAGGCAGCAAGCCCATGACTGGTCTCAGATGCAGATGCCTAAGAACAAACAGCCCCACCCACCCCCGGTTGAGGAGAGGAGGGGGCTGTGGCTACAGACAGACCTCACGTGACTTCAATCTGACACCTATGGCCTGTGTGACCCTTGTTAGTGACTGTCTCCCTGTGCCTCAATTTCCTTTCAATAAGTAGGATAAGTGCTATTTGGCTGTGAGGTTGTTTGTGAATTAACCTCAAAATATTTACAATTACTTGATCTCAGCTCTGCACAGAGGAACTGCTCAAATGAACAGCATTTATGTTTATTTGCCTCCAAGAGAGAAGGCCCTGGGCCTGATCCCTGGTGGACAAGGAGCTGCCAGGAGCATCTTCTCTCCTCTGTCCCTCCTCCTGGGGAAACTGAACTTCCCATGGAGTTACCTATGTCCCCAGGGCAATGGGCTGATGCCCTAGTAACCTTGTCTGTCTACCCTCCCCACATTGAGTCTCAAGTAAAGGACAAGGCTCTGTCCTTGTCCAAATGAGACTCTGGGGACAAGGAACAGGTGTGGCCAGAAACTCCGATTCTGCATCCAGAATCCATTTCCAGGAGCCACGGCCCTTGGACAGCTGCTAAGTTCTTGCTCCCAGTTAGCCTTGCCCAGGAGGCGACAACACAGCCCTGGCACAGGCTCCCCTGAGTCACCTGGAGCCAGGAGCCCTGGGGCTGAGCTTCTCTGTGAAGATCCCAGGGGTCCCTCAGGCCAGGCCCTGATGCAGCTCTCCAGGGTCTTTCCCAGGGTCAGGTTTATGGGGAGGGCACGGGGTGCTTGGCTGAGACTGACCTCCCCACGCTGAGTCCCCGCATCAGACCGTCCTTCCTGTGCAGTGAGTGTCTGCAGGGTCTGGATGCCGGAAAGGAATTCTGATCTGTTGAAGTTTGTCTCTTCTGTGTGTGTCCTGCACTAAATGCCCAAGCCCTAACACGGCGCGTAATGCAGAGGGGGTCACAGGCACAGCCCAGGCCTGATAATCCCATGTGTGGGAAGTAGAACTAACCCCCCAGCACCCAGAGGTCATGGGGAATCACTCACGGTATACCCGGAACCGGCCAGTTGCTTCTTCATTCACAAGATCTGAATTTATGACTTGTAGAGTGTAGAAGCCTGTGTCATTCTGGGTGACGTTCTGGATCAGCAGGGATGCATTGGGGTATACTGTCTCTCGACTGCTGTATGCGGGCCCTGGGGTAGCTTGTGCAGTTCTTATTGCATATGCTACAATTAGATGGTTGCCATCTACTCTTTCTCCTTTGTACCAGGTGTAGCCAATACGATTCTGGGGCAGATTGTGGACGAGTAGAAGAACCTCCTTCCCCTCTGCGACACTGAATGGCGTGGATTCAATAGTGAGCTGGGCAGTGGTGGGCGGGTTCCAGAAGGTTAGAAGTGAGGCTAGGAGAGAGGAGAGAGCATCGGTCAATGTTGGGACGTATGAATTAGGGTGGAAAAACGGGGCCTTGGGCCCTGAGCAGATCTCTTCATCCCCCAACCCTGGAGTGAGTGTGTGTGTGTGTGTGTCCTACTGGGTCAAGGTCAGCAGTGTGACTCCTATTTCCTTAGCACCTCCGACCTTGGCATTTCCCTGTGTGGAATCCACTTTTCCAGGGGTCTGCAAGGCTCCTTCCCCACGGCCCTCAGGTCCTGCTCACATCAGGGCATTCTTGGGAGATCCCTTCCCTGACACCCCCTCTAGAGACCCTGGGTCTTCCTTTCCTGACATTTCCCTGCTCTGTTCCCTCCAGGGCTCTTGTCAACACCTGACCTCACATTCTAGATCTCTTTGCATGTCTGTCTTCCTCCCCATGACAGCATGAGCTTCATGAGGGCAGGGATTTGTGTGATCTTGGTTGCACCCCAGTGCCTGGGACAGGCTGCAGATTCCTGTAGATGAGTTCATGAGCGTTCCCAGGGCCCTCCACGGCCTGGGGTTTATTTTCCAATGTCCGCGGCAGGCGGATGAGGACAGTGTTTCATGCCCTGGTTATGTTTTTATTTTAAGTGTCATCTGATGCAGTTATTATGATTTTTAAAAATGTAGTGGCCAGTGACAATTAACTAGGAAAATAGAACACTTGAGGTTTTCCTGCCCCTTTCCAATTCCAATTCAATTTGATTTTTCTGGTGTGACTCCTGTCCCTCTCTGATGTCCTCTTCCCTATTCAGGCTCCAACAGGAGCCCTCTGTCCGTCTCAGAGCCCTGTCCTCCCCAGGAGACCCCAGGCAGTCTCTGTGCTCCCTCCTCCCACCCTTTCCCAGGTTGTCCTCCCCTCACCTGTGAGCAGGAGCCTCTGCCAGGGGATGCACCATCTGTGGGGAGGGGCCGAGGGAGACTCCATGTTCTCTGCTGTCTGCTTTGTCCTCCTCGGTGGAGAAGAGCTTGAGTTTCAGGAACGCTTTTGTCAGGGCTGCTGTGACTGTCTGGTCTGCTGTCCTTCCTCCCTCTGCCCTGAGTCTCATCCTAGGGCAGGAGTACTTCTCAGCATCACGTGGGTCATGGGTGTGGTCTTTATTCAGGTGTCCTCTGTCCCCTCCCCTCTCATTTCTGCCTCTTTTGTCCCTCCTCCTTTTTCCCTTCTACTTTCAGTTTCCCAGACAAAGCTTTTCGGCAAGGTGGATGGACCCCCATCCCCTGGGAGGACAATCTGCCTTCCCCAGTGCTGACCTCTGCTGTGTTCTGTCCTTAGGTCTGTCACACCAGGGGGATTATTTTCCTTTGTGACAGAGAAACCCAGCTGGGCCCCGGGTCTCCTCATGCTCTCCAGTGCTCTGGGAAGGTGGGATGATGCCCAATAGGAAGGTGACAGAGGTGGCTCTGGGGGCTAGAAAACGGCTCACTGGGTGGTGGCTGGGAAGGGACTAGCCCTCTGTCTCCAGTACCACCAACCCCGCCACTGACCCAGCGATGGAGACCCAGGCCCAGAGATCTCAGGAGTCCCCAGCTCCTGCATGTGGAGGGGGAGGTGTCTTGTGTGTCCTGGAAAGAGAGGACTGTGGTGGAGGGAGGTGGGTGGCTCTGGGCTCTGCTGTCCTTGGGGAAGGCTCCAGGGGGACCCTCCCTCTCCATGTCTGTTGGCTGAGCTGTGGCTCAAGGCCTGTCCATGTTCTCCCTGACTGTCCTGGGTGGTCTCTGTCCTCTGCGAGGCTGACTGTCCTGTGATCACCCCACCTTCCCCATGGTGGTACCAGGAGGGAGTCGGGAGTTGCACGGGGACCACTGGCAGAACAGGGTCCTCATAGGACCCAGAAAGGAACAGAGCAGGTACGTGGGAGAGATCAGAAGGGTCTGTTGGAGCAAGGGATGGAAACCAGGCTCCACCTCCACTTCCTTAGCAAAGCCAGGTTTCTGTCCCGGGGCATCTGTTTCCTGAGTGATGTCTGTGTGCAATGTCGCCCCCTGGAGGGCAAGAGGAGACCTGCGGCCTTGTCTGGAGCTGCCCTAGGGATGCTGACCGGGGTCCACGTGGTGTGAGCTGACCCTGAACTCTGGATTAGGCTGCAGGGTCAGGCCGGCCCAGGTTCTATTCCCTGCAGGCCTCTGTCCTCCCTTCTGAAGCTCTGGGGGTTGAGGCCTCGTTCCTGGGGCAGCCGCGGGCACTTGCTGGCCTCCTCCCGTGCTGGTGCCAGTGCCCCTGTGTCCACATGAACAGACTCTGACTGCTGGGGGCCACACGGAGGTGATATGCTTCTTTTTAGAGATCTCCCACACATCTAACCAGTATTTATGGAGCATCTGTTCCGTGTCAGGCACTGGGCTGGGCCCTGGGATTCCACACAGAGCAGGACAGACGTGGCCCCGTCACAGAGTTTTCCTGTAACAGGGTGACAGGCGCTCAGTGAACTTCGTGGGACTGAGGAGTTAATGGTAATGACAGGGCTGTGAGGTGACAGCATAGGGGGCGTCGGAGCCTGTGAGAGACTGAGCTGTCCTGGAGATCACAGGGAGATGCCCTTTCAGGTGTGGGGGACAGGAGCTGCCTGCAAAGGGAGAGGCCTCAGGTGGGCGGCCGCCAGGCTGCAGGGAGGAGCTGACAGAGTCCGTGTGAGGAGCTCGGAGGGCGAGGAGGACGTGGGCCGAGGTGACCCGGGTGAGGGTGGACCCTGCTGGGCTGTGGGCCCGGCTGAGGGAGGTCAGCAACCCCTGGGGAGGCTCCAAGGTGGGAGGAACTCTGCCGCCCTCTGGTGGACGGGGAGGGAAGTGGGGACAGCAGCGGCCCCAGACCAGGCTGTTTTACTCAACACTGATCTCTAGACATTGAACACGGGTCATGCACATGTTATGCCAACGTGCTACCAGGTTTCAGCTCGGTGAGCCCCAGTCTCTGTGGCTCCAAGTGTACTGTCCTCCCTCTTTCACAATCGGATGTCCTCAGATGCAGATTTTTGTCACCTTTTGTGACTTTGTTTTTGTCTGCAGGAGGCTGCACTGTGCATGCTCCCAGGGGCAGTGATGTCTGGGGCTGAGCGCTGTCCGGGGATCTGGGAGTAGAAGATTGTATTAGTCTGTCCTCACATTGCTATAAAGAAATACCTGAG
Organism: Symphalangus syndactylus; assembly: GCF_028878055.3. NCBI lineage: Eukaryota > Metazoa > Chordata > Mammalia > Primates > Hylobatidae > Symphalangus > Symphalangus syndactylus. The sequence continues at coordinate 20,736,033 of NC_072439.2, forward strand.
ACTGGGTAATTTATAAAGAAAAGAGGTTTAATTCGCTCATCATTCTGCAGTTGTACAGGAAGCATAGTGGCTTCTGCTCCTGGGGAGGCCTCAGGAAACTTACAATCATTCTGGATGGTGAAGGGGAAACAGGAACGTCTTACATGGCAGAGCATGAGTAAGAGAGACACAGAGAGGGGAGAGGTGCAACACACTTTTAAACAACCAGATCATGTGAGATCTCTATCGCAGAAACAGCATCAAAGCAGAAAATCCACCCGCATTATCCAATCATTTCTCACAAGGCCCACCTCCAACATTGGGGTTTACAATTTGACGTGAGACTTGGGTGGGGACATAGATCCAAATCATATTAGAGAGGGAGGGGCATGAGGAGAAGGTGAATGTCGGGGGAGCAGAGAGGAGCAGGGACAAGTCAACCTCACTTCTCACTCCCTGGGGACCAGAAAAGGGGAGCCCGACTCTGGGGGCACAGCACCACACACTCTGTGTGTCCCTGCATCAGGGGAGGTGGGAGCTGCTTCCCTGTTCATGGGACCTGGCCTCACCTGCTGAGATGTCTTCACGCTTACAGTCCCACCCTGGGCTGCAGCCCCACAGAGCCTGTGTCCTCCTCTCCTCTCCTGCCCATTCCTGGGTTTTTCTTCCTTCACCATCTTCTCCCATCTGTGGCTTCACCTGCTCCCGTTCCAGGCAGCTGTCCCTGGATCATTGCCCTGTCACCATCTCTGGGCTCACTGACCTCTGCCATTTGTTCTGAGACCTGAGCCCTGAGCCCTGTGAGGGAGGATGAGTGAAGTGGGGTGGGCGCTGTCCAAGGTGCTGCCCTCTCTGGACAGCTTGAGTGAGGGACCCTGATGTGTCACCAGGGAGGAGGCTCTCGGAGGGAGCTGTGTCAGGGATGCCTGGATCAGGGGGAGGGGGCACGTACGCCAGGGTGAGCTGGACCTGTGGACTGCAGGGACCCTGCTCTGTGTCATCCATCAGCTCCTCCAGCCCCATCTTCCTCTCTGTAGCTGATTCTCTGGTGTGATCCCTGAGCCCACTCTAGAGTCCTCCTCACAATGCCTGTTGGTCAGGGCTGTGTGTGGAGACCTAATGGGGGGGGTCTCGTGTGCTCACGAGTGCCCCGGGGACAGGCTTCATGACCTCCCTTGTCCCAACCCCACAACAAGATCTGGACAGTGGGCCGGGTCAGATAAGGTCAGAATCCATGAGAAGGGTGTGTATCCTGGCAGTGCTGAGGTTTGTTCCCCCAGCTTAACTCTCAGTCTCTTTGCAGGTACATTTATGTTGTGCACCTGCAGTTGGCTGGGAAGCCTCATGTCCTTAAATCCTTGGTTATTCCTGTGCAGAAGGTCACGAAGGGCCTGTACATGGATACAATGAGGACTATCTGATTAGGATGGGTGTATTTCACACGGTGGGCTTTCCCTCTCCCAGTGTTTCTTAGATGTAGTCAAATACATAAGATAAAATATGCCACATTAATCATGTTAAGTGTACAATTAAATGCCATTAGTTACATTCACAATATTCTACATCCTCACCACTATATTTTTTTTTCCAGAAAATTTTCGTCATCTCACATAGAAACTTCAAACTATTAATCATTAACGCTCCACCTTCCCCTGCCCCTAGTCCTTGGTAGCCACTGATGCTATCTCTCTCTTTTTTTTTTTTTTTTTTTTTGAGACAGAGTCTCATTCTGTCACCCAGGCTGGAGTGCAGTGGTGTGATCTCGGCTCACTGCAACCTCCGCCTTCCGGGTTCAAGCAATTCTCCTGCCTCGGCCTCCCAGAGGCACCTAGGTGACCTAACTCTTAAGAGCCTTGGGCCTGCAGGTGGGTGTCCTAGGCACAAATGGTGCCCACTGGACTGGAGGAAGGTGAGAGGCCATGGGTATTCCATGTCTTCTCCCAGCTTCCCAGCTCCTGGGTTGGTGCTGTCCTGCAGTAGGCAGGGGGTAGATGGGCATGGCTGCACATTAGTCTGGAAAGCATGTCATCCTCTCAGGCATTGTCACTGCAGAAGGAGGATTCTGTTGACAGGCCCGATATGGGCACATGGGAGAGACCACCCTGTTCTCATCAGGGGCTTACACACTGGTGTTCCCGCTCCTGGTGCTGCCTCCTGCTCTCCCTGCCCTGGCCCTCAAGGAAGAGTGGCTCCTGGTCAAAGCTCCATCTCTCTCTCTGAGGCTTCAGCATGGTCTCACTGGTGCAGGGGTCTGGGTGAACCTCAGAGAGAGAGGCTCTGAAGAGCTGGGCACCTGCTGGGGATGCAGAAAGGTCCCCACTATGCTTAGGGGGAGTAATCCTGAGGGTCCCAAGTCTCCTCACCACTGCCAGGTGCCAAGAAACTCCCAGCAAATTGGGGCTGCCTTGTGGCAAAGCACCTCCAAGCCTCGCTGCCTGCCATGTGCAGTGATTGGTGGATCCCAGTTAGGGGCATCTTGGCAGCTGGTCACAGATTCAGGGCTGGACCTGGTGCTCACAGTCCATACATGTTGTAGACCCCAGGGAGGGTTCTGTGGCGTGGTTTTGGATGTTCACGGGTATCTGCCCTGGAGGAGTGGGCAGTAATTTGACTTCCAGAAGTTCCTGACATCTGCAGATCCGGGCGCCAGCCAAGTGTTCAAGGTTCCAGTGACCATTGGTGTGAGGGCACAAGGTAAGCATCAGGGCACCGGTGAGGCTCACCACCCTCCAGGCTGGTGCCCCTGGGAACAGGAGCAACATTCTGGGAACACAGCTCTACTGAGCAAGGTTAAGCTCCCTAGCCCCCTATTTTGACCAGGGAAGCTCAGCCCTCTGCTCTTCGTGGGGCTGGTTGCAGACAGCTAACTTTGGGGAGGGGGCCCAGGAGCTGCCTTTAGTTTTGCGTTTAAGATTTAAAGGGATAAAGGACAATACATTCTGCCAGGGAACAAAAATTACAGGCAGCATATTGACTGAAGGGCACTCCTGTCATCACTGCAATACACATGGAATGTTTTTTCTAAGAAAAAAATATCTGATTTAGCTTTACCAGCAACTGTGATCCATGTTTTATTATTCTAGTTTACTGTTAATGTAACTTTTGTAGTTTTAGCACTGGTAATAATTTTATGTGGGCTCTCTTAGGATTTAGACTTTCATTCATTCACATAAAGGTCTTCTTCTCTCTGAATAGTAATGCAGTTTCTCTTTTTCTATTTCCTCTGCTTATTCCTGTATACAGAATAGAGTCACATTTCCCCCAAGAGGTGGAAAGCATCTGACTACCAGAAAAAGGGTCCAAATGCTGCTGGTAATGGTGATGGGGCCACAGGTGGAGGTAATTCAAAGAGGTGTGAGGAAAACTTATCTTGAGAAACTTCTCCTCAAAAATCACATGCAGAAGGCACCTCTTAGGCCTATCACATTGTTGAAATGGATAAGGGACAGAAATAGAGGTCAGTAATTAGAGGATCAAATCCAAGAGTGGGCAACTGATTCTTCCCAGTGTCTAAGAGGTGGATGAGTGAATGGTGAGAATGTTAAAAACACCCTTCCTCTCTTCCTCCTAATGAGGGAGCACCCAAAGCTCTCAGGAATCAGAGAGGTCCCAGGGCTGGGGAAGCAGGGCAGTGTCACCATACAGGGGCTGGGAGTGAGACACCAACACCATCCAGTCAGTGATTGCATTTACTTAGGGGGATAGATTCTTCTTTAAGGAATGATCTAAAAGTATCAGAATTTGAACATAAAGAGAAAAAAGAGCATAAAGCATTTCTAGCCTAGATTTTTCCTCTTAATAAAACATGTTTTCTAATGACAGATGTGGCTATGTTCATGGCTGAGATGTCTCCTAGATGGCGAGAGCGTCAAAGTGGACTGTCCACTGCCTTAGGCTGTGGGCTCACGTCATACATTTCTGTTTCCAAAGTCTACAGAATTCCCCACAACCCGCTTTGAAATGTAACCAGTGAGTGTCATTCCAGTTGTGGCTACAGGCCCTTGGAAAACCCACCCTGCTCCTGCTGTGAGGTACAGGCAGCCACGTGGCATCAACTCTAAACACTCTAAATGTATCTTCTCCTGGGACATCAAACTGCTGATTAAGTAAAACTCTTTCGGAAAGATATTGAAGTCTCCAGTTTCTACCCCTCTCACACTTGTGATTCTTCTCCCAAGAGGTGAAGGATTTCGCTGATGAGTCACTTTTAGAGACTGACGTAGATCAGTGATTCTGCCAGAGGCAATTTTGCTCTCCAGGGGACATTTGGCAAAGTCTGGAGATGCTGTTGGTTGTTAGAGCTTGGGGAGGGAGTCCTGCTGGCATTCAGTGGGTGGAGTCCCCAGATGGTGCTGAACCCCTACAACTTACAGAACCCCACTAGCACGACCACCCCAAATGTCAATGCTGAGGAGTGGAGAGCTCTGCCATACCCTCCCCCGGCCTCCCTGGGGCTTCCCCTTACCTGCTCCTCCCATCTCTCCCGACCACTCCCCTACCTCAGCCCCCTCTTTGCACCTCAGTCCTCTCCACCTGAGCCTTAGTCCAAGGCCAGCCCTGATCTCTCAACTCTCCTGGCCCCTTTTTGCTCATTAACAGGAGGCGCCCACTAGAGGACACCGTCGCCCTTCCTGGAGCTCACATCCTCCCTTTCCTTCCTGAGACAAATGTGGCTACTTTTACTGCCACAATCCCAGCCCTCCGCACTCTAGATTTGCTCAGGGGGCAGCTCCTGGACAGGCATCAGGGACTCAAGGGAAGACCCTCAATCTGGAGATTGTGGTGGCATGGACTGGAGACCTGGAGCCACCCCAGGGCTCACGTCATTGGGGAAGGGCTGGGTTCAGTCACGGGAGCTACACACTCAGCGTCCAGATGCCCCTGCTCTGTGTGGGCACTGGGGACATGGCCGTACGTCTGTGTCCCTAAAGGTTCTCTCACTCAGGATCTGTGTCCAAGGGCCTTAGCTGGGCTGCTGTGGAACCGTCCACACTGGGCCTTTCCCAGTGGGGGAATGAGTCCTCCCTGGGATTTCAAGAAGGGCCCTCGGCTGAAAGAATCAGGAGGGATGTGGCAGCCTCTAGGGTGCAGGTTCCCCTCAGGAACAGAGGGGACCAGTGGCCTCTAGGCCAATCCATCACCCCCAGAGTCAGTCCCCTGGGCATGGGGGGATGTGTGATCCTCCCGACCCCACCTCTGTAGGACCCCGTTGCTGGGTGGTCTTTGGGAACGTGACCTCCACTCCTTGCAATGCAGGAGAGGGACCCCAGAGGCCCTTTTGTGTGGAGTGAGATAGGAAGGATGCACGTTAGGGCAGGAGTTGTGTCCTTAGAGGCAGGGGCTGTGAGTGGATGGGCAGCGGGGAGGTGCACAGCCCGTCCAGTGCTGCAGGCTACATCAGGGATGGGAGCATTTCCTTAGAGCACTCAGCCTTGTCCAGAACATTCCAGAACTTCCCACTTCAGTGCTTCTTTCCCACTGAGGCTCCTCAGGTCTGTCCCTGAACTCTCAGCCGAGCCTCCCGACCCGTCTGAAGCTCTGAGCCCTGTGTCACCCTCTGTCCCCGTTGTCTTGTGCAGCTCTGTGGGACGCCCAGCTCTCTTGACACCCCTAGTCTTCAGAATGGAGGCCAAGTCCTGCCTTCGTGTCAGTCATGGGGCCACCTCTAGGCTCCCTTGCCCTGACCATCAGTCACCCCCAGGACGGGTGGCAGTTGAGCTGAAGGGAGTAGCAGGGACAGATGTCAGCCACCCTGTGCACCTGCAAGTCAGAGTGGGGGCATGGGAAGACCCCAGGAGTGACTGAACTTCCTGATTTAGAGGGTGCTAGCTTGTGCTTAGGGAATTTGAGATAGTAGAAAAAGTAGGGTTATTTCCTATTTTGTAGGCACAGTAGTTTAAGTTTGGAATCACAGATTCCCCTTGGATGTCACTGTCAACCTCAGTCCCACCCATTGGGGCATGAAATTTGGAATCCACACCCTGGCCCAGGGCAGGCATGGGGGCTCCTGTGTCTGTGCAGCTGCTGCAGGAAGATGTGCTCTCTGTTGGGAACAGTGCTGTTGCCTCCCTGGAGGGCAGGACCCAGCTCCCTGCAGCCCCCTCCCTGGAGGCCCCACCCTCTCTAAGTCTCCCCTCTGCCTAGCCGCATCTCAGCCCTCACAGGGTCTCTGAGCTGATGGGGCCCAGGGCACTGCATGGGTCATTCACGCTGTTTGCTCTGCCTGTGAAGCCTGCCTGGTGCTGTCCAGGATCCTGCACTTTCCCTGTGTGTGTGTGTGTGTGTGTTTGTGTGTGTGATGGGCCTACACACAGGTGAGCTCTCAGGGTGAGGGAATTTGACTCATTCAACAAACATTTATTTAAATGCAGGGGTCATGGAGCAAGGCTTCTACTTATGATAGACGATGGTTTGTGCTGTAGGTTGGACCACCCTTCCTAACTGCTCATGGCCTCTCTTTGCACTGACCTTGGGTTCCGTCACTAAAGGGGATGCTGTTTCCCTCCTTCCACATTGGTCCTGGGCTTGGCTATGTGACTTACCGAGGCTGATGCATGCAGGGGAGTGGTCTGGGTCAGTTGCAGCCATCCCATGGGGGCCTGGCATGGTGTCCCACTCTCTCCTGATCTGCCACAAGAACAGGATCCCGTGGTGGCCCTTCATCTCGGGTGCATTCAGGGATCCTGTCGTGTCAGGGCCCCGTCAGAGTCACCCTAGGAAAGGCCTAGAGTGCCGGCCCCTCCCATGAGGGCTCTGAGGTCGGAGCCCAGAGCCTGGTTGCCCCCATCCAGGGAGCTGCCTTCCCTTAGGCCGGGGTGTCCTCAGGAAGCTCTGACCCCAGCAGCTCTGCCCTCCAGCCCCCATGGCTCTGGCCTCAGCTCCTGCCATGTGTGGGCATCAGAGGGCTCTGCCCTGCCCTCACGCTCTCCCCATTGGGTGGCAAAAGGAGGGCCTCTGCGGGAGGTTGAGGCCCATGGGTTGGAGCCTGTGTGGCCATTGCAGGCAGCCTTGCCTGGGGCTGATTAAAGGGGAGGTTACAGTGATTCACTGGGAAGACGGGTGCTTGCAGAGCTGTGTGGACATGTTTACCAGGTGACAGAGGTCCCTCTTTTTATTATTTGTCATTGGCGTCTGCACTGTCTCCATCATGAAGGAATGATGTGGAATTTTAAGCAATGCCAAATTGCTTCTGTTTTGCTAGTTGTAAATTTTTTCTAGCTAATCTGTCTATGTAGTAAAGGCAATGATTGATTTTCAGGTGTTAAAATCACCTTGCATACCTGGGGAATGAACTCAACCCAGTAAATCCTGGCTCCTTTTGGTAATGTTTTATTTGTGGATTTTCCCTGTCTATACCCAAGTAGGGCCTGCAATTTTACTTCCTCATTGTGTCCTGGTCTGCTTTTGACATGAAGGTTTTACTGCCACAAAAGTGAGTTAATGAGTATTTGTATTTCCTGTTCTCTGGCAGAGTTGTGTAAGTTTGATAAGAGCTGGTCTTTGTTTTGTGGATCTTTTTTTGTTTAACCCAAAGAGATTTTATACTTTTTTTTTTTTTTCTTGCGGAGTCTGGCTCTGTCACCCAAGCTGGAGTGCAGTGGCACGATCTTGGCTCACCGCAACCTCCGCTTCCTGGGTCCAAGCGATTCTCCTGCCTCAGCCTCCCGAGTAGCTGGGATTACAGGCACACACCACCATGCCCAGCTAATTTTTGTATTTTTAGTAGAGTTGGGGTTTCACCATGTTGGCCAGGGTGGTCTCAAACTCCTGACCTCAAGTGATCTGCCCACAATCCTAAAGTGCTGTGAGCCACTGCGCCCAGCTGATTTTATACTTCTTTTCCGGTGAAGTAAAATGAACATAGCAGTAATGTCTGCATTCCTGTGTGTTCATGAAAGCCCTGCCCAGAATAAGATACGGCACATTGCCTGCACTAAGTGACACTCCCGTGACCCTCACAGCCATTGCAAGGCACAGGTCACCTCCATTCTGATCTCTAGCAGCAGAGTTGGGTTTTCCTCTTGGAAACTTTATAGAGGTGGAATTAGTGATCATTTTCTATTCTGCGATTGACTACTTTCTTTCAACTCTATGTGTGAGATCATCCATGTTCCGTGCAGCAGCAATTCCTTCCTTTCTCATGTTCTAAAATATCCCTCAGTTTGAATGCACCACAGTTTTATCCCCTGCACTGTTGCACATTTGGACTGTGACACTTTTTGCTTCTTCTGAACCATGCTGGAATTTGACACAGATTCTCCTGCCCGATAGCTGAACACATCTAAATTTCCATAAGCAACACCTCCATGTCCAGTTGTTCCAACTCTTGGTGTTGTCAATCCATTGAGTTTTAAGCTTTCTCATGTGGATGGATGAAGGTTTGATGATGAGATTTGAAACACCTATTTGTTGGTTGAGATTTGGGAAGGAGGAGGAGGTCAGAGGAGGGGAAGGAACTGCTTTCATCTCTGGACAGAAGTATCCTTGTTGTGCCTCACAGAGCAGAGACCCTCAAGGTCCTGAGTTCTCAAGGACAGGCACGTGGTGCCCTCGCCTGCCCCAGGCATAGCCCTGAGGCCTGGTCTCCTAGGAAGAGAGAACTGGCCTCCCCTGGGTACAGACTGTCCCCACATGTACTGTACCTGCAGGGCCTGGGGCTGGGGTTTTGTTGTGGTTTCAGGGTGACTGGGACAGATGCAGAAGTCACTGTGGCCACCCAGGGTCGACCCTCTCAGTGGCAAAGGGAGGAGCTGGGGCCTATCCTCATTGCCCAGTCCTGGAGACCAAGGATGTTTCCTGATGTGCCTTTCAGACCCTGATGAGAGTGTCCCCAGAGACTCAGCTTCTCCCAACACCTCTCAGGGAATAGGTCGAGGCCAGGGCTGTCCAGGGCATCTGGAGAAAGACCCAGAGTGGCTGGAGCAGAGAGGGTAGGGGATGGGCAGAACCAGCAGCATCTGGCTGGGCAAAGGCGCCCCTTCTTGGGCAGCGTCTCCAGGTTGTGACTATGGGAGGGAACTCGGCAGAGCCCAGGGAATCCCATGTGCCCACTCCCACAGACCCCCCATTCCTATCACCCTCCCTGATGGGGCAGCCTCTCCTGACATCCGTCTCCCCATCTGGGCTCCTATGCCTCCTCAGACCAGGTCCTGCCTGCCCTCAGGCTTCTCTCTTGGGTGCCCCCAGCACATGCCATGACCCCTCCCAGCAACACAAGCTCCTGGCTTTACATGGACTCCCCAGAACCCACCGGGTAGATGTGGTTGGATTCCGGATGTTCCTTCAGGGAATCCCAAGGGACAAAGGGAGAGCCCAGCCCAGGAGGGCCCTGCATGCCCATTCATCAGTCACCTGCCTGGGTGGGGACACTGGGGTCCTCCTATCCTGGGGATCCCCTGTCCTGCTTCTTCTCCAGCTGAACTCCAGCCATCTGGTTCTATGGGGCATGGAATCCCCCACCCCATACACACAGCAGGAAGCCACATGCTCCCACTCTCATTCATGGGACCTGACCTTACTTGCTGAGATGGCTTCACACTCACAGTCCCACCCTGGGCTGCAGCCCCACAGAGCCTGTGTCCTCCTTTCCTGCCCATTTCTGGGTTTCCCTTCCTGCACCACCTTCTCCCTGTGGCCCCGCCAGCTCCTGCTCCAGGCATCTGCCCCTGGGTCACTGCCTGTCACCATCTCTGGGCTCACTGGCCTCTGCCATTTATTCTTTGCCCTGAACCCTGTGAGAGAGGAAGGGTGAAGCTGAGATGGGCACTGTCCAAGGTTCTGTCCTTTCTGGATTGCTTGACAGTGAGGGACCCTGATGTGTCACCGGAGAGGAGGTGTGTGTCAGGAGTGCCCAGATCATAGCGGGCAGGAAAGGCTCCCGGAACAAGGGAGAAATCCATAATGGGGGAGAATCAGCATCCTATTTTGGGAAGGATGAGAGCAGAGAGGTCATTTTCATGGCATTGAAACTGGCCTGTTTGGGAAATTGGGCTGTTATCTCCCCTGATGGCTCTAAGGTTAGGTAGCACCTCAGTTTCCCTTTGGTGACCTGTGACATTGGGGAAGGACTGCATCGTGCTGTTGGTCTGGTCTGTTGGGGCCTGGAGCAGGAGCTCAGCCACTGCCGTGGCCTCCTCTGACTGCTGTTTAGCAAAGCTCTCAGGCGGGGCTGATGGCACTGTCCTGGGGAGGCCCTTTCAGTAGCAAGGTTGGTGTGCCCCTGTCCCCTGGGAGGATGACCCACACTCCCCAAGGCTGACCTCTGCTATCTCCTGGCCTCAGGTCTGTCAGCTCCATACACAGAGCCCTGGGGATCCAAACCTAGGGAATTCTTTTCTTCGTGATGCAGAAACCCAGCTGGCCGGGTCTCCCCATGCTCTTTAGTGCTTGGGAAGGTGGGATGATGCCCAGCAGGAAGGTGACAGAGGTGGCTCTGGGGGCTGGATAGGGGCTCACTGTTTACTAAATCCACCCACCCATCAAGGGGGTATTTGCAGGCTCAGGATCTGAGGGGTGGTCCTGGACATGGTCACAAAGTGGAGAGTGGGAGGGCCTGGACAGGCTGGGTGAGATCAGCACCTACCATGGCTGATGCAGTAACTGCAGTCCCTGAGGTGTGAGACAGAGAACCTGGACCTGCCAGGAAGGCATGTCCTGGAATGTCCTTTATGTCTCTTGCCAAATGGTGGGGAGAGAGGACAAGGCCATTGTCGTATTTCAGCATGTCCAGGCCTGAGTGGAGGGTCTGGCCATGGCAGGGACACTGAGTTCAGGGAGAATCTAAGACACATATGCTCCCCCAGTGTCCTGCACATGCAGCCGGCCCCACTTTCCCTCTGGGGCCTTGATCCTTCCTCTCAGGCAAACCCTGGTGGCCTGACTCCTTTCTTGGGTCCTCGGTCCCTTTCCTGGGTCAACATTCTCCTGGTTCAGCATCTGGTGGTTTTTCCCCTCTGGCCAGGAGAGATGTGACTTCTTCAGGCCTTTCCTCAGCTTCTGTCTCCTGGACCCTCCTTACCCTAGAAGTAATGGGTCCTCGGTTATCAGGGTGTGGGGTGGATGCAGCCGGGCCAGGAACTGGGGTGCTGTGTCCAGGTTGGGAGGCTGAGCTCAGGAGGCAGAGCTGGTCATTGCTGAGGGAAAATGACCAAGGGTAGATGCAAGGAAATAAGTCCTGGATGGTCAGAGACAAGAACCTTCCAGGCTGGGTCTCGATGACCCTTCCTCCCTGTCCCCTGACGTCCTTTCTCCCCTGCCCAGGCCCCGTTGGCCCAGCCCCAGGGCAGCCATTCCCATCTATGAGGTCAGTATGGGTGATGATTGTTCTGGTCCTGCAGGACCCAGGAGGACCCATGATCTTTCCCACCTGCTGTCGTCACATGGCCCCAGGGATGAAGGCCATGCACAGCTCCTAGCCTGTGTCCTTCTGTGAAGGCACAGAAAATGGGACCATCTGATATCAACAGAAAGGTGAGCAATGAAGGAGCATCTACGGGTGGTGCAGATCATGGGTGTGGTTTTCACTCAGCCCCCAGTGTCTTGAGCCTTCCTGCCCTCTTCACCTAGGCCCTGGTGGGATTGTCATCACTGGCCTCCACAAATAAACTTGTCTTTCCCCAAATCTGGAATCCTGGTTGCTTAGTCTTGATAACCAAGGAGTGAGAAGAAGGCAGATCCCAAATGCATTCTCCTGGATTGGGAGCATGAGCAACCCCCTTCTCATTCCTATGCAAAACATTTGGTGTAGGGGTGGTTCCTTCACTGCTTGCCTGGTCATATCTCCGAGCATTTGGTGCACCTGCTCACCTAGATTTGGACTTTGGGTTGCCTCTCTGTTTCTGTTCAGAGAACATGGGGCAGTGATAGTTTGTCTGCTCCTCTCCCAGGTATATTTTTAAGCATTTGACAGCTGTCCCCCAGACCATGGTTGGATCTGGTGTTTGTACCCTCCTTATCCTAGAAGTAATGGGTCCTGGGTCTAATGGTCCTCAAGCCTTTGGGAGGCCTGAGGGTAGGCTTGCCTGGTTTGGCTCCACCCAGTTTCACCCTTCACTTCTGGGGCTGAGTATGGAGCCCAGTTCACTTGGGTTAGACAGACTAGCTCACTATCTAAAGCACTAAAAAGCTTCTTCTGGCAAACAAAGCATAAACCCCACTGCTATCACTGTGGTACTGCAGTTGGCTCTCTCTCTCTCTCTCTCTTTTTTTTTGTGAGATGGAGTTTCACTTTTGTCACCCAGGCTGGAGTGCAATGGTGTGATCTCAGCTCATTGCAACCTCTGTCCCCTGGGTTCAAGTGATTCTCCTGTTTCAGCCTCCCGAGTAGCTGGGATTACAGGCACGCGCCACCACATCTGGCTAATTTTTGTATTTTTAGTAGAGACGGGGTTTTACCATGTTGGCCAGGCTGGCCTCGAACCTGACCTCAGGTGATCTGCTCGCCCTGACCTCCCAAAGTGTTGGGATTACAGGCGTGAACCACTGAGCCTGGCCTGCAGCTGGCTCTTTATCTCTAAGTGACACCTAATGGCTTGGAAGCTGATCTTCTAAACCCAATGCAAAATTTGACAATCAAGTGCATGGAACTTGGGAACAAGATGAGGTTCTTGAGATCTCTGCCACTCTAGTTCTGCAGGAGGCCATGGGTTTGCTCACATACCTGATGCACTGCTACAGTCACTGGCATTTGAAAAAGCCACCACGCTAAGGCTATCTATAACCAAAGAATTCATAAAGAGTGTCTGCCATTGAAAGCACCCAAAAGGAAAGCCAAATGACCCTACTCAACATGCAATATAATCGCAATTTCAAGAAAAAAGTTCCATCAAAAGTAAATTCAAAAATAAAAAGAAGTGACAGTTTCTACAAATGAGAAGGAACCAGTGTAACAATTCTGGAAACATGAAAAAACAGGATAACACCCCAAAGAGATCACACTAACTATCCAGCAATAGATTCTAATGAAAATAAAATCTTTAAGATACCAGATAAAGATTCAAAATATTGCTTTTCTAGAAGCTCGATTAGATCCAAGATAAATATGAAAACGAATGCAAAGAAATCAGAAAATCAATTCAGGATATGAATGAGAAATTTACCAAAAAGATAGATATTAAACAAACAAATAAATGGAACTTCTGGAAATAAAAAAATAATTGAAGGAATTACAAAATGCAGTTGAAAGCTTTAACAACAGACCAGACCAAGCAGAAGAAAGAACCTCAGAACATGAAGACATATCTTTAGAATTAATCCAGTCAGACAAAAATAAAGAAAAAAATTTAAAAAGGAACAAAACCTTTGAGAGGCATGGGGCTAAGTAAAACATCCAAACCTAGGAATTATAGGTATTTCTGGGGGAGAAGAAAAACCGTAAAGTTTGGTCAACCTATTTGAGGAAATTATTGAGGAAAACTTAGCTAGTCTAGCAAGACATCTAGGCATTCAGATAGAAAAGGCTTAAATAACAGCAGGCAGATACATTGCAAGAAGGACCTCACCACAACTATAGTTATCAGGCTATCTAAGTTCAACATGAAGGAAAAAAATCCTAAAATCAGGAAGAGAAAAGTGTTTAATCACCTATAAAGGAAACCCCATCAGACTAGCAGTAGACTTCTCTGCAGAATCCCTACAAGCCAGAAGGGATTGAGAATCTATTTTCAAAGTACTTAAAGAAAAAAACAACAATAAACATCAACTTTGAATTTTTTTATCCTGCAAGAATAAGCTTCAAAGTGGAGAAATAAAGTTTTTCCCAGAAGCAAATCCTGAGGGAATTTAAGAAATGCTTGAAGGAGTTCTAAGCAGAAATGAAAAGTCTATAAATTAAAAAAAAGAAACAAGCTACAAAGTAACTAGCTGACAATTATCATTATGACAGAAAGAAAACCTCACATGTCAATATGAACCTTGAATGTAAATGGATTAAATGCTCCACTTAAAAGATACGGATTGGTGAAACAAATTGAAAAATATGAAACAGATAAAAAACATGATCCAAGCATATGCTGCTTGCAAGAAACTCTACTTATTCATAGATACTAACACACTGAAGGTATATACAGATACATTTATATCTGCCTCTGAGGAGGGGTGTGGGGAGGCCTGAGGGGTGACAGGTGCCCCTGACACTGAAACCTGATGTCTCTGCTAAAAAATCTCTGGGTGGGTCTGTGAGGACCCACCACGTTTCTTCATATGAGGAGGCCCAAGAATTCTGCTGAGGGAAAGGAGTGGAAACTCCCCAGAGAGAGAGAGACGGAGGGAGGAGGAGGCACACAGCCCCAGCCCCACCCCTGGATTCTGATTTCATCAGACTCTGCTCCCTTGTTCTGAGGACTTTTGGGGTCAAGTGGAGCCTTATCCACCTGGACACCCTGGCTCTTGTGAGGATACACGGACACGAATCCTCCCTCCTACCCACACATGCTCCAGCCGGCCCTCAGGTGTGAATACTGTGCAGGATTCCCCTAAGTGCACACAGAACTTGGCCTGACATAAGACCACAAATCTGATTTTGATGATTCGTTGGGGGTAGACTAGAGAAGAGCTTGCGTGAGAGATATCTAGAATTTAAAGCATCAAGCAAACGTGATCAATGTTTAATGATCATGTTGAATTAAACCTATCCTGATTTTTCCGTCTACACTTTCCTCATTGTCCCCCAGAGGGCGGCAGAGTCCCTCCCGGCCTGGAGCCTCCTCAGGGTCTGCTGACGTCCCTCAGCTGGACCACAGCCCCTCAGGGTCTCCCCTCACCAGGATCACCTCGACCCACCTCCTCCTCGCCCTCCAGGCTCCCTAGACGCACTCTGTCAGCTCCTCCTTGCAGTCCGGCGGCCGCCCACCAAATCACAACTGCTGCGGGCAGCTCCTGCCCCCACATCCCCTCCTCCCTGGGGCTCAGCCGAAAGGGCATCTCCCAGGGCAGCTCCCTGTGATCCACAGAGTCCATTCACAGCCCTTCTCTCATTATCGTTAGCTCTTCAGTCCCATGATGTTCACTGAGCACCTGTCTCCCTGTTACTGGGAAACTCCGTGAGCACAGGGGCCACGTCTGTCCTGCTCTTTGTGGAATCCCAGGGCCCAGTCCAGTGTCTGACATACAACAGATGCTCAACAAATACTGGTTAAATGCGTGAGTGGTCACACAACAGAAGCACATCACCTCTGTGTGACCCCTGGAGTCAGGGTCTGTTCTTTGTGGACACAGAGGCACTGGTGCCAGCAAGGGAGGAGGCCAACAAGTGCCCGAGGCTGCCCCAGGGACAGGGCCTGAACCCTCAGAGCTTCAAGAGGGAGGACAGGGGCTTCTAACAGAGAGGGGTCAGAATCTGACTCATCCCAGAACAGTCTGACTCGTCCCAGACACCCCCTCCCCGTCTCTGACTTGTGAGTCACGTCACGTCTCCCAGGGGGCCTGGGCCAGCAGCCTATGTCCTTCCTCTTCTCACAAAGACACCTGACCTGCTGCAGACTCTGGATCCTCCATCCCAGATGGAGTGACCACCAGGGGAGGACGGAGCCCAACCTGATCACAAGGAAGTCGGGTGATGACACCCCACCCCCGAGGGTCCCTGGAGATGGGGGCTCCTGGCTGTGGTCTCTGGAGACCTCTTACCAGCCCAAGGAGTCCTGGGGACCCAGGGGAACTTCCCCTGCAGGAGGGGACAGGATAACCCAGGATCTGCCTTTGCTTCCATCTCAATGAGGCTGAGGGTCACAGGGCCTCCCCTCCAATAACAGAGGAACAAGGAACCCCCTGCCTGAGTCTCCAGGTGGGAACTGCCCCAGCTCCTGGGTCCTGCCAGGAGGCCTGGAGCAGACGACAGACAGGGACACAGATGACCTGGAGGCAGCATCCCCAGTGCTGTGATGGAGGAACACAGGGCACTCTGGGGACCACCTCCCAGGCTGGCGTCCTCTCTCTGAAGCCCCCAGAGACACCTCTCTGGGTCCTACCTTTGAAACCTTGGGGACAGGTGGCTCCTTCTGAGGCAGCCTATCCCCCTGGTGGACAGTTCTCCAAATCTTGACTTGCCGTTCTCTGGACAACTCCTGTCCTCTCCTTGAGCTCATCCTGCACTGCATGGAGTTGGGCAGCCTGGGACTCTCCATGAGCAGGACCTGGTGTGACCTGATCCTGTAGCTTGGAGGTCATACCATGTGGACCCTGGTCAGCATCCCTGGAACAGCCCCTGACTTTGACCACAGATCTCTTGCCCTCCAGGGGTGCACATCGCACACAGAGAGCACTCAGGAAATTGCAGTTGATTCTCGAATAAGGCGGGGATTAGGGGTGCTGAGGACCCCGTAGAAAATCTTTGTATAACTTTTGGCTTCCCAACAATTTAACTACTAAAACCCTACTCTTGACCAGAAGCCTTATTGATAACATAAACGGGAAATCAATGTATTTTGCATGTTTATATGTATTATATGCTGTACTCTTACAATAACATAAGCTGGGGAAAATAAAACGTTACTACGAAAATTGTAAGGAAGATAAAACATATTTACTATTCATTAAGTGACAGTGGATCATCTTAAAGGCTTTTATCCTTTTTTGTCTCCAGGTTAAGCAGGCTGAGGAGGAAAGGAGAGGGTGGTCTTGCTGTCTCAGAGATGGCAGAGGCAGAAGAGGTGGAGGGGAGGCAAGAGGAGGGGACACACCCAGTGCAACTTTTATCTTGAAGCATCTGCATGTGGCTGGGCATGGCAGCTCATGCCTGTAATCCCAGCACTTTGGGAGGCCTAGGTGGGTGGATCATTTGAAGTCAGGAGTTTGAGACCAGCCTGGCCAACATGGTGAAACCCCGCCTCTACTAAAAATACAAAAATTAACCAGGCGTGGTGGCGGGATCCTGTAGTCCCAGCTACTCGGGAGGCTGAGGCAGGAGAATCACTTGAACCCGGGAGGTGGAGGTTGTAGTGAGCTGAGATCGCGCCACTGCACTCTAGCCTGGGCGACACAGCGACACTCTGTCTCAGGGGGAAAAAAAAAGCAACAAACAAACAAACAAACAAAAAAACAAAAATCAAACAAACAAAAAAACAAAAACATCTGCATAAAAGTGGACCTACACGGTTCAAACCTGTGTGTTCGAAGGTCAGCTGTAATTCCCCTGGACATGAACTTGGCCTTGCTAAGGAGGTGAAAGTGGAGCCTGGTTTCCATTCCTTGCTCCATCAGACCCTTCTTGTCTCTCCCACGTTCCTGCTGTGTCCCACCTCTTCCTTCCTGGGGCCTCTGAGGACCCCGCTCTGCCAAGGGTTTCTGTGCAGCTCCCCATTCCCTCCTGGCACCACCCATGGGGAAGGTGGGGTGACCACAGGACTGTCAGCCAGACAGAGGCTTCCAGGTCAGGTAGAACATGGAAAGGACCTGAGCCACAGCTCATCCAAAAGACAGGGAGAGGGAGGGTTTCCTTGAAGCCTTCCCCAAGGACAGCAGAGCTCAGAGCCACACACCTCCCTCCACCACAGCTGTCTCTTCCCAGGACACACCAGACACCTCCCTCCACACCCAGGAGCTATAGCTCCTCCTGAGACCCCTGGTCTTTGGTTTCTGTGCCTGGGTCAGAGGCCAGGTTGGTGACACTGGAGACAGAGGGCTGGTCCCTCCCCAGTCATCCCCCAGTGAGCCCCTTTCTATCACCCAGAGCCACCTCTGTCACCTTCCTGCTGGGCATCATCCCAGCAGAAACCCAAGGCCCAGCTGGGTTTCTCTGTCACAAGGGAAATAATCCCCCTGGTGTGACAGACCCAAGGCCAGAACACAGCATAGGTCAGCACTGGGAAAGGTTGGTTGTCCTCCCAGGGGACAGGGGTCCATCAGCCTTGCTTCTCAAAGCTTTGTGTCAGGAACTGAATATAGACAAAAGGGAAAGAGGAAGAGGGACACAAGGGCAGGAATGAGAGGGGAGGGGACAGAGGACTCCTGAGCAGAGACCCCACCCCTGGACCATGTGATCTTGGAAAGGGCTCCTGCCCTGGGAGGAGGCTCAGCACAGAGGTAGGAAGGACAGCAGAGCTGACAGTCACAGCAGCCCTGACAAGAGAGTTCCTGGAGCCCAAGCTCTTCTCCACAGAGGACAAGCAGGCAGCAGAGACCATGGGGTCCCTTTCAGACTGTCCACACAGAGTGTGCATCCCCTGGAAGGGGCTCCTGCTCACAGGTGAGGGGAGGACTTCCTGGGAGTGGGCGGGAGGAAGGCTAGAGAGACTGGCTGGGGTCTCCTTGGGAGGATGGGGCTCTGAGAGGGGACAAAGGGCTTCTGTTGAAGCTTGAATATGGAACAGGACACCAGAGAGGGACAGGAAACCAGAACAGGAAAACCACATTGAACTGGAATTGGAAAGGGTCAAGAAAATCTCACATGTTCTCTTTTCCTGGTTAATCATCACGAACTGCTACATTTTGAAACATGATAATAATAACTATATCATATGACACTGCAAATAAAAACATAACCAGGGCATAAAACATTGTCCCTAGCCACCAACCTCAGACATTGGAAAATAAACCCCAGGATGTGGAGGGAGGGCCCTGGGAACTCTCATGAACTCATCTACTGGAGCCTGCAGCCTGTTCCAGGCACTGGGGTGAAATCCAGATCACACAAGTCCCTGCCCTCATGGAGCTCATGCTCTCATGGGGCAGAAGACAGACAGGCAAAGAGATCTAGAATGTGAAGTCAGGTGTTGACAAGAGCTCTAAAGGGAATAGAGCAGGGAAAGGTCAGAAACGGAACACCCGGGGCCTCTAGAAAAGGTGTGAGGGAAGGGGTCTCCCAAGGATGCCCTGATGTGAGCAGGTCCTGCAGTGTGGAGGGAGCCCTGCAGATCCCTGGGGAAGAGGATTCCGAACAGGGAAATGTAAGGTCAGAGGTGCTGAAGAAATAGGGGTCATGCTGCTGACATTGATCCAGTAGGACACACACAAACACACACACACACACACACACACACACACTAACTTCAAGATGGGGGTGGGTGAAGAGACCTGCTCAGGATCCAGGGCCCCATCTTTCCACCCCAATACATAGGTCCCAATATTGACTGATGCTCTCTCCCCCTCCTAGCCTCACTTTTAACCTTCTGGAACCTGCCAACCAGTGCCCAGACCACTGTTGAAGTCATGCCATTCAATGTTGCAGAAGGGAAGGAGGTCCTTCTACTAGTCCATAATGCGTCCCAGGATCTTTATGGCTACAACTGGTACAAAGGGGAAAGGGTGCACGCCAACTATCGAATTATAGGATATGTAATAAACGATCAAGAAAATGCCTCAAGGCCCGCACAGAATGGTCGAGAGACAATATACCCCAATGGATCCCTGCTGATCCAGAACGTCACCCACAATGACGCAGGAATCTATACCCTACACGTTATAAAGAAAGATCTTGTGAATGAAGAAGTAACCAGCCAATTCTACGTATTCTGTGAGTGATTCCTCCATGACTTCTGGGTGCCGGGGGTCAGTTCTACTTCATACACATGGGATTGTCAGGCCTGGGTTGTGCCCGTGTCCCCATCTACACTTTATCCTGTGTCAGGGTTTGGACATTTAGTGAAGGACACACATGGGGGAGACAAACTTCTACAGATCAGAATCCCTTTCCTGCATCCAGACACTGCAGATACTTGCTGCAGAGGAAGGACAGTCTGATGCGGGGGGACTCGGCAGGGGGAGATCAGTCTCAGCCAAGATTCTGTGCCCTCCCCCTGAAAAAGACCCTGGAGAACTGGGTCAGAGCCTGGCCTGAGGGGTTCCCTGGAATCCTCACAGAGAAGCTCAGCCCTGGAAGCACAAGTCCCAGATCCCTGTCCCAGGGCCCTTGACTCCAGGTGACCCTAAGGAACCTGTGTCAGGGCTGGGTTGTGGCCTCCTGGGCTGAACTGACTGAGAGCAAGGATTTGAGTTCTTTGAGGATCATGGCTCATGGAGCTGGTCACCAGCCTGGTCAACCCCAGGGCCTCATTTGGGCAAGGACAGAGCCTCATCCTCCACCTGAGACTCAGCCTGGAGAGGACAGATGAACAGGATTACTAGGACCTCAGCCCCCCTGGATGAGGAACTTAAGAGAGGTCCTAGCGGAGTCAGTGTCCTCAGGGGGAGAAAGAGAAGAAGAAAGATTCTGCTGTAAGTTCTTTGTACACCAGGGATCAGGTCCAAATAACCCACTCCTGGGAGCGAACAATCAGAGCTCCTGCTTGTTTGGGCAGCTCTTCCACACAGGGCTCTCATCCAGGTAATTGTGATTATTTTAAGGTGAATTCACAGACAACAAGGCAAGCCAGAGACCATTTATGCTTTATCTCATTTTGTTAAAGGAAACTGAGGCAGAAGGAAATACAGCCACTGAGGCAGGGTCTCATGGACCGGACAGTCACATCAGAGTCCCCAGGTCTTTGTAGCCACAGAGTTTGCTTCCTAGGCATCCAAGCCAGAAGTGGGAGATTCTGGTCTAGGGAGTGAGGAACAAATGGAGAATTAGTTTTTACTTAGAACTGAATTTCCTGCCTCAACTATAAGAGTCAGTGTTGGGAATGTCCAGGCCTCTCCCTTAGATTCACACTCCTACCCTCATTGGACCTGAAATCCTCTGTTTCCTGATGTATTGGTGTCACTCCCACAGGAGGATAAAGGAGAGGACTTTGCTTTCTCTCCCCGCTCACACCCTGCACAAGCCAGGGCCCAACGTGAGACACACACTCGCTCAGTAGTTCTCTCATGAAGGAGGGAGGGAATGAATGAAGGAATGAATGATCCATAATCTCTTCAGAGGCTGGAACCTGATGCAGGATCCTAGGAGGCTCTGGCACCTGTTCCCTGTCCCTCCAAGGGGCTGAGACCCATGTTCCACCCCTCTCATCCCCTGCCCCTAAAGCCACCCCAGTGGGAGACTGAGACAGGAGGGTGTCTTGAGCCCAGTAGTTCAAGACCAGCCTGGGCAACATAGCAAGATCCCTGGATCTTTTAAAAAAAAAAAAAGAAGCCACCCAGGTGTTGAGTCTCAAGACTGTGTAAATGCTTGGCCATGGGACAGGGACGAGCAACTCCTCTATCTGCTCTCTACACTGACTCACCAGCGGGCCAGAGGCAGGACAGGTATGCAGTCCCCAAAGCCCATGGGTTCATTCCACCCATTTTACTACCAACTCCATCCTCATCTTGCTATGGGGCTCAGGTCCTCCAGTCATTCCTAGGACCTCCTCCAGGTGCAGCGGGCCAGGTGGGTGCTGTCTGATGGGTTTGCTGTCCATTCCACATACACTTGTGTCCTCATGATGACACCATTGTCATAAGGTGGGGTCCCTTGGAACGGGAACTGCATCAGCCACTGGCATCTCACTTAGACTCTGCCTAGTTTAGATAAATTTGATCAAACTCTTGTTGTGTTTCCTTAGGTCAAGAGAAAAGGAAGAAAGCAGTTCTCATGCCTGTGTTGGGCTTTCCTCCATTTTGCTGACTCCGCACAGGAGCTGGGGACGGGGAGCTCTTTGTAAATTTCCTAACATAACACACATCTCTTCTCCTAATTTGCCTTCATTGTTCTTGTTATGTCATTGAGAATCCTCAGATTTTCAGCCAGCCCCTGCTTGTCTCACTCACCCTTTCTCTATCTTCTTCTGGACTCTGCTGCACTTTCCTGGTGGTCACTAGCTCTTGTCAGTCACTATCAAACACCCAGGCAGAGCTGCCCCACCTGGAGGCCCTGCAGTCTGAGTACTAAACTCACCTCTAGACTTTTTCCTGGTCTCCTCTGCTATGTCTGCTCAAACACCCATTGTTGTCATCACCCATCTCTGGGATATCCTTGAAAAAAAAAAGGCTCAGAGAAACACCCCTTGGCTGGGTGGTGTAGGAGTGTTCAGCTGGAAGGAACTCAGCTCCTGCCCATTCGAGGCGAGGACCCCAAAGGGCCTAGTGGGTAGCCATCAGGAAAGGACCAGGAGAGGCACCAGGGGCTGTGACTCATGGTCCTGGGTCTGTCCATGACCCAACGCTGCTGCACAATTACACTTGAGAAAGTCTGTGCTTCTCTAAGACAAATCAGGCGGCCTCACAGTCTCTGAGCTCTCAGATCATTGTGCACCTGTCTTGTGATACACACACCTTCTGTGGGCTTTTAAGGACTTGAGTGGGCTTAGAGGTGGGAGATGCCAACTCTGATTGAAAGATGCCTTGGGGGAACCAAGGGTGCCACACAGGGCAATCTTCTCTCTCTTACCTGCACAGCGGTGCCACCCAAGCCCTCCATCACCAGCAACAACTTCAATCCGGTGGAGAACAAGGATATTGTGGCTTTAACCTGTCAACCTGAGACTCAGAACACAACCTACCTGTGGTGGGTAAACAATCAGAGCCTCCTGGTTAGTCCCAGGCTGCTGCTTTCCACTGACAACAGGACCGTCGTTCTACTCAGTGTCACAAAGAATGACATGGGATCCTATGAATGTGAAATACAGAACCCAGTGGGTGCCAGCCGCAGTGACCCAGTCACCCTGAATGTCCGCTGTGAGTATCTTTTGTTCCTCTGTGGCCCAGGCTGCCAGCCCAAATCCATGCAGCCAGAGGCCAGGTCTCTTAGTCCCTCTCAGGTCCAAGTACACAGATCCTCGCCTCTAGACACCCAGGCTGGCGGTGACTTCCTGCCCCAAGCAAACCTGGGCAAACCCAGCCTTGACCAAGAATGTGAGAGGAGGAGCTGCTCCTGTCCTGGGAGGCTCAGGGTCCACAGCCTGTGATGGGAGAAACAGGTGAATGTCTCGGGCTCTGGCTCAGTGAACGCAATCAGGGTTTGGTTGGGGCTTCAGGATTGTGATTTGGGTAAGAGGGACACTGCGGCCCTTCCACAGACCAGGAGCTTCCGCTTCCCTCTAAGGACATCACTTACGGCTTTATTCTATTTGCTCCAGGTGGCTTGGACACCCCTACCATTTCCACTCCAGACATATCTTATGAGTTACGAGCAAACCTTAGACTCTTCATCCATGCAGCCTCCAACCCACCTGCACAGTATTTTTGGCTGAGTGATGGAAAGCTTCTGCAACACATGCAAGAGCTCTTTCTCCCCAAAGCACTGCAAAGAATAGTGTGTCCTATACCTGCCATGCCCACAAATTGGCCACTGGCCACAATAGCCACAGTCAAGATGATCACAGTCCGTGGTACATGGATCCCTGGACCGCTGGCATCATATTTTGAGGTGGGGTCTCTCTGGTGTTAAGGAAGAGCTGAAAAAAATTTTCTTTTCCAGCCTGTGTCCCATGGACACAAGCAGATCCCCAGTTCTCCCCGCTGAACCCTCTCACTCTGCCTCTGCAGACCCTCCTCCCTGTGCTTCAGTAATTTCTCATGGCTGATTATGGATCCAGCCTGGAATGTGCGGAGGAGGCTCCCTCAGCCCCAAAGCCCCATATAGTGGAAGGAGCTTCACAGAGGTGAAAGCAGGAAGGGTCCTTAAGGGTTCTCTCGGTCATCAATACATCCCTTTTTGTCACCTCTTTGTGTTCTTTTGCCTAATTCATGAGCTACAAGGAACAAGGAGGCTTTGAACCATCTCACACTTTTTCCCCAGATGAGAGGAGGAAGCCCCTTGGATGAGGGAGGAGCAGCTCAGACTCTGCTCTCTGCTCTGCTCCCAGCTCACCTCGTCACTGGCCCTGCCCTGACTCCACCTGGGGTGGGACCTGGGTGTGTGGAGAAGGTGCTTGGGCGACCTGTCCTGAATCTGGCTAAACTGAGCTGTCAATCAACGGCAGAGCCTCTCCTGGGTCAGGCTTCAGGGAACTGGGAAGAGAAGGAGCCCTGGGGCAGACTCTTGAACTGTGGCCTGGGGCTCTGAAGTCACCGGCTGTATGACACTGTGGACACAGCACAGAGCACAGCTAGGGATGAACATTTAGAGAAATAGGGAGATTCAGCCACCGGGGCTCTGCAAGGGAGGGAAGGGGCAGGGCCACAAAGTGTGTATTTATAGCGAGGGTAAGAGTACCAGCCACTATATATTCATAAAGTTTAAGCACTCCTAACCTGAAATTTACCATATTAGCCATTTTACATGTACGGTTTAGGGCTGGGCACCGTGGCTGATGCCTGTAATTCCAGCACTTCGAGAGGTTGAGGTGGGTGGCTCGCATGAGCTCAGGAGTTCAACACCAGGCTGCACAACATGGTGAAACCCTGTCTTCACAAAAAATTAGCGAAACATGGTGGCACATGGCCTGTAGTTCCAACTACTTGGTGGGCTGAGGCGGGAGGACCACTTCAGCCCAGAATGTCGAGGCTCTAGTGAGCCTTGATTGCGCCGCTGAATTCCAGCCTCGGTGACAGAGTGAGACCCTGTCTCCAAAAAAAGTATGGTTTAGTGAGATCAATTATATTTATACTGTTGTGCAACCATCACCGCTATCCATTTCCAGAACTTTTTCAACTTACCATGCTAAACCTCTGCACTCAATAAACAGTAACTCTCCACTCCTTCTAACCCTAGTCCCTGGTAGCCATCATTCTACTTTCTGTCCGTCTGTAATTGACTATTTTATTAATAAGTACCTCACATCAATAGACTCATACAAAATTTGTCCTTTTGTGTCTGGCCACATTTTGCTTAGCATAATGTCTTTAAGGTACATTCAGGTTGTAGTATGTATCAGAATTTGAGTCTCATGACTGTGTAAATGCTCAGCATTTTATTTTATTTTATTACCTGTTAAGATTGAATGAGTTTCCGTTGCGTGGATATATTTCATTTTGCCTCTTGACTTATCGTTCAGTGGACTTTTGGGCTGTTTCCACATTTTGGCTATTGTGAGTAGTGCTACTATCAACATGGGTGTATAAATATCTTTTCAAATCCCTACTTTCCATTATTTTGGGCATATGACCAGAAGAGGAATTGCTGCATCAAATGGTAATGCTTTGCTTAATTTTTTTGAGAAACGGCTGTACCATTTTCCACTGTGGCTGCACCATTTCACACTCCCACCAGCAATGTGCAAGAGTTTCAATTTTCCCACCTCCTCAAAATACATGTTTTGTGTTTTCTTTTCTTTCTTTTTTTTTTTTTTTTAAATCAAAGCCATCCCAACGTGTATGTGGTGGTGTATCACTGTGGTTCTGATTTGCATATCTCTAAGTATTAGTGATGTTGAGCGTCTTTGCATGTGCTTATTGGCCATTTGTATATCTTCCTTGGAGAAATCTCTATTTTAGTCCTTTGCCCATTTTTAAATTGGGTTTTTGGGTTTTTGTTGTTGAGTTATATTAGTTCTTTATATATTCTGAGAATTAATCCCTTATCAGATATATGATTTGCAAATAGTTTCTCCCATTCCATGGGTTGCCTTTTCACTTTCTTGATAATGCCTTTGATATAGAAAACATCTTACTTTTTATAAGTCAAATTTGTCCATTTTTTTGTTGCCTGTGCTTTGGGTGTCATAGCCAAGAAATCACTGTGAAATCCAATGTCACAAAGCTTTCCCCCTATGTTTTCTTCTAAGAGTTTTATAGGTTTATCTCTTACATTTAGGTCTTTGATCCATTTCGGGTTAATTTTTATATGGTATTAAGTAAAGATTCAACTCATTCTTGTTCATGGATATCCAGCTGTCCCAATATCATTTGTTGAAAAGACCATCCTTTCCCTATTGAATGGTCTTGGTACCCTTGTCAAAAATAATTTGACCATAAACGCAAGCATTTGTTTCTGGGCTCTCCATTCTATTCCACTGGTTTCTATGTATTCCTTTATGCCAGTACCACACTGTATTGATTACTGTGGCTTTGTAGTAAATGCTGAAATCAGGAAATGTGAGTCCTCCAACTTCATTCTTTCATATTGTTTGGGTATTTAGAGTCCTGAGACTCCATATGAATTTTAGGATTTTTCTATTTCTGCAAAATATGCCACTGGGATTCTGGTAGGGATTGCATTAATATTGTCATCTTAATGATATTAGGTCTTCTAATCTATAAAAATGGAATTTCTTTCCATTTATTAATATGTTCTTTAGTTTCTTTCGGCAGCATTTTTAATTTTCAGCTTACAATTTTTTCACCACCTTGGTTAAGTTTATTCCTGAGAACTTTATTCTTTTTGATGATAACGTGAATCAATTTTTTTCCTAATTTCTTTTCAGATTGTTCATTGTAAGTGCATAGGAATACAACTGTTTTTTGGCTGGACGCGATGGCTTACACCTGTAATCCCAGCACTTTGGGAGGCTGAGGTGATCAGATCATTTGGGGTCACAAGTTTGAGACCAGCCTGACCAACATGGTGAAACCCTGTCTCTACTAAGAATACAAAAAAAAAAAAAAAAAAAATTAGCCAGGTGTGGTGGCACATACCTGTAATTTCAACTACTTGGGAGGCTGAGGCAGGAGAATTATTTGAACTGGGGAGGCAGAGGTTGCAGTGAGCCAAGATCGTCCACTGCACTTCAGCTTGGGCAATAAAATGAGACTCTGTCTCAAAAAAAAAAAAAGAGAGAGAGAGAAAGAGAGAGACAGAGAAAAAAGAAAAAAGAAATACAGCTGATTTCAACTGATTTTTGCATGTTGATTTAGTATCCTGCAGTTATACTGAATCTGTTTATTAGTTCTAAAATTTTGTTTTAACCTTTAGGGTTTTCTACACTTAAGTTCCTGTCATCTGCAAACAAAGTTAATTTTACTTCTTTCTGATTTGGATGTTATTTTCGTTCTTCTTGCCTACTTTCTCTTACTAGAACTTCCAATACTACGTAGAATAGAAGTGGCAAAACTAGGCATTCTTGTCTCGTTTTTATTTTAGAGGGAAAGCTTTCAGTCTTTCTCCCTGGAGTATGATGTTAGCGTTGGGCTTCTCAGATATTGCCTTTATTATATTTGAGGTAGTTTCCTTCTATTTATAATCTGAGTGTGCTTATTATGATAGAATGTTGAATTTTGTCAAATGCCTTCATTGGTTCAGTCTCCCTAGTAGTTATTAGTCTATTGAGATCTTCTGTTTCTTCATGGTTCCATTTGGAAGGTTTTATGTTTCTAGGAATTTATTTCATCCAGGTTCTCTAACTTGTTGGCATATAATTATTCATAATACTCATAACACTTACTATTTCTGTAAAATTGGTAGTAATCACTTTCATTTCTGATTTGAGTAATTTCTATCTTCTCATTTTTTTCCTTAGTCGATCTAATTAAAGGTTGTGAATTTCGTTGAACTTTTTTGAAGAACCACGTTTTGGTTTCATTGCTTTTCTCTATTGTTTTTCTAGTCCACTTTAATCCTTATTATTTCCTTCATTAGCTAACTTTGGGTTTCATTTGTTTTTCTCCTATATCCTTAAGTTGTAAAGTCAGGTTGTTGATTTGAGATCTTTCTTCTTTTTAAATGTATGTATTTATAGTTATACATTTCTTGCACAAGATTCTTAACTTCTCTGAGCCTTAGATTCCACAATTGAAAATTGCAATAAGAATGCATGCTTCAAAGTATTGTTTTGAAGATTTAATGTAATAATCAATGAAACATTCAGCAAAATGCCACATGCAGAGGAACTGTTTCATAAATGTTAGCTGCTGTTAAGGCTACCATTATTATTAGCCTTGAAGTCAGGTAGTCTTAGAGTCAAATCCTAGATCCACCTGTCACTAGCTGTATGACATTGGGTAAGTTTTTTCACCACTCTAAACCACCTCTATTTTCTACCTGACAGTATTATTTTACAGCTCAAATGAGATACATTAAATAATTTAACACAGGGCCTGACATATAGGAAGCACCCCTCAACAGTAGCTAATATTAGTGATTATTAGTCATCAGTCTGAGTTGACTGATGACCGATGAGAAGTTAAGCCCAAATTATTGCAACAGAAATAAAGAAGAAACAGATGCAGAAGGTATTATATATACATGTGCATATTTATATTCACATATATACACACGTATATACGTATACATGTACATGGGAGAAAGAGGCATTACACAAAAAATCCACTGGGACACAGTTACTGATTAATATGGGAGAGGGAAAAGAACAGAGTTAAATACCAAGTCTCAAGCCTAGTATGTTAGTTTTCATTCAGTGAGATGCAGCCAAGATGGGATTAGACATGCAATATAATTTTGAGGGAAAAACACCTGTGAGGGAAAGTGGGGTGGGAGGGGGAGGAGCCTGGGAGAGCCCTCAGATCATGATGCAGATGTCATGCCTGTGGAGGAGAAAGAGAAAAAAAAGAAAGTTTCAGATTGCAGTGCAGTTCGAAGAGAGTTTCTGCAAGACTGTTGGGAATTCCTCAAGCCCATCACCTTTCAGAGCAAAACAGAGTCTTGCAGAACTTGACTTGCTTTCACACACCTTCTGGGAGCCCGTGGGAAGCGAGGTCTCTCTACAAAGGAGGTGGTGAATTCAGAATGCACTAACTGCCACAACTGAGACACTAAGAAAAAAAATGCAACCATGAAAAAGTGGCAAGTTTTAATGACATACAAGATTAGCAATCGGTCTTTCTCAAATTTCAAAGCCTTCAAAAATATCTGAGTGTAAGAAGGTCAGGATGGAATTGACAGAAGACTGCCCATCACCCTGGAAACCTGGTGAAATGAAAAACCTGCAAGAATTTAGTTGGCTAATCATCTCCCAGCAACCTTCCCACACAAATAATGTATTCCTTGAAGGAACAAATAGAAACGACTTCATGCTGAGAGTTGGTTCCTGGGCGACCCCCCTGTAAAATAAGATCACCTTCATTCCTTCTCTTTTCTTTCCATGACAACTGAGTCAGTACAAGCAAGTTCTCCTGACCTCTCAGCTGGGACCGCTGTCAGCATCATAATTGGAGTACTGGCTGGGATGGCTCTGATATAGCAGCCCTGGTGTAGTTTCTGCATTTCAGGAAGAGTGGCAGGTATTGTGACCTTTCCTCTTATCCTGTTTCCTGCAGGGCTGACTGCCATGCTTGGAAGAGGGAAAAGATTTCTTCACCTGTATCTGGGACTAGATCTCCTCCTCCTCCCGCTAAACTCCTGCTTCTCAGCACTAATTCCTGCAGGTCTCTTCTTTGCTGGTCTTCATGCTCCCTGTACCCCACTGTCTCTCAGACATGACTACTCCCAGCCTCTGCTCATTTGTTTCCCCAATTCAATACACTGTGAAAGCTTCTTCATCCTTTTTAAAACATTTTTCACTTGTGCTGTTCTCTCCATTCCCGTGAACCTCAACAACTGCTTGAAGTCCTGCTTGACTTCTTGTTTCTAGTGTTTGAATGCTTACTAGCATATGACTGCTTCATTACCTTCCTAAAATCACCTACTCAAGAACCTGCAGGGTTCTTATCTAGCCTATTAGATAAGTTCACATTTCTCCTCTTCACGAATCCTTTTTACTTCCTTTACCACTACTCCTGAGTATAATTTCTCCATCCTAACTAGATCTGTCTTCCTATACATCCCTGCCCCTCCACCCCACATACACATAGAATTCTTAGTTCCAATGTTATGCCTAAAAACAAGGTAACCTTCCTCCACCACCTACACCGTGGAGTTACCCACACCCTTCATCACAAGCAACCTCTGACCTTGTGGAGGACAAAGATGGAAGCATTAGTATGTGAACCTGAGACTCAGGACACAACCTAAGCGTGGCTGAGAATCTTTTCCTGATAACCAATTCATGTGTTCATGAAAGATAGACAAATGAAGAAGGCAAGGTCCCTACTCCAGGGAACATAAAGCCTAAGACAGATGATAAGACAAAGGGCCAGGTGCATTGGCTCACAACTGTCATCCCAGTGCTTTGGGAAGCTGAGGTGGGAGGATCCTCTGAGCCCAGGAGTTCAAGATTGCAGTGAGCTATGATTGTGCCTCTGCACTCCAACCTGGGCAACAGAGCAAGACCCTGTCTCCAAAAAATAAGACACGAAAAATAATTGTAATACCAAAATAGAAAAAGATAAATTCCACAAGAAGAAAGAGAAATCTAATGGGAAATATGGCTACACACTGGAATCACTGGGAAATTTTTAAAAGAACAACTGATTCCCAGGCTCCACTCATACATTTTGATTTAATGGTCTAGAGTGGGACCAAGGCGTTATTATTTAAGCCTTCCCACGTGCTACTAATGTGCAAGCAGGATGCAGAACCCCTGCTCTGATAAGTAGGACTTGGGCTTAAATCAATGGTTTGTAGCTAGGGGTATGTATCAAAAGTACCTGGGGAACTTTTTCAGCATACATAAGCTTATACATTGTTGGCCATATTTGTTAATGGGCTGTGCCCCGAACTCAGTAATCCAGTTGAGAAACAGAAGTGAAATGGAAATTCACCTTATTTGATGTATTAAATTATATGGAAAACACTGACAAATGACAAGTGATGTCAAACCTTCTCTAAGTTATATTTGCGGGTATGTTATTGATGTGAATGTTTCAAAAATTATATGAGATTTCTAGAAATCTAATATTTTATCAGTCACAGTGTTACATGCCACAGAAATAACCAAATTTGTTTGTGAGTGGTGTCATTATTATCAAATCTACCAAATCTGAAGTCTTATCAGATTTTTAACCATTGCCATCTTAAGTCTTTGTCATTCACAGACAGTTGTTTTGATTCTTCTCTAAAAGCATTTGGAAATGATTACAGTCCAAAACTGTTTCTTTTCCAAGGAGATTTATGACTAAGACTCTGACAAGTTGTCTTGAAAACAAGTTTCTGATAACTTTAGAATCATACCATTGGGCTAAGAATTTCCAAAACTTTAATGAAGAGATATCTTCATGAAACTGCCAACCAAGATCAAGCAGAACAAAAAATCAATTTCATGGGACTAAATGAGCTAATGAGGACAATGTTTTTATGAATTTTTAATCGAAGTTTTGATGATTCTTTAAATGTTTTGTTTTCCAAATTTGAAGGAACATTTTTCTTTTAAGCTATCTATAGCTTGCAGACACTTGGTAAAATACAACTTGTGAACAAAAATTGAAACATTAATTTTTCTCCCTACATTTTCCATCCAGAATCAGGCAACTATTCATGGGTGTTCACATTTTTATGACAATAGTTATTTGCATAAGTTCAATAAGAATCTGTTCTGTTTATAACAGGATACCTTTAAAAATACTGGTTGTATTACCAAGGCTTTGGCTGGGATGTCATATTTGGAAATATACATAGAATGAACCTGGAGGTACTGAGGTACTGCAGGCAAAGTCTGAAGTCAGCTTTGGTTTGGCTTCCTAGTGCTGAGAGGTTTCTAAAAGTTTAATCTGAGATTCCTTATCAAACCTTCCAGCAAAGCAAACCTGAAAAGATGCTATGTGGTCAATCGCTATTCTTGCTGTACTTCTTATATAAAGAATCAGGCCAAGTTTGATGAGACTGTACCTATTTTGTAAACAGATTAGTCTTACTCTGATTAACTTTGGTAGAAACAGGGAGAGATAGAGAAAAATCATGTTCAGAAGAAAAACAATAATACAACTGTTATCAAATTGTAGCCCTGTATTTTGTTTTCAAGTTTTTATTATCCACCTGTAGACTGGACTGGACCCTGAATTCTTCTAGCTCCTTCAATCCCGTTTTCTTCTGTGGAATCACTAAGTATAAGACCTGCTCTCTTCCTGAAGACCTATAAACTGGAGGTGAACAACTCGATGTAAATTTCAAGGAAAAACCCCCATGCCTGAGATGTGGGCCACTCAGCGCTCACCAGAATGTTCAACACCATAACTAGAGACACTCAAATTGCCAACCAGGACAAGAAGTTGATGACTTCATGCTGCGGACGGTTTTTCCCAAGATGTCGGAACAAGACTTCTCATCGTGATGAGGCTCTTATCCCACTCCATTTTTCCTTGCTCATGCCTGCCTCTTTAATTTGGTAAGATAATGCTGTAACTAGAATTTCACAATCAGCGCCTTGTGCAGGTAATTTGACAGAGTGTTGGATGTGTCATGTCATCATGTCAAACCCAAATCTTTACATGACCTAAGGGATCCTTTATTCCACCCAGTGGCTAACTTTAACAACATCCCTAATACAGCTGTTTATTCAAATGCATGTTGGTCCCTTTTAGAGTTAGACCTCTAGACTCACCTGTTCTCACTCCCTGTTTTAATTTAACCCAGCCATGGGATGCTAGATAACAGAATTGCTCCCTACTAGCTGAACAGGGAGGAGTTTGTGCAGTTGCTGACACTTCTTGTGTCAGTTGCAAAAATTAACAAATATTCTGCTTTGTTAAAATGGGTAGGGTCCTCATGTGGCTCATTCTTTAATTTACTCTATTTTATTTGGTTTGGTTCATGGGGTCTCCGCCTATGGATCATACTCCAAACTCTTGGTGTTATCCTCCTGATTGTCATAATATTAGTTACCCTGGTGTGCTGTATTCTCTAAAACCTTTAAATGTTTGCATGCAGCCATTCGTCAAATGTCAAATAGTCTCTCTTTGGCTGGAATGACAAAAACTCAAATAAATGTATGATTAGGAGGACATCATAACCTATGAATGATGGAAGTCCAAAATGATGGTAACTGACAGTAGTGTTAATGCCTTATGTTTAGTCAAACTCTCATTTAGGTGACAGCCTGGTGACTCCAGAATGGAGCCAGTCATGCTAAATGCCACATACTCACACTGAAACATTGAGGAAGCAGGTAGATCCCAGAACGGACAAATTTTTCCTAAAAACAGGAGAGTCCAGGCTGTCTGAGTCAGCATAGTAAGAAAGTCCTTTCTGCTTTAACTCTTAGAAAAAAGTAATATGAAGTACTCTGAAATTAACCAATCAGTTTATTTAAATCCCAATTTATTTATATTCTTCTGTTCCTGGATTCCCATTTTACAAAACCCACTGTTCTACTGTTGTATTGCCCAGTAGGAGCTATCACTATATTTTGCAGAATGGAAACTGCCCTGATTCATGAATCACAAATAAAAGCCAATTGGATCTATAACTGAATTTGTTGTAATTTTGTCTTTTGATGCATATTTACAGCCAGCGATGGCCAGTGGAGTCTCTCTGGCTGCATCATTCTCACCCTGACCCTTCCGCCTCCCTCTTTCACTTACAAGGACCCTTCTGAGTACACTGAGCCCACCCAGATTATCCAGAATAACCTCACATCTCAAGACACTTAACTTCATCTCACCTGCAAAGTCTTTTTTTTTTTTTTTTTTTTTTGCCAAATAAAGTAGCATGCACAGGTTCCAGGGATTAGGATGTGGACATTTTTAGGAGGCCTTTATTCTGCCTAATACAGGTAACTTTTGTAAACTTTACCCACAACAAAAATTGCTTTGCCTTCCTTCTGTGCCTCACTTTTCTGTCTGAATCACAAACAGCACAAACTTCGAGGTGAAACACACTAGCTCTGCTATGAACTGGCTGGATGACTCTGGACCACTCACTTCACCCGCTTCAGCCTCTTCTCATCTGCAGCACAAGGGTCACTCTTACTGCATCAGAAAATGACAGTTTGAATGGGTACGTTAATATGTGGAAGGCATTAGACATAGAGCCTGGTACCTGATGAGCCCTTAGCAAACCTTTCTTTCAGTCTTTTCCTTTTGCCATCTCACATTCTCTCACCCTCACCCATCTTCTCCTTCATCTCCTTTCTCTTCAGTAACTTACTCAGTTTAACCTACTATTTAGCAAAGAAGCCACACAATCCATTCTCTCATGACTCTGCTGGAATGTTTTGGTCTTGCAGTCTGCTCTCCACTCAAGGCAGTGGATATTATTTTTATTTTTACGCAGAAGTCTGTTCAAAACAGGAAGTCTTTTTTTTTTTTTTTTTGAGACAGAGTCTTGCTCTGTCGCCCAGGCTGGAGTGCAGTGGCACAGTCTCCACTCACTGCAAGCTCTGCCTCCCAGGTTCACGCCATTCTCCTGCCTCAGCCTCCTGAGTAGCTGGGACTACAGGCGCCCACCACCACGCCCGGCTAATTTTTTGTATTTTTAGTAGAGACGGGGTTTCCCCTTGTTAGCCAGGATGGTCTCGATTTCCTGACCTCATGATCTGCCCGCCTCGGCCTCCCAAAACGCTGGGATTACAGGCGTGAGCCACCATGCTGACCAACAAGAAGTCCTTTTTATGTTCACATAAAATATATACATGCTTTCCCTTAATTTACACATACTAGTCCAAATTCTGCCCTGTTAATTCACACATGCACTTCCTTATGTCACTCTTCTTCGGTCTTTCTCTTTACAATTTATAAATAAGGATAGTACAGAGGCAAAAAATACTGCAGACCGTAAGATGGGATTTTTTCATTAAGATGAATATTTTCCTTTAAAAAGATGAATGCTTCCCATTGGCAACATAAATGCTATTCACAAGGTGTCCCTGAAGCCCATTTCTAGGCTTGGCTTTCAGCAAAACCATTCAATCCTAGGACACATTCCTAGACTCCTAGGAGACAATATTTGTGACAGAAGCCACACCCACTCTGGCTATTCCTGCTGTTGGGTAAAGGTATTTTTCATAAAATGTTGTACGTCATGAATATTGCTCAAGATTCCAAATCCAGAAACATATGAAGAGGGCGAGTCCCTGGAATGGTCACAAAGGGGAGAAGATTTCAAATCCGGTAACAGTCATAAAACACACCCACAGTGTGTGGCCTTTGAGCACTGACAGTCCCACTGGCCTCTTTCCATGCCTGTTGGCTTCTGAGTTCCTTCTCAGGACTGCTCCCCAATCCTTCCACTGTGGAGTTTAAGCCCCCTTAACCATCTTCATCTCCAGCTGCCTGCGAGGACCCTGACTGGAAGACACCTCCTCACTCTGAGTGCTCCGGGTGGCACCTTTGCCTATTTCCATAACTATAATAGCTCACACTGATGCAGCACTCACTATGCACCAGGCACTATCCTAAGGGGTTTTCAGGTAGCTACAGTCCTCATAAAAAATCCTGAGTGTCAGCATCCCCATTTTTACAGATTTAAAAAACTGAGGCAGAGAAGTGAAGTCATGTAATGAGTGTCATCATCCAACTCCGTAATTTAACCCCATCCTCCACTTCATTTGTGCAGAGGACACTCTAGGTCTTCCAAGGTCTCCTGAATGACATCCACCTTCCAGAATAATTTTTGCTCCCTCTACTTTCAGGATTTGATGAACAGCCAGCATTTTTTTTTCTGTCTCACTCTTCGCTTTTGCACCTGTTCCCTAACACCACACTCACAACTGCACAGGCCTGCATTAAAGCTGGCTTTTATGAACCTCCAGTCTCTTCTGGGAAAAAGCAGCATGGGCCTGGCTGTCAGTCCTCACAACAAGTAACTTTCACTGAATTGTCATCTAGTCATACAGCCAGTCTCTGGCCATAAAAAGGGTGCACTGGGGACAGAAAGTGCAATGAGAAGGAAATAGGAGGAGGGTGACTCCCTGGAATGGTCACAAAGGGGAGAATATTCCAAAATCCAGAAACAGTCATAAAACACACCCAGAGTGGGTGACTTTGAGCAATGACAGCCTCATCTCTCTCTTTTAATGCTTGGTGGCCTCTGACTTTCCTCTCAGCTGCCCGTCCTGGTCTTGCTTTCTTAGACCAATACTAATGGCCTGGGAGCTGGGGCCAGACCAGAGCACAGAGTAGTGAGGGTGGGGGAGCTGAAAAGGGGGAAGAGTGTCTGACTTATGGAGATCTGACTCCTCACCTATGCACACATCACCTGGGCAGGGAATGGATTAGTGAGGTGCTGTGCAGGACTCACGGTTTAAGGGATTGTACTAAGGAGTTGTACTTCTTTAATCCTGCCTGACTGAGAGCAAACTCTCAGAAGGCATCACAGCTTTTTCCTAAGAAGGCACCGCAGCTTTTTCCTAAGAAGGCATGGGTGTTATATGAAACCATTGTGCTTCCCTTCTCCCTTTGTTGGGTTACATTTTTCTATCCACTTTTTTACTGAGTTGTGTTCCAGGAAAAACAAATCTCGGTTGAATTTTTTAAAGTCCCATACATTCAGTTCAGTTCAAGGGTGTCTCTCATCTTAGTGGTGGCCAGGCACAAGACTTTTTAAAAGGTGCTGCAGAAAATTTTGATAAAAGCCTTTTCATCACCCATAATACCTTTGGGGACCATTGAGCAACAAAATGATGAGGAAGAAATCTGTTATGTGCTGGAGACCTTTGTGTTTGCACCTCATCTAATGCTCACAATGACCCTTTAAGTAGCTACTATTATCCCTCTATCCCAAGACATCACTAACTTGTCTTTTATCTCAGAATTGGTGAAAGATGGAACCAGAATTCAGACTCACATATTTCTGAATCCAAAGCTTATGTTTCAGTCCACACCATTGTACCTTCCAGAATTCAAAGAAATAAAGGATGATGGCTTCTAATAGAAATAACCATATAAGCTTCAATGAAGAGACAGGGACTGAAATAAGCCTTAGGATGAAGAACAATTTAGGAGGTGAACAGGCAGGTATGCATGTTATATGAAGGAGTCAAATAATTGCAAAATGTTTAGACATGAGAAAGTCAAATGTGGATCAAGGGAGTAGATTGGAGTCATATTATGGGGGCATTGAATGACAGCTTAAGAAATTGGAATTTCATCCTATAGATGATAAGTAAGAGTCACTGGAAAGCTTTGAGAAGGTTAGCAACATCACAAACAGCATTTCCAGGAAGATTTCTCTGACAGTATTAGGCAAGATAACTTAGGGAAGTGGTCTTCAACTCTGGGAACTCAGGATTATCTGGAAGTTTTTTCCCCCTTCTTTTTTAAAGCTTTCGTTTTGAAATAATCTTACACTTCCAAAAATGTTCCAAAAATAGTCAGAGTCCCCATATTCTTTTCGTTCAACTTTCCCTAATATTAACGTTATAGATAACCAGAGTGTGATCATCAACATCAGTAAATGATCACTGCCATCTTACAATGAATGAACCTGAAGACCCTATTCAAATCCTCTCCATCTTCCCACTAATATCCTTTTTCTGGACCAGGATCCATGCAAGATCACACACTGCATCTCGTTATTCTGTCCTCTCAATCTCCTTCAATCTGGGACAATTCCTCAGAATTACTTTTGCCTTCATGACCTTAACATTTTTAGAGTATGAGTGAGTTATTTTGTGAAATGACCCTCAGTTTGGGCTTACCTAATATTTTCTCATGATTAAACTCAGGTTATCCACTTTGGGCAAAAATGCCACAGAGGCGATGCTGCACCTTCTCCATCCATCATATTAGGATGCCCAGAATTTCTATACCTTTGATTATTGGGGATGTTAACTTTGAGCACTGGGCCAAAGTTCCTCCACTGTAAAATGACTATTTTCCTTGGAAGCATTTTTAAATGACCAAATCCCAAGGCACACCATGGAACAATCAAATTAGACTCTCTTTGAGGAAGGCACAGGCATTGGTATGTTTTAAATTCCCAAGGTGACTCTAACCAGTAGCCAGGGTTGAAAACCAACGACTTAGACAGTGAAAATTAGAATCCTGGAAATCAGCTAGGAAACCATTCCTCAGGCCTCTCTTTTAAAAAATAACATCAAACTCCAGGCACAAGTAATTATACCTGGACTTCAGTAATTATATCTGAACCCATGGTAGGAGAATGGGAAGGTCAAAA
Organism: Symphalangus syndactylus; assembly: GCF_028878055.3. Classification (NCBI taxonomy): domain Eukaryota; kingdom Metazoa; phylum Chordata; class Mammalia; order Primates; family Hylobatidae; genus Symphalangus; species Symphalangus syndactylus. The sequence continues at coordinate 20,773,624 of NC_072439.2, forward strand.
ATGATGGATGAGTAGACTGCTGCTCAATAAAAAGAGAAGGCAGGACACCAGGTAAAGTGTCCAGCCCTCTTGTCCTATTGTTTCCTTAAACCTCAGAGACACCTTTGTTGCAGTGAAAGAACATACCATATAATTTTACTGTCCTAAGCTTTACATGAGCTCCTAATTGCCACTGACAGGGAGGGAATTATGAATCATGTGATAGAAATATATGACTGCACATGCAAAGATGCACACTTCCAGGTATGACTGAATGAACATCATAGAATCCAGGTCAGAGGTACACGACTTCCCCTAAACAACCTTGTCCTCCCCATCTGGTCTTTTGTCCTTCATCTCTTCTGAAGTAAGAGAGGGAAGACCCTGTTTTAAATTTCATGAATTAGGAAAGTGAACACAATTCCTATCACCAGGCTTTTTAAGCAAGAGGATACTGTGCTCAACTTCCTTAGAGTTATTATCTTGAGGTTTTCATGAATAAATGTCAACAGTCTCTCCCTTGGAGGAATATTTAGAAAAACTCTAAAACCCATTTATCTGATTTCACACCACATCATCAACACAGAAGAATTCTTTGACCAAATATGGGTGTGGGTGTTCCTCCCCACCACCAAGTGAGCAATCAGTTCTGCAATGGACACTGGCTGGGTGTCCTCCAGTTAAATTCTGCCACGGTCAATCTGTATTTCACAGTATCACAAGAGACCATTGAATAACATGCAAAAGGAAACACAAATGGAACCAAAATCCAGAAGCAGGAAAGACCCTGACAACAGCAATCCCTAAGGTATTCACATGCCTGCCAGGGTCTGGTGCTGCTGGTGCAGAAGGGACTGCTGCTGGCAATAGCTGAAAAAAAGAGAGGGCAGCTCTAACACTCAGTGAGCACTAAAAAAATAATTTACTCAATTATCCCTCAATGATCACACAGCCAATATCCTTTAAACCTCTCTATAGGGTTTCACCAAGAGGAATGGCACATAATTAAATGTTAACGTATGGGAGAAATAATTTATAGAAGGGTAGGATCGGCCGGTTCAGGAATGGTTGGAAAAGATTTCACTAAAGAGGCAGGATTCAGGTGAGTACTTGAAAGCATTCAGCCTTAGGAAAACAGAGACAAAGAGAAACATAAACCAAGGGAACCACTGTAAGGTACCTCTGTAGATGCTAGTTTTAAAGAGGATCTCAGGAATAAGAGTGGGTTTGCAGATGTTATTTTATTTATTCCTCTCAACCACAATATCTTGTTATTTTAGAGAAGGATACAAATCTTCAGAAAGGTGAAGTAACTTTCCAAGATTGGTGGTGGATCTGGGAATAGAAGCTATGTGTATCTAACTCCAGAGCCCATGTCATGACCACTACCACTGACAGAGAACTGAACACAAAACTATGCTTGTGATATTATAAAAGTGAGAGAAAAAAGCATAACTGACTCCATCTTGCCTTTATATTCACAAGCTAACTGCCTTTGCTTATTCCTGTATGTAGGACAGCCTAACTGTGGGAGGAATTTAGTTTATAGTTTAACCTACCCTTCCTTATTCAGGAACAGAAACTGCGTTTGAAAAATGGATGCAATGTCGCAAGGTTAGAATTATCAGAGTGGCCTGAATTCTGCTAAGATGTAGGCATAGTTAAACAGTAAGTAGTCATCATTCCCTACCCTGCTTGCATTTTAAAATAATTGTTTATTGCTCAGGAGTCAGTCAGCTGATAGTCACAATATTTGTAATTTCTCCATTTGCTCCTATAGATAACATCACTATTGTGAAACTTAAGACTGGTGTTTGAGCCGCATGTTCTCACTCATGGGTGGGAATTGAACAACTAGAACACTTGGACACAGGAAGGGGAACATCACACACCGGGGCCTGTTGTGGGGTGGGGGGAGGGGGGAGGGATAGTATTAGGAGATATATCTAATGTAAATGACAAGTTAATGGGTGCAGCACACCAACATGACACATGTATACATATGTAACAAACCTGCACGTTGTGCACATGTACCCTAGAACTTAAAGTATAATAAAAAACACATTTTAAAAAAAGACTGGTGTTTGAGATACTTTTCAGACTTTTCATTCTGGTGGAGTAACTGACACTATTTGGACCAATGACCCATACCAACAAACTGAATCAACTGGTCCTGTGACCCTCACCCAAGAACTGAATCAGCACACAAGACAGTTTTCACACCACTGTGTTTTCATCCCTGACCCAACCAGTCAGCCACCTGCCCACCAAACAATTCTTAAAATTTCTAGTCTCCAAATTCTTAGGTAGGCAGATTTGAGAAATATCTCCTGTCTTCATTGCTTGGGCCTCCTGCAATTATTAAGCTCATTCTCTGTTGCAATACCTGCTGTCTCAGTGTGTTGGCATTTTCCGTGCAGTGGGCAAGAAGAACCCACTGGATTGTAACAGATTTGGAGCGTCATTTCAGATTGCCCCTATAGGTGCGTGGCCATGGTTTGGCAGCCCTTCACTGGTGCACTGGCCCTGGAGGTGAGCTTTCTTCAACTGAGGGCCACCTCTAGCACCATCCTTGCTGGTGGGTGGATGGTCAATCCATGGTACTTGGACTTGCTTGCAGTGGGGAAACATTTTCTGGGACTGGACGATGTCTTTTAGTAGGTATTCTATAGGCAAACAACACCCTTTTTCTTTTTCTGATCTGGTGGCCACTGTGGAGGCATTGTGCACCCTTGACAGATCTTGGTTGGCTCTTCCTAGGTGGTAGAAAGAGTCTTGGCTTGGGGAAATTCCTGCCCAATTGAATGGAGAATAGGAGGCTTGTTTGGAAGAATACTCCTGAAAATTTTCTCATCTGGAATTTAGGTTGGTAAGGTATTTTGATTGTCTTTGTCTTGTTTTTCCCCCCATCTTTTTCTTTTCTTTTTTAACTTTTTTATTTCCATAAGTTTTTGGGAGAACAGGTGGTATTTGGTTAGAAGAATAAGTTCTTTAATGGTGATTTGTGAGATTTTGGTGCACCTGTCACCCAGACAGTATACACTGAACCCAGTTTGTAGCCTTTCATTCCTCAACCCCTTCCCACCCTTTCCCCCAAGTCCCCAAAGTCCATTGTATCATTCTTACACCTTTGCATCCCCTTAGCTTAACTCCTGCTTATAAGTGAGAACATACGATTGTTGGTTTTCCATTCCTGAGTTACTTCACTTAGAATAATAGTCACCAATTCCATTCAGGTTGCTGCAAATGCCATTAATTTATGAATGTATTCCCTTTTATGGCTGAGTAGTATTCATATATATGAAATATATATATATATATATATCTCATACTTTCTTAATCCACTCATTGATGGACATTTGAGCTGGTTCCATATTTTTTCAATTGGAAATTGCTGCTATAAATATGCAGGTGCAAGTATCTTTTTTGTATAATGACTTCTTTTCATCTGGGCAGACACCCAGTAGTAGTATTGCTGGATCAAATGGTAGTTCTACTTTTAGTTCTTTAAGGAATCTCCACACTCTTTTCCATAGTGGTTGTACAAGTTTACATTCCCACCAGCAGTGTTGAAGTGTTCCTTTTTCACCACATCCACACCAACATCTATTATTTTTAATTTTTTTGATTATGGCCATTCTTGTGGGAGTAAGGTGGCACTGAATTATGGTTTTGACTTGCATTTCCCTGGTCATTAGTAATGTTGAACATTTTTTCACTTTGGCCATTTGTATATCTTCTTTTGAGAATTGTCTATTCCAGTTCTTAGCACACTTTTTGATGGGATAGTTTGTTTTTTTCTTTCTAATTTGTTTGAGATCCTTGTACATTCTGGATATTAATCCTTTGTCAGAGGTACAGATTGTGAAGATTTTCTGTCACTCTGTGGGGTTGTTTGTTTACTCTGCTAACTGTTCCTTTGGCTGTGCAAAGGCTATTTAGTTTAATTAAGTCCCACCTATTTATCTTTGTTGTTGTTGCCTTTGCTTTTGGGTTCTTGGTCATAAAATCTTTGCCTAAGCCAATGTCTAGAAGGGCTTTTCCGATGTTATCTTTGAGAATTTTTGTAGTTTCGGGTCTTAGATTTAAGTCCTTGATCCATCTTGAGTTGATATTTGTATAAGGTGAGAGATGAGAATCATTTCATTCTCCTACATGTGGCTTGCCAATTATCCCAGCACCATTTGTCGAATAGGGTATCCTTTCTACACTTCATGTTTTTGCTTGTTTTGTCAAAGATCAGTTGGCTGTAAGTATTTGGGTTTATTTCTGGGTTCTCTATTCTGTTCCGTTGGTCTATGTGTCTACTTTTATACCAGTACAATGCTTTTTTCGTGACTATGGCCTTATAGTATAGTTTGAAATCAGGTGATGTGATGCCACCAGATTTCTTCTTTTTGCTTAGTCTTACTTTGGTTATGTGGGCTCTTTTTTGGTTCCATATGAATTTTCAGATTGTTTTTTCTAGTTCTGTGAATAATGAAGGTGGTATTTTGATGGTGATATGGTTTGGCTCTGTGTCCCCACCCAAATCTCATCCTGAATTTTAGTCCCATAATTCCCACGTGTTGTGGGAGGCACCTGGTGGGGGGCAGTTTCTCCCATACTGTTCCCATGGTAGTGAATAAGTCTAATGAGATCTGATGGTTTGATAAGGGGAAACCCGTTTCACTTGGCTCTTATTCTCTTTTTGCCTGCTGCCATCCACATAAGATGTGACTTACTTCTCCTTGACTTCTGCCATGATTCTGAGGCCTCTCCAGCCATGTGGAAGTGCCACAGGGGCAGGGCTGCCGAAGACCATGGAAACCCATATTTTGCATCAGTGTGACCTGGACGTGAGACATGCAGTCAAAGGAGATCATTTTGGAGCTTTAAGACTTGACTACCCCACTGGATTTTGGACTTGCATGGGCCCTGTAGCCCCTTTGTTTTGGCCAATTTCTCCCATTTGGAATGGCTGTGTTTACCCAATGCCTGTACCTCCACTGTATCTAGGAAGTAGCTAATCTGCTTTTGATTTTACAGACTCATAGGTGGAAGAGACTTGCCTTGTCTCAGATGAGACTTTGGAATATGGACTTTTGAGTTAATACTGAACGAGTTAAGACTTTGGGGGACTGTTGGAAAGAAATGGTTAATTTTGAAATGTGAGGACATGAGATTTGACAGGAGCCAGTGGTGGAATGATATGGTTTGACTCTGTGTCCCCACCCAAATCTCATCTTGAATCATACTCCTATAATTCCCATGTGTTGTGGGAGGGACCCAGTGGGAGATAATTGAGTCATGGGAGCAGTTTCTTTCATACTGTTCTTGTGGTAGTGAATAAGTCTCATGATATCTGATGGTTTGATAACAGGAAACCTGTTTCTCTTGGCTCTCATTCTCTTTTTGCCTGCTGCCATCCACATAAGATGTGACTTGCTTCTCCTTGACTTCTGCCATGATTCTCCCCAGCCACGTGAAACTGTGAGTCCAATTAAAGCTCTTTCTTTTTCTCTATTTTTAAAATATTATTCTTTAAGTTCTGGGATAGATGTGCAGAACGTGAAGGTTTGTTACTTAGGTATAAATGTGTCATGATAGTTTGCTGCACCCATCAACCCGTCATCTACATTAGGTATTTCTCCTAATGCTATCCCTCCCCTAGCCCTCCACCCCTGACAGGCTCCAGTGTGTGATGTTCCCCTCTCTGTGCCCATATGTTCTCATTGTTCAACTCCCACTTATGAGTGAAAACATGCAGTGTTTGGTTCTCTGTTCCTGTGTTGGTTTGCTGAGAATAATGGTTTCATTTCATGTCCCTGCAAAGGGCATGAACTCATTCTTTTTTATGGCTGTATAGTATTCCATGGTGTATATGTGCCACATTTTCTTTATCCAGTCTATCATTGATGGGCATTTGGGTTGGTTCCAAGTCGTTGCTATGGTGAATAGTGCTGCAACAAACATACGTGTGCATGTGTCTTTATAGCAGAATGATTTATAATCCTTTGGGTATATACCCAATAATGGGATTGCTGAGTCAAATGGTATTTCTGGTTCCAGATCTGTGAGGAATCACCACACCATCCTCCACAATGGCTGAACTAATTTACATTCCCACCAACAGTGTAAAAGCATTCGTATTTCTCCACATCCTCTTCAGCATCTGTTGTTTCCTGACTTTTTAATGATCACCATTCTAACTGCCATGAGATAGCATCTTATTGTGGTTTTGATTTGCATTTCTCTAATGACCAGTGATGGTTTGGCTCTGTGTCTGTTCATATGTTTGTTGGCCCCATAAATGTCATCTTCTTTTGAGAAGTGTCTGTTCATATCCTTCACCTACTTTTTGATGAAGTTGTTTACTTTTTTCTTGTTAATTTTTTAAGTTCTTTGTGGATTAGCCCTTTGTCAGATGGATAGATTGTAAAAATTTTCTCCCATTCTGTAGGTTGCCTGCTAATTTTGCTGATAGTTTCCTTTGCTGTGCAGAAACTTTTAGTTTAATTAGATCCTATTTTTCAATTTTGGCTTTTGTTGCCATTGCTTTTGATGTTTTAGTAATGAAGTCTTTGCACATGCCTATGTCCTGAATGATATTGCCTAGGTTTTCTTCTAAGGGTTTTATGATTTTAGTTCTTATGTTTAAGTCTTTAATCCATCTTGAGTTAATTTTTGTATAAAGTGTAAAGAGGGGATCCAGTTTCAGTTTTCTGCATATGTCAAAGATCAGATGATTGTAGATGTGTGGTGTTATTTCTGAGGCCTGTGTTCTGTTCCATTGGTCTATATATCTGTTTTGTACCAGTACCATGCTCTTTTGGTTACTGTAGGCTTGTAGTATAGTTTGAAGTCGGGCAGCATATGTCTCCAGCTTTGTTCGTTTTGCTTAGGATTGTCTTGGCTATGTGGGATCTTTTTTGTTTCCATATGAAATTTAAAGTAGTTTTTTCTAATTCTGTGAAGAAAGTCAATGGTAGCTTGATGGGAATAGCATTGAATCTATACACTACTTTGGGCAGTATGGGCATTTTCACGATATTGATTCTCTCTAGCCATGAGCGTGGAATGCTTTTCCATTTGTTTGTGTCCTCTCTTGTTTCCTTGAGCAGCGGATTGTAGTTCTCCTTGAAGAGATCCTTCACATCCCTTGTAAGTTGTATTCCTAGGTATTTTATTCTCTTCATAGCAATTGTGAATGGAAATTCACTTATGATTTGGCTCCGTTTGTCTATTATTGGTATATAGATGTGCTTGTGATTTTTGCACATTGATTTTGTATCCTGAGACTTTGCTGAAGTTGCTTATCAGCTTAAGGAGTTTTGGGGATTAGACAATGGGATTTTCTAAATATACAATCATGTCATCTGTAAACAGAGACAATTTGACTTCCTCTCTTCTTACATAAATACCCCTTTTTTCTTTCTCTTGCCTGATTTCCCTGTCCAGAACTTCCAATACTATGTCAAATAGGAGTGGTGAGAGAGGGCATCCTTGTCTTCTGATGGGTTTCAAAGGGAATGTTTCCAGCTTTTGCCCATTCATTAGGATACTGGCTGTGAGTTTGTCATAAACAGCTCTTATTATTTTGAGATATGTTCCATCAGTACCCAGTTTATTGAGTGTTTTTAGCATGAAGGTGTGCTGCATTTTATCAAAGGCCTTTTCTGCATCTGCTGAGATAATCATGTGTTTTTTCTCACTGGTTCTGTTTATGTGATGGATTATGTTTATTGATTTGCATATGTTGAACCAGCCTTACATCCCAGGGGTGAAGCTGACTTGGTCGTGGTGGATAAGCTCTTTTTATGTGCTGCTGGATTCGGTTTGCCAGTATTTTATTGAGGATTTTTGCATCAATGTTTATCAGGGATATTGGCCTGAAATTTTCTTTTCTTGTGTCTCTGCGAGGTTTTGGTATCAGGATGATGCTGGCCTCATAAAATGAGTTAGAGAGGAGTCCCTCTTTTTCTATTGTTTGTAATAGTTTCAGAAGGAATCGTACCAGCTCCTCTTTGTACCTCTGGTAGAATTCGGCTGTGAATCCGTCTGGTGCTGGGCCTTTGTTGGTTGGTAGGCTATTACTTACTGCCTCAATGTCAGTACTTGTTATTGGTCTATTTTTTTTTTTTTTTTTTGGTTGGTAGGCTATTAACTACTGCCTCAATTTCAGAACTTGTTATTTGTCTATTCAGGGATTTGACTTCTTCCTGATTTAGTCTTGGGAGGGTGTATGTGTCCAGGAATTTATCTATTTCTTCTAGATTTTCTACTTTATTTGCATAGAGGTGTTTATAGTATTCTCTGATGGTAGTTTTTATCTCTGTGGGATCCGTGGTGATATCCCCTTTATCATTTTTTATTGTGTTTATTTGGTTCTTCTCTGTTTTCTTCTTTATTAGTCTGGATAGTGGTCTATATATTTTGTTAATCTTTTCAAAAAACCAGCTCCTGGATTCATTGATTTTTTGAAGGTTTTTTTGTGTCTCTATCTCCTTCAGTTCTGCTCTGATCTTAGTTATTTCTTGTCTTCTGCTAGCTTTTGAATTTGTTTGCTCTTGCTTCTCTAGTTCTTTTAGTTGTGATGTTAGGGTGTCGATTTTAGATCTTTCCCACTTTCTCATGTGGGCATTTAGTGCTACAATTTCCCTCTACACACTGCTTTAGCTGTATCCCAGAAATTCTGGTACCTTGTGTCTTTTTTCTCATTGGTTTCAAAGAACTTTTTTATTTCTGCCTTAATTTTGTTATTTACCCAGTAGTCATTCAGGAGCAGATTGTTCAGTTTCCATGTAGTTGTGTGGTTTTGAGTGAGTTTCTTAACCCTGAGTTCTAATTTGATTGCACTGTGGTCTGAGAGACTGTTTGTTATGATTTCCATTCTCTTGTATTTGCTGAGAAGCGTTTTACTTCTAATTATGTGGTCAATTTTAGAATAAGTGCTATGTGGTGCTGAGAAGAATGCATATTCTGTTGATTTGGGGTGGAGAGTTCTGCAGATGTCTATTAGGTCTGCTTGGTCCAGAGCTGAATTCAAGTCCTAAATGTCCTTGTTATTTTCTGTCTCTTTGATCTGTCTAATACTGACAGTGGGATGTTAAAGTCTTCCACTATTATTGTGTGGGAGTCTAAGTCTCCTTTTAGTTATCTAAGAACTTGCTTTATGAATCTGGGTACTCCTGTATTGGGTGCATATATATTTAGGATAGTTAGCTCTTTCTGTTGAATTGATCACTTTACCATTATGTAATGCCCTTTTTTGATCTTTGCTGGCTTAAAGTCTGTTTTATCAAAGACTAGGATTGCAACCCCTGCTTTTCTTTGCTTTCCATTTGCTTGGTAAATCTTTCTCCATCCCTTTATTTTGAGCCTATGTTTGTCTTTGCACATGAGATGGGTCTCCTGAATACAGCACACCAGTGGTTCTTGACTTTTTATCCAATTTGCAATCTATGTCTTTTAATTGGGGCATTCACCCCATTTACATTTAAGGTTAATATTGTTATGTGTGAATTTGATCATGTCATATGATGCTAGCTGGTTATTTTGCCCATTAGTTGATGCAATTTCTTCATTGTGTCAATGGTATTTACATTTTGGGTTGTTTTTGCAGTGGGTAGTACCAGTTTTTCCTTTCCATATTTAGTGTTTCCTTCAGGAGCTCTTGTAAGGCAGTCCTGGTGGTGACAAAATCCCTCAGTATTTGCTTGTCTGTAGAGGATTTTATTTCTCCTTCACTTAAGAAGCTTAGTTTGGCTGGATATGAAATTCTGGGTTGAAAATCATTTTCTTTAAGAATGTTGAATATTAGCCCCCACTATCTTCTGGCTTGTAGGGTTTCTGCAGATAGATTTGCTGTTAGTCTGATGGGCTTCCCTTTGTGGGTAACCCAACCTTTCTCTCTGGCTGCCCTTAACATTTTTTCTGTCATTTCAACCTTGGTGAATCTGACAATTATGTGCCTTGGGTTGCTCTTCTCCAGGAGTATCTTAGTGGTGTTCTCTGTATTTCCTGAATTTCAATGTTGGTCTGTCTTCTAGGTTGGGGAAGTTCTCCTGAATAATATCCTGAAGTGTGTTTTCCAACTTGGTCCCAATCTCCCCCATCACTTTCAGGTACACCAATGAAACACAGGTTTGGTCTTTTCACATAGTCCCATATTTCTTGGAGGCTTTGTTCATTCCTTTCATTCTTTTTTCTCTAATCTTGTATTCATGCTTTATTTCATTAAGTTGATCTTCAATCTCTAATATCCTTTCTTCCACTTGATTGATTCAGCTATTGATACTTGTATATGTTTCATGAAGTTCTCATGCTGTATTTTTCTGCTCCATCAGATTATTCATGTTCTTCTCTAAACTGGTTATTCAAGTTAGCAGTTCCTGTAACCTTTTATCAAGAGTCTTCGCTTCCTTGCATTGAGTTAGAACATGTTTCTTTAGCTCAGAGGAGTTTGTTATTACTCACCTTCTGAAGTCTACTTCTGTCAATTTGTCAAACTCGTTCTCTGTCCAGTTTTGTTCCCTTGTTGTGATCCTTTGGAGGAGAAGAGGCATTCTGGTTTTTGGAATTTTCAGCCTTTTTGTGCTGGTTTATACTTATCTTTGTGGATTTATCTACCTTTGGTCTTTGATGTTGGTGACCTTTGGATGGGGTTTTTGCGTGGGCATCCTTTTTTTGATGTTGATGTTATTGCTTTCTGTTTGTTAGTTTTCCTTCTAATGGTCAGGCCCCTCTTCTGCAGGTCTGCTGGAGTTTGCTGGAGGTCCACTCCACACCATGTTTGCCTGGGTATCACCAGTGGAGGCTGCAGAACAGCAAAGATTGCTGCCTGCTCCTTCCTCTGGAAACTTCGTCCCAGAGGGGCACTCACCAGGTGCCAGCCAGAGCTCTCCTGTATGAGGTCTCAGTAAACTCCTGTTGGGAGGTGTTTCCCAGTCAAGTGGCACAGGTGTCAGGGACCCACTTGAGGAGGCAGTCTAGCTCGTAGGATTTCTGCTGAGAAATCTGCTGTTAATCTGATAGGTTTTCTTTTATAGGTTACCTGGTGCTTTTTCCTCACTGGTCTTAAGATTCTTTATCTTGACTTTAGATAACCTGATGATGATGTGCCTAGGTGATGATCTTTTTGCACTGAATTTCCCAGGTGTTCTTTAAGCTTCTTGTATTTGGATGTGTAGGTCTCTAGGAAGGCCAGGGAAGTTTTTCTTGTTTATTTCCCCACATATGTTTTCCAAACTTTTAGATTTCTTTTCTTCCTCATGAATACAAATTATTCTGAGGTTTGGTTGTATAACATAATACCAAGTTTCTTGGAGGATTTATTCATTTTTTAAATTCTTTTTTCTTTGTCTTTGTTGGATTGGATTAATTTGAAAACCTCGTCCTTGATATCTGAAGTTCTTTCTTCTGCTTGTTCAGTTCTATTGCTGAGACTTTTCAGTACGTTTTACATTTCTCTAAGAATCTTCTTTATTTCCTGAAGTTTTTATTGTTTTTCGTTTATGCTATCTGTTTCACTGACAATTTCTCCTCTCATATCTTGTGTCATTTTTTGGATTTCCTTGAGTTGGACTTCACCTTTATCTGGTGCCTCCTTGATTAGCTTAATAATCTATAGTCTGAATTCTTTTGCAGGCAAATCAGGGATTTCTTCTTGGTATGGATCCATTTTTGGTGAGCTAGTGTGACTTTTTTTTTTGGAAGAGGGTGTTAAAGAACCTTGTTTTGTCATGTTACCAGAGTTGTTTTTCTGGTTTTTTTTTTTTTTTTTTTTTTTTCATTTGGGTAGGCTATGTCAGAGGAAAGATCTGGGACTCAAGGCTGCTGTTCAAATTCTTTAGCCCCACAGGGTGTTCCCTTGATGTAGTACTCTCCCCCTTTTCTGAGGGATGTGGCTTCCTGAGAGCTGAATTGTAGTGGTTGTTATCTCTCTTCTGGATCTAGCCACCCAGCAAGGCTACCAGGCTCCAGGCTGGTACTGGGGGTGTCTGCACAGAGTCCTGTGATGTAAATCATCTTCAGATCTCTCATCCATGGATACCAGCACAGTATTTGGGCTGTCTCCTGGGTCCTGCAGGAGCAATCTGCTTCTTTCAGAGGGTCTGTGGATTCTCTCAGCTTTCCTGGTATATTCCTGCAATAGTTCTGGAGCAAGAGTTCACAATGTGATTCTCCACACACTGCTCTGTCCCTCTGAGCTGGAGTTGCAATATAGTCCTGCTTCCTGTCCACCATCTTCCCACAAATACCTTTTAGTGACAGATAATATCTGGGGAAATTTTTAATTCTGGCATGAAAAGCCCAAGTGGAAAACATGAAAATCAATATATAGTTGAGAATCTCTTCTTTCAGATTCAAATCCTGTGTGGCTCCTTACATGTACATCTTCTAGTACATGAAGAATAGTGCAGTATGATCAGAACTGTCATAGGACATAGCTCCACACCTCTGAGATAGCTGCTGGGAATTGGGATAACTGAAGAACATGGAGCTGGAGCTGAAGCTGATGGCTCCTCAGTGGCTGAAGATGTGCTGGAGGACTGTCCTGTCCAGGGGCAGCACTGGCAGCATTTTGGGGCATCCCCTTGAGTGCGAAACTCAAGTTTCAAGTGTTTCAGCGCACTGAGGGTGTGGGGTGGGCTGAGCACCGAGAGGTGCTGTTCTGGCTTGCCGACCACAGAAACCCAAAGCTCGCAGTGCACTCGCTGCCTTCAGCCCTGACCATGGGGTCACCGCTGGTTTTTCCCTCCCTCCTTGAATTTTTATTCATCTATCTTTGTCTTGTTATGTACATTTATGTTTATGGAGGGGATTCCCTGAAGGGCTTGTTATCAGAAGCTCAGCAGGCCTAACTCTGGAAGCTGTTTATCTGGGTAGTCACTTTTGGTGAACTCTGAAGGAATCGCTAGTGGAAACTTAGCCAGCCTAACTCAGGGTGACAGTCACTTCTCCATCTTTCCCAGAGACCACCCATTGAACTCCTGGTCAGAGGTCATATCCTCATACCTTGAATGGATCAAAGATGATAGGGGCCAATAAGGGCAAGTTTGAGCTTTGTCAGGTTGATACATGGGTGCTGAGTTGGGTGACTAGTGTCTGTGTTTTGTTGTGTATATCACTTCATCCAGAATGGGAAATGACAATTTGGCTCTCCTGTGCAGCCCATTGGGCTGCATCTTGCAAAATTGGGAGGCCTTTTGTTTATGATTCCATGAAGTGGAAAAGGATGATTTTCTTTTATAACACGGCTTGACCCCAAATCTGGTCTTCTGGAAGCCACAGACAAAGGGAATCCAGGAAGCTGACAAGCTGGCAAAAGGGTAGGAATAACTGTTTGTATCCTCTATAATGTTTTCATTAATTTAAAAATTTAGAAAAAAATCTTCTGTAAGCTGAACACTGCCTGCTCTAGATGACTTCTGGGAATAGCAGTGGAGACTGCCCTACACTGTAGCTCAATGGCTAAGGTTTGCCCTCTCACTGCAGTGGCCTGGGTTTGATGTCTGGCTCAGGCAGATTTTTCTGGTTTGATATCTCTGTGACTTCTGCCATTTATTGATCTTATCCCCTTTCATGGGCAGCTTCTAATTTCCTGTCTTGAATTTTCCTTTCAGTGAGCTGTCTTTGGAATGAGCAGCCTGCATTCAGAAATTGAAGTTGACTTATAGAGCCAATAAAAGCCCCTTGGAAGAGCTGGTCTTGTACTTTGTCTATGCAGTTCCTTTACAGGATTTCTGATGTGAAGTAAGTAAAGAATGCCACTTTCTGACAGGCCCAGGAACCCCAAGTTACTTTGGGACCTTGCGAAGAGAGGAATTCATCCAGTTCATACAGGTATCTGCAGGCTCTGTTAGGATGAGCCCACCTGTGTCTCAATAGCCTGTATATCAAGGGCTCCTGCTTACCGGGACATTTTGTAACTCCCTTCTCAGCCTATCTTCATGGTGATAAATTCCACCAATTTCCCCATAGAACAAAAAGAGGACTTCAGGCAGATATCAAGATACCTGGTGGTAGAACCTTCTAGGGATATTGGTTCCTAGTTATGGTGTTTATGGCAAGAGATATGATCAGGAACCTATCTGCTACCTTTGGATTGATTGTCGAGAAAAAACTGCAAAAAGCCTTAGGGTTCAACAAAGTTCCCTCAATTTACTAGCTCCCGTAGTCCTAGACAATCTGTTGGTGCTTGATTTCCTGTTGGCTAGACAAAGGGGAATTTGTGCAATATGAGACACCACTTGTTGCACCTATATAAACACCTCAGGAGAAGTTGAAATCTGGATAGAAAGAAATTCCCAAGAAACTTCATGGTTACAGCAGGTCACTACCAGTGACCCCATGTCTGATTGGTTCTTGGTGTTATTTATCTGGATGCCTTAAATTTTCAGATCAGTTCCACAAGAACTCTTGAGACTTGGGCTTTCACTCTTTATATTAGGGCTCAACACTTATAGTCTGCTGTTCACTTAAGTACTGTGCTAGGGCTGGGGATGTGAATACTAATATCCTTGTCATGCAAAACTTGGGTCCCCAACCAGGCACTCGTGAATATAGGAAGATGACAGCAAGACAGTTTCATTTCTCCTATCCTGGAATAAACCCCAATGATGTCCCCTATCATCAGGAAGAAGTTAGAGTGGTTATCAACCCCTCCCATCTCATCATCTGCTCACACCTCAGGAATAAGGAATGCTTAAGCCCAGGGGGGACTGAAACTACCCTTGCAAAATTTTAATAGTGAGATGTAACTGGCTCCATCTTGCTTCTAACTTCACAAACTACCCACCTTTGCTTATTCCTGTACATAGGCCAGCCTAACTATAGAAGGAATTTATAGTTTAACTAATCCCCTTCCTGTTCCGGAATTGAAACCAACTTTGTGAAACAAATGAAATCTTGCAAGATTAGAATTATGGTAGGGGCCTGAGTTCAGCTAAGATATAGGCAGAGTTAAACAGCAAACAGTCATTGTTCTCCATCTTTTTGTTTTGTTTTGTTTTTATAATTACCTACTGCCCAGGAGTCACGTAACCAGTGGGCACAAGATTTATATGTTCTTTAATTGCTCCTATAGATTATATTGCTATTGTGAAATTTAAGGCTGGAGTTTGAGATATTGTTTAGACTTTGCATTCTGGTGGATCAATTGACACCACCCAGACTGTTGACCTACACTAAGAAACCGACTCAACTGGTCCTGCGAGCTCCACCCAGGAACTTACTCAGTGCACAAGACAATTTGGGCACCCCATGATTTCATTTCCAGCCCAACCAATCAGCAGTGTCCATTTCCTAGTCTCCTGCTGGCCAAACAATCCTTTAAAACCCTAGTCTCCAAATTCTTGGGGAGGCAGATTGGAAAAATATCTCCCATCCTCTTTGCTTGGCCATCTTGCAAGTATTAAACTCTCTGCTGCAATACCTTCTGTCTTATTTTTTGTTTGAGGAATTTTATCTCCCACATTTCTGGAAAGCACACGGTGTAATCTGTTACTTAACAGTAAGGCCAGCATCACCTCACCTGTTCTTGCCCTCAGATGGAAACACTGACCTGGGACTAAAGTGCAGATCGCTGGGCTGAATACCCTGGCCTGAGCCATCCCCAGAGATCAGGAGCCTCCAATCAGGAAACTTCCACACAGTCTTCAAATGACTTACAGCTGCACCAACAATCACAATGGAAGTTCTAATGTCTTTCCTCCTTCTGTTGCTGCCACTAATGCTAACGTCCATGGTCTCTAGCAGCCCAAGTCCAGGTGAATAAGATTAATTGCCTATGAATGGAAAAAAGGGAGGAGAAAATGTGGCATAGTGGGCCACACATGCATCAAAATGTAGCTTCTTTCAGCTACAGGAGTAATTAGGGCAAGTTAGCCTTTCCCAGTGCCAGCTTCCTCCTTTACCAAAAGAAGTAAACTGTACTTATATACAAACGGTGTTAAGAGAGTTAAATAAGATACTGTATGGGAAAGTGTCCACAATGGTAGCTGGCAAATACACACACACACACACACACACACACACACACTAGCTCAACAAAGATTTGCTCTCTTGCCTTCTTCTCGAACCCCTTTTCCAGAAGAGTGATGCATTTCTCTGGGACCAAACATGGTGGCAGTGGTGGGAGGGTGTTAAAGGCAACTGTACATGTACAGAAGGTCAGGAAATCCTTGCTTATATTCTTTACAGTGTACCATACATGCCACAAACGTGTCTTAATGCTATTTAACGGTAAAGTAATAAACTAGAAAAATCCTGTCACCAGGTAGTGTCCATATTTGCAACTTCATCCATAGCAAGCCCTGCTGTAGCCGCTCACCTTTTGGGTAGCAAACCTTTGCTTAGGGGCTTCAAGTCTGCTCTGGGTTTTCACTATAAAGTGGCCCAGGCTTTCGCAGAGCAACCACGCAGAAGAGAGCTCACCCCATGTATAGTTTCACTTGGGAGCACCATCTACCCAAGGGCCACTTTGATGTGAAATGGGTTTGTCACATACTCAGCATGAAATTGGTCCTAAAATCAGGAGATGTTCACCCTTCTACACTACAATTTCCAACGTCCCCTCCTTTACAGAGAGAGCACTCAGGAAACTGCTGAGCCCTGTAGCCCTACGGTCTAGACAACCATTCCGAGAGGAAAGGCTTTTCCATCTCTATGACAGACACCTAGGCTTGAGTCCTCAGCCTGGACTCAAAGCTCTAGCCCCAACCTGCTTTTCCAGCATGTCCCTCTCTACTCAATAAAAAAATACTCTCTCCCCACCCAAACTAGACTCTTTGCCCTTCCCTGAACAGGTCTTGTGTTTTCCCATCAGCTCAACTTTGCTCACACAGCCAGCTCAAAACCACCTTCCCACAGCTTCCCTCAGTTCCTCCCACAGCCAGACATGTGGTCTCCCTCCTGAGAGCTGGCCTAGCCCTACTGGACGCTCTGTTCTTGGCACTTATCATCTGCTGCCTTATGTTGAAGGCCTTCATGTGCCTTTCCTGCCTCCACCCCCTGACCTTCTAGGCTGCAGCCTCCTTGGCAGCACAAAGTGGTGCACTGTTTCCATATCCCTCATGCTATCCAGCTCAGCACTTGTCAAACATTAGCTAACTGCAAGAATGCATCCTCAGGTTTCTAAGTCCAACCAGGGCTTCATAGCAGTTCTGCTGCTATTTGGGCTGAACAGTTCCTTGTGGTGGGGGCTGTTCTGTGCCTTGTGCATTGTTCAGCAGCATCCACGTGGCCTTTCTTCACTAGATGCCAATAGCAGTCTTCCATCTCTCCCATCCCCACCCCTGTTATGAAAACTAAAAATATCTCCAGACATTACCAACCGTCTCCTTGGGGGAAACCACCCCCAATTGATAACACCTGCTCTACACCAATACTTCTCTGCCTGGATACACATTTAGATTCACCTAGACGTTTATACTCAGCCTGGAAGTCAGGGGGACCTAGGTCCAAATTCTGGCTCTGCCACTCCCTTTGCAACCCTGGGCAAGTTGCTTTACTCTTTTGAACCTCAGTTTTATCATCTTAAGAGGATTAAATACCCCTTCTCAGCCAGTTTTGGTGGCTCAAGCTTGTAATCCCGGCACTTTGGGAGGCAGAAACAGGAGGAGCACTTGAAGCTAGGAGTTTGAGACCAGCCCTGGCAACAAAGTGAGACCCTGTCTCTAGAAAAATTTTGTAAAAATTAGCTGGGTGAGGTGGTGTGCCCCTGAGGTTCCAGCTATTGGAAGGCTGAGGCAGAGGGTTATATGAGCTGGAGGTGGTTGAGGCTGCAGTGAGCATAGTCGCACCATTGCACTCCAGCCTGGGTGACAGAGCGAGGCCCTTTCAAAATAAATAAATAAATAATAAATAAAATAAATGTTAAAAATGCCATTTCTCACAGAGACATGTTGCGAAGATTAAAGGATCCACAGTGTGAGCTAGAAAGGGTTCAATAAATAGACCGAGTGGAATTTCTAAAGTCGCTCCTACCAACCTAAGTGCCCATCAACCAACAAGTGGATAAAGAAAATGTGGTATATATACAATATGGACTACTAACTCAGCCATAAAAAGGAAAGAAATTACAGTCTTTTGCAGCAACTTGAATGGAGCTGGAGGCTATTATTTTAAGAAACTCAGGAATGGAAAAACAAATATCATATGTTCTCGATTATAAGTGTGAACTAAGCTATGAGAATGCAAAGGCATCAGAATAACGTAATGGACTTTGGGGACTTAGCAGGAAGTGGTGGGAGAAGGGTGAGGGATTAAAGACTACACGTTGGGTACAGTGTACACAGCTTGGGTGATGGGTGCACCAAAATATCAGAAACGACCACTAAAGAACTTATCCACGTAACCAAAAACTATTGAAATAACAATAAATAAAATAAAATAAAATATCGCTCCTAAAGCACGAGGGTGAGGAACCGGGAAAGCTGGCTGCGCCGCCAGGGGGCGCCATCACAAACCACGTCGGGTGGGTGGCAGCCTGGCTCAAGCTTTGTTTCCCAGCCAAACAAAGTTTTGCAATCCGGCCTGAGTCTGAGCTACTGTTAGTGGCTAAAGGAAATAATAGCTCCTCTATCCCTAAAATAATTCTCAAAATAAAATCTAATCTTATTTTATATCTTTTTTTTGAAACAGAGTCTCACTCTGTTGTCCAGGCTGGAGTGCAGAGGTGCCATCTCTGTTCACTACAACCTCAGCCTCCTGCATTCAAGCGATACTCCCTCCTCAGCCTCCCAAGTAGCTGGGATTACAGGTGCGCGCCCACCACACCCGCTAATTTTGTATTTTTAGTAGAGGCGACGTTTCACCATGTTGGCCAGGCTGGTCTCCAACACCTGACCTCAAGTGATCTGCTTGCCTTGGCCTCCCAAAGTGCTGGGATTACAGGTGTGAGCCACCACGCCAGGCCTAATCTTATTTTATATCTTAAAATAACCACATACATACTCAATATGGATTTAACAGCAGAGAGGAAAAAAATATGAGAATATATGAGGACATTAGGAAATAAATTACTTATAAAAACAGATTACTCGTTCCTTATAACATTACTTACTAATTATAAAAGTACTTATAATAATAGCTGACATGTTGAGAACTCCTATGTCACAAGCATGTTCTAAGCACTATACACTCATTTTGGCCTCACAGAAATCTAAAGCATTTTTAAAATTTTGATTTTCCATTTATCACGTTAATTTAATTTAATTTAATTTAACTAACTAATTTATTTTTTTGAGATGGAGTCTCGCTCTGTTGCCCAGGCTGGAGTGCAGTGGCGTGATCTCGGCTCACTGCAAGCTCCGCCTCCCAGGTTCACGCCATTCTCCTGCCTCAGCCTCCTGAGTAGCTCGGACTACAGGCGCCCGCCACCACGCCCGGCTAATTTTTTGTATTTTTAGTAGAGACGGGGTTTCACCGTGTTAGCCAGGATGGTCTCAGTCTCCTGACCTCGTGATCCGCCCGCCTCGGCCTCCCAAAGTGCTGGGATTACAGGCATGAGCCACCACACCCGGCCTCATTTATCACGTTTATTTTTAAACATTCAAAAATCTTTAAAAATAGGATTCCAGTTTATCCTTTATCCAGCTTTTTTTTTCAAATAACATCTTATATAGCTATATAATTGTTCAAATCAGGGAACTAGCATTGGTGCAATAATATTAACTAATGTATAAATATTCAAATTTTGTTAATCATCCCACTCATGTCCTTTTTCTGCTACCTAGTCCAATCCAAGATCTGACACTGAATAACACTGTCACATCTCCTAGGCCTCCTCCAACCTGGGGGAGATTCCCACTCTTTCCCTCTCTCAGAGCCTTGATGCTTTTGAGGAAGTCTGGTCAGTTGTTTTGTAGAATGCCCCTCAATTTGGGTTTGTCTCATGTTTCCTTGGGATGTTTCAGGTTATGCATTTTGGGCAAGATTAGCACAGAAGTGATGTGTCTTTCTCAGGACATCCCAGCAAGGGCCCCAGGATGTCGTGTCCCTCGTTACTGATGAGGTTCATTTTAAGCACTTGGTTCAGGTGGTGTCTGCCAGGTTTCTCTACTACGAAGTTACTATTTGTCCCATTGTAATTAATAAGTATCTCGTGGACAGATACTTTGGGAATAAACAAGTAGCCTGTTTCTTCTCACCTTACTTCCCCCGACCTCTCCTTGATACGCAATAGTTACAGCATCATCTTACTTTTATCCATTAATTTTTAGAACCTATGGATGGTTCTTGATTCTTGCCTATAAACAATTATTACTGTGGTGTTGGCCAAATAGTGATTTTTTATTTCCATAATTCCTTCTACATTTATTAACTGGAATTCTGCTATAAGAAAGAGCTATTTCTTCTTCCTTATTTATTTCTTTGTTCAATTATTTATATCAGCATGGACTCATGGATATTTATGGGTTGGAATCCATTGCTATCATTATTATGTTGCTCATGTTGTCCCCAAATTGGTAATTCTAAGCTCCCTGTTGACATCTGTAATCTTTTGAAATATTCCCATAATTTTTCGAGTGGTTCCTTACTTTATGGCCTCACAAAAAGCTCCGGGCTTCTCTTGTGCTTTCCTGCCCCAGCCCTGGATCAGCTATTTCTCCAGGGAGCCCTGGTTCCTTTCATGGGAGAATGATGTTGGTAAACCATGGGCACCGACACATCCGTTGCCAGTGGGTGCCGGTGCTTCTGCGCCCTCTGGTGGTCAGAACTGGGAAATAACACTCACAATAGTGTACTGTTACCCACATTTTACAAATTAGGTAAATGAGGAACAAGAAAAGTTAGGCAACTTGATCAAAATCACAGAGCACATAGGTAATGGAACTGGGAAATGAAAACAATGACAGATGCACCACAAGTCCTAACAAGTGGAAGTAACTCTTTCCTTATTTCTTTCTTTCTTTCTTTCTTTTCTTTCTTTCTTTCTCTCTCTTTCTTTCTTTCTTCTTTCTTTTTTTTTTTTGAGACGGAGTCTTGCTCCGTCATCCAGGCTGGAGTGCAGTGGTGCAATCATAGCTCACTGCAACCTCCACCTGCTGGCTGAAGCAATCCTTATTCCTAACAGCTTGCAAAGTGGATTTTATCATCATCATTTTAAAAATTATGGAATCGAGGATCAAAGAAGCCAAGTGACTCATGCAAGATGACACAGTTAAGTGACAGAACCAGTAGTGAGTCCCAGGTCTCTCTGGATATAAAGTCCACGGTTATTCCACTGTATCAGTGTTTGTGGATATGTGTTTAGGTGTGCTTTTGCATATGTACATGTATTATGGTCTATATTGTGTCTATATTGTGTCTACATGACAAAATCCACCTTAGTTGGCCAGAAATGCCTTAATAAACTCTATTTACATTACCTTAGAGAAATGAACACAAGAACATGGCTTTTACCCTAGTAGCATCAGGAGGTAATTCAGGGTCTTTCTAACAGTGAGGGGCAAACCCAATTCATTCCCTGACATCATTCACTGACATCCCCTCCAGGCTCTAACATATATCCTTCTCACAAACACACCGAAACTGACACAAACTCCGGATATTCGATCCCAGGAGGATCTTCCACCAGGGCAGAATGACCACAAGAAAGTCAGAGATTGACTCCTCAGCCTCGAGGTCCCCAGTATTTGGGACATCTGTCTATGGTCCCTGCAGACATTTCACCAGGGGATCCAAGGGAACTTCTCCTGCAGGAAGGGACAGGATAAACCAGGATCTGCCTTTGTTTCCATCTCAGAGGGACTGAGGGTCACGGGGCCTCCCCTGCTCCAAAAGAGGAACCAGGTGTCCCTTTGTGGAGTCTGCAGGTGGGAGCTGCTCCAGCTCCTGGGCCCTGTGGGGAGGCCTGGGGCAGACGACAGACAGGGACACAGGCGACCTGGAGGCAGAACCCCCAGTATTGTGATGGAGGAACACAGGACACTCTGGGGACCACCTCCCAGGCTAGTGCCCTCTCTCTAAAGCCCCCAGAGACACCTCCCTGGGCCCTTCTTTTGAAACCTTGGGGACGGATGGCTCTTTCTGAGGCAGGCCATCCGCCTGCAGGACAGCTCTCCCAAATCAGACCAGGAGTGCTCTGGACAACTCTCATCCCCTCCCTGAGCTCATCCTGCACTGCATGGAGTTGGGCATCCTGGCGACCCGCAGTGAACAGGACCAAGGATGACCTGACCCTGCAATCTGGAGGTCAGAGCCCATCTCTGCCCAGGGGCCAGGGCCAACTCATACCGTGTGGACCCTGGTCAGCATCCCTGGGGAAGCCCCTGACTTTTACCACAGGTCTCCTCTCGCCCTCCAGGAGCAACGTCGCACACAGACAACACACAGGAAATGGATTCCCCTGGATAGGAACCTGGCTTTGCTAAGGAGGTGGAGGTGAAGCCTGGTTTCCATACTTTGCTCCAGCAGGCCCTTCCGGTCCCTTCCATGTGCCTGCTCTGTCTCTCCCGATCCTTCCTGGAGCCTCTGAGGATCCTGCTCTGCCAGGATTCTCTGCTCAGTTCTCCACTTTCTCCTGGTATCATGCATGGGGAAGGCACAGTGACAACAGGACATTCAGCTTCACAGAGGACAGAGGCCACCCGGGATGGTCAGGGAGAACATGCACAGGCCCTGAGCCACAGCTCAGCCAACAGAAATGGAGACGGAGGATCTCCCTGAATCCCTCCTCAAGGACAGCAGAACCCAGAGCCACCCACCTCCCTCCACCACAGTCCTCTCTTCCCAGCACATGCAGGACACCTCCCTCCACATCCAGGAGCTGGGGATCCTCCTGACACCCCCAGGCCTGGATCTCTGTCCCTGGGTCAGAGGCAAGGCTGGTGACACTGGAGAGAGGGGACTTGTCCCCCCCGTAGTCGCCCCCCACTTGCTGTCCCACAGAGCCACCTCTGTCACCTTCCTGCTGCGTATCATCCCACTCTCCCTGAGTACTGGGGAGCATGAGGAGACCTGGGGGCCCAGCTGGGTTTCTGTGTCACAAAGGGAAACAGTTCCCCCAGTTTGGGAGACCCCAGAGTACCTTTGTGTGTGGTGACATTCCCAAAGGGTCAGTGCAGGGGTGACAAGTCACCCTGTCTGGGGACAGGGGACTCCACCAACCCTGCTTCTCAAAGGGTGGTTAGGAAACTGTAATGTACACAGAAGAGAAAGGGGAAGGAGGGACAAAAAAGGCAGAAATGAGAGGGGAGGGGGCAGAGGTGTGACCTGGGAAGAGCCCCACCTCTGCCCCTGGCCCTGGGAAGTGCTTCTGCCTGGGAGGAGGCTCAGCACAGAAGGAGGAAGGTCAGCAGACTCGACAGCAGACAGTCACAGCAGCTCTGATGAGAGCGTTCCTGTAGCCCGAGCTCCTCTCCACAGAGGACAAGCAGGCAGCAGAGACCATGGGCCCCCCCTCAGCCGCTCCCCATGGAGGGCACAGGTCCTGGCAGGGGCTCCTGATCACAGGTGAGGGGAGGACTCTCTGAGAGTGGTGGGAGGAGGGAGCACAGAGACTGACTGGGGTCTCTTGGGTAGGAGGGGACAGAGGGCTTCTGGCTGGGGTCTCCTGGGGCTCTGAGAGGGGACTGAGGGCTTCTGTTGGAGGCTGGATAAGGGAGAGAACATTAGAGAGGGGCAAGGGTCACAACAAGAAAATCTCAGTGAACTGGAATTAGTAAAAGGCAGGAAAATCTCAAGTGTTCTCTTTTCCTGGTTAATCATCACTGGCCACTACATTTTGAAAAAATGATAATAACTATACCAGATGACACTTCAAATAAAAACATCACCAGGGCATAAAACACTGCTCTTAGCCAACAACCTCAGACACTGGGAAATAAACCTCAGGACTTGGAGGCCCTGAGAACGCTCATGAACTCATCCACAGGAGTCTGCAGCCTGTGCCAGGCACTGGGGTGCAACCAACATCACACAAGTCCCGCCCTCACAGAGCTCACGCTCTCCTGGGGAGGAAGACAGACACCCAAAGAGATCTAGAATGTGAGGTCAGGTGCTGACAAGAGCCTTGGAGGGAACAGAGCAGGGAACGGTCAGAAAGGGAAGACCCAGGGTCTCTAGAGGAGGTGTCAGGGGAGAGTTCTCCCCAAAACACCCTGATGTGAGCAGGATCTGAGGGCAGTGTGGAGGGAGCTGTGCAGACCCCTGGGGAAGAGGATTCCACACAGGGAAATGCCAAGGTCCGAGGTGTTGAAGGAATGGGGGTCATGCTGCTGACCCAGTGGGACACACACACACACACACACACACACACTCCAAGGCTGAGAAATGAGGAGACCCTGAGGACCCCAGGGCCTTATCTTTCCATCGCACTCCATAGGTCCCAGTATTGACTGATGCTCTCTTCACCTCCTAGCCTCACTTTTAACCTTCTGGGACCCGCCCACCACTGTCCAGTTCACTATAGAAGCCATGCCGTCCAGTGCTGCAGAGGGACAGGATGTTCTTCTACTGGCCTGCAATATTTCAGAGACTATTCAAGCCTATTATTGGCACAAGGGGAAAACGGCAGAAGGGAGCCCTCTCATTGCTGGTTATATAACAGACATTCAAGCAAATATCCCAGGGGTGGCACACACTGGTCGAGAGAGAGTATACTCCAATGGATCCCTGCTGTTCCAAAACATCACCCTGGAGGACGCAGGACCCTACACCCTACGAACCATAGATTCCAATTACAACTCTGACCAAGCAACTGGCCAGCTCCACGTACACCGTGAGTGATTCCCCCATACCTCTGGGTGATGGGGGCCAGTTCTGCTTCACACACGAGATTGTCAGGCCTGGGCTGTGCCTGCATCCCTCTCTGCATTTTGTCCCATGTTGAGATTTGGGCATTTAGTGCAGGACACACACATGGTAGGTAAACTTCAACAGATCAGAATTCCTTTCCTGCATCCAGGCCCTGCAGACACTTGCTGATGGGACGGGGGCCTCAGCAGGGGGTGGTCAGTCTCAGCCAAGCACCCCGTGCCCTCCCCATGAACCTGACCCTGAGAAAGACCCTGGAGAACTGGGTCAGGGCCTGGCCTGAGGGGGTCCTGGGATCCTCACAGAAGCCCAGCCTCAGGGCTCCTGACTCCATGTGACCCCGGGAAGCCTGTGCCAGGGCTGGGGTGTGGTCTCCTGGGCAGGGCTTACTGGGAGCAAGGATTTACCAGCTGTCTGCGGGCGGTGGTTCCTGGAGCTTCTCACCAGTGAGGGCTCAGCTCCCAGAGGCTCATCTAGACAAGGACAGAGCCTACCACTTTACCTCGGACTCAGCCTGGAGAGGGCAGGTGGACAGGATTACTAGGGCATCGGCCCCCTGAATGGGGAGCTTAAGAGATGCCCTTGGGCAGTCAGTGGCCCATGGGTAGGAAGAGAGGTGAGCAAATGTTCCCGGCAGCTTCTTGTCCACCGGGGATCATGTCCAGGGGTGCTCTCCCATGGAGGCAAATAATAACAGATGCTGTCGATGTGAACACCTCCTCTGTGCCAAGCTTCATGTCAGATCCTGTGAATAATTTAAAGTTCATTCACAGACAAAGTGGCAAGCCGCAGACCATTTTCCATTTACATATTGTATGAAGGGGAAACTGAGGCACAGAGAGATACAGACACCAACCAGCCAGGGTGGGCAGATCGCAGCTGGCAGAGTCACATGAGGACTGTCTGCAGCTACTGCCACGTCCTCTCCTTCATCCCCGGTGCCTTACTAGGTGTCTGTGGACCTCAGAGGAGCCACTGGTTCAGATGTTTTCTTCTTAGGTGTCTACAGCTCAGAGAGGGAGATTCTGGTCTGGAGTGTTATGAGTAAATACAGAATTAATCAGTTTTTTCTTAACTAAATCACCTGCCTCAACAATCAGTCAGTGCTGGGGAAGTTCAGGCCTCCTCACTCAGGTCCACACTGCCCATCTCTGGACATGAAATCGTGTGTTTCCTGATGTGTGGGTATCATTCCAATGGGAGGATAAAGGGGAGGACTTTGCTTTCTCTCCCCATTCACACCCTGCACCAGCCAGGGCCCAGTGTGAGACACATACTCCGTAGTTCTCTCATGGAGGAGGGAGGGAATGAATGCAGGAATGATCTACAACCTCTTCAGAGACAGAGACCTGGATACAAGATCCTAGGAGGTTCTGGGCCCAACGTGAGACACACACTCTGTAGTTCTCTGATGAAGGAGGGAGGGATTGAATGAAGGAATGATTTATAACCTCTTCAGAGATGGAGACCTGGATATAAGATCCTAGGAGGTTCTGGCCACACCTGTTTTCTGTTCCTCTAGGGCCTAAGACCCATGTCTCATTCCTCTGGCCTGTTTCCGCTAAATCTGCCCCTGGGAGCTGAGTCTCATCTGACCCTGGGGCTGCAGGGCTGTGGGAAGGTTTTCAGGGGAGGGGTCAGGCTTGCGGGTAGCCCCACACTTTTGCCTTACACCCTGGAGCTCTACCTGGTTCTTACTGTGAATATCCCATAATAATCCCCCCATCCTTTCTGGGGAGTAGAAAAAAAAATAAACATTTAAAAATATCCCAGAGCATCTGTTCTTAGCAAGTTCAGATAGTTATTAGTTAGCAGGAATAAATCATTATTTTACCAGAGCCTCACCTGCTGGGGGTTTATGGGAGCCTAACTGACCGAGGGGAGGGGAACTATCCAACTCCAGCCCCCTCTAGCCATCATGTCCCACCTAAGGGGGAGAAAAAACTGAGAGGCACTTGTGACATTCACAGCCCAAGGCACAGACTCCGCCCAGGGCACAGACTCCTTCCAGGACCACAGAACCCCTCCCTCCCCACACTCACCACCGCATCACTGAACGCCTGCTCACCCAAGTTCCTGTTGCCCAGTATATCATGTCCTGGCTTTCAACAAAAACTACAAGACAGACTAGAGGCAAAAAAAAAAAAAAAAAAATGTGGTTTGAAAGGCAGAACAAGCATCAGAACCAGATGCGGATGTGGCAGGGATGTTGAAACTATCAGACCAGGAATTTAAAACAACTCTGGGACCAGGAGCAGTGGCTCACGCCTGTAATCCCAGCACTTTGGGAGGCCAAGGCGGGTGGATCACCTGAGGTCAGGAGTTCGATACCAGCCTGGCCAACATGGCGAAACCCTGTCTCTACTAAAAATACAAAAAATTAGGCAGGCATGGTGGTGGGCGCTTGTAATCCTAGATATTCAGAAGGCTGAGGCAGGAGAATTGCTTGAACCTGGGAGGCGGAGGTTGCAGTGAGCCGAGATTGCGCCACTGCACTCCAGCCTGGGCAACAGAGCGGGATTCTGTCTCAAAAACAAACAAACAAACAAACAAACAAACAAAAAACAATACTGGCTAATACGCTAAAGGCTGCAATGGAAAGCATAGACAATGTGCAGAACAGACGGGTGATGTGAGCAGAGATATGGGCAGGCTAAGAAAGAATAACAACAACAACAAAATATATATGTGTGCTAGAGATCAAACTCACTGTAACACCTGGATCTCAGGGTGGTTGTGAGGAGGTTTATTAGGAGATTAAAGAGATTAAAGCAGAGTTATACACAGGGTGAGAGCTCAGTCGATGCTATCAACAGTATTCTTATTTTTTTGATGTTGTTATTAGCAATAAAATCAGGAACAATGCAGTAAAAATCTGGTTTTATCATGTACGAGTTCTGTGACCTTCCTTGACTTACTGAGGCACTGTAAGTCTCAGATTCTAACTCTGCAGATGGGAGTGAAGCCCCCCTCCCTGAAGGTGATGTGAGGATGAGATGAGCTGTAGGTAGGTTGGTGCCCACTGTGCCTGGCACATGGAAGTCCCCTGAAAACAGTCAATGAACATCATCCCCGCTCATCAGCATGGAGTTGACAGTGAGGGCTAGCTCTCTATGACAATCATGGAATGGCAAAGAAGAAACAAAGGGAAGACTGGGTGCGGTGGCTCATGCCTGTAATCCCAGCACTTTGGGAGGCCAAGGCGGGCAGATCACCTGAGGTCAGGAGTTCAAGACCAGCCTGGACAGTATGGCGAAATTTCATCTCTACTAAAAATATAAAAATTAGCCTGGCATGGTGGCACAAACCTGTAATCCCAGCTACCTGGGAGGCTGAGGAAAGAGAATCGCTTGAACTTGGGAGATGGAGGTTGCAGTGAGCCGAGATTGTGCCAGTGCACTCCAGCCTGGGTGACAGAGCAAGACTCCTTCCAAAAAAGAAAAAGAAAAAAGAAACAGAGGGAAGAAGTGTGACGTGAGAGGAAGAAGGGATTTAAAGGCACGGGAGCAGAGCGAGGTGCAAGCACCTGTGGGAGAACGTAGGAGTCGGTGTATCTCAGTGTGTCAAGTCTGAGACACAGAAAATGGTGCAACCACGGAGAGCGAGGGAGTCAGCTATGAGGACAGCCCAACAGACCACGCTCAGGCTCTGGAGCGTTTCCTTCCTCCCTGACTGTGCCCCTGCCCTGCAAGGCCCCTTATGGTTTCCCTTGGAACAGACTTGGGCCTGGTCCCATTTGCCTTCCCCTTTCTACAGAAAACTACGTCCCAGGCCTTCCTGTGGGGGCTGTCGCTGGCATCGTGACTGGGGTCCTGGTTGGGGTGGCTCTGGTGGCCGCCTTGGCGTGTTTTCTGCTCCTCTCCAGGACTGGAAGGTACTACAGCTTTTCCCCAGCCTCCTCCCACCCCCTAGGCTGACCCCAGTCCAGGAGGAGGGAGACCCCGCCCTGTATGCAGGGCCAGGCTTTCCGCGTCCTCCCAACGAATCCTTCCCTCTCATTCCAGGGCTCCTCCCTTGCCAGCTGCTGAGCCTAGGCTGCCTCCTCCTTTATGAATGTGGCACAATTAAGGTTGCACCCCTGAGTGCTGTCCTAGTTCCCTAACACAGCAAAGCCACAGCTGCCTGGAGGGAGGAAGGGAGGGAGGGAGGGAGATAGGACGGGAGTGCTCAGAACCTGGTACCTTCTGCTGTTCATTGAATTTACCCACCGTAAGGAGCGATTTGCAGGCTTGAGATCCACGGTGGGGGTCCTGGGCATGGTCACGCAGTGGGGAGTGGCAAAGCCTGGACAGGCTGGGTGGGGTCAGCACCCCATCATGATTGATGTCCCTGAGGTGTGAGACGGGAAAACCTGGACCTCAGGACCTGCTGTCTTTTATGTCTCTTGCCAAGAGGTAGAGAGAGAGAGGACAAGGCCATTGCCCCATTTCAGCATCTCCAGGCCTGAAAGGAGGGTCTGGCCACGGCAGGGATACTGAGTTCTGGGAGAATATGATACATGCTCCTTGCCTCCCCGTGCCCCCAGCTACCCCAGTGTCCTGCACACACAGCCGGCCCTGCTTTCCCTCTGGGGCCTTGACCCTTCCTCTCAGGCAAACCCAGGTGGTCTGATTCCCTCCCTGGGTCCTCAGTCCCTTTCCTGGGTCCCAGGGTCAATGTTCTCCTCACCCAGCATCTGCCTAGGGGGTCCTTCCCCTCTGGCCAGGACAGATGTGACTGCTTAAGGCTTATCCTCAGCTCCCCCTCCTCGGCCGCTCCTACCACGAAACTGATGGAGACAGGAGGCCTTCACTCCAGTCCTTGAAAATGGAGTCCCTTCCTTGTCCTTTATTCTGCCCCTAAACCTGTGATTTCTCCCTGTGCCCTCGTGAATAACCCTGACCTTTCCTAGGGCCAGCACCCAGCGTGACCTCAGGGAGCAGCAGCCCCCAGCCTCCACCCCCGGTGAGTGTCCCTTCAGCCCAGGTGTGGGAGCCCCTAGGCCTGCCCTATGGTGTCCACTCCTGCCAGTCACCCCCTGGGGGCCTCTGACCCTTTCCTTGGGGCTGCAAGGAGGATATCAGGAAACATGACACAGGGGACCCCGATTGTCTTGGTCAGACTGATCTGTGGGCTCTGGGTCGTGGGTCACCTCCTCGACCTCAGCTGCTCAGGTCTCCCCTGGGAAGAGGCTCCCTCTCCCTGATTCTCTGGGAGCTGAGGACCCCCACACCCTCCTCCGTGAGGGGCCCAGGCTCTCCTCCCACCCGGCTGCTCACTCCTGTCTCTGTCTCCAGGCCATGGTCCCTCTCACAGATCCACCTTCTCGGTAAGCCTGTTCCCTCCCCAGCCCTTTTCTACTGGGGTCCCAACAGCGCAGGCTCAGGGCAGGGGGACCATCAACCCCACAGCACAGCACTGACCCACCTTTCCCCAGAACAGTCAGGTCAAAGTGAGTGCCTCCGGCCAGGATCCGGGCCTCTCTACAGGTCCAGGACCACCCACGCCATGTGCTCACCCCTCCCCGGGACGCTCTATCACCTGAGGAGAACCCTGGAGTGCAGCAGGTGCAGAGTGGACACTGGGAGCATCAGTCAGTGGCCCACATTAACAAGGGTGCGGGGTGGGCCCAGCCAGGACAGGGGTCGGGGTGCTGTGTCCACACTGGGAGGCTGAGCTCAGGGGCAGAGCTGGTCACTCCTGAGGCGAAATGACTGGAAGTGGAGGCAGGGAAGTAAGTCCTGGCCGATCAGAGACAGGAACCTTCCAGGCTGGGCTTCTATGACCCTCCCTCCCTGTCCCCTGACATCCCCTCTCTCCCCTGCCCAGGTCCCCCTACCCAGCCCCAGAACAGCCACTCCCATCTATGAGGTGAGTGTGGGCCACAGGTGTTCTGGTCCTGCAGGCTCCAGGGGACCCAGGATCTGCCCCCACCAGCACCTGGCTGAGCTCTGAGATTCAGGA
This sequence comes from Symphalangus syndactylus, assembly GCF_028878055.3. Taxonomy (NCBI): domain Eukaryota; kingdom Metazoa; phylum Chordata; class Mammalia; order Primates; family Hylobatidae; genus Symphalangus; species Symphalangus syndactylus. The sequence goes on from NC_072439.2 coordinate 20,804,290, forward strand.
AAATGTAGTGAAAATGAGAACAGGGGGTGGTGAGCAGAGGAGGGAGGTGCCTGGGAACAGGGACCCCCTGAGCACAGCCAGGTTCAGCCCCAGAGCAGCCCTGGGTGGGCCCAGAGCCTGGGAGATGCCAGACCCTGTTCTGAGAAGGCTACAGGGGTGGAGGCCTCTTCTCTGTTTTCACAGGAATTGCTACACTCTGACGCAAACAGTTACTGCCGGATCGACCACAAAGCAGATGTGGTCTCTTAGGTTGTGGCAGCTCTCCAGGAGCTGCTCCTGTGGGTTGATGGAGGTACCCAAAGCCCCCAGCCCTGGGAAGGAGAAGTACATGGAGCCTGAGCCAGAGAACCAGCTCTGAGTCCTGAGGAGACACAGGCCTGGGGACAGGGAGGGATGGGGGTCCCTGCTGAATATCTGGAGATCCCGACAGGCTGCGCTGGGCTCTGGGTGGGTCAGGACAAAGGCCTCTCATCACCACAGGAAGCGGGGGCTTGCAGGGAAAGTGAAAGGGCCTGTGGCCCACCCGGGGTCACCTGGAAAGGATCTGAATAAAGAGGACCCTTCCTCTCATTGGCTCTTTTTCTGCTCATGGGAACTTAGCAGAAACTGCCCTGAAACTCCATGTCCATTCTCTCCCAGGTCACACAGGGAAAATATCTCCACTTTGTCTCAACCCCAGTCTCTCTTCCCTGGGAGGCAGAAATAGGGGGTTGGGAGTCAGGCTGGGGTGGACCCTACACAGGAAAGGGCGGGATTCACAGGAGCCCTGCCCAGCCAGCCAAGCACTCAGCTGTCTTCCCACTACCCCAGGGACCAAGGCCATGCACAGCCCCAGCCTGGGTCCCTCTGTGAATGTATGTGGGGTCTCAGGAGCACAGAAGATGGGGCCATCTGATGTCCACACAAAGGCGAGCAATGCAGGAGCAACCATGGGTGATATAGATTGTGGCTGTGGCCCCTATGCAGCCTCCAGTGTCCTGACCCCTGCTGCCCTCTTCACCCAGGCCCTGGAGGCCCTGTCTATCACTGTCCTCCACAAATGAGCTTGCCTGTCCCCAAATCCAGGATCCTGTGTGCTTAGCCCTGGCCACCAGGTTCTCCTCTGTCCCAGTAGCTACTGCTCAGGACATCTTTATCCCTGGTGGGGCACAGAGAGGGGCTGTCAGAGCAACCAAGATTAATACAGATGCATAATTCAGTCCTTGCACTACCCAGGACTCTGGCCCCTCATTGCCCATCAGTTCCCACTCTACAGCCTGGCACAGATGTCACTGAGCAAGCCAACTCTTTACACAGGAGCATCCAGGTCAGAGGTGCAGGACTCCCCCATCTAAAGCTCATGCAGGCTCCCATGGCAATGGGACAACTTGCCTGCTCCTCTCCCTGGACCACAGCCCTATCTCACCTGCAGCTCCTCCACACACCTGGGACAGCAGTTCTCAGCCCTTCCCTGAGGGCCCCTGGAAGGGTGATGATCTCATGTAGGTTCACTTGAACCAGGTGCCGCCTTCCCACAAGTGAGCCGGTGCCTGCACTAAAACACAGAGCCACAGTTCCCAAGAGTGTTCTGCCACTGCCACAGGTTGTTCATCCTGAGATGAGAGGTAAGAAAACAACCCGTAATGGGTTGTTTTATGTCGGGATTTGCATCGGGATTTAGCTCTAAATGATCCCTGATCCCACCTGCACACAGCATCAGATGAGACAAGGTGAGCTCTCTTTAGTTTTCTGTTGATGTTGTGACAAATTACCACAAGCTTAGTGACACAGAAACCTGAACCAAGGTGCCTACATGGCTGTGTTCTTTCTGGAGGCTCCAGGGCAGAGCCTCCTTTTCCACCTCCTAGAGGCCTCCTGCAACCGTGGCTGTGTCCTCTTTCTCCATCTTCAAAGCCAGCAGCGCAGCATCTTGAAACTGTTCTGTGCCCTGCTTCCATCCCCACATCTCCACCTCCTCCCGCCTCCCTCTCTCACTTAAAAGGAAGGAGCCTTGTGGTTATTTTGGACCCACCTGGGATAAACCACAATAACCTCTCCATCTCATGATCCTTCCTTTAATCTGTAAAGTGTCCTTTACCATGTGACATGTCCACAGATCTGGGGATGAGGATGTGCATATCTTTGAGAGGCCTTTGTTCTGTCTATCACTCCTTTCAAGGCCATCTTCTCATCATCGTTCACTACAAACTACACATGGGCACCTGGATGGGGTCATCCTGACTGTGGCGTCAGTTCCTGCAGTGACGTCCCCAGCAACCTCCAGGTCCTAAGAGAGGGAGATGGAGGGCTCTCCATGCCCTTAGTACCTCTCCACCTTCTTCTTGGTGACATGCTTAGTTGCTAAGAATAAAAGAGAGCAGGGGTGACTGAAAGATCACAACTCACCGGCTCTTCAATAGTCCATGGACATCAGCACCACGGACAGTGACCCAGTGAGGCTCATTTCCAGGGGTGGCAGCAGGGAGCATGCAGATAGGAGGGAACTGCAGGAAAAGCTGCCCATTCTATTCTATATGAGAAAGACTGTAAGAAAGAGGAAGCTATTACAGAGATAATGCTATTCTTCTCCAATCCATAAATTGCGAAACCTTTGCATGTCTCGACATCATGGTTGTTAGCTCCCTGCAGCGCTGATTGCTGCACCCAGGATGTGGTCTCTGGGGGGCTGAGAGCCTGCTTTGGCCTCATGGTGAGTCTCCCTGCCCCTGACACTCAGGCCACTGTCTCTGCCTACAACATGGTGGGAACCTTCCATGATTAAGGTCTGATTCTCTGTGCCTGACCTTTGAAGCACATCCATCACTCAGCCTGGAGCATCCACTGAGCTCAGCATCCTGCTCCTCCATCCCCAGCTGAGCCCTTGAGGAGATGCTTGAGAGGATCTCCTGGGCTCCTCTGCCAGCTCCTCCAGGCTGAGCTTTGTGCTTGATGCCAGAGGCCTTTGCCATCTGCTTGTTCTTCCCATAGGCAAATAATCCTCCTCAGGGAGGAGTGGGGCCTGAAAATATATATATATATTTCGCTATGAGAATGCTTTATTAGGCAAAACTGCATACTATAAAAATGCTTTAAAATGCAACAGGAGGAGATGTGAAGACACAAAGAACAAGTGTGTAGTGACACATGGCTATCAGAACACACTGAAGAATCCACGCCGCGGCCGGCGGGTGGTGGCTCACGCCTGTAATCCCAGCACTTTGGGAGGCTGAGGCGGGCAGATCACTTGAGGACAGGAGTTTGAGACTGGCCTGACCAACATGGTGAAACCCCATCTCTACTAAAAACACAAAAAATTTAGCCGGGCCTGGTGGCACATGCCTGTAGTCCTGGCTGCTCGGGAGGCTGAGGCAGGAGAATTGCTTGAACCCGGGAGACACAGGTTGCAGTGAGCTGAGATCGCGCCACTGCACTCCAGCCTGGGAGATAGAGTGAGGCGCTATCTCAAAAAAAAAAAAAAAAAAAAAAAGGAATCCACACTGCTTCCCCGCTTCACTTTACCCAGAAAAGGAATGTTCTAGGCCACTTCCTCTTCAGCACACATCCCCAGGGAACTAAAATAGGTTCACAGTCACCCCCATCTTCCTCATTCCCATCACCTCTTACCCACAGAGGCATCTCTGGTCCTACAGACGCAGCCCTGCCTTCAAGAGGCACAGGTCCAACCCATCCAGTGTCCCTGCTGGTCACACACAGCACTCAGGGTACACTAGAGGGCTTCTGTGCCGTTGGATGGGAACAAACCCCACTTCACATTCCCACACCTGAGAAGCCACCAGCGTCCTCTCTGCCCTGTCCTCACATTCAATGTCTGTCCTGGGTCATCCCTTGTCATCTCTCCTGGAAATAGGCATGGCTCCTGACAGGTAGGATTGAGGCTTTGTCTTTTCAGGTGTCCCTCCCACTCTGAGCACATGAAACTGCTCAGCCCCATGCAACCCTCTCTCACCAGGGGCCTTGTTCTCTGGGTCCCTGAATACCTGGGTCCATGCCATGTGCATTTTAAGAAAAAATGACGGCGACTCTGGCCCTGACATCCTCACCCAACGCACGTGTCTGATGAGAATCACCAGGTGAGATACCTGTGGCTCCACACACCTGAGGCTTCACTGCGCAGGGGTGTCCTCATCCCTCTCCTCCCACCCCTAGGGACAGTGAGCACCACAGGCTGCCTTGGACCACCAGCTCCCTCTCCCAGACACAGCCTCAGATCTATACTGACCCGCTACATGGAGAGGCTCTGATGAACTGGCAGATATTAGGAAATCCCACCGAACCAGGTGCCACTTGCGGCCCCACCCCTCCTCATATCTGTGACTGGGACAGACACACGTAACACACCTCTGCTCACCGCCCAGCCCCCAAGGTCAATCACAGTCTGCTTCTTCCCTAGATCCACTGCTCCCCACGTCTTCCCTCCTCAGCTGCATCCTGGGTGGCCTCCCTGCTGTTCTTGGTCCCCAGAGGCAGGTTCCAACCTTTGTGTTGTTGGCTGCAATGCCCACCAGTTCCCTTGCCTTTCCCCTTCCCTTTTCCCCTCCCCCTTCCCCTCCCCCATCCCCTCACCTTCCCTTCCCCACCCCTGTTCCTTCGTCTTCCCTTGTCTTCCCTTCCCTTCCCTATAAAGCCAAACAGACCCACCTACCTACCTTGTGGTCAAAGTCATCAGCCTCCTGCTCTGCTCAGTCTTCTCTGACCCTGCATATGGAGCTGGTGGCCCCTCCTAGAACACCCACCACTCACTGTCAGCCCTTGCGTGGCAATCACAGGTTTTGCAGGGATCACCTGTGTTCAGGTGTGTCACCTGTGGAACCAAAACTCTTGGAAGGACTGGCAGAGGGAGCTGCTTAGGATATCTCAGGGCTCCTGGCATCTAGTCTACCACAGGGATATTACAACAGCACTTAGGGACAAGGTGGAGGATGGACGGTTAAGAGGGTAAATATGGATGATGTGTGGGCAAAGAATAGGACACAGGAACACGTGCAGTACTCAAATAATTATGCCAAGAAAGGTGAGGACATGGAGACGGATATTCTCATATACTTCTGGGACTGCAGTTTAGTCCCTACAGCAACATTGACCTTATCATGTTTAACGCGCACACGCTCTGACCACTATCCTACTTCTGAAGGCCTGCCTGTGCTGTGAGCTCTGAGAAGGCTGAACTTACCTGTTCTGTCTCTGCTAAAGCCAGAGACCAGCCAATAGCCCAGCACAGGGTACTTCATAAATACATGTTGAATGAATGAGCTCCAGGAACAGTACTCCACATGGTAGAGATATGTGTACGAGGATGCTCACTGCAGAAGGTCATGTCAATGTGACAAGTGAGGAGCAGCCTCAAATCCAGCAACAGGGGTGTGGGTAAAAGATTGTAGTGTAGCCATGCAATGGAACCAATGAAAAAACCACAATTAGAGCAAATCCACATGTATTAATAAAGGAGGTGCCCTCCATACATGCTGCACCTAACAGAATGTTGCCAAATAAGAATGAAAGTTGATGATACTTGGGCTGTAAAAACTAGAAGTCAGCAAAATAAGAACACATCAAAAGTATTTGTGAATGTTTACAATTTTACAATGCCTTGGCATCTGTTTTGGATAGAAGTTGGACTTTCTCATACCAGAAGAAGGGCTCAGTTACCTTTGAAATGGTTTCCAGTTCTTCACCTCCTTCCAGTTCCTCAATGTGATTGATCAGATATCTGCTTTATACAATGGCCTCCTGGTGACCTCCTCCCTATGGGACTTCCGGATATGGCCCGTATGACTGCCCCACTGACCCCATATCCTGCATGCTGCAGTGACCACCTCTAATCACCTGGGTCTCATGTCTGCTTGCATTAAACCCATCCATTAAAACTCCCTGAGGAAAATATGTTTGGATAATATTCTGTACCCTAATAAAGGCCTTGACCCATGGGTTCCCCCTCTGTCCTCCCCATACTGCCCCTGACCTGTGTGTGTGTGTGTATGTGTGCGTGTGTGTGTGTCCTCCAGACAGCGCCTGTATCCCCCAGGACCTGTAAGTAATAAGTCTTTATTTTCATCTTATGTCTCTTGCAATCATTGGCAAGAGCTCTGCATCTTAAAGATCGCAAATTTAAGAAATTGGTGTAGTCGGCACAAGAGAGAGTATCTCTTCAGTTTAGCACAAGATGTCTCAGAGCTGCTGAGGCTTTTAACATCCTCGCCGGTGTGGCTGCCTCACTGGTGAGGCTGTTCTGTTCAGTGCAATTCAGTTGCTCCGCTGTGTGCTGCTGTGTTGCTGCTGTAGAGTGCTGCCAGGTTGTTCTCCCCAAATTGTTACTGAGTAGGAACTTGTAATGTGCTCCCAAGGTGGTCTACCCCATGCGAAGGGGGATTCTCCATCTAGGGCAAGGGCTAGGTGTGTTTCTGGAATCCTAATAGGGAAGGCATCCACAGAGGGTGAACTCCACTCCTCCTTAGTGTGAAGAGTGACATTTCCCATTTATTTTCCCCATGGAGGTGCCATGTATTGACTTTTTCTTTCACTGTCCCAAGGTTGAGCCAAGGTGAGCTATGGGACCAGGGCAAGATACCATTACAGTTAGCAAAGCAAATGGGTGACAGCGTGTGGAGAAGCTGTGGTTCTCCTGATGAATGGCACTAGCAGAGTGCCATTTAGTAAAGTCTTGTCGGGAGGCTGCCCCTGGTTAGACCGGCAGTGTCTGCAGTCACTAAGTGGATGAGAATTTTAGGCCCTGGGCCATGGATAATCCCTGCAGACACAGCCATGGCTTCATGCTGATGGGGCAATCCCAGGCTAGTGGCTCCCTTGTTTCTGCATTTCTTGTTGTGGTTGCACAATCAACACCTCAGGGGTTGATTGGGTCACCTTGGAAAGAGAAGCAGCTGCCTAGGAGGCTGGTGCACATGGAGGCTGGTGCACGTGGAGGCCACCCTCAATTTTATTCTGCTAACAAGTTGTAAGATTAAAACAACAGGGGGCTTTGGGTACCATCAGGAACTTGTCAAGTAAACATCCAAAGACAGAAAGAAGAAAAAGAAAAAGACATTAGCCGTCTAGAAATACAAGCCATTTTAAAGATTTTGCTTAAAAGATGCACTTGGGCTGGGAGCGGTGGCTCACACCTGTAATCCCAGCACTTTGGGAGGCCAAGGTGGGTGGATCAACTGAGGTCAGGAGTTCAAGACCAGCCTGACCAACATGGTGAAACCTCGCCTCTACTAAAAATACAAAAAATTAGCTGGGCATGGTGGCAGGTGCCTGTAATCCCAGCTACTTTGTGGCCAAGGCTGGAGAATCGCTTGAACCCGGGAGGCAGAAATGGCAGTGAGCCAAGATCGCGCCACTGTACTCCAGCCTGGGCGACAGAGTGAGACTTCGTCTCAAAAAAAAAAAAAAAAAAAAAAGGACGGGCTTGTTTCATTCTTGTTGTGGAGTCATCCCAGAGAGAGGCTACTCCCTAGAGTCAATGAGACCCTTTCCTCCTCCCTCTTTTCCTCTTATCATTCTGGAGACAGAAAACAAGAATCTCAGCTTTAGGTGGCTGACGTCACCCCCCAAGAAAAGAAACTACCACTTCGATTGACTACAAATCCAAGAAAAATAAAAGAGAAACTTTAAACTTTAAGTACTGAGCAAACCACAGGTCTAGCAAACATAATGCTAGCCCTGGGTTACTTATTCATTTACAACAAACCCCTAGATATAGGAGGAAAAAATAAAAAGTAATTAAATATATACACATACAATATTTTAATATAAATATATAATAAATAGTTAAATTATGTATGTATAATATGTAACTAAATCAAAGTAAAATTTCATACTTTGATTCTATTGGAAATTCAAGATTCATTTATTAACTTATATATTAAGGAATTTATGTAAAAAAAGATTTTTAAAAGGGCACCAATTTGCTTTTGTGTCTCCACAACATAGGATCTAATTTAACTTTATATTTGCTAAACACACTAATGGACAAATATTCGTGGATTTAATCAATACTGGGGCTCAAATTGTAGCCACACATGGGAATCCCATAAATTTAAACACTCTGTCCCTATTATCTTGAGAAGAAAACTAAATATAAAATTGAAAAAAAACAAGTATGCCTCAATTTACCTGTAGCCTTGTCTAAATTTCCCGGAGTCATGTACCCATTGCTGTAAAACATTCTCTATTGGACATAGGTGCTCTGAGACAATAAATAGAATAGAAGTGTTTTTGGTACTTAGACATTGGCTTGATAAAATGGGATCCCATGAAACCTCAGTTAGGATGGTGAATATGGCCCAATGGAGCTGAAATGGGGCCTTTAAGGATTAAAACTTATTACATTAAACCTAGTAAGTAATGGGGTGATTATCCATACTGCTTCTCCATTTCATAGCCCAATTTTGACAGTTGCCAAATCTGGAACAAACAACAAACAAACAAACCAACCAACCAACCCCTGGGAATCTGTTGCCTCACAGAGCCACACAGTAGATATCAAAATTGTATATCTCAGTTCCAGTTCCAAAATGGTGGCATAGAAGCAAGCTGGCTTCACACAGAAAACCAAAAACAAATATACAACACCAAAATTATTACCAGAAATATTCCAGAACTCAAACATGAAAATGAAACAATTTTCAGAGACACAGAGAAGTGAAAAAAACTCCAGACAGATGATAAAAGAATCAGATTTCCCCATCTGTAATGTCCCTCCTTACCCCTTTCTGTCTGGTACCAGGTGTGTGGAAAATTTTGCCCCAACTCATGGTTTCTACACTGGGAAATGTAAGATCAATGTGGGCAACCAGTTTCTGCACAATCCTGGGTTCCCTCTCCCTGCCTTAACCCACAAGAAGCATCGTGAGTGCGTGAAGGGAGAAATTTCCCTGAGGACAGTCAGAGAGTGGGGAGGCAGGACTACCATCTCCTTCCCTGGAAACTCCGCTGTGTAACAGCCAAGGGAGACATGAAATCAGACTGGTTTTTCAGCAGCTCCATGTTGTAGTAGGTTTGTTTCACAGGTATCCTGGGCATGGACATCTAGCCAGCTTTCCCACACTGCCAGGATATCCCCTTTGGGAACTCCCTCAGTTAGGAAGGGCACACTCTGATCATTTACTAGGGCCAAGGTAAACCCTAAAGGTAACTTAGAGATGAAAAGTAGGTAGTGACCTAGCAGTAAAGAACTCTAAGAAAATATATCCAATAAAAATCAAAACAAGCCAGACAACAACTAAAATAAATAATGAATTCTTCAATGTAAAGACCTGGACTTACATCCACAAGAAACAGTAAGCAGGTAACCATGATCTCTCTACATGGACAAAGTGAGGAACAAGTGACTGATCCTGATGAGATGGTGATGTGTGAGCTCTCTAATCAAGAATTCAAAACTGCAGTTTTAAGGAAACTCAGTGATCTTCAAGAAAACATGAAAAAGCAGTTCAGAAATTTATCAGAGAAATTTAACAAAGGGATTGAAATAATTTAAAGAAAACAAACAGGAATCTTGGAATTGAGAAATACATTTGCTGAACAGGAAAATTCATTAGAGTCTCTCAACAGCAGAATGGATCAGAGGAAAGAATCAACCCAAATAAGACTCCCCCAAGGCATAAAATAATCGAATTCTCAAAAGTCAAGGGCAAAGAGAAGATTTTAAAACAGCAAGAGAAAAGAAGCAAATGACATAAAGAAGCTCCAATTCTGTGGCAACAGATTTCAATGGAAATAATACAGACCAGGAGGGAGTGACATGACATTTTCAAAATGCTGAAAAAATATTGACATTTGAGAATACTTTATCCAACGAAGTTATCCTTCAATATAAAGGAGAGATAAAGTTTCCTGGACAAACAAAAGCTGAGATAATTCGCCACCGTCAGACTAGTCTTCCTGTAAATACTAAAGGGTAAATACTAAATACTTCAATGTGAAAGTAAAAAAAACCACTAACATGCAAAACAACCACCACAACAACATTTGAAGGTATAAAATCCACTGGTGAAATTAAGTACGTAGACAAACCCAGAATACTCAAATACTGTAATTATGGAAAGTAATCCAATCGTAACTCTAGCGTGAGTCTCAAAATATAAATCTATCAAAAACAATAATACACTTTAGGAGGCCAAGGTTGGCAGATTCCTTGAGGTCAAGAGTTCAGGACCAGCCTGGTCAAAATGGTGAAACCACATCTCTACCAAAAAAACACAAAAATTTGCAGGGTGTGGTGGCACATGCCTGTAGTTACAGCTACTTGGGAGGCTGGGGCAGGAGAATTGCTTGAACCCAGGAGGCGGAGGTTGCAGTGAGCTGAAATTGCATCACTGCACTCCAGCCTGAGTGACAGAGTTAGACTCTGTCTTAAAAAAAAAACAGCTACCTGTTTGGAGAAAGGTAATATAAAATATGTAAATAGAGACAAAGTCAAAATTTGTGAAGGATGAAATTAAAGAGTAGAGTTTTTTGGGGGTTTTTTGTTTCTATTATTTTCTTTGTGATCTAAGATAATTTGTTACCTGTTCTTCTCTTGAAGATATCCTGTTATATCTATAAGATGTTTTTGGAAGTCTTACGGTAACTGCAATGCAAAAAAACCTATGATAGATCCACTAAAAATAAAAAACAATGACTGAAAACACACTACCAGAGACAATCAACCACAAGAAAGACAGTAAAAAATGAAGAAAGAAAGAGGGGAGTTACAAAACAACCAGAAGACAGGCAACAAAATGGCAGTAGTAAGTTCTTACTTAAAAATATTGAACACTGAATAGAAATGAACTCTATTCTCCAATTAAAAGGCGTAGAGTGGCTGAATGCTGCCTATATGCTGCCTACAAGAAACCCACTTCACGTAAAAAGATACAAATAGACTGAAAGTGAAGGAGTGGAAAAAGATATTTCATGCAAGTGGAAACCAAAAGACAGCAGGAGTAGCTATAATGATATAAGATAAACTACAAATCGAAGACTATAAAAAGAGACAAAGAAAGTCACTATGTAATGATAAAGTGCTCAGTTCAGCAAGACGAGATGCCAATTATACATATCTATGCATCCAACACTTGAGCCCCCAAGTCTCCCAAGTATCTAAAGCAAACAGTAGTAGATCTAAAAGGAGAGATAGACTGGAACACAGTATTAATTAGGGCACTTTAACACCCTGCTCTCAGCAATGGCCAGATCTTTCAGACAGAAAATCAACAAAGAAACTTCAAAGTTAAACTACACACTAGACCAAATAGGCCTAACTGGCATTTACAGGACATTTCACTAACTATCTAACTATTACGGAATTCACAGCAAACCAGTCATTAGCATTGTTTCTATAGGTATTAAATTAACTAAAAGTATCCCTTATGGGAAACGAAGGGATGGGCAGAATTAAAGGAATAGGTTGGGCTAGTTAACTGCAGCAGGAACATGCCCTTAAGACGCAGATCACTCATGCTATTGCCTGTGGCTTAAGAATGCCTTTAAGCGGTTTTCCGCCCTGGGCAGGACAGGTGTTCCTTGCCCTCATTCCTGTAAACCCATAACCTTCCAGCTTGGGCATTAGGGCCATTATGAACACGTTACAGTGCTGCAGAGATTTTGTTTATGGCCAGCTTTGGGGCCAGTTTATGGCCAGATTTTGGGGGGCTTGCTCCTAACAGACTAATACACCCATTTTCTGGTATGTGACTCTAAAGTCCTTAGAATCTCCAGAGCGATGTCTTTTTCAAGCTAATAATTGATTGATGACTGGCAGCCCCTAGGCAGCTTCAGAATGAGGCTGGTCACTGACGCAGGCAGGATTAGAGGGTTAGGACTTTCAACCTCACCCCCAATTCCTGGGGAGGGACCTGGAGTTTGAATTAATCACCAATGACCAATGAATCAATTAATGGCCAATGATTGAATCAATCATATCTATGTCATGAACCCCAAAAGGACTGGGTTTGAAGAGCTGAACCTGTGGAAGTTTCTGGAGTGTGGTGCATCTGGGGAGGACATGGAAGCTCTACACCCCTTCCCACATGCCATGCTCTGTGCATCTCTTCATCTGCATCCTTTGTAAAGTCCTTTATTATAAACCGGTAAACCTAAGTATGTGTTTCCCTGAGTCCTGAGAGCTGTTTGAGCAAACTAATCCAATCCAAACAGGGAGTCATGGAAACCTCAACATGAAGCCAGTCATAAGAAGCTCTGGAGGCCCAGACTTGTGACCGGTGGGAAGGTGGGGGCAATTTTGTGGGACTGAGCCTCTTGCTGCTGTCTCCAGGTAGATAGTGTCAGGATGGAATTGGAGGACACCTCGCTGATGTATGGTGCAGAACTGATTGGCTGCTGGGTGTGTGGGAGAAACCCCCCCCCCATCACATTTGGTCACAGAAGTGTGTCTGTGTTGGTGATTGTTATTGTGGAGTGAGAGCAGAGGAAAAACACAGTTTGAGTTTTTCCAAACAGGGTGGAATCCCATCTGCCAATTTAGAATCTGAAACTTATAGTTTCAGTACTTCAATTAAGATCACAGAACTGGTAAGTGATACAACAAAAAAGTAACCAAAGTCTGCTCAACTTAACAGCTAATAACCACAAAGTTCATAAAAATAATACCAGTCGATATTGATAGCACTGATTGAGCCCTGGCTCTGTGCACGACCTTGTTAAGGGCTTTAATCGCATTAATCTCTGAATAAATATCCTCACAACCACCCTGAGATCCAGGTGTTTGTAACAATTCTACAGATGAGGAAACTGAGGCCCAGGAGGTTGAGTGTCTTGCCCAAGGTCAAATACCTGGTACCTATTGTAACCACGATGATAACTGGATGAGTCAAATCCCTGAGTTCTTGCCCACATTGCTCTCCAGGCTCTGAAGGAATCTCATCCTTCTTATTCCGTGTATCATTTTACACCCCCTACTCCCTCCTAGGAAAATATACAAGGAAAGGAGTGAGAGGGGCCGAGGGGCACTCACATTTTACAATCAGCTTGAGGGGGTCACTCCTGTTGGAGCTGACTGGGTTGGAGACCTCACGCTGATACTCCCCGGCATCCTCCTGCCTGATGGGGCCTATGGTGAGCACATGGTTAAACCAGGACAGCTTCATCCTCTTCGTGACCTGCAGACTCTGGTTATTGAAAAATCCACTGAAAAGAGGTTCCAGCGTTATTTGTGAGGCAGGTCAGGACCACGGAGCCCTTCTCTGTGACTGCGGTGCTGCTGGCTTGGATGGAGGGCTGAGCCACTGACTCTGTGGATAGAGTGACCAACAGAAAGTGTCTTGGGGCAATGCTGCATCCTCAGAGATCTCAAATTTAGAACATTCCCCTGTTAATAAAGGAGGAGAAAGACGAAGGACAGGGAGGAGCAGAGAGAACCAGAGACACCCATAGCAGTGAGCAGTTGGGACTACAGTGACCTCAGAGACCCCAGGGACCAGGAGGACCCAGCTGCCCAGACCAGGACCAGGGAGCCCTGAAAACCCTCCCACAGATGAGCAGCCCCAGAGTCACATGAGATGTGATTCCTGGGGTGGCTTTAGGAGCAGGCAGTCAGAGAAATGGAACATGGGTCTCAGCCCCTAAGGGACAGGGAAGAGGTGTGGCCAGCTCCTCCTAGGATCCTACATCCAGGATCCAGTCTGTAAAGAGGTTATGATTATTCCTTTCTTTTTTCGTTAATTCCCTCCCTCCTTCATCAGAGAACTACTGAGTGTGTGTCTCAGTTGGGCCCTATGCAGGTACAGGGTGTAGTGGGGAAAGAAAGTTGAGTCCTTTCCTTCATCCTCCTGTGGGAGTGACATCAACAAACCAAGAAATTCATGATTTCACGTCCAGTGAGGGAAGGGATGTGGATCTGATGGAGACGCTTGGACAATCCTGGCATTGAGTCTGATAGTTGAGACAGGTGATTTCGTTCTAAGTAAAAACTGACTAATTCTCCATTTGCCCCTCATTCCTCAGATCAGAATCTCCCTCTCTGAGCTGAGGATGCCCAAGAAGAAAGGAGCTGAACCAACATCTGGTCCTGGGGTCCACAGATGCCCCACGGTGGTGGCCACGACCAGATTCTGGGCTGCAGACACACGGTAGTGTGACTTTGAGCACCCACAGCCTGTGTGATGCTGATGCAATTTTTCTTTAATAAAATGGGGTAAATGTAAATGGTCCCTGGCTTGCCATCCTCTCTGTAAATTAACATTAAAATATTTACAATTACCTGACCTAAAGCTTGGCACAGAATAGCTCCAAATAAACATCATCTATTATTATTTTACTCCAAAAAAAAGAGTTCTCTGGGCCTGATTCCTGGTGGAGAAGGAGCGGTCCAGAGTGTCTTTTCTCTGCTGTCCCTCCTTCCGAGGACAGTGTACTTCCTGGGACATCTTTTAAGTTTCCCATCCAGTTTAATGGCCTGGGAAGCTTATTTGTCTGTCCTCTCCACTCTGACTCTCAGGTGAAAGATGAGGCTCTGCCCTTGCCCAGATGAGGCTCTGGGGGCTGAGCCCTGCCTGGTGACCAGCTCTAGGAACCATGGCCCTGGGACAGCTGGTAAATCCTTGCTCACATTCAGCCCTGCCCAGGAAGCCACAACCCAGCCCTGGCACAGGCTCCCCAGGGTCATCTGGAGTCAGGATCTCGGGACAGGGGTCTGGGGCAGGGGCTTCAAGGGCTGAGCTTCTCTGGGCGGATCCTCAGGCCAGGCCCTGACTGAGTCGTGTAAGAAGATCTTTCTCAGGTCATGTCTATGAGGAGGAGGCCAAAGGGGGTTGGACTGAGACTGATCTTCCCCCGCCGCATCTCCTGCATCAGACTGTCCTTCTTGCCGTAGCGAATTTCCACGGAGTCCGGATAAGGGAAAGGAATTCTTATCTGTTATAGTTTGTCTCCCCTGGGTGTGTCCTGCACTAAATGCCCAAACCCCAACATGGGACGTAATGCAGAGGGGGACCCAGGCACAGCCGAGGCCTGACAATCCTGTGTGTGCGAAGCAGAACTGACCCCCAATACCCAGAGGCATGGAGGAATCACTTACCGTATACACGGAGATGGTGAGATGCCTGGTCAGTCTGAGAATTTCTGTATGTGACTTGTAGGGTGTAGTATCCCGTGTCCTCCAGGGTGACGTTCTGGAAATGCAGATCTCCACTGAGTGATATTGTCTCTCGACCGCTGTATGCAGGCCCTGGAGTCCTAACGTGAGTGTCTATTACATATGCTGCGATTAGCCGCTTGGGCTCCACCGTTTTCCCTTTGTACCAGCCATAGCTGTAAAGATTCTTGGGCAGATAAACCACAGAGAGATGAACATTCTCCCCTTCAGCAGCTTCAAAGGGCACTGATACAATAAAGAGCCTGGCAGTGGTAGGCGCGTTCCAGAAGGTTAAAAGTGAGGCTAGGAAGGGGAGAGAATATCAGTCAATATTTGGACCTATGCATTGGCATGGACAGACGGGGTCCTGGGTGCAGGTCTCTTCACCCCTCAGCCTTAAGGTGTGTGTGTGTGTGTGTGTGTGTGTGTGTGTGTGTGTGTGTGTGTTCTACCGAGTCAAAGTCAGCAGCATGACCCTCATTCCTTGGCATTTCCCTGTGTGGAACCCTCTTTCCCAGGGGTCTGCACGGTTCCCTCCCCACTGCCTTCGGTTCCTACTTACACAAGGGAATCCCTGGGAGACTTCTTCCCTGAAGCCTCCTCTAGAGACCCCGGGCCTTCCCTTTCTGACCTTTCCCAGCTCTGTTCCCTCCAGGGCTCTTGTCAGCACCTGACCTCACATTCTTGATCTCTTTGGGTGTCTGTCTTCCTCCCCATGAGATCGTGAGCTCTGTGAGGGCGGGGACGTGTGTGATCTTGGTTGCATCCCCAGTGCCTGGGACAGGCTGCAGACTCCTGTGGATGAGTTCATGAGCGTTCCCAGGGCCTTCCATATCCTGGCGTTTATTTGCCAATGTCTGAGGTTGGCGGATGAAGACAGAGTTTCATGCCCTGGTGGTGTTTTTATTTAAATTGTCACTGTGATATAGTTTTATTATTATTTTCAAAATGTAGTGGCCACTGACAATGAACTTGAAAACACGGACCAATTGAGATTGTTTTGCCCCTTGGCAATTCCAGTTCGCTTGGATTTGTTGGTTCTCCTTAGATGTTCTCTCCCCTAAGTGTCCAACAAAAGCCCTCTGTCTCCTCTCAGAGCCACATCCTCCCCAGGAGACGCCAGCCAGTCTCTGTGCTCCCTCGTCCCACCCACTCCCAGGGAGTCCTCCCTTCACCTGTGAGCAGGAGGCCCTGCCAGGGGATGCATTCTCTGTGGGGATGAGCTGAGGGGGGCCACATGGTCTCTGCTGCCTGCTCTGTCCTCCTCTGTGGAGAGGAGCTTGGGCTCCAGGAATGCTCTAGTCAGGGCTACTGTGACTGTCCACTCTGCTGTCCTTCCTCCCTCTGTGCTGAGCCTCCTCTCAGGCACCAGCACTTCCTAGGTTCATGGGCAAGGGCGGGGCTCTGCCCACAATGTCTCTCTGTCCCCTCCCCTCTCAGTCCTGCCCCCCTTGTCCCTCCTTTCTCCTTCCTTTTTGCCTATATTTGGTTCCCTCGGCAAAGCTTTGAGAAGCAACGCTGATGGGGTCCCCATAACAGGAGGACTCACTCTCCCCAGTGCTGGCCTCTGCTGTGTTCTGGCCTCGGTTCTGTCACAGCAGGTAGATTAGTTCCCTTTATGACACAGAAAACCAGCTGGGCCCTGGGTCTCCCCATGCTCTCCAGTGCTCCAGGAAGGCGGGATGATGCCTAGCAGGAAGGTGACTGAGGTGGCTCTGGGGGATAGAAAGGGGCTCACTGGGCGATGGCTGGGAAGGACCCACCTGCTATCTTCAGTGTCACCAGCCTGGCCTCTGACCCGGGGACAGATACCCAGGCCTGGGGGTCTTGGGAGGATCCCTAGCTCCTAGGTGTGGAGGAGGTGTCCTGTGTGTCCTGGGAAGAGAGGACTGTGGTGGAGGGAGGTGGGAGGCTCTGGGTTCTGCTGTCCTTGGGGAAGGCTTCAGGGGGACACTCCCTCTCCGTGTCTGTTGGCTGAGCTGTGGCTCAGGGCCTGTCCATGTTCTCCCTGACCATCCTGGGTGGTCTCTGTCCTCTGTGAGACTGACTGTCCTGTGGTCACTGCGCCTTCCCCACGGTGATGCCTGGAGGGAAAGGGGAGCTGCCCAGGGACCCCCGGCACAGAGGCGTCCTCAGAGGCTCTAGAAAAGAGCAGGAGGGACAGAGCAGGCACGTGGGAGAGATCAGAAGGGTCTGTTGGAGCAAGGGATGGAATCCAGGCTCCATCTCCGACTTTTTAGCAAAGCCAGGTTCCTGTCTAGCGGAATCCATTTCCTGAGTGTTGTCTGTGTCTGATTTCTGCCCCTGGAGGGCAAGAGGAGACCTGATGTCAAAGTCAAGGGCTGCCCAAGGATGCTGACCAGGGTTGCCGTGGGGGGGACCTGGCCCTGACCCCTGGGCAGAGGTGGACTCTAATCTCCAGGCTGCAGGGTCAGGCCCACCAAGGTTCTATCCACTGCGGGACCCTGACCTCCCTCCTGAAGCTGCAAGGTTCAGTCCTCATCCCCGAGGCAGCCGCAGGCACTTGCTGGCTGGAACTCTGCCGCCCTCTGGTGGACAGGGAGGGAAGTGGGGACGGCTGCGGACCCCGGCCAGGCTGTTTTACTCAACAATGTAGACATTGAACATGGGTCACGCACACGTTATGTCAAAGTGCCACCAGATTCCAGCTCGGTGAGCCCCAGCCTCTGTGGCTCCAAGCACACTGTCCTCCTTCTTTCACAATCAGATATTTATGACTTTCTGTGAGTTTGCGTTTGTCTACAGTAAGCTGCAGGGTGCATGCCGGAGGTGGGGGGTGGGGGTCAGGGGTGCAGTGATGTCTGGGGCTGAGTACTGCGCGGCGGTCTGGGAGCAAAGGAGGGAGGGGAAGAAGGGGAAGATCATTGCTCAGAAGTTCCTGAGCTCTGCAGACTCACCAGTCGCTCAATATTTGAGTGACCATTGGGCGAGAGGGCAGAAGGTAAGTGTCAGGGCATCGGGGCTGGTGCCTCTGGGAACCAGAGGAACATTCTGGGAACAAAGCTCTCCCCCAGCTTACAGGGAGCTTCCCATCGCCCCTGCCTTGAGGATCAGGGAATCTGGGGCCTCTGCTCTTCCAGGGGCTGCTTGCAGGCAGTTAGCTCTGGGAGGGGGTGACCCAGGAGTTGCCTCTCATTTTGCATTTGAGATTTAAAAGGAGAAGGGACAGTATATCTTGCCAGGTCACAAAAATTACAGGCATCATATTGACTGAAGGGCACTCCTGTCATCACTGCAATATACCAGAATGGTCTTTTAAAAAAATAAGTGATTTAGGTTTACCAGCAACTGTAATGCCTGTTTTATTCTTCTAGTTCACCATTAATGTCCTTTTGTAGTTTTAGCACTGGCAATTTTGATTTTATATTGACTCGGATGATTTTAAGCTTTCATTCATTCACATAGAGATCATCTTCTTTCTGAATATTAATGCACTTTTTCTCTATCTCTACTGGTTATTCCTGTATATAGAGTAGAGAATCACTGTTCCCCAAAGAGGTGGAAAGCTTCTGACTACCAAAAAAAAAAAAATGTCAAAACGCTTTAAGGTCAGTAACTTAAAGATTAAATCCAAGAGTGGGCAACAGATTCTGCCCAGGGTCTGAAAGGTGGAGAGGTGAATGGTGAGGATGTTTAAAAGACCTCTCCTCTCTACTCCCTAGATGGGGGCCATCCAGTCTTCTTTAGGTTCAGAGAAGGCCCAGGGCTGGAGCAGCAGGGCACTGTCAGTTCCCAGCTCCCAGGGGCCAGGAATAAGACCCCAACACTGTCCAGACACTGATTGCATTCATTTTGGGGGAGGATAGATTCTTATTTAAAGAATAATACAAAAGTCTACAAATTTGAACATAATGAGAAATTACTTTGCTACAATTTTCCTCTTAATAAGACATTACTTCCTAATGACATATGTGACTGCATTCATGGCTGAGATGTCTTCTAGGATGGTGAGAGCATCAGAGTGGACTATCTGGTGCCTCGGGGTCATGCATTTTCTTCTTCCAACGTCTACAGGATCCCCCATGTCCCACTTTGTAGTGTAACTCAGTGCGTGTCATTCTGGTTTTTGTTGTACAGATCCTTGGAAAGCCCATGCCATTCCTGCTATGAGGTACAGGCAGCCAATGGCATCACCTCTAAATATGCCTTCTCCTGGGACATCAAATTATGGAATAAATGAAAGACATTTTGACAGATATTGAAGATATAAGTTTCTACTCTTCCCACACATGCGATTCTTCTCTCAAGTGAAGGATTTTACTGGTGAATTGTTATTAGAGATTAGTACAGATCAGTGATTCTACCAGGGGCAATTTTGCCCTCTAGGGGACATTTGGCAAAGTCTGGAAACATTGTTGGTTGTCAGAGCTGGGGGAGGGAGTACTGCTGGCATTGAGTGGATGGTGCTGAACACCCTACAGTTCACAGAGCCCCACCAGTTTGATTTAAATTTGCATTGGTCTATTTTTGGTTTTGTTGCCTGTACTGTTGAAGTCGTACTCTTGAACTCTTTCTAGACAGTAACCAGAAGAGTTTTCTCTAGGTTTCTTCTCGTATTTTTATTATTTCAGTACATATATTTAAGTCTGTAATTCATCTTCAATTGATTTTTGTAAATATGGTGAGAAATAGGAGTCCAGTTTTATTCTTCTGCATATGACTATTCAGTTGTCCCAGCACCAATTATCGAAAAGGATGTGCTTTCCCCAATGTATATTCTTATCAGCTTTGTCAAAGATCAGTTGGCTATAAATGTATGGCTTTCTTTCTGGGCTCTCTAGTCTGTTACATCGATCTGTGTGTCTATCTGTATACTACTACCATGCTGTATTGGTGATGATGGCTTTGTAATATAATTTGAAGTCAAGAAATGTGATGCTCCCAGCTTTGTTTAATTGCTTCAGAAAGGCTGAGCCCCTCCTCACAGGGGCTCCTTCCTGGAAAAAGATCATGGTTCCCACTGACCATATAGCCACTGCTGGAGTTTCTGAAATTCCCAAAGGGAGGCCCTACCCAGCCAGGGGGGGATGAGTCAAGGTCCCACTGAAGGAATCTGTCTGGCCACAATCAGGCACAGCAGCTGTGCTGCCTTGTGGTGGACCAGACCACCTGGACTTCCTGGAGCTTGCAGGCTACAGTGTCTGGGTCCATGGAAACACAGAGATGGAGGCCGCCCTCACCTCCACAGAAAACTGTAGTCTCAGGCGGTCTCCAGCCTATTGGCACTGGTTGGCTGGCATTCCAAGCCAGTAGGTCTTAACTTGAGAGGTGCTGTGGAAGTGGGGCCCACAGAGTGAGGCTGCTTGGCTCCCTGGATTCAGCCCCTTTCCTAAG
Source organism: Symphalangus syndactylus (assembly GCF_028878055.3). NCBI lineage: Eukaryota > Metazoa > Chordata > Mammalia > Primates > Hylobatidae > Symphalangus > Symphalangus syndactylus. The sequence continues at coordinate 20,824,721 of NC_072439.2, forward strand.
TGAATGTACAGATGGAACTCCCGCCTTGCCCAGCTTTCCAAGTATAAAAAACTCCTGAGTCTCTGTGAGTGTCTGAGCGGCTGCTCTGGCAACATTCAACATGGCTCTGTGTATCTGACCCAAGACCCTTATGGCATGAGCTAATGGGAGGATCTTCTTATCCATGCGTTGCAAAGATGCACGGGAGAAGCACGGTTTGTGGGTAGGGGTGGTGCACTCACTCACTGCTTCTCTTGGCTGTAAGTGAAGTTTTCTTTGGCTCTGTGCCGATACTGGGTGCATCATCACCCATCCCCTTTGTTTCTTCTCCTGGGTCAAGTCGTTTGCCTAATCAGTCCCAATGTAGGAACCTGGATATGTCAGTTCAAGGTTCTGAATTCACCGTGCTTTTCATTCAGGGGAAGGCAGCTGCTTCTCATTGGCCATCTTGGCCTTCTCCCTTCACATCACCTTCTATAAAATGCCCGCCACTCCAGGAATATCCATTACTTAACTTCGCCTGAAACAAACAGAAGGCTCATTACACTTATTATGAGCTCACTTACTTTGCCTTTAATGAACGTGCCATGGAAATGCTAGCGGATGACGTGGTCCATTTTCTTAGGCATGAGATAGAAAAATGGTGTACCGCTTTTGAATTTAATTACAATTTTTAGTTTGGTTTAAATTTGCATTGGCCTCTTTTTGGTTTTGTTGCCTGTACTTTTGAAGTCTTACTCATGAACTCTTTACTAGACAACGACCAGAAGAGTTTTCCCTAAGTTTCTTCTCATATTTTGACCATTTCAGTACATACATTTCAGTCTATAATTCACTTTAAATTGATTATTGTAAACATGGTAAGAAATAGGAGTTCAGATTTTATTCTTCTGCATATGACAATGCATCTGTCCCAGTACCGATTATTGAAAAGGATGTGCTTTCCCTAGTGTATATTCTTGTCAGCTTTGTCAAAGATCAGTTGCCTGTGAATGTGCGGCTTTCATTTTGGGTTCGCTCCTCTGTTACATCAATCTGTGTGTCCACATTTATACCTGTACCATGCTGTATTGGTGACTATGGCTGTGTAATATATTTTAAAGTTAGGAAATGTGATGCTCCCAGCTTTGTTCATTTGCTTCAGCTGAAAAGCTTGAGTCCACAATTACAAAGATGGCAGCTGCCCGTCCCCGGAGGACCTCCAACCCAGAAAGAGATCAGACTTCCCAACAACCCTATAACCCTGGCTGGAGTTCCTGAAATTCCAACAGGGACGACCTTCCCAGTGAGGAGGGAGGAATCAAGGTCAAATTTAAAGAAACAGTCTGGCCACCATCAGGCGCAGCAGCAGTGCTGCCTTGTGGGGGACTCCTCCTGCTCCAGACCAACTGGACTCCCTGGAGCCCGAAGGCTAGATTGTCTGAGTCCACGGAAACAGAGATGGTGGCCGCCCCAGCCACCCAGAACTCGGTAGTCTTGGGCACTTCGCTTGCTATCTTGCCACTGCTTGGCTGGTATTCCAAGCCAGTGGAACTTGAGAAGTGCTGTGAAGGTGGGGACCACAGGATGAGGCTGTCTGGCTCCCTGTGATATGGCTGTGATGAGTGGAGGAACACCAGGGCTCATATCTCACACAGAATTGGAGAAAATGACACAAACGCACGTACAGTGGCTTTAAGGCGTGCAGTTTAATAGGCAAGAATGAAGGAAGAGCTCCCCATACTGAGACAGAGGGAGGGAGGCTCCAAAGCTGAAAGAGGAAACCCAGAGTGCTGTGGATACCAATGAGTTATACGAAGAAACTGGAGGAGGTGGTGTCTGATTTGCATAGGGTTCAGGGGATTGGTTTGACCAGGCATGTCATTTATGTAGCCCACGGAAAAACTGGCCCTCCCACCCTAGCCTTTGAATATGCATGTGCCGGGCACCCTGATTTCCTGCACACATGGGGATATATGGGGGTGTCCATATCGCCAGGCACAGGTGGGGGCAAGGGCCAGAAGAGGGCAGGAATTGCCATGTTTGGGTGGACCCAGTTTCTAATGGCCGCCAATTGCAAATCAAGGTTACCGGAGAACTCTAAAAGCCGGGGCTTTCCTGGTAGACAAGACTCATTTCTGGAGCTGCTTTAAAAAGAAACAAAACTTCCCAAGGACCCCTTTTCCTCCCTGTCTGCCCAAAATAATTTCTTAACAACTCGTAGAACACCTGAATTCAGCCCCCTTCCTGGGGGAATGTACCAAAGGAAGTCCCGCCTTTCCCGGTTTCTCAAGGCTGGATTGTGTAAACCTCCTGGGTCTCTGTCTGTGTCTGAGCGGCTGCTCTGCCAACACTCCACACAGCCCTGTGTACTAGGCCCAAGGCTCCTGTGACTCAGCTCATGGGAGGATATCCTGATTTCTTGGTTGCAAAGAACCATGGGAGAAAAATGGTTCCTGGGGCGGGGTCACACACTCACTGCTTCCCTTGGCTGTGCGAGAAGGTTCCTTTGGCTCTGTTCCGATATGGCGTGGTTCATCACCCAACCCTGTTTTCTTTGTTCTCCTGGGTCAAGTTGTTTGCCTAGTCAGTCCCAATGTGAGAACCTGAATATTTCAGTTCACGTGCTTATCGTGAAATTCACTGGGACTTTAATTCAGTGGAAGGCAGCCGCTTCTAATTGGCCATCTTGGCCCGCCCCTTCCACGTCACCTCCTATAAAATGGCTGCCCTCTCCAGGTATTACACCATTATATATCTTTACCTGAAACCAATAGAACGCTCATTACACTTTTTGCGGGCTCATTTACTTCACTTATAATGAACGTGGCCATGGAAATGCTAGTGGAGAAAGTGGTCAATTTTCTGATGGATGTGATAAAAAAATGGTTTGCCGACCAATCAACGACATATGTCTCAAAACTAGTAAGGAGACTCTTAATCGCTGGGTTGAAGTCTCTAATCAAGAAGATGCTCAACTATGTATTCAACAAAGCAGCTTCCTTGCTTCTGAGATGCTTCCAAACAACATCTTATATTTCCTGAAGATGAAAATGCCTGGACAAGCAGCACAAGTCATTCAGGTTTACTTTCGGTTCATAAATCCAGCAGGATATTCTCACAATTGTCAGGAAACCTTATCGGTGAATGAGTCGTGCATGTTTCCTTTAATTTCAGGAGGAAGAGGGTAATCCGGAAGAGTTTCCCGACCTACTCTGCTGCTGTGATTAAACAACCACCAGGAAATTTGGATGACACTGTTCTCCCGAGCTCCTCCCTTTCCTTGGGGAAGAAAAGCATTGAAACTACAAAAATAAAGTGTTATTTGGCTGGAGTGAGGTCTCGTGACTGTTTATGCGGTGGCTCGCTGCTCATGACGGGGTGAGTCTCTGGGTTGTGCACTGAGGAGGGGAGGCTGTCAATCTAGAAAAAACCGATTGCATGGGACACCTCCATGGGGTCTGGGGGGCTGAGGATGAGGGGCCGGACTGGGTCTAGGGAAGGAGGAGGTTTCAGAGGGTGAAATTTGGGAAGTAAATCCTGGGGGTGTTTGAAAACTTCCTCCCTCAGAAGGAGAAGATTCAGGGAAGAATAAGGACAAACCATGGGTCCCTTGAGGGGCATTTACTAACTTAAGAGGACTCTATCGGGAAGCAGAGTGACAATGGCCTCCTTGAGGACTGAGACCCCTGGATAAATGAGGCCCAGATCCAGATCCAGTCCGTGGGAGATGGGACCTTCAAGGGACATATTTTAGTTGGGACAGAGGAAAAGTGCAGCTCTGCAGCTGCAGAGGAAGCCCTGGCAGCGTGAAAGCGACCTTGGAGGGGCCCTGTGCGCTCTGAATGCTTCTGAGGCCCATCCCCTGTCCCTGCCTCTTTTTCTGGATTTTTCGGGCTCCATGGTCGCCGCCATCTCCTGAGCGCTCCACGCTGCCACCTACAGTTTTCTCTTCTGGGCTCCAAGTACTCCAAAACCTTTTGGATCTGTGCCCCTACCCCTGTTTTTAGCATGTGTTGGGACTCCAGGTCCCTGAAGGTTTCTGGCCTGAAATCCACTTCCCCAGCTGTGTGGATTCTGCTCTAGAGACTCCGCACTCGGCAAGATTCCCAGGCCCCTGAGGGACAATCGAGTGGTCTGTGCACTTCAGGGCTCCACATTCGGCAAGGTCTTTCAAGCCCTTTGGGTCCCCTCCTCAGTTTTCTTCACATGTCTGGGCTGTAGTCACTCTATAAATGCCAGGATCTGATCCCTACCCCAGTGATTTTTTTTGAGTTCCCTGAGTGATGCTATCTGAATAGTCATCCTGAGAGTGATGGGACCTTTTGAATTTGCGGCAAGTTTTAGAGTAGTGTGAGTGGCCTGAGATCGCAAAATTGGGGCTGGCATTGGATGTGAGGTTAGGCTGGTGGAAAAATTTGCCCAGAACCTGAGGAGTGTGGGCTCACTGTGGATGGTTAGGAACAGCACAGAACTGCACGGATGTATAGCTTTGGGGTAAAGAATAACATGGTGCAGAAGTGCATGTATTAGTGTGTTCACGCATTGCTATAAAGAATTACCTGAGACTGGGTAATTAATTATAAAAACTCAGGTTTAATTGTCTCATGGTTCCACAGGCTGTACAAAAAACATGATGCTGGCCATCAGCTCAACTTCTGGGGAGGCGTCAGAAAACTTAGAGTCATGGCAAAAAGCACAGGGGAATCAGGCTCATCTTCCATGGCCAGAGCTGGAGTAAGTGGTAGGAGAGGTGCTGCACACTTTTGAACACCCAGATCTTTTTAGAACTCTATCCCCAGACAGCACCTAGAAGATGGTGCTAAATTATTCAAGAAATATCCACCCCCATGATCCACTCAATTCTCACCAGCCCGACCAGCCCCACCTCCACCATTCGGGATTACAATTTCACATGAGGTGTGGGCAGGGACACAGATCCAAACTCGATCAGTGGGCATCTTGGACTGGGTCTACTATAGAAGAAAAACCAGGAGCTGACTATCATCCTTAAGACTGCCCACGATGGCCAGGCAGGGTGGCTCATGCCTGTAATCCCAGCACTTTGGGAAGCCAAGGTGGATGGATCCCCTGAGGTCAGGAGTCTGAGACCAGCCTAGCCAACATGGTGAAACCCTGCCTCTACTAAAAGCACAAAAAATTAGATGGGTGTTATGCCAGACGCCTGTAATCACAGCTACTCCAGAGGCTGAGGCAGAATTGCTTGAACCTGGGAGGTGGAGGTGGCAGTGAGCCCCAATCGCACTACTACACTCCAGCATGGGTAACAATACCAAAACATCATCTCAAAAACAAACAAAAAAAAAAGACTGCCCATGACCACTGCACCAGTGAGAGGGACACCAGCATGGCTAAGATCAAGTGCTGGACATTCTTCATAGGTCAGAGATTAAAGCAGGCCACACTGTTACAGATATGGGCTCCATTCATAGCACCAAAGTGGTGAGCAGATGTGGGAATGGCAGAGGCCAGCACTTTGCCATCAATGCAAGATGGGCATAAGGAGCTGGCACCAGTGCCAGAGTGCATCAGGGGAGGACTGCTTTGCAATATCTAGCACTTACCTCTTAAGAGTATGTTTCATTAGGGACAACAGATATAAATGGCAGACAAGTGTGTCCGTTCATTAACAGGAAACAGAAACCATCAAGACGAACAGAAAGCAGATGTCAGCAGCCCTCATATAAAGTCATCACCCTTCATCCAGTTAAAACCTGAGACAGTTCTCACACAAGAAGGTCTAACTCAAAAAGAGACTGGGTTCTCATGAGGCAGGTTCGTGCAAAACCAAGGGAAGTATACAAGTTTGGAATTCTCCAGCTTCCCTTGGAAAAGACCTACAATCATTTGCTTAGGTAACTGAGCACTGAACAAAGGTGGGTATTGTTATCTTTCAGAAGCTGTTGGCCGTGAAGGTCTTGTTGGCTTAAAACCCATGGTTTGGAAACATCACCGTGACCCCTGTTAGAGTAATGGCCTAAGGGCAAGGGTCAGGAAATTGATGGATTCCTTGCCAACTTCTGCCTCTAAGTGAGTGCTCTCTGTTCATGAACCTCTCTCCTCTATGGTTATGTTCCCAGGATCTCAAGTATAATCAGGAGTCATAGACTTAGAAATGGGAAAAATACAGTGTTTCTGTGGCCTGTGAGCTGTGACCTATAATTTAGGAAAAAACCAATTGCAAATGGGAAGCCTAAGTCGATCAATGCTCACCCAAGACAATATAATCAATAAAAACCCATATCAAATCCCAAGGCAAATTATTTCCTGTATACAGATGGCAGAGATGAGCACCACCATCAAAAACTCAGGGACCAGTAGTGTTGGTCTGGTCATCTCTTTCATGGAATTCACCAGTCTGGTATCTTCAAAATCCAGAAGGATGATGGCAGATGGCAGGAGACTAATGCAAACACCATCAGTTGTACCTCCACTGTAGCAGCAGTAATGGATGTTATTTCTTCATTGTAATATCCAGGGAGGGAGAAGATGACATTACTCCAAATATCCTAAACACCCTGTGTGTACAGCCTCGGTGATATTTTTTGTAATATCCGCAGGGGAGAGAATTATATTACTCCTAATATCTCGGGGGCGTGCCCCCTCTGTGATAATGTTCCTAATACCCAGGAGACGATAGGATGATATTACTCTTAGCATCACAGGGGGTGTACACCCCACTGTAATATTGTTTATAATATCCGCGGGGGGGGGGGGGAGAGAATGATATTACTCCCAGTATCACAAAGAGTGTACACCAACCTGTGATATTATTTGTAATATCCATAAGGGGAAGAATAGTATTACTCCCAGTGTCACAGGAAGTGTACACCCTTCTGTGATATTGTTCAAAAGATCCAGGTAGGGAGGGGATGATATTACTCTCAATATCTTAAACACCCTGTATGTAAACCCTCTGTGATATTCCTCATAATATCCAGAGGGAGAGAGGATGATATTACTCCCAATATTGCATGAGGTCTACACCCCCCCTGTGATATTGTTCCTAATATCCAGGATGGGAGAGGATGATATTACTCCCAGTGTCGCAGGGGATGTACACCTTCTCTGTAATATTATTCATAATATCTAGAAAAGGAGAGGATAATATTACTTTCAACATCGCAGGAGGTGTACACCTTCCTTGTTATATTGTTGCTAATATCTAGGGAAAAAGAAGATGATATTACTACCACTATTGCAGAAGGTGTACACCCCCCCCATGATATTGTTCCTGATATCCAGAAAAGAAGAGGATAATATTACTCCAAATATTGCAAGGGGTGTACATTCCCCCTCTGATATTGTTCCTAATATCCAGGAAGAAAGGGAATTATATTACCCTTAATATTGAAGGGAGTGTGCCCCCCCGTGATATTGTTTCTAATATCCAAGAAACGGAAGGATGATATTACTCCCAATATTGCAGGGGCTGTACAGCCCCCTCCCATGATATTGCTCCCAACATCCGGCGGGGGAGAGTGAAATAGTATTATTCCCAATATCATAATGGGTGTACACACTTCTCGTGATATTGTTCCTAATATCCAGGAAGAAAGGGAATTATATTACCCTTAATATTGAAGGGAGTGTGCCCCCCCGTGATATTGTTTCTAATATCCAAGAAACGGAAGGATGATATTACTCCCAATATCGCAGGGGCTGCACAGCCCCCTCCCGTTATATTGTTCCCAACATCCAGGGGGGGTGAAATAGTATTATTCCCAATATCATAATGGGTGTACACACCTCTCGTGATATTGTTCCTAATATCCATGGGGGAAAGGATGATATTACTCTTAATATCTCAGAGGGATGTACACCCTCCCTGTGATATTGTTCCTAATATCCGGGATGGGAGAGGAAGATATTGCTCCCAAAATCGCAAAGGGTGTATACCCCTCTTGTGATATTGTTCCTAATATCCAGGGGTGAGAGGATAATATTACTCCCAATATCACAGGGGGTTTACACCCCCCTTCTGATATTGTTCCTAATATTCAGGAAAGGAAACGATAATATTACTGTGAACATTCCAGAGGGTGTCCTCCCCTCTGTGATATTGTTCCTAATATCCAGGTTGGAGAGATGATGATATTTCTCCAAATATCGCGAGGGCTGTACACCAACCCTGTGATATTGTTCCTAATATCCACGGAGGGAGAGGATGATATTACTCCCAATATCACAGGGTCTGTACACCACCTTTGTGATATTGTTCCTAATATCCATGAAGAAAAATGATGATACTACTTTCAATATCGCAGGGGATGTACACTCCCCCTTTGATATTGTTAGTAATATCTAGGGGAAGAAAGTATGATATTACTCCCAATATTGCACGGGACGTACAAGCTTTCTGTGATATTGTTCCTAATATTTAGGGGGAAAGGGGATGATATTACTCCCAGTATCGAATGGTGTGTACACCCCCGCTGTAATTTTTTTTTTTTTTTTTGAGATGGAGTCTTGCTCTGCCACCCAGGCTGGAGTGCAATGGCGCAATCTCAGCTCACTGCAACATTTGCCTCCCAGGTTCACACGATTCTCCTGCCCCAGGCTTCAGAGTAGCTGGGATTACAGGCACCTGTCACCGTGCCCAGCTAATTTTTGTATTTTTAGTAGAGACGGGGTTTCGCCATGTTGGTCAAGCTGGTCTTGAATTCCTGATCTCAAATAATCCACCCGCCTCAGCCTCCCAAAGTCCTGGGATTACAGGCACAACTTTCCCTGTGATATTCTTCCTAATATTCAGGAAGAAAGAGGATGATATTACTCCCAATATCGCAGAGGGTGTACACTCCCCCTGTGATATGGTTCCTAATATTCAGAGAAGGAGAGGATGATATTATTTTCTATATCGCAGAAGGTGTACACCTCCCTCATGATGTTTTTCCTAATATCCAGTGGGGGAGAGACTATTAGTCTCAAAATCACAGAAGGTGTAAGCCCCCGTTTGATATTGTTCCTAATATTCAGGGGTGGGAAGAGAATGATATTACTGCTAATATTGCAGGGCATGAACACCCCCACTGTGATATCATTCCTAATATCCAGAAGGGGAGGGAATGACATTACTCCTAATATCGCAAAGGGAGTACACCCCTTCTGTGATATCGTAAATATTCTGTGTTACACACCCCTGTGTTATGGTTTGTAATATCCGCGGGGAGAGGGTGATATTTCTCCCCATATTGCGGGGGATGTACACTCTCCTGTGATATGGCTCGTAATATCCAGGGAAGAAAAATGTAACATTGTTCCCCATATTGTGGAGAGTGTACACTCCCATGTAATATGGTTCGTAATATCCAGGAGTGGAGAGGGTGATATTGCTCCTTATATCGAGGAAGATGTACACCTTATTGTTATATGGTTTGAAATATCCACGGGAGGAGAGAGTGATATTTCTCCCCATATCGCGGGGGATGTAAACCCCCCGTGATATGATTGGTAATATCCAGGAAAGGAAAGGGTGATATTGCTCCCAATATCGCGGGGGGGACACCCCCATGAGATATAATTCATAATATCCGTGGGAGGAGAGGATGATATTGCAGCCCATGTCGGGAGGTGTACACCCCCTGTGATATGGTTTGTAATATGCAGTGGGGGAGAAGGTGGTATTGCTCCCCATATCATGGGGGACGTACACCCCCCTGTGATATGGTTCGTAATATCCAGGAGGAAAGAGGGTAATATTGCTCTTCATAGTGCAGGGGGTGTACAACCCCTGTGTTATGGTTCATAATATCCAGAAGTGTACACCCCCCTGTGATATGGTTTGTAATATCCAAGGGGTTAGAGGGTGATATTGCTCCCCATATTGCGGGGAATGTACACCCCCCTGGGATAGGGTTCGTAATATTCATGGAAGGAGAAATTTACATTTACCCTCATATCGCGGGGTGTGCACACCCCCTGTGATATGGTTTGTAATATCCAGGGGAAGAAAGGGTGATATTGCTCCTCATATCGTGGAAGGATCACACTCCCTTGTGTTATGGTTCATAATATCCAGACGGGAAGAGAGTGATATTGTTCTTCATACAGCGAAGCGTGTACAGCCCCCTGTGATATGGTTCATAACACGCAAAGGGGGAGAGGGTGAACTTGCTCCCCATATCACGGGGGGTGTACTCCATTCTTTGGTATGGATCGTAATATCCAGGAGTGTAGGTGGTGATACAGCTGGCCCTATCGGGAAGGGTGTTCTTCCCCCTGTGATATTGTTCGTAATATCCAGGGAAAGAGAGGATGATATTAACTCCCAATATCGCAGAAGGTTTACACCACTCTGTGATATTGTTCATAATATCCAGGGAAGAAGACGATATTACTCCCAGCATGGCAGAGGGTGTAGAAGTCCTGTGATATTGTTTGTAATATCCAGGAAAGGAGAGGATGATATTACTCTCAATATCGCAGAAGGTTTACACCCCTATGTGATATTGTTCGTAATATCCAGGGAAAAAGAGGATGATATTACTCCCTACATCGCAAAGGGTGTACACCCGTTTGTGATTTTTTCGTAATATCCAGGGGGAGAGAAGAGAATATTACTTTCAATATCGCAAGAGCCGAAAACCCCCCCGTGACATTGTTCGTAATATTTAGGGAAGGAGAGGGCGATATTACTCCAAATATTACAGTGGGTGTACACCCCCATATGATATTGTTCCTAATATCCGGAAGGGGAGAAGATATTATTGCCAATATCGCAGAAGGTGTACACCTTCCTCTGATATTGTTCGTAATATCCAGATGGGGAGAGGATGATATTACTCCTAATATCGCAGGGGCTGTACACCCCCTTGTTTTATTGTTTGTAATATTCAGGAGAAGAGATGATTATATTACTCCCAATATCGCAGGGTGTGTACAACACTCTGTGATATTGTTCATAATATCCAGGGGAGGAGAGGAAGTGTGCACCGCCCCCCGTGATATTGTTCGTAATATTTAGAGGTAGAGAGGATGATATTACTCCCAGTATTGCAGGGGGTAGGGGATGTACAATTTTTGTGATGTTGTCGTAATATTAAGAAGGGGAGAGGATGATATTACTAACAATATCGCAAAAACTGTACACTCCCTGTGATATTGTTCATAATATCCAGAAGAAGAGAGGATGATATTACTCTCAATCTCACAGAAGATATACACCACGCTGTGATATTGTTCGTAATATCCTAGGGGAAACAGGATGACATAACTCTCAATATTCAGAGGGAAAAAGGATAATATTACTTTCAATATCGCAGGCGGTGTACACATTCCTGTGATATTGTTTACATTATCCAGAATGAGAGAAAATATTACTCCCAATATCACAGGAGGTGTACACTCCCCTGTGATGTTATTTGTAATATCCAGGGAGGGGAGAGGATGTTGTTATTCCCAATATTTCAGGGGGTGCACACCCCTCCTTTGATATTGTTCCTAATATTCAGAAGAGGAGAGGATGATATTACTTCCAAAATCACAGGGGGTGTACATTCCCTCTGTATTATTGTTTCTAATATTCATGAGCGGAAAGAAAGATATTACTCCCAATATCACAGGGGGTGTACACCACACTGTGATCTTGTTCACAATATTCGGGGGGAGAGAATGATATTACTCCCAATATCAAAGTAGGTGTACACCCCCTTGTGATATTGATCGTAATATCCAAATGTAAAGACGATAACATTACTTCCAATATCGCAGGCGGTGTACACCTTTGAATACTGTTCATAATATTAAGAGGGGGAGGGGATGATGTCTCTCCTAATATCGCAAAGTGTGTACACCCCCTGTGACATTGTTCCAAATATCCAGAGGAAAAAAGGATGTTATTACTCTTAATATCTCAGGGAGTGTACACCCCCCTGTGGTATTGTTTGTAACATCCAGAAGAAAGAGGCTGATATTACTCTTAATATCGCAGGGAGTGTGCACTCCCCTGGGATATTATTCGTAATATCCAGGGGGAAGTGAATGATAATTAATTTCAATATCGCAGGGAATGCACACCCTCCTGTAATATTGTTTGTAATATTCAGAATGGGAGAGGATGATATTACTTGCAATATCATAGTGGGTGTGCACCCCACTTTGATATTGTTCGTAATATCCAGGAAAGGAGAAAATGACCTTCCTCCCAATACGGCAGGGGGTGTACACCACCTATCATATTGTTCAAAATATCCAAAAGGGGATAAGATATGTCTCCAAGTATCACAGGGGGTGTACACCCCGCTATAATATTGTTCCCAATATCCAGGGGGTGAGAGGATAATATTATTCCCAATATCGCAGGGCTTGTACACCTCCCTTTTGATATTGTTCCTAAAATTCATGGGGAGAAAGAATATTACTCCCAATATCACAGGGGATGTACATCTAACCTGTAATATTGTTGCCAATATCCAGCAGGGGAGAGGATGATATTACTCCCAATATCGCAGGGGGTGTACACCTCGCTGGGATATTGTTTCTAGTATCAAGGGGGAAAAAGGATGATATTACTCCCAATGTCGCAGCGTGTGTATTGTTCCTAATATCCAAGAGAGAAGAGGGCGACATTCCTTCCAAAACTGAAGGGCGTGTACACACCCCTTGAGATATTGTCTCTAATATCCAGAACGAAAGGGGATGATATTACTCCCAATATTGCAGGGAGGTACACCCCCTCTGTGATATTGTTTCTAATATCCAGGAGAGGAAAGAAAAATATTAACCCCAATATCACAGGGGGTGTACTTTCCCCCTGTAATATTGTTCCTAACATCCAGGAAGACAGAGGATGATACTATTTCCAGCAGCACAGGGCATGTACACTCCCTTGTGATATTGTTCCTAATATCCAGGAAAAGAGAGGATGATATTACTGTCAATATTACAGGGCGTATACATTGGTTCTGTGATATTGTTTCTAATATCCGGAGGCGGAGAAAATGATATTACTCCCAATATTCCAGCGGGTGTACACCCGTTCTATGATATTGTTCCTAATATCCGGGGGAGAGAGAGGATGATATTATTGTCAATATCACAGGGGATGTACAGATTCCCTGTGATATTGTTTCTAATATTCACAGGGGGAGAAGGGGGTATTACTCCCGATATCGCAGGGGGTGTACACTCCCCCTGTGAAGTTGTTACTAATATCCAGGGGTTGAGAGAATGATATTACTCCCAATATCGCAGGCGGTGTAAACCCCCTGTGTGATATTGTTCCTAACATCCAGAGGAAAAGATGATGATATTATTTTCAATATCACAGGGGGTGTACGCATCCCTGTGATATTGTTTCTAATATCCAGGGGAGGAGAGGATGATATTATTGCTAATATCGCAGGGGGTGTAACCCACCCTGTGATACTGTTCCTAACATCCAGGGTGGAAGAGGATAATATTACTCCCAATACCGCAAAGCGTGTACAACCTTCCTGTGATATTGGTCCTAATATCCAAGGAGGGAGAGGATGATATTGTTCCTAATATCCAGCGGAAGAGAGGATGATATAACTTTCAATATCTCAGGGGTTGTACAATCCCCCTGTGATATTGTTCTTAGTATCCAGTGGGAGTTAGGATAATACTACTTTCAAAATTGCTGGGTCTGTACCCGGTGATATTGTTTTTAATATTTAAAAAGAGAGAAGATAAAATTACTCCCAATACAAAGGGGGTGTACATCTGATATACAAAGGGTGGTGTATATCTGATATTCTTTTTTAATATCCAGACAGGGAGAGGGTGATATTACTTTCAATATTGCACGGGATGTATAAATCCCTTGTGTTATTGTTCTGAATATACAGGTGGGGAGAGTATGATATTACTCCAAATATCGCAAGGGGTTTACTTTCCCCCGTGATATTGTTCCTAACATTCAGGGAGGGAGAGGATGATATTACTCTTAATATTGCAGGGGGTGTACCCACGCCTATGATGTTGTTCCTAATATCCAGAGGGGGAGAGGATGATATTACTCGGAATATGACAGGGGGTGTACACACACCCTGTGATATGGTTCCTAATATACAGGGGAGAAGGGGATAATATTTCTCTCAATATCGCAGGGGGTGTTCAACCCCCTGTGATGTTGTTCCTAATATACAGAAGGGGACAGCATGATATTGTTCCTAATACCGCAGGAGGTGTACAATGCCCTGTGATATTGTTCCTAATAACCAGGTGGGGAGAGGATGATATTACCCCCAATATCGCAGGGGGTTTTCACTTTCCCTGTGAAATGATATTACTCCCAATATTCCAGCGGGTGTACACCCGTTCTATGATATTGTTCCTAATATCCGGGGGAGAGAGGATGATATTGGGAGTAATATTTTCTCTCATTCTGGATAATGTAAACAATATCACAGGAATGTGTACACCGCCTGCGATATTGAAAGTAATATTATCCTTTTTCCCTCTGAATATTGAGAGTTATGTCATCCTGTTTCCCCTAGGATATTACGAACAATATCACAGCATGGTGTATATCTTCTGTGAGATTGAGAGTAATATCATCCTCTCTTCTTCTGGATATTATGAACAATATCACAGGGAGTGTACAGTTTTTGCGATATTGTTAGTAATATCATCCTCTCCCCTTCTTAATATTACGACAACATCACAAAAAGTGTACACCCCCTACCCCCTGCAATATTGGGAGTAATATCATCCTCTCTACCTCTAAATATTACGAACAATATCACGGGGGACGGTGCACACTTCCTCTCCTCCCCTGGATATTATGAACAATATCACAGAGTGTTGTACACAGGGTGGTGTACATCCTCTGTGATATTGGAAGTAATATTATCCTATCCCACTGCGGATATTAAAAACAATATCTAAGGGGGGTGTACACCCCTTACAATATTGGAAGTAATACCATCCTCTCATTTCCTGAATATTGGAAATATCATCTTCTCCCCCTCTGGATATAAATAACAATATCACAGAAGGGCTTACACCCCCTGCGATATTGGGTGTAGTATCATCCTGTCCTTCCCTGGATATTAGGAACAATATCACAGGCGGTGTGTACACCCCCTACGATATTGGGCATAATATCATCCTCGCCTTTTCTGGATATGAGAAACAATATCAGAAGAAGGGTGCACACCCCCTGCGATGTTGAGTGTACTATCAACCTCTTCCCCCTTGGATATTAGGAACTATAACACAGGGGGTGTCTACACCCCTTCAATACTGGGTGTAATATCATTTTCTCCCTTCATAAATATTAAAAACAATATCACAAGGGTGGTGTACACCCCCTGCAATATTGTTTGTAATATCAACCCCTCCCGCCCTGTATATTAGTAACAATATCACAGGGGGGTTTCAAAACTTCTGTGATATTAGGAGTACTATCATCCTCTCCCCTGCTCGATATAAGGAACAATATTACAGGGAGGAACACTCCCTGTGATATTGGGAATAATATCATCCTCTTTCCTTCTGGATATTACGAACAATATCAGTGGCGGGCTGTACACCCCCTTCCATATTAATGGTAATATCATCCTCTCCCTTCCTGGATATTAGGAACAATATCACGGGGCGGGGGGAGGTGTACACACCCTGAGACAGTGGGAGTAATATCATCCTCTCCTTCACAGGATATTAGAAAAAATATCACATAAGAAGTGTATGGCCGGGCGCGGTGGCTCATGCCTGTAATCCCAGCACTTTGGGAGGCCGAGGCGGGCGGATCACGAGGTCAGGAGATCGAGACCATCTTGGCTAACATGGTGAAACCCCGTTTCTACTAAAAATACAAAAAATTAGCCAGGTGCGGAGGCGGGCGCCTGTAGTCCCAGCTACTCGGGAGGCTGAGGCAGGAGAATGGCGTGAACCCGGGAGGCAGAGGTTGCGGTGAGCCGAGATTGCGCCACTGCACTCCAGCTTGGGCAACAGAGAGAGACTCTGTCTCAAAAAAAAAAAAAAAGAAAAAGAAGTGTACACCCCCTACGATATTGGGATAATATAATTCTCTTCTTCTGTGGATCTGAGGAACAATATCACAGGGAGGGTGTACACCCCCTGCGATATTGGGAGTAATATCGTTCTCTCTTTTACTGGATATTAGACACAATATCACAGGGGTAGTGTTAACCCCCTGCGAAATTGGGAGTAATATCATTTTTCCCCTGGATATTAAAAACAATATCACAAGAGGGTACACCTTTTGCGATATTGGGAGTAATATCATCCTCTCCCACCCTGAATATTAGGAACAATATCACTGGGTGGGTGTACACTCCATGCGATATTGAAGGCAGTATCATCCCCTCCTCCTCTGAGTATTATGAACAATATCACGGGGGGGTGATATTAGGAGTAATATCATCCTTTCCGCCTCTAAATATTAGAAACAATATTCCAGAAAGGGTGTACATCGCCTGTGATATTGGGAGTAATATCATCCTCTCCCCCACTGGATATTAGGAACAATATTACAGAGGGTGTGTACACTTCCTGCAATAGTGAAAGTAATGTCATCCTCTCCCCCTCTAAATATTAGGAACACTCTCACAGGGTGGGTGTACACTCCCTGTGGTACTGAAAGCAGTGTCATCCTCTTCCAGCCTGGATATTATGAACAATATCACGGGGGGGTGTACAACCCCTGCAACATTGGGAGTAATTTCATCCTCTTCTTTTCTGGATATTAGGAACGATATCACAGTGGGAGTGTACACCTCCTGCGATATTTTAAGCAATGTCATCCTCTTTCCCCTGGATATTAGGAATAGTATCACGGGGGTGGGGGGTGTAAACCAGCTGCGATATTGGGAGTGATATCATTTTCTTTCCCCTGGATATTAGGAACAATATCACACGAAAGATGTGCACACTCTGAGATATTGAAAGTAATATCATTGTCTCCCCCCTTGGATATTAGGAACAATATCACAAGGGCAGTGTACACCCCCTGCAATACTGGGAGTAATATCATCCTCTCCCCCATAGGATATTAGGAACAATATAACAGAGGGAGTGTACACACCCTGAGAAATTAAGCATAATATCATCCTCTTCATGCCGGGATATTAGAAACAATATCACAAGAGAGATATACACCCCCTCAGACATTGGGATTAATATCATCCTCTCCTCCCCTGGATATTAGGAAGAATATCGCAGAGGGGTGTACACCCTCTTTGATATTGGGAGTAATATTATTTTCTGCCCCACCCCCGGATATAAGGAACAATATCACAAAATAAATGTGCACCCCCTGCGATATTGGGAGTAATATCCTCTTCACGCCCTGAATATTAGGAACAATATCACAGGGAGGGTGTACACCTCCTGCAATAATGGCTGTATTATCACCCTCATTCCGCCTAGATATTAGGAACAATATTACAGGCGGATGGGACACCCCCTGCGATATTGGCAGTAATATCATCCTCTCTCTTTCTGGACATTAGGACAAAATCACAGGGAGAATATATTCTTTGCGATATTGAGAGTAATATTATCCTCCCCTTCCCTGGATATTAGGAACAATATCCAAATGGGGGTTTACACCCTTTGCAATGTTGAAAGTAATATCATCCTCTCTCCCCCTGGATATTAGGAACAATATTACAGGGGGGTGTACACACACTGCGATATTAAGAGTAATATTATCCTCTCCCTTCCTGGATATTAGGAGCAATATCACAGGGGGAGTGCACACCCCCTGAGATACTGGGAGTAATATCATCCTCTCCACTCCCCCCCGCCCTGGATATTAGGAAAAATATCACAGGGGGGTGTACACCCGTCTGCGATATTAGAAATGATATTATCCTCTTCCTCCCTTCATATTAAGAGCAATATCTCAGAGGAGGGTGTAAACTCCCTGAGATATTGAGAGTAATATCATCCTTTTTCCCCCTGTATGTTAGGAACAATATCACAGGGGATGTGTACACTCCGTGCAGTATTGCAAGTAATATCATCCTCTCCCAACCTGGATATTAAAAACAACATTACAGAGGGGTGTACATACCCTGCCATATTGGGAGTAATATCATCCTCTCCCCCCGGATATTAGGAACAATATTACAGAGGAGGTGTACACCCACTGCAATATTAAGAGTAATATTGGCTGGGCGTGGTGGCTCATGCCTGTAATCCTAGCACTTTGGGAGGCCAAGGCGGGCGGATTGCCTGAGCTCAGGATTTCAAGACCAGCCTGGGCAACACAGTGAAACCATGTCTCTACTAAAATACAAAAAATTAGCCAGTCGTGGCGGTGTATGCCTGTAATCCCAGCTACTGGGGAGGACGAGGCAGGAGAATTGCTTGAACCTGGGGGACGGAGGTTGCAGTGAGCCAAGATTGTGCCACTGCACTCCTTCCTGGGACACAGAGCAAGACTCTCTCTCTCTCTCTCTCTCTCTCTCTATATATATATATATATATATATGCATATATATATATATAAATAACAGGGGTGGTGTACACCCACTGCGATATTAAGAGTAATATTATCCTCTCTCTTCCTGGATATTAGGAACAATATCACAGGGGGAGTGTGCACCCCCTGTGATATTGGGAGTAATATCATCCTCTCCACCCTCCCCGGATATTAGGAACTATATATATATATATACATATATATATATACATTTTAAGACTAATATCATCCTCTCCCTTCCTGGATAGTGTACACCCCGTGCAATATTGGAAGTAAAATAATCCTTCCCCTTCTGGTTATTAGGAACAATATCACAGAGGGGGTTTACACCTTCTGCAATATTGAGAGTAATATCATCCTCTCCTTCCTTGGATATTAGGAATTATATCACAAGGGTGGTATACAACTTCTGCGATATTGGAAGTAATATCATTCCATCCCTCTCTGGATATTAAAAACAATATTACATGGGTGGTGTACACCTTCTGCAATATTGAGAGTAATATCATCCCATCCCCTTCTGAATATTAGAAACAATATCGTAGGGGGTGTACACCCCCTGAGATATTAGGAATAATATCATCCCCCCATTAATGTTAGGAACAATGTTACAGGGGTGTTGTACATCCCCTGTAATATTGGAAGTAATATCATTATCTCCTCCCTAAATATTAGGAACAATATCACAAGGCAGTGTACATCTTTTGTGATATTTGCAGTAATATCATCCTCTCCCCCCTATATCTTAGGAACAATATTACAAAGGCGGGTGTACACTCGTGTGGTATTGGGAGTAATATCATCTTCACCCACCCTGGATATTTAACACAATATTACAGAAGGGTGTACACCCCCTGCAATATTGGGAGTAATATAATCTTCTTTCCTTCTGTATATTAAGAACTATATCACAGGCGGGGTGTACACCTTGTTGGGAAAAGCTGAGTGTTGGGAGAAGCTGAAGCAGGGCTTGCATGTCTGTCATAATGTAAAAGAATCTTGGAACATGTCCGGGGTCCAGGGTCTAAAACCCCTTGTGGCCTTTGGAACACCAAGGTTTGTGCTAAAGGGTGGAAGGCTACCCTGATGCACCATAAGCTAAGCCCAGGGCATAAAACCCCTCGTGGCTTGGATAGAATCCAGGGCTCATGGCTCTGGAATAGACTTGCTGGCTCCTTGCTCCTTGCTCTCCCAGGATCGATGGTATCTTGAGTTAAAAGAACCTGCTCTCCATTATCTCATGTGCAGAGCAGACGCTAAATCGTCACAGCTGTAAATCATGTGCTTAATGCAACACGCCCTTTTGACCCCCACATTCTCACCACCTGTTTCTTTGTTTGATCACCAATAAATACTCTGGGCTTCCAAAGCTTGAGGCCTTCACAGCCTCCACATTCACGATGGCCCCCTGGACCCACTTTCTCTCTCAAACTGTCTTTTCTCGTTCCTTTGGCTCCACCAGACTTTGTCACCCCCATGACCTGGTGTTAGGTCCAATCACCCCAACATTCCTGGAGCCCAACATGGAGCGACAAAGACCCCGGTGAAGGAACGCTAGAGCGTGTGAAAGCAGAGGACGCATCATCAAAGGACACCTGAGGACGACTGAAAGCACCTCGGCGGGAAAGCTGAGCACTTGGAAAAACCAAGGTAACAATGGCACAAAGTGAAAGCCAACATTCTGCTTATTTAAATTTCTTAAGGCATTTATTACGAAGAGGGGGAGTGAAAGTTAGTGCTCAGAATTTGTTCACTCTTCAGCACAGTAAAGCAGTTTTCTCATGGTTCCTGGAACAAGGGACTGTGGAGTTGGGTGAATGGGAGAGAATTGGCAGAGATTTTTGAAAAGGCGTATAAAGATGGAGCAGAAATTCCAGTTTCCATTTGGTCAGTGCGGGTGCTAATAAAGGCAGCTCTTGAGCCATTTCAAATAGATGATGAGGCAGATTCAGATGAGGAAGAGGAGGATGAGTGTAAAGAACTAACTTCAGATTCTGAATGTGAGGAACAGAAACCAGAGGAAATTAAAGAAAAGAAAGGGAAGCTGAAAAAAGTATGCTTTACTACCCCATCGGCTCCACCTGCTGAATTAAGTGAATGGAAACCTCCTCTCTTTCCCTTTAATGGGCGAGAAAATGAATTAGCTGAAAAACTTACTGCTCCTGTAGTTACAACATTAAAACCTGGAGCAATTGGTGGTGCTGTACAAAATTATATTCAAAGGCTAGAGTCGAGGGAGACCTTGAAGCCTGGCAATTTCCAGTTACTATAGGACAACCTCTTTCAGGAAAGAGAGGCATATCTGGCACAGCCAGTGCCTTTACAAACTTACAACAATTGTTCCCCGCCACAGCAGGCAGTGCTGCTCTAGACCTCTGCAGCACAATTCCCATCTCCTTACTTCCTGGGGAGCCACCAAAAAAGGTCCCTAAGGGAGTTAGGGGACCCCTACCCTCAGGAACAGTCAGTCTATTACTTGGAAGGTCTAGTCTAAACTTGAAAGGTGTCACTATGCATACGGGAATAATTGACTCTGATTATACTGGAGAAATTCAATTAGTTTTTAGCTCCTTGACTTCGTGGTCTGCCTCCCCAGGAGAAAGAATTGCTCAGTTGTTGCTGTTACCTTACATAAAACTAGGAAGCAGCACAGTGAAAAGAACAGGAGGCTTTGGTATTACTAATCCAGCAGCAAAAGCTGTATATTGGGTTAATCAATTGTCTGACAAAAGACGTATTTGAACAGTAACTATTCAGGGAAAAGGCTTTGAAGGACTAGTAGATACCGGAGCTGATGTCTCTATTACTGCTATACATCAATGGCCCCGGCACTGGCCTAAGCAAAAGGCATCCGTTGGTGTTGTTGGAGTAGGAGCTGCTTTGGAAGTTTTTCAAAAGTTCCTTGATTTTACCATGTCAAGGGCTGGATGGCCAGGAAAGGACAATCCAACCTATTACACCTATTCCTGTCAATTTATGGAGTAGAGACTTATTGCAACAATGGGGTGCCCACCAAATATCTGAAGATCTGTTATGAACCACAGCATCTATTGGACCCACCTGTACAGTGCAAATTGAAGGTTTGAGAATCCTCAATTTGCTTTCTCTGTGCCTTCTGTTAGAAGGGGCCTGTTTCTCATTATCAGTGGAAAGTTTTACCTCATGGTAAGTAGCCAAAGAGTAACTTAGAAGCTGAGTAAACAAATGCTTCAGCAATGGCATGCCTCCCAGCTACAACCACAAAAGCTTTTGCTTCTGTTTCACTAGATTTACTAATGTGGGGTCAAGGGTATGCTTGTGTTTTTGCAGGAGATGAATGAACCACGTGGGTGCAACCCCCATAACATGGGGACAGATCAAGAAAACAGCACAGGAAGCTGAGAAACTGCTGGAGCACCAGGGTTTTATCTATAGATGCTTAACAGGCCAATGCTTTCTGACTCAGCTCCTCTCTACCCTAAATACAAGAGACCCTAATAGGTAGGAGTATCATTGCCCCTATTCAGCATGAAGAAGTTACAGAAGATGGACCTTCATCCTTCTGCAACCCCTAGGATTAAGGGTCCTCTGGTAAAAGGGAAAGGGGAGATATGTGGGAAGCATTCAAACCAGAGCGACTCCATTTTGAATAAGAGCTGGGTAAGTAGAGCTGAGTAAGTAGAGCTAAGTGGGCTAAGTAAGTAGAGCCAGAGATAAATAGGGATAGAGATAAATAGGGATAGAGATAAACAGCACAGAAGTGTACACCTCCTGCGATACCGGGAGTAATATCATCCACTTCCTTCTGGATGTTAGGAACAATATCATGGGAGGGTGTACGCCCCCAGCTATTTTGGGAATAATATTCTCTTCCCCTGTGGATATTAGAAAGAATATCACAGGGGCTGTGAAGACCCTCTGCGATAGTAGGAGTAATATAATCATCTTCCCACCTGGATATTAGGAACAATGTCATAATGGGGGTGTACACCCTTTGCGATATTGGGAGTAATATTATCCTCTCCCCCCCGGATATTAGGAACAATATTACAGGTCGGTGTACACCCACTGTGATATTAAGAGTACTATCGGCGGGGTGCGGTGGTTCACGCTTGTAATCCTAGCACTTGGGGAGGCCGAGGCAGGCGGATTGCCCGAGCTCAGGAGTTCGAGACCAGCCTGGGCAACACAGTGAAGCCCCGTCTCTACTAAAATACAAAAGAAATTAGCCGGGCGTGGTGGCGGGCGCCTGTAGTCCCAGCTACTAGGGAGGCTGAGGCAGGAGAATGGCATGAACCCGGGAGGCGGAGCTTGCAGTGAGCCGAAATCGCGCCACTGCACTCCAGCCTGGGCGACAGAGTGAGAGACTCCGTCTCAAAAAAAAAAAAAAGAGTAATATCTTCTCCCTTCCTGGATATCAGGAACAATATCACAAGGGGAGTATACACCCCCTGTGATATTCGGAGTAATATCATCCTCTCTACCCCTGGATGTTAGGAACAATATCACAGGGGGTGTACACTCCCTGAGATATTGGGAGCAATATCATCCCATCCCTCTCTGGATATTAGAAACAATACCCCATGTGTACATCCCCTGCAATATTGGGAATAATATCATTCTCTCCCCCCGTGAATATTAGGAACAATATTACAGGGGCGTTGTACACCGCCTGCGATATTGGAAGTAATGTCGTTTCCCCCCCTAAATATTAGGAACAATATCACAAGGGGGGTGTACACCCCCGGCAATATTGGGAGTAATATCATTCTCTCCCCCCACCTGAATATTAGGAATACTATCACAGGGGTGGTGTACACCCCCTGAGATATTGGGAGTAATATCATCCTCTTCCCCCCGGATATTGAAAACAATATCACAGCAGGGTTTACACTCCCTACGATATTGGTAGCAGTATCATCCTCTCTTCCACCTGATTCTCCGTAGGACACGCACAGGGACTTTGTGAGAACAACAAAGAAAGCCAAGAGGTGAGAACACAAATGTCTGCCCTTAGGAGGATGCCCAGGCGGGTGCTGGGGCAGGCAGCCTGAGGAGGCCATTCGGGCTGACAGCAGCCAGGATCTGTGTGTCCGGTAGAGGGCGACCCTTCACACTGCTGGCTTTGGAAAGACTCCTTCCATTTTACGAAAGTGTAATTAAAACAAGCCTGCCGGCCGGGCGCGGTGGCTCACGCTTGTAATCCCAGCACTTTGGGAGGCCGAGGAGGGCGGATCACGAGGTCAGGAGATCGAGACCACGGTGAAACCCCGTCTCTACTAAAAATACAAAAAAATTAGCCGGGCGTGGTGGCGGGCGCCTGTAGTCCCAGCTACTCCGAGAGGCTGAGGCAGGAGAATGGCGTGAACCCGGGAGGCGGAGCTTGCAGTGAGCCGAGATTGTGCCACTGCACTCCAGCCTGGGCGACAGAGCAAGACTCTGTCTCAAAAAAAAAAAAAAAAAAAAAAAAAAACAAGCCTGCCATTAGGGGCTGCTAAGGTGATGAGCTCTTGCCTCTTCTGGCTTGTGGAGGCTATGACATTCCTTGTCTCATTCCCACATATCGCATTGCCCTTTCTCCCCAAATTCAGGCTCACATCGCCTTCTTCTGAACTTAATCTCTCTCTGCCTCCCCCCTTATAAAGACACTTGTGGGCCAGGAGCAGTGGCTCACGCCTGTAATCCCAACACTTTGGGAGGCTGAGGCAGGTGGATCACCTGAGGTCAGGAGTTCAAGACCAGCCTGGCCAACATGGTGAAACCCCATCTCTACTAAAAATACAAAAAATTATCCAGATGTGGTGGCAGACGCCTGTAATCCCAGCTACTTGGGAGCCTGAAGCAGGAGAATCACTTGAACCCAGGAGGCGGAGATTGCAGTGAGCCGAGATTGCACCATTGCACTCTAGCCTGGGCAACAAGAGCGAAACTCCATCTCAAAAAAAAAATTTTTTTTAATTTAAAAATTTAAAAAAAGGACATTTGTGATTCCATTAGGATCTAGCCAGATAATCCAGGAGAACCTCCCAACCCTGAGATATTTAACCTAGCCAGGAATGGTGCTGCAATCCCAGCACTTTGGTAGGCCAAGCTGGGAAGATCTCTTGAGCTCAGTTCAAGACCACCCTGGGCAACATGGTGAAACCCGATCTCTACTAAAAATACAAAATTAGCCAGGCATGGTGGCACAAACCTGTAGTCCCAGCTACTCAGGAGGCTGAGACACAAGAATCACTTGAAACTGGGAGGTAGAGGTTGCAACGAGTGGGGATCACCCCACTGCACTCCAGCCTGAGCAACAGAGCCAGACTCCATCTCAAAAAAAAAAAAAAGGCATTAACCTTATCACATATGTAAAAGCCCTTTTGCCATAGAAAGTCACTTTCACAGGTCACAAGCTATAATTCCCATTTATGTGGGGGGCCCTTATTCAGCCCACCACACAATTGGAACTTCAGAATATTCAGTCTTCATGCACAGAAGCGTTTGTACAAAAGCTTCCATCTCCTGCCCTGCATACTAGAGCATGGTAAAGTCTTTTCCTCTTGGTCATACCTCCTTCTGCTGCCCCAGAACTAGATGGGGTTCCCTTGCCTCTCCCCAGCTCTGACATCTGAAATTGGTGCCAGTTTACCACATCATACACTCACTGGACAGGCCACTTTCTGTCAGATCAACGTAAATCCCACGTGACTTCTCTTCAGGGGTTAATCATAACATAACTTGGTCTGAAACCAACAGAACTGCTTATTATGTTTTCCATGGATTCATGTATTTCATATATACTGAACAGGATCACGGAAAGTTTAACAGAGATAGGAGCGGATTATTTCACCCAAGAGATAGGAAAATTGCTAGAAGACAAATTAATGGCATATGGAATGACAAAGGCGACTATCTTAAGGCTGATGCTTATGTTTCCAGTCAAGAAGATACTGATATGCGTACTAAGGAAAACAGCTTCATTTATATACAACCTGTTGTACATGAGGAAACATTCTAAAGACGACATATATTTCTTCAGAAAGATGATGGGACACCAACCAGAACAAGTAAGTGTTGCTTAATTTATATTTATAAATCCAGCATGATCTCTGCATTAAGTAGGGAAATCTTAAAAGGCAACATCACATAATAATGGTAAAAAAAAGATGCAACATGAAAAAGTAACAGCATGAATATGTACAATTGCTATTTTTGAATTGAAAAACTAAATTTTAAAAAAATTAGCAGCTTGTGAGTGCATTACTAATGATAAATTCTATATCTTTTTTTTTTTTTTTTTCTGAGACACAGTCTCGCTCTGTCACCCAGGCTGGAATGCAGTGGCACGATCTCGGCTCACTGCAACCTCTACCTCCTGGGTTCAAGCAATTCTCCTACCTCAGCCTCCCGAGTAGCTGAGACTACAGTCACACACCACCAAGCCTGGCTAATTTTTGTATTTTTAGTAGAAACAGGGTTTCACCATATTGTTCAGGCTGGTCTCAAACTCCTGACCTCTGGTGATCCACCCATCTCGGCCTCCCAAAGTGCTGGGATTACAGGTGTGAGCCACCGTGCCCAGCCAAATTCTGTAACTCATACCCATCTTTCTGAGACTACACTAAAGTTTTGCTTCCTGAATTGACGATGTTCCTGTGGTCTTATATATCACCACCGAGCAATTGACATTGTGACTATTTACTTTCATCTCACTAACTCCTCCTCCAGTAAAAAAAAAAATTGTCTTTAAGCTATGGAAATGAAGTGTTACTTAGCTGGAGTGAAATTATGTTGCTGTTTCTGGGGTGACTTCCTTGTCATGTTGGCGTGAGACTATGAGCTGTGGGCTGAGGAGGAAGTCTCTCAATCTGGAGAGAACCCATTGTTGGGGAGACCTCCATGGGGCTGAGGGGCCATGAGCCTGCCTGGGTTTAGAGCACGGGGAGGGTGAAATTCTGGGATTGAATCCTGGGAATATTTGAGAACTTCTTGCCTCAGGAGGGGAAGATCCCCGGAGAATAAGGATAAACTGTGGGTGTCTTGAGGGGCATATCCTAATTTGAGAGGAATCAAACCAAGGATGGAGTAGCTATGGCCTCCTTAAAGGCTGAGGTTGGGGAGTAAACAGGATTCACAATGAGTTCGTTGAGGAAGAAGCCATGAAGGGACAATTTTTGGTTGGGACAGAGGAAAGCTGAAGCGCTGCAGCTGGGGAGAAAGCCCTGGCAGGGAGAAAGCGACCCCGGAGGGGCCCTGCACACTCTGAGATGTTAGAGCCTCTAACCCGCTCCAGCACACCCATTTTCTGCACCCTTCTGCACCCTGAGCATTTGAACCCTCATTCCTCGCTCCCCTTTTCTTGATTCTTCTGGGTAGTGCATACTCCAAGGTCTTCCGGGTCCTCAATTCCTGACCCTGCTTCTGCAGTCATGGGGGACTCCAGGTACTGCGAGAATTTGAGTGGGAGCCTTGTTGCTTCCGCTCGATTTATTGGATTTTTGGAGCTCCCCACTGTCAAAGTTTAGGGTCCTGGATGTCCGCCCTCCCCATCCTGTCCTTTCCATTCTTGGGTCTAAGTTCTCTCCCACACCTCCCATGTCGTCAGGGCCCTCAATTCCCTCCTCCATCCCGTCCTCATGCCCAGGCTCCTATTTAGCCTCTTACTGGGATTTGGTGTTTTCATGAACCACCAACTTTCTTGGAGCCCTATTAAGGGGTAAGCAGGACTGAATGAGCTCTTAGAGAGCGATAGTGGAGATTTTGTTTTTCCACAGCACCCCTCATCCACCCCCAGGATGCTGCCGCAGCCCCACCCAGACCCGTTTTTCAGAGCAAACTGCCCAAATCGCTCCCAGGTCATTGCCGGACACTGGAAAACACCAGCCTTCCCTCTGGAAACCTCTCTCCCCCATGTCTAATTCCCACCCAAGCCTGCCCTGCATCCTCCTCCCTTCCCCCAGCCTGGTGTCCATAACCCTCCTCTGGTCAGACACCACCTCCCACCCTCCTGCTCTCCAACTCCCTTCCTCTTTTACAGGCTTCCTGCCTTCAGCTCCACTGCTGCCTCTACAATATATGCACGCCCTCCACTTCCTCCTCATTCTTACGATGTTCTGCCCCTGTGGGATTCTAACCTCCCTCTCCACTGTGTGCCTTTTTGTCCAGCTCATCTGCTGTCCCTGACCTAACCCTTGGATGCTTCAGTCCGAAGGTATTTCTGTCTAGAAATCTATCAGCCTGGCTCCCTAAAAAGACGGACAGGGCCGGGCGTGGTGTCTCACACCTGTAATTCCAGCACGTTGGGAGGCCGAGGCAGGTGGATCACCTGAGGTTGGGAGTTTGAGACCAGCCTGACCAACATGGAGAAACCTCATCTCTACTAAGAATACAAAATTAGCCGCACACGGTGGTGCACGCCTGTAGTCCCAGCTACTCAGGAGGCTGAGGAAGGAGAATCGCTTGAACCTGGGATGTGGAGGTTGCAGTGAGCTGAGATTGTGCCATTGCACTCCAGCCTGGGCAACAAAAGCGAAACTCCGTCTCAAAAAAAAAACAGACAGGCACACACGCACACACACACACACATACACGCAGCCCAAAAGGCTGCCCTTACCCCAGTCACACCAGAATTAGATTAAAGCACCAGAAATTCACTGTGGCTATAATCCCGGCACTTTGGGAGGCCGAGGCCGGAGGATCCCTTGAGCCCAGGAGTTTGAGACCAACCAGGGAAGCATAGTAACTCTGTCTCTACAAAATAAAATAAAAACAAAAATAAAAAATAGCCAAGCATGGTGGTGCACACTTGGAAGGTCAAGGTCGAAGAATCACTTGAGCCCTGGAGGTCAAGTCTGTGATTGTGCCACTGCACTTCAGCCTGGGCAACAGAATAAAACCTTGTCTCAAAAAAAAAATTTTTTTTAATAAATAAAAAATTTAAAAATAAAGCCCAAGGCCTTTTTCCCTTGGCTCTGAGTGTGCTTACAGGGGCCTTCCTTAAAGCCACTTCCTTCTCAGGTGGATCTGGGGATCTTCCTTTCCCTTAATGAACTCATTTTCTCAGGCACTGTGCTTCAGAGCTCGTGCTGTCTCCAGTCTCCCCTCTGCCCAGCACCCTTTCTCTCCTTGCCCTCGCTCTCCACCTCTAACTTCCCACATCCCAAAGATTCTTTGGAGGCTAAAGCAACTCCATCTTGGATGTTGATCCGCCATGTTAATTTTTTTTTTTTTTTTTTTTTTGAGACAGAGTCTCGCTCTGTTACCCAGGATGGAGTGCAGGGGCACGATCTCAGCTCACTGCAACCTCCACCTCCCAGGTTCAAGCAATTCTTCTGCCCCAGCCTCCACAGTAGCTGGGACTACAGGCGCACACAACCACACCCAGCTAATTTTTTTTCTTGTATTTTTAGTAGAGATGGAATTTCGCTATATTGGCCAGGCTGGTCTTGAACTCCTGACCTCATGATCTGCCCACCTCAGCCTCCCAAAGTGCTGGGATCACAGGCATGAGCCACCGTGCCCAGCCGGGAAGAAGATGCTCTATAGACTTCCCCAAAAACAGATGGCTTTGCAGGGCCATTCCAAAATATGTCAAAGAAATATATTTGGAGAGAAAATACCTTGATTTCCTTCAGGGAATGTTATCTATTATGTGATGCCATACCAGAGTCAGGCTGGAGTCGGTTATCTTATTGCAACAAAGAGTCTGTTCCGCCACTCTTGGGATCTCTATTTTTTCTTCTTATTTCTTGAGACAGGGTCTTACTCTGTCACCCAGTCTGGAGTGCAATGCTGCGATCTTCATTCACTGAAACCTCTGCCTCCTATGTTCAAGCGATTCTCATGCCTCAGCCCCCTGAGTAGCTGGGATTACAGGTATGTGCCACCACACCCAGCTAATTTTTGTATTTTTAGTAGAGATGGGGTTTCGCCATGTTGGCTAGGCTGGTCTTGAACCCCTGGCCTCATGTCGTCTGCCCACCTCAACCTCCCAAAGTGCTGGGATTGCAAATGTGAGCTACTGTGCCCAGCCAGGATCTCTGTTTTAATGTTAGTGCTGGTCACTTTGCATGAACTCCAAAGGGAAGAAACATAATGAAGTGTGTCTGACCCCCTCCCTTCTCATCATGACCTGAATTAGTTTTTCAGGTTTGCAGGGGATACCCTTGGACAAGAAGGGGCTCTGTTCAGTTGGTTGGGGGGCTTACAATTTTACTTTTTGTTTACAATATTTCTCCTGAAAGAGTTAGGGGCTCACAAGGAATTTCCTTGTGAGCAACTTATGAGGAAAGCCATCTGGGAAGATATGTGTCCTTGTGTCACTGGGGTATTCTGGTTTACTCCAATGAGAAGGCAATGACACAGGGTTGTGAAATTACAGCTATGTGTTTGGGGAAAAAAGGAAAGCAGTATTGTGTGACTACATTCCCAAACTTCACTTGCCCTTAGCCATAGTGAGTTTGGGGCCTGGAGATTCTGTTTTCTTTCACGATGATATAGATACAATTAAATGTATAGAAAGCAAAAAAATAAAAAGGTGGGGAATGAGGAACCTCTGATTCCTGGATGGCCACGTAGTTACCCATGGCACAGAGCTGCAGTTACTGAAGGTGAAGTTTGCAGGGGAATTTAGAAATGAATCCAACTCTTGGAGGAGTCAGTTTACTGGATGCCTAAGAAAATGCAAACAAAATAAGAAAAAAGGGTAATATTCAATCCCATAGTTATTGTTGCCTATCATAGCTAAAGAAAAATTAAAACAGAGTGCTGGCTTCAATCTTGATGCTACACTAAGCTTAGATTTCAGTGAATGTGAGACTCAGCCACTAGCTCAGGGTCACCTCTCAAGGACGAAATCATATAGGGACAATAGAAAGTGCTTCTGAGAATTGTGGTTACCAAGAAGCTAGTAACTGTGGGGGAGGAGCAAAACAAAGTACAGAAGCCAGAGGGTACAGTCTGAATGAGACTGCTATCAGCTTCCGGAGGAGCCTTTACTAAAATGGATGATGAGAGTAACTGGATGATAAGAGTGTACAAAGGGGGTGTACACTCCCTGTGAGTGTACTAATGGATGATGAGAGTAAAATGGATGATAAGAGTAACTAATGGATGACGAGAGTAACTAATTGGGAAGCAATGTCTTTGGTTTTCTTTTCTTCTTCTTTTTTTTTTTTGAGCAGACGTCTCACTCTTGTTGCCCAGGCTGGAGTGTAATTAATGGCATGATCTCGCCTCACTGCAACCTCCACCTCCTGGGTTCAAGCAATTCTCCTGCCTCAGCCTCCGGAGTAGCTGGGACCACAGGCACTCATCACCATGCCTGGCTAATTTTTGTATTTTTAGTATTTTCTGGTGAGGATCAAGGTTTCTGAAAACAACTCAGAGACATATGTTAAGATGTTATATTTAGTTTTCATAGGGAACCAAATATGTTACGACTCCAATTTCCTTGGCTATTGTTTTAAGTTACCATTACCTTCTCGTTGATCAAGTTGCTCATTTACTTCTTAAGGCTAGCTAGATGTCTGGAATTTCCCTTGAAGGAAGTCAAGATTTTCCTTTATCTCCATACTGGCTGATGGGGATCGGATCGAGTAAGCCCCTAAGAGGGGTCCCTGCTCCATCTCAAGGAGCTGCTGGATTCTACAGTGCCTAATAAACAGCTCTCGCCTGACCGACAAAGAGCTGCTTGCTTTCTGGATAGCAATTCCAAAGTGAACAGACAACATCCTGTTTGGAAGACTGCCACTCTGTTAGCAGAAGCATCAGGAAAACCTTTCTTTTGAGCTATTTATAACTAACAGCAATTGACCAAGTATACTTTTGTGAGCGAAATTGACCTTTCTCCCTACAAGAATTCTCCAAAGTTTGGAAACTATTTGTGAGTATTTTTACTTATGGCAATATAATTATTGGCACAAGCTCAATCAGATTTGGTTTTCTTTCATAACAGGAACCTTTGGAGATACTCGTTACTCTTTGAAGGCTTACAGTGGAATGAATTCAAATATGACTTATTTGAGGAATTGAAGTTGACTTTATGGAGCTGATAAGAATCTTCCTGGAAAAAGAAAGACTGGGTATATTTTCAACATACTTTCCTTTTAAGGTCCCTCACCTGTGGAAAGTAAAGAATGCCACCTTCTGACAGGCCCAGGAACCTCAAGTTATGTGGGGATCTCACGAAGATGGGAGAATTCACCCAGTTCATACAGGTGAAACTGCTGTTGCAAAGATTATGAATATGAGAGAAGTCCAGCATGGCTGACTTCATCTCGTGTCTGGCCTCAGGCTGGCTGCCCTTGCTCACTCTTGGGCATAGGCCAAGCTAGCCATGGGAGGAATTTAGTTTATAGTTTAACTTTGAAGCAAGGATGATAATAGTCTCTCCATAAAATGAACCCCTTCCTTGCTCAGGGACTGAAACTACCTTTGTATGACAAATGAAAGCCCACAAGATTAGGATTATGAGACGGGCCTGAATTCTGCTAAAACGCAGGTGTAGCTGACTGATCACCAGTCATTGTCCCACAGCTTGCCTTTCTATAATCTCTTGCTCCTCAGGAGTCACATGGCCAGAGGTCCTGAGATTTCCAGTCCTGTGACCCCCACCCGGAGATGGACTTAGTGCATGAGGACCATTTTCCACACCCCTATGATTTCATCCTCAAACAATCAGCAGCACCCATTCCCTAGCCCCCTGCCAGATTATCCATAAAAATCCTAGCCCCTGAGTTATTAAGGAGATTGATTAATAATCCCAGTCCTACCCCTTGGGGTGCTCTGATTTAATTAAACCTTCTCTACTGCAATACCACGGACTCAGTGAATTGGTTTTATCTGTGCAATGCGCAAGAAGAACCTGTTGAGTGGTTATACAGGTACTACAAGCACAGTCTGATGGCAAATTATTGGTTTTGCTTCCTGCTCTTGATGTTTCTAAACATCTAGTCCAAAATTACTCGTGAAAGGTCCAGCAAAGCCAATTTTAAAAGACGCTATATGGCCAATCACTATTCTTTCTGCACATTATTGCAAATAATCAGGCCATGGCTGGGCACGGTGGCTCACGCCTGCAATCCCAGCACTTTGGGAGGCTGAGACAGGTGGATCACCTGAGATCAGGAGTTCGAGACCAGCCTGGGCAACATGGTAAAACACTGTCTCTACTAAAAATACAAAATTAGCTGGGCATGGTGGCATGCACCTGTAATCCTAGCTACTTGGGAGGCTGGGGGAGGAGAATCACCTGAACCCGGGAGGCAGAGATTGCAGTAAGCTGAGATCACACCACTGCACTCCAGCCTGGGCAATAGAGTGAGACTTTATCTCAAATAATAATAATAATAATCAGACCAAGTATAATGAAATTAAAATTTATTTTGCAAATAAATTGGTCCTACTATAATTTATCCTTCATAGAAATGTGGAAACTGAAGATAAAAAAAATTAGGTTTCAGAAGAAAACTCTACTACACCTGTTATTAGATTCTAGCCCTAAACATTGTTTTTGAGGTTTTTATTATTTACCTGCAATTTGGACTAAATTCTGAATTATTTCCTGACTACAAGTATCCAAAGAATAAATGGGTTTTCATTTTCTTTATGATAGTTTTAGTTGGCTTCTAATGCAACAATGATTTTTATTGTAATCCTGTGTGCATTCTATTCCTACTATTCAAATTATTAATGTTATAGATCTTTCATTGTAGTACTTCTGAATTAACCAAAATCACAGTATTCTGAAGATGATTCTACAAAGCCTGCTGTTTTCTACAAAGGCTGCTGATGATTTCTACAAAGCCTGCTGTATTGTTGCTGTGGCCTCTGCTTAAAAAAGTAGAAAACACATTGACGCAGCATGTTCACCCCAACCTCCCCGCCTAAAGGCTTAGGGACCATCGCGGAAGGGGAAGGCGCGTGAGATTGTAAGAGCCCAATTAGGGGGATGGAGTGTGGAGGATAAGGACACTTCATCTCGGATGCTCACCTGACAAATTGACTTCTGATGAAAGCCAGCTCCAGAAATGTGCGTACAGTTTCTACTTTCACCTAAACCCTGCCCTTAGTCAAATCCTTCTCTTCTTCTAAGCAATCAACTTCAATTCCTTGTATAACCCACAGTATAAAAGGGCTTTTATACCGTTCTATCCTATTGCATGTAAGCCTTGGGTCTGGGAGGTAACAGTGTGGGATTCCACCATCTCATCTCCCTGCCACCCAAACATGCCTGCTCTTCTTTAAGCAATATTAAATTGTTGTACTTCAGAAATTTGATTTGTCAGCCTCTTCTTCAGACTCTCAGCTTCTTTGGCCTTTGGGAGTAGATTTGCGTAGGCCTGCTCAAAACAGGATGTCCTGGGGGTTTGGGGGTGTTGTTTTGTTTTGTTTTTTGTTTTGTTTAGAGACAGGGTCTCACTCTCACCCAGGATGGAGTGCAGTGGTGCAATCATGACACACTGCAGCCTCAAACTCCTAGGCTCAAGCAATCCCCCCACCTTGGCCTCCCAAAGTTCTGGGATTACAAGCATGAGCCACCATGCCCAGCCCTGGTACTTTTCTTTAAAGACATTTACGCAGTGTAGGAATTACTGTGGGTGCACTGCTCAGATCCCCTTCTCCAGGATGCTCATTCCTACCTCATAGATGATTTTTCTGCAGAGATTTGACCTCAGCTGAAGGGCAGTCACCTGGTCCAGGTGGTTGCTATTCACCTCCTTCCTGAGAACAGCCAACAGCCAGGGACACGCTAGCACAGAGATATAAAAGCGACCAAGGTGAGGCCCCTTCTGTGCTGTGGTGCATGCTCCAGAGCCTCCCTGCGATCAGACTTAAGAGGGTCTCCAGCCAGATCTGGTCTTTGCTGCTTTCCTTGAGCTCCCCAGCGCACTCCTGCAATGCATCTTTTTTTTTTTTTTTTTTCTTTTTTCCTTTTGAGACGGAGTTTCACTCTTTTTGCCCAGGCTGGAATGCAATGGCGCAATCTCAGCTCACCACAACCTCTGCCTCCCAGGTTCAAGTGATTCCCTGCCTCGGCCTCCCAAGTACCTGGGATTACAGGCATGCACCACCATGATCAGCTAATTTTGTATTTTTAGTAGAAACGGGGTTTCTCCATGTTGGTCAGGTTGGTTTCGAACTCCTGACCTCAGTTGATCCTCCTGCCTCAGCCTTCCAAAGTGCTGGGATTACAGGCTTGAGCCATTGTGCACAGCCCAATGCACCTCTTGAATCACCTCCGCATGCTTTGCTTTTAGAAAACATGATCCCCAACATGTGATTCCAGCAAAGATTCTAGAAAGCCAACCGTGACAATCACTTCTGGGTTCAGATGACCCCCCCACCACAAGATGGCAGTGAGCACCGCATCACAGAGGTGCTGATGGTCTGCAGGGCACGTGTCCACTGTGAAGTCACTGATATTTCACCTGGAGTAAACCGAGATGAGCTACAGGAGATGTTCCACAGGCATGTAGTCTCTGTGGGTTTGAACATCATGGGGGAAATGAAAGTAATAGGAGCGTGGAGTTGAATGGCTACTAACAAGTGCCGCTGATGCATGGAAGAGGGAAAAGGACAGGCTCAGACCTATCACTCAGCAATTTAAATATGAGAGCTGGAAGAAATCTTCATCTCCTGAAGCCAAAGGACAGGTAGAGCTGAGGGCCAGGAACAAGACTTAATCACAAAAAGGCAAAACTTCAAAAAAAGCAGGGGAGGGCTGTACCCTCACCCCACCATGGGCAGACAATAAAAGCTTCACATTCACAACCCTTTCTCATCCAGCCCTATGCATGTCTTTCTCTCTTTCTTCTCTTTCTTTCTTTCCTTCCTTCCTCTTTCCTTCCTTTTCTTTCTTTCTCTCTTTCCTTCCCCTTCCTTCCTTCCTTTTTTCTTTCTCTTTCTTTCTTTTTCCTTCCTTCCTTCTCTTTCTCTTTCTTTCTTTCTTTCTTCTTTCTTTCTTTCTTTCTTTCTTTCTTTCTTTCTTTCTTTCTTTTTCTTTCTTTCTTTCTTCTTTCTTTCTTTCCTTCTTTCTTTCTTTTCTTTCCTTCTTTCCTCTTTCTCTCTTTCTCTTTTCACTCTTGTTGCCCAGGCTGGAGTGCAATGGCATGATCTCGGCTCACCACAACCTCCGCCTCCCAGGTTCAAGCAATTCTCCTGCCTCAGCCTCCTGAATAGCTGGGATTACAGGCATGCACCACCACACTCAGCAAATTTTGTATTTTTAGTAGAGACGGGGTTTCTCCATGTTTGTCAGGCTGGTCTGGAACTGCTGACCTCAGGTGATCTGCCCGCCTCAGCCTCCCAAAATGCTGGGATTACAGGTGTGAGCCACCACACCCGGCCTCCTATGCATCCCTTTCTATTGCTCATTCTGATTTGCATCCTTTTGCGCTAATAAAACTTTAAAAAATAAGTATAGTACTATCCTGAGTTCTGTGAGACATGGTAGCAGAATATCCACCATGCGAGGGTCATGGGAACCCCTGAATTTACAGCAAGTTAGTCAGAAATGTGGGTAGCCTGAGATCCTTAAACTTGGGGCTTACATATGATGTGCTCAGTCTTGTGAAGGAATCTTTCCATAAAGAGTGGACCCTGGGCTAACTCCGGGTTATCTTTACTAGTTAGCATCAGAAGTGAATTGCACTGCAATATAGCAGTGAGATAAAGGATCACAAAGTTCAGAGATGGGCATTTTGGAACGTGCCTTTTTATTTTTTTGAGATGGAGTCTCACTCTGTCGCCCAGGCTGGAGTGCAGTGGCACGATCTCGGCTCACTGCAAACTCTGCCACCCAGATTCAAGCGATTCTCCTGCCTCAGCCTCCTGTGTAGCTGGGATTACAGGCACACACTACCACGCATAGGTAATTTTTGTATTTTTAGTAGAGATGGGATTTCACCATATTGTTCAGGCTGGTCTCGAACTCCTGACCTCGTGATATGCCTGCCTTGGCCTCCCGGAGTGCTGGGATTACAGGTGTGAGCCATCGCGCCTGGCCCCATGCACCTCTTGAATCACTTCCTCATGCTTTGCTTTTAGAGAACATGATCCCCAACATGTGATTCCAGCAAACTTCTAGAAAGCTAACTGTGGCAATCACTTCTGGGTTTAGATGACCGCCCCCACCACCACAAGATGGCAGTGAGCACCTCATCACAGACGTGCTGATGGTCTGCAGCACCCCGCCAGGCCAGAACATGCCTTTTACAGAAGAAAATAACCCAACAGCTGACTAGGATGGTGAGGAGGGCTGGTGAGCACTGCAGTAGTGAGAGGGACACTAGCATCACTGAGATGCAAGTGATGGTCATTTTTTATAGGTCAAAGCTCAAAGCAGGGGACAGTTACAGGGCAGGGCTTCATAGTACCAGTGTGATGAAAGTATCTGGGAGTGGCTAAGGCCGGCACTGTGCCATGGGAAGCAAGGTGGGCCTGAGGAGGAGGCAGCAGCGTCAGCCTGCAGCAAGTGGGGGCTGCCCTCCAGAGACCTAAGAGTCATGTTTTAGAGCACAGTGTCTGTAAGGCCAAGAAATGTGGACAGCTAAGTGTGTCAATTACTAGACATACTCAAGATGAGCAGGAAGGGCAGGGCACGGTGGCTCATGCCTGTAATCCCAGCTACTCGGGAGACTGAGGAAGGAGAATCGCTTGAACCCGGGAGGCAGAAATTGCAATGAGCCGAGATTTCGCCACTGCACTCCAGCCTGTGCGACGGGAGCGGGACTCCATCTCAAAAAAAAAGAAAAAAGAAAAAAAGAAAAACCTAGGTATACTTCTCAAGAAAATACAAATAATCAAAACCAATATCATGCCTGGGCACAAATTTCATATATATAACAGATTTAAGTATATGAGGGTGGTTATTCTCTCATATCTCCATTTTTTTTTTGTTTTTCCATTTTTTTCTTTACTAAAAAAAGTTAATGCCAATTATATACAATTTTTTTTTTTTTTTTTGAGTTGGAGTCTCACTTCTTCACCCAGGCTGGAGTGCAATGGCGTGATCTCAACTCACTGCAAAGTCTGCCTCCTGGGTTCAAGCAATTCTCCTGCCTCAGCCTCCCAAGTAGCTGGGACCACAGGAGTGCACCACCACACCCAGCTAATTTTTGTATTTTTAATAGAGACGGGGTTTCACCATATTGGCCAGGCTGGTCTCAAACTCCTGACCTCAAATAATCTGCCCGCCTCAGCCTTCCAAGCTTCTGGGATTATAGGCGTGAGCCACTGCGCCCTGCCTATGTATTATTTTTTTAAAAATAAAATTTATTTTCATAGGTTTTTGGGGAACAGGTGGTATTTTGTTACATGAGTAATTTCTTTAGTGGTGATTTGTGAGATTTTGGTTCACCTATCACCTGAGAAGTATACACTAAACCCAATTTGTGGTCTTTTATCCCTCACCCGCTTCCCACCCTTTTCTCCCGAGTCCCCAAAGTCTATTGTATCATTCCTATGCCTTTGCATCTTCATAGCTTAGCTCTTGAACCCTTACTTTCTGTTTGAGGGAGAAGACATATCATCTATAAGTAGATACTGTGTAAAAATTCCATTGCATGAATATCCCATAACTTATTTATTATTTGTGTTTGGTTATTTGCTGCTATGTAACAACCCCACTTCCAACTAAACGGTGTGACAATTCCATGATTCTGTGGATCAAAAATTCTGAGAAGTCAAAACCAAGGAGTTTTGTCTCTGCTCCATGATGCTACAGCCTCCGCAGGGGTGAGGCGAATGACTCAGGGCGACTGAAAAGCTCAGGGTTGGAACAGTGGGGATGAGGCCTCTATGTATAAGATGATTCTTCACTCACAGGTCTGAAACTATGGTGGGGACAGCCAGAAGGCTCGGCTCAGCTGGGACAGTCGCCTGAGCTACACATGACCTCTCCAACATGGTGATCCTGAAGCAGTTAGGTTTCTTACACAGCATCACACTTTTTTTTTGTTTTTTTGAGATGAAATATTGCTCTGTCACCCAGGCTGGAATGCAGTGGCGCAATCTCAGCTCACTGCAACCTCCGCCTACCAGGTTCAAGCGATTCTCCTGCCTCAGCCTCCCAAGTCGCTGGGATTACAGGCGCCTGCCACCAAGCCCAGCTAATTTTTGTATTTTTAGTAGAGACGGGGTTTCACCTTGTTGGCCAGGCTAGTCTTGAACTCTTGACCTCAGGTGATCTGCCTGCCTCGGCCTCCCAAAGTGCTGGGATTACAGGCATGAGCCACTGCGCCCAGCCAAAGCTCACACTTCTTATGATTCAGCCTTAGACGTCACATCGGGTCACTTTCCCCACACTTATTAGTGTTAGAAGTCACAAGCCCACCCATACTCAGGGGACTGGCACACGGACCCCACTCTCAATAGAAGGGGTGGGACACCACCATTCTCCTGCTGATGGGCATTTGGGTAACTTCCTGTTTGAAGCTATTAAGATTGGGCTGCTGTGGCCGGGCGTGGTGGCTCATGCCTGTAATCCCAGCACTTTCGGAGGCCGAGGAGGGCGGATCACAAAGTCAGGAGATCGAGACCATCCTGGCTAACACGGTGAAAACCCGTCTCTACTAAAAATACAAAAAAAAAAAAAAAAATTAGCTGGGCATGGTGACGGGCGCCTGTAGTCCCAGCTACTCGGGAGGCTGAGGCAGGAGAATGGCGTGAACCTAGGAGGCGGAGCTTGCAGTGAGCTGAGATCGCGCCACTGCACTCCAGCCTGGGCGACAAGGCAAGACTCCGTCTCAAAAAAAAAAAAAAAAGATTGGGCTACTGTGACTATTCTAGTAGGTGTCTTTGGTGAGCGCCTACACTTGTTTCTCTTTTTCTCTTTAGCATACGCCCAGGAGGGGAACCGCTGGCTCCCAGATACTGTATGTTCAGTGTCACACACATTTCCACGGGGTTTTCCAAAGCACTTGTACCAGTGCTCACTCCCAGCACCTGTGTGACTGCTCCAGCTGTCCCACAGTCTCATCAGTTCTATTGCTGATATTTTCGTTTTAGCTTAAGTTATATTTAATAGGAAAATTACCATTGCCTCTGCGCCTCGTTCCTGCCTGTAGGAGTTTCTCATAGCTGTTGCTACAAGGGGTCACTAATTTGTCACTTAAACCCACACAAATTGATGTCCTTGTGGCTTTGGAGTCAGAAGTGTCAACTGAAGGTGCTAGCAGGGCTGTACTGACCTGGAGGCCTCAGGCAGCATCTGTGCTGCTTCTCCACCTTCTAGAGGCTGCTGCATCCCTTGCTCCAGCCCCTTCCTGACACCACTCACCCTTGTACTTCTGTTATCACATCCTCACCTTCTCTGTGTTCAGAGCTCCCTCTGTCTCTCTCTTGCAAGCACACTTGGGATTCCATTGAGGGCCACCCACATAACCCAGGAGAATTTCTCCACCTCGATATCCTTAACTTCATCCCATCTGCAAAGCCCTTTTGCCATAAAAGTTACCATTCACAGGTTCCAGGGATTGTGACATGGGTAGCTTTAGGAGTGATTATTCCTGCCTGTCTCCTGCTCACCAGAACTTGGACTTTCTCTCTCAACAGGAGCCCCGTGTGTGGGAATAGCCTGTCTCAACGACGCCCTCTATAAGGACCTGCTTCCTCAAAGGACCTCACAGTCGGGTCTTACCCCTCTCTGTGTCCAGTCTCTGCCTTGGCTGGAGGGGCTGCAGCGGTGTGTGTTGGCGCCACCTGGTGGAAACAGGGCATCACAGCCGGTAGGAGCCCAATAGAAGCACAACCAAGCCCCATGGGTAATATTTAAAATTTTCTGGCTGAGCGCTGTGGCTCACGCCTGTAATTCCAGCACTTTGGGAGGCCCAGGAGGGTGGGTCACATGAGGACGGGAGTTTGAGACCAGCCTGGCCAACATGGTGAAACATCCTCTCTACTAAAAAATACAGAAAAATTAGCCGGACATGTGGCGCGCGCCTGTAATCCCAGCTACTCGAGAGGCTGAGACACGAGAATCGCTTCAACCCCGGAGGGGTTGCCGAGATCGCGCCATTGCACTCCAGCCTGGGAGATAGAGCGAGACTCTGTCTCAAAAAAAAACAAAAAAAGAAGGGGAGGGGAGGGGAGGGGAGGGGAGGGGAGGGGAGGGGAGGGGAGGGGAGAAGGGCGAATTGGTTTTGAGCTGAGACATCCATCTTCTCCTGACCTCAGGTATTTGAACTCCTGGTTATGAAGCCTTCACACTTGGACTGAATACACCACCAGCTTTCCCGATTTCCAGCTTGCAAATGGCAGATTGTGAGACTTCTCAGCTTCCATAATTACATGAGCCAATTTATATGTATAGATTGGGTTCTCCAGAAAAACAGAATAAATTATATATATACCTAAATTATACGTATATATACCTAAATTATACGTATAATTAAATTAAATTATACGTATAATTATATATATAATTTATTCTGTTTTTCTGGAGAACCCTACTGACACAAATGTTGAACATCTTTTCATGTGCTTATTGGCTTAATAACTTGTATGTCTTCTTTGGGGAAATGTCTATTCAAGTTCTTTGCCCATTTTGTGACTGAACTATTAATATGTGTCTTTATATTGTTGAGTTGTAAAAGTTCCTCATATATTCTAGATACTAGAGCCTTATCAGATATATTTCTGCAACTATTTTCTCCTAATATATAGGTTGTCTTTTTCTTTTTTTTTCTTTTTTTTTTTTTTTATTGAGACAGTCTCACTCTGTCACCCAGGCTGGAGTGCAGTGGCATGATCTCAGCTCACTGCAGACTCGACCTCCCAGGCTCAAGCCATTCTCCCACTTCAGCCTTCTGAGTAGCTGAGGTTATAGGCACTTGCCATCGCACCCAGCTAATTTTTGTATTTTTTAGTAGAGCCGAGGTTTCACCATGTTGCCTAGGTTGGTCTTGAACTCCCTGACTCAAAGCGATCTGTCAGCCTCAGTCTCCCTAAGTGCTGGAAGTACAGGTGCGAGCCACAGTGCCCGGCCATCTATTTTCAATAGTGTTTTTTGATGTACACAGGTTTGGAATTTTGATAATGTTCAATTCATCTAATTTTTTTTTTTTTTTTTTTTTTTTTTTTTTGGTTCTTTCTACTGGGCCACCACTCTTGGGCCCTGTAATCCAACCTCCACACGGCAGCCAGAGGGAGCGCTCTAAATGTAATTACTGCTTCCCTGCTCCACCTGCTCAAAACAGTGTCACATTTGTGATTTAGAACAGTATTTCTCAAACCTAATTTGCAAAGGAAGCAGCTGGAACTCTTCTTGTATATATGGAATCTGATCTGGTTGGTCTGGCACGGGTCTGGGAGTGAGCACATCTACCAAGCGGCTGCTGGGGTAACTTGGGTTTTCCACTGATGATCTCAGCCATGTTTCCTGTCCCACATGCTCCTCCAGAAACTTGTACTCTCCCATGAAAAGGTGGAGTACATTTTCCCTTCATTTATTTATTTTATTTTTTTGAGACGAAGTTTTCGCTCTTGTTGCCCAGGCTGGAGTGCAATGGTGCGATCTCGGCTCACCACAACCTCCACCTCCTGGGGTCAAGCAGTTCTCCTACCACAGCCTCCCGAGTAGCTGGGATTACAGGCATGTGCCACCACGCCCAGCTAATTTTGTATTTTTAGTAGAGACAGGGTTTCTCCGTGTTGGTCAGGCTGGTCTCGAACTCCCGACCTCAGGTGATCCGCCCGCCTCAGCCTCCCAAAGTGCTGGGATTATAGATGTAAGCCACCGCGCCTGGCTATTTTCCCTTCCTTTGAACCTGATCATGACTTTGCAATGGCATCAACATGGTGAGAGTGACACCGCATGGCTTATGAGGCTGGGTTACACAAGGCGATGTGGCTTCTGACTGGCTCCCTCTCAGGATACATGCCCTTGGAACCCATCCTCTAAGCTCCTTGGGAGCCCAACTTAGCCCATATGGAGACAAGACAGGAAGAGAAACAGAGGCTCCCCCAGCCCTCGGCCAGCATCAACTGCCAGACAGGAGAGCAAATGCGCCAACGATTCTAGTTGAAGCCTCAGACGGCTTGGAGCAGAGATGAGGGATCCCTGCAGATGCATGAGCAAAATGCATGCTGTCACTGTTTTGAAACAACAATGTTTGGGGGCTGTTTGTTATGCAGCAATAGACAGCTGTAACAATGCTGTTACTGCTTTGTTCCATGAATGACTGCACTTTGAGTAGCAGGAGGCTAGATCACTAGATAACCCCCATGGCTTCTGCGTATGCTATTTTTCTACTTTTATATTCTTTTCATTCACTTTTTTTTTTTTTTTTTTTTGAGACAGAGTCTCACTCTGTTGCCCAGGCTGGAGTGCAGTGGTGCAATCTCGGCAGACTGCAACCTCCACTTCCCGGGTTCAAGCAATTATTGTACCTCAGCCTCCTGAGTAGCTGCGACTATAGACATGCACCCCCACGCCTGGCTAGTTTCTGTATTTTTAGTAGAGACGGGGTTTTGCCATGTTGGCCATGCTGATCTCAGACTCCTGACCTCAGGTGATCCACCCGCCTTGGCCTCCCAAAGTGCTGGGATTACAGGCGTGAGCCACCACGCCCAGCCCCATTCACTTTCTTTACTTGGCTCATTTTTCCTTGTTGCCTCAATTCTCCTGTAAGATCACTTTCCTGACATTTCAGCCTGGGCCTGTTGCCTTCTCTGGGTCCCCTCAGCCTCCTGTGCCTCCCCCATCTCAGCCCTGTTCCCTCAGATTATACTTCCTCTGTCCCCACCCTGACCATCTTGGCGGTCCCTGGGTAGGGATGGGTATCTTCTCCCACTGGTCTGGGAGATCCGGAAGGACAGGCCTGGTACAGACTTGGTCACTGCTGGAAGGAGCTCAGTTAGTGTGGTGCTGAGGACACCCCCTTCACCCAAACTCCCACTCTCTTCCATAGATTTCACCTCTGTGGCCCAGGCCATGGGATTAGGGCAACTCCCCTTAAACATCGAGTCCATCCTCCATGCTGTTCTTTTTTTTTTTTTTTTTTTTTTGAGACGGAGTCTCGCGCTGTCGCCCAGGCTGGAGTGCAGTGGTGCGATCTCGGCTCACTGCAAGCTCCACCTCCCGGGTTCACACCATTCTCCTGCCTCAGCCTCCCGAGTAGCTGGGACTACAGGCGCCCGCCACCATGCCCGGCTAATGTTTTTGTATTTTTAGTAGAGACGGGGTTTCACTGTGTTAGCCAGGATGGTCTCGATCTCCTGACCTCGTGATCTGCCTGCCTCGGCCTCCCAAAGTGCTTGCATTACAGGCGTGAGCCACCACGCCCGGCCTCATGCTGTTCTTGAATAGTGAGCACCTGTTACAAGTCGCCCCACCAGCCTCTCCCTTGTACCCCCTACTCATCTCTTTCTCCCCAAGAGACACAGGACCCTGGCACTTGTGAAGCATGACCCAGACCCTGGGGCCAGGGCATCCAACATCCTCATTCCCCATGACCCCTACTGTCTAGATGTAGCTGCCAAAAGACCCCCAGACTCCCAGGCCTCTGTCTAGAGTGCCAAGAGAGGGAGAGAACGCACTGCCACTTGCATGCTCTGTGGGGTGTCCTTCCCCGTTCCCTGGCTGCTAGGCGTGACTTCAATGTTCTCCCCAACCCCCA
Organism: Symphalangus syndactylus; assembly: GCF_028878055.3. NCBI lineage: Eukaryota > Metazoa > Chordata > Mammalia > Primates > Hylobatidae > Symphalangus > Symphalangus syndactylus. Next base: position 20,868,701 of record NC_072439.2, read on the forward strand.
AACAGCAGCACTGACACCAGCTGCAGACCTGGCTCAGGTTAGCTAATGAGGACCAGGCTGGGGATGGAGCCTGAACCCCTAAACCCCAGTCCTGCACCCCACCCTAATCCTGGGGTCTCCACTGGACAAAAGGAAGCAGCTTGGTTTTTCGTTGTTATTGTTTTTGAGATAGAGTATCTCTCTGTCTCCCAGGTTGGAATGCAGTGGTGTGATCTCAGCTTACTGCAGCCTCCGCCTCCCGGGTTCAAGCGATTCTTGTGCCACAGCCTCCCCAGTAGCTGAGATTACAGGCACGTGCCACCACACCCAGCTAATTTTTGTATTTTTAGTAGAGACGGGGTTTCACCATGTTGGCCAGGCTGGTCTGAAACTCCTGACCTCGAGTGATTTCCCAGCCTCGGCCTCCCAAAGTGGAAGCGGCTTATTTTTAAGGAGAAAACTCCCGTGGAAAGGAATCAGCACCTCCTCTGTCAATATTTCACTTCTCTGAAAAGACTCTCACTTCCAACTAGAAATTGCTTTGTAAACACAACAATGAGGCTGGGCAAGGTGACTCACGCCTGTAATCCCAACACTTTGGGAAGCTGAGGCGGGCGGATCATGAGGTCAGAAGTTCGAGACCAGCCTGACCAATATGGTGAAACCCCGTCTCTACTAAAAATACAAAAATTAGTTGGGTGTGGTGGCGTGCACCTGTAATCCCAGCTACTCGGGAGGCTGAGGCAGGAGAATGGCTTGAACCCAAGAGGTGGAGGTTGCAATGAGCCGAGATCACGCCACTGCACTCCAGCCTGGGCAACAGAGCGAGACTCCATCTCAAAAAAAAAAAAAAAAAAAAAAAGGAATGAGAACACATGGACACGGGAAGGGGAACAATACACACAACAAAATTTAAAAACAGGTGAAAATAATTTTAGTAATATTTTTACTAATACTGATATGCTTAAAATATTATTATTTCAACAAGTAATCTAAAAATTATTGAGATGTCTTATGTTCTTTTCATCATACTAAGCCTTTAACATTTGGTGTGTATTTTACACTCACAGCACAACTCAATTTGCAGTCCCCATGTTTCAAGCACTAAATAGCCATGTGTGTCCGGTGGCTACCATACCAGACAGCGTTGATCTGAAATCGCATCTGTATGCATCACCATCATATTTGCAGAGATCCCTATCTCAGCAGCACACCTGGGGCTCATCTGCAAAAGCACCTGCAACTTCTCTACAACCTCCACATCACCTCCAAACACATCCTCATGTCATCTGCAAACACACCCATAGCTCACAGGCCAATGCCTAGATATCATTGCAGGCACCTTCAGAGAAAGCACTTACTAAAGGGGTATACTTGATTCCACATCTGATTTGACCTGCAAATCTCCCCTCCCCTTTGCATACATTTGCATCTTATTTGTATGTCAACCTAAATCCACTGGCAGAGCCTCAGATCATCATCTCAAAGTCAGGGGGATGTGGGGCTGGGCGGGCCTCCAAGTGTTCCTCCTCCTGCTTCCTCTGGGGCTCTTGATCTTCCTCCTCTTCCTTGCTGCTCTCCTCCAGTTCCTCCCGCAGCGCCCCCATCTCCAGCCCCAGGCTGCACAGCTGTCCCAGCAGCTGGACATCCACTCGGCGCAGGTTCCCCTGCCGGGAGGAAGGGGACGTCACAGGGATGCCACCCCAGAGAGCAAGGGGTCTCTCCAGGACCTGGGTGACAGCAGGTCCCAACTCATGTCCTGGCCACGGCGCCTGGGCAGGGTCCTCACTGTGCCCGTGGACCCTAACTGCCTCCCTGCTTCTCAGAGTGTCTCTTCATCTCTAACTCTGTCTCTGTCTTTGTCTCTCCATTTCGTTGTCCCTGACTTCTCTCTCTCTCAGTAATATGTCTCCTCCCTCTCTTACCTATCTCTGTCCCTGTTTCCCTTTGTCTGTCTCTGTCCCCATTTATTTTTTGTCTTTCCACGCCCCTGTCTCTCTGTCTTTATGTTTCGCCATTTCTCTGCCCCTGCCTTTGGCTCTCTTTCTCTCGTTTGCCCTCTCTCCGCCCTCCCCAATTTTCTCAAATTCAGTCTGTCTCTGTCTCTTTTCCTGCTCTCAGTCTCTGCTTCCCACCTCTGTCCCTCTCTTTTGGGATCTCCCTCTCCCCACCTCTGTTCCCGTCCCTCACTCTATGTCTGTCTCTCTGTGTCTGTACATGCCTCTCATGTCTCTGCTTCTGGCTCTCAGATTCTGTCTTTCAATCTCTGGCCTTCTCTATTTTCATTCATTTCCATTCATTCTCATTTCCTCTCTCTCTTTCCCTTTCCCTTTCCAACCCCTCACTCACCAGCTCCTCCCTGATCCACAGCAGACTATCCCAGGCACCTCCAGTGTCTGCCCCTGCAGTCCTGAGGGTCTGACCAGGGATTTCCACAGGGGAGACCTCCCTCAGGGCCTGGGGGGGTGGGCCCAGCCCCGGAGGCACCAGTCCAGCCTGACTTAGCTGCCTCCACAGCTCCATCGTCTCTGAGCTATGGCTGCCAGGAGCAGGAAGTAGCAAGGTCCAGGGTGGCCTGGTCCCCTGGGGAGCTGTGTGTGTGGTGGGGAGTAAAGGGCAGAGGGAGTGGGATACGGGTTCCTGGCAAAGGTATCCCAAAGTCCACTCTCCAGAGAGAATCAGCTGGCCTTGTGCTTTTGTTTTTCCTTCTGAAGTCTAACCTCAACTCTGCTCACAGGGTTCAAACATATCCTCTTGCAGAGGTCAAACTCCACCCCTCCCTGCCTGTCTCAGGCCTGACCCCTCAGGGGGGCTCAGTGTCTGTAGATGCCTGGCACCCTCTGTCCTTCCACCTGCCCCCCAGCACCACCACCTCTCCAGCCTCTCCCCAGCCTCCATTTGACCTCTGGCTTGCCCATAGCTTGGTCCTTGCTTATCCTCTTGGCACGGGTCATCCCAGGGCTTTCCCACCAGTGTGCCTTTGGGGGGCAGGAATGGCTCCCAGGGGCACCAAGACAGCAATCCCTCAGCTGGAGTGCCTGTGTCCAGGCTGCTGGCCTAGGGCTGAGCAGCCAATTCTGCTGACCCTGGACTTGCCTATGGGTATATTATCCCTGTTGAGGGTGAGGGCTTCTGCTGTGGAAAAGTCTGGGAAGCACTGCAGGCCTCTCTCGGCCTCAGACCCTTCCTTCAGACCCAACGTGCCTATATATATATAAAATGGTAGATCACGAGGTCAGGAGATCGAGACCATCCTGGCAACATGGTGAAACCCCGTCTCTAGTAAAACACAAAAAATTAGCTTGGCATGCTGGCGCACGCCTGTAGTCCCAGCTACTCGGGTGGCTGAGGCAGGGGAATAGCTTAAACCCGGGAGGTGGAGGTTGCAGTGAGCTGAGATCGCGCCACTGCACTCCAACCTGGAGACAGAGCAAGACTCCATCTTAAAATAAACAAATGAATTAATTAATTAAATTATATATATATATATATATATATATATTTTGAGACGGAGTCTCGCTCTGTCATCCAGGCTGGACTGCAGTGGTGCAATCTTGGCTCACTGCAACATCCGCCTCCCGGGTTCAAGCGATTCCCCTGCCTCAGCCTCCTGAGCAGCTGGGGTTACAGGTGCATACCACCACACCTGGCAAATTTTTGCATGTTTAGTGGAGACGGGGTTTCACCATGTTAGCCAGGCTGGTCTCAAACCCCTGACCTCAGGTGATCGGCCCACCTCGGCCTCCCAAAGTGCTGGGATTACAGGCGTGAGCCACCAGGCCCAGCCAATTTCATGTATATGTCACTAGCTTCCAAGTGTTTGACCTCAGTCCTGATCTCTCCCTTGAGTTCCACACCCTAACTCTGCAGCCCTGATGCAGGGCAGATGAGTCCCCAAATTGGGGCTTAGCCCCGGAGGTTTCTTGGCTCCACTCAGCAAAGAATGGAGGTTTCTTGGCTCCACTCAGCAAAGAATTCAAGAGCAAGTGAGCAAGCAGTGGAAGAAAGCAGGTTTACTGAAGCGGCTGTGTACAGCAGGACTGCTCCTTGAAGAGTAGGGCTACCCAGAGTAGCAGCACGTGGGCTGTTGGCTGGCAGTATTTATACCCACTTTTAACTACATGCAAATTAAGGGGTGGGTTATTCAGAAATCTAGAAAAGGGGTGGTAACTTCTGGGTGTTGCCATGGCATTTGTAAACTGTCATGGCGCTGGTGGGAGTGCCTTAAGCTGATGAGCAGTGAGGGCAATGAGAGGTTGCCTTTATGCCATTTGCTGGTTCCGGCCACTTTATTTATTCTATCCTCTCCAGACCAGGAGATAAGTCCTACCGCTCCTCTACTTCAGCGCCACCAGGGTGTCTCAGACATCTCAACGTGAATGTGGTCAAAACAGAACTCTCAGTTGGGAGCCCCATCATTGGATGCATTTCCTGTTGCTGCTGTAACACATGACCACAATCTTAAAACAACACAAAGTCACTGTTATAGTTCTGGAGGTCAGAAGTCTAAGGTGGGTGCACAGGGCTGGGTCCCTTCTGGAGTCTCTAGATGACAGCCTATTTCTTAGTCCCTTCCAGGCTTCTAATCTGCCTTCCTTGGCTCTTAGCTCTTTCCTTCATCACCCCAACCTTCTCTATCTGTGATCATCACATATCCTGTTGATGCTGACCCTCCCGTATGCCTCTGATAGGCCCCTCATGATTACATTGGTCCTACCCAATTGCCCATGGTAATCTCCCCATCTCAAGATTCTTAACTTCGTCGCATCTTCAAAGTTTCTTTTTTTTTTTTTTTTTTTTGGAGACAGAGTCTCACTCTGTCGCCCAGGCTACAGTGCAGTGCGTGATCTCGGCTCACTGCAACCTCACTGCAACTTCCACCTCCTAGGTTCAAGCGATCCTGCCACCTCAGTCTCCAGAGTAGCTGGGATTACAGGCATGCACGACCACGCCCGGCTAATTTTTGTACTTTTAGTAGAAACAGGGTTTCACCATGTTGGCCAGGCTGGTCTCGAACTCCCGACCTCAGGTGATTCACCCGCCTTGGCCTCCCAAAGTGCTGGGATTACAGGCATGAGCCACCACGCCCTGCCCCAAGTGCCTTTTACCATAGAAAGTAACATAGTCACAGCGTCCAGGGATTCACAGGTATGAGTATCTGTCGGGGAGAGGGTCCGTTATTCAGCTGCCACACTCACCCTCCTAAACCTGCTGCCCTTCCAGTTTCCTCATGTGCACAGCCACACCAGTCCGCTTTTAGTTTCTCAATTTGTTGGCTTAATCTTCAAAATAGACCCAGGATTTGAGCACTTCTCACCATTTCCTCTGCCCCATCCCCATTCATCTCTTGCCTAGACTGCTGCAGTAGCCTCTTGTACTGGTCCCCTGCATCCACCCTTGCCCTCTAAGGCAAAGGTCCCCAGTCCCTGGGCCAAGTACCAGTAGCAGCCCCTGGCCTGTTAGGAACGGGGCCGCACATCAAGAGATGAGCAGCGGGTAAGTGAATATTACCGCCTGAGCTCCGCCTCCTGTCACATCAGCAGTGGCATTAGATTCTCATAGGAGGCAAACCCTATTGTGAACTGTGCATGTGGGGGATCTAGGCTGCCCGCTCCTTATGAGAATCTAATGCCTGATGATCTCAGGTGAAACAGTTTCATCCCAAAACCATCCCCACCCCACCCCCCACCCCCCACCCCCTGGTCTATGGAAAAATTGTCCTCCACGAAACCAGTCCCTGGTAACAAAACGGTTGGGGACTGCTGCTCTAAGGTACATTCTCCATCTGGTAGAAATAATCTTTACAAAATGTAAATCCGATTTTGACACTCCCTTCTTCCCACTGTGAATAGGATAAAACCCTACCAGGCCCGCACCGTCAGCCCCTGCCCACCTCTCAACCCAGTCTCCTATCTCGTCTGCAAGCTGGTTCCCACCTCAAGGCCTCTCTGCTGTAGAGGCTACCTCTCCCTGCAGCACTTTTCCCCTAGATCTTTGAATGGCTCTTTCCTTATCATTCACTTCCACTTCAATGTCACCTCTTCAGAGAAGCCTTCGCTGATGGCCCTACGCCCCAGTCACTTTTTTTATCTGCTTTTTATCAAAATTGCCTTGCTGATTCCTTTGTTTCTTATCCATCCTCTCCCAGCCCAGAATGTTGACTCCCTGAGAGAGGGACTGGGTCTGGCCTGCTCACCATGGTAACCTCGGCACCTAGAACAGTGCCTGCCATCACGTGGTAGGTACTCAGTAAATATTCTTGGAATGAATGAATGAATAATTCTATCCACAAGACTTCACAATGGCTCTTCATGCTGCGATCTAGCTTTCAACTCCAAACTGGTCTTGAGATCTCACCTCAGTCTCTAACCTTGAAGTCTAACCTCTTCACCCACTCTTTCTCTTACCTGACCCTAATTTTAAAAAATGACGTGGTCAGCTTTTCAGCCCCCTCATTCCCTGTTTTAAGGAGGTAGTGAGTGGAAGCTGGAAGAACAAGAAAGCTCGGGGAGACTGCAATTGCAGTCAGGAAAGAAAGGTACTCTGCTGGGAAGGACACCCCATCTTCTCCTAGGGAAAGATTGTGGAGTCCTGGGGTTTGTTTGGTTTTTCAATTTTTTGTTTTAAGAGACAGCGTCTCGCTCTGTCGCCCAGGCTGGAGTGCAGTGGCGCAATCACAGCTCACTGCAACTTCGACCTCCCCGGCTCAAGTGATCCCCCCACCTCAGCCTCATGAGTAGCTGGGACCACAGGCGTGCACCACCACGCCCGGCTAACATTTTATTTTTTGTGGATATAAGGTTTCCCTATTTTTTTGTGGAGATAAGGTCTCCCCTATGTTGCCCAGGCTGGTCTCGAACTCCTGGCTTCAAGCGATGCTCTTGCCTCGGCCTCCACAAAGTGCTGGGTTCACAGGTGCGTGAGCCACCGCGCCCGACCTGTGTCTCGTTTTGAAGCTCAGCGAGAGGGCGCTGTGATCAATCCCCAAACCCTTGAAGAGTAAAAAGTGCGTGCACCTTTAAGAGGAGGGTTAGAAAATGCGGGGCGTGGCCACAGGAGAATAAGTTCGCGCTGAACCAGGAGAGTGGGATAAAACCGGCCCCTTCCGGTTACGACACCTTAGCAAGATGGCGGCCCCCTGGGCGGTAAGTGACTGGAGTTCCTAGACCCCCAAATTTGAAGTCTGCTCCACAGCCTCCGCATTCAGGGCCTCTGTTGGCGGCCACGAGAGCAAAGAGCCGTGAGGCAGCAGGCTAAGCCTGGCAAGTCCCGTACTGGGAGTGCAAACCTGTGGCTACTGGGAGCCAGGAAGGATCTGTGGGGGTCGCAGGCGGAGGAGACGCTTTAGCGAGCGAGAGGAGGCAGGGACTTGGCTGAGAGTATCCCATGGGGATGAGGGAGTGGCTTCCGAAGAGCGACGCGACTAACCAGTCAGAGGGAGGGATGACACAAGGAGCTAATGGACAGGCAAGGGTGGGGCCTGTAGGATAAGAGGGCTTGGAAGGGATTGTTCAAGGATGTGGGATTTTGTCTTAGAAGACCGAAGGATAAATGTAAGGAAAGTTAGTGGGAGATTGACGAATTTTTACAGAAAACTCAAAAGCATGATGGGTGGGGGAACCAAGAGGTCAATTTGGGGGTTCCAAGGGCATGATCTGGGTGAAATTAAGAGAATTTGAGATATTCTTTCAGAGGATTTAAAATCAAGGAATGAATTTAGGGAAAATTAAAGGGGTTGGCAGCTTTAAATTTTTGAGGAAAGTAAGGGTTTGGCTAAAACTATCGAGAGAATTTGAAAAAAAAAAAAAAGAATTTGGTTAAAGCAAAGAGAAATTGGGGTAGATTAAGAGGAGACCTTGAAACCAAAATTGAAGAGTTTGGGGGCTTCTTCCCAGTGGCCACACCCCTCCACTTTCTTACTCTCCTCTTCAAAGCTCAAGCTTTTTTTACCCTTGTCGGTTCAGGGGTGTCCAATCTTTTGGCTTCCCTGGGCCACGTTGTTCGAAGAAGAATTGACTTAGGCCACACATAAAATACACTAACCATAACTGATAAGCCACAAAAGAAAATCACAAAAAAAATCCTCCTAATGTTTTAAGAAAGTTTGCATGTTTGTGTTGGGCTGCATGCAGGCGGCGGGTTGGACAAGCTTGGTTGGGTTTAGGGATTGCTCAGAGCGCCCTCTCCATGAGGTTTGGAGATAAGTTTTTAAGATTATATTTTGGGGAAAGAAATGAGTCATTTGGGAAAACCCCAGGAGAAGAATTGGGTAATTAAGGGGCAAATCTGTGGGAAATTAAGAGGTCAAATAATGCAGGTTTTGAGTGATAAGGGTTTGGGGGAAAGTTAGAGGAAGAATTTAGGGAAATCAACAATATATGGCTAGTCAAGGAGATAATTTAGGGTTCACTAAGGGGAGGAGGAACTTGGAAAAAACATGGGGAAATTTTTGGAATCTCAAAGACGATTTTGAAGTTTTGAAGGAAGAACTTAGGGTGAGGTGGGAAGCAGAGGGATTGAGGTTCATGGAGTAAGAACTGGGGGATCCAGCTCCGTGTCTCCCAGGAGGCCCCAGGCTCAGCTCCTTTCCTCTCCCCCTCCCCAGTCCCTGCGCCTGGCGGCCCCCATGTGGAATGGGCGTATCAGGGGCATCCATCGCCTGGGTGGGGCAGTGGCCCCAGAGGGCAATCAGAAGAAGGAAAGGACAATACTCCAGTTCCTGACCAACTATTTCTACGATGTGGAAGCTCTGAGGGATTACTTGCTGCAAAGGGAGATGTACAAGGTGCATAAGAAAAATCGGTGAGAATCCCTGGCCTGCAAGACCCTGCGGAGACCTTGGCCCACCAGAGCCCAGGTCCTGTCCTTGCCATTCCCAGGCAGCACTGTGGCTTCCAGTGCCAGCCTTGATGTCTCTTGCAGCTCCATCTCCAGGCTGTACCCTTCTCAAGGACTCCAGCTCACATAGGCAGCTTGCCACTCATCAGCTCCACTCAGAGTCTGACTGGCATCTCAAACCTAACATGGCTAAAGCCAAACCCTGATTTCTCCCCTAAAAACATCTGCTCACTCCCAAGCCTTCCCATTCCAGTAAACACTGGTGCTGCCCACCCAGTTGTTCAGGCCAAATTCTAAGGCGTCATCCCTAATCCCTCTCTTTGCTTCCCTGCCCTCCACATCCAGACCATCAATAAAATACTAGAATATCTCAGATTTGACCAGTTCTTACTGCCTTCACCATTTGTAGCCTGATCCTTTGTAGTTGAATCACTCAATAATCTCCTAACTGGTTTTTTGTTCCCATACTCTTTTTTTTTTTCCGAGATGGAGTCTTGCTCTGTCTCCCCGGCTGGAGTGCAGTGGTGCAATCTAAGCTCACTGCAACCTCCACCTCCCGGGTTCAAACAATTCTCCTGCCTCCGCCTCCCGAGTAGCTGGGATTACCCAGGCCCAGCTAATTTTTGTATTTTTAGTAGAGACGGGTTTTTGCCATGTTAGCCAGGCTGCTCTCGAACTCCTGACCTCAGGTGATCCGCCCGCCTCGGCCTCCCAAAGTGCTAGGATTACAGGCATGAGCCATCACACCCCACCAAAATTTGTTTTGTTTGAGACAGAGTCTCACTCTGTCGCACATGCTGGAGTACAATGGTGTGATCATGGCTCATTGCAACCTCTGCCTCCCGGGTTCAAGTGATTCTCCTGCCTCGGCCTCCCAAGTAGGTGGGATTACAGGTGGGCGCCACCACGCCTAATTTTTCTATTTTTAGTAGAGATGGGGTTTCACCATGTTGGCCAGGCTGGTCTCGAACTCCTGACCTCAGATGATCCACCCACCTCGGCCTTCCAAAGTGCTGGGATTACAGGCGTGAGCCACCACACCTGGCCTGTCCCATAGTTTTTTATAATCTACAAAGCAGCTGAAGGAATCTTATCATCACCAGCTCAAAACCTTCGAATGAGAGCCAGTCTCCAAGGCCTAAAACATAGCACTCACTGAGCCTTGAGACCCCCTACCAGGACTCCACTGGCCCCGTCAGCATGACATCCCTATTTCTTATTTATTCAACCATCCTAATTCGAGTCTGTGAGCCTTTATACTCTGTTCCTTCTCACCACTCAAATCCCTGTTCAAAAGTCACCTCCTCCAATTAACACCCAAACTCAGTTAGCCTCCACCATCCCCACCCTACCCCTACCCCTCACAGTCAGCCTCTCTGCTTTGTTTGGTCATGGAATTGACATTCTCTGCAATTCGCTGTTATTTCCTGGGTTGTTGTCTGTTTCTCCCTGTATAATAGCTTGGATTACTGCAGTAATCTCCAGACTGGGCAGGGAAGTTACCTGCCTTGGTCACCATTTTGCCCCCAGTGCCCAACACTTAGGAGGTGGACAATAAATATTTTCAGCCTGACTGAGTCTGTCTGCGTGCCTGGTTCTCTGGACTCTGCCCCTCTTAACAGCACTGGGGCATCGTAAGGGCTGTGGTGGTCCCCAGGCCTCACCCTTAGCTACCGTTTTCTCTGCAGATCTTACACCTGGCTGGAGAAGCAACATGGTCCATACGGCGCAGGTGCCTTTTTCATCCTGAAGCAGGGAGGCGCAGTCAAGTATGACCACTAAGGTGTTAGAACGGGCTGGGGGCAGGTGGTGGGGTATCTCTCTAACATCCAGGTTCTGCAGTCACACAGGCTTCAGAGTCCCCTGGTCTCTGCCGCCTCCTGGCTGTGTGGCTTGGGACTTGTTCCTGAGCTTCAGTTTTGTCACGTGTAAAATGGGATGGCGATCATTTCTAACCCACAAGGTTTGCTATAAAGACTGAACGGGGGCGGGGCACGGTGGCTCACACCTGTAATCCCAACGCTTTGGGAGGCCAAGGTGGGCGGATCACCTGAGGTCAGGAGTTCGAGAGCAGCTTGGCCAAAATGGCGAAACCCCGTCTCTACTAAAAATACAAAACTTAGCTGGGCGTGGTGGCGCACACCTGTAATCCCAGCTACTTAGGAGGCTGAGGCAGGAGAATCCCTTAGATGCCAGGATGCAGAGGTTGCAGTGAGCCGAGATCGTGCCACTGCACTCCAGCCTGGGCGACAGAGCAAGACTGTGTCTCAAAATAATAATAATGGCTGGGCATGGTAGCTCACGCCTTTGCACTTTGAGAGGCCAAGGCAGGTACAGCACTTGAGCCCAGGAGTTCAAGATCAGCCTGGGCAACATAGTGAAACCTCGTCTCTACCAAATTACAAAATTACCTAGGTGTGGTGGTGCATGCCTGTAATCCTAGCTACCCAGTGGGACCCTGTCAGAGAGAGTGAGAGATTGACTGTGGTTTTGCAATGTTTAAGAGGCTAGCAATGCATATGTGCTCAATAATTTTTTTTTTTTTTTTTTTTTTTTTTTTTTTTTTGAGACAGAGTCTTGCTCTTGTCGCCCAGGCTAGAGTGCAGTGGCACAATCTTGGCTCACTGCAACCTCCACCTCCTGGGTTCAAGCAATTCTCCTGCCTCAGCCTCCCAAGTACCTGGGATTATAGGCGCACACTACCACGCCCCGCTTATTTTTTTTATTTTTGGTAGAGACAGGGTTTTATCATGTTGGCCAGGCTGGTCTCCAACCCCTGACCTCAAGTGATCTACCCACCTCGGCCTCCCAAAGTGCTGGGGATTACAGGCGTGAGCCACTGGCGGCGCCTGGCCTGTGCTGAATAATGTTTTTCTTTCTTTCCTCCTTCCCCACCTCCTTTCTCCTTCCCTTTCTCTTTCCTTTGCTTTTTTTCTTTTTTGGAAAAGACAGTTCACATAGACTTCATCTACCCCTTCATCTGGTTTGAGCACTTCCTCTGGCAACTTCCTTAGAAACAGTATACATGTTTGAAAATGTCCCTTAACTTTTGCCCATCTACAAGGATTCTTGCATTTTACCTCTTTGCTCTTATGTTATCTGTAATCTCGCTGACCCTCAGTTTCTAGGTATGTAAAATTGGCAAAACATTCCTTTTTTTTTTTTTTTTTTTTTTTGAGACAGGGTCTCCCAGGCTGGAGGACAGTGGCATGATCACAACTCACTACAGCCTCGACCTCCTGAGTTCAAGCAATCCTCCCACCTCAGCCTCCCAAGTAGCTGAGACCACAGGTGCGAGCCACCAAGCCCAGCTAATTTTTGCATCTTTCCTTTTTTTTTTTTTTTTTTTTTTTTTTGAGATGGAGTCTCGCTCTGTCACCCAGGCTGGAGTGCAGTGACGCGATCTTGGCTCACTGCAAGCTCCGCCTCCCAGGTTCAAGCGATTCTCCTGCCTCAGCCTCCCGAGAAGCTGGAACTACAGGCGCCTGCCACCACGCTCAACTGATTCTTTTGTATTTTTAGTAGAGATGGGGTTTCACTGTGTATTAGCCAGGATGGTTTTGATCTCCTGACCTTGTAGTCCGCCCACCTCGGCCTCCCAAAGTGCTGGGACTACAGGCGTGAGCCATCGCAGCCAGCCAATTTTTGTATTTTTTCATAGAGACGAGGTCTCACTATGTTGCCTAGGCTGGTCTCAAACTCTTGAACTCAAGTGATTCTCTCGCCTCAGCCTCCTGTAGTGCTGGGATTACAGGCGTGAGCCACTGCGCACAGCCAGATGGAGTCTTTTTCTAAGATGGAGTTAGTTATGTCAAGGGTGACCTATACATATTATATAGGGCTGGGGAAGGTTCTGAAGAGGCTGGAGGCCTGGGGCAGGTTCGGGTGTCCTGCTGACACTCCCTCTCCCGTTTACAGGTTTCGAGACAAGGAGTGGATCAGGCCAGATAAGTATGGCCATTTCTCTCAGGAGTTCTGGAATTTCCGTGAAGTGCCTGTCGAAGCTGTGGATGCCAGTGACTGTGACATCAACTACGAGGGCCTGGACAACCTCCGTGAGTGCAGTGGGGTGGAGATGGGACAGGCCTCTATGTTTTCCCTTTGGTGATAGGCTCCAGAAAGGCTCCTGGTGCCATCCCACCCTCTCCCCACCACAGTCCTCCTGAAGGAGCTCCAGTCCTTGTCGCTGCAGCGCTGCTCCCACGTGGATGACTGGTGTCTCAGCCGCCTCTACCCACTGGCCGACTCGTTGCAGGAGCTCTCGCTGGCCGGTTGTCCCCGCGTCTCCGAACGGGGCCTCGCCTGCCTCCACCACCTCCAGTGAGACCTCAGCTCAGGCTGGCCCCGTATCCAGGCACCTCTCCCACCTAACACAGATGCAGGAGAGGAAGTGGGGAGGGGCAATGTTGGGCAGTTCTCATATCCCCCTGCCTCCATCACAAACCTAGGGTATTTGTGGTAGATGAGCAGTCACGGTGAGTCTCTGGAAGAATTAAATGACTCCTGGTTTTTCTTCCTTTTTGTTTTAGTCAAAACTCTGTGATATCGATGCTGTTGCAGAACAGCAGGAGCTAGAGTTGCATATTTGCAATTAACACAGTGGGCTTCATGTGCCTGGACAGCTATAAAGATTTCATTTTAGGAAGCTAAGGTTGAAATTTGGGGCCAGTACCTCCACACACACACACACACACACACACACACACACACACACAGCCTCCCTACACACACACTGTCCTTCACACACACACACACTGCCTCCCTACACACACACACACACACACACACACACACACACGCTGTCCTTACCCTGGCTTCCTGTCCTCCTCGCCCCTTTTCAGGAACCTCCGCAGGCTGGACATCTCGGACCTCCCTGCTGTGTCCAACCCTGGCCTCACTCAGATCTTGGTGGAGGAGATGCTGCCCAATTGCGAGGTTGTGGGGGTCGACTGGGCCGAGGGCCTGAAGTCAGGACTGGAGGAGCAGCCTCAGGACACAGCCAGCCCTGTCCCTGCCTAGCCTTCAGCCCTGTCCCCACTTGCATGGCTTCTCAGCGGGCTGCATGGAATGTCTGGTAGCTCGCCACACTTCTGGCTTCCAGAAGTGGTGGGGTGAGTGGTGGGGTGGGGGAGTGGTGCTGGCCAGTCAAAGGGAGAGAGTTCCCAGTATTTATTCCTGGCTGCCCTTGGCTAAAGGTCACAGCTGCTGCCACCCTGTCAGGCAGCCCTTTCCATGCCCCTCTTCAGGCCTGGGGAGGTAAAGGCTCAGGCTGTCAGTAGCCGCAGAGAGCCACACTCACCTCGTCAAGAGACTCTTCTCACACTGTCCTTATGTGAGTGCACTGCCATATTCTTGCAGGGACCCTGACTGACACAGGGGCTACTACTGACGCTTTGCAGGGATGGTTCTCCCCCGTGCGGGGCCGCTCTGCTCACTGCAGGACGTGCAGCATCCTTCACCCCACTCCACTCACTAAAGGCCAGCACACCCCAGGCCCCATGGTATTGCTGGTTATGGATTTATTGACTTTACATTCCAAATTCAGCTTTTTTGGTCGGCTGTTTTTTGGAAGGGGATAAGCTTTGTCAGTAGAGGGCACCAAACAGGCATTATAGGAGGAAAGGTGCCTCCTTCCTGGTTCCTGTTGGTTGTGCTTCTGCCTCTGGACCCTGCAGTGCATGTGGCTTCCCCAGCACCCAGCTCCTGAAGCACCAGGTGGTCAGCAGCTGCCCTTGGCACCCTCCAGCCCTCAGAAGTTGTGTAGGAGACACAGCGCCTCCACTGAGGCACCTCTCTGGGAATAATGTTCCCCAGCACCCCAGATGGATTTCCAGTCAATTCAGAAACATTTTACCAGTGAAGCCCTCATTATTCCAGTTCACTGTTAAAGCCAGTAATTCTCTATATTAAACTTTCCCTGTTCAAGTTACTCTGTGGTTTTTCTCTCCTGACTGCATCCTGATGGATATAGAGTTGATACCTGGAGTGTCCCAGGAGATAGACTCTTAAGATAGGATTCCAGGACTAGTTTGGTTGTGCCTTTGGGCTTGGGCGCAGCGCTGAGCTCTTGCTGATGGGAAACAGGATGCCAGGGGCCCACGGCATGCAATGGCATCATAATCCCACAAGTGCCTGTGGTTGACAGAGATGAGGGACCAACTGAGGCACGTGCCTTGGGACCCCCTGTGGCTGCTGTGCTCAACAGCTGTGGTAGTTGTGACAATTCTAAAGACCAGGGTATTGGATGGATTCTCCAGAGTGCCCTTGAGTGCCCACAGACAGTGAGAAGCTTGGGTCTGCTAACTCAGCTCAAGTCACAGTCTGAGAACTAGACAGCTTTCATGACAGCCCCCAGATTTTGTTTTTTGTTTGTTTTTGAGATGGTCTGGCTGTGTCGCCCAGGCTGGAGTGCAGTAGTGCGATCTCTCGGCTCACTACAACCTCCACCTCCCGGGTTCAAGCGATTCTCCTGCCTCAGCTTACCGAGTAGCTGGGATTACAGGCGTGTGCCACCACGCCAGGCAAATTTTTGTGTTTTTAGTAGAGACAGTGTTTTGCCATGTTGGCCACGCTGGTCTCAAACTCCTGGCTTCAAGTGATCCACCCACCTCGGCCTCCCAAAGTGCTGGGATTACAAGCATGAGCCACCATGCCCGGCCTAAAAGTTTTTACTTCTTTGGAATGGGGTCATCTAATTGGACCCAGAGTAAACAGGCGATCTTGAACCCCCAAGTCACTCCAAGCAAGTGACTTATCAGCATCTGAGGAACCTACCAGCCTTCCTGTGCTTAGAAACCTTGTAATGTGGCCAGGCACGGTGGCTCACGCCTGTAATCCCAGCACTTTGGGAGGCCGAGGCAGGCGGATCATGAGGTCAGGAGTTCAAAACTAGCCTGGCCAACATAGTAAAACCCCGTCTCTACTAAAAATACAAAAAATTAGCTGGGTGTGGTGGCGGGCGCCTGTAATCCTAGTTACTCGGAAGGCTGAACCCTCCCGAGTAGAAGGATCGCTTGAACCCAGGAGGCAGAGAGGTTGCAGTGAGCTGAGATTGCACCACTGCACACCAGCCTGGGCGACAGTGCAAGACTCCATCTCAAAAAAAAAACAGGCCAGGCGTAGTGGCTCATGCCTGTAATCCCAGCACTTTGGGAGGCCGAGGCAGGCAGATCACGAGGTCAAGAGATGAAGACCATCCTGCCTAGCACAGTAAAACCCCGTCTCTACTGAAAATACAAAAACATTAGCTGGGCATGGTGGCGGGCGCCTGTAGTCCCAGCTACTCGGGAGGCTGAGGCAGGAGAATGGCGTGAATCTGGGAGGCGAGGCTTGCAGTGAGCGGAGATCATGCCACTGCATTCTAGCCTGGGTGACAGAGTGAGACTCTGTCTCAAAAAAAAGAAAAAAAGAAAAGAAACCTTGTGATGACCTCACCAGGGGCAGACACCTTGAAAGTGGTTGTCCATTCTTTTTTTTTTTAATTAGAGATAAGATCTCACTATGTTGCCCAGGCTGGTCTCGAACTCCTGGGCTCAACTGATCCTCCCCTCTTGGCCTCCCAGAGTACTGGGATTACAGGGGTGAGCCACTGTCCCACCCCAGTTTTTTTTTTTCTCATGGCCAGCTCTTACACAGAAATAACAGATACACCTCATTCTTCTTAAGACTCACCACAAGCGCCCCTTGCTGCCTCTAGACCTATAAATACCTAGGGTCAAATCAGCTTGCTCCAGGTGAACAGGTGCCAGCTAGGACCTAGGCGGGAACAGCTTTTACACTATGAGAATGACAAGGCTTCGCAAATACACAGAGTCAGAAACTTGGGGAATGTGTGCAGAAGTGGATTTTAAGGATGTTAACACCAATGAGGGTGGATGTAATGCTAGCTCAGGCCAAATTTACTGGCATGAGTGCACTTTCTAGAGCTTCTGGATTTCATGGGTTACCTTGTGCAGCTGGACATAGTTCTAATAGCTTGCTTGGGTGCCTAACCAGAACTTGGATCCAACAGTGGCCTAAAGTTAATGAGGCAGAGAGACCAGAACTGCCCTAGCATAAGATGGGTGAGGGGAGTCCCAAGGCTTGGGGAGACGGAAGTGTTGGATTGGAATGATCGTGTTCCACCAGCATGTCCACCCTCCAACCATGTTCCCCAAGAAGGCACCCCTTACTGGCCAATCCCATGAGAGTTAATCATTCTGTGTATTGAACTTTCCCTATTCCCATTCCTGTGTGGTTTCTCTCTCCTGATTGGACCCGGACTGAGGCACATGGCAAAGGCAAAAAGATAGGCACCCTCCGAAGCTTCCTAATGCTTCCAGGAGGAGCAGCACCCCCTGCCCCCAGAAGCTAGATGAGCTCAGGGGGCCTGGAGTCCCTCTCTCCCAGCCCCAGGGTGGAGTGGGCTTGCAGACTCCCTCAGGAGGTGCTCGGGCCCCTGCCCCCAGCCCCTAGCTGTCATTTCCCACTCCTACTATTATTCCATTAATATTCACCACTTCCTCCCCATTCTCTTCCTCCAGCTGTTCCCACGGGCTCCATTATTCAAACTTGCGGGGAGGAAATCAGGAAATCAGGGCCGGACAGATCATCAACTGCTGCTGCTGACAGACTGTGTTCCTGCTATGATGGGGACAGGCCTGCCCCAAACCAGGGTGGAGTGAAGGGGTCAGCCCAGGCTTAGTGGGAGCCCCTTAGTCCTACCCCATGTCTTGGGAGGTCTTCAGAGAGCTGATACAGTCCCAACAGCAGGGGCCCCTGGAGGGCAGGGACGCAAACACAGGCAAACACCCTCTCCTGCCCCAGGGGGCTGGATGTGAGTGTTCCCGGAGTCACAGTGCTGCTGGGGGAGGGGCGGGGCCCGGGGTGAGGCTGGCTCCAGGGCTGGAGGTTGGGGGTAAGGTAGGAACGGATTCCCAACCTGCTGGGCAGGCAGCCCGGGTGCCAAGAAGGACGGAGGAGGTACAGGGGGTCAGCTTAGCTCCCGGGGTTCCCTGTGGGCCCCACCCCGTCACCCTCTATTGCCCTTGAAGCTCCAGTCTTTTCCTCTCCTGTTCTTCCCCTTGGCTCCCTCTCCACCTCTCCCCGGGTCTGGCTCGGAAGCCTGCCCTCCACCTGCCTCTCTCAACCTCTCTTTCCCCATGAGCACCCCACAGGGCTTCCGCAACCCCTTATCTTTCTTGCCATCTCCATTTCCTTCCCCCTCTCCCTCCTAGCCACCTTCCCACTTTCCTGTCTTCTCTCTCTCCCCCCCTCAGCTCTCTCCATCGCCTGTCTCACCCCAGTTCTCCTCTCTCTGCTCCCTGGCCGTCTCTTCCTTCTCCACAATGTCTCTGTCTCTCCTCCTCCTCACCAGCCCCCTTCCCCCCACCTCACCCTGACTGGGCAGCAACAACAAACATCCCTCTGGCAGGCCCGCCGATCCCTTCCCACTCAGCACATTCACTGCCGCCTCCTGGCCATGGTCGCAGCCGGGTGCCAGCTTCTCAGCCTCCCCATCTCTGCCTCAGTGGGACCCTGCCTCGCCCTGGTCACTCTAACACTCCCCAGCCCAGGCCCAGCCCTCAGCCCCACCCTCCCTGGCATCCCCTCCCTCCCCAGACCCTGGTTCTCCCCTCCTAGGCCTCGAAAAGCCCCCGTCTTGTTTCTGTGGCTGCCCCCTGCACCCTTCCCAGCTGTCTCACCAGAAACCAGCCCTAACACGCCAGAGCCCCATCTCTCAGGTCGGCCTCCTGCCCTCCTCCCTCCCTCCCTCCCTCCCTCCCTCCCTCCCTCCTGCCTCAGCCCCGCCCCAGCCCCTGGGGCCCTCCCTGCTCCCGCTCCACTCCGCTCCCCGCCCCTCTGGACTGGCTGGGCAGGGCTGGGCCCGGCCGGTCGGTCGACAACGCAGAGGCTGGGGCAGGCAGATCAGAGGGAGCTGAGGGAGGCCTGACCTGAGGCCGGCACCCGGAGCTGGTGGGAGCCAGACCCAGAGGTAAAAAGGCATGGGATCCCTGGTTCCCCAGTCCCTGGGGTGGGGATGTTGCGGGAGGCAGGCTGGGTTTCTAACTCCAGGGAGCTAGGAATCGTGCTCCTGATTTCCTGGTGAGGGTGATAAATGGAGGGAGAGGGAGGAGATAGACAGCAAGGTCCCTTGTCCTAGATGGAGACAGGGAAGAAGTAGACCCTTGGGTTCTTAGGAAGGTGGAAGCATTTGGATGGAGTGGGAAGAACAGGGTGCTGGTACGGGATTGGAATGGGGGATTCCTAGGTCTAGGAATAAGGACCAACGGGGTCCCTGGGTCAGGGGAGCTGTTTAGGATCTGGGACTGAGAGAAGCTGTTATGGGGATTGGCAGGGACTATGGGAGATTGTGAAGTTTACTGCCTGGGGCCTGGCTGGGCCCTCTCTGGAGGCCCATCCCCACACCCCAATGGCCTCCGTGGCTCCCCTGTGGCTCCCTTGTAGCTCCCGCGGCCGCCCCTTCCCTGGGCCAGGTCATGCGCTGCCCCAAGTGCCTTCTCTGCCTGTCAGCACTGCTCACACTCCTTGGCCTCAAAGTGTACATCGAGTGGACATCTGAGTCCCGGCTCAGCAAGGCCTACCCCAGCCCCCGGGGCACCCCGCCAGGCCCCACGCCAGCCAACCCTGAGCCCACCCTACCTGCCAACCTCTCCACCCGCCTGGGCCAGACTGTCCCGCTGCCCTTCGCTTACTGGAACCAGCAGCAGTGGCGGCTGGGGTCCCTGCCCAGTGGGGACGGCACTGAAACGGGGGGCTGCCAGGCTTGGGGGGCCGCCGCCGCTGCTGAGATCCCTGACTTCGCCTCCTACCCTAAGGACCTCCGCCGCTTCCTGCTGTCAGCAGCCTGCCGGAGCTTCCCACAGTGGCTGCCTGGAGGTGGTGGCGGCCAAGTCTCCAGCTGCTCAGATACTGATGTCCCCTACCTGCTATTGGCCGTCAAGTCAGAACCAGGGCGCTTTGCAGAACGACAGGCCGTGAGGGAGACGTGGGGCAGTCCAGCTCCAGGAATCCGGCTGCTCTTCCTGCTAGGGTCTCCGGTGGGTGAGGCGGGGCCTGACCTAGACTCACTAGTGGCCTGGGAGAGCCGTCGCTACAGTGACCTGCTGCTCTGGGACTTCCTCGACGTCCCATTCAACCAGACGCTCAAAGACCTGCTGCTGCTGGCCTGGCTGGGCCGCCACTGCCCCACCGTGAGTTTCGTCTTGCGAGCTCAGGACGATGCCTTTGTGCACACCCCTGCCCTGCTGGCTCACCTGCGGGCCCTGCCACCTGCCTCAGCCCGAAGCCTCTACCTGGGTGAGGTCTTTACCCAGGCCATGCCTCTCCGGAAGCCAGGAGGACCCTTCTACGTGCCCGAGTCCTTCTTTGAAGGTGGCTACCCAGCCTATGCAAGCGGGGGTGGCTACGTCATTGCCGGGCGCCTGGCACCCTGGCTGCTGCGGGCAGCAGCCCGTGTGGCACCCTTCCCCTTTGAGGACGTCTACTCTGGCCTTTGCATCCGAGCCCTGGGCCTGGTGCCCCAGGCCCACCCAGGCTTCCTCACAGCCTGGCCAACAGACCGCACTGCGGACCACTGCGCTTTCCGCAACCTGCTGCTGGTACGGCCCCTGGGCCCCCAGGCCAGCATTCGGCTCTGGAAACAACTGCAAGACCCAACGCTCCAGTGCTGACTCTTGGTGGGGAGGGCGGAGGTGCTGACCTGGCCTGGGCCCTGGCCTGGGCCTCTGGGGCCTGCCCCTGGCTCAGCCCCTCCTTCCAGGTCTTGATGGGAGGGAGGAGGGCCCAGAAGCTAGACAACTTAAGCCACTCCTTGGCCTCCCCAGCCAGGGGCCTGGGCAGGAAAGATGGGGTGGTGGACTGTTTTTGCCTACTTTTTGTTTTTGAAAAACATACACTCCCCACTCTGAGGCCTGGGGTTGTTTTTGCATCTGTGGGGCCCTGGAGTGGTGGGAAGCAGGGCTTGGCTACACCCTGACCTTTATCCTGGATGCTCCCCTGCACCCTTGCTAGGCAGGGCTAGCTCCACTGGGCTCCCCATCACTCTGCTGGACAGCAGGCTTGCCCCATTCTGTGAGAGAACCATCTCTGGAGGACCCCCCACCCCCATCCTGTCTGCTGGAGCTAACCTTCCAGCTTGCAGAAGTTTCCAGGGGAAGTAGGTATCTCAAGGGCCTTGACCTTATTTATCTAAGGTGGAGAAGCTGGGGGTGGCCTCAAATCACCCCCAAACTCCAGGAAACAGAGACCAGAGGTGGTAGAGAGCCAGGCGCAGAGATGCAGTTTATTCGTGACCTCTGCTGGCCACTCACACCTGCGCAAGCTCCACAGGCTGACCTGCCATGTCCACCCCATGCCCAGAGGGGCTTCTAGTCCTGGATGTGCCCTCACCCAGCCCCTGGGAGAAGGCACTGTAACAACAGGTGAAGAGGGGGCTGACTGAGCCTCAGCAACTGCTGCAGATACTGTCCCCTGACAATGTAACAGCCTGGAGGCGCAGGGGTGAAGAGTGGCAGCCACCCTGGCCGCTGAGTATTTTAGAGGGAGCTGGCTGGGGAAGACGGTGGCGTGCTGCCAGGTCCCCCTGCTCCCCTTAGAGTGGGGCTACCTCTCGGGGTAGCTGAGGGCGGGTGGGGGTGGGCTGAGCAGGCCTCACTTATCGAAGTGCTCCAGTGGGTAGTGCTCCCCGTAGGTCTGCAGGTGGCGGGCCAGGGACTCCTGCTGCTTGCGGAGCTGGGTGGGCATCTCTTGATAAACGTCTGAGAAGAGCAGGTTGGGGTTGGGTTTGGGCTTCCGCTCAGCCTGCTCAAAGGCCTCCATCACCTGTGGGGACATGGGGCAGTGGGCAGGCAGCCAGCCTCCCATGCAGGACCCTGCCTCCTCCTGCGAGGCCTCAGCAAGGAGTCAACCACTCCAAGCCTTTGTGTTCCCACCTGGACAATGGAAATGATTATCCTAGCAGAGGTGTAATAAAAACCCCAAATCCCAGCAGGGATCAGGTACTATGCAAGTGTGTGGAATCATTTAAGGTGTTCAGCAGCCCTAAGAGGTAGGCAACTAAGCAATGAGGAAACTGAGGCACAGAGAAGGGCAGGGACAGGATGCACGGTGCTGCCCTATGCCGGGTGCTGCCCTCACCACTGGGCTGCACGGGCCCTGGCTCCTAATGACCGGGCCAGGGAGGGTGGCACACTGACTCTGGGCAGGGCATGTACACTCCACCACGGTTTGCCACCTAATCCTCAAACCAGCTTTTTTTTTTTTTTTTAAGAGATAGTCTCGCTCTGTTGCCCAGGCTGGAGTGCAGTGGCACCATCTCCAATCACTGCAGGTTCCGCCTCCCGGGTTCAAGCGATTCTTCTGCCTCACCTTCCCGAGTAGCTTGGACTACAGGCGTGCACGCCTGGCTAATTTTTTTTTTTTTTGAGATGGAGTCTCACTCTTGTTGCCCAGGCTGGAGTGCAATGGTACGATCTCAGCTCACTGCAACCTCTACCTCCCAGGTTCAAGCAATTCTCCTGCCTCAGCCTCCCAAGTAGCTGGGATTACAGGCACCCGCCACCATGCCCAGCTAGTTTTTGTATTTTTATTAGAGACGAGGTTTCGCCATGTTGGCCAGGCTGGTCTCAAACTCCTGACCTCAGGTGATCCGTCTGCCTTGGCCTCCCAAGGTGCTGGGATTACAGGCGTGAGCCACTGCGCCCAGCCCTAATTTTTGTATTTTTAGTAGAGACAGGGTTTGACCATGTTGGCCAGGCTGTTCTCGAGCTCCTGACCTCAAGTGATCTGCCACCTTGGCCTCCCAAAGTGCTGGGATTACAGGTGTGAGCCACCATGCCCAGCCTCAAACGAGTTTCTGAAATGGGCACCACCAGCATCCCCTTTCAAAGACAAGGAAGTGGAGGGCAACGTGCCAAGGACGCAGAGCCAGGACACACGTGGCCCCAGCAGCCTGGCTCCACAGGCCACATCTGAGACTGGGGTTATCCCTGAGCCTCCCAGTTCAGTGTTCTGCAAATCCTTCCCGAGCTCTGCAGGCCGCAGCAGCCCTCAGCACACCCTCCTGGGTGGGGCACCCTCACCTTCTTGCGGGACTGCTTCCTCCAGGCCTTCTCCTGCTCCTCATCCCACCAGCCTTGGCTCAGCAGGTAGTGCCGCAGCCGGGAGATGGGGTGGTCCTGCTTGTCCCAGTAATTGACCTCGTCCACCGAGCGGTACGCTGAACTGTCGTCACTGGTGCTGTGGTGCCCAATCCTGCACAGGGGCAAGGGGCCCCAGGTCAGTGTGGGGCTCCCTGGAGTGGGGGTCAGGAGGGAGGATGGGGAATGGACTAGGGAAGGAGGAGTGGGAACAGAATAAAGGCAAGGGGGAGATGCAACATCAGGTGATAAGGCCATGTTTTGGAGACAGTGATCGATATGAGGAAGATGCTACGGTGGCTGTCAGCGCTGTGGGGGTGCTGACAGGGGAGCGGCAGGCACCTGTAGGTCATGGCCTCGATGAGGAAGGGCTGGTTCTCTGCCACAGCCCGGCGTCGGGCCTCCTTTGTGGCATTGTACACAGCAAACACATCATTACCATCCACGCGGATTGACATGATGCCATACCCAGGGCCTCGTGCTGCTGTGGGGACACAGAGAAGGCGGGTCAGGCCAGGGCTGAGATGAGGAACATGCACGAGGCCAAGGGGATGAGCAGGGAGAGGACAGAGAGCAAGGCTGAGTGCTCAGGACCTCAACTCCTGTGGCTGACCAAGTGCCAGACACCACAGGACACAGGACGAGAACCAGGAAGGAGAGCAGGGGTGGCAGGACGGTGGCAGGACTGGGGAGGGAAGGAGATGATCCCAGTGGGGTGGGGAGCAGCCAGCAGAGCCCATACCAATGCCATCGCCGCGATACTGCTCGGAGGTGGGCGTGGAGATGGCGTAGCCATTGTTCCGGCAGAAGAAGATGATGGGGCACTCAAGTGTGGCAGCGAAGTTGAAGCCGGCATGGGCGTCCCCTTCGCTGGCCGCCCCCTCGCCAAAGTAACAGATGACCACCCTGTTGGCGTTGGCCCGCTTGGCTGCGTAGGCCGCCCCCACCGCTGCAGGGGATGAGAGGGTGGTGAGCAGGGGCGGAGACTCACACGCACTCACACTCATTCACACTCACATGACCCAGGGCTCGAGTGCGGCTCAGGCCAGCAGTCACCAGGCTTCAAGGGGAAAGGAAACACCTCAGCTCCTGATGCCCCCCAGCATCTGCCCACCCAGGTCTCTTCTCGCTCAGCTGAAAGCAACTCCACCCTTCCAACTGCTCAGGCTGAAGACTCCGGGATCATCTCCAAGCCAAACTTCCCGCCATTCCCCACATCTACTCCACCTTCAGAACCTGACCCCTCTTACCTCCTGCTCCACACCACCCTGGTCAAGCCCAAGTTGCCGAGCAGCCTCCTTACTAGCCCTTCACACACTGCCCAATCCCTTACCCACAGGGCAGCCCGCGGATTCCATGAAGAGGTGAGCCAGGCCAAGGAGGAGCAGACTCCTCCCCACCCACGGCTCCTGTTCCACTTTGAGTAAAAGTCAACATCCCTGCAAAAGGCAAAGGCCTTGAGGCCCCACCCAACCTGCACCATCTGCACCCCCCCACCACCTCCTGGACTTTACCTCCAACCACCCCACACCCGCTCACCCCACACCCGCTCACCCCACACCCGATCACTCCACACCCACTCACTCCACACCCACTCACCCCACACCCGATCACTCCACACCCGCTCACTCCACACCCGCTCACCCCACACCCGCTCACTCCACACCTGCTCACTCCACACCTGCTCACTCCACACCCGCTCACTCCACACCCGCTCACTCCACACCTGCCCCTCTGGGCTCCTCCCGGCTCCTCAAACACGCCAGGCTCACACCTGCCTCAAGACACCACACAGCTCCCTCCCTCACATCCTCTGGTCCATGCTTCAGTGTCACTCTAGTGACGCCGCCAGCCACCCCACAGTGCACCACACCCCGCTGGCTTGACTGCTCCCTACAGGACCCCCACCCTCATATACTCCAGGAGTTCCCTCTCCATCTTTGTTACTGTCCGTCTCCCCCACCACGATGGCAGCACCAGGAGGGCTGAGGTTTGCGTTGCTTTTGTTCGCTGCACTTGGAGTGGCACCAGCACACCGCAGGAACTTCGTGCATTTGAAGTGACTTAGCAGGGACCCAGAGGGAAGGTTAGGGCCAGGCCCCAGCCTTGTGGAAACCCTACTACCTTTAGCTCAAATGCCCCCTAAATGCCCCCTCCTCTGAGAAAGCTTCCCTGCCCACCTCCCACCTAAGAGGCTCAAACTGCTTCTTGTTCCCCAACAGAAGAACACTATGAGCTAAGGGGTGTGGAGCCTTCTGCTGTGCTGGGCACAGTGCTGAGGCCTGGAGAGACACAAACGCATGCATCTCGGCTGCCCTAGGGCAAAGAAGCCAGAGCCCAGACCAACCCTAGATCAGGCTACAGGCCCCGGAGGGCAGGAAGGGGCTCCGATTCCTTGTTCTTCACACTATGAGGGTGCAGGCCTGGCACCCAGTGGGTTTGCTTCCCAAACAAGCCTTTTATAAAGGAAGGGGCTTCAGGGCACCTACAGTAAGCTTTGGGGAAGCTTGCTTGACTCTGAGGACTGAGGCAGACAAAGGTCAGGGCCAAGAACCCAGGCTCTGGAGGCACACAGTCCATGACTTGAGTCCCTGCTCCTCTCTCTCTGTGCCATATGACCGTTAGCGAGTGACTTCCCTCTTTGACTTCCATTTCCTTTTTTTTTTTTTTTTTTTTTTTGAGACAGGATCTCACTTTGGCTAGAGTGCAATGGCACGATCTCGGCTCACTGCAACCTCTGCCTCCCAGGTTCAAGCGATCTTCCTGCTTCAGTCTCCCGAGTAGCTAGGATTACAGGTGTGCACCACCATGCCAAGCTAATTTTTGTATGTTTAGTAGGGACAGGGCTTTGCCATGTTGACCAGGCTCCTGCACGTTTTTTTTCCCACTCGCTTGCTCTCTCTCACATACACACAAAACACGGGCATCCTGCTCTTGAAAACAGGAACAAGAGCAAATAATAACCTCTGTCCCCATGGCCACAATGAAAGTCCTATTAGATGATGAACGTGAAGCATTGGCACAGTGTAACCTGGTGCACACGTTGGCTATGTTTGTGAGCAGACAAATGCAGTGGGCATGTGGTCACACGGGCTTCAGGCCCCTGAATGGGGTGGGGACAGCAACACAGCCCTCTTCTGAAGGGTCCCAGACAAGAGATGCATTCAAAGTCTGGAACACAGGCCGGGTGCAGTGGCTCACATCTGTAATCCCAGCACTTTGAGAGGCCAAGACGGGCAGATAACTTGATCTCAGGTTCAAGACCAGCCTGGCCAACATGGTGAAACCTGATCTCTAAAAAAAATACAAAAAATTAGCCAAGCACAATGGCATATGCCCATAATCCCGGCTACTCAGGAGGCTAAGGCAGGAGAATCACTTGAGCCTGGGAGGTGGAGGTTACAGTGAGCCGAGATCGCACCATTGCACCCCAACCTGGCTGACGAGAGTGACACCCTGTCTCAGACAAAAAAAAAAAAAAAAGTGGGCTGGGCACAATGGCTTATGCCTGTAATCCCAGCACTTTGAGAGGCTGAGGCGGGTGGATCACCTGAGGCCAGGAGTTTGAGACCAACCTGACCAACACGGTGAAACCCTGTCTCTATTAAAAATACAAAAATTAGCTGGGCCTGGTGGTGCACACCTGTAGTCTCAGCTAATCGGGAGGCTGAGGCAGGAGAATTGCTTGAACCTGGGAGAAGGAGGCTGCAGTGAGCTGTGATTGCACCACTGCACTCTAGCCTGCGCAACAGTGCAAGACTCCATCTTAAAAAAGAAAAAAGAAGTCTGGAGCACAGACCAGGGCTCTAGTGGTGTCACCAACCCAGAATTCCACCCAGAAGGGAGGCAGAAGAGCTGAGGCCTGGATAGGGGTGTGACACTGGTCTGCATATGTGCAAGGTACAGGGCATGCATCCTCACCCTGAGGGATCTGCGTGGCCAGTGGAGAGGAGATAGTGACGAAGTGGCGTTCCTTGCAGCCGTAATGGACGGGCATCTGGCGCCCCTTGCCCAAGTCACTGATGTTGCCATAGCACTGGGCCATGAATAGTTCCAGGGGGTAGTCCCGATACATCAGCACACCTAGGAGGGGAGGAGGCAATGGTTAGCCGAGTGGGCAGTACAGGGGGTCAGATCAGCCCTGAGGGTGACCTGCAGCATGCTGGTAGGCAGACAGGAAAGCTCGGGCTTGTTTTAAGAGGGAGACTGATGTTCAGACTGACTGACTCTGCCCAGCAAGGCCAATCTGATTTTTCAAAAGAAAGCAGAAATCTAGCCTCTTTCTTTCTTTCTCTTAGTGAGATACTGTGTGGTCTTTAAGTGCTTTCAACTAATTCAATTACCTTTAAGAACTATTCTAACCATAAATCATTGCTATGGCCAGGCATGGTGGCTCATGCCTGTAATCCCAGCACTTTGGGAGGCTGACGCTGGAGGATCGCTCGAGCCCAGGAGTTGGAGACCAGCCTGGGCAACACAGTGAGGCCTCGCTTCTACAAAGAAAAAAAAATCAAAACATTAGCCAGGCATGGTGATGTGTGCCTGTGGTTCCAGCTACTTGGGAGGCTGAGGCAAAGGATTGCTTCAGTCCAGAAGTTCAAGGCTGCAGGCAGCTGAGATTGTGCCACTGCACTCCAATCTGGGCTACAGAGCAAGACCCTGTCTCGAAAAAAAAAAAAATTCATCATTATGAACCAAATAAGAGCACAGACCACTAATTTACAACTTCTGGACTACAGAAGAAGTACTCTAACCCACGTATGGCAGTAAAACCTTTTCTTCAAACAAAACCTCTGGTGAACACCCACCTCCCCATCAAAGGGAACCGCTCCAGGTGAAGGGGGCCCTTCCTCCTGAGTTAGAAGACAGAAGGGGGTTTGTGATTGCCCTCGGACAAGCTCTTTGCCCCGCCTGGATAGGGGGACAATCTTCACACCCACACATTTGGGGCAGCGCTGTGGATCAATGCTGCAAGCACTCAGAGCGGGAACATTACTCAGAGGGAGCTCTCTAGCACAGTGCTTTCCAAACCCTTTCTTTACCGCAGAACCCAGTCTTTAGATAGAAACTTAATGGGGATCACATTACACACAGCAGTTATCTTTTTTTTTTTTTTTTGAGACAGAGTCTGGCTCGGCCACCCAGGCTGGAGTGCAGTGGCGCAATCTGAGCTCACGGCAACCTCCGCCTTCCAGGTTCAAGCAATTCTTGTGCCTCAGCCTCCCAAATAGCTGGGATTCCAGGTGTGTGCCACTACATCTGGCTTTTTTTTTTTTTTTTTTTTGAGACGGAGTTTTGCTCTTGTTGCCCGGAATGCAATGGCGCAATCTTGGCTCACTGCAACCTCTGCCTCCCGGGTTCAAGCGATTCTCCTGCCTCAGTCTCCTGAGTAGCTGGGATTACAGGCATGCGCCACCACATCCAGCTAATTTTTGTATTTTCAGTACAGACAGGGTTTCTCCATGTTGGTCAGGCTGGTCTCAAACTCCCGACCTCAGGTGATCCACCCGCCTCAGCCTCCCAAAGTGCTGCAATTACAAGTGTGAGCCACCGCGCCCGGCCCACTTGTTGATATTTTAGTTAGAGTTGAGGGTGGCTAGCATTACTTCAACATTCAACTTTAATACAGGTTTACTGGTATTTTCTGACACATGCTTTTGAATGGACATAATACAAATCCACATGTCGCTGTGCTGCATATGTAACAGACGGAAACAGGAGTTGCTCTGGTTAAGGAGGGAAAAAAAGGCCTTGTAGAGGGTCAAAGAAGGTCCAAGGCACTGATACAGGATCTTGGAATCAGGCTTTCTCAGAATGTGGTACTGGGTCCACCCATGTGAGAAGGACTGGGCAGGGGCAGGGGAACGTGCTAAAAGTACAAACTTGTCAGGCTCAGTGGCTCGTGCCTGTAATCCTAGCACTTTGGAAGGGTGAGGCAGGTGGATTGCCTGAGCTCAGGAGTTTGAGACCAGCCTGGGCAACACAGCGAAACCCCGTCTCTACCAAAAATTAAAAAAAAATTAGCCAGGTGTGGTGGCGTGCACCTGTGGTACCAGCTATTCAGGGGGCTGAGGTGGGAGGATCACTTGATCCTGAGGCAGAGGTTGCAGTGAGCTGAGATCATGCCACTGCACTTCAACCTGGGTGACAGAGTGAGACCCCGTCTTGAAGAAAAAGAAAATATAGATTCACAGGCTGATTTGCACCAGGAAACTCCAGGTCCAGTGGGAACCGCTACTCTTGCTTGACACCTGCCACCTCTTTTCTTGTTGGTCTGAGACAGGATCTCACTCTGTCACCCAAACTGGAGATCGGTGGTGGAATCATAGCTCACTGAAGTCTTGAAGTCCCAGGCTCAAGCAATCCTCCCACTCAGCCTCCTGAGTAGCTGGGACTACAGGTGTGCACCACCACACCTGGCTAATTTTTTAATTTTTTAGAGATGGGGGTCTCGCCATGTTGCCCAGGCTGGTATCAAACTCCTGCGCTCAAGCAATCCTCCCACCTCGGCCTCCCAAAGTGCTGGGATTACAGGCATGAGCCACTGCATCTGGCACCTGCTTCCTCTTAACACTCCTTTTCACTGGGCGCCACTCCCTGCCGGTGCCACCACTGATACTCCACGTATAGCCCTGGGAAGACAGCCAAGGGTGGGAAACAGCAAGAGCTGCCTCTGGGTCAGACTGCCATGAAAAGACTCGGCTCCATTCCTTAGGAGAACGTGGCCTGGGCCCATGACCTCACCTCTGTTGACTCAGGTTCTTACCTGGCTTTTAGAGTTGACAGTAATGCCTGCCTCTCCTGCCTCACATGGATGGGGGAGGTGCCTCAATGAGGCAACACCATTGGGGCCTGCCCTAACC
Source organism: Symphalangus syndactylus (assembly GCF_028878055.3). NCBI lineage: Eukaryota > Metazoa > Chordata > Mammalia > Primates > Hylobatidae > Symphalangus > Symphalangus syndactylus. Next base: position 20,898,519 of record NC_072439.2, read on the forward strand.
TCACCCAGTGTGCCCTCGCTCTGCAATGCAGTGAGGGGAAATGACAGTCTCCAAAGCTAAAGAGCACTTATAACAGCACCTTGGCTGGCCAGGCGCGGTGGCTCACGCCTGTAATCCCCAGCACTTTGGGAAGCCAAGGCAAATGAGTCACTTGAGGTCAGGAGTTTGAAACCAGCCTGACCAACGTGGTGAAACCCCGTCTCTACTAAAAATACAGAAATTAGCCAGGCATGGTGATGCATGCCTGTAATTCCAGCTACTTGGGAGGCTGAGGCAGGAGAATCACCTGAACCTGGGAGGCAGAGGTTGCAGTGAGCCAAGACTGTGCCACGGCACTCCAGCCTGGGCGACAGAGTGAGACTCCACCTCAAAAAAAAAAAAAAAAAAAAAAAAAAAAGGGCCAGGCACGGTGACTCACGCCTGTAATCCCAGCACTTTGGGAGGCGGAGGAGGGCGGATCTCGAGGTCAGGAGATCAAGACCATCCTGGCTAACACAGCAAAACCCTGCCTCTACTAAAAATACAAAAAATTAGCCAGGCGTGGTGGCGGGCGCCTGTAGTCCCAGCTACTCGGGAGGGTGAGGCAGGAGAATGGCGTGAACCCGGGAGGCGGAGCTTGCAGTGAGCCGAGATCACGCCACTGCACTCCAGCCTGGGCAACAGAGCAAGACTCCAACTCAAAAAAAAAAAGGAGAAGAAAAAAAGAACAGCACTCTGGTGTCAAGAGCCCAGGGAAGCGCTGCCTATCATGATGAAGACCACTCTTCTCACTTCACAGACGACAGACAGCATCACCAATGCAAGTGGCCTGCCAAGTGAAGCCCAGAGTGGGTCTGACTCAACTCCTTACCCTGCACCATGCTGCCTCTGCACGAGTCCCATTTGCAGCTGCCCAGACACTTTTGCTGACCCTCAGTGCTGGACAGTCATTTCTGCAGAGGCGGCCAGCTCTCCCATGTGGAGAGCTCAGCGGCTCCCATGATTCCCATGAGGCTTGCTCGGTCCTGCCTCGTGCCCTCACAAGAGACCCCTTCAGCAAAAACAGGTGCAGTGCTCAGCACAGCTGGCGGGGGCCCGGCTTGCTGCCTGGTGTCTGGAAATCTTTTTCTGCACGGTTGACACTCAACCTCAGACAAACACCACAGGGCGTTTGCCCTTCTAGAGCCACGTGGTCTGGCCCAGCTGAAGGGCTGTCCCAGGGCGAGTACCCGATCATGACACCAACCCCTGGCCCTGAGCGCTTACTCTGTGCTGAGGGCACTGTGCCAACTGCCCCAAGACTCCCCTCAACAGCTGTCTTAGGAAGGGCTACCATCCCCCTTACGAATGAGGAAACAGAGGCACAGGGCAGTTAAGCAACTTGCCCCAGGCTGCGCAGCGTCTAAGACAAAGGGTTAAGATGTGCCTTCCTGGCCCTATCAGTGCTCGCTGACACTCAGAGGGTAGTCCCCATGCAGGGCCCCACACCAACAAGCTCCCTGAACACCCCACTCACTGCTCCCTGGGCTCACTCCTTCGCTCCCAGGCAGTCATTCCTGCTCAATGATTTTCTTCATTCCTGGTCTTTGACCCTTCCTTCCTTTCACTCATCCGGGCCTGCCGGGCCCCTCTGATCTTGCACCGCACTCAGGTCTGTCAAGGTTCTTCCACCTGCTCCTGCTCCCTGAAGGATACAGCACCTGAGGAGGGGCCAGGCGATCACTGCACCAGGCAGACAGGGTCTCCAGCACAGGCCACACCCGCAGCAAATGCTGACCTCACTGTGTCCTCCCAGCGACCCTTGGATGCAGGTACCATCATAATCCCTCTTCTGGAGGGATTAGAAAACTGAGGCTCAGAGAAGGGAAGTCACTTGCCCGAAACCTGACAACTGGTAACAAAGGGTTAAGAGCACAGACCCTGAGCCACTACACTTCCTGGCCTTCAGAGTGGGAAGACCGCCCCCTCCAGAGTCCTGACCCTGGCATGTCTCTTTCTTGCTTGGAAAGCTCTTCTTCCAGCTCCTTAGACCTTCCTGGCACTGTGCTGCTCCTGGAAGAACATTCAGAAAAACTAAATGGTACACTTCAATGGGGACCACAGGGCCAAACCACGGACAGACGTACCTGCCTCCCGGTACTGGCCAAACACCAGGTCCGTGTTGTCCAGGGCGGCAGCACTCCCCACATGCGTGCCCTCCTCACCATAGTTGGTCATGTAGAAGGAGATCCGGCCCTGGGGGTGGAGAGGGGACCGGGGACCCACACTTGGTTATGCTGGGCAATGACAGAGAGCCATCCAAACCCGGCCCAGCTTCTGACACCTCCATGAATTCGCAGTCTTCCTGAAGGCCAGTCCTGGGCCAGGCCATGCTGGGGTTCCTGCCTTTACGGAGACACTGCCAGACTGCTTAGAACTGCCAGAGGGATCGAGTCGCTGTCATAGGAGCCCAAAGGAAGCACCTGTTCCACCACGGAAGGGCATCAGCGAGGACCAATGAGCAAAGATGGGGTGGGTGGAGGGTTCCAGGCAGAGGGAATGATAGACCACGAGGCCAGAAGGGCTGGGACATATAGTGGTAGGGGTGGAGAAAGATGAGGAGGGAGAGGAAGGTGGCACCCAGATAACAAAGGGAATGATACATTGATTTTACTCTGAGAATAGTGGTAACCTGCCGACAGTCTTCTCAAGGGAGCAATGTGGTCAGACCTGTGTTTTAGAATTGCTCTCAGGCTGCAGTGAGGGAAATGGAGTCATCAAGGCTGATTGCAGCAAGCCAGGAGAGAGGGGGCAGAGGCCCAGCTTGGTAGCAGAGGGAGGCAGGAGAGGAGCAGGTGGATGTGTCTGAGGAAGCTGAGTTGGCTGTGCTAGGGGGCAGCAGACCCTGTCAGCTGGCCACACCAGTACCCAGTTCCCTTCTCCCAAATCCCCTAACCTGAGCCTCAAAAAGACATGCGCTCAGGTCCCTGGCCTCCCTTGCAGCCAGAGGTAGCCGTGGGACACAGTTTTAGCCAGAGATTTCGGTGGAAGTCTGCTTTTGCTTTCTGGATAGAAGAGACCACTGCTGCTGGTGCCAGCCCTACCCACTCCCTACTTCTTCCTGCCTTGCAGACAGCCATGAAGCCTGGACATGCAGCAGCCATGCTGTGAACACGAGGCCACAAGCAGAGCATGAAGGCCAACTCACCAACAACAGTGAAGCAGAGAGAGGCTGGAGCTGGGTCTCAGAGTGTGCTGCTGAGCAGCTGAACAGTTCCTAAAGAAGTATCTACAGACAGGCTAGGCGCGGTGGCTCACACCTGTAATCCCAGTACTTTGGGAGGCCAAGGCAGATGGATCACTTGAGGTCAGGAGTTCGAGACCAGCCTGGCCAATATAGTGAAGCCCCATCTCTACTAAAAATACAAAAACTAGCCGAGTGTGGTGGTGGGTGCCTGTAATCCCTGCTACTTGGGGCGCTGAGGCAGGAGAAGCTCTTGAACCTGGAGGCGGAGGTTGTAGTAAGCCAAGATTGCGCCACTGCACTCCAGCCTGGGCGACAGAGGTAGACTCCGTCTCTAAATAAATAAATAAAAATAACATAAAAGAAAAGAAACATCTACAGCTGGGTGCAGTGGCTCACACCTATAATCCTACCATTTTGGGAGGCCGAGGCAGGCAGATCACCTGAGGTTGGGAGTTCGAGACCAGCCTGACCAACATGGAGAAACCCCATCTCTACTAAAAATACAAAATCAGCCAGGCGTGGTGGTGGGCGCCTGTAATCCCAGCTACTCGGGAGGCTGAGACAGGAGAATCACTTGAACCAGGGAGGCGGTGAGCCGAGATCATGCCATTGCACTCCAGCCTGGGCAACAAGAGCAAAACTGTCTCAAAAGTAAAAAAAAAAAAAAAAAAAAAGAAGTATCTACAGACAGAGGGAATGAGAGGGGAGAAACAGATAGCAAGGGGGAGGGAGAAGACAGGGATGAGAAGAGGTTTCTGGTGTGGGTGAGCGGGTGAATGCTGGTGCTCTTCACTGAGAAACAGACATAGGTGAGGCAAAGGAGCATGCCTGGGAGGAAGATGTCGAGGTCAAGTTCAGACAGGATTAGTTTGCTGTGGGACATCCAGGGCAAGAAGCCAAGCAGGGCTCTGAAAAGCAGTCTGGCTGGGGCTCTGGGCAGCCCTGGCATACGGATGGACATGAGATCACACAGGGCCATGTGTAAAGCGGAACAAAGGCAGCCTGGCCAGAACCCTGAGGGACACCCCGGGGCCAGTGCTCCTCGCAGCTCGGTGGCGCCCTCCTCCATGTGTTCCCAGGCCTGGCTTTCCCGTTGCCATGGGGGAAACTGATGAATGTGTGCTTTCTTCTAAGTGGGGAGCCAATTAAAAGTTAATGCACACTCCAGTGCCAAGTGAGTGGGCGGTGCTGAGTACTGAGGGCCTGGCAGGACTGTCCAGGTTAGCGTGGGGAGGAGCCTGCGACCAGCCCCCTGAGGATCAGGACTCGGGGCTACTGGCAGAGGCTCCTGGTTGCCTTCCCAGTATCCTATTCCCCTCCTCTGTTAACAGAGGTCTCAATCTCCCGCAGGCAGCAACTGCCAGGACTAAAGGATTATTAATACATTTCTCAGTCTCCCCAGCAGCTAGGAGTGGCCCATGAAATGTATGCAGATGTCACTAGGTGGAACTACTCAGAAAGCTCTATAAAGGTGGGGGTGTGGGATAGCTGGGATGTGCCATGTCTGGCCTTCCACCTTCCCTCTACTTCCTGCCTGGAATGAGATGTGATGGAGAGAGCTTCAGCAACCATTTTGGCTCATGAGGGGAACTCAGAGAAGGTAGAAGCCAATGCTATGAGTGGCGGATCTAAGCAATGAAAGAGAACTGGGTGTCCAATGACATCATGGTGCCACCAGACCTGCCCCAGAGCACCTGTTTCCAGATTCTTTTATTTTTTTTGAGACGAAGTCTCCCTCTGTCGCCCAGGCCGGAATACAGTGGCACGATCTTGGCTCACTGCAACGTCTGCCTCCCAGGCTTAAGTGATTCTCCCACCTCAGCCTCCTGAGTAACTGGGACTACAGGCATGCACCACCACACCAGGGTAATTTACGTACTTTTAGTAGAGATGGGGTTTTGCCATGTTGGCCAGGCTGATCTCGAACTCCTGATCTCAGGTGATCCACGCACCTTGGCCTCCCAAAGTGCTGGGATTACTATGAGCCACTGGGCCCGGCCCAGGTTTCTTTTATTCAAAAGAAGAAATTACTCATCTGTATAGGCTACTGCTTTTGTTTTTATTTGTTAGGGTTTGGGTTTTTTGTTTTTTGTTTGTTTTTTTTTTTTTGGAGTGGGAAAGAGGTCTGTAATTCACAGCTGAACACAGTCCTAACAGAAGCAGGGTGCACGGTGACGGGTGAGGTGACCTTACTGAGGGCTTCCTCTATGTCAGCCAATGGGCACGAACCCTACTTGCTGTGACTCACAGAATTTCTATCCCTACCCTCCAGGGTGGTTCTATCGTTAGCCTCATTCTTTAAACCAATGAGGAAACTGAGGCAAAGACAAGAAAAATCACTTGTCTGAAGTCACAGCTGTGACTGGACCCAAGTCCATTGGACTCCAAAGCCTGTGTGCGCAGCTCACAGCCGGGCAGGAGGGAGCCTACACGTGCAGGGGTGGTGTGGCCTGGCACTGAGGCTGTGGAGAGAGGAGCAGAAAGCACTGAGGTCACGGGAGAACAGGCAGGCAGGGTGGCCAGGAAGGGCTGGACTTGCTCCTGTGGCTGCTGGATGCCCAGGGAAGTTTCTGGGCAGGGTGAAGACACTACCCTAACTCGGCAAACCCATGCATGGGGTTCCTGTGAGTGAGAAAGTCTGGGAGTGGGCTGCCTGCCTGAATCCACGCAGGGTCCACAGCAGGGTCACCTGGGTGCCTGACACAAATGCAAATTCCCAAGCCTGGGAGAGGTCCTGACCCCATGAGAATGGCGGACATCCGAGGGCCTGCCTGCCCAACAAGCTTCCCACTTTTCTCAGAGGAATCCCCCAGCCCCGCCCTCCATCCTGTGGCCTGGGAGATGAACTCTACTCTCTCAGTTCCTGCGGGGGGCACATAGCCTGGGCTTGGCCAATCAGTCACAGTTATTGGTTCATGACAGGGTCTATGACCAAAGCTTGGCCACTGACTGCCACCTCCGGGCCTTGTGCTGAACCATTAAGGACCATTCTCTTTCCACTGCTAAGTGAAAAGGATAATAATTGCAAGGTGGATAGGGTCATCATAAATAAGAAGAAGCTAATATTAAGTGGTAGCTAAATGCCAGTTTTGCTGTTCCTAAGGCCATTACATATGCCACCATCAAGCCTCACACCAACCTCATGAGGTAGGTACAGATAAGAAAACTGAAGCTGGGTGCAATGGCACTTTGGGAGGTGCCAAGGTGGGAGGATCACTTGAGCCCAGGAGTTCAAGACCAGCCTGGGCAACAAAGCAAGATCCCATCTCTACAAAAAGTTAAAAACATTAGCCGGGGATGGTGGTCTGTGCCTATAGTTTCAGCTGTTAGGGAGGCCATGGCAGGAGGATTGCTTGAGCCCAGGAGGTCATGGCTACAGTGAGCTACAAGTGCGCCACCACACAACAGCCTGGGAGACAGAGTGAGACCCTGTAAAATAATAAAATAAAATGAAATAACTAAAACAAACTAGGCCAGGTGCAGTGGTTTATGCCTGTAATCCCAGTACTTTGGGAGGATGAGGCAGGCAAATCACCTGAGGTCAGGAGTTTGAGACCAGCCTGGCCAACGTGACGAAACCCCATCTCCACTAAAAATACAAAAATTAGCGGGGTGTGGTGGCGGGTGCCTGTAATCCCAGCTACTCAAGAGGCTGAGACAGGAGAATCACTTCAACACAGGAGGCAGAGGTTGCAGTGAGCCAAGATCATGCCACTGCACTCCAGCCTGGGCAACACAACTAGACTCTGTCTCAAAAAATAAAATAAGAAATAAATAAAATTTAAAAAATAAAATAAAATAGAAAACTGAAGCACTGAGGTTTTAAACAACTTTCCCACGACCACAGAGCTGGAAAGGGGCAGAACTAGAACTTCGGTCTTACAGACTTGCTTCAGAGCCTGTACCCTACACCCTTTCCCTCTGCCTCCTCTCCATGAGCCAGGAGCTGCCAGAGCCTACCACCGCTTGAAGAGAAAGAAAGCCAAGGCAAAGAAGAACAGAGAGACAGAAGGTCTAATGACAGCTTTTGAGCCTCCTGGATCCAGCTGTGCCCCAAAACAGGACTCTCTGGATGTATAGTCATTGGAGTCAGTAACTTCCCTCTTTGTTGACACTGGCTTGACTGGATCCTTGTCCCTGATACTAGGATTTATCAGGGGATCACAGCCCATTTCACATGGGCCTAGGGCGGTCCCCTGGAGCACTCCAAGAAGCACTGGGGACCCACCCTGTTTCTCAGGACTGTGCGTTTCCAAGAGGAAGGGCTGTCAGGCCTTCTCCCTGCCCTCTCCCCACATAGGCGAGCCCCCAGCCAGGCACACAGTAGGTGTTTTTTAGTGATCAGGTCCATCCTTCTGCCCTAAGGCAGGACTGCTCTCACACTTTTCCTCCAGATTCCCAAGAGAACCTTCAGAACTCTATGGAACCCCCAAAAAAGAATCTCTCCTCCTTGAGAGCCATCCTTTGGCCCAAACACAGGTAGAGGACCTCAGGTAATTCCAGCCCCCCGCCCCAGTCCTGTCCCCACGCACCTGCCGCTGAGACTCATAGAGGATGCGGTCCATGGTGTTAAGCAGTGTCATGCTCTTATAGAGCTTCAGCACCTTCTCCTTCGGCAGCTGCGGGTGGAGGCACAGACAGATGTGGGGTGGTTGGGACCAGAGAGGAGACAGGCAAGGGGCCTGGGCGTGGGGGTCAAGGGAAGTCGGGGAGGCCGCCTCTCACGTGGGGGTCCTCGCTGGGGTTGATGATCTGGCCTTGCCGGTCCATGACGCGGTAGATGGGGATTCCAGAGATGACGTTGGGCTGGATGAATTCCAACTTGTCTATAAACTCTGCCGAGGCCCCTGGGAACTGGGGCTTGTCATCCAGAGATGAGAACTGCTGCTGCTGCCTGTGGGGGTGCTGGGGAAGAGAGCAGAGGAGACCGCCTGCATCAGAAGCAGCACCCGGGTTTCCGCTGGCTCAACCCCGGCGGCAGGCAGGCGGCATGGCGGTTGAGCACGTGGCCCCAGTGAACTCTTGGGCCTGACTCGCAGGGTCTGAGCCCCAACTCCAGCACTTTCTCACTGCGACACCTTGGGTAACTGACTACAACTTCTGTGTCTCAGTTTCCCCATCTGAAAAACTGGGATGAAAACAGTAACACCTATCCCATAGAACTGTTATAAGATTAAATGACTCAATAAAGCGGCTGGCAAGTCAAGAACTGGTAGCTATTACTATTCTTATTACCATCGGCCCAAACTCTTCATCCTGGCATTCGAGGCCTCCCCATTCTGGCCACAGATGCCCCCTCCTCTCTCTCTCCCACTGTGACCACAGACACACATGCCCACTGCAGGATGCCCTCTAGGCATCCAGACCAGCTCTCTTCTGATCGCTATACCATACACCAGCGAAGCTACTCAGGACAGAGCTTAAGTCTTTGAGCTCTTAAGAGTCAGACTGCCAGCCGGGCGCGGTGGCTCACGCTTGTAATCCCAGCACTTTGGGAGGCCGAGGCGGGCGGATCACGAGGTCAGGAGATCGAGACCACAGTGAAACCCCGTCTCTACTAAAAATACAAAAAATTAGCCGGGCGTGGTGGCGGGCGCCTGTAGTCCCAGCTACTCGGAGAGGCTGAGGCAGGAGAATGGCGTGAACCTGGGAGGCGGAGCTTGCAGTGAGCCGAGACTGCGCCACTGCACTCCAGCCTGGGCGACGGAGCAAGACTCCGTCTCAAAAAAAAAAAAAAAAAAGAGTCAGACTGCCTAGGTTCTAATCCCTTATTGCCTTTAGGAGGCCGAGGCAGGCGAATCTCACCTATGGTCAGGAGTTCGAGATCAATGTGGCCAACATGGCGAAACCCTGTACCCACTAAAAATAGAAAAATTAGCCGGATGTGGTGGCACATGCCTGTAGTCCCAGCTACTCAGGAGGCTGAGGCAAGAGAACCACTTGAACCTGGGAGGTGGGGGTTGCAGTGAGCCAAGATTGCGCCACAGCACTCTAGCCTGGTGACAGTGAGACTCCATCTCAAAAAAAAAAAAAAAAAAATCCCTTAGAGGGTGATATGGCAAAGTAACTTCCCCTCTCCATGTGTCCTCTTCCTTGTCTATAAAAATGGAGAACCCCTCATGGAAATGAGAGGCTTAAACAAGATCATGTGAATAAAATGTTCAGCAAAGTATCTGTAAGCCACATAACAAATGCTCAAAACAATCTCAGCTATTCTCATTTCTCCTCTCATCTCTGCTTGCTTTACGAGGTCTCTTTCCCTATCACCTGGCAAACTGCTACATACGCTTCAGTGTCCACTCTGCTCCGGTCCCAGCTCCCTCTGCGAGCCCAGACTGAATCATTCAACAAATATTTGAGCACCTGACATGTTCCAAGCCCTGTGCTGGGTTCTGGGGACCTAAGACAGGCAAGATATCTGTCCTTGCTGCCTAGCAGGGAGGGCAGACACTGAACAAGTAACAATGACAGTGGTTCATATTATCCTATAGCAGAAGAAAGCGAGAGTAAGGCTTCCCGGGGGAAGCGATGTTAGAGCTGAAACCTGAGGGATAACCAGGAGGCAGGGAAAGCGCATTCTTGGCAAGGGGTATAGAACATGCAAAAGACAAAAAGTAGCCAGGCACAGTGGCTCACTCCTATAATCCCAACAGTTCGGGAGGCTGAGACCAGCCTGGATAACATGGTGAAACCCCATGTCTACCAAAAGTACAAAAATTAGCTGGACATGGTTGCGTACACCTGTAATCCCAGCTACTCAAGAGGCTGAGGCAGGAGAATCACTTGAATCCGGAGGCGGAGGTTGCAGTAAGCCCAGATCGCACCAACACATCCCAGCCTGGGCAACAGAGACCCTGCCACACACACACAAAAAGACAAAAGGCGAGGAATAGTGTGTCCTTCATGGAAGACAGAAGGAGCTCAGGGCCTGGCAAGGTGGCTCATATCTGTAATCCCAACACTTTGGGCTCAAGGATTACTTGAGCCCAGGAGTTCAAGACTGGCCTGAGATCACATCTCCACAAAAAATTTTAAAAATTACTCAAGCATGGTAACATGCACCTATATTCCCAGCTACTTGGAAGGCTGAGGTGGAAGAATTGCTTGAGCCCAGGAGGTGGAGGCTGCAGTAAGCCATGATCACACCACTGCACTCCAGCCTGGGCAACAGAGCAAGATGCTGTCTCAAACAAAAAAAGTTCAGAGGGGCTGGAGAAGTCCTGCAAGGACTCAGGTCGGATGAGGAATGGCTAAGAAAGCCCAGGAGACCTGTGAGAAGCCTATAAATGCTCAAAGGGATATGAACCCACTGGGACTCTTAGCTCTGGAGCTAGGCAGCCTAGAACCAGCCGAGGCGTTGCAATAGCTCCCCCTTATGAAGCACCTGCTGTAAGCCAGCTGAGCCTGGCATGCACAAGCCTACTAACTCCTCTGGGAATCTGTGAGGTTGATTAGCTGCCATTGCCCTTGAGTAGATGAGGAAACCGAGGCCTGGGGAAGTAAAATAACCTGCATCGAACCACAAATTTAAAAAAAAAGGGGGGGTGGGTGCTGGGCACAGTGGCTTACGCCTGTAATCCTAGCACTTTGGAAGGCCAAGGCAGGAGGATCACATGAGCTCAGGAGTTTTGAGACCAGCCTGGGCAACAGTGAAAAACCCTGTCTCCACAAAAAAATAAAAACATTAGAAAGGCGTGGTGACACATGCCTGTGGTCCCAGCTACTTGGAAGGCTGAGGCAGGAGAACTGCTTGAACCTGGAAGGATGAGGCTGTAGTGAGCTGAGATTGTGCCACCGCACTCCAGCCTGGGGGACAAAGTGAGACCCTGTCTCAAAAAAAAAAAAAAAAAAAAAAATTACATCAGAACTGGGCTTCCAACCTGGGCAAGGCTGAGATTCAGGCTCCTAGACGTCCATGCTCCTCACCCCAACTGCCCCTGCAGCCTGATTTTCAAACATCTGCAACTTTTCTTCCCATTACTCCCGGGATTCCTCCGAGGTCAGTAATGGTGGCTTCACTTCCCACAGATGTTAAAGAAAGGCAGGGTTTGCCACAAGCTGGATCTCACACATGCGTGCTCAAATGTGTCCCTCCGTCTTCCTTTAACTGCAGTGAACAAGCCGTCCACAGTTCTAGCGGGGTAGCATGTTCAGTGTGTGTATTTATTTGCATTTGTAGTCGTGAGGAAATTACACTCCCAATGGCAGGGCAGATTCAGGCCTGGCAATGTCACCACAGGCCTCCCCTTGTGAGGAGAAAACAGCCGGCCTCTTGCAGCACAGTGCTTCCCCCTTCTGAGTACCCAGCACAGCCAGACACTGACCTAGAAGATTCCTTTGTTTCGTGTCTGTCTCCCACACACACCACAATCCCAGGAAGGCAGAGACAGCGTCCAGGTTGCCTTCACAGCAGGCACTCAAGAGGGAATTCCTGAGTGAACGCATGAATGGGTGATTATGGCTCTGGAGTTCAACTGCCCTGGGTTCTAATTTCTTAGCTCAGTGTGTGGCTCTCTGCAAAAACACTTCACCTCTCTCAATTTCCTTATCTGTAAGAAGGCTGCAGAACACCACGTGAAAAGTTGCTAAGTTAACTCACACAAGGGGTTCAGCACCAATCTGGGATGTATTACATACTCAAAACTTGGTGAGAGAGAAAAACAAAACAGGTGAGAAGTGGGAGAAAGGGAAGTGACCACACTGTATGAGATGGGGAAAAGAGGAGCTGGGAAGAACTAACTGCACCTTAAAGTGGATTCTAAAATCAAACTGTGGCGATGTGCAGCGGCTCATGCCTGTAATCCCAATACTTTGGGAGGCTGAGGTGGGAGGATCACTTAAGGCCAGTGGTTCGAGACCAGCCTAGGTTACATAGTGAGTCCAGCCTAGGAAAAACCCCCGTCTCTGAAAAATTTTTAAATTAGCCAGGAAGGCTGGGTGTGGTGGCTCACGCCTGTAATCCCAGCACTTTGGGAGTCCAAGGCAGGCAGATTACCTGAGGTCAGGAGTTCAAGACCAGCCTGGCCAACATGGTGAAACCCTGTCTCTACTAAAAATACAAAAAACAGCCGTGCATGATGTTAGGTGCCTGTAATCCCAGCTACTTGGGAGGCTGAGGCAGGAGAATGGCTTGAACCTGTGAGGCGGAGGTTGCAGTGAGCCGAGATGGCACCATTGCACTCCAGCCTGGGTGACAAGAGTGAGGCTCTATCTAAAAAAAAAAAAAAACATTAGCTGGGCATGGTGGCATATACATGTAGTCCAGATACTGGGGTTGCTGGAGCCTGAGGTGAGGTGAGAGGATGGCTTGAGCCCAGGAGGTCAAGGCTGCAGTGAGCCATGACTGCACCACTGCACTCCAGTCTGGGCAACAAAGTGATACCCTGTCTCAAAGAACAATAAAACCAAACTGTGGCCCCAGCAGATACTCCAGAGAGGGAGACTGAGGCACAGGGGGGACAGCATGCTGATGGAAGAGGACCGAAGGCTGAAGTCTTCAGACAGGCACTAAGAGGGGGAGGCCAGAGTCTGAGAACAAACCACAGTGTCAGGGCAGGACTGTCAGCCTCTAGAGGCTGGACAGCTATCTTCACGGTACCCCAGTGTGCTCCATATGCTGGAACTGGGCCTCGGCTGTACCCTCCTCCCCTCTTTGCTGGACTGGTGGAGATAACGGTAGTCCCCAGCCCCAGGGTTGTCGCCTCAATCAGTGAGCTATGCAAAGGGCTCCGCACTGTGCCTGGTCCTGAGGAAATGCTCCATAATGGGAGTGGGTGGCCAAATGCCTGCAGAGGAAGGATGCGACTCCACCCATCTGTTCCTCTAGTTTTTGGAAGGGAGTGGGGGAGTCTGTCCTGGTGGCCAGTGATTTACAATGGCAGAGGCTGCACAGATTTACACAAAGCTTCATGCCACGTCCTCTCCCACCATGCAGGAAAGCACAACCTGCCCGTTCTGGATGGTCTGGTCTGCCCAGGAAGTACTGGGGTGGCCCTGGTGGAGTCACTTGAAGACACCATGGCTAAGCGCACGGACTCTAACTGAGCAGACTGCTACCTGATTGTGTGACTTAAACTCCCTGAGCCAAGTGCAGTGGCAGACGCCTGTAATTCTAGCTACTCTGGAGGCTGAGGCAAGAGGATCGCTTGAGTCCAGGAGTTCGAGGCCAGCCTAGGAAACATAGTGAGACCTCATCTCTATAAAAATAAATAAATAAATAAATAAATAAATAAATAAAATTTAAGGCCAGGTGTGGTGGTTCACACTTGTTAATACCAGCACTTTGGGAGGCCAAGGAGGGTGGATTGCTTGAGCCCAGGAGTTCAAGGCCAGCCTGGATAACATGGCAAGACCCCATCCCTACAAAAAATTAGCTGGGCATGGTGGTGTACACCTGTACTCCCCAATTACTCGAGGGGCTGAGGTGGGAGGATCGCTGGAGCCCAAGAGGCTGCAGTGAGCCAAGATCACGCCACTGCACTCCAGCCTGGGTGACAAAGTAAGACCTATCTCAAGGAAAAAAAAAAAAAGAAAAAGTTTTTAAAGAAAAACTCCCTAAGCCTCAGTTTCCTCCTGTGTACACCGAGGGTGGTATAAGTACTTATCTGAGGGGTTGTCATGAGGATTAACTGAGTTGACCTGTGTGGATTGCTCAGCCCAGTGCCTGGCACATAATGTTTCATAAACACAAGTAGTGAGTAAGTATTTCTCATGATTGTTCTTGTTAAACAGATACTGAACATTTGCTCTGAAGGCTGGAGACAGGGAGGGATGAATGACAAACACTGAACACACAAGTTATAATCAGGAGAGGTGATCTTACTCACATTGCTTCACCTGACTAGCCTAAAAAAACAAAAAAGTGTCAAGTTGACAGATAAGCCAAATGAAAATATAGAAATAATATGGCTAGGCGCGGTGGCTCACGCCTGTAATCCCAGCAGATTTGGGAGGCCAAGGCAGGTGGATCAACTTAAGGTCAGGAGTTCATGACCAGCCTGTCAGGCTGATCACGACGGTGAAACCCCATCTCTACTAAAAATACAAAAATTAGCCAGGCATGGTGGCACGCACCTGTAGTCCCAGCTACTCAGGAGGCTGAGGCAGAAGAATCGCTTGAACCTGGGAGGTGGAGGTTGCAGTGAGCCAAGATCGCACCACTGCACTCCAGCCTGGGTGACAGAGTGAGACTCCACCTCAAATAAATAAATAAATAATAATAAATAAAATTAGGCTGGGCTTGGTGGCTCACGCCTGTAATCCCAGCACTTTGGGAGGCCGATGTGGGCGGATCAAGAGGTCAGGAGATCGAGACCATCCTGGCTAATAAGGTAAAACCCCGTCTCTACTAAAAATACAAAAAATTAGCCGGGCATGGTGGCGGGCGCCTGTAGTCCCAGCTACTCAGGAGGCTGAGGCAGGAGGATGGCGTCAACCTGGGAGGCAGAGCTTGCAGTGAGCCGAGATCGTGCCACTGCACTGCAGCCTGGGTGACAGAGCAAGACTCCGTCTCAAAAAAATAATAATAATAATAAATAAATAAATAAATAAAATTTTGGCCAGGCACAGTGGCTCACACTTATAATCTCAATACTTTGGGAGGCCAGGGCAGGCAGTTCACTCGAAGCCAGGAGTTCAAGACCAGCCTGGCCAATATGGTGAAACCCCATCTCTACTAAAGACACAAAAATTAGCCAGGCATGGTCGTGCATGTCTGTAGTCCCAGCTACTCGGGAGACTGAGGCACGAGAATCGCTTGAGCCGAGAAGGCAGAGGTTGCAGTGAGCCAAGATCACACCACTGCACCCCAGCCTGGGCAACAACAGAGCAAGACTGTCTCAAAACAGTAACAACAACAGCAAATAAATAAGTAAATACATAAATACTCACATAAAATTTTAAAATAAAAAAAAACGGGAGATTTCAGAGGAGGCAGGATGTATAGTGGTTACCCACGTGGGTGGTAGGATGAGGGTCTCTAGGGTTCAACTGCCGGTGTTTGAATCTGGTTCTGTCTCTTTCCAGCCATGCGGCCTTGGACAGGAGCCAGTCTCTGTGAACCTGCGTGCCCTCGTGGAGATGGCATCCACCTCACAGTCTGGTGGAGAGGTGGGGAAAGCACCTGCCACAGCTCTGGCAGGAATGCCTCACCAGCTAGCATCAGATAGTACCCCTCTAGGAAGCACCAGCATCAGATGGCACAGCAGGGAAAGCTTCCTAGAGAAGGGGGAGTTGAGCTGAGGGGTCAGAACACTTCAGTCCTAGGGAACAACCAAGGCTCCAAGGCAAGAGAAGAAAGCCTGGCGCCCTGGGACCCTGAAGACTGGCATGGCTGCTACAGGTCAATCAGAGAATAACTACATGCCAAGGTGCCACTCAAAGCACTTTATTTATACCTATGTGCTCACTGAACCCATAAGGCATCCAGATGGGGCAGGCACTGTTATCACAACTCCATCAAAGACAAGTGGTAGCTGAGGCTCCACCTCAAGCGCTAAGCAACTTGTGCAGGTCCAGTGCATGAAAGGCTTTGTGGATGGTGCCAGTTAACTCCAAGTCCTCCGTATCTAGGGTAGATAAGGCCACCCAAACCCACTCTCTCCTGAGCTCAAAGGCACTCTGCCCTCAAACACAGCAAAGAGTTGAGCCCCCCTTCCCAGAATATCTTGTGAGAAGGGAAAGGCATGCAGATTAGGCAGGTACCACTGACCCTGTTTCACAGAGACCTGGTGTTTGGGGTCTGGAACGCTTCTCTGAGGAAGTGTCATGTCAGCCATCATCTGAAGGACTTCATACCTACAAAGGCCTCCAGGTGGGAGGAGGCACATTCAAGGAAGGGAAAGATGGCCAGGGGGACCGAAGTGGAAAGAGGGGAAAGACAAGAAAAATCACCTGCCCGGCCACACATGGTGGCTCACGCCTGTAACCCCAGTACTTTGGGAGGCTGAGGTGGGTAGATCAGTTGAGGCCAAGAGTTCGAGACCAGCCTGGCCAACATGGCGAAACCCTGTCTCTATTAAAAATATAAAAATTAGCTGGACATGGTGGCACGCACCAGTAGTCCCAGCTACTCGAGAGGCTGAGGCAGGACAATTGCTTAACCCAGGAGGCAGAGGTTGCAGTGAGCAGAAATCACGCCACTGCACTCCAGCCTGGGTAACAGAGCAAGACTCCGTCTCAAAAAATATATAAAGTAAAATAAGCCAATACTGGACTAAGAAGAATGTTGCAAGACTTGAATCTAAGCTCCATCCTTTCTCCTCCTGGCAGCCTGGTACCATGAAAAGAAACTAGGCTTTGGAGTCCAGAGCTCCAAGTTCAGACCTCACCTCTCTGAGCCTCAGTCTCTCCACCTATAATAGGAGAGCACTACCAATAGAGGCCTTGCACTATTGGTGTATTAAATATAACAAAAAATTAGAGTTGGCATCGTAAACCATTCAGTGCCTCAAGATGTGAAAAAGGAGGCCAGGTTTCTTAACACAGTAGCAAGTAACAGATGGACCCATACACTTAGAAGACTGTAATGACCATCTCCATTCATCCCACAATACACACTGATATGGCTTGGCTCTGTCCCCACTCAAATCTCATCTTGAATTGTAGCTCCCATAATTCCCACATGTTGTGGGAGGGAGCCAGTGGGAGGTAATTGAATCCTGGGGGTGGATCTTTCACGTGCTGTTCTCATTATACTGAATAAGTCTCACGAGATCTGATGGTTTCATAAAGGGGAGTTCCCCTGCAAGCACTCTGTCTGCCTGTCACCATGTAAGATGCTCCTCATTCGCCTTCCGCCATGTTTGTGAGGCTTCCCCAACCATGTGGAACTGTGAGTCCATTAAGCCTCTTTTTCTTTATAAATTACCCAGTCTTGGGTGTGTTTTTATTAGCAGCCTGAAAACGGACTAATACATACGCTGAGTACCTACCACTTGGAGATACTGCACAGGGTACTGGAACCCCCAGACAGGCTGCCCCTGAAGAGCTGGGTCACAGAAATAGTCACTGATAATTAGCACAGACCGAGCTCCAGGGGCTTCCTGACTTCCAACAGGGTAGGGACTCTATTCACCTCACTAGCTAGGGTCAGAGAGGTAAAATGACTTAGCCAAGCCCAGGCCTGGGGTAGTGGCTGAGAAACTGACTCACGATTCCTTGACAATCTGAGTTTCTTTCCTCCTCCTTTCCCTGAGCACTAAAACATCTGCTATGATAACAGAGACAGGAAGGGAGGTGAAAATCAGGCAAACACCTCTGCAGGGCAGCAGGGTATTCAATGAAGGAGCAGGCAGAGGAGGGGCAAGAAGTCAGGGACAAGTAAAGCAGCCCCACTCCTTCTAATCCGACCTTCCCCAGTGAACCCAGTAATCCAATCTGTCTACAACTATACAGCCTCTCAACCTTTCGCTATTTCTTCATCTCCACCTGGATAAAACTGCATCATCTTAGCCAGGAGTGGTGGTTCACACCTGTAATCCCAGCACTCTGGGAGGCGGAGGTGGGTGGATCACCTGAGGTCAGGAGTTCGAGACCAGCCTGACCAACATGGAGAAACCCTGTCTCTACTAAAAATACAAAATTAGCCAGGCATGGTGGTGCATGCCTGTAATCCTAGCTACTTGGGAGGCTGAGGCAGGAGAATCACTTGAACCCAGGAAGAGGAGGTTGTGGTGAGCCAAGATCGTGCCATTGCACTCCAGCCTAGGCAATAAGAGCAAAACTCCGTCTCAAAAAAACAAAAAACAAAAAACAAAACAAAACAAAAACCCTGCACCATCTAATATGGAAGCCACCAACCACTTGTGGCTATCTTATTTTTGAGACAGAGGGCTGCTCTGTCACCTAGGCTGGGGTATAGTGGCACGATCTTGGCTCACTGCAATCTCCGCCTCCCAGGTTCAAGCGATTCTTCTGCCTCAGCCTCCCAAGTAGCTGGGACTACAGGAACACGCCATCATGCCCAGCTAATTTTTTTGTATTTTTAGTAGAGACAGGGTTTCACCATGTTAGTCAGGCTGGTCTCGAACTCCTGGCCTCAGGCGACCCGCCCACCTTGGCCTCTCAAAATGCTGGGATTACAGGCGTGAGCCACCGCACCCAGCCCACTTGTGGCTACTTAAACTTAAACTCATGATAATTTAATAATATGGCCAGGCAAGGTGGCTCATGCTTGTCATCCTGCACTTTGGGAGGCTGAGGCAGGAAGATCATTTGAGTCCAGGAGTTCAAGACCAGCCTGGACAACATGGCAAAACCGCATCTCTAC
This sequence comes from Symphalangus syndactylus, assembly GCF_028878055.3. Lineage (NCBI taxonomy): Eukaryota > Metazoa > Chordata > Mammalia > Primates > Hylobatidae > Symphalangus > Symphalangus syndactylus. The sequence continues at coordinate 20,916,992 of NC_072439.2, forward strand.
AAAGATTTAAAAATTAGCCAGGCACAGCCAGGCGCGGCGGCTCATGCCTGTAATCCCAGCACTTTGGGAGGCCGAGGCAGGCAGATCACCTTAGGTCACGAGTTCAAGACCAGCCTGGTCAACATGGTGAAACCCCATCTCTACTAAAAATACAAAAATTAACTGGGTATGGTGGCGCACGCCAGTAGTCCCAGCTACTCGGGAAGCTGAGGCAGAAGAATCACTTGAACCTGGGAATCACTTGAACCTGGGAAGTGGAGGTTGTAGTGAGCCGAGATTGTGCCACTGTACTCCAACTTGGGCGACAGAGCAAGACTCCGTCTCAAAAAAAAAAAAAAAAAAAAAAATTAAAAATTAGCCAGGTGTGGTAGCACGTGCCTGTGGTCCCAGCTACTTAGGAGGCAGAGGTAGGGGGATTGCTTGAGCCCAGGAGGTTGAAGCTGCAGTGAGCCATGATCACACCACTGCACTCACTCCAGCCTGGGCGACAGAGTGAGACCTTGTCTCAAAAAAAGAAAAGGTGGGAGCAGTGGCTTATGCTTTTGGAGGCCAAGACATGTGGAACTTGAGGCCAGAAGTTCGAGACCAGCCTGGACAACATGGTGAAACCTCATCCCTACCAAAAATACAAAAATTAGCCAGGCGTGATAGTGCATGCCTGTAATCCCAGCTACTAGGGAGGCTGAGGCAGGAGAATTGCTTGAACCCGGCAGGCAGAGATTGCAGTAAGTCAAGATCATGCCGCTGCACTCCAGCCTGGGCGAGAGAGTGAAACTCTGTCTCAAAAAAAAAAAAAAAGAAAAAGGAGAGGTACAGAAAGAAAGAAAGAGAGAGAAAAAAGGAAAGGAAAGGAAAGGGAAAAAGAAAAGAAAAGAAAAAGGAGAGGGGAGGGGAAGAGGAGAGGAAAGGAGAAGGAGAGGAAAGAAAGAAGAAGAGAGAAAGAACAGGTGGGAGAAATAAAGGGGAAAAGACAATAACTCTAAGATAATACAAATGTAAACATACATAAATAAATAAAAAGTAGGGACTTCTTCCCTCCCCACTCTCCACCAAAAATGAAGTAGGGAAAGCAAGAGGAAAGGTAATCAGGAGATTGAGACAGGAGAGAAAGATTTAATCAGCCATAAATGACCCTTCCCTAGCCTGCCCTAGTCCTGCCCACCTCCCGCCCCACTTGCCCAGCCAATGGGCTCCTGGGACTGAGATCAGCTGTGGAGGATATGAACTGCTCAAAAAAAAAAAAAAAGTGAAAAGGTCTCCAGCCCAAAGGCAAGAGACTGCCCTACCCACACCTTGCTCCTGCAGCCCTTCTGCATTTACCTGTTTCAAGTGACTCCGTTCCTAGATACCTACTATGTCCTACTCCTGGCCCATCCTCTTCACCCTCCTCCCGTTTGTTCCCCTACCCAGAGCTTCTTTCTACAGATTCCATCTTCCCTTCCTTATGGATCGGGGATCAGAGGATCAGACTCAGCCTCACAAGATCTCTTGAGATTTTTTTTCCCAGGGCCTCACCAATCCAGGCCTTCCCAAGGTCACCGCTTTCTTCTCCTCATCTCCAAGGTTAGTTTCTGTCCCTTCCCTCCACCCTCACTATCAACAATGACCAACATTCCTATTGCCCTCAGGATGTGCCAGGTACAGTCCTTAGCATTTTACGTATTAATTTTTCACGCCCCTATGAGGGGGCCACTGTTAATATTTTAGAGAGGGAAATTAGGTCCATAGATCCAGAGAGGTGCAGTCCGTTGCCCCAGGCTACACAAGTGGAAACTGGCAGAGCAAGGACATGAATCCACCCATGTAACCACCACTCTCCTATCTGTCAACTGTAGTTCAAAGCTCTTCTGCAACCCATTGCCTCTCCCCGTCTAAAGATAGGCTTCCACCTAGGTTTTTTGCAGTGTAATCTTGCCCTTAGCAGCATCCACCTGAAGGGATTGTGACCCTTTTGACAAGAAACGAAGCCTTCTCAAGTGTTTCTAAGAAATGTGGGCAAAGTGCCGTCTGTACCGCTCTCCCTCGTTTTTTCCCCTCATTAATTCAACAAATATTAATCGTCTCCTCTGTACAGTGTCCAGAACACACGAATTCCCTGTCTTGATATTCGATCAAGAGACACAGGAATCAAACAAATTTTTTACACAATTCATTTTAAAATCAGAATTGTAGCAAAAGGAGCAAAGAAATACAAGGCCCTATGCAGCCTGGGACAGGGACCAGTTCTCTTCTTTTTTCTTCTTGAAGAGAGATCTTTGTCCAGAAGAAAGTCCCTCCCTTACAAAGTCAGTTTCATTCTCCAAACCCTGAGGGAGAAGGTCTTGCGGTCTTCCCCTGTCCCTCCAAGGAGCCTCCCCTGAATACTAGTGGCAGCTAATAAGGAACCCCCACCCCTCTCTTCAAGTCGTCTCCCTCCCTCAGGGCCCACAAAGAAGTTGCAAACGGGTTTTTTCCTCTCCTAAAGAAGTGGAAGTTCTGTTCCTCTCCTAAGGAAGTGGCAGATCTTCCCTTCGGTGTCTTCTCCAAGGGGTCTCCCACTCTTTGTCCCTTCTGTGACAGCCCTTCCTTCATATCCTTCAGGGATCCCACACTCTAGAGATAGCCTTTACATCCCTAATCCCCTTTGGGAAAACCACCTGGGGCCCAGGTACTCACAGATCTAGCCAGTCCTCGAGCCCCAGGCCGCCGCAGCAGCAGCAGGAGGGCAGCCTGGCTCAGGCCACGGTTTGGCCGCCAGACCCTCGCTGCAACGATCGCTACCGCCATCTTGGCTAACAACCACTCAGCGGTCCGGCACTCACGTACGCTAGATTCGGGGCTGCCCCTTTATGTGCCTGCCGCAAACTCCAGCACCATCTGACAAGAAAACCACCGTCTTCCCGTTCTATGGTAGATAGAATGCACAGAGATTTGGAGAAGAAAATCTACCTACCCAAAATTTTCTCCAATCGCCTCACTGTAGTTACTCCTGTAACAGGCAAAGAAGAGGGCAACCTGACCAGGGCCTCAGGGATTTAGGGCCCTGGGGCCCAGAGTAAAACAGGCCAATGCCAAGGCCTGCCTTCTGTTCCCAACTGTCCAATGGCGTTGCCAGAGTTAGGAGGTAGGACTGGGCGGAGCCAGATTGTTGGTAAACGCTAAGCCACGTGCGGACGCCCAGGAGGACGGCCCAGCCCGGCGCGTGCGCACTGGTTACGCAGCCTGTTTGCAGCGCGCGCTGCCGGGCGGAAGTGACAATTGCAGCCGCACGTGGGCTCGGCGCAATGGAGGAGGAAATGCATACTGCCACCAAAATCCGCGCTGAAACTGGAACAGGGTCCAGCCCTCGGGGTCCTGGCTGCAGCCTCCGGCACTTTGCCTGCGAACAGAACCTGCTGTCGCGGCCAGATGGCTCTGCTTCCTTCCTGCAAGGTAAGAACTTCACCCAGGTCTTTCTTTTGGAGAGGGACTACCGTGTACTGTGCAACCAAGTGCCCACCTCCCCACGATACCTGCTGGTAAATGTCACTCCTGCGTTGATGCATGATTTCTTGTCCGATTGAATACTACTAAATACGCAAGGATACACACATCTCTCCCTCACGACTAGAAAGGAGAACATAGCTCCATCTTTGTAAATATCTCTGAGAATGAGAGGAGGGGCAGACTCTCCGCCCAAGAATTGATATTTCAGAATAGGGAAAATCACCTCACCAGGGTAAATATCCCCCTTAACTAGATTCCTCCTCCACCCCACCCCACCCCCGCCCACACACACACACACACACACACACACAGCCCTCTAGGTCCTTGCATCCCAGACTGAAGCAAACCTGTCTACTTGCGTACTCTGGACTGTGGCGGATCTTTCACCCACGTAAATACTCCTCAAATTGAAGATAATGTCACTGCCCTGGGTTGAGAAATACATCCCCACCGCTACCTCACTGCATCTCTCCACAGGAGTAAATATCCCTAAGATTAGGGCAAGTCTTTTTTTTTTTTTTTTTTTTTTTTTTTAATGAGACCGAGTCTTGCTCTGTCACCCAGGCTGGAGTGCAGTGGCGCGATCTCGGCTCACTGCAAGCTCCGCCTCCCGGGTTCACGCCATTCTCCTGCCTCAGCCTCCCCGAGTAGCTGGGACTACAGGCGCCCGCCACCACGCCTGGCTAATTTTTTGTATTTTTTTTAGTAGAGACGGGGTTTCACCGTGGTCTCGATCTCCTGACCTCGTGATCCACCCGCCTCGGCCTCCCAAAGTGCTGGGATTACAAGCGTGAGCCACCGCGCCCGGCCAGGGCAAGTCTTACCTAAAGGGCAAATATCCCCTTTTCCTAGCTAAATAACTCTCAGAACTAGATTAACTCCAAGAATATTTCTCTTTAACGTTTGAGACGGGAGGCCGGGGGCGGTGGTTCACGCCTGTAGTCCCCACACTTTGGGAGGCCAAGGCCTGTGGATCACCTGAGGTCAGGAGTTCGGGACCAGCCTGGCCAACGTGGCGAAACCCTGTCTCTACTAAAAATACAAAAATTAGCCAGGCATGGTGGCGGGCGCTTGTAATCCCAGCTACTCGGGAGGCTGAGGCAGGACAATTGCTTGAACCCAGGAGGCAGAAGTTGCAGTGAGTGGAGATCGTGCCATTGTACTCCAGCGTGAGTGGCAAAGCAAGACTCTGTCTCAAAAAAAAAAAAAAATCGAGACAGGGTCTCACGATGTCGCCCAGGTTGGTCTTGAACTCCTGGGCTCAAGCATTCCTCCTCCCAAAGTGCTCATATAGGTATGAACCACCACGCCCAGCCCCAATACATTTTAACAAAATTTGGCTGCTGTGTTGATTGTGGGGAGTATGGGGGAAAACAGGGAGGTGATGGTGGCTCCAGCCAGAGCAGGAGTAGTGGAGGTGATGGGATTCCGGATGTAGTTTGAAAGTAATACGGACAAAACTTACGTATAGTTTGGTTTGAGTGCGAGGAAAAAGAGTCAGGCTATAACTAAGGTTTCTGCCCAGATCTGTACAAGTCTGGAAATCAGAAGCGAGACCCAAGCTGGACATAGGCAATTTGGAACTCTCTGGCTATATAGATGGTATTTCAGGCTATTGACTGAACGAAGTGAGTGTAGATGGAAAAGAGAAGAGGTCCCAGGACCAAGCCCTAGGCCTTCCAACTTGAGCAGTCAGAGACATGTGACAAGCTAGCAAAGGAGACTCAGAAGGAACGCCCAGAGAGTTAGGGGGAAACCAGGAGATGGTGGTGACCTGGGGCCAAGAGAAGAGCACGTCTGAGATGTGAGGGCTGACCAGCTCTTTCAGCCTTACTGACAGCCGGGTCATGGGAGGGTTGATCATTTGGAGGTCAGTGGTGATGATGTTGAGCTGCCGCAATGGAGTGGTGGGGTCACAAAAGGAAGAAGAGGCAGCTGTTCAGTAGTTTTGCTGTAAGAGGATCAGATAAGTGGGGCAGGAGTTGTAGATTGTTGTGGGGTCAACAGGGGAGAGAATTGCTGGAGCCACGTCTTCAAGAAGGTGAGAGGGGAGAGACTCTTGTGCTCAGGCGAAACACAGGCAGTTCATCTGGAGCCAGAGGCAAGTTCTATTTTGGTAACTTCTCCAGTCCTCAGGGCAGTTTCTCCTGGAACTAAGAATACCTTCTGTGTAAGGGCAAATTGGGCTTCCCAGAAAATATGGCCTTAACCAAGGACCTTCCCGGGCCCTCCCTCAGGCTTAGCCCTTATGCTGAATTGAGATACCTAAAGTTTCTTAGAACCTAAGAATTAAGAAGGGGCCGGGCGCAGTTGCTCACACCGGTAATCCCAGCACTTTGGGAGGCGGAGGCGGGCAGATCACCTGAGGTCAGGAGTTTTTTTTGTTTGTTTGTTTTTGTTTTTGTTTTGAGATGGAGTCTTACCCTGTCGCCCAGGCTGGAGTGCAGTGAGCGAACGTGGCTCACTGCAACCTCCACCTCCTGGGTTCAAGCGATTCTTCTGCCTCAGCCTCCTGAGTAGCTGGGACCACAGGTGCGTGCCACCACGCCCGGCTAATTTTTGTAGTTTTTGGTAGAGACGGGGTTTCACCATGTTGGCCAGGCTGATCTTGAACTCCTGACCTTGTGATCCACCCGCCTCGGCCTCCCAAAGTGCTGGGATTACAGACGTGAGCCACCTCGCTCGGTCGAGGTCAGGAGTTCTGAGACCAGATTGGCCAACATGGTGAAAACCTGTCTCTAATAAAAATACAAAAATTAGTCGGATGTGGTGGCACGCGCCTGTAATCTCAGCTACTCTGGAGGTTGAGGTGCAAGAATCACTTGAGCCTGGGAGGCGGAGGTTGCAGTGAACACAGATTGCGCCACTGCACTCCAGCCTCCTGGGTGATAGAGGGAAACTCTGTCTCAAAAAAGAAAATAGAGACAGGAGTCTTGCTATGTTGCTCAGGCTGGTCTCAAACTCCTGGCCTCAAGCAGTCCTCCCACCTGGGCCTCCAGAGTGCTAGGATTACAGGTGTGAGCCATCATGCCTGGCCTAAAATTTTTTTTTTTTTTTTTTTTTTTTTTTGAGGCGAAGTCTCGCTGTTATTGTCCAGGCTGGAGTGCAATGGTGCGATCTCGGCTCACTGCAACCTCCGCCTCCCCGGTTCCAGCAATTCTCCTACGTCAGCCTCCCGAGTAGCTGAGATTACAGGCACCCACCACCATGCCCAGCTAATTTTTGTATTTTTAGTAGAGACAGGGTTTCACCATGTTCGCCAGGATTGTCTCAAACTCCTGACCTCAGGTGATCCACCCGCCTCCCAAAGTGCTGGGATTATAGCAGACAGTACTAGAAGCCAGGCTGTTTATTTCTTAGGTTTTACCTCCTGTACCCCGTTCATAGCTTCTGGGGAAATAAGGAATAAGGATTCATTCCAGATATTATCCCTTTCTCAGGTGTCCAGACTGGTGCAGAATCTGGGGGCCAGTGCCTAAAGGAAGAGCTGGGCTGGGGAAGCTTTGGAAAGAGAAGTTGAGAGCAGCTGCAGTAAGAGTGAGGATGGTTAGCTTTCAGGAAGAACTTCCTGTTAAAAGTTACTAATACCAGCTGGGCACGGTGGCTCAAGCCTGTAATCCCAGCGCTTTGGGAGGCAGGCAGATCACAAGGTCAGGAGTTTGAGACCAGCCTGACCAACGTGGTGAAACCCAGTCTTTACTAAAAATAAAAAAATTAGCCGGGCGTGGTGGCGCGTGCCTGTAATCCCAGCTACTCAGTAGGCTGAGGCAGGAGAACCGCTTGAACCCGGGAGGCAGAGGTTGCGGTGAGCCGCGATTACGCCACTGCACTCTAGCCTGGGCGACAGAGCGAGACTCCATCTCATTAAAAAAAAAAAAAGTTACTAATATCAGGGCCAGGCGTGGTGGCTCACACCTGTAATCCTAGCACCTTGGGATTACAGTTGCCCGGGAGTTCAAAACCAGCCTGAGCAACATGGCAAAATCCCCTCTCTACTAAAAATACAAAAATTAGCCAGGCATGATGGCACGTGCCTGTAGTTCCAGCTACTTGGGAGGCTGAGGTGGGAGGATCACTTGAGCCCAGAAGGTCGAGGCTGCAATGAGCCGTGATGGCACCACTGCACTCCAGCCTGGGCAATGAGAGTGAGACCCTGTCTGAATGCCTGAATGGACGAATGTTACTAATACAGCTAAAGTCTGTTGCGCGTTCAGTGTGAGCCCGGCAGTGTTCTTAGTGTTTTCTGTGAATCGTGTCCTTTGATCCTCACAAGACGCTAGTGGGGAGGGACTGCTATTTTCCCCATTTTACAAATGAGAGAAATGAAGTGAGTGCTCAAAGAATCAGTGCCAACAAATGGCGGGGGTGACATGGGGAGCCCTGGCCATCAGGCTCAGTGCCACGAATGGGGCCCCAGGAGCAGGGAAGCTGTGAGTGAGGCCCCCCCGCGCCGCTGTCTCCTCAGGTGACACCTCTGTCCTGGCGGGTGTGTACGGGCCGGCCGAGGTGAAGGTCAGCAAAGAGATTTTCAACAAGGCCACACTCGAAGTGATTCTGAGGCCGAAGATCAGGCTGCCTGGTAATTGGGCCCTGCTGAACCTCTGCATAGTGCCCAGTTTGTCAAAACCACCCCCCCCACCGATCTCCTCCCTACCAGCTGCCCCGAGTCTCCACTCCCCACTTTGGTCTCCACTCAGCTGTTTCTGTCTTTAACTCTCTGCCTCTAATTAATAACTCATCTTCTGTTGCTTCTCTCTCTGCCTCTAATTTCTCCCTCCCTCTTTTCTCCCTCTCTCTGCCTCCACTCTCAGTCATTCCATTAACCTGTTTTTATTTATTTATTTTTTTTTTTTTTGAGACGGTGTCTTGCTCTGTCACCCAGGCTGGAGTGCAGTGGCGTGATCTCGGCTCACTGCAACCTCTGCCCCCCAGATTCAAGCAATTCCCCTGCCTCAGCCTCCCAAGTCGCTGGGATTATAGGCATGTGCCACCATGCCCACTAATTTTTTGTATTTTTTTAGTAGAGATGGGGTTTCACCATGTTGGCCAGGATGGTCTTGATCTTCTGACCTCGTGATCCACCCACCTCGACCTCCCAAAGTGCTGGGATTACAGGCGTGAGCCACTGCGCTCAGCCTTTTTTTTTTTTTAATTTAATTTTATATTTTTAAGATGGAGTCTCACTCTGTTGCCCAGGTTGGAGTGCAGTGGCTTGATCTCAGCTCACTGCAACCTCTGCCTCCCAGGTTCAAGCAGTTCTCCTGTCTCAACCTCCCGAGTAGCTGGAATTACAGGCGTGAGCCATCACGCCCGGCTAATTTTTGTATTTTTAGTAGAGACAGTGTTTCACCATGTTGGCCAGGCTGGTGTCAAACTCCTGACCTCAAGTGATCCACCCGCCTCAGCCTCCCAAAGTGTTGGGATTACAGGCGTGAGCCACTGTGCCTGGCCCATTAACCTGTTTTTCCACCCTTTTACCCTCATATCCCTCAGTCCCCACTGGCTGGGCCTGTTAGGGTGGGAGTGGGCATGGGTAGCAGCACAGACATGGAACTCCCAGGTCTTCTTCCCTTGGATGGTTCCCTTGGTGGATGCCGGAGGTAGCAGGGGTCAGTGGATGGCAGTCAGGCCTTGCCTTCTTCCCATTGGAATCTTCCATCATCCCTGCAGGTACCTGCACCATCCCAGGCTGAGACCGTGAGCCCTTTCTGGGGGTTTGGGTGAGGCGTATGGAGGAAGGTGAATCAAATGAAGGGGAAGACCCTGAGAACCGCTCTTCAATTTCCCCAGGTGTTGCAGAGAAGAGCCGGGAGCGGCTGATCAGGAACACGTGCGAGGCGGTGGTGCTGGGCACATTGCACCCCCGCACCTCCATCACCGTGGTGCTGCAGGTTGTCAGCGATGCCGGCTCTGTATCCTTTCTCCCAGGCCTCCTCCTCCAGGAAGTCTCCTGATTGCTTCCCTTCTGGTGGCTACATATACCCTCACTGCTAGCCAGAAAGCCTTCAAATACTTGACAGGTACCAGCTCACTGAAGAAGGAGAGCAAACAGCCTGGGTGCTTACTTATGTGCCAGGCACTGTTCTGTGTGCCTTATGCACATTAATTCATGCCCTTATGATCCCCGTGGAAGTGGCAGAGCCAAGACTTAGACCCAGACCATCTAGTTCTAGAGCCCAAGGACCCTGGCAGATGAGTGTTCTTATGTTCGCATGTTTCAGGTGACAAAACTGAGGGCCAGAGAGGGGAAGGGGCTTGCCCAAGGTCACACAGCTGGAAGGCCACACAGGCAGGACTCAAGCCCAGGCCAGTCTGACTCCAGAGCCTGTGCCAATCACTTCTTTTGTTTTTTTGGTTTTTTTCTTTGTTTGTTTTTGAGACAGGCTCTCATTCTGTCACCCAGGCTGGAGTGCAGTGGTGCAATGTCAACTTACTGCAACCTGTACCTCCTGGGCTTTAGCCTCCCGAATTACAGGTAGAATTACAGGTGCCCGCCACCACGCCAGGCTAATTTTTGTATTTTTAGTAGAGATGGGGTTTTGCCGTGTTGGCCAGGCTGGTCTCGAACTCCTGACCTCGAGTGATCAGCCCACTTTGGCCTCCCAAAGTGCTGGGGTTACAGGCGTGAGCTGTGCCTGGCTGGCAATCACTTCTACTCGGCACCTCAGTGGATTTCAGGCCCTCAGTGCTGGGGGCGCCCTGAGCAGACAGCAGCTGAGTCAGGAGCGTGGCCTTGTAAGATCTCCATGTCTGAGGTGCGGGAGGTTGAGGATGAGGACCAGAATTAGACACTGTAGAAGGCTTTACTGGAATGTGGCCCTGAACTGGATAGACATTTTATGGATGGGCAGAGAGACAAGGTATTGTGACCCCATTTTACAGAAGTGGAAAGTGAAGCCCAGAGGAAGTGGTGGAGGATCAGCAGCAGAGCTGGAACTGGTTGACTAAAGCTGTGGTCTTTGTCTGGCTGCTAGGCCTGGAGAAGAAACACATTAGGAAACTGAGGCAGAGCCAGCTGACTCCCAACCTGTGCTCTCTTTCCACTGTGAGCTTCCTGCAGGCAGCAGTGAGATGGCTCTTCCTCCATTGCCCTGCCAGCTCTGTCACTGGGGAGTGGCTGCTACCCAAGTTTCGGGCCTGGCTTTGCCAATGCCTCCCCCTCGTGACTTTGGAAGGTTTCTTCCCCTCTCTGACCCTATTTACCAACAAATGTGTGGTATGTACTTCAGTACATACCTATTGAATATTATTATATTCCCCGTCTGACAGATGAGGAGATTGAGACTCAAGGAGTAAGTCACTTGTTCAAGGTCACACAGCTCAGAGAGCAAAGCTAGGTCTGGAACCGAGGGCTACTTGATCCCCGGACCACTTTTAACCACTCTGCCATGCTGCCCTTCTGTGACCAATTAGTGATGTCTGCTATAGGCATCAGCCTGGTGGAGGGAGGCATGGATCTGCTCTGCTGGCCAAGCCTGCAGTAGAAACTTCTTAGGCTGGGCGTGGTGGCTCACACCTGTAATCCCAGCACTTTGGGAGGCTGAGGCAGGTGGATAACCTGAGGTCAGGAGTTTGAGACCAGCCTGGCCAACATGATGAAACCCCGTCTCTACTAAAAATACAAAGATTAGCCAGGTGTGGTTGTGGGTGCCTGTAATCCCAGCTACTCAGGAGGCTGAGGCAGGAGACTTGAACCCGGGAGGTGGAGGTTGCAGTGAGCTGAGATCATGCCATTGCACTCCAGCCTGGGCAACAAGAGCTTAACTCTGTCTCCAAAAAAAAAAAAAAAAAAAGAAAAAGAAACTTAACCATTTCCTGTGGTGCTCAGCTCCTGGCCTGTTGTCTGAATGCCGCCTGCATGGCACTGGTGGATGCAGGTGTGCCCATGCGGGCTCTCTTCTGTGGGGTCACCTGTGCCCTGGACTCTGATGGGACCCTTGTGCTGGATCCTACATCCAAGCAAGAAAAGGTAGGTGTGAAGACCAGGGTGGCTGAAGGGCAGAGGCCAGACAGCTCCCTGTCCCTTCCTCCAGGCCTCGCTTCTCTACAGACAGTTGGCTCATGCCACCTCAATCCCACTTAGCAAGGGCTGCTCTAATCATCATGGTTCATTTAGCAGCAAGTGCTAGAAACCCAGCTCAAACTTGCTTAATTAGAAAGGAAATGTGGGGCCGGGAGCGGTGGCTCACAACCTGTAATCCCAGCACTTTGGGAGGCTGAGGTGGGTGGATCACCTGAGGTCGGGAGTTCCAGATCAGTCTGACCAACATGGAGAAACCCCGTCTCTACTAAAAATACAAAACTAGCCAGGTGTGGTGGCGCACGCCTGTAATCCCAGCTACTCAGGAGGCTGAGGCAGGAGAATCGCTTGAACCTGGGAGGCAGAGGTTGTGGTGAGCCGAGATCACGCCATTGCACTCCAGCCTGGGCAACAAGAGTGAAACTCCATCTCAAAAAATATAAATAAATAAACTAGAAAGGAAATGTATGGCCAGGTGTGGTGGCTCACACCTGTAATGCCAGCACTTTGGGAGTCTGAGGCAGGCAGATCACCTGAGGCTGGGAGTTTGAGACCAGCCTGGCCAACATGGCAAAACGCTGTCTCTACTGAAAATACAAAGGTTAGCTAGGCATGGTGGCGCACATCTGTAATCCCAGCTACTTGGGAGGCTGAGGCAGGAGAATCACTTAAACCCGGGGGGTGGAGGTTACAGTGAGCTGAGACCGCACCACTTCACTCCAGCCTGGGTGAAAGAGTGAAACTCTATCTCAAAAAAATAAAATAAAAACCAGGACTTTAAACACCATCAGGATGTCCTTTCTTCACTTCTCGTCCCTGCCTTTCTCTGCACATCAGCTTCATTCTCTCTGGCCAGCATCTTTCCTGAGGCTGGGACTGACCCCTTAAGCTCCATTTCCATCCTAAGAGGCTCAAAAGCAAACAAGAGAAGAGAGCTTTCCTCGTCAGCTCAGGTGCAGTGTCCTAAGCTCAGGTTATTCTGAGTTTTCTGCCCAGTGCTATAATGGTCCCCTCCAGTCAAGAAGATGGAAACCACTTGGAGGGTTTCGGATGGAGGGAGTTAAATGCAGGGACTTTGTAACAACAGTATTGGAGGAGCTAGAGGAGGAAAAAGGAAGCAGGAGTGACACCCAGAGATGAGAAACCCCTCCCAGACCTGGGCTGAACCTGTGAGCCAGCTCCTGTTCTGTCGTGTTGGAGACATTATCTCAATTGGTTCTGGATGCACATAGCATGTCCTGCTTCTGCCCTGGCCACTGAGGTCCAGAACCCACCCCACCTCCATGGCTGTCACACAGCCACAGCCATCAGCACCTGCCATTGTCCGTGAGGACCAGGGTGCTGCTTTTCTTCCATTCTCCCACCTCATTACTGCTGGAATCTAGCTGGTAAGGCAGTCTGGGAAATACAGCTTGCTGGCTTCCAGCCCCTGTGGGACAGAGCATGGACGGGTGACTGGGAGGCCAAGAGGTACCAGATAAGTGAGTGGCACTATGGCTAGCCCCTTGGGGCAGGAATACTGAGCTTGGAAGCCCCTGTCAGAACCGCGTGGTTGGAATAAGGGGCATGGAGTACAGTTCTACAAAGGAAAGGCAGAGGGCTATACCCGGGGAAGTAGGGAAGGGGTGGCGTAGACAAAAAATGGCTGCGCTTGATGCTTGATAGGTGAGTGCCTGGCTATGGAAAGGGAGAGGCCTGGAGGCCAAGGGCCCGGAGTCCTCTCAGTGGGACTGGCTGCAAGTGTGTGGTGGGAAGGGGAGCGTTGAGACAGGGTCTCACTGTCACCCATGCTGGAGTGTAGTACGATCACAGCTCACTGCAGCTTCAAACTCCTGGGCTCAAGCAGTCCTCCCACCTCTGCCTCCTGAGTAGCTGGGAACTCAGACATGCACCCCCACACCCAGCTACTTTTTTTTTAGAGAGAGATGGGGTCTCCCTCTGTTGCCCAGACTGGTCTTGAATTTCTGGCCTCAAGCAGTGCCCTGCCTTGGCCTCCCAAAGTGGTGAGATTACGGTCATGAGCCACTGTGCCTGGCCAAAGGACTGGCTGAGATTTTATCTGAGGGGAAGGTCCTAGGTTCCCCACCGCCTTCTACCTTGTCCCTAGGAGGCCCGGGCAGTCCTGACCTTTGCCCTGGACAGCGTGGAACGGAAGCTGCTGATGTCCAGCACCAAGGGGCTCTACTCGGACGCTGAGGTACCAGCATGGGGATGAGGGGAAAAACCAGAGCCTTCCTTCCCACTGACATACGGTCTTGTCCCAACTCTGCCCTGGATTCTGAGAGGCTTCAGGAGAGCCTCTTACATTTCTTCTTGTAAAAAGGGAGTTTTCAAACTTTGTGGACCCAGAAACCTTTGCAGAAATGTTTAAGGGAAGCCCAATTTATAACACAGGCTAAAAGAGGATGAGCTCAGTTTGAAGTCAGAAGAGGGCATGTGATGGTCCCCCAGCTCCCAGCTCAGAGTGGTGAGCCATGGGAATTCCAGGTCTCAGGCTAAGGGACAGAGCCTGGAAACTCTTGGGCATGACTGTCTGCAAAAGCATGTCCAACCTGGACCTCATGAATCTAGGAATACATGGCAGTGAAGACTGGGAGTCTCTTGATTCCGTGGCTCTTAGATTATGTGGCCTGAAGGGGCCCGTGACTATAAAATCCCCAGACCACTCCAATTCTGTGCACTCTCCAGTTCCGTAGCTCTGCACAGCTGGGGCCTTCTCCAAGGTGTGAGGATGCCTGATAGGTCTGAGTCCTGTTGCTGTCAGAATCTGATCCTGAAGTCCTTCTCCCTCTTTTTATTTCTCCTGATCCCTAAGAAACAGCTCATGAAATGGGAAATAATCCCTCACCACCTGCCTCACTTGGGGGCAGGGGAGTGATGGGAGGTTAAGGGAGTCAGGTGGGGTCAGCAGAACCTCCTGGGTCAGCCAAGTCGTGTGTGCGTGAAGGGCTCGGCCCCCAGCACCAACCGGTCTCTCCCCCGCAGCTCCAGCAGTGCCTGGCTGCGGCCCAGGCCGCTTCGCAACACGTCTTCCGCTTCTACCGGGAATCGCTGCAGAGGCGTTACTCCAAGAGCTGAGGCAAGCTGGGGCAAGGAGCCGCTCCCATTGCCTCCACCCACTCACCCCCTACAGCCTGAAGCAAACCAGCAGCCCAGCCTTGCCTCTCTGTCCCATGGGCTCCTGTGAGCCTGCAGCTCTGTAACCAGAGGGCTCCTGTGGGGAGGCCTTGGCCTGTGACAGCCCCCAGGCCTGGGGGCACAGATCCCCCCAGCAAGGATAACATTCAAAGGAGCTCACATTTATGGAATGGATGAGTCAATAAATTAATTCACTTTAACAAATGTCTGTTGAGCACCCATCGTGTGCAGGCCCTGTTAGTGAGATCCCAGAGGAGCAGGGAGGTAAACGAATTTGTCAGATGGTAGTAAATCTACGAAAAAGTAAAAAGCAGGGAACAGGAGTTTGGGAGAGTCCCTTTATGGAGGGCAAATTCAGTACATCAGGCATCAGTGCCTTCACAGAGCAGGGTACCTCAGAGGGGACCCTGAAGGAGGAAAGGGAGTGAGCTCTTGGATAACGTGGGGAAGGAGCCCCCAGGGGCTGGGGACCAGCTTGGTGAACAGGGTGGCCAGAGCCAGCGAGCAACAGCAGGAAAGCAGATGGGGCTGGGGGGAACGGGCAAGCATGCAGGTGAGGCCTTGTAGGCCATGGGGAGGAATCTCTGAACGCCCACCCACCAACCCTGTGAGATGGGGCTGTTGTTATAGTCCCTGTCTTGTTTTGTTTTCCTATTTTTGTTTTGTTTTGTTTTGAGACAGAATCTCGCTCTGTTGCCCAGGCTGGAGTGCAGTGGGGTGATCTCGGCTCACTGCAAGCTCCGCCTCCCGGGTTCAAGTCATTCTCCTGCCTCAGCCTCCTGAGTGGCTGGGACTACGGGTGCATGCCACCACGCCCAGCTAATTTTTGTATTTTTAGTAGAGATGGGGTTTCTCCATGTTGGTCAGGCTGGTCTCTAACTCCTGACCTCAGGTGATCCGCCCACCTCTGCCTCCCAAAGTGCTGGGATTACAGGCGTGAGCCACTGCACCTGGCCTAATTTTTATATTTTTAGTAGAGACGCGGTTTCACCATGTTAGCCAGGCTGGTCTCGAAATCCTGACCTCAGGTGATTCGCCTGCCTTGGCCACCCAAAGTGCTGGAATTCCAGACTTGAGCCACTGTGCCCAGCCTAATTTTTGTATTTTTAGTAGAGATGGGGCAAAACCCCACCTGGAGTTGGAGGCAGACCCATCCAAACCAAATGGCCTGCGATAGGGAAAGGGATACATCCTTAAGGAAACATGGAGGTGTTGGCACCTGGACAGGGAAAACACATCTACCACAGGCACTTAGCAGAGGCACATAGGAAGTGCTCACTGAGCACACTAAGAGGGGCTAGATATTATCAAGCAATAAAGGCCAGGCTCGGTGGCTCACGCCTGTAATCCCAGCACTTTGGGAGGCTGAGGTGGGTGGATCACCTGAGGTCAGGAGTTCGAGACTAACCTGACCAACATGGTGAAAACCCGTCTCTACTAAAAATACAAAAATCAGCCAGGCGCGGTGCTGTGCACCTGAAATCCCAGCTACTTAGGACGCCGAGGCAGGAGAATCTCTTGAACCCGGACGGCGGAGGCTGCAGTGAGTTGAGATCGCGCCATTGCACTCCAGCCTGGCGACAGAGCAAGACTCCATCTCAAAAAAAAAAAAAAAAAAATACAAAAATTAGCCAGGCATTGTGGCACATGCCTGTGATCCCAGCTCCTTGGGAGGCTGAGGGGAGGATCACTTGAGCCTGGAAGGTCGAGGCTGCAGTGAGCCAAGATCAGGCCACTGCACTCCAGTCTGCGTGACAGAGGGAGATCCTGTCTCAAAAAAAAGAAAAGAAAAAAAAAAAGCTCAGAGGGAAACAGCAACAGCAGACAGTCATTTCCACATATGATGCATTTAATCCTCACTACAGCCTGAGGTGTGCAGAAAGTCCCATTTTGCAGAGCAGAAAAAGTGAGAAGTCACCTGGGCCAAGCTTACATAGCTAACAAGTAGGGGAGTAAGGACTTGGAACTCAGCTCTCTCCAGTTCTCTGCTAACCACCAATATTGGGATGAAACATCCTCCTGTTTAGAAACCGCTAGGCATGGTCGCTCATGCCTGTAATCTCAGCTCTTTGGGAGGCCGAGGCGGGAAGATCAGTTGAGCCCAGGAGTTTCAGACCAGCCTGGGCAATATAGCGATACCTTGTCTTTACAAAAAAAATTTTTTAATTGGCTGGGTGTGGTGGCAGGTGCCCATAGTCCTGGCTACTTGGGAGGCTCCTGGGCTTAATCAGGACGATTGCTTGAGCCCAGGAGTTCAAGGCTACAGAAAGCCATAGTTGTGCCACAGCACTCCAGCCTGGGCAACAGGGAGACCATCTCTCAAAAAAAAAAAAAAAAAAAAAATCCTCTTCCCCCTTTTCCAGCTCAGGTCTTAGGGAGCAAGCACCACAGCCCATCACCCTGACCAGGCAGTCCCCTGTTGGTCTCAAGCACCCCCACCCCCTTCCATCCTCCCACACACGCGAACAGACTCTGGTTTGGCTGCAAGGGTGTCTGGTGTTTAATCTCACGTTGCTGCCGCCCGAAGAGCGGTGGCCAGGAAGGGGAGGGGTTCCAGTCCAGCTCGCTCCCGTTTCTAGATGCTCCTGCTGCCGCCGCAGCCTCATCCACCAAGATTCTCCACTCTCTGCCCACAGATTTGCTGGGCTGCCGGCCTCAGGGTTCACAGTGAGGGCTGTAGGGGCAACTAGGGCGGGTCTCGGGAGGCAAGGTAGGCGGCCAGGGTCACCAGGGCAGCCGCATACGTGCACACGCCCAGCCCGACGGCGAGGACCCCCAGCAGGAAGGCACGGCGGGAGGCGGCCCCTGCCCCTTGGATGTCCCCCTTGGCCCAAGCCTTGTTGGTCTGTAGAGGCAGTGGGCAGCAGTGACCCAGGCATCCCCTCAGTCCCAGACCCTTCCCCGGTCCCTCCCCCACCCAACATACCCATTCATTCATTCATGCATGTATTCCAAAAGCAGATACGTAGCACCTACTATAGGTCAGGCACTGGGGATGCTGAGTGATTAATAAAAACATTAAAATGGTAAAAAAATAATAAAATAAAATTAAAAAAACATTAAAATGGTATATGCCACTATTCTAACTCATTTGATTCTCACATTGACCCAGAGGTAGCAATTATTCCCACTTTACAGATGAGGAAAGTGAAGCACAGGGAAGTTAAGTGACTTGCCCAAAATCTTGCAGAGAGCTGGGCACCATGGCTCACGCCTGTAATCCCAGCACTTTGGGAGGCCAAGGTGGGAGGATCACTTGAGGTCAGGAGTTCGAGACCAGTGTGGCCAACGTGGTGAAACCCCGTCTTTACTAAAAATTCAAAAATTAGCCGGGCATGGTAGTGCGCGCCTGTAATCCCAGCTACTCAGGAGGCTGAGGCAGGAGAATCACTTGAACCTAAGAGGTGGAGGTTGCAGTGAGCCGAGATTGTACCACTGCACTCCAGCCTGGGCAACAAAGTGAGACTCAAAAAAAAATCTTGCAGAGAGTGGCAGACTCGGGATTTGAGTTCAGGTTCTTAACTAACACTCTGGGCTGCCTTCCACCTTCCCACCTCAGGTATATGGCTCTTTGTTTTTGTGGTGCATTTTTCTCTTTTATGCCCAGTCCCCTCCAAGTCCCACACACAGACTGACCTTCTGGGCTAGACAGAAGGCAGCGATGCCCACGGGCCAGAAACAACACAGCATGGAGAAGACAGCCAAGCCGAGGTGGTCGTGGGGTAGAAATGGTGAAAGACGGCTGCCGCCATCCCAGTCCGAGTCACTGTCGCTGGATGACATGTCCTATGGGCAGGAAAGTGCCCAGGTGGGCATCTCCATCCACCTTTCCTGCCCCATTGCTCTGTTCTCCATAGCCCTCAAAGGCCTATACCTGCCCCCAGGGCTTCCCCAGAGATACAAAGAGAAAAAAATGTTCAGAGATGGGCTTTCGGTGTTTGTTTGAGACAGAGTTTCGCTTTGTCACCCAGGCTGGAGTACAATGGCACAGTCTCGGCTCACTGCCTCCCGAGTTCAAATGATTCTCCTGCCTCAGCTTCCTGAGTAGCTGGGATTACAGGCACACGCCATCACACCTGGCTAATTTTGTATTTTTAGTAGAGACGGGGTTTCACCATGTTGGCCAGGATGGTCTTGAACTCCTGACCTCAGGTGATCCACCCGTCTCAGCCTCCCAAAGTGCTGGGATTACAGGCATGAGCCACCACGCCTGGCCAGAGATGGGCTTTTGACATTTGTATCCTGGAGCCCTTTGAAGGGAAGCTGTGGACCAGGTCTCCAGAGAAGAGCCCCACCCACACCCAGAGCTTTCAGTTCATTTTCAAGGGGTTCACGGATCCAATCATGGACGCTACAATTGCTTACAATCTCTGAGTGAAAAGCCCCTGAATGGCCAGGTGTGGTGGCTCACGCCTGTAATCCCAGCACTTTGGGAGACTGAGGTGGGTGGATCACCTGAGGTCGGGAGTTGGAGACCAGCCTGGCCAACATGGTGAAACCTCATCTCTACTAAAAATACAAAAATTAGCCGGGCATGGTGGCGTGCCCCTGTAATCCTAGCTACTCAGGAGGCTGAGGCAGGAGAATCACTTGAACCCAGGAGGTGGAGATTGCAGTGAGCTGAGATCAAGCCACAGCACTCCAGCCTGGGCAACAGAGTGAGACTCCATCTCAAAAAAAGAAAAGCCCCTGAACAGGGACAAATGCCACTGAAACAAGGAACCTGCAAAAAGATGGAGATTATTGGCCGGGCACAGTGGCTCACACCTGTCATCCCAACACTTAGGGAGGCCAAGGCAGGAGGATCATTTGAAGCCAGGAGTTTGAGACCAGCCTGGGCAATATAGTAAGACCCCATCTCTATAAAAAGAAATGTAAAATTAGCTAGGCCTGGGCCGGGCGCAGTGGCTCACGCCTGTAATCCCAGCACTTTGGGAGGCCAAGGTGGGCAGATCATGAGGTCAGGAGATCGAGACCATCCTGGCTAACACGGTGAAACCCGGTCTCTACTAAAAATACAAAAACAAAATTAGCCGGGTGTGGTGGCATGCACCTGTAGTCCCAGCTACTCGGGAGGCTGAGGCGGAAGAATGGCATGAACCCCAGAGGCAGAGCTTGCAGTGAGCCAAGATCACGCTAATGCCCTCCAGCCTGGGCGACAGAGTGAGACTCCATCTCAAAAAAAAAAAAAAAAAAAAAAAAAAAAATTAGCTAGGCATGGTGTCTTGTGCCTGTAGTCTCAGCTGCTTTGGGAGGCTGAGGCAAGAGGATGGCTTGAGCCCAGAAGTTTGAGACTCCACTGAGCTATGATCACATGTCTGCCCTCCAGCCTGAGCAATGGAGCAAGAAGACCCTGTCACTAATAAATAAATAAATAAAAGATGGAGATTATAAAATGCTCCAGTGGCCTAAATGATTAGGGCAAACCTGCCTGCTGAAAACTGTAGAGTCTAGATTTTTAAACTTTTTTTTTTTTTTTTGAGATAGAATCTCGCTCTGTTGCCCAGGCTGGAGGGCAGTGGCTCAATCTCGGCTCACTGCAACCTCCATCTCCCAAGTTCAAGCAATTCTCCTGCCTCAGCTTCCCAAGAGCTGGGATTACAGGCACCCGTTACCACAGCCGGCTAATTTTTTTTTTTTTTTTTTTTTTTTTTTTTTTTTGAGACAGAGTTTCACTCTGTTGCCCAGGCTGGAGTGCAATGGCGTGATCTCGGCTCACTGCAACCTCCGCCTCCCAGGTTTAAGTGATTCTCCTGCCTCAGCCTCCCGAATAGCCAGGATTACAGGTGTGCACCACCACACCTGGCTAATTTTTGTATTTTTTCTTTAGTAGAGACTGGGTTTCACCTCCAGGCTGGTCTCGAACTCCTGACCTCGTGATCCACCCACTTCAGCCTCCCAAAGTGCTGGGATTACAGGCGTGAGCCACCGCGCCTGGCCTAATTTTTGTATTTTTAGTAGAGATGGGCTTTCCCTACATTGGTCAGGCTGGTCTTGAACTCCTGACCTCAAGCAATTCACTTGTCTTGGCCTTCCAAAGCGCTGGGATTACAGGCATGAGCCACGGCGCCCGGCCCCACATGCTTTTCTTACCATGTGACTTTGATATCCTTCCCATCAAGGGATGAGTTCTGTGTCCCCTCCCCTTGAATTTGAGCAGGCTCATGACTCACTCATAATTAATAGAATGTGGTGGAAGTCATGTTACGTGACTTCCAAAGCGAAATCAGAAAAGATGAGGCAGCTTCTGCTTTGCTGCAACATTCATGCTGTAGGCTGGAGGTACATAAGCTGCCTGACTGCCCTGAAGCCGTTATGCTGTAAGGAATCCCAAAGCAGCTCACATGGAGAGACCACATATAGAAGCCCTAAGACTTGGCTGGGCACGGTGGCTCACGCCTATAATCCAGCATTTTGGGAGGCTGAAGTGGGTGGATCACCTGAGGTCAGGAGTTTGAGATCAACCTGAGCAACATAGTGAAACCCCGTCTCTACTAAAATTACAAAATTAGCTGGGCATGGTGACACATGCCTGTAATCCCAGCTACTCGGGAGGCTGAGGCAGGGGAATTCGCTTGAACTCAGGAGGCGGAGGTTGCAGTGAGCTGAGATTGCACCATCGTACTCCAGCCTGGGCAACAAGGGTGAAACTCCATCTCAACAACAAAAAAAAGGAAGCCCTAAGACACCATGAAGAGAGAGAAAAGTGCCCAGCCAGCCCCTGACTGTTCTAGTTCCACCCACCAGCTGAATGCAACCTCATGAAAGATCCAGAGGCAGAACCATGCAACTAAGTCCCAAATTCCTGACCAACAGAAACCATAAGAGTTCATCATGATTGTTGCCTGCCTGCCTGCCTGCCTTCCTTCCTTCCTTTCTTCTTTCTCCTTCCTTCCTTCCCTTCTTTCCCTCCTTCCCTCCTTCCTTTCCTTGTTTGGTTCATTCCTTCTTCCTTCCTTTCTCTTTCTCTCTTTTCTTTCCTTCCTCCCTCCCTCCCTCCATCCCTCTCTCTCTCTCTCTCTCTCTCTCCCTCTCTTCCTCTCTTTCTCTTTCTTTCTTTCTGTCTGTCTTTCTCTGTTGTCCAGGCTGGAGTAAGGTGGTATGATCATAGCTCATTGCAGCCTGGGCTCGAGCGATCCTCCCACCTCGGCCTCCCGAGTAGCTGGGACTACAGGAACACGCCACCACACCTGGCTAATTTTTTTTTTTAAGACGGGGTCTTTCTAATTTTTGGAGGACAAAATGAAAAATTAAATAAAAATAAAGATGGAGTCTCACTATGTTGCCCAGGCTAGCCTAGAACTCCTGGGCCCAAGCAGTCCTCCAGCCTCACCTTCCCAAAGTGCTGGGATTACCAGTGTGAGCCACTGTGCCTGGCCTCGAATGAGAAATTATAAAAAGTGACAGTAACTTAAAAAAAAAAAAAAAAAAGGAAGGCTGGGCATGGTGGCTCACACCTTTAATCCCAGCATTTTGGGAGGCCAAGGCAGGCAGATTGCTTGAGCTCAGGAGTTTGAGACCAGCCTGGGCAACGTGGCAAAACCTCTTCTCTACAAAAAACACCAAAAAATTAGCCAGGCATGGTGGCACATGCCTGTGGTCCCAGCTACTCAGGAGGCTGAGGTAGGAGGATTGCTTAAGCCCGGGTGGTCAAGGTTGCAGTAAACTATGATCGCTCCCACTGCACTCCAGCCTGGGCAACAGAGCGAGACCCTGTCTCTCTCTCTCTCTCACACACACACACACACACACACACGAGGGAGAGAGCAGGGTGGACAAAAGCCAGAGGTGCATGCACTCTGAAGACACCAACCAGCGGAGTCAGAGATCAGAGGGAAGACAGAGCCAAAAGCCAGACAACAAAGATGAGAGGCGAATCTGGAGAGAAAAAGGTAAAGAAACCAGGAGAGACATAAAACAAGAAGAACTGTAACTGGAAATCGCAGAAGCCCACACACAGCTGGGAAGTGTGAGACTCCAGGCCTAAGGCAGATCGGCACAGCTGTCAGCCTGCCAGATGCTGGCCGTAGCGGGGCTCACCCCAGCCCCCTCCCGTGCCTTCCACTAAGGCCTGCTCTTCCTACCTCAACATCAGGGGGCCTTGGTTCCCCTAGGCCAGCGCTCACGGAGGGAAGAGGCGGTGACAGGAACTGCAAACCCCTCAGGGACTCAGCAAAGGCTATCTCTCTTAAGGGGGACGCCAGCTCATGCCTGCCAGGCTTCTGGGCAGGGGTCTCACATTCTGTGCCCTCCAGCAGAGGTTGTTGAAGCTCACGAAGACTAGGGCTGTCCATGGCTTTGGGGGAAACTCCAGGAGGGGTTTCCTAGGGGTAGGGGGAAGAAAAAGACAAGTTGTCAAAGTCTTACTTCACTCAACCTCTGAGCCCTTGCTTTAGAGAGACTCAGGCAGAGACTAGTTAGTGCAGTGGTCCTCAGACCTATTTTACAGATAGGGAAGCTGAGGCCCAGAGAGAAAAAAAGATTGGCCTCAGGTTACAAAGAGAACTCGGGGGTCTGGACATTCAATTTTGGGCATTTCTCTCTCTCTTTTTTTTTTTTCTGAGACAAAGTCTCGATCTGTTGCCCAGGCAGATCCACCACTGCAGATCCGCTAGAGTGCAGTGGTGTGATCTCAGCTCACTGCAGCCTCCACCTCCTAGGTTCAAACCATTCTGCCTCAGCCTCCCGAATAGCTGGGATTACAGGTGCCCGCCACCATGCCCGGCTAATTTTTTTTTTTTTTTTTTTTTTGGTATTTTTAGTAAAGATAGGGTTTCACTGTGTTAACCAGGCTGGTCTCGAACTCCTGACCTTAGGGGATCCACCAGCCTTGGCCTCCCAAAGTGCTGGGATTACAGGCATGAGCCACCGCACCCGACCAAATTCTGGGCATTTCTCTCAGGCAAAAGCCACATACCCATCACACTTACCCCAGTAAGTTGCAGCACCTGTTGCACCATGCCTTACACACTTACCTGCCCCATGAACACCCCCAATATCCATCCCAGGTTCATACCCCGTGACAACCTATCCAGGCCCATGCACCCCTCCCAGTCACACACACACCCATCCCCTACCCCCAGTGCTGCCTGGAACTTCACTCTAGTCTACATTCCCCAACCTCTGTCTCCTAGACCTGCCCCCTGAAGTCCCCTGCCACACAGCCCCATCCTCCACCTCCACACATTCATCTCCCAAAGGACTCCTTCTATATTTGCCGCAAAACACCAGCTCCCAGAAAACACCCCTTTCAGGCCCCCAACCTTCTTACACATTTATGTCAATTGACTCCATGCACAACCCTACTCCCCACTGCATCACAAACCACAGACACCTGTGCACACACACACACATGCGCCCCGGCACTCTCTCCTATTCTCATGACCTCTGGCATGCCTGCCCCACTCATCAGGCCCAGGCACCCCTGCCCTACTCCACCCACACACCCATGACTCCACACAACTCCCACACACGCACCAGCTCTCCAGAATCCTTTGCACACCTCGCCCCATAAACACCCTCAACCCCAGCACACACATACACGTACACACGCAACAAAACCAGAAAGAACATTCTCGTCCTACGATCTCCCTGGAATGTCCCCAAGCCTCCTGCCTGCTCATTCCAAACCTTGACTGAGCCGATTTCCTCGCCAAAGCTTTGCCCTCTCATCCCCAACGCCAGGACCCATGGGAGCGACTGTGACCCCCACCCACCTACGCCCCTCACTCACCGCTCACGATCACAGGCCGGGGCTTCCTGAACCCCCGCAATGACACCCGCCCGGACCCTGCCACCGAGGATCCAAGGGGCGCGGGGACCTAGCGCTTTGCTCTACGCGGGTCTCAGCGCCCCGGGCCCGCTGCGCGCGGGGGCGGGGACAGGGCGGGGCGACGGCCTCCCAGGCTCTGTCCCTCCGCGGCGTCCGGCGAGGGGTCCCTGAAAGCCGACGTCAGCGTCCAGGAGCGGGTCCTACGACTCCCGGGGCTCTGGGAGCAGGCGGGAATCTTCGGAGAACTGCAGCCCCTTCCTCGTGAGCCCAGGCCCAAGCTCTGCCGGAGGAGGGGGCACCCCGGATTCTCCAGGGCCTTCCTGGCTTGGCCCCGCCTCCCTTCCCCTTTGCGCAATAATAGCCAATAATAATAACAGCAACAAGGACCGTGCACCCTGTTCTAAGTGCTTTGCAAATAAACTTACATACACATTTATTCCTCAGCACAACCCTAACAGGCATAATCGTTTATTGTCCTGTTTCACGCGGGAGGAAACTGGCAAGCCGAGGTTGGGTAAATTGCCTAAGGGCACATCATTGGTTCATTGAGGGCAGACTGTACCCAAGCCCTGTGTTAAACGCTTTACATTCATCATCGCATTCATTCCTCCTCTCAGCTCCGGGTTTTTGTTGTTGTTGTCGCTGCTATTTTACTGTGGTTTTTTTGTTTGTTTGTTTTGTTTTTGAGACGAAGTCTTGCTCTGTCGCCCAGGCTAGAGTGCAGTGGCGTGATCTCAGCTCACCGAAACCTCCGCTTCCCGGGTTCAAGCGATTCTCCTGCCCCAGCCTCCCGAGTAGCTGGGATTACAGGGTCAAGCCACCACACCCAGCTAATTTTTGTATTTTTAGTAGATGAGATTTCGCCATGTTGGTCAGGTTGGTCTTGAACTCCTGACCTCAGGTGATCTACCCGCCTCAGCCTCCTAAAGTGCTAGGATTACAGGCATGAGCCACCGCGCCCGGCCAGGTTTTTTTTTATTTTTTAAAAGATGGGGTCTTGCTCCGTTGCCCAGGCTAGAAGGCAGTATGTTTCTTTTCTTATCTTATTTTTTTTTTTGAGATGGAGTCTTGCTCCGTCCCCAGGCTGGAGTGCAGTGGTGTGATCTCGCCTCACTGCAACCTCCCCCTCCGGGGTTCAAGCCATTCTCCTGCCTCAGCCTCCCGAGTGGCTGGGACTACAGGCGCCCACCACCACGCCTGGCTAATTTTTGTATTTTTAGTAGAGGGACGGTTTCACCATGTTGGTCAGGCTGGTCTTGAACTCCTGACCTTGTGATCCACCCACCTTGGCCTCCCAAAGTGCTGGGATTATAGGCATGAGCCACCACGCCCGGCCAGTATGTTTCCTTTTTTTTTTTTTTTTTTTAAATCATTTTTGGCCAGGCGCAGTGGCTCTTGCCTATAATCCCAGCACTTTGGGAGGCCAAGGCGGGCAGATCACTTGAGGTCAGGAGTTTGAGACCAGCCTGGGCAACATGGTGAAATCCTGTCTCTACTAAAAGCACAAAAATTCGCTGGGCATGGTGGCAGGTTCCTATAATCCCAGCTACTTGGGAGGCTGAGGTGGGAGAATGGCTTGAACCCAGGAGGTGGAGGTTGCAGTGACCTGAGATCGTGCCACTGCATTCCAGCCTTGGTGACTGGGGTTTTGCTATGTGGCCCAGGCTGGTTTCGAACTCCTAGGCTCAAGCAGTCCTCCCTCCTCGGCCTCCCAAAGGGCTGGGATTACAGGCGTGGGCCACCGCACCTGGCCTATAGTATGCTTCATAGAAATATGAAAAGAATGAGAGCAAGGTTGAGATAGAAAGTAACAGGGCATCCCTCCTGGGTAAAACAATCCTGCCCCCTCACGCTCTCGTCTGTCCTCCCATGGGTCTCCCTGCTTCTGTCGTCTGCCAGAAACTGGCTGAGCCAAGTGCACTTGCAGACGCCATCTGTTCTCCCTGGGAGTGGGGCCGGTGCCAGCGCCAGCATCTGGACTCTTGGCAAGGAGCCCTGGAGTCCTGGAGCGAGGGAACTCCAGCCCCACAAAGGCCAGGGAATCCTCCAGTCTGGTGAGACGGAGGGCTTCTGGGAAGGGAGGCCTATATAAGGCTCCATGAAGGAGGTGGAAGCATGCAAGACGAGGAGAGTCTTGTAATCAGTCCGATGGAGATGGATGTAAATAATAATATTAATAAACACCATCAAATGTGTTCAGAGTGCTTTCTTTGCCAGGCTTTGGATAAATGTTGGATATTTGTTCTTTTTATTTTTTCTTTTTCTATTTCCTGGGCAGCACCTGAACCAAAATAGGTTCAGAGAGGCTCCCAATGTTGGACATTTGTTGTTGCAGCAATTCTAAGTACTCTACATGTTATCACATAAGAGGCAAGGAGCATTATACCAATTTTGCAGGTGAAGAAATAGGGGTTCAGAGAGGTGAAGGCATTGTCTAGAGACCACATACTCAGTGACTTAAAGAGCCTGGAAAGGGGCCGGGAACGGTGGCTCACGCCTGTAATCCCAGCACTTTGGGAGGCTGAGGCAGGTGGGTCACCTGAGGTCGGGAGTTCGAGACCAGCCTGACTAATATGGAGAAACCCCATCTCTACTAAAAATCCAAAATTAGCCAGGCGTGGTGGCGCATTCCTGTAATCCTAACTACTCGGGAGGCTGAGGCAGGAGAATCGCTTGAACCTGGAAGGTGGAGGTTGCGGTGAGCCGAGATCACGCCATTGCACTCCAGCCTGGGCAATAAGAGTGAAACTCCGTCTCAAACAAACAAACAAACAAACAAACAAAAGAGGCTGGAAAGGAAACCAGGTCTATGTGGGTCCAAATGCTGACTCATGAACATCACTGTACCATATGACAATCAGAGCATCACCCCCTACTGGGCCCCACTCCTCAGCCTTCTTTCCCTAGAAACTCCCACCCCACCTGCCTCTGCTTCCTCCTCACCCATTGGCTTAGCAAGGGCCACAAGAACACAGCCCAGGGTTACAATATGCTGGGCTTTGTACCAGCTGTTTACTGTGGCCAAGTGAGCATGCAAGTGAGCCTGTTTTTTTTTTTGAGACGGAGTCTTGCTGTCTCCCAGCTAATTTTTGTATTTTTAGTAGAGATGGGGTTTCACCGTGTTAGCCAGGATGGTCTCAATCTCTTGACCTCGTGATCTGCCCGCCTCAGCCTCCCAAAGTGCTGGGATTGCAGGCGTGAGCCACTGCACCCGGCCTTAAACATACCATATATTTCTCTTGTTTGTAGTTTGAATTCTCCCACATCAGTGTTGGCACAACAAGGGCTGAGATTTGATCTCGTTTTTTCAGTACTGTGCCTCAGGGCCTAAAACATGCCTGGCACAAAGTGGGCCTTTATTACATATATGTGGGATGGGGGCATGAATTCCCACCAGCCTCCAGCCTCAGTTTTTCACCAAATCATTGAGCTCTGTGGGTCCCCTCATCCCTCTAGGCCATCCTAGAGATTAATTCACTTCCAGTTAGAGCTCTCTGGCTGCCGTTAGCCTTGTACAGTCTAAGAGGCTACACCTCTTAGTGTTTGCGATGGGTCTGGAATATTAAACATGAGATTCCAGCTGGGCACGGTGGCTCAAGCCTGTAATCCCAGCACTTTGGGAGGCCAAGGTGGGAGGATTACTTGAGCCCAAAAGTTCAAGACCAGCCAGGGTAACAAAGTGAGATTTTGTCTCTACAAAAAATAAACAAAATCAGCTGGGTGTGGTGATGCATGCCTGTGGTCCAAGCTACTCGAGAAACTGAGATAGGAGGATTGGTTGAGCCCAGGAGGTGGAGGCTGCAGTGAGCCATGATTGTGCCACTGCAGTCCAGCCTGGGCAACAAAGTGAAACCCAGTCTCAAAAATAAAAACAAAAACAGCCGGGCGCGGTGGCTCACGCTTGTAATCCCAGCACTTTGGGAGGCCGAGGCGGGCGGATCACGAGGTCAGGAGATCGAGACCACGGTGAAACCCCGTCTCTACTAAAAAAAAAAATACAAAAAATTAGCCGGGCGTGGTGGCGGGCGCCTGTAGTCCCAGCTACTCGGAGAGGCTGAGGCAGGAGAATGGCGTGAACCCGGGAGGCGGAGCTTGCAGTGAGCCGAGATTGTGCCACTGCACTCCAGCCTGGGCGACAGAGCAAGACTCCGTCTCAAAAAAAAAAAAAATAAAAAATAAAAAAATAAAAAAATAAAAAAATAAAAAAATAAAAACAAAAACAAAAACAAAACATCACAAGATCCCAGCAAGGATTGTCAACAGAGACTGAAACTATTAAGTTATTGGGTGAAAATTTGATTTGATAAAGAACAGGATATTTATTTAGTCTCAAGGTATCTTCCCCTAGATTACTTATTATAACGAAAAAAATATTAATGGAGAAAACTGGAAAACATCACATTAACCAGATGATACAAGTTAATATCACCATTAACAGGACAAATTGACCTTAGTTGCCTCTGATGTGAAGCAAAGAGGGAGATACATATCATTTCTTTGGTTTTCCTGCCAAAATGCATAACTTAATCTAATAATAAGAAACATGAGACAAAGCCAAAATGAGGGACACTCTACAAAGGAGGTGGCCTATAACCTTCAAAACATCAATGTTATGAAAAAATAAATAATAATAATAACAATAAAATAAAGTGCTGGCCAGGTACAGTGGCTCATGCCTGTAATCCCAGCACTCTGAGAGGCCGAAGCAGGAGGATTGCCTGAGCCCAGGAGTTCCAGGCCAGCCTGGGCAACATAGTAAGACCCCATCTCTCCAAAACTTTTTTTTTTTTTTAAGGAAGTCTCACTCTGTTGCCCCGACTGGAGTACAGTGGCACGATGTCAGCTCACTGCAAATTCTGCCTCCCAGGTTCAAGTGATTCTCCTGCCTCAGCCTCCAAGTAGCTGGGATTACAGGCACGCACAACCACGCCCAGCTAATTTTTGTATTTTTAGTAGACACAGGTTTTCACCATGTTGCCCAGGTTGGTCTTGAACTCCTAGCCTCAAGTGATCTCCACCTCCGCCCCCTACTGCCTCAGCCTCCCAAAGTGCTGTGATTACAGGCGGGAGCCACTGAGACCACCTTGTCTCTCCAAAACTTAAAAAAAAAAAATTAGTCGAGCATGGTGGCACACACCTGTAGTCGTAGCTACTCGGGAGGCTGAGGTGGGAGGATCACTTGAGTCCAGGAGTGGCTATGATAGCCACTGCACTACAGTCTGAGTGACAGAGCAAGACTCCAAGTCAAAAAAAGGGGGGTCAGGAAGGAAAAAATCCTGTTGCATGCTACGACCTGGATGACCCTTGACGACATTATGCTAAGTGAAATAATCCTGTCATAAGAGGACAAATACTGTAGGATTCCACTTACATGACGTACTTCGAGTAGTCACATTCGCAGAGATAGAAAATAGGACAGTGGCCGGGTGCAGTGGCTCATACGTGTAATCTCAGCACTTGGGAGGCTGAGGCGGGCCGATCACGAGGTCAAGAGATCGAGATCATCCTGGCCAACATGGTGAAACCCCAGCTGTACTAAAAATACAAAAATTAGCTGGACTTGGTGGTGTGCGCCTGTAGTCCCAGCTACTCGGGAGGCTGAGGCAGGAGAATCACTGGAACCAGGGAGGTGGAGGTTGCAGTGAGCCAAGATTGTGCCACTGCACTCCAGCTTGGAGACAGAGCAATAGAAAAAAGAGAGAAAGAAAAGAAAGAAAGAAAGAAAGGAAGGAAGGAAGGAAGGAAGGAAGGAAGGAAGGAAGGAAGGAAGGAAAGAAAGAAAGACGGAAGGAAGGAAGGAAGGAAGGAAGGAAGGAAGGAAGGAAGGAAAGAAAGAAAGACGGAAGGAAGGAAGGAAAGAAAGAAAAGAAGGAAGGAAGGAAGGAGAGAAAGAGAAAAAGGGAGAAAGAGAGAACGAGAGAGAGAGAGAGAGAGAGAGGAGGGAGGGCGGGAGGGATGGAGGGCAGGAGGGCGGAAGGGAGGAAGGAAGGAAGGAAAGAAAGAAAGGAAGGAAGGGAGGATAGTGGGCCAGGCGTGGTGGTTCACACCTGTAATCCCCACACTTTGGGAGGCTAAGGCCTGTGGATCACCTGAGGTCAGGAGTTCAAAATCAGCCTGGCCAACATGGCAAAACTCCGTCTCTACTAAAAATACAAAAGTCAGCCGGGCATGGTGGTGCATGCCTGTAATCCCAGCTACTCGGGAGGCTGAGGCATAAGAATCGCTTGAATCCGGGAGGCAGAGGTTGTGGTGAGCTGAGATCTCACCACAACACTCCAGCCTGGGTGACAGAGCAAGATCCTGTCTCAAAAAAAATAAAAAACAGGCCAGGCACGGTAGCTCACGCCTGTAATCCCAGCACTGTAGGAGGCCAAGGCAGGCCAATCACCTGAGGTCAGGAGTTCGAGTACATCCTGGCCAACATGGTGAAACCCTGTCTCTACTAAAAATACAAAAATTAGCCAGGCGTGGTGACACATGCCTGTAATCCCAGCCACTTGGGAGGCTGAGGCAGGAGAATCGCTTGAAGCCAGGAGGCAGAGGTTACAGTGAACAGAGATCACGTTGCTACACTACGGCCTGGGCAACAGAATGAGACTTCGTCTCAAAAAAATAAATAGGCGGCCGGGCACAGTGACTCACATTTGTAATCCCAGCACTTTGGGAGGCCGAGGCAGGTGGATCACGAGGTCAGGAGTTCGAGACCAGCCTGGCCAATATGGTGAAACCCTGTCTCTACTAAAAATACAAAAATTAGCTGGGTGAGGTGGCACGCGCCTGTAGTCCCAGCTGCTCAGGAGGCTGAAGCAGGAGAATTGGTTAAACGCGGAAGGCAGAGGTTGCAGTGAGCTGACACGGTGCCATTGCACTCCAGCCTGGGCAACAGAGCAAGACTATGTCTCAAAAAATAATAATAATAATAAATAAATAAAATAAAAATAAATAAATGAGTAGGTGGGGCACGGTGGCTCACACCTATAATCCTAGCACTTTGGGAGGCCGAAGCAGGCGGATCACCTGAGGTCAGGAGTTCGAGACCAGTCTGACCAACATGGAGAAACCCCGCCTCTACTAAAAATACAAAATTAGCCGGGCGTGGTGGTGCAGGCCTGTAATACCAGTTACTCGGGAGGCTGAGGTGGGAGAATCGCTTGAACCTGGGAGGCAGAGGTTGCGGTGAGCCGAGATCACGCCATTGCACTCTAGCATGGGCAGCAAGAGTGAAACTCTGTCTCAAAAAATAAAGAAATAAAGAAATAAAGTAAAATAAATAAACTGAAAGAAAATAGGATGGTGAGTACCAGGAGCTGCAGAAGAGGGGGGAATAGGGGACTTGTTTTGTTTCAAAAATGTGTTTAGTTTGCAAAAATTTTAGTTTTGCAAGATGAAAATGGTTGTGGAGATTGGCTGCACGACAATGTAAATGTACTTAACACTATTGAACAAGACGGTTTTAAACAGTCAACATGGTACATGTGTATTTTACCACAACTAAAAGGCTTATTTATTTATTTTTATTTATTTATTTTGAGACAGAGTCTCGCTCTGTCACCCAGGCTGGAGTGCAATGGTGCAATCTCGGCTCACTGCAACCTCCACCTCCTGGGTTCAAGTGATTCTCGTGCCTCAGCCTCCCGAGTAGCTGGGACTACGGGCACTCGCCACCACGTTCGGCTGATTTTTTTTTTTGTAGTTTTAGTAGGGACGGGGTTTCACCATGTTGGCCAGGCTTGTCTCGAACTCCTGACCTCAAGTGATCCTCCTGCCTCGGCCTCCCAAAGTGCTGGGAATCCAGGCATGAGCCACCGCACCCGGCCTTTTTTTTTTTTTTTTTTTAAGAGGTACAGTCTTACTTTGTTGCCCAGGCTTGCAGGGTGCCATATAGCTCACTGCAGCCTGGACTTCCTACACTCGAGGCATCCTCCCGCTTCAGCCTCCAAAGTAGCCGGGATGGCCAGGCGCGGCCATACATGGCAAAACCCCATCTCTACTAAAACTACAAAAATTAGCTGGGTGTGGCGGCAGGTGCCTTCAATCCCAGCTACTTGGGAGGCTGAGGCAGGAGAATCACTTGAACCCAGGAGGCAGAGGTTGTGGTGAGGAGAGATGGCACCATTGCACTCCAGCCTGGGCAACAAGAGCGAAACTGTCTCAAAACAACAACAACAACAACAACAACAACAAAAAGTAGCCGGGACCGCCGGCTGTGCCATACTTGGCTTAAAAGCATTTTGTTTTTGAGATAGGGTCTCAGTTGCCCAAGCTGGAGTGCAGTGGTACAATCGCAGCTCACTGTAGCC
The DNA here is from genome assembly GCF_028878055.3 of Symphalangus syndactylus. Lineage (NCBI taxonomy): Eukaryota > Metazoa > Chordata > Mammalia > Primates > Hylobatidae > Symphalangus > Symphalangus syndactylus. Next base: position 20,949,687 of record NC_072439.2, read on the forward strand.
TCCAACTCTCAGCCTAAGCGATCCTCCCTCCTCCGCCACCAGAGTAGCTGGGACTACAGGGGCATGCCACCACACCCAGCTAATTTTTTGTATTTTTTTGTAGTGATGGGGTTTCGTCATGTTGTCCAGGCTGCTCTCAGACTCCTGGATTGAAGCAATCTGCCCGCCTCGGCCTCACAAAGTGCTGGAATTACAGGTGTGAGCCACTGTGCCCAGCCCCATATTCTATTGGTTAGAAGCAAATTACAAAAACTAGCCACACTGAAGGGAAGGAGAATTAGGCTCCACCTACTGAAAGGTGGCTGCCCAAGCATTTGGGGATATATTTTAAAACAGCTTCAGGCCGGGCACAGTGGCTCACACCTGTAATCCCAGCACTTTGGGAGGCTGAGGCAGGTGGATCACTTGAAGTCAGGAGTTCAAGACCAGCCTGGCCAACATGGTGAAACCCCGTCTCTACTAAAAATACAAAAATTACCCGGGTGTGGTGGCACATGCCTGTAATCCCAGCTACTTGGGAGGCTGAGGCAGGAGAATTGCTTGAGCCTGGGAGGCAGAAGTTGCTGTGAGCCCTGGCCCACAGAACGAGACTCTCTCAAAAAAACCCAATAACCCCCCCCAAAAAAGGTGACAGGTTTCACTCTGTCACCCAGGCTGAAGTACCTTGGCATGATCACAACTCACTGCAGCCTCAAACTCCTGGGCTCAAGGGATCCTCCTGCCTCAGCCTCCTAAGTAGATGGGACTGCAGACATGTGTCACCACGCCTTGCTATTTTTTTTTTTTTTTTTTTTAATTTTAAGCGTTTTCGTAGAAATGAGAGTCTCATTATGTTGCCTAGTCTGGTCCAGAACTCCTGGCCTCAAGTGATCCTATTGCTTTGGCCTCTCAATGTGCTGGAATTACAGATAGGCATGAACCACCAGGCCTGGCCAACTTTCGATAATGTGGTTAGATAATTCAAACTTAAAGCTGTTGGAACTTTAAATTATTCCAAGCCTTGAGAGGAATGTTGCTATGTAGCCTGAGTCACGTAGCATGCAGTTACAACTTCTGCTTTTTCCTGTAAATGATTAAGAATGACCAAGCAGTGCCAGAGATAAGATCACCTCAGAACATTACTCCTAGGCCGGCTGTTGTGGCCTCACATCTGTAACCCCAGCACTTTGGGAGGCAGAGGTGGGAGGATCACTTGAGCCCAGGAGTTTGAGACAAGTCTGGGCAACATAGTGAGACCACGTCTCTACAGAAGAATTTATTGAAAAATTAGCTGGGCATGGTGGCACACGCCTGTAGTCCCAGCTACTGGGGAGGCTTAGGCGGGAGGCTTGAGCCTGGGAGTTCGAGGCTGCAGTGAGCTGATTGTGCCACTGCACTCCAGCCTGGGTAACACAGCAAGATCTTTTTGTTGTTGTTGTTGTTGTTTTGTTTTGTTTTTGAGACTTTGTCTCACTCTTGTCCCCCAGGCTGGAGTGCAATGGCACGATCTCAGATCACTGCAACCTCCACCTCCCGGGTTCGAGTGATTCTCCTGCCTCAGCCTCCCGAGTACCTGGGATTACAGGCACCCACCACCATGCCCAGCTAATTTTTTGTATTTTTAGTAGACACGGGGGTTTCACCATGTTGGCCAGGCTGGTCTTGAACCCCTGACCTCGTGATTCGCCCGCCTCAGCCTCCCAAAGTGCTGGGATTACAGGCGTGAGCCACCGCGCCCAGCCCCAGAGCAAGATCTTATCTCAAGAAAAAAGAAAGGAGAAAGAAAGAGAGAGTACTCCTCTTCCTCAGAGAACGTTAACGCAATCTTCCCTGCAGCACAGCAAGATGTACTAATGAAATTGTTGTAACATATGTACTGGCCTTGTAGCCTGGAATAAACTATAGTTAATCGTATTTTCTTTTCTTTTCTTTTTTTTCTTTTTTGAGAGTAGAAGTCTGGCTCTGTCGCCCAGGCTGAAGCACAGTGGCGCGATCTCAGCTCACTGCAACTGCCGCCTCCCAAGTTCAAGTGATGCTCCTGCCTCAGCTTCCCAAGTAGCTGACACCACAGGCGTGTGCCACCACACCCATCTAGTTTTGGTATTTTTAGTAGAGACGGGGTTTCACTATATGTTGGCCAGGCTGGTCTCAAACTCCTGACCTCAGAGTATCCACTCTCCTTGGCCTCCCAAAGTGCTGGGATTACGGGCATGAACCACCGAATCCGGACTCAATCATATTTTCTGAATCTCATTATTTATGGTTGACAATAATTTATTTTGTTTTATTTAACATGTATACATGGGAGCCTTCAGAATGAAGACCTCAGCCGGGAGCAGTGGCTCATGCCTGTAATCGCAGCACTTTGGGAGGCCAAGGTGGGTGGATCACCTGAGGTCAGGAGTTTGAGACCTGCCTGGCCAACATGGTGAAACCCTGTCTCTACTAAAAATACAAAAATGAGGCAGGAGGTGCCAGCCAGGTTGTGGAGAGCCTTGTCATGCATGGTAAGACTTTGGCTTTTACCCTGAGTGAAATGGGGACCACTGGAGGGGTCCTGAGCGGATGGGGCCTGACTTAGGTGTTCACAGGGTTCCAGCTGCATGTGGGGTGCAGACTAGGGGGGTTGGGAAAGGGGACCCCAGAGACAAGGTCCCTGTCATAGTCCAGGTGATGGACAAACTTGGACAGATCAAGATGCAGGGCAACAAAGAGGTGAGAAGCGGGATTTAGGGTGTATTTCAAAAGTAGAGGCAGTAAGATTTCCTGATGGACAAAATAGGGGCTTGAGAAAAGAGAAAGCAAGGCTGGTGCCACCACTAGGGACCAGGGGCCCCAAGAGCTGAAAGGTTAGAGCTGTCTACCTCACCCACACAGCATCCAGAAATAAATAAATAAATAAATATATTTTCCCCACCTCCAGCTTAAAGGACAGAAAGATCATTTAAAAGTGAAATCTCTGCCAGGTGCAGAGGCTCACTCCAGCCTGGGCAACAGAGCAAGATTCTGTCTCAAAAAAAAAAAAAAAGGTAAATAAATAAAATAAAAAAGAAATAAAAAAGAAAATACAAAAAGTAGCTGGGCCCAGGTGAGGTGGCTCATGCCTGTAATCCCAGCACTTTGGGAGGCTGAGGCAGAAGGATCACGTGAGGCCAGGAGTTCGAGACCAGCCTGACCAACATGGTGGAACTCTGTCTCTACTAAAAACACAAACATTAGCTAGGTGTAGTGGTGGGCGCCTGCAATCCCAGCTACTAAGGAGGCTGAGACAGAAGAATCGCTTGAACCTGGGAGGCAGAGGTTGCAGTGAGGAGAGATCACGCCACTGCACTCCAGCCTGGGCGACAGAGGGAGACACTGCCAAAAAAAAAAAAAAAAAAGCCCGGCCAGGCACGGTGGCTAACGCTTGTAATCCCAGCACTTTGGGAGGCTGAGGCGGGTGGATCACCTGAGGTCAGGAGTTTGAGACCAGTCTGGCCAACATGGTGAAAACCCATCTCTACTAAAAATACAAAAATTAGCTGGGTGTGGTGGTGCACGCCTGTAGTCCCAGCTACTCGGGAGGCTGAGGCGGGAGAATCGCTTGAACCCAGGAGGCAGAGATTGCAGTGAGCTGAGATCGCACCACTGCGCTCCAGCCTGGACTACAGGGCGAGACTCCATTTCAAAACAAACAAACAAAAAAACAAACAACCAAAATTATAAGGAGGGGGCAACATTTCAATAGGATAACATTTATATTAAACAATTCAATGGCATATTTCACTAGTTGATATATGCATTATTTTATTGTTTTTTATTTTTGTAGAGATGGGGTCTCGCTATATTCGAACTTCTGGCCTCAAGAGCTCTTCCCGCCTCAGCCTTCCAAAGGGCTGGGATTACAGTCATGAGCCACCGTGCCTAGCCAATGGTAGCTTTTAAATACTTGTATCTATTGGCCTGGCTGGGTGGCTCACGCCTGTAATCCCGGCAGTTTGGGAGGGCGAACTGGGAGGATAGCTAGAGCCCAGGAGGTCAAGACAAGACTGGGCAACATAGCAACATAGCAGGACTCCATCTCTTAAAAAAAAAAAAGAATTAGCCAGCCATGGTGGCACATATCTGTGATACCAGCTACATGGGAGGCTGAGGTAGGAGGATCCCTTGAACCCAGGAGTTAAGAGGCTGCAGTGAGCTGTGATCGAGCCACCGTACTCCAGTCTGGGTGACAGAGTGAGACCCTTTTAAGGAGCCTTGATGGTACCTGATGACTGGCTTGATGTGGGAAATGATGGCATCCAGGATGGCATCCAGGGAAAACATCTCTCCATTTCTTGATTGAGAAATCAATCAATCGGAAACAAGATTTTTGCAAATAAGGGAATCTCAGTTCCTCATTTCTCTTCGCTACCCCAACAGCTCCTTGCTCAGAATCAAGCAGTAACAGTGAACTTGGTAGTAGCTCCGAGAAGGAAGTTGGACTTATCCAACTTCCTTCCTTCCTTGTCCTTGAGAAACCTAGGGGAACTCTAAAACGGAAGCAGAACCCACTCCCCAATTTCTCCACTCTCTCTGAATGAGGAGTGATTTTTTTGCTTTGTTTTCCAGTTACAAGGCAGGGGATGTACATGAGGTCCTGGAAGGAATTCCCCCTTGGTCCTGGTTCAATCTCTGATTTGTGATCCCGGACCATAGAGAGCTCTTCGGTGGGGTAGGCGCAGCACGGAGCAGTTAGGGATTTGCTTTTTTGGTAAAGAGGGTATCTGTGAGAAACTGCACTCACACTTCCTCAGCCACACTCAACATGGCAGCTTCCTAGCCACGCCCAAAATGGCGGAACTCCTTGCCGTAGCTGGAGAGAAGCTATTTTCCCAAAATGGAGCAAGAGGAGGAAAATGTCCATCACAGCTTCACCCCGCCCCCTGCAGACGGATAGCACCAATTAGTGGCGCGGAGGGCGAGTACAAAGCTAGGGGAGGAGCCTGCTGTTGCCCCAGCAACAACCACGGAACCCAAGGCGAGCGCGGTGGCGGAAGCATCGCGGCTTCCATATCTCGCAGTCAGGAAGGTCCTGGGGGAAGCGCGAGCCAGGTCTGGTCGGCGCCCGCGGAGAAGAGAACCTGTCAAGCCCATGAACTAACCCCCGTTGCCGCTTTCGCCTCTCCTAACCGGTGCGCCAAGGTAGGAATGACGCATGCGCTGCGCTTAGAGGCGGGGCTAAGTCGACCTGAACTCATAACGCATGCGCCTTATGGAGCTTGCTGGGGGAGGGAAGCGGGGTGGCTGACCTGACGCGGAAGGCGGGTCTTTTGCGCTCGTGGGCCGAGCCATAGCCCCTTCGGGAGGGGCTTTCCGCCGACCTGAACCCAAAGAAGTTATTTTAGAACTCGCAGAGTTAAATGCTATTTCCCGAGACAAGGGTCTCCCCATTTTTTCCAGGCTTTCATGGGTTGGCAATTAGGATCTATGGTCAAGACCTCAGCCTCAGGGGTGTGACGAAGCTAGCTTGGAATCCTAGTACTACCCTTTACCTGCTGGGCCTCAGATTCCCCCCCCCCCCCCGTCAAATGGTCAAATGGAGATAATACACTTACCTCACAGGGTTGTGATTGTATTTTTCCCCTCCCAGGGCCATGGCTGAGGTGCACGTGATCGGGCAGATCATGGGGGCCAGCGGTTTCTCGGAAAGTAGCCTCTTCTGCAAGTGGGGCATTCACACAGGTATTCCCCCAGGCCTAGTTCATTTCCACACCAAGACCCCTAGCCTAGAGGCTGCATGCTCCTTCTTCGACCCTTTAACGCAGCCCCTTAACCTCATCTTCCATCAGTTCTCAGTACTCCAGGCCCCGCCCACACCCCCGTCCACATGAGTCTCAAGCTCCCAGCTTTTTTGTGTGTATGAGGGGTGGGGTACAGACAGGGTTTCTCTCTGTGGCCCGGGCTGGAGTAAGGTGGTGTGATCATAGCTCAGTGCAGCCTCGAACTCTCGGGCTCTAGTGATCCTCCCTCCCGCCTCAGCCTCCTGAGAAGCTGGGACTAGAGGCACGCACCACCAAGTCTGGCTAATTTTTTTTATTTTTTGTAGAGACAGGGTCTCGCTATGTTGCCCAGGCTGATCTCGAACTCCTGGGCTCAAACAATCCACCCGCTTCAGCCTCTCAAAGTGCTGGGATTAAAAATGTGAGCCGCCACGTCCCAGGAAACTAATTTTGTTCATGCCTCCCCAACTGAGGCTCTATAGTCATGGTATAGTGTAATGGTTAGGGTCATGGGCTGCAAGATCTGCATTTAAATACTAACTCCCCCACCTATTAATTGGAGACCTTTGGACTTGACCTCTTTGAGCCTCAGTTTCCTTGTCTGAAAGTGAAGCTAATAGTAGCTAAGAAGCAGCACAGGTTTGAGGTTAAGAGCACAGACTGCCTGGGTTCAAAACCAGTTATTGCTTGTTAAGGCACCCTTGGGCTGATATGTGACCTTGGGCACTTCTCTTCACCTCGACTTCCCTGTTTGTACAATGACAGTAATAGAAATATTTACCTGTTGAAGTTGTCATGAGTACTAAACGAGTATCAACAGCACTTAGAATAGGAATAGGGCTGGAATAGGAAGTGCTTATTCAGTGTTTGCCTGGCTCATACAAGACTTCGTGGGGTCTTGTTTGTAAAGCCTGGGGTATGTTGTTGCCTGGCACAGATAAATGTCCATGAAACAGATGTGGCCATTTGGCATTATCGTGTCTTCAGGCCTGAGTCCTAGTCCCTTTTTTTTTTTTTGAGACTCGTTCTGTTTCCCAGGCTGGAGTGCAGTGGTGCAATCTCGACTCACTTCAAGCTCAGCCTTCCGGGTTCACGCCATTCTCCTGCCTCAGTCTCCTGCATAGCTGGGACTACAGGCGCCCGCCACCATGCCTGGCTTTTTTTTTTTTTTTTTTGTATTTTTGGTAGAGATGGGGTTTCACTGTGTTAGCCAGGATGGTCTCGATCTCCTGACCTCGTGATCCGCCCATCTTGGCCTCCCAAAGTGCTGGGATTACAGGCGTGAGCCACTGTGCCTGGCCATTTTTTTTTTTTTTTTTTTTTTGAGACGGAGTCTCATTCTGTAGCCAAGCTAGAGTCCAGTGGCACAATCTCGGCTCACTGCAGTCTCTGCCTCCTGGGTTCAAGTGATTCTCCTGCCTCAGCCTCCTGAGTGGCTGGGACTACAGGCACCCGCCACCACACCCAGCTAATTTTTGTATTTTTAGTAGAGATGGGGTTTCACCATGTCGGCCAGGCTGGTCTCGAACTCCTGGCCTTAAGTGATCTGCCTGCCTAGGCCCCCCAAAGTGCTGGGATTACAGGTGTGAGCCACTGCCCCTGGCCCCTGGGTCCTTTTTGATTCTACAGGTAAGTGAGGTGGAAGTTGAAATTCCTAGGAAATCGGTACCCTTCAGTTGATGGATGAGAGGCAGGCTCTGGAGTCAGACTTGGTTTCCAAGTTGGACCACTCATCTTCTCTGTGACCCTGGGCAGAGGCTGTCCCCTCTTGGAGCCTCAGTTTCCTCATTTGTTCTTCATAGGGCTATTGGGAAATCTTGCTTTTAAGGAGCCTGACTCAGGGCCTGGTGCTTCCCTCACCCAGCCCAGAAGGGAGTAATGACTAACCTGATTTTTATTATTTCAGGGAATTGCTGGGGGTGTTGATCCAGCCAAGAATACTGAAGCAGTGGATGAAAGGCTTGGGCTCTGCAGTTAGAGCTGAGTCTGAATCCAGTCCCATGAGGGGACCTTGGTCTGCTATAGTCACTGCTATGTCACCAGCATGGAAAACAGTGGTTGGCACATAGCAGGTGCTGAATAAATGTTCACGAACTTACCTTCTGAGAGCCTATTTCTTTACCTGTTAAATGGGGATTATATTAGCTCCCACCTCCTAGGATCACTTATTTGTCCAAGAAACATTTATTGAGCACCTTCTGTATACCAAGAGCTGGGTTTGTGGTCTTAGAGATCCAGCAGTGTGCAAGGTCCCCGTTTTCCTGGGCCATACAGTAGGGGAGACAGAAAATAAATAAGCAGGCCAGGCACGGTGGCTCATGCCTGTAATCCCAGCACTTTGGGAGGCCAAGGCGGGCAGATCACCTGAGGTCAGGAGTTTGAGACCAGCCTGGCTAACATGGTAAAACCCCATTTCTACTAAAAATACAAAAAAAATTAGCCGGGCATGGCGGCGTGTGCCTGTAATCCCAGCTACTCGAGAGGCTGAGGCAGGAGAATCGCTTGAACCCGGGAGGCGGAGGTTGCAGTGAGCCGAGATGGTGCCATTGCACTCCAGCTTGGGCAACAAGAGCAAAAGTCTGTCTCAAAATAAAATAAAATAAATAAACAGATAAACGAGTGCAGTTGGGTGTGGTGACTCACCCCTGTAATGCCAGCACTTTGGGAGACTGGAGCAGGAGGATCACTTGAGCCCAGGAGTTTGAGACCAGCCTGGGCAACATAGTGAGACCCCTGTCTCTACAAATAAATAAAAAATTAGCAAAGCATAGTGGTATGTGCCTGTGGTCCCAACTACTTGGGAGGTTGAGGTGGGAGGATTGCTTGATCCTGGGAGGTGGAGGTTGTAGTGAGCTGTGATTGTGCCACTGCACTCCAGCCTGGGTGACAGAGGGAGATCTTGTCTCCCCCACCCCCCAAAAGAAGAAAGGAGCACCGTGATTCCAGACAGTGGTAAGTGCTAGGATGAAAAGAAATGATGTGACAGGGGCTAGTGTTTGGAGAAGAGGGTCAGGGAGAACCCCTCTGTGGAAGTGGCACTTGAGCTGGGCCCTGAAGGATGGAAACAAAAGCTAGGGATGGGGACACCCAGGAGCAGAGCTTTCTAGGCAGAGGGAACAGCCAGTGCAAAGGCCCTGAGGTGGGGAGACAGAAGTGGGACAGTGAGGCCAGAGGGTGATGAGGGAAGGGGAGAGTGATGGGAGATGAACTCAGGGAGGGAAGCAAGAGCCAGGCCACGTGGGCCATGGTGGAGAGTCTGTAAACTGGGGGGTGAGGAGGGGATTAAGAGTCCTAGAGGGTGGATTAAATGAATGGATTGCCTAAAGTGCTTAGCATAGCATCTGGGATTTAGTTAGTACTCGGTGCATTTTCTTTTTTCTTTTCTTTTTTTTCTTTTTTTTGAGATGGAATTTTGCTCTTGTTGCCGAGGCTGGAGTGCAGTGGGACCATCTTATCTCACTGCAACCTCCGCCTACTGGGTTCAAGTGATTCTCCTGCCTCAGCCTCCTGAGTAGCTGGGACTACGGGCGTGGGCCACCATGCCCAGCTAATTTTTGTATTTTTTTAGTAGAGACAGGGTTTCAGAATGTTGGCCAGGATGGTCTCGATCTCTTGACCTCGTGATCTGCCTGCCTTAGCCTCCCAAAGTGGTGGGATTACGGGCGTGAGCCACCACACCCAGCCATACTTGGTACATTTTCTTTCTTTGATTTTTTTTTTTTTTTTTTTTTTTTTGAGACAGGGGCTCACTCTGTTGCTCAGGCTGGAGTGCAGTGGCATGATCACGGCTCACTGCAGCCTCAACCTCCCTGGGCTCAGGTGATCCTCCCATGTTGACCTCCTAAGTAGCTGGGACTACAGGCATGAGCCGCCATGCCTGGCTAATTTTTATATTCTTTGCTTGGCTTGGTTTGGTTTGGGTTTTTGTTTGTTTGTTTGTCTTGTTTTTGTTTTTTTGGTTTTTTTAGACAGTCTCTCTCTGTTGCCCAGGCTGGAGTGCAGTGGTGCGATTTTGGCTCACTGCACCCTCCGCCTCCTGGGTTCAAGCGATTCTCCTGCCTTACCTTCCTGAGTAGCTGGGACTACAGGCACACACCACCACACCCGGCTAATTTTTGTTTTATTTATTTATTTATTTATTTATGTATGTATGTATTTTTGAGACGGAGCCTCACTCTGTTGCCCAGGCTGGAGTGCAGTGGCACGATCTCAGCTCGCTGCAACCTCCACCTCCTGGATTCAAGCGATTCTCCTGCCTCAGCTTTCTGAGTAGCTGGGATTATAGGCATGTGCCACCACACCTGGCTAATTTTGTGGGGGTGTGTGTGTGTTTTTAGTAGCGACAGAGTTTCACCATTTTGGCCAGGCTGGTCTCGAACCCCTGACCTCAAGTGATCCACTTGCCTCAGCTTCCCAAAGTGCTAGGATTACAGATGTGAGCCACTGCGCCCATCCTAATTTTTGTATTTTTAGTAGAGATGGGATTTCACCATGTTGGCCAGGCTGGTCTCAAACTCTTGACCTCAGGTGATCAGCCCGCCTCAGCCTCCCAAAGTGCTGGGATTACAGGCGTGAGTCACTGCGCCCGGCTTGTTTGTTCATTTTTTGAGATGGAGTCTCACTGTGTCACACCAGCTGCAGTGCAGTGGTGCAATCTCGGCTCACTGCAACTTTTCCAGCAATTCTCGTGCCTTAGCCTCCCAAGTACCTGGGATTACAGGCACCTGCCAGCACTCCAGACTAATTTTTGTATTTTTAGTAGAGACGAGGTTTTGCCATGTTGGCCAGGCTGGTCTTGAACTCCTGACCTTAGGTGATCCACCCACCTCAGCCTCCTAAAGTGCTAGGATTAGAGGTGTGAGCCACTGCGCTCAGCCTTAATTTTTATATTATTTGTAGAGATGAGGTTTTGCCATGCTGGCCAGGCTGGTCTTGAACTCCTGGACTCAAGCGATCTGCCTGCCTTGGCCTCCCAAAGTGCTGAGATTACAGGCATGAGCCACTCACTGTGTCTTTCCACTCAGTGCATTTTAGCTGTCATTATCACTCCTCAGCAGGATCGAAATTGTTACGTGTGTTTCAGGATGTGCTCCTGGAGGGTACCCTTGGCCCCATCTTAATCCTTGGACTAGGCTTGTAAATGTGGGGTGAGAATAGTAATAAAATGATATTGAAGACTTATCCCACGCTCACTATGCTCATTACCCATTCATGGATTAATGGGTTAATGGGTTAGTGGGTTATCATGGGAGAGGAACTGGTGGCTTTATAAAATGAGAGAGAGAGAGACGTGAGTGGCATGTTAGCACACTAGCCTTGGGACTCTCTGAAGAGTCCCAGCAAGAAGGCTCTTACCAGATGGGGCCCCTCCACCTTGGTCAGTCTCCCATAACTGTGAGATAGAAATTCCTTTTCTTTATCAATTACCCAGTTTTGGATATTATGTTAAGAGTAACAGAAAACAAATGAAGACAATGAGGAATGCATTATTACTCAGCTCATTTTACAGATGGGGAGACCAAGGCAGAGAAAACTAACTTGCCTAAGGTTGCAGAGGCAGGAAGAGATAGTGCCAGGATTTGAACCCAGATACTTGGTTCCAGAGTCCACGCTTCGTAACCCCTACCAGTAGATGCCCCACAGAAATAGTCCTATAGCCACAGCGGCATCCCCTTCCCGATGGCTGCCTCCCACCCCTCTATGTCCCGGCTCTCCCTGCAGGGGCAGCATGGAAGCTCCTGTCAGGTGTGCGGGAGGGCCAAACGCAAGTGGACACCCCGCAGATAGGGGACATGGCTTACTGGTCCCACCCCATCGACCTGCACTTCGCCACCAAAGGTCTTCAAGGTGGGTATCACACCTGGACCCGGGGCCAGGCTGAGGGGAGGGGGCCAGTAGCCTCTGAGGCCCCTGGGGCTGGGAACACCAAGACCTGTCCCTGCTCCCCATACCACGTAGGTCCCTTTTGCAGCCAAGTCTGGCCCTGGAGAGGCTGAGCTAAGGCCTTCCCAGGCCTGCTCAATAGGCGATCCCAAGTTTGTAGGATTAGGGCAGAGGCCAGGGTGGAGCAGGAGATGGGAAGGTGGGGGTCAGGGTGGGAGGGGAGGTGGCATTCAAATAAAGAGACAAAACGAGAGTCTCCAATAAAGAGGAAGCTGGGAGGCAGGGTCTGAGACAGGCAAGGGCTGTTTCTCCAGGAAGGGCTCCTCGGCCTGAAAGTAGAGCTGCTGCTCAAAGGGGAAATCAGTATTGGGGGAGGAGCGGCATCAGAAAGCCTTTCTGGTAGAAAATGTGGGTTCCTGGAGGTGACTTGATTCTGAGAAATTGCCTAGGTAAATGTGCCATATAGTTCACCAATATAAAGAATGTCTACCTGGTGCCTGCCCTGTGTCCAGCCTGTGTTGGGTGATGCCAGGGAGACATTGGGGATCAAGGCAGTGCCCCTTAGCCTTGTCTTCACAGGGTTCACCGTCCCATGAGGGACACACCTCTCTCCAGACAGTGGCACCTCAGAGTGGGCAGGACTAAGATAGGCGATTTGGAGAGGCCGTGGGAGCCCAGAGGAAGTGCCTGACTCTGTCAGGGAGGTCAGAGAGGGCTTCCTGGAGGAGGGGGCTTCTGAACTTTGCTGTGAAGGGCCAGTGGAGCTAATAAGGCAGAGGGATAGAAGAAGGTTCTAGGCAGAGGGAGCTACGTGTGGAAGACTCAAAGGGGAAAGTGAGCCAAGGGCATCTAGTGGACTGAGGGAGAGCAGGACGGCAGGGGGGAAAGGTAGCAGGGGACAGGCCATGCAGGACCTTGAATGCCAGGCTGAGGAGCTGAGGCCATCTCCTGAAGGCACTTGGGAGCCAGAGCAGGTGATGGACAAGTGAGATTTCACCTTTTTTTTTTTTTTTGGAGACAGAGTCTCGCTCTGTTGCCCAGGCTGGAGTGCAGTGGCAAGATCTCAACTCACTGTAACCTCCGCCTCCTGGGTTCAAGCAATTCTCCTGCCTCAGCCTCACGAGTAGCCGGGACTACAGCCGCGTGCCACCACATCTGGCTAATTTTTGCCTTTTTTTTTTTTTTTAGTAGAGATGGCGGTTCACCAAGGTGGTCAGGCTGGTCTCGAACTCCTGACCTCAGGTGATCCGCCTGCCTCGGCCTCCCAAAGTGCTGGGATTACAGGCGTGAGCCACCGCGCCTGGCCGAGATTTCACTTTTAAATAATCTTTCTGTCTTTTAAGCTGGAGCTGGGGAAAAAAAATCTTTCCGGTGCTGTGTGGGTGAGGTGGGCAGCTCTAACCTTTCAGCTCTTGGGGCCTCCAGTCCCCCAGTGGTGGCACGAGCCTTGCTTTCTCTTTTCTCAAGCCCCCATTTTGTCCATCAGGAAATCTTACTGCCTCTACTTTTGAAATACACCCTAAATCCCACGTCTCACCCTTTTCTCGCCCAGCACCTTGATCTGTCCAAGTTCATCTCTCACTTGGACTATGACAAGAATCTTGTCTCTGGGGTCCCCTTCCCCAACCCCCCTGGTCTGCACCCCACATGCAGCTGGGACCCTGTGAACACCTAAGTCAGGTCCCATCTCTGCTCTGCTCAGAACCCTCCAGTGGTCCCCATCTCACTCAGGGTGAAAGCCATAGTCTTAGCATGCATCACAAGGCTCTCCACAACCTGGCTGGCACTTCCTTCCCTTCTCCCCACCTCATTCTGCTCTAGCCATGCTGTCCCCACCAGGCACACTCCGTCGGGGCTCCAGCCATACCGTCCCCACCAGACACTCCCCCCCTCAGGGCCTTGGCACTTGCTGTTCCCTCTGGCTAGGAGCACTCTGCCTCTAGATGGCCACATGGCCTACACCCTTCCTTCCTTTTAGCATTTGCTCAAATGTCATCTTCTTAGTGAAGCTTCCTTGATCCCCTTCTTGCTAAAGCGGTATCCCCACCCTCACCCTACCCAGCTCTGTTTTTCCTCACAGCAATTACCACCATCTGATCTACCCTATAATTTGCTTATTTACTACATTCGTTGTCTAGGATATCAGCTTCACGGGGGCAGGAATTTTTGTCTGCCATCCATGTTCATGTCTGCCGTGTCCCCAGCTAGCTAGAACAGAGCCTAGCACAGGAGAAGGGATCAGCATGAGATGAGATGGGGCTGGATCTCCAAGGGCCTTGACTACCAGACTGAGGAGCTGAACTGTGTTCTGAGGACATGGGCAAAGCTATGGAAGGAGAGAAAGATGCTTCCAGATGCCAGGTGGAAGGTGGATTAGAGAGGGGCAAGAAAGACGGCCCTGGGCCAAAAGAGAGCAAGCAGGGACATGAGGAGGGAATGCAGGAGGTGTCCCTGACAAGGCCCACGATGGTTACCTGGGGACTGGAGGAGCTATGGGCTGCCCTGACATGGGGTCATGGAGGAGGATAACACAGAGAGGAAATTCAGCGGAGGTCTGATTAGAAGGGCCTTGAATGTTGAAGAGGTTGGACTTTATACTGAGGGCACTGGGGAGCTATGGAAGGATCCTTAGCAGGGAAGTAACATGGATTTGGAAAGATATCTTTGGCTGCTGTGTGGGGATGGATGAGACGGTGGGAGCCTAGAAAGGAGGGTGGGTTGGAAACCCTAGGACAGAAACCCAGAGAGGAAAAGACTGGGCCTGGGGTCCCCAGTGAGTATCAGGGAGGGGGGAATCAGGAGCAGGAGTCTGGTCCCCACCCATCCCTCCTTTCCCCTCTCCCTCCTTTCCTGCAGGCTGGCCCCGGCTCCATTTCCAGGTGTGGTCCCAGGACAGCTTTGGCCGCTGCCAGCTTGCAGGCTATGGATTTTGCCATGTGCCCAGCAGCCCGGGCACCTACCAGCTGGCCTGCCCCACGTGGCGGCCCCTGGGCAGTTGGCAAGAGCAGCTGGCACGGGCTTTCGTGGGTGGTGGGCCGCAGCTGCTGCATGGGGATACCATCTACAGTGGGGCTGACCGCTATCGCCTGCACACAGCTGCTGGTGGCACCGTGCACCTGGAGATCGGCCTGCTGCTCCGCAACTTCGACCGCTACGGCGTCGAGTGCTGAGGGACTCTGCCTCCAACGTCACCACCATCCACACCCCGGACACCCAGTGATGGGGGAGGATGGCACAGTGGTCAAGAGCACAGACTCTAGAGACCCTCAGCGCTGACCCCAGCTAAGGCATGGCACTGCTTCTGTCCTTTCTAGGACCTCTGGGTCCAGTTTCCCTATCTGTAAATTGGGGACAGTAAATGTATGGGGTCGCAGGGTGTTGAGTGACAAGAGGCTGCTTAGCCACATGGGAGGTTCTCAGTAAAGGAGAGCAATTCCTACAGGTGTCTGCCTCCTGACCCTTCCATCCCTCAGGTGTCCTGTTGCCCCCTCCTCCCACTGACACCCTCCCGAGGCCCGTATCTTGACAGACCCTCTTCCCCTACCCTGTGTCCCAGCCTGACACTCTCCTCCCGTTCTGGGTCCCTCTCCTCTGGTCGGCTCCCCTGTGTCTCATCCCCCGGATTAAGCCTTCTCGCCTGGTCCTCTTTCTCTGGTGACCCACACCGCCCGCAAAGCCACAGCGCATCTGGATCACCCGCTTTGGTGGCGCTTGGCCGCCAGGAGGCAGCACCCTGTTTGCGGGGCGGAGCCGGGGTGCCCGCCCCCTTTCCCCCAGGGCTGAAGGGACCCCCCTCGGAGCCCGCCCACGCGAGATGAGGACGGTGGCCCAGCCCCCCCATGCCCTCCCCCGGGGGGCCGCCCCCGCTCCCGCCCCGTACGCTTCCTGGGTGGGGCCGGGGGCGGCTTCAAAACCCCCCGCCGACCCAGCCCGTCCCCGCCGCCGCCGCCCTTCGCGCCCTGGGCCATCTCCCTCCCACCTCCCTCCGCGGATCAGCCAGACAGCGAGGGCCCCGGCCGGGGGCAGGGGGGACGCCCCGTCCGGGGCACCCCCCCGGCTCTGAGCCGCCCGCGGGGCCGGCCACGGCCCGGAGCGGAGGAAGGAGTCGCCGAGGAGCAGCCTGAGGCCCCAGAGTCTGAGACGAGCCGCCGCCGCCCCCGCCACTGCGGGGAGGAGGGGGAGGAGGAGCGGGAGGAGGGACGAGCCGGTCGGGAGAAGAGGAAAAAAACTTTTGAGACTTTTCCGTTGCCGCTGGGAGCCGGAGGCGCGGGGACCTCTTGGCGCGACGCTGCCCCGCGAGGAGGCAGGACTTGGGGACCCCGGACCTCTTCCCTTTGCCGCCGGGGACGCTTGCTCCCTCCCTGCCCCCTACACGGCGTCCCTCAGGCGCCCCCATTCCGGACCAGCCCTCGGGAGTCGCCGACCCGGCCTCCCGTAAAGACTTTTCCTCAGACCTCGGGCGCACCCCCTGCACGCCGCCTTCATCCCCGGCCCGTCTCCTGAGCCCCCGCGCATCCTAGACCCTTTCTCCTCCAGGAGACGGATCTCTCTCCGACCTGCCACAGATCCCCTACTCAAGACCACCCACCTTCTGGTACCAGATCGCGCCCATCTAGGTTATTTCCGTGGGATACTGAGACACCCCCGGTCCAAGCCTCCCCTCCACCACTGCGCCCTTCTCCCTGAGGACCTCAACTTTCCCTCGAGGCCCTCCTACCTTTTCCCGGGAGACCCTCAGCCCCTGCAGGGGCGGGGCCTCCCCACCACACCAGCCCTGTTTGCGCTCTCGGCAGTGCCGGGGGGCGCCGCCTCCCCCATGCCGCCCTCCGGGCTGCGGCTGCTGCCGCTGCTGCTACCGCTGCTGTGGCTACTGGTGCTGACGCTTGGCCGGCCGGCCGCGGGACTATCCACCTGCAAGACTATCGACATGGAGCTGGTGAAGCGGAAGCGCATCGAGGCCATCCGCGGCCAGATCCTGTCCAAGCTGCGGCTCGCCAGCCCCCCGAGCCAGGGGGAGGTGCCGCCCGGCCCGCTGCCCGAGGCCGTGCTCGCCCTGTACAACAGCACCCGCGACCGGGTGGCCGGGGAGAGTGCAGAGCCGGAGCCCGAGCCTGAGGCCGACTACTACGCCAAGGAGGTCACCCGCGTGCTAATGGTGGAAACCCACAACGGTGAGCTCGGAGGGGCAGGGGAGCCGGGAGGGGGGCCCCCAGGGGGCGCCGGAGTGCCGGGGCCACGGGTAGGAAGTGACTGGCAGAAGAAACTGGCTGGAGGAAGCGGACCCCCCGGGGCAAAGGGAACGTGGGATGGTGGGAGGGGGGTGTCCGAAAGAGGATGGCACTGGGCCCCCTACCCCCCAGGTATCTGGTCTTGGAGAGGAGAGATAGCGAAGTGGACCGCTTCTAGAGGGCGACAGAAACATGCGGGGTCGTGGGGGGAGTCCCCTAGAGGGAGAGAAGCAATAGGGGGAGGGTAGAAGGCTCCCTCCTCCAGGACGCGTTGAATGGGGGGGGTCGTGGGGTGCCAGGTGCAGAGAGGGGAGCCTGGTGTGGAGAAGCGAAGACCCCAGCAGTTGGGAAAGGAGAGGCACTGGAGAAAGTTGACCCAGAGCTTGGGGGTCCTGAGGTGGAAAGATTCAAGAAGGACAGAAAAGCTAGATGAAGGCAACCCCAGGGGGTGCCAGGAAAGTGAGAGCGGACCCACTTCCAGAGGCTGCCAGGAACACGCGGGATGCGGGGCTGGGGGAGAGTCGTAGAAAGAGAAACAGAGGTGGGTGTGATAAATGTGGGGAGAAAGGGACGAGAGGTTACTGGAAGGAGGAGGCAAGCGGGAGAGGAGCGGAGACCCGGGAGGGCGCCCGGGATGCAGAGGTGTCCTCGGTGTTTCACACAGGGACGTGAGGGACAGAGTGGGGAGCTGGTGAAGCGGAAGCGCTTCCAGCGGAGGAATCGAGCTTCCAGAAGACCTGGAGTCTTGGGTCGTGGGAAGGGCTTTACCGAGAGGGGAGACAAGCGTGGGAAAGGTGGTGTGAGCGGGGCGGAGGAGAGATACCCAGCTCCATCCACGCTGCTAGCAGCGAGCCCCACCACTCGCCGCAGGATGCAGGGGAATGGGCTGATAGGAGTCCAGCCGCAGGGGAAGTGCTGGGTGGGAGGTGACTCTACAAGACCGAGGTGAGAAAACCAAGCTGGGAGGAGTGAGAAAGCCCCACGTGGGTGCCACGCGCGGGGGGAGGAGCCTGCGCTTCCACCAAGGGGCAGGAGGACCCCGCTGCGCTAAACGCTGGCAGTCTGGACCCCAAAGTCCCAGTTCCTCTCGGGGTGGCTGGGGAAACCCCAGCGTCCGGCGGCCTCACCCTCCTCCCTTCCCTTTCCTTCCCATGCCCCCGGCGGGGGCGGGGATCGCTCGCGGAGCCCGGGGCGAGACGGGGCAGGTCTGGTTCCCGCCCTCCTGGCTGCGGCGCCTCCCGCCCTCCTCACCCCAGCTACGGGCGGGGCTCCCACTCAGCCGGCCCCGTCGGCATCCATGCGAGGACCCAGGCGTCCCGCGTGGTTCACAGCCTTGGGGAAGATCCCTCAGGTTTCACTGACTCTTGGGCGGTGTGGGCTTGCGGGTCCCCGGCCTATTCCTGCGCCAGTTCACGGCTCCAGCCCAATGACGCGCACTCCGCACCCAAGTCTCTCAGCCTTGCCTTATCTTCCGTGGCTTCACCTTTGTTGTAGAGGTTCCTTTAACACTGACACCTCCAATCCTCTTCTCCCCAACAAATGCACATGTGTCTTGTCTCGCACGTGTCTCGCCATCTGCCTCTTTCTTTTCGTCTCCGTTAGTCTCTCTGTCCACGCATGGGTCTCCTGGTTTTTGTCTCTCCGACTATTTTCTCTCCCTATTTTTCTCCTCCACGGTCCTGTCGCCTCGTCTCTGTCTCTGGCATCTCCCCGCCTCTGCCTCTCTGCATCACCCTCCAACCCTTCCTCTCCCTCCTCTCTCTCTTCCTCCCTATCTGTCTTCCCCAGCCAAGGCTCTGCTTTTCCTTTGGGGTTTGCTGAGTAACCTCCGGGCCAAGAATAGGGCTTATTGGGGCTGGGTGGGGAGGGAGACTGGGGAGGAGGAGGAGGATCGAAGGGGGCCGTAGGGAAGGGGTTTCCTCTGCCTTTCTCACCAGTCTCTTTTCACACCCCCACTATAGGAGGCTGGAAGCAGTTGCCCCAGTTGATCCAGCAGTTCATGGCCTGTTCCCTCATCCCCAACCCCAACCTTTTCCTAAACTAGAAAATACCTTGGTTGGGCGCGGTGGCTCACGCCTGTAATCCCAGCACTTTGGGAGGCCAAGGCGGATGGACCACCTGAAGTCAGGAGTTCGAGACCAGTCCGGCCAACATGGCGAAACCTGGTCTCTACTAAAAACACAAAAATTAGCTGGGCGAGGTGGCAGGCGGCGCCTGTAATCCCAGCTACTTGGGAGGCTGAGGCAGGAGAATTGCTTGAACCTGGGAGGCGGAGGTTGCCGTGAGCCAAGATCGCGCCACTGCACTCCAGCCTGGGCGACAGAGACTCCATCTCAAAAAAAAAAAAAAGAAAAGAAAACACCTTAATTCCTTTTCTCCCCACTACAGCCATTCCTACCCAGAATGAACTTCACTTTCCCTAACCAGCTGGGGAAGGGAGTTAAGGGTGGAAAACTAATAATAAAAAGAAGTAGAAGAATCACTTAGGGGTTAAGAGCACAGTCTTTAGCTGGGTGGGTGTGGTGGCTCATGCCTGTGATCTCAATATATTGGGAGGCTGAGGCGTGAGGATCCCTTGAGCCCAGGAGTTCCAGCCTGCAGTGAACCATGGTTGTGCTACTGCACTTCAGCCTGGGGGACAGAGTGAGACCCTGTCTCTTGGAGAAAAAAAAAAAAAAAAAAGCACAGTCTCTGGAATGAGACAGCTTGAGTTTGAATCCCAGTCTGCAGCTATGTGACCTTGGGGCAAATTACTTAATCTCGGTGCCTCAGTTTCTCCATCTATTAAATGGGTATAATAATAGTATAAGGTTGTGAGGTTTAAATGTCTTCATCTTTGTAAAGTGCTTTAAATAGCATCTGGTAAATAGCGCTGTTTTGTGTTTTTGTTGTTTTTTTTTTGAGACAGAGTCTTACTCTGTCACCCAGGCTGGAGTGCAGTGGTGCAATCTCGGCACACTATAACCTCTGCTTCTCAGGTTCAAGCGATTCTCATGCCTCAACCTCCCAAGTAGCTGGGATTACAGGCGCTTGCCACCACGCCCAGCTAATTTTTCTATTTTTAGTAGAGACAGGGTTTCACCATGTTGGTCAGGCTGGTCTCGATCTCATGACCTCGTGATCCACCCACCTCAGCCTCCCAAAGTGCTAGGATTACAGGCATGAGCCACCACGCCCGGCCTAATTTTTGTATTTTTAGTAGAAACGGGGCTTCACCATGTTGGCCAGGCTGGTCTCGAACTCCTGACCTCAGGTAATCCATCTACCTCAGCCTCCCAAAGTGCTGGGATTACAGGTGTGAGCCACTGCGCCCAGCCAGCGCTCTTAGACGTATACATGATTGAGTGACCAGTGTATGCAGAATTGGTGCCACATGGCTTGAACTGGGTTATCTAATTTCCCACTATAATCCTGGAATGGGTTCTAGAGTCACTCTGTCTTGTCTTACACCTGGCTCAGAGAGAGGAATTCACTTGCCCAAGGTTACACAGCACTTAAATTAGGAGAGTCTGGGTGGGAATGTAGGGAGCTTAATGTTATTTCTGTTTTTCAAAGAATAACAGGAAACTGACTTTCAGAAAGAGGGTGTTAACTGCCCATGGTCACACAGCCGAGAGGCAGCAGAGGCACTATCTGAGTCCAAAGCCTGTGCCCTTGATCCTTACTCTGCATTTTAGGGGCTCTTGCATTTGGGGCAAGGAAGGCTAGAGCAAACAGAGTGGTTCCCCTTGGTGCCAGCCTTAGTCAACTTGACAGATGATGCTACATGAGAGAGGAGTGTGGTTAGGACCCATTTTACAGAGGAGGAAACAAACCCAGGGGGAGAAACCACTTCCTCAGGTCACACAGCTAAAAAGTATCACAGTTGGGGCTGGGCGCGGTGGCTCACACCTATAATCCCAGCACTTTGGGAGGCCGAGGAGGGTGGATCATGAGGTCAGGCGATCGAGACCATCCTGGCCAACATGGTGAAACCCCATCTCTACTAAAAATACAAAAATTAGCTGGGCATGGTGGCATGTGCCTTTAGTCCCAGCTGCTTGGGAGGCTGAGGCAGGAGAATTGCTTGAACCCTGGAGGCGGAGGTTGCAGTGAGCAGAGATCGCACCACTGCACTCCAAGCCTGGGTGACACAGGGAGACTCCGTCTCAAAAAAAAAAAAAAAAAAAAGACCGGGCGCGGTGGCTCAAGCCTGTAATCCCAGCACTTTGGGAGGCCGAGGCGGGCGGATCACGAGGTCAGGAGATCGAGACCATCCTGGCTAACACGGTGAAACCCTGTCTCTACTAAAAATACAAAAAATTAGCCGGGCGTGTTGGCGGGCGCCTGTAGTCCCAGCTCCTCGGGAGGCTGAGGCAGGAGAATGGCCTGAACCCGGGAGGCGGAGCTTGCAGTGAGCCGAGATCACGCCACTGCACTCCAGCCTGGGTGACACAGCAAGACTCCGTCTCAAAAAAAAAAAAAAAAAAAAAAAAAAAAAAAAAAATTTATTTAAATAAATAAATAAATAAATAAAAGGTATCAGAGACTGACTCCACCCCAGAGCTGTCAGCTCCAAAACTCCTAGACTTGGGAGCACCAGCTCCACTCACCTCTGCCAAACCCCTGATCGCCTCCCTTCATTTCTCCCTGCTAGAAATCTATGACAAGTTCAAGCAGAGTACACACAGCATATATATGTTCTTCAACACATCAGAGCTCCGAGAAGCAGTACCTGAACCCGTGTTGCTCTCCCGGGCAGAGCTGCGTCTGCTGAGGCTCAAGTTAAAAGTGGAGCAGCACGTGGAGCTATACCAGGTGAGGACATGAGCCAGAAGGAAGGTCAGGGCATGGGCTGGAGAGGGTGAGCTGTGACCGGGGGTTGGCTGTGGGTCGGCTGGTTACAAGGTCCATCTAGATGGTCCCTGAAGGATAGAGGAATACAAACCATACAATCCTAGAACTCTTTTTTTTTTTTTTTTGAGACAATGTCTCGCTCTGTTGCCAAGCTAGAGTGCAGTGGTACGACCTCAGCTCACTGCAATCTCCGCCTCCTGGGTTCAAGTGATTCTTCTGCCTCAGCCTCCCAAGTAGCTGGGATTACAGGTGTGCACCACCACGCCCAGCTAATTTTTGTATTTTTAGTAGAGACGGGGTTTTACCATGTTGGCCAGGATGGTCTCGATCTCCTGACCTCATGATCCACCTGCCTCGGTCTCCCAAAGTGCTCAGATTACAGGCGTGAGCCACTGTGCCTGGCCTTTTTTTTTTTTTTTTTTTTTTTGAGATGGAGTCTTGCTCTGTCGCCCAGGCTGGAGTACAATGGCGTGATCTCGGCTCACTGCAACCTCCGCCTCCTGGGTTCAAGTGATTCTCCTGCCTCAGCCACCCGAGTAGCTGGGATTACAGGCATGTGCCAACATGCTGGGCTAATTTTTGTATTTTTAGTAGAGACGGAGTTTTATCATGTTGGCCAGGCTTGTCTCAAACTCTTGCCCTCAAGTGATTCTCCTGCCTGAGCCTCCCAGAATGCTGGGATTACAGGCGTGAGCCACCGCACCTGGAACCTGGAGCGCTTTTAAATATTCAGATTCTTTGCATCCTAGGATGTTAAACACTTAGAAGGCTGGAATCTTAGGAGTTGGACTCTTTAAGGACACAGGATTCTTGAAAGTTGGAATCTTTGAAAAGGTTGGGGACTCTAGAATCATTCTGTCCAGTATGACAGCCACTAGTCACATTTAACTTGGTTAAAAGTTGGATTATTTAAAATTAAATTAAAAATTTAGGGCCAGGCATAGTGGCTCACACCTCTAATCCCAGCACTTTGGGAAGCCGAGGCAGGCAGATTGCTTGAGCCCAGGAGTCCGAGACCAGTCTGGGCAACATGTTGAAACTTCGTCTCTACAAAAAATACTAAAATTAGCCTGTTATGGTGATGGGTACCTCTAGTCTCAGCTACTCAGTAGTCTGAGGTGGGAGGATTGATTGAGCCCAGGAGGTCGAGGCTGTAGTGAACTGTGACTGCGCCACTGTACTCCAGCCTGGGTGATGGAACGAGACCGTCTCAAAAATATATATATAGGCTGGGCGTGGTGGCTCATGCCTGCAATCCCAGCACTTTGGGAGGCCAGGGTGGGTGGATCACTTGAGGTCAGGAATTCAAGACCAGCCTGGCCAACATGACGAAACTCCATCTCTACTAAAAATACAAAAATTAGCCAGGTGTGGTGGCGGGCGCCTGTAATCTCAGCTACTCAGGAGGCTGAGGTGGGAGAATCGCTTGACCCCAGGAGGTGGAGACTGCAGTGAGCGGAGATCATACCACTGCACTCCAGCCTGGGCAACAGAGAGAGACTCTGTCTCAAAAAATAAAAATGAAAAAGAAATCCTCATTCTCACTGGCCATATTTCTAGTCCTCTGTAGTCACATGTGGTTAGCAGCTACTATTTTGGATGTTGCAGATAAAGCACATTTCCAGAAAGTTCTTTAGGACAGCACTGCTCTAGAAGATAGGGGGCTTCCAAGAGGACTGGGGCATCTGGAAGGGCTGGAGGCTCTAGCAGTTTCTGTGAGCTAGAATCCATATCAGAGGGAATGTTAAACTCATAGGATGGTAGATTTCAGACTTTCACAGTGAGAGAACTTTGTCCTATGTTAGCTTGGCTTCTTGGAGTCTGGGGAATTCAGCTTTATTCTGCAGTCTCTGGAGTGGACTATCCAGCCCCAGAAAATTCTTCTTCTTTTTTTTTTTTTTTTTTTTTTTTTGTAATGGAGTTTTGCTCCTATTGCCCAGGCTGGAGTGCAATGGCATGACCTTGGCTCACCGCAACCTTTGCTTCCTGGGTTCAAGCAATTCTCCTGCCTCAGCCTCCTGAGTAGCTGGGATTACAGGCATGCACCACCACACCCAGCTAATTTTGTATTTTTAGTAGAGACGGGGTTTCTCCATGTTGGTCAGGCTGGTGTCGAACTTCTGACCTCTGTTGATCCCCCCCACCTCAGCCTCTCAAAGTGCTGGGATTACAGGCCTGAGCGACTGTGCCCGGCCCAGAAAATTACTCTACACAGATGTTGGGTACCTGCAGCATCTAGGTGCAGCATGGCAGACTCTTGGGTTTATAGAACATTAGTCTTCTAAAGCTTCTCAGGCTCATTAAATGTGGAAAACTTGGGATATTATCAAACATTTGAATCACAAAATGACTTTTTTTTTGAGACTCGCTCTGTCACCCTGGCTAGAGTGCAGTGGTGCAATCTCGGCTCACTGCAACCTCTGCGTCTTGGGTTCAAGTGATTCTCCTGCCTCAGCCCCCTGAGTAGCTGGGATTACAGGCATGTGCCACCACGCCTGGCTAATTTTTGTATTTTTAGTAAGGCCGAGGTTTTACTATGTTGGCCAGGCTGGTCTTGAACTCCTGACCTCAGGTGATCCACCCGCCTCGGCCTCCCAAAGTGCTGGGATAACAGGTGTGAGCCAGCATGCCCAGCCGGAATCACAAAATGACTTCTAAGTTACTGAGAATTCAGGGTGTCAAATTTGCAGAACCATATGCTCAGCAAACCCCAGAATGTTTGCAGCAGAATTTTATTGTATTTATTATTTATTTATTTATTATTATTATTTTGAGATGAAGTATCATCCTGTTGCCCAGGCTGGAGTGCAGTGGCGCGATCTTGGCTCACTGCAGTCTGTGTCTCCCGGGCTCAAGCAATTCTCCTGCCTCAGCCTCCCAAATAGTGGGTACTACAGGCACGCGCCACCATGCCTGGCTAATTTTTGTATTTTTAGTAGAGATGGGGTTTCACCATGTTGGCCAGGCTGGTCTTGAATTCCTGACCTCAAGTGATCCACCCACCTTGGGTTCCCAAAGTGCTGGGATTACAGGCGTGAGCCACTGCGCCCGGCCCAGAATGTTAGCAGCAGAATTTTAGCATTGTGGGCTGTCCACGCTGAGTGGGGCTTAGCATTTCACCAGTGAGGAAACAGGCCTGGAGAAGGCAAGAAAACACCTTCGGCTGAGCTGTGTGAAGGTGCCTTGACCGCAGCCTGAGCTTTTTCTCCACCCCTCCTCTCATGGGTACTGTGGGGGAGGATGGGTGCCACAGGACCACACAGGTGGCTGGCTGAGAGGGTAGTGCCTGGGAACTTTCTGGAAGCCTGTTTGGGGAAGCAGATGGGGTGAAGGGTTCAGTTAGTATATGTGGGGGCGTGACACCATCTACCCACTGTCTCTCTCCTGCCTTCATCATCCTCTAGAAATACAGCAACAATTCCTGGCGATACCTCAGCAACCAGCTGCTGGCACCCAGCGACTCGCCAGAGTGGTTGTCTTTTGATGTCACCGGAGTTGTGCGGCAGTGGTTGAGCCACGGAGGTGAGGATTACTTGTGTGTCCCACCCATTTCTCAATGGGGTCCACCCCATTGTTTGTCCTGGGGTCACTTTGCCTAGGACCCCTCTCTGCCCCATACTGGTGTGAAAGTGCTGAGACCTGCCTCCCCTTTGTGGCATGGAAACCCGAGTGACTGGTTAATCCATTTCCGGAGCACCTCTCTGCCCTGCCCTGTGATGGGTGATGCTAAGGACACAGCAATGACCAAAACAGCCCCATCCTTGCCCTCACAGAGCTCATATAGTCCATTGGCTAGGTAGCTGGGGAATAGACCTGTAAGGCAGTGATGACCCAGAGCGGGTGGGACTGGGATGGGGAGCCCAAAGGAAGTACCTGACCCAGCCCAGAATCAGGGAGGGCTTCCTGGAGGAGGGGCATCATAGCTGATGTTGAAGGGATGAGTAGAATGGTCAGGAAAAGGAGAGGTATAAGAGTATTCTGGGGCTGGGCACAGTGGCTTACGCCTATAACCCCAGCACTTTCGAAGGCCAAGGAGGATGGATCACTGGAGATCAGGAGTTGAGAGCAGCCTGGGCAACATGGCGAAACCTGGTCTCTACAAAAAAGTACAAAAATTAGCCATGCATGCTGTTGCTTGCCTATAGTTCCAGCTGCTTGGGAGACTGAGGTGGGAGAATCACCTGAGCCTGGGAGGTCGAGGCTGCAGTGAGCCATAATCACACTACTGCAATCCAGCCTACATGAAAGAGTAAGATCCCATCTCAAAACAAAAAAAAAAAGATTCCAGGCAAAGGGAACAGCCTGTGCAAAGGCCTGGAGGCCAGGGAGAGCCTAACTCATTTGATCTGTCCAGGAGATGATTGTCTCTGTCCGGTTCCTGGCAGGGCCCATGGTGCCCCTATCTCTCTTCCTCACCTCCCTCTCATTTATGCTTTTATTCAGTAATTGCCCACAGGTTCGTGCTGTGTGCCCGGCCCTGTGCTGGGTGGTGTGGGGGACAGTGATAACCAAGACAGCCCTCAGTTCTGCCCTTGTGGGGCCCACAGTCACTTCTGGACACCTAAGAGATCTTGTCAAGGCCCCACCAGGCAGGAATGACCTAGAATAGTCGAGAATGGGATGGGGAGGCACCAGCAGGGAGGACAAGGCTGGGACAGGGAGGCATGCAGGATAGGGGACACCCTAAGTGCTGTTGGGAGCCCAGAGAAGGCACCCGGACCCATCTGGGGAGTCTAAGATGGCTTGCTGGATGAGGGTGATTGTGTGGAGACTCACGGGATAAATAGTAGTTTGGCCACACGAAAAAATAGGGATTAGGGGGCCTGGCGCGGTGGCTCACGCCTGTAATCCCAGCACTTTGAGAGGCCGAGGTGGGTGGATCACTTGAGATCGGGAGTTCGAGACCAGCCTGACCAACATGGAGAAACCCCGTCTCTACTAAAAATACAAAATTAGCTGGGCGTGGTGGTGCACGTCTGTAATCCCAGCTACTCGGGAGGCTGAGGCAGGAGAATTGCTTGAACCCAGGAGGTGGAAGTTGCGGTGAGCCAAGATCGTGCCATTGCACTCCAGCCTGGGCAACAAGAGTGAAACTCTGTCTCAAAAAAAGAAAAGAAAAAGAAAAAATAGGGATTAGGGAGCAGGTGGGCACTGGGAGGAGTGTCCTGGGCTGTTCGACAAAGGCCTAGAAGGAGCTCATCTGTCTTGGTCAATGCTGAGTCCCAAGCACACAGCCCAGGCTTCGGCACATTGTAGGAGCTTAGAAAACATCATTCACTCATTCATTCAAGAGATTGATGCTGGCTGGGTGCAGTGGCTCATGCCTGTAATCCCGGCACTTTGGGAGGCCAGGGCAGGAGGATTGCTTGAGCCCAGCCTGGGCATAGCGAGACCTCTGTCTCTACAGAAAATTTAAAAAGTAGCCGTGTAGGCCGGATGCAGTGGCTCATGCCTGTAATCCCAGCACTTTGGGATGCCAAGGCTGGCGGATCACCTGAGGTCAGGAGTTTGAGACCAGCCTGGCCAGCATGGTGAAACCCCATCTCTACTAAAAATACACAAAATTAGCCGGGTGTGGTGGCACACACCTGTTATCCCAGCTTCTTGGGACGCTGAGGCAGGAGAATCACTTGAACCTGGAGGTGGAGGTTGCAGTGAGCCGATAGCACACCACTGAACTCCAGCCTGGGCAACAGAGCCAGAATCCATCTCAAAAAAAAACAGAAAAAAAAACATTAGCCATGCGTGGTAGCACGCGCCTGTGGTCCCAGCTACTCGGGAGGCTAAGATGGGAGGATTGCTTGGGCCTGGGAAGTTGAGGCTGCGAGACCTTGTTTCGGAAAAAAAAAAAAAAAACTGCAGTGAGAGGGCAGAGTGGGGTGGGTGGGGAAGGCAGGAAGGAACCCCCTGGGGTTTGCTCCTTCCTTCCTCTTCCTCCAGAGGCTGGGTGAGCTGCACTCTCAGACTAGCTTCCCTCTCCCCACTCCTACAGGGGAAATTGAGGGCTTTCGCCTTAGTGCCCACTGCTCCTGTGACAGCAAAGATAACACACTGCAAGTGGACATCAACGGTGAGGCCTGCTTCCTTGGCTATGCCCAGCCGTGACGTGTGTGCGTGTGTGTTCCCATCTGCCCCACGCCCCACTTATCTATCCCTCTGAGAGTGTGTGTGTATGTCCCCTATCCCGACTCCCACACCAAAGCAGGGTTCACTACCGGCCGCCGAGGTGACCTGGCCACCATTCACGGCATGAACCGGCCTTTCCTGCTTCTCATGGCCACCCCGCTGGAGAGGGCCCAGCATCTGCAAAGCTCCCGGCACCGCCGAGCCCTGGACACCAACTACTGCTTCAGGTGAGCCTTGTAGCCTTGGATGGAGGCCTTCCAGGCTGGGGGCGTGACTGCCATCTGCTGACCAGGTGCTCCAGGTTGGACACCTGGCTGCTGCTGTGCTTGGGCTGAGCATCTGTCTCCTTTAGCTTGGAGGACTCAGGGGATAAGGTCTGGGTGTAAGAACCGGGAGTCTTGTGCCAGGCGCAGTGTCTCACGCCTGTAATCCCAACATTTTGGGAGGCCGAGGCAGGTAGATCACCTGAGGTGAGGAGTTTGAGACCTGCCTGGCCAACATGGTGAAACCCGTCTCTCCTAAAAATCCAAAAATTAGCCAGGCGTGGTGGTGGGTGCCTATAATCCCAGCTACAAAAAACAAAAAAACAAAAAAAGAACTCTGGAAGTCTTGTAATGTTGGGATCAGATTCCTTTTTTTTTTTTTTTTTTTTTTGAGACAGAGTCTCGCTCTGTCACCCGGGCTGGAGTGCAGTGGCACAATCTCGGCTCACTGCAACCTTTGCCTCCCGGGTTCAAGCGATTCTCCTGTCTCAGCCTCTCCAGTAGCTAGGACTACAGGCACGTGCCACCATGCCCAGCTAATTTTTTTTTTTTTTTTTGAAACAGAGTCTCACACTGTTGCCCAGGCTGGGAGTGCAGTGGCGCTATCTCGGCTCACTGCAAGCTTCGCCTCCCAGGTTCACGCCATTCTCCTGCCTCAGCTTCCTGAGTAGCTGGGACTACAGGCGCCTGCCACCACGCCCGGCTAATTTTTTTGTGTTTTTAGTAGAGACGGGTTTCACCGTGTTAGCCAGGATGGTCTTGATCTCCTGACCTCGTGATCTGCCCACCTCGGCCTCCCAAAGTGCTGGGATTACAGGCGTGAGCCAACGCGCCTGGCCTAATTTTTTGTATCTTTAGTAGAGACAGGGTTTCACCGTGTTAGCCAGGATGGTCTTGATCTCCTGACCTCGTGATACGCCTGCCTCCGCCTCCCGAAGTGCTGGGATTACAGGCGTGAGCCACCACGCCCAGCCTTGCTTTCTTGCTGGAGTGTTGGAATCACAGAATGTTAGAAAGTTGAACCCTGCGATTGTTGGAATTCAAAGTTGGAAGGTCACCATCTTGAATCCCTAAATTGTTGGCAGGTTGAGGTTCTAGAATGCTGGGATTCTAGAATGCTAGAATTTGGTGTTAATTACTGAAATGGAGAATGTCAGACTCAAGGAAAGCTGAAATATTGGAATCCTAGAATTTGGGGATTCAAAATGGGAAGATGGCCCATGTGGAATTCCTGCACCACTGGCTAATTGTGGATACCAGTGTTGGCAGACTGGAGTCCTTGAATATTGGGCTCACAGTGGTAGAATTCTGTTTTGAAATATTCACATCCACAAATGTTGGAGTTGGAGAAAGCAGAATGTTGGTATCTCAGCATGTTGGAACTCAGTGTTGGAATGTTAGAATATTAGAATGCTGGGATTTTTTTAATAGAAAGTGGCAGCAGGCTGGGCACGGTGGCTCACGCCTATAATCCCAGCACTTTGGGAGGCTGAGGTGGGCGGATCACCTGAGGTCAGGAGTTCAAGACCAGCCTGGCCAACATGGTGAAACCCCATCTCTATTAAAAATACAAAAATTAGCTGGGGGTGGTGGCTGGCACCTGTAATCCCAGCTACTCAGCTGGGATTACGGCTATCCAGGTACCCAGGCTGGGGCAGGAGAATCACTGGAAACTGGGGGGTGGAGGTTGCAGTGAACCGAGATCGTGCCACTGCACTCCAGCCTGGGCAATGATGCGAGACTCCATCTCAAAAATAAATAAATAAATAGAGTGGCAGCTTGAACCTCTTGAGTGATGGCTCAGAACTTTGGAATGTTGGGATGCAATATTGGCATACTGGAATTCAGGAATGCCAAGATCCTCAAAGGTTGGAAAGTAGGAATCCTAGAGAGTTGAAGATGCTGTCAGAATGTTAGAATCGTAAGATGCTGGAATGCTAATACTGCAATCTAAGAAAGCTGAAATGTTGGATTCCTAGAAAGTTGAAATGGAGAGTTAGAATGTTGTAAATTTAGTGATCATCTGACCTTATTCCTCCCTTGTTTAAAATATTTTGGTGGTGTCTCTGGGCTTTGTTACCTGCTGCTTCCCTGCCAGAAAATCAGCCCTGCTCCCAGGGTCCTTCACCACCAGATCTTAGCGCCATCAGCCCAGCAACCCTGTCAATGAACAAATTGAGGTCTTTTTTGAGACAGAGTCTCACTCTGTTGCCCAGGCTGGAGTGCAGTGGTGTGATCTCGGCTCACTGCAACCTTTGCCTCCCAGGTTCAAGTGATTCTCCTGCCTCAGCCTCCTGAGTAGCTGGGATTACAGGCGTGTGCCACCACACCCGGCAAATTTTTGTTTTTTTTAGTAGAGACTGGGTTTCACCATGTTGGTCAGGCTGGTCTCGAACTCCTGACCTCGTAATCTGCCTGCCTCGGCCTCCCAAAGTGCTGGGATTACAGGCATGAACCACTGCGCCCAGCCACAAATTGAGGTCTTGAGTGCCAACAGCAGCTGACATTACAAAGGGAGACAGCCAGCCATGTGAGCCTCCGTAGGGAGGGACCCAGTGTTGCCTAGGAAGTCTTGGCAAAAAATCAAACCTGAAGGCCAGGTGCGGTGGCTCATGCCTGTAATCCCAGCACTTTGGGAGGCCAAGGCAGGCAGATTGCTTGAGCTTAGGAGTTCAAGACCAGCTTGTGCAACATGTTAAAACCCTGTCTCTGTACAAGAAATACAAAAAACTAGCTGGCTGGGTGGTGTGTGGCTGTAGTCCCAGCTACTTGGGAGGCTGAGGCAGGAGTGCTTGAGCCCAGGAGGTCGTGGCTGCAGCCAGCCAGGATCACGCCACTGCATTTCAGGACACAGCAGGACCCTGTCTCAGGTAAAAAAAAAAAAAAAAATCAAACCTGAATCTGATCAGGACTGTAGATCCTAACAGTTTTCTAGAAAGACAGGAACAGAGGAAATGATCAGCAAAAATCAGACTGCAAGAAACCTCACCCAGTTTCTTCATCAAATACAATGCAAAGAAGGGGAAAGTGTGCACACACACACGTACCCCCATGCAGCCAAAAATTCACATACAACTTTTGACTCCCCAAAAACTTAACTACTAATAGCCTACTGTGGACTGGAATTCTGCTTTATCCATAACATAAACAGTTGATTAATACTTTTTTTTTTTTTTGGAGATGGAGTCCCTGTCGTTCAGGCTGGAGTGCAGTGGCGTGGTCTCAGCTCACTGCAACTTCTGCCTCCCAGGTTCAAGTGATTTTCTTGCTTCAGCCTCCCAAGTAGCTGGGACCACAGGTGCCCGTCGCCACGCCCAGCTGATTTTTTGTATTTTAGTAGAGACGGGGTTTCACCGTGTTGCCCAGGCTGATCTCGAACTCCTGAGCTCAGGCAATCCGCCTGCCTCGGCCTCCCAAAGTGCTAGGATTACAGGCATGAGCCACTGCGCCCGGCCGAATAATACGTATTTTGCATGTTTTATGTATTATGTCCTATATCCTTTTTTTTTTTTTTAAGATGGAGTTTTGCTGTTGTCACACAGGCTAGAGTGTAATGGCACAATCTCAGCTCACTGCAACCTTCACCTCCCTGGGGTTCAAGCAATTCTCCTGCTTCAGCCTCCTGAGTAGCTGGGATTACAGGCACCTGCCACCATGCCCTGCTAACTTTTGTATTTTTAGTAGAGGTGGGGTTTCACCATGTTGGCCAGGCTGGTCTTGAACTCCTGACCTCAAGTGATCTACCCACCTCGGCCTCCCAAAGTGCTGGGATTGCAGGGGTGAGCCACCGCACCCGGCTGTATTCTTTGTTTTTTTGAGACAGAGTCTAGCTGTGTCGCCCAGGCTGGAGTGCAGTGAAGTGATCTCAGCTCACTGCAACCTCCGCCTCCCAGGTTCAAGCAATTCTCCTGCCTCAGTCTCCCAAGTAACTGGGATTTCAGGCGCCCGCCACCACACTCGAGTAATTTTTGTATTTTTAGTAGAGACGGGGTTTCACCACGTTGGCCAGGCTGGTCTTGAACCCCTGACCTCAGGTGATCCATCAGCCTCGGCTTCCCAAAGTGCCGGCCTTACAGGCTTGAACCACTGCTCCCGGCCTATGCCTGCATTTTTAAAATAAGATAGAGAAAAGAAAATGTCCTTAAGAAAATCATAAGGAAGAGGAAGTATATTTTCCATTCATTGAGTGGAAGTGGCTTATCATAAAGGTCTTCATGTTGAGTAGGCTGAGGAGGAGGAAGAAAAGGTGTTGGTCTTGGTGTCTCAGGGCAGAGGTGGAAGAAAAATTCACCTGTAAGTGGTGAATTTTGTAAGTGGACCCATGTAGTTCAAACCCATGTTGTCCAAGGGTCAGTCTATATATAGTTGACCCTGAATATATATACAAAGAGAAAGAGAGATGATTTTGTAGATTTTGAAAAAAGTCCTAAGAGAGGCCAGGCATGGTAGCCCACACTCGTAATCCCAGCACTTTGGGAGGCTGAGGCAGGTGGATCACTTGAGGTCAGGAGTTAGAGACCAGCCTGGCCAACATGGTGAAACCCTGTCTGTACTAAAAATACAAAAATTAGGCCAGGTGTCGTGGCTCACACCTGTAATCCCAGCACTTTGGGAGGCCCAGGAGGGCGGACCACCTGAGGTCAGGAGTTCGAGACCAGTCTGGCCAACGTGGTGAAACCTCCTCTCTACTAAAAATACAAAAATGAGCCAGGCGTGGTGGTGGGCCCTGTAATCCCAGCTACTCTTGAGGCTGAGGCAGGAGAATTGCTTGAACCCAGGAAGTGGAGGTTGCAGTGAGCCGAGATCACGCCATTGCACTCCAGCCTGGGCAACAAGAGCGAGACTCCTGTCTCAAAAAAATAAATAAATAAATAAATAAAAATACAAAAATTAGCAGGGTATGGTGGCAGGCGCCTGTAGTCTTAGCTACTTGGGAGACAGGCAGGAGAATCACCTGAACCTGGGAGGCACAGGTTGCAGTGAGCCGAGATTACACCACTTCACTCCATTCTGGGTGACAGAGTGAGACTCCATCTCAAAAATTAAAAAAGAAAAAAAAAAAAAAGAAAAATCCTAAGAGATGTATCAACCAATTGCAATGTGTAGACCTTACTTGAATCTTTATTTACACAGGCTTTAAAAAAAAAAGATATTTATGAGACAGTTGGGTAAATGTGAACTCTGTCTAGATATTTGATGATATCAAGGAATTGTTAATTTTCTTACATGGTATTGTGACTGTGTTTTAAAGTAGTCTTAATTAGAGATACATTTGAAATATTTATGGATGAAGCAACATGGTGGATTGCATGTGCTTTGAGATAAACCATTGTCAGCTGGGTGCAGTGGCTCGTAGCTGTGATCCCACCACTTTGGGAGGCCAAGGCAGGAGGATTGCTTGAGCCTAAGAGTTGGAGACCAGCCTGGGCAATATGGTGAAACCCCATCTCCCCAAAAAAAAAAAAAAAAAGAAAAGTAGCTGGGCCTGGTGGTGTGTACCTATAGTCCCAGCTACTCAGGAGGCTGAGGTGGGAGGTTGGTTTGAGCCCCAGGAGCTGGAGGCCACAGTGAGCTGCGATTGCACCACTGCACTCCAGTCTGGGTGACAGAGTGAAATCTTGTATCAAAAAAAAAAAAAGAGATAGTGTTAGTGGATAGGGGTAGAGATGCAATGGAAATTGGCCATAAGTTGATCATTGTTGAAGCTGCTTTTGTGTAAATTTGAAACTTTCCATCCGGACACGGTGGCTTACACCTGTAATCCCAGCACTTTGGAAGGCCAAGGCGGGTGGATCACATGAGGTAAGGAGTTCGAGACCAGCCTGGCCAACATGGTGAAACGCTGCATCTACTAAAAATGCAGAAAAATTAGCCGGGTATGGTGGTGTGTGCCTGTAATCCCAGCTACTCAGGAGGCTGAGCCAGGAGAATTGCTTGAACTTGGGACATGGAGGTTGCAGTGAGCCAAGATCGCACCATTGCACTCCAGCCTGGGGCAACAGAGCAAGACTCCGTCTCAAAAAAAAAAAACTTTCATAAGAAAATTTGTTCTTACGGCAGCTCGAACACTACCTCCTTCCTAACCCCTTTCTCCAACATCCAAGGTGGCTATGAGGCCTCTGGGCCTCCCCTGGGGCCCTAAGTAGATCTTTGACTCAACAAACAGTCTCTGTTGGGTCTTTTATTTAAAAAAAGTTTTGTAGAGACAGGGTCTCACTATGCTCCCCAGGCTGGTCTTAAACTCCTTGGGCTCAAGCGATTCACCGGTCTTGGCTTCCCAAAGTGCTGAGATTACAGGCGTGAGTCACTGCACCTGGCCTAGGTCTTGAGAGACTGGACGGAAGAGGCTTGACAAGGGCAAGGGCTGTGGGTATCCAAGGCCCGGTGCAGAGTAGGCCCTGAATGCGTCCTGAAAAAATGAGTCAGAGGATCACCTAGAGGGCTTGTTCAACACGGACTGTTGTTCCCAGTCCTGCACACAGTTTCTGATTGCAGTGGCCTGGGGTGCCACCTGAGAATCTGCATTTCCCACAGTTCCCAGGTGATGCTGCCGCTGGTCCTGGGAGCCCACGTGGAGAGCTGCTGACTTGGATAACAGTATCACAGATTGTTCAAATCCTAGGATCTCAGAACCCCAGCTAGGGTTGAACTGCACATTAAAAATGATTCTGAGCCGGGCGCAGTGGCTTACGCCTGTCCCAGCACTTTGGGAGGCCGAGGTGGGTGGATCACCTGAGGTCAGGAGTTTGAGACCAGCCTGGCCAACATGGTGAAACCCAGCCTCTACTAAAAATACACAAAATTAGCCGGGCATGGTGGCGCATGCCTGTAATCCTAGGTACTTCAGAGGCTGAGGCAGAAGAATTGCTTGAACCCGGGAGACAGAGGTTGCAGTGGGCTGAGATCACACCATCGCACTCCAACCTGGGCAACAGTAGTGAAACTCCATCTCAAAAAAAAAAGATGATTCTGGACACTAGTTCTTCCCCTTTTGTGAGTTCAGAACTTCCTGTGAGAAAGTGAAAGCCAGGACCCTTTTTCCCAGAAATACATGCATACATACACACATGTGCATATGAGCTCAGGCACTCAGGGCCCTCCCCAAGCCTGCCTATGATGGCCCCTTGGCCCTCACGTTAACACCTTATTTGATCTAGTAGCTCCTACCTCTGAACAGTTGAGGAAACTGAGGTCCAACCAAATTGGGTGGTACAGGCTGAGTTCACAGGGATCTCAGTTTCTTGACTTCCTTCTCAGGCTTCTGTGGCTCTTGGAAAGGCTTTATCTTGCCTCTAGGTTATCTGGTGCCACTTGAAGTTGGGTTCAAGCGATTCTCCTGCCTCAGACTCCCCAGTAGCTGGGATTACAGGTGCCCGCCACCACGTCCAGCTAATTTTTGAATTTTTAGTAAAGACAGAGTCCTCAAGTCTGCCTGCCTTAGCCTCCCAAAGTGCCGGGATGACAGGCATGAGCCACCGTGCCTGGCTGGTCCCACCAATCTATGAGCAGAGGTTGCAGTGACCCAAGATTGCGCCACTGCACTCCAGCCTGGGTGACGGAGCGAGACTCTGTCTCAAAAAAAAAGAAAAGGCATTGTCAACTTTTTCTTTTCTTTCTTTTTTCTTTTCTTTTCAAGACGGGGTCTTACCCTGTTGCCCTGCGTGGAGTGCAGTGGCACGATCTTGGCTCACTGCAACCTCTGCTTCTTGGGTTCAAGTGGATTCTTGTGCCTCAGCCTCCTGGGTAGCTGGGCTTACAGACAAGCACCACCACACCCAGCTAATTTTTGTATTTTTAGTAGAGACGGGGTTTCGCCATGTTGGTCAGGCTGGTCTCAATCTCCTGACCTCAGGTGATCCACCCACCTTGGCCTCCCAAAGTGCTGGGATTACAGGCGTGAGCCACCGCGCCCGGCCTCTTTGACAGTTCTAAGAAGTAAAATAAATCAGAAGAAGGCAGGCAGAGAGTAATAGATATTGGGAACTGTTATTTTTCCTATTCTAATTTAAATTCCTTTATTATGGAAAATCTCAAATGTATACAAAAGCAACAAAGATAATGAACGCCCGTAAACTCTCATCCAGTGTCATCGGTGATTAAGATTTTGCCCCATTTCAAATGCAGACATTTTTATATTTTCTTGCATAACTGCAATACCGTATTGCACTAAATGGAACAGTCACTTGGATATTTTGGAAAGGATGGCTCAGAAAGGTATCTCTGAGGAGGTGATGTTCAGTCATGTAACTGATATTTATTGAGTACCTACTACATTCCAGGCACTGCTTTAGGAGTTAAGGGTCCCTGACTGAAGGACGTTTGAGCTAAGGTTTAAATGAAGTGAAGGGGCCAGGTGTGGTGGCTTATGCCAGTAATCCCAACACTTTGGGAGGCTGAGGCATGCGGATCACTTGAGCCCGAGTTTGACACCAGCCTGAGCAACATAGTGAGACCATGTCTCTAAAAAGAATAACAAATTAATGCTGGGCGCGGTGGCTCACGCTTGTAATCCCAGCACTTTGGGAGGCCGAGGCAGGCGGATCACGAGGTCAGGAGATCGAGACCACGGTGAAACCCTATCTCTACTAAAAATACAAAAAAATTAGCCGGGCGTGGTGGCGGGCGCCTGTAGTCCCAGCTACTTGGAGAGGCTGAGGCAGGAGAATGGCGTGAAGCCGGGAGGCGGAGCTTGCAGTGAGCCGAGATTGCGCCACTGCACTCCAGCCTGGGCGACAGAGCGAGACTCTGTCTCAAAAAAAAAAAAAATTAGAAAAAAAAAAGAAGAAATGAAGTGAAGGAACAAGCTAGAGTGGGTATCTGTGGGACTAGCAGCCAGGCAGAGGGAACAGCAGACGCAGGAGCCCCGAAATAAGACTGTCTGAGGAACAGACAGGACGCCAGTGTGGCTGGAGTGGAGCAGGCGTGAGAGAGGGAGCTGAGATCAGCCAGATTTGGTAGCACCTTCTGGCTCATGGTGAGGACTTGGGCATTTGCTGTGAGATGGAGCCAGGTTCAGAGCAGAAGAGTAACATGACAATTTATAGCATGGCCCTGGAGGGCAGAGATTTCTGTCTCTTTTTTAAAAAAATTGAAAAAAATTTTTTTAGAGACAGGGTCTTGCACTTTGTTGTCCAGGCTGGCATGCAGTGGTGTTATCATAGTTCACTGCAACCTCGAACTCCCCGACTCCAGCGATCCTCCCACCTCATCCTCCCAAAGTGCTGGGATTAAAGGCGTGAGCCACCATGCCTAGCCTATTTCTATCTGTTTCATTTGTCCTCAGTCCGCAGTAGATCCCAGCCCAGCACACAGTAGTAGTTCAATAAACATTTGTTGCACAAATAGAGCAGATCAGTTTACATGGAGCTGTGTTATTTTGTATGTTCCAGGGTGTGGGCATGCCATGATTTATTTGGCCACCCTGTGGATGGTCATCTGGCTTCTTACAGGCTTGTCTTAAGCATTGCATGAGATTATTACATTGCTCTTAGCACTGGAGGAAGTGCTTAATCTGTGTTAGTGATTATCATGACTACTTGTGTTGTTACTAACACAGGGGGTGCAAGGGAGACCCAGATGGAGATAGGGCTGAGGGGGCAACCTAGGGTGACACACGCACCTGGGGAGGAGGGGCATGTAGCTTCTGTGGTGGTAGCCCCTCCCTGCCCCTGACGCGTCTCTCCTGCCTGCAGCTCCACAGAGAAGAACTGCTGTGTGCGGCAGCTGTACATTGACTTCCGCAAGGACCTCGGCTGGAAGTGGATCCATGAGCCCAAGGGCTACCATGCCAACTTCTGCCTTGGGCCCTGCCCCTATATTTGGAGCCTGGACACGCAGTACAGCAAGGTACGTCTGGCCCACCGGGCTAGGAGATGCGCTTGGGGGGAGCCAGGACGGAGGAAGAGGAGGGAGAAAGAGAAGTAAAGTCAGAGAGGTGAGTTGGCAGGATGAGGAGAAAGAGAGGGATGGGGTGGGGAGGAGAATGAATAAAGAGATGGGGAGAGAGGCAGGAAGCTAGAAAGGGGCTCTGAGCAGGGCGCAGAGGGAGAAGAGATGTGAAGACCCACAGAGCTGAAGTAACAGAGGGATGGGGGTGAAGGGGAGAAGAGAGACAGGGAGATGGAAGGAAAAAGGCAGAGAGAAATGGAGAGACAAAATGAGAGAGGCAGATACAGACACAGAGTTAGGCCAAGGAGAGACAAAGACAGATACACAACAAGGCAAGAGGCGAAGATGAGGAGGGGCAGAGACTGAGAAAGGAAATCAGGCGGGCGCGGCAGCTCACGCTGGTAATACCAACGCTTTGGGACGCCGAAGCAGGAGGATCGCTTGAGCCCAGGAGTTCGAGAGTAGCCCGGGCAGCAGAGTGAGATCCCATCTCTACGAAAAAAAAAAAGCAAAAAAAAAAAGCTAGGAGTGGTGGCGCTTGCCTGTGGTTCGAGCTACTCCAGAGGCTGAGGCGGGAGGATGGCTTGCGCTCAGGAGGTTGAGGCTATACTCCAGCCTGGGTGGCAGAGCGAGACCCAGTCTCAAAACAAAAAGAAAATCAGACAGGTGGGGAGAGACAGAATACGATAGGATGTTAGACGATAAGAGAGACCGAATTGGAGATGGGAAGAGGGGGACGGGGATGCGGGGAGAGACGAAGTGAGAGAGGCTGGCGCGGTAGCGGGTGGGGGATGGGGCAGTGGAGGGCCGTCTTCCTCCCTCCAGGAGCGTTGAGCCCTGACCCCGCCCGCCGCCCGCAGGTCCTGGCCCTGTACAACCAGCATAACCCGGGCGCCTCGGCGGCGCCGTGCTGCGTGCCGCAGGCGCTGGAGCCGCTGCCCATCGTGTACTACGTGGGCCGCAAGCCCAAGGTGGAGCAGCTGTCCAACATGATCGTGCGCTCCTGCAAGTGCAGCTGAGGTCCCGCCCCGCCCCGCCCCGGCAGGCCCGGCCCCACCCCGCCCCGCCCCGCCCCCGCTGCCTTGCCCATGGGGGCTGTATTTAAGGACACCCGTGCCCCAAGCCCACCTGGGGCCCCATTAAAGATGGAGAGAGGACTGTGGATCTCTGTGTCATTGGGCGCCTGCCTGGGGTCTCCATCCCTGACGTTCCCCCGCTCCCACTCCATCTCTTTCCCTCTCTGCCTCCTCCTGCCTGTCTGCACTATTCCTTTGCCCCCCACCAAGGCACAGGGGACCAGTGGGGAACTGTACTGAGATCTACTGTAGTTAGATCTATTTATTGAGCATCTTGGGCACTGTTGAAGTGCCTTACATTAATGAACTCATTCAGTCACCATAGCAACACTCTGAGATGCAGGGACTCTGATAACACCCATTTTAAAGGTGAGGAAACAAGCCTAGAGAGGTTAAGGGAGGAGTTCCTGCCCACCAGGAACCTGCTTTAGTGGGGGATAGTGAAGAAGACAATAAAAGATAGTAGTTCAGGCCAGGCGGGGTGGCTCACGTCTGTAATCCTAGCACTTTTGGGAGGCGGAGATGGGAGGATTACTTGAATGCAGGCATGTGAGACGAGCCTGGGTAACACAGTGAGACCCTATCTCTACAAAACATTTTTTTTAAATGTACACCTGGCCGGGCGCAGTGGCTGGTTCGAGACCAGCCTGACCAACATGGTGAAACCCAGTCTCTACTAAAAATGCAAAAATTAGCCGTGGTGGCGCACGCCTGTAATCTCAGCTACTCAGGAGGCTGAGGCAGGAGAATCGCTTGAACCCGGGAGGTGGAGGTTGCAGTGAGCCGAGATCACGCCACTTCACTCCAGCCTGGGCGACAGAGCGAGACTCCATCTCAAATAAATAAATAAATAAAAATAAAAAATACAAAAAAAAATTAGTCTGGCATTGTGGTGCACACCTGTAGTCCCAGCTACTCGGGGGGCTGAGGCAGGAGAATCGCGTGAACAGGGGAGGCAGAGGTTGCAGTGAGCCAAAGTCACGCCACTGCACTCCAGCCTGGGCGACAGAGTGAGACTCCATCTCAAAAAAAAAAAAAACGAAAAACTTGCACTCGAGGAAGACAGGAGCCATGGCAGGGTTTGACCTAGGTGCTCAGAGGGTTCGCCGTCTTGCTCATGGTTGGGAGTGGACAGAAGTGTCAGGGTGAGGGTGAGCACAGAGAGACCAGCTGTCCAGGCAAGAAATGGCAGCAGCCACGGGTGGGTCTCCCTCTGCTGTCTCCATTTCTTCCCATCTGCTATGGTCCTGCTCGTGAATTCTTTCTTGCTTCCTCTTTCTCCTGCCTCTCTCAGTTTCTGCTCTTTCTCCCAGGTTTCACTTCCCCACACCCAGTGATTGTCATGGGAGGAAGGACAGTATGAGTGCTTCGGTTCCTTTGCCTGTGGGCATGAGAGCTGTTGGCAGCATTGGGTCTGGGTGCCGGGGACCTGGGGCCCTCCCAGCTCAGCGTAGGGGTAGAAATGTGGTTACTCCTCTGGCCTCAGGTCCCAAAGCACACAGGGCTGAGGGAGGAGTGGGGAGGCAGGAGTTCACTATGCAAGGACATGCCAACAAATGGATAAGTATAGAGATGCGGAGGCCTGGCCCCAAGAGGCAGAGTCACAAGCTAGGACACAGTGACTCGGCTGTAATCGCTGCAGCCCTGTGAGGATGTGGTGTGTACACACATAGACACACTCACACGGGGGGAAACACGGACGGTGCCCCACACTACACAAACATTCACCTCTCAGAGCCGCCGTGGACACACAGAGACTCCTGCAGGGCCCGTAACACATGGGCTGTGTCATTTGGCAGCAGCTGCAGCCCACATATACACAGATGCAAATAGAGAAAGTGTCAGCCCATCACGTAAACACCGCCCAGCCTCGGAGCCTCACTGGGACACAACACAAGCAGAGACTTCAATAGGGACCTGGCACGACACGGTCATATACAAATATATTCCATAGGGTCATGGTCGCAACCACCGCACACCAGACACTGATTCAAACAGTGTCATGCACGCACACGCATCACAGCATCAGAGCCCGGACAGGAAATGGATCCCTCAACAGCTACCTCCTCCTCCATGGGGTCACGGTCACAAACAGGTCCAGGGTGCATGTCCACAGTCGGACCTGTCACAGTCCCACCAGACACACCCCACACACAGGTCTGACACGTCACAACCTCACAGACAGCAGGTCGGTCTTACCCACTCAGTCTGACATCCCACACCCTCCGCCACACACGCACAATTCCAGCCTGGGGAATCCCACAGGGCCCCACAGATTGCAGCGACCCCGTCACATCACGCCCAGACACACTGTCACACCCAGGGTCCCAGACAGAGCAGACACACCCCCAGGGTGGCAGACGCAGCCCTCACACGCCCAGCCCCAGCTCGTGCCTCGGCCTGAGGACAAGTGCTGGCTGCACACTCGCGGTGTGGTCGGCCTGCCCGACACGCCCTCATGACACACCCCGCCCACCTGCCCCAGGCTGCCGGGCGAGCTGGCACAGCCCCACAGGGCAGGGAGGGGAAACTGTGGGCTCAGCACCTTCCCCTGGCCGCGTGCGCACTGCCCCTGCCCTGCCACCCTGGCACCCAGGCCCGATGGGTGGCTCAGCCCCGTCTGGACAAGTCTGCCCCCGCCTGTGGCCGACCATAGGGGCAGGGCAGGGGGTTTGGGGCTCCCCGCTCCCTCCCCCTGCCCTGCCCTGCCCCTGCCTCTGCAGGCGACCCGGGGCCACAGAGGGAAGTCGTGGGGGGAGCCTGGGTTCCGGCTGGAGCCCCAGCTTCCTGTCCAGCCCCCGTGGGGCAGGAAGCCGCTGGGGGAGGCCAGCTCAGGCCTTCCTGCCCCCTCCCCCCACCCCCAAGATGCGCCTGGGACCTGGGTCAGCAAGGGGGAGTGGGGAGATTGGGGGGTGAGAAAGCCCCTTCCCCCTCAGTCTCTGGACATGCAGAGTATTTGAGGTTCCAGTGTGGATTTGGATTTGTGTGTTCAGGACCTTATTGTGTGTGTGTGATTCCAAGCTTTGTGGTGTGAGTTGCGTCTGGCATGGGTGTTCTGGGGGCCTGTGTGCTGTTTGGTATGGATGGTCTTTTCTGTGTGTGTCCCCAGCACGTGTTAGCTCCGTGTGTTTGTGGCTGCGCTGCATTTCTGGGGTGTGCATCTGCGTTTTGTATTTCTGCTGGGCAAGCTGTTGTATTTTCTGTGGGTTTTATGCTCTGGCACTGTTTGATTCTGCAAGTCGGCCACGTATCTGGGGCATATTGTGTGTCTGATATTTTCCTCAACACCTTCACTGTTCTTCTGGGTGTAAATTTGTGCATTTTTTAGTGTTAAGTTTGACTTGAAATGTGGTGTTTTCTGCATATGTTAATCATCTGTGGGAACGATGTTTCTCCAGGAGAGGGGAGTGTGTGTGTGTATGTGTGTGTAAGACGGGGTCTTGCTCTGTCGCCCAGGCTGGAGTGCAATGGCGCGATCTTGGCTCACTGCAAGCTCCGCCTCCTGGGCTTAAGCGATTCTCCTGCCTCAGCCTCCCAAGTAGATGGGATTACAGGCACCCACAACCATGCCCGGCTAATTTTTGTATTTTTAGTAGAGATGGGGTTTCACCATGTTGGCCAGGCTGGTCTCGAACTCCTGACCTTGTAATCCGCCCACCTCGACCTCCCAAAGTACTGAGACACAGGCATGAGCCACTGCGCCCGGCCGTGTGTGTGTGTTTCTTACATATGAGGTGGGTGAGTTGTGAGTTGTTTCTGGGTTGCACTGTGATCAGTGCGTGTGTCGCTGGTATTCTGAGCATGTTTGTCTACATGGTGTGCATCCAGCATGCTTTCGGTGGTTCTCGGTGTTTGTGTGTGTGAGGGAGGGCTGTACTTCGGGACTGTGTGTCCCCGTCTCAGGGACTGGTGTTCCCAGCCTGTGGGTGCTGTGAGCAGGTGCTAAGGTGGTGTCTGCATGCTGTGTTCCCACATGTAGGCTGGTGACTGCAGTGTGTGGAGTTGTGTGGGTCTGTTTTGCATCATCGTTGAGGGGTGGGTAGATGTGTGTTTGCAAGTGGCTGCAAGTGTGGGTCCACATTGTGTGCTGGTGTTTTCAGGGAGGGGGACACGGTGCGTCCATGAAGCCGCCTGCATCATGAGCAGCCAGTGCCTGTTGGCCTCCATACCCGGCGCAGGCTGTGTCTGCGGCACGTCCCCTTGCCGGCTGGTGCCACGCTGGCTTGGAGCTGGCTGTGGCAGCAGGCAAGGCAGGGCAGGGCAGGGGCTGTGGTGGGCACTGGATCCACGCCCAGCCTCGGTATAAATATCCCAGGCTGCCGGCGGCTGTGTTTGCTGTGTTTACTCGGCCTCAGCCCCGGCCGGGGGCGGCAGCAGCCCAGCAGGTCCTGGGGGCGGGGGTGACCAGGCCACAGCACAGACATTTCCTTCTGGCCAGACAGGCCCCGCAACCTTGCTGCCCCCTCCTGCGCCCTTTCTGGGTGGGCGAGAGGCGGTGACCCCTCATTCTGGGTTTCCAGGGGCCGCCAGTGAGGCTCCGACCTGGATATCCCAGCCGGGCTTCCCAGAGTGTGGGAGACAGAGGAGATGGGGGGCACGGGGGACAGGCCAAGACACACAGCAGGGAGAGGGAAAGGGCAAAGTGAGGGGAGGACAGAGCCCCCCAGAGGAAGGCTCCAGCAGAGAAAGGGATGGGGAAACGAGGTGACAGGAGCTGAGAACAGAGATGGAGAATGGCTGGGGACATGGAGTGGAAAAGGTGGGGAGGAGAGCGAGGGAGGGAGGGAGGGAGGGAGAGGCATGGGAAAAACAAGGGAGGAGACAGAGGGGAGACGGAAAGTCACGGGGAGACACCGACAGCCAGAGGTGTGGACACAGAACGAGAAGACAGAGCAGTGGCGGCGAGGGAGGAAGGCAGAGGGCTGGAAAGAAATGCAGAGAAGCAGGGAGAAGGGACTGGGGACAGAGGGACACAGTGACTGGAGCTGGAGGGGGAAGAGTGTAGGGAGGCAGCTCGCTTTGGCAGGACGCATGGAGGTGTCAGACGTGGGGGGCGGGGTGGCGGCCAGGCCAGGGCCAGGACGGACAGGAGACACGGGGGTGGGGGCCGGATGCCCACCTAGGGGTTGTCTCCCAGCGGGGCCCGCCCTCCCTGACTCAGCCCTTCCGCCTACCCTGACCCTGGGAGAACTGGGAGGGGGATGGGAGGCACCCGCCCTGGGGGCCCACCACCCCCAGGTCTCAGAGGCAGTGACCAGGGGGTGTGTCGCCCATCATCCCTACCCCACTCTGTCTCCACCTCTCTTCCTGTCTCCCCATCTAATCCCTGTCCCTGGGACCGGCTCCACCTCTGTCTGTCAGCTAGATGCTCACGTCTTGACCATCTGACTAACCCTAATTCTGACTCAATTTCTGTGTCTCTCATCGCGTTTTAAAAACCTACACAACAAATTTACGTATAGCAAAGTATATTGTAAACAAATTTAATGACCAAATGATAGACTGGTCAAAAATGTGCCTATCACCAAGGGCTAATACCTTTCCTGTGGCCCAGGCCCTCTGCTCTTAAAAATGGGGCACAAATACAGGCAGGTAAGAGACAGACAGCTCTCATCTTGCACTCTTGGCTTTCTGAGAGGTATGACCCCAAGGTCCTGGAGTCTAGCTGCTGCTTCCTCCTCTGGGAAATAGAGGAGTGATATTGGTAGTGCCTAGCGCATAGCACTGCTGGGACAACTGTGATTTGGGGACTGATCTCCATATCAA
Source organism: Symphalangus syndactylus (assembly GCF_028878055.3). Taxonomy (NCBI): domain Eukaryota; kingdom Metazoa; phylum Chordata; class Mammalia; order Primates; family Hylobatidae; genus Symphalangus; species Symphalangus syndactylus. Next base: position 20,994,473 of record NC_072439.2, read on the forward strand.
GATGACCTGATCCTGTCTGTGTGCGAGACAGTGGCTATCACGGAGCCCTTGTTAGGCCTGCCTGCCATCTGACCCTTCTCAAACCTTCCCGTCTGAGGACATCTGCATGCACACTTGTCCCTCCAACGCTGTCCCACTCTGGATGGCCCTGACACCTGAGAGGCCAGACAGCCAAGTGGTTTATAGGACCTTTGTGATTCTAGGCCTGGGTTCCTGTTTCATATCTGCCTCTGATGGCTGAGTGGCCTTGAGGAAGCAACATCTTTCTGGGCCTCCCTTGACCCATTGCACTAGTTCACGGGGCCGTCTGAGGATCCAACCCGGTGTCAGGCACTTTGCTTGGGCCTGGCAGAGGACAGAAGCACTCGGTAGCGGAGGCTTTCGTTCTTTAATAGTCGCTCTGAGCATCTTGTCTGCCTCCATCCAGCTCTCACTTTCCCCGTCTGGCTCTAATTCTGGTTGACCCAGAGGGCACAGCTGAGGCTCGGAGGTCAGGAACCGTGGACTCCAGGAGGCAGTTTTGAGGGTCCTTCAGGCTCGGCCATGGCAGGATACCACCATTCCATCTCAGAGGCATGAGGAGTCCCTAGGTCCCGACTTGCTGACCCTTGGCCTGTGAGCCCCCTCAACAGTGGCCAGGCCCTCCTGTGTGTGTCTGCTGGGGGAGCAGGAGCCGGGTGTGGGGGCATGGGAAGGCGGGACGCCTGGGTTCCCACAGGCCCGGTGGCTGAGTCACCAGGCGGCCATCTGGCTCCCATTAGCCCAGGGCGGCAGGGGGCTCCATGGGGCGGGCCCTGTGGCCAGCTGGGGGCAGGGACGCTGGGGCAGGCTGTGTGTGGGATGACTCAGGACCCATGATAACAGCCTGTGCGCATTTGGGGAGTGTAAACAGGAGAGGGAGAGGAAGGCGGAGGAAGGGAAAATTGTGGTTGGGCAGAGGGGGGCTGGTGGGGCTGAGAGGGGTAGAGTCCCCCCTCCCTCTACACTCAAGCTGGCAGGCCCCGTGATCCACAGCCTGGGTCCTGGGGAGAGAAGACAGCTGCCCCCATCCTCCCTGCCTGGGGTCTCCTCCCTCCCCTGGGGCTGCATTACTCAGTGGTCAGGGTTCTGCTGCCTATAGCAGCCAGGTTTGAGGGAAGGGGGAAGAAGGGGCCCAGAGCCTGGAACGGGGGATCAAAACCCAGAGATAAAGGCTGAGAGACAGATAGAGAGGGACAGTGACAGCAGAGGCCTAGAGAGGTGGAAATGTACAAATAGAAAGAAGAGGCCCAGAGTGAGGCAGAGGGAGAGATGGGAACCTAACAGAAGCAAGGAGGCTCTGAGTATGAGACACAGCGCAGACATAAACAGAGAGGGGGAGACAGACAGCATGGGAGGCAGCTGCGCTGGGGCCTAGGGGTCAGCACCGGAACCAAACTGGCCACTTCCAGCCACGAAAGGCCCTGCCAGCTGGCCTCCGGCAAGGGGAGGACTTTCACCTTGGGCCCTGCGGTGGAGACAGAGCCTAAGGCAGAGACAGGGGGAGAAAGGGAGAGACAGCCAGCCAGAGCACTGGAAAGAGGGAGCGGGGTTAGGGAGAGAGACAAAAAGACAGAAAGAGAGAGAAAGAAGCCCAGACAGACACCAAGAAAGACAGAGGCAGGAGACAGGGTGGGAGAGACGAGAAAGATAGGGAACCCCAGAAACAGAGGGGTGGGGGTTGTCTGAGATGAGACTAGACCCAGTGAGATGGTGGTGTGCGTGGGTTGTGGGGCACTGCCCTGATGTCCCCCTAGAGAAAGGGTCACTGAGCAGGCCTGGAATCAGCTGCCTTGTTGGGGTTGGGGATGGGGCAGGTGGTGGGAAGGGTGGCGGCCATCAGTCCCCATCCAGCTCTGGGCTGGGCGCATCCTCAGGTTCTTCCTCATCGAAGTACCTCTCCTCCTCATCCCGTGCCACGATGTCGAGGTTGTCGAAGTCGGGGTTGTCGTCTACTGTGCTGCAGGGGGAGGAGGCTGTCAAGGACTGGGTCTCCCTGGGACCCTCGGATGCCCAGGTCAAAGGCCTGGGGCACCCTGATGTCAAAGGCCATGTGCTGGCAGCCGTCAGAGCTGACCCTCCCAAGGGAGATGGTGTTTAAAACTCTCAGGGTTTAAAACTCAAGGAAACATTTTCCAAATCAGAGTTTGCACAAAAACTCTGGGCTGGGCATGGTAGCTCATGCCTGCAATCCCAGCACTATGGGAGGCCAAGGCAGGAAGATGGCTTGAGCCCAGCAGTTGGAGCCCTGGGCAACAAAGGGAGACCCTGTCTCTACAAAAAAATTGAAAAAGTAGCCAGGTGTGGTGGTGAGCACCTGTAGTCCCAGCTTACTCAGTTGGCTGAGGCGGGAGGCTGACTTCAGGCCAGGAGGTCAAGGCTGCGGTGAGCTATGATCAAACCACCACATTCCAGCTTGGGTGACAAAGGAGACCCTGTCTTAAAAAAAAACCCCAAAGCTCTAGTTTTTCTTAAAAAGCTGTAAAATGTGGCGACACATGGGCTTACATTCTCAAGCAGGCAGTGGCTCTCAACAAAGAACCACTTGGGGGTGATTTTGCCCCCACGGCATTTTGACGTTTTGACGTCATCACTGGGGGCTTGCTACTGCCCTCCAGTGGATAGAGGCCGGGATCAGCCAGAGCTGACCACAGGCAGGACAGCTGCCTGTGCTCTAAGGCAGCAAGTAAACCCAGTAGCACTCACTTGGGTCGCCAAGCCTAGCTTGATTTGGCCACTCAGAGATCTCCTACCCCCTTGCGACCCCTTGCGACTGCTCCAGCCCCTTCTGCCCCTCGGTGCTGCTGGGGGCTCTGGCACCTACTATGGCCTCTGCCAGGAATGCTCCTCCCACTTCCTGCAGGCCTTTGCTGTCAGCCCCTCAGAGAGGCCTTCCCTAGCCACCCTGTCACTCTCCTCCCACTGCTTCACTTTTCCTCATGGCCCCATCACCATGAAGTGCTAGAAAATTCTAGATCATCCTCACTAGAGTGGGACCCCTTTCCAGGCAGGGAAGCCTTTCGTTGGTTTTGGTCCCCGCCTTATCCCCAGAGCCTGTGGACATCACAGACGCTCAGCACATGCCAACTGAATGCAGGGATGGGGGACACATCGGGGCCACTGCTGCCCTCCTGAGGCAACACACTGTGGTCCCTGCCAACCCCAATTTCCTCTTGGGCCCTGGCTTGGGAACAGCAGTGATGCCTGCTGAATGAGGGTCCCCATGGTCCAGGCCCTCTGCTCACCACTTTGCGTGCAGGAACTGGGGCTCTGAGCAGGCCTGGCTGGCTGGAAGTGGAGCAGCCAGATTCCATTCAAGAGCCAGGGATCCCAGAACGGGAGGAGGCTCCGGTGACCATGGCTGGGCCCCACGGCAGAGGCAATCACAATTCCCACTTTCCTGATGAGCCCACCTCAGGACGGACGTAGGGTCCGCTTATGTGTGGTCACACATTTCACATGTCATTGGGGCTGGATGTGAAACCAAGGAGGGTCCTCTGCTGCTAGGCCCAGTGTTTGGGACCACAAGGCAAAACTACCTTAAATGATAAAACCAATCTTTGACTGACATATCACTCTCCTTTTGTGATGTGACACATCACAGAGTGAAACATCACTCTGCTTTTCCAAAGCAGGTGGCCCAAGTGTCTCAGCCCTGGGGTGCTACTGGAGAAATGAACAACTGTAACTGTGGGGGCAGCCAGTGCAGGCCCCTCCATGCCGGGCATGAACCTTGCCAGGGGTTACTTCCTGCAGCATGAGGAGGTTCCAAGGTGAAGCGGAAGAGGTTGGGCTTCCTAGGGAGACTTGGGGGGCTTGGGGTAGTAGCCTCTGCCATTGTCAGGAGGCGAGTGTTTCAGGGTTTCATTGATACTGAGCTATATGTCATCCTTGTCCACCCCCTGCCTTAGAGGTGAGGAGACTGAGGGTCTGAGATGGACAAGGCTAGTCCAAGGTCACTCAGCCTCTTCCTTTGGCTGTTCAACCCCACATCCTGGAACTGTTTTGGGGCCTTCTAGCTCCACAAAGGGAGGCCCCCACAGCTTGGTAAGGGCTCTGCATGTGACCAAAGGCCGTGAGATGCTGGGCTGGGGGATGGGGAGGTGGGGGCACAGGAGTACCTGTAGTCAAAGTCCCCGTCCTTGCCATCTAGGAAGCGCTGGTGCATGCGGCTGGTGAACTCCTCTCGCAGGATCAGCTTCTCCTCCGAGTCAGGAACCCAGGCCTCCGAGTCCTTGCCTGACCTCTGGTCTGCAGAGGGAGAGCAGAGGGGGTGTGAATGCGGGTGCACTTGGGCAGGCACTGAGCACAGAGTCCACAGAGAGCTGCTGCTCCTGTGCCCAGCCTTGTGCTGGGTAGCTCTGGGAACACAGTAGTGACAGAGATGGCCCTGGTCTCTGCCCTCCAGGGACATGCATAAAACATGACCATATAGTGCTCTGGAGACTGTATCCTCGGGTCAGGATCTGAGACCTGAAGGGTGGGAGGAGAGGCATTCCTGGCAGAGGGAACGGCCTGACCAGACCTGGAGGCGAGGGATCATTTGGTGCCTCAGAGTGGGGGATGGGGATGCTGCAGCGGTTGGAAGGGCACACACACAGAGAGTCAGGCCGGGCAGGGGAGGGACGCAATGTCAGCTTTTGCAGGTTGGGGGCCCAGCCTGCTGCCATTAAGTGGAGACAGACAGGCCTGGGGCTGGGGTGTCTGGAATCTGGGGTCTCCCTGCTACTGACCCTCACCTTCCTCATCACTGTCCTCCTCCTCTTCCTCTTCCTCCAAGCAGGCCTCCTCCTCCTCCTGCTGTTGGAGCAGACGCTGCTGTAGCTCCCGCTCCTCGTAGGACTGGAGCAGCAAGTTGGAGAGCGGGCAAGCAGGTCTCCCGGGGGACCCGGGCTTGGGGGGCTGGTGGGTTGGGGTGCGGGCACTGAGTTCCTCCTGGGTGAGGTACTGCCCGATGTACTGCTCGTATAGCAGGGGGGCCCGGAATCGCATCTGCTCATCACTGAAGTACTCGCCCCCTGCACAGAGGAGAGACAGGGTGGGCATGGGGTGAGTGACTGAGCAGACGTGTCCATGTGGGTATGTGTGTGATCATGCTTGTGGGATGATGTGCATACACAGTCCAAGTGTGTGTATGCACACATTCAAAAACACAGGAAAACATGCAGGCGCCTGAGGCGTGCGCGTGAATATTCATGCAGGCGCCTGAGGCCGTGTGCGCAAGCACTCATGCAGGCACCTGAGGTCACGTGCATGTGATTACTTGTGCAGGCGCCTGAGTGTGTTTATGTGGCCCGGCCTCTGTCTTCCTGTGTATTCATGTATTCATGCATCCAAGCATGTGTGTACACGGGCAGACCTGGCTACATCCTGGTCTCTGAGGCTCTGACGGTCTGGAGCTCGTGTACAACTGTGTCCAGGCACGACGCGCAAGCTCCTGCCCATGGACGTGTGCATGGCCCATGTACACACACATGTCCTGTGAGGCCCAGCATATGCCCACGGACACCTGTCTGTCTGGGTGTCAGCATGCAGGACAATGCAGCAGAGGTTGTGTGTCTCTAGGTTGTGTGCCTGTTTGTGGGGCCCCAGTCTGGCTGGCAGTGGACACGCCTTCACTGTGGGGCGTGTATGTGCGTACATCCACGTGGATCTGGCATGTGTGTGCAAGGGATCAGGTCAGGTGGGGCTTCTGCCTGTGTATCCCTGGGAAAGCCTCCTGGTGGTGGAAGGCCCTAGATCCGTCCTCTCTCGAGTGCTCCTCTATGCAGCAACCCCTCAGGTGGGCCTGGCTTCCCCACTACCCCAAAACCTGAGTTCCCTGCATCACCCCTGGCTGCCTGTTCCTGCAGGAGCTACTCTGTCTCTCAGATAACAGTTAAACCTGCCCTGGTCCCTCCCCTCCACTGGTCCTAGCCCTGTCTTCAGAGCCCAGGGCAAAGAAACTGCTCGGACTCCTGGCCTCTGCAGCACCATAGGCTGTGACTGTCCCTGTCCTACTCAGCTTCCCCACTCCTGCCAGCTCTCTTGCCCCCAGCTGTTTGTGGCATCCTCTAGCAGCTTCAGTTTTTTGAGATGGAGTCTCACTCTGTTGCCCAGGCTGGAATGTAGTGGCGTGATCTCGGCTAACTCTAACTGCAACCTCCGCCTCCCGGGTTCAAGTGATTCTCCTGCCTCAGCCTCCTGAGTAGCTGGGATTACAGGCACCTGCCACAGTGCCTGGCTAATTTTTTTTGTATTTTTAGTAGAGACAGGGTTTCACCATGTTGGCCAGGCTGGTCTTGAACTCCTTATCTCCAGTGATCTGCCTGCCTCGGCCTCCCAAAGTGCTGGGATTACAGGTCTGAGCCACTGTGCCCAGCCTCTAGCAGATTCAGTTTCTATCCCTCCTTCTCCCCAACTTGGATTATCACCCACCCAGGCTCTGGATCTCTCCCCATCTCTTCCTTTATCTCCATCTCTCTATCTTTCCTGCTTTTTTCAGTTTCTGTCACCTACCCCCACCTCATTCAACTTCTTTTTTTTTTTGGCAACCTCCACCTCCCAGATTCACATAATTCTCCTGCCTCAGCCTCCCAAGTAACTGAGATTAGTTGCCTGCCACCACACGTGGCTAATTTTTTTGTATTTTTAGTAAAGATGGGGTTTCACCATGTTGGCCAGGCTGCTGTGGAACTCCTGACCTCAGGTCCACCCCCACCTCGCCCTCCCAAAGTGCTGGAATTACAGGCTTGAGTGACTGTGCCCGGCCCATCTTCCTTCTGTCTTCATCCTCATTTCCACATCTGTGTTTCACTTTTTTTTTTTTTTTTTTTTTTTGAGACAAGGTCTGGCTTTATCGCCCAGGCTAGAGCTTAGTGGTGGGATCTCAGCTCACACAACTTCCACCTCCCAGGCTCAAGCAATTCTCCCACCTCAGCCTTCTGAGTAGCTAGGGCGCCACCATACCCAGCTAATTTTTGTATTTTTTGTAGAGACAGCATTTCACCATGTTGCCCAGGCTGGTCTTGAACTCATGAGCTCAAGTAATCTGCCCACCTTGACCTCCCAAAGTGCTGGGATTACAGGCATAAGCCATCATGCCCAGCCTCTCTCTCTTTCTCTATGAACCTCTCTATAACTTGTGCCTTCTCCCTAATGAAAACTTAACTCACTCTCTGCTTCATTCACTCTCATCTTTTAACTTTGGTTCTGGTGTTGTGGTCACAAGGATGCTTTTAATTATGTGACGGTCGAAAAGCTATCTTTTTTTTCCTTCATGGTTTTCACAGTGTGTCTTGTTCAGAAGGCTTCTGTGTCCCCAAGGTCATGTACATACTCCTTTTGGTTTCCCCTGATGCCTTTGTATATGGTATGAGGTAGAGATCTCATGTTTTGTTCCTTAGGTATGACCAATTATCACAGCACTGTGTACTGTGTCTTCAGCCTACCAATCTGAAATGCCACTTCTGACATCTACTAAATTCTGATCTATTCTTATTGTCTGTCCCATTCTCTTCCCTGGACCCTTGTCTATCTCTCCCCCTTACTTTACATTTCTATCTCAGTCTCTTCCTGTGTCCCTGTCTCTGTCTCAAAACTTCTCTCCCAGGATCTCTGTCTGTTTCTGCTCTTGTATTCTTTTTTCTAATTCCCTCTGCCTCAGTCTCCCCTCCCTCCCCATCTGTGCCCACTCTCGCCCATCTGGCCTCCACACCTTGGATCAGCTCTCGCAGGGCAGCATAGCGCCGGTTACGCAGGCGGGTACGCAGGGTGCGGGGCCGGGCAGTGCCCTGCTGGGCCACCTCAGCACAGTAGAAGTCTGCACGGTGGTCGCCACGCACGTGGCCAAAGCAGGCCAGGTGCTCCTCACGGAGGCCTGTGCGGAAGCGCTCCAGGAACACCAGTGGCTTCTCGTGGTACAGCTGGGCCAGGATGGCCACTTTCTCACGCTCTGTCAAGTCGGGTTCACCCTGCTGCTGGCTGCAAACAGGCAGGCGGCTGGCGGCTACAGCGTGCAGCATAGCACTCACTGCTGCATTTTCAGTCCTGGAAGTGTCACTGTCCAGGGCCACTGATGTTGCCACAGCTGCTTCCACTTTGTCCTGGGGTTTAGATGGGACTGGTGTCTGGCTCAGCTCACCCCAGTGCCCAGGTCCAGGCTCTGTGCAGCCTGAGGAAAGGAGAGATTTGTTAGTTCAGAGATGGGAGTGTGGGAAGGGACTGGGGGCTTAGTCACTCACTCAGCTCACATTTACTGGGCACCGACTATATTCTGGGCACTGTTCTGGGCACTAGAGAAACCACAGTGAGCAAAAGTTGACATTTCAGTAGGGGACACAAACAATTAGCAACATAATTACCGAAAACATAATGTGTTAGGTGTTTCCTGGAGTTATGCGGAAAAATAAAGAGGGAAGGAGGAGGGAAGGAGGTGGAGGAGGCTGCAATTTTATTTTATTTTCGAGACAGGGTCTTGCTCTGTCACCCAGGCTGGAGTGCAGGGTGCAATCACAGCTCACCGCAGCCTTGACCTCCTGGCCTTCAGCGATCCTCCCATCTCAGCCTCCCTTGTACCTAGGACCACAGGCATATACCACCACGCCTGTGTAATTTTTAAATTTTTTGTAGAGACAGGGTATTGACATGTTACTCAGGCTGGTCTCGAACTCCAGGACTCCAGCAATCCTCCTGCCTTGGCCTCCCAAAGTGCTGGGGAATAAAGGTGTAAGCCACTGTGACTGGCCTATTTTTACTTTTTTTTAGAGATAAGGCCTTGCTCCATTGCCAGGCTGGAGTGCAATGGCACAACCATGGTTCACTGTAACCCTGAACTCCTGGACTCAAGCAATCCTCCCACCTCAGCCTCCTGAGCAGCCAGGACTACAGGCATGCACTACCATACTCAGTTAATCTTTAAATTTTTTTTTTCTTTTTCTTTTTTGTGATGGAGTTTTGCTCTTGTTGCCCAGGCTGGAGTGCAATGGTGTGAGATCTGCCCACTGCAACTGCCGCCTCCTGGGTTCAAGTGATTGCTGTTGGTGCCTCAGCCTCCCAACTAGCTGAGATTACAGGTGCAAGCCATAATGCCTGGCTAATTTTTGTATTTTTAGTAAAGACAGTGCTATGTTGGCTAGGCTGGTCTCCAACTCCTGACCTCAGGTGATCCACCCCCCTTCGGCCTCCCAAAATGCTGGGATTACAGGTGTGTGCCACCGCACCCTGCCAATCTTTTTTTTTTTTTTTTGAGACAGAGTCTCGCTCTTTCGCCCAGGCTGCAGTGGAGCAATCTCGATTCACTGCAACCTCCGCCTTGGGTTCAAGCAATTCTCTGCCTCAACCTCCCAAGCAGCTGGGATTACAGGTGCCTGCCACCATGCCCGGCTAATTTTTATATTTTTAGTAGAGACAAGGTTTCACCATCTTGGCTGTGCTGGTCTCGAACTCCTGACCTCGTGATCCACCCCACCCCCCTCTGCCCTTCGGCCTCCCAAAGTGCTGGGATTACAGGTGTGTGCCACCGCACCCTGCCAATCCTTTTTTTTTTTTTTTTTGAGATGGAGTCTCGCTCTTTTGCCCAGGCTGCAGTGGAGCAATCTCGATTCACTGCAATCTCTGCCTCGGGTTCAAGCAGTTCTCTGCCTCAGCCTCCCAAGCAGCTGGGATTACAGGTGCCTGCCACCATGCCCAGCTAATTTTTGTATTTTTGGTAGAGACAGGGTTTCACCATCTTGGCCGTGCTGGTCTCGAACTCCTGACCTCGTGTTCCACCCGCCTCAGCCTCCCAAAGTGCTGGGATTACAGGTGTGAGCCACCGCGCCCAGCCTGCACTCTACCAATCTTTAAATTAAAAAAAAAAAAAAGTTTCAGTAAAGACAAGGTCTCACTAGGTTGCCCACAGTGGTCTCAATCTCTTGAGGTCAGGCAATCCTCCCACCTCGATCTTCCAAAGTGCTGGAATTACAAGCGTGCACCACTGGACCCGGCCTAATTTTAATTTTTTTTGGTAGAGACAGGGTCTTGCTGTGTTGCCCAGGCTGGTCTTGAACTCCTGGCCTCAACTGATCCTCCTGCCTCAGCCTTCCAAAGTGCTGACATTACAGTGTAAACCACCATGCCTGGCCAAGGCTGCAATTTTAAATGGAAGGCTCAGAGAAGGCTTTGCCAAAAAAGGGACATTTGATTAGAGACCTCAGGTGGTGAGGGATTAAGCCATGAGATCTCTTGGAAAAGAGAATTCCAGGCAGAGGGAACAACTACTGCAAAGGCCCTGAGGCCTGACTTACTGATCCACTCAATTCTTTAAATCGTTAATACATTTGCTAATTTGTTTACTCATTCATTCACTCTCTCATGCATTCATGCGTTCACCCAACCACTCTTTAATAACTCTAAATCTTAGGCTGGACGCGGTGGCTCATGCCTGTAATCCCAGCACTTTGGGAGGCTGTGGCAGGTGGATCACCTGAGATCAGGAGTTCAAGACCAGCCTGACTAACTGGGAGAAACCCCATCTCTACTAAAAATACAAAATTAGCTGTTGTGGCACATGCCTGTAATCCCAGCTACTCGGGAGGCTGAGGCAGGAGAATAGCTTGAACCTGGGAGGCAGAGGTTGCGGTGAGCCAAGATCGTGCCATTGCACTCCAGTCTGGGCAACAAGAGCAAAACTCTAAAAAAAAAGCCAAAAAACTAAATCTCTGAGAGGCCCTAAGTCAGGCAATGCTGAGGATCCATAGGATGAATCCAGTCCAGCTCCTGCCCTCAGGGAGCACCCAGTCTGATGTGGGAGACAGTCAGGATCAACAATAATACGGGCAAAGAAAACAGGAAAGCTGGCTGGGCACCGTGGCTCATGCCTGTAATCCAGCACTTTGGGAGGCCGAGGTGGGCAGATCACTTGAGGCCACAAATTTGAGACCAGCCTGGCCAACATGGTGAAACCCTGCCTGTACTAAAAATACAAAAATCAGCTGGGCATGGTGGTGGGCACCTGTAATCCCTGCTACTCAGGAGGCAGAGGCACAAGAATCGCTTGAACCCAGGAGGTAGAGGTTGCAGTGAGCCGAGATCAGCCATTGCACTCCAGCCTGGGTAACAGAGTGAAGACTCTGTCTCAAGAAAACAGGAAAGTGGAGCGCTGGGCAAACCTTGGTGGGACTTCTTTCCCAAGAGTGGAGGAAGCAAGCCTGCGGCAAGCAGGAAATACGTGAAAACAGAATATAGAGACAACTTTAGGCAGCGTGGCTGGGTTGGGGAGAAGAGAAGTCACAGGTGACATTACATGTGTTGTGTGTATCAGGGAGGATTTAAATCACTGACGCAGCTGAAGACTGAGCTGGACAAGGGCAGGGGCTGTGGAGGAAGGAACAGGATCATGAGTGAGCGAATCAGAAAGATGTCAGGAGGCTGAGTGGAGGAGCCATGGGGCTGACATGCTGGGAAGTAAGGGAAGCATCCAGGGGAATGGTCCAACTGCTGCTACATAGGCCTCCGGACTCCTCAGGAGAGAAATGTTAGGCTGGAGACAGAGCTGTGGGTGTCATCAGAGTCAAGACAAGAACCAAAGCCAAGAGAAATGAGAGGTAGGGATTGGGGAGGGCATGGGGGAGTGCGAGAGGGATGAGAAGAGGGTCCAGGAAAAAGCACTGAACAGATGCGGGGAAGGGATGCCTCTGAAGCTAAAAACTGGCTGTGCAAAAGATAGCTACATCTTAATCCCCGGAGCCCATTAATGTTACCTTAAAAAAAAAAAAGAGGCCGGTTGCAATGGCTCACCCCTGTAATCCCAGCACTTTGGGAGGCCGAGGTGGGCGGATCACTTGAGGTCAGGAGCTCAAGACCAGCTTGGCCAACATGGCGCTCTACCAAAAATACAAAAAATTGGCCAGGTGGCACGCTCCTGTAGTCCCAGGTACTCAGGAGGCTGAGGTAGGAGAATTGCTTGAACTCCGGAGACAGAGGTTGCAGTGAGCCGAGATCACGTACTCCAGCCTGGTCTACAGAGCGAGACTTCGTCTTAAAAAAAAAGATGGCAATGTCAAAAGGGGAAGCAGAGATTGGAGTGATGTAGCCACATGCCAAGGAATTCCAGAAACCACCACTGGCTGGAAGAGGCAAGAAATGAGTTTTCTCCCAGAGTCTGTGGGGGAGCACGACCCTGCAGACACCTGGATTTCAGTTCAGCAACACTGACTTCAGCCTTCTGCCCTTGAGAACTATGAAAGAATAAAGTTCTGTTGTTTGAAGTCATGCAGTTTGTGGTACTTTGTTACAACACCCTTGGGAAACAGGCTGAGAAAGAGCAGCCTGAGAGACAGGCAGGAAATCAGGCACTATGGTGTCGCTGAAGCCAAAGGAAAACATGCAAAAAGGATGGAAGGGTCAACAGCATTTAATTCTAGTCCAGTCTAGTAAGAAAAAAAACCTGAATGGGCCAAGTGTGGTGGCTCACACCTGTAATCCCAGCACTATGGGAGGCTGAGGCAGGAGGATCTCTTGAGGTCAGAAGTTCGAGGCCAGCCTGGCCAACATGGTGAAACCCCATCTCTACTAAAAATATACAAAATTAGACAGGCATGGTGGCGGGCACCTGTGATCCCAGCTACTTGGGAGGCTGAGGCACGGGAATCACTTGAACCTGGGAGGCGGAGGTTGCAGTGAGCTGAGATCATGCCACTGCACTCCAGCCTGGGCAACAGAGTGAAACTCTCTCAAAAAACAAACAAACAAAAAATAACCTGAATGGGGTGACTGGACTGAACAACATGGGGGAAGTCAGTGCAGACCCTAATCAGAGCAGTTTCTTAGGAGAAAAGTCAGACAGTCGTCAGCAGGAGACGAGGAAATGGAGACCAAGTGTACATGACTCTCTGAAGGAGATAGATGGGGCCAGGAGACAGACTTTTTCTTTTTCTTGAAACAGGGTCTTTGCTCTGTTGCTCAGACTGGAATACAATAGTGCAAACACAGCTCACTGCAGCTTCGACCTCCTGGGCTCAAGTGATCCTCCCGCCTCAGCCTCCTGAGTAGCTGGGACCACCGGAATGCACCATCAAACCTGTCTAATTTTTTTTTTTTTTTTTTTTTTGAGACAGAGTTTTGCTCTGTTACCCAGGCTAGAGTACAGTGGTGCAATCTCTGCTCACTGCAACCTCCACCTCCCGGGTTCAAGTGATTCCAGTTGGTGCCTCAGCCTCCCGAGTAGCTGGGATTACAGGCACACACCACGACGCCTGGCTAATATTTGTATTTTTAGTAGAGACGGGATTTCGCTATGTTGGCTAGGCTGGTCTCCAACTCCTGACCTGAGGTGATCTTCCTGCCTCCGCCTTCCAAAATGCTGCGATTACAGGTGTGAGCCACCGGGCCCGGTCTTAATTTTTAAATTTTGTGTAGAGATGGGGTCTGGCTATGTTGCCAGTGCTGGTCTCAAACTCCTGGGCTCAGGTCTCACTCTGTTGCAGAGGCTGGAGTGCAGTGGTGTAATAATCTTAGATCACTGCAATCTCAAAGGATTCGAGTGACACTTCCACCTTAGTCTCCTGAGTAGCTTGTCCTAGCTACTCCCTAGCCACCAGGCCTGGCTAATTTTTAAATGTTTATAGAGATCAGGTTTCTCTCTCTTGCCCAGGCTGGTCTCAAACTCCTGGGCTCAAGCAACCCTCCTGCCTTGGCCTCCCAAAGTGCTGGGATTACAAGTGGGAGCCACTGCACCCGGCCTTAAGACTTTTTTTAGGTTAAATTTTTTATTTTTAGAAAATTTCAAACATACACAAAAGTAGAAAGTACAAAACACCTCTCCCCCTACCTCCATATACCAATCATCTCCATCTGGCTTCTACAATTACCAATTCTTGGCCAGCGGTGTTTGAGCCACGCTTCCAACCACACCTCACCCGACATCGGATTACTTTGAAGGTTGTGGGAAAGCTAAGAAATTGAGTAACGACTTTGAAAGGAGCCTGGCTGGATTTTCGACTTTGGGGGAAACGGGAGTTACAATGAAATGAGGGAATCGTTAGATTGGAATAAGTTTGCATGAGGCAGGTAGAAGTTTAGCCTGGAAAGATAGGAGGATTCGTCTAGAGCCAGGGAAGGCTCAGCTTGGTATAGGGAAGGAGGTAATTTGAGAAGGGCTGGTCTGAGGCAATGCAGGAATTAGGCCGGGGTAGAGAGGTTTCTGTTAATTTGAGAGTTAGCCTGGTAAGGAAATGAGTTAGGGACACGGAAAGGATTGGTCTGGAATTGGGAAGAGGTTAATTTCGGGGGGAAGGAATGGAGAAAAAGGAGGTCAACCCGCGACAAGGGAGGGAATAATCCGGGCAAAGTGGTGAAGAGGACCGGTAAAGCTGAGGGGGGCGGGTGTCCCCCTAAAACGAGTCCTCCTTCGCGTTCCTGGGGGAATCATTTCCTAGAGACACCGCAGCCGCACCCACCCGCCGCCTCCGCGTGACCAAGATCTCACCATTATCTGGTTCCTTCGCCGCCGCCGCCGTCGCCACGGCCTCCATCCTGGTTCTCTCGGACTTGTCAACAGCCCGGCGGGCCCCGCACACCAACCTCCGGCCCACGCACGCAAGAGACACTTTCTCCTGAGAATGTTCCGGGTCCGGGTGCACCGCTGCGCCCAGGCACCGCAGTTCCGGGCCTAAGGCGGACGTTGCATTGCGCATGCGTGCCTCTCTCGGGCTCCGCCCTCCGCAGCCAGGAAGGAAAGGGGCTCCCCAGAGAGTGAGAGACCCTTAAACCTCTGCTGTCAGTCAGTAGGAACCAGAACCATTGTTCGTTTGTTCACTGCTGTGACTCCAGCTCCCAGCGTGCTTAATTTTGAGATGGATGGTTAAAGGGCTGTCCCCTGGAGCCTGGAGCCGTCATACTCTGAGGGTTCGTGCTCTCGTTTAGACCCCCGCTTGTCCGTTTCCTTTCTTCATCCCTTCAGGAATTCAGGAATATTTACTAAGCCTTGACTCTTTTTTTTTTTTTTTTTTTGAGGCAGGGTCTCGCTTTGTCGCCCAGACGAATGCAGTGGCGCGATCACGGTTCACTGTAACCTCACATTCCTGTGCTCAAGTGAGCCTCCTGTCTCAGCCTTTGGAGTAGTTGGGATTACAGGTGCGCACAACCGCGCCCGGCTAATTTTTAAAATTTTTTTTGTAGAGCCAGGGGTCCCACTTGTTGCCCAGGCTAGTCCCCAACTCCTGGCCTCAAGCAATCCTCCCGCTTCAGCCTCTCAAAATGCTGGGATTGCACGCGTGAGCCACCAGCCTGGCTTACTTCCGTCATCATACCCTGTCTCTGGCTGGTATGAGATGGGTGGTGAGATAGAACTTCCCATTTTGTGTTCCCAGGACCTGGAGGAAATCTGCAGGTGTGAAACAAGCCAACTGTGGTCCTTATTTCCCTATGGGATGGGTGGGGCTCTATTTAGGTGTTACCAGCAGAGTAGACAGACATGTCACCAGTAGGCACTCAGTGGCCAGGGCTTTGATGGATCCAGAGGGCCGAGGGAGCTGTCCACCCCAGGCTGGAGGGTCAAGGAAGCCTTCTTTCTGGGAGGGGACCCTCAAGCTAAGACCTGAAGAACGAGTAGGAGCTGAGTTAAGAGGAAGGTAGGGGAAAGAGTCTTGAGGATGGCAGGTATGGACGGTTCTGGTTGCTGCAAGCACTTCAGTACGGTCAGGGCATAGGAAAGGAGCTCTAACTTGAAAGCTATGATTGGGCTGTGGAGGTTTTGAGAACCTCATGAATTTTTATGCAAAATTCCATGTGCCTCTGTATTCTCCAGTGCAGTGGTTCATGGCATTATTTGTGGGTTCCAGAAAGGACTTATGGCTCCTCAGAACAAAATAACCACTGATTTGATATTCAAAGGGGAAGCAGAAAGAGATGGAGCCAGGGAGGTTACCAGGTGCTACGCCATGCAGGGCCTCATAAGCCATAGTAAGTGGCTTGACCTCCTTTATTCTGAAGGGATTGGGCATCACGGGACTGGAGATGAGACGTGTGTGAGGAAAACTGGCTGAGAACAGAGGAAGAGCTTCCTCATTTGCATTCCCTTGAGGTCTGGGGATGTGGAAGAAAGCCAAGGAGGTCCCTATTTACCAGCCGATACCCAGGCATTACCAGGAGGGGCCAGCAGAGGGCGCCATAGCCCAGCATATGGACATGCAGGGAAGGGGACTTTCTAGACTAAAGGCCCTGTCACCTCCTCTCTGGAGCACTCTAGGGTCCCTTTTAGCCACCAACCTTGGTTCCTTCTCACGTTCTGATGCCCAACCCGAGATTCTGAGACTAGTCAGCTTCCCTCCCTCGTTTTTGTTGCCCATCTCCCTTTCACAAGGCTCTGAGCTCCCCGCAGGGAAGTATTGGGGCTGAATTGGCTTCTCCTGTGGCCCAGCGTTCTCTCACAAGGAGCCAGGAACACAGCATGTACTGAGGGAATGAAGACATAAGGTTGCTAATGAAGGAGGACGATGGGCCATGGGGATGCAATCTGGAGTCTTTTACCCTGGCTCACTCCTCCAGGAAGCCCTCCCTGCACACCACCCCAGGCTCTCACAGCTGACCACTTGGTGCTGGCAGGTCTTTGTTCTCTCTGGAGTGGGAGCTCTGTGAGAACGGGGTCCAGGACTGCCGTGGGCATACTATGTCCCCAGCACTGTCCAGGACAGCTGAAGAACACAGCAGGTAGCTCACACACACTGGCTGAAACATGAAGCTCCTGGAATATCCATGAGCCCCAAACACAGAACAGGCAGAACTGTCCTCCGTGCTGCACACAGGCCAGGCCTGAGGCAGGTGGTCTGTGGATGCCCAGTGATGATCCCGAGCAAACCAGCTCTGGTCTCTGCCCCATCAGTCCCACCCATCCCTCCACCTAGAGGCCTGTTCCATGTCCTTTACTCAAAAACTCCTGGAGGGATTTTAGACTGTGAGAGGTAGAGAACCAGAGAAGCGCTTTAAAAATGAACTAATGGATTTTAAACCAGGGACCCTTGTTTAAGCGTGCATTTTTAGCACCAAAATCGGGGCCAGGCATATGAATCCCTCAGTAAGTTGGTTTAATGAATGAGTAAATAATTTCCCTTTAAAAAGGCCCCCATCCCAATTAACGGCCAACTGCAGTAACACTTCAGGGTTTCAACCCTGCTTCCTTCCTGCTAGGAGGTGCCATGTCATTTATTCAAAGAAAACAAAACGAAACCAAACAAAACAGGGCAAACACATTTCTTAATAAGTGCAGTTTGTTAAAATCATGTTAAAACATATGAGTCAAGGGGAAGTAAAAATAAAGGGTATCACTGTAGGAAAAGCTTTTGGGTCTGGCACCTGGGAGACCACTGGAGAGGAGGCAGTGGGAGAAACTTCAAGTTCTGAAGGGAAGGAGCCCCCCAACCTCCCCTTCTTCCCTCTCACCCACTGAATCCCACCAGAAACTACCAAGACGCCCGGAATAAAAGGTTTCAAGTTCAATAGTCACACTCTCTCCAAATACAAAAAGCAGTTACAATTCAACTGAACACAGAAGCTTGTGTGCAAAGTTATGGGGAACTGGGGCATCGTATAAAAAGTTGGGTTAAAGATGATTCTGTGGTTTGGTTTTGTTGTGTTTTGTTTTGTGGCTCTTCCTCAGTCACCTGAACTCAGGAAAGAAATGCTTATCTTGATGAAATATTAACAGCCGACCCACGTAAAAACAGACAAATTCTAAAAATTAAAAAAAAGCGCATAATTACCAAAAAAAAGTCACTGCTTCCTCCCTCCCCATTTTGCTTTTTAAACTTTTTTTTTTTTTTTAAGTTTTGATTTTTTTTTTTTAATCCTGAAAAGTAGACAGTAAAACAGCTCCTGGGAGAATTTACAACCAACTGCATGAGGGTCTGGGAAGCTGAGGGGCTGGAGCAGGGTTGGGAGAGTGAACAGGAGGGGATTCTCCCCTCAGTCACTGTAGCCTCACTGGATGATCAAGGGAGGCGGGGATTATTTAGTCAAAAAGGAAGAAGGTAGGAAGAACAGGAGGTGGAAGGTTGGGGACAAACAGAAAATAAAAGGTTATTGTTGCCTGTTTGAATCCAGAAAAAAATGCCTGGCCCTATGGAGGGGAAGGAAGCCCCTCAGAGGGGAGGCAGTGGGCTGGAGGGAGGCAGCCCTGGGATGACCCCATCCCCAGCACCACGGGATCTGGCAGGGGCAGAGGAGGGGCCGAGGCAGGCGCTGGTGGAGGAAGCCGGCAGGGGCCTCCAGGAGCCTCTGGGTCACACTGGCTACTGTGTGCTTGTGCCACCCTGTGTGTTCCCGGAGTAGCTCCCGTAGTCGTAGTTCCCGTAATATGGCGGCCACTGGCCCTGGTTCTGATAGTACTGGTTCCACTGCTGGGCATACTGGGGAAAGAAACCAAGAACACCAAGTTGTCCTGCATCTACCCCACATTTAGCCTCCCCACCAGCCCCACCCTCATCTAGGGCAGAGACAGGTGCAGTGACAACAGCTGAACATGGGTCCCCTGACAGAGAAACCAAGGCACCTTGGAGAGACCTGACACCACACAGGTAGGCAGTTAGGGACTGAAGCCCAGGTCTCAGCTTGTCAACCCAGTGCCTTTTGGGTATAGCTAGATATCATAGTCAAAAGATTTAATAACAGGTATGGGGGCCTGGGCACCAACCTGCAGCAGGATTTGGAGCCCCCTGGCTATGGTGCTGAAAGAGGACTCTGAGGCCCCTGCTACTTAGGCCAGCCCTCCCCGTTCGCTTGCTGGACTGTGGAGGGGGCTAGGATACCAATTACCTAGCAACCAGTGCAGAAGTTTTGACCAAATGGAATGGCTGCACCAGATGAATGCCAGGCCGAGGGCAGCAGGCTGTCTTTTTAGGGATAAGCAGGGACTTGAGTCTGGGAATACACACCCAGGAGGGACCCATGGAAGTCTCTCCATCCAGTTGGCCCCCAGTCTGGCACCTACCTGCTGATACTGGTTATAGCTGGGCTGAGGGTAGGTCTGTGCGGTGGGGGGTGGCGGTGGGGTATAGGGGGCCGGGTTGTAACCGCCGTAGCTCCCATAGTTGTAGGCAGGTGGTGGTGGAGGTGGAGGCGGTGGGGCTGTGTAGCCCTGGCTGTAACCTCCCTGGTTGTAGGGTGGCTGGCTGTAACTCGGCTGGAAAGTGGAGGGAAAAAAGCCAAAGCTCTGTGAAATAGAGGAAATCTGCAGATGTGAAATGCTGGGATGGAAAAAGGGCCTTTGTAAGTGGTTGGCCCACAGGGGCCCTTCCCTTGCCTGGTGGACATTGTTTGTGGGCTGAGGAGGAGAGCCAGCTCCATGCCATGGTAGGGCAGGATGAAGGGCAAGTCCCAGGGCTGTGATGTGGACTCTAACCCCAGCTCTGAGACCCCCAGGGAGCAAGGTACACAGCACTTCTTGAAATCCCAGTTTTCTTTTTTATAAAATGAGAATCACAATAGAACAAGAACAACCCCTTTAGCTTGCCCTGAGTATCCAATAAGCTTGTGTGTATAAACCACTGGGCACTCAACAGGTGGTGGGTAGTTGTTACTGGAAGATCTGCTGAGAAACAGTAGTGGCAATTTATTAAGTGCTTCCCAAGTACAGGTTGGATCATTTAAGTCATTTAACCTCCATATAGAACCTAGGGGTAGGTCCCACTAGCCCCATTTTAAAGAGAAAGAAACTGAGGCTCAAGATGAAATTTCTGGGCCAAGAAAGAAGGACTTGACCCCAGGTCTGCCTAGTCCCAGGGCTATAGTGCCACCCATTCCTCACGACAAACCTTGGAAGGGACTTCTACTAACACCTTTATGAGGAAAACGAGGCCCAGAGACAGGAAGCTATTTGTCCAAGCTCACAGAAACAGGATGTTGTGGGGCTGGGGGTTTGGATCTGTGCCTGCCCAACTCTTGTTCTAGGAAATATTCTAGTTAGCTGGGCCTGGCAGCTGATTAGAGGCCTGGCGTGAGGAAAGTGCTTGGGAAATGGCTGTGCGATAACCGAAGACCTCGCTGGTTTACAGGAGCTTGTGCATACCAGAGCCAGGGCACTGGCTTTCCAAGAACGGGAACTGAGCCTGGAGCTGCTCAGGATTGAAGCTCTCTGTGCAGAGGGCAAGTCCTCAGCAACCTTAGGGCCCTGGTTATTACGTCCAAAAGACAAAGAGGTCAGCCAGCCTGGGCAAGGGGTGACTCCAGTCAAGTGCTTTCTTGGGGATTCAGTGAGGTTAGTGACACTAGCCAAGAATAATGTACTTGCTGGAGGGATCAGTGCTTACAGCCCATCCCCTTGAGGGTGGTGGGAGAAGAGCAGGTTCTGGAAAGGTCTCCCATTTACTCCTGGGTTTGGAGGGGATCTGGGAATGTGTAGGGTCCATCTGAGTCAAGATCACGGCCAGGGAGAAAGAAGGGCAGGCTAGAGGTTAGAGTGAAGACCAGTAGCTGGGGCATGTGTTGATTTCCCCAGATCCGCCTCCACTTAACTTGCTCAGGTTCAAGAGCACACGTGCGATCACTACATACAAACACACACTCATTCTCTCACCTGTGGAGGGCTGTAGCTGCTGACGGTGGGGGTGCTGGTATTGGCGCTTGAGCCAGGGATGTTGCTGTTCTTACTGTAGGTGCTGGCCCCTGGGGGGTTGCGAGCAGGGCTGTAGCTGGGTGGTGGCGGTGGCTGCTGGGGTGGTGGCTGTGGTGGCGGAGGCTGCTGTGGTGGCGGCTGTTGCTGGGGAGCCCGGTTGTAGCTGCCTCTATTGTTGGAGTTGTTGTTATCCCGGTTGTTGTTACCCCAGCGGTTCTGGCTATAGCCACCACCTCCGCTGCGGTTGAAACCTGTGTTGGAGAAATCCAGATGAAAGGCGCCATCATTCCCAAATGGCAACCCCAGGGAACTGGGCTGTCTTGGTGACTGCTGTGAGCCGGCCTGGCCAGGCGCAGAGCAAGAACTCAAGGTGAACAACAAACCATGTCCTCCGGGATTCTCTAGACCCCCAGGCATACTTCCCTGTCCCAGCCTTATGACAGGTTTGTCTCATCCACTGGACTGCAAGAATGGTGAGGCAGAGACCAGGGTAGTCTTGGGTTTCTGTGTCCCAGCATCTCAACAGCTGTTGAATATGCAGGAAGGAGATGCTCAAGGAGAGGAAGCTGGCAGGGCGCGGTGGCTCACACCTGTAATCCTAGCACTTTGGGAGGCTAAGGCTGGTGGATCACGTGAGGTCAGGAGTTCAAGACCAGCCTGACCAACATGGAGAAACCCCATCTCTACTAAAAATACAAAATTAGCCGGGCGTGGTGGTGCTTGCCTGTAATCCCAGCTACTTGGGAGACTGAGGCGGGAGAATCGCTTGAACCCCGGGAGGCAGAGGCTGCAGTGAGCCGAGATCACACCATTGCACTCTAGCCTGGGCAACAAGAGCAAAAATCCATCTCAAAAAAAAAAAAAAAAAAAAAAAAAAAAAAAAAAAGAGGAAGCTAAGCACTGGGGACAGCCATGAACAAGTCACATCTAGTTCTCTTCAGACTTGGCCAAAGATGTAGCCCCCATTTCCAATAGATTTTGATCTAGACCCTATTTCCAAGGAGCTCATGGTCAGATGGGGGAAGGTTCACAAAAATGACAGCAATGTGACAGAATGTGCACTGTGATATGCAAATGGGCAAAGGGCTTCATAGGCAATGTCCGGGGAGTGGGACTGGGAGCGTTTCTGAGGTCTCCGTGTCTGACTTGTTTCAGTTTTCTACCAGAGTTTAACTCACAGCTGGAGCTCAGAAAACTTCAGTTGCTGACTGAATAAGCAGTCAAAGCCCAGCCCCAACCTGGGAACAGAAAGTGGAGAGTGCTGTGTGTGAGATGTCTCACCTCCTCGGTAGTTGCCTCCTCCACCGCTGCCTCCCCCTCGGTTCTGGAAGCCGCCACGGTTGCCTCCAGGGGGTCCTCGGTTGTCATAGCGCTGGAAGCCACCGCCACCCCCGCGGCCCCGGAAGCCACCACCACCTCGGTTGTCAAAGCGCTTTTCAGGGGGTGGCCCAGCCTTGCGGCCTTCCTCGTTGTACTGCCTCACTAGCTTGTCTGCTTCCTCCCGCTGCAGCTCAATGAACAGAACCTCATCCAGGAAGTCCCCAACATCTGGCAACGTGAAGTTGGCTAGGAGGAAGGAAGCGCCCCAAAGGGAACAAGAAGAAGAGGTCAGTACCTTCTGAAGTCTGATCCCCCTCCACCCAGAAGAGTGGCCTTCCAGAAGGGAGAAGGTGAAGAAAACTGGAGTAGTGAATAAGAAAAGACATAGACAGAAGGGCGGGTGCGGTGGCTCACGCCTATAATCCCAGCACTTTGGGAGGCCGAGGCGGGTGGATCACCTGAGGTCAGGAGTTCAAGACCAGCCTGGCCAACATGGCGAAACCCCATCTCTACTAAAAATATAAAAATTAGCCAGGCATAGTGGTGGACACCTGTAGTCCCAGCTACTCAGGAGGCTGAGGCAGGAGAATTGGGTGAACTCAGAAGGCGGAGGTTGCAGTGAGCCAAGATCACACCACTATACTCCAGCCTCGGTGACAGGGCAAGACTCCATCTCCAAAAAAAAAAACAAAAACAGAGAGAGAGGAAGAGAGAGAGAGAGAGGAAGAGAGAGAGACAGAGAGAGAGAGAGAGAGAGAATAGACAGAGCCCCAACCCCTCAGCCTGCTAAGTGTCAGGGGCTAACAAAGACTCCTCCATTTTCTGAAGAGGTGGCTAAGACCCACCTAGACACAGTGCTCAGCTCCCACAGGCCTCACCCCAGGGAATGGGTCAGACAGATGGCATCACCATCCCTATTTTTACATAGAAACAAACTGAGGCCTGCCCACAGTCAGCCCATCTGGGGCCACAGGCAGGGTGAGCACGCAGGACTTTCAGCTTTAGCTCCCATAAATCCTTTCCCTCGTGCTGCCCCAGCCCCATCCAGCCTGAAAATCCCGACATAAGAGAGATGGGTAGCTTTTCCATTCACAGCTGTGGTAGACAAGGAAGGGACAAAGCAGAAGCAAGGAAAGAGTAAATCAAAAAAGAAATCATTAAGGAGCCAGGGAAGGACAAACTGAGTAAAGAGCTTCTTCTCTCCAGGACCCTGCAGTGATGTTCCTCTGGGACATTTCCTACCTTTCATTTCTAAGACCGCATGATCTGGGACATCCTTCCCTTCCTCGTCGGTTCGCTTTATTGTTCGGTCTTTTAGGTCCTCGTCAGTGGGACAAATTACAATAGCTTTGCGCTGGAAGCCTTCAAATGGTCTCATTTTTCGTCTCTGGGCTGACCCATAAACATTTGTCTAAGGGTAAGGTAACAGAAGAGGCAAGAGATGGTACATTAAGAGTTGTTTTTTTCCTCTGAGGGGTATTATGTAGGCCAGGGACTGAGAAAAGGCTATTAGTGCTCCTTGTAAGCAGAGCAACTCAGGAAACAGCTCTTCTTTACTTCGAAGATTCTTGAGTCACCCTCAGCAAATGAATTCACTTAGGTAAGTGGCTGCAGACAGGCACAGGGCAAAGGATTCCTAATGGTTGGGACTTTGCTTTTTAATCCTATTTGTTGTTGGTACTGGACCTTACAATTTCTTTTCCCTATTCTGAAAGCTAATACATACTCTTGGTAAAAAATTCACAGTATAAGGCATAAAGTTTAGAGGAAAAACCCCTGCGTTCCCTTAGTGCCAGCCCTACTTCCCAGAGAGAATAAAGAATGAATTTCTTCCGTGCACTTTTAGAAATATCTATGTGATTTTTTACACGAAAAGAATTGTATTATGCACATCCTCCTGAGGCTTTTTCATGTAATGTGAAACTTTCTCTAAAGTTTTTCTGTGCAGTATTCTTTTTTAATGGCTGTGTAATACCTATAGATTAGCTATGCTACTAATTAACCAGCTCGTTTGGACAGTTTTGTAGTTTGTTCTCATTAACATTGGTTCTTTTATTCCCTCAGTCCTTCTCTGAAACATCAGCCTCATCCACAAGCTTCTAACCAGCAAGCTCAACACGTCAGGAGTCTCTGCTTTTCACAAGTGCAGTTTTGCTCCTAATGTTTCCTTCCCTTCCTCTAAGTGATGGCAGGTGTGTCCTGCACTGCTGCTGGCAGAGCTGTGCTTTAGCACATATGTGGTTGAGAGCAGTAACAACATCGGCTTCCATTTACCGAATACCTCCATCACGTCAGGCCCTTTGGGAATGAGGCCCACCTCTGCTGGATTCAGGGTTCCACAGACTCAGCCTATATACTTGAATCACGTGGACACTACTTAAAAAGTGAGCAGCCCAAACTTCATTTGAGACTTCCTGAGCCTGAACCTCTAGAAGACAGACCCAGGCACCTATACAGGTACCCTCCCTATGGAAACTCGGGAACTCAGCAGAAACAGAGTAAGGAGTTTTAAACTGCATTTAAACAATTTTTTAGTGGCTCTAACATGGACCCAAGAAAGAAGCCACAGATAGGGAAAACAGTCTGTAAAGGGGTATGTACAAATGGACCAAAAAAAAAAAAATGTATTCTGAAGATGTGGCCTGGTTGGGTACAAAGAATCTAGGGTCAAGTCCTGGTGTGGCTACTAACATACTTTGGCCAGTCCTTACAGTTGCCTCATCTGTAATACGGGGTTGAAAAGCCTCCCTCCCTGGGCTGGCAAGGACTGAGTAAGAGAATGTCCATAAAGCAACTGACAAAGTGCAAGAAACTACTCAAGTAGGGGGACACAGGTGGCCTCCAGGGCAGAAGACACCTTGATGGGAAGCAGGCAGTGCACTGGGATAGCCCAGCCTCAGCCTGCTCCTCTGTAAAATCAAGCCCTGAAAAGGGAAAACGGCATGGATGTCTTAGGGTTGCTGTGAAGACTGCATGAGTCCCTGTGAGTAAAAGCCCTCGTCTAAGCCCAGGGCCTGGCTCATAGCCAACACTCAACAACTGTGAGCTGCCATTGATGTGGTCATCACTGGGTAGATATTTATACTGTCATGTTGACTTGAAGCAACTCAGACCAAAGAAAAGGTTAAGCTTATAGTGATCTCCCAAGCAGAAAGGCAGGAACAGTGAGACAGGGTGGAATGAACACAGGCTTTGAGGAAGAAACTTGGGCTTGAAATCCCCGCTGTGCCCTTTACTATTTGTGAGACTCAGACAAGTCCCCAAGTAGCCTGAGTCTCAAATTTCCTCGTCTGAAAGACAAGGATCATCACCCTCGTCCTGGCTCTGGAGAGGATTTGCAGATGTAAAAATCTCTGGCAAGTGCCAGGGGAGTGGGCAGTGAAAAGTCAACACCCAGGGTGGATCTGAAAATAAGGCCTATAGGACTGACTCTCCAGGAGAGGCTTCCCAATGGAAAATACCAAGGAAAATTGAAGCTTGAGGAAAAAACAAGGTTACAAGAGATCCTCTTCTAAGACACAGGAACAGGGTGCTGGATGTGGATTAGCCAGGGGCCAGGGACTCCAGCACAGATCTGCTGGAAGTTCTGGGGCCGTGGGTGCAGCTGCTTAAACTAACCAGATCCTCTGGCCCTGAAACACGCGCCAGGAAAAAATGTTCTTTCCTGTCCCCCAGGGAAAGTGTCCCTACCCTCACGAAGGAGGATGTGGGCAGTCATGTGGGTGACAGGCACACACATACTGTTCTTGGGGTCTTGGACACTAGCCCACAAAGAGCCCTTGGGCCACAAATGGTTTGAAAAGGAACATCATGTTACAGAGGAAAAGTTAAGTCCCCTCTCCCCACTACTCTTCTTTGACTCCATTCCTAAATGCAAAGCATAACGTGGCATCTGGTCACAGGAAGAAAGAGTTTGGCTTCCTCAGCTAAATATAATTTTCTTCTGACACAAAAGCCCAGAGTAGGTAGGTGCCAGGGTGAATATGGCCCCAGACCATTCTGCATTTTTTTTTTTGCCCCTAAGTGATCCTACTTTGATTCCTCTGAACTGCGAGGGCATAGAGTGACAGTCCTGGAGGTCTTCCATGTGGTACAACTGCCCCGTCAATGCCCTGATGAGGGGACAGAGAAGAGAAGCAATGCTGCCAAGACGGCTAGCCCCTGTAGCTTCATGGGATGGGAGGAATGGAGATGGAACAGATTGGACTCATAAATAGCTGGCCTTTGTCCTTGGAAGTGGGTAGACTCTGAGAGATGGCTTCTCAGGCACTTTGGAATTGAGGTGCTGAGAATCCTCTCAGCAATGGTTTTTAAGACTGCACCTCCCTCCACTTACTCCTTCGTTTGGGGAAGGGAAGAAGAGTATCTAAACCACACCAGCAGAAATGCAAATACTTGGCTTTCCTGGAGGAAAGGGAATTAGCTGCTGGTGGCTGTTGCCACAGCAAACACAGTGAGGTCACAGCCCCTGGGCCAGCCCAGCACTTCTGTGGTCGCTGAGGGCTGCTGGCGGCTGTTGCTATGAGACCAGCACAACAGCTAGGTCAGCTTTTCCAGCTACTTTGGTTCCCTCTGCCTAGCTTCTGCTTCTCCCAGTCCCACCCTGCTTGAAGATGTTGATTCTAAGAGAAAATGTGGCTGTGTTCCCTGGACCCTGTGACATGGACTAAGGGACAAGAGTTGGGTTTCTTGGAGAAGCTATATGGGGAGTTTTGGTGTATAACAGTCTTAGGGAGGGAGAAGTGAACACAGCAGGTACAAATGATGATGTGACAGCCCAGGCTCTCTCAAGCCCCACTGTCCCTGTCTACTGTCACTTGTCACAGCTCACCAGGGTCATACTGGCAGCAGGAGAAACCTAGCTAGATCTGGGGAGCAAAGTGAAGAAGGCTGATGAGAAAAGATTTACTTTGGGCTCAGAGTGAGGTGAATTCCAGTCAAAAGAACCACATTTATAGGACGAGAACTGGCTGGTGTGTCAAGAATGGAATGGGCTTCAGGCTCTAGGGATGGTTGGTCGGGGATGATGGAAAGAAACATCCTTTCTCCAAGGCCTGCAAATAAGACACAGGTTACGGTGGGACACTATTCTAGCCCTGGGTTTCTGTTTCAGGCGAAAGTGTGGCACCTGCTGACCAGGACGCAAATGAGGACTAGAACGACATGTTCTGACTGTGACGTCAACCCATCCAGCCCTGATTCTAACTGATGCCTGGCCTGGCTCTAGGCTGTTAGAGCCCTCTAACGGAACTCCTAGGCAACAGCGCCCTACTCTGGGGTGGGCTTGGGCAACATGCCCCTGCGGAGGCTCCCCAGAAGCCTCCAGAAGGGCAACTTGTTTGCCTCACAGCAGGCCAGTCAGTTCCTGTTCTGTACTGCATTTTGAGGCCCTCTGGGACAAGGCCAGAAAGCATCTCATTCCAGAGGCTTCCCACCTCCAACAGAGGACACCAGAGACACCTGAAGCAACGTGGCCTTCTACTCCCCCTTTCTCTCTCCTCTGCAGCCTTTTACTAGCTAGGCAAATTTATCCACATTCCTCCGGATGAAAACCTGACCATGACTCCCCACTCTCCTCAGGACAAAGCCCCAACTCTTTTAATCATCCTCTGTGCCCCGACCTAGACATTCCACCTCCAGAAAGCTTCCCCAAATTCCCACCATGGCCCCAACCATTCTAGACTATGGCTGTTTGGGAAGTCAGCAGAGCTGTGATCTATCAGTACACTGAGTGCGTGACTTAGAAGTCCTACAGTCCTCTGCAGAGGCTTCAGTTTCCTCTCTGGTCTACCTCTTTTTCCTCTTCTGATGTTCCACAGCTGTGATGCCCACGTGATCTAAAAAGGCTACTCAAGTTATCACAGAATGTAGGTCAAAGCCCCGATATACCTGAGAGTTTGTGCCCAATCACATACATCCCAGGATAGGGGTTAGAGTCCCGGCCAGACAAACACAGAATCCTGGCTTACACAGGCCCACCTGGCTTCTGCAGACAACCTCTCCTTCCCTCTCAAGGATGAGCATTTCTGAGGCCAACCTACATAACAGGAGGCTGGAAGAGCCAAATGTGGGGAGGTCTGACCACTCAGGAAAACCCAGTAAAGGCAAAAGATGGTTCTGGGCTGAGATCCAGGAACTGCAGGGATTTTGCCTGTAGTATGGGTTTCCCCTTTGGAAATTCCACCTAGCCCAGGAGACAGCTATGCATCATCAACTTACCTGTCACTGCCAAAGCTGGTGGAATGGAAGTGCCACGATTGGCCAGGGGCCTGCTCTGAACCTTCTATACACAAACACACAACTTCCCCCTCCCTCTCTCATACCCAGAGTTTTCTGGAACCCACTTTTGGGGTTTAGGCCAAAACAGGTGAAACCACTGGCTTTATACTCCCTCCCTCAGCCTGAGTAGCCTATGGCTTCAGGCCCCGAGGCAATCCTCCAATCTGTGGTTAACCAGAGAACCCTCCTCCCAGCCTTCAGAGTTTAGGTTCTCTGTCTCACTGTTGGCCCAGATCACTTGGCCTGACCCACATGTCCTTAAGCAGGAGGCTGGTAGCCCTGAAGACCACAGGCATACCTGGTACAGCCCTAGACCCTGTCCCTAAACAAGCCAGCAGCAGCCAAGAAGGCTGACAGTAGGTCTTCAGAGTGCAAAGCTGTCATGGGCCTGGCTTCCAGAGAAAACCCACTTCAGCATCCTGGACAGAGATGTTAGATGATCCACTCTAGACTATAATCATTCTCCCATAGGCCACATATTTGAAATGGGTTTCACAGCTGATTTAACCAGCAAACCAAGAAAAAGACAGGAATACTGGCTGGGGTATCCAAAAGAGGTATGTATCCTCAGAGTGTTAAAATGGTATTACTACTCTCTCTTTCATGACAATGAGTCCAACTGGGGTCAATACAGACTAAAAAATTCTTAAATGCCCTCACAAGGAGGATCAGGTAAAGTGAGGCCAAGGGTTTAAAAGACAAATCTTCAAAGCGGAGAGAAGACTGATTGTACACAGTATGAGTTGGGGGGATAACCATGGATGGCTTTTAGACTATCCTGTGCTCAACTGTTTTGTGTAGGATCCTCATTCCTATGTGAAGGCAACTTGGTCCCTGGCGATTCCTTTCTAACAAGCAAACTACCATTCTGACAAAGCCAAACACTGTCACCACCTCCACTCTTATCAGGAGCCCTTTGAACTTATGGTCACCAAGTACCCAGGCCTACATGTATGGAAGGCACTTCAGGAAGGCTTCAAGGGCAGGGTGTTACTTAGTTTACATATTTGCTCACTCACAGGTTCTTAAGAAAGCACAAATGCAAGGCTGAAGGGAACAGAGGCTCATTCACAGATCCCCAAATATGGAAAATAAGGAGACACCCTTTGTTACTTGTGAGAGCCTTCAGGACAAATGTCAGTAGGCAATGACGCTGCATAGGCAATAACCATGTGGAACTCATTACTCTGAGACAGGAATCTGTAGTGATTTTTGGGTCACTCATCCTTTTGAGAATGCTGAAAGATAGGGACAAAAAACTGTCTAAGGTTTTTTTTTCTTCTTCTTTTTCGTAAAAAGGATACACCTGCACCTGCATACAATATTTATGTTCAACTGCAAAGGTTCCAAGGTCCCTGATGTTAAGAACTCCACCATTAACTGAAATGTAGGTAGAAAATATGACTTAGGTATGTACCTGCCAGTCATACGTATTTGTGAAAAGAAAATGACGGAAGCAATAATAGCATTTACCTTACAGCACTGCTGTTGGCATGAAAGCTACTCTACCTATTCTGTAGAGTATTTAACAATAATCACCAGCTACTAAGTGCCAGGCCCTGTGTTAGGTGTGCAGATGGTATTGAGATCCCTGTTTTATAAACGAAGAGATGGAGATTCAGAGGATAAAGTCAGCTGCCCAAAGGCACAGAGCTAGGGAGTAGCCGAGCTGGGATTCAAGCCCCAGTCTCTCAGGCTCGGAAATCCATACTCCTTCCATTTTCCTAAACAGTTCTTACCTGATGTTCTTTGGGGCTGCTGATGAGTCTGAGTAAGTAGGCCTAGATCATGATCCCAGTCTGGGCTCAGCTGTGTGTAGGATCATGTCGTCATGTATGACAAGGTCTGACCCCCCGACTAGCACAGCAGTCCATCATCATTACAGGGAAAAAAGAAAGGGACCAGAGGAAGATTCTCAGGCATGCAAGGGGTCCCCTCCCTTCTCCTGAGGACACAATGGTCATCATTAAGTACCTGATCTAGGATATAGTTGCGTTTCTTGCGGGCAGCAATCTGGATGAGGCGGTTGAGGCACTGGGTGGCCTGCTGGATCAGGACGTCCCAGCGGCCAGCATAGTTCCGCTGCCGGCGTAGGCCCATCACCTGCGGGCAGGAATTGGTGAGGGGTGAGTGATTTTAGTTGCAGGGCAGCACTTAGTAGGTTGGAGGTGAGTAAGGAGAGTCCAGTGGCTGTCCTTACCCGCATCTTATCCATGATGGCATTGGTACCCAGGATGTTGTACTTCTTGGAAGGGTTGGAAGCTGCATGTTTGATGGCCCATGTGGTCTTGCCAGCAGCAGGCAGGCCCACCATCATCAGAATCTACAAGAACAAGACAGAGAAGGTGTTGCAGCATGGTGGTATGGCACCACTTGGCTCGGTGGTGACTGTGAGTGTGACCCTGGACCTCTGAGCTGTGGCTGCCTCTACAAAGCGGAAGCAATAATAGCATCCACCTCACAGTACTGGTATCGGGATTCAAAAAGATCAGGCTTGTCAGACTCTTGAGCACAGTGCCTGGGACAGGGTGAGCATTAAGTCAAGTGCTGGCCAGGCACGGTGGCTCACGCCTATAATCCCAGGACTTTCGGGGAAAAACAAAAACAAAAACAAAAACAAAAAACCAAGTGCTGTCATCATTAGCATTTATAGGATTTTGTTTTTTTGAGACACGGTCTCACTCTATTGCCCAGGCTGGCGTGTAATGGCCCATTCACGGCTCACTGCAGCCTTGAACTCCCAGGCTCCAGCAATCCTTCTACATCAGCCTCCAGAGTAGCTAGAACTACAGGCACAAACCATCACACCCAGCTAATCTTTTTCTCTCTTTTTGTGGTAGAAATGAGGGTCTCCTTATGTTGTCCAGACTGGTCTCAAACTCTTATACTCAAGGGATCCTCCTCCCTCCTTGGCCTCCCAAAGTGCTGGAATTATAGGCGTTTGCCACCAAACCCAGCCCATTTACAGGATTATGTGACCCACTCCCCACCCCCCCCAATAGCCCAGGGAAGGCTGTGTACTGGGACTGACCCCATGGAGTGGGTAGGAGAAGTGGTACAACTTTCTTGAAGTATGAAATAGAACAGAGCTGTACACACAAGGACATGAATTGTATCTAATCAATACATTTAGAATTTGGTAAACACAGATGTATCTTAAATGCCTGACTAGAGGGGAACGATGAGTTTGTAAGGCCATTAAGAATGACGTTCATTCCCTTGAAGGATTTTTTAAAAAGAAAAAAAGAGTGATGTTCAAAAAGAGGTTTTTATGTGATGGGATAAAGCGCACAAAATAATGTGAAGTGAAAAGGGCAGGGTATCACAATGCTTATACCATAGAATCTCAATGATAAATGTTTGTGAGCTTGTGAGCAGAAAACAGGCACTTAGACATTAAAAAGAACAAATGACCTCCAAAACTCTGCAAGTAAACTTATTTGTAGATGATGGCATTATGAAAATTTAAACTTTTTACTTCTTAATTTTCTATAACAAGCATAAATAACTTACACATACAAGAAAAATACTGTTTTAAGAAAAAAGACACTAGTATAGCTCTTGGAATCAAATCTTCCCAAAGGCCATTTATCTTTTGATAGCTCTGGGTGAGAGGTGGAACTTACTCAGCCTCCTTCAAGAACACTCGGTGGGCCAGGCTCAGTGGCTAAAAAAGTTAGCCGGGCATGCTGGCATGTACCTGTGGTCCCAGCTACTCGAGAAGCTGAGGTGGGAGGATCACTTGAGCCTGGGAGGTCAAGGCTGCAGTAAGCTGTGATCGCACCACTGCACTCCAGCCTGGGTGACAGAGCGAGACCCTGTCTCTAAAGAAAAAAAAAGAACACTTGGTGGCACAGTGCACTCCCCAAGAAGCGCCTAGTGTCCTTTTCTGCTGTAAGAAAAGCCTCCTTTTCCCATATTCTGGCCTCACTTAAGAAGAAGATGGAATCTTTCTGAGATTTAGGTAGCCTCTCCGACTTCAACTTAGGTCACACCAACACCCCTCACCTCACACTCAGAGCAGCTTTTCAGCTCTGAGTCCAACCCTGAGGAGCTGGGACAAAGTGGCCACTTGCCCCAAGGCTACTCACGCAGCAAGTCTGTGTGTGTGTGTCTCCTCTGTCTTGGCAGCAAGGTGGCCACCAATACCTTCTGGCCTCACTCACCTCACATTCTGCCTTGCTCTTTGGTCCAACGGTGCCCCGGATACGCTCACTAAGGGGAAGGTGCTGGATGAAGGTAAACCCTGGGAGGACAGAACAGTAGGGCTCTGCCCTCTGTCCGAAGTTGAACTCCACCGCGCAATTCTTCACCAGGACATGAGGATAGAGGGCCTGACCCCCCAAGGCTTCCTTCTGGATTCGGAAAGCAATGCCCATCCACTTTCCATTCTTGGTAAAGGACAGTTCCACGTCATTTCCACATTCAAAGTCCTAGGAGAAAAAGCCAAAGGAATATGATTACCAACTCTCGCCACAGGCACTGGGAGTCACATGTGGGAGACAGTAGATGCAGGGAGTAGAATATGGACAGCTTTCCAGATTGAAGTGCATCCTTCCCCAACATACAGGTAAGCTGGGCAGCATCAGTGAACATCTCAGAGAATGTCCAGCCCAAAGTCCTTCTTGCCTAAGACCCCAAAGTTGGTGGATATGAAGCAAGTAAGCAAGAGTTTTTTTTTTTTTTTTTTTTTTGAGACAGGGTCTCACCCTGTCCCCCAGGCTGAGTGTAGTGGTACAGCTAGGGCTCACTGCAACCTCAAACTTCCAGGTTCAAGCAATCCTCCCACCTCAGCCTCCTGAGTAGCTGGGACTACAGGCATGTTCCACACCTGGCTAATTTTTGAATTTTTTTGTAGAGATGGGGTCTTGTTATGTTGCCCAGGCTGGTCTTGAAATCCTGGACTCAAGTGATCTTCCCACGTTGGCCTGCCAAACTGTTGGAATTACAGGCTGGAGCTACTGCACCCGTCCTAAAGCAGGTAATTTTAAGAAGCTCCAAGTATTTGAGTCTTGTGCCTAGACTGAGATGAAGACGAAGGAAAAGGTGATCCAGTCCCATCCTGAAAACTGACGAGACAGGTGCAGTGGCTCACGCCTATAATCCCATCACTTTGGGTGGCCAAGGCAGGAGGATTGCTTGAGGCCAGGAGTTCAAGTACAGCCTGGGTAACAGAGAGAGACGCCATCTCTACAAAAACAAACACAAGAAACCCAGAAAGGGCAGTCTATGAATATAACAGATGAAGGAAAGCCACAGCAGGGCCTTTTTGAACTGAGTTCAGCTTGTTCAACATGTTCCCTGAGTTCGTACTCTTTCTGATATATATGTCGGCGTAATCTGGGACCGACAGAGTTTAGGGACCAGTGGGGAATGAGACAAGGACACTCTATCATAATTCAGTAAGATGACCTACCTAGAAGCAAGTTTCTGAGGAGGTTTCTCAGTTGCTTGTATATAAGCCTAGCAGTGACAGAACATAAGGTCAGTTTGGCTGAGGCATAAAAGATGAGGGGGAAGTAATTCAGGAACAGCTAAAGAGCCATGCAGGGACCACATTCATTTATTTTGTAACAACTACTTGGTGAATTGCTAAAGTTAGTAATTAAGATTCCCCCCTCTTTTTGTTGAGACGGAATTTCACTCTTGTTGCCCAGGCTGGAGTGCAATGGCGCAATCTCAGCTCATCACAACCTCTGCCTCCCAGGTTCAAGCGATTCTCCTGCCTCAACCTCCAGAGTAGCTGGGATTACAGGCATGTGCCACCACGCCCGGCTAATTTTGTATTTTTAGTAGAGAGGGGGTTTCTCTGTTGATCAGGCTGGTCTCGAACTCCTGACCTCAGGTGATCCACCTGCCTCAGCCTCCCAAAGTGCTGGGATTATAGGTGTGAGCCACTGCGCCTAGCCTATGATCCCATTTTAGAAGGTGGATGGCTTCAGTTCTACCATTACTAACTTGTGGCCTTGGTTAAGTTATTTTATCTTGTTTCCTTATCAAACAAAGGGGGGCGGGGTAATAATATTTTATACAGCCTATGTTTATTCTAACTGTTAAATGGGCTAGTACATTTAATACACAGTGAGCACACAAGGAATGTGAGCTATCACTGCAAGATGTCAGGCACTGTGCTACCAATAAGGGGCTGGGACTGAAGTGGTGGGAAGGGACATGGCCTACCTCGGCATGTGAGGGACTCTAATTTACCGCAGGAATTTGAACTTGATGCTGGTGGCAGAGCAGAGTCTCTGACTTATTTTGAATAGAGGAGCAGCCTGCTCAGAACTGTGTTTTGGAAACATCGCTTTGGCTGTAGGATACGACAGGCTCTTTCTTTTCTTAGTGTTTTTTTCCTTTTTAAAATTTATATTTTTAAAACGTTTGTTAAATATTTTTCTAAATGCCCATCTCAGAGAAGAAAAGGCTCAAAACTTGAGATTAGATAGCAGACTGAAGCAAAATACAAGGTTCAGTTTCTGAGATAAAAGTACAATTTCTTTCTCTATTCAGGTGACCACCTTGGGAAATGCCCTTCAAGAAGCGACAGAAGCACCCTCCCTTGAGGAGCTTCCTCATTAACCTCCTCAGTGCTCACAGGGTGCAGCTCTGTGTCAGAGGCCCTCATGCCTGTTCATCTCTAAGCATGCGCCCACATCAAGACCATGGAGAGTGGCTGGATGCGGTGGTTCATGCCTGTAATCCCAGCACTTTGGCAGGCCGAGGTGGGCGGATCATGAGGTCAAGAGATCAAGACCATCTTGGCCAACATGGTGAAACTCCGTCTCTACTAAACATACAAAAATTAGCCGGACATGGTGGTGAGTGCCTGTAATCGCAGCTACTCAGGAGGCTGAGGCAGGAGAATCGCTTGAACCAGGGTGTTGGAGGTTGCAGTGAGCCGAGATCGTGTCACAGCACTCCAGCCTGGCAACAGCAAGACTCCTTCTCAAAAAAAAAAAAAAAAGACCATGGAGAGCAGGTATGACTGTGGGTGTTAGCCTTCCTTATGGCCACCAGCTTCACTATAGGAACTTACCATAATGCACAGAAACCGGCGCCCTCAACCAACCAATCTATCACCAACAGAGCCATCTGTCCAAGAGGCAAGTGGAGTTGTGTTGTTCCTGCTGAAACACTCCTGTGTCAGTCCCAGGCCTAAAGACCCAAACTCCTGAAGCCTGGCATAACTCAGAGCCTGTCATTTTTATAGCCTGGTGTCTCACACCTCTTTCTGTTGTCCCTAGGCTCTAAGTATCATACTCTTTTTTTTTTTTTTTTTTTTTTTTTGAGACGGAGTCTGGCTCTGTCGCCCAGGCTGGAGTGCAGTGGCGCGATCTCGGCTCACTGCAAGCTCCGCCTCCCGGGTTCACACCATTCTCCTGCCTCAGCCTCTCCGAGTAGCTGGGACTACAGGCGTCTGCCACCACGCCCGGCTAATTTTTTGTATTTTTAGTAGAGACGGGGTTTCACCATGGTCTCGATCTCCTGACCTCGTGATCCGCCCGCCTCGGCCTCCCAAAGTGCTGGGATTACAAGCGTGAGCCACCGCGCCCGGCCTCATACTCTTTATGGTTTGCTGAAATGGGTTATTCTGTTCTCCACTTGGAAGGCTGTTTTACCTTTTTGTTTTGCAAATTGAGGACTTGAGATTTGACACCAATGTCCTCCCCTCTTGTTCCAGGAGACCAGTGATTTTTACACCCCCACCAACTCCTCACCCTGAGCCTTTTTAAAGTTGTGGTATCTTCTGAACAAAGAAAACTATATAAGGAATCTTAAGACTGGATGCAGAGATGTTCTGGTTGAAGCAAGAGTCAAGGCCTAGAGTTCCATACTGCCACATACCCAAAGAACCTCATACTCTGAAAGAACAGACTTTGGCAAACACTGTCACACAGTGACAAGTTAAATTACTGCAACCTGTTTGGAGTGTAGTCTTGGTGGTAGCTATCAAAATTTAAATATACTTAGAATCTAACTTTCAAGAAGGAATACAACTACATTCCCACAAGAATGCAAAATTGTATGTGCAAAATGCTCATGCCAGCATGGAAAATGTGCTCCAATGGGGAAGCAGGAGTGGCTAAATTGCACAGGAGATCCATATGTGGGGCTACAAAAAGATCTCCAAGTTACTCCAGTAAATGGAAAAAAGACAAGCCGCATTATCTGTTCCAGGAAACAACTTTCAGAGCCACTAACAGGAAGATGGGCTAAATTAAAGCAGGGTACCCAAACCCCTGCATCAGAATACTAGACAGCCATTACAGCCACTAAATACAAAGCTGCAAAAGTAACGACATGTCCACTAAAGTGAGGGACTAGGTTAAATCAATTATACAGTCATACAATGACTACAGACAACATAAAAGTACATCTCTTGGTAGTACCATAAAAAGATCCCCACTAAGGCCGGGCACGGTGGCTCACGCTTGTAATCTCAGCACTTTGGGAGGCCGAGGAGGGTAGACCACCTGTGGTCGGGAGTTCGAGACCAGCCTGACCAACATGGTGAAACCCCGTCTCTACTAAAACTACAAAATTAGCCAGGCATGCTGGCGCATGCCTGTAATCCCAGCACTTGGGAGGCTGAGGCAGGAGAATCACTTGAATCCGGGAGGCAGAGGTTGTGGTGAGCCAAGATCATGCCATTGCACTCCAGCCTGGGCAATAAGAGCGAAACTCTGTCTTAAAAAAAATTAAATAAATAAAAAGATCCCCAAGACATACAAGTTAAAAAAAAAAAAAAAAAAAGATGAAACCCCGAGTACCAGTGGGTTCACATGCTGGGGAAGGTATATGTGAAAAATGGGTGGGGCGGGGGGGTGTGGGTGTCTAAAGAAGACTTTATACTGTATCCCCTTTTATATTCCTTGATTTTTTTTGGAAACCCTATTCTTGAAAAAATCAATTCACAATGATTAACTATTAAGAAACAACTTTAACTGAGCTAGATCTATATATTGTCTGTGTGGACAGGGAAAGATGGCCAAGATTTACTCTTCAACGGGAAAAAAATGCAAGGTTTAAAACCAAACAATTTGTAGAGTATAAACACAGTTTTCATTTTAAAAATGTTTTATTAAAAACATTTTGAGGGCCGGGCGCAGTGGCTGATACCTGTAATCCCAGCACTTTGGGAGGCTGAGGCGGGTGGATCACCTGAGGTCAGGAGTTCAAGACCAGCCTGGCCAACACGGTGAAACCCCGACTCTACTAAAAATATAAAAATTAGCCAGGTGTGGTGGCGCGCACCTGTAGTCCCAGCTACTCGGGCGCCTGAGGCAGGAGAATTGTTTGAACCTGGGAGGTGGAGGTTGTGGTGAGCTGAGATTGCACCACTGCACTCCAGATTGGGTGGCAGAGCGAAACTCTGTCTCAAAAACAAAAAGATATTGAGATCCTCAAATGCAAAACAAAGGCTGAGAAACTGTTTCAGGCTAAAGGAGACTAAAGACACATGGCAAGAGAATGCAATATGATCCCAGGCCAGATCAGATCCTGAACTAGAAACTCAACTGGACGAAAGAATATTGTTGGGACAAGTGACAAAATTTGAATGTGCAGTAGACAATAGCATTATATCAAGTTTTAAATTTAATAACTTTACTGTCATTAATATCTTTACCCTCAAGAATCAGCCGGGTGTGGTGGCTCACACCTGTAATCCTAGCACTTTGGGAAGCCGAGGTGGGCGGATCACGAAGTCAGGAGTTTGAGACCAGCCTGACCAACATGGTGAAACCCTGTCTCTACTAAAAATACAAAAATTAGCTAGATGTCATGGTGTGCACCTGTGATCCCAGCTACTTGGGAGGCTGAGGCAAAAAAATCACTTGAACCTGGGAGGCAGAAGTTGCAGTGAGCCGAGATCACGCCACTGCACTCCAGCCTGGGCGACAGAACAGGACTCAAAAAGAGTACACACCGACTGGGCGCGGTGGCTCATGCCTATAATCCCTCACTTGGGAGGCTGAGGTGGGCGGATCATCTGAGAGCAGGAGTTTGAGACCAGCCTGGCCAACATGGTGAAACCCCATCTCTACTAAAAAATATAAAAATTAGCCAGGCATGGTGGCAGGCGCCTTAATCTCAGCTACTTGGGAGGCAGAGGCAGGAAAATAGTTTGAACCCGGGAGGCGGAGGTTGCAGTGAGCCGAGATAAAGCCATTGCACTCAAACCTGGGGGACAAGAGCTAGACTTCTCTCAAAAAAAAAAAAAAAAAAAAGAGTGCACACCGAGCCTGGCACAGTGCCGTGCACCTGCAGTCTCAGCTACTAGGTTGGGGTGGATGGCTTGAGCCCAGTTCTGGGCTGTAATGCACTATGCCAATCGGCTGTCCACACTAAGTTCGGCATTGATATGGTGACCCCCTGGGAGTTAGGGACCATCAGGTTGCCTAAGGAGGGGTGAACTAGCCAAGGTAGGAAGCAAAGCAAGTCAAAACTCTCATGCTGATCAGAAGAGGGATCACCACCTGTGAAAATGCAGCAAGACCCTGTCTCATTTATTAAAAACAAAGAAAAGAAGGAATACAGACCAAAGTAATGAAGACATGATGTATGCAACCTCCTCTCAAATGGGTCAGATGAAAACACAGCTGACCCTTAACAACACTGGCTTCAAGCTGGGATACATGTATACTTTTTTCATTCAATAAATATACTGAAAATATTTGTGGACACTTGCAACAATTTGAAAAAACTCTCAGATCCCTATGACTAGAAATACTGAAAAAAAAAATAAGGAAAAGTTAGGTATGTCATGAGTGCATAAAAACTGTAGACACTAGCCTATGTGTTAATTGACTGTTTATGTTATCAGTAGGCTATTAATTTTTTTTTTTTCCCTCACCTCAGTCTCCTGAGTAGCTGGGACCACAGGTGTGTGCCACCAGGCCCAGCTAATTTTTATTTCTATTTTTGGTAAAGACAGGGTTTCCTTATGTTGCCCAGGCTGGTCTTGAACTTCTGGGCTCAACTGATCCGCCCAGCTTGGCCTCCCAAAGTGCTGGGATTACAGGTGTGAGCCACTGCACTCAGCCAGTAGTTAAGTTTTTGGGAGTCAAAAACTATATGTGGATTTTTGACTGCATGGGGGTTGGTGCCCCTAACCCCTGCAAAGTTCAAGGGTCAGCCCATTGTTTAGGGACAAATAAACCACTTTGACCCCTTCTTTTTTTTTTTTGAGACAGAGTCTCGCTCTGTCGCCCAGGCTGGAGTGCAGTGGCGCAATCTCAGCTCACTGCAAGCTCCGCCTCCCGGGTTCACGCCATTCTCCTGCCTCAGCCTCTCCGAGTAGCTGGGACTACAGGCGCCCGCCACCACGCCCGGCTAATTTTTTGTATTTTTAGTAGAGACGGGGTTTCACTGTGGTCTCCATCTCCTGACCCCGTGATCCGCCCGCCTCGGCCTCCCAAAGTGCTGGGATTACAAGCGTGAGCCACCGTGCCCGGCCGTGACTTTGACCCCTTCTGTACTAAACTCATGGGGTTCTTGGTGGCATTCTCCAATATCAAAAGAACTTTAAAAGGGAACCACATATTGGAAAGTTATTTCCTAACTTCAGAAACAAAGCATCAATGGTACCAATCTAGAAAAAGGATTTTCATCGTCGACACCTTCTTGTTGTACAACCAAATGACTGGCAACTGGTGTTGAGGATTCAGGATTTGAGAGTTACCAGCTTTATAAGTAACAACAGTCCTGATCATCCATCTGACAGAATCTGCTGGGTGTGGTGTCTCCAGCCTATAATCCCAGAATTTTGGGAGGTCAAGGAGGGCGGACTGCTTGAGCTCAGGAGTTTGGCGAAACCCCCTCTACAAAAAATACAAATTATTAGCTAGGTGTGGTGGCGCAAGTATGTAATCCCAGGTACTTGGGTCGCTGAGGTAGAATAGCTTGAACCGGGGAGGCAGGGGCTGCAGTGAGCTGAGATCATACCACCGCACTTGGCATTAAAAATCTGTTCAGGCAGATTTTCTTCAATTATACCTTAATGCCTGGGAACTTGTTTGTTGCCTCTTGGTTGGCAGAAGCTGCCTTACCTGTTAACAATTTTTAAGCCAAACTTCTTTCTAAAGTTATTAAACCATCCTTTGCTGGCATGAAATTCAGCAGCTTTAGATCTTTCCGCTTTCTTTTGCTTTATGTTGTCATATATAACGACTTCACTTTTTCTTGAATTATAGCCTATAGGTATGCCTTTTTTTTTTTTTTTTTTTTTTTTGAGACAGAGTCTCGCTCTGTTGCCCAGGCGGGAGTACGGTGGCGTGATCATGGCTCACTGCAAGCTCTGCCTCCCGGGCTCACGCCATTCTCCTGCCTCAGCCTCCCGAGTAGCTGGAACTACAGGCGCTTGCCACCACGCCTGGCTAATTTTTTGTATTTTTAGTAAAGACGGGGTTTCACTGTGTTAGCCAGGATGGTCTTGATCTCCTGACCTCATGATCTGCCCTCCTTGGTCTCCCAAAGTGCTGGGATTACAGGCATGAGCCACCACGCCCGGCAGGTATGCCCTTCTTATAGCAACCCTGTAGGTACACAAAAGCTGCAAGTTTTATTTATTTATTTTGAGACAGAGTCTCATTCTGTCATCCAGGCTGGAGTGCAGTGGGGCAATCATAGCCCACTGCAGCCTCCTGGGCTCAAGTGATCCTCAGCCTCCTGAATATCTGGGACTACAGGCATGCGTCACCACACCCAGTTAATTTTTATGTTTATAAAATATTAAAAGTTTGTTTTTGCCATGATGCCCAAGCTGGTCTTGAACTCCTGGGCTCAAGCGATCTGCCCACCTTGGCCTCCCAAAGTGCTGGGACTACAAGTGTGAGTCACAGTGTCCGGCCTTGCATTTTCAATATGATAAAAAGTGCAAGGATTTAGCACCTGCTAGCACAGCAGTAGTGATGGCTTCAGGAATTTTTTCTTTTTTTCATTTACAGTGGTCCTTATGCTGGATTAATCTTGAAATGGCAGGCAAATACAGCTGCAGACCTCAAACTACAGTGCATATCAAGCAATTCAAGTTTTTCTTGTAATATTATAACTTTTTTCTGCTTCTGAGCAACACTTCCAGCATCACTAATGGCACTTCGTATGGATCCCATGGTGTTACTCAAGGCTTACGATATTGCAGTAACATGATTAAAAAATACATGAGAATTGCGAGAGATCACTTTACTGTGATACACAATTTACTGAAAAGAACTGCTCACGTGAAGATGTACAACACACAGTGTTTTAAGTAGAAATTTGCAACAATTGAGCTCACCATAATAGCAATAGGAGGTGGCTTCAAAATTATTACAGTATGTGCTGGTTAATTTTATGCAGTTGGCTGGGCTTGGTGGCTCACACCTGTAATCCCAGGACTTTCGCAGGCCGAGGTGGGCAGATCACTTCAAGTTAGGAGTTCAAGACCACCTTGGCCAACACAGTGAAACCCCATCTCTACTAAAAATACAAAAATTAGGCCAGGTGCAGTGGCTCACACTTGGTAATCCCAGCACTTTGGGAGGCCGAGGCAGGTGGATCACCCAAGGTCAGGAGTTCAAGACCAGCCTAACCAACATGGCGAAACCCCATCTCTACTAAAAGTACAAAAATTAGGCCAGGTGCAGTAGCTCACACTTGGTAATCCCAGCACTTTGGGAGGCTGAGGCGGGTGGATCACCTAAGGTCAGGAATTCAAGACCAGCCTAGCCAACATGGTGAAACCCCATCTCTACTAAAAATACAAAAATTAGCCAGGCATGGTGGCATGCACCTGTAATCCCAGCTACTCAGGAGGCTGAGGCAGGAGAATCGCTTGAACCCAGGAGGCGGAGGTTACAGTGAGCCGAGATTGCACCACTGTGCTCCAGCCTAAGCAACAAAGTGAGACTCTGTCTCAAAACAAAACAAACAAACAAAAAACAAAAATTAGCCAGGCGTGATGGTGCACACCTGCAATCCCAGCTATTCGGGTGGCTGAGGCACAAGAATCACTTGAACCCCGGAGACGGAGGTTGCAGTGAGTTGAGATCGCGCCACGAGACTCCAGCCTGGGTGACAGAGAAAAGAATCTGTCTCAAAAAAAAAAAAAAAAGCAGTTATGATTTAATACTGTACTACTATGTTTGTTTACATTTCTTTCAACTGTGAATGGTACCATGTAGAGTCAGTGTTTGTGTGCACAAGTTTTGATAAGTTTTAACTTTTTGTAATAGATTTGTGAATATTTTATGCTAGTAAATGATGAAACAGACCAGTACCTACTTATATTTTATGCATTCATAACATGCTTAACTTTTTCTTTTTTTTTTTTTTGAGACAGAGTCTCGCTCTGTCGCCCGGGCTGGAGTGCAGTGGCGCAATCTCGGCTCACTGCAAGCTCCGCCTCCCGGGTTCACGCCATTCTCCTGCCTCAGCCTCCGAGTAGCTGGGACTACAGGCGCCCGCCACCGCGCCCGGCTAATTTTTTTTTTTTTGTATTTTTTAGTAGAGACGGGGTTTCACCGTGGTCTCGATCTCCTGACCTCGTGATCCGCCCGCCTCGGCCTCCCAAAGTGCTGGGATTACAAGCGTGAGCCACCGCGCCCGGCCGCTTAACTTTTTCTTAATCTTACCGATATTTCTAGGCTATACGTCTGTTGTTTCAAATTATTGCAAATCTCCAAAGAAGTTTCCAATATATTTATTGAAAAAAAAATCTGCACATAAGTGAACCAGTGCAATTCAAACATGTTGCTGAAGAGTTAACGCTCTATGTGTATGTACACCATAAACATGAAAATGGTAAAGCAAGTGTGGCAAATGTTAGAATCTAGATAAGGCCCTATGAGAATTCTTTATTCTCAAGCTTTTTCCTGAGTTTGAATTTATCTCAAAGTTAAAAAAAGAGGAAGGGGCCGGGCACGGTGGCTCACACCTATAATCCCAGCACTTTGGGAGGCCAAGGCGGGCAGATCATCTGAGGTCGGGAGTTCGAGACCAGCCTGACCAACATGGAGAAACCCCGTCTCTACTAAAAATACAAAATTAGTTGGGCATACTGGTGCATGCCTGTAATCCCAACTACTCAGGGGGCTGAGGCAGGAGAATCGTTTGAACCCAGGAGGCGGAGATTGTGGTGAGCCGAGATCGCACCATTGCTCTCCAGCCTGGGCAACAAGAGCAAAAAACTTCATCTCAAAAAAATAAATAAAAAAGAAGGAAGAGTACGTGTGTACAAATATGAAGGAAGGCAAAATAAGCTTCAGAGGATGAATCCATCCGGGTGATCACTTCCTCTGGGGCCTCATGGCACATTTTACAAACATCTCTTATAACTCCTAATGTTAACAGTATTAAGTGGTATTTACTGAGCACTTACTGTGTATCAGGCATTATTATAAGTGCTTTTAATTAACTTAATGACTCCACACAAAGTTCTGAGGTAGGTGCAAAGATTCTCATTTAGAGGGAACTGAAAAACAAGGAGGGTAAATTGCCCAGGGCGTGAATGGAAGAACAGAACTGGGTCCAGGGAGTCCAGTCCAGAGCTGACAGCCATATTGCACAGCATGGTGACTGC
Source organism: Symphalangus syndactylus (assembly GCF_028878055.3). NCBI lineage: Eukaryota > Metazoa > Chordata > Mammalia > Primates > Hylobatidae > Symphalangus > Symphalangus syndactylus. The sequence continues at coordinate 21,038,215 of NC_072439.2, forward strand.
TGGTCACTGCTCTCAAAGACTGAAGTATGGCAGCAGCAGCTGTTCTGTTTTGCATCATCTCTACTCTTCCAGAAGGCAGTGCATTGTAGGAAGCCTGGCTCAACCAATGTGAGATGAAGAAAGGGAGAAGTTTTGGGGTAAGATGATGCCAATATGGGGCAAGAGCCAATACCACTGCCTTCAAGAGCAGACAGGCTATTTCCTAGCAATGAAAGATAAGAAATTCCTAGGTTTGTTTAGAAAATGTTACTCTGGTACCCAGGAATGGAGGAAGGCTATGCACACCTGAAGTCCCCAAACCTCTTCAGGGTGTCATCTGAAAACTTTGCACACAAGACCAGAGGAGATGGAATGACAGAATTTCCCACAAAATGACAGTGAACATTCCAGTCTGTCAAGCAGAGACAAAGAAGTATGGCGAGAGTGGCTGGATATGGGGCAGACAATGGATAGAGGTATCCTGAAAAAGAAGTCTGTAGCCCAACATCTGGTTCTGCCAACTCCCACAGGCTGCTAGCACTCACCGCAAAGCAGCCAATCACATCGTTCTCTGCAAACTTGTCTCCGTAGTTTTCAAACCGGCTATTGGTGGACTTCTTCCCAGTGCCTCCATAGCCATAGGAGAAAGGCTCTTCGCCTGACGGAAGAAATAGGCAAAGGCAGGTTAAACCTGCGATGGTCATAACAGCCTCGATGGCTGCCACATACTTTTATTTTTGAAGAAGAAAATCATTTTCTTTACTGGTTTTATTAATCAGATGCCTTTTTAAAACAGGGGTGGGGAAGGGTGAAAGGAAGCCCTTAATGATGTAGAACTTGGAGGGCTTGATGGGTTTCATTGTCCAGTCTGGGAGTAGGAGCTCAACTGAATTACTCTGCACAAAAGGGAGAATTTAAAAAGGGAGGAAAGGAAGACAGGAGCTGGGATGGAGGAGAATAGCTGTATGCTGAGATGCAACCCTTCCTTGTGACACCCAATATTCAGTCCAGTCTACTCGTGGTAGAAATCAGTGAAGGGGCTGGATTTTGCTCCTGGAGACCATGAGGACTGACTCCTGGGAAAGGCACTGGATTTCCTCAGGCTACAGAACTGGGTGCTGAAGTGATATGACTGAGAGATCCCAAGGGCTCTGGCGGACACCTGAGTTAGAGATTCCTGGCAGAACCCAAAGAGTATGCTGCTAGAAAAGCAGGGGCCGACAAGCATGAATGCCAGGCCTGGTTCTGCTACAAACCAGCTATGTGACCCTGGATATGGTGCTTCACCCTTCTGGACTGTTTCCCCATCCCTATCAACTGCCACCACCTACATCTCAAAACGGAGACAGAGATAAGATGAGATGACCTACGAGTCTTAAATAAAAAGTGCTAACACATATGGAAATGAAAACTGTATACTTTTTTTTTGTGCTAACATATCTACCTTTTTGAGGAGGTACCAATTTATGGGGTACATGTGCAATTCTGTTACATGCACAGATTGCATAGTGGTCAAGCTTTTAGGGTGTTCATCACCTAAAAAACGTACATCGTACCCATTAATCAATTTCTCATCCTCCTCCCCCTTGCTACTCCCTAACACTTCTGAGTCTCCATCATCTATTATTCTACTCTCTAAGTCCATGTGAACACATTTTTTAAACAAAAACTTGTGAGTGAGAATATATCTACTTTTAAAGATTAGTCTTAAGTGGGCAGGCAATTATGGACCAGGATAATGGCTCAAGTGTTAAAACAGCAAAAATTTGCAATAAATTTAAATGAGCTACAGAAGGGGACTTGTTAAATAATGCAACTATAAAATGGAAAATTATGCAGTAGTCAAAAAGCTGTAATTATTTACAAAAATATGCTCATCATACATTAAAACAAGGCTATACAAAGTAGTCCCAGTGTGATCCAGTTTGAATATGTACAAAAAAATAAATGTCCGGAAGACTACAAATAGAATGTTAACATTGGTTAGTTTATCTCACAGGTTTAGGAAGGATTTTCATTTTTCCCTTTCTGTATGGCCTGAATTCTTACAAGCAACACATATTATTTTCATAATTAGAACGTTTGTATGATCATAAACGGAAGCCAGAAGGTGTCAGCATTGGTCAGAATAATCAGTCACTTGCGACCAGAAGGTCATTGAAGCCTGGGGACCCACAAAATTCAAAACCTTTCAATAGGCAGCCCCTGCCCCTCTCCCAACTAGCCCTGGCCTCACTGGTCTCTGCTCCCCTTTTTCCTCCAGGTTAGGCTCTGGACAGAAAATACAGAACTTAATGGAGCTTGGGAACTTATTTGCAGCTTGGTTTACGGGCAGGAGACACTGATCCTTTTTACAGGAAGGGAATAGATTCCTAAAGAGAACTCTGGACCCCCTCCTAAAAGATGAAGGGTAACAATTGATTCTTCACAGAAAAGTTGTTTCATGACCATAGTCCTCTCAGTTGAATACAGCACGACAGAGACAGTGGCATGTATCTAATCCTTGTACCTGTTCCACTTCAGTCTAGTTCTATTCTAAGTCTGACACTGGAAAAGGAAGCTTAGGAGCCTTGAAAATCCATGGGTAGGGACAGTCACTATTCTCTGGACTGCAGAGCTGACCCCTCCTTACCTAGCTGGGTGCTGCAGGAGTCCAGAGACCAGCCTATACGGACCACGTGGGGGTCAGGCTCTGTAGATGGAAGGTGCTTCACGGAGATTTCCTCATTGATCTGAGGAAAGAGGACAAAAGGGCTCAGGGTTGCTTCTCTGGAGGCCATAGGTTATGAGCCAATATAGGAGGGAAGCATATCAGGCATTAAAAAATAGCAGTGGCTTTTCTTGCTGGAGAAGAAGCATTTAAGCAGCTCTGAAGAGCCTGTTGAACTGAAGCCAGGGCCTCCAAAGGGATCAGTAGAGTATAGGGCCACCGAGACACGCATTTCAAAATACAGTTATCTTTTAGTGTAAGAGACTCTAGTAACATCTGGTAGAAAGATAAACTGTTACAGTGTCTTTAGAAGGTAATCTAGAAGTCTTGGCTGGGCGCGGTGGCTCACGCTTGTAATCCCAGCACTTTGGGAGGCCGAGGCGGGCGGATCACGAGGTCAAGAGATCGAGACCACAGTGAAACCCCGTCTCTACTAAAAATACAAAAAATTAGCCGGACGTGGTGGCGGGCGCCTGTAGTCCCAGCTACTCGGAGAGGCTGAGGCAGGAGAATGGCGTGAACCCGGGAGGCGGAGCTTGCAGTGAGCCGAGACTGCGCCACTGCACTCCAGCCTGGGCGACAGAGCGAGACTCTGTCTCAAAAAAAAAAAAAAGAAGGTAATCTAGAAGTCTCTATCAAAACTGTAAATGGCTGGGGATGGTGACTCACACCTATAATCCCAACACTTTGGGAGGCCAAAGCAGGAGGATGGCTTGAGGCCAGGAGTTAGGAACCAGCCTGGTCAACATAGGAAGACTCCATCTTTACAAAAACATTAAAACAAAAAAACAACAAAACCCCGTAAATGCACATGCTCTATAACTCAGCATCCTATAGATACACAAATATGTGGACAAGTATGTCTATGTATGTGTGAATGTATTTGTATATGCAACATTCTGTGCAGCACTGGATGTATATATGTGCATATATATATATATATATTTTAACATCAGAAAAAATATCAATAAGGCACTGATTATGGTATATCCATGCCACAAAATATGATGCAACAGTTAAAAAGAGCGAAGCAGGCCGGGCATGGTGGCTCATGCCTGTAATCCCAGCACTTTGGGAGGCCGAGGTGGGTGGATCACCTGAGGTCAGGAGTTCGAGACCAGCCTGGCCAACATGGTGAAACCCCATCTCTACTAAAAATACAAAAAATTAGCCATGCGTGGCGTCATGCACCTGTAATCCCAGCTACTCGAGAGGCTGAGGCAGGAGAATTGCTTGAACCCGGGAGGCAGAGGTTGCAGTGAGCAGAGATTGCACCACTGCATTCTAGCCTGGGTAACAAGTGAAACTCCGTCAATAAAACAAAACAAACAAAACAAACAAACAAACAAAAAAAAAACAAGGAGCAAAGCAGTACATTGGGCTAATGTACTGCTACAGAAAAATGTCCAAGATACAGTATTAAGTTAAAAAAAAAAAAAAGCCTTCTGACTTAATTTCGTATTAAAAGACTAGACTGCCAAATATCCGTATCTACCTGCGGCCTCACTGGCTTTTCAGACACACATTTTAAAATCTCTGAAATCAGGATCCATCTTACAATAAATGTGATGAGAAAGCACTGTGTAAGCTGGGTGTGGCAGCTCATGCCTGTAATCCCAGCACTTTGGGAGGCCAAGGCAGGCGGATCACCTGAGGTCGGGAGTTCAAGCCCAGCCTGATCAATATGGAGAAACCCCACCTCTACTAAAAATACAAAAATTAGCCGAGCCTGGTGGCACATGCCTGTAATCCCAGCTACTGGGGAGGCTGAGGCAGGATAACTGCTTGAACCCAGGAGGCAGAGGTTGCGGTGAGCCGAGATCACGCCACTGTACTCCTGCCTGGACAACAAGAGTGAAACTCCATCTCAAAAAAAAAGAAAAAAAAAAAAAAAAAAAAAAAAGAAAACACTGCGTAGTTTATTTAGTTGCAGTGTTTCTCTATGAGAGGTACATAAAATAATGTGCCTCTAAAAACTGGGGCTAACAGTACCTGTTTCCAGATGGTACTGTGAGGATTAATGGAGATAATCCATGTAAAGAGCTTGGTGCTGTATCTTGTGTATGCAAAGAGCTCTATGCGTTATTAGCTATCATCAGTAAGTTTGGATACACAAATCACAGGTAAGAAATTGTTAACACAGAAGTCCCCTCCAGGGAGTGGGATGGTAGGATGGGGACTGACAGGACATGAGAATAACGTGTTTTTTTTTTTTTTGAGACAGTCTCACTCTGTCGCCCAGGCTGGAGTGCAGTGGCGTGATCTTGGCTCACTGCAACCTCTGCCTCTTGGGTTCAAGCAATTCTCTGCCTCAGCCTCCTGAATAGCTAGGATTGCAGGCACCTGCCACCATGCCCGGCTACTTTTTTTGTATTTTTAGTAGAGACGGGGTTTCACCATCTTGGCCAGGTTGGTATTGAACTCCTGACCTTGTGATCCACCTGCCTCGGCCTCCCAAAGTGCTGGGATTACAGGCGAAAGCCACCACGCCTGGCGAGAATAACGTGTTTTATCCTGTACTCTTCCGTGCTGTCTGAACTTTTGTTAAACATGAGCATGTATTATTTTCATAAACATAACTTGACATGGAACTGTGGAGAGATGACAGCAGAGGCTGGCCTAAGCTGGCAGTTCTTTGCCCTGTTCTCCCTCTGGCCTCCCTTTGATAAGTGACATCTGAGTCTATTCTTTCTAGATCACTTTTCTTCCAAACAACTTCTTTTCTCAGTTCTACAAACATGTCATCACTACACTGGTTGACTACATAATACCTGGGTAGAATCTCGCCAAGGAAATATCTGCTTGATGAAGCAATGTACTGTTGGCCTGCTTTTCTAATATGATATTTAGCAATGATGTAGTTCTCTTGAGTTCATCACAGTTTTGTCTGCTTGGACACAGTATTGCACAATCCAATCTCTTTTGCAGTTGTAGCTCTGACCAAGGTGGCTGGTATCAGGATATTACAATGGATGGACTTCTCTGTCCCTTCCCCTTCTCTTGCTCCTACTCACCTTCATCTCGAAGCACACACGGCCCCTTCTGACCCCATAGCTGGCACGGGCTCCTGACCACAGGTATGCAAAGCCCTCAATTGTGAGTGGATAGCCACTACTCCGATCTCGGGCCACCTTGAAGTGGAGGTCGCAGTTATCTGTGAAGGAAAAAGCCCACAGTTGGCTGATGTTTTTGTTTTGTTTTGTTTTCTTGAGACGGAGTTTCACTCTTTTTGCCCAGGCTGGAGTGCAATGGTGCAATCTTGGCTCACCGCAACCTCCGCCTCCCAGGTTCAAGTGATTCTCCTGCCTCAGCCTCCTGAGTAGCTGGGATTACAGGCATGCATCACCACACCTGACTAATTTTGTATTTTTTAGTAGAGACAGGGTTTCTCCATGTTGGCCAGGCTGGTCTTGAACTCCTGGCCTCAGGTGATCCACCTGCCTCGGCCTCCCAAACTGCTGGGATTACAGGCGTGAGCAACCACGCTCGGCCTGGCTGATGTTTTAAAAGTCCTAAGAAAGAAACAGGCAGAGGGAAGTTCCCCAAGTGCTGACCAGGAGTACACAAGTGAACACATCATGGAGGCAGTTTCAAAAGGAACCAGCACACCCCGAACCTCTCTGCCTTTGAGTAGGGAGGATGTGGAGTACTGCACATCGGCCTGTGTGACCTCAGAGAGGAACTGGGGTTCTTTATCTGGTGGGATCCAAGGATGGGCTTCAGGGGTATCCTCAGAAATTGTCAACAAATGTCTTTGGTGGGGATGTGTATTTGCTAGGGAGAGGGTCCATATCCTCAGCAGTTTCAAATTAATTTTTCTTTTTTTTGAGACAAGGTCTTGCTTTGTCACCCAGGCTAGAGTATGGTAGCATGATCTCGGCTCACTGCAACCTCTGTTCTCCTGCACTTAAGCCATCCTCCCACCACAGCTCCTGAGTTGCTGGGACTACAGGGATATGCCACCATGCCCGGGTGATTTTTATATTTTTCGTGGACAGGGTTTCGCCATGATACCCAGGCTCAAACTAGTTTTTAGAATACAAAAAGGTTAATCACCACCACCATATATTCCTACCACCCTCTGTGCTAACTCTATCAATTTGGGAGCCGGACTTCTGTTTCCAATAGCTATACAGGGATCTGACCCTGATCCACATCTGCCACCCAGGAACCAATGCTCAGGTACCCCATAGGCTCCTAATTCCTTTCATGGGCCTAGGACTCTCCTACTGTTGCTCTTACCCTTCTCAATATTCTCAGTATTCAATGAGCCAGTCATGCCTCCAAGAAAGCCTTTCCTAACCATCCCTCCCATAAGGCGCTCTCCTTCCTCTGAAGGCTGACCGCCATGGTCAGTACATTTGCATTTCATCAGAACCACTGCCACCCAACATTTTTTAAACAATGTTTACCTCTACTCTGGGTAGATTTTGTCTTCGAGAGCTTGTGATATTAGAGATTGTGTATATTTTTATCTCTTACTAAAGCATGTAGCCAGTGCTTTATAAACATAAGCTTCTGTAGAAATAGATGAATAAATTGCTGCTTATCTTCTGCTCTGTTGAGAAGTGCAGTGTTCTCAGACCTGATTGGGCTTCTGGGTGCGTGTAAAAATTTAGATTCATAGGCTCTACCACTTAGACTCTGACTAGGAGGTCTGAGCGAAAGGACTTTTATAATAATTCCTCCAAACGCTCAGATGCACAGTGAAGGTAAAAGCCACTTATCCAGTGGAAAAAAAACTGAACTGGAGGACAGACAGCAGGGCGGGCCAGGTTAGTGCCTCACAGGACACAGTGGCATTAGTTTCACCAGGAACGTGAGCAGCTGATGGAAATGGGAACTGGTTGTCAAAGAGTTAAGTTTCCCCAGCTGCACTCAGATTCCCTTCCTGATTAGATGACAACCCCTGTGTGTACAGGGCGGTTCAGGGTTTTCCAAATTGCTCCTATATCCACTGAGGAGTATCCCTGAAAATCCTCTGAGGTTATTAAGGCAGATTTACTCCTTCCTGAAGGGAAGCTCAGAGAAGTAGAATGACTTGCCCAGGGTCCCACTGCTAGAGTTGGGAGTAGGTCTTTTGCCTCCAAACCAGTACTCTTGCTCCAGAGCTAAGCTGTGTCTCACATGTGGACTAACAGTGTCTTTGGACGGTGCCAGGCAAGGATTCTGGTGAAGGTCAAGACACGATTTCCCCATACTGACTGTAAGGCAGAATTAGATGCGCACTCCAAAGACTTACAGGTGTCAATAGCAACAAGGGTATCGTCAAAGTCATCTTCATCCTCTTCAGCAGGAGGCTGAGGAGAGCGGCCCCTGTATTAGAAACAGGGGTTAAGTCACACAAGAACAATGGGTAAGCACAAAGGAAAGAAAATCAATGTTCTGCTGTAATCTATGAGTGGCCTCCAGACTGCTTCCTGAATCTCCATTTCTTTCCACAGAGGTGGGCAAAAGAACTCTGAAACCCTACATCCTTGCAAGGAGAGCAATGACTGTCAACTCCTACAGCGGAGACAGGGATTGGACAAGGCATGCTCTGCTGAACGGGGGCATCAGAATCATTTAGGGAATTTTTTCAGTCTTTTTTTACACCCTAAGATTCTGATCCATACCCTCTGCATGTTGACAACCACTTCCACACTGATCTCTATTACTGTTTGGACGCTGCAGTATCCCAAAAGCGTGCTGGCCAGGAAGGGGAATGTGCAAGAGCCTAGATAAATCCCAATAATTACTATCTATCCATGTACCAGGCTTCTTAAAATCCTCCATCTGTAAGAATTTGAGACGACCCATTTTTTTCCGTGTCCTAAATTATAAACGATATTCATTTTTCTACCAAAATATTAAAAAAGGGACTTAACACTGTTGGTTTCTGCTGTACAGGAATGAGGAAGAAGGGTAGAAAGGTAGAGTCTAACACTCAGGGTCCTGCCTGGACAGTCTGGGTGGTTGCAGTGCACTGCATGCACAGATGGGGAGCCCATGCCCATTTGGCTGCTGACTCTCCCAGCAGCAGGCTTCCCTCTGGTGGAGGGCCCCTCTGGCCTCGCCAGGCCAGGGCTAACACGGATGAGCTGTGCTCATCACATGTTGTCCATTCTAGGAAACCTTCCCTGCCAGCCCAGGATCAGAGCGAGTGTTCTTCCTTTGCTCTCCATCAGTAAGTAGCTTCCAGGCCTCTGCTCTGTGGGAAGCAGTGGAAGAACCCCATACGAGGTGGGCTCCATGTCCTAACTTAAATCATAGCCTATGAGATCCAGGCCCTGTCTCGGAGAGTAACAAGCTACTTAGAAGGTGGACTCCGCTAGATAGGAAATAGAATGTCAGATGACTAGTCCAGATGAGTACAGTGGCCATTCCTAGTTTTCACAATTGCAAAAGGCTTCAGACAGGAACTGAAGGAAGGAAGGAGGGAAGGGAAGGACTTGGTCTGGAGGGAAAGGAGGGAAGGGCTTGTTAGGGAAGGGAAATGACCAAAACAGAGGCTGCTCCCTTTTCTGAACTCCTGAAACTCACCTGCATCCTGACTACTCACCTCAGAGGTTGTGGCTTACTTGTGTGTGTCCCATACTGGAACAACAGAAGGCAAAACCCACTGTCCATCTGTATGTTGCTAGTGTCCAGCCCAAGAGTGGGCACTTCGTGACAGCACTGTGAGAGCTGACTGAACAAGTGGATGAATGGGAAGAGGATGTGTGTTTGGGAGTAGTGTTAGGAAATAGATCTTTCTTTCATTACGGGTATCAAGCAGCTGACTGCAGGGGCAGTAAGGCAAAGGACAGAAGAGGCAGGCTGGCATCCCACGTGAAAGTCTAAGATATTTAGAAGTTACCCTGCAGGTAAGAAGGGAGGAACTGGGGGAAGGACCAAAAGTTTAGGAAAGCTGAATCTGGTAGTAAGTACAGGAAGGGATAGGAAGAGTGTGAAAGCAGAGGGAATCTCTACTCAGCCCCTCTAGGTTAGTGCAAATGTCCTCAGCAAGCACGAGGCTATGGATATAGAGACCTACCAGAGCAAGGGTGACTGCTGCCTCATACACCCACCTCCTATCCTCTCGGTGCTCAAAGTACCCCCGTCCCCGGTTTTCTTCATAAGGCCTCTTTCGACTCTGGAATTGCTGCCTGTCTGGCTTGAGTTGAGAAGCTTCAGGCGGGAGGAAGCTGGTGGGTGCTCCTTGCTTCATCTCTGTCTTCATTTCTATTGCCAGGACAAATTCAGATGGTCAAGACACTCGCAAGCTCCCCAGCTATCACTTTTCTGGTCCCTTTTCCCTTGGGAAATGTGAGCAGGATCCTCACTACAGTGATGAAGGGCTGGGCACAGGCAGCTTGCTGAGTTCAACAGAAGCCTGCTGAGCCAGCCAAGAAGGCCGTACTGGAGAACAGGGCTAGGATCTGAGATGCCATAACCCTAAATTCTCCAATTTCTCTTCCCAAAGAACCTCTCCGCCTTAGTTCTTACAAAGCTTCTTCAGTCTGGCAAGGGAGCGGGAGAGGATGAATTCAACAGGGTACTGTGGTCCTGCAGCTAACTCTACAGGCTTTAGTTGCCCTACCAAAAGAGGCCCGAATCACTCTGGTTAAGCCATCCCATAGGTGCAATAACCTCTTTAAGTCATACCATTAACAGAAAGTCAGGAAGGGATACCGTGCTGTGGACCACGGGTAAGTCCTAGTCTCAGGCAGACTCCAGGAATCAGTGCCTAACCAAGAGCAAACCACAGATGTAGGCTACCTTCATTTCTCCCACAGCATTAATCCCTGATGCTGAAGCTCATTCACATCTACTCATTTCTGCATTCAACCCCAGACCATTTTGGATCACTCCCCAGCTTTGGCATGTGGACCACATCTCTCAGAAAAGTCTCCTGGTTCTCTAGGGCTGGGATAGTGCTCAGCCATCCTGAAGAGAGCTTCCCTGGTTCCCAGCAATAGGTTGGGCTCACACAGGGCTCCTGATGAATGTCTGTGGATAACGGCACAGAAAATATTCTCCTGTGGCTGAATGATCCTACAAGTCTCACAGAGCCTGACACAAATCTGCAGTTTAACCTACATTCAGTAAAGTTCTGAGCCACCCACAAGAAACGTCTGGGGATTTAACTTTGTGGATGAACCAGAATGGCATTAGACAAAATCAACCAGATACACTAAGAAAAGGCACTGCGGGGCCACAACATAGTAAAAGCAGCACAAAACTGGGGGTCAGTCCGGACTCCATCAGTTCTCAATAGTGGGACCCTGCTTTCCAAATAGTAAGGCACAAATGATAAGGAATGCTGCTTATTAACCAAAAGGACTAGCCTGGGAGCAAGTATGCTAGGTTCTAGCCCCAGCTCTGCCATCGGACAAGCCAACTCCTCAATCTATAAAATGGGGAGGAGAGGCCAGGTGCGGTGGCTCACACCTGTAATCCCAGCACTCTGGGAGGCCAAGGCAGGCAGATCATGAGGTCAGGGTATTGAGACCATCCTGGCCAACATGGTGAAACCCCATGTCTACTAAAAACACACAAAAAATTAGCTGGGTGTGGTGGTGCGCCTGTAGTCCCAACTACTTGGGAGGCTGAGGCAGGAGAATCACTTGAACCTGGGAGGCGGAGGTTGCAGTGAGCCGAGATCGCACCATTGTACTCCAGCCTGGGCAACAGAGCAAGACACCATCTCAATAAAAAAAAAAAGGGAAGGGAAGGCCGGGAGCGGTGGCTCACGCTTGTAATCCCAGCACTTTGGGAGGCCGAGGCGGGCGGATCACGAGGTCAGGAGATCGAGACCACGGTGAAACCCTGTCTCTACTAAAAATACAAAAAAATTAGCCGGGCGTGGTGGCGGGCGCCTGTAGTCCCAGCTACTCGGAGAGGCTGAGGCAGGAGAATGGTGTGAACCTGGGAGGCGGAGCTTGCAGTGAGCCGAGATTGCGCCACTGCACTCCAGCCTGGGCGACAGAGCAAGACTCCATCTCAAAAAAAAAAAAAAAAAAAAGGGAAGGGAGAGTTGGCATCATGGGGAACTTTGTTCTGTAAAGATATATACTTAACATGCTTGGGAAATCCTAAGTTTAAACAATACAACACAAGGTTGTCTATTTTTAATTTAAAAAAATATTTTCAGCAACACCAGCCCAAGAAGACACAAGGTTTTTAAATTTAATTAAAAAAAATTTTTTTTTGAGACAGAGGCTTACTGTTGCCCAAGCTGGAATGCAGTGCTGCCATCACGGCTCATGGAGCCTCAACTTCCTAGCTCAAGTGATCCTCCCACCTCAGGGTCAAGAGTAGCTGGGACTCGGCCGGGCTCAGTGGCTCACGCCTGTAATCCCAGTGCTTTGGGAGGCTGAGGCGGGCAGATCACCTGAGGTCAGGAGTTTGAGACCAGCCTGGCCAACATGGTGAAATCCCGTCACTACTAAAAATACAAAAATTAGCCAGGCGTGGTGGCAGGCGCCTGAAATCTCAGCTACTCGGGAGGCTGAGGCAGGAGAATCACTTGAACCCGAGAGGTGGAGGCTGCAGTGAGCCGAGATCGCGCCATCGCACTCCAGCCTGGGGAACAAGAGCGAGACTTCGTCTCAAAAAAAAAAAAAAAAAAAAAAAAGCTGGGACTATAGGAATGTGCAACCATGCTCAGGTAATATTTTTATTTTTTTATAGAGAAAGGGTTTTGTTGCCCAGGCTGGTCTTGAACTCCTGGACTCAAGCAATCCTCCCACCTCAGCCTCCCAAAGTGTTGGGATTACAGGTATGTAACAGCCATCGCACTCGGCCTGTTTTTATTTTTAAGCCAAGGTCTTGGCTGGGCGCGGTGGCTCACGCCTGTAATCCTAGCACTTTGGGAGGCCAAGGCGGGCGGATCACAAGGTCAGGAGATCGAGACCACCCTGGCTAACACAGTGAAACCCTGTCTCTACTAAAAATACAAAAAATTAGCCGGGCTTGGTGGCAGGAGCCTGTAGTCCCAGCTACTGGGGAGGCTGAGGCAGGAGAATGGCATGAACCCAGGAGGCGGAGATTGCAGTGAGCCAAGATCACGCCACTGCACTCCAGCCTGGGCGACAGAGCAAGACTCTGTCTAAAAAAAAAGGCAAGCTCTTCCTGTTGCCCAGGCTAGAGTGCCGTGCACGATCATAGCTTACTGCAGCCTTGAACTCCTGGGCTCAAGTGATCCTCCTGACTCGGTCTTCTGAGTAGCTGGGACTACAGGCATGTCACCATGCTCAGGAAATTTTTAATTTTTTCTAAAGACAACAGGGGTCTCACTATGTTGCCCAGGCTAGTCTTAGATTCCTAGGCTCAAGTGATCCTCCTGCCTTGGCCTCCTAAAGTGCTAGAATTACAAGCATGAGCCACTGTGTCCTGATCTACTTTTAATTTTAGGTTTTTTTTTTTTTTTTTTTTTTGAGACAGGGTCTTGCACTGTCACCCAGGCTGGAGTGTAGTGGTGCAATCATAGCTCACAGCAGCCTCAAACTCCTGGGCTCAAGTGATCCTCCTACCTCTGTCTCCCGAGTAGCTTTAACTACAGGTGTGTGCATGTAGTCAGTCATAGCCACGCCTGGCTAATTTTTAAATTTTTTTTAGAGAAGGGGTCTCACTATGTTGCCCAGTCTGATCTGGAACTCCTGGTCTCAAACGATCCTACTACTTTGGCCTCCCAAAGTGTTGGAATTATAGGTATGAACCAGTGCACCTGGCTTGAGGCCTTTCACACAGCTTTTTTTTTTTTTTTTTTTAATTCAGGACTTCTCAGAGCCTTTAATGTTCTAACGAGCACAGTGAATTTCCAAGAGACGATATAGCACATGCTACATTTTCCAGACACATTTGGCTAAGGAACCCTTTTCTGAGAATCCCCTAATAATATACCCTGAAACAATAATCTTCAGAACATGAGAAATATCAGATTAGACTTAGAAGGCTCTTTCTGGCTCCCCCATTCTAAGATTCTAAATAAGATTCAAGTATTAGTCTAGGGGGTCTCAACTCTCCAGGGTGCTTATACTAACATCTTTTTTTTTTTTTTTTTGAGATGGAGTTTCACTCTTATTGCCCAGACTAAGTGAACTGCAATGGCGTGATCTCAGCTCACTGCAACCTCTGCCTCCTGGGTTCAAGTGATTCTCCTGCCTCAGCCTCCCAAGTAGCTAGGATTACAGGTGCCCGCCACCATGCCTGGCTAATTTTTGTATTTTTAGTAGAGATGGGTTTCACCATGTTGGCCAGGCTGGTCTTGAACTCCAGACCTCAGGTGATCCGCCCGCCTCGGCCTCCCAAACTGCTGGGATTACAGGAGTGAGGCACTGCACCCGGCTGATACTAACATCACTTTTATACAGATACCATGGACCCTCCCCTCTCCCAACACTTGGAAATAGGACTGAGATCTTTCCTTTAAACAATTCTTGTCAGAGTGACAAAGTCTAGGTGAATTGCCCAAGAAAAAAGATGCATACTTTCTCTGGGAAGACATGCTCTAAGCAGAGGGTAAAAGGCTCCATGTAGATTCTGTTTCCATCCTAAGAGATGAACCATGTGTATTCTCCTACCTGGGCGATAGGCCTGCTGCTGCTCCATTTCCAGTGGTCTCCTCTCGTAGCCTGACTCGTTTTCTTGTTTGATGACTTGGGTATCGTAGAATTGGTTCTGCCTGGTAATATTGTCCATGGCATCTTAAAACAAAATAAAAAATGGCCAATTAGAGGGGCGGTTCATGGAGAACCCTGGACCAAAGGGTCCAGAAGGCATCTGCAGGTCCAGGAGCTCAACTAAGAGTGGTAAGAGTAATATTATTAACTATTCATGGAATGCATACTATACTGCAAAGCCTGGGATACAGCTGAAGACAAGCTTGCCCCACTGAAGCCTTCGTTTAGTGAGACAGACAAATCTTAAAACAAATACACACAAAAACTTAATATGATTGTGTTGAAGGCTACAAAGTAGTACCAGGAGCGAAGAAAGGGACCTGGAAAATAACAGATAAGCCTTGATTCAAAGGATACATAGGTGATGACTCAGTGATGAGAATGGAGAATGTTACTGGGGTTGGGATAACACGTGTGAAAGCTCAGAGGTGGAACTAAAGCCAGAAATTCCCTCAAGAACCTTGCAGCCAAACCCAGAGAGAACTTTAGAAAGCTAGGATGGGCAGCAAACAGGCTCTCCTCCCCAGGGGCTAGCTCTCAGTTAGGGCCCCAAGGGCCCTACTAGTGGCTATGCCAGGAGCCATGAGGCAGAACCAAAGCGAAGGAGAGACTATTCTGCCACTTGCTAACTGATCGGACCCCTTCTCAGAGGATAAATACATCTGGGCACAAACCAGGTGCAGCCCAAAGGGAGGAAAGTCACAGGTCATGTGGTTTGCTACGGGTCTGTTTACCAAGGTTGAAGGAGGGCTTAAGGGAGGCATGAAGGGGGCTCAAAGGACTTTGCTGTAGCAAGTAAGGGAGAGAGGAAGAAATAGCATTATCTCCTTAATTGGAATATGGGGCCCTTTCAAACTATTCTGCTGCTTCCAGGCTCTGAGCACAATGCTCCTCTTTTCACAAAGCCTCTTTTCCCCAGCATCTCTCTCCTGTGTCCACAGAGGCAGCCTCTCCTGGAGAAGTTATGATTCTAGGGTCCTTCTCCATTCTCTAAAACATCCCCCTTCTCATAAAAGGCAGGCCCATTGATAAGCCCCTCACACGTGATCTCATTCATGACACCCCCCAGGGGTTGGAGGGGCTGTGAACACACTATTTGTTGATTAATCCCATTTTACACATAAGGAAACCAGGCTCACAGAGGTGAAGTGACTTGCCAATATCTTTAAGCCAGATTTGAAACGAAGTCTGTCTGAGTCTAGAGTCTACGCTCCAAAGCACCTAATTCACTTTCCTCTCAGAGATGACTCTTTAGCCAGACCACCAGGTCACTACTACCCCACTACCCTTTCTTGCTAGGCATTCCTGCCACGATCCCTCCTGCTCTAGACAGGCACACAGGCCCACTCCTTTCTTCACAAGTCTCTGCAATGGGAAGTCCTCTTTCCAGCACCTGGGTCCTGGATAATCTCCAGGCCACTGCCTACCCCAAATCCACACTCACGTTATCTCCCTCCAGGAAACTCTATCTCTTACGAACAAGTATCCAATTCCAATCCCAAATCCTGTCTCTTCTGTTACCTCATTTCTCTCCTCATCCCCTTAGCCCCAAGTCCCAGGGTGCCCTCTTTTCAGAAAAACTCCACAAACTCTTACGCCAGAATCCCTTCTACTTAGTCCTTAACCTTTCCAGTCCCCTCATTTCCCAGTCCTATTAGAAAGCTGCCCTGAGGCCTGGTGCAGTGATTCACGCCTGTAATCCCAGCACTTCAGGAGGCCAAGGTGAGCAGATCACTTGAACCCAGGAGTTCAAGACCAGCCTGGGCAACATAGCGAAACCCCCATCTGTATTTTAAAAAGAGAAAGAAAGAAAGCTGCTTTTATCTTTTTTGAGACGGAGTTTCACTCTTGTTGCCCAGGCTGGAGTACAACGGCGTAATCTCAGCTGACTGCAACCTCCCTCTCCCAAGTTCAAGCGATTCTCCTGCCTCAGCCTCCCGAGTAGCTGGGACTACAGGCGCCCACCACCAGGTCCGGCCAATATTTGTATTTTTAGTAGAGACGGGGTTTCACTATGTTGGCCACACTGGTCTTGAACTCCTGACCTAGTGATCCGCCTGCCTCGGCCTCCCAAAGTGCTGGGATTACAGGCGTGAGCCACTGCACCCGGCCCGAAAGCTGCTTTTTTTCTAACTGAAGATTCACTCCGTCCCATACCAGGGTTTCCTCTCCTCGGACAACCGCAGATCTACCCGAACCCATTCCCAGAGTCACACCTCCTGGCTGATGCAGAGTTCCGTGCTGCTCCCCGAGGGCCCCCACTCCCTGGGTACACAAATAACTGCTTCTGGGAACCGACGAGATTTCTCTTGGAGACGCTCAGGTCCAGAAACATTTCCCCACACTCCACTCGGAGGCCTCCAGTGAAGTCAACAGGTTTTCTTTCTCTTTGCTCCCTACAGCCTCCCCCCTCCCCATATTCGCTAAGCTAGATACGTACTCCTTCTGTGCTGGACACAGGATCCTCTGTCTCCCGCCACATATTTCATCCACTTGGAATGTTACCAGCTCATCTGCCCCCATCCCACCCCCAGCTACCCCTGTTCTCCAAAAACCCCACAGGTAGCTCCAGACCAGTCAGCAGCAGCCTCAAAAGTTATTTGTCCTCAGTCTTCTTAGCTCTAGACCCCCAGATCCTTTGTCCAGGGAAGCATCCTCTCCCCCGCCAGCCTCTGGACACCAGGGCTCCCTATACCTCTTCTAGAAGCCAACCAGAAAGTCCCCAGATCTCCCAGCACCTAATGTCCAGGCTGTGCCTGCTTCAAGGGTGGCCTTCCAGCCCCGGAAGGGAGATGGGGGTGCCCCCTAGTTCAATCTCCCGCAGCCCCTAAATGCTCACTAGCCAAACTCCAAAGCACCGAGTCCATTAGAGCCTCCCCAGCCACAGACACCAGCGCCTCCACCTCACCCACCAACCCCCGTACCAAATAGGAGAACTCTCAGGATCGCATCCAGTGGCATATTCCAGGATCCTCCTTCCTCAAAACTCTCGCAGCCCCGCACACCTGGACATTCTTTCCCCACCCTGGAAACACGGCTCCCCACCCCCCAGCCCACACGCTGGGCTAACACGACCGCCAAGCCCACGGAGCTCCGTACCCTAGGATCCCCATTTTCGAGACCCTCCCCAACCCAAATGGAAAACCTCTTGTTCTTCCGACTCTCTTCGGCTCCAGAAACCAGTTTCCGGTCTCCGATCCCTACGGTACGGAATCCTCCCCGCCACCCCCGTCCCTCACCTCCGAAACCCAGAGGCCCCTCCCCCAGTGTCCCCCCTGCACCGATTGTCAGGATCCACCCTCCGGTCGTGCCGGGGCCCTGGTCCCCAGATCCTTTTCGGCGGCGGGAAGCGGGATCCCCCGATCCTCAGGTCGTCTCCCCGACCTCAGGCGCTGGACTCCCGCGTCCCACAGCCCTTTCCTCGGCCCAGGCTCCGGGCTCCCCGGCCCCCGCCCCGCGCACTCTCACAATGTCCGTCCGGCCCCGAGTAGCCGCCGGGCTCCGCGTGCGGCTGCAGCCCGGGCGGCGGTGGCTGCGCGGTCCCCTCCAGCTCGGAGCCCCCCTCGGTCTCGACCTCCTCGTTGATGTGCCCGGGTCGCCCCGGTTCGTCGTCGGCGTCGAGCTCCCGCTCGTCGTCAGGCTCCTCGGCCTCCAACGCCGCCTGCAGCCGCTCAGCAAGCTCGGCCTTGAGGCCTCGAGTGTCCAGGCCGCGGCGCTGCAGCTCCTCGCGAAGTTCGTTCACCTTCAGACGGCGCACATCCATGGCCCGGGCCCCCGGGGTGGCCCCCGAGCCCGGCCCGGCCTCCCAGGGCTCTGTCCCCCTTAAACCTTTCCTGTCAGGAGGCGAAGGGGGAAAGGGGGGGGGGCCCACTCCAATGGCGGCGGCGGCTCAAAATGGCCGCCGCCACCGCCTCCCCCCTCACCGGTACCTCGTCCGATGTAACATGAGTGCCAATTGGTCAGTGCGTGGGGCAACGGGCGCGGGCCCGGAAACCTAGCCAATCAGAGCGCGGCTTTCAAAACAACGGCCACGAGAAGGCCTAGGAGCTACCGGGGAGGAAGCATTGGCCTACGTCGAAGCCGAGAACGAAGCGGAGGGCGGGAAAAGGCAGGAGGCGGAGCGGGTGCTGATTGGGTAGCTCTCGCGCGCCGGCTGCCGTAAGGTCCAATGAAAATAAGGGAGTAACGATTTGGACCAATCAACAGTGAGATCTCAGAATGAGCGTCCCACGGCCTTTCCTGCGCAGTCCTTTCATCAAACTAAGTGTCTCTGTAACACACATTCCGATTGGTCTACATCTCCCGCCCCTTGAGGAGTCCGAGCGGGTAAAACCACTAGAACCAATCAAATGGAGGGTCGGCAGAAACCCCTCCTTCCTGTTGCCTTTGAGAAACCGGAAAGAGATGAATTCACCAGGGTCCCGCCCCTTGCCGTTAGGGCGGTTTCAAAACAATCTGCCCACCAATCGCAGTTATTGTCTTAGCTCACTAAAGCTGGAAGAGATGGCTTGTTTTAGGAAAAGTTCACCAGATTGGCCGTGCTTCAGAGGACTGCCTCACAAATTTCGCGGTAGGAGGAGGTATACGAAATAAAGATTAAGTGGATACACAGTTAGTAATCGGGAAGGAACCCAGTTTCCTTTAGGAAAAGCAAAATTTTGACTTTAGAGAGTCTCGAAGGTTTGGCTATAGAGACTAGACTAACAACGGGAGGCAAGTTGTGAAGGACACGGCCTCCCCTTCCCTTGGGTAGTCCGCGGCCGCCTTGCTCTATGGTCGGGTACCTGACGTGGAACCGGCGCTCTGCACGTGACCATAGAGCCTTCCCCTCCCGAAAGACATCCAGAAGTTCACCGACCGCTCTCCCGAATTCTCTAATCGGCTATTCCCGTAAATCGGGCTGTCTGGCGTCTGTACCGACAAGCTCAACCTCACGGATCCGTCATTAACCTTCGCGCTCAGGAATACAAAAGCCACAGAGCTTCCCAGTGTCTAACGCTGCACCACCTGTCGCCTCTAACTCAGAAAACAAAACTCGAGTAAGACGCAATCGGGCTACATGATGCAGACGCCCACTGCCTCCTGAGCCACACGTTAAGCCCGCAGAAGCCACACACTATCTCTACTTAGACAAAGGCACACCCCGCAGACGTCAACAAACAGGCGTGCGTCAGATCAGATGCATCCAGTTCTTTTTTTTGTTGTTCTTTTTTTTTTTTTTTGAGACGGAGTCTCGCTCTTGTTGCCCAGGCTGGAGTGCAGGGCCTCGATCTCAGCTCACCGCAACCTCCGCCTCCCGTGTTCAAGCGATTCTCCTGCCTCAGCCTCCCGAGTAGCTGGGATTACAGGCGCCCGCCACCACGCCTGGCTAATTTTTGTATTTTTAGTAGAGACGGGGTTTCACCATGTTGGCCAGGCTGCTCTCGAACTCCTGACCTCAAGTGATCCGCCCGCCTCGGCCTCCCAAAGTGCTGGGATTACAGGTGTGAGCCACCGCGCCCGGCCCCAATTCCGATCTGCTTTGGGTAAGGCACCCCGCTGCAGTGTAGATGTGCCCACTACGGTCCGCAGAGGCAGGCGGCATTGAATAATAAAGATAACACAGGATAGTTGCACTACAAGCGAACACTACAGCAACCCAGACACATAGCACCCACTCAGCAGCGGGACAGACACTCACGTGGGCCCAGAGGTTCCAGTCCAGACACCCCGCCCCTCGCCCACGTCCGACTTCCTCTCTCTCTCTCTTCTCCCAGCTTCCCACAATGATTTGTTCTAAAAAAGTTTGTGGCCCGGATTGAACTGTCTCCGGTTCTCAGGAGCCGCCACTGGAGGGCGTCCGGGCGCTGCCAAGGGTTTCTCCATTTGCTGCCGGCCACACCCGCGAACGCCCTCTCGCGAGTGCGTGCCAGACACGGTGGGCTGGTCTTGGCTGGAGGCCCTTTGTGGGTCCGTGATGATCGGAGGTGTTCTATGCCTGTGTTTCTATGTCAGTCTGAACGTTCGGGGCTGTGAGTACCTGTTGTACTCTACATGTCTCTTGAGTATTTGTGTCACTTGACTCTGGGTCTGTGGCTCTTCCTATTCGTGGCGGGTATCTGCCTGAGCATGTTTGTAAATATGCTTGTGTCTGTGTAATTCTGTGTGTCTGTGTTACTCTATGCGTCTGAATTTCAGTCTTTGTATTTGTGACCAGGTCCTCCCGGGTGTGTCCATTAATTCATGTGTCTGTTACTTTGCGGGGGACAGGTGTGTGTGTGTCTGTGATCCAGAATTTCATTCTTTGTATTTGTGACCAGGTCCTCCCGGGTATGTCTGTTACTTTGCGGGGGACCAGTGTGTGTGTGTGTGTCTGTGTCTGTGATCCTGGATCTGTATGCCAGTTCCTCACTGGGGATTTCTGAGAACCTGCATCTCTTTGCTTGTGTGTCTTTTTGTCTATCTGTTCATTTCTACCCTCTCTAGCGAGGACAGAATTCCAAGACCCCACCAAGCTCTTCTTTTTTCTGATGGGGGAACTGAATTGCCAGGGAATGGGGCCACATCACAGCTAAAAGGAGACAAGAGGAGACAGAAGCTCATTGATATACAAAGTTTTATGTGACCTGAGCCCCTCTGGAGGCACCAGAGTCCACACTCTGTACTCAGAAGGTGAGGGATTGGCTCAGGGGGGGCAACATGGCCCGAAAGGTGGGAGATCGTCCATCCTCTGCGGGAAAGGAGGCATCCCTAATGCATTGCACAGGCTTGAAGGGGGCACACCCCCACAGGAGGGGAGGAGGAAGCAATGATGGCTAAGAAGGAGAGGGGCACCCCAAAGAATACTACAGTATAGGGTTAGAACCTTGAAATTGCACCTAATAGTCTAGACCTGTGGACCTTTAGAATCTTAGAAACTTAGAACATTTGAGTCTTAGAACTACAGTGCCTAGAACTATAAGATTTTAGAAATGTGGATTCTTGGACTCTTAACCATGGTCCTAGAGAGGCAGAATGCAGCAAAGAACCTAAAGGTGTCCAACATTAGAAATGATTAGAACTTTGGTGTCTAGTTAGTCACAACCGAGTGTGAGAGTCTTATAACTTAGATGCTTAGGATCCAGAATCTTGGACCAATGGAATCTATAGTGCCTTGAAACAGAACAGACCATTAGAATCTTATTTAATCATCTAGAATCTTGGAGCATCTGATCTAGAATCTTAGACACAGAGAATCTAAGATCTTACAGTAAGTCTTAGAATATCACATCTTAGAACACCGGACCTTAGAAACTCCATCTTTAGACTCTTGGAACTTTTGAATTGCAGATGCTACAGCTTTCGACCCTTAGGATCTAGGATCTTATACAAGAGAATCTATTATCATAAAGCCTCCGAAACTATAATTGATCATCATTAGAATCTTAGAACTTGAGAAGACAACATTTGGAGGCTTATGATCTAGAGCCTTACAGCCAGAGAATCTAGACTCTCAGAGCCTTAGAACATCAAATTTTAGAATCCTAAGCCTTAGAACCTCCATGTCTAGAATTATAGAATCTTTAGAATCTATAATCTTACATTTTAAGGACTCTGAACTCTAGAAAAATAAACATCTAGAATCATAGAGCCTTAGATCCTAAAATCAGAATCTTAGAGCTTTAGAACCTAAAACCTTGAGGTTTTATCAAAAATGTTAGAACCAGAAAATCTAAAACCACAGAATGTCAGAGCCTTAGAACAGTAGGTCTTAAGGTTGAGTGCAGTGGCTCATGCCTGTAATCTCAGCACTTTGGGAGGCTGAGGTGGGCAGATCACTTGAGGTCAGGAGTTTTGGACCAGCCTGGCCAACATGGTGAAACCCTGTCTCTACTAAAAATACAAAAATTAGCCGGGTGTGGTGGCGCACACCTATAATCCCAGCTACTTGGGAGGCCAAGGCAGGAAAATCACTTGAACTAGGTAAGCGAGGGTTGCAGTAAGGCGAGATTGCACCACTGCACTCCAGCCTGGGTGACACAGTGAGACTCTATCTCAAAAAAAAAAAAAAAAAAAAAAAAAAGTAGGCCTTAGAACCTTAGCACTTTAATAGAATTAGAGACTTTGGAATTTTAGGTCCTTAGAACCAAAGACTCATAGCATCTTTGAATCCTAGAACCTTTGAATCTACACTCTTTAAACCTTAGACTCTAGAGTCTTGGAATGTTAACACCTGGGAGGACTTCAGATATTGCAATCCAACCCCTTTCTTTTACAGATGGTGATGCTACTGCTTTCAAGGTGATGCTACTGCACAGAGAAGGGGAGGGACCTGTCTGGGATGGAGATGGGATAGGTAGGAAGACAGGGCTGCAAGTGGGGTTAAGGCCTGGGGTGGGAAAGTGGGAAGGTGGAGTTTCCCCCAGTGGCAGTGCCTAGCTTGGATCCTGAGAGGGAGTACCAGGTGGAGGGTTGTCTCAGGCACCATCCTCCTGCCCTGGGGCTGCTGGGGAGCCCCTGTCAGCAGGCTGAGGGGGGCTAGGGGTTGTGGAAGGGCAGAGGACATAGCGTCCAGCAGGATGGACCTCAGCCGCAGTGAGGCAGCTACAGGAATCCTTAGGGTCTGGCTGGGTTGGGGGGTCAGCTCCTCCCGCAGCTCCAGGGGGTTCAGGATAACCTCCACCCTCATCCATGTTGACATAGAGGATTTCGTCAGGTTCCTGAGCAGGAGGCAAGGCCTTCAGTGTGTTCTCCAGATCTTCCCGCAGCTCTGTAAAACTTGGCCGGTCCTGGGGATTTAGCTCCCAGCACCGTGACATCAAGGCATACCTAGGGCAGCAAAATGAGGGGTGGAAGATTGAGCAGGGACTCAGAAGGGGGGCATTCTGGGAGCCTGGGGACATTTTAGGACACTCAGGGGACTGGAGGCATTTTAGAGGGTTAGAGGGAGCCTCAGCAGTTTGAGGCCATCTATGGGGATTTGGGAATTCCCAAGAATTTCTGAGTTGGGTCCTGGGAGACTCAGGAGCTGCGAAGGGTCTCGGGAAACCTGTCTGGGTATGGAGTAGTATTCTGATGAGGTTTTGCTAGAACAGACCTTCCCAGCTCCCCAGAACAGACTTGCATCAAAGCCTGGCTATGCCACTTACAAGCTGTGCTGATTTAAAATAGGTCCATAAATTCTTTGACCCTCCTCCCTGCAAAAGATGAAGAATAAATCCTCTCCTCTTGAGCATGGGCAGGACTTAGTGACTTGCAGAAGTGATGGTGTGTGTGACTTCTGAGACTAGGTCATAAAAGGCATGTGGCTTCCTTGCACTTTCTCCTGGGTTGCCATGTTGTGAGTAAGCTCAAGCAGTGCCACAAAGGGGTCCACATGGCAATGAACTGAAGCCTCCTGCTGCAGCCATGTGAGTAAGCCACCTTGAAAGCAATCTTCCAGTCCCAACCTTCAGATGACTGCAGCCCCCAATGATATCTTTGTAACTTCATTAGAGATCCTGAACCAAAATCACCCTGCTAAGCTGTTCCCAGTATCCAACTTTCAGAAATTGTGTGAGATAATACACATTTGTTGTTTTAAACTACTTGATTTGGGGATATAGATAACAAACACACCAGCTGTGCAATCTTTGGCAAATAAATCACCCAGACTGGGCGTGGAGGCTCACACCTGTAATCCCAGCATTTTGGGAGGCTGGGATGGATGGATCATGAGGTCAGGAGATCAAGACCATCCTGGCTAACATGGTGAAACCCCGTCTCTACTAAAAATACAAAAAAAATTAGCTGGGCATGGTGGCACACGCCTGTAGTCCCAGCTACTTGGGAGGCTGAGGCAAGAGAATCGCTAGAACCTGGGAGGTTGCAGTGAGCTGAGATCGAACCATTGCACTCCAGCCTGGGTGACAGAGCGAGACTCAAATAAATAAAAAAAAATACATTACCCTCCCTGTAGGACTGGGTTTTCTCTTTTTTTTTTTTTTTTTTTTGAGGCAGAGTCTCGCTGTGTCTCCCAGGCTGGAGTGCAGTGGCGCAATCTCGGCTCACTGCAAGCTCCGCCTCCCGGGTTCACGCCATTCTCCTGCCTCAGCCTCTCCGAGTAGCTGGGACTACAGGCGCCCGCCACCACGCCCAGCTAATTTTTTTTTGTATTTCTAGTAGAGACGGGGTTTCACCGTGGTCTCGATCTCCTGACCTCGTGATCCGCCCGCCTTGGCCTCCCAAAGTGCTGGGATTACAAGCGTGAGCCACCGCTCCCGGCTAGGACTGGGTTTTCTCATCTGCAAAATGGGAATCATAATGATACCTATCTATATCATATGGCTGTGGTAAGGACCAAATGATTTAACACATGCCAGGCACCTAAAACAGTGCCTTCTAGTCAGTTCTATAAAAATGTTAGCTGTTATTTTTACTCCTCTCAGCTCTTGGAGTACCCAAGGTGGACTGAGGAGTCTGACGCCCCAGGCTGTCTCCTCCTGATACAAAGTCATCCTGTCTTTACCCTCAAAGTGCTGGCTAAATGTCGCGGCCTTCTCCACATGCTCCAATATTGCAAGGTTTGATAAGCATTCCCTAAAGGATCCTGCAAACATCTCAGAGGAGACCTGAGTCTGGAGAAGGCCAATAAAACAAACTGAAGGGTTTTGCAGAGAGTCTCAGGTGTTGAGGAGCACGTGGGGGAAGCGTGGTGTGCTCAGGAGTCTGGAATGAGAAGTCTCTGGGAGTGCATGTCCCAAAGGCAGGGCCACCAGGTAAGACTGTGCTGTTATTCACTACCCAAGGATACCTGGCTTGGGGGTGGGGAGCCAGGGGGCTGATTCAGCCCACATCCCAGACACAGACAAAGGAGGAAAGGGTGCCTTTAGCTGATTTGCACCCCACTGGCTAGTGGTGGCCCTACTCAGAGCATTGGTGAGGGGCAAATGGGTCACTCAGCATTCTCAGGGATTCTGTCTGGGTTATAGAGAGTCCTGGACCTGTGAGGGCCATGTGGGGGTAGTCAGGGGTTTGGAATGAATTCTGGGTTGGGGGAAACCTAAGGGTCCTCACAGTCCATCCAGACAGTCCGCAGGCTGCTTCAGGCGATTTCCCTGGCGCAGATAGTCATAAATCTCGCTGTTCTCCACGCCTGGATAGGGGGTTTGGCCTCTTGTGGCAATCTCCCACATTGTCACCCCGAAGGACCACTATGAGGGGCAGAGAGAATTAGACGGTCTCTCCTGCACAGAATCACCCGCACCAATACCCAGGTTCATGGGTACACCCATACTTATGTACACATGTTCACAACCATCCTCTGGGAGTGTCACAAGTATTCATAGAAACATAATACTTTAGCCAGGTGCGATGGCTGAGGCCTGTAATCCCAGCACTTTGGGAGGCTGAGGTGGGCGGACCGCCTGAGGTCAGGAGTTTGAGACCAGCCTGGCCAATATAGTGAAACCCCGTCTCTACTAAAAATACAAAAATTAGCTAGGCATGGTGGTGGGCGCCTGTAATCCCAGCTACTCGGGAGACTGAGGCAGGAGAGTTGCTTGAACCCAGGAGGCAGAGGTTGCAGTGAGCTGAGATGATGCCACTGCACTGCAGCCTGGGTGACAGCGTGAGACTCCATCTCAAAAAAAGAAAAAAAAAGAAAAAAAATATATAAAGTATTTGACACGGGTATACACATGAATAAGTAACTTTTGTGGATGCATACACATGCTCACCATCACACACATACACACACTTCATGGACACATGAGCTCATGGGCCACTCTGCACACCCTGGCTGTCCACATTCTATGAGTGTGTGCACGTGCACGCATAATCACTGCAGCTTCTTCTAACCTAAACTGTCTACACTGCTACCATGCACACATGAGCCTGTATTTATCCTGGGCATGTACACACCACTATTCAGAGATGCCCACCATACCCCAAGACATGCCCAGCCCATGTGGACAAGCCCCTACAAAGGGAAGCCCACCTGTCCCTGTGACCCCTTGCATCCACAGCCACCCAGGCACAGTGTGTGACGGTCAGGCCATGCCCTCCCATGGTTCCCCACTCTTGGCGGGGGTGCACATACCACATCGCTCTTGCTGGTGTAGACACGGTCAGCTAGACTCTCAATGGCAATCCACTTGACTGGCATCTTGGCGATACGTCCCTGGCGGTAGTAGTCCCCATTGTAGATCTTCTTGGAGAGCCCGAAGTCTGCCACACACACGGACATGTTCTCATTCAGCCTGTTTGGATTGGGGAAAGGAACAGGGTCAGGGCATCGGTCACCTCCACCAGGAAGCCTGCCCTGGCCCTCAGATACATCTGCACCTCCTCGCCTCACTGTCCTGGCTGTGGGTGGGCATCTGTCTCCCAAACCTTCATCCCAGTCCAGAAGGGAACTGCTTTAGTTCTTGTTCACTCTGTCAAGTAAGGATGGGACAAAGGGCTTCCTCAGGACTTCCCAACTTTGGCTGTTTGTTAGATTCTAAGGTCCTTCCTTGGGTTTGATTCCTTGATGAAATTTTTTTTTCTTGAAGTATACTGTACATATGGAAATGTGCACAAGTCATAAGTGAGCAGCGCACTGAATTGTCACACACACACATACCCATGTAACCAGCACCCAGATTAAGAAACAGAACATGGCTGGGCACGGTGGCTGGTGCCTGTAATCCCAGCACTTTGGGAGGCCAAGGCAGATGGATCACTTGAGGTCAGGAGTTCGAGACCAGCCTGGCCAACATGGTGAAACTTTGTCTCTACTAAAAGTACAAAAATTAGCCAGGTGTGTTGGTGCACATCTGAAATCCCAGCTACCTGGGAGGCTGAAGCAAGAGAATCAGTTGAACCCAGTAGGCAGAGGCTGCAGTGAGCTGAGATCACACCACTGCACTCCAGCCTGGGCAACAGAGTGAGTGAGACTCCATCTCAAAAACAAAACAAAACAAAACAAAACAAACGAACAAAAAAAACAGGCACAGTCGCTCAAGCTTGTAATTTCAGCACCTTGGGAGGCCAAGGCGGGAGGATCACTTGAGGCTAGGAGTTCAAGATCAGCCTGGAAAACAAAGCAAGACCCTGTCTCTACAAAAAAATTTAAAAATTAGCTGGACATGGTGGCACATATCTGTAGTTCCAGCTACTTAGGAGGCCGAGGCAGAAGGATATCTTGAGCCAGGAGCTGGAGGCTACAGTGAGCTGTGATCATGCCACTGCACCCCACCCTAAAGGACAGAGTAAGACTCTGTCAAAACAAAAAAGAAAGGAAAGAAAAAAAGGGAAAGAAAGAGAGAGGGAGGCAGGGAAGGAAGGAAGGAGATAGAGAGAAAGAAAGAGAAAGGAAGAGAAAGAAAAGAAAGAAAAAGAAAGGAGAGAGAGAAAAAGAAAGAAAAGAAAGAAAGAAAAAAAAAGAAAGAAAGAGAAAAAAAAGAAAAGAAAATCCACAGGACATTCATATGCTGGAATACCATACCACACAGCAAAGAAAAAGAGCAAACTACCCCTACACAGATTCATCTCAAAAACATCATGCTGAGCCATAGAAGCCAGACACAAAGCAGTACAAACTGCATGATCCCATTTGTATGACTTTTCAGAACAGGTGAAACTAGCACTGAGAAGTCAGGATAGTGGGTACCACTTGGCAGTAGTGATTGGGAAGAGGAAGAGGCATGAAGGAGCCTGCTGGGGCTAAGAAATATTCTTTACCTTGATCTAGTGGTTACATGGGTCTATACCCATAAAAATTCATCGAGCTGAGCTGCACATATATGATGTGTATATTTTAGTGTATGTAAAATATACATCAATTTTTTTTGAGATGGGGTCTTGCCCTGTTGCCCAGGCAGTAGGGAAGTGATACCATCATGGCTGACTTCAGCCTCAACCTCCTGGGCTCTAGCAATCCTTCCACCTCAGCCTCCCAAGTAGCTGGGACCACAGGTATACACCACTATGCCCAGCTAATTAATTTTTTGTAGAGACAGGGTTCACTATGTTGTCCAGGCTGGCCTTGAACTCCTGGGTACAAGTGATCCTCCTGCCTCAGCCTCCCAAAGGGCTGGGATTATAGATGTGAGCCACTGCACCTGGCCGAGGCTAATATTCTAACTCTGTGGTTCCATTCCCTCCACGCTCTACCCTCCCCTTACCTTCTATTCTGGCTTTTGGGGGATTTTTTGTTCTTTCTTTTATTTTTTTTTTTGAGATGGTGTCTTGTTGTTGTTACCCAGGCTGGTCTCGAGGCTCAAGCAATCCTCTCACCTCAGCCTTGGGAATAGCTGGGACTACAGGTTACTATTTTCTTTCTTTCTTTTTTTTTTTTTTTTGAGACAGAGTCTTGTTCTGTCGCCCAGGCTGGAGTGCAGTGATGCGATCTCGGCTCATTGCAACCTCCACCTCCTGGGTTCAAGCAATTCTCGTGTTGGGATTACAGGCACACACCACCACACCCGGCTGAATTTTGTGTTTTTAGTAGACAGGGGGTTTCACCAAGGCTGGTCTCGAACTCCTGGCCTCAAGTGATCCACCTGCCTCGGACTCCCAAAGTGCTGGGATTACAGGCGTGAGCCACTGCGCCCCCTCTGGCATATTTTCTGCTTGTCCATTGGTGGAGAGTTTGGTTTCCTTATCCAGTGTGGCCGCTTCCAAAGGGCAGCCCCAGGCAAGACACCCAGCATGGAGCGGGTCAGAGATGCAGCTCATGTGTCCCCACCCCCATCGGTCACCTCAGCCCCTCTGCTCACCTCATGCTGTGCACTGAGCCCACCTTCTGGTCTCTTCCCTCTCCGCATCCAAATGCTCCTTCCAGATCTCAGTTCAGGACTCACCTCCTCCAGGAAGCCTTCCCAGACCCCCTTACTGACTTTCCTGGTCCTGAGTTCTGACCTGCCCTCCGTGGGTGTCTAGCCCTGCTTCCATCCTAAGAAGGAGGGAGGGAACTCCCTCAGGGAGTGCAGGAGCAGCGGGGGGTGTCCCTGAAAGGCACTCACATGCAGTTCCTGGCCGCCAGGTCCCGGTGTATGAATCTCTTGGTACTCAGATACTCCATGCCACTGGCGATGTCCGCCATGAACTTCACTAGCATCTGAGTGGGCAGGTACTGGGGAGCCAAGGCACGTGGGAGGAGAGGTCAACAGAGTCCTTGATGCGATCCCTCCTCCCTCCATCCCTCTGTGCAAGCCTAGCTCTGCCCGCAGTGGTTTCCCATGGCCCTGACGATTCAACCCAACCCCTCTCCATGGCCTGCAAGTTCCTATAAACTTGCTCCAGCCTCCCTCTTGGACTTGATCGCCTATGTTCTTGCCTTTGACTGACACTCCCACCAGACTCCTGTCTGGTCTTCAGACAAACGATAATTATTCCTACCTCCAAGGCTTTGCCTATGCTGTGCGCTTTGTTGGGGTCGCTTCCTGCCCAGATCTCCAGACATCCCCCCAGCCCCAACTCCTTCACGGTCACCTCCTCGGCAAGATCTTCCACGTCCACCCAAATTCACTGCCTGGCCTCCTTATCATCCGTCCTACTGTATTTCCTTCCTAGCACTTAAACATTTAAATCATCTCGCTTAGGTATTTATTAGCTTGTTTATCGTCCGCCCCTCCCCTGCTGGAAGACATGTTCCAGGAGAGCAAGCTCCTGGTCACCGTGGTCTTCCCAGGGTCTGAGCAGCACTGGGTACCTGATAGATGCTCAGTTAATATTCGTAGACTGGATGATTAAATGCCCCTTACCACTGGCTGGTCCCCAAGCCGGGAATAGAGGAGGAAGCTGTGTAGGTCTCCATGTTTCATGAAAGGTAAGATGACCACAGGTGCTGGGAAGCTCTCTCGTTCAGAACCCTGGAAACAGACACCTGAACCCCCCAGGTAGCCCTGTCACTCCTGCTGGGCAGAAGGGGAAGCCAAGCCCCCCACCAGCCAGCCTCCAGCCTCTCCTTCTCACTCCCCATCCAATCTGGCCACCATATTGTTTGGGGGGTAGTGGCGGTGGCAAGGACCAAGCTGCAGAGAAGCCGTTTCCAGCAGAGTTCCCAGGGACGTTTCCGGAGCCCTCCTGGAGAGGTCAGCTATTTCTGGGAATGGTCAGAGGTCGCATTCCAAGCTGAGGGAGACTAGGAGGGGGAAGCTTGCTGACCCTGAAGGAGCGGGAGCAGGAAGCCTGGACGTTTGATCTTCCCAGGGCCAGAAGCAGGGCTCTTCCCTCTGTTATGGCCCCCATGAGGCTTGCAGACCCCTTGAATCTGCCCCTCTCTCACCGATGAGCCTCATGACGTTGGGATGGTCGAATTCCTTCATGCAGACCGCTTCACTCAGGAAATCCTCCAGCTCTGACCTCGTGCAGATGGCAACTTGAGGGAGAGAGAAAGGTGGGTGAGGAGGAGGGGAGGAGAGGGAGGACTCTCCTTCTACCTCCACTCCATCATCATCATCATCATCATCACTCATCTTCATCAAACATGATTAGTAAGTACCAGGCGCCATACTCAGCACTTTATATGTGTGTGTGTGTATATATATATATATTTTTTTTTGAGATGGAGTCTCACTCTGTTGCCCAGGCTGGAGTGCAGTGGTGTGATCTCAGCTCACTGCAACCTCCACCTCTCGGGTTCAAGCAATTCTCCTGCCTCAGCCTCCCGAGTAGCTGGGACTACAGGCGTGTGCCACCATGCCCGGCTAATTTTTTGTATTTTTAGTAGAGATGGGGTTTCACTGTGTTAGCCAGGATGGTCTCGATCTCCTGACCTCATGATCTGCCCGCCTCGGCCTCCCAAGGTGCTAGGATTACAGGCGTGAGCCACCACACTTGGCCAACTTTATATATATTAACTCATTTAATCTCAGGTGCTACTATTATCATTCCCATTTCATTGTTTTTTTTCTTTTTTTTTTTTTTTTTTTGAGACAGGGTCTTGCGCTGTCACCCAGGATGGATGCAATCACAGCAATCACAGCTCACTGTAGGCTCGAACTCCTAGGCTTGCCTTCCTGAGTAGCTGGGACCACAGGCACGCACCACCATCCCGGATAATTTTTTTTTTTTTTTTGAGATGGAGTTTCGCCCTTGTCCCCCAGGCTTGAGTGCAATGGCGCAGTCTTGGCTCACTGCAACCTCTGCCTCCCCAGTTCAAGAGATTCTCATGCCTCAGCCTCCCCAGTAGTTGGGATTACAGGCATGCACCACCATGCCCAGCTAATTTTTGTATTTTTAGTAGAAACGGGGTTTCACCATTTTGGCCAGGCTGGTCTCAAACTCCCCACCTCAAGTGATCTGCCTGCTTTGGCCTCCCAAAGTGCTAGGATTTCAAGTGTGAGCCACTGTGCTCAGCCAATTTTTTAAGAGAAGCAGTCTTGCTATGTTGTCCAGGCTGGTCTCAAACTCCCAGCCTCAAGTGATCCTCCCACCTCGGCCTCCCAAAGCACTGGGATTACAGGCATGAGCCACTGTCCCTGGCCTATCTTTATTTTAAAGATGAAGAAAGCAAGGCACAAAAAGGTTAGGAGTCTGCCTAAGGGAACACACAGCTTGGAGGTAGAAAAGGCAGATCTCAAACCCGGGCAGTCTGGCTCCAGGGTTCACCTGCTCACAACCACCCAGACTGCTTCCCAGCACTTCCCTACCTGCCCTGGGGACCCATACAAGTATCATCCCATTTAACAGTTCAGGACACTGTGGCTCACAGAGGCAAAATGACTTGCCCAAGGTTGCACGGCTGGGATTCAGACCCAGGCCAAGACTATAACCAGTGGGAGGCTGAGTGGGGAGGATCGCTTGAGCCTCAGAGATTGAGACTACAGTGAGCTGTGATCCTGCCACTGCTCTCCAGCCTGGGTGACGAGCAAGACTCTGTCTCAAAAAACAGAAAACATAGGCCGGGTGTGGTGGCTCACACCTGTAATCCCAGCACTTTGGGATGCCAAGGCAGGTGGATCATAAGGTCAAGAGATAGAGACCATACTGGCCAACATGGTGAAACCCCGTCTCTACTAAAAACACAAAAATTAGCTGGGTGTGGTGGCGCACACCTGTAGTCCCAGCTACTCGGGAGGCTGAGGCAGGAGAATCGCTTGAACCCGGGAGGCGGAGATTGCAGTGAGCTGAGGTCATGCCACTGCACTCCAGCCTGGTGACAGCCTGTCTCAAAAAACAAAAACAAAAAAACAAAAAATGTAACCTAAGGCTGGGTGCAGTGGCTCATGCCTGTAATCCCAGCACTTTGGGAGGCCGAGGTAGGCAGATCACCTGAGGTCAGGAGTTCAAGACCAGCCTGGCCAACATAGTGGAACCCCATCTTTACTAAAAATACAAAAATTAGCTGGGTGTGGTGGCGCGCGCCTGTAATCCAACTACTTGGGAGGCTGAGGCAGGAGAATTGCTTGAACTCGGGAGGCAGAGGTTGCAGCGAGCCGAGATCATGCCACCGCACTTCAGCCTGGACAGCAGAGTGAGACTCCTCCTCAAAACAAAACAAAACAAAACAAAGCAAAACAAATAAACAAAATAACCCGGTACACAGGAGGTGCTCAATAATGAACGAATGAGTGGGTAATGACTTCATAGCCCAAGCTTTTAAGCCCTGTAATTCAGAAACGATCATTCTCTACTCACCACCAGCCCCAGTCTGAACCCCCATGCTTCTCCTTCCCTGCGTGTGAAGAACTTAGCCCTGGACTTCCTGTGCTGTGTAAACCTGAAATGGCTCCTGCCCTCTCTGACAATGTAAATAATACAGTCCTAGTCCACATTAACAAGCATGTCCTACTTGCCACCCTCAGCATGAAGTGCTTTGCCTCACAACAGCTTTGGAAGGTGGGGACATTAGGGTCCTTTTTTCCAGATGACAAGTGGGAGACTCAGAGAGGGAAAGTCATTTGCCTGAGATCGCATAGCTGGTAAATGATTCAGCCAGGTATGCCTCATTCTAGAGCTTCTCCCGCTCCACTGTGTATCACAGTGGGCTGGCCCCTGAAAACTACATTTCCCAGGCTCCCTTTCCTAGTGGTTTCCTCTTGGGATTTGCCAATGGGAGGTAGGCCCTGATGGGATACTGGCAGGTAGCGGGGAGAAAGGGAGAAGCCAGGGTATTTCACCCTCTCTCTGCTTCTGGTATTCCCTTGGTGGTGGTTGTGTCTCCCAGGTGTGCGTGTGTGTGTTTTAATTTTTTTTTTCTTTTTCAGACGGAGTCTCGCTCTGTCGCCCAGGCTGGAGTACAGTGGCACGATCTCGGCTCACTGCAAGCTCCGCCTACTGGGTTCGAGCGATTCCCCTGCCTCAGCCTCCCGAGTAGCTAGGATTACAGGCGCCTGTCACCACGCCTGGCTAATTTTTATATTTTTAGTAGAGGTGGGGTTTCACTAAGTAAATCAGGCCAGTCTCGAACTCCTGACCTCAGATGATTCACCCGCCTTGGCCTCCCAAAGTGCTGGGATTACAGACGTGAGCCACCACGCCCAGCCATGTGTGTTTTATTTTTTTAAGACAAAGTCCCACTCTGTCACCCAGATTGGAGTGCAGTGGCATGATCACAGCTCAATGCAACCTCTGCCACCCAGACTCAAGCGATTCTCCTACCTCAGCCTCCCAAGTAGCTGGGACTACAGGCATGTGCCACCGTGCCCAGCTAATTTTTTGTTACTATTATTTTTTTTTCATAGACATGTAGTTTCACCATATTGCCTAGGCTGGTCTCAAACTCCTGGACTCAAGCGATCTGCTGCCTCAGCCTTCCAAAGTGCTCTTCTGGGTTTTTAGCTCCCACAGCGCAGCCTCTAACTCTGTGATACCAGCTCCTGCCTGGTGTCCCTAGCTGTGGATTCTGGTAACACCACTTGCTCCCTCTCCCCTTCAGGCCTAGTGGGGGAAGTGACTTCCTGCTGCTGCTCGTCTCTGGTTTCCCTCCCTGCCCCCAGTTGTTCCTTCAACCCATCTCCCACCTTTGTACTAATCTCCCCATATTCAATTCCTTCTATTGAGGTACCTGGCAGGGGCTCCATTGCCTATCTGGAAACACTGGAAGTTCTAGGCTATGGCTAACTTGCTGTTAACTTTTCTGCTCTCTTCTGTCTCAGGGGCATAGGGAAGGGGCTGGGGGTCCTACACGTGTGCGCATAACTCACTCTTCATCGTCTTCACAGCCACCTTGAGGATGGAGTCGTCCTGGTTGAGCTGGCCTTCCATCACAGCTCCAAACTCTCCTGTGGGGGGCCAGAGGGAGACATCGACCTCAGAGGGCCCGTGGGCACTGTATTTCCTATAGTTAGATGGGAGTGCGGAAGTGCAGGATCTCAGAAGTTCAGAAGGATGTGTGTATGCTGCGGGGGGACTCACCCTCTCCCAGAGTCTTCCCCAGGGCCACCTTGTGCCGGTCCACCATCACATCCCGCAGCTTCTCCTTCAGCTCTTCACTGATGCCCAGGCTGTTCACTGCATGCAAGTTTGGGGTGGACAGAGTCATGGGGCAGGGCTGACATTCAGGTGACATTCACTCACCAGTAGGGATAGACCCATTGTTGAAACACTGACATACTTCTGCACTAATTTAAAATTAGCTACTGCCCTGAGCACCCCGCCACTTCCACCCCAGCTCCTCCTCTGGACCCCCTGAACCTTCCCTCAAAGGGAACTAAAGAGGTAAAGCCTGGCCACACTCTTGCTCCATTGGGCACCTGATGGGTCAGTGCCCTGCTGTACCAGTTGTTAAAAATATTTCTTTTGCCGGGCACAGTGGCTTATGCCTGTAATCCCAGCACTTTGGGAGGCAGAGGCAGGTGGATCACTTGAGTCCAGGAGTTCAAGACCAGCCTGGGCAACATGGCGAATCTCTGTCTCTACAAAAAAATACAAAAATTAGCCGTGTGTGGTGGCACACGCCTGTAGTCCCAGCTACTGGGGAGGCTGAGGCAGGAAAATCACATGAACCCAGAGACAGAGGTTGCAGTGAGCTGAGATCGCACCACTTCGCTCCAGCCTGGGTGACAGGGCAAGACTCCGTCTTAAAAATAAAATAAAATAAAATAAAATAAGATAAAATAAAATAAAATAAAATAAAATAAAATAAAAATATTTCTTTTGCTGGACGCAGTGGCTCAAGCCTGTAATCCCAGCACTTTGGGAGGCAGAGGCCGGTGGATCACTTGAGTCCAGGAATTCAAAACCAGCCTGGGCAACATGGCAAATCCCCGTCTCTACAAAAGAATACAAAAGCTAGCCATGTGTGGTGGCATGCACCTATAGTCCCAGCTACTCAGAAGGCTGAGGTTGGAGGATCACTTGAGCCCAGGGGTGGAGGCTGCAGTGAGCTGAGCTCATGCCACTGCACCCCAGCCTGGGTGACAGAGCAAGGCCCCGTCTCAAACAAAACACACACACAAAAATATTTCTTTTTATTGAAGTATAATCTGCACAAATCATAAGTAAGCAACTCAGTGGATTTTCTTTTCTTTTTTTTGGAGGGGGGATGGAGTTTCGTTCCTGTTGCCCAGGCTGGAGTGCAATGGTGCAATCTCGGCTCACCGCAACCTCCGCCCCCTAGGTTCAAGTGATTCTCCTGCATCAGCCTCCCGAGTACAGGCATGTGCCACTACACTGGGCGAATTTTGTATTTTTAGTAGAGACAGGATTTCTCCATGTTGGTCAGGCTGGTCTGGAACTGCCGACCTCAGGTGATCTGCCCACCTTGGCCTCCCAAAGTGTTGGGATTACAGGCGTGAGCCACCACGCCCGGCCAACTCAGTGGATTTTCACAAATCAAACACAAATGTGTAACTAGCACTCAGGCCAAGAACAGAACATGACCTGCCCTCCTAGGGGTAGCCACTTTCTTGATTTCTGTTATAATCGATTAGTTTTGAAATGTTATAAAAATGGAATCACATAGTATATTCTCTTTTGTGTCTGGCTTCTTTCCCTCAACATGATGTCTATGAAATAGTTTTAATTTAGTTGTTGTTGGATGTAATTGTAATTTACCCATTTTCTTTGTTATATAATCATTCTCAAACAAATTGACATCAGGACACCTTTACATTGTTAGAATTATTGAGGACTAGAAAGAGCTTTTGTTTATGTTACATATATACCAATATTTCTGTATTCAAAAATAAAACTAGCTGGGCACAGTGGTTCACGCTTGTAATCCCAGCAACTTGGGAGGCCAAGGAAGGAGGACCAGTTGAGGCCTGGAGTTGGAGATCAGCCTGGGCAACATAGCCAGACCCCATCTCTAAAAAAAAGAAAATTTTTTTTTTGAAACCGAGTCTCGCTCTGTTGCCTAGGCTAGAGTGCAGTGGCGTAATCTCAGCTCACTGCAACCTCCACCTCCCGGGTTCAAGTGATTCTCCTGCCTCACCCTCCTGAGCAGCTGGAATTATAGGTGTGCACCACCACACCTGGCAAATTTTTTGTTTGTTTGTTTGTTTGTTTTTTAATAGAGATGGGGTGTTGCCATGTTGCCCAAACTGGTTTCAAACTCCTGGGCCTCAAAAGAAAACCTATCAGGTTTATTTATTTATTTATTTATTTATTTTTGAGACAGAGTCTCACTCTGTTGCCCAGGCTGGAGTCCAGTGATACAATCTCAGCTCGCTGCAACCTCCGCCTCCCGGGTTCAAGCGATTCTCTTTCCTCAGCCTCCCAAGTAGCTAGGATTATAGGCATGCACCACCACATCCAGCTAGTTTTTGTATTTTAGTAAAAATGGAGTTTCACCATGTTGCTCAGGCTGGTCTTAAACTCCTGACCTCAAGCAATTCGCCCACCTTGGCCTCCCAAAGTGGTGGGATTACAGGCATGTGCCACTGCGCCCAGCCTGATAGATTTTTAAAACAAGAATATACAAGCACAAGGTCCATCAGCTGTCAGAGTGATCATCAGCTGTCAGATGACATCATCCCATGTCAGGGAGCCTCTGGAAAACTGTGCTGAATGCTCATGAGAGAATGAGAAAGCAAAAGGGCAAATAATGTCTTGGTAATAGTATGAAAATAGATTTGACCTTCTGGGCCCCCTGCAAAGGTCTCTGGGACCACAGGGGACCAGGCTCACACCCTGAGAATGGCTGCTGTATGTTACTCAGTTAAATCACTGGGACATCGTTGCTTCTTCCTTCTCTTCTTAAATAAATGTCTTTCCCAGCCCTTTCCAAACATCCCCCTGGGGCTCTGGCGGCTTTCTCGCTGTGTGCTAGGAAGAGACCTAGCTCTTCCATTTTCTTTCTGGATTTCAGTTTCCCTAACTGGAAAGATGAGATTCCTTTTTTTTTTTTTTTTTTTTGAGACGGAGTCTTGCTCTATCACCCAGGCTGGAGTGCAGTGGCACGATCTCAGCTCACTGCAACCTCCGCCTCCCAGGTTCAAGCGATTCTCCTGCCTCAGCCTCCCAAGTAGCTGGGATTACAGATTACATCTGGCTAATTTTTCTATTTTTAGTAGAGACAGGGTCTCGCCATGTTGGCCAGGCTGGTTTCGAGCTCCTGACCTCAAGTGTCTGCCCGCCTGGGCCTCCCAAAGTGTTGGGATTACAGGCATGAGCCACTGCGCCCAGCCGAAAGAAGAGATTTGATTGGGCCTCTGAGATCCCCTCCTTAGCTGAGACCTTGCATCCCTTTCCAGCCTTCTAATGGAGAGTCTATAGTTCTAAGATTTTATGATTTTAAAAGTATAAGGGTGTAGAGTACATGCATATAATTTTTCAGGCCAAGATAGATTCTATCTCTCTACCAATTTATAATTCCAAGAGGTAGTGGAGTGTGGCAGTTCAGAGTATAGACTTCAGGCCGGGCGAGGTGGCTCACATCTGTAATCCCAGCACTTTGGGAGGCCAAGGCAGGTGGATCACGGGGTCAGGAGGTCGAGACCAGCCTGGCCAATATGGTGAAACCCTGTCTCCATTAAAAATACAAAAATTAGCCAGGCGTTGTGGCATGCACCTGTAGTCCCAGCTACTTGGGAGGCTGAAGCAGAAGAATCGCTTGAATCCAGGAGGCGGAGGTTGCAGTGAGCCAAGATCAAGCCACTGCACTCCAACCTGGGTGACAGAGCAAGATTCTATCAAAAAAAAAAAAAAGTATAGACTTCAGAGCAAAAGTGCCTGGGTTCAAATTGCTATCCAATTTACAAGCTGTGTGGCCTTGGGCAAGTGACTTAACCACTCTATGCCACAGCTGCCTCATCTGTGAAGTGAAGGTGATAAGAAACCCACCTCTGCTTGGGCGTGGTGGCTCACGCCTGTTATCCCAGCACTTTGGGAGGCCAAGGCAGGTTGATCACTTGAGGCCAGGAGTTCCAAGACCAGCCTGGCCAACAAAGACAGGGTTAGTAAAACCCCATCTTTACTAAAAATGCAAAAATTAACCAGGCGTGGTGCCATGCTCTTGTAATCCCAGCTACTCGGGAGGCCGAGGCGTAAGAATTGCTTGAACCTGGGAGGTGGAGGTTGCAGTGAGCTGAGACTGTGCCACTGTGCTCCAGCCTGGGCGATAGGGTGAGACTCTGTCTCAAAAAAAAAAAAAAAGAAAAGAAAAGAAAAAAGAAACCCGTGTCCTTGGGTTGCTCTGAGGGTTAAACGAGGAGATACACGTAGAATGCTTAGAACAGAGCCTGCCACATAGGTAGTGCTAGGGTTGCCTGCGATTATTATCACATCATCACCATCTAATCTCAACATTAGTTCATCATCATCATCATTTTCTTCTTGATTGTCATTATCTTCATCATTATCATCATCATTACATCTTCTAAGATCCAATGGCTCTGAGGTTTGGTGTTTCTTTTCTTTCTTTTATTTTTTTTTCTTTTTTGAGACAGGGTCTTGCTCTGTCACCCAGGCTGGAGTGCAGTGGTGTGATCACGGCTTACTGCAGCCTTGACCTCCCTGGGCTCAGGTGATCCTCCTACCTCAGCCTCCCGAGTAGCAGGGAGTACAAGGGAGTTCAGGGGCACGACACCATACCTGGCTAATTTTTTTTTTTTGGTAGAGACAAGGTTTCGCCATGCTGCCCAGGCTGGTCTCGAACTCCTGGGCTCAAGTGATCCTCCCACCTCCGCCCCCCAAAGCGCTAGGATTACAGGCATGAGCCACCACACCCAGCCTTGGTGTTTCTTTTTTTTTTTTTTTTTTGCTATAATCTGAGAATGTTCCGAATTTAGTAGATTGGGGATGTGTTTGTGTTCCCAAGTTAATTGCTTTTTTTTTTAAATTATACTTTAGGTTTTAGGGTACCTATGCACAATGTGCAGGTTTGTTACATATGTATCCATGTGCCGTGTTGGTTTGCTGCACCCATTAACTCGTCATTTAGCATTAGGTATATTTCCTAATGCTGTCCCTCCCCCCTTCCCCCCCCAGCCTTGGTGTTTCTAAGGTTTACTGTGTCTAAGATTCTATTCCTTGAAAGTTCTTTGTGGTTCCACAAATCTGTTATTTCTAGGGTCTGTGGTTCTGACATTCTAGTATCCCAAGGCCTTCAGAAACTTTTGGCTCACGCATCTACAGAAGCCCAGCAGGCCAGATTCTCTACAGCCTTTAGACCCAGGCCAGGGCAGTGGGGCATAGGGTTCACTTACAGGTAGCTTCAGTGGTCCGACGACTGTAGGACTTGCGCACACGGTACCTGACTACCAGTTCACCTCTTTCCACTGTTGGTTCAAACACTTCTCTGGGGGGGAGGGGGAGTAGGTGAGGGCAGGGAAAAACCATGTGGAACCCCCTACTCAACCAGCAAGCACCATCTCAGCCTCAAGCCCTGCCTGCTCTCTCTGCTAGCATTAGCATCTGCCTGCCCTCTCTGCCCATGTCTTGGGCAGCTACCTTCTGCCTTCCACTCATTCCACACACCCCCTTGCCCTCATTCTTTTTTTTGAAAACAGGGTCTCACTCTGTCACCCAGGCTGGAGTGCAGTGGTGCGATCTCAGCTCACTGTAGCCTCCATCTCCCGGGTTCAAGTGATTATCGTGCCTCAGCCTCCCAAGTAGCTGGGACCACAGGCGTGTGCCACCACTTCCCGCTAATTTTTGCATTTTTCAGTAGAGACAGGGTTTCGCCATGTTGGCCAGGCTGGTCTCAAACTCCTGACCTCAAGTGATCCACCTGCTTTAGCCTCCCAAAGTGCTGGGATTACAGGAGTGAGCCACCGCGCCTGGCTTCCCTTGCCCTCATTCTGATTCTTAGTCATCACTCCTCCTGCACTAGATTCCTCACTGGCCTCCCTGCCTCCAGCCTCTCCATCCCAGGCCACACAGCCTCCCCATGTGGTTCCAACTCACCCATAACGGGTCTCCTTCTTTCGCCAGTGGACAAGGAAGACAGCCAAGATGAGGACACAGGCAGCGGCCACGACTGCTCCTAGCAGTACATACCACCAGGGCCACGAGAAGGCAGGAGCTGAAGGTTCCTTCACTATCAGGGGGTATGAGGAACAGGTCATGGATGAGGCCTTGGATCCAGCTCTCTGGGACCCAAAGGGGTGATGTGGGAGGAAGGCAGAAGCCCTTGGCAAAGATGTGCACATACTTGATGAGGTGTGTGATGGATGCATTCACATATCTGAATAGGCTGGGCTGGACAGGGCATGCAATGGATGTGATACAAGTGCACGTTAAAGCAGAAGTGTGTGAAAGTTGTAGGATGGGTGAGTTAAGAGTGGGATGAAGGCCAGGTGTGGTGGCTCATGCCTGTTATCCCAGCACTTTGGGAGGCCAAGGCGGGCGGGTTACTTGAGGCAAGGAGTTCAAGACCAGCCTGGCCGACATGGTGAAACCCTGTCTCTACTTAAAAAATATATATATACAAAAATTAGCTGGGGTGGTGGTGCACACCTGTAATCCCAGCTACTCGGAAGCTGAGGCAGGAGAATCGCTTGAACCTGGGAGGTGGAGATTGCAGTGAGCCGAAATTGGGCCACTGCACTCCATCCTGGGTAACAGAGCAAGACTCCATCTCAAAAAAAAAAAAAAAAAAAAAAAAAGAGAGTGCCAAGATAGCTCAGGCGGTAGAGCATCAGACTTTTAACCTGAGGGTCCAACGTTCAAGTCCCTGTTTGGGCATTTGTAGTTTTCCTTACTTTAAGCTACCAAATATTATGCCACCGAGATCCAAAAAAAACAGAAGAGTGGAATGGATATTTGAGGAGTGTGCAGTGAGTGTGGAATGGGAGGGAGAAATGTGTGGAACGGGTTATGAGTGTGCCAGGAGGGCTAGATGAACATGAGATGGGTGTGGAGAAATCTCAAGTAGCATAGGTTAGTGTGAGAAATGTGATGATTGTGCAAGGAGGGTGGACTAGAGTGTAGATAAACAGGTGAGTGGGGAAGAAGATCCTTGCAGTGTAGGATGGTGCATGAAGCGTGCGCAAGGAGGGCAAGGCTTGTGGACGAAGGACTAAGGAATACCTTTTGAGGAGAATGCAATGACTACAAAAGGGTTTTCTTTGTCTCTTTTTTTGTTTGTTTGTTTGTTTTTGTGAGACAGGTTCTCACTCTTTCATCCAGACTGGAGTGCAGTGGCCCGGTCGCAGCTCATTGCAACCTCTGCCTCCCAGTTTCAAGCAAATCTCCTGCCTCAGCTTCTAAGTAGCTGGGATTACAGATGTGCACCACCATGCCCGGCTAATTTTTGTATTCTTTTTTTGGTAGAGACAGGGTTTCACGATGTCTCCTGAGTAGCTGGGACTGCAGGTCTGTGCCACCTGGCTAATTTTTTTTTTCTTTTCTTTTTTTTTTTTTTTTGAGGCAGAGTCTTGCTCTCTTGCCCAGGCTGGAGTATAGTGGCATGATCTTGGCTCACTGTAACCTCCGCCTCCCAGGTTCAAGCAATTCTTGTGCCTCAGCCTCCCGAGTAGCTGGGATTACAGGCTCGCACCACCACGCCCAGCTAATTTTTGTATTTTTAGTAGAGATGGGTTTTTGCCATGTTGGCCAGGCTGGTCTTGAACTCCTGACTTCAGGTGATCCACCTGTCTCAGGCCTCCCAAAGTGCTGGGATTACAGGCGTGAGCCATTGCATCCGGCCACAAGGGTTTCCATAAAGCAAGGAATGAGGGTGAAATAAATATCCAAAGGGGCACGGTAAGCATATACAGGGTTGGATGGCCGCTGGAAAAGTTGGATGTGTGTGAAGTGGGAAGAGTATTCATGAAGTCTTAGATACAAGGAGTGAGCAAGGAATTTTAAGGATGTAATTGCAGTGTGAGAGAAGTGTGCAGTGAGCATGCAAAAGATGTGAGAAGGGCAGATGAGGAGTATGGGGTGCACAGAAAGGGGGTGTAAAAAGGGCAGGGGTGGAATGGAGTGTGTAAGAAATAAAGATCATTGTGTGCTGAGTGTGCAAGGGGTTCAGGGTGAGTGTGCAGAGTGAGATGGGTTGGGATTAGTGAAGGGTGAGGGAATGATGTCTGTGGAGTGTGGGGTAAGCATGCAAGGAGAATCGGGTGTGGGAAAGCTGTGGACAGTGTTTTTCAGTGTTTGCAATGTGGAAGATATGGTAAGTTCGTACAAGGTGTGCAGAGTTTGTGAATGAGAAGTGTGGTTGTGCAATGGGCCTTGGGAGTCATGTGGGAGGAATGGATTATAATGGGATGTATGTGAAAGGAGGGTGGAATGAGCGTGGAAAGGGTATGTGAAGAAAAAGAGGAGTATTGAAGGCTAGTGGGTTGAGTTACAAGAGTGGGCCTTAATAGTGCCCAGAGGGGACAATGGGTGTAGGAGGAATGTTTGAGAATTGTTAGAGAAATATTTGAGAGGGATGGATGTAAGGAGGATACCTCATTCATCCATCCCTCCACCTTTCTACCCATCCATTCATCCATTCATCCACTCACAAATCCATCCACCTGTCCATCCATCCATTTATCCAACCATCCATCCATCCATCCATCCATCCATCCACCCATCTACCCATCCATGTATCCACTCACCACTCAGTCATCTTTTGTTCATCCACCTATCCACCCATCTATTAATCCATTGACCCACCCACCCATTCACCCTCCATATATCCAACCATCCATCCATCCACCCTCCATATATCCACCCATCCATCCATCCACCCATCCATCTACCCATCCATTTATCCACTCACTATCCAGTCATTTATCTGTTCACCCACCTAACCACCCTCTATTCATCCATTGACCCACCCACGCATCCACCCTCCATATATCCACCCATCCATCCATCCACCCATCCATCTACCCATCCATTTATCCACTGGCCATCCAGTCATTTATCTGTTCAACCGCCTATCCACCCCCTATTCATCCATTGACCCACCCACCCATCCACCCTCCATATATCTATCCATCCATCCATCCATTTGTTCATCCATCCACCAACCCATCTGTCATTGCCTGAATACCTACAATGTGCTATGCTAGGCCATTCATTATAGGCACCTCCATCAAGAACCACACGAACTCAAGAAGTAGGTTAGAGTGATGAGTTCGAGAAACATGAA
The DNA here is from genome assembly GCF_028878055.3 of Symphalangus syndactylus. Lineage (NCBI taxonomy): Eukaryota > Metazoa > Chordata > Mammalia > Primates > Hylobatidae > Symphalangus > Symphalangus syndactylus. Next base: position 21,081,953 of record NC_072439.2, read on the forward strand.
AGGGATGTGCAATGAGTATATATGGTGACAGCGCCCCCACTAGGTGTTGAGGGTAGGGAGGGAGGAAACGGGGTGTGGAAGCCCTTACCCAGCTGGTGGACTGGCTGTGCTTGCCCTGTGAGAAGAAAGGACAGAGAGGAGACGTGCTCAGAGAGGATAAGACTGGCATGGCACGGGTAAGGGAATGAGGGGTTGGCATGGGTAAGGGAGTGAGGATGTGGCACGGGTAAGGGAGTGAGGGTGTGGCACGGGTAAAGGAGTGAGGCCATGGCACAGGTAAGGGAGTGAGGGGTTGGCATGGGTAAGGGAGTGAGGGCGGCTCTCAGTAAGGCTCAGGGTAGGAACACGGCCTAAGTTGCGGTAACACTGAAAGATACAAGGAGTAAGTCAGGGCTGTCAGGGAGAGACAGGGTTGAAGCAGGTTGGGCATGGCTTTGGACTTACCTGGGCGCCAGGCCTCCAGGGGTACTGGGAGGCTCCAGGGTCCATCCCCAGCAGCAGTGTAGGCTGCCACGCACACTGTCAGATTGGACACAGACCCGTCCCCCTGCAGCTCCAGGGTCACCTCTTGCCTTAGCCCTATGTCCATTAGCACCTAGGAGGTCCAGAAGTGGCATCAGGGTAGAACCTCACCCCCCAGCTGTTAAGCCTTCACTCTTGGGCTCGACACCCCATCTCTTTCTCAAAGCCCTCTCCCCATCCTCCAACTCCTCATCCTTCCTCGTCCTCCCCTTCATCTCTCATCCTCATCCTTTAACCTGTATCCCTCCACCCCCTTCTAGCTTCTCTTTCCATCCTCTCTCCCTACGTCAGGGTATTGCTAGCCCTGATAGAAGTGCCTTTGTGCAAATCAGGAAAAGGTACCCCTTCCCCAAGGTGCTATACAACTATCTGCTGAAAAATCGTTATAGTGAATATGAGTCTGCTGAAATGCTTTTGCAGTGGTTCAAAAACAGCCATTCCCCATGCCCTCCCTTAGACCCCCTTATTCTCCCCAGAATGTGAATGTGAACCTTCCCTGAATGTGCCCCCTAGGGATAGAGCAATTGTGTACTACCCAACCTTCACAACCATCCATGTCTGCCCTGATATCTTCTCCTCCCTCCTTCCCAAGCCACTCCACTCCAATCCCACCAGCAGCACCCACCTCTGGGGTGTCCTGGCCTTGATACGCCAGCCGGTACCCTAACAGGGTACCCTGCAGGGGCGCCCGGGGCTCCTGCCAATGCACGAAGGCCTGGCTCCCATTCCGCGTGGCACTAATGTTCTCAGGGGGGCCCAGGGGCACTGGAGGACAGGGAAGAGGGGAAGCTGGCACCCCCGCCTCTTCCTGACCCCCTCCCCTGTTCCCAGGAAGTGGGTGCAGGGTGCCAAGGGCACACACGTGGGCAACTCGTGCAGGCCTCCTATGAGCGGAAGCACAGGGGAAAGAAGGGCTGGGAAAGAGGCCAGCGGGCAGTGCTGCTGAGGGGTCAGAGACTGGATGGGAAGGAGATTGAGGCCATGAGGGGTAAAGGAGTGAAAGGGGACAATGGGGGTGGCACTGATGTAAGCAAGGTCCAGTGGGGCAGTGGTGACATGTCCCTCCGCAGCCCTTCTTACCTCCCTCCGGCGTCTCCACAGGAAGCCAGTGGGTCCAGGATGAGGGGCCCTGGCTGCTGGTGCATGCCACGCGGATGTGATAAGGGGTGTGAGGATGGAGGCTGCCCAGCCGAAGCTGATGGGGGGGCACGGATGCTTGCAAGGTGAGGGGCTCCTCTGGCGGGTCTGGTTCTCCCGCCTGGATGCCCATCCCATTGTCTGACAGCACAGCCTGAGGAGAGGCAAGGGTGTGAGGACAGGACAACCAAGCAATCACACGAGATGGTCACACAGCTCCCAGTGGTGGTGGCCTGGTGTGACTACACAACTTTGCACGGGTGTGTGTGTGTGTTGCAGTGCCTTGCTAGGATAACACGGGCACCTGGATTTGCAAAGCAAGGAGATCATTTGGCTGTATACAATGTGGTTCTGTCACCACTTCCAAAAGCCACCTCTAGCAAGACTCTTCCCTCTCTGAGCCTCAGTTTTTTCCTTGGGCACATGGGGCCTTAGAGGATCAAATGCCTTACAAGATTGTTTAAAGATTAAGTGTAGTTATGCCCAAAGGATGCTACAGTGCATGGCGGGTGGTCAGCACCAATAATAATAGTGTGATGACAATAATAATGCAAATAAACTGGGCACGGTGGCTCCCGCCTGTAATCCCAGCACTTTGGGAGGCCGAGGTGGGCAATCACTTGAGGTTAGGAGTTCGAGACCAGCCTGGCCAACATGGTGAAACCCTATCTCTTCCAAAGATATAAAAAATTAGCCGGGTGTGGTGGCGCTCGCCTGTAATCTCAGCTACTCGGGAGGCTGAGATAGGAGAAACACTTGAACCTGGGAGGCAGAGGTTACAATGAGCTAAGATCACACCACTGCACTCCATCCTGGGTAACAGAGCAAGACTCTGTCTCAAATCATAATAATAATAAAATAATAGCACAATACTGTGAGACCCCATTTATATGACATTATACTACAGGCAAAAGCAATGTTCTAGAAGCAGAAGGGTGGCCATCTCTGGGGCCTGAGGGAGTCTTCTTGGGGACTGGAAGGGTCTGTGTCTTGATCTGGATGGTGGTTACGTGGCGAATATGTGTGTTAAACAATCTCAAAGGTGTCCAATCTTTTGACTTTCTTGGACCATAGTGGAAGAAGAATCGTCTTGGGCCACACATAAAATACACTAACACTAACGACAGCTGATAGTTAAAAAAAAATCACAAACAAATCTCATAATGTTTTAAGAAAGTTTACGAACTTGTGTTGGGCCGCATTCAAAGCCATCCTGGGCCACATGTGTTAGACGAGCTTGATCTAGAGGTACACTGAAGATTATGCATGTGGTACATCTCATTTCTTTTTCTTTTTCTTTTTTCTTTTTTTCCTTTTTTTTGGAGACGGAGTCTTGCTCTGTCGCCCAGGCTAGAGTGCAGTGGTGAGACCTTAGCTCACTGCAACCTCCGTCTCCTAGGTTCAAGCAATTCTCCTGCCTCAGCCTCCCAAGTAGTGGGGACTACGCGCACCACCACGCCCGATTAATTGCTGTATTTTCAGTAGAGACAGGGTTTCACCATGTTAGTCAGGCTGGTCTCAAACTCTTGACCTCAGGCAATCCGCCCGCCTCAGCCTCTCAAAGTGCTGGGATTACAGGTGTGAGCCACCGTGCCCAGCCTATGAGTCTCTTTTCATCACCTGAGCTGGAGTGCAGTGGTGTGATTTCGGCTCACTGCAATCTCCACCTCCCAGGTTCAGGCAATTCTCATGCCTCGGCCTCCCAAGTAGATGGGATTATAGGCGTGAGCCACCACGCTTGACTATTTTTTTTTTTTTTTTTTTTTTTTTTTTTTTTTTTTTTTTTTTTTAGACGGAGTCTTGCTCTGTCACTCAGGTTGGAGTGCAGTGGTGCAATCTCGGCTCACTGCAACCTCCGCCTCCTGGGCTCAAGCAATTCTTCTGCTTCAGCCTCTCGAGTAGCTGGGGCTACAGTCATGCGCCACCATGTCTGGCTAACTTTTTTGAGTTTTAGTAGAGACGAGGTTTCATCATGTTGGTCAGGCTGGTCTCGAACTCCTGACCTCAAGTGATCCGCCCACCTCGGCCTCCCAAAGTGCTGGGATTACAGGTTCACACCTGTAAATCACACCTGTAAAAGCCACCACACCCGGCTTTTTTTGTATTCTGTGTAGAGAAAGGCTTTCACCATGTTGCCCAGGCTGGTCTCAAACTTCTGACCTCAGGTAATCCACCCGCCTTGGCCTCCCAAAGTCCTGGGATTACAGGCGTGAGCCACCACGCCTGGCCATGTTATATATTATCTTAATAAAAAAAGAAAAACACGTCCAACATGTACTGAGTGCCATTCTTAGCCCTTGACAAATCTGAATTCATCTGGCCCTCACATCCACCCTGCTGTCCTGTGGTAAGCGTTATGCTTATTCCCACTGTACAGATGACAACACTGAGGCCCAGAGAGACGGAATCACTTGTTCAAGGTCATCAGTTTGTCACTGATGAAGCTGGGACCTAAACCCCATCCTGTCCCCAGAGTCATTGCTCTATTGGTGGTAAGAATATCAGTAATGGTAACAATACCTCTTGTCTATGCACAGAGGCAGTTTAGCCTAGTGCTGAGGAGCACAGATGCTGGATCCGGGGCTCAAATCCAGGCTCCACCATTCCCTAGCTGTATGCCTCAGTCTTCTCATCTGTAAAATGGGATGACTGTGGCTCCCTACCTCACGGGGTTAACTGAATTGGGGCATATAAGCATTTAGAAGACTGCTTGTGCATACTGAGTGTCATTTATTATTTTATTTATTTATTTATTTGAGATGGAGTTTCGCTCTTGCTGCCCAGGCTGGAGTGCAATGGCGTGATCTTGGCTCACCACAACCTCTGCCTCCCAGGTTCAAGTGATTCTCCTGCCTCAATCTCCTGAGTAGCTAGGATTACAGGCATGCGCCACCATGCCCAGCTAATTCTGCATTTTTAGTAGAGACAGGGTTTCTCCATGTTGGTTAGGCTGGTCTCAAACTCCCAACCTCAGGTGATCTGCCCGCCTCAGCCTCCCAAAGTGCTGGGATTATAGGCATGAGCCACCGTGCCCGGCCTGTCACTTATTATTTTATGTGTGTTTCCTGGCAACAAGTGTCAAGCTCTGCATAGTGGCACTTGTCCCCATACCTATTCCGCCCCAGGAATGGCACACTCAGGGTGGAGGGGGCCACCGCTGGTGTACACATCCGTATAGCCCTGCCACATGGAGCCACAAAACCCCCATAACCACACAACTCACAGCCACACACCTCAGGAATGCTGCAGCCAAGGGCTTCCCCTTCACCCTGGAGACCCCAGCCATACAGCCACACAGTATGTCAGGAAGGAGTTTACGGCCACAGGGTGTGGGCTCTAAAGCCAGATTCCTTGGATCTAAGTCCTGCATTGGATGCTGTTTGCTGTGTGACCTAGAGTGAGTGTCTTAACTTCTCTGAGTCTCAGTTTCCGTCTCTGGAAAATGGACATCACAGTTCTTACTTGTCAGGGTGTAAGGTTTAATGACATGATGCATATAAACTGCTTTGCATGTTATAATTATCAACAGCTAACACTTGTTTTCTTTCTGTTTTTTTTTTTTTTTTTTTTTTTTGGCAGGGTCTCACTCTGTCACACAAGCTGGAGTGCAGTGGTGCAATGACAGCCCCACCTAATTTTTTCATTATTTGGAGAGATGGGCTTTCACCATGTTGGCCAGGCAGGTCTCAAACTCCTGGGCTCAAGCGATCCACCTGCCTCGGCCTCCCAAAGGTCTAGTATTACAGGTGTGAGCCACGGCACCCTGACTAGCAAACATTTCTTGAGTGCCAAATATGTACCAAGCTCCCTGTCAAGCACATTACTGGATGAACTCATTGACTTCGCACTACCACCCTATGGGGTCAATTTCTTTTCTCATCCCCATTTTACAGACAAGGAAGCCAAGGCCCAGAGACGTTCAGCAACTTGCCCAAAGTCACACAGCCCCCATGGCGGGAGACGACACCACCATGAGACCTGGGGAGAAGTGGGGGCAGATGGTGGGTACGAGGAGCGGGTGAGGCTGTCATCATGCCTGCTCTCTGACCTGCAGTGACAGACAGGAAGAGGAACCTCTACCAGGACAGAGGGGAGATGGGTACAGACAGTTGGTCTCCCCATGCCTGCTCCCACTTCTCTTTTCCCTGGGACGGCTGTGACCCTCCCACTGGAACTCTTCGGCCCTAGCCCATGTGCAGCAGGAAGTGAGACCTGGAGAGGGAAGAGGACACACTTCTGCTTTCCTGGGGACACTTGGTGGATGTGGGTAGGAGTGCAGCTTATGCCTGACCTGGCATTTGAGGTCTCCCAAATCCGGCTGGCCTCTGGGATTGAATCTCAGCTTCGGCTTTCTAGCCCCGGGGAGGGGAAGAGGATGGGAGGAACAGAGGCCCAGAGAGGGGGCCCCTCTCTGGGCCTCAGTTTCTCACCTTGAAAAAGGGAAGATTAATAGCCACTATTTTTTTTTTTTCTGTCTGAGACAGAGTCTCACTCTGTCACCCAGGCTGGAGAGCAGAGGTTCAATCATGCCTCACTGCAGCCTTGACTGCCAGGCTAAGGTGACTGTCCCACTTCAGCCTCCCGAGTAGCTGGGACTACAGGTGCCTGCCACCACACTCAGCTAATTTTTTTGAATTTTTTGTACAGACCTGCCTCAGCCCCCCGAAGTGCTGGGATTACAGGTATGACCTATCATGCCCAGCCAGTAGCCACTATGTTCTAGGTTTAAAATGACAAGCAGATGGGGTTGTGCTCAGGGCATGCACGTATAAGACAATTCCCGTTTAATCAAGCACTGACTCTAAACATTTTCTCAGGGCCCGGCACGGTGGCTCACGCCTGTAATCCCAGCACTTTGGGAGGCCGAGGTGGGCGTATCACTTGACATCAAGAGTTCAAGACCAGCCTGACCAACATGGCGAAACCCTGTCTCTACTAAAAATACAAAAATTAGCTGGGCGTGGTGGTGGGCACCTGTAACACCAGCTACTCAGGAGGCTGAGGCAAGAGAATTGCTTGAACCCAGGAGGCGGAGGTTGCAATAAGCCATGATCATGCCACAGCACTCCAGTCTGGGTGACAGAGCGAGACTCTGTCTCAAAAAAAAAGAAAAGAAAAAACAAAAAACAGTTTCTAAGGAGGTTAGGAGCAATGACATGGGTTTGATGTGACCTTGGACAAGCTGGTTAACCGCTCTGAGCCTTAGTTTCTTCATCTGGAAAATGGGTGTATCCATAGATCCTCCTTCACAAACACATAAGCAGGTGTGCGTTAATGTAAGACCCGGTGCACAGCGGACACTCAGCAGAAGTTGGTCATTCTTCATTACTGTCATCTGCTATCATAGGCACTGTCCACCCCCCATCTCCAACTTTCTAATCTCAGAGAACTTCAGACCAGAATTAGGCCTTATATTTATAGATCCGTGAGTTTTGTTTTGGTTTTGGTTTTGGTTTTCTTCTTTCTTTCTTCTTTTTTTTTTTTCTTGAGATGGAAGTTTGCTCTTGTTACCCAAGCTGGAGTGCAATGGCGTGATCTCAGCTCACTGCAACCTCTGCCTCCCGAGTTCAAGCGATTCTCCTCCCTCTGCCTCCTGAGTAGCTGGGATTACAGGTGTGTGCCACCACACCTGGCTAATTTTTTGTATTTTTAGTAGAAATGGGGTTTTACCATGTTAGCCAGGCTGGTCTCGAACTCCTGACCTCAGGTGATCCACCGGCCTTGGCCTCCCAAAGTGCTGGGGTTACAGGTGAAAGCCACCACACCTGGCCTGGTTTTGGTTTTCTTACTCTAGGAGCAACTTGAGGGCAGAGGCTGGGTCTAGCTCATCTGGGTTGTAGTATAACCTTCTAGCAAATATTCCCTACTCTATGTGTGGTCCTGTGCTGGGCAAGAATGAGGAGCCAGTGGTGACTGGGACAGCTCCAGCCCTGCCCTGTCAGAGCTCACATTCCAGTAGGGGACAGACCCATCCCCAGACAGTGGCCACACAGAGTGGCCAGGGCTGGGATGAGAGAAGTGGAGGGTTCTGGGTACCCCGTGGTGACAGAAATGGCTCCAGACCCTGCTGTCTCAGGGCTCCCACTCTGGCTAGAGTTAATATCACTAATATTGAAAATAATTAAGACAGCTGATCATTTTCATTTTGTTAAATTTGGTTTTTTTGTTTGTTTGTTTGTTTGTTTTGAGACAGAGTCTTGCTCTGTCACTCAGGCCGGAGAGGAGTGGCACGATCTTGGCTCACTGCAACCTCCTCTCACTGCAACCTCCGCCTCCCAGGTTCAAGCAATTCTCCTGCCTCAGCCTCCCCAGTAGCTGGGACTACAAGTGCATGCCACCAGGCCCAGTTAATTTTTGTATTTTTAGTAGAGATGTGGTTTCATTATGTTGGCCAGACTGGTCTCAAACTCCTGACCTCAAGTGATCCGCCCACCTCAGCCTCCCAAAGTGCTGGGATTACAGGCGTGAGCCACTGCGCCTGGCCAATTTTGTTAAATTTGTTTCCTATGTTCTATAAACCATTTTAAGTTGGTAATTTGCATTCACTCATTGAATTTTCACACTAAGCATACCAGGTAGGCACTACCATTACGTCCATTTTGTAGACAAGAGAGCTGAGCCCCAGAGAGATTAAGCCACCTACCCGAGGTCACACAGCCAGAAGGTGGTGGAGCTAGGATTCGAACCCAGGACATCTGGTTTAACCCCCCGCCCCAGGCTCTACTGCTTCTCAACAGTGGCCGAGAAGTGGTGGGTTCCCAGGGAGAGGATGGGGGTTGTGGATGTGGGTGGAAGGAGGCCTGAGACTGAAATGAACCAAGTCTGGGAGTCTCACCTGCAAGGTACAGTGGGTCAGGGGGTAGATGCCGCTCAGGCCTGGAGTCCAAGCCACCTCCAGCTCCGTGGGTTGGCGGGAGACCAGGTGGAGGTTACGGGGCTGCTGGGGGAGCACTGTGGACAAACAGGAGAGATTGACCCTGGGGAGCCTTTGCTCAAAGCTCCCTACCCTGCTCTCTGCCCCCGCTCTGATCCCAGAGCCAAACCCCACCCTCTGACGCCCAACTCCCCACCTCCCAACTCTGTCACCTGTGATGGTGGCTGTGCGGGATGTGGTGACCCCCTTGGCGTTATGGGCTTCGCAGGAGAAAGAGGATGTCTTGTTCAGCCCTAGGGAGTCATATGAGGGAAGGGCCCAGTATCAGAGAGGGGCAGGAAGGGCTCCCGGGCCACGCCGGGCCACTCCTACCATGGCCTGCCTGACCAGGGTCAGTGCAGCCCACACAGGCACTTGCCTGAAGGGAGAGTTAGCAGAGTTGAGGGCAATGAGTTAGGAACACAGCCTCCATCCCCAAACACAAGGACGGCTTGGTTTCAGCCCTAGCCTCCCGCCACCCAGACACACACAGCCACACACAGGCACACACACTCTCTCACACACACATTCTTACACCCCAGAGAGAGAGACACACTCATACACACACACAGACACACATACTCACACAGAAACACACAAAGACACACACAGCCACACACAGGCACAGGCACACACTCATACACACATACACAGACACACACAAAGACACACAACCACACACAGTCACAGGCACACACACTCTAACACCCCAGATAGAGACACACACTCATACACACACATAGACACATATGCTCACACAGACACACACACACAGCCACACACAGGCGCATACACACACACACACACACATTCTTACACCCCAGAGAGCGACACATATTCATACACACACATGTTCACACAGACTCACACACAGCCACACACAGGCACACACACACACATTCTTACACCCCAGAGACACATACTCATACACACACATATAAACACACATGCTCACACACAGACACAGACACAGAAACAGACACAGCCACACACACACACTCTGTCTCACACACACAGATTCGTACACCTAGATACTCACATACTCATATACACATATATAGACACACACAGAAACACACATGCTCATATATGGACATAGACACATATATACATACTCACACATAGACACACAAAAGCATACACAGACACACACACACAAGGAGACACACAAACATGCACACACTCACATGCACAAACACAGGCACCCTCACTAACTCACAAGGACACACGTATGGACACACACACCTGCTAGACACACTTAAGGAAACCACCCCATGGCTGTACATCAATGGAGACATGTCTGTTCATCTCTAAGCTCGCCTCCTGCCAATCCCTCTCCCGCTCTCCCTGTCACACGCTCTTCTCCGGCCACACTGGCCTCCAGTGTCTCTGGAACGCATACATGAAGCATGTTTCTACCCCGAGAACTGTGCACTGTTCCCTCTGCTCAAAACAGTCTTCCACAAATGTCCACATGACTCGCACCCTCTTCTTTCGTTTTTGTTCCTCAACAACACCTCTCAGTCCGCTAGGCCTGGCCACCCTGTTAATATTGGAGCTTGGCCAGGCATAGTGACTCATGACTGTAATCCTAGCACTTTGGGAGGCCGAGTCGGGAGGATCGCTTGAGGCCAGGAGTTAGAGACCAGCCTGGGCAACGTGGTGAGACCCCATCTCTACAAAAAAGAGAAAAATTAGCTGGGTGTGGTGGTGCACACCTGTAGTCCCAGCTACTCGGGAGGCTGAGGTGGGAAGACTACCTGTGCCCGGGGAGGTGGAGGCTGCAGTGAGCTGTGATCACACCACTGCACTCCAACCTGGGTGACAGAGTGAGACTCTGTCTCAAAAAAATTAAAAATAAAGAAATGAAATATAAAGGCTGGGCATGGTGGCTCATGCCTGTAATCCCAGCCTTGGGAGGCCGAGGTGGGTGGATCACCTGAGGTCAGAAGTTCGAGACCAGCCTTGCCAACATAGTGAAACCTCGTCTCTACTAAAAATACAAAAAATTAGCTGGGCATAGTGGCAGGGCCCTGTAATCCCAGCTACTCAGGAGGCTGAGGCAGAAGAATCGCTTGAACCCGGGAGGCAGAGGCTGCATTGAGCTGAGATCATGCCATTGCACTCCAGCCTGGGCAACAAGAGCGAAACTCTGTCTCAAAAAAAAAAAAAAAAAAAAAAAAGAAAAGAAAAGAAAAGAAAAAGAAAGAAAGAAAAAATAAAATAAAATTGGAGCTAATTGGAGTTTCCTCTCCAAATGTATCCCCTTCCCACTTTACTTTTCCTCTTTGGTTCTTCTCATCACCCAACATACTTCACCTGTTACCCAGGTACCTTGTCCATTGTCAGTTTCCCCCACTAGAATGTCAGCTCCAGGAGGGCAGGGGTTGTGTCTGTTTCATCCCCTGCTGTGTCAGGATGAAACAGGATGTCAAATGCTTGTTGAATGAGTGAGTGAAATTGTGTTCAGCTGTGTACTTATGAGCATTCCTGGGCATAGGTGTAGAAATATGAGCATGTGTAATTCCATAGGGGAGTTCACGTATTGTGTCTTGACTGTTTTTTTCTTTTTCTTTTTGAGAGTCTTGCTCTGTTGCCCAGGCTAGAGTGCAGTGGCATGATCTTGGCTCACTGCAACCTCTGCCTCCTGGGTTCAAGAGATTCTCCAGCCTCAGCCTTCTGAGTAGCTGGGATTACAGGAGCGCGCCACCACGCCCGGCTGATTTTTGTAATTTTTAGTAGAGATAGCGTTTCACCATGTTGGCCAGGCTGGTCTCGAACTCCTGACCTCAAGTGATCTGCCCACCTCAGCCTCCCAAAGTGCTGGGATCACAGGCGTGAGCCACCGTGCCTGGCCTTGAGTAACTGTTTTTGAGTGAAGGTGGATTGCCTTCCCTCCCTAATGTGGTGGTGTTGGTGTTGGTATGACCAGCGTGCACACACAGAAGCACGTACAAGTACAGAGGCAAACACAAGAGACACAGACCTGCAAGCACACAGAGATACCCAACACACACCGCTATACAACATATATCAGTCCCCCTTTATCCGAGGTTTCACTTTTTGAGGTTTCAGTTACTCTTGGTCGAAAAATATTTCAATGGAAAATTCCAGATATAACTCGTAAGTTTTAAATTGCATGCCGTTCTGAGTACTGTGGTGAAACCTCATGTCATCCCACTCTGGTTGGCCTGGAACGTGAATCCCCCCTTTGTCCAGCATCTCAGTGCTGTATCGGATACCTGTCTGTGAGTCACTTAGCTATAAGATCGACTCTCCTGGTACTGCAGTGCTGGTGTTCAAGAAACTCTTATTTATCTAAATAATGGCCTGGCCGGGTGCTATGGCTCACGTCTGTAATCCCAGCACTTTGGGAGGCCGAGGCGGGTGGATCACTTGAGATTAGGAGTTTAAGGCAAGCCTGGGCAACATAGTGAAACCCCCGTCTCTACTAAAAATACAAAAAAACAGCCGGGCATGGTGGCGCGCACCTGTAATCCCAGCTACTCGGGAGGCTGAGGCACGATAATTGCTAGAACCCAGGCTGCAGAGGTTGCAGTGAGCCAAGGTCGCCACACTGCACTCCAGCCTGGGCGACGGAGAGAGACTGTCTAAAAAAAAAAAAAAAAAAAGGCCCCAGGGTGCAAAATAGTGATGGCTGCAATTCGGATAGGCCAAAGAGAAGCCTTAAAGTGCTTCCTTTTAAGTGAAAAGGTGAAAATTCTCCACTTAGAAAAAGATAATCATATATATATGTACTGAGGTTGCTAAGATCTATAGTAAGAAAACTATCTGCGAAATTGTGAAAGAAAAAGAAAGTTACGTGTAGTATATACAGGGTTTAGTATTATTCATTGTTTCAGGCTTTTGTGGGGGGGTCTTAGAGAACGTATCCTGGTGAATAAGGGGAATCCCCCAACACAGATACACATAGAAACACAGACACCCCCCTCAACACACACACACACACACACAATGTCTGTGCTAGGATGTAAGAAGGACCAAGTTTTTTGTTTTGTTTTTTGAGACAGGGTCTTGCTCTGTCCCCAGGCTGCAGCACAGTGGCACAATCACGGCTCACTGCTGCCTTGACCTCCGGGGCTCAAGCGATCCTCCTGTCTCATCCTCCCAAGTAGCTGAGACTACAGGCGGCCACCACACTTTTTCAATTTTTCTTTTGTAGAGAAGAGGAGAGTCTCACTATGTTGCCAGGCTGCTCTCAAACTTCTGGCCCCAAGCGATCCTCCCGCCTCGGCCTCCCAAAGTGCTGGATTGCAGGCAGAGCCACTCCGTGCCCGGCCCTGGGACCAAGTCTTGTAAGTGCAACTGCAGTTCTGCATGTTGTTTACGCGTGTGCTTGTGCATCTGTGTCTGTGTTTCTGAGCTGGTATGTTTGTGACCCTGCGTGTATCTGTGGATGGTGTGTACGTGCATGTGTTGAGTATCCGTGTACGTGTCCCTCGTGTTTGCTCCGTGCGTGTACGCCTCTGTTCCCACCGCGTTCGCAAGGGAGGCTTTCCATCCGCAGACACAAAGTTTCCTTTTCTCCGTCAGCGGAGGGAGTGGAATGGGGCAAAGTCTGCAGAGGCCGGAAGGGGGTGGGTAGGGGAGCTCCTCAGTCGCGGCTTCCTAGGTGGCCGTTCCCAGACAAGGTCAGGTGCCCGCTCCCGCAGCCCCCGCGCCCCGAAGGCCCCGCGCCCGCAGCCCCCGCGCCGCCAGGAGGAGAAACAGTACAGTCCCGGGCGGGCGGCCCGAGAGGGGGCGGGGAGCCTGGGTCGGGTCCAGCCACCTGGCACGTGGGGCCCCGCCAGGGTCAGCGCGCGGGAGCTGGCGCCGCCGGCCGGAGAAGCCCTGGGGCTGGAGGTGGGTTCTGGAGCCGGGTCCCGTTCCGACCGCAGCATTCCTGCCCCCCGCGTGAGTCACCCGGGGCACCTCCCCACCCCAGCGCTTCCGGCCGGCTTCGGGGGCGCGGAGCCAGAGCCGGGATCCCCCTTCCCAGGCCCCAACGGCCGCACCTTGAGTGAAGGGGGCAGGAGGAACTGGGACCCCTTCCCCTCCAGAGGGCTCTTGCTTTACCGCAAAAGGACAGGAGCAGGCCGACTCCAGATGTGCTTTCCAGATGTCCTGACCATCCCCCCACAACCCCTGCTCTCCGCCCCAGCTTTTCCAGAGAATGAGAGGGATGGAAGGAGGAGGGGTACGCCCTGAGTCAGACAGAGGGACAGACGCACACTAACGGACAAAATTCCTTCTCACAGCAACCCCCCCCCACACACACTCACAATGAATCACACTTAAACACACAGGGGCTGTTATTAGCACAGAAAACTCAGTACTTGGTAAGTTAACGGCACACAGATATGCAAGAGCTGATGTCACAAACACAGTGACACAAAAACACCGTGACTCACACATATACACACGGGCGACACTGATGTACATTCATAAAGAGACATGTACGCATACAAGCCAACGTGGGACAAACACATAAACACACAGTCACACGTGTACACATTGATTACAAACACCTAGCAACGCAATATACATCTAGGCTGATGCATCTGACACACACAGAAACCTAAATGTCCCTGTATATTGAGAGACACACACCACGTAACAGTGTACATGGAGTTGAGGTGGACAGATAGATACACACCAGGACACAATGAAGGGTCATTTTGACCTGCTCAGACCAGACACACCGACGCGTACCATCCCACAGCCAAGCCTTCATCTACGCCTTTAAGATGAGCTGGATGCGCCCAGGTTTCATGTTCACCCAGACACAGACTGATACAAAAACACATTTGCGCCAGGTGCGGTGCTCACGCCTGTAATCCCAGTACTTTGGGAGGCCGAGGCCGGTGGATCACTTGAGGTCAGGAGTTCGAGACCAGCCTGGCCAACAGGGTGAAACCCTGTCTCTACTAAATATACAACAATAAGCCGGGCGTGCCTGTAATCCCAGCTACTCAGGAGGCTGAGGCAGGAGAATCCCTTGAACCCGGGAGGCGGAAGTTACAGTAAGCCAAGATCGTGCCACTGCACTCCAGCTTGGGTGACAGAGCGAGACTGCGTCTCCAAAAAAAAAACCCCAAAAAAAACAAAAAAACACAGTTTCTTAGATGCACAGGCCTGATGCAGACACACAAGGATGGAGACACTGCCATGGACACATAGATTAACACAGACACACATCTATACGCTGGCTGGTAAGCATCCTTAGGTCATGTACTCAGAGGCAGCAGGGGCAGTGCACACACAGGGAGACCAGAGAGAAGCAGAGGATGCTGTTACATACACACACACACACATAGGTCTGTGACGACAGTCATACGCCAACATGCTTACCCTGTGACATATACACACACGCCACAGAGACATCTATGGACACACACAGAAAGCAGGTAAGAGGCTGAGGGTTGAGTGCAGTGGCTCATGCCTGTAAATCCCAACATTTTGGGATGCCGAGGCGGGAGGATCACTTGAGGCCAGGAGTTCAAGACCAGCCTGGGCAACATGGCGAGACTCCATCTCTACCAAAAAATGCAAAAATTATCCGGGTATGGTGGCGCATGCCTATAGTCCCAGTTGCTTGAGGGGTGGGAGGGTGCTGAGGTAGGAGGATTGCTTGAGCCCAGGAGGTGGAGGCTACAGTGAGCCATGATCACAGTACTGCACTCCAGCCTGGGTTACATAGCGAGAGCTTGTCTTGAAAAAAAATAAGGGGGAAAAAAAAGCTGGTAAGAAACACAAGTTACCCATGGACGCATTCTGATTCTGCAAGGCAACAGAAGCTCTCACTAGGACACGCTCACACCCATAGCTGCACGCCTGTGGGCTGACACTACCACCTCCATACAGAGAGGTGTGCACCATAGCCCCAAACCCACTACCCTCCATGCACACTTTACTTTCCTACAGTGAGTCTCAGCTGTGAACACACAAACACAAAAAAGAGGGACAGACACAGGCTGACACTGGTATACTCAGTCATGCACACACACACAGACACCCACACACAGGCAACCCCTAAGAAACGTAGAGAGAGAGAAATGCTATAAAGATCCAAGCACACATTGGGACAGAATCCAAGCTAAAGGAAATATACTTAGTCACACACACACACACACACACACCACACATGGGACATCCACAGAAGCCCACCCTCGCCAAGGCACACCCTCACACAGAGGTTGTGCTGACGGATACACTAACACTCGGATCCAGAATACACAAATATCCAGACACCCCACCACCACCACAGAGACATGCACAGACCCTCACACCTGTGCAGCACCCATTTCTCTCCCTCCCCTCCCCTTCTCATGGGACCTGCCAGGCTGACTCATGCCCCCTCCCCAACCCTGGTCCCTACTCAGCCACTCGAGCCATGGGCCTGAGTCACTCCTCTGGGGTCAGCATGCTCACCAGGTCTTCCTTGCAACTCAGGGTCCCAGGAATGCTGAGAATGTGAGCTCCTCCCTCCACCCTGGAGACCCCCAGTCAGAAGGTCCCTCCTCATTCCAGCAGAGAGAGGCAGCAGGTTGGGAGTGCAGGAAGCTGATGCCCTCCAGGCTGCAGCTTCCTTCCTTTACAGAGCCTCTGCCATCTGCTCCTCTGTCTTTCCTCCTTCAGCAGGGAGAACCCCCTGAATCCAGGATCCCCCAGTGATGCCTCTGACCACTGCGTAACCCTGAGCTCGGTCCTGCCTCGTCTGCATGGTGCAGAAGGGAATGGTCACCAAGAAGGAGAGGATTTCTGTCACTCCAACTTCCCTGTCCTGTCTTTCGTTTTGTTTTGTTTTTTGTTTTGATACGGAGTCTTGCTCTGTCGCCCAGGCTGGAGTGCAGTGGTGCGATCTCGGCTCACTGCAAGCTCCACCTCCCGGGTTCAAGCGATTCTCCTGACTCAGCCTCCCAAGTAGCTGGGACTACAGATGCCCATCACCACGCCTGGCTAATTTTTGTATTTTTGGTAAAGATGGGGTTTTGCCATGTTGGCCAGGCTGGTCTCGAACTCCTGGCCTCAAGTGATCCACCTGCTTCAGCCTCCCAAAGTGCTGGGATTACAGGCATGAGCCACCATGCCCGGCCTCCCTGTCCTGTCTATGTCCATCTTGGGTCACTATGGCCTGTCCCTTCCAGTGTATGTCATTCTATCACTCTCTGTCTCCCACTTTCCTTTTTTTTTTTTCTTTTGAGACGGAGTCTCGCTCTGTCGCCCAGGCTGGAGTGCAGTGGTGCGATCTCCGCTCACTGCAAGCTCCACCTCTCGGGTTCATGCCATTCTCCTGCCTCAGCCTCCTGAGTAGCTGGGACTACAGGCGCCCGCCACCACGCCCAGCTAATTTTTTGTATTTTTAGTAGAGACGGGGTTTCACCATGTTAGCCAGGATGGTGTTGATCTCCTGACCTCGTGATCCGCCCGCCTCAGCCTCCCAAAGTGCTGGGATTACAGGCGTGAGCCACCTCGCCCAGCCTCTGTCTCCCACTTTCTTCCTGCTCTCTCTTCTTTGGGTTCTGTCTCCCCAGTGGGGACCGGGCTGAACATCCTCCCTTTGACTGAGGCCAGCAGGGCTTGTTAGGGCAGGAGGTGGGCCAGTTGTGGAGGGAGGCTGAGGAGAGGAGGGCAGGGTTGATTCTGGTGCCCTGCTTGGGTCAAGGGCTGACAAAGGGGCACCAGGCCCACACACACTCAGGCCATGGAACAGCTCAGAGGAAACCCAGGACAAAGAATTCTATTCAGAGAGAGGCCGGGGTGAATGGAGGGAGAGAGAAGCAGAGAGACAGAGAGAGAGAGAGAGACACATACAGAGACAGACAGAAAGACACACACACCAAGAGACAGAAAGAGACAGAAAAAGGCATGCGGAGAGAAACAAGATAGGTAGAGACAGAGAGGCAGAGACAGACTCAGGGAGAAACAAGAGAGAGACAGACAGTGAGGGGCAGAAGGACAGTCAGACACTCACGCAGAGGTAGCAATGCTCCCTTGCTCCTGACTTCAGCCCTGCCTGGCCCCCTATGCGGAGCTGACCCACATCCCCGGACTCACCTGGAACATGCAGGCTGCGCTGGGGGCCGTGACCTGGAGCTGTGGCCAGGGGGACAGCATCCTGGAGCCAGAGTAGGTCCACGGGCTCTGGGGGTCCCTGGGCTTGGCAGCTCAGGTTGAAGGGGGTGTTGGCGGCCACAGTCCTGTCCTCAGGCTCCTCCAGGAAGTAAGGCAAGCCTAGGGGGGTGGGCAGTGGTAGAGGCTGGGGTCCCTCTGAGGCCCCAAGATGCCTGACCCACCACTAGGATGCTGTAGGCTTTGGGCAGCAAACCCACCCTGCAGGGTCATTGACCTGCCTGTATCTGATCCCCAAGGGCACCTGAGCCATACCCAACACACGTGACCCCAATATCTGATTCCTCCCATGTCAGACCCCCCAAGATAGCTGAGCTCCTCATGTCTCTCTTCCAGAATGTCTGACAGCTCATCCTCATCTCATTCTATGGATGAGAAAAATGAGACCGCTGGAGTGGTGGGGAGAGGGGTGCGTTGCGTGCCTCTGACGCCTTATCTGATGCCCAGAATGGCCTCCTGTGACCTGATCGTGTCTGATGCCTAGGATATCCAACTACCCCCAAGAAGTCTTTTCACTCAGAACATATAATCCCCCCAGCCTTGGCCCCATAACTTATATGGACTCCCAGCTTCTTGACACCCCAAAACTGACATTCTTAGGCTGTATGATGCCTAGGGTCATCCTGAATCCTCCAGCACCCTTTGACCCCTCAGGATTCCTGACTTCCCACAACCTGTGAGCGCCACACATCCTCTGACCCCTCAGGACCCCTGACCCCAGAGCTCACCCTCCAGCCCAACGTAGCCAGGCTGGGACACGAAGGTCTGATGTCCCAGAAACACCAAACACTGGTACTGTCCCGTGTCGGAAAGCTGCAGGGAGGTGATTCTGACAGGGCAAGAGGAGAGACAGAGAGGTTCGGGGTCAGAGCTGGACACTGGGAGGGGGTCTGTCAGAACGGAAAGAGGGTGTCCAGCCTGGAAGCTCATGACAACCACGAAGTAGGTCCTATTATTAACTCATTTTGCAGAAGAAGAAAACGAAACCTAGAGGTTCCATCACATGCTCAAAGCTGCACGGCTGACAAGTGGTCAAACTGGGGTTCCCACCCAGGTGGGCTTTGTGCCCCCTGTGTGACAGAGGTGGGAGTGGGATTCGGGGATGTGACCACACACCTGAGCTGGCTGACCACTATCCAGTCATCCTGTTCATCCTCACCCAGGGGCACCTGGGTCTGGGTGCTGTCCGCGAGCTCCAAGATCTGTCCATCCCGAAGCCAGTGTACCTCGGGGGGCTCTCCCTGAACTTGGAGCTGACACCGAAGGGTGCCCGTGAGTCCCCGGGCACCTGTGATATTCCCTGGGTTGCCCACGAAGGGACTTTCTTCAGCCTGCGTGCCTGCAGGGGAGATGGGAAGAGTTAGCTAAGGAACCCCCCAGCTCCTTCCAGCCCTCAGTTCCACCCTGTCCCTGCCTGCCCACCGGCCGCCAGGACCCCGCCAGGCCCTTAGGCCGACATAGTTGCAGAGTGACCTCAGAGGGGGGTGGAGGGCGGAGGCTCTGAAGGGAGGATGGAAGCCCTCCCAGGGGACTGGGATCCAGCGTCCATCCCGTTGGGAAGGAGGCTCGGGATCTGGCAGCCTCCCACGCCCTGCACTGCCTGGCAGGGCCAGTCCCTGCCCCCTCCGTCCTCTCTTAGGTCTCTAGAGACTTAACAGATCGCGCTGGTGCTGGTGGATGGAGGGGAAGAATCAGGGGTGGAGGGAGGGAGATAAGGGTGGTGGGGGAGGGAGATAAGGGTGCTGGGGGTGGGAGAAGCCAGAGAAAGTCAGGCAGGGGAGATGAGACAGAGAGGAGCAGAGATACAAGGAGAGACAGAAAAAATGAAGAAACAGCCCTCAAGAGAGAAGAAAAGGAGGGGGCGGAGGGGGGATACAGTCACAGAGGGAGGCTGAGAAGAGAGAGAGAGAGACTCCGAGAGCAGGGAGAGATAAAGGCAGAGACTGTGAGAGAGACAGAAACAGAGACCCACAGAGAGATAGCAGAGCTGGAGGCAGAGACAGAGAGACAAAGTGAGAGCCTCCTCCCCAGAGATGGAGTGGACTGGTGGGGTAGGGACAGGTGGCGGGGCAGGGGGGTGGTGTTGGCAGGGAGAAGGGTTTTCCCCCAGGGCTCCAGAGCCCTCCTCATCCCACCGCCTGACTCGGTGCCCCTTCGGAAAGATTTCTTCCTTCCCGGCGATCCCCAGCTCAGCCCCTCTCCCCATGGCCCCCTTCTCAGGTCCAGCCCCCACCCCTGCCCTCAGCTTCTCCTTGTCTGTCTGTCTCTCCGGGTCCTCTCTTCTGTGCCCCCTGCCCTTCAGTTCCTCTCTCAGTCTTTCTCTCCCTCTGCTGCACTTGGTGTCTCTGAATCTGTGTCTCCCTCTCTTAAAGTCCCTTTTCTGTGGTCCCAAGGAAACTCCCTAAGCCAGCCCAGGCCCCACACACCTGCCATCATCCCCCACCTCCTACCCCTGCTCCAGCCCCTCCAAGGGGGTCCCTGCCCCAAGGAGCCCCCATCACTCACCCCTGGGGGCCATGCACGCCCAGCCGCACAGCGCCAAGCACCAGGCCAGCGGGACCCTGCCCATCCTGGGGCACCGCCACGCCATGGGTGCCAAACTTTCCTCAGAAGTTCTTGGGCTCCCAGCAGGGGAGGGGGCAGGGCCGGGCTGTCCCCGGCCCTCCCCCCAGCTCCAGGCTCCCCGGATTTGGCACTGCCTGCCTGGCACAGCGGCAGGGGAGGCCCTTGCCACCGGCTCTGCCCAGCAGCCGCCTTCTCAGCACCCCTGCCTCCTTCTCTCACTCCCAGACTTGGGCAACCCTTTCTCCGCCCCTGGCTCCCCCTTTGCCTCCGCCCACCAGGGCCAGAGCCCAGGGGCCACCTGGACAATCAGGGGTTAACTCAAGAGAGGAGAGGATCAGCCCTTTCTTAAAGGAGCCAGGGAGGGAGCTGAGGAGGGGGAAGGGGACCCTGGTGGCTGTGCCCCCCGTCCTGAGCCAGTGAGGCCCCGTCTCTCTATCCGGGCTCTGGGCGCTGTCCCTCTGGGCTCTGTGTCTGGTAAACATTCCTCCAGAACTCCACTCCCCTCTCAGCTCAGGCCGTGACGCCCCTCTCCCCGCCTCCACCCCCAGCCCAGCCCCAGCCAGGCCTCCTTGGCCCTTCATTCCCCCTCACTCTCTCGGCTCCTCGGACAAGGACACACACACACACACACACACACACATGCACACACACACACACACTTTTAGACGTCACTGACACACAGAGGCTAGGACAAGCAGAGACACGCAGAGGGACCCAGACGGGCAGGGGCATGCTACTGGCCCACAGACACACTCAGACAAGCCAGGCCAGGAGCTCGATTCCTGGAGAAACCTCAGAGACAGGAGGACACGGCTGGGTGGGCATCCATGGGGGACACTTACTTGGGGAGACACAGATCTTCAGACACACCAAAACCTGCGTGGACGCCTAAATGGGACACCAATATACAGGCGACACGGAAGGGGACCCAAGTTGGAATCCCAGTGCTACCACTAACTGTGGGCTACAGGCAAGTGACTGGCCTCCTGAGCCTCAGTTTGTCCGTCTGTAAAATGGGAATAAGAATAGTTGTTGGCCGGGCATGGTAACTCACTCCTGTAATCCCAGCACTTTGGGAGGCCAAGGTGGGAGGATCGCTTGAGCCCAGGAGTTCGAGACCAGACTGCTCAATGCACTGAGACCCCCATCTCTATAAGAAGTTTAAAAATTAAAACTTAACCAGGTATCATGGCGTGTGCCTGTGGTCCCAGCTACTAGGGAGGCTGGAGTGAGAGGAATGCTTGAGTCCAAGAGATCGAGGCTGCAGTGAGCCCTGATCATTCCACTGCTCTCTCCCTCTGGTGGGACTGTGTATCCTGGTTGTTGCAGATCTGCTGCCTGCGTATCGGCTCTGCTGTACCTCCATTCCTCTGCCCTGTGTGTTTGGTGTGTGGAGGGCTCTGCATGCCTGGATGTCTGTGAGGAGGAGGCTGGGCGTCTATCCCTCTGCTCTTGGCCACCTCTCTTTGGGTACTGGTATACCTACGGTCAATCATAAAGTCCTATCTGTTTGGCTTCCTGATGTCTCTTCTACCTGCCCCTTCCCAGCATCCACGTCTGATCCTGCCTTCTCCTGCCTCTACTCTCACTCCTTTCTCCTATTTAGCAAACAGAGGCCTGTTTCTGAAAGTCAAATCCTACCCTGTCCCTTCTCTGCTTGCCCATGACCTCCTGCTGCCCTCAGGGCAAGCTCCCAGCTCCTTGTCACTGGCCACTTAGGGCCCTTCACCATTGTCTTCCTGGGCTGTGTTTTTTTTTTTTTTTTTTTTGAGACTGAGTCTCACTTTGTTGCCCAGGCTGGAGTGCAGTGGCTCGATCTCGGCTCACTGCAACCTCCACTTCCTGGGTTGAAGTGATCCTCCCACCTCAGCTTCCTGAGTAGCTGGGATTACAGGCGTGCACCACCATGCCAGGTTAATTTTTGTATTTTTAGTAGAGACGGGGTTTCACCCTGTTGGCCAGGCTGGTCTGGAACTCCTGAACTCGTGATCTGCCTGCCTCTGTCTCCCAATGGGCTGGGATTACAGGCGTGAGCCACTGCGCCCGGCCATGGGCTGCTGGCTTCTGTTGCTCCTTCCAATCTGTCTCCCACTCAACAGTCAGAAGGCTTCTTCCCGATCTCAAACCAAACCCTTTCCCATCTCTGCCCCAAACCTTTCAGCAGAACCCTAAACGCCTTATGTTTCTGTGACCCTCCCCTCGCTTCCCCAGGCTTCTCTCGCTTTCTCACCCAAAGAACCCCCTCAGAGGCCTTGAAACAACCTCCTGCAGCACTTTGTCCCCAACTCTATCATCCCTTCTCCGTTGCATCACTGCCTGCCCCCCCTCCCCAGCCCAATCTAGGTCCTCATACTGTTCACTCCCAACATGCTGTCCCTTTCCTTGGCAACACTTTGCCTGGGTTGTCATTATATATTTATTGGCATGATTATGTGTCTCACGTCTGTCTCCTCCCACTGGTCTGTGGGCTCTGCGGGGGAAGGGACTGGGTATATTTTGGGAACTGCTGCATCTTCACCACCCTGTAAAAGGACTGCCATAAAGGGGACAATTCCTTATTGTGGCATTTTTTTTTTTTCTTGAGACGGAGTCTCACTCTGTCGCCCAGGCTGGAGTGCAGTGGCTGTATCTTAGCAGGCTGCAAACTCCACTTCCCAGTTCAAGCACTCTGTCTTCTTGCTCTGTCATCTCGCTCTGTCATCCAGACTGGAATGCAGTGGTGCCATCATAGCTTGCTGAAGCCTCAAACTCCTGGGCTCGTGTGATCCTCCTGCCTCAGCCTCCCCGAGTAGCCAAGACTATGTGTGCAAGCACACCTGGCTAATTTTTAAAAACTGTTTTAGGGGCGGGATGTGGCGGCTCAAGCCTGTAATCCCAGCACTTTGGGAGGCCGAGGCGAGTGGATCACAAGGTCAGCCTGGCCAATCATTCCACCTGGGCCTCCTAAAGTATGGGATTATAGGTGTGACCCACTGCGTGACCCACTGTGTGATCCACCGCACCCAGCCCCATCTCTTTTTTTCTTTTTTTTGTTTTGGTTGGGGAGATGGTCTCTCGCTGTCACCCAGGCTGGAGTGCAGTGGCGCAATCCCGGCTCACTGCAACCTCCACCTCCCAGGTCCAAGAGATTCTCCTGCCTCAGGCTCCTGAGTAGCTGGGACTGCAGGAACCCACCACAATGCCTAGCTAATTTTTGTATTTATAGTAGAAATGGGGTTTCACCATGTTGGCCAGGCTGGTCTCGAACTCCTGACCTCAGGTGATTTGCCTGCCCCAGCCTCCCAAAGTGCTAGGATTACAGGCGTGAGCCACAATGCTCGGCCTATTGTGGCATTTTTGAGGGGTGCAAATATGTGCAAAGATCTGCTCACTTGTTTAGATATGTTGGGGGGCCCCTGCCCACCCTAGGGCTCAGTGGACCCAGCTGGTTGATGGCCTACTTGAACCTGTGAATTCATTCACTCATGAACTATGTGAACTATTTGCTGAGCACCTGCTATGTGCCTGCAATTTACTTTGAAATGCATTTTAAAAAATGAGACGGGGGCCGGGCTTGGTGGTCACACCCGTAATCCCAGCACTTTGGAAGGCCAAGGTGGGTGGATCATTTGAGGTCAGGAGTTCGAGACTAGCCTTGCCAACATTTTAAAACCCCATTTCTACTAAAAATACAAAAAATTAGCCAGGCATAGTGGTGTGCACCTGTAGTCCCAGTTACTTGGGAGGCTGAGGCAGGAGAAGCTCTTGAACCTGGGAGGTGGAGGTTGCAGTGAGCCAGGATTGCGCCACTGCACTCCAGCCTGTGTGACAGCAAGAAGCCATCCCCCCTCCTCCCCAAAAAAGAGAAAAAGATTCAGGGCTGGGTGCAGTGGGTCGCACCTATAATGCCACACTTTAGGAGGCCCAGGTTGGAGGGTTGCTTGAGGCTAGGAGTTTAAGACCAGCCTGGCAACATAGCCAGACCCTGTGTCTTCCAAAAAAATTTTTTTAATTAGCCAGGTGTGCTTGCACACATAGTCTTGGCTACTTGGGGAGACTGAGGTAGGAGGATCACTTGAGCCCAGGAGTTTGAGGCTGCAGCAAGCTATGATGGCGCCAATGCATTCCAGTCTGGATGACAGAGCGAGACCCTATCTCTAAAAAAAAAAAAAAATGAAAAGAAAAGATGGACAGGTGGTGCTGGGGTGGGGCTTCTACAATGAGCAAGACAAGTCCACATCCTCCTGGAGTTTCCATTCAAAGGGGAAGAGAAATAACACTCATAAATACTTATCATGTTGCAAGATGTGCAATGAAGAAAAATAAAGCAGGGGCCAGGCACAGTAGCTCATGCCTATAATCCCCGCACTTTGGGAGGCCAAGGCGGGCGGATCACCTGGGGTCAGGAGCTCGAGTCCAGCCCGGCCAACATGGTGAAACCCATCTTTACTAAAAATACAAAAATTAGTCAGGCACTGTGGCTCACGCCTGTAATCCCAGCACTTTGGGAGGCTGAGGCGGGCGGATCACGAGGTTACGAGTTCGAGACCAGCCTGGCCAACATAGTGAAACCCTGTCTCTACTAAAAATGCAAAAATTAGCGTGGTGTGGTGGTGCACACCTGTAGTCCCAGCTACTTGGGAGGCTGAGGCAGGAGAATTGCTTGAACCCAGTAGGCAGAGGTTGCAGGAAGTGAGCCGAGATTGTGCCACTGCACTCCAGCCTGGTTGACAGAGCACAGAGCAAGACTCCGTCTAAAAAAAAAAAAAAAAAAAAAAAAAACCCAAAATTATCTGGGTGTGGTGGTACACACCTGTAATCCCAGCTACTTGGGAGGCTGAGGCAGGAGAATTACTTGAACCCCGATGGAGGAGGTTGCTTTGAGCCAAGATCATGTCATTGCACTCCAACCTGGGCAACAGAGCAAAACTCCGTCTCAAAAAACAAACAAACAAACAAACAAAAACAAAAAAAAAGGAAAAGAAAGCAGGGGATAGTGAGAGGTGTGGGTGCTGTTTTAGAGAGGATGATGGGGGAAGGCCTCTCTCAGGCTATGATTGAGATCTGAAGTAAATCAGCAAGTGAGCCCTGTAGGGAACAGCATTCCAGGTGGAGGGAACGGCCAGTGCAAAGGCCCAGAGGCAGGCGTGTGGCAGGCGTGTGAAGAACTGTGAGGAGGCCTATTTGTGGCTGGAACAGTTGGGGGCAGGAGTAGAGGGAAGGTGGGCTTGGGGTGAGAGTTAGCGTTGGCCTGGCAAAAACTTTGGCCTTTGTTTTAACTATGATATGAACAGGAGTGATACCATCTGATCTAGTTTTAAAGGATCCCTCTGCTAAGGCAAGTGAAAGGTTGGCACGTTCTTGCTCTGTTGCCCAGGCTGGAGTGCAGTGGCATGAACACAGCTCACTGCAGCCTCGGCCTCCTAGGCTCAAGCGACCCTCCCACTTCAGCCTCCCAAGTAGCTGGGACCACAGGTGTGTGCCACAATAACTGGCTAATTTTTTTAGTTTTTCGTAGAGACAGGGTATCACTTTGTTAATCTGGGCTGGTTTTGCACTCCTGGGCTCAAGAGATCCTCCCGCCTCGACCTCCCAAAGTGCTGGGATTACAGGCGTGAGTCACTGCACACCTGGCTGGTTGGCAGAGTTTCTAACAGAGGGATCAGGACCCGGACACATTAATTTTAAGCGTCACCACACATGGGACCATCAGTTATTGCAATGTGATGCAACAAGATGTGGCCCAGCACCTCCAGGGAGGATCTCTTGCCAGAATGAGCTTGAATCTGATCTAATTCCCAGTTTACAGGAGATCCTGGGAACAGAAGGACATCTTGAACAGCACCACAAAGATGCTGTCAGCCTAATCCAGAATGTGAAAAATTGTACAGGGCCAAAGACACAGTCGATTCAAGAAATTAATGGCATATAAAAGGATGGGTAACAGTTACAGATTTTACAAACCTAATAGACATTTCAAACAAAATTCAGATTCTGATTTGAACAAACCAATTTTAAAAACATTGATACTCCAGCACTTTGGGAGGCCAAGGTGACAGGATTGCTTGACCCCAAGAGTTTGAGGCCAGCCTGTGAAATATAATGAAATCCCAGCTCTACAAAACAACAACAACAAAAGTTTTTCTAAAATTAGCCGGGTGCGGTAGTGTGTGCCTGTAATCGCAGCTGCTCAGGAGGCTGAGACAAGAGGATCACTTGAGCCTGGGAAGCAGAGGTTGCAGTGAGCAGAGATTGTGCCACTGCACTCCAGCCTTTTTTTTTTTTTTAAAAAGGACAGGCCAGGCACAGTGGCTCACACCTGTAATCCCAGCATGTTGGGAGGCCAAGGCGGGCAAATTACCAGGTCAGGAGTTCCAGGCCAGCCTGACCAACGTGGTGAAACCCCGTCTCTACTAAAAATACAAAAATTAGCCAGGCGTGGTGGCGCACACTGGTAGTCTCAGCTACTTGGGAGCTTGGGAGGCTGAGGCAGGAGAATTGCTTGAAC
The DNA here is from genome assembly GCF_028878055.3 of Symphalangus syndactylus. Taxonomy (NCBI): domain Eukaryota; kingdom Metazoa; phylum Chordata; class Mammalia; order Primates; family Hylobatidae; genus Symphalangus; species Symphalangus syndactylus. Next base: position 21,108,709 of record NC_072439.2, read on the forward strand.
CCGGGAGGCGGAGGTTGCAGTGAGCCGAGGTCACGCCACTACACTCCAGCCTGGGCAACAGAGCGAGACTCCATCTCAAAAAAAAAAAGGACATTTACGAGACTATCAGAGAAATGTGAAAATGTGAACATTATGAATACAACGAATGAATAACAGATTTGTTCGTTGTGATAGGTGTGAAAATGAGTATTGTAGTTTTGACTTTAGTTACTGTGTTTTTTGTTGTTGTTGTTTGAGATGGGCTCACTCTGTCACCCAGGCTGGAGTGCACTGGTGTGATCAAAGCTCACTGCAGCCTTGTTCTCCCAGGCTCAGGTGATCCTCCCACCTCAGCCTCCTGAGTAACTGGGACTACAAATGTGCACCACCACACCGGTCTCACTTTTTGTAGAGATAGGGTTTCCCTATGTTGCCCAGGCCGGTCTTGAACTCTTGGGCTCAAGAGATCCGCCTGCCTTGGACTCCCAAAGTGCTGAGATTAGAGGTGTGAGCCACCACGCCTAGCCAGAGTTATTATTTACTGGGTAGTTTTTGTTGGAAACAATGGAAACATTTTGGGCATAAATAGTGGTGATGGTCATACAACATCGTGAATATATTTTTTGTTTTGAGACAGAGTTTCACTCTTGTTGCCCAGGCTGGAGTGCAGGTTGCTCACTGCAACCTCCACCTCCCTGGTTCAAGCGATTCTCCTGCCTGAGCCTCCCGAATAGCTGGGATTACAGGCATGCACCACCACGCTCGGCTAATCTTGTATTTTTAGTAGAGACGGGGTTTCTCCATTTTGGTCAGGCTGGTCTCGAACTCCCGACCTCAGGTGATCCGCCTGCCTCGGCCTCCCAAAGTCGTGGGATTATAGGTGTGAGCCACTGCGCCTGGCCCATTGTGAATATATTTAATTCTACTAAATTGTATACTTCTAAATGGTTAAAATAATATTATTTTATGTATATTTTACCACACGCAGAAAACTATTTGAAGACCACACTGATTCTGTTTTTACTTTGGGGGCCAATAATTCTTCTTTATTGTTTAAGCCATTTTGAGTTTCTGTATTTTTTTACTTGCTGCTGAAATCATCCTGATGTCAACTTTTATATTGATACAGTGCAAAGTCTGTACCTTTGTTTGTTTGTTTTCTTTTTTGTACAGATGGGGTCTCACTATATTGTCCAGGCTGGTCTCAAGCTCCTGGGCTCAAGCGATTCTCCTGCCTTAGCCTCCCAAAGTGCTAAGATTACAGGTATAAGCCACCATGCCCAAGCCAACATGCCTCTTTATTTATTATTTATTTATTTAGTTATTTTTGAGATGGAGTCTTGCCTTGTTGCCCAGGCTGGAGTGCAGTGGCGCTATCTCAGCTCACTGCAAGCTCTGCCTCCCGGGTTCACACCACTCTCCTGCCTCAGTAGCTGGGACTACAGGCGCCTGCCACCACACCCGGCTACTTTTTTGTATTTTTAGTAGAGACGGGGTTTCACCATGTTAACCAGGATGGTCCTGATCTCCTGACCTCGTGATCCGCCCACCTCGGCCTCCCAAAGTGCTGGGATTACAGGCGTGAGCCACCGCGCCCAGCCCGCCTCTTTATTTTTTTTTATTATTATTATTTTAAAAAAATTTTTTTTGAGGCGGAGTCTAGCTCTGTCGCTTAGGCTGGAGTGCAGTGGCGCTATCTCGGCTCACTGCAAGCTCCGCCTCCCAGGTTCACACCATTCTCCTGCCTCAGCCTAAGTAGCTGGGACTACAGGTGCCCGCCACCATGCCCGGCTATAGCCTGCCTCTTTAAATAAATAGGTCTGCTTGTATTTCTACCTCATTCCAGATTTCCCTGAATGTGAATTTTGAGTGCAAAGGAATGCAAATCATTGCCTTAATTTAATTTTTTATTTTTTTGAGATGGAGTCTTACTCTGTCGCCCAGGCTGGAGTGCTGTGGCATAATCCTGGCTTACTGCAACCTCTGCCTGCTGGGTTCAAGCAATTCTCCTGTCTCAGCCTCCTGAGTAGCTGGGATTACAGGTGCCTGCCATCATGCCTGGCTAGTTTTTGTATTTTTGGTAGAGACCAGGTTTCACCATGTTGTCCAGGCTGCTCTCGAACTCCTGACCTCAAGTGATCTGCCTGCCTCAGCCTCCCCAAAGTGCTGGGATTATAGGTGTGAGCCACCACACCCGGCCCCATTGCCTTAAATTTTAAAAGAAGAAAACCTAAACTTCATTCCTTTTCAAAGTGCACTGACATATAAAAAATAGTAATAATATTAAATCCAAGAAGAACTTAGCAGATATTTATTTCCTACGAAGTTCTGAAAGTTTTCACATTTCTTTCAGGATTTTTTTTTTTTCCTTGAATCAGAGTCTTGCCCTTTTGGCCAGGCTGGTCTTGAACCCTTGGGCTCAAGCAATCGTCCCGCCTCGGCCCCTCAACATGCTAGGGTTACAGGTGTGAGCCACTGTGCCTGGCCCACATTTCTTACATCTTATCAATTTATTAAGGCTTTAAGATGGTAAAGCCTCAGTCAAGGTGTGACCAGCTAGGAGGTGGCAAATTTAGGATCTGATTCCAATCTCATCCTTCAGTTCTCTATTATTCTCTGTTTTGTGCTACCTCTACAGAACTTAAGCCAATGAAGTGTTAACATCTTGGATTTTTTTTTTAAAAGAAGCTTTTGCCAAGGCGGGTGGATCACGAGGTCAGGAGATCGAGACCATCCTGGCTAACGCGGTGAAACCCCGTTTCTACTAAAAAATACAAAAAATTAGCCGGGCGAGGTGGCGGGTGCCTGTAGTCCCAGCTACGCGGGAGGCTGAGGCAGGAGAATGGCGTGAACCCCAGGGGATGGAGCCTGCAGTGAGCCAAGATCGCGCCACTGCACTCCAGCCTGGGTGAAAGAGCGAGACTCCTTCTGAAAAAAAAATAAAAATAAAAATAAAAGAAGCTTTCGCTAATGATATATGCATTGCTTAAGTTTTTTGATGAACTGATACATACATTTACTTGGAAATGCCTAAAAAATCCTGAACTGGTCTGGGCACGGTGGCTCGAGCCTGGCCAACACGGTGAAACCCCATCTGTACTAAAAAAACAAAAATTAACCAGGCGCTCGCTGGTAATCCCAGCTACTCAGGTGGCTGAGGCAGGAGAATCGCTTGAACCCAGGAGGTGGAGGCTGCAGTGAGCCAAGATCGTGCCACTGCACTCCAGGTTGGGTGACAGAGTGAGACTTCATCTAAAAAAAAAAAAAAAAAAATTGGCTGGGCCCAGTGGCTCACACCTGTAGTCCCAGCACTTTGGGAGGCAGAGGCAGGTGGATCACTTGAGGTCAGGAGTTTGAGGCCAGCCTGACCAATACGGAGAAATCCCGTCTCTACTAAAACACAAAAATTAGCCGGGTGTGGTGGCGCATGCCTGTAATCCCGGCTATTTGGGAGGCTGAGGCAGAAGAATCACTTGAACCCAGGAGGTGGAGGTTGCGGTGAGCCAAGATCGCGCCATTGCACTCCAGTCTGGGCAACAAGAGAAAAACTCTGTCTCAAAATAAATAGATAAATAAATAAATCCTGAGCTGGTGGCCAGGTGGGTAGAAACGTTAGAAAGCAATGTAGCAAAGTGCTAGTGGGAGAACCTAGGAGGTGCACAAGGTGTTCCTTGTACAATTCCCTCAACTTTGCTGCACGTTTGAAAACTGTCCTCGGGGCCGGGCGCGGTGGCTCAAGCCTGTAATCCCAGCACTTTGGGAGGCCGAGGTGGGCGGATCACGAGGTCAGGAGATTGAGACCATCCTGGCTAACACAGTGAAACCCCATCTCTACTAAAAATACAAAAAATTAGCCGGACGTGTTGGCAGGCGCCTGTAGTCCCAGCTACTCGGGAGGCTGAGGCAGGAGAATGGCATGAACCCGGGAGGCGGAGCTTGCAGTGAGCCGAGATCGCGCCATTGCACTCCCGCCTGGGAGACAGAGCAAGACTCCATCTCAAAAAAAAAAAAAAAAAAAAAAAAAGAAAACAGTCCTCGGCTGGGCGCAGTGGCTCACGCCTGTAATCCCAGTACTTTGGGAGGCCCAGGCAGGCGGATCACGAGGTCAGGAGATTGAGACCATCCTGGCTAACACGGTGAAACCCCGTCTCTACTAAAAAAAAAATACAAAAAAATTAGCCGGGCGTGGTGGCGGGCGCCTGTAGTCCCAGCTACTCGGGAGGCTGAGGCAGGAGAATGGCGTGAACCCGGGAGGCAGAGCTTGCTGTGAGCCAAGATGGTGCCACTGCACTCCAGCCTGGGAGACACAGCGAGACTCCTTCTCAAAAAAAAAAAAAAAAAAAAAAGAAAAGAAAAAGAAAAGAAAACTGTCCTCATAAAATGACAAGGGCAAAAATGTACTTAACTCTCAGAAATGTGTATTAAATTACTTTCTGTAATTTGCCTTAAAATAATCTTTAAGGCCAGGCGCGGTGGCTCACACCTGTAATCCCAGCACTTTGGGAGGCCGAGACGGGCGGATCACCTGAGGTTGGGAGTTTGAGACCAACCTGACCAACCTGGAGAAACCTCGTCTCTACTAAAAATACAAAATTAGCTGGACCTGGTGGCGCATGCCTGTAATCCCAGCTACTAGGGATGCTGAGGCAGGAGAATCACTTGAACCTGGGAGGCGGAGGTTGCGGTGAGCTGAGATCACGCCATTGCACTCCAGCCTGGGCAACAAGAGCGCAACTCCGTCTCAAATAAAATAATAATAATAATAATAATAAATCTTTAAAAAGCAATAGGTGGCCGGGCACAGTGGCTCACACTAGTAATCCCAGCACTTTGGGAGGCCAAGGTGGGCAGATCATCTGAGGTTAGGAGTTCGAGACCAGCCTGGCCAACATGGCAAAACCCTATCTCTACTACAAATACAAAAATTAGCCAGGCTTGGTGGCAGGTGCCTGTAATTCCAGCTACTCGGGAGGTCAAGGCAGGAGAACTACTTGAACCTAAGAGGTGGAGGTTACAGTGAGCCGAGATGGTGCCACTGCACTCCAGCATGGGCAACAGAGTGAGACTCTGTCTCAAAAAAAAAAAAAAGATAAATAAGTAAATAAAAAGCAATAGATAAAATAAAAATATCAGGGCAGGGTGCAGTGACTCACACCTATAATCCCAGCACTTGATGGGAGGCTGGGATGGAAACCCTTGAGGCCTGGAATTTGAGACCAGGATGGGCTGTATAGTGAGACTTTCTCTATAAAAAATAAAAATAAGAAATTTAGCCAGGTGGCACACATCTGTAGTCCCAGCTGCTTGGAGGCCAAGGCGGGAGGATCACTTGAGCCTAGGAGTCCGAGGCCACAGTGAACTATGATCATGCTACTGCACCCCAGCTTGGGCAACAAAGCAAAACCCCATCTCAAAAAAAAAAAAAAAAAAAAAAGAGGCAGAAAAGGATATAGATGAAGTAAAAGCTGCAGAAAGTTGATGACTATTGAAATGAGGCTTGGTGATGGGCACCTGGGGGCTCACTGTATCTTTCTACTTTGTATGTTTGCAAACTTCTTTACTAGATAAGAAATTTATCTAGCAGCGACTCATGCCTGTAATCCCAGCACTTTGGGAGGCAGAGGCGGGCAGATTATCTGAGGTCAGGAGTTCAAGACCAGCCTGGCCAACATGGTGAAACCCCATCTCTACTAAAAATACAAAAATTAGCCGGGCGTGGTGGCGGGTGCCTGTAATCCCAGCTACTTAGGAGGCTGAGGCAGGAGAATTGCTTGAACCCGGAGGCGGAGGCTGCAGTGAGCCAAGATCACACCACTGCACTCCAGCCTGGGTGACAGAGTGAGACCCTGTCTCAAAAAAAAAAAAAAAAAAAAAAAGAAATTTACAAATGCCTCTGGTTTCCTTGTGAAGGAGAGGCAAGAGAAAAAGGTGGAAGAAGTGGGAGTGGGCTTAGAGTCTGTGTTGCAAGCTAGTTCCTGTGCTCAAGTTTGAAGAGTTCTTATGCTTTCAAGTTTGAAGAGTCTGTAGGGTCTGGATCTAGTTGGCTTCAGGCTTTCCCTGGCTGAGGAAGCCCCCAAGATCCACAGTCCAGCTTGTGTTACCCTCTCCTTGCCCGCTTCCCACCGCCGGACACCTTGGCCCTTTTTGGAAATGAGGCCCAGGGCGTCCCCAGTCCTGCCCCTCCTCCCAGCTCCACATCTGGTCCTGATGTCAACAGCCAGGGCGGGCGGTGGCCATGTTTTTCAGCTCCCGCCCAGCCTCAGGGGAGGGGTGGACTCCCCTGTCCCCACCCCTTACTCACAGTGACTGACACGGGTCACACACGCAGTAGGCTAAAGGCCAGAAACAAACTTTAATTCCCAAGCCAGACCCTTAAGTCACAAGGAACGTCAGATCCGGCTCACTCCCTGACAGGGTGAATTGGAAACTGGCCCCTACTTGTTCTCTAACCCCTTCCACTGGGTCTAGTGGGGACTCTGACGCTGAATAGGGGCTGTAGATCAGTGAGTGTGTACATGTGTGTGGAGGGGCAGCAGGGGCTGCTTTCCACATGGTTACATAAGCACGTGTTGGGGTTGGGCGGGTGTTCCTCTGGTCTGAGGGTCCTCGTATGTCCAAAGTCTGTGCATAATTGCAGACCCAGATGTGTTTGCATTTGGTAGAATCAGGGTGCTTAAAAAGGGGTGACTGAGGGCTGCAGTTGCAGAGGTGGCTGGGGACTGTGCCTCCGTGGGAGCAGCGTGTCTCAGTGGGAAGATACTCTGGGGAGCCAGGATGATGTCGTACGTGGGTAGCTGTGTGGACCAGTGGTCGGGGGTGTGTGGACATCGGTGGTCACAGGCCGGGAGAGTGGTGCAGCCACGAGAGGGAGTGCGAGTCGGGGCCATAGACAGTGACAGTCTCTCGGTGGCATGACCCTGGAGGGGGCATGCTGTTCCCTGTGCCAGGCACCAGAGACAGGGACACTGAGAAGTTTGATGAATGGAGAGGGTGTGTGAGCTGTGAACATGTGTGGCTGTTTCTGTGGCTTGTGAAGGTGACAGCCAGACTCCCACGTGTGGGTTGCAGATCCAGGGGAGTTGGTGGGTTAGCTGGCTATGTGCTTGTGATTGCAGATGGACTATATTTATGTCTGTGGAAAGCTAACGCATCAGTTGCTTTTTGGCCCTTGTAGTTGTGTATGGGTGTGTGGTTGTGCATCTTAGCAGCATGAGTCAAGTGAGTGTGTGGGCCGTGGGACAGACTCCGGAAAACAGCTGCAGGTGTGTAAATGCGGCTGCCTGCAGTGTACACTCTGGAGACATTAACCCTGTCCATGCCCATTTGGGGCTGTCCATGCCCCAAGTGAGGGTCCCGGGCGCCCACCACTTCCAAGTCGCCTTCCTTCATCTGGTCTGCGTGATGGAGTGAAGGTCAGTGGGACGGACTTGCAGCTGGAAGGCTGGGGGGATGTTGAAAAGGCCACTGATGGTGGGCTTGAGGCTCAGGGTGCCTGGCGGGCACGGGCTCTCCAGGGAGAAGGCTTGTAGGATGGTGGTGAAGAAGAGGAAGAGCTCCGCTTTTGCCAGGCCCTCTCCAAGGCAGACACGCTTCCCTGGTGAGGAGAGAGAGAGACAGGGCTGAGCCAGTCCTCCTCACGCCCAGGCCCATGGGGAGAACAGCAGGTAGAGGGGCCAACAGTAAGCCCAGGGTGCAGAAGGGTGCCCCCAGCTGGCACAGATGCCTGGAGTTTGCCAGCACCTGCTTGTGATACCCAGGGCTGCAGCAGATACCTAAGGAGAAGGGCAGGAACGCCTCATGCTTCCTGAACCGTCCATCTGCATCCAGGAAACGGTCTGGGTTGAACTCTTCTGGGTGCTTGAAGATGTTGGGGTCATGCAGGATGGAGCCAAGGAGGGGGAAGACCTCCGTGCCCTGAGGGGAAATAATAATCAAACTATAAACCCCTTCCAACCCCAGTCTATTTGGTCCTCGAGTGTGGAGTACAAGTCTGGGGTGCCAGGGACACTGGTTCACAAAACATAATGGCATCAACATTTGTGGAGTGTTGAGTGGCGTGCAGTGGCTCATGCCTGCAATCCCAGCCATGTGGGAGGCTGAGATGAGAGAAGCGTTTGAGCCCAGGAGTTTGAGACCAGCCTGAGCAATATAACAAGACCTTGTCTCTATGAAAAATTAAAAAATTAGCCAGGCATGGTGGCATGAGCCCGTAGTCCCAGCTGCTCAGGAGGCTGAGGTGGGAGGATCACTTGAGCCTAGGAGTTCAAGGCTGCCGTGAGCTATGCTTGTACCACTGCACCCCAGCCTGGGAGACAAAGAGAGACCCTGTCAAGAAAGAAAGAAAGAGAGAAAGAGAGAAAGAGAGGAAGAGAGGAAGGGAGGAAGGGAGGAAGGAAGAAAGGAAGAAAGGAAGAAAGAAAGAAAGAGAGGCAAAGAATAGTAGTTAAGTCATAGGCTCTGAGTTCAAATCCTGCCTCTACTATTTGCAGGCTGGGCGACCTTGGCAAATCCTCTAAAAACCTTTAAGCTCTCAGTTTCCTTATCTGTAAGATGGGCATGATAATGGTACAGGGTTGCTTTAAAGATTAAATGAGATAATAGATATGCAAAGCATTCAGAATAACCGCGGGTGCAGAGCAGGTCCTGAAGCCTGGATACCTGTCATTGTCATGATTAAATCGTTGCTGCCTGGTACACAGGACGGGTTCCCAAGAGCTGAGTTGGTGTTTGTTGTAGAAGCATTATCTTACAGCTTCAAGTTGATACTATTATTGTTTCTAATGTAGAGGAGGGATATATTGAGGTTCAGAGGGGGAAGTGATTTGCCCAAGGCCCCATCTACAAAACAGGAGGGGGTAGGCCGGGTGCAGTGGCTCACGCCTGTAATCCCAGCACTTTAGGAGGCCGAGACAGGCAGATCATGAGGTCAGGAGTTTGAGACCAGCCTGACCAACATGGTGAAACCCCATTTCTACTAAAAAGACAAAAATTAGCCGGGTGTGGTGGCATACACCTGTAATCCCAGCTACCCAGGACGCTGAGGCAAGAGAATTGCTTGAACCTGGGAGGCGGAGGTTGCAGTGAGCCGAGATTGTGCCACTGCACTCCAGTCTGGGCAACAGAGCAAGACTCCATCTCAGAAAAAAAAAAAAAGAAGAAGAAAAAGAAAATAGCGGCATAACAGCACTGGATCCTAACTGCCATAGGTTTGATTCTGCAGTGAAGGTGGAGGAGGGAGCTGCTTGCACTAAACTACTGGGGTTTCTGGGGAAACATCGCCCCCTTTTGGTTCTGCATTGGAGCTGCTCTCTAGTGAAAGGCACTGAGATTGAGGGAGAGAGACAGAGGAGAGAATGCGTCTGCAACAGGGGCTAAGGGTCAAGAGGGCTTCCCTTAGTCCTGGACTTGCTCCTCAGTTTTCAAACTGCTTCTCTGTATGTTACCTCATTCGATTGTCCCAACCACCTTGGAAGGAGGTAGAATTAGGGGATCTGTGGGGCAGATGGGGCCCAGAGATAGAGTCAAAGGGCAAGACAACACAAATCAAAAAGAAACAGAAAGAGTTAAAAGATGCAGAAAGCGTGGCTGGGTGCGGTGGCTCACACCTGTAATCCCAGCACTTTGGGAGGCCGAAGTGGGCAGATTACAAGGTCAGGAGTTCAAGACCAGCCTGACCAATATAATGAAACCCCGTCTCTACTAAAAACACAAAAAATTAGCCGGGCGTGGTGGTGGGCACCTGTAATCCCAGGTACTCGGGAGGGTGAGGCAGGAGAATCGCTTGAACCTGGGAGGCGGAGGTTGCAGTGAGCCGAGATCACGCCATTGCACTCCAGCCAGGGCAACAGTGCAAGACTCTGTCTCAAAAAAAGAAAAAAAATATGCAGAAAGGGAGGGGGTGTCAGAGAAAGAAGGAGGAGAAAGATGCAGGGGGTTAGGAGTGGAGGAGGAAGACAGAGACAGAGAGAGAGAGGGAGATAGAGAGAGAGAGAGAGACACTAAGATCAAGAAAAAGTCAGGGAGACACTGACAGCAACCCACCTGGGCTCAGGCCCCAAGCCAGAGAACCATGGGCGGCAGCCGTACGCATACCCACCTGGGGCAGGGTGTACCCTCGGAAGCGGGTGGTCCGCATGAGGGTGCGGGGTATTCCCATGGGCACCAGCGCCAGCAGCCGCTGCGCCTCATGCAGAACCGCGTCGGTGTAAGGGAGGCGGGTACGGTCCCCTAGGCTTGGTGCCTGGCCAGCCCCCAGCTCCCGATTCAGCTCCTCACGTACCCGCTCTGCAAGCAAGAGGAGGGCGGGAGTCAGACGGGGGTAGGGCCCAGGGATCCTCCTCTGAGAAGTCCATCTGCTTGCATAGCTGTAGTTTGGGGTGAGGCTGACAGGTGGGGAGGAGTGGTCCCCCAGCCCTCACTGAGCCCAAAGACCACACATCTCGTGTGTTGGGTGTTCCATCTATCTTCTCTCTCTCTCTCTTATTTTATTTTATTTCATTTCATTTTATTTTTTTTTTTTTGCGACAGAGTTTTTCTCTTGTTGCGCAGGCTGGAGTGCAATGGTGCGATCTCAGCTCACCACAACCTCTGCCTCCTGGATTCAAGCGATTCTCCTGCCTCAGCCTCCTGAGTAGCTGGGATTACATGCTCTGTCACCCAGGCTGGAGTGCAGCGGCACAATCCTGGCTCACTGTAACTCCGCCTCCCAGGTTTAGGAGATTCTCCCACCTCAGCCTCCCGAGTAGCTGGGACTACAGACGCCTGCCATCATGCCCAGCTCATTTTTGTATTTTCAGTAGAGACAGGGTTTCACCATGTTAGCCAGGCTGGTCTCGAACTCCTGACCTCAGGTGATCCACCTGCCTTGGCCTCCCAAAGTGCTGGGATTACAGATGTGAGCCACCGTACCCGGCCTTCTCTCTCTCTCTTTTTTCTTTGAGACGGGTCTTACTCTGTTGCCCAGGCTGGTACAGTAGTACAATGACAGCTCACTGTAATAGCCTTCACCTCACCTCCTGGGCTCAAGTGATCCTTCCACCTCAGTCTCCTGAGTAGCTATGACCACAGGCACGCACCACCACGCCCAGCTAATTTTTCTATTTTTGGTAGATACAGGGCCTCATCATGTTGCCCAGGCTGATCTTGAACTCCTAGCCTCAAGTGATCCTCCCACCTCAGCCTCCCAAAGTGCTGGGATTACAGGCATAAGCCACCATGCCTGGCTCATCCACACTTTCTTAATTCCCATAGCACCCTTGTGAGGTAGGTATTGTTATCTATCCCCATTTCCTAGGTGAGGAAACTGAGACTCAGAGAATCCAAGTCACTGCTGAAGTCACAGCTGGTTCCACTCCTGCAACACTACCAGGACCTCAACTCCCATATTCCAGGTCAGCCCATCCCCATGGCTCACAGCAGCTGCCTGACCCTAAAATGCTGGAGTTGGGCTGGGCGCCTTGGGTCATGCCTGTAATCCCAGCACTTTGGGAGGCCGAGGTGGGCAGATCACTTGAGGTCAGGAGCTCGGGACCAGCCTGGCCAACATGGGGAAACCCGTCTCTACTAAACATACAAAAGTTAGCTGGGCGTGGTGGTGCACGCTTGTAACCCTAGCTACTCAGGAGGCTGAGGCAGGAGAATTGCTTGAACCCAGGAGGCTGGAGGTTGCAGTGGGCTGAGATCGCACTACTGCACCCCAGCCTGAGCAACAGAGTGAGAGTCTATCCCCCACAAAAAAATAAAAAATAAAAATAAAAAACCAATTTGACCTTGCCCTCCCCTGCTCAAAGTCATTCCATTGCTCCCCATGGCTCAAGATAAGGCACCTAATGTATCACTAAGGCGACGAGGCCCACAGACACCCGCCTTGTCTTTCACTATGCCTCATACTGCAATCAGCAACTCCTGAACCTCTTCTGGCTCCTCGACATCTCAAACGCCATGCTTATCGATGCCTCAAAGATCTAACTCAGCCTGTCTGCTTGGCCCACCCACTCTCCCTCTAGAACTCTCTTTTTTTTTTTTTGAAACGGTGTCTCGCTCTGTCACCCAGGCTGGAGTGCAGTGGTGTGATGTCAGCTCATTGCAACTTCTACCTCCTGGGCTCGAGCAATTCTCATTCCTCAGCCGTCCGAGTGCTGGGATTACAGGTGCATGCCACCACGCCCGCTAATTTTTGTATTTTCAGTAGAGATGGGGTTTCACTATGTTGGCCAGGCTGGTCTTAAACTCCTGTTCTCAGGTGATCAGCCCACTTCAGCCTCCCAAAGTGCTGGGATTATAGGCATGAACCACCTTGCTCAGCCTGGAACCCTGACTTCTGTTCCCAAGGCCTGGCAAGTGGAAAAGGCTCTTACTTTGGACATGAGGGTATTTCATCAGGAGCAGGAGGGTATAGCCGACTGTGGCGCTGACCGTCATCGTCCCAGCGAACAGCAAATAAATGACTGTCATCAGCATGTTCTTGTTGGTGAACTCTGTGTCTCGGTTTTGTTCCTCCTGAAAAAAACCAGGCAGATGGGCTGAGAGAACACAGCCTTCGGGAAGTAAATGTCCAGAACAGCCAAGCCTGGGGTCAGCAACACAAGTTAAAGTTTTGTCACGGGGTTTAGATAAATTTTTGGGAAGGTTGGGAAGTAGACTTTTTTTTTTGGAGACAGAGTCTTGCTTTGTTGCCCAGGCTGAGTGCAGTGGCACGATCTCGGCTCACTGCAACCTCCGCCTCCTGGGTTCAAGCAATTCTCCTGCCTCAGCCTCCCGAGTAGCTGGGATTACAGGTGTGCACCACCACGCCTGGCTAATTTTTGTACGTTTAATGGAGACGGGGTTTCTGCATGTTGGCCAGGCTGGTTTCAAACTCCTGACCTCAGGTAACTGGTGTACCATTTTCCACAGGGCTGCATCATTTCACATTCCCACCAATGGTGTACATGGGTTTCAAAGTCTCCACATCTTCATCAACCCTTATAACTTTCTGTGTTTTTGTTAGTAGTCATTCTCTTTCATTTTTAAAAACATTTCAAACAGAGAGAACTAATATCAAGAGTCTACTTCCTGGCCAGGCACAGTGGCTCATGCCTGTAGTCCTAGCACTTTGGGAGGCTGAGGCAGGTGGATCACTTGAGGCCAGGAGTTTGAGATCAGCCTGGCTAACACAGTGAAACTCCATCTCTACTAAAAATACAAAAAATTAGCCAGGCGTGGTGACAGGCGCCTGTAGTCTCAGCTGCTCGGAAGGCTGAGGCAGGAGAATGGCATGAACCCGGGAGGCGGAGCTTGCAGTGAGCCGAGATCGAGCCACTGCACTCTAGCCTTGGTGACAGAGCGAGACTCCGTCTCAAAAAAAAAAAAAAAGGTGTTTGCCAGGGGTTGGGGGAGGGAGGAACAGGCAGTTGTTTAATGGGTATAGAGTTTCAGCTTTGCAACATGAAGAGTTCTGCAGACTGATTGCATAACAGTGTGAATGTACGTAACACTACTGTACTGTATACCTAAAAATGGTTAAGATGGTAAATGTTATGTGTATTTTACTATAGTTAAAACTAAAAAAAAATTCAATAAAAGAGAAAAGAAATGGAACAATAGGGCTAAGAAAAATTCTTCTTTCTCCACAAACAGGTAGGCTGCATTTAATTAAAGAATGTGTCCCCATTCTTCCAAAGCTCATACAATTAAAAACTATTTATTTCCTTAGGAGTCACCTTAATTCTAGTTTACTTATAGGGCATGGTGTCTTAGGCCTATAGTCCCAGCAATTTGGGAGTTCAAGGCAGCAGTAGGATTACGTGAGCCCAGGAATTCAAGACCAGCCTGGGTAACATAGTGAGAGTCCATCTCTACAAAGAAAAAAAAAAAAAATTTTAGCCAGGTGTGGTGGTGCACACCTGTTGTCCCAGCTACTCAGGAGCCTGAGTCAGGAGGATTGCTTGAGCCCAGGAGTTCAAGGTTGCAGTGAGCTATGATTTTGCAACTGTACTCCAGCCTGGGCAACAGAAAGAGATCCTGTCTCTTTAAAAAGAAAAGAAAAAAAAAAGGAAAAGAAATATTGTTCTCATATAATTAATAAAGTGGACTTTATTAACATAACTTGATATTGCAAGGCTTCCTAATAAATGACTGTAATTCACATAAAATTGTGAATTTACATAAAAGTCTGGGGTGGCTGCAGGGGACGGGATGAAGTGATCCTGGGGATTGCTGGTGTAGGGCCCTGGGCATGGGGCCTGAACACAAGGGCCAAGGTGGGAGGGAGAAAGAGGAGAGATGCTGGAGAGACAGAGAGCCCAGCACAAATGCCCAGGTGGGGGGCGGGAAAGGCAGTGAGAGCAACGCCCTGAAAGGGACAGACAGATGTGCAGAGAAGGGATGCACACACATGCACAGAGACACTCATACTCACAGAGACATGCAGAGAGAGAAAGAGAGAGGAACCCAATCAAGGTCCCCAGGGACACCTAGCTGGGGACTTGCCAGGTCACCACACCCATTCAGAGAGGGGGTCCCTGCACCCTTCCCGCACCTGTGCCATCTTCAGCAGGAAGGCATCGACAAGGTCACATGCGGGGACCGAAGCATCCAGGTTCCCCTGGTGCTGCTGCACCTGCTGGACTGTGAAGGCAGCCAAGGTGCTGATGTGGTGGAGGAGCTGCTTGTGGGGGCCTGGCAGGGGCCGCAGGAACCAGGAGAACATCTCGTAGGTCTGTGGGGAGAAGGGCAGCTAGTTCTCATGGGACCTGGGCAGGAACCTTCAGGGAAGGTAGATGGAGAGGGGTCCCACCCACTCACCTGACCCCCCCGGGAGCTGACTCCCAGCAGGGTACCACCAGCTGCCCGGACCACGGCCTGGAACTCCTTATCCTCATAGGAGAAGCGGAGGCCAAAGAGGAGGGAGCAGACTACGTTGGAGGTGGCCTGGGCCAGCAGCAGGGAGGGATCGAATGGGCGTCCTGGGGGGAATGGGGGCAGGGAGGTAGGCTGTGATGGAGCCAGGCAGAGAGGAGCAGGTTGGGGCTGAAGCCAACCAGAGAGAGACAGGGAGGCAGGGAAAGACAGATAGATGGACAGCGCAGGGAGAGAGCTAAACAGGCAAAGGAGACAGACAGATAGGGACAGAGAAACGGACAGGGAGAAAGAAACAGAGTGACCATCGCACAGACAGGGAGACAGAAACAGAGATAGACTTAGGGCTCGAAAAATAGAGGAAAGGAGAGAGAAAGAAAAGAGACAGAGAGAGAGAGATGGAGACCCAGGAAGAATGGGATGATAGCACCAGGGACACACAGAGAGATGTCATGACAGCCTGGGAGAGACAGTGGGACAGAGACAGAAGGTGGCGGTGAACAGAGCCCCCAGCCCAGCCCTAGAGCTCAAGGCTTCCCCTCCCGCCCATTGCCCATTCCAGGAGCTGGGTTGGGGCCACCCCCAGCCACAGTAGGAGAGTTTTCCCTTTCACTCGGCTGGAGACCCTGGGGTGACCCCCCCGCCGTGCTGACCTTCTGTCTCCTGGAATGCCTCCAGCAGACACCGGGCCTCCGCCTGGATCAGCTCCTCGCCTTCTCGCTTCCCCATGCCCAGGTCTCGCAGAGCAAGCATGGTAAACTTCCTCAGCTGCCTCCACCGCTCCCCGTTGGAGAAGAAAACCCCTGCGCAGAAGGGTAGACTCAAAGAGGGACCGGCCCCTCTCCCAATTCCCCCTCCTTCCTTTCTTTCTTTTTTTTTTTGAGACGGAGTCTCACTCTGTTGCCCAGGCTGGAGGGCAGTGGCGTGATCTTGTCTCACTGTAACCTCTGCTTCCCGGATTCAAGCAATTCTCCTGCCTCAGCCTCCTGAGTAGCTGGGACTACAGGCGCCCGCCACCACGCCCAGCTAATTTTTTGTATTTTTAGTAGAGATGGGGTTTCACTGTGTTAGCCAGAATGGTCTCGATCTCCTGACCTCGTGATCCGCCCGCCTCAGCCTCCCAAAGTGTTGGGATTACAGGCGTGAGCCACCGCGCCCGGCCGATTCCTCCTTCTTTCTAGTGAGGTTCCCTGAGGGGGACTCTTCAGGCTCCATCTGAGTCCATTCCAGCCTAGCCCAGGGATGAGGACTCAGTAGGTGCTCAATAAATGCATAATCAAACTGGTTCTCCCATCCTTTGCCCTTGGGTAAGGGAGTACATTCTCCTGAAAAGTAGGTAGCTGGGATGACCCAGGCTCCTTCTGTTTTGTAATTATTATTATTATCGAGATGAGGTCTTGCTCTGTCGCCCAGGCTGGAGTGCAATGGCACAATCTCAGCTCACTGCAACCTCTGCCTCCCAGGTTCAAGCGATTCTCAGATTCCCAACTGGCTGGGATTACAGGCATATGCCACTATGCCCAGCTAATTTTTATATCTTTAGTAGAGATGGGGTCTCTCTATGTTGTCTAGGCTGGTCTTGAACTCCTGACCTGAGGTAATCCACCCGCCTCAGCCTCCCAAAGTGCCAGAATGGCAGGCGTGAGCACCGCACCTGGCGTGTTCTGTAAATAACCAGGATGAATGAAGAGTTCTTTCCTCCTTCCTTCCTTCCATCCACCCATCCCATCATTTATGGAGTCCCACTGGGTTCTGTGCCCCATGTAGTTTGGAGGTTGAACAGAGAGGGAAGAGGATGGAACTGCACCATTTTCCTCCCTTATCCAAGCAGGTGCTCCAGACAGACCCTCCCTGTCCAATGCCAGCCTGTCGTGGTCTCTTGGGCACCTCCCCTTGAGTGTCTCCTGTCCTTGCCCTACTGTGTTCCAAAGTGGCCTCAGCATCTCTCCTCTCCCTGTTTCAGCCCACCATCCATTCCTTGGTCAGAGCCCCAGGCCTCTCCCAATTACTCCTTCCTCCCCATCCCCTGGCCCCAGCCCTGGTCCATCACCCTGGACCTCCCAGCCTCCCCATCACCCTGGATCCTCCCTATCACCCTGGGCTCCTAGCCTCCAGTTTCATCCCCTTCAGGCAGCAACCACAGGATCTTCCCAACTCCGAATACAGATGTTCCCTGCTTAAAATCGACTGCTCCCAGGAAAAACAAAAGCCCAAACACTCTGGCGTGACTCACAGGCCCTGCATGACCAGGGATTTCCCTGGATTCTCAGTTTTGTTACTTAACCCACTATGACTGCGCTGGTCTTTTCTCACTTCCTCAAGGGGGTCAGGATCCCCTGTCTAGGCCTATGATCCTGCAGTTCCCTCTGCCTCCATCACTCTCACCCCTTTCCATCCCATCCTTGGTGAACTAACTTGTTCATCTTTCATGTCCTGGCTCAAATGTCACCTCCTCTGAGAAGCCTTCCCTGATTCCCTCTTTACCCTTGTACGTATGCCTGTGCCCTGTGTTTGCTCTCAGATCTGTACCTCTCATTTTAGAATTATATTCCCTCCCTCTATTGTCTTACTGCAGTACAAGCCTGCCTCTCCCACAGTCGGAGAGGACTCCATATCTGCCTGAGTCATTTCTATGTACCTGGTACTCAGTACAGGACCAGGTACAATGATTTTTCACTTGTTTGTTTGTTTTGTGGAGGCAGGATCTCACCATGTTGCCCAGGCTTATCACAAATGCCTAGGCTCAAGTCAGCCACCCGAAGTGCTGGGATTACAGGCGTGAGCCACCGTGCCCAGCCTGAAAATTCATCAGTTGAATGGATGAATGCTTCTCTCAAAGTCATGCTTTTGTAGGTGCTGGTCTTTCTGCCTGGAACACCCTCCCCACCCATCTTATGAGTCTCAGCTCCGACAGCCTCTCTTCCAGGAAGACTTCCTGAATCTCCCTCACCAAACAAGCCGGGTCAGGTACCTCCTTTAAATTCCTATAGTCCCAGGGCTTCCCTCAGCCTGGCCCTGACCCCTCTTGCCCTGACCCCTCCCCATCCCACTCTGACCTTTCTCCCCGTGCTTCCCCATCTTGGCCCTGACCACTCTGGACTGGCACTGTGTGGTGAGTCTGTTTCCCCACTGGCATAGGTGCACTGGGGAAGCAGCACCAGTGCTGTCGTAGTCACTACTGAGTTCCTGGCAGCACCCAGCATGGGCCTCCTGCTTTCTGTTGTAACACAGAGAACTGTTTCTATTAATCGAGGGCTTGCCCACCAATCCCCAGCACCTTGAAAGCGCTCCGGCATCTTTCTGAACCCTCAGGGCTTTACCTGGATCATTGATGGTTATCACTGATACTACAACCTGGTGATTAGTGACTGCTCACTTTGCACAAGGCTTAGTCCTCACTCAATCACTCAATCCTACATGATGGGCACTGCTTTTTGTTTGTTTGAGATGGAGGCTCACTCTGTTGCCCAGACTGGAATGCAGTGGCACGATCTTGGTTCACTGCAACCTCTGCCCCCCGGGTTCAAGCGATTCTCCTGCCTCAGCCTCCCAAGTATCTGGGATTACAGGTACGCACCACCATGCCCAGCTAATTTTTATATTTTTAGTAGAAACAGGGTTTCGCCATGTTGGCCAGGCTGGTCTCGAACTCCTGACCTCAAGTGATCCGCCCACCTCCGCCTCCCAAAGTGTTGGGATTTCAGGCACAAGCCACTGTGCCCGGCAGATGGGCACTGTTATCACTCCATTTTACAGATGAGGAAACAGAGGGACTAAGCCATGTGCGAAGGTCACACACCAGTAAGTGGTGACAGGCTGTGAGCGGAAGGCCTAGCAGCCCTTGACTTACCATGGCCATCAAAAGTCCGTTCCAGCATCGCTACGGTTCCCCGGCCGCTGAACTCCTCAGCCTGACCTCCCAGGGCCTCCCGCACAGCCTCCTGCCCAACCAGGACCACCACAGGCCGCCAGGGTCCCAGGTAGATGGTGAACACCGGTCCGTACTTCTTACTCAGCTGGGGGCAGGGAGGAAGAAAGAGGAGGGTGCTGTGACCTCTTCCAGCTAAGGTGTCTCCATCATGGCCCCTGTCACTTGAGGAGCCACCGGGTCTAGCTTCTACACCCTCTACCAGGAATCTGCCCCCATCCCAGCAGAAATAGCTGAGGCTCAGTTCTCTTTTTGCACTAGACTCCCGGGCCTCCTCCCCCAGTACATCCTTCAGTGGCATCCCCCAACTTCCTGCCTTTCCCTTGCTTCCTGCTGAACCCTAACCTCTGACGCTGGGCAATCCAGAAGCAGTTTGGGTCTCCCCTAATTCCTTAGGGCCCTCCCTGCCCCCCAAAAATCCAGCCACCCCTTTCAGTCACCACAAAACCCTGAAACTCTGGAGCAGACACTGCTGAGTATCCACCCCATCTCTTCCCCAAGACCTCACCCTTTTTTCTACGTCCTTGAAGTCACGCAGAATCCTTCTGAATGGGAAACTTCAGGCCTCTTCCCACTCCCACCTGCTATCCCCTAAGGCTGGGGCTGCCTCTGCCTTCTTTCTTGCTCTCCTTCCTCCCCCGTCCCAGGAACTCCCAGCTGAGCTCCACCCATCCTCCCATCCTGCATTCTCTGCTGGCAGATTCCTTCGGGGGACCCCCTCGCTGAGCCTGCAACCCTCCAGCCTCTTCTCTGCCTCCAACTCCCCGCAGGGGCGCCTCCCCCTTTTCTTCTTTGTGCCCTCTTCAGCATGCCCCACCTGTATGGCTCCAGCTACCTCTCCCTCTGGGACAAGCCCAGCCGCATCAGCTTCTCCTCGGCTGGAGGACTCCTGTCTCTCTCAGCCTCGGTCCCTGCCCATCACCTTCCCAGGATTCTGTAGGCAGAGGTCTCTGCCCCTCCTAGCCCTGGTCCCCCACCCCACGATCCTCTCTCCCGGGCACCTCTCCCCTTCTCAGCCCTGGACAACCTGCTCCTGCCCCCAACCCCAGGACAGCTGCAGCCCCTTTGCCTTGGGACCCCTGCCCCTGCCTCCTCTCTAGGATACCCGAAAAGCCCTTCGCCCTGGCACTCGGGTTTCTCTCCCAGGGATCCCCCCGCCCCTAGCCAGGACGTCCCCAGAGCCCCTTACCCGCATGAGCCCTGAATACAGCGCCCCGGGCCGTAGCTGCAGGAGGTTTCCCAGCAGTGGTAGCGGCGTGGGCCCGGGGGGCAGGTGGCCTCGGGCCCGGGTCCCAGACAGCGCCAGCGTCAGCAGCAGGAGCAGCGCCAGCGCCAGCAGCAGCGCCCAGGTGCCGGTCGCCTCCATCTCGGCAGGTCGGCTCCTTCTCCTCTCCCAGGCGCTCCGCGCGGCTGGGCTAGTTAGGGGCGGGAGCCGGGCGTCTCCCTCCCCAACGAAGTCAGGCGCGGGGCGGGGCAGTTAGCCCAGCCCCCTGCCTCCTGGGCAGGCTTATTTCCCCGCCGCCGGGTTTCTCCCAGACCACCGCCGCCGCCTGATGTCGGGAACTCATGCTCCAACGGAAGTCTCCGAGGTCACCCAGGTTTACGCGGGGCTTGGGCGGCGGAGACAGCGCCTTGGGCCCCCGGATAGGGAGTAAGCAAACAGAAGAACCTGGAAGCCAGAGACTTTGGCCGCCTGGAGGTTGCCACGCCCTGCATCTGGCGGTGACCCCGCGCCACTCTCCCCAGCTCCTACCTCCCTCATTGTTCGGATGTGGGTTCGTGTGTGCGTGCGTGTATGGGGTGTCTTTGAGCCAATTTTCTCCAGCATTTTACATCTTCACGAACCCAGAGGAAGGACTTGACCTTTAAGGATAGAAAATCTGAAGTCCAGGGAGATAAATCGGTTGGCCCCAGGTCAACTTGGCTGAGTGGCAGAGTTAAGATTTCGACTTGGGCCAGTTAGAATGATTGAGTCATTCATTCATTCATTCATTTAGAGGCAGTTTGTAGAGTGGTTAGGACGGTGATGGCTGAAGCCAGACTGCTTGAGTTCACAGCCTAATTCCTCTGTGCCTCTGTTAGCCTTGTAAAATGGGGCTAGTTTTCAGTATTAAATAGTACATCTGTGCACACCATTTAAAGCAGACGCAGGTGCACATGTAACAAGCACTAAATAGATGTTAGCTAATATTTCGGCAACTAATTGTTATTGAGGTCTCACTATAAACAAGACCTTGTTCTAGACCCGAGGGTGCAGCTATGAGCGATGGAGAGAAGGGCTCTGACCTTCCTGAGCTCATATCTACATGCAGATGAAGATGAGATGAAGACAATTTCAGGAAGTGAGAAGGCCTGCCAGGGGAATGGGCTTCTTGAGAAGGAAGAATGTTAGAGCCATTTGTGTAGGAATTATTGTAGGTTTGGTTCACTGCTGTATCCCCAGCATATAGTGCAGTGCCTGACACACAGTAGGCACTCAATAAATATTTTTTATAAATTCAAAGATTGAATTTAGGAGATAAGATTCATGAAGTCTGCAGGGGCCATCTTGCAAGGTCTTAGAAAAGACTGCATTTTATTTCTATTGCAAACAGAAGCTGGAGGGGTTTTCAGCAGGGCGGTTACTTAGTTTGCTTTGCATTTTCATTTCATATTTTATTATAAAAATATTAAAATTTCAAACATACAGTGAACACCTGTATACCCATCAGATTCCACCATTTTATTATCCTTTCTTTGTTACCTATCTATTCTTTTTTTGTTTGTTTGTTTTTTGTTTGAGATAGAGTCTCACTCTGTTGCCCAGAGTAGAGTGCAATGGCATGCAATCTCGGCTCATTGCAACCTCCGCCTCCCAGGTTCAAGCAATTCTCCTGCTTCAGCCTCTCAGGTAGCTGCGATTACAGGCGTGCACCACCATGCCTGGCTATTTTTTGTATTTTTAGTAGAGACGGGGTTTTTGCCATGTTGACCAGGTTGGTCTCAAACTCCTGACCTCAGGTGATCTTCTCAGCCTCCCGAAGTGCTGGGATTACAGGCATGAGCCACTGTGCCTGGCCCATTTTTCATTACATATCTATTCATTTTGCCTATCCATTGATTTTTTTTTAAAGCATTTCAAAGTCAGTTGCAGACACCAGTACACTTCACTCCCAAATACATCAGAATGCATTTCAGTAGCTAGAGTTCAGTATTTGTTTACAGATACTTTTTGTTCCTCAAGGTATCTTATATACAATGAAATGCATACCTCTTAAGTGTATAATTAGCCGGGCGCGGTGGCTCACGCTTGTAATCCCAGCACTTTGGGAGGCCGAGGCGGGCGGATCACGAGGTCAGGATATCGAGACCACGGTGAAACCCCGTCTCTACTAAAAATACAAAAAAATTAGCCGGGCGTGGTGGCAGGCGCCTGTAGTCCCAGCTACTCGGAGAGGCTGAGGCAGAAGAATGGTGTGAACCCGGGAGGCGGAGCTTGCAGTGAGCCGAGATTGCGCCACTGCACTCCAGCCTGGGCGACAGAGACTCCGTCTCAAAAAAAAAAAAAAAAAAAGTGTATAATTAGATGAGCTTTGACATGCATATGCTGGAGTTTTAAAATATTAGACTCTTAGAATTTTCACAGTCCTTTTTTTTTTTTTTTTTGAGACAGGGTCTCGCTCTGTTTCCCAGGCTGGAGTGCAGTGGCACGATCTTGGCTCACTGCAATCTCTGCCTCCTGGGTTCATGTGATTCTCCTGCCTCAGCCTCCTGAGTAGCTGGGATTACAAGCGCCCACCACCACTCCCAGCTAACTTTTGTATTTTTAGTAGAGTCTGGGTTTCACCATGTTGGCCAGGCTGGTCTCGAACTACTGACCTCAGGCGATTTACCCACCTCGGCCTCCCACAGTGCTGGGATTACAGGCATGAGCCACTGCACACAGCCTGCAATCGTGCAATTTGTATTCTAGTCCAGAGCCCTTTCTCTCAAAAGCATAGCCAGAGTGCTCCCTGGAGTCTGGGGAATCCTTGACTGTGGTCTTCTCTAGCATTGATTCTAGCCTCTGACACTCCAGGGGTGCCCTGAAGCCAAAGGAGGAGGGGTGGGGAGGCTCATATGCTCTTACTATGAAGTAAATGCCAGTTCTCAGTTCCTCCTTTGCCTTGTTCTGGAAGGTTTCTAGGACGTCCCAAATCCAACCTTGAGCCTATCTGCTCACTCTGTTCTACTCCTGGGAGAGCTAAGACATCTCAAACTTCATGGATATAAAAGAATTCCCAATTCCCCCACCTCCTGCAAAATGGGCTCTACCAGCTTCCCACCTCATCTGGGAATACTTTCTCTTGTCTCCTTCCTTACCTCTGTAAAAGGTATCACCATCTTTTCACTTGCTGATGACAACAAAATATAGGAGGAGAGGCCGGGCACGGTGTCTCACGCCTGTAATCCCAGCACTTTGGGAGGTCGAGGTGGGCAGATCACCTGAGGTCAGGAGTTTGAGACCAGCCTGGCTAACATGGTGAAACCCTGTCTCTATTGAAAACACAAAATTAGCCAGGCGTGGTGGCGCATGCCTGTAATCCCAGCTACTCGGGGAGGCTGAGGCAGGAGAATCGCTTGAACCCAGGAGGCGGAGGTTGCAGTGAGCTGAGATCGCGCCATTGCACTCCAGCTTGGGCAACAAGAGTGAAACTCCGTCTCAAAAAAAAAGAAAAAAAAAAAATAGGAGGAAGGGAAAAAATTAGTTTCATTAGACAACACGCCCTTCTGGGTTATCAGATTCTGGTCTTGTTCATTGTTTTTGCAGCCATCTTTCCCCCTGTTGCAATAGTCTTTTTGCATAATGTCTCTACTCGCCTGAGACCACATCTGTTTTTATTTGTCAGGGTTAACCTTGATTTCTCTCTTTGACTTTAAACCCAATTTGTCAGCAAATCCTGCTGGCTCTACCTCCAAATACATTCCAAATTTATCCATTTCCTCCTTTCCCTACCACCCTGATCCAACTGACACCAGCCGTGATCCAAGGTACTGTCATTGCTTGCCAGGATTTTGCAGTAGCCTCCCCACTGAGCTACCTGCTTCCTCTCTCCTTCTCCCCCTCCTCCACAATTCATTCACTGGATGCCAGCCAGAAAGGTCTTTTTAAATGCAAGGAGAAAACTAATCTACGGTGGGAGGGAAGAGGGATCAGTACAGACTCCAGGGAGCATTCTCGTTTTGTTTTTGAGACAAAGGTCTCCAGCCTAGAATAAAAATAGAAAGACTGTTGACCAGGCACAGTGGCCAAGGCGGGTGGATCACCTGAGGTCCGGAGTTTGAGACCAGCCTAGCCAGCATGGTGAAATCCTGTCTCTACAGAAAATATAAAAATAAACCGGCCAGGCGTGGTGGCTCACGCCTGTAATCCCAGCACTTTGGGAGACCGAGGTGGGTGGATCACGGGGTCAGGAGTTCAAGACCAGCCTGGCCAAGATGGTGAAACCCCGTCTCTACTAAAAATACAAAAATTAGCCAGGCGTGGTGGTGGGCACTTGTAATCCCAGATAGTCAGGAGGCTGTGGCAGAGAATTGCTTGTTTGAACCCACAAGGCGTAGGTTGCAGTGAGCCAAGATCTCCCCACTGCACCCCAGCCTGGGCGACAGAGCAAGACTCCGTCTCAAAAAAAAAAAAAAAAAAAAAAAAATTAACTGGATGTGGTGGTGCACGCCTGTAGTCCCAGCCACTTGGGTGGCTGAGGCGGGAGAATCACTTGAACCCAGGAGGTGGAGGTCGTAGTGAGCCAAGATTGTGCCACTGTACTCCAGCCTGGTCGATAAAGTGAGACTCAGTGTCAAAAAAAAAAAAAAGGTATATATATATATGTATATATATAGCAAGACTATAAAGATTCCATGCCTGATGTTTAAAGATGATGATTGCAACATCCTATAGATAAGAAAACTTAAAAGTTCTTGCTGGGCACAGTGGCTCACGTCTGGAATCCCAGCACTTTGGGAGGCCAAGGCAGGCGGATCATGAAGTCAGGAGTTCGAGAGCAGCCTGAATATGGTGAAACCCCATCTCTACTAAAAATACAAAAATTAGCCGGGCATGGTGGCATGCACCTGTAATCCCAGCTACTCAGGAGGCCGAGGCGGGAGAATCGCTTGGACCCGGGAGGCAGAGGTTGCAGTGAGCTGAGATCATACACTCCAGCCTGGGCAACAGGGCGAGACTCTATCTCAAAAAAGGCAGGATCGCTTGAGCCCAGGAGTTCAATATAGCGGGAAATATAGTGAGACCCCATCTCTCCAAAGAAAAAAATTATTCAGGCATGGTCGCACATGCCTGTAGTCCCAGCTACTCAGGAGGCTGAGGTGAGAGGATCATTTGAGCCCAGGAGGTTGAGGCTGCAGTGAGCTGTGATGGCACCACCACACCCCAACCTGGATAACACAGTGAGACCCTGTCTCTCAATAAAATAAAATAATAAAGATTCCAGAACAAGACTTTCCACTATCCTGGTAATAAAATTTGAGCCCCTCGCAGTGGCCTACAAGGCCCTTCAGCATCTGTCCACTGGTTGCTGAATTTGACATCATCTTGGCCCACTGTATTCTCTGCTTATAATACATCACTTCTTTTTGTTTCTCCAATGTCTAGCCAGCCTCAGGGCCTTTGCACTTGTCCTCTGCCTGAAGTGCTTGTCCTGGAAATTGAGGTTGGCTCATTCTGTTCCCTTCTCAAAGACCAGCCCCCTTCCAGAAGAGACCCTCTCAGACCACACGAGCTGAATTAGCTTAACTCCCTTCCCCATCCCAGCCCCTGCTTTAATTGATTAAATAGAGTATGGTATACATATTAAATGAGTTAACATTTTAAACACTTAATAGTGCCTAGCTTATACTAAACTTTTGTTTAGAGGCAGGGTCTCATCATGTTGTTCAGGCTGGTCTTAAACTCCTGGGCTTAAGCGATCCACTCACCTCCACCTCCCAAAGTGCTGGGATTATAGGTTTGAGTCACTGTACCCAGCCTATAATATGTTTTAAATTATTCGTTAAATATATAAAACATTTTCTTTTTTCCTTTTTTTTTTTTTTTTGAGATGGAATCTTGCTCCGTCACCCAGGCTGGAGTGCAGTGGCTCAATCTCAGCTCACTGCAGCCTCTGCCTCCTGGATTCAAGCGATTCTCCTGCCTCAGCCTCCTGAGTAGCTGGGACTACAGGTAGGTACACGCCACCACACCTGGCTAATTTTTCATATTTTTAATAGAGATGCATTTTGGCCACGTTGCCCCGGCTGGTCTCGAACTCCTGAGCTCAGGCAATCTGCCCACCTCAGCCTCCCAAAGTGCTAGGATTACAGGCGTGAGCCACTGTGCCTAGCCATAAAACATTTTCTTTTTTTTTTTTTTGAGACGTAGTCTCACTCTGTCG
Organism: Symphalangus syndactylus; assembly: GCF_028878055.3. Taxonomy (NCBI): domain Eukaryota; kingdom Metazoa; phylum Chordata; class Mammalia; order Primates; family Hylobatidae; genus Symphalangus; species Symphalangus syndactylus. The sequence continues at coordinate 21,134,860 of NC_072439.2, forward strand.
CCCAGGCTGGAGTGCAGTGGCGCAATCTCGGCTCACTGCAAGCTCCACCTCCCGGGTTCACGCCATTCTCCTGCCTCAGCCTCTCCGAGTAGCTGGGACTACAGGCGCCCGCCACCACGCCCGGTTAATTTTTTTTTTCGTATTTTTAGTAGAGACAGGGTTTCACCGTGGTCTCGATCTCCTGACCTCGTGATCCGCCCGCCTCAGCCTCCCAAAGTGCTGGGATTACAAGCGTGAGCCACTGCGCCCGGCAAAACATTTTCTTATAGCCTCTTATTACCACCTTCAAATATCTTTTTTTTTTTTTTTTTGAGATGGAGTTTCGCTCTTGTTGCCCAGGCTGGAGTGCAATAGCACGATCTCGGCTCACCGCAGCCTCTGCCTCCTGAGTTCAAGTGATTCTCCTGCCTCAGCCTTCCTAGTAGCTGCGATTACAGGCATGTGCCATCACGCCTGGCTAATTTTGTATTTTTTTTAGTAGAGACGGGGTTTCTCCATGTTGCTCAGGCTGGTCTCAAACTCCCGACCTCAGGTGATCCGCCCGCCTCTGCCTCCCAAAGTGCTGGGATTACAGGTGTGAGCCACCGTGCCTGGCCTCAAATATCAAATATAAATATAAATATAAATATAAATATAAATATAAATATAAATATAAATATATATATATATATATATATATATATATATTTTTTTTTTTGAGACAGAGTCTCGTTCTGTCACCCAGACTGTAGTGCAGTGGTGCGCTCTTGACTCACTGCAACCTCCGCCTCCTGGGTTCAAGCAATTCTCCTGCCTCAGCCTCCGGAGTAGCTGGGATTACAGGTGTGAGCCACCTCCCCCCACCACCCCCTGCCTCCGCTAATGTCCTTTGTATTTTTAGTAGAGATGGGGTTTCACCATGTTGAACAGGTTGATCTTGAAGTCCTGACCTCAAGTGACCTACCCACCTCAGCCTCCCAAAGTGCTGGGATTATAGGTGTGAGCCACCACGCCTGGCCCTGAAAAGCATCTTAAGTGATTCTTTAACAAAAGCCTTATGACTCTACACTCCAACCTGGGAGACAGAGTGAGACTCCATCTCAATAAAAAAAAATAGTAATAATAAATACATAAATAAAAATAAAAAAGATGCTTTTCAGACCCTGAATTCCAGCAACCAGTGTGAAGGCTACCCACTGGGGAATGGGATCAGCATGAGAATACAGCTTCTTCATCTCCCTGTCCCGTGACTTCACCCTACATTCTTCAACTCCTCATCTCTTTTGGCGATCCTACGATGAAACCTCTTCTCTCCTGCAACCCAGTGTCTCCTGCTGATTTGCTGTGTGCACTGGGCAATGAGCCTATTACAGTTATAACTGGTTTGCAGCAGAGAAGCAGGTTTAATCGTAGGATCACTGAATGAGGAGATGCGGGGAAACCTCACATCTATCTCCCCTAAGAGTTTGGGGCTAGGGTTTTCAAGGGTTTTGGAGTGGGCTGAAGGGTGGAGATCGTTGATTGGTTGAAGAGTGCAGAGTGAAGTCACAGGACAGAGGGTGGAAGAAGTTATAGTCTCATGCTAATTCCTTTCACTCACGTCCGTGTGAAGAGACCACCAAACAGGCTTTGCGTGAGCAACAAGGCTGTTTATTTCACCTGGGTGCAGGCGGGCTGAGTCCGAAAAGAGTCAGTGAAGGGAGACAGGGGTGGGGCCGTTTTATAGGATTTGGGTAGGTAGTGGAAAAGTGCAGTCAGAGGGGGTTGTTCTCTGGCTGGCAGGGGTGGGGGTCATGAGGTGCTCAGTCGGGGAGCTTTTGAGCCAGGATGAGCCAGGAGAAGGAATTTCACAAGGTAATGTCATCAGTTAAGGCAGGAACAGGCCATTTTCACTTCTTTTGTGATTCTTCAATTACTTCAGGCCATCTAGATGTATACCTGCAGGTCACAGGGGATATGCTGGCTTAGCTTGGGCTCAGAGGCCTGACAATCGCCATCCTTTGTAGGGGTCTTCAAACTGGTGGCTGGAATTGGGGTCCAAAAACATCTGACGTGATCCTTAACAAAAACATCATGATTCTAAGGTCAGTGATGCTGTCTATAAGAGCAATGGGGATACAAATGAATTTTTAAATAGTCTTAGGACCCTAAAGTCAGAAATCCTATGTATAGGAACAGTGGATGTGCAAATGGTCAGTATCTAGAGCTATGTGGCTTTTAGCAACAAGGAAGTGGACCAAAGTGCAGCATGGCATGATTAATGCTTAATTTTCTTTCTTTCTTTCTTTTTTTTTTTTTTTTTGAGTCTCACTCTGTCGGCCAGGCTGGAGTGCAATGGCATGATCTCGGCTCACTGCAACCTCTGCCTCCCGGGTTCAAGCAATTCTCCTGCCTAGGCCTCCCAAGTAGCTGGGATTACAGGCGCCCACCTGTATTTTTAGTAGAGATAAGGTTTCACCATGTTGGCCAGGCTGGTCTCGAACACCTGCCCTCAAGTGATCTGCCCACCTCGGCCTCGGAAAGTGCTGGGATTACAGGTGTAAACCACTGTACCCAGCCAATGCTTAATTATATTTCTATCTAGAACCTGGCTTGCAGTTCTTGTCAACCCTGTAGGGACAGACAGTTTCACATGTTGCTGCAAATGACAGGATTTTATTCTTTTTTTAATGGCCAAATAGTTTTCCATTGTGTATATGTACCACATATTCTGTATCCATTCATCTGTTGACAGATATTTAGGTTGATTCCATATCTTTGCTATTGTGAATAGTGCTGTAATAAACATTGCTGTGTAGGTATCCGTTTGATATACTGATTTCTTTTCCTTTGGATAAATTCCCAGTAGTGGGATTCCTGGATCATATGATAGTGTTTGTTTGTTTGTTTGTTTGTTTTTTGAGATGGAGTCTTGCTCTGTCACCCATGCTGGAGTGCAGTGGCACCATCTTGGCTCACTGCAAGCTTCGCCTCCTGGGTTCATGCCATTCTCCTCCCTCAGCCTTCTGAGTAGCTGGGACTACAGGCACCTGCCACCACGCCCAGCTAATTTTTTTTTTTTTTTTTTTTTTCTTTTTTTGAGACAGAGTTTCACTCTGTGGCCCAGGCTGGAGTGCAGTGGCGCCATCTCGGCTCACTGCAAGCTCCGCCTCCCGGGTTCACACTATTCTCCTGCCCCAGCCTCTCCGAGTAGCTGGGACTACAGGCGCCCGCCACCACGCCCAGCTAATTTTTTTGTATTTTTAGTAGAGACGGGGTTTCACCGTGGTCTCGATCTCCTGACCTCGTGATCCGCCCGCCTCGGCCTCCCAAAGTGCTGGGATTACAAGCGTGAGCCACTGCACCCGGCCTAATTTTTTAAAAAATATTTTTAGTAGAGATGGGGTTTCACGGTGTTAGCCAGGATGGTCTCGATCTCCTGACCTTGTGATCCACCCACCTCAGCCTCCCAATGTGCTGGGATTACAGGCGTGAGCCACTGCGCCCAGCCCATATGATAGTTTTTTGAGAAATTTCCATACTGTTTCTCATAGTGGCTGGACTAATTTACATTCTCACCAACAGCGTATAAGTTTCCTTTCCTCCACATCATTGCCAACATGTGTTATTTTTTGTCTTTTTATATTTTATATATTGATACACTTTCTTTTTTGAGACGGAGTCTCACTCTTGTTGCCCAGGCTGGAGTGCAGTGGTGTGATCTCTGTTCACTGCAACCTCTGACTCCTGGATTCAAGTGATTCTCCTGCCTCAGCTTCCCGAGTAGCTGGGACTACAGGCATGTGCCACCACACCCAGCTAATTTTTGTATTTTTAGTAGAGACAGGGTTTCACCATGTTGGCCAGGCTGATCTTGAACTTCTGACTTCACTCAAGTGATCCACCCACCTTGGCCTCCCAAAGTTCTGGTATTACAGGCATGAGCCACTGTGCCTGGCCCGGCCCAGCCTACTTTGGTTTTTTTTTAAAGACAGTTTTGCTCTGTTGCCTAAGCTGGAGTGCAGTAGTGTGATCTCTGCTCACTGAAGCCTCTGCCTCACAGATGTCAGCGATCCTCCTGCCTCGACCTCCTGAGTAGCTGGGACTACAGGTACGCGCTCCATGCCTGGCTAATTTTTTGTAGAGACAGGGTTTAGCTATGTTGCCCAGGGCTCAAGAGATCCACCTGCCACGGCCTCCCAAAGTGCTGGGATTACTGGCGGGAGCCACTGCGCCCAACCTTGATTTGCTTTTTTATTCTCCTTTCTCCCACTGAAATGTTCTCTCCATAAGGGCCGATTCTCTGTCTGTTTTGTGTGTTGCCGTATCCCCAGTGCCTAACACACTGTGGATGCTCAATAAACATCTTGTTGAATAAACAATTTCAATACAATTTGTAAATCTCTAAAATTCATCCAGAAAGCAATCAAGTTTCCAAAATTCTCAAGTCTAGAGAGCAAACATTCTTAGGTTCCTAAGATAGATTTCACAGTAACTGAGTCATTCCAGGTGGATTCTGGCCTTTCTGCAATGCCAAATACCCACTCTGGACCAGGAGATGCCCATATGTATAGTTCAGTTGCAAACAGCCTGACTTTTTCCACCACGCCCTGCCCTGACCCCAGCTACTTCCCATCAGAAACCCTCTGATCTGGGCTGGTCAGTGCTGGAGTGACCCTTTTTGTGTCTGGCCTCCTACTGTGGATTTTCTTTTTCTTTCTTTCTTTTTTTTTTTTGAGATGGAGTCTCACTCTGCCGCCCAGGCTGGAGTGCAATGGCGCGATCTCGGCTCACTGCAATCTCCGCCTCCCGGGTTCAAGTGATTCTCCTGCCTCAGCCTCCAGAGTAGCTGGGATTACAGGCACATGCCACCATGCCCGGCTAATTTTTTGTATTTTTAGTAGACACGGGGTTTCACCGTGTTAGCCAGGATGGTTTTGATCTGCTGACCTCGTGATCCGCCCACCTCGGCCTCCCTAAGTGCTGGGATTACAGGCATGAGCCACCGCGCCTGGCCACTACTGTGGATTTTCCTAACCATTCTGGAAGCTGCCAACCCCAGGGTTCTGGTAAACTGAGTATGGATGGGCTTGAGAAATTGCCGGGGAGTTTGGTTTGCTAAGGCTCCTCCAAGCATATGGCTCTGGAACCCCACCTGCTGTCCGAGGCTAAGCCACAGCCTGTCTGCTCTGTGGTCCGCTTTATCAGGCTCACTCTGCCTGCCCACTCTGATTTTCTCCTCTGAGCCTTGCTTATCTTAGTCTCTCTCCTTTCTCTTCTTCAGAGCTGCCCCACTCAGCACCGGAACTGGATAGAAGGGGAAGTCCAAGATAAGTCATGCTTCCAGGACTTAGACTTCCCCAGATTCTGTGAGCATCATCCCTGGCTGGGAATAGTGTCAGTGAGTTGAGTTGATTACATCATAGACCCCAAAGCAGCAATGTTCTCTGCTCTGGGTTTCTACAGCTGTCTCGTCATCCTATCCCTCCTCCCTTCCCTATCTATCCTGTCATCTACCCACTCGTGCACCACCCCCATCAGCCCTTCCTCCACTGCCTCCCCCATGCTCTCATTTACCTCCACCTATCCCTTATCCAGTCCTTCATTCCATCCCCTCATCCCACTGCTCATCCTGTCCCATTATCCTACATCCTCACCCCATCCTTTCTTTTCCCGACATGTTCTATGTACTGTGGACCTAAAAGAAAGAAGTCAAGTGGGGGTGCAGTGGCTCATGCCTGTAATCCCAGCACTTTGGGAGGCCGAGGCGGGCGGATCACCTGAGGTCAGGAGTTTTAGACCTGCCTGGCCAACCTGGAGAAAACCCGTCTCCACTAAACGTACAAAAATTAGCTGGGCATGGTGGCGCACACCTTATTGGCCAGGCTGGTCTCAAACTCCTGAGATTGACGTTATTTTTGTAAACCAATAAGAATTCCTGACAAGCATTTTTTTTTTTTTTTTTTTTGGCAGGGGGGGTTGTTGAGTTTTTTTGAGACAGGGTCTCACCCTATAGCCCAGACTTGAGTGCAGTGGCAGGTTCATGGCTCACTGCAGCCTCAACCTCCCAGGCCCAGGTGATCCTCCCACCTCAGCCTCCCGAGTAGGTGGAACCACAGGCAGGCGCCACCATGCCTGACTAATTTTTGTACTTTTTTTTGTAGAGATGAGGTTTTGCTATGTTGCCCAGTGTGGTCTTAAACTCTTGGGCTCAAGCGATCCACTTGTATCAGTCCCACTCCCTGTCCCCCCCTTTTATTGCCTTTAAAAATCCACTTGTTCGCTGGGCACAGTGGCTCATGCCTGTAATCCCAGCACTGTGGGAGGCCATGGTGGGCAGGTCACCTGAGGTCAGAAGTTCGAGACCAGCCTGGCGGACATGGTGAAACCACACCTCTACTAAAAATACAAAAACTTTAAGAAAAACTTAAAAAAAAATTAAAATAAAAAAATACAAAAACTAGCCAGGGATAGTGGTGCACGTCTGCAATCCCAGCTACTTGGGAGGCTGAGGCAGGAGGATTGAGGCAGGAGGATTGACCTGGGAGGCAGAGGTGCATCAGCTGAGATCACACCATTGCACTCCAGCCTGGGCAAGAGAGTGAGACTCCGTCTCAAAAAAGAAAAAAAATCCACTTGTAGGCTGAGGCGAGAGGATCATTTAATCCCAGGAGTTCAAGGCTGTGGTGAGCTATGATCTTGTTGCTACACTCCAGGCTGGGTGACAGAGCGAGACCCTGTCTCAGACCAAAAAATAAAATAAAATAAAATAAAATAAAATAAAATAAAATAAAATAAAATAAAATAAAATAAATCCAACTTGCAAGTACTGCTAAATCAGAGTGAATATTCAGGGCAATTTGAATCTATACTTCTGAGTTGCAACCCTCAAGCTTGGCCCAAATAAATAAACTCTCTACTTATATTAATTTTGCCTTGACTTCTTTTTTTTTTTTTAACGGAGTCTCCCTCTGTCGCCCAGAGTGCAGTGGCATGATCTCAGCTCACTGCAACCTCTGCCTCCTAGGTTCAAGCAATTCTCCTGCCTCAGCTTCCTGAGTAGCTGCGATTACAGACGCCTGCCACCATGCCCAACTAATTTTTTGTGTTCTTAATAGAATTGGGGTTTCACCATGTTGGCCAGGCTAGTCTTGAACTGCTGGCCTCAAGTGATCCACACACCTTGGCCTCCCAAAGTGCTGGGATTACAGGCGTGAGCCACTGCACGTGGCCTAAAAGTTCTTTTCTAAGTACTACTCTTTGTAGCTGGGTGAGGGTGGGAGAAGAAAAAAATAAGGCACTGCTCCCACAAATTCATATCAGGAAGGCAACCATAAGTTGAGAAAAATAAAATTTCAGGTCTCCTGGGGAACAGCTTTTGCTTCCTTTCCTTCATCTCCCTCTGTGTCCAACTATCACCTGGTTCCACCCACCGCCAGTCCCCTTATTAAAAAAAAAAAAAAAAAGGTATTTCAAAAGTATATGGTTTTTTTTTTGTTTTTTTTTTTGAGACGGAGTCTCGCTCTGTCGCCCAAGCTGGAGTGCAGTGGTGCAATCTCGGCTCACTGCAAGCTCTGCCTCCCGGGTTCACGCCATTCTCCTGCCTCAGCCTCCTGAGTAGCTGGGACTACAGGCACCCGCCACCACGCCTGGCTAAATTTTTTGTATTTTTAGTAGAGACGTGGTTTCGCCGTGTTAGCCAGGATGGTCTTGATCTCCTGACCTCGTGATCTGCCCGCCTTGGCCTCCCAAAGTGCTGGGATTACAGGCGTGAGCCACCGTGCCTGACCAAGTATATGTTTTTGAGACAGGATTTTGAACTGTTGCCCAGGCTGGAGTCCAGTGTTATGGTGGGCTCACTACAATCTCCACCTTCCCGGGTCCTGTGACCCACCCATCTCAGCCTTGTAGGTAGCTGGGACTACAGGTGCACGCCACCATGCTTGGCCAACTTTTAAATGTTTTGTAGAGATGAGGTCTCACTATATTGCCCAGGGTTGTCTTGAACTTCTGGGCTCAAGCCATCTTCCCGCCTTGGCCCCCGCAAAATGTTGGGATTACAGGCGTGAGCCACTGTGCCCAGCCTCCAAAATATATTTTAAAAATAATAATAATTGGCCGGGCGTGGTGGCTCACGCCTGTAATCCCAGCACTTTGAGAGGCCGAGGCGGGCGGATCACGAGGTCAGGAGATCGAGACCACAGTGAAACCCCGTCTCTACTAAAAATACAAAAAAATTAGCCGGGCGTGGTGGCGGGCGCTTGTAGTCCCAGCTACTCGGAGAGGCTGAGGCAGGAGAATGGCGTGAACCCGGGAGGCGGAGCTTGCAGTGAGCCAAGATCGCGCCACTGCACTCCAGCCTGGGCAACAAAGCGAGACTCCGTCTCAAAAAAAAAAAAAAAAAAAAATAATAATAATTACTGTTTTTTGAGACAGAGTCTCGCTCTGTCACCCAGGCTGGAGTGCAGTGGAGTGGTCTCAGTTCACTGCAACCTCTGCCTCCCAGGTTCAAGCAATTTTATATTTTTAGTATTTTTAGTAGGGACAGGGTTTCACCATGTTGGCCAGGTTGGTCTCAAACTCCTGACCTCAGGTGTTCCGCCCACCTCGGCCTCCCAAAGTGCTGGGATTACAGGCATGAGCCACTGCACCCGGCCAAAAATAATTATTCCTTTTTCTTTTTTTTTGAGATGGAGTCTTGTCCTGTCGCCCAGGCTGGAGTGTGGTGGCATGATCTCAGCTGACTGCAACCTCTGCCTCCGGGGTTCAAGTGATTCTCCAGCCTCAGCCTTCCCAGTAGCTGGGACTACAGGCACACACCACCATGCCCAGCTAATTTTTGTATTTTTAGTAGAGACAGGGTTTCACCATGTTGGCCAGGCTGGTCTCGAACTCCATTACCTCAAGTGATCTGCCTGCTTCGGCCTCCCAAAGTGCTAGGATTACAGGTGTCAGCCACCATGCCTGGCCTGGGAAAACATTCTTTTGCAGGCTTAAAAACTTTATGCACTCTGAGAGTGGTGGCTAACACCTGTAATCTCAGCACATTGGGAGGCCCAGGTGGGTGGATCAGTTGGGGTCAGAAGTTCGAGACCAGCCTGTCCAATATGGTGAAACCCCATCTCTACTAAAAATACAAAAAATTAGCTGGGTGTGGTGGCAGGTGGCTGTAATTCCACCTACTTGGGAGGCTGAGGCAAGAGAATCGCTTGAACCTGGGAGGTGGAGGTTGCAGTGAGCCGAGTTCGCACCATTGCACTCCAGCCTGGGCGAGAGAGCAAGACTCTGTCTCAAAAAAAAAAAAAAAACAAAAAACAACTTTATGCCCAGGACAGCACACAGCCCACATCCCTTCTTTTGCGACTGGCTTTTGGTCTTCAGCTTTTAAGATTCATTCATATCCATACAGCTGGCTCTGGATCGCTAATGTTAACGCCTGGGAGGTGTTTCAGAGAAGGCTTTGGCACAACCTCTCCATCCATTTAATTTCCCATCTGATCAGACCTCTAGGTTGTTTCTAATCTTTTCTCTTAGAATCAGTTCTGCATCTATCTCTGGGTTGAGAATTTCCTCATTTCAAACGCCTGAGTCATGGGGTTCTGTTTTCTTCTGCCTCCAGCATTTGGCTTTGATCTGCCGGCTTCTGCCCTCCACACAGTCTATTCTGGCTCTTTCCCCTCCCATCTAGGCCCCACCCATTCTCCTCTCAGAGCCCCAGGCCTCCAGGTTCGGCTCCCCTCCACCATCCCCTCTGCAGCCAGAGGATCTTGAAACAGCGGTCATCTGAGATTATTTGTATGAGCTGATTTCCTCTCCTAGCCCAAAGTGGGGCGAGTGCAGGGACAGGGCTTGTCTGCCTTCCCTAGGCCTGTGTGCCCGTGCCTCACACTGCCATGAGATGAGGAAGACACAATCATTAAACGGGATGAAAATGTACCTGTTTCAACAACTGGCTTCTTGCTCACAGGTTGAGAGCGATCTTGGCTGTTGAAAATATGTGGATCGGCAGGTTAGTGGAGACAGGGGGAGTAGAAGAGGGGTGGTGGGTAAGTGGTGGGATAGGCCGGAACTGGAGCTTAACAGTTTGGCAGGAACATGTTTTGGGGATGGGATGGAGAGGAGCGTGGAGGCCCAAGCTTGAGGTCTGGGGGTTGGAAACACAGGGGAACCGGAGTTACTGGAATTCAACTCATTGCCCCGCTAACACCACTGCCTCTTTCTTTTCCTTCCTTTTTTTTTTGAGACAGAGTCTTGCTCTGTCGCCCAGGCTGGAGTGCAGTGGTACGATCTTAGCTCACTGCAACCTCCACCTCCCGGGTTCAAGCAATTCTCCTGCCTCAGCCTCCTGAGTAGCTGGGATTACAGGCGCACACCACCACACCCAGCTAAGTTTTGTATTTTTAGTAGAGACTGGGTTTCATCATGTTGGTCAAGCTTGTCTCGAACTCCTGATCTCAGGTTATCCGTTTGCCTCGGACTCCCAAAGTGCTGGGATTACAGGCGTGAGCCGCCGCTCCTGGCCTCAAAACAGACCAATTTAACCAGCGTTCCACCGATGTCCATGCCGAACCATGGGAATGGCGGCCTGTTCTTTCTCCTGGAGTCCATCCTCCTCTGTAGCCGGATTTCTTAGCCGGAGAGTCGTGCTGAGGGAGCACCCCATTGCGTCCTTTATGTGACTTTGGCCAAGTTGTCCAACCTCAGTTTTCCTCATCTGTAAATGAAGTTTATAACTGTACCTAGCCTCCATTAATACTCTGAGGGAGATACTAACAAATCATCTCCATCTTCAGATGAGGAGACTGAGGCTCAAGGACCCTATGTCACCTGCCCAGAGTCACACAGCTCCTAAGTGTCTATGGCTCTGGGATGCTCCTTCTCCCTTCTCCCACTGCTCTCTTTGTCTGGGGGCATTGTTTTCTCCACTCCTACCCCTCAACACTCCCAGAACAGAGTGGTCCCTCTGGGCTGTGATGTTGAAGAAATGAATGAGTGCACTCTACTCTGATGCCTACCTTTCCATATCTCGGTGAGACCCAAACCACCCCCACACTCTCACCTGCCTCCACCCTGTACCACCCTGACTTTCTGCACCCGACACACACACACCAGGGAGTGCCCCCAGCCTACAAGTCACCCCATTGGGCTTTTGGAGAATGGGGCAGGGGGAGAGAAGGAGGATGGTCCAGAGACATACTGAAAACCCTGGAGGTGAGGGGTGTGCAGAGAACCAGAGAGAGATGGACAGTAATCCTTTTCCTCCTCCTCCTCCTCCTCCTCCTCTTCTCCTCCCTGGGTTCCACTTTTACGCTGGCTCGGCATATGTGACCTTGGGCCTATGACTGAACTTCTCATCAGCAGGTCGGGGATGACATGTGAGTGAGTGCAGCCCTCAGATGTTTATGGGGATCATATGATGAATACCTGCGCAGCGTTTAGGCAAATACTTGCACGTAGCCAATGTGTGCCAGCTGGAGTTCACTGCCCTCCTGCTCTCCATGCTTTTTCTGTGCTAGGTGTGGCACTGAAATCTTACAACAGCTCGAAGTCGGCACCTTTATGATCTCCACTTTATTATGCTTTTCATAGGAATTCAGTTACATAAGTAATAGATGATTATGGGTCGATTACAAATTTCAGCCGAGTACAGTGGCTGAGGCCTTTGGGAGGCCAAGGTGGGAAGGTCGCTGGAGCTCAGGAGTTGGAGACCAGCCTGGGCAACATAGCAAGGCCCCCCTCTCTACAAAAAATTTAAAAATTAGCTGGGCGTGGTGGCAGACGCCTGAAGTTCTACCTACTTGGGAGGCTGAGGCAGGAGGATCACTCAAGTTCGAGGCTGCAGTGAGCTATGATCGCGTTACGGCCCTCCAGCCTGGGCAACAGAGCAAGACCTTGTCTCCAAAAAACGAAAGAGAAAAATAAATTTTCAAAGACTACAGAAAAATAATTCCCTTTCTCCCTTCAACCCACTACTCCTTGGTTGCTGTTTATTTCAGTCCCACCCCTAGCTGTCCATCACTGGCCACTCCTGCCATTACTATTGTTCTAAAGCTGCCAGAGTCAGCCTGGCCTGTTTCTATTCTTTTCTATCTTTCTAGAAGGTAAGACCCACTCTGGGTGGGTCAGGAGGTTAGTGCGTTACTTTTTTTTTTTTTTTTTTTTTGAGATGGAGTCTCGCTCTGTCACCCAGGCTGGAGTGCAGTGGTGCGATTTTGGCTCAATGCAACCTCTGCTTCCTGGGTTCAAGTGATTCTTTAGCCTCAGCCTCCGGAATAGCTGGGATTACAGGCACATGCCACTACGCCCAGCTAATTTTTGTATTTATAGTAGAGACGGCGTTTCACCATTTTGGCCAGGCTGGTCTCGAACTCCTGACCTCAAATGATCTGCCTGCTTTGGCCTCCCAAAGTGCTGGGATTACAGGCATGAGCCACTGCACCCGGTCTCTATGCGTTACTTTGGAGAAGTCACGTTCTTCTTTATATACCCATGTCTCCAAATCTGAAGTCCATTCCGTCTCCATTTAGTTCCAGTTTTTATTTCAACATGCTGCAGCTTCCAGAATAAGGAGTAGCTGGAGAAGATCCAGAGTGTGGCATGCAGAAAGCCCCTCCACCAGCGCCAGGCACTGAGGCCCCAAGGAACTCCTGACCTCCGCTCCTTTATGCAGAGTTGATGCCAGGCCTGGCTCCAGGCCTGACTGGATGATGCTGGGGATGCAATAGAGACAAAGACAGCCCTACCCTCATGGGGCCCACAGTCCAGTTGAGGAGGCAGGTTGGTCACCAGACCTTGACTGCCCAGAGTGGTCAGGGCTGGGATGGGGGAGGCCAAGGGGCCTGTGGGAGCCAAGAGTAAGTGCCTGCCCTGGCCGGAGAGTTGTGAGTATCAGGGAGGGCTTCCTGGAGGAGGGGATACATGGATCTGAAGAATGACTAGAGAAAGATCATGGGGAAGAGTGTTCCTGCGGGGGAATAGCATGTTGGGTGGCTGAGAGGGTAGCAGGAGGGATTGGAGGAGACTAGAGTCTTTTTTTTTTTTTTTTTTTTTTTTTGAGACAGAGTCTTGCTCTGTCACCCAGGCTGGAGTGCAGTGGCGCGATCTCGGCTCACTGCAAGCTCCGCCTCCCGGGTTCACGCCATTCTCCTGCCTCAGCCTCTCCGAGTAGCTGGGACTACAGGCGCCCACCACCACGCCTGGCTAATTTTTTGTGTTTTTAGTAGAGACGGGGTTTCACCATGGTCTCGATCTCCTGACCTCGTGATCCACCCACCTCGGCCTCCCAAAGTGCTGGGATTACAAGCGTGAGCCACCCGGCCGAGACCAGAGTTTTTGATGATGATTTCAGCACAGAGTGCTGGGGCTGTGGGGGAGGTGGGGGAACTGATTTCTCACCTCAGGGAGGGGCAGGACTTTGGAGGAGAGAGGAGAGCAAACATTCCAGGTGGGGAAACACCTGTTGCAAGCCATAAGAGGGAGTGTACGGCGCTGGAGGCCCAGCAAGGCCAGTGTGGTTTAGCACAGATCCTCACTGTGGACACAGAGTTGGGAGTCCTTGGCAGACAGAAGGCAGATTCTGCAGCTCTGTGAATGACCAGGCTCACCTGGGAGAGAGGGTGAGAAGAGGACCTGGTTTCTAGCATGTGGAGGTGGGGTGAGGGAGAAGGGAGAGTAAGGGAGACTGAGGGTGGGGACCCAGGAGGTGGAACACCGCCAGGAAGCTGGAGGAGGGTCTGTCAGCCAACTCCCCACCAGAATTTGTATTGTATAACACGGTGTCTGGTTAACATTTAAAAACGATGTCTGATTAACATTTATTTTTATATTCAAATGTATCTTTTTGGAATTTTGTGCCAGTCTTGAAGATCACTGGAGATACTTCTACCTTCACCTACAATTTTCTTTCTTTTTTTTTTTTTTGAGACAAGGTCTCACTCTCTTGCCCAGGCTGGAGTGCAATGGCACGATCTCAGCTCCCTGCAACCTCAACCTCCCAAGCTCCAGTGATCCTCTCACTTTAGCCTCCCAAGTAGCTGGGACTACAGGCGCATGCCACCACACTGGGCTAATTTTTGTATTTTTTGTAGAGACGGGGTTTCACTATGTTGACCAGGCTGGTCTGGAACTCCTGGACTCAAGTGATCCGCCCGCCTTGGCCTCCCAAAGTGCTGGGATCAAAGGCGTGGGCCGCTGTGCCCAGCCCTATTTTACTCTTTTCCTGGTGTCTTTTTTTTTTTTCTGAGTCGGAGTTTTGCTCTTGTTGCCCAGGCTGGAGTGCAATGGCACGATCTTGGCTCACTGCAACCTCTGGCTCCCAGGTTCAAGCGATTCTCCTGCTTCAGCCTCTGAGTAGCTAGGATTACACGCCCAGTTAATTTTGTGTTTTTAGTAGAGACGGGGTTTCTCCATGTTGGTCAGGCTGGTCTCGAACTCCCGATCTCAGGGATCCGCCCTCCTTAACCTCTCAAAGTTTTGGGATTACAGGCGTGAGCCACTGTACCTGGCCCTTCCTAGTGTCTTTTGATGAACTACATTTGAATGTAGTCCAATTTATCAATCTTTCCAGTATTGTTTGTGCTTTTTTGTGTCATTTTTAAGAACACGTTTTCTCTCTTGGGGACATAAAGATACATTTCTAGATTATCTGTTAAAGCTTTTATTGTTTAGCTTTTCACATTGAGATATATGATCCATCTGGAATTAATATTTGATGTGATGTCAGGTAGGTGTCGAGTTTCCTTTTTCTCCATAAAGGTATTTGATTATCTCAATCTCATTATGGAAAAGACCGCCCTTTCCCGATGGTTCTGTAATAGCATCTTTGGCATCAACCAGAAGTGGGTTCTTATTTTGGGCTGACTAATCTCTTCCTTTGGTCTCTGTTCATGTTTGGGTAATTCTACACTGTCCTAATTACCATAGTTCCCTAGTAAGTTTGTTATCAGGTAGAGTAAGTCCTCTTATTTAGTATTTTTTTTTTTTTTTTTGAGATGGAGTCTTACTCTGCTGCCCAGGCTGAAGTGCAGTGGCGTGATCTCGGCTCACTGCAACCTTCGCCTCCTGGATTCAAGTGATTCTCCTGCCTCAGCCTCCCAAGTAGCTGGGATTGCAGGAGCCTGCCACCATGCCCAGCTAATTTTTGTATCTTTAGTAGAGATGGGGTTTCACCATGTTGGCCAGGCTGGTCTGGAATTCCTGACTTCAGGTGATCCACCCGCCTCGGCCTCCCAAAGTGCTGGGATTACAGGTGTGAGCCACTGTGCCCGGCCTTTGTTTATTTGTTTTTTGTTTTGTTTTGTTTTTAGAGACAGGGTCTCATTCTGTCTCCCAGGCTGGAGTGCAGTGACATGATCACAGCTCACTGCAGCCTCCAACTCCTGGGCTCAAGGGATCCTCCTGCCTCAGCCTCCCAAAGTGTTGGGATTACAGATGTTAGCCACCATGCCTGGTTACCATCTTGTTCTTATTTAGGAATGTCTTCGCTCTGCTTGATGTTTTGCCTTTCCATGTGTATTACAGAATGAGCTTATCATTTCTTTCTTTTTTTTTTTTTGAGATGGAGTCTTGCTCTGTCACCCAGGCTGGAGGGCAGTGGCGTGATCTCGGCCCACTGCAAGCTCCGCCTCCCAGGTTCACGCCATTCTCCTGCCTCAGCCTCCCGAGTAGCTGGGACTACAGGCGCCTGCCACCACGCCCGGCCAATTTTTTGTATTTTTAGTAGAGACAGGGTTTCAGGGTTTCATCATGTTAGCCAGGATGGTCTCGATCTCCTGACCTCGTGATTCGCCCGCCTTGGCCTCCCAAAGTGCTGGGATTACAGGCTTGAGCCACCGTGCCCGGCCACTTTTTTTTTTTTTTTTTTTGAGACGAAGTCTCGCTCTGTCGCCCAGGCTGGAGTGCAGTGGCGCCATCTCGGCTCACTGCAACCTCTGCCTCCTAGGTTCAAGCGATTCTCCTTCCTCACCCTCCCGAGTAGCTGGGATTACAGGCGTGTGCCACCAGGCCCGGCTAATTTTTGTATATTTAGTAGAGATGGGGTGTTGCCATTTTGGCCAGGCTGGTCTCAAACTCTTGACCTCAGGTGATCCGCCAGCCTTGGCCTCCCAAAGTGCTGCGATTACAGGCATGAGCCACCGCGCCTGGCCAGAGTGAGCTTATCAAATTCCACAAAATATGGGATCTTGATTTGGTTTATATTGAATCCATAGATCAATTTGGGGGAAACTGACATTTAAAATATTAAGTTGATCAATTCAAGAGCCTGGAATATTTTTTCATTTATTTAAGTCTTCTTTTTTTTTTTTTGAGATAGAATCTTGCTCTGTCACCCAGGCTGGAGTGCAGTGGTGCAATCTCGGCTCGCTGCAACCTCTACCTACTGGGTTCGAGCAATTCTCCTGTCTCAGCCTCCTGAGTAGCTGGGATTACAGGCTTTCGCCACCATGCCCAGCTAATTTTTGTATTTTTAGTAGAGATGGTGTTTCACCATGTTGACCAGGCTGGTATTTAAGTCTTCTTTAACTTGTCTCAATATTTCCTTGTTTCTCTCTGTGGTATTTTTGCATGTCTTTTGTTAGATTTATTTTGAAGGGTTTAATGTTTGATAGTTTTAAGTGCTACTTTAAAATTTCAGGTGCTAATTGTTGCTTTCATCTAAAAATACAGGCCAGGTGTGGTAGCTCATGCCTGTAATCCCACCACTTTTGGAGTCCGAGGCAGGCGGATCAATTGAGGTCACGAGTTCAAGATCAGCCCGGCCAACATGGTAAAACCCCGTCTCTCCTAAAAAAAAATACAAAAATTAGCCGGGTGTGGTTGCGCACGTCTATAATTCCAGCTACTCGGGAGGCTGAGGCACGAGACTCACTTGAACTGTGGAGGTGGAGGGTGTAGTGAGCCAAGATATCCCCACTGCACTCCAGCCTGGGGGACAGAGCGATACTCAAAGACTCCGTCTCAAAAAATAATAATAATAAAAATTAAAAATTAATTTAAAAAATAAAAATACAAATGTATCCATTTTATATTCAGCAATCTTTCTATGCTCACTCAGTTTTTGAATTTCTATGTACAAAATAGCTCATCTGCAAATAGAGGCAGGTTTGTTTCTGCCTTGCCATTATGGCTTATGCCATCTATTTATTTCTTCCTTTATTTAATTATTTGCCTTAGTGACCTGGTTAAGTCCTCCAGTACCATGTTCAATAAAAGTAGTGAGAGTAGACATCTTGTCTTGTTGTCATTCTGAAATGGAACATTTTCAGTGTTTCACTATTAGGTATAAGGTTTGCTGTAGGAAACTTGATTAGATTAAGGCATTTTATTCTTAGTTTGCTAGAATTTTTTTTTTTTTTTTTTTTTTTTGAGACAGAGTCTCACTCTGTCACCCAGGCTGGAGTGTAGTGGTGCGATCTGGGCCCAATGCAACCTCGACCACCAAGGTTCAAGCGATTCTCCTGCCTCAGCCTCCTGAGTAGCTGGGATTACAGGTGCACGTCACTGTGCCCCGCTAATTTTTGTATTTTTAGTAGAGATGGGGTTTCACCATATTGGCCAGGCTGGTCTCAAACTCCCGACCTCAAGTGACCTGCCTGCCTCAGCCTCCCAAAGTGTGTGAGCACTGCGCCCAGCCATTTTTTCTTTTTAATCATGAATAGGTGTTGAATTTTGTTAGATACTTTTTTAGATCCATTGAGATCATCATACAGCTTTTCTCCTTTAATCTGTAAATAACACTGAGGAATTTTCCGATGTTAAATTATTCTTCCTGGAATAACGACAACTGAACTATGATTTATTAACATTTTTATATTTTGTAAGATTCTCTTTGCTAATATTTATTTATATTTTAAACTCCTATCTGTACCAGATGCTAGTATTTTATTTCTTTATTTATTGAGACGGAGTCTTGCTCTGTCACCCAGGCTGGAGTGCAGTGGCATGATTTTGGCTCAGTGCAACCTCTGCTTCCTGGGTTCAAGCGATTCTCGTGCCCTAGCCTCCCAGGTAGCTTGCATTACAGGCACCCGCCAGCACGCCTGGATAATTCTTGTACTTTTAGTAGAGATGGGGTTTCACCATGTTGGTTAAGCTGGTTTTGAACTCCTGACCCCAAGTGATCCACCTACCTTGGCCTCCTCAAGTGCTGGGATTACAGGCGTGAGCCACCATGCCCGGCTGCTAATATTTTATGTATGATTTTTACATCCAAGTTTGGTAGTGAGACTGGCCTGTAATTTTCATTTCTTATATTGTCTTAGGCAGGTTTTGGCAATCAAGTTTCTGCCTGCCTTATAAAACTGTGCTTTTTCTGTACCATAAAAGAGTTTATGTGAGATTGGCATTATTTCTTCCTTAGATATTTGGTAAATTTCACTAGTGAGTTATCATAAACATTGGAGGGAAGATATTTAATTATAGACTTGATTTCTTTAATCATTTTAGCATTATTCATGTTTATTGTTTCTCCTTGTGTCCATTTTGGCAAGTTGTATTTATTTTTCTTTCTTTTTTCTTTTTTTTGAGGTGGAGTCTCGCTCTGTTGCCCAGGCTGCAGTGCAGTGGTGCAATCTCGGCTCACTGCAACCTCAACCTCCTGGGTTCAAGCGATTCTCCTGTCTCAGCCTTCCAAGTAGCTGGGATTACAGGCGCCTGCCAACATGCCCGGCTAATTTTTTGTATTTTTAGTAGAGATGGGGTTTTGCCGTGTTGGCCAGTTTGGTCTGGAACTCCTGACCTTAGGTGATCCGCCCACCTCGGCCTTCTAAAGTGCAGGGATTACAGGAGTGAGCCACCGCACCTGGCCTATTTTTCTAAGGAATATGCTCACTAATCTTCAAACTTTTGACACAAAATTGTTGCTGGTTTTTTTTTCTTCCTGTCAAGCTGTTCTTTATTTTAGGCAGAGGGCAGGGGAGAGGGTTCAGTCTTTCTTGGCAGCAGCTTTCGTCATGGTGGCCTGCACCTTGCTCAGGTCCTTCCGCTTCCTCTTGGTGCGAATGTGCGTCCCCATCCTTTTCTTGATGAACTTGAGGGACCGTTTGTCCTTGGGGACCTTCAGCAACTCCATGGCACGCCGCTTGTACGGGGTGAAGCTACACACCTCCCGGATCATGTCCCGCACAAACCTGGTGTGTTTGGTCAGACGTCCGGGGCGGCAGCTGTGCCTGGGCTTGCTCACGTCCTTGGTCACCTTGGGGCCCACGGCCACAAGGTCGCGCAGAGCCATGGCTGCTGTTCTCCAGTGGCAGCCGTGGCGGAAGCGCTGGTATTCTTTATTTTTATTGAAAAATTTTCGGCCGGGCTTGGTGGCTCACGCCTGTAATCCCAGCACTTTGGGAGGCCGAGGCGGGCGGATCACGAGGTCAGGAGATTGAGTCCATCCTGGCTAACACGGTGAAACCCCGTTTCTACTAAAAATGCAAAAAAAAATTAGCCGGGCGTGGTGGTGGCCGGCGCCTGTAGTCTCAGCTACTCGGGAGGCTGAGGCAGGAGAATGGCGTGAACCCCAGAGGTGGAGCTTGCAGTGAGCCGAGATTGCGCCACTGCACTCCAGCCTGGGCGACAGAGCGAGACTCCGTCTCAAAAAAATAAAACAAAAATCTTCATTCTCTACCCCCCTGGCGATGCAAGCTTGGAGAAAATGTGTTCACATAATTAAATAGATGGGAATCCAAAGAATATCAGTATAGCAATGTCCCTTAATTCTTTTAACTCCTTCTAAGCTATATGCCAAAGATCAATGGTCACCTATCTTCAAAATATAGTTGAATGACTCCTCAGCTGACGATTGCTCTAGGTCCTCTTCTAGTTTTGTTGACTGCAAAGTATTGAAAGCAAAACATTGAAAAGCAAAGACTTGCAGGCGGATTTATTACCCAGTCAATTGAATTCCTCTTAACACCACTATTAATGTTCTAGATGTCTCTATTTGGTCACCAGGGTTTTCAGCACTGAGAGCATGTACTGAGAATGGAAGAGAGGTAGGATTTTTCTTTTTTTAAGTGGGAACAAACAAACGAACAAACAAAAAAGTAAGTAAAAAGTGGGGCCAGGCATGGTGGCTCACTCCAGTATCCTCAGCATTTTGGAAGGCCAAGGCAGGAGAATCACTTGGACCCAGGAGTTCAAGACCAGCCTGGGCAACATAGTGAGACACTGTCTTTACAAAAAAAAAAAAAAAAAATTAGCCAGGCGTGGTGGCACGTACCTGTGGTTCCAGCTACTCAAGAAGAGGCTGAGGTGGGAGGATTGCTTGAGCTTGGGAAGTTGAGGCTTCAGTGAGCCAAGATTGAGCCACTGCACTCCAGCCTGGACAACAGAGCAAGACCCTTTTTGGGGAAAAAAAAAAAAAAAAGGAAAATAAAGAGAAAGTCTGGGCACAGTGGCTCACGCCTGTAATCCCAGCACTTTGGGAGACTGAGGTGGGCAGATCACTGGAGGTCAGGAGTTTGAGACCAGCCTAGGCAACATGGTGAAAACTCATCTCTACTAAAAATACAAATATTAGCCAGGAGTGGTTGTGCGCGCCTGTAATCCCAGCTACTTGGGACGCTAAGGCTGGAAAATCACTTGAACCTGGGAGGCGGAGGTTACAGTGAGCTGAGATGGGGCCACTGTACTCCATCCTGGGCGATAGAGCAAGACTCTGTCTCAAAAAAAAAAAAAAAAAAAGAAAGAAAAGAAAAAGGAAAAAGGAAAGAAAAAGAAAAAGTGGGTGATGGGTGGAAAGTGAAACAGCATATGAGTAAATCATTCCTACACAACTGGGGCATTTTCAGGCAGGTCTCCTCAGGGAATTGTTCAATTGAAAGGTGAGGATTTGGGCATTAATTTCCTTTATTTATTTATTTTTTTTGAGATGGAGTCTCACTCTGTCGCCCAGGCTTGGCATGCAGTGGCGCCATCTTGGCTCACTGCAACCTCTGTCACCCGAGTTCAAATGATTCTCCTGCCATCGAGCCCAGCTAATTTTTGTATTTTTTAGTAGAGACAGGGTTTCACCAATTCGGGCAGGCTGGTCTTGAACTCCTGACCTCGTGATCCACCTGCCTCGACCTCCCAAAGTGCTGGGATTATAGATGTGAGCCACCGCGCCTGGCAATTTTCTTTTTTTTTTTTTGAGACGGAGTCTTGCTCTGTTGCCCAGGCTGGAGTGCAGTGGCGTGATCTCGGCTCACTGCAAGCTCCACCTCCCGGGTTCACGCCATTCTCCTGCCTCAGCCTCCCGAGTAGCTGGGACTACAGGCGCCCGCCACCACGCCCGGCTAATTTTTTGTATTTTTAGTAGAGACGGGTTTCACCATGTTAGCCAGGATGGTCTCGATCTCCTGACCTCGTGATCCACCCGCCTCGGCCTCCCAAAGTGCTGGGATTACAGGCTTGAGCCACTGCGCCTGGCCTGGCAATTTTCTTTAATTTATCTCTGTATCCATCTATCCCATGGAAAATGTTCACGGACCCTTCCAGGTGTACATACCTAGGCTAAGGACCAGTCACCACCCTGAAGAGTAGTTGATGTTTTCTGTGTTACACTCTCTTGCCTATTCCGACCTGCAATAATAAAGGAGTTATTTTACAGTAGTTACTACCACAACCTAGAGTGTCCAGGACTGTGCATTCTGCTGGACACTTGGTCCTACGTAGCTACGTATTGTCAGCACAGACTTAATTATATATAATCATTACAAACTCAACAGTAATGGCATGGACTGTATGCCATGCCAGGAGCTGTGCCAAGTATTTGAGAGGCATTGCCTTATTTAATTCCCATTTTACAGGTGAGGAAACTGAGGCTTGGGAGTGTTCCGTCACTTTCCCACGGCCAGCCAGTCAGTAACTCCCAGGCTTTGGGCTCAAACCCAGGTCTCTCTGAATCCAGAGCCGGTGTCACACTGCCTGGAGATTCTAGACACTCAGAACTGCGATTTTAATCTTGGGACCCCATTAGAGACCCTCTGACCCATGCCCTTTGTTTTACAAAAGAAGTTTTAGGGCCAGAGTCAGGAAGTGACTTGCGCAAAGTCATCGGCCCAACAGGTGCAAGGTGCGAGGGGAAACAGGAGGCATGGGTGGGAACCTCTCCCTATTGACATTCTGATATCTAGGACTTTGGCACAATTTATTTTGAAGATAAAGAAATACCTAAGGCAACCAAGGTATGTGCCAAGTTGAATGAGTCCCTTAATCTCTTGAGAAATTTCTCTAGGAGACAGGGGTATGGCTGAGATGACCTTGGGGAAACCTAACAGTTTGCATTCTCTTCCAGCGCATGAATGAGCAGAGGCCGGACAATGTCACAGGATCAGTAGACATTCCAAGAAAGTAAAAGTTACCAGTTTGTGTCCTGACCAAGGTACAGACTGACTGCTGATCAAGGCCTTGGAACGAATCTTAACCCTGGACCAAGAATGAACCCTAACTGCAGCCACAGAGGGGGCAGGGAGAGCCTGGGCAAAGACTAAGAGAAAGACAATATACAGTTTGTTGTGGGAGTCTGAGCTGTTTAGGCCAGAGGGATCTCTAACTCTTGTTGCCACATAAAAGCTACTCCAGGGCTGGGCGCGGTGGCTCATGCCTGTAACCCCAGCACTTGGGGAGGCTGAGGTGGGTGGACCACTTTACTCCAGGAGTTTGAGACCAGCCTGATCAACAAGGTGAAACCCCATCTCTACTAAAAATACAAAATTAGCCGGGTGTGGTGGCACCTGCCTGTAATCCCAGCTACTTGGGAGGCTGAGGCAGGAGAATTGCTTGAACCCGGGAGGTGGAAGTTGCAGTGAGCCGAGATGGCGCCACTGCACTCCAGCCTGGGCAACAAGAGTGAAACTCCATCTTAAAAATAAATAAATAAATAAGTAAATAAATAAATAAATAAATAGGCCAGGCACAGTGGCTCATGCCTGTGATCACAGTGCTTTGGAAGGCCGAGATGAAAAGGCAGGAGAATCGCTTGAACCCAGGAGGCAGAGGTTGTAGTGAGCCGAGATCGCACCACTGCACTCCAGCCTGGGCAACAAAAGCAAGACTCTGTCTCAAAAAAACAAACAACCAAAGACAGGGGTCTGGCTGCGGTGGCTCACACCTGTAATCCCAGCACTTTGGGATCAGCTCACTGCAACCTCCACCTCCCGGGTTCAGGGGATCCTTTGTCTCAGCCTTCCGAGTAGCCGGGACTACAGGCCTGCACCACCACACTGGGCTGATTTTTGTATTTTTAGTAGAGACAGGGTTTCACTATGTTGGCCAGGCTGGTCTCAAACTCGTGGCTTCAAATGATCTGCCCACCTTGGCCTCCCAAAGTGCTGGGATTACAGGCGTGAACCGCTGCACCCGGCTGATGGTGTTATTATTTTTCTATTGCTGCCATTAACAAATTTCTACAAACTTAGTGGCGTAAATCAACACAGATTTATTCTCTTACCGTTCTGGAGGTCAGAAGTCTGAAACAAACCTTAATGGGCTAAAGTCAAGTGTCAGCAGGGCTGGATCCTTCTGGAGGTTTCAGTGGAGAATCTGTCACTTTTTTCTCCCAGCCTCTGGAGGCTGCCTCCATGCCATGGCTTCGTGGCTGCATCACTCCAGTCTCTGCTTCAGTGGTCACATCTTCTCTGACTCTGATCTTTCTTTTTTTTTTTTTTTGAGATGGAGTCTTGCTCTGTCACCCAGGCTGGAAGGCAATGGCACAATCTTGGCTCACTGCAGCCTCCACCTCCCAGGTTCAAGTGATCCTCGTGCCTCAGCCATTCGAGTAGCTGGGACTACAGGCACACGCCCCCACACAGGCTAATTTCTGTATTTTTAGTAGAAACAGGGTTTTACCATGTTGGGCAGGCTGGTCTCAAACTCCTGACCTCAGGTAATCTACCCACCTTGGCCTTCCAAAGTGCTGGGATTACAGGCATGAGTCACCACGCCCAGCCTGACTGTGACCTTTCTGCTCTCCTGTTAGAAGGATGCTTGTGATTACCTTGGGTCCACTGGCTAATCCAGAATGACCCTTCCATCTCAAGATCCTTAATCACTTCCGCAAAACCTCATTTACCATGTCAGGGAATGTATTCACAGGTTCTGAGCATTAGGGTGGGGTGGCGTTATTCAGCCTACTATGCCTGGATCTAGGAGATTTAGGGACCTCAGTCTTATATAGAATTCCTCGAAGAAGCAGACCCTGGGAAACCTTTGGGGAGAACTCCCTTTAGTGCTCATTTTCTTCCCCTCCCACAGTTGCTCTGTTTAGCTTCCCTCCCTCCCTCTCTCTCTCTCTCTCTTTCTCTCTCTCTCTCTTTCTCTCTCTCCCTCTTTCTTTTTTTCCTCTTTCTTTCTTCTTTCTTTCTTTCTTTCTTTCTTTCTTTCTTTCTTTCTTTCTTTCTTTCTTTCTTTCTCTCTTTCTTTCTTTCTTCTTTCCTTTCTTTTTTTTTTGGAGTCTCACTCTGTCGCCCAGGCTGGAGTACAGTAGCGTGATCTCAGCTCACTGCAACCTCTGCCTCCTGGGTTCAAGCGATCCTCCTGCTCAGCCCCCCTAGTAGCTGGGATTACAGGCATGCACCACCATGCCCGGCTAATTTTTGTATTTTTAGTAGAGACGGGGTTTCGCCATGTTATCTAGGCTGGTCTCAAACTCTTGACCTCAGGTGATCCACCCACCTCGGCCTCCCAAAGTGCTGGGATTACAGGTGTGAGCTACCACGCCTGGACATTTATCACTATGTCTAGTTAAATCAATGTTGAATGTTTGCATCACGATGACTCTGCAATAGATAAGAGTCCACAGTTAGGCCGGGTAGTGAACTATTCAGTGATGGCATTTCCTTTCTCATACAGGCTTGTTTATCCTGAAGTCAATCACTGTCTTGTCTTTCATTTACTTACTTTTCCAAGCACTTGTTAGTATTTTATTCCTAGATTCTGACATAGCCATGATCCAACATGTCAGGGAATCAGCATCTTTTTTTGTTTTTTTTTAAAGGGAGTCTCACTCTGTCGCCCAGGCTGGAGTGCAGCGGCGTGATCTTGGCTCACTGCAACCTCCACCTTCCAGGTTCAAGCGATTCCCCTGGCTCAGCCTCCTGAATAGCTGGAATTACAGGCACCCACCACCATGCCTGACTAATTTTTGTATTTTTAGTAGAGACAGGGTTTCACCATGTTGGCCAGGGTTGTCTCAAACTCCTGACCTCAAGTGATCCACCTGTCTTGGCCTCCCAAAATGCTGGGATTACAGGTGTGAGCCAACATCTTGATACTCAAAAGATCCTCACAGGCCACCTTTGAAGGATGCTAAGGAACCAAGTCATTATTGTGAAAACTAATAAGGAAAGAATCAGGCATGTCTCTTGCTTTTTTTTTTTTTCTTTTTTTTTGTTTTTGTTTTGAGACAGGGTCTCATTCTGTCCACCCAGGCTGGAGTGCAGTGGCGCAATCATGGCTCACTGCAGCCTCAACCTCCCAGGCTCAAGCGATTCTCATGCCTCAGCCTCTGTAGTATCTGGGACTACAGGTGCCCACCATCATACCTGGCTAATTTTTAAAATTTTTTGTAGAGACAGAGTCTTGCCATGTTGGTCGGGCTGGTCTTGAACTCCTGGGCTCAAGCAATCTGTCTACCTCAGCCTCCCAAAGTTCTGAGATTACAGGCATGAGCCACCATGCCCGGTTGTCTCTTGCCTTCTCTGTAAAAACTGTACATTAGGACCCCATTTTTCCCAAGCCAAAGATCTCAGTACTTAAAGATTTTTTTTTTTTTTTGACAGAGTCTTGCTCTTTTGCACAGGCTGGAGTGCAGTGGCGCGATCTTGGTTCACTGCAAGCTCCGCCTTCTGGGTTCACGCCATTCTCGTGCCTCAGCCTCCTGAGTAGCTGGGAGTACAGGTGTCCACCACTATGCCCAGCTAATTTTTTTTTGTATTTTTAGTAGAGATGGGGTTTCACCATGTTGGCCAGGATGGTCTCGATCTCCTGACCTCGTAATCCGCCCACCTTGGCCTCCCAAAGTGCTGGGATTACAGGCGTGAGCCACCGCACCGGCCAGTACTTAAAGATATTAACATAATTATGTATCTGCTTTTTCCTGTCTGTATCATCTATATCCATTTCTATATTCATATCACATGTCTATACTATATCATCTATATTTGAATCATCTATATACATACCATTTACGTCTATATAATTTATCTTTATATCTATATTATCTATCTAAATCATCATTTTTTTTTCAGATGGAGTCTTGCTCTGTCGCCCAGGCTGGAATGCAGTCATTTGATCTCAGCTCACTGCAGCCTCCACCTCCTGGGTTCAAGCGATTCTCCTGCCTCAGCCTGCCGAGTAGCTGGGACTACAGGCATGCGCCACCACACTGGGCTAATTTTTGTATTTTTTTTTTTTTTGAGACGGTGTCTCTCTCTGTCGCCCAGGCTGGAGTGCAGTGGCACGATCTCGGCTCATTACAAGCTCCACCTCCCAGGTTAAAGCGATTCGCCTGCCTCAGCCTCCCGAGTAGCTGGGACTACAGGCACCCGCCACCACGCCCAGCTATTTTTTTTTTATATTTTTAGTAGAGATGGAGTTTCACTGTGTTAGCCAGGATGGTCTGGATCTCCTGACCTTGTGATCCGCCTGCCTCAGCCTCCCAAAGTGCTGGGATTATAGGCATGAGCCACTGCGCCCAGCCGATAATTTTTGTATTTTTTGTGGAGACGGGGTTTCTCCATGTTGGCCAGGCTGCTCTCAAACTCCTGACCTCAGGTGATCTGCCCGCCTCAGCCTCTCAAAGTGCTGGGATTACAGGCGTGAGCCACCATGCCCAGCCCTAAATCATCTTTATATTGTATAAGTATACATCATTTATCTGTACATCTATGCTAATATATTCATATTCTATATTTATATCTAATATTTCAGAATAACCTACCCCTGTTATACTGCCGAGGGACTCAAGCGCAACCACTCTTTTTCATTCTCCAAAGACTTCAGGTTCCAGATTCCAGCCATCCCAGACTTTTAACTGCCCTTTACCTACAAACACACACAGAAGTACCCATGCAGATATAACTCACACAGGGGCAACCCCTCACACCCCACCAGGCTAAATGTGCCTTTGGTCTCCTCCAGTGAGAACAGGTAACATCCCAGGGCTCTCCAGCCCTCTCCAGCCCAGCACCCTGCCCCTTATCCACTCTCCCATTCTTGTGCCCCCTCCAAGGGTCAGACCCTCCAGGCCTCCAGGAGGCGCTGTGAGCTGTAGCTGAGGTGGGAAGGTTTAGGAATGGTGGGGGCAGAGAGACAGAAATGGCTTGAGTGGGAGAAGGAAGACATAGAGGGTGAGAGAATAATAATATGATCCCATTTAATTCTCAGAAGTCCCAAGGGAAATATGATTCCCACTTTACAGATAAGGAAACTGAGGCTCAGGAAAATGACACAATTGCTTAAGTTCACACAGCTTGGAAGCAAATGAACTAGGACTGAACTTACATGTTGTGACAACAAAGCCCTTTCTCTCTCTCTCTTTTTTTTTTTGAGACGAAGTTTCGCTTTTGTTGCCCAGGCTGGAGTGCAATGGCCCAATCTCAGCTCACCGTAACCTCCGCCTCCCGGGTTCAAAGAGTCTCCTGCCTCAGCTTCCTTAGTAGCTGGGATTACAGTCGTGTGCCACCACACCTGGCTAATTTTGTGTTTTTAGTAGAGATGGGGTTTTTACATGTTGGTCAGGCTGGTCTCGAACTCCCGACCTCAGGCAATCTGCCTGCCTTTGGCCTCCCAAAGTGCTGGGATTACAGGCGTGAGCCACTGCGCCCAGTTAGCCCTTTCTCTCAAGCACTGACAATACATTGCTCTGGGTTAATGTGTATGGAGTTGGGTGGTGCTTTCAGTTGATCAAAATTATCTGTGTGAAAATAATGATAATATCGATAACAACAATAGCTAATATTTATTAAGGGTGTCCTATGAGGACTTGTGTTCAGCCCTTTACCTACACGTCTTGCTAAATCTTCATATACCACTGAGAAGTAGGTAACATTTTCTTTTTCTAAAATTTTTAAATTTTTTCCTTGTATCCACACATTATTTTCATTTCATTTAATTAATTAATTTATTTCATGTCTTTTTTTGATACAGAGTCTGACTCTGTCACCCAAGTTGGTTTGCAGTGGCGTGATCTTGGCTCACTGCAACCTCTGCCTCCTGGGTTCAAGTGATTCTCTTGCTTCGCCCTCCTGAGTAGCTGGGATTAGCACCACCATGCCAGCTAATTTTTGTATTTTTAGTAGAGACGGGGTTTCACCTTGTTGACCAGGCTGGTCTTGAACTCACCCCTTCTCCTCCCCAACCCTCCCCTCCCCTCTCCTCCCTCTTTTTCTTTCCTTTCTTTTCTTTCTTTACTTTCTTTTCTTTCTTTCTCTCTCTCTCTCCTTCCTTCCTTTCCTTTCTTTTCTTTCTTTCTTTCTCCTCACCCTGCCCTCTCCTCCCCTCCCGGCCCTTTCCTTCCCCACCCACTCCTCTTCTCTTCCCTTTCACAGGGTCTCACTCCATCACCACAATCACAGGCTCACTGCAGCCTCTAACTCCTGGGCTCAAGCGATCCTCCTACCTTAGCCTCCTGAGTAGCTGGAATTACAGGTGCACCACCATACTTGGCTATTAAAAAACTTTTTTCACTATGTTGCCCAGGCCGAACTCCCAGCCTCAAGTGATCCTCCTGTCTTGGGTTCCCAAAGTGCTGGGATTATAGGCATGAG
Organism: Symphalangus syndactylus; assembly: GCF_028878055.3. NCBI lineage: Eukaryota > Metazoa > Chordata > Mammalia > Primates > Hylobatidae > Symphalangus > Symphalangus syndactylus. Next base: position 21,163,557 of record NC_072439.2, read on the forward strand.
CCACCTCGCCTGGCCAATCTTTTCCTTTGTTTGGTGAGATGCCCCATGGTTCTGGTGTGCATTCTCCCTCATTGCAATGGGTCAATGAACCTGGCTTTGTTAGACTACAAGTTAGTTACTGGTCACCTTAGATTGATGGGTGAAGGGGTGGAGAGTGTGTCACCTCAAATTTGCAACCCTGGCATAAGCATTATTTTGAGCTGAAGACAATCGAGAAAAAGCAGACACATGAAAGAACTCTGCCCTTCCCTTCTCTATCAAGAAGTGCAGCATGATTTCTTAATAGCCAATACAATCTCTAGACTCTTATCAGCCCACAGATGGCAGGAGGAGAATCTATATAACAAACCTTACTAGCCAGCCCTTACCTTCCACTAGTTGCCCGATATATTTCCCTTCCCACAATTTGCTGTGCCCGGAAGCTCAAAAGTTCTTTTCCTGTGTCTTGTCATTCTCTACAAATTTATTGTTCTTTTTTGTTGTTGTTGTTGTTGATCTGGAGTCCAACTCTGTCACCCAGGCTGGAGTGCAGTGTCATGATCTTGGCTCACTGCAAACTCCGCCTCCTGGGTTCAAGCGATTCTCCTGCCTCAGCCTCCCAAACAAATTTATTGTTCTTTATTAAGATGCTATGGCCAGTCACGGTGGGTCACGCCTGTAATCCCAGCACTTTGGGAGGCCAAGACGGGCAGATCACCTGAGGTCGGGAGTTCCAGACCAGCCTGGCCAACATGGAGAAACCCTGTCTTTACTAAAAAATACAAAATTAGCCAGGCTTGGTGGCACATGCCTGTAATCCCAGCTACTCGGGAGGCTGAGGCAGGAGAATCACTTGAACCTGGGAGGCGGAGGTTGCGGTGAGCCAAGATTGTGCCATTGCACTCCAGCCTGGGCAAAAAGAGTGAAACTCCATCTCAAAAAGAAAAAAAAAAAAAGATGCTATGTAAGCTCCAAGTTCATTGGCAGAAGTAGGGCCATGTACAGTAAAGCCTTAACCCTGCTGGCATGGGTCCTTAAGTCTTGAACATTCCAAACAAAAAAACTGGCCCTTGACCAGCTCCTTAACCTCTAAGCCTTTGGTATATCCTGCCTGATAACAGTATCTGTACACATCTGGGCCTTGGGCGGGACAGAGGGATAGTTTATGCTAACACCATGACTCATGGTAAGTGTCTGTTTTTGCATCCGTGGGGCTTTGGGCAACACTGTATTAGTTTGACCTCTGCGGGCTGGGGACTGAGAAGTTAAGTCACTTGGGTGCTCTATGCCTATGTAACTGACTCCCAGTGAACACCTTGGACACCAAAGCTTGGGTGAGCTTTCCTGGTTGGAAGTGCTCCATGAAGGAGAATAAAGCTGGGGAATAAAGCCCTGTCCACACAAGTCCACTGGGGAATAAAGCCCTGTCCACACAAGTCCACTGAAAGAGGACAGGTGGCAGCTCATGGGATCTCCCTTGGACTCTGCCCTGTGAGCCTTTTTTTTTTGCTGATTTTTTTTTTCTGTTGCCCAGGCTGGAGTGCAGTGGCATGACCTTGGCTCACTGCAACCTTTGCCTCCCAGGTTCAAGTGATCCTCCTGCCTCAGCTTCTTGAGTAGCTGGGATAACAGGCACCTGCCACCACGCCTGGAGAATTTTTGTATTTTTAGTAGAGATGGGGTTTTATCATGTTGGTCAGGCTGGTCTCAAACTCCTAGCCTCAAGCGATCTGCCCACCTCGGCCTCCCAAAGTGCTGGGATTACAGGCGTGAGCTAACACGCCGGGCCCAAAGATTCTTTATGAACCTTAATGTGGCCCTTAATGAGAACTTGATTTCCTCTGAACCTGTTTATCTCTCATGCATCTTGGTAAGTGTTATTACCATACCCTGATTGCTAGAATTAGAGATCTAGGAGTCATTCTTTTTATTTTATTAGAGTCTAACTTTTTTTTTTTTTTTTTTTTTTTTTTTTTTTTTTTTAGATAAGAGTCTCGCTTTTGTCATCCAGGCTGGAGTGCAGTGGCGCAATCTCAGCTCACTGCAACATCTGCTTCCTGGGTTCAAGCAATTCTTGTGTCTCAGCCTCCCAAGGAGCTGGGACTACAGGCACGTGCCACCATGCCTGGCTGACTTTTGTATTTTTAGTAGAGATGAGGTTTTGCCATGTTGGCCAGGCTGGTCTCGAACTCCTGGGCTCAGGCGATCCTCCTGCCTTGGCTTCCCAAAGTGCTGGGATTAGAGGTGTGAGCCACCATGCCCAGCCTGTTTCTAACTTTATTATGAAAGTGACATTCAGATATCTACAAAAGTAGGGAGAAGAATGCAGTAAACTCCTATCACCTAGTTTCACGAATTATCAGCATTCTCCTCCACTTATTTTATGTATTCCTGTTTTCTGAAGCATTTTAAACAATCCCAGATATTTGCCCCATAAATATCTCAGTATGCATTGCTTAATGATAAAAAGTTTAGCAGTACCATCATGCCATTATTTCAGCTAGCAAAAATAGTAATCCTTTAATTTCATCTAACACTCAGTCCATATTCATACTTCTCCAATGATCTCAGAAAAGTCATTTTTGGTTACTTTGTTCAAAACAGAATACAGAAAAGCCCTGAGATTGTGTTTGGTTGTTATATTCCCAAAGTCACTAAAAAAAACTTTATCAAGGTATAATTGACATAAAACGAATGGCTCATATTTATTTATTTATTTATTTATCTTGATTCTCTCACCTCAGCCTCCCAAGTAGCTGGGACTGCAGGCCTGTACACTATGCCTGGCTAGTTTTTTTGTTTGGTTGTTTTTTTTTTTTTTTTTTTTGAGCTGGAGTCTCACTCTGTCCCCCAGGCTGGATTTGTTTGGTTTTTTTTAGCAGACAGGGTTTTGCCATGTTGCCCAGGCTGGTCTCAAACTCCTAGACCCAAGCAGTCCTCCCCACTTGGCCTCCCAAAGTGCTGGGATTACAGGTGTGAGCCACCATGCCCTTCCACTGCTCGTATTTAAATGAGCATTTCTGTAATCTCCCCAATATTTCCTTGTATTTTTTTGTAATCTCTCCCACCCACTTACACTCCCATCCCTATTTTCCAAGCAACCACTGGTCTGTTCTCTGTTGCTATAGATTAGTTTGCATTTTCTTGAGTCTTATATAAATGGAATCATATAGTATGTTCCTTTTTGGGGGGAGGCGTCCAACACAATTATTCTGAGATTTATTGATGTTGCTGTGTGTATCAATAATACGTTCCTTTTGATTGCCAAGTAGTATTCCATTGTATGGATGTACCACAGTTTGTTTTTCCATTTACCTATTGATGAACATTTGGGGTGTTTTCAATTTTTGGCTATTACAAATGCAGCTTCTATGAACACTTGTATACAAGTTTTCTTTTGTATATTTATTTATTTATTTATTTTTGAGATGGAGTCTTGCTCTGTTGCCCAGGCTGGAGTGCAGTGGTGTGATCTTGGCTCACTGCAAGCTCCACCTCCCGGGTTCACGCCATTCTCCTCCCTCAGCCTCCTGAGTAGCTGGGACTACAGGTGCCCACCACCATGCCTGGCTAATTTTTTTTTTTTGTATTTTTAGTAGAGACAGGGTTTCACCGTGTTAGCCGGGATGGTCTCGATCTCCTGACCTCGTGATCCACCCACCTCGGCCTCCCAAAGTGCTGGGATTACAGGCATCAGCCATTCATTGCACCCGGACTACAAGTTTTTGTTGTCGTTGTTGTTTGAGACAGGGTCTTGCTCTGTCACTCCAGCAGGAGTGCAGTGGTGAAATGACAGCTCACTGCAGACTTGATCTCCCAGACTCAACTGATCCTCCTACCTCAGCTTCTTGAGTAGCTGGAACTACAGGCAGGTGCCATCATACCTGGCTAATTTTTAAATTTTCTGTAGGGATTAGGGTTTTGCCATGTTGCCCAGGCTGGTCTCTTGACCTCAAGCGATCCACTGGCCTCATCCTCCCAAAGTGTTGGGATTTTAGGCATGAACCACCTTGCCCTGCCACAAGTTTTTATATGAACATATATTTTCATTTCTCTTGACTAAATAGGAGGGAAGGGGCTGGATCATAAAGGTATGTTTAACTTTTTGAGCAACTGCCATACTGCTTTCCAAAAATGGTTGTACCATTGTACATTCCCACCAGCAGTGCATGAGAGTTCCAGTTCCTCCTTTTCCTGGCCAACACTTGATATGACCAGTCATTTGGATAGTTATGTAGTGGTATCTCATTGTGGCTTAAATTTGAATTTCCCTAATTACTTATGATATTGAGCATTTTTACATGTGCTTTTTGCTATCTGTGTGTCTTGTTTGGTGTCTGTCAATTCTTTAATTTCCTATCTTTTGTCCTGGAATGTGACATTCCAATTGGAATCAGGGAACCCATTTCAATGCCTGAGATGAGCCATCTGAATTTTTTACCTCTATACCAGCCGTTACAGGGCTTTTCAAAGATGCTAGTGCTTCTGATGCCAGTATATTTCTCAATGTCATTGTGAAAGGCACGTTTCCTTAGGAGATATTGTTAGGGCATGTGTGATCTTCTAAACTTAACAGATACTCTCCAACATTTATTATATCAGTCTTTGTTTATTTGTTTGTTTTGAGATGGAGTCTTGCTCTGCTGCCCAGGCTGGAGTGCAGTGGTGCGATCTCGGCTCACTGCAACCTCTGCCTCCCAAAGTGATTCTCCTGCCTCAGCCTCCCGAGTAGCTGGGATTACAGGCTCGTGTCACCATGCCTGGCTAATTTTGTATTTTTAGTAGAGACGGGGCTTCTCCATATTGGCCAGGCTGGTCTCGAACTCCTGACCTCAGGTGATCCACCCACCTCAGCCTCCCGAAGTGCTGGGATTACAGGCGTGAGCCACCATGCCCGACCTCAGTCTTTGGATTTCTTCCTCTACATTATACCAACAAATCTATAGTATAAAAGCTTCATTTAGTTTAGTCCAACAGAGCAAATAATTAGAAGAACTTCTAGAAAGTTGATCTAGCAGTGTAACTAGGATCTCTGTTAGTGTTTCCATGCCAATACACATAGCCTTACAAAGCACTGTGTGAGAAATTATCTGGTTTAGCATGTGCAGAATCCTTTCCCACTTATAATCAACTTTCTTAAAAGGGTATAATTTACATTCCATGAAATGCACAGGTTTACAGTTTAGTCAATTATGACAAAGGCATACACCTATGTAACCCAAATTTCTTTCAAGACACAGAACGTGTTCATCACTGTAGGAGCATTCATCATGCCTCTTCCCAATTAATAACCACTTGAAGAGCAAACACTGTTGTGATTTCTATAACCACAGATTAGCTTTACCTTTTCTAGAGTTTCCTGTGACTAGAATTCTATATACTACACCATTTTTTGAATCTCACTTAGCAAAATGTTTGAGATTCACTCATGTTATTGGTGTGTTAGTAGTTCATTTCTTTTTTTTTTTTTTTTTTTTTTGAGACGGAGTCTCGCTCTGTCGCCCAGGCTGGAGTGCAGTGGCGCGATCTCGGCTCACTGCAAGCTCCGCCTCCTGGGTTCACACCATTCTCCTGCCTCAGCCTCCCGAGTAGCTGGGACTACAGGCGCGTGCCACCATGCCCGGCTAATTTTTTGTATTTTTTAGTAGAGACAGGGTTTCACCATGTTAGCCAGGATAGTCTCAATCTCCTGACCTTGTGATCCACCCCCGTCGGCCTCCCAAAGTGCTGGGATTACAGGCCTGAGCCATCGTGCCCGGTGGGTTGGGCTTTTTTTTTTTAATTGAGCCATAGGAGTTCTTTAGATATTTCAGGCACGGGTTATTTTGTGAGATATATGTGTTGTGAATATTTTCTTCTGCTCTGTGCCTGGTCTATATACCTTCTTTTCCTTTCTTTCCCTTTTTTTTTTTTTTTTTTTTCTGATGGAATCTCTCTCTGTTGCCCATGCTGGAGTGCAGTGGCACAATGTTGGCTCACTGCCCGGGTTCAAACAATTCTCCTGCCTCAGCCTCTTGAGTAGCTGGGATTACAGGCGTGTGCCACCATGCCCGGCTAATTTTTATATTTTTAGTGGAGATAGGGTTTGGCCAGATGGGTCTCAAACTCCTGACCTCGGGTGATCTGCCTGCCTTGGCCTCCCAAAGTGCTGGAATCACAGGTGTGAGTCACCACGTCCGGCTGGTCTGTATATTTTCTTAATGCTGGTTTCGGATGAGCAAAAGCATTACTATTATTTATTTATTTATTTATTTAAATATAGAGACTGGTTCTCACTATGTTGCCCAGGCGGGTTTAGAACTCCTGGGTTCAAGCAATCCTCCCACCTTGGCCTCCTAAACTGTTGGGATTAGAGGCGTGAGCCACCGTGCCTGGCTGAAAGTATTATTTTTGACTAAGTCCAGTTTGTCAATTTTTTCCTTTATGATTAGTGATTTTTGAGTCTCATGTTAAAATAAAAATCTACTTCAAGGTTTTGAAAACATGTTTTTAGAAGTTCTTTAGCTTTAGTCTGTACTTTCAGATCTCTGACCTATTTCAAGTTAATTTTTGTGTATGGTGTGAAGTAAAAGGCAGGGTTCGTTTTGCTTCCATGTGGGTATTTAGTCATTCTACCATTTGTTGAAAATACTGGCCAGGTGCGGTGGCTCACGCCTGTAATCCCAGCACTTTGGGAGGCCAAGGTGGGTGAATCACAAGGTCAGGAGTTCAAGATCAGCCCGGCCAACATGGTGAAACCCTGTCTCTACTAAACATAAAAAATTAGCTGGGCATGGTGATGCGTGCCTGTAATCCCAGCTACTCGGGAGGCTGAGGCAGGAGAATTGCTTGAACTGGGACCCGGGAGGCAGACGTTGCAGTAAGCCAAGATTGTGCCACTGCACTCCAGCCTGGGCTACAGAGCAAGACTCCTTCTCAAAAAAAAAAAAAAAAGAAAAAGAAAATACTGTCTTTTCTCCACTGAATTATCTTAGCATCTTTGTCAGTAATCAATTGAAGGCAGGTGAGGGAGGCCGAGGCAGGAGGATCGCTCGAGTCCAGGAGTTTGAGACCAGCCTGTTAAACACAGTGAGACCCCCATCTCTAAGAAAAAAAATTCTATTGATCACATATTTATGGACTTCCTAGTTTATTCCATTCATCTCTATTTCTATCGGAATCCCATTACACCTTGCCTTTATTACTGTAGTGTGTGTGTGTGGTTGTTTTTTTTTTTGAGACAGAGTCTTGCCCTGTCACCCAGGCTGGAGTGGAGCAGTGCTATCATGACTCACTGCAGCCTTGACCTCCTGGGCTCAAGCGGTCCTCCCACCTCAGCCTCCTGAATAGTTAGGACCACAGGCACATGCCGTCATGCCTGGCTAGTTTTTTAAGTTTTTGTAGAGATGGGTTCTCACTATATTGCCCAGGCTGGTCTTGAACTTCTGAGCTCAAGTGAACTTCTGGGCTCTTGCATTGGCCTCCCAAAGTGATGGGATTACAGGCATGAGCCACAGTGCCCAGCCTATTACTGTAGTTTTATTATACATTTTGATGTTAATATAAATCCTTCCATTTGGCTTTTCTTTTTGTTTTTTTTTTTTTTTTTCTAGACAAAGTTTCGCTCTGTCCAGGCTGGAGTGCAGTAGCGTGATCTTGGCTCACTGCAAGCTCCACCTCCCGGGTTCACGCCATTCTCCAGCCTCAGCCTCCCAAGTAGCTGGGACTACAGGCGCCCGCCACCACGCCTGGCTAATTTTTTGTATTTTTAGTAGAGATGGGGTTTCACTGTGTTAACCAGGATGATCTCCATCTTCTGACCTCGTGATCCACCCGCCTCGGCCTCCCAAAGTGCTGGGATTACAGGCATGAGCCACCGCGCCTGGCCTCTTTTTTTTTTTTTTTTGAGTGGGAGTCTCACTCTGCCACCCAGGCTGGAGTGCAGTGGTGCGATCTCAGCTCACTGCAACCTCTGCTTCCAGGGTTCAAGTGATTCTTGTGTCTCAGCCTCCCAAGTAGCTGGGATTACCAGTACAAGCCCCCATACCCAGCTGATTTTTTATATTTTTAGTAGAGACGGAATTTCACCATGTTGGCCAGGCTAGTCTCGAACTTCTGACCTCAGGTGATCCGCCTGCCTCGGCCTCCCAAAGTGCTGGGATTATAGGCGTGAGCCACTGTGCCAGCCTGGTTTTTCTTTTTTTTTTTTTTTTTCTTTTTTTTTGAGACAGGGTCTTGCTCTGTCGCCCAGGCTGGAGTGTAGTGGTGCCATCTCGGCTCCCCGTAACCTCTGCCTCCTGGGTTCAGGTGATTCTCCTGCCTCAGCCTCCCAAGTAGCTGGGACTACAGGTGTGCACCACCACACCTGGCTCCTTTTTGTATTTGTAGTAGAGACAGGGTTTACTATGTTGGCCAGGCTGGTCTTGAACTCCTGACCTCAGGTGATCTGCCTGACTCGGCCTCCCAACGTGCTGGGATTACAGGTGTGAACCACTGCACCCAGCCTGGTTTTTCTTTTTGAAGATCTTTGGCTCTTGTTCATCCTTTACATTGCCATATAAATAGTAGCCTCAGCTTGACAATTTCTACAAAGAAAGAAAGAAAGAAAGAAAGAAAGAAAGAAAGAAAGAAAGAAAGAAAGAAAGAAAGAAAGGAGGAAGGAAAGAGAGAGAGAGAGAGAAAGAAAGAAAGAAAGCAAGCTTGCTGGTATTTCGATTTTGTCTGGGATTCATTTATTCTACAGATGAGCATTATTATCTTTTATTATTATTGTTATTATTATTTTTTGAGATGGAGTCTTACTCTGTTGCCCAGGCTGGAGTGCAGTGGCACTATCTCTGCTCACTGCAACCTTCATTTCCTGGGTTCAAGCAATTCTCCTACCTCAGTCTCCCTAGGGATTACAGGTGTGTGCCACCACACCCAGCTAATTTTTTTGTATTTTTAGTAGAGATCGGTTTCACCATGTTGCCCAGGCTGGTCTCCAACTTCTGACCTCAAGTAATCCACCTGCCTTGGGCTCCCAAAGTGTTGGGATTACGGGTGTGAGCCACCGCGCCTGGGTTGGAGCACTAATATCTTAATATTGAGTAATCTGATTCTTGAACATGGTGGATCTCGCCACTTATTCAAGTCTTATTCCGTTTCCTTCTTTAATGTTTTGTGGTTTTCAGTGTACTGGTTTTGCACATATTTTATTAAGTGTATCTCTTAGTATTTCATGATTCAGATGTGATGGGAAATTTTATATATACATATGTATATATATGTGTATATCTATCTATCTATCTATCTATCTATCTATCTATCTATCTATCATCTATCTATCTATCTATCTATATATTTTTTTTTTTGAGATGGAGTCTCACTCTGTAGCCCAGGCTGGAGTAAAGTGGCGCGATCTTGGCTCACTGCAACCTCTGCCTCCCGGGTCCCGGTCCAAGCAATTCTCCTGCCTCAGCCTCCTGAGTAGCTGGGATTACAGGTATACACCATCATGCCCAGCTAAGTTTTGTATTTAGAGACAGGGTTTCACCTTGTCGGCTAGGCTGGTCTTGAACTCCTGACCTCGTGATTCACCCTCGTCGGCCTCCCAAAGTGCTGAGATTACAGGCATGAGTCACCGTGCCCGGCCGGGGAATTATATATTTTTAAATGTCAATACAAAAAGGGCATACAACAAATGAATATAGCTCAATGAATTGATACAAAGTGTACACCCAGGTTAAGAGACAGAATGCTGCCTACCTGCCAGATGCCTGCTACTGTTTCTCCCATGACTATCCCCTCCCTTCTTCCAATGGAAAGGATTTTTTTTTTTTTTACTTTTATAGCATTTTAGCATTTCATGATTGGTTTAGCATTTCACTTCCTAAGTATGCATAATTAAATGCCTGTTTTGGGGCACTTTGCACAAAAGGAACAAGTAATACGTATTGTTTTACGTCTGGCTCCTTTGCTAAAAATTATGTTTCTTAGATTTATCCTGTTTATCGTATATTGTTCATTAATTTTCCTTGCTTTATACTAATTCATGTTATGAATATATGACACTTAATCTGTTCTTTGCCTTCATTTTTAGGTATCACCTACATACAGTAGAATGCAAAGCTTTTTTTTTTTTTTTTTTTTTTGAGACGGAGTCTCGCTCTGTCGCCCAGGCTGGAGTGCAGTGGCTCAATCTCGGCTCACTGCAAGCTCCGCCTCCTGGGTTCACGCCATTCTCCTGCCTCAGCCTCTCCGAGTAGCTGGAACTACAGGCGCCCGCCACCACGCCCAGCTAATTTTTTGTATTTTTAGTAGAGACAGGGTTTCACCGTGGTCTCGATCTCCTGATCTCGTGATCTGCCCGCCTCGGCCTCCCAAAGTGCTGGGATTACAAGCGTGAGCCACCACGCCTGGCGAATGCAAAGCTTTTAAGCACGCAGCTTACTGAGACATGTCCATAATAGATATAGGCGTCCACGCATGGTGGCTCACGCTTTTAATCCCAGCGTGATTACCTGGGAGGCCGAGGTGGGCGGCTCACTTGAGGTCAGGAGTTCGAGACCAGTCTGGCCAGCATGGCAAAACCCCATCTCTACCTGTAATCCCAGCACTTTGGGAGGCAGAGGCAGGTGGATCATGAGGTCAGGAGATCGAGACCATCCTGGCTAACAAGGTGAAATCCCGTCTCTACTAAAAATACAAAAAATTAGCCGGGCATGGTGGCGGGTGCCTGTAGTCCCAGCTACTCGGGAGGCTGAGGCAGGAGAATGGCGTGAAGCCGGGAGGTGGAGCTTGCAGTGGGCCGAGATTGCACCACTGCACTCCAGCCTGGGTGACAGAGCGAGACTCCGTCTCAAAAAAAAAAAGAAAAAAAAATACAATAAATTAGCCAGGTGTGGTGTCTGGCGCCTGTAATCTGAGCTGCTCAGGAGGCTGAGGCAGGAGAATCGCTTGAAACTGGGAGGTGGAAGTTGCAGTGAGCCAAGATTATGCGATACAGTGAGACCCTGTCTTTACCAAAAAAAAAAAAGACTCACGTCTAAGTTTCCAGAGGCATCACGACAGTTAAAGGCAAGGGCTCTGGAACCAGAGAGCTGGGCTTTGATCCTGGCTCTGAACCCCTATCAGAAAAGTGACTTTGATTAAGTTATGTGATCTCTTCATGCCTCGGTTTCCCCACTGGTAAAATGGGGATAATTTTAGAGATACATGGTGAAAACATTTATAGGTGAATTGCTGTGAGGTCTGGGCTTTGCTTCAAAAAAATCCCAATTTTTGGGGAGTGGGGGAAGGGGTTGTTGGGAGCATGGATGAAACAAGATTGGCCATGAGTTGATCATTGTTGAAGCTGGATTTTGTTTTGTTTTGAGACTGAGCCTCACTGTATCACCCAGGCTGGAGTGCAGTGGCGCACTCACTGCAACCTCTGCCTCCCGGGGTCAAGCGATTCTCATGGCTTGGCCTCTCGAGTAGCTGGTATTACAGGCACGTGCCACCGCACCCAGATTATTTGTGTATTTTTAGTAGAGATGGGGTTTCATCATGTTGGCCAGGCTGGTTTCAAACTCCTGACCTCAAGTAATCTACCTACCTTGGCCTCCCAAAGTGCTGGGATTATAGGCATGAGCCACTGCACCCGGCCGGATATAGTCTTATATCTACTCTTGTGTATGTTTGATATCATCCACAAATAAAACAGTTATTTCAAATAAAAAGTAAAAAGTGAAGGACATGAATAGACAATTCTCAAAAGAAGATATACAAATGGCCAACAAACCTATGAAAAAAATGCTCAACGTCACTAATTATCAGGGAAATGCAAATTAAAAACACGATGAGATACCACTTTACTCCTGCAAGAATGATCATAATTAAAAAATCAAAACATATAGATGTTGGCCGTGGATGTGGTGAAAAGGGAACTTTTACATGGCTGACGGGAATATAAACTAGTACAATCACTATGGAAAATACTATAGAGATTCCTTAAAGAACTAAAAGTAGAACTATCATTTGATCCAGCAATCCCACTACTGGGTATCCACCCAGAGGAAAATAAGTCTTTGTATGAAAAAGACAGTTGCATGCACATGTTTATAGCAGCACAATTTGCAGTTGCAAAAATATGGAACAAACCTAAATGCTCATTAACCCGCGAGTGGGTAAAGAAAATGTAGTACAGGTGCAGTGGCTCATTCATGCCTGTAATCCCAGCACTTAGCAAGGCCGAGGCAGGTGGATCATGAGGTCAAGAGATCGAGACCATCCTGGCCAACATGGTGAAATCCCGTCTCTACTAAAAATACAAAAATTAGCTGGGCGTGGTGGCGCACACCTGTAGGCTGAGGGAGGAGAATCACTTGAACACGGGAGGTGGAGGTTGCAGTGAGCCGAGATCGCGCCACTGCACTCCAGCCTGGTGGCAGAGTGAGACTCCAACTAAAAAAAAAAAAAAAACAGTAGTATGTATTCACCAAGGAATACTACTCAGGCACAAAAAGGAACAAATTAATGACATTTGCAGCAACCTGGATGGAGTTGGAGACCATTATTCTAAGTGAAGTAAGTCAGAAATGGAAAACCAAATATCCTATGTTCTCACTTATAAGTGGGAGCTAAGCTATGAGGATGTAAAGGCATAAGAATGATATGGACTTCGGGGAGTCAGAAGGGAAGGGTGGGAGGGGGGTGAGGGATAAAAGACTACACATTGGGTATAGTGTAAACTGCTCGGGTGACGGGTGCACCAAAATCTCAGAAATCGCCACTGAAGAAATTATCCATGTAACCAAAACCACGTGTTTCCCAAAAAAATATTGAAACGAAAAAGAAAAAAAGGGTGAAAAGTGGAAGGGGTGCCAATTATAACTTACCTGCCTTAGCAGGTTGTTAAGCGGAGGGATTAAATAAGTTAATTTAAATTAAATGGGCCGGGAGTGGTGGCTTATACCTGTAATCCCAGCACTTTGGGAGGCCAAGACAGGTAGATCACGGGGTCAGGAGTTCAAGACCAGCCTGGCCAACATGGTGAAAATGCAAAAAATTAGTAATTTGTATTTTGTAAAAATACAAAAAATTAGCCAGGCGTGGTGGCAGCCGCCTGTAATCCCAGCTACTCAGGAGGCTGAGGCAGGAGAATCGCTTGAACCCGGGAGGCGGAGGTTACAGTGAGCCAAGATTGCACCACTGCACTCCAGCCTGGAAGACAGAGTGGGACTCCATCTCAAAAAGAAAAAAAAAAAAAGCTAAATCCTTTTTTTTTTTTTTTTTTACAGAACTCAGGGTCTATTTATTAGGAAGGAGATATCAGTGCTTTATCAAAGATGAAGGGGTCACAGAGGGACAATGGGACAAAGGCCCTCAGCTGGGACATTTTTTAAAAATATGGAACAATTTGCGTGTCATCCTTGCACAGGGGCCATGCTAATCTTCTCTGTATCGTTCCAATTTTAGTATATGTGCTGCCGAAGCGAGCACAAAAAAGCTAAATCTAAGTAAAGCACTTAGAACAGTGGCTGGCCTGTAGTAAATGCTGTGTTAGTGTGTTAGTTGCTGTTCTTCCAGGTCAGAAGAGGCACAGGCAAGTTACCACCAGGTGGCGCTCAGAGTCTTCGGAGGCATCACAACAGCCACGAATTTGAATCCTGCTCTGCCACTGCCTAGTTGAGACCTTTTACTACCTGACTAGCTGAGACATTTACGACATTTACTGGCTCTAGGACTCATTTTTTTCATTTCATTACTTTTTTTTTCTTTTTTTTTTTTTTTGAGACGGAATCTCGCTCTGTTGCCCAGGCTGGAGTGCAGTGGTACAATCTTGGGTCACCTCAACCTCTGCCTCCAGGGTCCAAGCAGTTCTCCTGCCTCAGCCTCCCAGGTAGCTGGGATTACAGGCGCCTGCCACCACACCCGTATTTTTAGTAGAGATGGGGTTTCACCATGTCGGCCAGGCTGGTCTTGAACTCTTGACCTCCTGTGATCCACCTACCTCAGCCTCCCAAAGTGCTAGGATTACAAGCGTGAGCCACCATGCCAGGCAGAAAGCTGGTTTTCTTGAGAGGTGATGAAGACTTGAGGCTACATCAATCATACCTGAGTTAGAATTCCAGTTCCAGCACCTACAATCTGTATTTCTTTTGATATATGTAAATGACTTCACCAGTCTGCCCTTCAGTTTCCTCCTTTAGAAAATGAGTATTTTAACAAAACCTATCTATTTTAACAAAACCTATCTCTGTATAACATAAAGTAATCATGATGGCTACACCATGAGGATTCAATGTGATACTGTAGGAAATCCTTTAACGCAAGGCTTGGCACAAAAAGCAACTCCTATCAACCTTAAAATATTAAGACTAATATTAAACTAACACTTGAGGGCTTGTTATGTGTCAGGGACATAACACCATGAATTCTCATAGTAACATCAGGAGACAGATAATACTGTCATGATCCCCATATTGTGGAAGAGGGAACTGAGGCTCAAGGAGATGTTACTTGTGGAAAGTCACACATTTGGGATTTAAAATAAGGCAGCCTGTCTCCAGAACCCATATTACTCACCATTATGCTAGACTGGACTCCCTCACCCTCATAACTCATGTTGTGTGCCCAAAATTCAAGTTTCTTCTGGGCCTGAGGTCTTTGAACAGTCAGAGGTCTTCCATCCCTTCCATCTTCTGTGCTGGAGTGGATGACTCAAGAAGTAGAAAACCAGCCAGGTGCGGTGGCTCATGCCTGTAATCCCAGAACTTTGGGAGGCCGAGGTGGGTGGATCACCTGAGGTCAGGAGTTCAAGACCAGCCTGGCCAACATGGCGAAACCCCATTTCTACTAAAAATGCAAAAATTAGCTGGGTGTGGTGGTGCGCACCTGTAATCCCAGCTACTCGGAAGGCTGAGGCAGGAGAATTACTTGTATTGGGGAGGTGGAGGTTGCAGTGAGCCGAGATTATGCCACTGCACTCCAGCCTGGGTGACAGAGTGAGAGTCCATCTCAAAAAAAAAAAAAAAGAAAAGGAAATAAAAGAGAAAAGGGAGCCAGACTCAGTGGCTCATGCCTGTAATCCCAGTACTTTGGGAGGCCGAGGCAGGTGGATCACCTGAGGTCAGGAGTTCGAGACCAGCCTGACCAACATGGAGAAACCCCGTCTCTACTAAAAATACAACCTTAGCCAGGTGTGGTGGTGAATGCCTGTAATCCCAGCTACTTGGGAGGCTGAGACGAGAATTGCTTGAACCCGGGAGGTGGAGGTTGCAGTGAGCTGAGATTGTGCCATTGCACTCCAGCCTGGGCAACAAGAGTGAAACTCCATCTCGAAAAAAAAAAAAAAAAAAGGGGGAAAAAAAAGCCGTACAAAACCTTCTGCTCTTTGACCATGAAGATCACGGTAATACTGTAGGGTAGTGATGCTCTGCTGAGAGCATGCCTCAGAACTGCCTGCAGGCCTTGTTGAAACACAGGTTTTGGGTTTCTGATTTAGCAGGTCTGGGGTGGGGTTTAAGAATTTGAGTTTTTAACAAGTTTCAGACGGCTGGGTATATGGTGCATGCCTATAGTCCTGGCTACTTGGGAGGTTAAGGCAGTAGGATTGCTTGGGCACAGGAGGTGGAGGCTGCAGTGAGCTGATATCACACGACTGCATTGCAGCCTGGGTGACAGAGCAAGACCCTGTCTGTCTAAAAAAAAAAAAGTTCCAAGGTGATGCTGATGCTGCAGGTCTGGAGGCTGCACTTGGAGAACCACTGAACTATAGCAGAGCAACGAGTTTGAAGGAATCTGGGTCCATGATTGACCACAAGGAGGGGAGCCAGCTTGCCGTGCTGGACTGTCTACTTCAAGAGGGACACAAAATAGAGAAAGAAACTTGTATTTTATTTGAGTGACTGCATTTTGGGATCTGTTGGTTACAACAACCTGGCCTTTACCTTAATTAATATAGACATTTTTCAGGCTGTTTTCCTGTAGATGCCCTGATAGATATCCTCGTTCCCACCAGCCATCAGTGACTTAGCCGGCATCTGTCAGCAGGTCCAGTTCTGTGGATTCCCCTCAGGGTACAGAGCTTCCCTCCCTCCCTCCTTCCCTCCTTTCCTTTCCTTCCTTCTTTCCTTCCTCCCTCCCTCCTTTCCTTTCCTTTCCTTTCCTTTCCTTTCCTTTCCTTTCCTTTCCTTTCCTTTCCTTTCCTTTCCTTCCTTCCTTCCTTCCTTCCTCCCTCCCTCCCTCCCTCCCTCCTTTCCTTCCTTTCCCTTCCTTCCTTCCTTCCTTCCTTCCTTCCTTCCTTCCTTCCTTCCTTCCTTCCTTCCTTCTTTCCTTCCTTTTCCTTTCTCTTTTCTTTTCTTTGACAAGGTCTTGCTCTGTCACTCAGGCTGGAGTGCAGTGGTGCAATCACAGCTCACTGTAGCTTCAAACTCCTGGGCTCAATCGATCCTTCCTCCTTAGTCTCCTGAGTAGCTGGGGCTACAGGCTCATGCTACCACCCCCAGCTAATTTTCTTATTTTTTGTAGAGACGTGGTCTCGCTATGTTGCCCAGGCTGCGATTACAGGCATTAGCCACCGCACCCGGCTTTAGAGTGATTTTTCTACAGCACAAATTTGATTGTGACTTCCCCTACTTAAAATCTCCCATGGTTCCAAAGGCCCTAGGAAAAAGTCAAAACTCCTCGGTGGGACATTCAGAGATTTTTCTAAGAATCCAAAGGACCTCTCATGGTCCATGTCCCCAAATTTCCCCCGATGGACCCTCTGGGCTAAGCTTTTTCTCTTGTTACTCTAGCCAAACACAACACAGTTCCAAGCCTCCTGCCCTTTCCTCTTGCTATTCCTCCTCCCTGAGGTGACTTTCATGGCTCAGGCTGTGGCCAGGATCAGTGTGGAGTCAGTAGCGTGGATGGGTGGTCCCGGTCCAGTGCTCACTGAGGGACCAGGATCTGGTCTCAGAATGTGACTAAGGTCTGGGGTCGCCGTTTAGGTGGAAGCAAGGCTTGGGGTTCAGGTTGTCCATTTTTCATCTTCTCAGAATATTTACTGACCTGTTATCAGCTGATATTTTGAGATATCCAAGCCCTGGCCCATTCTGGCACCAGATAGAGTCCAAGGGCTAGGCTAGGATGGCTCCTGGGTGTCATAGTCAAGGAAAGGTTAACTGTTGTATTAAAGAACCCAAAATCTCAGTGGAGTTCACAGTCACGGGGCTCCATATCAGATCTGAGTATCTGAGTCCGCTGCCCACCCCTGGAGCCCCAGGATCCCCTCCCTGCTCAGCTATCCCTGTGCCTCCCCCCTCCATCCCAGTGCTGCATTTGGTTTATTAGAAGGGTGGGGAGCAGTACACGTATTTGACCAACTCTTATGTGCCAGGTCTAGGACACACATGTCCTCACCGAGCCTTCAAAACAACCCTGTGGGTGGGGCATGGTGGCTCACACTTGTAATCCCAGCACTTTGGGAGGCCGAGGCAGGCAGATCACGTGAGGTCAGGAGTTCCAGACCAGCCTGGCCAACATGGTGAAACCCCATCTCTACTAAAAATACAAAAATTAGCCAGGCGTGGTGGCATGCACCTGTAATCCCAGCTACTCGGGAGGCTGAGGCAGGAGAATCGCTGGAACCCGGGAGGTGGAAGTTGCAGTGAGCCGAGATGGCTCCATTGCATTCCAGCCTGGGTGACAGAGTGAGACTCTGTCTCAAAGAAAGTTCAGAAAAACTCCTCAGGAGATTAAGGGCCCATGCCTGCTTTGTCCACAGAGTTTATGTCCTTCTCAAGAAGGGTGTGAGAGAGATACACAGAGAAATGTCTACAGATACAGGGCTGTTTTTTTTCTTGCTCTGTTGCCCAGGCTGGAGTGCAATGGCCTGATCTCAGCTCACTGCAACCTCCATCTCCCAAGCTCAAGCGATTCTCCTGCCTCAGCCTCCTGAGTAGCTGGGATTACAGGCACGCACCACCATGCCCAGCTAATTTTTGTATTTTTAGTAGAGACAGGGTTTCACCATGTTGGCCAGGCTGGTCTCAAATGCCTGACTTTGTGATCCGCTCGCCTCAGCCTTCCAAAGTGCTGAGATTACAGGCATGAGCCGCCGTGCTTGGCTCAGATACAGGGCTCTGATGCAAGAGCTCTACTTCTTCCCCATTGCCATCCCAGTTCCCTCGGCCACAGTTTGCTGTGGATCTTGCATGAGGTCTTTCCTTCTCTGGTCCACACTTCTTTCATCTTCAAGTGTCAGGGTAGGTGAGGTGGTCCCTTTTGCTGCTCCGAGGTGGACTTTGGAGATAGACAACAGTCTTGGATTCAAGCCACACCTTGGGCATTCTACTTGCTGGTGACTTTGGGAAAATGGCTTAGCATCTCTGAGCCTCGGTTTCTTCATCTGTGAAATGGGGGCCAAGCTGTACAATGCCCGTCAAATATTTAGGTAGTTCCGGCTCGCAGCAGGCTCTGTAATGAGAGCTTTTTTTTTTTGCTTGAGATGGAGTCTCACTCTGTTGCCCAGGTTGGAGTGCAGTGGCACAATCCCGGCTCACTGCAACCCCCACATCCTGGGTTCAAGCGATTCTTGTGCCTCAGCCTCCCCAGTAGCTGGGATTACAGGCACATGCCACAACACCTGGCTAATTTTTGTATTTTTAGTAGAGACAGGGTTTCACCATGTTGGCCAGGCTGGTCTCGAACACCTGGCCTCAAGTGATCTGCCTGCCTCGGCTTCCCAAAGTGCTGGGGTTACAGGCGTGAGCTCTGTGCCCGGCCCAAATCTGTCACATTCTAACCCTGGAGACCCCAGAGACCATTCTCCCTCTGAGCTGTTCCTTATTTAGAGAATGGGGATCTCTGACTTGGAAGGCAATGGGAGGGTTAAATAAGGTCATGAATGTAAATTGCACAATGCAATGCTCAGACCTAGATGGGCTCTGTAAATGTTCACAGTTATTATTCTATGAGTCTATGATCCCACAGCGCTAAAAGTCTCTATTTTTAAGTTTCAAAAAATTCATTGTAAGGTTCCTGGATTCAGTCTGTAATGGGGATGCCTCTTGTAGTTTCCACCTTTCCAGGGACAGGGACTATTCTGGATGACATCCCCACGGACAGGGATGCTGTGGCCCCCCACATGCATGCCTGGAGCAGTTGGCAAGACCACAGCAGCCCCCAGCCCCGTGCGTGTTTGGAAATTTTTCATCTAAGGCCAGGGGTGATGGCTCATGCCTGTAATCCCAGCATTTTGGGAGGCCAAGGTGGGCGGATCACTTGAGGTCAGGAGTTTGAGACCAGCCTAGCCAAGATGGTGAAACCCCATCTCTACTAAGAAAATTTCCATCTGTTCCATCGTTCCAGGTTCATGCTCAACACATTTCTCTCCCCGACTGGCCATATGTAACCCATCCCTGAGTCATTGATTTTGCCTCCTAAATGTCTTTGGAACATGTCCGTTTCTCTACATCTCCATCATTGTTATACTTTGAATTTTGTGCTCCCAAAAGATATTGAAATCTTAAACCCCAGGACCTGTGAATGTGATCTTATTTGGAGAAAGGGTCTTTGCAGATGATCAAGCTAAGATGAGGTCATTAGCTTGGTTTAAATACACTATGACTGTCTTTTTGTTTGTCTAAGAGTTGGAGTCTTGGTGGTGTAGTGGCTCACGCCTGTAATCCCAGCACTTTGGGAGGCCGAGGCGGGTGGATTGCTTGAGGTCAGGAGTTCAAGACCAGCCTGGCCAACATGGTGAAACCCCATCTCTACTAAAATACAAAAATTAGCCAGGTGTGGTGGTGCGCACCTCTAATCCCAGCTACCAGGAAGGCTGAGGCAGGAAAATTGCTTCAGCTCAGGAGGCAGAGGTTGCAGTGAGCCAAGACTGTGCCACTGCACTTCTGCCTGGGCAACAGAGCAAGACTCTGTCTCAAAAAAAAAAAAAAAAAAAAGAGTTGGAGTGTTTTTCTGTCCCAGGCTGGAGTGCAGTGGTGTCATCATAGCTCACTGCAGTCTTGAACTCTTGGGCTCAAACGATCCTCCCACCTCAGCCTCCCAAATAGCTTGGACTACAGGGTGCACCATCATGTCCAGCTAATTATTTTATTTTATATTTTTGTAGAGGTGGCTCTTGCTATGCTGCCCAGTCTGGTCTCGAACTCCTGACCTCAAGCCACCCTCCTGCCTCTGCCTCTCAAGTAGCCAGGACTATAGGCATGTGCCATCATGTCTGGCTAATTACAAGAATTTGGTAGAGACGGGGGTCTCACTTTGTTGCCCAGCCTCAATATGACTGTCTCTATAAAAGAAGGGAAATTTGGACACAGAGATACCCAGGAAGGCCACGTAAAGATGAAAGCAGAGATGGGGTAATGCACCTACAAGCCAAGAAACACCAAAGATGGGCAGCAAACTACCAGAAACTAGGAGAAAAGTGTGGAAGAGATCCTGCCTCACAGCCCTCAGGAACCAACCCTGCAGACACCTAGACCTTGGGCTCCCAGCCTCCACAACTGTGAGCCAACACATTTCTGTAGAAGCCACCTAGTCTGTGGCGGGGCTTTGTTACAGCATCCCCAGCAGACTGATATGACTTCTATAGTGCAGATGCCTTGCTGGGTTTCCTGTATGGTTTCCCAGCTGGTCTATGTGTCCCCCTCCTCACAGCAGCCACAGGCCTCTCATTAAATGCAAGTCTGATCATGTCCATCATCTCTTCTCTTGGGATAAAAGTCCAAAGGATATACAGGTCACTGTTGGGTCAACTTTTGTGTCCAGTTCTCAGGTATTTTCACGACTCATGACCTTGGTGCATCCAGCCCACTGCTCATGTGCCCTTCTCTCGCCTGACTGCCCTGCTAAAGCAGCGACCTACCCTCTCTCTCCTCTCATCCAGTTTTACTTTTCTTCATAGCACTTAATACTACCCAGCATGATTTTTTTTTGTTTCTTGCTTTTTGCTTTTTCGAGACAGCGTCTCATTCTGTCACCCAGGCTGGTGTGCAGTGGTGTGATCTCAGCTCACTGCAGCCTCTGCCTCAAGCGATCCTCCCACTTCAGCTTCCCAAGTAGCTGAGATCACAGTTGTGCACCACCAACCTGGCTCACTTTAAAATTTTTTTTTGTAGAGATTGGGTCTCGCTGTATTGCCAAGGCTGTTTTTGAACTCCTGGGCTCGAGCAATCCTCCCACTTCAGCCTCCCAAAGAGCTGGGATTACAGGCGTGAGCCACCGAGCCCAACCCAGCACGATGTCATGTGTTTGTTTACTTATGGTGCTAGAACGCCAGCCCTAAGAAGGCAAGAAATGGATATCAATGTTTGTGGAATAAATGATGCAATGGATGGGTGAGCTCTGAATGTCAATCTGTGAAGACCCTTTGTATTAGTCCACTAGAGCTGCATAACAAACTATCATAGACCGAGTGGCTTCAACAAAAGTTGATTGTTTCACAGCTCTGAAGGCTTGAAGTCCAACATCAGGCATGCACCCACCACACCCGGCTAATTTTTTTTTTTGTATTTTTAGTAGACATGAAGTTTTGCCATGTTGGTCAGGCTGGTCCTGAACTCCTGGCCTCAAGTGATCCACCTGCCTAGGCCTCCCAAATTGCTGGAATCACAGGTGTGAGCCAACACGCCTCGCCTTCAACTATTACTTTGAGATTGTTCAAGTGCCACTCATTTAGGTCCAGGGCAGATATTTCAGTTTCTGGGCATCAGATATGGAGTCCCTTGAGGTCACTTCAGCTATGCCTCTGCCTCCTGCTCTGCTCATCAGAGAGAAATACCTCCCCAGGCTCCTGTGCAATCTCTCTTTATCACAGTTCCTCTCTTTTCAGTAGCTGCTTCTTCACTTTTTTTTTTCTCAAGATGGAATGTCACTCTTGTCGCCCAGTCTGGAGTGCAATGGTGTGATCTTGCACTGCAACCTCCACCTCCCGGGTTCAAAAGATTCTCCTGCCTCACCCTCCTGAGTAGGTGGGATTATAGGCACACGCCACCATGCCTGGCTAATTTTTTTTGTATTTTTAGTAGAGATGGGGTTTCACTATGTTGGGCAGGCTGGTCTCAAACTCCTGACCTAGCGATCTGCCCGCCTCAGCCTTCCAAAGTGCTGGGATTACAGGTGTGAGCCACTGCGCCCAGCCGAGGGCTCTTTACTATGCTTTTTTTCTTCCTTTTTAAGAGAGAACATGGGGTTAATTTACTAATCCAACAAAGAGCATAACCCATCTCCTCTTGTGAGGATGGGGTTTTATCATTCACACAGATAATTAAAGCTTGACATACCTAGTCTTCATCTGAGCCAAACTTAGGCCAAAAGGCCGAAGGCTGACGAATGGGCTCTTTGGGCCAGATAAGAGAGCAATACTTTATCATCTTTTGCTTTTCCTTGTCCCTGGTTTGAGGGTTATCCCTTTAAACCTGCAACATTCTCCCCAATGGATTCTCTGGGAGAATGTCAGAATCTTCCCTCTTTCATTTGCTCCTTGTCCCTAGAATTCCTGTTTCCCATTTTCAGTTAGTTTCTATGTCTGAGCTTTTCCCTGTTAATTCAGCCCCTGCTTACTGGAGGTTTCTCGCACACCCTGAGACCTCTGAAAATGCCCAAACACCAAGGCAGTACTTATAGTCCCATTTTTCTACCTTGTCTCATGCACGAGGTTGCCTGGTTGCCGCAGTACCTGCTTTTCTACCTGTGCCACTTCTGTTGTCTTCGAAATAACAGTTTCAGGTTTGCCTATGGCTTCTGTGGGGAGCCAGGACACTCGGACAGAGCGGGCCACATAAATCAAGTGGGAGTCATCTTGCCTCTTGGCCAGAGTCTCACTCCACGCAAGCAGAGTTCCCCGTATGGCCACGAGCTTGTGAGAAACAAACTCACCTGTCCAGACCCAAAGAATGGACTCAGAAACCCGGAGATCAGCGAAAATGAGACTTTTAATGATGGTCTTGCAAGATGGGGTGTCTGATGAGCAGGCACACCCAGTACAGATTCAACAAGCAATTTATCCCTTAATGCGCAGGTCCCTCCCCCGGTTCCTCATAGGTTGAGTACTGTGCGGTCACAATCTTCCTGGACATCGCCTGTTGATTGTTGGGTAGGGGCTTTAGGTGTTTTTTGTTGTTGTTGTTTTATTTATTTATTTTATTATTTGTTTCCAAACAATGCTTGAGAGCAGGGATTGCTGTCCATTTTATTCACAGCTGAGTCAATATTTGTTGAGTGAGTGAATGAATAAAACTGAAATGTGGCTCATGATACTTACTCCACAGGCTTGTTGTGAAACTTAAATAACATGGTCCATGAAGGGCTGCTGATCCAGGAAGCACTCAGTACATGCATGTTGAGATTGTTATTCACATAGAATTCTAAATAGTCTTGACTCTATGACTGGAAAGGCAGCATAATGGAGTGATGCAGGATATCATTAGGTATTGGCTTTCCCTATTTACCAGCTGGCAACATCCATGCCTCGGTTTCTTCATCTGTAAAATGGAGACATTAGCTCCTACTTCTTCTTTTCTTCTTCTTCTTCTTCTCCTTCCTCCTCCTCCTCTTGTTCTTCTTCTTCTTCTTCTTCTTCTTCTTCTTCTTCTTCTTCTTCTTCTTCTTCTTCTTCTTCTTCTTCTTCTTCTTCTTCTTCCTCTTCTTCTTCGTCTTTGTCTTCTTCTTCTTCTTCTTTATTTTGAGACGGAGTCTCGCTGTGGTGC
Source organism: Symphalangus syndactylus (assembly GCF_028878055.3). Classification (NCBI taxonomy): domain Eukaryota; kingdom Metazoa; phylum Chordata; class Mammalia; order Primates; family Hylobatidae; genus Symphalangus; species Symphalangus syndactylus. The sequence continues at coordinate 21,187,190 of NC_072439.2, forward strand.
CCAGGCTGGAGTGCAGTGGCATAGTCTTGGCTCACTGCAACCTCCACCTCCTGGATTCAAGCAATTCTCCTGCCTCAACCTCCTGAGTAGCTGGGACTACAGGTGCATGCCACCACGCCCGGCTAATTTTTGTATTTTTAGTAGAGATGGGATTTTGCCATGTTGGCCAGGCTGGTCTCGAACTCCTCATCTCAGGTGATCTGCCCACCTCGGCCTCCCAAAGTTCTGGGATTACAGGCGTGAGCCACTGCGCCCGGCCAGCTCCTATCTCTTAAAGTTGTGTGGAGGACTCACATCAGGGAAATACAAGTTAAAAATCACAATGAAGGCCAGGCGCGGTGGCTCATGCCTGTAACCCCAGCATGTTTCATACTCCTATGAAGAAATACCAAGACTGGGTAATTTATAAAGAAAAAGAGGTTTAATGGACTCCCAGTTCCACAGGGCTGGGGAGGCTTCACAATCATGGTGGAAGGTGAAGGAGGAGCAAAGGCATATCTTACCTGGTGGCAGGCAAGAGAGCGCGTGCAGGGGAACTGCCCTTTATAAAACCACCAGATCTTGTGAGACTTATTCACTATCATGAGAACAGCATGGGAAAGACCCACCCCCGTGAATCAATCACCTCCCACCAGGTCCCTCACACGACACATGGGGATTATGGGAGCTACGATTCTAGATGAGATTTGTGTGGGGACACAGCCAAACCATATCTCAGCACTTGGGTAGGCCAAACAGGGAGGAATGCCTGAGCCAAGGAGCTTGTGACTAGCCTGGGCAACATAGTAAGTCCCCATCTCTAAAAAAAAAAATTTCCAGGTGTACACCTATAGTCCCAGTTGCTGGGGAGGCTGAGGCAGGAGGATTGCTTGAGCCCAGGCAGTTGAGCCTACAGTGAGCGGTGATCGTGCCACTGCATTCCAGCCTGGGTGACAAAGAGACCCTGTTTCAAAAATAAAATAAAACCACAATGAGATACTACCCTATCCCAGCCAGAATGGCCATTATTAAAAAATCAAAAAATAATAGATGTTGGTGTGGATGTGGTGAAAAGGGAATGCTTGTACACTGCTGGTGCGAATGTAAATTGGTGAAACGTCTATGGAAAACAGTGTGTGGATTTCTTAAAGAACTAAAAGTAGATATACCATTTGATCCAGCAATCCCACTACTAGGTATCTACCCACAGGAAAAGAAGTAGTTATATCAAAAGGACACCGGCATGTATATGTTTATCACAGCACAATTCACAATTGCAAAGATATGGAACCAACCTGTGGATTTTAATCTACTCAGCCCATCAGCCCTGAGTGGATTAAAACATGGTATATATCATACACCATGGAATACTACTCAGTCATAAAAGAAGGAATAATGTCTTTGCAGCAACTTGGATGGAGCTGGAGGCCATTATTTTAAATGAAGTCACTCAGGAATGGAAAACCAAGTACTGTATGTTCTTTATTATAAGTGGGACCTAAGCTATGAGGATGCAAAGGCATACAGATGGGTACGATGGACATTGGAGACTCAGAAGGGGGAAGGCGGGATGGGAGCAAAGGATAAAAAAACTATATACTGGGTACAATGTACACTACTCGGATGACAGGTGCACTGAAACCTCAGACTCCACCATTATACAGTTCCTCCATGTAACCAAAAACCACTCATACCCCCAAAGCTACTGAAATTAAATAAGTAAGTAAATACATAAAAAGTTGCCCAAAAAAGTTGTGGAAGGGTTAAATGAGTTAGCAACGGTAAAATGTTTACAACATTGCCTGGCACAGAGTGAGCAGTTAATAGAGGCCAGTTGTTTTTGTTGCTTGAAGAATTCACAATTCTTTTATTTATCGATCTTGGCTCACTGCAACCTCTGCCTCGGGGTTCAAGCGATTCTCGTGCCTCAGCCTCCCCAGTAGCTGGGATTGCAGGTGCCCACCACCATGCCTGGCTAAGTTTTGTATTTTTAGTAGAGATGGGATTTTTGCCATGTTGTCCAGGCTGGTCTCGAACTGCTGACCTCAAGTGATCTGCCTGCCTCAGCCTCCCAAAGTGTTGGGATTACAGGTTTGAACCACCGCACCAGGCCGAAATTCACAATTCTAACATTCAACCTATTTATGACGTTATTTACTCTTTGAAGCTGTACCATTTTTGGGGGGAGATAATAACCGGGCTATAAGATCAAAGTGCATTAAAACTAGAGCTATGTAATTTATTGTTCACACCAGGATTGTTTTGAGAGTCGAAGAGGTGCTGTTAATGATTAAGCCAGGACAGGTGGTGTCAGCTGGACTGAATCCTGAAGATCCAGATTCGAAGGCCCATCCTTGCTATAAACTCACCACTCCACAGGGAGGCAGCAGAGAGCAAACCCTGCCGCTGATGTTATGAAACAGGGTTCTGTGAATTACCCACTGCGCAAGCTCTCTTTGCATCACCGATCTTACTCAAGGACTGAGTTGGGCGGGAGCCAGGTGAAAGCTGGCAATCCTCTCCCCTACATTCTGGGCTCAGAGCCTAGAGCATGGGTGGGAACCCACGCCTGTCACCCTGCTCCTGTGGGGACTGAAGGACATAACCTTTGGGGCTCCTCTCCTGCCCACACCTGCCTCACAGGCTGCCTGGGCACAGACAGGCCTGCAGCTAGAGAAATCCTTTTAAAACATAAATCAGAGCAAGTCCCTTCTCTGCTCAGAATTCTTCCACAAGTTCTGTCTCTGTCATCTCTCCGTCCTCACTCCCAGGCAACGTATTTTCATACATTCTCTAATACTTCCGCCTTTCTTTATCTACAAGTGTTTTGGTAAACTCTTTTACCCCGGTGCCACCAGCCCAAATAGTTGTGGCTCCCCTGTGACATCTATCACCCATTCCCCCCAACAGACACAAATACCCTACTCAGACCAAACCAAAAAGGCACTCCCCTAAAAATTGTGTAACTAGTTGTGCATATGGGGGCCAGGGAAGGGCTCCTCTGAGAAGGTAACTTCTGAGCAAGTTCTGAAGGAGAGAAAGAAGTGAGCGGTGATGCAGTCTGAGTGAAGAGCATTCCAGGCCGAGGGAACAGCTGGTGCAAAGGTGCTGAGGTGGGAGAAACCCTGGAATCTGCAAGAATATGGAGGAAGCCAAGAGTGCTGGAGCGAGTTAGGAAGAGAGTGTAGGAGATGGGCTCAGAGAGGGGGTTTGCGGCCAGGCCAAATGCTTTTGGCTTTTACTCCAAGTGAGATGAGAGCCATGGGAGAGTTTTGAGTAGAGGGGGAATGTGACCTAACAGGTTTTATGAGATCATTTGGGCTTTGGCACTGGAAATAGACATCTGGTTGTAATAATCATCAAAATAGCTAAAATTTCTGAGTGTTTACTATGTACCATCAACTCCCTGGATCCTTTCAACCACATAGTGTAGGTAATATCATTATGCCCATTATATAGGAGACTGAGGCTCAGAGACATGGAGTCAATTGTCCAGAGTCACACAACATATAAGTGGAGGTGCTGGGATTTGGGGTGACTTTAGTCTCAGCTGTTGCATTATGGTACTGATGTAGTTTGAATATTTGTCACCGTCCAAATCTCATGTTGAATTGTAGTCTCCAGCGCTGGAGGTGGGACCTGGTGGGAGGTGTTTGGGTCGTGGGGGCGGATCTATCATGGCTTGGTTCTGTCCTCTTGATAGTGAGTTCCTGTAAGATCTGGTTGTTGTAAAGTGTGGCCCCTCCCTGCCACTCTCTCTCTTGCTCTGGCTCTCGCCATATGACCTGCCTGCTCTGCTCTGCCTCCTGCTGTGAGTAAATGCTCCCTAAGGCTTCCCCAGAAGCTGAGCTGATGGCTGCACCATGCTTGTATAGCCTGCAGAACCATAAGTCAATTAAACCTCTTTTCCCCATAAATTACCCAGTCTCAGGTATTTCTTTACAGCAAGACAAGAATGGCCTGGTATAGGTACTCTGTCCAGAAAACTGCAATCTCAGCCCTACTTGAGTTAAGGCTGGGCAAATCAGGATGAGGAAGTAATCCCTGCAGACTCTCACAAATCTGGGGAGAGGCAGGAGGAGTCCTGGGAGGTCCAGCTTTGATCCTTCATGAAGCGTTTCCCTCAGCTTCTCAGCTAGCTTGAGCGATTCCTGTTTCCTCAGCCCCTCGTTAGCTCCATCAGCCCATCTCTAGCTCCCTGGCCCGTCTCTAGCTCCCTGACAATCTCTACCTCCCTGGGCCAGTCTCTAGCCTCCTTGACATGTCTCCAGCTTCAGCAGCCCGCCTGCAGTCTCTAGCTCCCTTGGCCCATGTCTAGCTCCCTAGGCCTGTCTCTAGCTCCCTCCACCTCTCTCTGAATGTCTATGTCTCCCCCTGTGTCAATTACACATTCATCAAACACTTACAATGTGTCCTTCCCCTGGCATATTGAGTCTCATTTCCATCCTCGCAATGACTCTATAGGGTAGGTGTATTAGTTCATTCTCATGCTGCCAATGGACACATACTTGAGACTGGGTAATTTATAAAGAAAAAGAAGTTTAATGGACTCACCATTCCACATGGCTGGGGAGGCCTCACAATCATGGCAGAAGGCAAAGGAGGAGCAAAGACACATCTTACATGGCAGCAGGCAAGAGACAGAGTGTGTGCCGGGAAAACTGCCCTTTGTAAAACCATCAGATCTCATGAGACTTATTCACTATCACGAAACAGCATGGGAAAATTCACCCCCATGATTCAATTACTTCTCACTGGGTCCCTCCCACGACATATGGGGATTATGGGAACTATATTTCAAAATGAGATTTGGGTGGGGGCACAGCCAAACCATATCATTCCACCCCGACGCCTCCCAAATCTCATGTCCTTACATTTCAAAATAAATCATGCCTTCCCAACAGTCCCCCAAGAACTTCACTCATTTCAGCATTAACTCAGAAGTCCACAGTTCAAAGTCTCATCCGAGATGAGGCAAGTTCCTTCTGACTATAAACCTGTAAAATTAACAGCAAGTTAATTATTTCCTAGATACAATGTGGGTACAGCCACTGGGTAAATACACCCATTCCAAAAGGAGAAATTGGCCAAAACGAAGGGGCTATAGGCCCAATGCAAGTCCAAAATCCAGCAGGGCAGTCAAATCTTAAAGCTCCAAAATGACCTCCTTTGACACCATGTCTCACATGCAGGTCACGCTGTTGCAAGAGGTGGGTTCCCATGACCTCAGGCAGCCCTGCCCCTGTGGCTTGCAGAGTACAGTCCCGCTCCTGGCTGCCCTCATGGGCTGGCATTGAGTGTCTGCGGCTTTTCCAGGTGCACAGTGCAAGTTGTTGGATCTACCATTCTGGGGTCTGGAGGACGGTGACCCTCTTCTCACAGCTCCACTAAGCACTGCCCCAGCGGGGGCTCTGTGTGGGGGCTCCAGCCCCACATTTCCTTTCTGCACTGCTCTAGCAAAGGTTCTCCATGAGGGCTCTGCCCCTGCAGCAGACCTCTGCCTGGACATCCTGGTGTTTCCATACATCCTCTGAAATCTAGGTGGAGGTTTCCAAACCTCAGTTCTTGTCTCCTGTGCACCACAGGCCCAACACCACATGGAAGTTTTAAAGGCTTGGGGCTTGCACCCTCTGAAGCAAAGGCCTGAGCTGTACCTTGGCCACCTTTAGTCAAGGCTGGAGTGGCTGGGAGGCAGGGCATCAAGTCCCAAGGCTGCACACAGCAGGGGAGCCCTGGAGACCTTTTCCCCATTATCCTGGAGCACATTCTTCTGGTTACTTATGCAAATTTCTGCAGCTGGCTTGAATTTCTCCCCAGGAATTGGGTTTTTTTGTTTGTTTGTTTTTTGTTTTTTTTTGAGACGGAGTCTCGCTCTGTCGCCCAGGCTGGCGTGCAGTGGCGCAATCTCGGCTCACTGCAAGCTCTGCCTCCCGGGTTCACGCCATTCTCCTGCCTCAGCCTCTCCGAGTAGCTGGGACTACAGGCGCCTGCCACCACGCCCGGCTAATTTTTTTTTTGTATTTTTAGTAGAGACGGGGTTTCACCGTGGTCTCGATCTCCTGACCTCGTGATCTGCCCGCCTCGGCCTCCCAAAGTGCTGGGATTACAAGCGTGAGCCACCGCGCCTGGCTGGAATTGGGGTTTTCTAGTGTATCTTCAGGCTGCAAATTTTCCAAACTTTTATTCTCTGCTTCCTCTTGAATGCTTTGCTGCTTAGAAATTTCTTCTGCCAGATACCCTAAATCATTTCTTTCAAGTTCAAAGTTCCACTGATCTTTTGGGCAGGAGCAATATGCCACCAGTCTCTTTGCATAGCAATGGTGACCTTTAGTGCAGTTCCAAAGTTCCCCTTCTCCATCTGAAACCACTTCAGCCTGGATGTTATTGTCCATATCACTATCAGCATTTTGGTCAAAGCCATTCAACAAATCTCTAGGAAGTTTCAAATTGTCCCACATTTTCCTGTTTTCCTGTGAGTCTTCCAAACTGTTCCAACCTCTGCCTGTTACTCAGTTCCAAAGTAGCTTCCACATTTTCGGGTATCTTTACAGCAGTGTCCCACTCCCAGTACCAATTTAGTGTATTAGTCCATTCTCATGCTGCTAATGAAGACATACTTGAGGCTGGGTAATTTATAGAGTAAAAGAGGTTTAATGGACTCATAGTTCCACATGGCTGGAGAGGCCTCACAATCACGGTGGATGGCGAAGAAGTAGCAAAGGCACATCTTATATGGCAGCAGGCAAGAGGGAGCGTGTGCAGAGAAACTGCCCTTTCTAAAACCATCAGATCTCATGAGACTTATTCACTATCACAAGAACAGCATGGGAAAACCCACTCCCATGATTCAATCAACCCCCACTGTGTCCCTCCCATAACATGGGATTATGGTAACTACAGTTCTAGATGAGATTTGGGTGGAGACACAACCAAACAATATCACTAGGTATCCATATTTTCCAGATACAGAAACTTTAGGTTCCAAGCTGAGCTTGCACTTGCCTAAGCATCTTTAGCACAACAAATGAATGACGAAGCTGGGATTTGAACTCAGGTTGTGTTACTCACAATATCACTAGGTGTCCATATTTTCCAGATAAGGAAACTTTAGGCTCCAAGCTGAGCTTGCACTTGCCCAAGAATCTTTAGCACAACAAATGAATGACGAAGCTGGGATTCGAACTCAGGTTTGTCTGACTCAAGTTAGTCATTGATTTTGACTTCCCAGAGTGTGCCCCTCAGAGCCTTGGACCTGAGAGATAGTGATGAGAGCTGTGATGGAAAAGAAAAAGCTGGGAAGCCAAATAGTCTGGATAGCTGCTATCAGCCCCCTCCCCTCTTGACGTTATTTTAAAAGCACATTAATATTCTAAAGGCTCTGAGAAGTCCTGCAGGTGAGAAATTGGTTTCCTGTCATTTAACCCAGTTTCTCCCTTGCTGTTTACCTGTGGAATCCCCTTTCTCCAGAACTTATTCTCTTCCTCTGCCCGTCACGCTCTCTCTCTCTCTCTCTGCCTCTTACTCTCTACTATCTCTCTCTGTCTCCACATTCTGCTGAGAGAGGCATCACGGGGTAGTGATTAAAACAGCAGGCTGTAGAACCAAACTCTGTGTTTGACAACTGATTCTACCTTTAGCCTGCTGTGTGACCTTGGGAGAGGTCTCAACCCCTCTGTGTTTCACTTTCTCCATCTATAAAATGGGGATGACAACAATTTCTACCTCAAAGGGTGACAACTAAGTGAATTACTCTATTGAAAGCACTTCATGCCTCCCTGTCAGTGCTCCGCAGGGCTAGAATGAGGACCCAGAGCACCCGGATTAGGCCATACTTGTGTTGCTATAAAGACTGTGCCAGATTGCACACCACAGCAGGAGCCAGGTCCTGGGGTCAGGAAAGTCCATGGTGGCATCTTTCCTAGGTCAGGAAAGTGCGAGTTGTACTTTGCTGGTCCTCTCCACCTGGGTCGGGGAAGTATGGGGTGCAGCTGCTCCTGGCAGCTTTGACTTTCAGCCTCAGATAATGCATTGCCTGTGTCTCATTCCTGTGCACGTGTGCTGACTCGGCCACCTCCATTCCCTGAATCAGCATCTTCAGTGGTGGCAAGTGGTTTAACTTTGCAAGCAAGATGTGGATTCCCCATTTTAAATGCGAAAGAAAGCACCAGGCAGACAGAGCAGATGTGGACACATTTATTCACATGTTGGGTGATTATTCACATGTTGGGACTGACCCCTGCCAGAGGCAGGGAGGGGACTGGCTCACAGAGGTGATGGAGACAGACCCAAGCCTAGGGGACATCAATCAAACTGGACCCAGTCTCTGTGCTTCTGGACCTCAGAGTCTAGAGAAACAGAGACACAGAAGGGAATAGAAGAGTGTGGGGAAGAGGCAGGGGGCAGGGGGGAGAAATGGGGGCTAAGCAGAGAGGTCCACAGGATCAGAAAAAGGCACAGACAGCAAAAGACAGGGAGGGAACTGACCAGCTAGTCAGAGACATATGAATGCAAGAGAGACAGGCCTCTCAGTGGACCATGTCTTGATATCCCCAGGTCACAATCTCCCTGTCTTTCTCCATCTGTTCTATCCCTGCCTCTGGGTCTCATCAATTTTGTCTGTCTCATCCCCTCTCTGTTTCTGTCCTCGTGTTTGTGTCTAATGCTGTCACAGAAAAAGGGAGAAAGACATTGAACATCTATAGGCCACACGAAGACAGGGACCAGGATAGACACACACACCCATACACACACACACACAGACACACAACTATAAACATGACAAGCACATGCAGACACACACAGGATCACACACTACCACCACTACTCAAATATAAACACACCCTCACATATAAAACCATACAAACATATACAAGCACACACCAAATCATTCACAAGAATGAACACCAACACAAATACAAACACACATCCTTTTTTTCTTTTGAGATGGAGTCTCCCTCTTGTTGCCTAGATTGGAGTGCAATGGCATGATCTCAGCTCACTGCAACCTCCGCCTCCTGGGTTCAAGGGATTCTCCTGCCTCGGCCTCCTGAGTAGCTGGGATTACAGGCACCCACCACCACACCCAGCTAATTTTTGTATTTTTTGGCAGAGACATGGTTTCACCATGTTGGCCAGGCTGGTCTCGAACTCATGACCTCAAGTTATCCGCCCGCCTCAGCCTCCCAAAGTGCTTAGATTACAGGTGTGAGCCATTGCGCCTGGCCTGAATATTCTTATACAAGGTGTTTTGTAATCTGTGCATTCAGTTATTTTTGGTATTGTTGGGCCATAGGATAAGGTATATTTTAGCCTTAGTGGGTACTGCCAAACAGCTCTTCCAAGTGGTTTATCAATTTACATTTCCCTGAGACGTATATGAGAATATCAGACCTTCTCTTGACCCCATGTCATCCTTCAATTCCCGCTCCATTCTCTGATCCTCTTTATTCTTCATTTTTCTTAACCTTTTTATTATCAACTTTTTTTTTTTTTGAGACGGAGTCTAGCTCTTGTTGCCCAGGCTGGAGTGCAATGGCATGATCTCGGCTCACTGCAACCTTGGCCTCCTGGGTTCAAGCAATTACCCTGCCTCAGCCTCCTGTAGCTGGGATTACAGGCATGCACCATCATGCCTTGCTAATTTTGAATTTTTTTTTTTTTTTTTTTTTTTTTAGACAGAGTTTCCCTCTTGTTGCCCAGGCTGGAGTGCAATGGCATGATCTTGGCTCACCACAACCTCTGCTTCCTGGGTTCAAGGAAGTCTCCTGCCTCAGCCTCCTGAGTAGCTGGGATTACAGGCATGCACCACCACATCCTGCTAATTTTTGTATTTTTAGTAGAGATGGGGTTTCTCCATGTTGGCCAGGCTGGTCTCCAACTCCTGGCCTCAAGTGATCCACCCACCTGGGCAGCTGATGGGAATGGGGATTTGTTTCATAGCAAGGAAGGAACTGAGTTAAAGGCATCTGTCCAGGTGTTTAGGTATTTCAGTGGGGTTGGATGGAAACTTATATGTAAGTTTTCACGTGAGTTAGGTGTCAGGGCCACGGTCTAGTAATTTAGGTGAGAAGAACTGAGGCACAAATCCAGGTTTGAGGTATGCAAACGAGGCTGGATTGGAGCACACATCAGGTGTTCAGATATTCAAGTGAAGTTGAGTTGGAAGACACCTGTCCAGGTGTTTAGCTCTTCAGGTGGGGCTGGTATGAGGTGAGTGGCACCTGTCTAGGTATTTAGGCATTCAAGTGGGCTTGGTTGGAGACAGCTGTCCAGATACTTCCTGGGTCTGGATTGGGGGCTTTTGTATGGGTGTTCAGGTATTAAAGTGGGGCTGGTGAAGATGTTGAAGTGGAGGGGATACCTGTTCAGGTGTTTACCTATCCAAGTGGGATGCATTGGGAGCACCTCTGTAAGGTGTGTGATTGGAAAGGGTTGGGGAACACTTATTTGGGTGTCAGGGAATAATCTGTCTAGATATTTATGTGTTTAGGGTGTTGGTTAGGGCAGCTGTCCATGTTTTCAGGTATTTAAATGGGTCAAGTAGAGGGCGCTTGGCCAGATATTCCAGTGGGCTTATCTGGGACATTTGTGTAGATGTGAAATGATTATGATGAGCTGGATTTTGCAGCACCAGCTGTTAGGTATGCAGGAGGCGGGTTGACGCAGTCACTTGTCCAAGTGTTAAAATATTCAGAAGAACTGGGTAGGGAGCATCTGTCAGAAATTACGGTAAGTTGGGGATGGGAACACGTGCCCAGATGAGAGAGCTGAGCTGAGGGTATGCATCCTGCCGTCAGGCTCTGTTTTGGGGAGCATCTGTTGAGCTATCCAGGTGTCCTTGGAGACTGGGTATTGGGCATCCCTCCTGGGTTCTGGTGCAACTGTCCAGTTGTCCAATATTGGGGGCTGATTTTGAGGGGACACTGTCTGGAGGGAGGTGGGAGTTTGGGCCACCTGTCTCCAGGTAGGAGAGCAGTTGGCAGGTTGTGGTAGGGGCATCACGGGCCGGGCTGCAGCCGGTTACCTGCCCCGTGGAGGTTGCTGTGAACTGGAAGCTTCCCAGCATCATGCCCAACAGTGACAGGAACTCTTTGTCCTCATAGTCAAAGCGGTCCCCAAAGACAATGGAGCTGATGACATTGGAGACGGTGCGGCTCAGGAAGAAGGTGGGATCGACATTGGCGCCTGCAGGTGTGGCGGGAGAAGGGGGTTGGGAAGAGAGTCAACTCAGAGGTCTGAGGAGAGTCAGAATTCCAGGAGGCAGGGCCCTGTTGAGCCAAATCCCAGCGCCAGACTCCAGGGCTGGAAGTGCGGGCGCCTTTCCCCACCTAGTCCCCATCCCCAGGCAGAAAGCGCGGGTCCCCGCCCCCGCACTCGGGGTCCCCTACTCACCGTGCGTGCCCCGGAGGGCCTGGATGAGGAAGCCCGCCTCCTCCTGGATGCGTTCCTCGATGCCGCGCTTGCCCACGCCGAAGTCCCGCAGGGTGGCGATGGAAAAGCGCCGGAGCTGCTTGGCGCGCTCCCGGTTGCTGAACACCACGCCTGGGGAGGTGAACGCCGGGGTGGAGAGAGGCCAGGGGGCGGCGGGGGCAGGGGCAGACCAGCTCCAAGGGGCTCCCCAAGGGTGGAGCAGAGAGGGAGTGGGATGGGAGAGAGATGGATTCAGCGCGAGGGCCCAGGAGAGCTGCAAACTCAGTCAGAGAAACACGAGAGCACGAGAGAGAGAGAGAGAGAGAGAGAGGAAGAGAGGAGAGGAGAGAGAGAGAGAGACCGGGTAGAAAGAATAAGAGAATCAGAAGAGAAGCAGAAAGGCCAGACAGAGAGATGCACAGAGAAACAGAGGGATACCGGGATACTCCAAGGAGGAAGGGAAGGAAGTGGGGAGAGAAAGAGAGAGAGTGATGGAGGAAGAGGATGGAGGGAGGGGCAGTGAGATATGGGGAGATCTGGGAGGAGGAAATAAAAATGGTGAAAGATTCTTAAGCTGAGCTGGAGAAAAGAGAAAAATACTGAGATAGAAACAGAGAGGGTCTGGAAGGAAGACAGACGGTTACCAGGAGATGGAGGCTGGAGATGTGGAAGTAGGAATACCCTGAAATCCTAAGACAGAGGAAGAAATGGGAGAGGGAAGCGGAGAGAGGAGAAACACGGAGAAGCACAGAAGCTGAGAGCGACAAAAAGACAAATGAAGACAGAGGACCAGGGCTGGAAAACAGAAACCCAGGATGTCCTTAGAGATGGAGAGAGAGGGGAAAGAGGAGACTCCAGTGAGAGAGAACAAGGAGACGGGGCAGAGAGAGGCAGGGAGGAATCAGGACAGGGACGCTGGAGACAGGTGAGGGACGCACATAGAAAGGCCACAATGAAGGGAGATGGGGAGAGAAGGCCAGACAGGGGGCTCTGCCATAGCCTCCAGTGGGCAGGAGAGTCAGGGAGAAGGCTGGGGACACAGACCATCGCGTCCACCTGGCCACCGTCCCCCTCTTGGGCACCCCCTCACCATAGCCTTTGAAGAGCCAGTCGAAGGTGGCCTGCTCCCCTCGCCCGCTGAACTCCTCAGCCTGGTCCACCAGAGCCTCCTTGACAGCATCATGTCAGCACAGCACCACGACCCCGCTGGGGCCCCAGGTGAATGGTGAACACGGGGCCATAGCGCTCACTGATCTGATGGAGGCGGATGGGAGTGGTTAGAGGGAGCAGCCTCCACTCTGAATGGGCCCAGCACGGAGATGTCAGGCACTGGGATGCTTCACCCCCAGGTTCTCACAGTCAGGGAGCTGGACATCCCAAGATCCTGTCTTTCCTGCTAGGACCCTGATGCTGAAACTCCAAAACTCCCTTTCCTAAGACTCTGGTCCACACTGGTCAATCCCGTGCCACAAAGCCCCAGCCAACTGGGCAGCCCTCACCCCGTGCCACCCATCTCCCTGCCTTGGGACACCTTCATGAGGGAGTTATACATCTGCTCTGTGTTCAGCTGCAGGTAGTTTCCAATGAAGGGCAATGGGGTGGGTCCCGGAGGCAGCTTCCCCCTGCTCTTCCTCTGCTGCCAGACAGACATCAAGACCATCACAGTCAGGCAGGCTGGCAAGGTCACCAGGAGCAGCCCTGAGGCCAGCATGGTGGCAGTGGGATGATAGATGGTGATGGCTGGGGTGGTTTGCCTTTATACTGCCTGAAAAAGCGGGATGGACTTTGGTTGATTATATAATCACCTCGTTTCACCTCCCAACTACACCCCAACCCTGAATCCCGCATAGCTTAGGACACAGCCAGCAAGGGAGGAGGAGGGGGACCCCAGGGAAGCTGAACAGGGAGGGGAACTCCAGACTAAATCTGATACTTCAGGAGGGTTGCTGCAGGGCTGTGGATTTAGGATTGGGCAACAGATAAACTGTGAAACTGAGGAGTTTGGAATATTTGCGCAGGGGAACACCTGGGCTTTGGATTTGGGATCTGGGAGTGAGAATGCACCCCAATGTTGTGGATCTGGAGGTTCCAGGGGAGAGGAATCCAAAGGTCTGGGTTTTATTAGTGTGAGACAGAAGTGTGGCTGTGCATGTGGGGGTCTTCTGGTGAGGAGCATGCAGGGTTAAGCGTCTCAGGAGGGGGGATTCCAGGCATGTGGACTTGAAAGTCTTGGGGCTAGGAAGACCCAGGGCTGTGGGTGTGGAGTTTCTGGGAGGAGGAGTGTGTAGCAAGCCCAGCAGGTCCTCCCAGAAAGCCCAGCAGCCTGGCACTGGGCCCAGGGGCTGACTTGATTTTGCTTTTGCCCAGAGCTGTCTCTTGATGCCCAGAATCCTCATTGGAACCTCAGAGTGAGGCCAGGATGGGTGCCATGGAACCTCCACTGCCCATCTGTGGTTGGGAAAGGGGTGGAAGACCAGAGCCATATTTCAGGGGAACTTTCCCCACACCTGGAGAAGAGTACCTTGTGTTATCAGTTGGCAGAGGGATTGGCTAGATCTGGAGAAATAGTAATAACAACCCCCAAATGGTGGAAAAATCTCAAGTGTCCCAAGGGTTGTAATTTACAAAGAACTCCACTGGTTTCCAACCCAGATTCTTAGGGAAACCCACTAGATTGATTGTATCATCCATATTAATATTATGATTGTTATTTATGTTTATCATTTTATATAAAGGTCTATGGAGGACAGAAAACAGACAGTGGGCAGGGGACATGTGTGAGTGGCCCTGAACTCCCATCTCTCCTGCTCTGCGTCCTTAGTTCCATTTTCTGGATTTGGTTTTCCTGCCAGTGGAAAGGGAGTGTTTAGGAAGAGAAGATCATATTTGAGGGTGAGTTAAGTCTCCTTTAAGGGCGATTCCTGCTTTGTCAGGGGCTACTACTATCAGCAGGCAGAGGAAACAATAGCCGAAGAGATTGGGGTAAACTCCAGTGTTAGGCACAGAGGCAGATCCTGGGGTGGGTGTGAGTGGAGAAGGGATGAGTAGCCCCCCTGTCCTTCCCTCAGGGACATTCTTCCTTAGTAAACAGGACAGTTACCCTTTGGTGAGCACGGTCGTATATGGGAAGATTAAGTCTAGGTGTGTATGATCTGGTGGAATCTTTGTAACAGAGGTTGGTTCATCGTGATCATCCTCATTTTGAAGATGAGCAGATCTCAACTCCATAAATCCTCTTGAGTGAGGTCACACAGGGAGTAAGTGAGGGAGCTGGGATATGAACTCTTTCCCTGTGCCCCTTCATTGACTGGCCTAGATCATCCTGGGAGTCAAATGGGGGCCAGGCTTAGCAGGAGGTGAGTGCTGGGACTGGCATCAGCAGTGGACACGCTGATGACATTGGCAGGTTCTGATATCAGCATCAGGTGTGTCCAGGGAGGGAGAGGCATCGTGTTGGCTTTGGGACTGCCCCCAGGTGTATGCTAGGATGGGAAACAAGTTGGCACTGAACTTGACACCAGGAGAATATTGAAGTCATGTTTGGTGCCAAGAGGGCTCTGTGTGTTGTCTCAGGTGTCATTGAGGGCATAAGAGTGTCCTTCTTCAGGAGGGCATAAGAGTGGCACCATATAGGGTCTGAGGTTGGTCCCAGTGGGCTCTGACATGAGCAGGAGGCAGGTGCGATATTGGTCCTATGTGGGCCTGAGAAGAGCGTCTGCCAGACCCTGAGAGGGGCTCCAGATGGGCACAGGACAGGCTCTGATGTTTGGACCTTCCAGTGTTGCACCTGTCCTCTGGGTCACCAACTGTGGACAAGTGGAGGTCGGTGAGGTTGGCCCCCCCAGGACTGACATCTTGCTCAAAGTGTTCTAGGATGCTGAGCTCTGAGACCTGTGTGGAGGGAGCAAAGGTCAGAGAACAAGGCAGAGAGAGGAAAGTTGTTTGTTGATTTTGGAGGGGAAGAGGTGGGAAGGAGGATTAGCACCAGCTTGGCTGATATCAATCCCTCTAATCCTGGTCACCAGCCTGCACCTGGGCTGGCCCCAAGCCTGGGCTCCTCCTTTTCCTTCTAGTTCCTTAGAAAGGTGGGAGATAGAAATTCGAGAGCTTTGTTTCTCAGTGGGGTTGGCACTAGGAAGTGCACTGAGTGATCGGCAGGTTGCCATGACCTGGCCAGGGAGGGGGTGGGGAGAGGCAGGTTGGGAGAACTCTAGTATTTGTGGACATAGAGGTCAATCGATTTTGGACTTGTTGATTACCCTAGAGCATGGAGTGAGAGAATGATGTCTGAAATCATGTGGGAGGGACTTGTCCCAGTGGGCAGTGTCTTGGGAACAGTCTTTTGGAATGAGTTAGTGGCAAACCCAGGAAGATCCCTTTCCTTTGCTGGGCCTCAGTTTCCCTTTCTGGATGGATGGTGCAATGATTAAGGCCTGGATTGGAATCCTAACCTTCTCCTTTCTCTGTTGTGTGGCCTTGAACCACTGACTTCATCTCTCTGAGCCTTTTGGAGCCAAGAACAGCTCTTACCTCTTCAGGTATTTAGGGGAGAAGCATATGTGTTAATGCAGATGAGGTTCATGGCAGTAAGTGCTCAATGAATAGTAGTCGTTCTCTTTAATCTGTAGGATGAAGCGGATGGATGAGATGTTCCCTAAGCACATTCCTTGCTTTTACATCCTCTAGTCTAAAGCTCACAAATCTTTTCTTTTGGGAAGGAGGAAAGGGACAGAGTCTTTGGGAACCTCTTTCCCCATCCCTTCCTCAGCACAGCCAAGCTTTACCCCATGGAGCTGTGAATAGGAAATAATCCTTCATGGCCTATTGGAGTGTGGTGCTGAGTTAGGCAGTATCTGTGGAAGGACAGAACAGCATTAGACTCTCAGGTTATTCTGGTTGGCCCTGGAGCCCTGCACAGGACTTTGCCCACCTGTCTGTCTACCGTTGTCTTGGATCCTGTCTTTCTATCTTCTCTTTCTCCTTCCCTGCAAGTCAGTGTTCCCCTCAATCACCCTGTGGGCTCCTGCATCTTTGTATTTTGTGCCATTTTGTCCAGTGAGTTCTCCTGGATGCCTCTGCCATGTTTATCCTCATTTATACAACTGTCTGTGTGTCATTCTGGGTGCATGCTTGTAGTGTCTATGTGCGTGTATGTTTCTGTATGTCCATGTTGATACATGAATTTATGTGTGCACCAGGCTTTGTGGGGTGTATGTTTGTGCTTAATAATGGGTATCCATTCCAACTAATGTCTGCACATGCACATGTGTGTGTGTGCCTGACAGGGTGTGCCACTGTTTCTCAATGCTTGCCAATCTTTGTGTCTGTCTCTGCATACAGCGTGTGTGCACACATGATTTAGGGGTGTCTACGATGTGCATTTCTGTGTAAAACAGGATGAATGCTGCATATTCATATTTGTGTATATACATTCACAATTGGGTGACTACACATAAGTATGTGGATGTTTTCATGTGTGCATTCTGGTGTCTGTATGCAGGCTTGTGGGCCATGTTGCATACATGTGAACATCTGATATTTTCCTGTGCTCATCTGTGTTTGGATTAAAACAGTCCTAGCCCGGCTCCATTTATCTGCTTGAAGAAAACCCCAGAACTGCGGGAAGCTTTTTATGAGCATAATCTTAGTTAAACTCCTCATTGCAAGACTGTGAGGTTGGCTTTATCATCTCCATTTTGCAAATTAGTTAGGTAAGTTCCCCCAAAGTCGGTCATAAGTGACTTGCTTCCGTATTCCACAGCTAATGCAGGTAGTCTTAGTATGGTCTTGTGTGACTGTAAATTTCTTTCTTTCTTTCTCTCTTTCTCTTTCTTTCTTTCTTTCTTTCTTTCTTTCTTCTTTCTTTCTTTCTTTTTTCTTTCTTTGCTTTCTTTCTTTCCTTTCTTTTTTCTTTTTTTTCTTTTTGAGATGGAGTTTTGCTCTTTTGCTCTCGTTGCCCAGGCTGAAGTGCAATGGTGCGATCTCCGCTCACTGCAACCTCTATCTCCTGGGTTCAAGTGATTCTCCAGCCTCAGCCTCCCAAGTAGCTGGGATTACAGCCACCATGCCCAGCTAATTTTTGTATTTTTAGTAGAGATGGGGTTTCACCATGTTTGTCAGGCTGGTCTCAAACTCCTGACCTCAGGTGATCCGCCCACTTCGGCCTCCCAAAGTGCTGGGATTACAGGCATGAGCTACCACGCCTGGCTGTGAATGTAAGTTTCATGCTGTTAATCACCACTTTGGACTGCCAGGCCCCACCTGTTTTTCTTTATGAAACATTAGAAAAACTGCTTGTAATCTCTTGCATTTCTTCAAATACTTCCTTGTAAACACGTAACAAAAGTTTTCAAAACGTTAGAAAAAAAGTCTTTTAATAGGAGGGAGACTTGACCTTCTAGTGTTTGCACTCTTTGGAACCTTAACCAAAGACCTAGTTGGCCAGTATATCCCTCAGGCCATTGGCAATGAAGCAGTGGGAGAGTTGGGGTACTAGTGGTTGTGGTCAGAGAGTGAAATGTCTGTGTTTCACATTTCAGAGTGATGACAAGGATTAGGGTGGGGCTGTGGGAATGTTGGCTGAAATAGAGTGAAGGAGGTCAAAGAAGAGAAGAAGTCAAAATGGCAAGACTTAGAGTACAGAGATGGGAAAGAAGTTGGATAGATGACAGGGATGAACAGCTTTTTTTTTTTGAGAAGGAGTCTTGCTCTGTCACCCAGGCTGGAGTGCAATGGCGTGATCTCGGTCCACTGCAACCTCTGCTTCCTGGGTTCAAGCAATTCTCCTGCCTCAGCCTCCCGAGCAGCTGGGATTACAGGCACTCACCATCATGCCCGGCTAATTTTTGTACTTTTGTAGAGATGGTGTTTCGCCATGTTGGCCAGGCTGGTCTTGAACTCCTGACCTCAGGTGATCTGCCCGCCTCAGCCACCCAAAGTGTTGGGATTACAGGTCTGAGCCACCATTTCTGAACAACTTTTTTAAAATTATTTTTATTTATTTATTTATTTTTTTAAGAGGACGAAGATGTCAGCCGCCAAGTGCACTGATGAAGAGTTTCTTCTGGTAATGGTTGAGTAGCTTCTTTTGGAGCAAGCATCCCATGAATAAAAACTATTAACTCTGAAGAAAACACTTTTAACAACCCAATTCCCTGAAACCACTGCAGAGTGGAAAAAAAGCAGCAGATTCTGAAGGGAGTTAGAAGAAAGGGATTTCCTTTAAAAAAAAAAAAAAAAAAAAAAGAAAAGAAAAAAGAAAAAAATAGCTTTTGGTCTTCCATACCACAGGAAGAATGGGAGGTGGGGTCACCGCAAATTTATTCTAGAATTTTTTCATCTTATTAAAATCCTTTAAAATGCAGACCACTTCTTGACGGGGAGGGCTAGGTAAACAACAATTCCTAAGGGAACTAATTTTTTTTTTTTTTTAACATGCTGTGTCTCTTTAAATGTAGAAAGGTGATCAAGATGGCTGACCAGATGCAGGTAGCATGGCCTTCTTCGTGGAGAGGAACTCCATTTTAAGCAGATTATCTAGGAGAGAATGCTGGAATTCATCAGAGAACAGAAGGGATTCAACAGAGAAGAAGTGAAGCACCGGAAGCACCGGAAGTGAGTAAGGAGAGGGGATTGACTGAAAGCTGACAGTGGCTCCTGGATGAGGGGAAATTATAAGAGAGAAACTCCCAGGGCTCCACACTTTGAAATGGGCTTTCATAATCTTGGCTGTGGTAGAAACCCTCAACCCACTTGGGTCTTGGGCCTCACATACGGAGCTCCCTAAAGATTGTGCAGAGACATTGCCCTGGAAAATGGAACCCACATGGAACCCCATTTGAGCCTAGAGCAGCCTCAGCTGAGTGCCGTTTGAGAACCTAGATATTGGAGATCTATAGAAATGGTTGCTGCCGCTGTGCTGCTTCAGGTAAGTATAGAGGAGACCCAGCACTCCCAGGCACCCATGGGAGGGTCCTTTCTGCCTTGCTGCGGGCTGCTGTTGAGACTGAGATGTGAGTGAACCACATTCCCCGCAGCTTCTTATCCTGGTTGCAGGCCCAAGGAACCATTTTGAGAGTTAATACTGTGCTGTGCCCTGCCCTCAGGCCCAGTTTGAGTTGACCTGGCTGCAGCCACCACCTGGCCAAGGAGGGACAGGGAAACAAAGCTCCTTTACTTGTACCTAGGACAATTTCCCAGACCCTGCTATGGGCTGCTGTGACAGGGAGACTTAAGCAGAACCCACTCCCCAAAACTTCTTGTCCATACTGCTTACCAGAGAGGGGCCTGTCCTCTTTGGTCACAAGCCCACAGCTGGCACAATCATAAGAGTTTAATGTTGGGCTCTATCCCCCTTTTTGCCAAGTCTGAGGTGATGCCACTGTAGGCGCCACCCAGATGGGGGAGGGACAGGGGAGAACAAGCTCTCCTAAGCACACTTTGGTCAATACCACTACCCTGCTACTGGATGCTGTGGGACTGGGGAGTAACACCAACATGGACTGCGTGGGTCCTAGTGGATTGCTCCACCACCACTACTGCCATCACCCATATCACACCAACGTGTGCTTCCCAGGGGCCTGAGAACTTGCCCACATCCCTGTCCCGCAACTCCCATGCTCCTCTAAGCAAGCCACTAGGAAGCTCAAGAATCAGCCTCCCAGGACTCACTAATACCAAAGCCAGTGCAGACTGCTCTGGGGCTCAGCCACACTCTCCAAGCTGCTGCCACCACCAGGGCCCAAAGACAGGCTCAGTCGGCATCCAATACCCAGCTACATTTCTCCTCAATCTCAAGTAATAACTGTACTCTAAGCTACCAAGGAAATCAAAGATACCAGTGACCCTGGGTACTGCCTATGAAGTCATACTAAGATCACACTACCATAGGCACCCAGAATCAAAGCCAAAGTTTCCTACTCAACTAACAACATACATACATTTTTCAGGAAAAAAATTTTCTCCTACAGGGCAATTAAAAAAACTTGAACAAGCTACTGCTACACAAGATTTGCAGATATCAATGAAAGGACACAGGAAACACGAAAAAGGAGAAAAATGTGACATCATCAAAGGACCACAATTGTCCAGCAACAGATCCCAATCAAAAAGAATCCCTCGATATGCCAGATAAAAATTCAAAATACTGATTTTATAAAGCCCTACAAGATGCAAGAGAAATTTGAAAATCAATACAAAGAATTAGAAAATCAATCCAGGAAATGAATGAGAAATTTACCGAGATAAACAAGCAGAAACTCTTGAACTAAAAAAATGCAATGAAGGGAATACAGAATATATTCAAAAGCTTCAATAGAAGACTGGACCAAGCAGAAGAAAGAACGTCAGAACATGGCTGGGTGCAGTGGCTCATGCCTGTAATCCCAGCACTTTGGAAGGCCAAGGTAGGTGGATTCCTTGAGGCCAGAGTTCAAGGCCAGTTTGGGCAACATAGTGAAACCCTATCTCTAAAATTAAAAGAAAAAAAAAAGAATCTAAGAACTTGAAGACAGGTCTTTTGAAATATCCTGTCTGACAAAATAAAGAAAAATAAATAAAAAAGAATAATCAAAGACTTTGAGATATCTGGGACTACATAGTGTGACCAAACTTACGCATTTTTGGTATTTCCATGGGGGAAGAGAGATTTTTAAAAATTAGAACACCTATTTTTAGGAAGTAATTGATGAAAACTTCCACATCTAGCAAGAGAGTTAGACATCCATATACAGAGCCCCAGCAAATACATTGCAAAAAGAACTTCACATAATAGTATATTTAGAAAGTCTGAAGTCAAGAAGAAGGAAAGAATTTTAAAATTAGCAAGAGAAAAGCATCTAGTTACCTATTAATAAAACTCTTCAGACTAACAGCAGACTTTTCAGTGGAAACCTTACAGGCTAGAATAGAAGAGAATGGCATTTCAAACTGAAAGAAAAGTACTGTCAGCCAAAAATTTTATGTCCTGGCAGAATAAGCTTCATAAATGAAGGAGAAATAAAATCTTTTCCAGACAAGCAAATGGTGAGTGAACTTGTCAACACTAGCCTGTTCCAATGGGAGATGCTCAAGTGGGTCTTAAATATGGAAATGAAAGGTCAACACTCAGTGTCATGAAAACACACAGAAAAATAAAACTCACATTTCTTATAAAAACAACCTCATAAATGAGGAAGAGAAAAGAATCAAATGGCAACATGGGAGAATCTCATCAAACCACAATGACAAAAAGAGAAAAAGAAAGAAACAATTTATCATATAAAACAACTTAAAAACAATTAACAATATGACAAGAATAAAGCCTTGCATATCAATATTAGCCTTGAATAAATGGATTAAATGCTCCACTTACAAGATATGTATTGGCAGAATACTTTAAACAACATGATGCCCAGCACTTTGGGAGGCCGAGGCGAGTGGATCACCTGAGGTTGGGCGCTCGAGACCAGCCTGACCAACATGGAGAAATCCTGTCTCTACTAAAAATACAAAAATTAGCCAGGTGTGATGGCATATGCCTGTAATCCCAGCTACCTGGGAGGCTGAGGCAGGAGAATCGCTTGAACCCAGGAGGCAGAGGCTGCAGTGAGTCGAGATCGTGCCATTGCACTCCTCCAGCCTGGGCAACAAGAGCAAAACTCCATCTCAAAATAAACAAACAAACAAACAAACAGGTATGAGCCACCGCGCCCGGTGGAAATTTAATTTTCTTACACTTAATGGCTCTGCATAAGCAACCCAGAGCTCATCAGGCAGTTCACTGATATCAAAGACCCAGGCTCCTTCCATGTTGCTGCTGCTCCTTCCTAAGTTGTTGCTGTTGCTATCCCAGTTAGCCAGAAAGAGGAAATATTCAGGAAGGAAACCTTGCCCCTCCCTCTAAAAGCATAAACTGAAAGTTTTGTGCATCACTTTCAATCACTTCTCATTGGTCAGAACTTGGCTACATGGCCATACGCAGCTGCAAGGGAGCTTGGGAAATGTAGTTTTTAACTCTAGATAATCATGTAGCTGGATAGAATTCTACTACTATGGAAGACAGGGAAAACAAATATTGGGAGACATCTAGGTGCCTCTGAAATATGAACCTTTTCTCAAATACAGTCATATATGAATTTAATGTATCAAACCAGATGACAATGAGAGCTATACCTCCAAGCACTTGAAACATCTGAATGCCTTTCCCTCCCGTATGAAAGGTATTACACAGAGTTTAAAAAAAAAAGTTTATCCAGCAGCTTCAGGTTATAAGAATATTTGTTTTAGGGTGACCTGAATCATCTCTGACTATTTAACACGCCCTTCCTTGCAAGCTGGTTGTTTGGATTGGGGGATACCCTGCTTGTCAAGCACACAGCTCCATCCATGCCTGGCACAAAGTGACAAATTAAAAAAATTTGGTTGGGCACAGTGGCTCATGCCTGTAATCCCAGCTCTTTGGGAGTCCAGGCAGGTGGATCACTTGAGGTCAGGAGTTCAAGACCAGCCTGGCCTACCTGGCAAAACCCCATCTCTACTAAAAATACAAAAATTAGCCAGGCATGGTGGTGGGTGCCTGTAATCCCAGCTACTCGGGAGGCTAAGGCAGGAGAATCGCTTGCACCCGGAGGGCGGAGGTTGCAGTGAGCCCAGATCACACCACTGCACTCCAGCTGAACTTTAGTTCAAGTTCCTCCATTCCTGGCTTCCTGTCTGGAGGTGGGATGGTGAAGGGAGCTGTTCTAAGAGTACTTGCTCTCTCCCTTCCTGTCTGAATAGGAAAACCAGACCCACAACCAACCACCATCACCACACATATGCCACCACCACAAGATGGCTAAGAGATTAGTCCTGAATGGGTGTTAAGTGCTGGGGGGTGCGGATCAGAATGGGATGGGGAGGTGAAAGCTAAGGGAGTCAAAGGAGATGGGCTGAGCTGAGTCTCTACTCCAAGAAAGACATTCTAGCAGCAGATCCAAGAGACAAAAGATGGCACTGTGTGTGAGTCACTCAGCTTTCCCAGAATTTCCACCACTTCTGGACACAGGATGCCTCAGCTCAGCCAGCCAAACCCCATTCCCCAAACCTACAGATACCTTGAGGGATTCAGTTTCCAAGTCTGAGAATACAGTCGCATGAAAAGGACACTGAATTTTGTTAAATAGTATATGAGGGTAGGATATAATATCCAGGAAGTTCATTTCAGGACAATAAGGCTTTGAAAATATTTGGTGCAGAAAAGGTAGTGAATCACTTTTTAGATTATTGAGAAGTGCAATCACTAATTGCACTGGAGAAGACGTTCCCCTCCAGAGATTGGGGTTTAGAGGTGATCTCTACACCTTAGACTTTCAAAACACACACACACACACACCAACACACACTACAGCAAAGTTCTTTTTTTTTTCTTTTTCTTAAATTTGATACAGCAAAGTTCTGATACACCAACACAGGTAATCTTTGATTATTGTTATTTAACATTATCTTGAGTAGAAAACAAGAACTTTTTGAACAAAACCCTTTCAAATGATTTATTTCTCTTGTTTTCTAAATCTTCAGCTTACTTTCCTTATTAACATTCTAGTGTTCCATTATACAGTAGGGTGACTATAGTTAACAATAATACATTGCATATTTCAAAATAGTTAGAAGAGAGGATTTTGAATGTTCTTACCACAAAGAAATGACAAATGTCTCAGTAATGGATATAATAATTACCTGAATTTGATTGTTATACATTGCATACACTTATCAAAATATCACACTGTACCCCACAAATATGTACAATTATTATGTGTCAATTAAAAAAATTTAGTAACTGATTAAAGTTATCCTTAATTAAGTAATGAACAAAGAGTTTTCCTTGTTGTCTATCACGACTTTCTAAAACAACATGGTCTGACAGCTGCGGTGGCTCACGCCTGTAATTCCAGCACTTTGGGAGGCTGATTGGGGTGGATCACTTGAGGCCAGGAGTTCAAGACTAGCCTGGCCAACATGGTGAAACCGCATCTCTAGAAAAATACAAAAATTAGCTGGGCATAGTGGTGTGCACCTGTAGTCCTAGCTACTTAGGAGGCTGAGGCATGAGAATTGCTTGAACCCGGGAAGCAGAAGTTATAGTGAAAAGAGATCATGCCACTACGCTCCAGCCTGGGTGACAGAGTGATAATGTGTCTCAAAAAAATAAAATAAAATAAAATAAAACAACATGGTTTCCCTATTTTATAGATGGGGAAACAAGTCCCAGAGGTTAAGTGACTTGCCCAGTGAAGAAAAGACAGAGCTGCCACTTGTACTCAGATTGTCTGCATCCTAAAATCAATAGCCTAAAAAGGTGATAATCTGCTCTTACACCCCACCAAAAAATTCTGTTCAATTCTGTTGAGCTGAGAGAGAAGAACAGGGAGACTGGAAATTTGAAGAAAGGGAAATGGCCCCAGAGGATTTCCCTGTGTGAATTCAATCTACCCTTACTCAAGTGGGAGATTACAGGTTATATAACCACCTCCCATATAAAGCAATCTCTTCTCCAATGACATTCAAACCCGGAAAACTTGAATCCCAGGGTGTTCAGATTTCGGTATAAGCTGATCTCCCAGGACCTATTTAGGCAGGATCTGGTACCCAGGACAGAACCTGTTGACCTGGCACCATGGAGATGGGAGGGGCTGTCACCATCTTTCTGGCACTCTGCTTGTCTTGCCTGCTCATCCTCATTGCTTGGAAACGAATGAATAAGGCAGGAAAGCTGCCCCCAGGTCCTACACCAATTCCTTTCCTGGGGAACCTGCTGCAAGTTCAAACTGAAGCTACGTTTCAGTCTTTCATGAAGGTGAGTCTGTCTGTCTCCTCTAATAGGGCTAAAAGCAACTAATCCTATAGCCAGATTCACATAGAACCTTATGACTTCTACCAACATGGCACATGTATACATATGTAACAAACCTGCACATTGTGCACATGTACCCTAAAACTTAAAGTATAATAATAATAAAATAAAAAAAGACAGACTCTCAGAAACACAGACTTTGCAAATCTTAGAATTCTGAAATTTCAGAATCCTAAAATATTGGAAACACACATTCTCAGTGCATTGAGATAAGATTTTCATGATCTCAGGACTCTGGAATCACAGTACATTATATTTTTAAACACAAGGATTCTTTGACTCAGCTTGTCTTAGCACTTTGAGACTTGGTATCATGAAGTCTTAAGATTCTAGAAATTTAACAGTTCAGAGAGAGAAGTATGAATCTTGGAATTTATCAAATCCAGGTCCATTATTTTAGAGATGCAGACAGTAACTCTTGTGGGGAGGGATGAGCTTTTGCCGAGGATGACAGGAGCCAAGACTTCCGCGCCTCTTTCCCAGTATTCCTTCGAAGCCCAGATTTACCTTGGTTCCTTAATACCATGTTTATATCCCTCTGAAATCGCCATCCTCTAAAATCCTCAATTGGCCTATGCTTGGTACTCCAATCAGCCCCTCCTACTGTGTTTTCCTTCACTCCAAGCTCAGGGAGAAATACGGCCCTGTGTTCACTGTGTACATGGGTCCCCGGCCAGTGGTGGTTTTATGTGGACACGAAGCAGTGAAGGAAGCCTTGGTAGACCAAGCGGATGAGTTCAGTGGCCGTGGAGAACTGGCTTCCATAGAGCGAAACTTCCAAGGTCATGGTAGGTAGCAACAACAACAAAAACAATAAAACCAGAAATGACTGCAATGCACTCCCTATGTGCCAGGTTCTTTGGTAAGTAGTCTACATGGCTTATTGCACTGACTCCCTTAGGAGAGCTGTTAACATTATACTAATGTTGTCAATGAAAAAGCTAAGATAGGCCAGGCATGGTGGCTCACGCCTGTAATCCCAGCACTTTGGGAGGCTGAGGCGGGCGGATCACCCGAGGTCAGGAGTTTGAGACCAGCCTGGCTAACATGGTGAAACCTGATTTCTACTAAAAACTAAAAATAAAAATTAGCTGGGTGTGGTGGCACATGCCTGTAATCCCAGCTACTCGGGAGGCTGAGGCAGGAGAATTGCATGAACCTGGGAGGTGGATGTTATAGTGAGCCGAGATCACGCCATTGTACCCCAACTTGGGCAACAAGAGTGAAACTCTGTCTCAAAAAAAAAAAAAAAGCTAAGATAAAGGTTAGATAATGTCACACAGTAAGTGGTAGGATCACTTTATTTTGAACCTATGCCATCTGACTCTAAACTGTCTTCTGTGTTATTTCTGCTCTTATTTTAATGGATTAGTGATATTCTCTTTTTTTTTGAGACGGACTTTCACTCTTGTTACCCAGGCTGGAGTGCAATGGCACGATCTCGGCTCACTGCAACCTCTGCCTCCCAGGTTCAAGCAATTTTCCTGCCTCAGCCTCCCGAGTAGCTGGGATCACAGGCATGCAACACCACGCAGGGCTGATTTTGTATTTTTAGTAGAGACGGGGTTTCTCCATGTTGGACAGGCTGGTCTTGAACTCCCAACCTCTGGTGATCCACCCGCCTCAGCCTCCCAAAGTGCTGGGACTACAGGCATGAGCTACCAAGCCCAGCGGATTAGTGATATTTTTTATGCACCCACTAAAGCTCTCATAGCCAACCTTATTTCTCATCTTCCTATACTCATACACATACCTAACCCATAGGTCTCTGCCTCATTCACTTAGGTAGACCTCTTTCTCCCAAGCATCCATCTCTAACTGCCCACATCCTTCAATTCCAAGCAGACTCACCATATACTGTCTGTCTGTCTATCTATCTATCTATCTATCTATCTATCTATCTATCTATCTATCTTTCTATTACCTTTTCTTCCTTTTGTCCATTGATCCATATTCATCAGAAAATCCATTCATTATTCTTTCTATAAAAACATCTTTCACTCTATTATCTATACATCTGTCAATTAACTTTCTATGTATTCATCTATCCATCATTCCATCCATTCATCAATGCTTTCATCATTCATGCAACTATCAGTCTATCCACTCTCCAGCTGTTATCCATCTATCTCAAACCATTCATCCATTAACCATCCACCCATCTATTAAGTCTTCCATCCATAAATCCATCCATCCATCCATCCATCCATCCATCCATCCATCCATCCGTCATTCCATCCGTCATTCCAGTCATAAACTCTTCCTTCCATTCATCAATAAAGCAAAATAATTTCATTAGATCTAGTGAATTGGTATAAGACTCTCATCAGTCCACACATATAGTAATTTCTAAATGTTTCTTACTACACGGTAACTCCTTTTCTGTAGGTATATCGATGTACAAGTGTGAGCTTCTGTGTACACATATGTGCATATGTCCAGAGAACCCAAGTATTACATAGAAAATAGAATTAATATCCCCATTCCAGAGCACTCTATATGGCACTCTGTCTATACATCCCTCCACGTTCCACCTTCCTATGCATTCACTCAGTTATTTTTTTATTTATCCAGTTCCACCTCTCCTTCTTGTAAGAAACACTCTTTGATCTCCTCCTATCATTCCTACACTTATTCCCTTTTCCTCCACCTCAGTCTGGACTTTTCTTTTTTTTTTTTTTTTTTTTTTTGAGGATCCTGCAGAGAGGGAACCTTACTCTCTTGATTGAGCCTTGAAGGTTGAGAATGGCTTCCTTGACAGCAGAGTCTAGAGCTTTCATAATCTGTCCCCATCACTGTCTAGCACAGAGTTGAACACAGCAAGGGGAGGGAGGCAGAAGCCTGAGACTGAGATCTTGGCAGGTGTAGCTCTGGCCAATGGAGAACGATGGAGGATTCTCCGACGCTTCTCCCTGACCATCCTTCGGGACTTCGGGATGGGAAAGCGGAACATTGAGGAGCGAATTCAGGAGGAGGCCAGCTACCTACTGGAGGAGTTCCGGAAGACCAAGGGTATGGGGGCCACAAGGGGAAGGGCCACGAGGTGACTGGGTGGTTATGGAGCTCTCAGTCATGAGAAGATGGGCTTTGGTGGGAGAAAGCTCTGGAAAGGAAGAAGAGGGAAAATATTAAGAATCCACTAAGATTTCTGGCCAGCTTCCATATTAAGAGTTTACATGAGCTGGGCATGGTGGCACATGCCTGTAGTGACAGCTGCTTGTGGGGCTGAGGCTGGAGGTTGCTTGAGCCCAGGAGTTCAAGGCTGCAGTGAGCTATGATCATGCCACTGCACTTCCGTATGGGAGACACAGTGAGACTGTCTCTTAAAAATAAAAAAAAAGCAGTTAACGTGGAAGACCCTTAGAGACCACTTACTAGAAACTTTAATCAGTGGATCTCAGGATGTCTGTGAGCTCTTGATATCCTATGCAGATTTTGGTGACATGTGACTTTGTGACTTTTCTTGAAGACAGGCTAAAATTTCATTACATTTGTATATCCGTATTATGGTAAAAAAATACATAACATAAGAGTTACCATACTCATCATTTTAAGTGTCCAGTTCAGTAGTGTGAAGTATATTCATGTTGTGAAAAAAATCTTTTGAACGTTTTTATCTTGCAAATCTGAAACTCTATACTCATTTCATTATGTTTTAAAAGGCGTTCAGTCCCACCAAAAAATAAGGTCTAGAAACAATGGGGTCTATAGAGAAAAGACACAGAGGCTGAAAAAAAACCAGAAAATTAGATAAGAGGTAGAAATAGAGACACATTTTCTCTACACCTGAGGCGCCTTGCCTGGTCTACATGGGTGATTAACAGGTCTATATAAAAGCTTCAAATGCCCATGTACCCCAGAAATTTTCATAAAATTGTGTATTTGTGAATATGTGCCTTATTCTAGAGAAATTCTTCCCAGATCTACTGGTCTTGTTTTACAGAAGGTGTAGGTGAGGGCAAGGGAAGGATTTCGTTTTGTTTTGTTTTGAGACAGAGTCTTGCTCTTGTCACCCAGGCTGGAGTGCAATGGCATGATCTCGGCTCACTGCAACCTTCACCTCCCAGGTTCAGGCAATTCTTCTGCCTCAGCCTCCTGAGTAGCTGGGATTACAGGCACCTGCCACCACACCTGGCTAATTTTCGTATTTTTAGTAGAGACAGGGTTTCGCCATGTTGGTCAGGCTGGTCTCCAACTCCTGACCTTGTGATCTGCCTGCCTCGGCCTCCCAAAGTGCTGGGATTACAGGCGTGAGCCACTGCACCTGGCCGGGAAGGATTTTTTAAATTGCCCAAATGGAATTATCGGTAGAGCTAGACAGAATTCAGGAACTTTTATAATGTGTCCCTTATCCCACTTTTCCCCAAATATGTGAGTCTCTAACATCGACACATTTAAGTAATAATAATAAAAAACAATGATTAAGCTCAACTAGCTTTTCTTGAGTGCTTACTGTATGCCAGGCATTGTGCTAATTATTTTATATGGATAATGATATTGAATCCTCATGAGTCAATGAAATGGTTCCCAAACCAGTTTGCAGATTGGTTAATCTAGACCCAAAACACAAAAATGAAGTGGCTCACACATGCAATTAAGTAGTAGAGCTGGGACTCAGATGCATCACTGTGACTCCACACCCCATATTCATGATCATTGCCTCCAACATAAACAATTTCCACTGCCCAGGTGCCCCCATCGACCCCACCTTCTTGCTGAGCCGCGCTGTTTCCAACGTCATCAGTTCCATTGTCTTCGGAAGTCGCTTCGACTATGAGGACAAACAGTTCCTGAATCTGCTACGGTTGATCAATGAGAGTTTCATTGAGATGAGCACTCCCTGGGCACAGGTGCCCACCCCGCCACCTCTCTGTCCATGCACCAACCCCAGTTAACTAAGCACCTTCCTATACCCCACTTGATCCTCCCCACACCCCTGAGAGGTGAGTACAGTAGTTCTCCCTCATAGCTGGGGGATATGTTCAAGACCCCCGGTGGATGCCTCAAACCATGGATAGTACCCAATTCTATAGATACTAAGTTTTTCTGATATATACATATCACGACAAAATTCAATTTATAAATTGAGTGCAGTAAGAGACTGGCATTCATAAGTAATAAAATAGAACAATTATAACAACATATTCTAACAACAGTTATGTGAATGTACTCTTTCTCTCTCAAAATATCTTCTTATATGTGATATTTTTAGACTGCAGTTGACTGCACGTAACTGAAATGGTGGAAGGTAAACCAGGGTTAAGGGGGAACTACTGTCTCAATAGGACCCAACCTGTGGGAAGCAAAAGGGCCTCACCTGATTCTTAGACCCAGCACTGGACTTTGAGTCCAGCTGTCCAACTGCAGACTCAGCCCATGCTGGCCCCTGGTGCCCATCACTGACAAAGCCCCCTTGCCTATGCCCACAGCTATATGACATGTACTCTGGAATCATGCAGTATTTGCCAGGAAGACACAATCGCGTCTACTACTTGATAGAAGAGCTCAAGGACTTCATTGCCTCCAGGGTCAAGATCAACGAAGCATCCTTTGACCCCCAAAACCCTCGGGACTTCATTGACTGCTTTCTCATCAAGATGCACCAGGTACCTCCTCTTCTTCCCCTGGTCCTTCCCACTCACTTCTCAACCTCTAGTCCCTGCAACTTTCAACCGATCTGCAAGCATTGAGGACAAAACAAAACAAGCATTATTTCACAGCGTTTACTTTTATCTATAGATGAATATAGAAACTGTAAAAATATAAACTGTTACAGCTTTAAAACAGATTTTGAATCTAGCAATTTTAGGAATTTGGAAAATTTAGGAACTTGGAAACTTAAAATCTTTCACCTTATATATTCCAGAGAGTTACAACTATAGTTTTGAGTCTTAGAATTTCAGAAACCTAGAACTTTTCTGAAGTTTAAAATTTAAGTCAACATTTAAGTTAAACATTTAAGTTAAAGTTAAAAGATTTGAACATGTAGGGACAGTAGGGCATACAGTTTAAATTTAAATTAAAGGTTCAATAACATAAAAATATAAATTCACAAATGTATAAAACTCTAAGAAATGATGATACAGAAGTATTAATCTTCTGAATTTGTATACAGATATATCTCTATTTCTATATCTCTATAAAGGCATATCTCTATTTCTATATCTCTATAGAGATATATCTCTATTTCTATATCTCTATAGAGTTATATCTCTATTTCTATATCTTATAGAGATATATATCTATTTCTACATTTCTATAGAAATTTAGAAGGTTAATACTTCTGTATCATCATTTCTTAGAGTTTTATATATTTGTAAATTTATATTTGTATAGTATTGAATCTTTGCCTTTGGAAATTTAAATTCTATACACTACTGTCCCTACATATTCAAATATTACAAGGCATCCTACATTCTTCTCCTCCCATCCTCCCTATTGTTCACTTCATCTCATCCACCCCAGCTTCTGCCTTGCTGTTCCTCTAACACACCAGGCACGTTCCTGCCACAGGACCCTTGTTATGACTGTGTCCTCTCCCAGACACGCTTGGTTTACCCACCTATTGTCTCCCTATACAATAGACAATAAAGCCAATGAGAAAATAACACAATAGGCCAGGCGCAGTGGCTCACACCTGTAATCCCAGCACTTTGGGAGGCCGAGGTGGGCCTATCAACTGAGATCAGAAGTTTGAGACCAGCCTGGCCAACATGGTGAAACCACATCTCTACTAAAAATACAAAAAAAAAAAAAATTAGCTGGGCATGGTGGTGGGTGCCTGTAACTCCAGCTACTCGGGAGGCTGAGGCAGGAGAATCACTTGAACCCGGGAGGTGGAGGTTGCAGTGAGATGGGATCATGCCACTGCACTTCAGTCCGGGCGACAGAGCAAGACTGTGTCAAAAAAAAAAAGACAATAAAGACAGAAGAGAGTGATTCCACTCACTATCCCCTCGCTCTCAGGATAAAAATAATCCTCGTACAGAATTCAACCTCAGGAACTTGGTCCTCACCACTCTGAACCTCTTCTTTGCTGGCACGGAGACGGTGAGCTCTACACTGCGCTATGGATTCTTGCTGTTAATGAAGCATCCTGAAGTGGAAGGTGAGTCCACCCTGAGCTGCCTATCTGGTACCTCCCCCTCCCAACATAAAGAAGCCATCATCTTGAAAATCTAGAATCCCACGGCCTCAGGCTCTTCACCCTTTCGAACTTCAGGACTTGAAACATGAAATCCCCAACTTTGCCGAGTGATTTAACTTGATCTTCTACTTGGTGTCTGTGGCCTGTGGCTGCTGTAACAAATTACCAGGAACTTAGTCGTCTAAAATAACACAAGTGTATTATCCTTCTGTTCTGAATTTCAGAAGTTCAAATAGGCTTTCACTAGCTGACACCAATGGACTATCTGATTCTCTGCCTTTTCCGGGTGTTTAAAGCTGTACTCCTTGTAATCCTGGGTTCACTACCCTGTTCTCCATCTTCAAAGCCAGCAGCGTATCTTCTTCAAACCTCTGTTTGCCTCTGGCATCCATCATCTCTTTTATTCTTTTTCTTTGTTTTTGGAGACAGAGTCTTCCTCTGTTGCCCAGGCTGCGGTGCAGTGGCATGATCTCAGCTCATGCAACCTCTGCCTCCTGGGTTCAAGCGATTCTCCTGCCTTAGCCTCCTGAATAGCTGGGATTACAGGTGTGTGCCACCCCACACTCAACTAATTTTTTAGTTTTAGTAGAGACAGGGTTTCACCATGTTGGCCAGGCTGGTCTCAAACTCCTGACCTCAGGTAATTCACCCGCCTTGGCCTCCAAAATGCTGGGATTACAGGTGTGAGCCACTGTGCCCGGCCTCACATCTTTTTTTTCTAACTCTGATTCTCCCACTTCTCTCTTATACAGACACACGATATTATATTGAGGGCAAATCTCGTCTCAAGATTCTTAATTTACTGGCATTTTCAAAGTCTCTCTTGTGTTTTTGTTACCCTTATATACATACATAGCCTTCCAGGCATTAGGTTTTAGAGACTTGGAGGTGGTTATCTTTGCTGGCCATTATTGAGCCAACCGCCCTGCCAAAGTTAGATAGAATCCGTCTCCAATAAATTATGATCTGGTCCATTTGGGTAACTTTAGTAATGAGGAACTCACTACTTGCTTGAGGAAAATTCCCAATTTTGGCCCCTCTCCTTAATAATGCAATTCAAAACAAGCCAAAGGATTTCTCCTGGTGCAGATGAGAGACACTAACACACTTCCACTCAAACGTTTCCGGTGTCGCCTCCATTGTCTGAGTTGTCTTTCACTGGTCTAAATAATCAGGCCGGGTGCAGTGGCTCACGCCTGTAATCCCAGCACTTCGGGAGGCAGAGATGGGCAAATCGCTGAGGCCAGGACTTCAGGACCAGCCTGGCCAACATGATGAAACCTTTTCTCTATTAAAAATGCAAAAAGTAGCCAGGCGTGGTAGTGCACACCTGTAATCCCAGCTACTTGGGGGGCTGAGGCATGAGAATCGTTTGATCCCAGGAGGCAGAAGTTGCAGCGAGCCAAGATTGCATCACTGCACTCCAGCCTGGGGACAGAGCAAGACTCCGTCTAAAAAAAAAAAAAAAAAGAAAAAAGAAAAAGTCAAATCAAATCAAGTCAAATCAAATCAAGTCAAATCAAATATTTATTGGATGCTTCTGTGTGCCAAGCACTGTCCTAGTTCCTTGTACACCAGACTTTATGTAATGTTTACAACTCTATGACCTTGTCCAGCCATCACACTCATTTTGAAGATGATGAAACACAAGTTCAGAGGTGAAGTCACACAGGCCGAGTGTGGTGGCTCACACCTGTAATTCCAGCACTTTGGGAGGCCGAGGCGGGTGGATCACGAGATCAGGAGATCAAGACCATCCTGGCTAACACGGTGAAACCCTGTCTCTACTAAAAATATTTTAAAAATTAGCCGGGCGCAGTGGCAGGCGCCTGTAGTCCCAGCTACTCCGGAGGCTGAGGCAGGAGAATGGTGTGAACCCGGGAGGCGGAGCTTGCAGTGAGCCGAGATCCTGCCACGGCACTCCAGCCTGGGTGACAGAGTGAGAAGACTCCATCTCCAGAAAAAAAAAAAAAAGAAGGTGAAGTCACTCATCCCTAAACCCTAAAATGCAAAGGGGAGTAACTCCACCAGTGGTGATCTTAATCAGTCACATAACCGCTTGCCATTTGTGTCAATCCTGTCCTAGTCACCTAGCGTGCCTCTTTCCCATTCTGTAAAAATCCCATGTATGAGAGCCAAGCTGGGACCATGGCTTTTTGGTGTTTTTAAGTAAAGACCAAATGTCCTGGCAGCGTTCAAGACTGCAAGCTGCCTGTCTCCCGACATCTGATGAGTAATTGAACACCACCAGTGTGTCAGTTGTTAAGTTAAAGAAGCGACCAAACAGGCCAGGTGCAGTGGCTCACGCCTATAATCCCAGCACTTTGGGAGGCCGAGGTGAGTGGATCACGAGGTCAGGAGTTCGAGACCAGCTTGACCAACATGGTGAAACCCCATCTCTATTAAAAATACAAAAATTAATCGGGGGGAGGGGTGGCAGGTGCCTGTAATCCCAGTTACTCAGGAGGCTAAGGCAGAAGAATCATGTGAACCTGGGAGGTGGAGGTTGCAGTGAGCTGAGATCAGGACACTGCACTCCAGCCTGGGTGACAGACTGTTTAAAAAAAAAAGAAAAAAGAAGCGACCAAACATGCATGGCTTGTACCTGAGATCTCTTTCTGCTGGAGCTAGGAATGCATGATTTGCCCTGGCTTCCCTAACAAAAACACCTCCTGTTTTTTGTTGGTTTGTTTGTTTTTTTCTCTGTTCTCTGCTATATTTTCTGGCCCCTTGCAGCTAGGATCCACGAAGAGATTAACCAGGTGATTGGACCACACCGGCTCCCAAGGGTGGATGACCGGGTCAAGATGCCCTACACAGATGCCGTCATCCATGAAATACAGAGACTGGTAGACATCGTGCCCATGGGTGTCCCCCACAACGTCATCCGGGACACTCGGTTTCGAGGCTACCTTCTGCCTAAGGTGGGGTTGCACCCTCATTGCCTCCCTTCCACTGCACTCTTCTATCTCCCTGGTTCCCTATCCGTGCAGCCCAACACTGATTTCTCCTAACTGCCCCCATTTTCACCCCAGGGCACAGACGTATTTCCCCTGCTTGGCTCTGTCCTCAAAGATCCCAAATACTTCCGCTACCCAGATGCCTTCTATCCCCAGCACTTTCTGGATGAGCAGGGCCGCTTCAAGAAGAATGAAGCCTTTGTGCCTTTTTCCTCTGGTAGGTTTCTCCCGTCTGACTTCCTCCAGGCATGTGCTAAATCCACCCCCCCAAGCCACTGATCTGTATTTGAAGTTCAAGTCACAATGTGAATTTGAAGGTTGTATCTTAGAACCATAACATTTTAGAATCCCAGAATTAGCAAATATTGGAACGATTGACTCTGATTATTAGAAAAAAAGGTTGGGACGGTAATAGCACTAAACAGGGCATAAAGCAACTGGCTATTAAGAACAAAATAAGACATATTTTCTATTTTTCCAGCCGGATAGTCTCTGAACCTTTGCCACTGATCTACAAAAGGAGCCATAGACAATATGTAAATGAATAAGTGTGTGTGTGAGCCTGAAAAACTGTTTACGGACACTGAAATTTGAATTTTGTTTTATCTTCATATATCACAAAAGAGTCTTTTTTCCCCAACCATTTTAAAATGCCAAAAGCATTCCTAGTTTGCAGGCTGTATGAACATAAGCAGCAGGGCAAATTTGCCCAACAGACAGTCATTTGCCTACTCATGGCATAAAATCTTTATGCAGCAACACTTTAAGTGTATGTTGGCGGGGCACAGTGGCTCACACCTGTAATCCCAGCACTTTGGGAGGCCGAGGCAGGTGGATCACTTGAGGTCAGGAGTTCCAGACCAGCCTGGCCAACATGGTGAAACACTGTCTCTACTAAAAATACAAAAATTAGCCAGGCGTGGTGGCGGGCGCCTGTAATCCCAGCTACTCGGGAGGCTGAGGCACAAAAATCACTTGAACCTGAGAGGTGGAGGTTGCAGTGAGCCGAGATCATGCCACTGCACTCCAGCCTGGGTGACAGAGTAAAACCCTGCCTCAAACAAACAAAAAACAGCAACAACAAAAAGTGTATGGCATTTGGAACCTGGAGTCAGGGCAGTGGTTGGGAACCTGGACTCCACTCCATCATTTAGAAATGGTGGGGCTTTGGGTGAGTCACTTCAGCCCCCATCTGTGAAAGAAGGGGGTCACTCTTCCTTAATCCAATTGTTTGGATTAATCCCTCCAAACAATTGGAAGAGTGGCTTATAAACAGTAAGTGTTATTAAGGGTGAGTTTTCACCTTTTTTTTTGTCACCAGTGTATGGCACCTAATAGGCATTTGACAAACCCTTGAGTAACTGAAATGAACACAACCTTGAAACTCATGGACCCTATAGAACCATTCCCTCTTGGAACGGGATGGAATCCCAGCCATCAGAGAAGTAGCAGGTCCTAGCTGAGCACTAACTATAGGTACCCACTAAGCCTGTGTAACACCCCTTTATAAAGCAGTCACAGTCATGAGCCCTGAGGTGCTGATGAGGCAGCTGAGGCTCAGTGGGGTGGTCAGTCCAGACACCCCCGACACCCCCATGACATGTGCAGGTGCGACCCTTCCTTCTGCCCTCCCCTGTGCCTGCAGGAAAGCGCATCTGCCTGGGCGAGGCCATGGGCCGCATGGAACTCTTTCTCTACTTCACCTCCACCCTTCAGAACTTCTCTCTGCGCTCGCTGGTACCGCCTGTGGACATCGATATCACCCCCAAGCTCTCAGGCTTTGGCAATATCCCCCCGACCTATGAGCTCTGTCTTGTGGCCCGCTGAGTGCACCTCCTGCGGGGCAAGGAGAAAGCGGTGGAGAACGCAACTCTCCTCTCGTGTTCAGGAGCACCCCCTCTTCCTCATCTTACTAATCCTCAAGCATCCCTAAGAGGAGGCACTACGATTACAGAGTCAGCCAGGGTCACCTGAGAATGTACAGCTGCGTGTCTTCCCCTCCCATAGAAGAGCAACGCCCTGTGCAAGATTTGCACCTCTGCCTGCAGGTTTCGTGGTCACATGGTCACCGTTGCTTAGGTTTCTGGCTGTATCAAATTCTTACTGCAGTCCCTGTGTCTCCATATTGTCCCTTTTTGTGTGTGCTCTGATTTTGACCAAAATATAGTCTAAAATCCTTTCTCTTTGGTTCTCATTTCCACCAGCCCCTGAAAAGTGAACAAAGACCTCAAGTCTGTTGAGGGTAGCAAGTTTATTGTGTATTGTGTGTGACAGCGATGTAGGGCACAGCCAAGAGCTTGAAATGTCTTTCTTGACTTGTTATTAGTTATAGTTTCTGCCAACTCCCCTCCAGTGACTTCCCCCGGGTAAAATGCCCCATCCTCACCCATCTTGCTGACTCATTACCTTTCTCCGCCATCATCTCTTCTTCTAATCTTCCTTCTTGGTTGCTCTCAGCACAACTCCCAATTCCAAATACTCCCCAGTCTGTCTGTTTGTTTTGAGATGGAGTCTCACTCTGTGTTCCAGGCTGGAGTGCAGTGGCACCATCTAGGCTAACTGCAACTTCCGCCTCCCAGGTTCAAGTGATTTTTGTGCCTCGGCCTCCCAAGTAGCTGAGATTACAGGCATGTGCCACTGCACCTGGCTAATTTTTGTCATTTTAGTAGAGATGGGTTTTCGCCATGTTGCCCAGGCTGGTCTCAAAATCCTGGCCTCAAGTGATACGCCCACCTTGGCCTCCCAAAGTGCTGGGATTACAGGTGTGAGCCACCACGCTTGGCCTCCCCACTCCATTTTTGAGGATAGCTCAGTTGTTCCCACCTTCTATCATTCTGTTTCCAAACTCCATTAACTGACAAAACGTTCCCTTTTTTTCATTTATTCAGCCAATATTTACTGAATACCCAACAAGTGCCAGTGTAGTCTTCAGGGACTTGGGATCCATCAGTAAGCAAAACAGACAAAAACTCCTGCCTTCAAGGAGCTTACATTCTAGTAAAGAAGGTGGACAATAAAGCATACATGAAATAAATATGCAAATGACATACTGCATTAGAAAACAAGGCTGGTAAGTGGGATATGCATTCTGTGATTGGAATTGTAAATGGATGGTTAGGGGTGGTTTCACAAGGTGGTGGAGCTTCACAGCAAGCCGTGAAGGCATCTGGGAAGGGAGTGTTCCTGGAAGAATGATTACCCAACAGCAGTGGCCAGGCGCAGTGGCTCATGCCTGTAATCCCAGCACTTCGGGAGGCCGAGGCGGGCGGATCATGAGGTCAGGAGATCAAGACCATCCTGGCTAACACGGTGAAACCCCGTCTCTATTAAAAATACAAAAAAATTAGCTGGGTGTGGTGGTGGGCGCCTGTAGTCCCAACTACTTGGGAGGCTGAGGCAGGAGAATGGTGTGAACCCAGGAGGCAGAGCTTGCAGTGAGCCGAGATCCTGCCACTGCACTCCAGCCTGGGCAGCAGAGCGAGACTCCGTCTCAAAAAACAACAGCAATGACGAGGACAACAACAACAAAAACCCAGCAGCAACTGGGCGTGGTGGCTCACACCTATAATCCTCACACTTTGGGAGGTCAAGGCTGGTGGATCACCTGAGATCAGGAGTTTGAGACCAGCCTGGCCAACATGGTGAAACCCCTGTCTCTACGAAAAATACAAAAGTTAGCCAGGCCTGGTGGCAGGTGCCTGTAATCCGAGCTACTTGGGAGGCTGGGGCAGGAGAATTGCTTGAACCCGGGAGGCAGAGGTTGCAGTGAGCTGAGATCATGCTATTGCACTCCAGCTCAGGCAACAGTGTGAGACTCCATCTCAAACAAACAAACAAACCAGCAGAGTCCTAAGGCAGGAGGTTGTGTGCATCCAGGACTCCACAGGGAGCAGGCGTAGCTGGCCTGGAGGAGGAAGACAGAGTAGGAGTGAAGGAAACGAGGCCAGGGAGGCGATGGGGGCCAGACTGTGTGGGGTCTGGTGGGCCAAGGTGAGGTTTTGGCTTTTACCCTGAGAGTGATTGAGGTCTTTGGAGGGATGGTGAGCAGAGAGTGATATGTACTGACATATTTTGTAGGGCTCACACTAGCTATCATATGATGGATATGAAAGCAAAGACCTATTAGCAGGCTACTGCAACTGGTGATGTTGACTCAGATCCAGCAGCAGCAGTGAAGCAGGGCAGGAGGTGGTAGATTTGAAATCTGTTTCACTGCCTGAGATGGTGGGGTTTGCTACGGTACTATATATAGGGTGTGAGAGAAAGTGGGAGTTCAGGCAGGGGTCCAAGGATAGGACCTCATCTTTGATCACTTCTTCTTCAACTTGTCACCTCCAGGGAACCTTAGGACCCATAACAGTCAGGGTTCCATTTTTTTTTTTTTGAGACAGAGTCTCACTGTCTCGCCCAGGCTGGAGTGCAGTGGTGCGATCTCAGCTCACTGCAACTTCTGCCTCCCAGGTTCAAGCGATTCTCCTGCCTCAGCCCCCTGAAGTAGCTGGGGTACAGGCACGCGCACAACCACATCTGGCTAATTTTTGTATTTTTAGTAGAAACGAGAGTTCACCATGTTGGCCAGGCTGGTCTCGAACTCCTGACCTCAGGTGGTCCACTTAACTCGGTCTCCCAAAGTGCTGGGATTACAGGCTTGAGCCACTGCGCCCGGCCAGGGTTCCTATTTTTAAGCAATATAAAGTGACTTTGGTTATTTTAAGTAGAAAGGCTGTTAGCTACTGGAAGGTGATTGTTTAGCTCACAAAATTAACAGCAATTCTGGAAAAATGGGATAAGAATATGAGCAGAAAAAAGAGGCTGTGGTAGGGTACCACCAGCCAAGGGAATGTTCAAAGCTATTCGATAGGACCTGCTGCCACACCACCCATCTCCCGGGTACAGAACACCTGACCCACCCCCTGGGTACTGCCGTGGGACTCTAGACCCACTGATGCCACCATAGACAATTTCCTGATTGTGTCTGTGTTTTTGTCTCACATCCTCGTGATTAAGAGTTCCAGATATCTAGCCACATGTTAAAGCCTTAGGGTTCAAGGTGAGGTGAGGAAGAATGAATACCTCCTTCAGCTGTTGTAGTGAGAGGCAAAGCCTTGCCTCTGATCAAGAGCCACACAATAGGAGGTACTTAAAAAATCAGAAAAGAGTTTTGAGACTGTGTGTGTAATAAACAATAAATGCGGCCAGGCATGGTGGCTCACGCCTGTAATCCCAGGACTTTGGGAGGCCAAGGTGGGCAGATCACTAGAGGCCAGGAGTTCGAGACCAGCCTGGCCAACACAGGGAAACCCCGTCTCTACTAAAAATAGAAAAGAAATTAGCCAGGAGTGGTGGTGCATCCCTGTAATCCCAGCTACTCGGGAGGCTGAGGCATGAGAATCACTTGAACTCGGGAGGTGGAGGTTGCAGTGAGCCGAGATAGTGCCACTGCATTCCAGCCTAGGCAACAGAGTGAGACTCTGTCTCAAAACAAACAAACAAACAATAAACACCATTATGTACATTTTGGGAATTACATCTTCTGGGAAGCTGAGACTTAGATAGAGTTAGGGGTCCATCATTTTATTGGAGGGAGTGGGGTAATGCATGTGAAAGACAAAAAAGGAAGGAAGCAGATGAAACTGGTAGCAGAAAAAGTCTTCAGACCAGGGATGCAGATCCAACACTTGTGAAAGAAAAGAAGGAAGGAAGGAGGATTGGACAGGGACAGGCCAAGACCACCAGGCAGAGATAACAGGCCCACAATCCAGAGAAAAATGCTGTTGGGGATGGCTTATGTTGGACAGATAGGGTCATGCCCTGGATCCCAGAGTCCTTAATTACTATCTGGGGCTTCCTTGGAAAAGCATGGGTTCCGCTCCATGCTGAGGTGGGTCCTAATGGTGCTGCAACTGGAGACTCTCAGCTCACTGCACTTATTGAAGCTGATTGGAAAGTTCTCCATGAATGAAGATTCAACAGCACATCCCTCTGCCCACCACAGACACCAACATACAAAGCCACATCATTAAAGCCTTGGCACCCCTTCTATAAATACAGCGTCTCAGAGCTACAAACACACTTCGCAAGTACACAGTACAATGAGCATCAAACTTTTTTAGCTGCGAAAACCTTTTTTCAAATGATCTTGCGTGCAAATAGAATACATAAAACAGGCTGGGCACGGTGGCTCACGCCTGTAATCCCGGTGCTTTGGGAGGCAAAGGCGCGTGGATCACCTGAGGTCAGGAGTTCATGACCTGCCTGGCTAACGTGATGAAACTCTGTCTCTATCAAAAAAAAAAAAAAAAAAAAATGGACACGTGCCTATAGTCCCAGCTACTCGGGAGGCTGAGGCAGCAGAATTGCTTGAACCCGTGAGGCAGAGGTTGCAGTGAGCTGAGATCATGCCACTGCACTCCAGTCTGGGTGACAGAGCAAGACTGTGTCTGAAGGGAAAAAAAAAAAAGAATACATTAAGCAGGAGAGAGAATTGTTGATCGCCCTTTAGGTAAAGCACAGAAGAGCTATAGGTCCTCAAAATAGCCTTCATTTCTGTTTATGATGTGAGCCTATTAGAAAGTTGCTAGAGGCTGGCACGGTGGCTCACGCCTGTATTCCCAGCACTTTGGGAGGCTGAGGCGGGCGAATCATGAGGTCAAGAGATTGAGACCATCCTGGCCAACATGGTGAAAGCCTGTCTCTTCTAAAAATACTAAAATTAGCTGGGTGTGGTGGCACATGCATGTAGTCCCAGCTACTTGGGAAGCTGAGTCAGGAGAATTGCTTGAACCCGGGAGGTGGAGGTGGCAGTGAGCCGAGATTGAGCCATTGCGCTCCAGCCTGGTGACAGAGTGAGATTCTGTCTCAAAAAAAAGTTCCTAGAAATTCTGAGGATATAAGATAAGACATTGCATTGTAGTTATTCAAAACACATCAGGTTCTTTCAAGCGGCCCACAGAAGGACCAATGACATAATGGTGACCAGGAAAAGCTCAGTGACTCACCACATAGGGCTTACAGCCCAGCAGGGAAGAGTGCTCCGTCTCTCACAGTGACAGCCCAGCACAGCCAGGGCTCTGGTGAAGGGAGCACGGGGAAGAATGGGGAGGACTGTCATGGAGGAAGCCCAGGTGGATTAGGTAACACCAGGAGGTATGAGGCAGGTTAGAGAGAATCGGTGCTCCTGCTATTCCCTGGAAGTAATTCATTTAATTACAGTAAACATTTCTCAGAAACTAGGTGAATCAATTTTCTTCCTAGAAAGAATCAAGACCTATAAGTCAGAGAGGACATTTTCTTTACTGTGAACTTTTTTTTCTTTATATCTGTTTCTTTTCTTGTTAAAAAAGCCTTTATTGATATAACTTACAGATCATAAAGTGTACAATTAAATGGGTTTGGGTGTATTAATCAATACTGCAACTACTACCATGATCAATTTTAGAACATTTTCACCATCTCAAAAAGAAACCTCATACCTTCGTCTTACCCCTTTCCCCCCACACTCAATTCCCTGCCCTAAGCAACCACGAATCTACTTTTCTTTATAGATCCTCTATTCTTTTTTTCTTTTCTTTTTTTTTCTTTTCTTTCTTTTTCTTATCTTTTTTTTTTTTTTTAAGATGGAGCCTCGCTCTGTTGCCCAGGCTGGAGTACAATGGCATGATCTCTGTTCACTGCAACCTCTGCCTCCTGGGTTCAAGAGATTCTCCTACCTCAGCCTGCTGAGTAGCTGGGATTACAGGCGCTCACCATCATGCCTGGCTAATTTTTGTATTTTTAGTAGAGATGGGATTTCGCCATGTTGGCCAGGCCAGTCTTGAACTCCTGACCTCAAATGATCCTCCCGCCTTGGCCTCCCAAAGCCTATCTATGGCAGTGGGACAGATTTAAGAAAGATTTAGGAGGTTGGGTCAACAGGACTTTAGTGGTTAATGGATGTGGGAGGTGAGGCAAGATGGACAAATGTAGGTTGATAGCCAGGTTTTTAGCTTGGGTGAATGCTGCTCATTAATACAGAGAACACCTAAACAGGTGTAGGTTTGTGGGAAAAAAACTAGTAAGTGGAGAGGCAAGTCTGGTGGCCAGAAGAGTTAGAGGTATAATGATGACACAGGTTAATAATCCCTCATTGTTAGTGGAAAGAAGGAAAAAAATCTATCAGCCAACGAAAGAAATCAGATATTGAATCTCCTCATTGTTTATTTGTTTGTTTGTTGTTTTTTGTGTTTTTTTTTTTGAGATGGAGTCTCACTCTGTCACCAGGCTGGAGGGCAGTGGTGCAATCTTGGCTCACGGCAACCTCCGCCTCCCAGGTTCAAGTGATTCTCCTCCTTCAGCCTCCTGACTAGCTGGGACTACAGGCGTCCGCCACCACGCCCAGCTAATATTTTGTACTTTTAATAGAGACAAGGTTTCATCATATTGGCCAGGATGGTCTCAATCTCTTGACCACATGATCTGCCCGCCTTGGCCTCCCAAAGTGCCGGGATTACAGGCATGAGCCACCGCACCCGGCCAAATTAAACAAATTTAAATTGTACGCCTCCTGACCAAATAAGATCTTCAAAAGATGTTTATCTAAGAAATTAGATGTTTACTTCATTGAGACTTCTCAAAAGTTTTGTTGGATCCGCTGTAAATTAGTTTAAATTTAAAAAGCAGTTGAATGAAGTATATAAAATAACTTAAAGTTGTGTTCCCATAGACGAAGGCAATTTTTTTTTAAATCGTACTGGGACTACAGATGCACGCCACCATGCCCGGGTAATTGTTGTATCTTTTTTAGTTGAAACACAGTTTTTGTATGTTGGTCAGGCTGGTCTCCAACCCCTGACTTGAAGTGATCCGTTCGCCTCGGCCTGCCAAAATGCTGGGATTATAGGCATCAGCCACTGCGTCCAGCCTGGAGGCTGGATTTAGAATGGTTCCACTGCAAGAATAGCGTTAAGCTTTATCAAAAGGTGGCACTGCAGCACGGGGTATCGAGAGTAACTGGCAGACAGAATGGGGGCATCCTGGGCCCTTTGGGGATGGGAATTTATTCTGGACCTCAGAAGAAAGTGGGATATGGAGGAGACATAATCTGATGGAGGAGGCCTAGCTCCATTTTGGGTGGGCTGTGGGGGTAGGGGGTAGCTGATTTAGCCACTCATTCATTCATTCTTCACCAAATATTTTGAACACCTGTCATATGCCACATGCTGTGTTGAGAGTACAGTGATGAGCAAGACAATGGTTTGGCCCTTCACAGAGTTGTCACTGAGGTGAGGGAGGCGTTCTCACCAACATTCCTTCCGGAAAAATCCCTAGAGACCTGACAATAAAAGAATCACACACAAAATGGCACAGATCACCTCTTGACGTGGGGAGGTCAGGCTTTAGAGATGTTTATTTAATTCTCAGCAGATTTGAAGGAACATATCAAGGAATCCAAAGCAC
Organism: Symphalangus syndactylus; assembly: GCF_028878055.3. Taxonomy (NCBI): domain Eukaryota; kingdom Metazoa; phylum Chordata; class Mammalia; order Primates; family Hylobatidae; genus Symphalangus; species Symphalangus syndactylus. The sequence continues at coordinate 21,231,990 of NC_072439.2, forward strand.
CAGTGCAGAATCCCACAACTCAGGGAACCTGGGCCAAGGAGGCTTTTTGATAGAGGGAAGCAGAAGGAAGAGGCAGCTGGGAATGAGGATGGGGGAAGACTACAGCAGTGTGTGACTGTGGTCTACAACAGGCACGAACCTCAAAAATAGCATTCAACGTGAAAGCAACCAGACACAAAAGATCACATATTACGCCTGTAATATCAGCACTTTGGGACACTGAGACGGGTGGATCACCTGAGGCCAGGAACTCATGACCAGCCTGGCCAACATGTCCCTACTAAAAATACAAGAAAATTAGCCAGGCATGGTAGCACATGCCTGTAATCCCAGCTACTTGGGAGCTGAGGCAGGAGAATCTCTTGAACTTGGAAGGCGGAGGTTGCAGTGAACCAAAATCGCACCACAGCACTCCAGCCTGGGAGACAGAGCAAGGCTTAGTTTCCAAAAAAAAAAAAAAAAAAGTCAAATATTGTGTGATTCTGTTTATAGGAAATATTCAGAACTGGTAAGTCCATAGGGACAAAAACCAGATTATCAGGGGCTGAGATGAAAAGGGGAATGGGGTATGGGGAGCGACAGCTTGAGAGGTATGGGTATTGTTGGGGGAGATAATGAAAATATTTGGAACTAGGAGAATCACCTGACATCAGGAGTTCGAGACCACCTAAAAATACAAAATTTAGCCTGGCATGGTGGCAGGGGCCTGTGATCCCAGCTACTCCAGAGGCTGAGGCAGGAGAATCTCTTGAACCCAGGATGTGGAGGCTACAGTGGGCCAAGATGGCGCCACTGAACTCCAGCCTGGGTGACAGAGCGAGCCTCCATCCCAAAAAGAAAGAAAATGTTTGGAACTAGATGGTGGTGGTTGTACAGCTTTGTAAATGAACCACATGCCACAAAATTGTACACTTTAAAATGGCGAATTTTATGTTATGTGAATTTCATCTTAATTTTTAAAATTATATATATATATATGGCCGGGCACGGTGACTCACGCCTGTAATCCCAGCACTTTGGGAGGCCGAGGAGGGCGGATCACTTGAGTTCAGGAGTTCAAGACCAGCCTGGCCAACACGGTGAAACCCTGTCTCTACTAAAAATACAAAAATTAGCTGGGCACGGTAGTGCATGCCTGTAATCTCAGCTACTAGGGAGGCTGAGGCAGGAAAATTGCTTGAACCCCGGGGGTGGAGGTTGCAGTGAGCCGAGATCATGCCACTGCACTCCAGCCTGCGCAACAGAGTGAGACTCCGTCTCAAAAAAAAATATATATATATATATACACACACACATATATACAAAATTTTGTATATTATAATTTTCAATAATCTCACTCCTCCACTCACTTGTAATGTGATCTCAGACAACTGGTGCCATGGAGGGGAAGGAAGCTGGCTTGCAGCAGGTCTCTTAGAGGCAGGAAGTTGCGGGGAGTCAGAACCATTGTCTACAGAGGCGGGGACACTGAATGACCCTGGAATCCTTTGACCCCCTTCCCTCAGCCCCTTCAGCGGGGCAGGAAGCGGATGTGGTATGTTGGGGGTATTTTGCCCACACCACACTCCTGGGGTGTCAGGTCAATGTCTTCAGGAGCCATGGGGCTGGCCACGGAGAAGTTCTGGAGGATGGTGGTGAAGAAGAGGAACAATTCGGCACGGGCGATGCCTTCACCAAGACAAATCCGCTTCCCTGTGGGCACAGAAGGTCACCAGCATGGGCACAGGGCAGGTGCATACTCTTCGCTCTGCCATGTCCCTAAGCCCAGACACTTATGTCCATTGCAACAGATTTGCATAAGACTGGCCTTTAACCTACAATTCAGGGTGGACTTTTAGGAAGCTGCTCTGAAACCAGGTGCAAATCTTTGAGTGGATGTGCCATGTTCATTTCTCTCTCTCTGTCTCTCTCTCTCTTCTTTCTTTTTTTTTTTTTTGAGATGGAGTCTCTCTCTGGACTGTGCTCCAGGCTGGAGCACAGTGGCGCCATCTCGGCTCACCGCAACCTCCGCCTCCCAGGGGGTTCAAATGATTCTCATGGCTCACTCTCCCAAGTAGCTGGGATTACAGACACCTACCACCACGCCTGGCTACTTTCTTGTATGTTTAGTAGAGATGGGGTTTCACCATGTTGGCCAGGCTGGTCTTGAACTCCTGACCTCAGGTAATCCACCCACCTTGGCCTCCCAAAGTGCTGGGATTACAGGCGTGAGCCACCATGCCCGGTGCCATATTCATTTTTCTAGTAGAGAGTTTGTAGCTTCTGTTAGAGTTCCAAAGGGTTTGGTGACCCCCCAAAGAGTATAATGACCCACTTCTGGTTGTGTGTGTGTGTGTGTGCATGTGCCTCTACATGTGTGAGTGTGAGCACATTTATGACAACATTCTTAGTGTCTTCACTTCTCATATGGGGAGAATGACACCTCTCTCAAAGGGCTCTTGTGAGGTTAAAGGAGACAATTGTAAAAATTCTTAGAATAGCACTTGGCTTGTGCTAAGGAGCCTTAAGGTTTGGTTATCGCCTTGTGTTTGTTTCTGGGGGTATGTGTGGGGTATGTGTTTCTGGCCATGTGTCTGTGTCTGTGTCTCTAGGCTGTCTTCTAGTCTCAGCCTGAGATCCACCGGCTTCAAGAGCTCAGGGGATAAAAAACCCAAATTGTATATAAATTGTGAATGGGACTGATGCATATGAGACAGGGAGGGTCTATGGCTTCCACCGATTCTCAGAGGTGCAAGGAACCCCCAGTAGGTTCTAAACCACAGATTTGGAGAAAAATGAGAACAAAGGGAGCTGGAAAAAGCTGAGGCAGAGATAAAGGGAGCCTTTCCCTTCACTTCAGTGTTTCATAATCTGCAAACCTTGGAAAGTCCATGTCAAGTGTGAGTTTTCAGGCATTCCCTATGCCTGTCAAGTTGTTGGACAAGTGTGTCTGCATGGAGGTGTCTGGAAAGGGGTACATGTCCCTTTGGCACATCCAGAAGGTGGGTGACATGAGCTTAGAAACAGGCAGGTCTCTGCGCTGGTTCTTCTGTAACTCTTTGTGTGACCTAACGTTTTCCACAACAGCCTGAGGCTTGTTATCTCCCTCCCATCATGCCCTCCCCATCTCTGGGGCAGTCTGTTTGGACACCTTTCGAATTTCTTTGGCTGCGGTACCCTTTTGGCTTGGGTTATACCTTTCCTTCTGCCCCTGGCAGCCCTACCCCTGTCTTTTTCTCTGTCTATACCTGTCAGACACTGTGTCTCTTCTTTTCCTTTCCTTTTTTTTTTGGCTTTCTTCCATCTTGCTTAACTTCCTATCTCCGTCTATTTGAATCTGAGTCCTCACCAATCTCTGTTTCTCTCTCCTTCTTTCTTTTCATCTCCCTCTAAAGAGACCTTATTTGTCTTGTTCATTCTTTCTTCCTCTCTTCTTATGTCACTCTCTCTTTTTCCTATCTCTTATTCTGTTTCTCTCCTTTCCCTCCTTCTTTCTCCCCTCCTCCTTCCTTTTCTTCCTCTCTCTCCTCTTATTGCCCCTCCTCCTCCTTCTCCTTATGTGGCTCTCTCTCTGTGTTTCTTTCTCTCTTCCTCTCCGTGTACTGTCTGATGTTCACCTGCTGTCTGTCTTTCTGCCACTGTCTCCCCATCTCTATCCTTCGAGGTGTTCCCTCTTTGTCCCTAACTTTGTTTCTCGGCCTCATTATCTTTGTTAATTATCTGTCTCAGTCCTTATTTCCCTACATCTCTGCCTGTCTTAAAACAAAACAGCAGGCCGGTCGCAGTGGCTCATGCCTGTAATCCTGGGACTTGGAGAGACCGAGGCGGGCATATCACAAGGTCAGAAGATCAGGGCCATCCTGGCTAACACGGTGAAACCCTGTCTCTACTAAAAATAAAAAAAATTAGCCAGGCAGCATGGCACACGCCCGTAGTTCTAGGTACTCGGGAGGTTGAGGCAGGAGAATCACCTGACCCTGGGAGGCAGAGGTTGCAGTGAGCTGAGATTGTGACACTGCACTCCAGCCTGGGCAACATAGGAAGACTCCGTCTGAAGAAGGGAAAAAAAAAGAAGCTTAAGATAGCAAAATTGAGAGAAGACATTGATCCTCAAGCCATCACCCCATGTGTTCCTCGCTGTCATTGAAGATAAAATGTGGAAGGAGGTCACTGTACTGCACAAAACCAGGGGCTGGGCCAGGACCCTGGATCACTGAAGTCACTGATGAAACTCAAGACTGGGGATTTGTTTCTGGGGCCTTTCATGGATGGCGCACGTTAAATTAAATTAAATTTGGCCTAAAGCGGCCTCCCTGCATAACAAACTGTAACGTAACTCAACATGTAAACAAACTGCAATGTAACTTGAGAGTATATTCTTGTAACAAGTAACCTTGGACAATCAGAGCAGCCAAGCTTCAGCCAATCGCAGGCTGCAAGCTGCCCAGACATGCTCAGATAAGGCAAACACAGAGCTGTAACCAATCAGGCTGTTTCTGTACCTCAGTTCCTTTCCCTGTGGATAAATAGTGCCTGACCACATTGCTGGGTGGAGCTCTCTGAACCTTTCCTGGTTCCATGTGCTGCCCAATTCATGAATTGTTTCTTTGCTCAAATAGACTCTGCTAAGTTTAATTTGCCTAAAGTTTTTCTCTTAACTAGCCAAAGAGTGGAGGAGGAGAACTGGGACAAGTCAGAGCACGTCAAGACCTTCTTCACCTCCCCAGTGCTAGAGCATAAATCCAAACTCCTCCCACAGCCTTCAAGGTCCTGCCCAGCTGAGCCCTTTGTCTTATTCCCTTCTGCAATCTACTCCCAAGGCTCACTGGACTTCCTATAGGTTCTCAATGGTACCATCACATTTCCACCTTTGGCCTTTGCCCTTGCTGTTTCCTTTGCCTGAAACACACTTTGCAATGGTTGATTGACGCTCACCCATGAACATGTTAGCTTGGAAGCCATTTCCTGTGGTAAGCTTTTCCTTACTGACACACCACAAGATTAGCTAGTATTCCCTATTTTGTGCTCCCAAAGCTCCCTTTAGAGCACTTATCACAATTATGTCTAATTATAATAATAATTGCCCTTGTGAGCATGTCCTTTGTGCCAGGCAGTCCTAAGCATGTTGCAGACATTCATTTATTTCATGAGATGATTATTTTATTATTATTTGATGAATGCCCATCTTCCCTGCTGGACTTTAAATTTCCTGGGGCAGGAACCCTATCTCTGTGTGACTTGTTTGATGCATTATCTTCAGCCCCCAGTACAGCACTGGGCTTACGGTAGTGCTCAACAGATTTTTTTCTTTTTAAGAAAATGAATTCACTGAGGTTTAGAGATGTTAAAATACTTGCCCAAGGTCCTGCTTGCCCAGATGTGCCTTTGGGAATGTAATCTTTCTCAAGCCTCCTTACAGGTTTGTAGTGAAGATGGAACAGGATAAGGCAGGTGAAGCAATCGGAATATATTAAGTACTCAATTAATAAGGACCTCTCATTGTTTTTCTCGAGTTGAGGTTAGTACTTGCCCTCTGGTGTCTGGGAAAGATACTGTGGGTCCAGCTTACCTAAGGAGAAGGGGATAAAGGCTTCATTCTTTTTCAGTGCCCCATTGGCATCCAGAAAGTGGTCAGGATTGAAGGCGTCTGGTTTTTCAAAGTAGTGTGGGTCATGGAGAGCAGTGCTCAGGATGAGAAATACTTCCGTGTCCTGAGGGAGGATCACAAGATCAAAAGATATTGGCATTCCCTGCCCACCCTCCGCACACACCCCACAAAAAAGAAATACAAAAAACAAAAACAACGGGACTCAATTAAGAAGCTAACAAAAGGTTGAGTTTAGGGATTAAGAGAATCCAGGATGCCCACACAGGAGGGATATGGGGGTCCAGCCAGTCTTACCTTGGGGATGATGTACCCTCGGAAGCTGGTGTGTTGGGTGACAATGTGGGGCACACCCATGGGGAGAAGGTCGGCAAATCTCTGAATCTCATGGATGACTGCCTCTGTGTATGGCATTTTGGCTCGGTCCTGAAGCTCTGGAGGGCGATGCGGGCCAATCACCTGTTCAATCTCCCTGTAGACTCTCTCTGAACAGAAAAGAAGACCAATGAACCTCATTTTAAAGAGGCATTTAAGGCCAGGCATGGTGGCTCACGCCTGTAATCCCAGCAATTCCTTGAGGTCAGGAGTTCAAGATGAGCCTGGCCAACATGGCAAAATCCTGTCTCTGCTAAAAATACAAAAAATTAGCTGGGTGTGGTGGTGCCCACGTGTATTCCTAGCTACTCAGGAGGCTGAGGCAGGAGAATCACTTGAACCCAGGAGGTGGAGATTGCAGTGAGCCGAGATCGTGCCACTGCACTCTAGCCTGGGTGACAGAGCAAGACTCCATCTCAAAAGAAAAAAAAAATTTTTTTAAAAGAGACCTTTCAGCAGGGACACTACTTTCTATTGACCAAAGAAAAACCTATAGTAAAGGATTAGATCCTTGATACCCCTCAAAGTAATCAGCATGGGGTGAGGGGAGGAGGGAGGAAGCAACAAGAATTCTCACTGTTTTAAATCTAATGAATATTATGGATCCTCTTCCCACATGCACAGGTACACACACACACATGCACACACACAACACGATTTTGCATGGAATTTCAGATTAAGAACTCCAGCCTGCAAACCTCTCAAAACACCCTCTCTAAGATGAGTAGAAAATGAACTAATATTTATTGCGTTTATAATATAAGTGAGACACTATTCTTGGTCCTCAGGTATATAACAGTGTAATAGAACAATAGATGAATCCATGAAGAACTGGATAGATAAATAAACACATCAATCAATCAGTCAATAGATCAATTTATGGATGGAAAGATTGATAAATAAATGAACAAACCAATAAATGGATGTGTATATTTACTTATCAATTAATAGATTGATTAATTAATCACTAATGAATGTCCTTAGACAAAGAAATCAATGAACCCAATTAATGAATAATCACATGAATGGCTAGATTTATGGAAGAGCAAGTGAATAAGTAAATTAGTGAAGTATGAGCAAATAAAGGAGTAAATGAAAGGCTGGATTGAATGATAAATAGATCAGAGGTGAATAAACGAGTGAATTATTGTGATAAATGAAGGAAAGCATGGATGGATTAAGGGTGAATTGAAAGGTTGACTGATGGAAGGATAAGAGTGGAACCTAGTTCATAGAAGGATGGATGAATGCATGAATGAATGAATGAATGAATGAGCCAATGAATCAATGACAAATAGTCCATCAACATATCACTGTTTCAAAGGATCAACTTGTGGATCAAGTAATTCAAATAAATCAATGACAGTATATGTCCTTAGATGAATCATAAATGAAAGAATCAGTAATTATACATTCTTTAATTAATGAATTAAAGAATGAATAGATGAAAAGATAAGTGGATGGATTGATTTTTAAGTGATGGCACAGAAAGTCAAATATTGCACGTTCTCACTCATAAGTGAGTGCTACAAAATGTGTACACATGGACACAGAGAGAGGAATGATAGACAGTGAAGACTCAGAAGAGTGAGGGAGCAGAAGGGGGATGAATGATGAGAAATTACTTAATGGGTACAGTGTACACTGTTCAGGTGATAAATACCCTAACAGCCCAAACTTGACCACTACAAAACCTATGCATGTAACAAAACTGCACATGTACCCCCTAAATTTGTACATCATGAGGTCAGGAGATCGAGACCATCTTGGCTAACACGGTGAAACCCCATCTCTACTAAAAATACAAAAAATTAGCTGGGTGTGGTGGCAGGCAACTGTATTTCCAGCTACTCGGGAAGCTGAGGCAGGAGAATGGCGTGAACCCTGGAAGCAAAGCTTGCAGTGAGCCGAGAGCATGCCACTGCACTCCAGCCTGGGTGACAGAGAGAGACTCTGTCTCAAAAAAGACAAAAAAAAAAAAAAAAACCAAAAAAACAAACAAACAAAAACCTTAGAACAAAATATCCTTAAGTGATGGAAGAAAACAGTGGGAGAACGCATGGACAGATTCTTCATGCGTCCATGTATCCAACAGAATTGGCTTGGTTGGAATCTAGCCCAGAGCCTACAGTGCTCCCGGAATAGGAAGCCAGAATCCCCTCTCTCATCCAGGTGGTACCCATAGCCCCATTTATGCAGCCCAGAAGACTCCCTTGACTGGCTGTCCCCGGCCCACCTGCGACATGAGGGTATTTGAGCATGAGCAGGAAGCCGTAGCGGAGAGTGGTGCTGGTGGTCTCAGTGCCAGCAAAGAAGAGCGAGAGCGTGTTGAGGATGAGGTTCTTGTGGCTGAATTCACTGTGTGGGTTGGATTTCTCCTGCGTCCACAGTAGGGAAGGAAGGGGAGGGTCAGGGGAGGCTGTAGCCTTGCTGTGCACACGCCCATCTCCCTGGCTGCCCTCCGTTTGCCTAAAGGTCTTTGACACTATCTGGCCCAGTTTGCTTTTCTCTGTCCTCTACATGTCCAGCTGCATATCTCTAACTCGTCTCTCTCAGCCTCTCTTTACTCTGCTGGTTCTGTTTTTATCTCTCTCCACATCTCTTTGATGTGTTTCTCTCTTTTTGTCTCCCAGTCTCTTTCTGCCTCTGTGAGTTTTTTCTCTTGTTGCTGTATTTTTGTCCCTTGCCCCGAATTCCTTCCTCAGCCAGTCTTCTCTCTCTCTCTCTCTCTGTCCTTCATTCTGTCTCCCCACCTCCCCTCTCTCTCCATCTCAGTTCCTCCTCCCTATTTTCTCCTTCCTTTCACCTCATCTTTCTTTCCTTCCTCATCTGTTCTCCTCCCTTTCCCTATTCTCCCCTCCCTAGTCTTTCTTCTTCCCTCCCCTTCTTCCTCTTCCCTACCTTTTCTCATCTCTCCATCTTGCCCTCCCTCCCCTCTCTTCCTTTTTTCCTCTCCCAGACCCCACTTTTTCCATGTGGAGCAGGTAGGTGTCAATGAGGTCCTTGGGGGCGCTGGGATCCAGGGTTTCACGGTGCTTCTCCACACTGTGGCCAACGTAAGCATCGATTTCCTGCAGGTTTTTGTAGACTTGCCTGTGTGCCCCAGGAAAGTATTTCAAGAAGCCAGAGAAGAGCTCAAACAGCTGCAAGAAAGAAGGGGTGGTGAGGTTTGCCTAGGGCTGAGCTAGTAGGTCACAGGGAGAGAGCCCCACCTGGGCCCCAATCCCTCCATGGGAACCCCACTTCCCCACTCCCCTCTGTCTCTGAACCCCTCACTCACTGACTCTATGTCTCCTTTGATCTATCTCACATTTACCTCTTTCTGCATCTTCCTCCCTCATCCTTCTGTCTTTTTCTTGGCCTCTGCCCCATCTCCCTGTCTCTCTCCTTTCTATCTCTCTTAGTCTCTGTCTCACCTCCTTTTCTCGTGTGCTGTGGATGTTCACCTCACCCCCACCCTCCCTCTCCTTCTCCCTCTCCCTGACCTGGCCGAATACAGAGCTGACAAGTGAAAAAGTCTGGTAGAACAAGTTCAGCATCTTCAGGAACTCTTGATCTTGGTAATGGAATCGTTTTCCGAAGACAATGGAGCAGATGATGTTGGCGGTAATGGACTGGAAGAGGAAGGTGGGGTCCACGAGGGCTCCTAGGAAGAAGCAGCAGGTCAAGTACACAGACTGAAGTGCCTGGGGAACATCAGGCTGTCGCCCTCTGTGTGTGATTGTCTGCCATCAGCCAGTAATGGTGAACATGAGAATAACCATAACAGCTAATTATGTACCAGCACTTCACACGTAATTCCACTGAACTCTCACTACAACAATGTGAGGCAGATGCAATTTGATTATTAGCTCCAATTTATAGATGGGCAGACAGAGTGGTTGAGTAATTTGACCAAAGTTGCACAGCTACTCATTACTGAGGCCGGGATTTAGACCCAGGCAACCCAGCTATCGAGTCCATGAAGCCGGTTCTCACTCTGCACCTCCTCTCAGGCCCCACCTCTGACTCTGGGAGTGAATACAGTTAAATCCCAGGGGTAGGGGCTGGGCAGAGTAGGTGTTTAATCAATTGCTTGTATAAATTAAAAAGCCCTGGGTGGGCACAGGGGTCCATACCTCTAAACCCAGCACTTTGGGAGCCTGAGGCAAAAGGATCAGGAATTCAAGACCAGCCTGGGCAACATAAGGAGACCCTGTCTCTACAAAAAAAAATAAAAAATGTAGCCAGACATGGTGGCACATGCCTGTAGTCCCAGTTGAAATAGTCCAGGGGGCTGAAGTGGGAGGATCACTTGGGCCCAGGAGTTGGAGGCTGCAGTGAGCTATGATCATGCCACTGCACTCCAGCCTGGGTACAGAGTGAGACCCCGTCTCTAATTTAAAACAAATAAAAAACCATCTTTCCACCCCTACTTATTGCTCCCCCTTAATCTCTTCTTTCCACATCTAGGGCTCTCCAGTCATCTGGGCATTATTCTGCACTTTTTAAGTGATACCTGTATACACCAGGCTCAGCACTGGCCCGAGCGGGAGGGAGGGTGGTCTGTGAGCACCCAAGAACGTCAGGTTAGTGCAGCCTCTCTCTGGGCCTCACTTGCCTGTCTTCTCTCATTCCTCTGCAGACCTTTTCCTGAGCCTTGTCTGTCTGTCTCTCTAATTTTCTCTGCCTCAATTTCTCTTTGCCTTTGTTTCTTTCTGTCTCTGTGTGTGTATATTTGTCTCCTCCCTGTCTTTTTTTTATTATTATTATTATTATTTTTGGAGACGGAGTCTCACTCTATCATGCAGGCTGGAGTGCAGTCGTGTGATCTTAGCTCACGGCAACCTCCATTTCCCAGGCTCAATCGAGTCTTCTGTCTCAGCCTCCTGAGTAGCTGGGATTAAAGGCACATGCTAACAAGCCTGGCTAATTTTTGTACTTTTAGCAGAGATGGGGTTTCACCATGTTGGTCAGGCTGGTCTTGAACTGCTGGCCTCAAAAGATCCACCAGCCTCAGCCTCCCAAAGTGCTGGGATTACAGGCATGAGCCCCGTACCCAACCTATATCTGTTTGTTTTGGTCCCTCCGTCTGTCTCTTTCCTCCTGCCTGTGTCACTGTTTCTTCCTGTCCTTCTCTTCAGTCTTCTTGTCCCTGTTTCCCTATAGCTCCTGGGTCTCTACCTCCACACACAGCCTCTGCATTTACGTCCCGGAGTCTCTTGAGAAATTTTGATAAGAGAGATGGTAAACACCTGGCATGAATGAGATGGAGGTGCTAGCCAGAGACCCTTCACCTACATGTCCCACAGACACCAAGTTATGGAGAACTCAAAAATAACCTAGTGATTCTTTGATGACCCCTCCAGCTGCACCCGGGCAGAACACCCCACCTGGCCTGTCTGCTCACTGCCAGCTCATCAGCACTTCACCCAGGGCAAGGAAAACACAGTTCATTATTTGTTAAATGTCTGTAGTTTTTTTCTTTTACATAACTTCTGTTTCTGACTTTGACAGACACAATTGATCCATGAAATTATACGTCTTTGAGGGTTTGTTTGTTTGTTTGTTTGAGACAGGATCTTGCTCTGTTGTCCAGGCTGGAGTGCAGTGGCACCATCACAGCTCACTGCAGCCTCAACCTCCTGGGCTCAAGTGATCCTGTAGTCCCACCTTAGCCTCCTGAGTAGCTGGGACTACAGGCACACACCACCATGCCTGGCTCATTTCTTTTCTATATTGTGTAGAGACAGGATCTCATTATGTTGCCCAGGCTGTTCTCCAGCTCTTGGCCTCAAGCAATCCTCCTGCCTGAGCTTCCCAAAGTACTGGGATTACAGGCGAGAGTCATCACATCCAGCCTCTTTGAGTAACTCTTGGACATTATACACCTGGCATCTCTCTCTTTCCCTGGCTCTCTGTGTTTCCCTCCTGCCCATCCCTGTCCCTCTCTATTCCCCTGTCTCTCTCCCTCTCTGTCCCTATCCCTCTGTCTGATGGTGTCTCCAGTTTCGTCTGTCTCTGTCTCTGCCCATGTATACCTCTCTGTCTTTCTATTCCCGTGCCTGCATCTCTCAGTGTTCCATTGCCTTTCTTTCCTATTCATCCCCCAGGACTCACCCTTGGATTTCCGAAGCTCCTCTATCAGACACTGAGCCTCCTCCTGAATCCGCTCCTCCACACTCCGCTTTCCCATCCCGAAGTCCCTCATGGTGGTCACAGAGAATCGCCGAAGCACCTTCCAGCGGTTTCCATTGGCAAAGATCACACCTGGGGTGCAGGGGAGGTGTGGGTTTGTTGGAGAGGAAGTTGGAAGAAGGCTCTGAGTCCTTCTTCCCCCCATATACTCCCTTCCCTGATGCACCCCCCACCCGCCCCTTTGCAGTGCCTCTGAGGCCCTCACCATATCCGCGGAAGAATGGGTCGACCATGGCGATTTTTCCCCGGCCAGAGAAGGCCTCAGCCTTGTCCACCAGAGCCTCCCGTATGGCCTCTACTCCACACAGCATGACCACAGGCCTCGGTCCCAGGTGTACCGTGAAGACGTCCCCATATTTCTCTCGGAACTGCCAATCACATCCACACCAGGGGTGGCTGTTAGTCAGCATACACTTCATTTGTAAAACCATCAAAATACTTACATACCAGATTGGTAATTAGCCCCTCCCCAACATCCGCCTCCCCAGGTTGCCCTTTCCCCTGCCAGGACCCAGCAATTAAGGGTTAATAGTTAACGGTGTCCAAGGGAGAGAATACAGTCATGGATTCTTAGTTTCTCTTTCTGGTTGGGCCAGTAAAGCCCCTTCCTCATCCTTCTTTTCTGTGTATCACTGGAGACAGAAACTGAAAACCATGGCTTCAGGCTGCTAAAAAGCTAAAACAAAACAAAACAGAACAACAACAACAAGATAAGGTGGGTTGGACAAGCTTAGGTTAATCGGTGGCCCAGCCAGGGTCTGCTCTGATTGCCTTGTGCCCTAAACAGTAAAGATGGTTGATAAAATACGATTAATATCACCCCCACCCCATACTTCTTATGATCTGTGGTTTTGCTTTTTGCAGTTTCAGTTACCTGCAGCTAACCGCAGTCCAAAAATATTAAATGGAAAATTCCAGAAATAAGCAATTCGTAAGTTTTAAGTTGTGCATCATTCTGAGTAGAATGATGATGTCTTTCACCATCCACTCTGTCCCACTCCGGACATGAATCATCCTTTGTCCACCATGTCTGCACTGTGTATACCACCCCCCCATATAATGTGATTGTACAGGAAAAAAAAGAGTGTGCATAGGGTTCAGTATTATGTGGGGTTTCAGGCATCCACTGGGGGTCTCAGAACATATCTCCAGTGGATCAGGTGGGATAACTGTGCAGCCACTTGGGGAACTGCTGGGCAGTATTTCCTGAAGCTGAACAAATGGGTACCCAGGAAACCAGCCACTTCACTCCCAGGTACATGCCCAGCAAAAATGTGTGTGTTCACCAAAAAATGAACAAAATATTCACAGAAGCTTTCTTAATAAAATGCTCATCAACATAGATATAGACAAACAGTGAGGGTTCTCACAATAGAATACTATACAGCAACGAAAAAGAACAAACTACAGCTACACAGGATAACGTGGCTGAAACTCACAGGCATAATGTTGAGTGGAAGCACCTAGGCACAAAAGAGTCCATGCATCATAATTTTACGTGTATGAAGTTCAAACACAGGGCCAGGCGTGGTGACTCACATCTGTAATCCCAGCACTTTGGGAGGCTGAGATGGGCTGATCATGAGGTCAGGAGTTTGAGTCCAGCCTGACCAACATGGTGAAACCCCATCTCCACTAAAAATACAAAAATTAGCCAGGTGTGGTGGCTCTCGCCTGTAGTCCCAGCTACTCGGGAGGCTGAGACAAGAGAATTGCTTGAGCCCGGGGAGGCGGAAATTGCAGTGAGCCGAGATCGTGCCACTGTACTCCAGCCTGGGCAACAGAGCAAAATTCAATCTCACAAACAAACAAAAACAAAAAAGAAGTTCATACACAGATAAAATCAACCCATGATCAAGATGGTAGGCGGATAGTGTCTAGAAAAGAACAGGGTGCGGGGTTTCAGGGTATTCTTGCTACTTGGCCTGCGTGTCAATGACATGAGTACGTTCAGTTTGTGAAAATTCATTGACGTGTGCGCTTTTTACAGTGATGTTCAACTTCAATAGAAACTTGACATAAAAGTCATAAAATTTGTTAAGTTTACTTACAAATGCCCTGCATTGATCTCTGCAAAGCCCCTTCACTGGACTTCTGGACTACATGGCTTAGTCCACTTAACAATTGTTTCACTGCCCACAAGCCAAGGTAACCCCACTAAAATGTAAAATAATTAATATCCATATGCTCACCAAGGCCTACAATACTCCCACTTTGCTGAGAATAAGATCTGAAGTCTCCACTGATGGTTCACATGGTCCTACGTGACGTGGCCCTATTACCGCTCTGACTTCTCCTCCCACTCATTCCTCCATGTTGTCTGATATTTTTCCTGTTTCAGGATTCTTGCAGCCACCCCTGCCTCCTTCTAGTGCCTTCCACCTGAATCTTTCATTGTCCCTGCTCAGAAAAAAAACAAGACAGTCTTCCCCTAACCACTCAATCAATGTATTTCTCATCACTTTCTGAAATATCCCCCTGCTTTAGTTTAACCGTAGCCCTTGCCCACCTAACATTTCCTTATCTGTTTATTTTTTGCTTATCTGTCTCCACCAATGGAATGTCCATAAGCACAGTGACCTCATATGTCTTGTCCAAGATGCCACATCATCAGTTCCTAGAATATTTCCTGGTACATAGAAAGTGCCCAGTGAATTGTTATTGGATTCGTGAATAAATGAATGAGTGGATCAAGGTAGTTGCCATTTAATGAGCACTTATTCACTTATTTTATACTAGCTGTATGCAATATCCCATTTAATCCTCACAACCACCTTAGGGGCACACATTCTCATTGTCATGATCTTAATTGACAGAAGAGAAAACTGTGACTTAATGCGTAAGAGTTGAATCTGAGACATGAGCCCACGTCCCTCTGACTCCAAAAGGAATCTGGACGCTTAATTGGGAAATGGAGAAGCAACAGCGCCACCTTCCTCAGCCTTGACACACACTTGCTCATGCCCTCCCTCTTTCCCCCACCCCCAAGAGATGCAATCATAATAGATGGTGGTGAATACCTAGAGGATCCTTGGAAGGTTTATGAAAGAATTTTAGGGAGTGTGTGAAGCCTCACAACTTTATGCAAACATGTACGTGCCTATTTGGAAAAGAGGGGGCCACAGCTTTAATCAAACTCTCAGAGAATTTCATAATCCACAAATTGTTTAGCAGCTTTAGTCTAGGAGGGCTTTGGAGGCAGACCTCCTGCTGAAGCTCAGCTTCCCCTTTTGCCAGTGGTGTGCCACTGGACAAGTGCTTTCCCCAGGCTGAGCATCACTGTCACTACTTTTTTTTGTTTGTTTGTCTTTGTTTGTTGTTTTTGAGATGGAGTTTCACTTTTGTTGCCCAAGATGGAGCGCAATGATGCAATCTCGGCTCAGGGCAACATCCGCCTCCCGGGTTCAAGCAATTCTCCCGCCTCAGCCTCCTGAGCAGCTGGGATTACAGACATGTGCCACCATGCCTAGCCAGTTTTGTGTTTTTTAGTACAGACAGGGTTTCTCCATGTTAGTCAGGTTGGTCTCGAACTCCCGACCTCAGTTGATCCACCCGCTTCAGCCTCCCAAAGTGCTGAGATTACAGGCATGGGCTGCCACGCCTGGCCACCATCCCTAATTCTAAGATGAGGGTAGCACCTCATCTTGTCCACAGGTAGTTGTAAATGACACCTGGAAAATCCCATGACAACACAGATAATTCCCAGACACATTACTCTAGTGAGAAAACTAAGTCCATTGATTCACACGATTGTGTGATACTCTTGTCACACATGGAAAATGATGAAAAGAAAACAATAGGCACTTGGGACCTTCACCTATGTGATGTACCTCTATTTGGTGGGGGGGGGATCCCCAGATCAGCGACCCCCCTACTGAGGGCCAGGCAGCACTTTGCAGGCCCTGGCTGACTGCCAGTTCTGCTGAGTCAGGCTTGGAGCTTTCACTCACTGACTCCTTCATTTGTACCTGGACACATATTTACTAAATGCCTGTTGTGTGCCAGGCACTATGTTCAGCTCTGTGGTGAGTCCTCACAGGCCTTCCTTGTCTGAAAGTGTGAGGGAGAGCTCAGCCACAGGATCGCAGGTAAATGCAGCATTGTCAAGGACATCGGCTCAGTAAGGAGGGGCAGCTGGTGTATGAGAGCCTATGGTGGGGACCTGGGGGTCAGAAAGTCTTCTCAAGGGAGCTGCTGCCTTCCTGGATAGCTAAGGAACCCCAATAATGAGGAATGGAGACTGTTCTTGCACTGACATTAACCAAGATGACCCACCCACATCCTCAAACAACAACAACAACAACAAAACAAACTATTTGCCCCAAGTCCTCCCTGTGAGAAAATGGAAATCTTTGCTGCAATAAAGGAAGGGAGAGGGTCAAACATGGCTATTCAAAACTTATCCCAACGCTTTGGGAGGTTGAAGCAGGAGGATTGCTTGAGGCCAGGAGTTCGAGACCAGCCTAGGCAACATAGTGAGACCGTCCCCCAAACACATCTCTACAAAAATAAATAGTGGGGCATGGTGGCTTATACCTGTAGTCCCAGCTACTCTGGAGGCTAAGGTGGGAGAATCTCCTGAGCCCAGAAGTTCAAGGCTGCAGTGAGCTATGACTGTGCCATTGCCCTCCAGCCTGGGTAACAAAGTGAGACCCTGTCTCCAAAACAATTAAAATGAAAAAATTCTTTAATATCATTCCTGACAAGCCTCCACTTTCTATGAACTAATAAGGTAGCCACAAAGATCCTTTTGGAAACTCATTTTAGGCAAATACAAATGTCATCGACAGTTTTGCTTGTTTCAGAATTTGTAAAGGATTGGGATATTCAATGACCATACCAGCTTTCATAAAGAAAGTGGGCAATGGGATACCAAGAGCTTGAAGGAACAGCAAATTCTGTTAACGGAGGCATGATTTGTGCCCAGATAGCATCTGCAGAGCTTGGGAAAAAACCCTTAAAGAGAAGGTTCAGTGAATTGTGTAGGATGTCTTTGACCAGAATTTAAACCTATACACACTTTCCTAAATGTTATCACTCCTCACATTGCAGATGATTTTTTTTTTAAGAGACAGGGTCTTGCTCTGTTGCCCAGGTGGAGTGCAGTGACGTGATCATAGCTCACTGCAGCCTCAAACTACAAGGCTCAAGTCATCCTCCTGCCTCAGTCTCCCAAGTAGCTGGGATTACAGGCACATGCCACCATGCCTGGCTACATTTTTTAAAGTTTTTTGTAGAGACAGGGTCTTGTTTGGTTGCCCAGGCTGGTTTCAAACTCCTGGCTTCAAGCGATCCTCCCACCTCAGCCTCCCAAAGTGTTGGGATTACAGGTATAAGCCACCAAGTCTTTGAGTGTTGCCCAGTGGGGTCCTGAGCCACCCAAACAACATCTTACCTAATTATAAGACTCCTTGGCTCCCTCCATGTCATTCCCCTGAAAAATCTAAATGTTCCATAATTTGAGAGTCTGTGACCAATTACTTTGTATCTTCCAGGTAAAGTGACAGTGTGTAACTAATAACCAAAGACCACATGTTTTGACTAACTGTCTAAGGTAAATATATATTTATGACAATTATCACATTCATCATTTGTATGTCCATGTATTCTGTCTAAGGAAATAATTTAAGAATTCATAGTAATATTGGCATATACATTGTGTACTTGGTATCATTAAAAAGACCATTGGTCAGAAATAAAAAAAACTCTATTGATAGTAAAAAGATAACAAGCCTAAGATTCAGGAGTATGGTCAACATGGGAGGGGGAAGGGGAAGAGGAGCTGGAAGGTATTGTCAGTGTTCTAATTCTCCCATTGGAAAGTGGGTTGATTGATTAGTAATAATAAGTAGATAATTAATCATAAAATCATGCATGGTAATCAGTGATAAGCCAGGTAAATACTGAGCAAGTGTCAGTTGCCAGTATAGGGCATTATGTGTACTGTTGATAAGCACGCCCTACCCACACTCCTTTCCTGCTCTTCCTCTCTCCTCCACTCTCCTGGCACTGACATGGGCTAGTCTGCTCTCTCTCATTGGCACAGCAAAATCTATTTGATTCGTGCCACCACCTCTTTTACCTCATTCTTTCAGTGGCAGGCAGGTACCCAAGGATGTAACAGAGGATGGCGGAGAAGAGTGAAATTCTACACCTGCGGCTCATACCCAGACACCTCTTCAAGCCCATTCACCCCTCCAAGGACAGTGCCCCCATGCAGTGCCAATTCAGAGACAGGGTCTCAATCTGTTACCCAGGCTGGAGTGCAATGGCACCATCAAATTACCTATGATAACCTATTTAATGAACCAGTGTTATGTACCTGAATTAGAGAAGCACAAATTGCTACTTATGGTATTAAAATTTGAACTTAAGAGTCTGTAATTCCAGTGTGAAGCATGCACTCATGGAGACACTGAATGGCCTCCTGGTCCTTCCTGAGTTCTTAAAATTTCCATTACTAAAAGCTCTGCATTCCGTGACTCATCATAGAAGAGAGAAAATGATCCAAACTACGAAAACATATTGACGAGGTGACTGTTCTAAGATTGCTAAGTGGTTTATAACTAATATTTGGTTTATCAAATCCATAATTCTAGTAAGACAACAAAAACCTCAAGTGATACATTTCTGGCACTTGGTAGATCATTTGAACACTTGAAGATGGAGTTAATTCAACTGCCACCTTCATTGCATGTTTTCTGGTTGTATTAAAGCGTTTCTATGCACAAAGATCAATCAATGCCATAACAGTAGATAAAAGGTTATTAGAAAATGTATTTCCTTACTGGGCATTCCTGGAGAACTCTCCAGTGATAGAGGTACTTGTTTCATTAGACAAGTGGTAAAACAGTTAAAGAAGGTATTGAAGAAGGAATTAATGAAATCAACTATAACCTAATAATAGTAGTAATAGAAATTTTAAAATCCTCTTAAGGTTGCTGCAAAGTATGGCTGCATCTTACATTCAAGTTAAAAGAGAATATTAACAGCCTGTCTTCTCTCTGTGGACGGTGGACCTTATCTATACTCCCCAACTCCACATTCTTCAAAGTTTATTACAGGCCCAGTGAGTTACTACACAGCTGCAGGGTCACAGGACCGATAAGGTTAGGTTGCAAGACATGTCTTTCTCAAGATGTAAGAAATGTTATTTAACTGCTTTGTTTCTCACTTCCGAAACTGGCTTTCTGCCTCATGTAGTTCCCACCTTAATATGTTTAAAAGTAGAAAAAGCCCTTTGTTCGGGGCTCAGACTTTCTGGATGTACGTCTGGCTGAACCGGTGATCACCTTAATTTAATAAACTCTCCTGAACCTTTTTCAGTCTCTCCAGTCTTTGATTGTCCTGCAACAGTATTACAAACAAATATCATTAGGCAAAGCATGCTGAATTGGTTGGAGTCCCTTGGTCTAAGGTGTTATTGATTGATGGCAATCAGATCCACTCCTACTGGAAAGACATAGATAGATCTCTTGTAAAATAGTAATAGAAGGCCTATGCCTCTAATAATACAATCTCATGTATCTCCCACTCTTATAAACTCTGATATGACTCAATAATGCAAGGCTATAATACTTTATGCCAAACCATGTTTTCACCAGGTAAAATGAGTCATTGATGACACATCAGTTGATGACAACCAGACCTTTCATGATCTAGAATTTAGAGGTTGGGCCCTTTGGAAATGACACCAGAGAAACTGTCCTGGAGCTCCATTGGAAGGGACCATACCAAGTTCTTCTAAGACTGTCCTTGTACGCCATTGGAAAGGACAACGCCAAGTTCTTCTCTGTAGCAAAATGTCAGGGTCTTGGATCTTGGATCCACATCTCTCCATTGGAAAGGACCCTTCTAGACTCCTTGAACTGTATGTCTGTTGGAGACCTTAAGGCAAAGCTGACCAGGGAAGTTTTTCCCCAGAAGCAGTTGGCATCATATATGTGGACAGCTTTTCCAAGATTGTGGATCAAGATTTCTCTTCCATCGTGAAAGTGTTATCTTTTATCCTTTCTTCCCCATTTCTTGCTGTCCTAACCCTTTCCCTTTCCTTACAAGAAAATCCATAGGGCTATAATCTGTGAATAGCTTTAGCAAAGGCTTATACTCTAGCAAAACAAACAAACAAACAAAACAAAACAAAAACAAGCAGTTGTTGAGTTTGTGAGCCAATGCCCCAAAATCAGGAAATAATTTCACTGATACCAATGCGTCTTCATGTTCCCAATGAGAATCACCCAGAAACCTCAAAGGAGGAGTGGAAAGCTGGATCTTGATATTCTAGGCATCATGGCCACTTGCTTTTTTGCATTCACTAGAAATATTTGGTAATGATTGTGTTATTAGTTAGTTAATATAATATAATAACAGTATGTAATAACATACTATTAACTAGCTAATAACATAATCACTACCAAATATAGAAAATGTATATGAATGATGGCTGCAAAAGGCATATTCTGCTTCCAGGCATCCCGTATGCAAGACCTGGTGACTACCTATGTGGGTATAGGTAATTGCGTGTGTAATGTTACTGGATTAAATATGGTAAAGTGGCCAGGCATGGTGGCTTGTGCTTGTAATCCCAGCACTTTGGGAGATTGAGATGGGAGGATTGCTTGAGGACAAGAGTTCAAGATCAGCCTGGTCAACATAGCACGACCCCAACTCTATAAAAAATAAATAAATAAGTAAATACAGTAAAGTCTCTTTCCAGCTAAATGTGGTTATGCACCCTCGCAGCATGCTAGAAAAAGACCACAAAAAAGTAAGTTTCTCACCTTGTTCAGGAGCTATGCAGACTTACGTGTAAACAAATCTAACTGATCTCTGCTCTAATGCCAGTAGGTGACCCTCTTTTCCAACCCCACGAGTGCCTACCTTGAGTATCCTGAGGTTTGCTTACTCTGTTCTTTCTCCTCACTGGTCCAGAAGTTGCTATGTGGCCTAGCTCACCGCTGCTTTCCAAACTGTTTTCCTGAGCGTCTCCTAATACCTCCCGTAGTTAAAAGCCAAAACAGTCAATAACTGAAATTACTATCAACCTCAAAATTGATGAAGATAAGTTGGTTTCTGTTCAGAAAAGGTTCCAATTGGGTTCCTGGGTGCTCACTCTTGGTGGTATTTGGGTGACAGTTGTATGGAATCTGAGGCTAATTTATACATTAAGGGACATCTTGAATTTTGTAGCCAATTGAACCTCCAAGGAGTTCTGATGGGTAGAAGCCACTCTCCAAAAAGGAGATGAGAACATTTGTGGCAACGAAAACGCTTAATGGAACATCACGCAATTTTAGATCTCCTCTATGCCCATCTTGGAGGCTTGTGTATGGTGCTGAAGAAAACCAAATATTGCTCTTATCTTTCCAGTGAATTCACTAGTACAGATAATTTAAAATGTGGCTGACATGCTGTTTCTCTAGACACTGTCACCAAATACACTAAGGACATTTCTTAGGGGAAAGAAACAGATATGTGTTTACAGGTGCAGCTAACAGTTGGTTTGCAAGCATCCTGAATGGTAATGGTAAGTGATATGGTTTGGGTTTGTGTCCTCAACCAAATCTCATCTTGAATTGTAATCCCCAGGTGTGGAGGGAAGGACCTAGTAGGAGGTAACTGGATCCTGGGGGCGGTTTCCCCCATGCTGTTCTTGTGATAGTGAGTGAGTTCTCACAAGATCGGATGGTTTTATAAGAGTATCTTCCCCCTTGGCTCTCTCTCTTTTTCCTGCCACCTTGTGAATAAGGTACTTGCTTCTCCTTCACCTTCCACCATGATTGTAAGTTTCCTGCTTCTCATTCACCTTTTGCCATGAATTGTATTTTCCTGGGGCCTCCCCAGTGGAACTGTGAGTCAGTTACATTCCTTTTCTTTATAAATGATCCAGTCTCAGGTATGTCTTTATAACAGTGTGAGAATGGACTAACGCAGCAAGCCTGGCTACCCCAAGCTTTTCTACTCTTAAGGTTTCTTCCAGTGGGTCTCCAGGATACTATGATATGTGTTACCAGGCCAACTACAAATGAATGCCTCTATAAATCAAGTTATTTTATAGCAAGCTCTGATTCTTAATCACCATCATGCCCTGAACAAAATCTATGACCAATTGGACTCTAATACTATTGAACTATCTTTATTGTCTGACCTTTGAATTATTCTATTTTGATAGTTTGGTTCATGGACACACTCAAGTTAAAAGAGACTATTAACAGCCTTTCTTCTCTCTGTGGACAGTGGACCTTATCTATACCCCCAAGTCCACATTCCTCACAGTTTATTACAGGCCCAGTGACTTCATTTTCTTTGTATTACCCTCCTGAGAGCCATCATAACACTCTCCCTGTATTTTCTCAAGAGTCTTGGCCAGGTGCGGTGGCTCACACGTGTAATCCTAGCACTTTGGGAGGCCGAGGCAGGTGGATTGCTTGAGCCCAGGAGTTTGAGACCAGTCTGGGCAACATGGCAAAACCCTGTCTCTACAAAAAATACAAAAATTGGCTGGGTGTGGTGGCATGCACCTATAGTTCCAGCTACTTGGGGGGTTGAGGAAGGAGGATCACCTGAGCCTTGGGAGGTCAAGGCTGCAGTGAGACGTGACAATGCCACAGCGCTTCAGCCTGGCTGACAGAGTGAGGCCCTGTCTCAGAAAAAAAAAGGGTCTTAAATGCTCATATGCAGCCATTCTTTGTACATCCAATGGTCTCATTACAGTGGGAACAACAAAAACATGAAGAAAACATAAAGAATCACTCAACTACTTTGACGTTGTCCATTGTGAATTCCATACTGAGAGCAGACAAGTCCATTACGATGGTGACAGAAGTAATGTTGATGCCCAAGGTTTTGGTCAGTCTCAAAATTTTGAGACTGACCAAAAGGGGAGAATTGTTTAATTAAATTAAATTTGACCTAAAGCTCTCTCTGCATAGAGTGAACTGCAACCTAACTTGGGAGTATATTCTTTTTTTTTTTTTTTTTTTTGAGAAGGAGTCTAGCTCTGTCACCCAGGCTGGAGTGCAGTGGAAAGATCTTGGCTCACTGCAACCTCCGCCTCCTGGATTCAAGTGATTCTCCTTCCTCTGCCTCCTGGGTAGCTGAGATTACAGGCACGCACCACTATGCCCAGCTAATTTTTGTATTTTTAGTAGAGACAAGGTTTCACCATGTTGGCCAGGCTGGTCTCGAACTCCTGACCTCAGGTGATCCACCACCTCGGCCTCCAAAAGTGCTGGGATTACAGGCATGAGCCACTGCACCTGGCCCAAATGAATATATTCTTGTGACAAGTAGCCAAGTGTTGGCTAATCGGAGCAGCTGAGCTTTCAGTCCACACAGGCTGCAAACTGCTCAGATTGTGACCAAGTAAGGCAAGCTGTGATCTGTGGCCAATCAAGCTGTTTCTGTATGTCACCTCCTTTTTCTGCCTGTAAATACCACTTGACCATACTGCCGTGTGGTGTCTTTCCTGGTTTAGGGAGCTGTCCAATTCATGAGTCACTTCTTTGCTCAAATAAACTCTGCTAAATTTAATTTGATGTTTTTCTCCTAATAATACCACCCATCATGCTTCACTATGCTCCGTACTCACCAACCATCCCCGTGCCACCCCGACTCTCGAAGTCTGCCTCATTCTGTTTGGTGAAGGATCCCCAAGTACCAAGGCTAGAAGCAGCCCACCCTCAGACCCCATTCATCTGTGTCTTACCCTCAGAAAGGATTTGAGTAGGCCTCTTCTATCCATCTGCAGAAGGTTCCCCAAAAGGGGCAGAGGACGGGGCCCTGGTGGGAGGCGGCCATGGGTGTTAGGGTGGCGCTGAACCAGGAGTAGCAGGAGGCCTGTGAGGAGTGCAAGTAAGAGGAGGACGCTGAGTTCCATGGTCCTGGTCTGACTGCCCTGCACCCCACTGCAGCCTCCAACTGGGCCTTTTATCCTGATCCTGCCTCTCCACCCAGTTATGAAATTTCATCCATTCCCCACCTCCTTTTTTCATCATTGTCTGGGAGCATTAGCTTAGAAAAAGTTGTTAGGGAACCCAGACTTCCTGCTTGGGCAACCCAGTGACCTGATGCCTATCCCTTTACCCACTCTGTAGATATTGGCAGGGATACAGTGGTAGAGATATCAAAGTCCACATGAGCAAGTGAATGTGTGGGTGTGTGGGTATGTGTATGTCTATTTTTGTAAGCATAGGTGAGCTTGCACTTTTTTACTTAGCTTTGTCTGTTTGTCTGTGTTTGCATGCATTTGTCCATGACTGCTTGCATCCGCGTATGTGCTTATATGACTTTTATATGTAAAGGGGTGTTTGAATTTACGCAAATGTGCTGATGTATATTTCTGTGGTTGAATCTGGGGGTGCTTATGTGTGTATCCTTGCATGTGTGTGAGCTTCTTTGTATTTATGCAGTTTTATATACGAAAGTACATTTACATTTGTGTATTAGGGAGATGGTCGTAGTGCATGTTCAAAACTGAGAGGCTGGCTGGGTGCGGTGGCTCACGCCTGTAATCCCAGGACGTTGGGAAGCTGAGGTGGGCAGATCACTTGAGGTCAGGAGTTCGAGACCATCCTGGCCAACATGGCAAAACTCCATCTCTACTAAAACTACAAAAATTAGCCGGGCCTGGTGGTGGGCACCTTTAATCCCAGCTACTCGGGAGGCTGAGGCAAGAGAATCACTTGAACCTGGGAGGTGGAGGCTGCAGTGAGCCAAGATTACACCACTGCACACTAGCCTGGGTGACAGAGCAATACTCCATCTCAAAAAAAAAAAAAAAAAAAAAAAGGAGAAGCTGATGAAAATAAGGAATTATTCAATTCAATCAAATTTGGCCTACTGCCTTTGTAGCATAGCAAACTGTAACCTAGCAGTATATGAACCAATTGTGTGTATCTGTGTGTGCTGGTGTATTTGTGCTTGTGCGTTGGTGGATCTCCTAGCCCCTCTCTTTGGAAGCCTGCAGATGCTCAGAGTCTATCTCCAGTGTCCCCTCCTTCATCCACCTTTCTGTGACAGCCACAGGTGGAAGTGATTGGAGAAACAGAAGAAGGAGCAAGAGATGTAGAACTGGTGAGTCTCAGAGGAAGAGGTGGTCAGTTGGAAGGAGACAGAAACTGAGACCTGGCAGTACAGTGATCAGGTCCTCTTGGTTTCTGATCACTCTAACTAGTGCTGAGGAGTTTCTTCCCTGCCTCTGACTATCTTCACGGTGCAGGAAATTTCTCTGGCTCTATCTCTCTCTAACTTTGTGTCTCTGTTTTCCCCCTGGAGACTCTTGAGCTCCAGGTGTGTGGAAACTGGGTCCAGTTTGATTGATGTCTACTGGACTCCCGTATGTCTCTATCTTCACTGTGAGCCTGCACCCACACAGCCTCTGACAGGGTCAGTCCATCTTTGCAAAATGTGGGTGTGAATGTGTGCGTGTCTGCCTGTCTCATCCTACGCCTGATTTTGACCATGAGGCAACATCTTTCTTGCAATGTTAAGCAAACCCTTTGCTGGATCCAGGACCCTGAACCCGAAGTTACTTTGACCTAGGAGGAGCAGACAAACAGTCCTATTTTTAAGAGGTGGAAACTGTACTTTCCTGACCCTGGAGAGATGCCAGTATGGACTTTTCTGACCCAAGGACCTGGGTCCTGATGTGCTGTGTCATCTGACACTAAAATTGGGTGCTCATTCCAGCCCCAGGGTGAAGCACCGATGGGGAGGCATGAAGTTCTTTACACACAGTAACTCAGTCTTTACCCTCTTAGGGAGGTATTGTTGCCATCCCCATTTTATAGATGGAGATACTGAAGCAGTGACAGTTTGCAAGTCTTACCCGAGGTCATACAGTGGGTTAGGGCTACATTGTCCAATATGATAGTCACTTGCTGCATGTGGCCAGTAATTAAGTACTTGAAATGTGGTCCAAATACTATTTACAATAGCAAAGATAGGGAATCAACAGATGAATGGTTAAATAAAATGTGGTATGTATACACCATTGAATACTATTTAGCCATAAAAAGGAATAAAATCATGTCTTTTATAGCAACATGGATACAACTGGAGGTGATTATCTTAAGTGAAACAAGCCAGGCACAGAAAGTCAGTATTACATGTTCTCATTCATAAGTGGGTGCTAAACAATGTGTACACATGGACATAGAGAGTGGCATTATCGGGGGAAATTCAGCCAGATATCGGGCAAAATTCACTCCCAATATTCCACGTAGGTTCTTTTCTATTCTCCCTAAGTGTCGGCCAGTCTGAGAAATAAAGGGACAGAACACAAAAGACAGAAATTTTAAAACTGGGTGTCCGGGGGAGACATCACGTGTCGGCAGGTTCCATGATGCCCCCTGAGTCATCAAACCAGAAAGTTTTCATTAGTGATTTTCAAAAGGGGAGGGAGTGTACGAACAGGGTGTGGGTCACAGAGATCACATGCTTCACAAGGTAATAAGATATCACAAGGCAAATGGAGGCAGGGTGAGATCACAGGACCACAGGACCAGGACGAAATTAAAATTGCAATGAAGTTTCGGGCACGCATTGTCATTGATAACATCTTATTGGGAGACAGGGTTTGAGAGCAGACAACCAGTCTGACCAAAATTTATTAGGTGGGAATTTCCTCATCCTAATAAGCCTGGGAGTGCTATGGGAGACTGGGGCTTATTTCATCCCTACAGCTTTGACCATAAAAGACGGCCACCCCCCGAAGTTGCCATTTCAGAGGCCTACCCTCAGGGATGCATTCTCTTTCTCAGGGATGTTCCTTGCTGAGAAAAAGAATCCAGAGATATTTCTCCCATGTGCTTTTGAAAGAAGAGAAATATGGCTCGGTTCTGCCCAGCTCACCGGTGGTCAGAGTTTAAGGTTATCTCTCTTGTTCCCTGAAAATTGCTGTTATCCTGTTCTTTTTTCAAGGTGCCCAGATTTCATATTGTTCAAACACACATGCTCTACAAACAATTTGTGCAGTTAACGCAATCATCACAGGGTCCTGCGGCGACATACATCCTCCTCAGCTTACGAAGATGATAAGATTAAGGGATTAAAGTAAAGACAGGCATAGGAAATCACAAGGGTATTGATTGGGGAAGTGATAAGTGTCCATGAAATCTTCACAATTTATGTTCAGAGATTGCAGTAAAGACAGGCATAAGAAATTATAAAAGTATTAATTTGGGGAACTAATAAACGTCCATGAAATCTTCACAACTTATGTTCTTCTGCCATGGCTTCAGCCAGTCCCTCCATTCAGGGTTCCTGACTTCCCACAACATGGCATAATAGGTAGAACCTCCAGTGCAATTTGGAATCAGAGTGGTAAGAACCGCCATTCTTTACTTGCTCCCAATCTTAGAGGGAAAGCATTAAGTCTTTCACCTTTAAGTATGATGCTGGCTGCAGATTTTTTTGTAGATGGCTTTAGTCAAGGTAAGAAATTCTGTTTATTTCTAGCTTGCTGATAATTTTTAATCAGGAATGGATGTTGGATTTCTATCAAATGTTTTTCCTGTCTGTGTTATAATGAATATATATATGCTTGTTAATATGCTGAGCTCCCTTAATTGATTATCAAACATTAAACCAACCTTGCATCCCTGGTTAAACCCACTTCCATTGTGTTTATCACGTAATGTAGTACACTTGTTTTATATTCTGAGATTTAATTTGCCAAAATTTTGTTTAGTATTTTTAAATCTTTGTTCATGAGGGTATTGGTCTGTAGTTTTCTTTTTTATAATGTCTTTTCCTGGTTCTGTGATCAGTGTGACATTCGCCTCAGAGAATGAGATGGAAAATATCATGTCCTGTTAATTTTTTGAGTTTGTATAGGCTAGAAAATGCTTCTTTCATAAATGTTTGATAGAACTCACTAGTGAAGTCATATGGGCCTAGAGTTTTCTTTGTAGAAAAGTTTTTAACTACACATTCAATTTTTAAAATAACTATAGGGCTGTTCAGGTTTTCTATTTCTCCCTTAGTGAGTTTTTGTGGTTTGTGTCTTCTGAGGAATTTATCCAAATCATCTAAGTTGCCAAATTTTTTGCCATAGTTTTCATAATATTTCCTTATTATTATTTAAATATTTATAGAATCTATAATGATTTCAACTCTTTTTCCTGATATTGGTAAATTATGTATTTTCTATTTTTTCTTTATCAATTTTGTTAATCTTCATAAAGCATAAGTTTCTGGTTTCACTGATTTTCCCTGTTGCTTCTCTGTTTTATATTTCATTGATTTCTTCTGTTATTTTTAAAATTTGTTTCTTTTATCACCTTGGGGTTTATTTTCCTTCTTCTTTTTTTAAGTGGAAGCTAATATCATTGATTTGATAATTGTTCATAATAGCCTCTGATGATCTTTTATATTTATGGTATCGGTTGCAATGTCTCTTTTTTATTTCTGAATTTAATTATTTGAGTCTTCTCTCTTTTCATTCTTGGCTAGTCTAGCTCATGGTTGATTTATATCTTTTTCAAAAAACATTTTTCATTTCATTGATCCTTTGTAATTTTTTTTTCATTCTCTATTTCATTTAGTTCTGCTCTGATGTTTATTCTTTCATTCTACTAATTTTGAGTTTGGTTTGTTCTTGCTTTTCTAGTTCCTTGAGGTGCATGATGAGATTGTTCATTTGAAATCTTTCTACTTTTTTGATGTAGGCATTCATTACTATAAGCTTCCCTCTTATCACTTCTTTTGCTGTATCCCATAAGTTTGCCTATATTTTGTTTCCATTTTCATTCATTTCAATACATTTTTTTATTTTCTTCTTAATTTCTTCTGTGACCCAGTTGTCACTCAGGAGAATGTTGTTTAATTTCCGTGTATTTTTATGGTTTCCAAAGTTTCTCTTGTTATTGCTTCTAGTTCTAATCTATTATGGTCTAAGAGGATACTCGATATGATTTTGATGTCAAAAATGTGTTGAGACTTGTTTTGTGGTCTAACATATGATCTGTCCTGGAGAATGTTTCATGTGCTTATGAGAAGAATGTGTATTCTGTAGCTGTTGGGTAAAATGTTCTGTAAATGTCTGTTAGGTTCATTTGTTCTATGGTGCAATAAATCCCATGTTTTATTGTTGATACTCTGTCTAGATGATCTGTCTAATGTTGAGAGTGGGATGTTGAAGTCCCCAACTATTATTGTGTTGGAGCTTATCTCTCCCTTCAGATCTAATAATATTTGCTTTGTATATCTGTGTGCTTCAGTGTTGGGTGCGTATATGTTTAGAATTGTTATAACCTCTTGCTGGATTGATCCTTTTATCATTATGTAATGACCTTCTTTGTCTCTTTTTACAGTTTTTGACTTAAAGTCTGTTTCCTTTATAAGCATAGCTATTCCTGCTCACTTTTGGTTTTCATTTGCATGGAATATCTTTTCTCATTTCTTTACTTTCTTTACTTTCACTTTCACATATATGTCTTTCCTGGTGAGATGTGTTTCTTGGAGGCAGCATATAGCTGGGTCATGCTTTTTAAATCCATTCAGCCAGTCTCTTTCTTCTAAGTGGAAAGTTTAATCCATTTAATTCAAGGTTATTATTGATATGTGAGAGCTTAATCCTGTCATATTATTAGTTGACTTCTTTATATATGTATATCCTTTCTTCCTTTCTTTTTCTCTTATTGTTTATCATTGTAGTTTTGAGAGACAGGACTAGCTGGATTTCCAGATCTGTTACTATCCAAGGGGTCCTAGGACAGGCAGTCACTAGATACTCCTCCTGAGGAAATCTCAACTGCATGACCCCTATTATGCCCCCATTCAACAGAAAGAAGTTAGTGCAGTTGTTGGCCAACCTCCTCAACAGCACTTGGGTTTTCCTGTTGAGAGGGGGTACTGAGAGACAGGACTAGCTGGATTTCCTAGGCCAACTAAGAGTTCCTAAGCCTAGCTGGGGAAGGTGACTGCACCCACCTTTAAACAAAGGTCTTGTAACTCAGCTCACACCTGACCAATCAGGTAGTAAAGAGGGCTCACTAAAATACCAATTAGGCTAAAAGTAGGAGGTAAAGAAATAGTCAAATCATCTACCATCTGAGAGCACAGGGGGACGGACAATGATTGGGATGTAAACCCCAGGCATTCGAGCCAGGGGTGGGCAACCCCCTTTGGGTCCCCTCCCATTGTATTGGAGCTCTGTTTTCACTCTATTAAATCTTGCCAATGCACACTCTTCTGGTCCATGTTTGTTCCAGCTTGAGCTGAACTTTTGCTCACTGTCCACCACTGCTGAATGCCGCCTGCAGATGTGCCACTGACTTCCACACCTTCAGATCCAGCATGGTGTCCACTGCACTCCTGATCCAGCAAGACAACCATTGCTGCTCCCAATCGGGCTAAAGGCTCACCACTGTTCTTCCATGGCTAAGTGCCTGGGTTCATTCTAATCGAGCTGAACACTAGTTGCTGGGTTCCACGGTTCTCTTCCATGACCTACAGCTTCTAATAGAGCTATAACTCTCACCACATGGCCCAAGGTTTCATTCCTTGGAATCCATGAGGCCAAGAACCCCAGGTCAGAGAACAAAAGGCTTGCCACCGTTTTGGAAGTGACCCACCCCATCTGGGAGCGGCCCACCAGCATCTTGGGAGCTCTAAGAACAAAGACCCTCCTGTAACAGTTTGGTGGTTTTTTTTGTTGTTGTTGTGCTTCCATTTGAGTCTATTCTCTTCCTCATTTGTATGTTTCTCTACCAATGGGTTTTCCATTTTGTGTGCTTCCTTATGGTAGATATCCTCCTTTCGCTTCTATGTGTAAGACTCCTTTAAGCATTTCTTGTAGGTCTGGTTTAGTGATGATAAATTTACTCAGCTTTTATTTGTTTGGGAAAGACTTTATTTCCTTTTCATTTATAAAGTATAACTTTTCTGGGTACAGTATCTTGCAGATAGTTTTTTTCTATCAGCGGACACCATGCTGGATCCGGAGGAAGTCAGTGGCACGTCTGCAGGCGGCATTCAGCAGTGGTGGACAGTGAGCGAAAGCTCAGCTCAGTGAATATATGATCCCATTTTCTCCTGGCTTGTAAGGTTTCTGCTGGCAAATCCACTGTTGATGGGCTCCTTTGTAGATGCCAAATGCTTTTCTCTCACTGTTTTTAGAATTTGCTCTTAATCTTTGACTTTAAGCAATCTGACTACAATGTGCCATGGAGAAGAACTTTTTGCATTGTAACTACCTAGGGGTCTCTGAACTTCGTATATCTAGATATCTAAATCTCTTGATAGACTTTAGAAGCATTTAGCTATTATTTCATTAAATAGGTTTTCTATCCCTTTTGTTTCCTTTTTGCCTTCTGGGATAGTGAAAATTTGAATAGTTGGTTGCTTTTTGGTGTTTTATATATCAGATATGCTTTGTTCATTGTTTCTTATTTATTTATTTTTTCTGACTGAGTTATTTCAAAAGACCTGTCTTCAGGTTGTGCAGTTGTTAATTTTTTTTTTGTCTAGTCTATCATTGAAACTTTTGAATTTGTTTTGTATTTAATTCGATGAATTCTTCAGTTCCAGAATTTCTGTTTGGTTCTTTTTTTTTATGATAGTGATCCGTTTGGTAAATTTCTCATTCATATTCTGAATTTTCTGACTTTTTTGTATTTTTTTACTTCTATTGTATTTCACTGAGCTTTTTAAATATCATTCTTTTGAATTTTAAGGCATTTTATGGATTTCTTCTTCTTCTTTTTCTTCTTTTTTTCTTTTTTTTTTTTTTGGAGATGCAGTCTCCCTCTGTAGCCTAGGCTGGAGTGCAGTGCTGCGATCTCAGCTCACTGCAACCTCCATCTCCCAGGTTGAAGCAATTCTTACGCTTCAGCCTCCCAAGTAACTGGGATTACAGGTGAGTGCCAACACTCCTGGCGAATTTTGTATTTTTAGTAGAGATGGGGTTTCACCATGTTGGGCAGGTTGGTCTCGAACTCCTGACCTCAAGTGATCCACCTGCCTCGGCCTCCCAAAGTGCTGGGATTACAGGTGTTAGCTACCGCACCTGGCCTAGATTAATTTTTTTAAGAATCTCTTGCTGGAGAATTATTGTGTTCCTTTGGGGGTGTCATGTTTTCTTGCTTTTGCATTTCTTGTGTCTTTACATTGATATCTGTGCATCTGGGATCATGGTTGCTTCTTTTAATTTTTTGAATCTGCTTTCCTAGGGGAGGACATTTTCCCTGAAGATGTATCTATGGTGTTGGTGGGGTTGGGCACTTTGACTTTGATTCTGAGTGCATGCACTAGTGTGGTTCCCGTACAATTTCTTCTTCTGTAAACAGTGTCAGCAGTGTCTGTGATTTCCTCATTGGCTTAGGGTGTGGTTGTTAGTGGAAGCCGTGGTAAAGTTGTTCTGAGATGGGGACATTAGGTGGGCCAAGGGGTGGCAGCAGCGTGCTGAGTATGCCTGTCCTTGGGTCTGAGGGTAGCATACACTGGCGATGGTGTTAGTTCATCTAGGCGGGCCAATTCTTGGGCCTCCGGGTGACTTTCTCAGGTTCTGACAGTGGAATGGTGGGCTGGGTTGGTAGGTGGGACCTCAGGCCCCTGTGTGGTGGACATGGCATGAGCAGTAGCTGTGGCAGGATAATCCTCTAGCTCCAAAATGGTCCATGCTCAAGTGGTTGGTGGTATAATGGGCTGGATAGGCCAGTCACCAGGCCTGCTGGTGGCACACGCAGGTGGGTGCCAGCCATGGTGATAGCAGCAGGTTGGGTGGGCCCACCTCCTCCCCGGGAGTACTCAGGTGCCGAGTACTTTGGTACTTTGATACTCAGCTGCCAAAGGTGGTGGATGGAGCAGGGTGATCCCTAGTCCCCCATATGACATGTTTGGGCACTAGAGGGATGGAGCTGGGCCAGGTGGGCCTGTCCTCAGACCCCTCAATTGTGTGTGGGCACTGACTGAGGTAGGCAGAAGGGGCTGTTGCCCGGGTCCTCAGCAGATGCTCAGCGGGGTCTCCTGAGGAGAGCAGGATTGCTTTCAGTGGCTGTGGAGCATTGCTTCACCCCCAGGTGGGAGTCATAAACCTCTTAGCAATTTTCAAATTTAGCAAATTTCAAGTAATTGCTTTTCAATTAATGTATAGTTAACACAATACATTGTTATTAACTATAGTCACCATTTATGTAATAGATCTCCTGAACTTATTCTTCCTAACTGACATTTTGTATCCTTTGATCAACATCTCCTCACCTTCTCCACCAACTCCTGGTAACCCCCATTCTACCCTTTGCTTTTGTGAGTTAAACTTTTTTATACTCCACTTAAAAGTGAGATCATGCAGTACATACCTTTCTGAGCCTGACTTATTTCACTTAATGTAACATGGTCCAGGTTCACCCCTGGTGTTGCAAAGGACAGGATTTTCTTCTTTCTTAAGGCTAAACAGTATTTGTGTGTGTGTGTGTGTGTGTGTGTGTGTGTGTGTACATGCATGCATAGCACATTTTCTTTATCCATTCATTCATCTGTTGATAGACACTTAGGTTGATTGTATATGTTGGCTGTGTGAGTATGCTACAATAAACATGGGGTGCAGATAGCTCACAGAGGAACTTTACAGTAACTAAACATTCTTTAAGAAGAAGAAAGATCTTAAATCAATGCAACCCCCCTCTCTCCCCATTGCCCCCTACCTCTTCCCCACCCTCTTCTATCCCCTTCTGTGTCTCTGTTTCTCTAGAATCTGAGGTCCAGAAGCACAGATACTGGGTCCAGTTTGATTGATGTCCCCTAGGCTTGGGTCTGTCTCCATCACTGCTGTGAGCCTGTCCCCTCCCTGCCCCTGGCAGGGGTCAGTCCCTAATCACCCAACATGTGAATGAATGTGTCCACACCTGCTGTCTCTGCCTGGCGCTTTTTTTCTCATTTAAAATGGGGAATCTTGCTTGCATAGCTAAACAAACCACTTGACACCACTGAAGATGCTGATTCAGGGAATGGAGGTGGCTGAGTCACCCCACATCCATGTGGATTAGACACAGGCAATGCATTATCTGAGGCTGAAAGTCAAAGCTGCCAGGAGGAGCTGCACCCCATACTTCCCCGACCCAGGAGGAGAGGACCAACAAAGTACAACCCGCACTTTCCTGACCTGGGAAAGATGCCACCATGGACTTTCCTGACCCCAGGACCTGGCTCCTGCTGTGGTGTGCAATCTGGCACAGTCTTTATAGCAACATAAGTATGGCCTAATCCGGGTGCTCTGGGTCCTCATTCCACCCTTGGGGAGCACTGATAAGGAGGCATGAAGTGCTTTCAATAGAGTAATTCACTTGGTTGTCACCCTTCGATGTAGTAATTCTTGTCACCCCCATTTTATGGACGGAGAAAGTGAAACACAGAGGGGTTGAGACCTCTCCCAAGGTCACACAGCAGGCTAAAGGTAGAATCAGTTGTCAAACCAGAAAGTTTGGTTCTACAGCCTGCTGTTTTAATCACTACCCTGTGATGTCTCTCTCAGCAGAATGTGGAGACAGAGAGAGATAGTAAAGAGTAGGAGGCAGAGAGAAAGAGAGAGAGTGTGATAGGCAGAGGAAGAGAATAAGTTCTGGAGAAAGGGGATTCCACAGGTAAATAGCAAGGGAGAAACTGGGTTAAATGACAGGAAACCAATTTCTCACCTGCAGGACTTCTCAGGGTCTTTAGAATGTTTATGTGCATTTAAAATAACATCAAGAGGGGAGGGGGCTGATAGCAGCTGTGCGGACTATTTGGCTTCTCAGCTTTCTCTTTTCCATCACAGCACTCGTCACTATCTCTCAGGTCCAAGGCTCTGAGGGGCACACTCTGGGAAGTCAGAATAAAGGACTAATTTGAGTCAGACAAACCTGAGTTCGAATCCCAGCTTCGTCATTCATTTGTTGTGCTAAAGATTCTTGGGCAAGTGCAAGCTCAGCTTGGAGCCTAAAGTTTCCTTATCTGGAAAATACGGACACCCAGTGATATTGTGAGTTGAAGGGGGCCTGCCCCTCCACCCCTGTGGGTATTTCTCATCAGGTGGAGATGAGAGACTGAGAAAAGAAATAAGACACAGAGACAAAGTATAGAGAAAGAAGAGTGGGCCCAGGGGACCGGCGCTTAACATGCAAGGACCCGCACCAGCGCTGGTCTCGGAGTTCCCTCAGTATTTATTGATCACTATTTTTACTATCTTGGTGAGGGGAGTGTGGCAGGGCAACAGGGTGATGGTCGGGAGATGGTCAGCAGGGAAACGTGAGCAAAGGAATCTGTATCATGAATAAGTTCAAGAAAGGTATTGTGTCTGGATGTGCACGTAGGCTAGATTTAAGTTTCACTTTACACACACATCTCGGTGTGGCCAAGAGTAACAGAGCAGTATTGCTGCCAGCATATCTCGCCTCCAGCCACAGGGCAGTTTTCTCCTATCTCAGAATACAATGAATGGTTGGCTTTACACTGAGACATTCCATTCCCAGGGATGAGCAGGATGGTTGGCTTTACACTGAGACATTCCATTCCCAGGGATGAGCAGGAGACAGAAACCTTTCTCTTATCCCAACTGCAAAGAGGCCTCCCTCTTTCACTCCTCCTCCTCAGCACAGACCCTTCACAGGTGTCAGGCTGGGGGATGTAAGGTCTTTCCTTTCCCACGAGGCCATATCTCAGGCTGTCTCAGTGGGGGGAAACCTTGGACAATACCCAGGCTCTCTTGGGCAGAGGTCCCTGCAGCTTTCTGCAGTGCATTGTGTCTCTGGATAATAGAGAATGGAGAATGGCAATGACTTTTACCAGGCATACTGCCTGCAAACATATTGTTAACAAGGCACATCCTGCACAGCCCTAAATCCATTAAACCTTGATTCAATACAGCACATGTTTCTGTGAGCACAGGGTTGGGGCTAAAGTTGCAGATTAACAGCATCTCAAAGCAGAACAATTTTCTTAGTACAGATCAAAATGGAGTTTCTTATGTCTTCCTTTTCTACACAGACACAGTAACAATCTGATCTCTCTTTCTTTTCCCCACATTTCCCCCTTTTCTTTTTGACAAAACTGCCATCGTCATCATGGCCCATTCTCAATGGTTGCTGTCTCTTCGGAGCTCCAGGGTACACTGGCAGACTAACAACAGACAGAACAGGCACACAAGGATTAATACAAAATTTACAATAGTGAAACTGCCGATGGTTTTAACCCAAGTGACCGGGTTAAGATTTGTGAGGCCATCAGCAGCTTCTGTGATTGCCTTAGTTCCTGGCACCAAATTTAAATGGGCTTTTGATGCCTCAAAAATTTGTTCTTTTAATTTTGAAATGTCTAAAGTAAGAATATCTTCTCTTCCTTGTAGATGGCGTCTAACCATTTCCCAGTGATGCTCAGACTCATTATAGGCTTGGGGTGCAATACAGAAGTCTGACGTATTCCAGTCACACTGTAACTGAAAATGGCGTTCCAAGCTCTGAGCCTATCTCCCATCCAAATGATTTTGTCTGACATCATTAATTTGATTTGCCAATATTTGATCAATACCAGATTGTGAATTCCACAATCCCATAGAATTTTTTTTGCCAATTGTTAACAAAGTGTACTGTCTGAATAGGAGAGTGCAATGCAACTCCTGCCACAGTGGCTGTAGCTGTGACTGCGATTAATCCCATAATCACCACAATCAAAATAAAAATGAATCTTTTGTATCTCTTTAGAACTCTTTTTTAACACTTTCACTTAAAATACGGAGGGATGGCGAAGCCTCCCACGGTCAGTCCATGGACACAGGGATCCACACACTCTCTCTTGCTCTCACTAGTAGAATACGGTGCTGCCAATTAAAAGTTGAATCAATGCAAGTAAACAATCTACAATTTTCACAGGTAAGTAGTTTGGAAATCTGGGTTAATAACTATTTTTCTTACAACTAGCATATAAGGGGGCTTTACAGAACTTTGCAGAGGAATTGTCAGACTGGAATTTAGGTTGATAGGATAAGATGGCTTACGGTCTCTTGTTCTTTTAGCTTGATTTCCAGACCGAATTCTAATATGGTGCGAGGTCACAGTAAGCTTCCAAAGTTCTGGGTGCTCGGGACCAGTAACAGGACTAACTAATTTTGGTCGAGGTGATGAGAGTCCCTTTTCACACCATTCCCAAGGGTAGAGAGACTCTAACGTTTTGTACTTATTTTTATCTAAACCTTCTGTTAAGTCACTGTTCACAGCTGGACTCACATGTGCACTGGGACACGATTGAGTTTGTCCTGTGCAATTGAGGTAGAATTGACCTCGAGATGCCCAATCTATAATAGTTCCAAATTCATTGTTTTGTAATATCACTGCATTGTTAGCCACACATACTTCCCAAAGTCAAAATTCTGGGCTTTTGATCCTTTGGGAATTTCCTTGGGACAAGGCTTCCCTTAGGCCTATATTTCAATGATCTTCGATAAGAAGCGTCCTGCAAATAATTTATCTGTGGCCTGAGTGACATTCCACTTACCATATGATAAGTAAATCTACTGGTGGCACTGACAGTAGGCACTTCTACCAACCAATTTTGGGTTGCAGGCATTAAGCATCCTGGTGCCCTCCCTAGGCAAATAGGAGGATAACGATACCCAATAGAAATATTCATCATCATTCCTTCTTCCTCGGGTTGGGCAGGCAACGATCATCTGTGGGGCCAGGTACCCATGCACTATTATTAAAGAGAGATCAGATTGTTACTGTGTCTACACAGAAAAGGAAGACATAAGAAACTCCATTTTGGTCTCTCTTTCTTTTCCCTACAGTCATTCAGACATACCTGAGCTCCAATCCCATCTTCATCATTCATTTGTTGTGCTAAAGATGCTCAGGCAAGTGCAAGCTCAGCTTGGAGCCTAAAGTTTCCTTATCTGGAAAATATGGACACCTAGTGATATTGTTTGGCTGTGTCTCCACCCAAATCTCATTTCAAACTGTAGTTCCCATAATCCCCACATGTTGTGGGAGGGACACTGTGGGAGGTGATTGACGCATGGGACCGGGTTTTCCCATGCTGTTCTTCTGATAGTGAATAAGTCTCATGAGATCTGATGGTTTTATAAAGGGAAGTTTCCCTTTCTTGCCTCCTACTCTCTCTTGCCTCCTACTGTATAAGACGTGACTTTGCTACTTTTTCGCCATCCACTATGACTATAAGGCCTCTCCAGCCATGTGGAACGAAGAGTCCAGTAAACCCTTTTCTCTATAAATTACCCAATCTCGAGTATGTCTTCATTAGCAGCATGAGAATGGACTAATACAGTAAATTGGTACTGGGAGTGGGATACTGCCGTAAAGATACCCAAAAATGTGGAAGCTACTTTGGAACTGAGTATCAGGCAGAGGTTGGAACAGTTTGGAAGACTCAGAAGAAAACAGGAAAATGTGGGAAAGTTTGGAACTTCCTAGAGACTTGTTGAATGGCTTTGGCCAAAATGTTGATAGTGATATGGACAATAACATCCAGGCTGAGGCGGTTTCAGATGGAGAAGGGGAACTTGGGAACTGCACTAAAGGCCGCTGTTGCTATGCCAAGATACTGGTGGCATATTGCCCCTGCCCAAAAGATCAGTGGAACATTGAACTTGATAGAAATGATTTAGAGTATCTGGCAGAAGAAATTTCTAAGCAGCAAAGCATTCAAGAGGAAGCAGAGCATAAAAGTTTGGAAAACTTGCAGCCTGAAGATGCACTAGAAAACCCCAATTCCTGGAGAGAAATTCAAGCCAGCTGCAGAAATTTGCATAAGTAACCAGGAGAAGAATGTCAATCACCAAGACAATGGGGGAAGGTCTCCAGGGCTCCCCTGCTGTGTGCAGCCTTGGGACTTGGTGCCCTGCCTCCCAGCCACTCCAGCCTTGGCTAAAGGTAGCCAAGGTACAGCTCAGGCCTTTGCTTCAGAGGGTGCAAGCCACAAGCCTTCAAAACTTCCACGTGGTGTTGGGCCTGTGGTGCACAGGAGACAAGAACTGAGGTTTGGGAACCTCCACCTAGATTTCAGAGGATGTATGGAAACACCAGGATGTCCAGGCAGAGGTCTGCTGCAGGGGCAGAGCCCTCATGGAGAACCTTTGCTAGAGCAGTGCAGAAAGGAAATGTGGGGTTGGAGCCCTCACACAGAGCCCCCGCTGGGGCAGTGCTTAGTGGAGCTGTGAGAAGAGGGTCACCATCCTCCAGACCCCAGAATGGTAGATCCAACAACTTGCACTGTGCACCTGGAAAAGCCGCAGACACTCAACGCCAGCCCATGAGGGCAGCCAGGAGCGGGGCTGTACTCTGCAAGCCACAGGGGCAGGGCTGCCTGAGGTCATGGGAACCCAACTCTCACAACAGCGTGACCTGCATGTGAGACATGGTGTCAAAGGAGATCATTTTGGAGCTTTAAGATTTGACTGCCCTGCTGGATTTTGGACTTGCATTGGGCCTATAGCCCCTTCGTTTTGGCCAATTTCTCCTTTTGGAATGGGTGTATTTACCCAGTGGCTGTACCCACATTGTATCTAGGAAATAATTAACTTGCTTTTAATTTTACAGGTTTATAGTCAGAAGGGACTTGCCTCATCTCAGATGAGACTTTGAACTGTGGACATCTGAGTTAATGCTGAAATGAGTGAAGTCCTTGGGGGACTGTTGGGAAGGCATGATTTATTTTGAAATGTGAGGACATGAGATTTAGGAGGGGTCAGGGGTGGAATGATATGGTTTGGCTGTATCCCCACCCAAATCTCATTTTGAAATGTAATTCCCATAATCCCCACATGTCCTGGGAGGGACCCAGTGGGACCTAATTGAATCATGGGGGTGGAGTTTCCCATGCTGTTTCATGGTAGTGAGTAAGTCTCACGAGATCTGATGGTTTTACAAAGGGCAGTTTTCCCTGCACACACTCTCTCTTGCCTGCCGCCATGTAAGATGTGCCTTTGCTCCTCCTTTGCCTTCTGTCATGATTGTTAGGCTTCCCCAGCCATGTGGAACTGTGAGTCCATTAAACCTCTTTTTCTTTATAAATTACCTAGTGTCAAGTATGTGTTCATTGGCAGCATGAGAATGAACTAACACACCTACCCTATAGAGTCATTGTGAGGATGGAAATGAGACTCAATATGCCAGGGGGAGGACACACAGTAAGTGTTTGAGGAATGTGTAATTGGCACAGGGAGAGACATAGACATTCATAGAGAGGTGGAGGGAGCTAGAGACAGGTTGGGGGGAGCTACAGATGGGCTGTCACAGCTAGAGTACTCCACTCCACCCTGGACAACACCCCAGCCTGGGCAACAGAGTGAGACTCCACCTTAAAAAAACAAAACAAGCAATAAAAGAGCCCTGTATCCCTAGACATTTCTCTGTGTATCTCTCTCACACCCTTCTTGAGAAGGACATAAACTCTGTGGACAAAGCAGGTGGGGACCCTTAATCTCCTGAGGAATTCTTCTGAACTGTGTTCTTTTTTTTTTTTTTTTTTTTTTTTGAGACGAGTCTCGCTCTGTCACCCAGGCTAGAGTGCAATGGAGGCATCTTGGCTCACTGCAACCTCCACCTCCCGGATTCTAGCAATTCTCCTGCCTCAGCCTCTCGAGTAGCTGGGATTATAGGCAAGCATCACCACACCTGGCTAATTTTTGTATTTTTAGTAGAGATGGGGTTTCACCATGTTGGCCAGCCCTGGAATACATCAGGTACTTCTCTGTGCCCTGTAAAGAGGAATGCAGTGTTCAAATCCTACCCTCGCCTGTACAGTCCTAATCAAGACATTTCCCCTATTTCCC
The DNA here is from genome assembly GCF_028878055.3 of Symphalangus syndactylus. Classification (NCBI taxonomy): domain Eukaryota; kingdom Metazoa; phylum Chordata; class Mammalia; order Primates; family Hylobatidae; genus Symphalangus; species Symphalangus syndactylus. The sequence continues at coordinate 21,272,888 of NC_072439.2, forward strand.
CTCACTGAGCCTCCGTTTCTCATCCATAAAATGAGAGTGGAGTGACCGTGGAAAGGAGAATAGATCTGAAGTAACTGTTCTACCTGAATTCTGGAACAGCCACTAGTGATGTGAAGTTCAGCAAATATCTTCACTCCTCTGTGCCTCTGTTTCCTTATCTGTAAAATGGTGATGAGGCCAGGCATGGTGGCTCGTGCCTGTAATCCCAGCACTTTGGGAGGCTGAGGCAGGAGGATTGATTGAACCCAAGAGTTTGAGACCAGCCTGGGCAATACAGTGAGACCCCATCTCTACAAAAAATTTAAAAATTATCCAGGCTTAGTGGCACACAGCTGTAGTCCTAGTCAGGAGGCTGAGGTGGGAGGATCACTTGAGCCCAGGAAGTGAAGGCTGCAGTGAGCTGTGATCATGCCACTGCACTCCAGCCTGGGTGACAGAGTGAGACACTGTCTCAAAAATAAATTAAAAAAATAAAATGGGGCTGAGAATAGCACTCCTCCACAGGATTTTTTGGGGGTCTTGTGGGGGTGGGTTTTGTGACAGAGTCTCACTCTGTCACCCAGGCTGGAGTGCAGTGGTGTGATTTTGGCTCATTGCAACCTCTGCCTCCTGGGTTCATGCAATTCTCCTGCCTCAGCTTCCTGAGTAGCTGGGATTACAGGTGCATGCCACCACACCCAGCTAATTTTTGTACTTTTAGTAGAGCTGGGGTTTCGCCATGTTGGTCAGGCTGGTCCCGAACTCCTCCTCTCATGTGATCTTCCTGCCTCGGCCTCCCAAAGTGCTGGGATTACAGGTGTGAGCCACCGTCCATGGCCCACAGGGTTGTTTTGAAGACTCAGTGAGGACATGTGTGTCCTAGGCCTGGCACACAAGAGTTAGTCAAATACATGTACTGCTCCACACCCTTCTAATAAACCAAATGCAGCTGTGGAATGGCGGGGGGAGGCACAGGGATAGCTGAGCAGGGAGGGGATCCTGGGGCTCCAGGGGTGGGCAGCGGACTCAGATACTCAGATCTGATATGGAGCCCCATGACTGTGAACCCCACTGAGATTTTTGGTTCTTTAATACAACAGTGAACCATTCAATGACTATGACACCCAGGAGCCATCCTAGCCTAGATCTTGGACTCTATCTGGTGCCAGAATGAGCCAGGGCTTGGATATCTCAAAATATCAGCTGATAACAGGTCAGTAAATATTCTGAGAAGATGAAAAATGGACAACCTGAACCCCAAGCCTTGCTTCCACCTGAACGCCGACCCCAGACCTTGGTCACATTCCGAGACCAGATCCTGGTCCCTCAGTGAGCACTGGACCGGGACCACCCATCCACGCTACTGACTCCACACTGATCCTGGCCACAGCCTGAGCCATGAAAGGCACCTCGGGGAGGAGGAACAGCAAGAGGAAAGGGCAGGAGGCTTGGAACTGTGTTGTGTTTGGCTAGAGTAACAAGAGAAAAAGCTTAGCCCAGAGGGTCCATCGGGGGAAATTTGGGGACATGGACCATGAGAGGTCCTTTGGACTCTTAGAAAAATCTCTGAATGTCCCACCGAGGAGTTTTGACTTTTTCCTAGGGCCTTTGGAACCACGGGAGATTTTAAGTAGGGGAAGTCACAATCAAATTTGTGCTATAGAAAAATCACTCTGAAGCCAGATTCAATGGCTAATGCCTGTAATAGCAGCCTGGGCGACATAGCAAGACCATGTCTCTACAAAAAGTAAAAAAATTAGCTGGGGGTGGTAGCATGTGCCTGTAGCCCCAGCTACTCAGGAGACTAAGGGGGGAGGATCGTTTGAGCCCAGGAGTTCGAAGCTACAGTGAGCTGTGATTGCACCACTGCACTCCAGCCTGAGCGACAGAGTGAGACCCTGTGAAAGAAAAGAAAAGAGAGAAAGGAAAAGGAAGGAAGGAAGGAAGGAAGGAAGGAAGGAAGGAAGGAAGGAAGGAAGGAAGGAAGGAAGGAAGCTCTTCCCCTTGAGGGGAATCCACAGAACTGGACCTGCTGACAGATGTCGGCTAAGTCACTGATGGCTGGTGGGAACGAGGATATCTATCAGGGCATCTACAGGAAAACAGCCTGAAAAATGTCTATATTAATTAAGGTAAAGGCCAGGTTGTTGTAACCAACAGATCCCAAAATGCAGTCACTCAAATAAAATAAAGTTTCTTTCTCTATTTTGTGTCCCTCTTGAAGTAGACAGTCCAGCACGGCAAGCTGGCTCCCCTCCTTACGGTCAATCATTTACCCAGATTCCTTCAAACTCGTTGCTCTGCTATAGTTCAGTGGTTCTCCAAGTGCAGCCTCCAGACCTGCAGCATCAGCATCACCTTGGAACTTTTTTTTTTTTTAGACAGACAGGATCTTGCTCTGTCACCCAGGCTGCAATGCAGTCATGTGGTATCAGCTCACTCCAGCCTCGACCTCCTGCACCCAAGCAATCCTACTGCCTTAGCCTCCAAGTAGCCAGGACTATAGGCATACACCACACACCCAGCTATCTGAAACTTGTTAAAAACATGAATTCCTAGACCACACCCCAGACCTGCTAAATCAGAAACCCAAAACCTGTGTTTCAACAAGGCCTGCAGGCAATTCTGAGGCATGCTCTCAGCAGAGCATCACTACCCTACAGTATCATCATAATCTGCATGGTCAAAGAGCAGGTTTTGTATCTTTTTCCCCCTTTTTTTCTTTTTTTTCTTTTTTTTCTTTTTTCTTTCTTTCTTTTTTTTTTTTTTTTTTTTTTTTGAGATGGAACCTCACTCTGTCACCCAGGTTGGAGTGCAGTGGTGTGATCTTGGCTCACTGCAACCTCCCCGGTTCAAGTAATTCTCATGTGTCAGACTTCCGAGTAGCTGGGATTCCAGGTGCGCACCACCACGCCTGGCTAATTTTTGTATTTTTAGTAGAAATGGGGTTTCGGGCCGGGCGCAGTGGCTCACGCTTGTAATCCCAGCACTTTGGGAGGCCGAGGCGGGCGGATAACGAGGTCAGGAGATCGAGACCACGGTGAAATCCCGTCTCTACCAAAAATACAAAAAATTAGCTGGGCATGGTGGCGGGCGCCTGTAGTCCCAGCTACTAGGAGAGGCTGAGGCAGGAGAATGGCGTGAACCCGGGAGGCGGAGCTTGCAGTGAGCCTAGACCGCGCCACTGCACTCCAGCCTGGGTGACAGAGCAAGACTCTGTCTCAAAAAAAAAAAAAAAAAAAAAAAAGAAATGGGGTTTCGCCATGTTGGCCAGGCTGGTCTTGAACTCCTGAACTCAGGTGATCCACCCACCTCGGCCTCCCAAAGTTCTGGGATTACAGGCATAAGCCACCACACCTGGCTGGTTTTCTACTTCTTGAGTCATCCACTCCAGTACAGAAGATGGAAGGGATGGAAGATCTCTGGCTGTTCAAAGACCTCAGGCCCAGAAGAAATTTGAATTTTGGGCACACAACATGGGTTACGAGGGTGAGGGAGTCCAGTCTAGCATAATGGTGAGTAATATGGGTTCTGGAGACAGGCTGCCTTATTTTAAATCCCAAATGTGTGACTTTCCACAAGTAACATCTCCTTGAGCCTCAGTTCCCTCTTCCACAATATGGGGATCATGACAGTATTATCTGTCTCATGATGTTGCTATGAGAATTCGTGGTGTTGTGTCCCTGACACATAACAAGCCCTCAAGTGTTAGTTTAATATTAGTCTTAATATTTTAAGGTTGATAGGAGTTGCTTTTTGTGCCAAGCCTTGCGTTAAAGGATTTCCTACAGTATCACACTGAATCCTCATGGTGTAGCCATCATGATTGCTTTATGTTATACAGAGATAGGCTCATTAAAATACTCATTTTCTAAAGGAGGAAACTGAAGGGCAGACTGGTGAAGTCATTTATCAAAGGAAATATAGATTGTAGGTGTTGGAACTGGAATTCTAACTCAGGTATGATTGACGTAGCCTCAAGTCTTCATCACCTCTCAAGAAAACCAGCTTTCTGCCTGGCATGGTGGCTCACGCTTTTAATCGCAGCACTTTGGGAGGCCGAGGTGGGTGGATCACAGGAGATCAGGAGTTCCAGACCAGCCTGGCTGACATGGTGAAACCCCATCTCTACTAAAAATACAAAAATTAGCCGGACATGGTGGCGGGCGCCTGTAACCCGAGCTACCTGGGAGGCTGAAGCAGGAGAATCCTTTGAACCCTGGCGGTGAAGATTGCAGTGAGCTGAGACTGTGACACTGCACTCCAGCCTGGGTGACAGAGTGAGATTCTGTCTCAAAAAAAAAGAAAAAAAAAAGTAATGAAATGAATAAAATGAGGCCTAGAACTAGTAAATGTCTCAGCTAGGCATGTAGTAAAAGGTCTCGACTAGGCAGTGGCAGAGCAGGATTCAAATTCAGGGCTATTGTGATGCACCCCCAGACTCTGAGCCTGAGTAACCTGTGGAGCTGGAAGAGTACAGCGCCACCTGGTGGTAACTTGTCTGTGTCGCTTCTGGCCTTGAAGAACAGCAACTAACAGCATTTGCTATGTGCCAGCCATTGTTCTAAGTGCTTTACTTAGATTTAATTTTTTTCTTCTTCTTTTTTATTTTATTTTATTTTATTTTTATTATGCTTTAAGTTCTAGGGTACATGCACAACGTGCAGGTTTGTTACATATGTATACATGTGCCATGTTGATGTGCTGCACCCATTAACTCATCATTTACATTAGGTATTTCTCCTAATGCTATCCCTCCCCCATACCCCCACTTCACGACAGTCTCCGCTGTGTGATATTCCGCCTCCCGTGTCCAAGTGTTCTCATTGTTCAATTCCCACCTATGAGTGCGAATATGTGGTGTTTGGTTTTTTTGTCCTTGTGATAGTTTGCTGAGAATGATGGTTTCCAGCTTCATCCATGTCCCTACAAAGAACATGAACTCATCATTTTTTATGGCTGCATAGTATCCCATGGTGTATACGTGCCACATTTTCTTAATCCAGTCTATCATTGATGGACATTTGGGTTGGTTTGAAGTCTTTGCTATGGTGAATAGTGCCGCAATAAACATACGTGTGAATGTGTCTTTATAGTAGCATGATTTATAATCCTTGGGTATATACCCAGTAATGGGATCGCTGGGTCAAATGGTATTTCTAGTTCTGGATCCTTGAGGAATTACTACTCTGTCTTCCACAAAGGTTGAAACAGTTTACACTCCCACCAACAGTGTAAAAGTGTTCCTATTTCTCCACATCCTCTCCAGCACCTGTTGTTTCCTGACTTTTTAATGATCGCCATTCTAACTGGTGTGAGATGGTATCTCATTGTGGTTTTGATTTGCATTTCTCTGATGGCCAGTGATGATGAGCATTTTTTCATGTGTCTGTTAGCTGCATAAATGTCTTCTTTTAAGAAGTGTGTGTTCATATCCTTTGCCCAGTTTTTGATGGAGTTGTTTGATTTTTACTTGTAAATTTGTTTGAGTTCATTGTAGATTCTGGATATATGGACAGAAGGATGACAAGTAAAAGGATAGATACATAGATAGATAGATAGATACCTAGATAGATTAGATAGATAGATAGAAGATAGATAGATAGATAGATAGATAGATAGATAGATAGATGATAGATAGATAGATGATAGATAGATAGATAGATAGATAGATAGATAGATAGATGATAGATAGATGATAGATAGATAGATAGATAGATAGATAGATAGATAGATAGATTAGATAGATAGATAGATAGATAGATAGATAGATAGATAGATAGATGATAGATAGATAGATAGATTGAAGGATGGAAAGAGTGTGGTGAGCCTGCCTGGGCAGCCCGGGACAGGCTCCAATATATCAGGAAGTGGGTAAAAGATACTGAGACCTGTGGCTGGGGTGAGGAGATCCCTAGTGCTGAAGTGTAGGTGCTGGGAGTGTAAATCTTTTGCATTTTTCTTTAGTAGGTGGGGTAATGACTTATGGAATTTTCAGGCTCACTATAGTGACCAAGAAGTGCCCCCACACACACACCCAAAAGGGGACAAACAGCAAAGCACTTTCTTATTGAATTCCAGAGCCAGTGGGCTGGGAAGGAAGCCAGTCATCCCTCCTTCTGCTCTCAAAGGTCTCTGTTTTGGTGTTTTAGAAACTGGATTCCTCAGGCCTCAGCCCAGCTGAGTTGGGGGCTCCCCAAAGCCTCCACTGGCATCTTGATTCCACTGCTTTTCACCTTTTCTGGAGGCTGAGGGAGAGCCCTGACGCCTGCCTGTCTCCTTTGGGAAGCTCTACCTGACTGCAGCCTCTGTTTCCCAGCCTGAGCCCCTCAATCCCTCTGGTTCTGTATGATTCATTCTCCGACCTTCCCTGGGGAAGGGAGGCAGCGATCTCACCTACCCACCCAATTCAGTAGCCATGGAGCTGGGGGAGGCATCCATGAGGCCAGATTGATGGATGGGTGAGAAGAAAGGATTCCTTCCTGATCTCCTCCTCATCCCTCACCCCACCCTCTGGAATCATGACAATTACATAATTACCTCCACCTTACTCCTTCCCACAGGTGGACAGCCAGAAGGGGAGATATGTGGGCAAAGAGCATGGGTAAGTAAGAAGAGAGCAAGAGAAAAAGGTTCCAGGGGGACAGAAAGCAAGAGAGAGAGAGAGAGAGAGAACCAGGGAGAGATGGAGGGAGAGAGAGAGAGAGAGAGAGCACCAGGGAGAGATGGGGGAGACAGAGAGAGACAGAGAGAGATGGAGAGAGAGAGAGAGAGAGAGGAAAGAGAAAGGGAGGCAAAAAACACCAAGGAGAGATGGAGAGGGGAGGAGAGAGACAGAGAGATGGAGAGAGAGAAAGAGAGATTGAGAGCACCAGGGAGAGATCAGGAGAGAAAGAGACAGAGAGATGGAGAGAGAGAGAGAGGAAAGAGAGAGATGGAGAGAGACAGAGAGAGAGAAAAAGAGACAGATATCACCAGGGAGACATGGGAGAGAGAGAGAGAGATGGACAGAAAGAGAGACAAGGAACACCAAGGAGAGATGGAGGGGGAGGAGAGAGACAGAGAGATGGAGAGAGAGAAAGAGAGATCGAGAGCACCAGTGAGAGCTGGGGGGTGACAGAGATGAAGAGAGAGAGAGAGAGACAGACAGAGAGCACCAGGGAGAGATGGCGAGAGAGAGAGACAGAGAAAGAGATGAGAGAGAGAGATGGAGAGAAAGAGAGACAGATAGCACCGGGGGAGATGGGGGGGAGAGAGAGACAGAGAAAGAAGGACAAAGAGCACCAAGGAGAGAGGGAGGGGAGTGGAGAAAGCCAAACAGACTGAGAAAGAGAGAGACCAAGAGCACCAGGGAGAGATGAGGTATTGAGACAGATGAAGATAGAGAGAGAAGAGAGAGAGAGACAGAAAGACAGAGGGCACAAGGCAGAGATGGAGACAGAGAGAGGTGGGGAGAGGAGAGAGAGACGGAGAGAGAGAGAGAGAGCACCAAGGAGAGATGAAAAGAAAGGGAGAGACAGAGAGAACCAGGGAGAGACAGAGAGAGAAAGAAAGACAAAGTGCCAGAGAGAGAGAAGGGGGAGAGGAAGGGAGGGAAGGAGGGGAAGGAGAGGGAGGGAGGGAAGAAGGTGGGAAGGGATGGAGGGAATAACTGGGACCCAGTGAAACAGGGAGAAGGAATCTGAGAAAGACACAGGACACCGTTAGAGGGAGAAGCAGAGAGAGATGGAAAGAGACACACACAGAGAAAGGAAGAGGTGGACAGCTAGAGAGACGCTCACTCAGAAAGGTGTAAATGCAGATACAGACAGACCCAGAGCCCTGGATAGACCTAGACAAGTGAAAAAGAGAGACTCAGAGGAGAGAGTCAGAGAAGTACAGAGTGACTGATCTAGAAGTTCAAAGAGTAGGACAGAGAGACACAGGAAAAGAAGAAACAGCCCAATGAAGGAAGCAGAGACTTGCCTTGGGCAGAAACGGAGGGTGGCAGCAGGGTGGAGAAATACCACCCGATCTAAGGGGTGGGTGGCCTGGCCCAGACATGCCAGCTATAGGGGAAACAAGCTCCACACCACCCAGCAGGTACCCTGAGTCCAGCGGAGACAAAGGAGTTAGAAAGAGACAGAGTAAGAGTTTAAAAGGCGGGTCCGGGGGACCGGAGCATCGGAGGCCCAGAGCCCTTTGGCTCTGCCTAATTTATTGGTTTACAAGCTCTTTGTTCTTAGGGCAGATGGGAGGGAGAGGAACAGATGAGGAAAAGGATTAATCAATGAAGGAGAACTCGTGAGTCATTCAATAAGATGAATAGCAGTGGCGATTTCTGTGTATTTCCTTGAGCAAAGACGTGTGTCTAAACTACTTAAGATCTTTAACTTATCGGAACTGAAATGGGTGGGAGTGGGTTTCAGGAGAAGCCAAGATGTTTGATTATACTCCACTGCTTCTAGGGAGTGCTATCTCCCTGATCAACCTGTGAAATGCCACTGAGCAGTTGTGCTCTCAGGGCATAAAGACGTGAAGGCAATAAGGAGACTTTTCTCCTCAGAGGCCACCCATGGCTCCCCATGGGTGTCTCACATGGGGGAGACCAACTCATCTGGCACTCTAGAAACTCTTTTTCCCACATGTCTCCCTTTTTTTGTTTCTATTAATTTTTTTTAATTAATAACCGCTATTGCTATCATGGCTCGTTCACAGTGTCTGGCTTCTCTCCGAAGGCGTCGTCTGCATCTGTAGACTAAAAACAAACAGCATAAACAGACACAAACCAAAATAAAATTTGCAATTGTTGATCCACCTATGGTTTTAATCCACTTTAAAGGATTGGTATTAGAAATGCCGTCAGTGGCTCCAGCAAGAATATCAGCTCCAAGCAACAGGTTGAGATGAGCCTGGGATACCTCAAAAAGTTGTTTTTTCACTTTAGCAATACCTAGTGTTAAATTACCTTCTTTTCCTTGTAGGTTACATCTAATCGTCTCCCAGTGGTGTACAGTGGCATTATAAGAGCTAGGAATAATATAAAAATCAGAAGTATTCCGATCACATTGCTCCAAGTTCATAATCCAATCTCCCATCCAAATTACTGTTTGACGGAGATCATTAATTTGATTTGCCAATTTTTGATCCATTTGGCTTTGGGAATTCCAAAGCTTAGAAGAATTTTTCTGCCAACTATCCACAAAACCCACAGTTTGAATAGAAGAGGGCAAAGCAACACTAGCAGTAGCAGCAGTAGCTGTGACAGCTATAAGGCCCGTGATCACAGCTATTAAAGTAAATATGAATCATTTTGATCTATTAAGTATTCCTTTTAGTACTTCAGTGATAATATGTATAGAGGGAGAGGCCTCCCAAGGTCTACTGAGGAAAACAGGTATCCAAACTCCTTCTTGGGCCCTAACCAGTAAAATGCTGTTATCTTTATTAAAGGTAGAATTAATGCAGGTAAAAAGATGACAGTTGAGGCATGTTATGGTTTGAGAGTCAGGTATGATATTAATCTTTCCCACTGCCAACATAAAAGGAGGTTTAACACAACTCTGCAATGGGACCGTCTGATTAGAGGTCATGGCTACAGCATTCCTTCCTCCTCTGGATGAGTAGGGCCTTGGTTGTCTGTTGGTTCAGGCATCCAGACACTATCATTAACATAAACCTCCACTGGGGTGTCTAACCATGTAATAGGCCTAATCAGTGGTGGGAATGGAATTTAGGCCCAATAAGTGTAATTTTGATCTGCCTCAGCTAGAGGGTGACTCACCACCAAGGAGATTACCACCATCATAGCTACCATTAGATTACTGGTGGTCAGTGGCTTGTTCTGAGACCTCAGGTTCTCTTCTGCAATGTGAGCTAGTCTCTTCATCTGCCTGCAGGTCGGAGGAGTTGCTTGATGAGTTTTACTGGTTTCCATCTGCCTAACAGAGATGTTCATCTGAGCCATCTGATGAACTGGGGGTGCAGAGACGTTCTGAGGTCTTTTCCTCTTCCTTGGATTCTGGCTCATGGCACAACTTAAGATGTCTTGTGGGTACCCAGACAGGAAGCTGATTCTCTCCTGGTGAGATACAAGCAAACCCTTGAGATACAAACAAGACCCACTGGGGCCTTTTGTTTGGGCCACTTTTTTGGTCATTGATAAAGAGCTATGATCGACACATCTGCTCCTGTGTCGACCACACCCTCAAATTGTTTTCCTTGAATAGTGACCATACAAATAGGTCTATTGTCAGAGACTTGATTTACCCAATAGGCAGGTTTGCCTGCTGAATTTTGATTGCTGACCACACAGACCAAGCAGACAAGAGAATATCATGGCCCTCTTGTTGTGTTCATTTTAAGTCTGCTCCGAACTTGTCCCAGTCTTTTGCATTCATGGTTCCATATTCCGGGAACCAAGGGGAATACTTTTCTATGAGATGGAACAAAGATGTGAGATTTTGGGTACTCAGAATTGCCCCTCTGTGGCACAATAACTGCTGCACCAGGCTTAAGTAATTAGCAAACTTACTCTCAGCCTGACCCATATTTTCCTGAGGTTACCCTGGAATTCTCCAAGCACACTACTTACCCATAGAACTTGAAGTGAAAGTATATTCAGATGCCCCTTTTCTGTCGTCCTCCTCTTTCCATGCTCTAGCGTTCCTTCACCAGATTATTTGTAGAGATTATGGGGAGCCCCACGTTGGGCGCCAGATGTTGGGGAAACCAGCCCCACACCACCCTGTGGGTACCGTGAGTCCAACGGAGACAAAAGAGTTGGAAAGAAAGAGAGTGAGAATTTAAAAGGCGGGTCCGGGGGACCAGAGTATCAGAGGCTTGCTCACGGCCCAGAGCCCTTTGGCTCTGCCTAATTTATTGGCTTACAAGCTCTTTGTTCTTAGGGCAGATGGGAGGGCAAGGAAGGGATGAGGAAAAGGATTAATCAATGAAGGAGAACTCGTGAGGTATTCAGTAAGATGGGCAGATTTGCCCTGCTGCTTATGTTCACACAGCCTGCAAACTAGGAGTGCTTTTGGCATTTTAAAATGGTTGGAGAAAAAAGACTCTTTTGTGATATATGAAGATAAAACAAAATTCAAATTTCAGCATCCGTAAACAGTTTTTCAGGCTCACACACACTTATTCATTTACATATTGTCTATGGCTCCTTTCATAGATCAGTGGCAAAGGTTCAGAGACTATCTGGCTGGAAAAATAGAAAATATGTCTTATTTTGTTCTTAACAGCCAGTTGGTTTATGCCCTGTTTAGTGCTATTAGCATCCTAACTTTTTTTCCTAATTATCAGAGTCAATCGTCCTAATATTTACTAATTCTGGGATTCTAAAACTTTATGGTTCTATGATACAAGCTTCAAATTCACAATATGACTTGAACTGCAAATACAGACCAGTGGCTGGGGGGTGGATTTAGCACATGCCTGGAGGAAGTCAGACCAGAGAAACCTACCAGAGGAAAAAGGCACAAAGTCTTCATTCTTCTTGAAGCGGCCCTGCTCATCCACAAAGTGCTGGGAATAGAAGGCATCTGGGTAGCAGAAGTGTTTGGGGTCTTTGAGGACAGAGCCAAGCAGGGGAAATACGTCTGTGCCCTGGGGTGAAAATGGGGGCAGTTAGGAGAAATCAGTGTTGGGCTACAGAGGTAGGGAACCAGGGAGAGAGAAGAGTACAGTGGAAGGGAGGCAATGAGGGTGGAACCCCACCTTGGGCAGAAGGTAACCTCGAAACTGAGTGTCCCGGATGACGTTGTGGGGGACACCCATCGGTACGATGTCTACCAGTCTCTGTATTTCATGGATGACAACATCTGTGTAGGGCATCTTGACCCAGTCATCCACCCTTGGGAGCCAGTGTGGTCCAATCACCTGGTTAATCTCTTCGTGGATCTTAGCTGGAAGGGGCCAGAAAATATAGCGGAGAATGGCACAAAATAAAACAAAACAAAGCAAAACAAAACAAAGCAAAACAAAAGCAGATGTTTTTGTTAGGAAAGCCAGGGCAAATCATGCATTCTAAGCTCCAGCAGAAAGAGATCTCAGATGCAAGCCATGCATGTTTGGTTGCTTCTTTTTTTTTTTTTTTTTTTTTGACAGCCTGTCACACAAGCTGGTGTGCAATGGCACGATCTTGGCTCACTGCAACCTCCACCTCCCGGGTTCAAGTGATTCTCTTGCCTCAGCCTCCAGAGTAACTGCGATTACAGGCACCTGCCACCGGCCTGGTTAAGTTTTGTATTTTTAATAGAGACAGGGTTTCACCATGTTGGTCAAGCTGGTCTTGAACTCCTCACCTCATGATCCACCCACATCAGCCTCCCAAAGTGCTGGGATTATAGGCGTGAGCCACCACACCAGGCCTGTTTGGTCGCTTCTTTAACTTAACAACTGACACACTGGTGGTGTTCAATTACTCATCAGACATCGGGAGACAGGCAGCTTGCAGTCTTGAATGCTGCCAGGACATTTGGTCTTTACTTAAAAGCACCAAAAAGCCATGGTCCCAGCTTGGCTGTCATACATGGGTTTTTTACAGAATGGGAAAGAGGCATGCTAGGTGACTAGGACAGGATTGACACAAATGACAAGCAGTTATGTGACTGATTAAGATCACCACTGGTGGAGTTACTCCTCTTTATGGTTTAGGGATGAGTGACTTCACCTTCTGAACTTATGTTTCATCATCTTCAAAATGAGTGTGATGTTTGGACAAGGTCATAGAGTTGTAAATATTACATAAAGTCTGGTATGCAAGGAACTAGGATGGTGCTTGGCACATAGAAGCATCCAATAAATGTTTGATTTTCTTTTCTTTTTCTTTTTTCTTTCTTTTTTTTTTTTGAGACAGAGTCTTTCTCTGTACCCCAGGCTGGAGTGCAGTGGTGCAATCTTGGCTCACTGCAACCTCTGCCTCCTGGGATCAAATGACTGTCGTGCCTCAGTCTCCCAAGTAGCTGGGATTACAGGTGTGCACTACCACGCCTGGCTAATTTTTGCATTTTTAGTGGAGAAAGGGTTTCACCATATTGGCCAGGCTAGTCTTGAAGTCCTGGCCTCAAGCAATTTGCCCATCTCTGCTTCCCAAAGTGCTGGGATTACAGGCGTGAGCCACTGCACCCGGCCTGATTATTTAGACCAGTGAAAGACAACTCAGACAATGGAGGCGACACCGGAAACGTTTGAGTGGAAGTGTGTTAGTGTCTCTCATCTGCACCAGGAGAAATCCTTTGGCTTGTTTTGAATTGCATTATTAAGGAGAGGAGCCAAAATTGGGAATTTTCCTTAAGCAAGTAGTGAGTTCCTCATTACTAAAGTTACCCAAATGGACCAGATCAGAAGTTTTTGGAGACGGATTCTATCTAACTTTGGCAGGGCGGTTGGCTCAATAATGGCCAGCAAAGATAACCACTTCCAGGTCTCTAAAACCTAATGCCTGGAAGGCTATGTATGTATATAAGGGTAACAAAAACACAAGAGAGACTTTGAAAATGCCAGTAAATTAAGAATCTTGAGACGAAAAGATTAGCCTGGGTTGTCGAGATTGGCCCTCAATATAATATCGTGTGTCTGTATAAGAGAGAGGCAGGAGAATCAGAGTTAGAAAAAAAAAAAACGTGAGGCTAGGCGCAGTGGCTCACACCTGTAATTCCATCATTTTGGGAGGCCAAGGCAGGTGGATTACCTGAGGTCAGGAGTTTGAGACCAGCCTGGCCAACATGGTGAAACCCTGTCTCTACTAAAAATACAAAATTAGCTGGGTGTGGTGGCACACGCCTGTAATCCCAGCTACTCAGGAGGCTGAGGCAAGAGAATCGCTTGAACCCAGGAGGCAGAGGTTGCATGAGCTGAGATCACGCCACTGCACCACAGCCTGGGCAACAGAGGAAGACTCTGTCTCCAAAATAATAAAAAAGAATAAAAGATGCGATGCCAGAAGCAAATAGAGGTTTGAAGAAGCTACGCTGCTGGCTTTGAAGATAGAGGACAGAGTCCTGAACCCAGGATTACAAAGAGTACAGCTTTAACACCCAGAAAAGGCAGAAAATCAGATGGTCCATTGGTGTCAGCTAGTGAAAGCCTGTTTGAACTTCTGAAATTCAGAACAGAAGGAAAATACATTTGTGTTGTTTTAGATGACTAAGTTCCTGGCAATTTGTTACAGCAGCCACAGGCCACAGACACCAAGTAGAAGATTAAGTTAAATGACCTCCCAAAGTCAGGGATTTTGTGTTTCTGCGTCCTGAAGTTCTAAAGGGTGAAGAGTCATGAGGATTCAGTATCATCATCCATATAAAATAATTAGCACAATGCCTGGCATACAGTAAACACTCAAGAAAAGCTAGTTGAACTTAATCATTATTTTTTATTATTATTGCTTAAATGTGTTGATGTTAGAGACTCACATATTTGGGGAAAAGTGGGATAAGGGACACATTATAAAAGTTCCTGAATTCTGTCTAGCTCTACCAATAATTCCATTTGGGCAATTTAAAAAATCCTTCCCGGCTGGGCATGGTGGCTCACGCCTGTAATCCCAGCACTTTGGGAGGCCGAGGCAGGCAGATCATGAGGTCAGGAGTTGGAGACCAGCCTGGCCAACATGGCGAAAGTCCGTCTCTACTAAAAATACAACAATTAGCCGGACGTGGTTGCAGGTGCCTGTAATCCCAGCTACTCAGGAGGCTGAGGCAGGAGAATCGCTTGAACCTGGGAGGTGGAGGTTGCAGTGAGCTGAGATCGTGCCATTGCACTCCAGCCTGGGCAACAAGAGCAAGACTCTGTCTCAAAACAAAACAAAACAAAATCCTTCCCTTGCCCTCACCTACACCTTCTGTAAAACAAGATCAGTAGATCTGGGAAGAATTTGTCTAGAATAATGCACATATTCACAAATACACAATTTTATGAAAATTTCTGGGGTACATGGGCATTTGAAGCTTTTATATAGACCTGTTAATCACCCATGTAGACCAGGCAAGGCGCCTCAGGTGTAGAGAAAATGTGTCTCTATTTCTACCTCTTATGTAATTTTGTCTGTTTTTTTTTCTTTTTTTCAGCCTCTCTGTCTTTTCTCTATAGATCCCAGTGTTTCTAGACCCTATTTTTTGGTGGAACTGAACTCCTTCAAAAACACAATGAAATGAGTATAGAGTTTAACATTTGCAAGATAAAAAAGTTCAAAAGATTTTTTTCATGACATGAATATACTTAACACTACTGAACTGGACACTTAAAATAGTGAATATGGTAAATTTTATGTTATTTATTTTTTGGCCACAATACAGATATACAAATGTAATGAAATTTGAGCCTGTCTTCAAGAAAAGTCACAAAGTCACATGTCACCAAAATCTGTGTAGGATATCAAGAGCTCACAGACCCCCTCCGAGATCCACTGATGAATGTTTCTAGATAAGTGGTCTCTAAGGGTCTTCCATGTTAATTGTTTTGTTGTTGTTGTTGTTTTTTTAACAGACAGAGTCTCACTGTGTCTCCCATACTGAAGTGCAGTGGCATGATCATAGCTTACTGCAGCCTTGAACTCCTGGGCTCAAGCAACCTCCAGCCTCAGCCCCACAACTGGCTGACACTACAGGCATGTGCCACCATGCCCAGCTCATGTAAACTCTTTTTTCTTCTTTCTTTTTTTTTTTTTTGAGACGGAGTCTCGCTCTGTCACCCAGGCTGGAGTGCAGTGGTGCAATCTCCGCTCACTGCAAGCTCCACCTCCCAGGTTCACGCCATTCTCCTGTCTCAGCCTCCTGAGTAGCTGGGACTACAGGTGCCCGCCACCACGCCCAGCTAATTTTTTTGTATTTTTAGTGGAGACTTGGCTTGTGGTGAGCCAAGATCATGCCATTGCACTCCAGCCTGGGTAACAAGAGTGAAACTCTGTCTAAAAAAAAAAAAATATATATATATATATATATATATCACTAATCCATTAAAAATAAGAGCAGAAATAACACAGAAAACAGTTTAGAGTCAGATGGCATAGGCTCAAAATAAAATTATCCTACCACTTACTGTGTAACATTAACCTTTATCTTAGCTTTTTCTTTTCTTTTTTTTTTTTTTTTGAGACAGAGTTTCACTCTTGTTGCCCAAGCTGGTGTACAATGGTGCAATCTCAGCTCACTATAACCTCCACCTCCAGAGTTCAAGCGATTCTCCTGCCTCAGCCTCCCAAGCAGCTAGGATTACAGGCGCCCACCACTATGCCCAGCTAATATTTTTTTTAATTTTTAGTAGAAACGGGATTTCACCATATTGGCCAGGCTGGTCTCAAACTCCTGACCTCAGGTGATCCGCCCACCTCAGCCTCCCAAAGTGCTGGGATTACAGGCGTGAGCCACCGTGCCTGGCCCATCTTAGCTTTTTCATTGACAACATTAGTATAATGTTAACAGTTCTCCTAAGGGAGTCAGTGCAATAAGCCATGTAGACTACTTACCAAAGAACCTGGCACATAGGGAGTGCATTGCAGTCATTTCTGGTTTTATTGATTTTGTTGTAGTTGCTACCTACCACGACCTTGGAAGTTTCGCTCTATTGAAGCCAGTTCTCCATGGCCACTGAACTCATCCACTTGGTCTATCAAGGCTTCCTTCACTGCTTCGTGTCCACATAAAACCACCACTGGCCAGGACCCATGTACTGAGTGAGCAAAGGGCCGTATTTCTCCCTGAGCTTGGAGTGAAGGAAAATACAGTAGGAGGGGCTGATTGGAGTACCAAGCATAGGCCAATTGAGGATTTTAGAGGATGGCGATTTCAGAGGGATATAAACATGGTACTAAGGAACCAAGGTAAATCTGGGCTTGGAAGGAATACTGGGAAAGAGGCACGGAAGTCTTGGCTTCTGTCATCCTCGGCAAAAGCTCATCCCTCCCTACAAGACTTACTGTCTGCATCTCTAAAATAACGGACCTGGATTCAATAAATTCCAAGATTCATACTTCTCTCTCTGAAATGTTAAATTTCTAGAATCTTAAGATTTCATGATACCAAGTCTCAAAGTGCTAAGACAAGCTGAGTCAAAGAATCCTGTGTTTAAAAATATAATGTACTGTGATTCCAGAGTCCTGAGATCATGAAAATCTTATTTCAATGCACTGAGAATGTGTGTTTCCAACATTTTAGGATTCTGGAATTTCCGAATTCTAAGATTTGCAAAGTCTGTGTTTCTGAGAGTCTATCTTTTAGAAGTCATAAGGTTCTATGTGAATCTGGCTATAGGATTAGTTGCTTTTAGCCCTGTTAAAGGAGACAGACAGACTCACCTTCATGAAAGACTGAAACTTAGCATCAGTTCAAACTTGCAGCAGGTTCCCCAGGAAAGGAATTGGTGTAGGACGCGGGGGCAGCTTTCCTGCCTTATCCATTCGTTTCCAGGCAATGAGGATGAGTAGGCAAGACAAGCAGAGTGCCAGAAAGGTGGTGACAGCCCCTCCCATCTCTATGGTGCCAGGTCAACATGTTCTGTCCTGGGCACCAGATCCTGCCTAAGTAGGTCCTGGGAGATCAGATTATACTGAAATCTGAACACCCTGGGATTCAAGTTTTCCGGGTTTGAGTGTCATCGGGGAAGAGATTGCTTTATATGGGGGGTGGTTATATAACCTATAATCTCCCACCTGAATAAAGGTAAATTGAATTCACACAGGGAAATCCTTAACCTTTAAGTTAAGTGACTTAAATCAAGTCACTCAACCTCTGGGACTTGTTTCCCCATCTATCAAATAGGGAAACCATGTTGCTGTTTTTTTTTTTATTGTTTTATTTTTTGAGACAGATTCTCACTCTGTCACCCAGGCTGGAGTGTAGTGGTGTAATCTTATTTCAACTTCTGCCTCCAGGGTTCAAGCGATTCTCATGCCTCAGCCTCCCAAGTAGCTAGGACTACAGGTGCACACCACCATGCCCAGCTAATTTTTGTATTTTTCTAGAGATGTGGTTTCACCGTGTTGGCCAGGCTGGTCTCGAACTCCTGGCCTCAAGTGATCCACCCCCCTCAGCCTCTTAAAGTGCTGGAATTACGGGCGTGAGCCACTGCAGCTGGCAGACCATGTTGTTTTAGAAAGTTTTGATAGACAACAAGGAAAACTCTTTGTTCATTACTTAATTAAGGATAACCCTAATTAAAGTTATTAAATTTTTTTAATTGACACATAATAATTGTACATATTTGTGGGGTACAGCGTGATGTTTTGATACGTGTATGCAATGTATAACAATCAAATTCAGGTAATTATTATATCCATTACTGAGACATTTGTCATTTCTTTGTGGTAAGAACATTCAAAATCCTCTCTTCTAACTATTTTGAAATATGCAATGTATTATTGTTAACTACAGCCACCCTACTGTATAATGGAACACTAGAATGTTAATAAGGAAAGTAAGCTGAAGATTTAGAAAACAAGAGAAATAAATCAATTGAAAGGGTTTTGTTCAAAAAGTTCTTGTTTTCTACTCAAGATGTTAAATAACAATAATCAAAGATTACCTGTGTTGGTGTATCAGAACTTTGCTGTATCAAATTAAAAAAGAAAAAAAGAACTTTGCTGTAGTGTGTGTTGGTGTGCATGTGTGTGTGTTTTGAAAGTCTAAGGTGTAGAGATCACCTCTGAACCCCAGTCTCTGGAGGAGAACATCTCTTCCAGTGCAATTAGTGATTGCGCTCCTTAATAATCTAAAAAGTGATTCACTACCTTTTCCACACCAAATATTTTCAAAGCCTTATTGTCCTGAAATGAACTTCCTGGATATTATATCCTACCCACATATACTATTTATCAAAATTCAATGTCCTTTTCTCACGAGTGTATTCTCAGACTTGGAAACAGAATCCCTCAAGGTATCTGTAAGTTTTGGGAATGGGGTTTGGCTGGCTGAGCTGAGGCATCATGTGTCCAGAATTGGTGGAAATTCTGGGAAAACTGAGTAACTCACACACAGTGCCACCTTCTGTCTCTTGGATCTGCTGCTAGAATGCCTTTCTTGGAGTAGAGGCTCAGCTCAGCCCATCTCCTTTGACTCTCTTAGCTTTCACCTCCCCATCCCATTCTGATCCTCACCCACAGCATTTAACACCCATTCAGGGTGGTGGCGTGTGTGTGGTGATGGTGGTTGGTTGTGAGTCTGGTTTTCCTATTCAGACAGGAAGGGAGAGAGCAAATACCCTTAGAACAGAGCTCCCTTCACCATCCCACCTCCAGATAGGAAGCCAGGAGTGGAGGAACTTCAACTGAAAAGTAGAAGCAAGCTAAAGCGGAAAAATAATTGCAGAGGACTTGAGGCAGAGAAATTCAGAGCATGGCAGATTATGCCAGGTATTATGTGATGGAGACAGAAATCAAGACTGAGAGAAAATAGAGATGCATAGAAACAGAACCAGAGTGAGATCAAAATAGAGATGAGGACGGGCACAGTAACTCACACCTGTAATCCCAGCACTTTGGGAGGCCAAAGCAGGTGGATCACCTGAGGTCAAGAGTTTGAGATCAGCCTGGCCAACATGGTGAAATCCTGTCCCTACTAAAAATACATGCACACACACACACACACACACACAATTAGCCAGGCATGGTGGCGGGTGCCTGTAATCCCAACTACTCAGGAGACTGAGGCAGGAGAATTGCTTGAACCCGGGAGGTGGAGGTTGCAGTGAGCCAAGATCGCGCCACTGCACTCCAGCCTGGGCAACAAGAGCGAGACTCTGTCTCAAAAACAAAACAAAGCAAACAAACAAACAAAACAAAATTGAGATGAGAGAGAGAGAGCGATTCAGTGAGTCAAAGATAAATGTCAAGGAGGACACAGAGACAAAAGATAATTCAAAGAAACAGAGAGAGGGAGATAGAAGTAGAAAGAATAAAAGACAGGAAAAAAGTTTCAGTGAGAAAGAGACTGAGAAAGTGACATAAGGCTGAGAAGAGAATCAAGAGGAACCCAAAGAGTGAACGCACCCATGACTCAGAGAGAAATCCAACTAGACAAAAAGTTGGAGATGGAGATGAACAAAGAGAAAGGCAAAGAAACAAAGAGATACAGGGACAAGAGAGAAACCCAGGTCTGAGTGGGATAGAGAGAAGGAGATTTGTGCTCCAGAGGGTGTGTGCATGAAATGGAACCTGGGTCATTTTTTGCCTAGTCACATGCCCCTTTTTCTGGGACTAAGAAATGTGATGCTGCCAGAATATTTTTTTTTTTTTCGAGATGGAGTTTTGCTCTGTTGCCCAGGCTAGAGTGCACTGGTGTGATCTTGGCTCACTGCAACCTCCACCCCCCGGGTTCATACTTTGTTTTGTTTTTATTTTTAATGTTTTTGATTTAAAATCGGGGTTATTGTTGTTGTTGTTGATGTTGATGTTGTTTTGAGACGGAGTCTCACTCTGTCCCCTAGGCTGGAGTGCAGTGGCGTGATCTCTGTTCACTGCAACCTCTGCCTCCCAGGTTCGAGTGGTTCTCCTGCCACAGCCTCCCCAGTAGCTGGGACTACAGGGGCACACCCAGCTAATATTTGTATTTTTAGTAGAGACAGGGTTTCACCGTGTTGGCCAGGATGGTCTTGATCTCCTGACCTCATGATCCACCCACCTCAGCCTCCCAAAGTGCTGGGATTACAGGCGTGAACCACCGTTCCCGTCCGGCCTTAAAATCTGTTTCAACTGGTATAAGTTATAGCTACTACTGCTTGCTGTTAGTTTTTGTTTGCATGGAATATCTTTTTCCATCTATGTACTTTCAGTCTATATGCGTCTTTACAGGTAAAATGAGTTTCTTATAGGCAGCATATAGTTGCATCATGTTTGTTTGTTTTTGTTTGTCTTGTTTTTGAGACAGAGTCTCTACTAAAAGTACAAAAAATTAGCCAGGCATGGTGGCAGGCACCTGTAGTCCCAGCTACTCAGGAGGCTGAGGCAGGAGCATGCCATGAACCCGGGAGGTGGAGCTTGCAGTGAGCCGAGATTATGCCACTGCACTCCAGCCTGGGTGACAGAGCGAGATTCTGTATCAAAAAAAAAAAAAAAAGTTGTTCAGTCATGGTGGCTCATCCCTGTAATCCCAACGCTTTGGGTGGCTGAGGCAGATGGATCACCTGAGGTCAGGTGTTCAAGACCACCCTGGCCAACATGGAGAAACACGGTTTCTACAAAAATACAAAAATTAGCTGGGCATGATGGCGGGTGGCTGTAATCCCAGCACTTTGGGAGGCCGAGGCAGGCAGATCATGAGGTCAGGAGATCGAGGCCATCCTGGTTAATACGGTGAAACCCCGTCTCTACTAAAAATACAAAAAATTAGCCAGGCGTGGTGGTGGGCACCTGTAGTCCCAGCTACTCGGGAGGCTGAGGCAGGAGAATGGCATGAACCTGGGAGGTGGAGCTTGCAGTGAGCCAAGACTTTTTTTTCTAACATTTTGAAATCTTTTGTTACATGTTTACATGGAAGTATTTGAAGAAGCACAACAGACTACAAGCAGTTTTTCTAATGTTTCATAAAGAAAAACAGGTGGGGCCTGGCAGTCCAAAGTGGTGATTAACAGCATGAAACTTACATTCACAGCCAGGCGTGGTAGCTCATGCCTGTAATCCCAGCACTTTGGGAGGCCGAAGTGGGCGGATCACCTGAGGTCAGGAGTTTGAGACCAGCCTGACAAACATGGTGAAACCCCGTGTCTACTAAAAATACAAAAATTAGC
Organism: Symphalangus syndactylus; assembly: GCF_028878055.3. Taxonomy (NCBI): domain Eukaryota; kingdom Metazoa; phylum Chordata; class Mammalia; order Primates; family Hylobatidae; genus Symphalangus; species Symphalangus syndactylus. The sequence continues at coordinate 21,294,572 of NC_072439.2, forward strand.
TGCGTGTGGTGGCCATAATCCCAGCTACTTGGGAGGCTGAGGCTGGAGAATCACTTGAACCCAGGAGGCAGAGGATGCAGTGAGCCAAGATCGCGCCATTGCACTCGAGCCTGGGGAACAAGAGCGAAAGAGCAAAACTCCATCTCAAAAAGAAAAAAAAAAATTTACCATCACACAACACCACATTAAGGCTCTACACTCATTAGCTGTGAAATGCAGAAGCAAGTCACTTATGACCGACTTTGGGGGCCTTACCTAACTCATTTGCAAAATGGAGAGGATAAAGCCAACCTCAGTCTTGCAATGAGGAGTTTAACTAAGATTATGCTCATAAAAAGCTTCCTGCAGGTCTGGGAGTTTTTTCAAGCAGATAAATGGAGCTGGGATAGGACTGTTTTAATCTAAACACAGATGAGCACTGGAAAACATCAGATGTTCACGTGTATGCAACATGGCCCACAAGTCTGCATACAGACACCAGAATGAACACATGAAAACATCCACATACTGGCCGGGCGCGGTGGCTCACACCTATAATCCCAGCACTTTGGGAGTCCGAGGTGGGTGGATCACGAGGTCAGGAGATCGAGACCATCCTGGCTAACATGGTGAAACCCCATCTCTATTAAAAATACAAAAAATTAGCCGGGCATGGTGGCAGGCGCCTGTAGCCCCAGCCACTCAGGAGACTGAGGCAGGAGAATGGTGTAAACCTGGGAGGCAGAGCTTCCAGTCAGCCAAGATCATGCCACTGCCCTCCAGCCTGGGGACAGAGCGAGTCTCTGTCTCAAAAAAAAAAAACAAAAAAAAAAAAAAGAAAAAACATCCACATACTTATATGTAGTCACCCAGTTGTGAATGCATGCACACAAATATAAATATGCAGCATACATCTTGTTTTACACAGAAATGCACATCGTAGACACCCCTAAATCATGTGTGCACACACGCTGTATGCAGAGACAGACACAAAGATTGGCAAGCATTGAGAAACAGTGGCACACCCTGTCAGGCACACACACACATGTGCATGTGCAGACATAAGTTGGAATGGATACCCATTATTAAGCACAAACATACACCCCACAAAGCCTGGTGCACACATAAATTCATGTATCAACATGAACATACTGAAACATACATGCACATAGACACTACAAGCATGCACCCAGAATGACACACAGACAGTTGTATGAATGAGGATAAACATGGCAGAGGCATCCAGGAGAACTCACTGGACAAAATGGCACAAAACACAAAGATGCAGGAGCCCACAGGGTGATTGAGGGGAACACTGACTTGCAGGGAAGGAGAAAGAGAAGATAGAAAGACAGGATCCAAGACAACGGTAGACAGACAGGTGGGCAAAGTCCTGTGCAGGGCTCCAGGGCCAACCAGAATAACCTGAGAGTCTAATGCTGCTCTGTCCTTCCACAGATACTGCCTAACTCAGCACCACACTCCAGGAGGCCATGAAGCATTAATTTCCTATTCACAGCTCCATGGGGTAAAGCTTGGCTGTGCTGAGGAAGGGATGGGGAAAGAGGTTCCCAAAGACTCTGTCCCTTTCCTCCTTCCCAAAGGAAAAGATTTGTGAGCTTTAGACTAGAGGATGTAAAAGCAAGGAATGTGCTTAGGGAACATCTCATCCATCCGCTTCATCCTACAGATTAAAGAGAACGACTACTATTCATTGAGCACTTACTGCCATGAACCTCATCTGCATTAACACATATGCTTCTCCCCTAAATACCTGAAGAGGTAAGAGCTGTTCTTGGCTCCATAAGGCTCAGAGAGATGAAGTCAGTGGTTCAAGGCCACACAACAGAGAAAGGAGAAGGTTAGGATTCCAATCCAGGCCTTAATCATTGTACCATCCATCCAGAAAGGGAAACTGAGGCCCAGCAAAGGAAAAGGATCTTCCTGGGTTTGCCACTAACTCACTCCGAAAGCCTGTTCCCAAGACACTGCCCACTGGGACAAGTCCCTCCCACATGATTTCAGACATCATTCTCTCACTCCATGCTCTAGGGTAATCAACAAGTCCAAAATCGATTGACCTCTATGTCCACAAATATTAGAGTTCTCCCAACCTGTCTCTCCCCACCCCCTCCCTGGCCAGGTCATGGCAACCTGCCGATCACTCAGTGCACTTCCTAGTGCCAACCCCACTGAGAAACAAACTCTCCAGATTTCTGTCTCCCACCTTTTTAAGAAACAAGAAGGAAAAGGAGAAGCCAGGCCCAGGTGCAGGCTGGTGACCAGGATTAGAGGGATTGATATCAGCCAAGCTGGTGCTAATCCTCCTTCCCACCTCTTCCCCTCCAAAATCAACAAACAACTTTCCTCTCTCTGCCTTGTTCTCTGACCTTTGCTCCCTCCACACAGGTCTCAGAGCTCAGCATCCTAGAACACTTTGAGCAAGATGTCAGTCCTGGGGGGGCCAACCTCACCGACCTCCACTTGTCCACAGTTGGTGACCCAGAGGACAGGTGCAACACTGGAAGGTCCAAACATCAGAGTCTGTCCTGTGCCCATCTGGGGCCCCTCTCAGGGTCTGGCAGAGGCTCATCTCAGACCCACATAGGACCAATATCGCACCTGCCTCCTGCTCATGTCAGAGCCCACTGGGACCAACCTCAGACCCTATATGGTGCCACTCTTATGCCCTCCTGAAGAAGGACACTCTTATGCCCGCAATGACACCTGAGACAACACACAGAGCCCTCTTGGCACCAAACATGACTTCAATATTCTCCTGGTGTCAAGTTCAGTGCCAACTTGTTTCCCATCCTAGCATACACCTGGGGGCAGTCCCAAAGCCAACACGATGCCTCTCCCTCCCTGGACACACCTGATGCTGATATCAGAACCTGCCAATGTCATCAGCGTGTCCACTGCTGATGCCAGTCCCAGCACTCACCTCCTGCTAAGCCTGGCCCGCACTTGACTCCCAGGGTGATCTAGGCCAGTCAATGAAGGGGCACAGGGAAAGAGTTCATATCCCAGCTCCCTCACTTACTCCCTGTGTGACCTCACTCAAGAGGATTTATGGAGTTGAGATCTGCTCATCTTCAAAATGAGGATGATCACGATGAACCAACCTCATTGTTACAAAGATTCCACCAGATCATACACACCTAGACTTAATCTTCCCATATACGACCGTGCTCACCAAAGGGTAACTGTCCTGTTTACTAAGGAAGAATGTCCCTGAGGGAAGGACAGGGGGGCTACTCATCCCTTCTCCACTCACACCCACCCCAGGATCTGCCTCTGTGCCTAACACTGGAGTTTACCCCAATCCCTTCTGCTATTGTTTCCTCTGCCTGCTGATAGTAGTAGCCCCTGACAAAGCAGGAATCGCCCTTAAAGGAGACTTAACTCACCCTCAAATATGATCTTCTCTTCTTAAACACTCCCTTTCCACTGGCAGGAAAACCAAATCCAGAAAGTGGAACTAAGGACGCAGAGCAGGAGAGATGGGAGTTCAGGGCCACTCACGCATGTCCCCTGCCCACTGTCTGTTTTCTGTCCTCCGCAGATCCTTATATAAAATGAGAAACATAAATAGCAATCATAAGATTAATAGGGATGGTACAATCTATCTAGTGGGTTTCCCTAATGATCTGGGTTGGAAACCAGTGGAGTTCTTTGTAAATTACAACCCTTGGGACACTTGAGATTTTTCCACCATTTGGGGGTTGTTATTACTATTTCTCCAGATCTAGCCAATCCCTCTGCCAACTGATAACACAAGGTACTCTTCTCCAGGTGTGGGGAAAGTTCCCCTGAAATATGGCTCTGGTCTTCCACCCCTTTCCCAACCACAGATGGGCAGTGGAGGTTCCATGGCACCCACCTGGCCTCACTCTGAGGTTCCAATGAGGATTCTGGGCATCAAGAGACAGCTCTGGGCAAAAGCAAAATCAAGTCAGCCCCTGGGCCCAGTGCTGGGCTGCTGGGCTTTCTGGGAGGACCTGCTGGGCTTGCTACACACTCCTCCTCCCAGAAACTCCACACCCACAGCCCTGGGTCTTCCTAGCCCCAAGACTTTCAAGTCCACATGCCTGGAATCCCCCCTCCTGAGACCCTTAACCCTGCATCCTCCTCACCAGAAGACCCCCACATGCACAGCCATACTTCCGTCTCACACTAATAAAACCCAGACCTTTGGATTCCTCTCCCCTGGAACCCCCAGATCCACAACCTTGGGGTGCATTCTCACTCTCAGACCCCAAATCCAAAGCCCAAGTGCTCCCCTATGCAAATATTCCAAACTCCTCAATTCTACAGCTTATCTGTTGCCCCCTCCTAAATCCACAGCCCTGCGGCACCCCTCCTGAAGTACCACAGATTTAGTCTGGAGGCCCCCTCTCTGTTCAGCTGCCCTGGGGTCCCCTTATCCTCCCTTGCTGGCTGTGTCCCAAGCTAGGCGGGATTCATGGTGGGAGGTGTAGTGGGAGGTGAAATGAGGTGATTATGTAATCAGCCAAAGTCCATCCCTCTTTTTCAGGCAGTATAAAGGCAAACCACCCCAGCCGTCACCATCTATCATCCCACTACCACCATGCTGGCCTCAGGGCTGCTTCTGGGGGCCTTGCTGGCCTGCCTGACTGTGATGGTCTTGATGTCTGTCTGGCAGCAGAGGAAGAGCAAGGGGAAGCTGCCTCCAGGACCCACCCCATTGCCCTTCATTGGAAACTACCTGCAGCTGAACACAGAGCAGATGTATAACTCCCTCATGAAGGTGTCCCAAGGCAGGGAGATGGGTGGCATGGGGTGGGGGCTGCCCTGTTGGCTGGGGTTTTGTGGCAGGAGGTTGACCAGTGTGGACCAGAGTCTTAGGAAACGGAGTTTTGGAGTTTCAGCATCAGAAAGACAGGATCTTGGGATGTCCAGCTCCCTGACTGTGAGAACCTCGGGGCGAAGCATCCCAGTACATGACCTCTCGGTGCTGGGCCCATTCAGAGTGGGGGCTGCTCCCTCTAACCACTCCCACCCGCCTCCATCAGATCAGTGAGCGCTATGGCCCCGTGTTCACCATTCACCTGGGGCCCCGGCGGGTCGTGGTGCTGTGTGGACATGATGCCGTCAAGGAGGCTCTGGTGGACCAGGCTGAGGAGTTCAGCGGGCGAGGGGAGCAGGCCACCTTCGACTGGCTCTTCAAAGGCTATGGTGAGGGGGTGCCCAAGAGGGGGACGGTGGCCAGGCGGACGCGATGGTCTCAGTGTCCCCAGCCTTCTCCCTGACTCTCCTGCCCACTGGAGGCTATGGCAGAGCCCCCTGTCTGGTCTTCTCTCCCCATCTCCCTTCATTGTGGCCTCTCTATGTGCGTCCCTCACCTGTCTCCAGTGTCCCTGTCCTGATTCCTCCCTGCCTCTCTCTGCCCCGTCTCCTTGTTCTCTCTCACTGGAGTCTCCTCTTTCCCCTCTCTCTCCATCTCTGAGGACATCCTGGGTTTCTGTTTTCCAGCCCTGGTCCTCTGTCTTCATTTGTCTTTTTGTCGCTCTCAGCTTCTGTGCTTCTCCGTGTTTCTCCTCTCTCCGCTTCCCTCTCCCACTTCTTCCTCTTAGGATTTCAGGGTATTCCTACTTCCACATCTCCAGCCTCCATCTCCTGGTAACCGTCTGTCTTCCTTCCAGACCCTCTCTGTTTCTATCTCAGTATTTTTCTCTTTTCTCCAGCTCAGCTTAAGAATCTTTCACCGTTTTTATTTCCTCCTCCCAGATCTCCCCATATCTCACTGCCCCTCCCTCCATCCTCTTCCTCCATCACTCTCTCTCTTTCTCTCCCCACTGCCTTCCCTTCCTCCATGGAGTGTCCCCTTATCCCTCTGTTTCTCTGTGCATCTCTCTGTCTGGCCTTTCTGTTTCTCTTCTGATTCTCTTATTCTTTCTACCTGGTCTGTCTCTCTCTCTCTCTCCCTCTCTCTCTCTCTCGACCTCGACCTCGACCTAGACCTCGACATCGTGTTTCTCTGACTGAGTTTGCAGCTCTGCTGGGCACTGGTGCTGAATCCATCTCTCTCACATCCCACTCCCTCTCTGCTCCACCCTTGCTTGGGGAGCCCCTTGGAGCTGGTCCGCTCCTGCCCCCGCCGCCCCCTGGCCTCTCTCCATCCCCGCGTTCACCTCCCCAGGCGTGGTATTCAGCAACGGAGAGCGCGCCAAGCAGCTCCGGCGCTTTTCCATCGCCACCCTGCGGGACTTCGGCGTGGGCAAGCGCGGCATCGAGGAACGCATCCAGGAGGAGGCGGGCTTCCTCATCCAGGCCCTCCGGGGCACGCACGGTGAGTAGGGGACCCCGAGTGCGGGGGCGAGGAACCCCCGCGCGTTCTGCCTGGGGATGGGGACTAGGTGGGGAAAGGCGCCCGCACTTCCAGCCCTGGAGTCTGGCGCTGGGAATTTGGCTGAACAGAGCCCTGCCTCCTGGAATTCTGACTCTCCTCACACCTCTCAGTTGACTCTCTTCCCAACCCCCTTCTCCCGCCACACCTGCAGGCGCCAGTATCGATCCCACCTTCTTCCTGAGCCGCACCGTCTCCAATGTCATCAGCTCCATTGTCTTTGGGGACCGCTTTGACTATGAGGACAAAGAGTTCCTGTCACTGTTGGGCATGATGCTGGGAAGCTTCCAGTTCACGGCAACCTCCACGGGGCAGGTAACCGGCTGCAGCCCGGCCCGTGATGCCCCTACCACAACCTGCCAACTGCTCTCCTACCTGGAGACAGGTGGCCCAAACTCCCACCCCCTCTAGACAGTGTCCCCTCAAAATCAGCCCCCAATATTGGACAACTGGAGAGTTGCACCAGAACCCAGGAGGGATGCCCAATACCCAGTCTCCAAGGACACCTGGATAGCTCAACAGATGCTCTCCAAAACAGAGCCTGACGGCAGGATGCATACCCTCAGCTCAGCTCTCTCATCTGGGCACGTGTTCCCATCCCCAACTTACTGTAATTTCTGACAGATGCTCCCTACCCAGTTCTTCTGAATATCTTAACACCTGGACAAGTGACTGCCTCAACCCACCTCCTGCATACCTGAACACCTGGTGCTGCAAAATCCAGCCCATCATAATCATTTCACATCTACACAAACGTCCCAGATAAGCCCACTGGGAATATCTGGCCAAGCGCCCTCTGCTTGACTCACTTAAATACCTGAAAATAGGAACAGTTGCCCTAATCAACACCCTAAACACATAAATATCTAGACAGATTATTCCCTGACACCCAAATAAGTGTTCCCCAACCCTTTCCAATCACACACCTTACAGAGGTGCTCCCAGTGCATCCCACTTGGATAGGTAAACACCTGAACAGGTATCCCCTCCACTTCAACATCTTCACCAGCCCCACTTTAATACCTCAACACCCATACAAAAGCCCCCAGTCCAGACCCAGTAAGTATCTGGACAGCTGTCTCCAACCAAGCCCACTTGAATGCCTAAATACCTAGACAGGTGCCACTCACCTCATACCAGCCCCACCTGAAGAGCTAAACACCTGGACAGGTGTCTTCCAACTCAACTTCACTTGAATATCTGAACACCTGATGTGTGCTCCAATCCAGCCTCGTTTGCATACCTCAAACCTGGATATGTGCCTCAGTTCTTCTCACCTAAATTACTAGACCATAGCCCTGGCACCTAACCCACATGAAAACTTAGATATAACTTCCCATCCAACACTACTGAAATACCTAAACACCTGGACAGATACCTTTAACTCAGTTCCTTCCTTGCTATGAAACAAATCCCATTCCCCTCAGCTCCTGCCCCCCGACAACTGTCCTTCCCTTCCCATCCCCTCTCTGCAACCCCAGCTCTATGAGATGTTCTCTTCTGTGATGAAACACCTGCCAGGACCACAGCAACAGGCCTTTAAGTTGCTGCAAGGGCTGGAGAACTTCATAGCCAAGAAGGTGGAGCACAACCAGCGCACGCTGGATCCCAGTTCCCCACGGGACTTCATCGACTCCTTTCTCATCCGCATGCAGGAGGTACACCCCAGCAGCCAGTGCAGGGAGGTGCAAAGCCAGGCAGAGGGAAATCAGTCTGGGAGTGGGGGGGGGCAGACAACACAGGCCCATTCAAATTAGCCCTTGTCATAATAATCCTCACAATTGACCGGGCGTGGTGGCTCACGACCTGTAATCCCAGCACTCTGGGAGGCCAAGGCAGGTGGATCACCTGAGGTCAGGAGTTAGAGACCAGCCTGGCCAACATGGCGAAACCCCGTCTCTGGTAAAAATACAAAAACGAGCTAGGCATGGTGGCATGCGCCTGTAATCCCAGCTACTCAGCAGGCTGAGAGAGAAGAATTGTTTGAACCTGGGAGGCAGAGGTTGCAGTGAGCAGAGATCATGCCACTGCACTCTGCTTGAGTGATAGAGCAAGACTCTGTAAAGAAAAAAAAAAAAAATCCTCACAATCCCAACTATATCAACCACTACTGTTCCATCTACTGAGCCATCACCCACAGGCAGGACTTGTGCACGTGCATTAGAATAGCAAGCACTTCTACAGCACTACCATGTGCCAGGCACTGCGTTAAGTGCTTTAAGATAGTCCCCCATGGAACACTCATAACAGCCCTTAAAGGAGGTTCAATCATGGCCCCAATTGTACAAAAGAGGAAACTGAGGCCCAGAGAGTTTAAGTGTCTTAACTGAGGTCACACAGCGAGGAAGCCGTGGTCCTCCAAGCTCAAACCCTGGTGTCTCTGAGCCTAAAGCTGGTGCTTTTAGCCACCATGCTCTCTAACCGTTCATGTCCTGGTTATCAGGCACACCTCTGTGGACAGGTGACCTGGCTTTACATTGCAGGGTCCCCACCTCCCTCTGGGTGTCAGCCTCCCATGTGGGAAGGCTTTAGGGAGTCCGAAGCTCAGGGAGAAAGGATCAAGGGAGGGATTCCCCCACAGTAAGTTTCAAGATTTTTAGAGGAGAAATAGGATGCTGTTGCTTAAAACTCTGTGCTTGTATTTTAGAAAATCTCTTTTGTTCTGACTCTTCATCTTGCCATCTCTGTACTACTTTGTCTTCGTCTCCCCTCATCCTTCTCTTTCCAAATATTCCTATCATTAAAAAAGTAACAGACTGGGCAACATGGCAAAACCCCGTCTGTATAAAAAAATCCAAAAATATGGCTGGGTGTGGTGGTGCAGGCCTGTGGTCCCAGCTACTAAGGAGGTTGAGGTGGGAGGATAGCTAGAGCCCAGGGTGGGCAGAGGTTGCAATGAGCCAATATCACAGCACTGCACTCCAGCCTGGGTGACAGAATAAGATCGTGTCTCAAAAATTAATTAATTTTTTAAAAATTTAAAGTGAGCCTGCATGGTCATGTGCATGTGTAGCTCCAGCTACTCAGGAGGCTGAGGCTGGAGGATTCCTCGAACCTAGGAACTGGAGCCCAGCCTGTGCAACTTAGCAAGACCAAGTCTGTATAAGAAAAAAAAAAACTGACAGCTAAGTTGATAATCAAAGGACAGATGGTCAGCGAGGTAAAGAAGGTGAGAAGGAAGAGCATTTTGGGCAAAGCCAGCAGCCAGGGCAATGGCTGGAACCTGGAGCGAGTCTGGCAGATCTAGGGTCCCTCTTTCCACATTTGATCTGGACCAAAGAAAGATAGATCCGAAGGAAAAGCCCTAGAAGGGCCCCAAGAGCTTGGTCTAAAGCGCCCTCTCCCTGCAGGAGGAGAAGAACCCCAACACGGAGTTCTATCTGAAGAACCTGGTGCTGACCACGCTGAACCTCTTCTTTGCGGGCACCGAGACCGTCAGCACCACCCTGCGCTATGGCTTCCTGCTGCTCATGAAGCACCCAGAGGTGGAGGGTAAGGCTGGAGGGGAAGGGAAGTGGAGGGCCCCAGACCCTCAAAACTCCCCTGAGCCTGGTGCAATGTAACCACCTGTCCCAGATCCCAGGACCCTGAGATGTGCCTTGCTGTCCAGAGACAGGGCAATATTCAGCTGATAGGCATCAGCTGAGTCTCACTAGCTATTAAAATATTGAAAATGTCTGCACTGATTGGTCAGTCACTCCTGTCCCAAGCCCGCTGAGTGCCCGCTGCCTGCTCCTCCAGGTCATCCCCTAAGTTCCTCCCTGTGCCTCCCCTCTGATTCTGACACAACCTGGTTAACAGGACCCTGCTCCAACAATGCTAATGGCTGATGTCTGTTATGAATGGTCTACCTCCGTGTCATATGTGGAGCCATGTCATCCACCCGGTTTTACCTATTCGGACTATCATCCCTGCTCTGAGACCCCTAGATACCTAAACACATTCCCCCTCCTCCCCCAGCCAAGGTCCATGAGGAGATTGACAGAGTGATCGGCAAGAACCGGCAGCCCAAGTTTGAGGACCGGGCCAAGATGCCCTACACGGAGGCAGTGATCCACGAGATCCAAAGATTTGGAGACATGCTCCCCATGGGTGTGGCCCGCAGGGTCAACAAGGACACCAAGTTTCGGGATTTCTTCCTTCCTAAGGTGCTGTCCCCCACCCCCCAGACTACAGGGACTTCCAGCCTCTCTCTGTGTCCCCAGAATCCTACCCCCATTAGAAGTTTTCTAGACCCTGTCCCACTCCCTCACTCAGCCAAAAAAAGACTGTGGCAACCACCACATCCATTCCACCTTCCCACTTAGACACTCCTGAGTCCTGCATCTCCCCAGACGCTTTGTGTCAGGAGAATCAACCACATGTTCCCAAACTTCCTGACTTAAGAAACAGAAGCCCCCTTTCCATTAGGCCTTTTATCTTAGGGACACAAATCTCAGGTCCCCCAAACACCCTGCGTAGCAGGACATGGACCCCATGTCTCCCAAACTTCCTGTTCCAGAGACGTGAACCTTCTATCCCCCAAAGCTCCTCCATCACAGGACCCCAACTCCTCCATGCCTGCCACTTCCCCTTACCTGGGGCACCCTAGTTCCCCTCCAGCCCCTGTGTACTTTCACCAATCCCCCCAACCCACCTCATCACACACACTTTCCTCCTCCCTACCAGGGCACCGAAGTGTTCCCTATGCTGGGCTCCGTGCTGAAAGACCCCAGGTTCTTCTCCAACCCCCAGGACTTCAATCCTCAGCACTTCCTGGATGAGAAGGGGCAGTTTAAGAAGAGTGACGCTTTTGTGCCTTTTTCCATCGGTAAGAGACCACTGTTTGCTGCCAGGCCACGGTTCACACCAGCAGGCGCCTCCCTCACCCACCTCCCCTCTCTGCGGTGTAGCCTGGTATTTCTCCAGCTTGGAAGTTCCTGTTAGAATCTACCCTTGAGCCACCAGCTGATACTTCCTTAACTACCAAGCACCCAATACCTGCTTCCAGGCCAAAGGAAAGGAAACATCTTTCCGCGTAGATTTATTTGTCTGGGGTCACACAGCAGATTCTTCAGATCCCCGAAAAGGAGATAATGGCACAGCACGGCAGTCATATTTGCCAGTGTATCTGGCGGGTAGGGGCATCTAAACCTCCCATTGCTACGCCTGGCATGGATCACCCCATCTGTGATGGATGCATGACATTACGCCTTTTTCAAAACCCATAGAACTGTACAACACAGAGTCAACCCTAATGTAAACTATGGACTTTGGTTAATAATCATATCTCGATATTGGTTCACCACTGTTACATCTTATAGAAAGAAACTGAGGCTCAGGGAGGATCAGAGCCTCCTCTGAAACTCTCTCAGGCCATAATATTCCACCCCTCCTCCCTGGGAGAGCAGCAGCTGGAGGTCTGTAGTGGGGTGAGGCTGCACTGAGAGTGGGCTTCACCCCCACCCCTCCCGCCTCTCCTCCTCAGGAAAGCGGTTCTGTTTTGGAGAAGGCCTGGCCAGAATGGAGCTCTTTCTCTTCTTCACCACCATCATGCAGAACTTCCGCTTCAAGTCCTCCCAGTCGCCTAAGGACATTGACGTGTCGCCCAAACACGTGGGCTTTGCCACGATCCCACGAAACTACACCATGAGCTTCCTGCCCCGCTGAGCAAGGGCTGTGCTGGTGCAGGTCTGGTGGGCGGGGCCAGGGAAAGGGCGGTGACAGGGGCGGGGCTAGCTGGATGGGCGGGGCTGAGAATGGAGGCAGGATGGGGGAAAGGAAGGGGCGAGGTGGTTAGAGGGAAGAGAAGAAACAGAAGGGGCTCAGTTCATCTTGATAAGGTGCTTCCGAGCTGGGGTGAGAGGAAGGGAAACCTTACAGTATGCTATGAAGAGTAGTAATAATAGCAGCTCTTATTTCCTGAGCAAGTACCCCGTGTCAACTTTGTTCAAAAAGCGTCGCACGCTCACCTCACTTAATTGCCACAAACCTCTGCAAAGGGGAAAAGCGTTCATGCCCATTTTACACGTGACAAAGCTGAGGCTTAGAAAGTTGTCTCTATCTGATGTCTCACAAAACATAAGTGCCCAGAAAATCTTTGAACACAGATCTGTGCCCATAGCCCTCTAGACAGAGTCTTAAAAAGCACCCATTCCTCACGTAAAACAGCTTAGTATAGCATCACACGGCCTGAACATCCCTGTCCTGGGGGGTTTTCCAGAGACCTGGAGGGTGGCTGTCCTGCCTTCCCTGCACACTTGCCCACACTCTCACCTACTCAACATGCTTTGAATACCAGGGTGTAATCTGTGCTCCCTACGAGGTAAGGCCGCTGTGGCCCATTCAGAGTCAGTCCAGGGACACAAGGAGACATGAATGGACATACAGAGTCAGTCCATTGACAATTCTTTTGCAGAGCAGAAGTTTTTAATTTTAATGACATTCTGTCAACATATCCCTTAATAAAGTTGAAGGAGAGAACCACTTACAGAGAATGACGAGAGAACTCTGGATCAGGACATAGCCATACACATGTGTGTGATCATGTGCAGGCATGCATGTGAGCATATGACTGCATATTCTCCTCCGTGTATGCATGAAACACATTCCACTATGGGTTTCTGAAGGTGGGGCTCTCCTGATGGATCTAGGGTCCGTTGTAAGACCCAGCTAAGAGTTTCACAATCACCCACCCACTCTCAAAGAAGTTAATGTATGTCCCCCTTAGAAGCTCCCTTACAGCCTTCACGAAAATTAACTCCAAGTTTATTGTAGACCTAAATGAAAAGTGAGTATCTATAAAACTTCTAGAAGATAACATAGGAGAAAATCTAGATGACCTTAAGTTTGGTGATGGCTTATTAGATACAACACCAAAAGAACAAGCCCTGAAAGAAGCAATTGATAAGTTCTGTGTCATTAAAATTAAAAACTTCTGCTCTGCAAAAGAATTGTCAAGAGAATGACAATACAAGCTACAGACTGGGAGAACATATTTGCAGGGGACATACCTGATAAGGGACTTACATTCTAAATACACAAAGAACTGTTAAAACTCAACAATAGAAAACAACCCAATTAAAGAATGGGCAAACGATCTGAGCAGACACCTTACCAAAGAAAATATACACATAGCAAATAAGCATAAGGAAAGATGCTCCATATCACATGTCAGTAGCCATTTCAAATTGAAACAATATTGGCTGTGGGTTTGTCATAGATAGCTCTTATTATTTTGAGATATGTCCCATCAATACCTAATTTATTGAGAGTTTTTAGCATGAAGGGTTGTTGAATTTTGTCAAAGGCCTTTTCTGCATCTATTGAGATAATCATGTGGTTTTTGTCATTGGTTCTGTTTATATGCTGGATTACATTTACTGATTTGTGTATGTTGAACCAGCCTTGCATCCCAGGGATGAAGCCCACTTGATCATGGTGGATAAGCTTTTTGATGTGCTGCTGGAATCGGTTTGCCAGTATTTTATTGAGGATTTTTGCATCAATGTTCATCAAGGATATTGGTCTGAAATTCTCTTTTTTGGTTGTGTCTCTGCCAGGCTTTGGTATCAGGATGATGCTGGCCTCATAAAATGTGTTAGGGAGGATTCCCTCTTTTTCTATTGATTGGAATAGTTTCAGAAGGAATGGTATCAGCTCCTCCTTGTACCTCTGGTAGAATTCGGCTGTGAATCCATCAGGTCCTGGACTCTTTTTGGTTGGTAAGCTATTGATTATTGCCACAATTTCAGAGCCTGTTATTGGTCTATTCAGAGATTCAACTTCTTCCTGGTTTAGTCTTAGGAGGGTGTATTTGTTGAGGAATTTATCCATTTCTTCTAGATTTTCTAGTTTACTTGTGTAGAGGTGTTTGTAGTATTCTCTGATGGTAGATTGTATTTCTGTGGGATTGGTGGTGATATTCCCTTTATCATTTTTTATTGTGTCTATTTGATTCTTCTCTCTTTTCTTCTTTATTAGTCTTGCTAGTGGTCTATCAATTTTGTTGATCTTTTCAAGAAACCAGCTCCTGGATTCATTAATTTTTTGAAGGGTTTTTTGTGTCTCTATTTCCTTCAGTTCTGATTTGAGTTATTTCTTGCCTTCTGCTAGCTTTTGAATGTGTTTGCTCTTGCTTTTCTAGTTCTTTTAATTGTGATGTTAGGGTGTCAATTTTGGATCTTTCCTGCTTTCTCTTGTGGGCACTTAGTGCTATAAATTTCCCTTTACACACTGCTTTAAATGTGTCCCAGAGATTCTGGTATGTTGTGTCTTTGTTCTCATTGGTTTCAAAGAACATCTTTATTTCTGCCTTCATTTCGTTATGTACCCAGTAGTCATTCAGGAGTAGGTTGTTCAGTTTCCATGTAGTTGAGCAGTTTTGAGTGAGTTTCTTAATCCTGAGTTCTAGTTTGATTGCACTGTGGTCTGAGAGACAGTTTGTTATAATTTCTGTTCTTTTACATTTGCTGAGGAGAGCTTTACTTCCAACTATGTCAAAAAACTGGAAGCATTCCCTTTGAAAACTGGCACAAGACAGGGATGCCCTCTCTCACCACTCCTATTCAACATAGGGTTGGAAGTTCTGGCCAGGGCAATCAGGCAGGAGAAGGAAATAAAGGGTATTCAATTAGGAAAAGAAGAAGTCAAATTGTCCCTGCTTGCAGATGATATGATTGTATATCTAGAAAACCCCATTGTCTCAGCCCAAAATCTCCTTAAGCTGATAAGCAACTTCAACAAAGTCTCAGGATACAAAATCAATGTACAAAAATCACAAGCGTTCTTATACACCAATCACAGACAAACAGAGAGCCAAATCATGAGTGAACTCCCATTCACAATTGCTTCAAAGAGAATAAAATACCTAGGAATCCAACTTACAAGGGACATGAAGGATCTCTTCAAGGAGAACTACAAACCACTGCTCAGTGAAATAAAAGAGGATACAAACAAATGGAAGAACATTCCATGCTCATGGGTAGGAAGAATCAATATTGTGAAAATGGCCATACCGCCCAAGGTAATTTATAGATTCAATGCCATCCCCATCAAGCTACCAATGACTTTCTTCACAGAATTGGAAAAAACTACTTTAAAGTTCATATGGAACCAAAAAAGAGCCCGCATCGCCAAGTCAATCCTAAGCCAAAAGAACAAAGCTGGAGGCATCATGCTACCTGACTTCAAACTATACTACAAGGCTACAGTAACCAAAACAGCATGGTACTGGTACCACAACAGAGACATAGATCAATGGATCAGAACAGAGCCCTCAGAAATAATGCCACATATCTACAACTATCTGATCTTTGACAAACCTGACAAAAACAAGCAATGGGAAAAGGATTCCCTATTTAATAAATGGTGCTGGGAAAACTGGCTAGCCATATGTAGAAAGCTGAAACTGGATCCCTTCCTTACACCTTATACAAAAATTAATTCAAGATGGATTTAAGACTTACATGTTAGACCTAAAACCATAAAAACCCTAGAAGAAAACCTAGGCAATACCATTCAGGACATAGGCATGGGCAAGGACTTCATGTCTAAAACACCAAAAGCAATGGCACCAAAAGCCAAAATTGACAAATGGGATCTAATTAAACTAAAGAGCTTCTGCACAGCAAAAGAAACTACCATCAGAGTGAACAGGCAACCTACAAAATGGGAGAAAAATTTTGCAACCTACTCATCTGACAAAGGGCTAATATCCAGAATCTACAATGAACTCAAACAAATTTACAAGAAAAAAAACAAACAACCCCATCAAAAAGTGGGCAAAGGACATGAACAGACACTTCTCAAAAGAAGACATTTATGCAGCCAAAAAACACATGAAAAAATGCTCATCATCACTGGCCATCAGAGAAATGCAAATCAAAACCACAATGAGATACCATCTCACACCAGTTAGAATGGCGATCATTAAAAAGTCAGGAAACAACAGGTGCTGGAGAGGATGTGGAGAAATAGGAACACTTTTACACTGTTGGTGGGACTGTAAACTAGTTCAACCATTGTGGAAGTCAGTGTGGTGATTCCTCAGGGATCTAGAAGTAGAAATACCATTTGACCCAGCCATCCCATTACTGGGTATATACCCAAAGAACTATAAATCATGCTGCTATAAAGACACATGCACACATATGTTTATTGCGGCACTATTCACAATAGCAAAGAGTTGGAACCAACCCAAATGTCCAACAACGATAGACTGGATTAAGAAAACGTGGCACATATACAGCATGGAATACTATGCAGCCATAAAAAATGATGAGTTCATGTCCTTTGTAGGGACATGGATGAAACCAGAAACCATCATTCTCAGTAAACTATCGCAAGGACAAAAAACCAAACACCGCATGTTCTCACTCATAGGTGGGAACTGAACAATGAGAACACATGGTCACAGGAAGGGGAACATCACAGTCCGGGGACTGTTGTGGGGTGGGGGGGAGGGGGGAGG
The DNA here is from genome assembly GCF_028878055.3 of Symphalangus syndactylus. NCBI lineage: Eukaryota > Metazoa > Chordata > Mammalia > Primates > Hylobatidae > Symphalangus > Symphalangus syndactylus. Next base: position 21,311,371 of record NC_072439.2, read on the forward strand.
GACAGCATTAGGAGATATACCTAATGCTAAATGACAAGTTAATGGGTGCAGCACACCAACATGGCACATGGATACATATGTAACAAACCTGCACATTGTGCACATGTACCCTAAAACTTTTTTTTTACATTTTTTTTAATTTTTAATTTAATTTTATTTTATTATTATACTTTAGGTTAATTTAGGGTACATGTGCACAATGTGCAGGTCTGTTACATATGTATCCATGTGCCATGTTCATGTACCCTAAAACTTAAAGTATAATAATAATAATAAAGAAAATTGAAACAATAATAATGTACCACTACCCACCTATTAGAATGGTTAAAATCCAAAACTGACAACACCAAATGCTGACAAGGACACAGCTCAATAGAAACTGTCATTTATTGATGGTGGGAATGCAAAATGGCACAGCTACTTTGGAAGACAAATTGGCGGTTTCTTGCTAAGCTAAACATATTCTTACCATGTGCTACAGCAATCATGCTCTTCGGTATTAACCCAAATGAGTTGCAAACATATAGCCACACAAAAACTTCTGCACAGATGTTTACAGCAGCTTTTTTTTTTTTTTTTTTTTTTTTTTTTTTTTTTTTTTTTTTTTTTTTTTTTTTTTTTTTTTTGAGACGGAGTCTCGCTCTTTCACCCAGGCTGGAGTGCAGTGGCGCGATCTCGGCTCACTGCAGGCTCCGCCCCCCGGGGTTCACGCCATTCTCCTGCCTCAGCCTCCCGCGTAGCTGGGACTACAGGCGCCTGCCACCTCGCCCGGCTAATTTTTTGTATTTTTAGTAGAGACGGGGTTTCACTGTGTTAGCCAGGATGGTCTCGATCTCCTGACCTCGTGATCCGCCCGCCTCGGCCTCCCAAAGTGCTGGGATTACAGGCTTGAGCCACCGCGCCCGGCAACAGCAGCTTTATTCATAATTTCCAAATCTTGTAAGCAACCAAGATGTTCGTCAACAAGTGAATAAATAAAAGAACTGTGGTGTGTTCATACAATGAAATATGGCAGGGCATGATGGCTCATGCCTGTAATTATAGCACTATGGGAGGCCGCGGCAGGTGGATCACTTGAGGTCAGGAATTCGAGACCAGCCTGGCCAATGTGGAGAAACCCCATCTCTACTAAAAATAACAAAAATTAGCCAGGCACGGTGGTATGTGCCTGCAGTTCCAACTACTTGGGAGGCTGAGGTGGGAGAATTGCTTGAACCCATGAGGTGGAGGTTGCAGTGAGCTGAGATGGAGCCACTGCACTCCAGCCTGGGTGACACAGTGAGATTTTGTCTCAAAAAAAGCAAAAAAAAAAAAAAAAAAGAGAAGAAGAAATATGATTTGGCAATGAAAAGAAATCAGGCCACAGAAAGACATGGAAGAACCTGAAATGTATGTAGCTAAGTGAAAGAAGCCAGTCTGAAAAGGCCACATACTATATGATTCCAACTATATGACATTCTGAAGAACTCAAACTGTGAAGACAGTACAAAAACAGTAGTTGCCAGGAGTTTAGGGAGGAGGGAGGATTAGTAGGTGCAGCACGTGGGCTTTTTAGGGCAGAGAAACTATTTTGTATGATACCAAAATGGTGCATGATATTATGCCTTTTTCAAAACCCATAGAACTGTACACAGAAAAAACAAACCCTAATTTAAACTACAGATTTTGGTTCATAATAGTATATCAATATTGGTTAATCATTGTAACAAAAGTACCATACTTACACAAGATGTAAAGGGGAAAAGGAAGTCTATAGGAACTTTCTGTGCTTTCTGCTCAATTTTCTTTTGTAAACCTAAAACTGTTTTAAAAATAAGATCTATTAACTGAAAAGTAATAAATCAATATAATCCACTACATTAAGAGGCTAAAGAAAAAAATTATATAGCCACATAAATAGAGGCAGAAAAAATCATTTGGTGACATTCAACACCTGTTCGTATAAAAACTCTCAACAAATTAGGAGAGGGGCCATCTCCTCAGCTTTAAAAGGACTTTCAATAAAAACCACTAGCTAGGCTGAGCATGGTGACTCATGCCTGTAATCCCAGCACTTTGGGAGGCCAGGGTGGGTGAATCACCTGACGTCAGGAATTCGAGACCAGCCTGGCCAACACGGTGAAACCCCATCTCTACTAAAAATACAAAAATTAGCCAGGCATACTGGCTGGTGCCCTTATCCCAGCTACTCAGGAGGCTGAGAAAGGAGAATTGCTTGAACCCCGGAGGCAGAGTTTGCAGTGAGCCGAGATTGTGCCACTGCACTCCAGACTGGACAACAGAGTGAGACTCTGTCTCACAAAAACAAACAAACAAATAAACAAACCAATAGTTAACATTATATTTAACTGTGAATGACTAAATGCTTTTCTCCTGTAATTAGGAACAAGCAAGGATGTCTGTTCCTACCACTTTTGTTCAACATAGAACTAGTAGTTCTAGCCAGCACAATAAGCCAAGAAAAGGAAATAAAAGATATTCGTATTGGAAAGGAAAAAATAAAACTATCCCTACTTGCAGATGACATGGTACTCTGTGTAGAAAAATCCCAAGGAACCTACCAAAGAAATCCTTCTAGAGCTAATAAGTGAGTTCAACAAAATCACTAAACTATCACTATAAAAATCATTTTTCAGGCCGGGCGTGGTGGCTCACGCCTGTAATCCCAGCACTTTGGGACGCTGAGGCAGGCAGATCGCAAGGTCAGGAGTTCAAGACCAGCCCAGCCAACATGGTGAAACCTCGTCTCTACTAAAAATACAAAAATTAGCCTGGCATGGTGGTGTGCACCTGTAATCCCAGCTACTCGGGAAGCTGAGGCAGGAGAAGTGCTTGAACCTGGGAGGCGTAGGTTGCAGTGAGCAGAGATTGTGCCACTGCACTCCAGCCTGGGCAACAGAGCAAGACTGCATCTTGGAGAAAACAAATCATTTTTAAATTTCATATACTAGCAATGAGTCCTAGGTAATCAACATTTAAAACACAATATCATTTACAGTTACTCACAAAATTAAATACTTAATAGTTAACAGCACTTGCACAGGACTTGTATGCTGAAAACTACAAAATGTTGAAAAAATTAATTAATATGTAAATAAATGGAGAGACCATGTTCATGAATTGGAAGATTCAATATAATAAAGAATCCAGCTCTCCCCAAACTGGCCTACAGGTTTAAGACAATAAAATCCCAGAAAAGGCCGGGCGCGGTGGCTCACGCTTGTAATCCCAGCACTTTGGGAGGCTGAGGCGGGCGGATCACGAGGTCAGGAGATCGAGACCACGGTGAAACCCTGTCTCTACTGAAAATACAAAAAATTAGCCGGGCGCGGTGGCGGGCGCCTGTAGTCCCAGCTACTCGGAGAGGCTGAGGCAGGAGAATGGCGTGAACCCGGGAGGCGGAGCTTGCAGTGAGCCGAGATTGCGCCACTGCACTCTAGCCTGGGCGACAGAGCGAGACTCCGTCTCAAAAAAAAAAAATAAATATATAAATAAAATAAAATCCCAGAAAGATTTTTTGTGGAATTATACAAGCTAATTTGAAAATATATCTGGAAAGACAAAAGAAGAAAAATGAAAAAAACTAGAATAACCAAAACAATAATTTTTCATTTTGAATAATTTTGAATTATTTCAAAAACAATAATTTTTGAAAAAGGATAAAATGGGAAGAATCACTGTTTCTGATTTATTCTTGTGCAGTTAGCAAGAGCTTTAAATAGAGATAAATTTGTAGCCTTACATTTTCATACTGAAAAATAGAAATGTCTGAAAATTAATATACTAAATGTTCATCTTTAGAAATTATAAAAAGAGGCCAGGCACGGTGGCTCATGCCTATAATCCCAGCACTTTGGGAGGCCGAGGCGGGCAAATCACGAGGTCAGGAGATCAAGACCATCCTGGCCAACACTGTGAAACCCCATCTCTACTAAAAAATACAAAATGTTAGCCGGGCGTGGTGGCTGGCCCCCGTAGTCACAGCTACTCGGGAGGCTGAGGCAGCAGAATGACGTGAATCCGGGAGACAGAGCTTGCAGTGAGCCAAGATCGTGCCACTGCACTCCAGTCTGGGTGACAGGGTGAGACTCTGTCTCAAAAAAAAAAAAAAAAAAAAAAGAACAACACAAAAAATCCAAAGATAGTGCAAGGAAGAAGACAGTAAGTTTGTGGCAAGACAAAGGGCCTTGGACCAGAACAGTTAATTGCAGAAATTTGACTAGGAAAAGTCAGGGTTAGTTTAACAATGTTTGTTTTTGCAGATTTGCCTCAGCCTTGGCTCCCTACTTCTGATGACGAGAACATTTCTTTCCTCCTAGTACAGAGAAGCCACTTCTCACATGGGACTTTCATCTCCTGCTTCCAAGAAGAAAAAGGAAGGCCAGAGTGCCCTTTTTGCATTTGCTATTTTTCAATAGCCTTTCTGTAAAATTACATAAACTTCGATGTTTAGCTGAGGAGATTTCCAGGAAAAAGGTTACAGGTTTATTTTGTTGTTGTTTTTTTCTTTTTCTTTTTTTTTTTTTTGAGACAGAGTCTCACTCTGTCGCCAAGGCTGGAGTGCAGTGGCATGATCTTGGCTCACTGCAACCTCCGCCTTCTGGGTTCAAGTAATTCTCCTGCCTCAGCCTCCCGAGTAGCTGGGATTACAGGCACCTGCCACCACATCTGGCTAATTTTTGTATTTTTAGTAGAGACGGGGTTTCACCATATTGACCAGCTTGGTCTTGAACTCCTGACCTGAAGTGATACACCTGCCTTGGCCTCCCAAAGTGTTGGGATTACAGGCATGAGCCACTGCACCCAGCCTCAGCCTGGTTACATCTTGCTGCTTACAGTAAAATGCAAGAGGAGAGAGAGAAACTGAGGAAAGAGCTGATAAACAAAAAGGAGCCAGTACTTGATAACAAAACACGTTAACATGGCCAGGCATGGTGGCTTATGTCTATAATCCCAGCAATTTGGGAGGCCAAGGCAGGAGGATCCCTTGAGCCCAGGAGTTCAAGACCACCCTGGGCAACATAGTGAGACCTCATCTCTTACTTTTTTTTTTTTTTTTGAAATGCTAATAGTCAGTCCGGTGGAGGTGGAGCAATATGGCCAAAAGAAGCCTCCACCAATCATCCTCCCTGCATGAACAACAAATTGAACAACTATCCACACAAAAACGCACTGTCATAAGAACCAAAAATCAGGTGAATGATCACAGTACATGGTTTTAACATTGTATCACTGAAAGAAGCACTGAAGAATATAGGAAAGACAACTTGAATTGCCAGTGCCACCTCTCCTTTATCCCCCAGCAACAGCAACATGGTGCAAAGAATGAATCCGTGTTTTGGGGGAAGCAGAACACAGTGATTGTGCGACTTTGCATTGGAACTCAGTGCTGCCCTGTCACAGTGGAAAGCAGCACCAGGAAGAACTCAGCCAGCACCCATGGGCAGTGCATTTAGACCAGACATAGCCAGAGGGGAATCACCCATCCTGGCAATCAGAACCTGCCTTCTAGCAAGTGTCAACACCGTGGGCTAAAGTGCTCTGGGGTTCTAAATGAACTTGAAAGGCAATCTAGGGCACAAGGACTGCAATTCCTGGGAAAATGCCTGTGCTGGGCTGCGCTTGGAGCCTAGTATACTTGGGGGACATGCAACCTAGTGAAACACCAGCGGGACAGCCAAGAAAGTGTTTGCACCACTGCTCCCCCAGCCCTAGGCAACGTAACTCATGGCTCCAGGAAAGACTCCTTCCTTTCACCTGAGGAGAACAGAGGAAAGAGCACTTTGTCTTGCTACTTGGACACCAGCTCAGCTACAGTAGGGTAAGGCACCAGGCAGAGTCCTGAAGCCCCATTCCGGGCCCTAGCTCCTGGATAACATTTCTAGACACACCTTGGTCAGAAGGGAACCTGTTGCCTTGAAGGGAAGGGCTCAGTTTTGGCAGGATTCATCAGCTACTGAATAAAGAGTTCCTGGGGCTCTGAAAAATTGGCAGCAATACCCTGACAGTACTCACCATGGGTGTTCAGTGAGAATCAGAGATGCACTGGTTTTAGGTGTAACCCGGCACATTCCCAGCTACGGTGACTATGGGGAGAGACTCCTCTGCTTAAGAAGGGAAGAGGAAAGAGTAAAGGGTACTTTGTCTTGCAGCTTAGGTACCAGTGTGGCCACAGTGGGGTAGAGGCTCCAATCAGATGCTTGGAGTTTCTGATTTCAGGCCTTGACTCTTGGACAATATTTCTAGGCTTGCACTAGGCCAGATGGAAGCCCACTACCCTAAAGGGAAAGTCCTAAGCCTGGAAGCATTTGCCACAAGCTGACCAAAGAGCCCTTATTCCTTGTGTGAATATCAGTGGTAGTCAGGCAGTACTCTCTATGGGCCTGCGGCAGTGGTGGCCATAGGTAGAGACTTCTCTGCTTACGGAAAGAGGAGGGAAGAGTGGGAGGGACTTTGTCTTGTAGCTTAGGTGCCAGCTCAGCTGCAATAGACAAGAGCACCAGGTAGATTGCTAAGATCCTGGCTCCTGGACAGCATCTCTCTTCCTGCCTGGGGCCTGGAGGAACTCACCACCCCAAAAGGAAGAACAAAAACCTGGCTGGCTTCACCACCTGATAGTTGCAGAGCCCTAGGACCTTGAGTGAACAATGGCAGTGTCCAGACAGCGATTACAGTGGGCCCAGTGCTGTTGGCTTCAGGTTTGACCCAGCATAGTCCCAGTGAAAGTGGCCACAAGGGTGCTGATGTCACCCCTTCCCCAGGTTCCAGGCAGCAGAGGGGAGAGAGAGAGGAAGACTGTTTGTTTGGGAGGAAGTAACAGAACAGAAGAGAACAAGAATCTCTAACTGATAATTCAGGGAATTCTTCCAGTTCTTATCCAAGACCGCCAAGGCAGTACGTCTACAAGACTGCAAAAGCTACAATGTTACTGGGCTTGGGGTGCCACCTAAGGAAGATGTGGCTACAGTGACAAAAAATTTAGATAACAACATCTAAGTCCCTTCAAATATCCGGAAAGCCTTCCTAAGAAGGACAAGTACAAATAAGCTTAGACTGTAAAGATTACAATAAATACCTAACTCTTCAATGCCCAGATACAGACAAACATGTACAAGCATCAAGAACATCCAAGAAAACGTGACCTAAAAAATGAACTAAATTAAGCACCAGAGACCAATCCTGGAGAAACAGAGATGTGTGACCTTTCAGACAGAGAATTCAAAATGGCTGTTTTGAGGAAACTCAAAATTCAAGATAACACAGAGAAGGAATTCAGAATCCTACCAGTCAAATTTAACAGGATTGAAGTAATTAAAGAGAATCAAACAGAAATTCTGGGGCTGAAAAATGCTATTGGCATATTGAAGAATGCATCAGAGTCTTTTAACAGCAGAATTGATCAAGCAGAAGAAAGAATTGGTGAGCTTGAAGACAAGCTTTTGAAAATACACAGTCAGGGAGACAAAAAAATAAATAAATAAAACAATGAAGCCTGCCTACAGGATCTAGAAAATAGCCTCAGAAGGGTAAGTCTAAGAGTTAGTGGCCTTAAAAATGACATAGAGAAAAAGATAGGAGTAAAAAGCTTATTCAAAGTTATAATAACAGAGAAATTCCCAAACCTAGAGAAAGATATCAATATTCAAGTGCAAGAAAGCTAGAGAACGCAAAGCACATAACCCAAAGAAGGCATTTAATAATCAGACGCCCAAAGGTCAAGAATAAAGAAAGGCTCCTAAAAGCAGCAAAAGAAAAGAAACAAATAATATAAAATGGAACTCCATTATGTCTGGCAGCAGGCTTTTCAGTGGAAACCTTACAAGCCAGAAGAGAGTGGCAGGATATATTTAAGGGGCTGAAGTAAAAAAGCTTTTACCCTAGAATAGTATATCTGGAGAAAAAATCCTTCAAACATGAGAGAGAAATAAAGACTTTCCCAGACAAACAAAAGCTGAAGGATAGGAACATCAGAGCTGCCCTACAAGAAATGCTAAAGGGTACTTCAATCAGAAAGAAAAAGATGTCCATGAACCATAAGAAACCCTGCAAAGGTACAAAACTCACTGGTAATAGTAAGTACACAGAAAAACACAGAATATTATAACACTGTAACTATGGTGTGTAAGCTACTCTTACCTTAAGTAGAAAGACTAAATGATTAGCCAATCAAAAAATAATAATAACTACAACTTTTCAAGACTTAACAAAATAAAATATAAATAGTAACAGCAAAAGTTTAAAAGTTGGGGGATGAAGTTAAGGAACAGAGACTTTATTAGCTTTCTTTTTACTTGCTTGTTTGTTTATGCAAACAGTGTTACATTATTATCAGCTTAAAATAATAGGTTAAAAGATAGTATTTACAAGCTCCATGATAACCTCAAAATAAAAAACATACAACAGATAGACCAAAAAATTAAGCAAGAAACTAAATCATCTCACCAGAGAAAATCACCTTCACTAAAAGGAAGACAGGAAGGAAATAAAGAAGAAAGAGAAGACCAGAAAACAACAAAATAGCAAGATTAAGTTCTTACTTATGAATAATAACATTGAATTTACGTAAATGGACTAAATGTTTAAATCCTATCTGTGATATTAATTGAAATCTGACCAGAGCCTGTGATGTAAGATACAAATACAACCTGCTCCACTCCTAAAAATAACAACAAAGTAATAATACTAATAACTAGCAACCCTGGTGAGTACTTATGTAGCAGGTTTTGGAGTTCTAGCCTGGTTTTGCCAAAACTCCTTATTTAATCCTAGGCCCCTGTCTCAGCCTCCCGAGTAGCTGGGACTACAGGTGCACACCACCACACATGGCTAATTTTTGTATTTTTTAGTAGAGACAGGGTTTCACCACATTGGTCAGGCTGGTCTTGAATTCCTGACCTTAGGTGGTCCACCCACCTCAGCCTCCCAAAGTGCTGGGATTACAGGCATGAGCCATCATGCCCAGCCCAAGTTTTGTTTTTTTTTTGTTTTTTTTTTTTTGAGACAAAGTCTTGCTCTGTCACCCAGGCTGGAAGGCAGTGGTGTGATCATAGCTCACTATAGCCAGGACCTCTTGGGCTCGAGCGATCCTTCCATCTCAGCCTCCCAAGTAGCTGGGACCACAGGCGTGCATCACAATGCCCGGCTAATTTTTTTAATCTTTTGTAGAGACAGGGTCTCACTATGTTGCCCAGGTTGGTCTCAGACTCCTGGGCTCAAGCAATTCTCCTGCCTTCGCAGTGAGATAATTTAGGAATCAGAGAGACTGAGGGGTTGAGGAGGATTTCTGATTATTATTTAGGTGCACCAGCCCAGTCAGATCAACATCCAAAAAGACTGAGCCCCGAACAAAGAGTCCAGTTACCTTTTAAGCATTTCGTGGGGCAGGAGGAGATCTGTGCAGGGGGAAGCATACAACTAAGTGAGAAACAAAGACACTTATTCAATTGAGACATGCATTACATCATTTCTTACTTTTCAAGGAACAGCATGTTTTATGACTTGAGATTATCTGTCTAGTGACCTTGCAGCTGCACAGCTAGAGAAACAGAGTCTTCACAATGCCTGGCAAAGGGTGAGATAAGGCTCACTAGCCGCAGAAAAACAGGCAGTTAATTTTAAAGGACTCCAGCTCTTTCTCTTCCTCAAGGGGAATTCGGTTTTCTTACATAAGAAACTGAATTTTTGCTTACAAAAAGAGCTCCAAAGGGAAAGAGCTGCTTACAGTGGCCTCAAATCATTGGCTGAATACAGAGCTGCACAGGCTAAGGGAAAGACTCCACAAAGCTGAGGAGAAAATAGCTACTGAGAAAAGAATGACTACTGGCTGAGCAGCTGAGGGCTGAACATTCTTTTTTTTTTTTTTTTTGAGACCGAGTCTCACTCTGTCGCCCAGGCTGGAGTGCAGCTGCATGATCTCAGCTCACCGCAACCTCTGCCTCCCGGGTTCAAGCGATTCTCCTGCCTCAGCTTCCCAAGTAGCTGGGACTACAGGTGCCTGCCACCACGCCCAGCTAATTTTTGGTATTTTGAGATCGCGCCACTGCACTCGAGCTTGGGTGGCAGAGTGAGACTCCATCTCAAAAATAAATAAATAAAAATAAAGCTGAAGTTTTCCTCATTACCAAGGTACCAAGGTAAGGTCCCAGAATCCTCCAACAGCCATGATACATCTTCCTCCGCAGCCTAGAATCTCCATGTTATTCCCAGACTTCCTCCCTCAGGACCTCCCAACAATACACATTTCCAAAGCCTCCTACAATAGAGGCCGCCAAACTCCCATGTACACCAAATACCCATGTCCTGACCTCAAAACCCTTTCCTAATGGACCCAAATGGCCCCCTACACAGTCTCCCTTAAGACAGAATTCGTGTGCAGGTGTCAGCCCCTTGTGATAGACAAGCAGAGGAAGAGCAGCAGTGGGTGTAAGAACAGGCAAATGTCCACCACATGTCCTAATTGTGTGGGCTTGGCCTCCAGGATATCATCTTCTTCCTGGACCCTTAATTTTCAAGAAAGGAATAAATATGGAGGATCAAGGGGGGAGCCATAAGGAGGACAAGGAAGATCTTAGGGACCTAGAAATAGAAACAGCAGCTTCAAGGTGTTGAGGTTCCCTGTGCCTGATGCTGTGCTAAGGAGAACTTTTCATGGAGTATGCTATGCAGTCTTCACAAATCTGTGATAAAGGTTCTATGATCATGCACATTTGACATGTCAGCAAACTGAAAGTCAGAACCATTAAGGTTCAACCACTGAAAGTACCTAGCACAGATGTGGTAGTCAGATGTGTTTGACTCTAGAAGCTATGCTTTTTTCTTTTTTCTTTTTATTTTTTTTATTTTTATTATTTTTTGAGACAGTCTCATTCTGTCACCCAGCCTGGAGTGCAGTGGCACAATCTTGGCTCACTGCAACCTCTGCCTCCTGGGTTCAAGTGACTCTCCTGCCTCAGCCTCCTGAGTAGCTAGGATTATAGGCACCTACCACCACACCTGGCTAACTTTTGCATTTTTAGTAGAGATGGGGGTTTCACCATGTTGACCAGGCTGGTCTTGAACTCGTGACCTCAAGCGATCCACCCACCTCAGCCTCCCAATGTACTGGGATTAGAGGCGTGAGCCACTGCACCCGGCCGAGGCTATGCTCTTAACTACACTTACTCCTCTTCCTGCCCTTTCCCCTCAATCTGCAGACAGGGTACTAAGACCAACTGGGAAGAAATTCAAACTGCAGGGCACTGCGTGTTTCATAATAAACCACAGATCTCAAGTTTCAAACATTTTCCAATATGTATTGGCAGCTTAGATGTCATTTGTTGACTCTTCTACCAAGGACGGGTTGGGGGAAGGTAATAAGAAGCCCCAAAGCTGTGTCTGGTTTTGTAACAAGCATGTAAGTCCATAAAACCAAATGCCTGCATGAGACGGTAATTGTCCACGTGCTCTCCCCCTTGGAAAGAGGCTGAAACCTTTGACTCAGTGGTTCCTCAACATAAGGAATTTAGCAGCTGTTAAAACCACAGTCTCTAAATCAAAACTTCAGCTATTAAGATCACTGGGTGTGAAATCATGGCCTCTTGTTTTGTTGGCTGTTTGGGATGGGTTGTCTTTTTGAGACAGTGTCTTGCTCTGTCTCCCAGGCTGGAATGCAGTGGTGCAATCATAATTCACTGTAGCCTTGACCCCCTGGCTCAGGCAATCCTCCCACCTCAGCCTCCCAAGCGGCTGGGACCACAGGTGCATTCTCCCACACCCTAGTAGTAGAACATTTTTTAAGTGTTTTTGTATAGATGGTGTCTCGCTATATGGCCCAGGCTGGTATCCACTCCTGCCTCAGCCTCCCAGAGCAATCCTTACTCTCAGTTACGGTTCGTGGAATTGTAAATTGGTACAGCTTCAGAGGACAGTAATGTGAATGCTTTTGTCTAAATTACAAAAGAACATACTCTTGGATTCAGTTAACTCCACTTCTAGTAATGTCTCCTACGATGTACATGAAAGTGTGCAAAATCACCTAGATTCATCAAAGAACTGTTTACATAATGAAAAATGGGAAACCAAAATGTGCACCAAGATATTGGTTAAATTATGATGCATTCATTTGATAGACTTGGTCCATCAGAACCCCAGCAGAAAAATATGAGTGCTTAATGGAGGGACTTTTTTTTTTTTTTTTTGAGTCGGAGTCTCGCTGTGTCACCCAGGCTGGAGTGCAATGGCATGATCTCGGCTCACTGCAGACTTCGCCTCCCGGGTTCATGTCATTCTCCTGCCTCAGCCGCCCGAGTAGCTGGAACTACAGGCACCCGCCACCACGCCCGGCTAATTTTTTGTGTTTTTAGTAGAGACGGGGTTTCACCATGTTAGCCAGGATGGTCTCGATCTCCTGACCTCGTCATCCACCCGCCTCGGCCTCCAAAAGTGCTGGGATTACAGGTGTAAGCCACCGCACCTGGCCAATGGAGGGACTTTTTACAAAGTGGAGGGCAGTGTGAAAGCAACCTACAAGACGCTGAAGCACTCTATGGCTTACAATAAGGAGATGCCACCATCATCCCTAGGTGGAAAGGTGCAGTGAGAGGGAGTAGTTTCTGAAACCGAGACTGATTGTACAGGGGTAAAAGAGAGCCCCCAGCAGAGGGCATGGTTTCTGGCAAAGGAATACAACCACTGCTTTCACACAGCCAAGCAAAATAATCTGACATTGCTCTTCTCTCAAACTTCCATTGGCCAAACCCAAAGCTTTTTTTAATGTAGAGGTGAAGGGACCATGGGTGGTACAGTTTATAGAGGCCACCCTTCTAAAAGACAGGTCATGGTGGAGAGTGGAGATGTTAGGGCAAATAGAATACCCAGCACAGTGGCCAGGAGCTCACGCCTGTAATCCCAACACTTTGGGAGGCTGAGGTGGGCAGATCATGAGACCAGGAATTCAAGACCAGCTTGGCCAACATGGCAAGGCCCTGTCTCTACTAAAAATACAAAAAGTAGCCAGGCTTGGTGGCACACACCTGTAATCTCAGCTACTCAGGAGGCTGAGGCACGAGAATCACTTGAGCCCGGGAGGCAGAGGTCACAGTGAGCCAAGATTACCTACTGCACTCCAGCCTGAAAGACAGAGTGAGACGGTCTTAAAAGAAAAAGAAAAAAATTCCAACCCAACCTGACAGATACAGTGGATATAGTAAGTTATTATTTGTGTATTTGTGTATGGAATACCCTGGAAACTGGTAACGTTAGTATCAACTTCGGAAGGGAAACTGGGTTGAAGAAATTTCACTTTCCATCATTTTGTATCTTTTGAATTTTGGATAGTGTCAACACATTACCTGCTCAAGGAGGAAAAAAGTTAAGAAATCAGGTGTAAAGGGAGTGTACCTCTGCTTCCAAATTTAAGCCAAGAGCCACTGTGAAAAGTAGTTTGGTGATTTCTAAAAAAACTTAAAATAGAACTACCATCTGGCCCAGCAATCTCATTATTGAGTATATACACAAAAGAATATAAATCATTCTACCATGAAGACACATGCACACCTTTGTTCACAGCAGCACTGTTCACAATAGCAAAGATGTGGAATCAACCTAAATGCCCATCAGTGGTAGACTGGATAAAGAAAATGTGGGCTGGGCATGGTGACTCATGCCTGTAATCCCAGCACTTTGGGAGGCCAAGGTGGGTGGATTACCTGAGGTCGGGAGTTCGAGACCAAGCCTGTCCAACATGGTGAAACCCCGTCTCTACTAAAAATACAAAAAAAGTAGCCAGGCATGGTAGTGGACACCTGTTTTCCGAGCTACTTGGGAGGCTCAGGCAGGAGAGTCACTTGAACCCAGGAGGCAGAAGTTGTGGTGAGCCGAGATCACACCAGTGCATTCCAGCCTGGGCAACAGAGCAAGGCTGTGTCTCACAAAAAAAAAAAAAGAAGAAGAAAAGAGAAAGAAAAGAAAGGACGGAAGGAAGGAAGGAAGGAAGGAAGGAAGGAAGGAAGGAAGGAAGGAAGGAAGGAAGGAAGGAAGGGAGAAAGAAAGAAAAAGAAAGAAAGAAAGAAAGAAAGAAAGAAAGAAAGAAAGAAAGAAAGAAAGAAAGAAAGAAAGAGAGAAAGAGAGAAAGAAAGAAAGGGAAAATGTGGTATATATACACCATGAATACTACACAGCCATAAAAAGGAACAAGATAATGTCTTTTGCAGCAACATAGATGGAGCTGGAGGCCACTGTCCTAAGTGAACTAACGCAGGGACAGAAAACCAGACACCACAGGTTCTCACTTATAGGTGGGAGCTGAACATTGACTACACATTGACACAAAGAAGTGAACAATAGACAGCAGGGCCTACTTGAGGGTAAGATGGCAGGAGGGTGAGGACTGAAAAACTACCTATCGGGTGCTACGCTTATTACCTAGGTGATGAAGTAATGTGTACACCAAACCCTCACCATAGCCGAACAGACTGGCGGCTAAATAAAGCAGTGGGTGAAGTGGTCCCTGGGTGACATGTTAGGTCTTTGTACATAATTTAAAATAATGGGGCATGATTAATTTTAAAAAAAAAGAGGAGTGCAGGAAGAGTCAGAGAGAGGCAATGTGAGGATGGAAGCAGAGACTGGAGTGATGTGCTTTGAAGATGGAGGAAGGGGCTTCACACCAAGGAATAAAGGGGCGACCAGAAGCTGAAAAGGCGAGGAAATGGATCCTCTTATCGAGGCTCCAGGAGGCACCAGCCCTGCTGACTCCTTGACTTCATCCCAGTGAAGCTGATTTTGGAATTCTCGCCCCCAGAAGTAAAATAATAGTTTGGGGTCTATTTGTTTGTTTGTTTGTTTGTTTCTCTGTTTTTGAGACGGAGTCTCACTTTGTCACCCAGGCTGGAGTGCAGTGGCGCGATCTTGGCTCACTGCAAGTTCTGCCTCCCGGGTTCACGCCATTCTCCTGCCTCAGCCTCTCCGAGTAGCTGGGACTACAGGCACCCGCCACCACACCCGGCTAATTTTTTGTATTTTTAGTAGAGACGGGGTTTCACCGCGGCCTCGATCTCCTGACCTCGTGATCCGCCCGCCTCGGCCTCCCAAAGTGCTGGGATTACAAGTGTGAGCCACCGCGCCTGGCTGTTTGTTTGTTTGTTTGTTTGAAATGAAGTTTCACTCTTGGTGCCCATGCTGGAGTGCAGTGGTATGGTCTTGGCTCACTGCAGCCTGGACCTCCTGAGCTCAACTGATTCTCCCACCTTAGCTTCTCAAGTAGCTGGGATTACAGGCATGTGCCACCACATTCAACTCATTCTTTTAAATTTCTATAGAGAGGGAGTCTTGCTATGTTGCCCAGGCTAGTCTCAAACTCCTGGGCTCAAGCAATCCTCCTCCCTCAGCCTCCCAATATATTCTGGGATTACAGGTGTGACCCACCACACCCAGACTACATTACTTTTTCTTACTCAGTCCCTCCTGCCTCTCTCTAAAAAGGATCCCTGTGATTTCATTAGGCCCAGCCAGGTAGTCTAGAGTAAACTTTTCATCTCAAAATCCTCAACTTAATCCCATCTACAAAGTCCTTTTTACCATGTAAGGTAACAAATTCACTGGTTGTAAGGATAAGGACCTGGACATCTTTGGGGGGCCATAACACCCTGCCACAACACCATGATCTGTAACAGCCTTGCAATGGGTCAGGCCCTTCACTGACTCCCAGTCACACACTCACTGACTCCTTATAGTAGCCCCATGATGAAAGGAGTGCCATCAGGCCCATTTTACAGATGAGAAGACTGAGGCTCGGAGAAAGGAAGTCAGTTTGCCCAAGTCACACTAAGACTAAGAGACCAACGAGGATTCAAACCGCGTCCATCTAACTCCAGATCTGGTGTTCTGGGCTGTGCTATTGTGTCCTGGGTGCTGTGTTGAAATGTGTTGTTTTGGCCGGGCATGGTGGCTCACGCCTGTAATCCTAGCACTTTGGGAGGCCAAGGTGGTGGATCACTTGAGCTCAGGAATTCGAAACCGGCCTGGGCGACATGGCGAAACCCTGTCTCTACAAAAAAAATACAAAAACTGGGCCGGGCACGGTGGCTTATGCCTGTAATCTTAGCACTTTGGGAAGCCGAGGTGGGCGGATCACTTGAGGTCAGGAGTTCAAGACCAGTCTGGACAACATGGTGAAACTCCATCTCTACCAAGAATACAAAAAAATTAGCTGGGTGTGATCTCAGCTCCTTGGGAGGCTGAGGCAGGAGAATCGCTTGAACCTGGGAGGCAGACGTTGCAGTGAACCGAGATCGTGCCACTGCACTCCAGCATGGGCAACAGAGTGAGATTTCATCTCGAAAAAAGGAAAGAAAGAAATGTGTTGTTCGGTATTTACTATGGTCTGTTCAGCTGTTGGACGGCCAGATGCTACGTGTTGTGTTGAGATATTTCTGGGTGAGATCATAGAGTTATCAGGCACTGCATGTGGTTTTGCGTTGTGTCATCTGCTGGCTGCCAACGTTGTTGCATTGCTGCATAGTGTGTCCTTTGTTCTGCTGCCTTGACTGTATGTGTTGTGATGTCACATCGTGTGCTCTGTGCTGTCTGCTGTGTTGCTGTGTACTAGAGTGTGTTGTATGGCAGGATTATGTAGCTGTATGCTGGCATTATGTGTTGGTGTGTGGTTGCAGTGTGTTGGGATATTTCTGGGCTGGCTGTTAGGTCACTGCTTGTCGTGTGTTGGCATGTACTGTGATCGTATTTGCTGGGTGTTCTGTTGCCCTGTGTTGATGTGTTCCTTGATGCCTGATGATTGCCTTGTGCTATGTTGCGTGCTGTGTGTTGTGTTGCCAAGAATAGCCCGTTCTGTGGTTGGGTATTGTTGCTGTCGATGTGCTGCAGGAAGTTGTGGGTTCTGTGCTGTCTGTGGCATTGACAGATGCTCTTGGGGTGTTGTTAAGCAGCATGTTGTGACCATGTCCCTGTGTTTGCACTGCAAGACACGTTGCCATGGTTGAGTCGGATGTTGTGCGAATTAATGGTGCTGCTGCATGAGGTCTGGTGTGCTGCACATAGCGTCTTCCTGACCCATTCCATTCTTCACCCTCAGGCGAGCCCTTTGACCCTACGTTTGTACTGAGTCGCTCAGGGTCCAACATTATCTGTTCCGTGCTCTTCGGCAGCCGCTTCGACTATGATGATGAGCGTCTGCTCACCATTATCCGCCTTACCAATGACAACTTTCAAATCATGAGCAGCCCCCGGGGCGAGGTCAGCCAACTGAGTCCAGCAGGGATGGGCCTTGGGGTCCGCAGGATCTAGGAATGCAGAGGAAACAGTGGGCGGGGAAAGGGCTGCGAATGGCCCGCCCAGGGCCCGCCCCCTCCCATCTGACCCCACCCAGAGTTACATGGCCACGCCCACTCGCCTCCCCTGAGCATTTATGGCCGCCATTCCCTCCTTCCCACTCCCCCTCAGCCCCAAACCCCGCCCCGGCCTCTCCAGAACCTGGCTGCCCTTTGAGACCCTGTCCCTGCCTACCTAATCCACACTGACCCCATTCACCCCTGAACACCCTTCGTCCTCCTCCAAAACCCTCCCACTCTGTCTGGTCCCCAGTTGTACGACATCTTCCCGAGCCTCCTGGACTAGGTGCCCGGGCCGCACCAACGCATCTTCCAGAACTTCAAGTGCCTGAGAGACCTTATCGCCCAGTGCGTCCACGACCACCAGGCCTCGCTAGACCCCAGATCTCCCCGGGACTTCATCGACTGCTTCCTCACCAAGATGGCAGAGGTAATCCCTACCTGGAAATCCCACCTCTAGTCTGACCTGAAATTCTCCTGCTGCCCCTGCCTCAAACCCACAGGGACCCCAGATGGGGCAGGGTTGGGGGACCTTCTCCCTGGAGAAGCTGATGCATCTGGCCCAGCTGGGCTGGAGCCAGGAGCCACTGGCAGCCACCGCCAATGTACAGCTCATTAAGAAGTCATCAAAGGAGGTGGGGTGGGGCGGAGGGGGCAGTTGCTCAGGCTTGTAATCACAGCACTTTGGGAGGCCGAGGCAGGAGGATTGCTTGAGTCCAGGAGTTCGAGACCAGCCTGGACAATATAGTAAGACCCAGTCTCTGCAACACATACATACACACACACACACGCATACACACATACATACATACATACAAACATACATAAAACGTATTTTTTTTAAAAACAAGAAGTCATTCAAGCTCTATCCAAGAAGTTAATTGTAGGCCCTGCAGCTGAGATTTTCCCTGCCCTGCCCTTCTGCGTTCCCCAGCTCTCCCAGGGGAAGAAAGTTAAACCCAGCTGGGACTGAATGGGCCCCCAGCAGCAGTCGTACTGGTCTAGAGTGAAGGGGTCTCGATCCCTGGCTCACGTCCCCACCCCTCTACCACGGCAGGAGAAGGAGGAGCCACTGAGCCACTTCCACATGGATACCCTGCTGATGACCACACATAACCTGCTCTTTGGTGGCACCGAGACGGTGGGCACCACGCTGCACCACGCCTTCCTGGCACTCATGAAGTACCCGAAAGTTCAAGATGAGGCCCACCCACACAGCAGCGCAGAGGTGCCCATGTGTTCAAGCCTCACCCCAGAGCAGGGAGCCACAGCCCCACCTCCAGCCCCGCCTCCCAGGTCTGATATAACCTCCTGCTGGCACCAGGATTCCACAGCCAAACCCACAAACCCACACGGAGGCCGATCCCATCACATGGCCCACAAGGTCCACGCAGCCTGCCCGAATCCCAACCCAGATCCCACCCGCTTAATTGTTGGTTTTTTTGTCTTTGTTTTGTTTTTTGGAGACGGAGTCTCACTCTGTCACCCAGGCTGGAGTGTGGTGGCATGATCTCAGTTGGCTAACTGCAACTTCTGCCCCCTGAATCCAAGGCATTCTCCTGCCTCGGCCTCCCAAGTAGCTGGGATTACAGGTGCACACCACCACATCCAGCTAATTTTTGTATTTTTAGTAGAGACAGAGTTTCACCAAGTTGGCCAGGCTGCTCTCGAACTCCTGGCCTCAAGTGATCTACCCGCCTCGGCCTCCCAAAGTGCTGGGATTACAGGCGTAAGCCACTGCACCCAGCTCTGCTTAGTTTTTTGTTTTTGAGACAGACTCACTCTGTCGCCCAGGCTGGAGTACAGTGGCACAATCACAGCTCACTGCAGCCCCAACCTCGGGCTCAAGCAATCTTCCCACCTCAGCCTTATCAATAGCTGAGAGTACAGACGTGCACCACCACACTCAATACACTCAGTTAATTTTTTATTTTTTGTACAGACAGAGCCTTGCTGTGTTGCCCTGGCTGGTCTCCTACTCCTGGGATCAAGCAATCCTCTCACTTCCGCCTCCCAAAGTGCTGGGGTTACAAGTGTGAGCTACTGCTCCCCACCTCCACCCGTTTAGTCTTGCTATGTGCCGACCGTGTCCACCACCGCATGCGTCCACATCCGGCTTCAGCGCCCAGCTAACAGTCCTCCCAGAACCCTGCCCCGGAGCCCCAGTCACGCACCTGCCAGGGAACCCTACCTCTCTCACACAGCCTGGCCCACACACACAGTTCTGTCTGCTACTCCACCTCCCCAAGCTCCACCTCTGGGTGTATCCCTTGCTCTGCCCCTAATCTCCAGCCCTCCCACACAGCCCACCCACTCAATCCACCGTCCATCGCATAGAGTCCCAAAACTAATCCCATCAGGTCCTGGATTCCAAGCCTCCCTGAAGCCCTGCCCGCACAACACCACGCCCAGGCCCTTGCACAAGCCAACCTTTTGCCCTCACTGACACACTTCCTCCCAGGCCCTGGCTAATTCTTTTTTTTTCCCTCCTTTTTTTTGAGACAGAGTCTCACTCTGTCTCCCAGGCTGGAGTGCAGTGGCCCAGTCCCGCTCACTGCAACCTCCACCTCCTGGGTTCAAGCAATTCTCCTGCCTCAGCCTTCCGAGTAGCTGGGACCATAGGTGTGTGCCACCACGCCCAGCAAATTTTTTTATTTTGTTTTAGAGACGGGGTTTCACCGTGTTGCCCAGGCTGGTCTCTGAAGGGGGCCAGCCCCTCCACACCTGTGGGTGTTTCTTGTCAGCCGGGACGAGAGACCAAGAAGAGAAATAAGACACAGAGACAAAGTAGAGCGAAAGAATAGTGGGCCCAGGGGACCGGCGCTTAGCATACGGAGGACCTGCACCGGCCTCAGTCTCTGAGTTCCCTCAGTATTTATTGATTACTATTTTCACTATCTCTGCAAGGGGAATGCAGCAGGAGGGTGGGGGTGATAGTGGGGAGAAGGTCAGCAGGAAAACATGTGAGCAAAGGAATCTGGGTTACTGATAATTTCAAGGGAAGGTACTGTGCCCGGATGTGTACATAGGCCAGATTCATGTATCTCTCCACCCCAACATCTCAGTGTAGCAAAGAGTAACAGAGCAGCATTTGCCACCAGCATATCTCACCTCCAGCCACAGGGCAGTTTTCTCCTATCTCAGAAGAGAATGAATGTGTGATCGGGTTTTATACCGAGACATTCCATTCCCAGGGACATGCAGGAGACGGAGGCCTTCCTCTTACCTCAATCGCAAGAGGCCTTCCTCTTTTACTACTCCTCCTCAGCACAGACACTTTACAGGTGTTGTGCTGGGGGATGGTCAGGTCTTTCCCTACCCATGAGGCCATATCTCAGGCTGTCTCAGTGGGGAGAAACCTTGGACAATACCCAGGTTTTCTTTGGCAGAGGTCCCTGTGGCTTTCCGCAGTGCATTGTGCCCCTGCTTAATTGAGAACAGAGAATGGCAATGACTTTTACCAAGCATACTGCCTATAAATATATTGTTAACAAGGCACATCCTGCACAGCCCTAGATCCCTTAAACCTTGATTCCATACAGCACATGTTTCTGTGAGCACAGGGTTGGGGCTAAAGTTACAGATTGACAGCATCTCAAGGCAAAACAATTTTCTTAGTACAGATCAAAATGAAATTTCTTATGTCTTCCTTTTCTACACAGACACAGTAACAGTCTGATCTCTCTTTCTTTTCCCTACAGTCTCAAACTCCTGGGCTCAAGTGATTCGTCCGCCTCAGCCTCCCAAGTGCTGGGATTACAGGCATGAGCCGCTGCGCCCAGCCAGCTCTAGCTAATTCTCACATATGCCCCTAGACCCCTCCCCACATACACACACACCTCTTCCCAGCCTGGTTTGATACCCTCCACCCCGCTTCCCCCTTCCCCTCCAGCCCGCGTGCAGGAGGAGATCGACCTCATGGTGGGACACGTGCGGCTGCCAGCGCTGAAAGACCGCGCGGCCATGCCTTACACAGACATGGTGATCCACGAGGTGCAGCGCTTTGCAGACGTCATCCCCATGAACTTGCCGCACCGCGTCCCTAGGGACACGGCCTTTCATGGCTTCCTGATACCCAAGGTGCGCTAGGCCTGGCAAACAACATCAGGCAACCTAAGAGGAGGCATCGCAGGCTCTTGCAACTCGCGAGGAGTATCCCAGGCACTAGCCATCAACACCCCAGGCCTTAGCAACTGGCATCCCAAGCCCTAGCTACAGACATCTCAGACCCTTAAATCCAGAAGCTCAGGCCTTTCCCAGGACCCCATCTCATATCACACTGCACTAGACCCCTTCACCATGACAAATCCCCTTCCTAGAACCCCTCCCTGGAAGCCCTGGAGTCTGGAACTTCATCTTGAGGATCCCTTGGGCCTAAATGC
The DNA here is from genome assembly GCF_028878055.3 of Symphalangus syndactylus. NCBI lineage: Eukaryota > Metazoa > Chordata > Mammalia > Primates > Hylobatidae > Symphalangus > Symphalangus syndactylus. The sequence goes on from NC_072439.2 coordinate 21,333,077, forward strand.
TATTCTCAGGGACCCCTCCTTTTTCCCAGAAACCCCACGTCTGCTCCCACAAAGGGTGGGGGTTTCCCACATCCCTGCCAAAGTCCCCAATAATACAGCATATAGCACCCATCACTTGGAACCCTAGACACCCACACATATTTCCTTGGCCCCCGATTGAGTCCTATACCCACCCCTTATCAAGTCCCTAGGACACTCACCCCAATAAAATGGAAACGAGTTTGGGAGCCTCCCAGCCCTCCTACACTGCTAACTCCACCTCCTCAGCCACACAGGGCACCAATATCATCACCCTTCTTAACACCGTCCACTACGACCCCAGCCAGATCCTGACGCCCCAGGAGTTCAACCTCGAGCATTTTTTGGATGCCAATCAGTCCTTCAAGAAGAGTCCAGCCTTCATGCCCTTCTCAGCTGGTGAGGGCAGGAATCAGGCTTTCTGGCCCAATTTCTACCTACATTCCTCATCCTAATTCCACTTGCCAAATCCTCTCACTCCTTCCTTCCACCCATTCTCAGCTTTGGATGTACTGAGACATTCATTCCTCCTCTCAACTCTGCTCCTATAGGCAAGTAGTGACTAAAATCCTCGTGAAGTGAGGTGGGGAGGTTGATTAATAATTTAACTTGGGGCTGGGCACGGTGACTCACACCTGTAATCCCAGCACTTTGAGAGGCTGGGGGGTGGGGGTGGATCACCTGAGGTGAGGAGTTCGAGACCAGCCTGACCAATATGGTGAAACCCGTCTCTACTTAAAGTACAAAAATTAGCCGGGTGTGGTGGTGGGCGCCCGTGGTCCCAGCTACTCCAGAGGAGAGACAGGAAAATCGCTTGAACCCCGGAGCCGGAGGCTGCAGTGAGCCAAGATTGCACCATTGTACTCCAGCCTCAGCGACAAAGCGAGACTGTCTCAAAAAAAAATAATGATAATAATTTAACAGCCAGGGGCGATTACTCATGCCTGTAATCCCAGCACTTTGGGAGATCTAGGCGGGCAGGTCACCTGAGGTCAGGAGTTCAAGATTAGCCTGACCAACATGGTGAAACCCTGTCTCTACTAAAAATACAAAATTAGCCAGGAATGCACACCTGTAATCCCAGCACTTTGGGAGGCCGAGGTGGGCAGATCAGAAGGTCAGGAGATCGAGACCATCCTGGCTAACACGGTGAAACACCGTCTCTACTAAAAATACAAAAAAATTAGCCGGGCGTGGTGGCGGGCTCCAGTAGTCCCAGCTACTCAGGAGGCTGAGGCAGGAGAACGGCGTGAACCTGAGAGGCGGACCTTGCAGTGAGCAGAGACCGCGCCACTGCACTCCAGCCTGGACGACAGAGCGAGACTCCATCTCGAAAAAAAAAAAAAGAAAGAAAAAAAATTAGCCAGGAAATGGTGGCACATGCCTTAATCCCAGCTACTCTGGAGGCTGAGGCAGGGGAATCACTTGAATCCAGGAGGTGGAGCTTGCAGTGGGCCGAGATCGCGCCATTGCACTGCAGCCTGGGCAACAAGAGCAAAACTCCGTCTCAAAAAAATAAATAAATAATAATTATAATAATTACGATTTAACTTGGGCCAGGTGCATTGGTTCATGCCTGTAATCCCGGCACTTTGGGATGCTGAGGTGGGAGGATCGCTTGAGGCCAGGAGTTCAAGACCAGCCTGGACAACATGGCAAGACCCTTTCTCTACTGAAAATTTTAAAATTACCTAGATGTGGTGTGGTGTGCATCTGTGGTCCCAGCTACTTGGGAGGCTGAGGTGGGATGATCACTTGAGCTCAGGAGTTTGAGGTTACAGTGAGTGTGATCATGCCACTGCATCTGGACAACAGAGCGAGATCCTTTCTCTAAAATAAAAAATACTGACTAGCCAAAAATAAAAAATATATAAAATGTTTAAAAGAAAAAAAAAAATAATTGAACTTGGGAGTGGTCATTGTCTACCTCTCCACTGGGTGGCGCAGTTGAGGTGGTTCTGGGGTGGTTTTTGTTTTGTTTTGTTTTGTTTTGTTTTGTTTTTTGGCTTTCCTCTTTACCCTGCTGAAAAATACTTCCCTCTTTACTCCGTAGCAGGAAAAGAAAAAAACTGGCATAATAATAGGTAACTTACCATATTGCCTACTGTGCGTCAAGTGCTGCCTCTACAAGAGCCCAGCTAAGAGCTTATGTTTTCCGATGGGAATGTGCAGCCCAGATTCCAGCAGGGTTTGCATCCCATCTGTCACCCCCTACCTGTATTGCCTTGGGTATGTTACTTCACTTCTCTGTACCTCAATGTCCACATCTATAAAATGGAGATAATACTAAGGCCTGCCTCTTGGAGTTGTTAGAATTAATTGTGATGTAATGCTTACAGTAGTGCATGGCCCATGGTAAGCTACTTACAGCCTCACTACTTTCCCTGTGTTTACCATTCACAGCAGCCTCATGAGGCACTATTACTATTCCTCCTTTTATTTTTCTTTCTGAGACAGGGTCTTGCTGTCATCCGGGCTGGAGGGCAGTGGCACAATCATGGCTCACCGCAGCCTTGATCTCCTGGGCTCAAGTGATCCCCTCGCCTCAGCCTCCCAAGCAGCTGGGACTGCATGCATGTGCCACCTTGCACATTTTTAAAAAAATTTTTTTTAGAGATGGGACCTTGCTATGTTGCCCAGGCTGCTGTCAAACTCCTGGGCTCAAGAGATCCTCTTGCCTCGGCCTCCGAAAGTGCTGGGATTACAGGCCTAAGCCAGCGCGCCCAGTCTTCATATCCCCATTTTAAGTACCCAGAATGTGTGGTTTGTCCAGGATCACAAAACTAGTAGTGACAGGGCCGGGATTCGAACCCAAGCAGCCCAGGTCATTCCACTCCAGTTTAAAGCATCTTTCCCAGATCTTTACATGGGTGAATCTGTGACGTCCCCAGCTGCTGTCTTCCTTTCCTCTTATGTTTTCCTCTGGGAATGTGGGGTTGCAGCCTCTAACCTCATCTTATCTCACGGCCGCTCCCCACCCTGCCACCCCCGCAGGGCGCTGTCTGTGCCTGGGCGGGTCGCTGGTGCGCGTGGAGCTCTTTCTGTACCTCGGCGCCGCCCTGCAGAGCTTCTCGCTGCAGCCGCTGGGTGCGCCCGAGGACATCGACCTGACCCCGCTCAGCTCAGGTCTCGCCAGTTTGCTGCGGCCTTTCCAGCTGTGCATGTGCCCGTGCGAACACCCCGACCCTTCCAGATTCGCCTGTGAGCGATGAGGCCCATCCATGTGGGTTGCTACGTCCCCTTCTTGGTCCACAGTCTGCCCCCATCCCTCTGGCAGTCACGCTTTCTTCCCTGCACGCTGTGCCTGCCGCGTGCCCATCCCCCATCCCTCCAATCTGTACCCCATCTGCAGGGCAGAGGCAGATGTGGCATGTCTTTTTGTACCCACTGAGCTTGTTCTACGGCATGCCCCTTTCTGGCCTTTTTGTATCATTTCTTATACATTTGTAATAGATTCAAACCAGTCTTGGCTGAATTAAAAGGAGGATGACAGTCATTTAGGATGGGGAGAAGGGAGCTGGCTGCAGAGATGGAGACACTGGCTAGTTCTGCCCTCACCTTTAGGGTGACTAGGGTGGGAGAAATTGTATCCTGGAGACAGGCTTGAAGATAAAGGCTGTGAGGACCTGAAGCCAGAGAGGCAGAGAAACCAAGACAGAGAAAAAGACAGCAGGACCAGGCGAGGTGGCTCACACCTGTAATCCCAGCACTTTGGGAGGCCGAGGCGGGAGCATCGCTTGAACCCAGGAGTTTGAGACCAGCCTGGGCAACAGAGTGAGGCCTGACTCTACAAAAAGTCAAAAAGTGGGGCAGGAGGATTGCTTGAGCCTGGGAGGTCGAGGCTGCAATGGGGTATCATTGCGCCACTGCATTCCCGCCTGGGAGACAGGAGTGAGACCCTGTCTCAAGAAAAAAAAAAGTAAGAAAGAAAAAGAAGAAGACGGCAGAGAGACATCAAGAAGAAGACGACAGCAGAGAGATATCAGAGAGAATGTGCAAGAGATGCAGGGCACTGCAGAGAGATGGAAGCAGGGGAAAGTGAGGCTAAGATGGAACAAGCACTGGCACTAAATGACACTCCCTATTTGCACACTGTTCTGAATGCCTCATTTAAATCTCCCTATTTTGCTCTGGTTTGTTTTGGGGGCTTTTGTTTCTTTTTTTCCTTTTTTTTTTTTTTTTTTTTGAGATAGAGTCTCGCTCTGTCACCCAGGCTGGAGTGCAGTGGCGTGATCTTGGCTCACTGCAACCTCCGCCTCCCTGGTTCAAGTGATTCTCCTGCCTCAGCCTCCTGAGTAGCTGGGACTACAGGCGTGCACCACCATGCCCGGCTAATTTTTTGTATTTTTAGTAGAGACAGAATTTCACCGTGTTAGCCAGGATGGTCTCGATCTCTTGACCGCCTG